>NC_136061.1:1850399219-1853187700 GCF_964261635.1 Lissotriton helveticus | reverse complement strand
GGTGAGTGAGGGTGAGTGAGGGTGAGGGTGAGGGGTTGAGGGTGAGTGAGGGTGAGGGGTTGAAGGTGAGTGAGGTAACCTGGCATGGTAACCTGAAAAAAATGTGGGTGTGAGCCATGTGAAGGGGTCTGCGGTGAGTGTGAGACCCGAAAAGGCAGAAGTCGGGAAGGAGAGGCTGCGGGTAAGGGTATGCACGAAAGTAAAATGTGCACAAATAGGGCCATGCGGTGGGCGAACAAAGCAGAAGCGTCTGGCAGGATGGTGGTGCCGGAATAAGCTGTGCACATGTCAGGCCATGCTTCGAGTAACTTATGCTTTGTCATTTACAATGCCAATAGTTATAACTTTCGCGAATGTGACACCTATAGCATTTGGAATGCAACATGTTTTGTATTTACGTCACTTAGATGGCAGCTCTGGTCGTTAGGCCACATCTCTAGAGAGCAGGAGAGTGCAGCAGGGGAGAGAAGCACAGCAATGCAATAGGTCTCGCATTAGGAAAGTTTGAGCTATTGGTATTGTAAAGGACACATTTTTTATTTATGTGCTTGTTTTGAAAATAGCGAAATTAATAGCTTTGTTATTTACAATGCCAATTGTTTTATCTTTCGCAAATGTGACACCTATTGTAACACAATATGTGTTGTGAGGGTGGGTGAGGGTGAGGGGTTGAGGGTGAGTGAGGGTGAGGGGTTGAGGGTGAGTGAGGGTGAGGATGAGTGAGGGTGAGGGGTTGAGGGTGAGTGAGGGTGAGGGTGAGTGAGGGTGAGGGGTTGAGGGTGAGTGAGGGTGAGTGAGAGTGAGGGTGAGTGAGGGTGAGGGTGAGGGGTTGAGGGTGAGTGAGGGTCAGTGAGGGTGAGGGTGAGGGGTTGAGGGTGAGTGAGGGTGAGGGTGAGTGAGGGTGAGGGTGAGTGAGGGTGAGGGTGAGTGAGGGTGGGTGAGGGTGGGTGAGGGTGAGTGAGGGTGAGTGAGGATGAGTGAGGGTGAGTGAGGGGTTGAGGGTGAGTGAGGGGTTGAGGGTGAGGGTGAGTGAGGGTGAGGGGTTGAGGGTGAGTGAGGGTGAGTGAGGGTGAGGGTGAGTGAGGGTGAGTGAGGGTGAGGGGTTGAGGGTGAGGGGTTGAGGGTGAGTGAGGGTGAGGGTGAGTGAGGGTGAGGGGTTGAGGGTGAGGGGTTGAGTGAGGGTGAGGGTGAGTGAGGGTGAGGGGATGAGGGTGAGTGAGGGTGAGGGGTTGAGGGTGAGTGAGGGTGAGGGTGAGTGAGGGTGAGGGTGAGGGTGAGTGAGGGTGAGGGTGAGGGGTTGAGGGTGAGTGAGGGTGAGTGAGAGTGAGGGTGAGTGAGGGGTTGAGGGTGAGGGGTTGAGGGTTATTGAGGGTGAGGGGTTGAGGGTGAGTGAGGGTGAGGGGTTGAGGGCGAGTGAGGGTGAGGGTGGGTGAGGGTGAGTGAGGGTGAGGGTGGGTGAGGGTGAGTGAGGGTGAGTGAGGGTGAGGGGTTGAGGGTGAGTGAGGGTGAGTGAGGGTGAGGGGTTGAGGGTGAGTGAGGGTGAGTGAGAGTGAGGGTGAGTGAGGGGTTGAGGTGAGTGAGGGGTTGAGGCTGAGGGGTTCAGGGTCAGTGAGGCTGAGGGTGAGGGGTTGAGGGTGAGTGAGGGTGAGTGAGGGTGAGGGTGAGGGGTTGAGGGTGAGTGAGGGTGAGGGGTTGAAGGTGAGTGAGGTAACCTGGCATGGTAACCTGAAAAAAATGTGGGTGTGAGCCATGTGAAGGGGTCTGCGGTGAGTGTGAGACCCGAAAAGGCAGAAGTCGGGAAGGAGAGGCTGCGGGTAAGGGTATGCACGAAAGTAAATGTGCACAAATAGGGCCATACGGTGGGCGAACAAAGCAGAAGCGTCTGGCAGGATGGTGGTGCCGGAATAAGCTGTGCACATGTCAGGCCATGCTTCGAGTAACTTATGCTTTGTCATTTACAATGCCAATAGTTATAACTTTCGCGAATGTGACACCTATAGCATTTGGAATGCAACATGTTTTGTATTTACGTCACTTAGATGGCAGCTCTGGTCGTTAGGCCACATCTCTAGAGAGCAGGAGAGTGCAGCAGGGGAGAGAAGCACAGCAATGCAATAGGTCTCGCATTAGGAAAGTTTGAGCTATTGGTATTGTAAAGGACACATTTTTTATTTATGTGCTTGTTTTGAAAATAGCGAAATTAATAGCTTTGTTATTTACAATGCCAATAGTTTTATCTTTCGCAAATGTGACACCTATTGTAACACAATATGTGTTGTGAGGGTGGGTGAGGGTGAGGGGTTGAGGGTGAGTGAGGGTGAGGGGTTGAGGGTGAGTGAGGGTGAGGGTGAGTGAGGGTGAGGGGTTGAGGGTGAGGGGTTGAGGGTGAGTGAGGGTGAGGGTGAGTGAGGGTGAGGGGTTGAGGGTGAGTGAGGGTGAGGGGTTGAGGGTGAGTGAGGGTGAGGATGAGTGAGGGTGAGGGGTTGAGGGTGAGTGAGGGTGAGTGAGGGTGAGGGGTTGAGGGTGAGAGAGGGTGAGTGAGAGTGAGGGTGAGTGAGGGTGAGGGTGAGGGGTTGAGGGTGAGTGAGGGTCAGTGAGGGTGAGGGTGAGGGGTTGAGGGTGAGTGAGGGTGAGGGTGAGTGAGGGTGAGGGTGAGTGAGGGTGAGGGTGAGTGAGGGTGAGGGTGAGTGAGGGTGGGTGAGGGTGGGTGAGGGTGAGTGAGGGTGAGTGAGGATGAGTGAGGGTGAGTGAGGGGTTGAGGGTGAGTGAGGGGTTGAGGGTGAGGGTGAGTGAGGGTGAGGGGTTGAGGGTGAGTGAGGGTGAGTGAGGGTGAGGGTGAGTGAGGGTGAGTGAGGGTGAGGGGTTGAGGGTGAGTGAGGGTGAGGGTGAGTGAGGGTGAGGGGTTGAGGGTGAGGGGTTGAGTGAGGGTGAGGGTGAGTGAGGGTGAGGGGATGAGGGTGAGTGAGGGTGAGGGGTTGAGGGTGAGTGAGGGTGAGGGTGAGTGAGGGTGAGGGTGAGTGAGGGTGAGGGTGAGGGGTTGAGGGTGAGTGAGGGTGAGTGAGAGTGAGGGTGAGTGAGGGGTTGAGGGTGAGGGGTTGAGGGTTATTGAGGGTGAGGGGTTGAGGGTGAGTGAGGGTGAGGGGTTGAGGGCGAGTGAGGGTGAGGGGTTGAGGGCGAGTGAGGGGGAGGGTGGGTGAGGGTGAGTGAGGGTGAGGGGTTGAGGGTGAGTGAGGGTGAGTGAGGGTGAGGGGTTGAGGGTGAGTGAGGGTGAGTGAGGGTGAGGGGTTGAGGGTGAGTGAGGGTGAGTGAGGGTGAGTGAGAGTGAGGGTGAGTGAGGGGTTGAGGGTGAGTGAGGGGTTGAGGCTGAGGGGTTCAGGGTCAGTGAGGCTGAGGGTGAGGGGTTGAGGGTGAGTGAGGGTGAGGGGTTGAGGGTGAGTGAGGGTGAGGGTGAGTGAGGGTGAGGGGTGAGGAAAATTGAATTTTGCCTTGTCATGTGTCCCTACGTGTTCCCCATTATATGCTATTTGTGCATGATCGACATGCATATGTTCCCCCTCTCCAGATTAAAGACGCAATTATAGTTGTGTCCAACGTTAATATGCCAGTTATCCAGTCCTCGTGACAGCAACGAGTTTTAGGCCTATGTTGCCAACGTTTTACATTGTGCACGTTAATTCATCGAGTTGTCCCCGTTTCTAGGCCTCCAAGGGCCCGGACACCAGATTCGAGTCTCACGTCTCCTGAAACCACTCCGAGGAGCGATGCAGCCCCTCCCGCATCCCTGACCCTTCACTTATTTTCTGCCAAGCAGCGCGGTGCCCAGCCTGGCCTGCCTGCCTGTCTGCCAAGAATATGTTATGCCTCTAGTTATCAGTTCAGCTCCCCGGCTTCACATTCCTAAGCTAACGAACCGCATAAACATCTTCATCTATAGTCTAGTCTTTCTGTCTCCATGCAAGAGAATTACTGAATTAGTATCCATAGAAGATTCATAGCACACGCAATACATAAAGAAATATATGCATGCACCAGCCTTAGTGTCAAGTAGCCTTTGCCCTGATGACTTTTAGATTTTATCAACATGTTCTCTAAACACAAGATATCAGATATGCTATAGGTACATGTCGTCCTGACATCCCAGACTTTAGTCTCCTCTTCTAGTGCCAGAAGTCAGAGCCCCAGCTCTCTCTAGTTACACGTCATGGCCCGTTTGCGCGCACCAGTAGGTTAAAGGTTCCAGCTGCCCAGGTAGCCCCCTCCATGTACCCACCCATTTATGACACTTCTGTGACGTTTACATCACATGTCTTCGTGCACACTCTGTGCACGCCTTCTTTGTACGCCCATATGTTCTTATCTTACGTTTGTCACTTGTTACGCCTACTGTATGCAATACAATTGTACTGTTTTACTATATATACTATGTAATGTTAATGAGACGTTGCAGCTGCCATTCCATTCCATTGCATGCCACATCATGGTCTTTAGGCTCGAGCCATCCGATTAAAGCCATTCTGACTCAGATATCACGGATCCTGCCTCTTATTTATTGAGCTATCTGTTATAGTTAATGTATAGAAAAATAGTATCGGTAATTAATTATTTATTTACCACATAAAATGGCGCCTGAATAGGGACGAGCCCCTTCCTCACGCGCCGGTGATGTAACGCAGGCCCCCTGACCCTTCTACAGCCGTGACGGAACCCCTACTGTGCACGTGCAGATATTTCTGCTTCAAGTCTCCCTCAGGCCCACGGAGGAGACGGAGACTGCGGTCCGGCATCCAGACGAGGCGGTGAGAAAGGCGGATCGTCCCGACCAGAGCCCAAGCCGAGAGAGCAAGGTCCGAGGTATCCGGAGGCCCACCTGTTTCCGAAGCCCGAAGCCCGAGGCGCATGCATAGTGCGTAGCAGTAACCAGACGTCGTAGCAGTCCAGTCCAGTCCGAGGCCTTCAGTTTGCTTCCCGGTGAGTACCGTTGCTGGGGGTATCTAGACAGGTTCATTAATTTGTGCCCGGTCCGACGGGTTTGGGTACACAGATCCGGTCCGACGTGTTCACCTAGGTGGATACGGTATGACGTGTCTCTTTAGGAGACCGGTATGTTCTGTACTGTTTTAGCAGTGCATCCAGTAATTCTAGTAAGTCTGTTCTCGAGAAATTCAAGTATCATGTTTTCAATGTATTAGGTAGTATCTGTTCGAACTGTTATTAATGTGTTATTGATGTCGTGGTATGAGTGATTGTTTTGCTATTCATTACTGTGTTCATTGTGTATTGCGTTCAAGTCCAAGTACGGTTCAAATATGCCTTTGTTTTCGAAGTTACGTCAGATAAAAACCAGAAAAGGGTTACTCGAAGAATCAGTTCCTGTCCCTCCCAGGGACAGTCCTGGACATTTCATGTATCATAAGCATGGCTTAGATGCCATACTGTATCTAGATTTATGGGTGGACTACACCAAACATCTTGAAGAAAAATATAGATGGCCTGTTTCAGGAACATGGGATGCCGAGTGCATCATGAGAGTAGAAGAAGCATTATGGAAAAAGAAAGCCAGACAATCCCAGAAAGATGCCATAGAATTGTGGCGTAAAGAATCGCATAAAAGAACAGAGAAAGAATTCAGAAAAGCAGAATTAAGTAGGGAATCTTCCGAAAAAGCCCAAGAAAGGGAATTACTAGAAGAAGGTGAACGAGTTAGAGCAGAACAGTCAGACAGACAGAGGAATGCTCTTATTAAAGGTATGTATCACCTTCTTGCCGAGGGTCTGCCTAAGGCGACCCCGGAAGCACCCTGTAATTTACCGCCACCCTTGGTCCCGATTAAGCTACGTCATAAACCGACCGCGGCTGAAATTTTCCTTTCTTCCTATTTGGACGACACTGTCCCAGAATATGCTAATACGAATCCTCCGCCAGTTCAACTTCCACCTCCTGTTAATGTAATTACTGTGCCTCCAGTCGTTGGTCCTGTTAATGTGCCAGTTCCCCAGGACCAACCCGCATTACGTACCCCTACTTTGCCAGTCACGTTACCAGTAGCCGCAAACTCAGTATTAATTGACGATTCCAGTTCAGGAGGAGCAGGGGGAGGTATTCCTATCACCCCGCCTCAAACAAAACGCCTGACGCTGAGAGATGCAGCGTTACAACGTACCCCGAAAGTGACTACGTACGAAGCCCTCAAAAAGTATTTCAATGAGTGCGGATCTGATTGTAGATATGATCCAGTACCAGGTGAAGATAGTATGATAATATATTCCATACGCTTACGACGAGTTGCAAGCTTCTTGGTTACCATATCAAATATGAAAGAACATCTAGACAGAATATATCATTTCATCCGAACAGGGGAGAAACCAGAAAGTATTCACGAAGCTATGGTACACAGAAAAGTCGAGATTCAAGGCATGATTTTACAATTTTTAATAAATTGTTTAATAAGAGAACAGGATCATCCTGATAAAAATCCAGAAGAGATGAGAGTCCTGACCAGATGGAGTGACAATATAGCAGAAGGAAAACACAGAACACAGAATAGTATAGAAACCATGTACAGAAAGATTCGTAAAGAAATTATAAGTATACACCAAAAGGAGGAAGCAATGAGAGTAGCCGAAAAAGAGAATGACTCTTCAGACGAAGAGGTAGACAACGAGAATCCCACTAGAATAGCGTATGTAGGTAGGACGAGACCTTCCGATAGACACACACGCCTAGACTACAAGAAAGTTTTTCCTCCTCCCGTACCAGAACAGTGTTCTCTTGAAGAATTATTCCAGGCTACTGATAAAGTTCTGAAATTACGAATAGGTTACAGTAAACTTAGTACCATGCATGAACAAGAACTCGCCTGATCAGCAGTTCGATGGACTAGTGATTCTACCACGTATTCAGACGAAGTAGTGGCTCAAATGTTTCTGAAGCTTCCGCCAGCCGAGCAGCGACTGGTGGGTATGTACATGATCCAGCACCTCATCATACTGTATGAGAGTCAGCATTCTGATCCAGGTCCTTTATATAATGTATTGAACGAGTTACTCCTGAACCGATGGAAAGGTCTAGGTACCGATTTAATTAACGTCATTCTAGAACAGCGCCACAAATACAGAACGTTCCTGACTCCGCATTTTGTTTCTGTTTCACCCCCTTTCTACATAGATAGACAGAATCCGTTGCGAGAAGTGCATCCTGTTAAGGGAACGGGGGGTGAGCTCGAACGAGTATTTGTTTACACCCCTATAACGAAAATAGAGCTACTAGAAATGAAAAAGTTAGTGCCCTGTCACGATAAAGATCCAGCAGGGTTCCACCGTGAATTAAAAGACATGCTCCGTATGGGAGAATACACGTATCCCGATATCATCAAAATGTTAAAGGTCCTGCTGCCTGCGGGCATATATGAAAAACTTAAAGAAAAAGAATGGGAGGTGGGAGAGAAAAAGATAGATTGGACCGCGTTAGAGAACGAAGATAACACACGAGTCCCAGGTACTGGTCTTGGGGATAAAGCCAAAGAATTGCCCGAACTGTTAATACAAGTCTTGCCAAGATTACTAGCCACGAAAAAGGAAGACTGGGACGCCATCTCAGCCTGTAAACAGAAACAGGACGAAGACACTAGTGATTTTTATTCCAGATTTGAGAAATGTTTCATTATTAATAGCGGTCTGAAAACAAGTAGTGAGTCGTATCCACATCTTTTTGTTACTAAACTAGTTGAGAATTCTTTACCGCAAGTTAAAAATAGAGTATTGAAAGTCGAGAGTACATGGCAAGCTAATACCCCGTCCCAAATGCTCCAGATGTTACAGTATCACCAGAACCGAATCAGGGAAGAGCAAGAACACGAAAGGAGACGTATGAAAGATACGAAAATGAAAGTTCTAGTTGCACAGTCTGTTCCATCAGATAGTCAGAAGAGGGGTACGAATCAGACTAGTCATTCTGCAGCTCCTGTTAAAGGGACATGCAATTACTGTAAACAGCCAGGTCATTATATAAACGAATGTGCAGTTCTGAAACATAACATAGCTACAGGTAAGACGAAAGAGAGACCACGTCCTCCTAGACAAGAACATGTTCCGCTAAATACACAACCACCGCAGAACGCACAACAGACAGTTACAGTACCGCAGCCTATAGCTGCCACACAACACGTTACACAGCAGATGTACCAGTACGCACAGTCAGATTATCCAGAATATCAGCAGTATTCATGAAACAGCCTAGAGAGGGAGGTTGGCTTGCCTCTCATCGAGGTTCCTGTAGATCAAGAGGGTCCCTATGTACACAGTCAAGTATTAGGGAAAGACAGAAAGTTTCTGATTGATACAGGGGCAAGTAGGACTACCATCAGTCATGACGAGGTTCCAGGGGCTCCACTCTCAGGCTCAAGAAATGTTTCCCTGGGATTTTCAGGAAAGCCTATTGTTAATGAAATATCGAAACCAGTTTCCCTAGAAGTTGGTCCATTGTCCCGAACTACAGACTTGTTACTTACGAAATCCTGTCCTGAAAATTTACTGGGTATTAAAACATTGAAAGAATTAGGAGCAGTAATCTGCTGTTCTCCGGAAGGAGTGAGATTGTTTTTACGTGATTTTAAAGGTCATTATGTGTTACGTGATTTTGATCCAAGATTACTGAATGTACCACAGCATTTATGGGCGCAAGGTCCAACTGATGTAGGTTGTATGCACATTACACCATATCGTGTCACTCTGAAACAAGGTGTTGTATTGCCACGAATCCGCCAGTACAAATTACCACCTGAGGCTGTAGCAGCCTTATCGAAAATTATTGACGAGCTCATCGCTCAAGGAGTAGTTGTAGAAACTGACTCCAATGTATGTAATTCTCCTATCATTCCGATTCTTAAACGTACTGATCCAAATGCACCTCCAGTTTATCGATTAGTGATTGACCTTCGAGAACTTAATAAATGTATCATACCCCAGTACCCTGTGGTTCCAGATATCTCTTCCCTATTGACTGCCATTGATTCTGAAGCTACGTTCTTTACTGTTATTGATCTCAAGAACGCATTCTTTAGTGTCCCCATTCATCCAGACAGCCAGTTTCTTTTCGGATTCTGTTTAAATGGAAGAAGCTATAAATTCACAAGAGCACCTCAAGGTTTCACAGAAAGTCCTAGTATTTACAGTCAAGCACTTAAAAGACAACTAGACAGTATTCACATGCCAACTGACACTGCCCTGCTCCAGTATGTCGATGATCTATTGATCACAGCCCGTACAGAACGTGACTGCGAACGTGCGTCACTGACAGTCTTGTATTTCCTGGCAGACATGGGGCACAAGGTGTCCCCTTCCAAACTGCAATTCTGCGTCCAGCAAGTGGTATACCTTGGACACTTACTGTCCAAGAGGGGTAGACAGTTGACACCTGACCGTATCCAGTTAATAGCACATCTTCCACAGCCCAAGACACAGAAGGAGGTACGAGCTTTTATCGGCCTCACTTCTTACTGCAGACAATGGATTCCTCAGTACGCATATCTAGCCAAACCACTGATACAGTTAACAACACAGGAGGCAGCCATATCGACTGTCCTCCCTTGGACCCAGGAACATACACTTGTTTTTAACGAGTTAAAGAAAGCTTTATGTAATGCACCTGTGTTAGCGACACCAAACTACAGTAAGCCTTTTACACTTTTTGTTACCGAACGGGATGGGACAGCATTATCTGTTCTCACGCAAGATCAAGCAGGACAACACAAGCCTTGTGCTTATTTCTCTAGCACATTAGATCCAGTAGCCCAGGCTCTGCCTGCGTGCCTCAAGTCAGTTGCAGCCACAGCTCAAGCTATCAGACAAAGTGATTCCATAGTGTTAGGACATTCCCTGACAGTACAAGTTCCGCACTCTGTGGAAGTTCTTTTAAACCGAACACAGACTCAGCACTTGACAATTGCACGATTAACAGGTTATGAACTGACACTGTTTCAGCCACACATAGAAATCAGACGCTGCAACGTATTAAATCCTGCTACACTGTTACCCTCGATTACATCGAATCCTGCCACACATGACTGCGTGGAAGTTATTAACATCATGACCAAGCCAAGGCAAGACCTGACTGACATTGCATTACCTGATCCTGACCTGACACTTTATGTGGATGGTTCATGTATGAGAACAAGTACAGGAGAACTAGTCGCCGCATATGCAGTGACTACTGAGACTGAAGTTATAGAAACACATCGTATCGACACCCTGTCTGCTCAAGCAGCAGAGCTCATCGCTCTGACCCAAGCCTGCATACGAGCTAAGAACCTGAAAGTAAACATACATACAGATTCACGTTATGCATTCGGAGTCGTTCACGACTTTGGAGTACTCTGGCAAGAAAGAGGTTTCATGACCTCTCATGGAGCCAAGATTCAGCATGGCCCCCTCATTCAAGCTCTGTTAGAAGCAATACATTTACCGAAAGCCATTGCCATCATGAAGTGCAAAGCACATACGAAAGCCACTGACACCATTTCCCAAGGTAACGATCTAGCAGATCGAACCGCCAAGCTTACAGCTCAGACTCCAGACATTCCAGTTAACAAGACAAAGACAGACGTTCCAGTCCAGACGACTTGCATGACAGTAAAGGACCCTACACAAGACGTACTAGACATACAGACACATGCTACCCCAGACGAAATCAAGAAATGGTCTGAACAAGGAGGGGTCCAGACAGATCAGGGATGGTTGACGAAGGGAAAAGCCACATGGTTTCTCCCCGACTCTATGGTTCAAGTCATTATTAATACCGCACATAGTCCAGCACATTTAGGAGAGAAAGCCATGTTAGACAGCATCCAGAATATTTGGTTTAACAAACATTTACGAGCAGCAGCCAAGCAGAAAGTGCGTACCTGCATGATCTGTTGTCAGTTCAATCCAGGTAAAGGTGTTCCGGTGGAACAAGGTGGATTCCATCCTCCTGACCACCCTTTTGAAGTCCTCCAGATGGATTATATTCAGATGGATCGATGTCGAGGTTTCAAGTATGTCCTCGTAGTTGTATGCGCTTTGTCCAGATGGACAGAAGCATATCCAGTCCCAGATTACACTGCCGCGACCACTGCCAGGCAGTTGGTTCGTGAGTTTTTCCCCCGCTATGGTTTGCCCAGGGTCGTGTATTCAGACAACGGCCAGCCATTCTCATCCGAACTCATGAAACAAGTATCTCTTCTGTTAGGGTACCAGTGGAAGTTCCATTGTGTACGACACCCCGAGGCAGCCGGCCTCGTCGAGAGACATAATCAAACTCTGAAAATCCGCATTGCAAAGGTTTGCGCAGAAAAAGGCGTAGATTGGATGGTAGCTCTGCCAGTCGCCCTTTTTTATATGAGAATGGTCGCTCACTCCCGTTCAGGTCTGTCACCTTTCGAGGTTGTATTCGGTCGTCCCCCGAACATGTGGGGTACACCTATGCCACGTAAAATTACTGATGTTGACAGTAATATGCTGACAGATTACCTAGCTTCCTTGATGTCTGCACTACTCTCTTGTCGTTCACAGGTTGCGGCTGCCTTTCCAGACAACACCCAGGTGAAACCGCACGTGGTCGTTCCAGGTGATCTGGTTTTGATCCGAAACTTTGATCGTTCAAGTCCGCTGGAGCCCCGCTGGAAAGAGCCGAAACTCGTACTGATGACCACAAGGACCGCCGTCAAAGTGGAGGGCCGCAAGGGATGGCTCCACTCCAGTCACGTTAAACGTTTTCATGGACTCCGTCCAAAGACTTTTTTCAAGGACTGCCCAGATACTGACTCTAAACTCCCCCTGTTAGAGAAAACTCCGCAGCAGGAGTATAAAATGAAATTGAGGTCTAGCAAGTCAGACAGTTTAATTGTTTAAGTCCCTCTCGGGTGAAGCGGTTAGACAGGTTCCTGACATGTATGAGATAGACCCCCCTAGTGAGAGAGTTAGACGAAACTCTAAGAAAATACGTTATTGTAAAAATTTGCGCAGCAGATGCGTAATCACTTTATTGTTTATGTTATTTCTGAGTCTTACGATTACATGCATAAGTTACGTTTTACATGTATTTTTTCCTCCTCTTGATTCACATGTACACACTTCCTCTAATAATACAGTAGAGCACACTTTTAGTGAACTACCTCCTCACGAGTTATCCTACCGACTTGCCATGCGCAACAATACTTTTATACGTATGTTACACTATTCACACCAGACCAGCAATGCCACTAATTGTTGGATGTGTGGTCGACTCCCCCCTTTCCAGACACCGAAGGGAGTTCTGCCACTCTTTCCCTATCCGTTTTCACACAATGGTTCGTGTGGAGCATGGTTTACGATAACATCATCCCTAGACGATAAGTCCCTTCTGAATAGAACATGTTTCCCAGACAAGGAAGGTCTTTCCCATAGAACAGGGTTAGATCTAGAAAATGAAGTATATGATCTAGGTAATTTTTCCTCCAACTTCATGGTTTTGAATGTTCAGTCCGAGACTACTCCAGACTTGCCTGCTATTACAGTTCTACCAGTGAAAGGCGAATTATGTATCCGAAAGAATGGTTCAGTACATCTAGGACACAGTGATTGTAATACTGTGGTCAAGTACAGTGACAGTGGGAAATCTAATTTCAAAGCCTCACGTCATTCATATTTTGTATGTGGTCAGACCGCATATGTACGTCTGCCCCTAGATTGGGATGGAACATGTTACATTGCCTTCCTACTGCCACCAGTTTTTCTAGCCCCATCCGATTATCACAGAAATACACATCTAGTACACGTCAGACATAGAAGGGAGATCGAGTCCCCAATTGTCGATCAAACTGAAACTGCATTAGAACAATATACAGACTTCAATAAAGGTTTTCTTTTTCTTCATAGGTCCTGTCCAGAATAGTAAGCTAATACGTAGGCTAACCAGAACCCTTGAAGCAGTAGTGAACGAGACTACTTCCGCTCTAGGTAACTTAACTGAAGAGCAATCTGCTATGAGATTTGTCGTTCTTCAGAACCGCCTTGTTCTTGACGTCATACTGGCCGATAGGGGCGGAGCTTGTAGAGTCATCGGATCTAGTTGTTGCATTTTCATTCCTAATAACGCACCGTCTGTTTATTCAGCTATAACCAGACTTCACAAGATAGCCCATCAGTTGCACCAGAATCCAGGCACCTGGACATGGTCCGGTTGGCTCTGGAGTATAATATCTGCCTGGGGATGGAAAGTACTGTCATTCCTAGGAATAGTAGTAATGATCATATTCAGTTGTTGCCTATGTTTACAATGTGGCCCTGCGATTTGCGGCTTGTGCGCTACCTCTTGTATTCCAAGTCCTAAGTCCCATTCCAAGAAGATTCGAGACGAGCAAATGATGCTATATGAACAGATAGATGGTATCATGAATATTGATGTTTCCTGAAGGAAACGTAGGGAACAAGGAGGGAATGAGGAAAATTGAATTTTACCTTGTCATGTGTCCCTACGTGTTCCCCATTATATGCTATTTGTGCATGATCGACATGCATATGTTCCCCCTCTCCAGATTAAAGACGCATTTATAGTTGTGTCCAACGTTAATATGCCAGTTATCCAGTCCTCGTGACAGCAACGAGTTTTAGGCCTATGTTGCCAACGTTTTACATTGTGCACGTTAATTCATCGAGTTGTCCCCGTTTCTAGGCCTCCAAGGGCCCGGACACCAGATTCGGGTCTCACGTCTCCTGAAACCACTCCGAGGAGCGATGCAGCCCCTCCAGCATCCCTGACCCTTCACTTATTTTCTGCCAAGCAGCGCGGTGCCCAGCCTGGCCTGCCTGCCTGTCTGCCAAGAATATGTTATGCCTCTAGTTATCAGTTCAGCTCCCCGGCTTCACATTCCTAAGCTAACGAACCGCATAAACATCTTCATCTATAGTCTAGTCTTTCTGTCTCCATGCAAGAGAATTACTGAATTAGTATCCATAGCACACGCAATACATAAAGAAATATATGCATACACCAGCCTTAGTGTCAAGTAGCCTTTGCCCTGATGACTTTTAGATTCTATCAACATGTTCTCTAAACACAAGATATCAGATATGCTATAGGTACATGTCGTCCTGACATCCCAGACTTTAGTCTCCTCTTCTAGTGCCAGAAGTCAGAGCCCCAGCTCTCTCTAGTTACACGTCATGGCCCGTTTGCGCGCACCAGTAGGTTAAAGGTTCCAGCTGCCCAGGTAGCCCCCTCCATGTACCCACCCATTTATGACACTTCTGTGACGTTTACATCACATGTCTTCGTGCACACTCTGTGCATGCCTTCTTTGTACGCCCATATGTTCTTATCTTACGTTTGTCACTTGTTACGCCTACTGTATGCAATACAATTGTACTGTTTTACTATATATACTATGTAATGTTAATGAGACGTTGCAGCTGCCATTCCATTCCATTGCATGCCACATCATGGTCTTTAGGCTCGAGCCATCCGATTAAAGCCATTCTGACTCAGATATCACGGATCCTGCCTCTTATTTATTGAGCTATCTGTTATAGTTAATGTATAGAAAAATAGTATCGGTAATTAATTATTTATTTACCACAGGGGTTGAGGGTGAGTGAGGGTGAGGGTGAGTGAGGGTGAGGGTGAGGGTGAGGGTGAGTGAGGGTGAGGGTGAGCGAGGGTGAGGGTGAGTGAGGGTGAGGGTGAGTGAGGGTGAGGGTGGGTGAGGGTGAGTGAGGGTGAGGGGTTGAGGGTGAGTGAGGGTGAGGGTGAGTGAGGGTGAGGGGTTGAGGGTGAGTGAGGGTGAGGGGTTGAGGGTGAGTGAGGGTGAGGGGTTGAGGGTGAGTGAGGGTGAGGGTGAGTGAGGGTGAGGGTGAGTGAGGGTGAGGGGTTGAGGGTGAGTGAGGGTGAGGGGTTGAGGGTGAGTGAGGGTGAGTGGTTGAGGGTGAGTGAGGGTGAGTGAGAGTGAGGGGTTGAGGGTGAGTGAGGGTGAGTGAGGGTGAGGGTGAGTGAGGGTGAGGGTGGGTGAGGGTGAGTGAGGGTGAGGGGTTGAGGGTGAGTGAGGGTGAGTGAGAGTGAGGGTGAGGGGTTGAGGGTGAGTGAGGGTGAGGGGTTGAGGGTGAGTGAGGGTGAGGGTGGGTGAGGGTGAGTGAGGGTGAGGGGTTGAGGGTGAGTGAGGGTGAGGGGTTGAGGGTGAGTGAGGGTGAGGGGTTGAGGGTGAGTGAGGGTGGGTGAGGGTGAGTGAGGGTGAGGGTGAGGGTGAGTGAGGGTGAGGGTGAGTGAGGGTGAGTGAGGGTGAGTGAGGGTGAGGGTGAGTGAGGGTGAGTGAGTGAGGGTGAGGGTGAGTGAGGGTGAGTGAGGGTGAGTGAGGGTGAGGGGTTGAGGGTGAGTGAGGGTGAGGGGTTGAGGGTGAGTGAGGGTGAGGGGTTGAGGGTGAGTGAGGGTGAGGGGTTGAGGGTGAGTGAGGGTGAGGGGTGGTGAGGGTGAGGGGTTGAGGGTGAGTGAGGGTGAGGGTGAGTGAGGGTGAGGGTGAGTGAGGGTGAGGGGTTGAGGGTGAGTGAGGGTGAGGGTGAGTGAGGGTGAGGGTGAGTGAGGATGAGGGTGAGGGGTTGAGGGTGAGTGAGGGTGAGGGGTTGAGGGTGAGTGAGGGTGAGGGTGAGGGGTTGAGGGTGAGGGGTTGAGGGTGAGTGAGGGTGAGTGAGGGTGAGGGTGAGTGAGGGTGAGGGTGAGTGAGGATGAGGGTGAGTGAGGGTGAGTGAGGGTGAGTGAGGGTGAGTGAGGGTGAGGGTGAGTGAGGGTGAGGGGTTGAGGGTGAGTGAGGGTGAGGGTGAGTGAGGGTGAGGGGTTGAGGGTGAGTGAGGGTGAGGGGTTGAGGGTGAGTGAGGGTGAGGGGTTGAGGGTGAGTGAGGGTGAGGGGTTGAGGGTGAGGGGTTGAGGGTGAGTGAGGGTGAGTGAGGGTGAGGGGTTGAGGGTGAGTGAGGGTGAGTGAGGGTGAGGGTGAGTGAGGGTGAGGGTGAGGGGTTGAGGGTGAGTGAGGGTGAGGGGTTGAGGGTGAGTGAGGGTGAGGGTGAGGGGTTGAGGGTGAGTGAGGGTGAGTGAGGGTGAGGGGGTGAGGGTGAGTGAGGGTGAGGGTGAGTGAGGGTGAGGGTGAGTGAGGGTGAGTGAGGGTGAGGGTGAGTGAGGGTGAGGGTGAGTGAGGGTGAGTGAGGGTGAGGGTGAGTGAGGGTGAGTGAGGGTGAGGGGTTGAGGGTGAGTGAGGGTGAGGGGTTGAGGGAGGGTGAGGTTGAGGGTGAGTGAGGGTGAGGGTGAGGGTGAGTGAGGGTGAGGGGTTGAGGGTGAGTGAGGGTGAGGGTGAGTGAGGGTGAGTGAGTGGTTGAGGGTGAGGGGTTGAGGGTGAGGGGTTGAGGGTGAGTGAGGGTGAGGGGTTGAGGGTGAGTGAGGGTGAGTGAGGGTGAGTGAGGGTGAGGGTGAGTGAGGGTGAGGGGTTGAGGGTGAGTGAGGGTGAGGGTGAGTGAGGGTGAGGGTGAGTGAGGGTGAATGAGGGTGAGGGTGAGTGAGGGTGAGGGTGAGTGAGGGTGAGTGAGGGTGAGGGTGAGTGAGGGTGAGGGGTTGAGGGTGAGTGAGGGTGAGGGTGAGTGAGGGTGAGGGGTTGAGGGTGAGTGAGGGTGAGGGGTTGAGGGTGAGTGAGGGTGAGGGTGAGGGGGAGTGAGGGTGAGGGGTTGAGGGTGAGGGGTTGAGGGTGAGTGAGGGTGAGTGAGGGTGAGGGTGAGGGGTTGAGGGTGAGTGAGGGTGAGGGGTTGAGGGTGAGTGAGGTAACCTGGCATGGTAACCTGAAAAAAATGTGGGTGTGAGCCATGTGAAGGGGTCTGCGGTGAGTGTGAGACCCGAAAAGGCAGAAGTCGGGAAGGTATGCACGAAAGTAAAATGTGCACAAATAGGGCCATGCGGTGGGCGAACAAAGCAGAAGCGTCTGGCAGGATGGTGGTGCCGGAATAAGCTGTGCACATGTCAGGCCATGCTTCGAGTAACTTATAGAGATGCGGCTGACAGGATAGTAGGGTTGAGAGCAAAAGCGCCGAAGGGGCGCCTGTGTATATGCTGCTAATAATTAAAAAATGCATATGAGAACTGTATTATCGCAAATGATGGAAAAGATATCTCACCTGAAAGAAAAACAAGAAAGGAAACAAGATGGAGGGCATTGCTGTGGGGAGGGGGGGGGGGAGGAGAAATGCACACGGCGGGCAGGGGAGGGGGCGGAGCGGGGAGAGCGGCATGAGGGTGTGAAGCAGCCGGGGCCTTTGAAGTGAAGCTAAGCTTCACTTCAAAGGTGTGGGAGGAGTGCGGCTGAGGGAACAGACGGCGATTTGGTGATGTGCACGCGCATTTTAGGTCAATGCGCTTGCGCATTGACCTAAAAGCCACAGGCACAGCACCAAATCGCCGCAGTTAGGTAAACTTTGTTTAAAGCCCTATAGTCTCGCTTCTCTCAATGCGCATGCGCATTGATAGGTCACGAGACCTAAAAAGGTGTAAGTGTTGAGGGAGTGTGGAGGAGTGGCGGGGCTTACATGGGGTACAGTTTAAACTGTTGGTGAAAAATTTACAAATCCTAGGACTAAAGGTTTACATTTATTTGTGCATGTTAACGTTTTTCTTTTTTTATGCAAAGGGCATAGTGTGCTGCTGAAAGGGAGCTGTTACATTAGTAGTGGACCTACGACACACAGATTACAAACTGATCCTTGATCCACTTCACTACGATAAGAGTCTGTGACTTGCGGTTTTTGCAGCAAGGGCTTTAACTCACTGAGCTTTCTCACCAAGACTGCAAACAGTAACCTGCAGGACGCAGATCTTTACTGGAGGTGCATGCACCCATAGTTTTCTTTCTAATGAGGTTGGAACCTGTGTCCTGCAGCCTACACAGATATTTGAAGTAGGTATATCACCCACTGACCTATCTCACAAGAAATGAAAATGGATTACCTTCAGATTACATACAGATTAATCAGATCAAGGTTTTCCTTCTCTGGAATTCTGTTTTTGCCACCACTGCCATTTCTGGTTCCTGTACCTCAGCACGGAATTTGTTCATCTCTATTTACAAATACAGGACATGCAGCACGGTTTTCCTTCTCAGCGTGACCACAAACATGCTAAATCAGAAAATTATAGTCTTTGCAAAAGCAGTTGATCCGAGCCGTAATTCGATCAGAATTTCGGGTAGTCAACCGTATGCCTCTCTCAGGCAGCCCCTTTTCCTTAGAAAGAGGGCAGGGGTCATTGGTTGTATACTGGCACAGAATGAATGCAGATGGAGCCCAGCCCTCTCACCATGGAAAGAAAAGGTACTTCTATCAGGTAGTATCATGACCAAACAATCCGCAAATAAACCGCTGCATCTACTCCATCAATGCAGATCTGTTAGTCATCGTGCTCAAAACTAGCCTATCCTCAGGGCTACTGGAACTATGCAGCGGGAATGGTCAAATTATGCGGCAGGGGCAAGTAAACTATGCACCAAGAAAGGGCAAATTATGTGTCATACTACTGCACATGTTGTGTTAGTATTACTTCATTAACTGGTCATTTGTAAGCTTGTTAACACTGTCTGAGCATTAGTTGCAACTCATTAGTATCAGTTCAACATCCAAATATAGTAATATTCAATAGAAAGGTGACCAGTTAACCTTTGCAATGGCCCTTCCAATGGGCAGCAGCATATGTCACTGCGTTTGCACTGTTTGAGCTAATAACAATTTCTTTTGTTAAAACCTGCAGATTATGCGGCAGAATGCGGCAAATCTATAATTATGCGAAAATCGCCACAGCTGTGCAATCACATAATTCCAGTGGCCCGCCTATACTTCTACATCTACCCAAACATAGCTTACTAAGGCTTAATTATATTCTTTTTCATGCATGTTTGAAAAATCTGATCATAGATGTCAGGACATGTGCCATAAATATTATCATAGGTTATATTCATTGGTTATTATGACGTTATTTCATGCGATTCTAGTTATGACTTTATTGAATATGATTCTACTATTTATTGCAGGTCTTTTTCACTCCTGAGTTGAAGCCTGTGATGAACCCGCCCCATTTTGGACAACCCCAATAAATCATCTTCAGTGAGTACACTGGTCTCAATAATTTACAGTATTGATCTCTCTCTTCTATTCCATCTTCTGCTTGCCATTAGGATATGGATAGTGATTTTGATATTTATGGTGAGTTGTGTACTGCATATGTCTCGTCCCACCTACTTCTCATTCTTCAGTTCTCCCCATTGTTCAAGTCATCAGATATGCTGGACAAATCAGAAAAACAGACAACTAATGTATTTTCAATTCTGGCAAAGGTCTGCATTCCAGGTGTTCACTTTCAAGCACACAAGGCAGAATTTGGGGTGGTAAAAACTTCCATAGATACAGATGTTACCTACATGTATGGTTTCCTACATATAAGGTTTATTTAAATAAGGGGACAGGGTGTGGTGTAACAGCCAGAGCTGCTGATTTGGAACTGGGGAACCAGGTTTGAGTCTGGCATTGGTTCAACATCCTGTAAGTCTGGTCCTTGTGTAATGTAACTGGTGTTCATGTGAAATGCTCCATGCCTTTTGATCGAAATTTGTGCTACATAAAGCAGCAACAACAACAAAAAAAAACTGCAAACATTCAGGTAGTGCACCGGTCATTCAACAACTTAGCCAATACACGCACATGTTATGCTTGTTTCAGGTCCAGAGAGGACCTGACTTGGCAGTTCGGGCTGGACTGTTCCCATGAGGAGCAGGGTCAAGGCTGATTTGCATATCGTCCAAGCTGGGGTGGTGTGGGGAGCAAAAGAAGGATGGATTAAACCCAGATCTTTGTGACTGGGGGTGAATGTTTGCATTGTGCAGCATTCCGTCCATTTTTTGTTCTTTTTCTTACATCATCACGTTGAGCACAGCCTTTCTCTCATAGACATCTAAAAGCAGCACCTGCCAGGGTTCTAGTAGATCTTATATCTCACAAGGAGCAAAACATGGAACTGATCATACGCAGTTTGCCAAAAATCAAACTGAATGGTGGAAGCACTTACACAATGAGTAAGTTCAGACAAGGTAGTCTCCTTCAAAGGCAATCCTGAGGTCTAACCCTTCCCTTTAATTTTCTACAGTGGGCATGTTCCATCTTTTAGCCTAGCAGATTCATTTAACAGTAAATGTGCCTGCCATGTCTGTAGTTTTTTCACTGGAGTATTCCCACTTAGGGGTATGGGCTAGAAAGCGTTATTCTGGCACAAAGCTATCACACAGTTGTTATCATTTGTGCAGGAATAGTAATAAGCCTGTTATGTGTAGTACCAAAGAAACACACCCCATGATAAAATTCAGCCTGACATACCTCTAACTGTCTTTACTTAAGAGGAATAGTCCCAATTCTGAGGCCTAATATTAGTCAACTGCTTGTTTTATGGCTTATTTTTGTCTCTGAAAGCAATTTATTCAGAACCTTACATTTGTAGTTGGAGTGAGAATCACTTTATTATAAAAAATAACACTGACATTTTTACTTTGGAATGTGTTCTATATGAACCAGGAGCAGGCGCTCTTTTTAAAAACCCACACATTGCTTGGAAGCACTGTGGTGTAAAGACATCATGCTAGCAACTGTTGGTATCTGGCCATGGCCACTCAGAAACCTGCTCCTTTTTGTATTTTTGGGGAGTTTTTATATAGCACGAACTAGACCCAAAGTTATCATAGCACTTTACATGAGCACCAGTTGAGTTAGAGACGGACACATTCATTTTTAGGCACAGGGAGATTTGCCCAGAATCACAGCATGTTGAGCGTTCCTGTCGAGACTCGAACCTGGTTCCCATCTTGGAGATCGACCGCCGTAGCCGCTAGGCCACATCCTCTCCTTTGGAGGATAGTCCAGATTCCTTGCCCTAGAATAGACAGAAGCTGAGGGGAGTGTCCTACCATACGTCATCCTCACAACATTGTAAGCCTTGCCTGGTGGGTTAAAGTTTGCCTTTAAAAATGCAATCTCAACACCTCCATCCTGCACATGGGTCAGCTCCCCTCCAGTGCGCTTTACACTTTGCATTTTTCTATTGTTAGCTTTGCTTTCACTATTTTAAATCTCGGATACGCCTACACGTCCGATATTGCAATGCTGGATTACCAAATAGGTAAAGTAGGCACCGGCCTATGGGCCCCACTCCTTTTAGAGGCCATTTGACAACTGAAGACAATTATATTGATTTGATCTTGAAAGAAAATTACAATCAACTCAAAGAAACAAAAACTTTACATTGAAGACTCTATATAGAAAATACTGTATCAATGTAATGTACCCATTAACAACTTAAAGTACATAAACTGGAGAAGTCAGATTCACATAACAGTTTGTCTCTTAAAAGCTCATCTTATGGCGGCTGTAAGTTTGTAAAAACAAAATCTGGTGCATTGGGCATTTAGGGGATAATTTTCGAGGGGGGTCAACAATTTCGAGTGCCTAGGGGCCTCCACAGGGTTTAATACAGCACTGACCAGATTCCAAAGGAAAATCTAAGAAGGGCTGCAGTAGTCATTCCTAACATGAGACAAAGTGAAATATTTGTTTGCAATATAGGCCAGATGCTGCTCTAAAAAAAGCAAGAGTTATTTTTTTGCAATGATTATGGTAGTCGCAGTTAGAACGTGAGTGTTTGTAGAAGTTGTAAGCTGTGTTCTCAAAAACCTTGCTTTAAATTTATTTGAAAGTTTTATAGAGCGTGGACAAGACCCTTGCGGGTATCAGAGCCCTTTACAGTAGATGAGTTTAGTTATATCATACATTAACAGATATGCAAGACCATAATACAGAGCATTATTCATGAAGACAAAAAGTAAAGCAACATGATGCACAACAGGAATGGCCTGGAGAGTCATAGTAGTATAATGAGGAAAAAAAAAGTCAAAATATATAGCAAATCGTTGAGTATACAAACAGAAAAGCAGTAAGGTGCAGAGCAAGGGCGGGCTGACGCAGCAAGGTCGTGGAAACCTGGGACTATGTTAAGGTGAATTTTGCCATAAGGATTCCTTTTACTTCCAACTTGAAGGATGAGGTGGAGGGGTTCAGTCTTTTTTCCGGTGGAAGGGCATTCCATATCCTGGGTGCCATTCCTGAGAATGATCGTTTGTAAGTTTTTTGTCTTGTTGAATTTTTGTGGCTTCAAAAGGAGGTTTTCCGCACTTCTTGTGGTTCTATTCCCACCGGATATTGTGAGTTTTTGTGTGAGATAGCTGGGAGCATTGTGATGTAAGGCCACAGGTAATGGCATTCTCACATATAGTAGTAGTAGAGAGGAAAATGGAGGCCAGTCATATTATCTAAACTATACAATGTGCTTACATGCCAGATACATATTTTATTATTGTGTAGGTGGTAATGCCTTTTGTTGCTGTGTTCATTTTGTTGACTGCCGCAGCGGGGAACAGGGAAATCAAAACTGTGGGGGCTTGTTATTGACTCGATTGGAAAACCTGTGACAATAAATCACCCTATTGCGTGGTGAAATTGTCTGTTATTCTTCTTGAGAACACGTGGGGATGTAAAAGGAAATCTATCTCGAGAGACAAGCTGAAGGACTTTCCTATAATCGAAGTAGAAAGCTCTGTCACTCGCTCGGATGGTGCAGGGTGAGATATGTGACACGAGTGATTCTGAAACTGTTCATTAACCTTGTAAAGAACCAACGTCTCCCCTGGCAATCACTCACCGGCTGTTCTGTTGCATGTGAAGGGATGTGACTCCCCTCATGTCATGTTAAGGATGTGTTTGATAATGAAATAAGTGATGTACATAGCAAGTAATTCATCCAAATAAGCCATCAGCTGGGCCTTACATTTTCGGATGCCAGTAAAGATCCGGTAGTTCACACAAACTCAGATGTTTTGTCATTCTTAGGTCTCGGCTACACAGCGCTTGCACTGTGCTCAAGCCGTATAGTTTACAATTCAGTGAGCTTACAACCCGCTCACAGCATACCATTAGCAGGGGCGGCGCCTCCGCTATGGCGTAGGAGCGTTACCCCACTACCTGTCGACGCAAGCAAAAATTAAAATTATCTAAATGCAGATCACTTTATTTTTTGTCCTGAGGCTGAGTCTTGGGGGCGGGGCCACAGCGCCGCAGCAGGGGAGGAGCAGTGGTGTGCCCTACTTTCTGTGCGCATGAGGGTTTGGCCGGATGTCACTCTATGCGCACTGACATCTCTCCAACCCAGCTGTATTGCTGACTGGAGAGATCAACAGGCACAGGCTCTAAGGTCCCAATGGAGTGCAAAACCAGTGCCCTCCGCTTAATCCCTACGCTGCTCTCCTGGGGACAGCAGCGTTGGGATTGGCCATAGGGGAAGCTGGGAGCTTCAGCCTGTGCCAAGAGGAAAAGCCCGGGGAGCAACGCGGCAAGCGGAAGACCAGCAGGTAAGTTTTATTTTACAAATATATAGTTTAGCCCCCTCGCACTAGCGCCCTCCCCCATGCTCACCCCTGCTGCTCAACCCACCCCACCACTTTTATCTTACATCAGCCGCTACTGACCATTAGTTGTTTTCGTTGTCACAATCATGTGCAATCTTTCAATAGCTTAGCTCCCGTAGGCTTCCCTTTCTTTCTGTGTAAACTCCTCCCTGGAGAATGGACCAAGCACATGAGTTCCTACTTGTCTATTTGCACCATACAATTTTGTTACTTATATAAGCCATTTAATATCATTCCTGACCCCGGAATGTACATTCCTACCTTTAACAAAGGTGTATGGATTTTTATTTACGTTGCTTTCACCCTATCTGTTGTCTCTAATGAAGCTTTAGTTACTTACACCTACAACTGTACTACTCTATGCCACTGTACTCTACATTACTCCACTCTACTCCATTCTATGCCACTCCACTCTATGCAAATCTATTCTACACCACTCTCTTCTATGCCACTCCACTCTGTGCCACTTTACTCTACGCCACTCCTCTCAACGCCACTCTATCTATGCCACTTTACTCTATGCCACTCCACTCCACGCCACTCCAATCAATGCTTCTCTATACCACTCCACTGTATGCCTCTCTACTAAATGCAACGCCACTCCACTCTATGCCACTCCATTCCATACAATGCCACTCTGCGCCACAGTACTCTATGCTACTGTACTCTATGCCACTCTACTCTATGCCATGCCACGGCCATCAACCCCACCCTACTCCACGCCACGCTGCTCCACTCCACTCAGTGCCACACTACTCCATGCCCCCAACTATATGCCCCTTCACTTCTACTCTACTCTACTCTACTCTACTCTACACTGCTCCACTCGACTCCACACCACTCCACTCCACTATGCTCTACACCACTCTATGGCACTCCACTCTATGCCTCTGTACTTTATGTCATTCAGCTCCACACAATGACACTCCCACTCTGTCCTACAACACTATACTCCACTCTACACCACTCCACACCACTACACTCTATGCCACTCTATGGCACTCCACTCTATGCCTGTCTACTCTACGGTACTCTATGCTATTCCACTCTACTCCATGTCACTCTATGCCACTCCATGTCATTCCACAAAGTGCCACTCTACGGCACTCCACCCCACTCTACGCTACTTTACTTCATGCTCCTCTATTCCAAGCAATGCCACTTCACAGCACTAGATTCTGTGCCACTCTAGTCACACTCTGCTCTATGCCACTCTACTCTATGCCACATTACTCCACAGTGCTGTACCCACCCCATCACTATGTGCCATTCTACTCTATGCCACTCCACTCTATACCACCCCACTTTATACCACTCTGATCTATGTATATTGCCACTTTACTGTACACCACTCTATGCCACTCCATGCCCCTCCACTCTACGCCACCCCACACCACTCCCCTACTCACAATGCCACTCAATGGCACCCTTTACCACTCTACTCTACTCTTCTCTATGCCATTCTATTTTATGTCAATCTATTCTATGCCACTCCAATATGCCACGCCATTCCACTTTACACCATTCAACTTTATTATTATTATATTATTATTATTTAAAATCTTATATAGCGCGCAGCTACCCTTGGGCATCCCGGCGCTTTCCAGACAACATCCGATGGTAATGGGGACAAAGTTGACGCATTATACAGGAAACAAAAAGGTTTTAAGACCTTTACGGAAACGCAGTGTGCAGGGCTCAGCGCGTAGTTTTAGAGGAAGCGAGTTCCAGAGCTTTGCCGTATTAAATGAGAATCTTCTCCCGCCCGTACGGGCCTTTTTAACTCTAGGAACTAGTAACAGATGTTTCCCTTCTGATCGCAGCGTTCTGCTTGCTTTGTATGGGGTAACTAGGTTTTTTAGAATGAGGGGGCCTTTACCTGCGAGGATTTTATGGGCAGTACAAAGTGCCTTAAAGGTCACTCTCTCCCGCACGTGGAGCCAATGCAGCGCCTTCAATGCCAGTTTCGCTGATTGCGTCCTTGGAATGTCCATAAGCAGCCTTGCCGCTGCATTTTGGACCTGTTGAAGAGTCTTGAAGGTCGATTCAGGGGCGCCCCAAAAAATGGCGTTACTATAATCGATTGGTCTAATTCCATATAAATCAAAAAATATCAAATGTTAATGCCAAACGTAGTTTTTAAACAGCTGTCACATTTTATTCATGTGTGACCGGTGAAAATCCATGATTTTATCCACAAAATAAACTGCATTCCATGGGTGAATGAGTTGCAATCATTAAATTATTGCACATCACATTATGCATCCCAATGCATTTCGGGACCAGCCCTTCCTCAGGGGACAGATCTAAGGAAACAATCCAAATGAAAACATTTCAATATCCTATACCGATAACTCCTAACTTGAAAGCATATATCTCACAAACTACATTCTACTGTGTATTCATACACGTGAATAAAATAAAATACGTCATGTGAACCAATAACGTTATCATGAATGCATATATAAACATGCTGAATAAACATGCTAATACTGATAACAATAAAGCTGGACATAATTGTAACCAAACCAAGTTCGCCACAAACAAGAGTGAAAGTGCAGGTGCTCGAAATATCCCACAGTGAACATGCTCCGTTTTCAGGAGAAAAATGTGTGTTACAAACAAATGTAACCAGTGCGTTTTAAAATACCCTCGTGCAATACAGTCTGTGCCTGTCAACAGACAGGGGCTAAATAACAATCCCCCACTCGGTACTTACAGATTGCGGATGAACAAGCGACTCAGCAAGGAGTCGTCAAAAGCGGTGAATCGTCAAGAAAGTAAGAGCGTGAGTGCTCATTAAATCAAAGGTCCGTGAAAAATGCATGCAAGAAAGAAACGAAGGACTACCCCATGTGCTGCAAACACCAGTCATCACCATATTAGCGGCCATCTTAGAGTGGTGAAATAAACATAGAAGCACAAAACAATAAAAACATGCAAAAATGATGAATCAATGAACATATAGAAGAACTTATCTGTAACAAACATATAGATACAAACTCCAGTACTCATATAAAGCTGATGTGAAAACATGCAGAAATAATGGGTGCATCGACAGATAAACATACAAACATATAAAAGACATGTAGATACGGAGTTAAGCAAAGATATATTTAAAGATAACACAAAAATTCCATGCGGTCATTGAGGCCGTTCGGTGCCATGGTGGACATAAAGCGGATCCAAAAGTTGTCTCTTTTCAATAGAGTGTTCTTGTTGTTGCTGGTGATTTTAACCTGCTCAAGAATTAGAAACTTCAATTGCGCCACACTATGTCTGTGTTCCAAAAAATGGGTAGCCACACTGGATTTCATGTTTTGTGTGCGTATATTGCTTTTATGTTCCAAGATTCGTACTCGAATCTTTCTTTCCGTGTGACCAATATAGCACTTGCCACAAGGGCATTTGAGCATATAGATGACATTGCTGCTATTGCACGTGGCATTGACTTTCAGTTTTATGGTATGTCCCTTCAAAGGATGAGTCGTTTTGTTGCCTGGGATACAGTTCCCACAGTTACTACAATTGTAGCAGGGCTTTAGACCATTGTAAATAAGTGAGGATGAAGTTGCTGTTGGGTGGTTCAATAACTCCTTGACATTGCGGCCTCTAGTGAATGCAAACATGGGTGGTTGGTTAAACAAACCATTGAAATCAGGTTCCATAACAAGGATGGGCCAATGTTTCCGAATGATGTGTTGAAACTGATTCGACAGTTTAGAGTATTTCGAGACAACCACCATTCTGTCTGAAGTTTTTTTTGGTTTGGATTTCAAAAGTTGTGCTCTCACACATTTGTCAGTTCGCTGCATGGCTAGATCCAAGATGGGTGTGGGATAGCCCCGTGCTTTCAAACGTTCCAATGTGTTTCTGAGGGCTTGTTTACATTCCTGTTCTTTAGACACTATGCGTTTCACTCTTAACAGTTGTGCATAAGGTAAATTGTTTTTAAGGCCAGGTCGATGAAAACTGCTGTAGTGTAATATGGAGTTCCTATCGGTAGGTTTGCGATAAATCGTCGTATGCCAGTCTGTGATGTCACGATGTATTTCAACATCAAGGTAGTGGACGCATTTATCACTGTATTCCCAGGTGAACTGGATACGTTCATTAACGTTATTCCAAGACTCAAGAAAGGTGGTAAGGGTTTCAGTAGAGCCTGCCCATAGCAGGAAAATGTCATCTATGTACCGAAGGTACATTTTTCCATGTAGTAGCCAGTCATTTTGAGATAGAATATGAGACTCTTCAAACACTTGCATATAGATATTAGCATAACAAGGAGCTGCCGAATTTCCCATGGCAGTCCCGTTCAGTTGGAGTACCCATTTGTCTTGTACGTTGAAGTAGCTATGATATAAGGTGTACATAGTCAATTGCATCAGAAAGACCTGTAGGTCTTGATCCAAATTGGAAGTCATCAGTGTTTGTTCAATCGCTTCCATCCCTCCATCATGGGGGATGGAGGTATAAAGTGAACATACGTCCACCGTACACATAATCAACTCGGTGTTTCTGAGGATATTCATAATCGGTTCAAGTTTGACAAGAAAGTCTGTGGTATCACGTACATGTGACTTTGATTTCAGAACAAATGGTTGTAAATACTTATCCAGAAATTTACCCGTATTCTCATGGATGCTGCCTCTGGTAGACACAATTGGACGGAATGGAGGTTGAGTCGCATGCTTATGCATCTTAGGAAGCATATACATCGTGAAAGGTTTAGGGTTGATGGGAGTGAGATATCTTCTCGTCCTGTCGTCGATGGTGCCATTGTCAAAAGATGTATTGATAATTTCAATCAGTTTCTTTGAGAACTCTAAGGTAGGGTCTCCCGGTAGAAAATCATATACATTAGAATCATTAATGTGAGCCTCAATGTTTCGTTGGTAAAAGGCGGTATCCATAACCACTAATGCTCCACCTTTATCAGCATTCATGTAGGTAATCATAGGGTTATCCGCGAGATTCTTTAATATATCCCTTTCTTTTTTGGACCAGTTGCCATGTTTCACATGGGATTGGAAAGGTAAATGAGCTATTTCTTGTCTCACTAGATTCTCAAAGGCATCAATAATTTTGTGGCTCTGGGGAGCCAAAAAGGTACTATGCGGTCGGAGACCTCTCAGCATATCATCATCAAGTTTAGGTGTCTGGCAAATGTTCTCAAAGTAATGTCTCAAACGGATATTGCGTATCAGTTTGAAGGTACTGACTTCCAATTCCAAAGTGTTGGACGAAGTGGTTGGCACGAAGGATTGACCCTTTTGTAGTGTTTTGATTTCCAGAGTCGACAATGTGGTAGCCGAAATATTGATGACCAAATTGTCATCTGGTTTTATTTCCGTCTGTTGTTTCTCTTGGGTTTGGTTACGGGTAAGTTTTTTCCGGTTACCTCGGCGGGTTTTTCCCCCCCGGGGTCTCTTTGTTGTTGGCCCGGTTCCAAAAAATGAACCGCAGATTCAGTGGAGGTACTGGGTGTCTGAGCATCTACATCAGATGTCTCTCGGGTAGAACGATTTCTGTTTTCATCCTCAGAAGAAGAGGTCTCATTCCCTGAGAACGGATTATAGACTTTGTTAGGACGTCGGCGGGCATACACCTCTGCCCAGGTGTACACCTCGCCGAGCTTGTAGTCTATAGTGTCTCTTTTAAATTTCCGCAGTTTCCTCTCTTGTGTCTCCCTGGTGTGTTTGTCAATTTGAGACTGTAAATCTTCAAGCATCTTGGTAAATTCCTCGATTGGCATGGCTTCGTCCAGCTCCTTCTTTATGCTAGTGATCTCTTGTGCTAGTTCTTCTAGTGTCTTAGAAAGTTCCTCGACGATCAAGAGGATCAAGTCGAGGGAGCACTTATTGAGGATAGAGTACCAACGCTCAACAAATTTAACATTGTTCTTACATAGTAATGGTTTAAGCGGGACTCTTAAGCCCCGGGGGATCCTTTGTGCCCGATGGTACCGAATTAAGGTGCTGGCATGTAGTTTTTGGTTAGATTGTTTCCTTAGCAAGTATAATAATTGTCGGATGTTGCTCTCCGCGCTTCGGGTGTTGCCCGTAGATGCGATATCATCTTGTATAAGCCCATAGATCTTGTCTGCATCTGCTGTAGTGAAAGCGAATGTACTCGCTTTCAAGTCGGTCATGCCAGAGACCGCGTCGAAATTCATAATCAGAGCGTGCTGAGAACCAGTGGCAGAAAATAAGTATGAACAATCAAAGCGTGGGTACTCGCACAGCTAAAAGTAAATCGGGTAATGTCTTTTGAACACTGAGTGTGCAACAGAGGAAACACTGTCTGCTCTAACAGTGTGAAAACCAAGGTACTAATGCAAGGCTCACTCAATGGAGTGAGCACCTCCGTGCACTACTTGAAGACCATTGGTCTAATTCCATATAAATCAAAAAATATCAAATGTTAATGCCAAACGTAGTTTTTAAACAGCTGTCACATTTTATTCATGTGTGACCGGTGAAAATCCATGATTTTATCCACAAAATAAACTGCATTCCATGGGTGAATGAGTTGCAATCATTAAATTATTGCACATCACATTATGCATCCCAATGAAGGGACATACCATAAAACTGAAAGTCAATGCCACGTGCAATAGCAGCAATGTCATCTATATGCTCAAATGCCCTTGTGGCAAGTGCTATATTGGTCACACGGAAAGAAAGATTCGAGTACGAATCTTGGAACATAAAAGCAATATACGCACACAAAACATGAAATCCAGTGTGGCTACCCATTTTTTGGAACACAGACATAGTGTGGCGCAATTGAAGTTTCTAATTCTTGAGCAGGTTAAAATCACCAGCAACAACAAGAACACTCTATTGAAAAGAGAGAACTTTTGGATCCGCTTTATGTCCACCATGGCACCGAACGGCCTCAATGACCGCATGGAATTTTTGTGTTATCTTTAAATATATCTTTGCTTAACTCCGTATCTACATGTCTTTTATATGTTTGTATGTTTATCTGTCGATGCACCCATTATTTCTGCATGTTTTCACATCAGCTTTATATGAGTACTGGAGTTTGTATCTATATGTTTGTTACAGATTTGTTCTTCTATATGTTCATTGATTCATCATTTTTGCATGTTTTCATTGTTTTGTGCTTCTATGTTTATTTCACCACTCTAAGATGGCCGCTAATATGGTGATGACTGGTGTTTGCAGCACATGGGGTAGTCCTTCGTTTCTTTCTTGCATGCATTTTTCACGGACCTTTGATTTAATGAGCACTCACGCTCTTACTTTCTTGACGATTCACCGCTTTTGACGACTCCTTGCTGAGTCGCTTGTTCATCCGCAATCTGTAAGTACCGAGTGGGGGATTGTTATTTAGCCCCTGTCTGTTGACAGGCACAGACTGTATTGCACGAGGGTATTTTAAAACGCACTGGTTACATTTGTTTGTAACACACATTTTTCTCCTGAAAACGGAGCATGTTCACTGTGGGATATTTCGAGCACCTGCACTTTCACTCTTGTTTGTGGCGAACTTGGTTTGGTTACAATTATGTCCAGCTTTATTGTTATCAGTATTAGCATGTTTATTCAGCATGTTTATATATGCATTCATGATAACGTTATTGGTTCACATGACGTATTTTATTTTATTCACGTGTATGAATACACAGTAGAATGTAGTTTGTGAGATATATGCTTTCAAGTTAGGAGTTATCGGTATAGGATATTGAAATGTTTTCATTTGGATTGTTTCCTTAGATCTGTCCCCTGAGGAAGGGCTGGTCCCGAAATGCATTGGGATGCATAATGTGATGTGCAATAATTTAATGATTGCAACTCATTCACCCATGGAATGCAGTTTATTTTGTGGATAAAATCATGGATTTTCACCGGTCACACATGAATAAAATGTGACAGCTGTTTAAAAACTACGTTTGGCATTAACATTTGATATTTTTTGATTTATATGGAATTAGACCAATGGTCTTCAAGTAGTGCACGGAGGTGCTCACTCCATTGAGTGAGCCTTGCATTAGTACCTTGGTTTTCACACTGTTAGAGCAGACAGTGTTTCCTCTGTTGCACACTCAGTGTTCAAAAGACATTACCCGATTTACTTTTAGCTGTGCGAGTACCCACGCTTTGATTGTTGTTACTATAATCGAGTCTAGATGTTATAAGACCCTGAATCAGCAGCTTCCTCGATGTTAACGGTAGGAGAGGAAAGATTTTACGTGCCGACCTAAGCAGGGCATAACACACTCCTGCTGTTTTCTTAGCTTGAGTGCGAAATGACAAGTCTGGTTCTAGCCAGACTCCAAGGCTCTTGATCGCTTCTTTGGGGGCCGGGGGATCACCCATACATCCCGGCCAGCTGAGCAACGGGAGAAGGGTGGTTTTACTTCCCAGCAGCAGTATTTCCGTCTTTGAGCCATTTAACTTGAGGGAGGATTCTCCCATCCAAGTGTGAACATCTGCCAAGCAGAAGTTCAAGGTGTCCGGATTGTCGGCCAGGTGGGATAAGGAAACCACTAGCTGCGTGTCGTCAGCGTAGCTGACGATTTTGATGTCATATGGGGATACTACGTCCGCCAGGGGGGCCATATAAACATTAAATAATGTAGGGCTCAGCGAAGAGCCCTGTGGCACTCCACACTGGAGGGGAATAGATTTGGACCTCTCAGAGCCATCCCAAACCTGGTAAGTTTGATTCGAGAGAAAAGATCTCAGCCACTGCAGGGCCACCCCAGACACCCCTACCTCAGCCAGCCGTCGAATCAACACCTGATGGCTCACGGTGTCAAACGCCGCGCTGAGGTCCAGGAGGATCACTGCCACTGACCCTCCTGAGTCCAGAATACGTCTCGCTTCATCAACGACCGCCAAGAGGGCCGTGTCTGTGCCCTGACCTGGGCGGAATCCATTTTGTGATGCCCGAAGGAGTCCATTCGACTCCAAAAAGGCTGACAGCTGCTTGTTGACTAACCGCTCAGCAATTTTGCCGAGGCCCGGCAGCAACGAGATGGGCCTAAAGTTCGACAGGTCAGTGGGGTCCAAATTGTTTTTTTTTAAAAGAGCCTTAACAACAGCCATTTTCCAAGTGGGTGGCACCACACCCTGGATAAAAGAGGCGTTCATTAGGTCTGTCACGGGAGCTGCAATGGACGCTGTTACCTGTTTGAGGAACTTCATGGGGACGGGGTCCATGGGGGAACCACTTTTAATCGACGATAGGGTTTTAGTGACGTCGCTCACTGATACTGGGCCAAAGGTGTCGATATCGAAAGCGGTCTTTCTGGCCTGAGTTCCCACGACCTGCTTGCCATTGTCCTGAGATAGACCAGGCTGGTGCAGGGAGTTTAGGATCTTCTCAATTTTTGTGTGGAAGAACTCAGCTAGTTCCGTGCTTTTTTGTTTATCATGCGTAACAGCCGGCTCCGGCACTTTAAGCAGTTCTTTAACCACTTTAAAGCTCTCCCTAGAAGAACTAGAGGCAGATTTAATGCGGTCTTCGAAGAATAGGGCTTTCGCGCGTCGCAAGGCGGACTTGTAGCCCCTCATTGCCGCTCGATATTCTTCTTTCCTGGAGACTTCCCAGTTCTTCCTCCATAGCCTCTCCATCCTTTTACATCCCTTCCTAAGGGTGCGAAGATCTACGGAGTACCACGGAGCTGAGCCAACTCGTTTCTCCCTCTTTTGAACTCTCTTTTTAGGAATCAGAGCGTCTAAAGAAGCGGATAGCCAGTTGTTGATGTTAGCATCGGCCTTAACTGGGTCCGACTCAGGAAGAGGGGGCGTGTCTTCCAGTTTAGAGGTCCAGTTATCAACCGATAATCTGGACCAGGCTCTATCCACTAGGAAGGCCTGTTTGGTACTTGTAGGTGGTAGGTCAATTTGCCAAAGTGCTGATACCAAAAAATGGTCTGACCATGGAAGGGGAAGGGCCGGCCTAGCTGTAAAGCGGGGAATGTTCGAAAACATCGGGTCGAGCAGGTGTCCCTTTTCGTGAGTGGGCCCGAAGTTAATTAGGTCCAACTCACACTCTTTTAAATCGCTCTGGAGGTCCAGAGCCGTTTGGTCAGTGGGCTCGTTGAAGTGAAGATTGAGATCACCCAACACCATGAAATTGGCTGTAGATGCGGCCAGGACCGTCACTGATTCTACAAGGGAACTCACAAAATTACCCAGTGCGCCTGGGGGCCGATAGATCAACAAACCTGATATTGACACTGTCGGGGATAACCTGAGAGCGAAGTGGCAGCTCTCACAGTCCGAGAGTTGGCCATTCTGTGCCCTGCAAACAAACAGGCTCCTGTATATAATACTTTATGCCACTCTACTCCAATCTATGCAACACCACTCTAAGCCACACCACTCTGCTCTTCCCAGCGTCACCCCACTCTACACCACTCCACTCTACCCCATTCCACTCTGCGCCACTATACTCTACACCACTGTATTCAGCGCCAGTCTACTCTACATCACTTCAGTCTATGTCACTCAACGCCACTCTAGCCTATGCCACTCTACTCTATGCCACTCTAATGTATGCCACTCCACTCCAATCTATGTCACTCTATTTTATACCACTCTATCCTATGCCACATCACTACCTTTTGACCATGCTGAATAGCAGCCACACAAAGCCAATAGCTCTCAGATAGGCAAGACCCATTGACTTTGCCAATGTTTGTTGTATCATGCCAATAACTCTCATTTCCAGGACTTAATGAAATCCTTTCTTGATGCTATTGGGACCCTCCACTGGCTTGGAGCACATCTTTATCTATTGTGCCTGTAACCTATGTCAATGTCATGGGGCAGTGAGCTATGTGTCAGTCCAACGTCTCTGATACCTGGTTCTGCATTTGTTCACTTTTAACACTTTGAATTGAATGGCTTTAAAATGAAAGTGTGTTTCATTGCAATACTGTTTGTGAAAAGTGACTGTGAAAAGCCACGTATTTTCCTTTTTTCCTTTACGAATAGGCTAAAATATTTGTAGCATTAATCGAGACACTTTCATTCAAACACATTCGAAACTGTGACACTACAAACATGGGATCAATCCTAGGTGTTGTCCTGTACCCTTAACCCCTAAACATCAAACCTTTAACACTATACCAATCCTTAAACTATATCCTAAAGCTTTAACCATATACCCCAAACTGCAATCTCTTAACCCTGTACCTTTAGCCTTTTAAGGTTAGCTCTAACCACTCACCATTGACCTATATACCCATAACCCCATACTCCTCATCCTAAAAAGGATTACCTCTTTAACCCAAACCCTTGAATCTATGTCACAAACCCTTAACCCTATATCATTCACATTGTACCCTTATTCCTCAAGCCATCACCCTTAATCCTTAACTCCTAACACTTGTCCCCTTAACCTGTGTTGCCCAAATCTACACTCTGTACCCCTCTGTACCTGCAGCCCTTAACCCCTATTTATATGCACTTAATCCTTATAGTATATATTCTACACACTTAACCACTTTCATATTTCTGTATATTTCATAACAAACAATTTTGTCAATGTTCCATTTTCAGAATGAATAATTAAGAAGTATTATTTTTTAGAGTTTTGCTTTTGAAGTTTTGGGCTAATGCCAATCGCCTGAATATGGTCTGGTATTGAGGCCGGGTACATTTTTACACATGCTAAATCTGCTTACACACTGTCAGCACATCTAGACCCAGATTTACTAAGATATAACACAATGCAACGCAGCACAGCAAGTGAAGATACTGCACTGCGTTGCGTGAATGGGAAAGAGCAGTACAGTACCATATCTTGAAAGTTATGCCGCTGTTCTGATCTCTCCCTAGTGCTGGCACATGTAATGCTGCCATGAGCCAACACAGCCACTATAGCATCCTGGTGCAAGGGTGTCTACATTCTAGTCAGCATCGTTTATGTGCAGCAAGGAGTACCTTCATTCACAAAAACTATGCTGAAAAGCAATTTCCTCTATCTAAGTGTGCTGCAGACTTCAGCACACGTCCAAAGAGGAGAAACGAGGGGAAATAAAGATCTTTCTCCTCGTTATGCTCAGACTCAGAAAGGAACAGGATTTTGGCATGAATCCATGTTTACATAGATATGTAGTTGCTTAAAAATCGATAGGTGGTTGCAGAGAAATGCCCATGCACCACCCACGAAGCTCCTCTCTGGCGTAAAATAATGCAAGGCAGCACATTGCACTGCATTGCATCACTTTTTGTTACAAAATTGTGACTTGCATTGTTTTTCAAATCCCAGCAGAGGAATTTGTGTCAGGTCTGCGCTGCAAAAAAAGTAACGCAAACCTGACTCCAACTCTTTTTAAATCCCGGGTCTAGTTTGCAACCCAAAGTTAGTAGTTTTCTGTTGAATTGAAAACCATCAACGCCACTGCATCACTTTTCAACATGGTTTAATGATCAAATGGAACACAATGGCGGTATGCCATCCTTTGGCTAATTCAACAACATAATGCCCCTTACTAAATTGCTAGATGACATTATATTAGGAAGATTGATTCTAGCCAATGAAAACGACCAGTATTTCACATTATAACCTCTAGTATTTTAATCTTTGCTGTGTGGTGCAAGCTCTGTTTGAATTAGATTTGATTAAATGCAGACTGTAGGGTCCACCTGTTGTCCATAAAGCCACCTGCCTTCGGACTGCTAGAGTGAGTGGCTTAGGTTGGAGGGGACATGTAACAGTGCATGTCCACTCTACCTGTTGCATGTGTGTGTTTATTATGGTGTACATGGAGTTAGTGTATCTGTAGTGCTTTACTGTATGGGAACAGGAATCCATTTTGGATTACTTGTGTGTGATTGGTACACAAGCTGTAGGAATGGGAAAGCGTATCAGACAGGAGTTAAGATTGTAGATAATTCCTAGAGCCATTTGAAGTGGACTCAGGATCCTGTGAAAGGAAGGAGTTAAACAGATGCCTCCTTGGGCTAACAATCCTCGCCCCTTTGTGTTCCATTCATTCACCAGTGTTGTTAGCCCAAACCGGCTGAGAGGTATCTGAGTGAGAAAGCCTGTCCCTCTTTTGTTTCTTTGTTTTTTGTCTCCATGACTGTCAGCTCATGCCTAGGAACCATCATTCTAGTCCTCTGACCACCGCAGAGACCTTTTTCCAGCCCTATAAAACCCTCACGAAGCACTCAGGGTTTCAGATCCGCTGGTGCTCGGGTGTGCTATGCATGCCCTCCGAATCCATCAACACTGCTCTGTTGTCGTGCCTTTTCACAAGTATCTTTAAATTGTACTCTGCTTTTCTGTATATAGAGATAATGCTAATCACTAGTATATGCAGTAGACCTTTGTACTCTCTACCACTCCTATGTAACTCTTAGAGTATATCCATTTGTATCCCTTCCCTATGTATATAGAGATAACTCTAATCACTAGGATATGCAGTGGACCTTTGTACTCTCTACCATTCCTATGTGACTCTTAGAGTATATTTATTCGTATCCCTTCCCTATGTATATAGAGATAACTCTAATCACTAGTATATGCAGTAGACCTGTGCACTATCTACCATTCCTATGTGACTCTTAGAGTATATCCATTTGTATCCCTTTCCTATGTATATAGAGATAACTCTAATCACTAGTATATGCAGTAGACCTGTGTACTATCTACCATTCCTATGTGACTCTTAGAGTATATTTATTCGTATCCCTTCCCTATGTATATAGAGATAACTCTAATCACTAGTATATGCAGTAGACATGTGCACTATCTACCATTCCTATGTGACTCTTAGAGTATATCCATTTGTATCCCTTTCCTATGTATATAGAGATAACTCTAATCACTAGTATATGCAGTAGACCTTTGTACTCTCTACCATTCCTATGCGACCCTTAGAGTATATCCAGTCATATCCCTTCCCTATGTATATAGAGATAACTCTAACGACTAGTCTCCTATGTGACTTTTAGAGTATATCCATGTGTATCCCTTTCCTATGTATATAGAGATAACTCTAATCACTAGTATATGCAGTAGACCTTTGTACTCTCTACCACTCCTATGTAACTCTTAGAGTATATCCATTTGTATCCCTTCCCTATGTATATAGAGATAACTCTAATCACTAGCATATGCAGTGGACCTTTGTACTCTCTACCATTCCTATGTGACTCTTAGAGTATATTTATTCGTATCCCTTCCCTATGTATATAGAGATAACTCTAATCACTAGTATATGCAGTAGACCTGTGTACTATCTACCATTCCTATGTGACTCTTAGAGTATATCCATTCGTATCCCTTCCCTATGTATATAGAGATAACTCTAATCACTAGTATATGCAGCAGACCTCTGTACTCTCTACTATTCCTATGTGACTCTTAGAGTATATACATTCGTAGCCCTTCCCTATGTATAGAGATAACTCTAATCACTAGTCTCTTCTTTGTGTGACTTTACATCTTGTACATTTGCAATTTTTTCTGTTTGTATCTTTTATGTAACACATGTAATCCTTAGTCCTTATGTTTTGCAACTGGTTCTTATGTAAAGCGCTCTGACACCTTCGGGTAAAGTTTGCACTATATAAAATCGCATTAAATAAATACATTTTTTTTTTACCCTCTACGGACTGCCACTGGCGGCCCAAGAAACTTTTGTCCATCTCCAAGACACCCGTACTCAGTCCTGAGAAGTCTTGATCTCGCTCTCACATTTCCTTAGCCAACCCCCACTAATCATCAGACAGCTGGTCTTCCAACCCTGCCACAGCTCAAGACCTCTTCTGCTTGCAGTAAGAGGCCATCACCCCGTACTGAAGAGCATCTTATTGGCCCTCCTGACCCTCAAATATAAGCAAACGACCTTTGCTAGCCAAGAGATTCTCATTTGGAGCTCTAAGAACCTCAGTCCCTTGTCTTGTCACCCAGACCCCTCTAAGGACCCTCCATTAGCCACTGAGTCCCTAGGTGCCTTCATTCTCTGCAGTCATCCCCACACCTGAAAGTAAAGTGCAGCCAGGCACCTCACTTACGAATCTGCCAGTACTCTCAAAATCAGTATTTAAAGTCTGTAAATGCGAAAGTGAGACCCCCACTGCAGAAGCCTTTTTCAAATACACACACTTTTGTACTTTTTACAAGCAGCTGTTTCCTCATTCTTGCAGCTTAGCGACGATTTAGATGTACCATGGATGCAGCAAACGCTCATATACTAGGTAGATTACTCAGTTGTTTCATATGATTGTCGCAGTTTTTTGTGTAAACGTGAGGCCACAAGGTCCTAGCATGGGAAATTGTCCATTGTATCATGCTCTTGTTTCAAATATATTCATGTTATCTGCTTTGTCCTTGCAGGACAAGTACACAGTTACTGTACAGATGTTGATACAAATTAATGTGATAGAGTTGGTTAGTAACATTCAGTTTAAAAGAATCACTTAGGGTATATAAAGCAATGATTGCTACTTCATGTAGCCTTTCATGCCACACATTTGCAGTCTTTATGTGCTGCATCAAACAGGTTTTCCTAATGTGTGATACTTTAATGGTACGTGATTTGCTGGTTTTGGAAGGTTTGAGGGCTGAGACTGCCTTGCTTGGATTTAAAATCATGATTTTCAGACCACTACATATTTCAGCAGTCATCCCTTATCTATCTACCCTGAAGCAAGGCGAGTTTAAATATACATTTCCATCTTCATTGGAGTGACCAGGCATCCTGGATTTGCTGTGACAGTCCCGTTTTCAGAGAAGGGCGACTGAATTCAAAGGGTGGCAACTTTGTGTGTTCCAGCACATAGTTAGCTAGAAGCCTCAAAGCAGAAACCAATTTTGTTTACATATTGATACCATATGTACAATTGCGTTTAATCCCCTTTAGTTCCCCATTGTCTGAAAGTATTTGTGTGTGTGCCTTGTTTGATGCACAATTGCTTCCTAGTTCTATATTTGTGTAATGACCTGGTGTGTGGTTTCAAAATCTGCTCATCCAGCTATGAGTGTCCCATGAGGCTGTTTTCTATCTTTCACACCTCCTTAGGAATATTAACAGCTGCAATTCAAATCGAGCTGAGGAGAGGGACGTGGGACCTTTAGTTGTGTGCCCCTGGTCGCGACAGGAAGTATATCCTGTAAAGGGCAGGAGGAGCTACTTATTGGCCTCAGAGTTTTTTTTATTTTTGTTGGTGTTGTACCACCACCCATTCCAGAGCTCCACGGACCTCAAGGGAGGGAGCGACCCACAGTTTGAAGAACACTATGGTAAAGCGAGTAGGCTTATGGCTTAGTGTGGCACATGTGTTGCCAAAGACAGCAGGCCTGCACTATTAATTGATTGTGAGCTCACCTGTCAAAGAATCAACATTGGCTATCTGCAAGGCCCACATGGTGGGGCAAACGTCACTGATTTTCCCTGCTTACTGCTGAGACCCCCATACAAGGTTTGTGGTCAGGGCAGGAAGAAGAGAATAATACGCCTAACATGCAGGGAATTAAACGCCTGTACGTGAGGGGCGTTGAGTTTTTTCTGTCTCGGCTTTTGGGTTTGTGGCTGAGGCAAGAAAAAAAGCCTTACAATTTATTTGTGCTGAAAGTGCATCTGTCGCATTACCGAATGCATTTTTTGGATAGAGAGCCCTGCCAGTCACGCATGGATCTCTAGATGGGGGGCGGAGAGGTTTGTGGTCCCCTGCTGAGAGAGAGGCGTGGGTCCCTACTACCAGACCGCCTTTCGGCTTCTAAACAAGGCCCATAGTCTTAACCATAGCCTTAGATATGAGAGTTACCTCAGATCATGTTCCCCCTCTAAATATGTTACATAATCATTTTGAAAGAGGCAAATATAAAACAGGTGGGGCAGATCTCTCGCCAGGTGCCTCAAATTCTGGTCACCAGATATCCATATCTGCCTTGTTTTGAGTGCCAATGAACCTCTTTTAGCCTGGGCTTTGTGGGTGGTATACAGCAGATGGCTTCAGGGAAGGGCTGTGCGAAATTGCTCAGTTTGTAGGTCGAGCCTAGGCCCAATGCCAATAGCTCAAACTCTCATAAATGCGAGACCTATTGCATTGCAAATGCTTGTTGTTTCTCGAGAGTGCACAAAATGTTGGTAAAACTAAGTAAAGTTAGGTTAAATGCCCTTTAAAAACTTAATGTAACTGCATACCTCGCATTCAAAATCCACTAAGATACCAGGAAGGGGAGTGGGTTGGGGAGAAAATGTTTCCTGCAACACATTTTCCTTGAACCTCTTACAAGATTTTTTTCTCGTCGAACGAATGACCAATAAAAACAAGCATTTACAATGCAATGGTTTTGCCTTTGTTAAAGTTAGAGCTATTGGCATTGCTCTTGACACTCTGAAGCTCCACTCTGAAGCTCCACTCTGAAGCTCCACTCTGCACTCTGAAGCTCCACTCTGCACTCTGAAGCTCCACTCTGCACTCTGAAGCTCCACTCTGCACTCTGAAGCTCCACTCTGCACTCTGAAGCTGCACTCTGAAGCTCCACTCTGCACTCTGAAGCTGCACTCTGAAGCTCCACTCTGCACTCTGAAGCTGCACTCTGAAGCTCCACTCTGAAGCTCCACTCTGAAGCTCCACTCTGAAGCTGCACTCTGAAGCTCCACTCTGAAGCTCCACTCTGAAGCTCCACTCTGAAGCTCCACTCTGAAGCTCCACTCTGAAGCTCCACTCTGAAGCTCCACTCTGAAGCTCCACTCTGCACTCTGAAGCTCCACTCTGCACTCTGAAGCTCCACTCTGCACTCTGAAGCTCCACTCTGAATCTGCACTCTGAAGCTCCACTCTGCACTCTGAAGCTCCACTCTGAATCTGCACTCTGAAGCTCCACTCTGCACTCTGAAGCTCCACTCTGCACTCTGAAGCTCCACTCTGAAGCTCCACTCTGAAGCTCCACTCTGAAGCTCCACTCTGAAGCTCCACTCTGATGCTCCACTCTGATGCTCCACTCTGATGCTCCACTCTGATGCTCCACTCTGAAGCTCCACTCTGAAGCTCCACTCTGAAGCTCCACTCTGAAGCTCCACTCTGAAGCTCCACTCTGAAGCTCCACTCTGCACTCTGAATCTGCACTCTGAAGCTCCACTCTGCACTCTGAAGCTCCACTCTGCACTCTGAAGCTCCACTCTGAATCTGCACTCTGAAGCTCCACTCTGCACTCTGAAGCTCCACTCTGAATCTGCACTCTGAAGCTCCACTCTGCACTCTGAAGCTCCACTCTGCACTCTGAAGCTCCACTCTGATGCTCCACTCTGATGCTCCACTCTGATGCTCCACTCTGAATCTGCACTCTGAAGCTCCACTCTGAAGCTCCACTCTGAAGCTCCACTCTGATGCTCCACTCTGATGCTCCACTCTGATGCTCCACTCTGATGCTCCACTCTGATGCTCCACTCTGATGCTCCACTCTGATGCTCCACTCTGAAGCTCCACTCTGAAGCTCCACTCTGAAGCTCCACTCTGCACTCTGAAGCTCCACTCTGAAGCTCCACTCTGCACTCTGAAGCTCCACTCTGCACTCTGAAGCTCCACTCTGAATCTGCACTCTGAAGCTCCACTCTGCACTCTGAAGCTCCACTCTGAATCTGCACTCTGAAGCTCCACTCTGCACTCTGAAGCTCCACTCTGAATCTGCACTCTGAAGCTCCACTCTGCACTCTGAAGCTCCACTCTGAATCTGCACTCTGAAGCTCCACTCTGCACTCTGAAGCTCCACTCTGAATCTGCACTCTGATGCTCCACTCTGAATCTGCACTCTGAAGCTCCACTCTGCACTCTGAATCTGCACTCTGCAGCTCCACTCTGAATCTGCAGCTCCACTCTGAATCTGCAGCTCCACTCTGAATCTGCAGCTCCACTCTGCACTCTGAAGCTCCACTCTGAATCTCCACTCTGAATCTGCACTCTGAAGCTCCACTCTGAATCTGCACTCTGAAGCTCCACTCTGAATCTGCACTCTGAAGCTCCACTCTGAAGCTCCACTCTGAAGCTCCACTCTGAAGCTCCACTCTGAAGCTCCACTCTGAAGCTCCACTCTGAAGCTCCACTCTGAATCTGCACTCTGAAGCTCCACTCTGAATCTGCACTCTGAAGCTCCACTCTGAATCTGCACTCTGAAGCTCCACTCTGCACTCTGAAGCTCCACTCTGCACTCTGAAGCTCCACTCTGAATCTGCACTCTGAAGCTCCACTCTGCACTCTGAAGCTCCACTCTGAATCTGCACTCTGAAGCTCCACTCTGCACTCTGAAGCTCCACTCTGAATCTGCACTCTGAATCTGCACTCTGAAGCTCCACTCTGAAGCTCCACTCTGAAGCTCCACTCTGAAGCTCCACTCTGAAGCTCCACTCTGAAGCTCCACTCTGCACTCTGAAGCTCCACTCTGAAGCTCCACTCTGCACTCTGAAGCTCCACTCTGCACTCTGAAGCTCCACTCTGAAGCTCCACTCTGCACTCTGAAGCTCCACTCTGAATCTGCACTCTGAAGCTCCACTCTGCACTCTGAAGCTCCACTCTGAATCTGCACTCTGAAGCTCCACTCTGCACTCTGAAGCTCCACTCTGAAGCTGCACTCTGAAGCTCCACTCTGAAGCTCCACTCTGAAGCTCCACTCTGAAGCTCCACTCTGAAGCTCCACTCTGAAGCTCCACTCTCCACTCTGAAGCTCCACTCTGAAGCTCCACTCTGAAGCTCCACTCTGCACTCTGAAGCTCCACTCTGAAGCTCCACTCTGAAGCTCCACTCTGAAGCTCCACTCTGAAGCTCCACTCTGAAGCTTCACTCTGAAGCTCCACTCTGCACTCTGAAGCTCCACTCTGCACTCTGAAGCTCCACTGAAGCTACACACCGCGCAGGGCAGCTCTGGATGCTGATGCGAGAGGCCAGCTGGGAGGCGCGCTGCTCGTCTTCCTGCTCGTGCTGACTCGGAGAGAAAACTTGTTTTCATTGGGAGAGCGGCCTTCAAAGACCCGGTCACTGCGCCTCTCCGAGTGTTTAGCTTGGGATAAAATGGGCGCAGTGTTGTGGTGATGACAGTAGAGCAAGGGAGGTGCCGGCAATGCCGGAACAGAATCGGGGGCGTTCCCGGCGTCGCGTGACGTCGGCAAAAGCCAAAGAATGTCGGGAACGCCCCCGTGTCTGGTCCGGCATTGACGGACAGGCCCCTCGTCCAATGGCAAGGCTCCATTTACGGAGCCAGCCAATGAATGAGGAGGGCCGACCCAAAGCACACTACAATTCTCATCAGGTTTTCGCCTGCGCGAAAAAGATGCGCAGAGCGCATCTTTTTGGCGAGGCAAAACCTAAAAATGGCTGGAAATTGACGTTTGTGGAGTGCAAAATTTCCAACAGCATAACAGAAAATCTTGCATGGGCCCAGGGGTCACCTTCAATTGCTCTTCATCCATCCAACTACTGAATTTCACCCACTGTGCATAGGTCCCCTTCAAAAAACCAAATGAATGGAAGTGCTATTGCTTGGTGGCTTGAGGTATCTGCTCTGTAGTGAGGCCCTCTTTCGATTCCAGAAAAGAGGCCTGACAGAACACCCCGATTCAGTTCTAGGCAGAGTGTGGACCCCATTTGCCACCCTGGCTCCACCTCAGGGACTCCATGGGGTACATTACGCGCCTACTGGTCTGCAGCTCCACCTCGTACTCTTCTCCAAGAAGCGCTGCGAGGCGTAAAAAGACATTTATGTACCCTCACCTCTCGGATGTGGGACACGGGTCACTCTAACCAATGGCACAATGAATGCAATACGGTGAGACCCCCTTGGGGAATGTGATGAGGGCGCCTGAGTCTCTCATATCTCACTGATGTCCGTTGGACCTGGGCTATATGGGGGCCCATGAAGGGTTTTACCCCCCACCCCTTTCAGTGCCACAGGGGTTCAGGGGTCCGCATTGCACCCCTGCTTTGAATTGGAAGCCTTGCTCGTGGACTCCTCAGTGGTATTTGGGGACATCTTTGCACACAGCCCTGAAGTGCGACATTAGCTAGAGCCATGCAAAATGCAGAAACAATGTGGAAACCAGAGTACTTAAGAAGAAAATATCCCAGGCGGGTTTTCATTTCAAGCACACATTTGTTAAAGCAGATGGCGTGCGGCATTACACAGACATTAGAAAGAACACTAAAAATGGAATTACTGTGCAAAGTATTTTTCCTTTGAGTTATAATAAGAGGGCCTGATGAGATTCCTGAAGAAAATCAGCAGTTTCAAGAGCCGCGCGGACTGCCTCAAAGTTGCACGCGGGGTTTAAACAGACAGATGCGTCAGCCGTTCCCTCGTCTCCGCCTGGGGGCGCCCTCTCTCCGAGCAGCACCTTAAACGTGTCCTTCCGAGTATGTCATTTGAGAATATCCTCGGTGTATATGTGTATAGCTCTTAGAAGATTTTGCCATGGAGGTAAAGAACAAAATTTCAAAGCGCTCTATGCCTTATGGTGGGGTTTCTCCCTGCTCAAAAATCCAGACGGTCTGAAGAACGTTCACTTCTCATCTGCACTACTACACTGTCAGCTTTGGGCCGGATTCTCAGTGCTTGAATGACGTAATCAGCCATCTGTTCTTATTACACCTGCTTTTCTGCGCTGTGTTATTACAATACAGCCTCGAGATTAAATACATCACATTCAATCTCCAAGCTCCTCATGCAAGCGAGTTTTGGCCTGGGATTATTTCTTGCAATGACCTGACTTTGGTATTCCTCCGGGTACGTTATGTCACCCTCTCACTGGTAGTTTTATTGGCACTGCCCAGCCCTCTCGCCACTTCACACATGTGTTTATTCCGACTACCTCTTTTTTAGGTCTGGCTTGACTGCCCAACTACCACACGACCTTATCTGTTCAACAAAAAAAACTTTCTCTAGTACTACCCAGAGAGGGGCTTTTTCTCCATCCCCACAGTTTTCTTGAGTACAACATTCGATTGGGCTGAAGGTTTTTTTTCCTGGAGTTTTTTATAGCCCGAACTTGACCCAAATGTATCAGGATTAGAGCACCTTACATCAGCACCAACTGCTTTACATAAGGACCCATTCATTTTTGTTAGGCACAGGGAGATTAAATGATTTGCCCAGAATCACAGGATGTTGAACGTAGTTTCCGAGACTCGAACCCCGTTCCACAGATTTGAGGTCCACCACTCTAGCTGTTAGGCCACATCCTCTAGTCTAGCCCTTGTGTGCTTCAGTTTACGAGTGCTTTAATTTCATGTTTCGTTTTGTAGGAAAGTTTTGGGTCAATACAAAAGAACTTTGGTGTCAAGTCAGCGATAAGGGCAATAGAGTTGTTAAACTACTTATGAAAAGTTATCATAAGGGCATTAGGCCTGATATTTTATAGTGAAAAATAGAGAGATATTTTGTTAGATGGGATATCACAAATTACCATAGTAGGCAAAGATGTGGGTTTTTGTTACGCCCTCCAACAAACCATGGGGATAGAAGATTTACACTGGGATAATCCTTATCAAGCACTCCCAGGAGAAATAGTATTTTGCCTTTTCGAAATGTAATCTTGTTTACATGTGTAAACGTTCGTCTGTATACCTGATCGATGCCTTGATTGAAAGCTGATACTCAATACAGCTGGCCTGAGTGTGTTATAGTGGCAAGCCAAAGATAAAGGCTATATGGCTGCTTGTTTCACTGGGAAGTTATCTCTGATGCCCAATGTCTGATCTGTTTATTCTGAAGTTATGAGAGGCCTGGATTATTAATTGTGAAAAGCATTTGTTAAAGAAAATAGGCCTTTCAGAGTGGATTATGATCTCACTGTAGAGAGGTATTTTTGTTACATAAATCTTCACAGACTAACATAGTATGCAGTAGCGATCGGAAGTAGGTGTTTCTGTAGGGCGGTGACGTGAGCAGGGGGGGCAGGGTGGGTGGTAGTAATGTATGGATTACGGAGTTTTACAGGTAAGTAAACATTTAAATAAATAAACGAATTTCGTTGCGCGCACTGCATCACGCGTTAACCTCTATGTACCCTGGTGAGTGGGCAGGAGACCCCGCTGACTGTGAGTTTTATTGTCTTTAACACACTTCAATTTTACTGGGTAGGTTAGCATATTCTTCTGTCAATCCTCCTGCAATTGTCTCTTCAAGACTTTCTAGCTTGCTTCACTCTCTGTGTGTAAACTGAATATTTCTGGATTGCTAGGCCTTCATAGTATGCCACACCACTTCATCAAGCTCACCGCAGAATTGCGTACATGTGATGAAAATTCAAGAAATGGGATATTATTGTCCTTGGAGAGGCTCCGGGCCTTGCTGGCAGTGCTACTGAGAAGTAATTAGAAAAGTTTTGGGGTTTTGGTTAATTCAAAAGCCACTGATCCAGGAAGTGTTCCACTGATGGGCCTTCCTCCTGTTCTGGGAATCCCAGAATGCGCAAGTCGGTGCATCAGGATCTACCCTCCGCTTCTTCCTCTCTATCCTGCGTTATGCCTGTTGTCTTTTGCAGCTTAATCACTGTTGTACACAGCTTTTGTACATTTGTCTGTGGGGTCATTACTGTATCCTCCTTGGCTTTCGTTCTGTCCTATCGTGTACTCAGGTCAGTTCTGTACGGTGTCATTTCTGTTGCCATGGTGTTAATCTTTGTCTCCTACACTTGACGGAAATTTGTGATTGCCCTTAGTAAGTCTGCAGATGACCGTCCAGTTTTTCTCCACAGGTCTCCGCCAATGCAGAGGGCTACTCCGTCTGTGCTCTCACAGCCATTGTGTACTGCGCTTTCTTGTTGGCTTGAGTACCTTTTGTCATCTAATCTTTCACCATGGTGGAAACTTTACAAGAAGTATCACCTCTTTTAAAGCATCTAGTGCTGTACATGGGGGTGCCCTCCACACTATAACAGTATCCACTCAAAGAGGGGGGCACCACACACCATCAACCGAGACAGTAACGCAATATAAGCGCTCGCTCTTGCCCACAGCCAGCCGCCCGCCAAAGAGGCAATGCCAATCTACTCCATCTGACTTTGGTGATCCCACATGATCCCTTAAAGCTCCTTATGTGCTCCCAGATCCTGTGTGCAAGGATGCCCCTCGCCCTGAGGATAAGCTACAGCACACCGACGCACGATCGAGTAGCACACATGCATGCCCACAATCAGTTTTTAATGTAAGTGTAATAGAATATCTCATGTCCAGCGCCAGAACTTTCTGTTAGGCCCCCTGACAGCACTCAGTCATCCACGGGGCAATCCATTTCCCCCCTTGGCTTTACTTCTTTCTCAGTGAGGTCAGCAGCAGGTATCACACTTTGGTGTCTCGCCTCCAGATGGACTTTTTCCTCTCGGTCGTTGCTTATTTATTTACAATCCGTCAGGAGGAAGGGAAACACATACTCCCTCCCACAGAAGCAGACTGCACAATACCTCAGCCCCAGTGGGAGCACTGAAGTGAGGACCCTAGCAGGGTCCTTAATTCACCCTGATGCTACTACCCACCAACCACTAGGGCCTCCTGCTGTTCCTCTGTCTGTAGTCCCCAGCAGCATCCAAGCTTTCCCCAGGGCTTAATTTGTAAATTAATGAGGACCATTACCCAACTCTGCTCGGAACCCCACATCCGGTGCCAAAAAAGTACCAGGCACCCGCATACCAACACTGCACAGTCTTCAATCCACTTCATGCCTCTTTAATCCACCGGTCAGACACTCCGGGTCCCTTTATCTCACTCGTGCAGGTTCCTGCTGTCTCTTTTTCTGACTGTTTCTCTGTCTTTGTCTTCAGCCTTCTTTTTCTGTTTTTCTCTCTGGAAATGAATGATGAGGAAAAATAAGTGCTGGCCCCCAAAAATTAGTGCTGGTGGCCCCCACCGTCAACCATTGGCTCAAATTAAGCAATGCCTTTCCCTGTCCGCCAATGATTCTGCCCTTCCTTCCGCCACACTCCATTCACCTTCCAAGGTATGCTTCAATGTCACCCACCATTGTTACCTCTCTTATAGACCCCTGCACCGGGGCCTTCTGTCATCTCGACAACGGTCATCTTTTCTTCCAGTGTGGCGGGGCTGCATGAGTCCTCTTCGCGGAGCATCTCTCACCACAGACAGGTGGCTGCCATCTTGTGTTTTAGGCAGGTCATCTCAGTCTGTGTTTTCAGTGCTGGTGGTATTCAGCGCTTTTGTAGCAGCCCCAAACTGTCCCTCAGGGGCAGTGGCAGCTCCTCGACTAAGACGGAGGAGCTTCGCCCCACTGCTCAATACAGAAACTAAAATGATAATAACATATTGTTATTATCATTTTAGTTTTCCTATTAGAGTCAGTGGATTTCAGGGCAGGTGGGGCTGGGCATAGCCGGGAGAGGAGCGGTTTGCACTCCTTAAGTGCGCAACCTGGTGAGGAACATGCAAAGCCTCCCAGTCCCCATCTGAGCGCCGAGCCATGGAGCCTGGGAGCTTCCTGTGGGAAGAAGAGGTCAAGTTGACAAACAAATGCTTCTTTTTGTAAAAGCGCCCCATCCTGCGCCTCCGCTTTAATGACGGCTGCACCCCTTTCTTTAGACACGGCTCATCTAATGAAAAGGGCACGGCCGACCTTAAAATGAAAGCGCGGCATTGGCGCTTTTACAGACAAGCATTTGGAATGCAATAGGTGTCCTATTTACTAGAGTTTTGTAAATGTGAGACCTGTTGCATTGCAAGTGCTTGTTTTTATATCATTATTCACACTTGGACTCCTCCAGCGTTCCTCCTCCCACATTCTCTCCACCCGCCCCACCCCCTTTGTTTGGGGCGGCAGCCACTGGCCCAACCCCACTCTTGCATGTTCTCTTCTTGCTCTTGTGTCTTCCCTCCTAAGTAACATTCTCTTCCTGCTCTCGTCTGCTCTGTCTCCTGCTGTATCTGGCCCACACCACAAACCCTCTCTATTTATTGTCTCGCTTGGTGTGTCACTTCCACTCACTTCATGTGTCTTTTCAACTTTGCCAGCTCCTCATTCTTCGCAGGCCACCCTCTCCCTTTAATTATCCTGCTTCCTTTCCTGCTCTCCCCCCAACCACCTGCTCCTCATAGGGTGACCGGACGATGTCACGTCTTTTTCCACCCTCCCGGTGTCCCGACACTTCAATCTTAAATTATTACATGGTCCGGTTTTTGCGAGAGGGCCAGGTGAGAGAGAGCTCATTAATTACAGTGTAGTGCATACTTTTGTTTACACTGGCCTTCTCACTCCACCGATAGAAGCTCACGTGTTTAAGGAGTTTTCTGCTGTGCACATAGCACAATAGGTTTTAAGGGGTTAATCAATGTCCCTGGAGCACGTCAGCCAAGGCCAGGTCTGTTTCCAGGGTTTATCATAGCATGAATATGTCAGTGCTTTTTATCTAATGTCTTTAAGAGGTTTGTGCAACTCAAGAAATTAATTTAGAAAAAATGGTCCTTATTCATTTTCTTGTTTGAACCTCCTTGCAGAATACAAATAACTTCCATGGACATTTCTTCACCACCTTCCGGTCTTCCTCGTAAAATAGGCATTGAAGCTTATCCATTCATTTTTTTCATTTGTTTTCTAGTATTTGTAGTATTGTGTTATTATTATAAACGCAGGCCTACAAATTCTAGAATGTAAAATAAAACTAGACTACCTATGTTTCTCATGTGTGATGTTAGATAACCTTAAATTTCAGTTCTTTTACTTTGGCTAGACAAACCTTTTGGAAATGGAAATAAGTTCACAGCCCAGAAATGCGTGCCCTTTTTATTTGTAATCTTGTTTGACAAGTTTGTCGAAGGGGCAGAATAGTCCTTCTTCTATATTTGTTGTTACTGTATTGTAATCGTCCATTGTTGTTTGTCAGTGCCAACAGTCAGTCCTACATCTATGTCTCTGGCCGTCCCGGGTTTCGTTTCTCATCTATGGTGACCCTAGAATCTCTCCCTTTGCTAATGGAAGATTTCAGAGCAATGGATAGCAAATCTTAAGGGCTTACAGCAGAGCTGCTACTTGCTTTCTTTTTATTACTATTTCCAATGATTTTCTTTCTCCTCCAATAAATGAACATAACCAAGATGATGCCCTGCCACTAAAAGCATTAGGCCGAGTTTGAAAAATTATTCCTTCAGTGCAATTTCTTCCCCTTCTCTTAATAGCGAACAAGTGCCTCGGAATGATATTTTTCACATTAGAGCCCATTAGTTGGGGAAATGTCACGCTGTGCTGGGGAAGATAAATCTACCTTCGAATCAAATTGGCCAATTACATTTCCTTGATAGAGCCAGTGATATTGGAATGCATTTTAAAACCTTTTTCTGTGTCTCTCTGGCTTGAGTCCACACTGATACAGTAAATCCAGGGACAGCAGGCCAAGATCTTTAAGACATAATACTTTACAGATTCAGGGACTTCTGCTCCAACCAGACAGACCTCTCAGACCACAATAACATACAGATGCAGGGAACCCAGGGAACATCTACACTGGCCCTCTCTGACATGATACACTACAGATGCAGTGGACCGGGACTAGCGCGGGACAGTGCACAGTAGACCGTTTGCTACCCCCAGGATCTTTTTTCATTTTGTTTTTTAAGTCTGGTATGTACCATCTTTATTGTCACATATTTATTTAAGTGTGAGACAGTTTGTGTCCCCTTACACTGGTAGGAATGGCTATAACCGTGGCACCTCTTATTACCAACCACCCGTAACAGTGTCTTGCCATATGACACAGAAAGTATTTTTCTTTGCTCTAGGTGAGCAAACACCCATTTTCCTACACTGATACATGAGCCTTTTCCTTCTTACTACTCGTCAGGAAACATTTTCATCTGTTCTTTCTTTTGCTGATCTTATTCACTGTGAACTTTCCCCCAGATTCATCAACAAACAAATTTGTGATTCCTTAATAGCGAAAATTACTGATTCGCTCTTAAGGAATAGCAAAATGCTATTCATCAAGAAATCACAAAAAAAATAGCGATTTCTACGAATTCCCTTAATTGCGATTAGCAAATTGCGAGTCGCAATTAAGGAATTTCTCCCCATTCATTCCTATGGGCCTAGCGGCCCATAGGAATGAATGGGAATATCTCAATTTGCTAATCGCAATTAGCGATTCGCAAATTGAGATTGCGATTTCAGGGGTGCAGGGGTGTCCAAAGGACACCCTGTTGCACCCCTGAAATTGATATGTGCACATATGTTGCGCACACACATGCCCTTAGGAAATGTGTGTGAGCAACATGAAACTTTGAAAAATGCACTTTAGTGCATTTTTCAAAGTTTTTGCTATTTACCACATAGTTAGACTTCGCGGTAAATAGCGGCCCCGGATTGCGAATTCGCAATTTTAAAATGGGTCATGAATTGCATTTAAGGAATCTCTAATTGAGATTCCGTAAATGAAATTAATCGCAATTTAGCGATTTCTAGAATTGCGATTTTTGCATTTGGGATGATGAATCCCAAATGCAAAAATAGTGCTCGCAAAGGGCCAGATTCTCAGAATCTGGCCCTTTGCGAGCCGATTTTCCTTTGATGAATCTGGCTGTTTGTCTCCTGATGCTTACTGAGACTAAAGCCTCATAACTTGCCATAAGCATTGGATGCTTCTGTGTGTCTGCACACCTGGTTTTAACGCGTGGAGCAGGGCTACGTTATCAGCCTTGGCATTCTGTTGAGTGTTTTAGGGTCCTTCCAGGTAAGTATTTGATGTTTGTAGTAGAATTTCACAAAGTGATGTTTGTTTAATGCCAATCAGCTGTCTCATATCACCCCTTCCTAGAGGCCTCATACTGAGTAGAGTAAATGGCCTGAAACCCGATCTCCATTATCAAACAGGAGGTTACACTCTGGGCAGCTTTTCTGTGTCCATTATGAATACTGTTATCTCTCAGGAAATATCCCCCCATCTTGAAAAGGTAGTATTATTGTGCCTTTGTACAGAAGGGCACAAAATCCACTCCAGCAAGCTATAAGCAAATAACGTTATTAGCAGTGCTACATTTGTAAAATCATAAGTGCCAGGGCTCTCGTCAGGAGGCCACTGCAGCTTGCACCACCCATTGCCCATGACGACACTGCCTATGGCAGCACTAACACAACTACTAACTATCACACCTTACAAGTGTGACAATTCAACTATTCCAGGTCCCAAAAATTATGAAAATAGCTTGGGCGGCATTTATAAGTCATTTTTTATGTACATTGAATGCATACACAACTGTGGTTGTGCTCTTCTCTAAACTGCACAAACAGGGCTGCCATGTGGCAGACTGTCTTAAGTGCCGGTGTTGACAATTATGTGCCGATGCTGAGCACCGGAAACCACAATCTCAAATTAAGCACTTGTTATTGAATGCATTTGGCAAACTATTCGCTAAAAGTGTATTAATCCACCTCCAACTGTGGACAACTGAAAATAACATTATTTCCCCAGAACAAGCTGGATTTAGGAGGAATTGCAGTACATTAGATAGCATAGCAGTGCTACAGGCAATCATAGAAAAGTACCGCCAGTAATGTGGAATGTCGATGTACATGACCACATGACCTTTATTGACTTGTCCACGGCATTCGATAGGGTTGATTATCGGACATTGTGGAGAAAGATGTTTCCCTGGGTAAGCCATCAGATTTGTTGAGGTTAGTTATAGCACTTCATTTGTCAACCTGGAGTCAAGTACTGATGAGTGGGAATCAGGGATTATCCCAAAAAGTTCTGACACATAATCGCTTGAAACAAGGCTCCCTGCTGGCGCCTTTGTTATTTTTCTTATATATTAATGATCTCCCGTGCAGGGTACGGAAGGTATAGGTGGATTCTCCAAAAGTTTGCAATATGGACAGTTGTCTCTTTTACTCAGACAACGTTGCCTTGATGGACTTAACGGTTGGTCTTTAAAGGTGCAGGGGCACATTACTTAAAAATAAGCATCCCGAAAAGTAAGATCCTGTCTTTGTGGAAAAAGAGCTGTAGATTGGGGGGAGCTCTAATTGGTTTCTGGGGCAAGAAAAATTGGAGACGTTTCAATTATATTGCCAGTTATGCAAAATCTTCTCTAGTAAGTGTGGTGAATATGATCAGGTAAAACACTGCTCCAGGAAGGCTACATTGCAAGCTAATCGATTATACACATTTTTGGGAGAAGGCATTTTGTCCGTGTATTATCAGTCTTTAGGATAAAAATTCCTTCCTTCTTAAGTTATGCTTGTACGGTGACGATTATGAGGTATTGGAGCTTCTTCGAGGTCACCAAAGGCCGCATCATGCATCAGATTTGGAATTTGAATTCCATGGCAGCGCCGTATGTCCGGTGTCCGGAGTTTGGACTATTATCAATTTTTGTTACAGCTCTAGTGGCAGGTTTGAGGTGTGGTAACTCCCTGTTTGGTGGGAAAGCGGATCAGTACGTGCTGCTTTAGGGCAGGAAATCTTGACTTTAAGAAAATAAAAAATCCATTCTTCCGTTTCTTCTTAAAAGCTTGGGAAGTTTTGGGGATGGATCATGTTAGTGGTTTTCCTATACCTAAATTCTTTTAAAAAAGATATTTAAAAAAATGACCTACAAAGTAAGTATGTATCGAGACATGTTGTTATGTTAGTGTCGTGAGAGAAATGCGGTTATACAAGAAAGCTGTTTATGGAGAAAAAAAAACTTTTCTTCCTTTGAATATCCCATATTGGTTCGGAGAACAATTATACTGCTAAGACTAAATTTGCTACCTCTGCAAACTATAATAGGCATTTCGTAAGCTGTCCCTAAGGGAGAGAGATTTTGTGATTTGTATAATCTCCATGTACAAAATCTAAATCATGTAATCTTTGAATGTCCTTCCTTGCACTTTGCATGTCGTCACTTTTTAAGACTGGTGTTTTTAAAATACAATGTACAATCAGCACCTGAGTCTCACCAATACTTGTGCCTTCCTCCTAATGGGATAGCAAGTGCCAAAATGTTTAACTTTTGAAATATTTTTTAAAATCTGTATTGATAATTTGCGTGGTATTATTTCTTTGAAATTATGTATATTGGAATATATGATTGTATTTTGTACTTTCTATATAACTCTTATGTGGACCGCCATTGGAGTTAGGAATAATAAATAAATAGTTTACTAGAATTGAGTCAATGGCCTCAGTAGAGGAAATCTGGAGCACTCACCCCTTACCATCAGCATGTGTTTCCCTGATGAGAGTGGTAGAAGTTATGTGAGAGAACACCTGCACCACAAGTTCATCCATGACAGTTTTTGTGGTTATTGAACGTCCTTGCAGTCTGTGACAGGCTTAATCTAATCTACCACCGGGTATCACAGCTCTGCTAAGGTCAATTAAAAGCAACACTGGGAGGATGCATTATGGAACCATAGGTTTTGTGGGCAATGGACAAACACGTAATGCGGGATACATGCTCAGTCCTCTTCACGTCTCTTCTGCTTTTGGAATGGTGCAATAAGCATCTGTTGGTATAGTATTAAAATAAATGTAGTCTAGGGAAAGAGAGGACATGGCACCTAGAGGCATCTAGTGCTATGGCTACGTCACCCACCTCATTAGTAATGAAACAAGGTTCCTTACATTTACAAAAATCTACCAAGAAATGTTGCTGAAGGAGAGCTGGGCCATGGCAAACACAGGGCCTAGAGCACCATGCCTCCTCTGCTCCCCTTGTGATGACCATGCCTGGAGTTAAAGAAACCTCATTATTTAGTTGCTTGCAGGCTGTTGATTCTTTACTTTGGCTCAGCCAGTGAAAGAGTCCACTGACAATATCTTTAGTGGTTCTACTGGCGAGCTACTGCGTTGAATCGCAAAAGAGTATAGGCTTTTCTGCATGGGATACATGTATTGTCTTTGGAAGATTATGTTGCATTTAGCCTCAGTAGTGGCTGATGTTATGGAAATGTGGTGGGGAAGGGGCAGCACGGGAAGGGCAGCGTGGGGGGCATCACACAGGGTTCCATGTTTAAATATGGATTACAAAAATATAGTTTACAAAAATATAGTTGTAAAAATATCGATTACATAAATATCGACTCCCTATACTTAAACAGGTAAGTACAATAATATCGACTCAAAAATATAGATGTAAAAAATATAGATGTAAAAAATATCGACTTTAAAAAATATTATAACTTTAATTAAATAATTAAATAATATTAATATTATTAACAAAATTAATTACTTTACATGTATATTTTAACTATTTATAACAAATAAACTTATTTTAATCAATATAAACCTAATAAATGTGTACATATACATATATTTTCTTAAATACATTTTATTTTTATCTTTATTTAATTTATAAACTTTAATAATTATATAAGAATAAAATAAATACATATATAAAACATTTTGAATAAGATAACATTTTCTATATTTAATTAACACATAAAAGTATTTACAAATAATAATACATACATTTAATAACAAAATTAAAACATTAGTAGTTAAAACATTTGATAGCGAAGGGGTAAAAATTACTATTCCCACTCCAAAGGGTGCAACAGTAGGGAAAGCACTGGATAGCGTAGGGGTAAAAATTACTATTCCCACTCCAGAGGGTGCAACAGTAGGGAAAGCGTTGGATAGCGTTGGGGTAAAAATTACTATTCCCACTCCAAAGGGTGCAACAGTAGGGAAAGTGCTGGATAGCGTAGGGGTAAAAATTACTATTCCCACACCAGAGGGTGCAACAGTAGGGAATGCATTGGATAGAGTAGGGGTAAAATTACTATTCCCACTTCAGAGTGTGCAACAGTAGGGAAAGCGTTGGATGGCGTAGGGGTAAAAATTACTATTCCAACTCCAGTGAGTGCAACAGTAGGGAAAGCGTTGGATAGCGTAGGGGCAAAAATTACTATTTCCACTCCAAAGGGTGCAACAGTAGGGAAAACGCTGGATAGCGTAGGGGTAAAATTTACTATTCCCACTCCAGAGGGTGCAACAGTAGGGAAAACGTTGGATAGCGTAGGGGTAAAAATTACTATTCCCACTCCAGAGGGTGCAACAGTAGGGAAAGCGTTGGATAGCATAGGGGTAAAAATTACTATTCCCACTCCAAAGGGTGCAACAGTAGGGAAAGCGCTGGATAGCGTAGAGGTCAAAATTACTATTCCCACTCCAGAGTGTGCAACAGTAGGGAAAGCGTTGGATAGCGTAGGGGTAAAAAATACTATTCCAACTCCAGTGAGTGCAACAGTAGGGAAAGCGTTGGATAGCGTAGGGGTAAAAATTACTATTCCCACTCCAAAGGGTGCAACAGTAGGGAAAGCGCTGGATAGCGTAGGGGTAAAAATTACTATTCCCACTCCAGAGGGTGCAACAGTAGGGAAAGCGTTGGATAGCGCAGGAGTAAAAATTACTATTCCCACTCCAAAGGGTGCAACAGTAGGGAAAGCGTTGGATAGCGTAGGGGTATAAATTACTATTCCCACTCCAAAGGGTGCAACAGTAGGGAAAGCGTTGGATAGCGTAGCGTTAAAATTACTATTCCCACTACAGTGAGTGCAACAGTAGGGAAAGCATTGGATAGCGTAGGGGTAAAAATTACTATTCCCACTCCAAAGGGTGCAACAGTAGGGAAAGCGTTGGATAGCGTAGGGGTAAAAATTACTATTCCCACTCCAGTGAGTGCAACGGTAGGGAAAGCATTGGATAGCGTAGGGGTAAAAATTACTATTCCCATTCCAGAGGGTGCAACAGTAGGGAAAGCGTTGGATAGCGTAGGGGTAAAAATTACTATTCCCACTCCAAAGGGTGCAACAGTAGGGAAAGCGTTGGATAGCGTAGGGGTAAAAATTACTATTCCCACTCCAGTGAGTGCAACAGTAGGGAAAGCGTTGGATAGCGTAGGGGTACAAATTACTATTCCCACTCCAAAGGGTGCAACAGTAGGGAAAGCGTTGGATAGCGTAGGGGTAAAAATTACTATTCCCACTCCAAAGGGTGCAACAGTAGGGAAAGCGTTGGATAGCGTAGGGGTAAAAATTACTATTCCCACTCCAGAGGGTGCAACAGTAGGGAAAGCGTTGGATAGCATAGGGGTAAAAATTACTATTCCCACTCCAAAGGGTGCAACAGTAGGGAAAGCGCTGGATAGCGTAGAGGTCAAAATTACTATTCCCACTCCAGAGTGTGCAACAGTAGGGAAAGCGTTGGATAGCGTAGGGGTAAAAAATACTATTCCAACTCCAGTGAGTGCAACAGTAGGGAAAGCGTTGGATAGCGTAGGGGTAAAAATTACTATTCCCACTCCAAAGGGTGCAACAGTAGGGAAAGCGCTGGATAGCGTAGGGGTAAAAATTACTATTCCCACTCCAGAGGGTGCAACAGTAGGGAAAGCGTTGGATAGCGCAGGAGTAAAAATTACTATTCCCACTCCAAAGGGTGCAACAGTAGGGAAAGCGTTGGATAGCGTAGGGGTATAAATTACTATTCCCACTCCAAAGGGTGCAACAGTAGGGAAAGCGTTGGATAGCGTAGCGTTAAAATTACTATTCCCACTACAGTGAGTGCAACAGTAGGGAAAGCATTGGATAGCGTAGGGGTAAAAATTACTATTCCCACTCCAAAGGGTGCAACAGTAGGGAAAGCGTTGGATAGCGTAGGGGTAAAAATTACTATTCCCACTCCAGTGAGTGCAACGGTAGGGAAAGCATTGGATAGCGTAGGGGTAAAAATTACTATTCCCATTCCAGAGGGTGCAACAGTAGGGAAAGCGTTGGATAGCGTAGGGGTAAAAATTACTATTCCCACTCCAAAGGGTGCAACAGTAGGGAAAGCGTTGGATAGCGTAGGGGTAAAAATTACTATTCCCACTCCAGTGAGTGCAACAGTAGGGAAAGCGTTGGATAGCGTAGGGGTACAAATTACTATTCCCACTCCAAAGGGTGCAACAGTAGGGAAAGCGTTGGATAGCGTAGGGGTAAAAATTACTATTCCCACTCCAAAGGGTGCAACAGTAGGGAAAGCGTTGGATAGCGTAGGGGTAAAAATTACTATTCCCACTCCAGTGAGTGCAACAGTAGGGAAAGCGTTGGATAGCGTAGGGGTAAAAATTACTATTCCCACTCCAGAGAGTGCAACAGTAGGGAAAACGTTGGATAGCGTAAGGGTGAAAATGACTATTCCCACTCCACAGGGTACAACAGTAGGGAAAGTGCTGGAACCCAAAACAATAAAAAAACAAACTATCAAATTTTTTATTACATTTTATTTCCAATATAAACATAATTAATATATACATTTATATATATTATTATTAACAAAGTAAATAAAAAACATGTAATTACACATTATTTAACACTATAATATCCACCACACACACCTAAAAATAATTACACAATTACTTTTAATATTTACTAATTAATTAATGAAAATTAAATTATTTTAAATTAATTAATTAATTATTTAATTGACAGCTTTCACACCATATACACTTATAAACACCACAACACAAACCTAAAATTAATTACACATTTACAATTGATAATTACTAATTAATTAATGGTAATTAATTTATAAAGTATTTAATAATTAATCAATAACAATGTAATTACTTCACACCATTTACACATATAAACTCCACTACACACACCTAACATTAATTAAACAATTAACATATTTAATTAACATAATTAATTAATTAACATAATTAATTAATAATTGACTAATTGAAATTAATTAACTAATAATTATTAAACAATTATTAATAAATTAACACATTAATTAATCAATTAATTTTATATATTTAAATTACTTCCCACCCTATTCCACTATAAACCCACAACCCGCTACGGAACTAATAACACAAAATTCAACATAATATACATTAATAACTAATAACATTCTACAACATATAATAAAATGACAAACAATTCTCATTACAAACACTAAAATGCATAACATTATTAAAAAATCGATATTTTTGTAAACTATATTTTTGTAAACGATATTTATTACAACTATATTATTGTTATCGATATTACTTACCTGTCAGTCGATATTCTGGTCAAACTATATTTTTGTTGTCGATATTTCTTCAAATCGATATTTCTGCGGGGATATTTATGTCAGACGATATTTCTCCGTCGATATTCCTGCTTTGCACCATCACACGGGGGCAGCGTGAGGGAGCTAGACATTTTTTTAAACCTTACCTGCCGGTCTTCCGCCTGCCGCACTGCTCCCAGGCTTCTCATCTGTCGCAGGCTGAAGCTCCCAGCTTCCCGCTGCAGCCAATTCCAACGCTGCTCTCACAGTGAGAGCAGCATAGGGATTGGGCAAAGCACACTCGTTTTGCTCTCCAACGGGACATTGGACCCTGTGCCTGGTGATCTCTCCACCCAGAAATACAGCTGGGTTGGAGAAATGTCAGTGTGCATAATGGTTTGGTGGGCCTCAGACGCCAGCCAAACCATCATGCGCACTGACAGCAGGGCCCACCACTCCTCCTCTCCTGCTGCAGCGTTGTGGCCGCCCCAAAACAGCCAGTGGATGACAAATAAATTAATCTGCACTTAGATCATTTTATTTTTCGTTTGCCTCTGCGGGCAGTGGGGCATTGCTCCTCGGCCATAGCAGAAGAGCCGCACCTGTATAGCCTGCTAGGGGTTTCTTGTCTGTTCTGTTTTTGCAGTCCGATGCTACAGCTCTCAATTTTGGCAACCATTTTAGCTTTTGGATTTCCACAGATTGTAAGCAGTGCACGAAGACTGGTTACAGTGGTGACATTCTTCCCAAATATGGTTAGGTGGTGATGCTCACGTTCTGACCCTACTGCTAGAATGGTTGTCTTGCTAGAGTAAGATATTTAAATGTCGGCGACACTTTTGCTGGCATTCTGGATACTTTGCCAGAAGTTATTGCCTTGGTGACATTGAGCCAGAATAGACCCAAAGACTCTTTGCAGGAGACTTTAGTGAGTTCTGTGCAAGGAAACACATTAAAGAAACCTAGCCTTGTGACCTTTGCTACTTTCTTGTTAATCATTGCAAATGCTGTGTCAAACTTGGGAAACCACTTGAAGGGACACCCGTAGTTTGTTAATTCTCTTGTGCGCGTATCTATGAATAGCCTCTTACATAGCTGTCACAGTACATCGGTAACTAAACTTGCCAAGAAGCAAAAACAAGCCTGTGTGCAAAGATCTGTGGGTGACTGACTTTTTAGCACTATTGCTTTCATCGCCCTTGTGAAAGAAGCTATGTCTGGACTAATTTAACACACCACAACTAATCCACATGGAAAAAAACGCTTTTTCCTAAAGTACTATCTTCTTACCTCTAACCTTGGGTGCTATTCTCCACAAAGCACTTCAATGCCTTGTCAGGTGTAGTAGGCGCAATATAAATGCAATTTACAATTACAAAGTTTATATTTTTGGCAGTAGCGGATGCTACCGGATGGGAGTGGTAGGGGAGGGGGGAAGGAATCTAATTTTTTTTTTTTAAGGACTTACTTTTAAATGCCGGCTGGCCGCCGCCTCTCCTCTGTCCTCCATTCTCTTCTTCCTGTCGCAGCCAGCAGCAGGAAGCACCTGGGCAGGCAGGCTTCCCTGAGCCAATCACAATGCTGCAATGCAGCACTGTGATTGGTCTGAGCGCCGTGGATCAGTGCTCAGACCGGAACAGGGAGTCTGTGCATGTTCCTGACCAGGCTGTGTAATGCAGACTGGTAGGAATATGCAAAGTGCGCATTAACTGTTTGGTCGGCCCAAGAGGGCCGGCCAAATAGTTCATGAGCACTGGAGAGTGTACACCACTCCTCCCCTGCTCTGGCCAGCCCTGCCCCACCACTGACTGCAATAGGGAAAATAAAATGACAATAACGATACGTTATGATAATTTTATTTTTCCTTTTAGGCAGTGGGGCAATGCTCCTCCTCCTTAGCAGAGGAGCAGCCACAGATTTTTGGAAGTAGAGAGTGAGTTTGGCATGTTGTGGTGCCTGATGGATTTGTCTCAGTTCCTTGTCTTCATCCTTGAGAGAAGCTACAACAACAAACATATGGTTGCCGTAATTAAACACATTGGCAACTGGCCTCAAGACTCCGCAAAGAGTTTCGTGGAAAATGCAAATTATATTATTCAATTGCCCAAGGCTCCCCGTAAATGTTTTGATATATCTGGAATGTTGAAGTATTATTGATGAAACCCATTTCTTTTTTATTTTGACAGTCTGTTTTACACTGTTTGTGACATTTTCATTCGTCGGAGATGTCTGCTGTCAGTAGACCACGTAATTTATCTTCCGCTGCTTTCTCTAAAGGTAGCAGCAGCTTTAACCAGTCCCGCAGGAGACAAGAGACTGTCAAGTGTAAACCCCAGCTTCATCTCTTGAGTTGTTTGAAACTGATCAGCCAGTAAGGAGGTACAAATCCAATCATCGCTTGCATGAAGCCTTTTCCCACCTTCTCTTTGAATGGTAGTACCACGATGAGTCCTTCCTCTCGCCTCCAGTTTCTTCACCATCCAGATGTGACGATACACACTGGTTAGCACTTGAGTCAGATGTATTCATGTGTTAGGTCCATAGGTGAGTAATAATTTTCTTTTAAATAGACATCATGAATAGACATCCACCACTGTCTAGTATTGAGTTACTCAAGATCACCTTCCAAGATGGGTGAGTGGAATACATGCTTCCCTTGACGATCCTGCTCTTGAAGAGATGGCCTTTCTCAGTCAGTCTGCTACAGGTCCTTTCAAGACTGTCCAGAAAGTAATTTTCTGTACTACATCAGTGATATTGAGCGTCATTAAGGACCATGTTCCCATATGAGGGCCCTTCTGACCACATTCGTAGCATTTTTTTTAGCTTCTTTTACATTTCCACAGCTCTCACTTGACTCTCAACATCTGCTCATTTGACCGACCCTTTTTAGGTTTCGCCTGGCGTCCGCTGCGCAGCAGCGTTCGCGCAGACGAAATCTAATGTTAGAACAGTACTGGCTTTGGTCCCGCCTTCTCTTCCATTGGCTAGCTCCATAAATGGAGGCTAGCCATTGGAAGACCGATCTGTCCGTCATTGTCGGAGCAGATTCGTGGACGTTCCCGTGATTTTTACTCATCCCGCCCCCTTGCGATCGTCATGCGGCGGTGGGCGTGTTTTCTTTTTTTTTTTTGGTCATGTTTTTCTCTTTTTTGGAGTGTCTTCTGTTGGAGTGGACTGCGAGTTTTAAGTTGCCAGGAAGTACTGTGTATTTGCTATCTGGTAAGCAGCATTTGTTTCTAATATCCTTTCCCTTTGTACGTCTATCTCGCTTCGTTGTCTCCCTGTCTGTGTCTCCGTGGTGTTGTCTCTGTTGCTCCCGTCTCATGTCCTTTCCAATGTAATGCTTTCGTCGGCATGTTGACATTGTTTCTGTGCTAATGTTAAGTCTTTGCGTGTCTCCGTGGTGATGTCTCTGTTGCCCCCGTCTCATGTCCTTTCGAATGTAATGCTTTCGTTGGCATGTTGACGTTGTTTCTGTGCTACTGCTAAGTCTTTAAGTTAATCGTGCACGTTTAAACTAAACACGGGTTGACACTGGGTTTGTGTAATATGCACGTTTATTTTGTTAAGTCCCAGCCTCTCTGCACAGCTATCCTTATTAAGGTATTGTTGAAAAAATGTGCTTTCATTAATATACATCAAAAGTATGTTTATTTTCTCGGTTTTTATTATTAGTATTTATGTAGGAGTTGGTGCGATGTGAGTAACCTACTCGCCTGCGTTACTGTGGTGCAGCGCTGTGCGCCAGGATTTTCTGTGCACTGGAGCGTTAATCGTTCTTCTCACGCGATATCACTACCCTCCCCGGGTTACGTCCCACTGTTGCTAGGCAAACAGGCAGCCTCCAGCTCCGTCCATTTATAGTGCTTTGCTGTGATTGGCTGGGCTTGCATTGCAGCCTGTGACGTCATGTGGTGTCACAGGGCACGAGAGCGCTGAGGGCGGGACTAAGGTGACTCCGACAGAACTGGCTGTGGCTGGCCTAGCCCAGAGCCCGAGGAAGGTTTACAAACAAACATTGAGACATCTGTCAGTTGGACGCCTAGACACAGTAGTGATGCTTTCCTGCTGTCCATGCTAAACTTTATACCCACACAGTCGTAGCAACGCTCCCTTTTACATCACCCCATTCACTCGTATTTTATTTCATCATACTTTGCTTTCGCGTGGTTTGTTAGATGATGGGATGTCCACACTAGACAGATCAGGCGCGTGTAAGCTATTGCACTCTCGAGTAATCTAACCATTTCTATAAACTTAGGAAACGGTTTTACAAATTGGCAGGGCTTAAACCAATAAAAAACTGGTGCTCCGTAACACGCTCTGTCCTCTCAGATGTGTGTACAATGCACGTTCCTCCACTAGTTCTCATCCATTCTTTCAGTTAAAGGTCACGATGTGTCAAAATAGGGACTTCTTGTTGGTTATATTTTTCCCTTTATTGTGAAGTACACTATGATAAATGTTAGTCTCTTTTCACTGGTATTTACTTTACCCACTTGGGCATCAGTATAAGCAGGGAGTGGGACTATATTTCAACCCTTGTCAGTATTAAAAAGGTCGATGGCCTTTCAGACTACTGGTTGTAGGTGTTTTAGCAGTGCCCTGCAGTGCTTAAAGGTTTTGGGACATAATTAGGCATAGTGTTTGGCTGCTGCATTCCAGCAAGTGCAAGGTTGCGATGGCATCTCATGTAGGCCCTTTTTACATTTTTACCAAACAGCCCAAGCTGTTTGATTTTGACCACTCTAGGAAGTTCGTTATCGTTAGTCATTGTAAATTTGTAATATTTTCTTATACATTCCTTGCTTGCTGTGTTTGAAGGTGTGTTCTTGCCTTCTATGTTTTTCCCTACCTCTTCTCGCTTGCTGTGTTTGATATTGTGTCCTGCTATTTTTGTAGCATTCTATTTTGTAACATTTCTCTCCAGTAACATAACTGGTTCTATTGTACAGCGCTCTGACACCTTTGGGTAAAGATGCACTTTATAAAAATGCATTAAATAAAATAAGCAGATGTAAGTACATGCACATGAGCTGCTAACACCTACCTGTATAGTGATTAAAAAGCACCGCGCAGCTTTTCGGCGCAACGCAATGTGTAAAACGTTAACAAGCAGAGGAAACGCTCTGTGTGTGTGTGTGTGGCTCTGTGTGTGTGTGTGTGTGGGGGGGGGCTCTGTTGGTGTGTGTGGGTCTGTGTGTGTGTGTGTGTGTGTGGGGGTCTGTGTGTTTTTGTGTTGCATTTGCCAGAGATTAAACTATTGGCATTGTAAATGACAATGCCACTTATTTATCTGTTTTCAAAACCAACACATAAATACAACTTTTGTCATTTACAATGCCATTGGCTCAAACTTTTCAACAGGCGAAACCATTGCATTGTAAATGCTTGTTTTGTTGTGCTTACGTCTTTAGTGCTGTAGTAACCTAAACTTAAAGTATCCTATTCTCTTCCTTCCCAGATGTAATTGCATTGGCCAGTGTATCCGCTTGACCATCAATTGTGGTCATATCAAGATGTTCTGTAACAAGAAGTCCTTCCTCCTCATTCTTCAAGAAACTATAACTGAGTGGTTGTGCCACCCATTTTTAATACATCCCCCTTTCTCCTGAGGATTTTGTCTGAAAGTGTTTCTCTCATTCTTCCTAACTAGGATGTTGTCATTGTTTTATTGCTGAAAATGATTTGGCCCTTAAGCATTGTTCTTCCCTGCCAACTTTTGAGGTCATTCTTATCTCAACAGTGCACTGCAAAAAGATCCCTCTCCTGCTAGATTTCATATTATAGACTACTATGTTTTGCATTTGTCAGTATTGTGTTAATCAATAGCTGCCATCTCTGTATGGCACATGGTGACGTGGAATGCCAGGCTGCTGGATTGTAGAAGAGATTCAGAAAAGGGGGTGTTCATCACCACCCCCTTTTCTGAATCGGATTTTAGAAGAGGGCAGTGCCGCTTGTTGCATCATTATTTTGTGAGATGCCTTGTATCTACTTCTGAACTATATTTGTTCTATTGCAAAGTATCATAAAGCCTTCTTCAGCAGGGCATTAAATTAAAATACAATTCAGTACAATTATGACATTTACAAGTGCACTGGACCATAATATCTAGCCTAACAATATGGAATGAGGTTAGCCTGGATGATCGTTAGCATTTTAACATCTACGGTATCCCTTCAGTCAGAGGAAAGTCAAAAAGTAAAAAGTTGAAAGAATAGTCACTGTCAGCACAATCACCAAATAATGAAAAAAGACCAGAGGCCTGAGTTGGAGCTGACCTAATTTTTTTAATGAAGAAACCAATTGAAAATGTCTTTTTATATCCACAATTCAGAATGACTCATCTTCCTTAGTCCAGACTGTGAATCTTAGTATTTTCATGCAAAGCTGTGCAGCATACAGCTCATGATCTCATTTAGGCAGCATCAGCAGCTCACTGTACCAAGGATGTGCCTTTCTGTGTGTGAGCACATGGGCACTAGCAGATACCCTCAGCAAGCCCATTCATCCAGCATAGCAGCAGTGCCTGGCCTGAGCTACAAGTATGGGTGTGTAGTATCCTGTGTGTCCCCTGACCTGGCAGAGTGTGCTGGTGCAAAATGTTCACTTTCTGTTATTTTACTAGTGTCTGATGAAAGGGCCAGACAGGACCTTGAGGCTGAACTGGAAACATCAATTGCTCATGCTGTGGTTTAGTGTTACTTATCTAAGTGTACCTATATGCAACTACTGATAAACTTGTTACTGCTGAATGCGTCAAGTACGCCTCTTTCTACCAATGCACATGTAGGCAAATGTTAAATATATATTATAGTGTGCGCCCGCTGATGCCCTTAAATACTGTTTTGTAATGTACATTCCCATATGTTGCAATCTTGTGTTCTACTCTGCATGTTTTTAAGCAGCAGTTCAATGAAGACAGAAATGAACGAATGTAGTAACTTTGTACTGGGATAAGCATTAAGCCACTGGCCTTTCATCGTCTAACAAGGATGACCTTTTGGTGAGTATGTGATATATATACTGTGACCTTGGCAATGAATTTAGGGCAGCTGTTGGTGACCTGGTTCTGTCCTGGTGTCATTTAAGTAGTTAAAGGTCTTAACTGTATTACTTTGAGGGACACTGTAAAGGGCTACATCGACTGTACATTAATTTCTGACTATCGGTTGTCAAGTTATTTTTGCATTGTCATTGCACCTCAATGTACATCAGTTATGAATGGTTATTGCTGAGCTGCCCATTGGTGACACATTTCCCATCCTGGCATTGGCCACACCCTCACCCCAAAAGGGACAACCCCGTATTTCATCCCGCCTCCAAGGGATAGAGATGGTATTCGTTCACAGTTTCCCTTGGTGGTGGTGGGGAGGTCGAAGGGCAGAAAGCCAGCCCATTGGACACCATAGATTTAAAAATGGAGCAAAAACAAACAACATTCAGGGGTGGCCTTCCCTGGCATCAAGCCATGCCCACCCCCCAGAAGAGGCAATAGTTTCGGTCTGCACCCCTGGAGGCAGATAGGGGATTTGTTTCAAATGGGAGGGGCCGGAGGGTGTTGGAAAGACCTCGAGATACAAGGGATTTTGCACTTGGGGCAAAAGAAAGGAGTGCTAGTATCATACTCTGTCATTGGGCCATACCCCACCACAAAAGGGGCAAACGGGTCTTTCTGCCTTCTGGGGACTGAGAGGGGTTTACCCCCAGTTGGCCCGAGGGGGGGGGGGCAAAAGGCCCACTAGACACCAGGGATTTCCAAAGAAAACATCAGGATGGAGGTGACCTACTCTGACATAGATTCATACTTCCACCCCAGAAGGATAATAGAATCTTTCTGTCTGCCTGCGATCCGACAGGAGGTTTATTTCTTTTAATAAAATACTCTAGTAGGGTCTGGCCCATACTGACATCAGGCCCCACCCTCACCTCTAAAGCATCACCAGTCTTTCTGCTTCCCTGTAGACTAAAGCATTCCCATCATAATGGCATGCAAGTTTGATTCTTTTGGGTGTTGTTTTTACATATACGCCAGGAAGGTGGGGCTAAATACCAACATCTGCTCACCTACCAGTGCTGAATGGCTGCACTTTGGGGCTGAGTCAGACACCACTTGGGGGACCCTACCAGAGTGAGACATTTCTGAACACTTGGGCTGCCCACGGTGGTATGTCTTGTGTGGATCCTATTTCTTATCCACAATGCTCTGCAAACTTCAAACTTTCACCCATTTTCCTAGCATTTCTGTAACATGAACTTCAGCAATCTATACTTATCCAAAAAATTCCTACCACCTAGTGTTCCACCAATTTTTTCAATTAAATTCTAGCACACTTGAGTGGCTCAGCCTAGTGCTCTCAACATAAAGTCCTCAAAATGCGATGTGGATATATCAGCAATAGGTTTCATTGTGGTAATTGGGGGCGGGCTCGTCCGCTTCCTGGAGAAACATACCAAACCCAGACATTTCTAAATCCTAGACTCCTGGAGGTGTCTAAAAAAAGCTGGCTTGGTGCCTCTCACAATGATTTCTTACCCTCAATTCCATGCTGACCTCAAACATTGCCTAAAATCATGCATTTTATTTGAATTTCTGTGACATAAACTTTGGGAGTACACAGGGATACTCAGAATTCCTACCGCCCAGAATTTCCCTGCTTGCCCTGATAAAACACTACCCTACTTCTGCGGGTGGGCCTAGCCCATGAGACAAGAACACCCCCCAAAACTTAATGTGGAGATATCAACATTTCCTGTCAAAACCCTGACCTGATTTGGCAATTGGGGTAACTGCAGTAATTGGGCCCAGGCTTGGCTGCCACCTAGGGAGACCTACCAAACCAAGACATATCTGAAAACAAGACATCCGAGGGAGTTTAGGGTAGTATGCCTCATGTGGATCCCAAAATGTTTTCTTACCCACAATGCCTTCCAAACCTCAAACTTTGCGAAACATCATGCATTTTCCTTGCATTTCTGTGACGTTAACTTCTGGGATCCACAAATTTCTCACCACCCACCGTTCCGCCACTTCTCCCAATAAAAACACAACCTCAATTACCACAGTTATCACTATTGCCGCTGTCTCCATGTTGTGTTTTAATTTTTTATTTCAACCATTAGTTCAATAGTTAGTTTATTTGGGATAACCTGGAGGTATCTACACAAATGACCTCTTGATGATTTCAGAATTGTATATACTTTTTAGAAATGTATAGCTTTCCGGGATCACTCATCAACTTTACACCTGTTTCCACCACAAACTGCAAGCAGGCTGAAACCTCAAAAATTAGGAAAAATGCACTAACTGTGGTAAAAAAAAAAATGTTTTTTATACAACTCTACTTGTTTCTCAAAGCTTGAAAGATGATGATCCTAGCTCAACAAACCTTTGTCTGATTTAATTTGTAGACATTTTTTTTTTCTTGCACTGCACTTTTTTCCCATAAAAACCAAAACGTAGCTATATTTTGGCTATTTTCTCGGTTCCCTCCAGGGGAACCTACATGCCCTGGGCATCTTTTAAAATTCTGAGGTAGTTGAGAAAAAAGGACATAAATTTGGCATGGACACCTTTTGCGTAAAAAAGTTATGAAGTTTTAAACGCAGTGTACCCCTAACATTAAAGAAATGGCTTACCGACCGGGGGGAGGGGCTGAGGGGTGAGCCCCAGCACTACAGAGTTACTGAATCCCAAAATGAATCAAGGAAAACTTTCTTTCCTATTTAAAAAAAGTTTATTGAAATACAGCCCATAGCAAGTCATCATATGTGTGATACCACCAAGCTGAGTGAGTCGCAATTTGCAGTCTACTTCATTAATATTAATGAGGTAGGTTAGATTACGACTTACTCTGGTTTAGAATTTTATGAGGTGACCTATTGGTACATAGGTAGGTTTATAAGATTATTTACTGGTCCCAAAAATACAGGTCACAAATTACAACTGGATTTTTGTGACCAGCTCTTCGTACATCTAAGACAGGATCAACTATATATCACCAATGGATGATGGCAGTCCCAAAGTTTATGTTGGATAGAAAGTCATCCCACTTTTACTATCATGATGGAATTGGTGGCCTTCGTGTACAGAGGGGATACCATGGAGACAGAGAGCTCTGTAAAGCAGAGTGTATGTTACCATAAAAAACCCTCTCATGCATACAATGAAAACTTCAGAGTCAAACCACAGTGTTCAGAACAGGGGAAGTTTGAGAGAAAGGTTTTACAAAAATACTCATAGCATCTGAGGTGGAGATCAGACTGGTTAGCAATAGATAGCTGGTTCTAGTTTCATGCTCTTTACTTCCTTCTCGAATTGTGACCCACGTCTGGCTGGATGGGCTGAATGTTTCCAGTGGACCAACGGTTGCAGTCTCAGAGTGTCAGTACAGAGAGGCTCTGAGCACAGCCCATGCACTATCTTGTTCACCATAGTAGTGATCTAAATGCACTTTGAAAAATTGCTCATAGCTGCTGTAGATGGTGCAGTGCTTGTAGATCTTACATGCATATGTTGACATACAATACCAAATGAAGAGTTGCAGTCATATTAAGGCAGTTCTTAAAGCAGACAAGTATGACAACCTTAAATATGTGTGTCCTCATAATTCAAGCACATTGACATTAGTAGAAAGGGACCATTATCCAGTGGCGGCTGCCGCCAATCAAAACCGGTAGGGCAATGGGAGAGAGGAGAGGCTGGGAAATCAAGAAAATAGTAATAAAAACCACTTACCTGCCGCTTCCCTCAAGCTGCCGGCCGCTTTGTTCTTCCTGCTCCTCGCATCCTGGAAGCCCGGAAGTGGATGGGCCTAAAGGCACAGGCGCCCCACCCAATGCAGACACTGCTCTCTAGCACGAGAGCAGTGCCAGGATTGGTCTGAGCTCCCTCATTTGCTGCTCAGACAGTGCCTGGGAGCCTGCGGGGTTTCTCCAACTCAGCTGTGCAATACAAACGGGCTGGAAAAACATAAGAGCACATATGTGTTTGGCCGGCCTGAGACGGCCGGTCAAACACACATGCACACTTATAAGTGCACAGTACTTCTCCCTTCCCTGGCTCGGCCCCTCTTGTCTGGCGTACGTAACTCCGACAGAGGTAAATAAAACAATAATAACAACGTGCTATTGTTTTATTTATCCTCTGCTGGCAGTGGGGCGAAGCTCCTCTGCCATGACGGAGAAGCCGCCCCACCTGATTCAACTGTACTGAAGAGAAGAGCACGTGTGTGGAGAATGTAGCGTATACTACATAGATTGCATCTAGACTGAAGCAAACTAGATGAATTTAACATGAAAGAGCAGGCCCAGCCCACCGTACATCATTAGACAATAAAACCGTGTTACAGATCTAAAACCCCCACAAACGGTTACAAATTGAGTCTTTGTTCTTGTATATTTCCAATATTTATTGTTTTAGAAGTTTGTGGATTATTGGTTAACCTTAATTAATGAGCATCCACCAAATGTTGTCCCTTTATCAGTGCCTATTACTTCCCCAGTAGTGTTGCCTCCCTCTCATTTGTGCTGAGCCACCCAGCTTTTATCTGATTTTTTGAGAATGCTGAGCTGGAGGTCTCAATCCCCGTATTCTAGTTTGTCATGTGTCTAGCATTGTCATCTCTGTCTTTAGAAGGGACAAGGGTCACAATACCTCAACAAGTGACACACCCTCATTATGACACCGGAGGACCACTGTTTGCACCTCATGCTGTCTGCAGCCTATAGGAAGGGCGTTTAAGCTGCTTACACTTGTAAATGCTTACTGCCTTACTGCCTTCCCTCGGCATTCTGAACGGTTCCATGCTGTGTCACTTAGGAAACAGTCACAAAGCACTTGTCAATGTCTATGCAAGTTACAAAGACAGCAGACGTGTCTTTACCTCCTCTTTCCCCATGTGATTTGTAAAAAGCAACAAGATGTGCTTTGCAATCAATAATTGCCATCACAAATTGCAAATCACTTTTATGTATTGAGATGTCATGCTGTCATGCTTTGCATTCACGAATTCAGTGTCACTCACTTAGTAAATGCAGTCTTTCGAAATTCAGTCCCTAGATGTCCTCTCTGAATGCAAAAGGACTCCATATGTTGAAAACCAGCAAATAATAGACACATGCAAGGCCCTTGATGGATAAATGCAAATGATCACACATTTTGAAAGTCCAGACAGGCACATGGAGGCAGAGATAAATGTCCCTTTGACTTCACACAAATTCAAGTAGCAAATTCCAAGGCAAGTCATAGCCATGAACATAAAGTCCATCCTCACTTTGGCAAAGAAGGGAATCATGTAAACGATACAATGATATGGTAACTTATTTTTTCCTAGGTATCCCTACCATGACAAAGCCCTATCTGCAGACTGGGCAAATGATTCTCACTTGATTTATAGAGAGAGGGATACAGTTGTACCCCATCTCAGGACCCCGCATTGGACTTTAGCAAAACAGAGTAACAGTCAAAACCACAGCCAATGGAATGGACCCCAAAATGACCAAACGTCGACGCATAAAAATCCCCTGACCTGGACCTATATAATTCCCGTCTCTTTTGCAAATGGATTAACCAATTATAGATTTTGATAAAAGGAAAAAAATACATGTTTGAATTGCTGTAGGGTCAGGTCTTTATGTTAGGATGATTATTGATCCTTTTGCTGAATTGTTGGATTGATTTTATGTCACACTCTTTAAAATTCCCCCTTTTTTCTTTATCACTAAATCCGATTTACTTTCCCTTTCCTTTTTGCACGCTCTTTTTGGGGCAACTGGTATGACCTTGTATTGTATGTATAATGAAAACATTTATAATGTATATAAGTGGAAAATAAATAACCACTGATATTGGTTTAGTTGGGTTTGTTGCTTTTACTATGGTGAATTATAAAATGTGGATTTAATGAGAGACTGAGAAGTAATATGAGTCCTTTGGACCATTGTTGTTTAATACCTAAAATGACCAAAGCGGATTCACCGGACATACATTAAACAGCTAACAAAGATCATTGAAGTGTAGTGCTCTCATGATCCCGACCAGGTACCAGGACTGAACGAACAGTGAATGTCAGTACAGATGCTGGCATCATGAAATACAATGGAGCTCTAAACCAGAGATGTCCCAGATCACTGGTGGCTCAAATACTTAAGAAGAATTTGCTACTGCAAAGCATTCACACTTCACAAATCACAGCAATCTACCAGCAAGTGGTCATCAGGCAGTCAAAGATAACTTTAACTGGTATTCATGTGGACATCTACCTGAGTAACAATGTGCACAGCTATATCTATGTCAATAGTTTCAAATAACACTTTTACATTTGTGTCAGCACAAATCACAAACAAATAATCCTTAATCCATTTATTTTCATTCTTCTTGCATTACACATGTATTTTTATATACATACGGACTCTTGTGTAATTAGAGATTTAAGCACTTCTTCAAGAGGTACAGTCAAACAACCATAAAACAAAATAATATAGGAAATCAATGTTGTTTTGTCGTGACTTCATCCTCGTGTGTTGCCTTATGCATTTCGGGACACAGGGGTCCCTTCCTCAGGGGCCTCTACAAAAAATAACAAATCCATCATTATCTAAAAACGTTACCTTGACTTTAGTAGTTACCAATACCTTCCTACAACACCGTGGTTCCGCAATGTTATCTTACTCCAATCTCATTCAAAAAAGATGCCAAACAAAGTTGATAACAGTGCTAAGTTAACTACCTAGCAGCATCCGCCCCAGCTACTTGTGCTTTACCGTAACAAATGCTTAAAAACACAGTACAATACAACACAGTAACAGTTATAGAACATTTTAGAATAATGTTTATTGCTCATTTGAAAGCCTAAGGAAATAATGCCATTTGAAAGTATGATGCCTCTGCTCCAAGTGGTGCCAGGCTAGTGGTAAGCGAGAAATCACTGTCTCCAAAACCTTCCAGAGTGTGAGGAGGCGCTATACATTTTTGAGGTGTTCCATATTTGTGGGTAGACAATAACAAGTGCTTACCTCCTATAGGGCAGATCCTGAAGAATATTGACTTTCCAGAGAAGATGATACTTAGATAGTCCCACAACTAAAGGGGCAAATACAAACATCCATCCCCCAGTATGTTAAATACTGGAGAGAACCTATGTCCGGTGGTGTCACAATAGCCCCCGTATTCTCCGTGTTGCGTGGGGGCTCGAGCTCCAGGGGCCCCTTAGGCACTGTGCTTGGGCGGTCGCTGATAGCTCCTGAATGGACCTGGGGCGTGGGGGACCCCTCTCTATGTGCTTTGCCCCCCTCAAGTTTCATTACACCACTGCATATGCCCCAGAGAGTTAGATGCTGGCAGAAAGCAAATAGTTTAGCTTCCAGAGGGGCAGCAGAGAGGAGACCATACCTTATTCGCATAGGACAGGCACTGAGGAGAGCCCATTGACATTAGGGCTTTGCTAAGGAGACCTGCCATGAAATAAGACATGCTGAGAATTCTGCCTCTAGAAAGACAGATGCTCAGAAGGCCTTGCTGCCCATTGGGCATGTTATCAGAATGTTGTTTCACACAGCAGTAAATACTGAGGGTGACCTATTGACCATGAGACGTACACTTAGAAGGCTGAATCTGTGAATGCAAACATTCTGGGAAGCCCATGATTTCCACACAGTTGGTAACTAAGAAGGTCTACTCTCCGAAGAAATCAAAAGAGGTAAATAAAGGGAAGCATCATTTGTGTCAATTGCTAGAAGAAAAGCACAGAGGAAGCCCTATCGGTCAGAGACACAGATTCTGAGGAAGTCCCTCACTATCCTCTAGAGGACAAACACTTAGGACACTCTTCCTTTTGGGGCAGATATTGTGGAGGGCCTTTCCCACATAGGATTGATACTTTGAATGTCTTACATCCTATCGGGCAGATATTCATAAGGCCATGTCTAGAAAGGGCCACATTCTAAGCCGAAGGGGCAGACAACAGGGCTCGAGTCGGGGTACCACGTGGGTGGACGGCGTCCCCCCACTTATTTTACAGGGAGCTTGATAACTATTAACTGCAACTGAGTGCAAGCCACCTTTTGTGACGTTACTTCCTGTCATGACGTCAGGGTCCCCCCACTCCTTTTTTTAGGACTTGTGTCCTGGCGGACACCGAGAACGTTCTCTTGTTCAGAGACTAGATACTGAAAAGATGCTGCTTATTAGGTAGGTAGACACTGAGATCTTGCCTCTTATGTAATAGATACTGAAGACAGCCTACCTGTCACAATCTGCACAGTGACAGCCACACAGAGAGACTGTTTAGCTGCCCGGTGAACTGTCCGGTGAGTTTTGCAATTTCCTTCTTAAAACACAGTGGCCGTTGGTTAATCCAGTGGCTTGAAGGATGAATATATTATACTCTACGCAGGGCAATCTGCAAACCAAGATGTGAAGACTGCACACTGACCTGTGTGCGAACTGCCCTTCTTTTTGCAATGTGACTGATGTACTGATCAGTCGCATTGCAACTTGGATATTGTTAAAGGGCTGCAAAACCTCATGAATGATCATGAATGTGAAGGAGTCAGGCCGCATTTTGTGACCCTCTACACATGTCTGCGGAGGGATGGAGACCTGCAAGGGACAGCAGACTCCCATCCCTCTGTTCACATTTCCAGTATATTTAAAAAAAACAGTAAAAGCAGCCCATGTCCTTTGCAGGAACATGGGTAGTGTTTTTGAATGTTGACATGCGTGAAGACATCAGGGGGCGTGCAGTCATGATTCTGAAGGGGGAACTCTCACATGGGAAGAGCTTCCACTGTACGAATCGAATACCACAACTCAGGTTCCATAACTAATCAATTGTTTGCAATCGCAGATGCCATAAAAAACAAACATTGGAAATGCAATAGGTCTCCCATTAGGAAAGTTTGAGCGATTGGTATTGTAAATGACACTTTTTTTATTTATGTGTTGGTTTTGAAAATAGCAAAATTAATAGCTTTGTCAATAGTTTTAACTTTCGCAAATGTGACACCTATAGCATTTGTAATGCAATGTGTGTTGTATTTACTTGACTGAGATGTATTGATATTACAAATAACAATGGCTTTTAATTTAGTAAATAATGTGGTGGTGGTGGATGTGGTGGAGGATGTGGCGGTGGATGTCATGGTGGATGTGGAGGTGATGGTGGATGTGGTGGTGGATGTGGTGTTGGATGTGGTGGTGGATGTGGTGGTGGATGCGGGGATGTGGTGATGGTGGATGCGGTGGATGTGGTGATGGTGGATGCGGTGGTGGTGGTGGATGCGGTGGTGGTGGTGGATGGGGTGGTGGTGGTGGTGGATGTAGTGGTGGTGGGTGTGGTGGATGTGGTGGTGGGTGTGGTGGATGTGGTGGTGGATGTGGCGGTGGATGTGGCGGTGGATGTGGTGGTGGATGTGGTGGTGGATGTGGTGGTGAATGTGTAGGTGGAGGTGATGGTAGATGTGGTGGGGTGGTGGATGTGGTGATGGTGGTGGATGCGGTGGATGTGGTGGTGGTGGATGTGGTGGTGGAAGTGGTGGTGGATGTGGATGTGGTGGTGGATGTGGTGGTGGATGTGGTGGATGTGGTGGTGGTGGATGCGGTGGATGTGGTGGTGGATGTGGTGGTGGTGGGTGTGGTGGATGTGGTGGTGGATGTGGTGGTAGATGTGGTGGTGGATGCGGTGGTGGTGCATGTGGTGGATGTGGTGGTGGTGGATGTGGTGGATGTGGTGGTGGATGTGGCGGTGGATGTCATGGTGGATTATGGAGGTGATGGTGGATGTGGTGGTGGATGTGGTGGTGGATGTGGTGGATTGGTGGTGGTGGATGCGGTGGATGTGGTGGTGGTGGATGCGGTGGTGGTGGTGGATGCGGTGGTGGTGGAAGTGGTGGTGGATGTGTTGGATGTGGTGGTGGATGTGGTGGTGGATGTGGTGGATGTGGTGGTGGATGTGGTGGTGGTGGATGCGGTGGATGTGGTGGTGGTGGTGGATGTGGTGGTGGATGCGGTGGTGGATGTGGTGGTGGATGCGGTGGTGGTGCATGTGGTGGATGTGGTGGTGGTGGATGTGGTGGTGGATGTGGTGGTGGATGTCATGGTGGATGTGGAGGTGATGGTGGAGGTGGTGGTGGATGTGGTGGTGGATGAGGTGGTGGATGTGGTGGTGATGGTGGATGTGGTGGTGGATGTGGAGGTGATGGTGGATGTGGATGTGGTGGTGGATGCGGTGGATGGGGTGGTGGTGGTGGATGCGGTGATGGTGGATGCAGTGGTGGTGGTGGATGCGGTTGTGGTGGTGGATGGGGTGGTGGTGGTGGATGTAGTGGTGGTGGGTGTGGTGGATGTGGTGGTGGTGGATGTGGCGGTGGATGTGATGGTGGATGTGGTGGTGGATGTGGTGGTGGATGTGGTGGTGGATGTGGTGGTGGATGTGGATGTGGAGGTGATGGTGGATGTGGTGGTGGTGGTGGATGCGGTGGATGTGGTGGTGGTGGATGTGGTGGTGGAAGTGGTGGTGGATGTGGTGGTGGATGTGGTGGTGGATGCGGTGGTGGTGCATGTGGTGGTGGATGTGGATTTTAGTGGTGGATGTGGTGGATGTGGTGGTGGATGTGGTGGATGTGGTGGTGGTGGATGCGGTGGATGTGTTGGTGGATGTGGTGGTGGTGGGTGTGGTGGATGTGGTGGTGAATGTGGCGGTGGATGTCATGGTGGATGTGGAGGTGATGGTGGATGTGGATGTGGTGGTGGATGCGATGGATGTGGTGGTGGATGCGGTGGATGTGGTGGTGGTGGATGTGTTGGATGTGGTGGTGGATGTGGTGGTGGATGTGGTGGGTGTGGTGGTGGATGTGGTGGATGTGGTGGTGGATGTGGTGGTGGATGTGGTGGTGTTGGATGTGGTGGATGTGGTGGTGGATGTGGTGGTGGATGTGGTGGTGGATGCGGTGGTGGTGCATGTGGTGGATGCGGTGGTGGTGCATTTGGTGGATGTGGTGGTGGTGAATGTGGCGGTGGATGTCGTGGATGTGGAGGTGATGGTGGATGTGGTGGTGGATGTGGTGGTGATGGTGGATGTGGTGGTGGATGTGGTGGTGGATGCAGTGGATGTCATGGTGGATGTGAAGGTGATGGTGGATGTGGTGGTGGATGTGGTTATGGATGTGGGGGTGGATGAGGTGGATGTGGTGGTGGTGGATGCAGTGGATGAGGTGGATGTGGTGGATGTGGTGGTGGTGGATGCGGTGGTGGTGGTGGAGGTGGTGGTGGATGTGGTGGTGGATGTGGTGGTGGATGCGGTGGATGTGGTGGTGGTGGATGTGGTGATGGTGGATGCGGTGGTGATGGTGGATGCGGTTGTGGTGGTGGATGGGGTGGTGGTGGTGGATGTAGTGATGTGGTGGTGGTGGATGCGGTGGTGGTGGTGGAGGTGGTGGTGGATGTGGTGGTGGATGTGGTGGTGGAAGTGGTGGTGATGGTGGATGTGGTGGTGGATGTGGTGGTGGATGTGGTGGATGTGGTGGTGGTGGAATTGGTGGATGTGGTGATGGTGGATGCGGTGTTGGTGGTGGATGCGGTTGTGGTGGTGGATGGGGTGGTGGTGGTGGATGTAGTGGTGGTGGGTGTGGTGGATGTGGTGGTGGTGGATGTGGATGTGGCGGTGGATGTGATGGTGGATGTGGTGGTGGATGTGGTGGTGGATGTGGTGGTGGATGTGGAGGTGGATGTGAAGGTGATGGTGGATGTGGTGGTGGTGGTGGATGCGGTGGATGTGGTGGTGGTGGATGTGGTGGTGGAAGTGGTGGTGGATGTGGTGGTGGATGTGGTGGTGGATGCGGTGGTGGTGCATGTGGTGGTGGAAGTGGTGGTGGATGTGGATGTGGTGGTGGATGTGGTGGATGTGGTGGTGGATGTGGTGGATGTGGTGGTGGTGGATGCGGTGGATGTGGTGGTGGATGTCGTGGTGGTGGGTGTGGTGGATGTGGTGGTGGATGTGGCGGTGGATGTCATGGTGGATGTGGAGGTGATGGTGGATGTGGTGGTGGTGGATGCGGTGGATGAGGTGGATGTGGTGAATGTGGTGGTGGTGGTGGAGATGGTGGTGGATGTGGTGGTGGATGTGGTGGTGGATGTGGAGGTGATGGTGGATGTGGTGGTGGATGTGGTGGTGGATGCGGTGGATGTGGTGGTGGTGGATGCGGTGGATGTGGTGATGGTGGATGCGGTGGTGGTGGTGGATGCGGTGGTGGTGGTGGATGGGGTGGTGGTGGTGGTGGATGTAGTGGTGGTGGGTGTGGTGGATGTGGTGGTGGGTGTGGTGGATGTGGTGGTGGATGTGGCGGTGGATGTGGCGGTGGATGTGGTGGTGGATGTGGTGGTGGATGTGGTGGTGAATGTGTAGGTGGAGGTGATGGTAGATGTGGTGGGGTGGTGGATGTGGTGATGGTGGTGGATGCGGTGGATGTGGTGGTGGTGGATGTGGTGGTGGAAGTGGTGGTGGATGTGGATGTGGTGGTGGATGTGGTGGTGGATGTGGTGGATGTGGTGGTGGTGGATGCGGTGGATGTGGTGGTGGATGTGGTGGTGGTGGGTGTGGTGGATGTGGTGGTGGATGTGGTGGTAGATGTGGTGGTGGATGCGGTGGTGGTGCATGTGGTGGATGTGGTGGTGGTGGATGTGGTGGATGTGGTGGTGGATGTGGCGGTGGATGTCATGGTGGATTATGGAGGTGATGGTGGATGTGGTGGTGGATGTGGTGGTGGATGTGGTGGATTGGTGGTGGTGGATGCGGTGGATGTGGTGGTGGTGGATGCGGTGGTGGTGGTGGATGCGGTGGTGGTGGAAGTGGTGGTGGATGTGTTGGATGTGGTGGTGGATGTGGTGGTGGATGTGGTGGTGGATGTGGTGGTGGTGGATGCGGTGGATGTGGTGGTGGTGGTGGATGTGGTGGTGGATGCGGTGGTGGATGTGGTGGTGGATGCGGTGGTGGTGCATGTGGTGGATGTGGTGGTGGTGGATGTGGTGGTGGATGTGGTGGTGGATGTCATGGTGGATGTGGAGGTGATGGTGGAGGTGGTGGTGGATGTGGTGGTGGATGAGGTGGTGGATGTGGTGGTGATGGTGGATGTGGTGGTGGATGTGGAGGTGATGGTGGATGTGGATGTGGTGGTGGATGCGGTGGATGGGGTGGTGGTGGTGGATGCGGTGATGGTGGATGCAGTGGTGGTGGTGGATGCGGTTGTGGTGGTGGATGGGGTGGTGGTGGTGGATGTAGTGGTGGTGGGTGTGGTGGATGTGGTGGTGGTGGATGTGGCGGTGGATGTGATGGTGGATGTGGTGGTGGATGTGGTGGTGGATGTGGTGGTGGATGTGGTGGTGGATGTGGATGTGGAGGTGATGGTGGATGTGGTGGTGGTGGTGGATGCGGTGGATGTGGTGGTGGTGGATGTGGTGGTGGAAGTGGTGGTGGATGTGGTGGTGGATGTGGTGGTGGATGCGGTGGTGGTGCATGTGGTGGTGGATGTGGATTTTAGTGGTGGATGTGGTGGATGTGGTGGTGGATGTGGTGGATGTGGTGGTGGTGGATGCGGTGGATGTGTTGGTGGATGTGGTGGTGGTGGGTGTGGTGGATGTGGTGGTGGATGTGGCGGTGGATGTCATGGTGGATGTGGAGGTGATGGTGGATGTGGATGTGGTGGTGGATGCGATGGATGTGGTGGTGGATGCGGTGGATGTGGTGGTGGTGGATGTGTTGGATGTGGTGGTGGATGTGGTGGTGGATGTGGTGGGTGTGGTGGTGGATGTGGTGGATGTGGTGGTGGATGTGGTGGTGGATGTGGTGGTGTTGGATGTGGTGGATGTGGTGGTGGATGTGGTGGTGGATGTGGTGGTGGATGCGGTGGTGGTGCATGTGGTGGATGCGGTGGTGGTGCATTTGGTGGATGTGGTGGTGGTGAATGTGGCGGTGGATGTCGTGGATGTGGAGGTGATGGTGGATGTGGTGGTGGATGTGGTGGTGATGGTGGATGTGGTGGTGGATGTGGTGGTGGATGCAGTGGATGTCATGGTGGATGTGAAGGTGATGGTGGATGTGGTGGTGGATGTGGTTATGGATGTGGGGGTGGATGAGGTGGATGTGGTGGTGGTGGATGCAGTGGATGAGGTGGATGTGGTGGATGTGGTGGTGGTGGATGCGGTGGTGGTGGTGGAGGTGGTGGTGGATGTGGTGGTGGATGTGGTGGTGGATGCGGTGGATGTGGTGGTGGTGGATGCGGTGGATGTGGTGATGGTGGATGCGGTGGTGATGGTGGATGCGGTTGTGGTGGTGGATGGGGTGGTGGTGGTGGATGTAGTGATGTGGTGGTGGTGGATGCGGTGGTGGTGGTGGAGGTGGTGGTGGATGTGGTGGTGGATGTGGTGGTGGAAGTGGTGGTGATGGTGGATGTGGTGGTGGATGTGGTGGTGGATGTGGTGGATGTGGTGGTGGTGGAATTGGTGGATGTGGTGATGGTGGATGCGGTGTTGGTGGTGGATGCGGTTGTGGTGGTGGATGGGGTGGTGGTGGTGGATGTAGTGGTGGTGGGTGTGGTGGATGTGGTGGTGGTGGATGTGGATGTGGCGGTGGATGTGATGGTGGATGTGGTGGTGGATGTGGTGGTGGATGTGGTGGTGGATGTGGAGGTGGATGTGAAGGTGATGGTGGATGTGGTGGTGGTGGTGGATGCGGTGGATGTGGTGGTGGTGGATGTGGTGGTGGAAGTGGTGGTGGATGTGGTGGTGGATGTGGTGGTGGATGCGGTGGTGGTGCATGTGGTGGTGGAAGTGGTGGTGGATGTGGATGTGGTGGTGGATGTGGTGGATGTGGTGGTGGATGTGGTGGATGTGGTGGTGGTGGATGCGGTGGATGTGGTGGTGGATGTCGTGGTGGTGGGTGTGGTGGATGTGGTGGTGGATGTGGCGGTGGATGTCATGGTGGATGTGGAGGTGATGGTGGATGTGGTGGTGGTGGATGCGGTGGATGAGGTGGATGTGGTGGATGTGGTGGTGGTGGATGCGGTGGTGGTGGTGGAGATGGTGGTGGATGTGGTGGTGGATGTGGTGGTGGATGTGGAGGTGATGGTGGATGTGGTGGTGGATGTGGTGGTGGATGCGGTGGATGTGGTGGTGGTGGATGCGGTGGATGTGGTGATGGTGGATGCGGTGGTGGTGGTGGATGCAGTTGTGGTGGTGGATGGGGTGGTGGTGGTGGATGTAGTGGTTGTGGGTGTGGTGGATGTGGTGGTGGATGTGGTGGTGGATGTGGGGGTGATGGTGGATGTGGTGGTGGTGGTGGATGCGGTGGATGTGGTGGTGGTGGATGTGGTGGTGGAAGTGGTGGTGGATGTGGTGGTGGATGTGGTGGTGGATGCGGTGGTGGTGCATGTGGTGGTGGAAGTGGTGGTGGATGTGGATGTGGTGGTGGATGTGGTGGATGTGGTGGATCTGGTGGTGGTGGATGCGGTGGATGTGGTGGTGGATGTGGTGGTGGTGGGTGTGGTGGATGTGGTGGTGGATGTGGCGGTGGATGTCATGGTGGATGTGGATGTGGTGGTGGATGCGGTGGATGTGGTGGTGGTGGATGCGGTGTATGTGGTGGTGGTGGATGCGGTGGTGGTTGAAGTGGTGGTGGATGTGTTGGATGTGGTGGTGGATGTGGTGGTGGATGTGGTGGATGTGGTGGTGAATGTGGTGGATGTGGTGGTGGATGTGGTGGTGGTGGATGTGGTGGTGGATGTGGTGGTGGATGTGGTGGTGGATGCGGTGGTGGTGCATGTGGTGGATGCGGTGGTGGATGTGGTGGTGGTGGATGTGATGGTGGTAGATGTGGCGGTGGATGTCATGGTGGATGTGGAGGTGATGGTGGATTTGGTGGTGGATGTGGTGATGGATGTGGTGGTGGTGGTGGATGTGGTGGTGGATGCGGTGGATGTCATGGTGGATGTGAAGGTGATGGTGGATGTGGTGGTGGATGTGGTGGTGGTGGATGCGGTGGATGAGGTGGATGTGGTGGATGTGGTGGTGGTGGATGCGGTGGTGGTGGTGGATGCGGTGGTGGTGGAAGTGGTGGTGGATGTGTTGGATGTGATGGTGGATGTGGTGGTGGATCTAGTGGATGTGGTGGTGGATGTGGTGGATGTGGTGGTGGTGGATGTGGTGGTGGATGCGGTGGTGGATGTGGTGGTGGATGCGGTGGTGGTGCATGTGGTGGATGTGGTGGTGGTGGATGTGGTGGTGGATGTGGCGGTGGATGTCATGGTGGATGTGGAGGTGATGGTGGATGTGGTGGTGGATGTGGTGGTGGTGGGTGTGGTGGATGTGGTGGTGGATGTGGCGGTGGATGTCATGGTGGATGTGAAGGTGATGGTGGATGTGGATGTGGTGGTGGATGCGGTGGATGTGGTGGTGGTGGATGCGGTGGATGTGGTAGTGGTGGATGCGGTGGTGGTTGAAGTGGTGGTGGATGTGTTGGATGTGGTGGTGGATGTGGTGGTGGATGTGGTGGATGTGGTGGTGAATGTGGTGGATGTGGTGGTGGATGTGGTGGTGGATGTGGTGGTGGTATGATGTGGTGGTGGTGGATGTGGTGGTGGTGGATGTGGTGGTGGATGCGGTGGTGGATGTGGTGGTGGATGCGGTGGTGGTGCATGTGGTGGATGCGGTGGTGGTGCATGTGGTGGATGTGGTGGTGGTGGATGTGGTGGTGGTGGATGTGGCAGTGGATGTCATGGATGATGTGGAGGTGATGGTGGATGTGGTGGTGGATGTGGTGGTGGATGTGGTGGTGATGGTGGATGTGGTGGTGGATGTGGTGGTGGATGCGGTGGATGTCATGGTGGATGTGAAGGTGATGGTGGATGTGGCGGTGGATGTCATGGTGGATGTGGAGGTGATGGTGGATGTGGTGGTGGTGGATGCGGTGGATGAGGTGGATGTGGTGGATGTGGTGGTGGTGGATGCGGTGGTGGTGGTGGAGGTGGTGGTGGATGTGGTGGTGGATGTGTTGGTGGATGCGGTGGATGTGGTGGTGGTGGATGCGGTGGATGTGGTGATGGTGGATGCGGTGGTGATGGTGGATGCGGTTGTGGTGGTGGATGGGGTGGTGGTGGTGGATGTAGTGGTGGTGGGTGTGGTGGATGTGGTGGTGGTGGATGTGGATGTGGCGGTGGATGTGATGGTGGATGTGGTGGTGGATGTGGTGGTGGATGTGGAGGTGGATGTGGAGGTGATGGTGGATGTGGTGGTGGTGGTGGATGCGGTGGATGTGGTGGTGGTGGATGTGGTGGTGGAAGTGGTGGTGGATGTGGTGGTGGATGTGGTGGTGGATGCGGTGGTGGTGCATGTGGTGGTGGAAGTGGTGGTGGATGTGGATGTGGTGGTGGATGTGGTGGATGTGGTGGTGGATGTGGTGGATGTGGTGCATGTGGTGGTGGTGGATGCGGTGGATGTGGTGGTGGATGTGGTGGTGGTGGGTGTGGTGGATGTGGTGGTGGATGTGGTGGTGGATGCGGTGGATGTGGTGATGGTGGATGCGGTGGATGTGGTGGTGGTGGATGCGGTGGTGGTTGAAGTGGTGGTGGATGTGTTGGATGTGGTGGTGGATGTGGTGGTGGATGTGGTGGATGTGGTGGTGAATGTGGTGGATGTGGTGGTGGATGTGGTGGTGGTGGATGTGGTGGTGGATGTGGTGGTGGATGTGGTGGTGGATGCAGTGGTGGTGCATGTGGTGGATGCGGTGGTGGTGCATGTGGTGGATGTGGTGGTGGTGGATGTGATGGTGGTGGATGTGGCGGTGGATGTCATGGTGGATGTGGAGGTGATGGTGGATGTGGTGGTGGATGTGGTGGTGGATGTGGTGGTGATGGTGGATGTGGTGGTGGATGCGGTGGATGTCATGGTGGATGTGAAGGTGATGGTGGATGTGGTGGTGGATGTGGTGGTGGATGCGGTGGATGTGGTGGTTGTGGATGCGGTGGATGAGGTGGATGTGGTGGATGTGGTGGTGGTGGTGGAAGTGGTGGTGGATGTGTTGGATTTGGTGGTGGAGGATCTGGTGGATGTGGTGGTGGATGCGGTGGATGTGGTGGTGGTGGTGGTGGATGTGGTGGTGGATGTGGTGGTGGATGCGGTGGTGGATGTGGTGGTGGATGCGGTGGTGGTGCATGTGGTGGATGTGGTGGTGGTGGATGTGGTGGTGGATGTGGCGGTGGATGTCATGGTGGATATGGAGGTGATGGTGGATGTGGTGGTGGATGTGGTGGTGGATGTGGTGGTGGATGTGGTTGTGGATGTGGTGGTGGATGTGGTGGATGTGGTGGTGGTGGATGCGTGGATGTGGTGATGGTGGATGCGGTGGTGGTGGTGGATGCGGTGGTGGTGGTGGATGGGGTGGTGGTGGTGGATGGGGTGGTGGATGTAGTGGTGGTGGGTGTGGTGGATGTGGTGGTGGTGGATGTGGCGGTGGATGTGGTGGTGGATGTGGCGGTGGATGTGGCGGTGGATGTGATGGTGGATGTCGTGGTGGAAGTGGTGGTGGATGTGGTGGTGGATGTGGTGGGGGATGTGGAGGTGGATGTGGAGGTGATGGTGGGTTGTGGCACTCAGCAGCAGCAGACAATTGGTATCTGATAATAGCACCAGCATGTTTCCTTTCAAATTAACCAGTAGAAAAAAATTGCAATTAATACAGTTTACATTTTTTGCTTATATGCTCTTTGTTCTGCTAATTTAAAAAAAAACAGGCTTAAAAAACAGGGATGCCTAAAATGTTGGCAGGGAGGCAGCCTGCATCCTGAATCTAGGCCGAATGAATGTTACTTCATTGTTTAACTGAAATAAAAAAGCTCAACTATAATCAACTCCTAGTCATCGCTGCAACAACCTTCTGCCAGCTAAGCAAGCTGAGGAAGAAGGGATGCAACCACTGCAAATGTATAACAAGCTGGCTTTTTTGAAGAAGGTCATGCAGTGCTGGTAGTGGAGCAGATGGTCCTGTTTATGACCTGCAGAGTGCGTGTGAAGTGGGCGCGGATGTAGTGGCTGTGGGTGAGGGTGTGTGCAGCCTGGTGTGCTGAAGCCTGGCAGCAGAGGCGGCGTGCGCGAAAGAAGTGGCCCCAAGGTAAATGCCCGGTGAAATGAAAGGCCTGTGCTCATACAAACCGGAGTGGGTTTAAAGGCATTGCTGTCCTCAAAAGTATAAACAAGGTTTTACCGTCAGAGAACACCACAGTAAAGCATTAACACAGAAAGTGTGGTCAGGGATGTTAACACCACAGAGCTTAAACGGCTTCATGACGTTCATCACTGGGGACTGAATCATAAACATACTGTAGCCTGGGCAAGAAGAGCATCACAGAAATAGGACTTGAATCTTCATTCAGCATCAGACACCTCTATTGCTTCATGACGGACACAAACCAGTTAGCGCTGTTTACGGAGTGAGCGAGCCAAAAGATATCTGCATAAGAATGTGCATTTTTTCCAAACCTCAGAAGAGCCCTTAGTTCCCATACCAAAGGAGTAGCTTGCAAGGAGTAAACACAAATAAAGTCGTACAGCAGCACAATTATATATCGACTTACGGTTGGCATGCAGGCTTTATCACAAATTGTTTGACAAACCATTTGGCGGTGGTTAACTTCGCAATAGCTCTACCTAGAAGATTATTGAAGCATCATCCTTGGTAACGGTAAATTATGTTATAATGATTCCTGCAAAAATGACATGGGGAGGGATCGGATAAGCGGGACAAGATGGGCAAGAAAAATAAAGCATGACAAGAAGTCTAGTGAAAAGTAGTAACACAGAAACCCGGGAAACTGAAAGAACGGCAGGCCAGCCGTGAAAGTCTTTGATCCGGCATAAAACTGAAAGCACGGCCGGCCGGCCGTGAAAAGCCTTTGATCCGGCAGGGGGTGGAGCGGCACCAAGCTGGGCAACAGATGGCTGGTGATTTGATGCTGTGCACGCGCATTTTAGGTCAATGCGCTTGCGCATTGACCTAAAAGCGCACGGGCACAGCATCAAATCGCCAGTCTAGGTAAGGTCTGTTTAAGCCCCTATAGTCTCGCTCCGCTCAATGTGCATGCGCATTGAGAGGCGAGATCTAAAAAACAGTGATACGCCCCACTGCCACTCGCCAGTGGTAGCAAACCCCTTTTCACCTTTTTCTATATTTACAAGTCAGAAAAAGCGCAACAATCCTTTTGTGAGTCAGAATGTCTTTCCCAATTTGAAAATGAGGTTTCCTTCACTTTAAAAATTTTACTTTTCTCAGATTTTGTTCTTGGTAGGCTTTGCAAATGGGAAATATATATCAAGTTCATAGTATCTTAAGGTGGGTCTGCAGATGAATGTGTTTAGCTAACTACCCCACCCACCCCTGTAATAATAATATGGCACACACAGTATTGGAGAGTGGCTACAGGCCTCAGATGACAGGAGAACAGCCACATTGTCCTCAAAACCTGCATACATTGTAACCTTATGTTTAAGAGCGCTCTGCGATTTTTAAAAACATTACACAGTGTCCAGGGAAATATCAACAGCTGCATTGAGAAAGTTCGCAATAACATTAAAGTTTAAAAAAAGATTCAGGGATTTTTTTTTTCTGAGACACCATCAGGTGTACTATGCAACAAAATTGCTGTATTTTGCCATAACCATTTTTCAACGCCCCCCTCCAGCTGTGTTTAAAGTTTGTATGTATGTATATGTACAGATGTGGTATTTCTATCTGCAGCAGCTGTTTTAATACAGCAGGACTGAGATTTACAGCCGTGGCTAAATAAACTCAGCGATTGCGGACAACCAGTTAAAACAAGTCTGCCTGACTTATAGTGTTAATTAGGCCGTGGCAAAATGTTAATGATGCCACAGTAATTGGAGTAATTTAGGTAATTTCGCACTGCTCTTTTGAAGTGAAATTCCCCAAAATTAGGCAATTACGGTCATTTTCATAATTATGAGTACTTTGCCAAAACCTACTGCAGGAGCACAGTAACAATTAATTTAGCGAGTGCGAGTGGCTGCTGCCGTTCGTGTTCTGTTGCATTTAGTGCTGGTTTCTTACAAGCACATGCATCATTGTTGGCTTTTGCGATTTCTTAATTGCGATTTTTAAGAAATCGCAATTAAGAAATTGCAAAAGCCTATGCATGAAGAAATCGCTGAAAATTTTGTGATTTCTAAACATTCCTTAATTGTGACTCGCAAATTGCGAGTCACAATTAAGGAATACCTCCCTATTCATTCCTATGCGCCTAAAGGCCCATAGGAATGAATAGGAAGACATTTTCAATTTGCGATTCGCAATAAGCGAATCGCAAATTGAGAATGCGATTTCAAGGGTGCAGGGGTGTCCAAAGGACACCCTGTTGCTCCCCTGAAATTAATCTGTGCAACATGAAACTTTGAAAAATGCACAAAAGTGCATTTTTCAAAGTTTTCGCAAATTACCATGAGTTTCAACCTCATGGTAATTTGCTCCCCCTAATTGCGAAATCGCTATTTTTAAAACTTTCATGCATTGCATTTAAGGAATCGCAAAATGCGATTCCTTAAATGCAATCGCAATTCGAGAACTCGCAAATATTTGCGAATTCTCAAATTGCAAGGGCCTTCACCCTTGACGCATCCCAAAATTGATTTTGCGATCGCAAACGGCCGATTTTTGTGATTTGCACCGTTTGCGATCGCAAAAAGCTTTGATGCATGTGCCTGTTAGTGCAAAATGCATCCTCGGGTCCATTTTGGAAGGGTGCATTTTACGGTAAGAAAATAATGTGAATTGCGTCGGCTTAATCTCGCGTAATTCTACTGTCATTTCGCCTGATTACGCTGTAACAAATTACGCGAGGTATGCCCACCCCCTACTGTGAATCGCTGCTAGTGTAGGGGGCAGAGCAGTCATTGAAACGAGAGATAGAAGAGGAGCCGGCCAGGAAGAGAGGCAGCATTTGTAACATCATCACGACAATAATCAGCCATTCCTGTCGCAGAAGCATTCTTCAGGCCGCCCCGGCCACTCTTTCTCATCGGAAAATAGGTTTAAAAGCAGCAAAATGTCAATTCAGACTGCAGAGCCTAGCAACCGATTCAACATAAGCAGCACCACTGCACACATTTCAAGCTACCTCCTAAGTGTGACCGCCAAATGAACTGTACCATCAGATAAGACGCTTTAAAATACTGGGAGACATGGCTGCTGCCTTAATTTATGGTGTAGCAAAATTACTTCCAGGGAAGAGGAAAGTCACATAGTTTACAGAAAAAACCCCATAAACTATTTAAACTAATGCAGAATGTTCAACAATGAGAACAGCTCAAGGGGAAAAAAAACCACTGGCAAAGCCACTAGTTCTGACTTTTTGCGCTAAGACATGCAAAAATGTAAAGGTCGCTTGTGCTATGTCTCTATGTGCAAAGGTCGCTTGTGTTATATCTCTACGTGCAAAGGTTGCTTGTGCTATGTCTCTACGTGCATAGGTCGCTTGTGTTATGTCTCTATGTGCAAAGGTCGCTTGTGCTATGTCTCTCTATGCAAAGGTCGCTTGTGCTATGTCTCTCTATGCAAAGGTCGCTTGTGCTATGTCTCTCTGTGCAAAGGTCGCTTGTGCTATGTCTCTCTGTGCAAAGGTCGCTTGTGCTATGTCTCTCTGTGCAAATGTCGCTTGTGCTATGTCTTTGTGTGCAAATGTTGCTTGTGCTATGTCTTTGTGTGCAAAGGTCGCTTGTGCTATGTCTTTGTGTGCAAATGTTGCTTGCGCTATGTCTTTGTGTGCAAAGGTCGCTTGTGCTATGTCTCTATGTGCAAAGATCGCTTGTGCTATGTCTTTATGTGCAAATGTCGCTTGTGCTATGTCTTTATGTGCAAATGTCGCTTGTACTATGTCTTTATGTGCAAAGGTCGCTTGTGCTATGTCTTTGTGTGCAAAGGTCGCTTGTGCTATGTCTTTATGTGCAAATGTCGCTTGTACTATGTCTTTATGTGCAAATGTCGCTTGTACTATGTCTTTATGTGCAAAGGTCGCTTGTGCTATGTCTTTGTTTGCAAAGGTCGCTTGTGCTATGTCTTTATGTGCAAATGTCGCTTGTACTATATCTTTATGTGCAAATGTCGCTTGTACTATGTCTTTATGTGCAAAGGTCGCTTGTGCTATGTCTCTATGTGCAAAGGTCACTTATGCGATGTCTCTATTGTGCAAAGGTCGCTTGTGCTATGTCTCTATGTGCAAAGGTCGCTTGTGTGATGTCTCTACATGCAAAGGTCACTTATGCGATGTCTCTATTGTGCAAAGGTTGCTTGTGCTATGTCTCTCTATGCAAAGGTCGCTTGTGCTATGTCTCTCTGTGCAAAGGTCGCTTGTGCTATGTCTCTGTGCAAATGTCGCTTGTGCTACGTCTTTGTGTGCAAAGGTCGCTTGTGTTATGTCTTTATGTGCAAAGGTCGCTTGTGCTATGTCTTTATGTGCAAAGGTCGCTTGTGTTATGTCTCTACGTTCAAAGGTCACTTATGCGATGTCTCTATTGTGCAAAGGTCGCTTGTGCTATGTCTCTATGTGCAAAGGTCGCTTGTGCTATGTCTCTATGTGCAAAGGTCGCTTGTGCTATGTCTCTCTGTGCAAAGGTCGCTTGTGCTATGTCTCTGTGCAAATGTCGCTTGTGCTACGTCTTTGTGTGCAAAGGTCGCTTGTGTTATGTCTCTACGTTCAAAGGTCACTTATGCGATGTCTCTATTGTGCAAAGGTCGCTTGCGCTATGTCTCTATGTGGGATGTATGACGTTACAACGCATACTTTTACTCCGCATACCATTACAACGCGGTATTTACAACGAATACCGTTACAACGCATAGCGCTTAGAGGTGCTGGATAGTGGTAAGTATAATTTTCTATTCCAACTCCAGTCCCCGTGGACACTAGGGAAGGTGTTGGATAGAAAATTAAACTTATTCCCTATCCTAGAGCGCCCCCCAGCGCAATGCGTTGTAATGGTATGCGGAGTAATGGTCGCGTTGTAGTGGTAGTGCGGAGTAAAAATTGCGTTGTAACAGGTGTATACCCTCTATGTGCAAAGGTCGCTTGTGCTGTGTCTCTCTGTGCAACCTTCCTCTTTCTATTCCTTCTATGCCCTACCCGGTTTATTTCCCAAGCTTGCAGAGCTGCATGACACCAGTCCTGAACATGTAGGGAAAATGAACCATAGGGAAGAGACAAAGGAGGCACAGAAAGAAATGGGTTGTACAAACACAGCACAAACAGACTGCACATGCATGTTTTTGCAGGTAGAAACACAGTAAAGCCAGGGCTATTGGCTTCTTGGCGATGTTTCCGTGGTCTCTAGATTTTTCCTTTTTCCTTTTGGGTATATCATGGCAAAGTTGCAATTAGTTCAGGATTTTGAAAGGAAAGAAGTGGTCTGAGATAATCGAATATGAGAGGGTTTGCGATGTGTGTGTTGATTCACGATGACTATCAGTGCAGGTTCTTACTTTATTGTGGATCATGGGAATGTACAATATCCTGGAGGTACGATACTGATTTGCAGGATGAGCAGCTCCAGGTTTCCAAGAGTAGCAGAACAGAGTGAATCAAGCTCACAATCTAGGGCAGGTAAGGAGCTTATTAGAGACCACCAACCAAGAGGGCAGCTTTGAGGTGGTATATAGGAGACGATCACTCGGCTTCGAGGATGCGATTCTTCTGAGGTTGCTTTAGCATATCGAGCTTTGTGATTAATGCATCTAGCATGGGAGATTGTGGTAACAGGCTACATTGGATGTATGACATTACAACGCATGCTTTTACATTGCATGCCTTTACAACGCAAGTATTACAACGCAGTCCATTACAACGCATAGTGCTTTGGGGTGCAGGATAGTGAATAGTTTAATTTACTATTCCAACTCCAATCCCCGTGGACACTAGGGAAGGTTATTGGATAGTAAATTAACCTATTCCCTATTCTAGAGCACCCCCCAGAGCAATGCGTTGTAATAGTTTGCGTTGTAATGGTTGCGTTGTAAAGGCTCTGCGATGTAAAAGTTGCGTTGTAAAGGTTGTTTACCGGCTACATTGCAATAGCATCTGTTACCACAAATGCCAAAACTATGCGTAGCTTAACAACACAGTTAATACCATGACTGTGTTGCTGCCACGAGTTCCATTACAACGCAAAGTCATTACAACTACTGGCTTTAGGGAAGCCCTTGACTTTGGTATAGTTTAAATTACTATTCCAACTCCAGTCAGTGTATCAGTAGAGAAGGTGTTAGACTTAAAATCCAACATCAGTCCAACACCGCATTCCCCAAAGCAAGCCGTTGTAATGACTTGCGTTGCAATGGAACTTGTGGTAATGTCGCAGTTGTGGTATGGACTGCATTGTAAAGGCAGTACGATGTAATGCCTGCATTGTAATAGATGTTTCCAGATACATTGCAACATCTGTGATCGTTGAGTCTTTGGATGCGTGAGTAATGTGGTAATCTGCATGGGGAAATTCTCTGAGGCATTGATGTGGACGAGCCTGTGGTGCTCAGCAGGAGCAGGTGTGACAAGTGAGGTGTAAATAGGGAGTGGTGGTAGGAGAGCAGTGCTTGGGTAGAGAGAGAGAGCTTGTTGGAAAGGCAATGCGCGCGCTTTCCAGACTTTGTATCACCTCATGCAGGTGATCCAGCATCACATTTATATCAAGCAGTTCATTGTGGGGTGTTCAGAATTGTTTTTGTTTTCTATTAAATAGTTATGCAGCTGTAATGGAGAGTGGGTACTCACACTTCGCGTGGAAATCATGTCTGGAGGTGGTCTCCCTTTGTGAAGAGTCTGCTTGTGCACTGTTTTTGGTATATCTTGATTGGACTGAGAGGTTAGGTCTCAGTGGATGGCTGTATCAAAGGATGGTGGAAGCCAGGCTTTGGTCCTTGACAGTACTCCGGACTGTGTCGGGTTATGGTCCCAACTACCTTCATGTATGCAGGCATTGTGCTGCTTGGTTTCATTCACTTAGGCGTTTATCAGTGATAATGGGGAGATGGGGTGTATGGAGGACGGTGAGCTAGTGGTGGTGTAAACAGTGGAGATGGTTGGGTTGGTAACATGTTTAACATCCATAGCAATTGTAGAAGCTTTTTTGGGCCATGAGGATATAAATCAATGTGGTGATGGTATGGAGGTTGGTATCTGAGGATAGGATCATGACTCTGATTTTATTAGAGGGTGGTCTGTAGTTCTCATTTCTAATGATGTTTTTGTGTTCTCTGAGAAAAAAAACCATAGTACATTGTTCCAGAAAAGTGTATCCCTATTAAAAAATGAGTAGGCCAGTTTTAAGAGAGCCTAGCCTGAGAATATGCTATTTGTCATTGATTTCGATTTCTGAGATGGCTTTCAGGGCTGGGTGTTTTGGGTATTTGAGGTTATAAAGGATCTTTGAGGTGTTAGTATATGCATGATAAAGTCTGGCCTGTTTTGAAGCTAGCTTTGTTTCCGATTTGGTGGCTACAAAAAGTTAGCAAAAATGTGTAGGCTATTGATTTTGAGAGGCCGGTTAACTATGGAACAACCACAATATCCAGGTATACAATATGTCTCTATACAGAGTGAAAATGCAGGAGTAAGAGGGTGTAAAAGGTGTTAATCAGTATGAAGTGACATTTAGTTGACAGCACATTGGCCATCTTTACAGGATCGCTGAAGTTTCTGGATTCAGGATAAATCAGCAATTACAAGGAAGACTGCACTGAAAGTAATTCGCCTCCCAGACATATCTGGTGAAGTCTATGGGGGGAATGGCCTGATATAACTAGAGACTTACAATGGGAATTGCTTGTGGTAATCCCCATTCTTATGGACATTTTCCATTTCTATTCTATACAACATTAGAAGGAATGTGAAACTCTTTTAGAAGTACCAATAACAAACTGAACCCATATGTAGATGCACAAATACCAGCAAGAGTGTGGAAACATTCTTAAGTGTAAAATGAATAGGCACAAAATCGTCCTTAGCGTAGCATAACATAATTAGGGCCTAAGAAAAATGCAGGTGCACAATCATTGTTAGGCGCATAATCACTGTTGGTGCAAACTCAACTGGAGAGTGGCATCACATAAACATACATTATCAGACAGAAATACAGTAGTGAAATCGTCACCTTAGCTGTGAAATGTGTGTGTCATTGTAAGATTTGATTAACAGCATATTGTGCGTAACTTCTCCCTTGGTGTGACATCAGCAGGAGTGTGGAGAAATTACAGGTGCAAACCTCATTTAGGTGCAATTAATGCCACAGCAGGTGTGTAGAAACAATTTCAGTTGCAAAAACACATTTAGGAGTAACAAACAGATGAAGTTACGCAAACAGATTTAGTTAAAAAATCACAGTTGGCAACGTCAGTAGCGATGTGGTATCACATATATACTTGAAAACAGTCAGCACAGACAGAAATGTGGTAGTAAGAAATCACAATATTTATAAAAGTTCTGCACCAGTTTGACATGAATATCCTTGGTGCAACAGCAGCAGGAATATGGAAACCTTTACAAGTGCAAATCCCGTTTAGTGCAACGCGATTATTGGTCTAGAACAGTGGTCTTCAATCTGTGCGACGCGACCCCCAGGGGGTCCCGTGGAAGCCTGGGAAGGGGGTCGTGCATTTCCCAGCTTCACTTGTGTCTGCAATCCAAAACATTTGCTTTCCTTTTGGATAAAGACAGCAGTCCTGGGATGGCTAATTTAGATTATTATCAGCAAAAGTTCCATCAATTGAGTTTCTTGTTCTGTGAAATGTTTTTGTGCCAGGGTGTCTGTGTGCCTGAATGAAATGCTAATGTGCCTATCAGTTTATCTGCAAGGGTAAAGGGTGCTTTGGAGCCAGTTCTGGCTTTAATTGATCAAATCACTCCAAGCTTTGGGATGACAAAGATTTGTGTTTTTCGAGTGGTAGTGCAAAGAGTTAACAATTGAGCTGTGAAGTGCGATGGTTTCAATTTTTACTGCATTTACACAGCCCTTAGTACCCCTAAAGGTGTGTTGAAGGGACAGTTTTATAAAAAAGAAAATTACATTATTACTAAAATCTACATTTCGGAAACAACATTTTATTATAAAACTATTTACATGTTTTGCAGCACTCTAAAACAATAAAATAAATAAAACAATTGGAATAAAACAATTCATAGCTAATAGCTGATGGCTGGACTGTAATATCCTGTGGCTGACCCAAAATGTAAATGACACTTTCTTTAGGTAATGGTTGAAAAGGACTGACCCAAGTGAACCACTGTGTGTAATGCAAGTATAAATTAATGACTTATATATTCACAGTGCTCTCTGTCATAGGCTGTGACCTCGAAGCACTAAAAATAGACATCACTATTCTCCACTGCACCAATCAAGAATTAATTCTGTGGCTCTCTGGTTCCACATAGACCTCTGCAGTGCATTAACTAATGGAGGTTTCATAAAGTACTACAGTGCATTTCCCACTGAGTAACAACTTTTTAATTGTATTTTTCATATACGCTACCCAATATTTTATATGTAGTTACCTGACAATGAAAGACCGAAAAAAACATACAGAATATTTTGGGGCTTATTTATGAGAGGCTTTCATCGCCAGTGCATCACATTTTTTGATGCTCCAGTTGTGCAAGCGTATCAACCATACCTAAGAGGCTGGGCAAAGTCCCCCTGCATCGCTTTGCATGGCCTTATAGATGGAGTAAGACATAGCACTGCAAGTCACTGAGTTGCCTTACTCCGCATCGAGGAGGTGTTCCATTGGCTTTGTGTGGGGTTCCCACGCAACACCCATGGGTTTTGATGCTGCCCCATATTTACAAAATCACGTAAACCTGGGGCAGCTCCAAAAACAGACGCCTCCCTAGCGGAGGCGTATCGAGGAGAAATGTTTTCATTTCATCTCGTTTTTTCCTCTTTCCATGTGTGCTGCATTCTGCAGCTCACATGGAAAGAGGATATTGCCTCTCTGGATTGTGTGATTGATGGAAGGTGCCCCTTCCTGTACAAAAACAATCTTGTCTATGTTGGTGCTAGGGAGCAATTTATGCACCAACGCAAAGGAAAGGGAAAGGAATGGAACGAATTTCATAAATACTGTGCATTCCTGCCCTCTCCCATTGCCATAGGGCAGAGCAGCAAGAAGACGTGTGGCGCTGCCCTATGCCAATTCCTCATAAATGAGGCCCTTTGTTTTTAGCTACATCTTTGACCATACCCACATGCTCACTGACCTTTGGTTTGCTAAACACTGTTTAATTTAATTTCCCCACTGTAGTAATTATTTTCTGTGGGAATTGGGGGCGTTTATGGTTGTCAATGGTTGTCTATGATGAGGAGTAGCAGGTTCTAGAAATTTTCATCAGAAGGGGGTCCTTACGCCTAAAAATGCTTTGCTTCATCGTTCACGCGCTGTAATGGGAAAGCACCCTCTAAGAAGCTGGAAAAAAACAATTCATAGCTAATAGATGATGGCTGGAGTGTAATATCCTGTGGCTGACCCAAAATGTAAATGACACTTTCTTTAGGCAATGGTTGAAAAGGACTGACCCAAATAAACCAGTGAGTATTGGGAACTCACCCAAACTTCCTCTTACTGAGATTTAGTGATGACATTAACTCCCCCAGACGATAAAAAAAACTGCATCAATCTAGCAGAACCTTCAAAGAATCCTGTACAAAAGCGATAGGGGCTCCAGGCACTCCACTCAAATACACCCAGAAGACTCACAATGCTGAATCGAATAGAGAGGCCATAGCGTGATACTGACCAGAGCCCAGCTTGCACATAGCTGCGTGTTCCCTGGGCTACTCTGACATGGCAGCTTGTGGTGTACTCTAACCACAGGAAAAGTTACACTTTAATGGACTGGATACATTTCTGCATGCCACGCTAAACCAACCGCAGAAACATCTTTCTTGTCCATATAGTTAATGAAAGCCGTTTTGTTAAAGTTGATAAAAGTAAACATCATAAAAATGCAACATAGAAACTTAAGAGTTTCCTTCCATTTCCTACTTGTCACATATTGGCTCTTTCTTTAAACCGCAAAAAGACACATTAATGGCATGTACGCACCTTGTTTTAAAATCTCCATGGCAATGTCCTGTCCAATAAGACCTCCAGTCTGAAATAGCCACAACATGGTGATCGCTGCCACAGTGGCAGAGCATGGATCCTGGATACGGTCAAGGAAGGCATATATGTGGCTTGCCAGATGTTTCCATCCTGCTAGCCATCTCCAACATTGCTGCTTGTCACTCAGTCAACCTGTTTAACACAGGAATTGGTCCGAGGATCCTGTGAAGAGGTCGATTACACATTCACACAGTGGGCACATACAGAGGGTTAGTGGTAGTGGCCAAAAGTGCACCTAATTTCACCCCTCTACGCCAAACTAAGCCAGAATTTGCTTAGGACCACCCCTTGCCCACCCATATTTCAAGCCTCACAATGTTAGCTATTAACTCACCTCATTTAGGTACACCGGCCCAACCATGAAACTATACTCATACACCCAACACCACCCTGCTTCCTTCACTAGGAAAAAACAGTACATTCAGACCACAAAGCCACCAACTGACCTTACATCTGACCCAAGTCCGTGTATTCTGTCATTTTATGAGTCACGGGTACTCATTGTGGAGTGTGCTTGGAAAGTGAGGAGGTGGGTCTTGTGGAGGCCTGAGGGGAATTCAACATTATGCAGCTTTGGTATTCGGTGCGCCAACATTTAACTGCACTGGCCGCAGGCTTCTGAGAAGAACTTTGGGCACAGGCACTCTTTCTTTTACAAATGAAGCAATGGTTGGCCTATACGAGTTCAATGGTTCAAACCATATGCTTTTTGCCCATAGGCCTTTGAGCTGTGAGTTAATGATGGGCAAAGTTTGAACTCTGTCCACTACGTTATTTGCAGAGGCAAGTCGAGTTTGCCATAGTGGCTCAGCTTTGCAGAGGCAAAGCTTAACATTATCTGGCACAAATTCCTTGCAAATAAATATCCCACCTAGGAACGGTAGACTGCCAGACTTGAAATTTGTAGGGGTATGAAAAATTACTCCTGGGTAACATTTATCTTGCGTTGTAGAATTCACAAAATATATCATGCCAATGTCACTGGTGACTTTTTATGTGCACAAAAAGAACACGTCATTTGTGTTCTGGACTTGAAACTCCTAATTTGAGGCTGCCCTGGAAGTCCTGATGAGGGTTCATTTGAAACTTTCTTTCTACCAAGACCAAAACAGGTCTGATGCCTCTGCTCAGAAGCACCCCTCTGTCACACTGGGAACCCAGATTACAAGAAAGCCTAGTAACCTTCCTCCAGATACATATATTTGGGGGCGAGAGGGACTGCTGTACCAACCAAATATTATTCTCGGTCAAGAAGGTCTGACAAAGTTGAATTTAGTCTTCATGGAAACTGTCAGACTCACCCTCCATTGTCATCCTTCTATACCCTATACTCGGAACTGCTGACCAGAAGTGAGATTCCCTGTTTCTGCAGGGGTTTGAGCTCTGAGAGATGCCAGGCAGAGCTGTTGCAGATCTGGAGCATTGGCCCTGGATCATGGGTTCCAGATGCTAACAGCTGGTTTCCCAAGCTACCTGAGGAGCGGAGGCCTGTGGAGGCCTCCACTCCTCAGGTGAATTGGAAGAGTGTAACTGGGTCCCCAGTCAAAGGTCTGGCAGGCGCAGAATGTTGTCACCTGGGCCTGGTGTCAATAAGAGCAAAACTGTGACCTGGTGGTCATTCAGAGCTGCAGTACGCTTGAAGTGCTGGTCACAGGCTTGGTTGCCAGGCACCAACTGTTGGTGTACCAAACTACCCAGGATATGCATCTTCCCTCCTCTGGAAAGGGTGAAAAGATCCAACCCGTTCTTAAGTCAGAGCTCAGGCAGATCTGTGTTGTTTTGGCTCCTGTCCTATATTCATTAGCATGTGATGTCACAAAGTGCCCAGGATGGGATTCTGCAGCCCTGAAGAGGGTTCCCTACTTGGTCAGGGTGTAGGAGATCTGACCGGGTCTCCAGACAGAGCTTTGGTAGGCCATCTATGTGAGCCATGAACCTGGGTGACAGATACAAACTGTTAGTGTCCCAAACTAACCAGGATACACTTCTGCATGATGGTTGAGGCTTACTTTCATTGGCACCGTGTGTAAATTTACAACAAGGTCAATGGTAGAAGGTCCCACTGAGCCTGGGTCCATTTAATGTCCCCTGGTGTCACAAAGTTGTGAAGATGGGGTTCCAGGGGAGAAACCACAGTACCAGCAGGGTTGAAAGTCCGAAGTAGGCTCCAGTCAGAGCTTTGCAAGGATCTGCCAGCTGGCCTGAAGTACATCTTCTGGCAGGTGAACAGAAGTACTTTAACCTTCCAGAACCTCTTGCTCCTCCTGTGTTTCATAAGCCCCCACTTTGTAGAGATTTAATAGTTAAAGAGCATTGGCTTCCAGGATGGGCCCAAATGGAGGTGGGGGCTTAAACCACCACCTTGCTTAACTTTGCTTGGGCTTCGGATACTGGATAGCACCTCTGAGCATCTAGGGCAGAGCTTTCCAAACTGTGTGCCTGCAAATGGGGGGGGGGGGGTGTCGCGGGATGACACCAGTATTAACGGGCACTTAGCACATAACAGCTGCTAATTAAGAGGCATTCCTTTGAAAGCTACCTTCTCACTATGCCTCATCTATTGCATAATGTCTCCCAGTAAAAGGTTTTTTAAAGACCTGCGAAGTACTCTGGTGCGGCTGTGTGTGTGCCCGGGAAGATGGGGTGAGGTGACAGAGGGTGGCAGACAGAGGGTGACAGACAAAGGGTGACAGACAGAGGGATACAGACGGAGGGAGATAGAGGGAGGAAGACAGAGGGGTGGAGGCAGAGGGAGACAGAGGGCGGGAGACAGAGAGAGAGGGAGACAGAGAGAGGGGGAGACAGAGGGAGGGAGTCAGAGAGGGAGAGAGGGCAAGAGGGAGCGAGACAGAGGGAGACAGAGGGACGGAGACAGAGGGAAGGAGACAGAGGGACGGAGACAGAGGGCTACAGACAGAGGAAGACAGACAAAGGGAGGAGGGTGACAGAGGGATGGAGACAGAGGGATGGAGTTATAGGGATGGAGACAGATAGAGGGAGACAGATAGAGGGAGGCAGATGGAGGGACACAGGTGGAGGGAGACAGACAAGAGAGAGACAGACGGAGACAGAGAGAGGGAGAGAGAGGGAGGGAGACAGAGGGAGACAGAGAGAGAGAGAGAGGGAGGGAGACAGAGAGAGGGAAACAGAGAGAGTGAGGGAGACAGAAAGAGAGGGAGACAGAGAGAGATAGAGAGAGGGAGGAGACAGAGAGAGAGGGGGGAGATAGAGAGAGGGAGGGAGACAGAGACAGACAGAAACAGAGACAGATGGAGACAGGGACACACAGAGACAGAGAGAGGCAGAGACAGGGACAGACAGATAGAGGCAGAGACAGACAGAGACAGAGAGACGGAGAGGAAGACAGAGGGAGGAAGACAGGGACATACAGGAACAGACAGGGACAGACAGACAGATGGAGGCAGAGACAGGGACAGACAGATAGAGTCAGAGAATGAGACAGACAGAGACAGAGTCAGAGAGACAGAGAGGGAGACAGAGAGGGAGACGGACGGAGACAGAGGGAGAGAGAGAGAGAGAGAGAGAGAGAGAGAGAGAGGGAGACATAGGGAGACAGGGGGAGTCAGAGGGAGGGAGACAGAGAGGGAGAGAGGGAGGGAGGGAGACAGAAGGAGGGAGAGAGGGATGGAGACAGAGGGATGGAGACAGAGGGAGGGAGACAGAGGGAGGGAGACAGAGGGACGGAGACAGAGGGAGACAGAGGGTGACAGACAGAGAAAGACAGACAGAGGGAGGAGGGCGACAGGGAGGGAGACAGACAGAGGGAGGGAGACAGACAGAGGGAGACAGAGGGAGGGAGACAGACGGAGACAGACAGAGGGAGGGAGACAGAGAGAGAGGGAAACCATGGGAGACAGAGAGAGAGGGAGACCAAGGGAGGGAGACAGAGGGAGGGAGTCCGGGGTAGACAGAGGGAGGGAGAGGGAGACAGAGAGAGGGAGACAGATAGAGGGAGACAGAGGGAGACGGGTGACAGAGGGAGCAAGACAGATAGAGGAAGACAGAGGGAGGGAGACAGACAGAGGGAGACAAAGGGAGGGAGACAGAGGGAAAGAGAGGGAGGGAGACAGAGGGAGAGGTGCCTGCATGCGCGCTATGCTGGATAACATTTAAGCGTGCTGCGCTTATTATTACGATTTTAACACTCGTTTTCAATTGTGTATATTTTTACTGTTTTTCCTTTATTTTAAATTAGAGTACTGTTTTGCCCACATTCCTGCACTCTAAATCGTGCCCTCACCGCGTTTAGCGAGGAGTTTGCTGTCCTCTTGCTGCCTCTTCGTGGTGCCTGGCCGCCATCTTGGGGTGGTCTCTGCCTCCACGCGCCATTAGTCTGAGCGCTCTAGCGCTTTTCAGTAGCCAGGTGAGCTGGTACTTAAGGCGAGCTCTTTTGCTGCTCGCCCTTGGGAAAGGTGCCTGCATGCGCGCTATGCTGGATAACATTTAAGCGTGCTGCGCTTATTATTACGATTTTAACACTCGTTTTCAATTGTGTATATTTTTACTGTTTTTCCTTTATTTTAAATTAGAGTACTGTTTTGCCCACATTCCTGCACTCTAAATCGTGCCCTCACCGCGTTTAGCGCGGAGTTTGCTGTCCTCTTGCTGCCTCTTCGTGGTGCCTGGCCGCCATCTTGGGGTGGTCTCTGCCTCCACGCGCCATTAGTCTGAGCGCTCTAGCGCTTTTCAGTAGCCAGGTGAGCTGGTACTTAAAGCTCACTATGCCCGCGTAGCAGTGACGCGCAGCGGTAGCGCCTGACTCGCGCCGGAGTCGAGCCAGAGTCTGCCCGTCTGCGCCCGTCCGCGCTAAGGACGCGCGGGACGCCGCGGGATCTACTTCTCTTCACTCTTGGAGTGTAAGGATGATTACTTACTCTAGTGCTTCGCTTTGTGCCATTAGGGATTCCCTCCCGCGCTGCTCTGCGGCATTACACCATCCGCTGTGTGGCCCATGTCAGTGTGTCTGTAAGAGATGGTCGCTGGATAAGCCTGTAGGTATTCGTGACCCTGTCACCTTTCCGGCTCTCCGAGCTCCGTCTGGTGTCTCCCCTATGATTGGAAGTTTGGGGCACGGCCTACGATTCTGTAATCTTAATACCAGATCTCTGGTAAAACACCATCTGTCCGTTGCAGATCTTATCTCGGATGAAAAGCCAGACTTGCTGGCCATAACTGAAACCTGGCTTCAGGACACCGATGATGCCATAGTTAATCTTGCTTGCCCTCCGGGCTATTCATGTTTTACATCCAATCGCCGGTCTAGAGGTGGAGGTATCGCCTTATTTATCAAATCCGCTTTAGCATGTACCTGGACGGTCTTGCAGATTGCCGGATGTGAAAGCGCGCTGTTCAAGGTCACCATCAGCCCCCAGTTCTCGTTGTCAGGGATGGTTGTTTATCGCCCCCCGGGCAGCGATGCTGCTTTTAGGAATGCCTTCCCGGAGGCAGTGAGTCTATGGGCTAGTGGCTGCGCCAATTTTTCGATTCTAGGAGACCTCAACCTCCATTTTGACAGGCTAGACACTTTGGCCATCAGTGGTTTTCTGGCCGACTTGGAGGCCCTGCAGCTGATCCAGCTGGTCTCTCAACCCACACATGTGGCCGGTCACACCTTGGATCCGTTTTTTACGAACCTATCGGATGTCCATATTGTGGCGGTCGCTCCGGTGGCATGGTCTGATCACTTCCTGGTGTCCGCCTGGCTACCCCTCCCTGCCACCCCTACGATTCCATCTTCTAAGCGGATTCCTCGGCGCCATTGGAACAAGCTACGGCTAGAGGACCTCCATTACATCATGGCCGCTGAGCCTCTAGGTCCTCTGCTTAACGTTACTGCGGGCTATGACCTGTTCTGTAACTGGATCACTAAGGCGCTTGACGCCCTGGTACCCATCATCTCCAGTAAGTCCAGTTCCCGACAGGCTAGCCCCTGGTATGACAACGCGCTTCGCGCCTTGAAGTCCTCCTGTAGACGGGCAGAAAGGGAGTGGCGTAAGTCGTACGACGCCGTTAGAAAAACTGCTTATCTGGCTTCAGTTAAGCTATACCACCAAGCTATTTGTAGAACCCGGGCGGCGTTCTACGCAGCGGAATTCCGTAATAGCCTCAATCCCACCAAGACCATCTTTAAAACCATAAAAGATCTGATGGCAAAGAGAGTTGCTCCGCAGGTGGACAGTTCCATCTCCCACTGTGAAGCCCTTGCCTCTTTTTTCTTGGATAAAGTTAAAAAGATCTACCAGGCATTTCCAAGTACTGCACTACTTGTGATCCCTTCGAAGGGCTCCAGCAGCTGTCCATCGCTGCACTCTCTTCCTACTCTCTCTGATGAGGAGTTTGCTAAATGGGCTCTGCGAGTCAAATCTGGCTCACCTGCAGATCCGCTAAGATCTGCCCTTTTCAGGGATGTTGCTTTTCAGGGACGCACAACAGTGTGCTCACTGATCAACCTCTCCCTGACTTCGGGTCTTGTTCCTGCCAAGTGGAAGCAAGCGGTGGTCTCCCCGATCCTAAAAAAACCATCTTTGGATCCTTTAAAACCAGAGAACTACCGTCCCATCTCTTTGCTTCCCTGGCCGGCCAAAGTTATGGAGGCCCACGTAAATCTGGCCCTCGCGGAGCATATGACCCGAGCTAATGTCCTCGATCCCATGCAGAATGGGTTCCGTGCTGGCCACAGCACGGAGACGGCCCTTCTGGCAATGGTTGAGCACTTGCGGACTGTGCTGGATGCAGGTCAAACGGCAGCGCTTATTTTATTAGATCTGAGCGCTGCCTTTGACACTGTCTCCCACCGCATCCTTCTACATCGCCTACAGGACATTGGCATTTGCGGATCGGCTCTGCAATGGTTCCGCTCCTTCCTCAGTGATCGCTCCTTCTGCGTTGCCACCCCTCCTTTCCAGTCCAAGTACCATCCTCTGGACCTGGGGGTCCCCCAGGGCTCCTCGCTGAGTCCCACGCTTTTTAATCTGTATGTGCAGCCGCTGGCTGAGGTCGCTAGGCAGTGGGGCCTAACCATGGTCTCGTATGCCGACGATACTCAGCTAGCGGTTACGATCAGCGGGGATGCCGAGCAGGATGCCCCCAGGTTCCGTAATGGACTGAGAGAGGTGGCCAGCTGGATGAATAACAACTGTCTCCAGCTGAACGCAACAAAAACGGAGGTGATGATCGTTGGAAGGGATGCGGACCATTGGGGGGACAGATGGTGGCCACCGGAGCTGGGGCCGGCCCCGGCACCAGTCTTGGAGCTCAGGAACTTGGGAGTATGGCTCGACCACACTTTGAGCTTTGTGACCCATACCAAGAGAGTGGCGGCATGCTGTTTTGGGGTATTACGAGGGCTAAGACCTCTGCTCAAATTTTTTGACGCTCCAACAAGACAGCTGGTCATCCAAGCAATGATTATCTCCCGGTTGGACTACGCTAGTTCTCTCCTTTTAGGAGTGAACCAAGCTGAGATCCTTCGTCTACAACGGGTACAGAACGCAGCGGCCAGGGCGGTGGTCGGTTTGCCAAGGACCTGCCCCACTTCTCACACTCTGCGGTCCTTGCACTGGCTACCGATTAAAAAGAGAATTCATTTTAAGGCCCTTAGCCTGGTTTTGAAAATCCTGCGAGAGTCGGCTCCAGAGATTCTCAATAAACTTATCTCTCCCTACGTTCCCACCCGTTCACTCAGGTCTCTTGGTCAATCCCTGGTGGTTGTCCCCCGCTTCAGACTCTGCCGGATGGGTGGACGCTCCTTTCGGGTGAAAGCTGCGATTCTTTGGAATGCACTCCCCTTGGAAATCCGTCTCTTGGATGACCTTTTATCTTTTCGTAGGGCCCTGAAAACCTTTTTGTTTTAATTCTTCCTTTTAGCATTTCTGCTTCTTTGTTTGCTGGTTTTAGTGTTGTGTTATGTTTGCCTTTCCCTGCGCCAGGACGCTCCTTCGCTGGAGCAGCTGTGCGCATTAAAAATATAATTAACATAACATAACATAACAGAGAGAGAGGGAGACTGAGGTAGAGAGAGAGGGAGGGAGAGAGAGGGAGAGTAAGGGAGGGAGACAGAGCGAAGGAGACAGAGAGAGAGGGAGACAGACAGAGTGAGTGAGACAGAGGGAGAGAGAGAGAGAGAGTGGGAGGGAGAGAGAGGTAGAGAGAGAGAGAGAGAGAGGGAGAGAGAGGTAGGGAGACAGTGAGAGGGAGGGATAGATAAAGAGAGGGAGGGAGACAAAGAGAGAGAGAGAGAGAGAGAGAGAGAGAAAGATGTGTGTATGCCGGGTTTGGTGGCTCAGTGGACGAAGGCATCCGCTGCAGGGCCCTGTGTTCAACCTCATGGTCTTAAATTTGCTTGAAAAGACACAATTTGCCCACTTTTATTTCAAAATGTTCTTCCGGAGGGAGAACCCCCGTACCCCTTTTAAGTGGTTTGGGCTCGCTCGCTACGCTCGCTTGCTACACTGCCTTACTGTGTCCCAAAATTATGCATCTCCAAAAAGTATGTCACCAACATGAAACGTTTGGAAAGCTGTGATCTAGGGTCTGGATGCCTGGGCTGGCAGTAATTGGTAGGTACAGGGTGAGACCTATAGAACAAGCCCCAGTGAGTGGTTCCTGAAGCATGTTTGAATGGTGGAGGCCCACCCCCTACCAGAGCCACCTTTTCTATCCAGGGCAGGTTGCCATCAGATCTGGGAGAAGTCTTGTACTCTTCCTGCGCATTGAGTTCAGACATATCGCAATGAGAGCTCAGAGAAGCAAGTGCAGATGCCTGGAGTCTTGTCCCCCAGCCAGAGCTCTTGTCTCCGGGTGCACCAGACTGACCAGCTGAATAAAGCCCCAATTAATTGCCAGTGAAGCCTGCGTGGATGTCTAGGGCCTGGTCCTCTGGGCCCGTCCCAGGGCTGTAGACACCAGCCAGAGTAACCTTCCACAGTGGGAGATAGGTGAAACTAGCACCTATGCCTGGGATTGGTCTCCCAGGAAAGCGATCCTGGCGTCATCTGCTCTGGGCAAACCAGCTTAAGGAAGCCCCAGTTTGAGGTCTTGACTTGTGAGGATGCCTAGGGCTAGTCCCTTGAGCTTCAGACACCAGCCAGATAAATCTTCCCTACCCAGGAGAGGGGGAGGCATTGGACAGAGAAGGACTCTAGTGCTCCTCTGAATTGTCCAGATCAAAGAAGCCCCAGTGGGATGTCTGTGAAAGTCATGTTGTATTTGAAGCATATGTGGACACCTAAAGCCTAGTTCTGCTGGCTGGCTTCTTGCTGATGTGGAACTGCATTGATAAAGCCACGAGACAGTGTAATACCATTAAAAACGACAGGCCATTGTTTTTTCTAGCCAATGCTTGTTTAAACTTTGCCATTTGGGAAGTTGTTGAAGTTTGGAAATTGTACACAAAGTTGTGAAGGTAGGGCATTGTAGCTTTGCACAGCCATATTAGGGAAGCTAAAGCAAGGGGTACTCTGGGGAGGTTCGGAAGTATGTGAGTGCCTCCTCCCCCTTGTTCAATGTTGGTAAAAAGAGAGTGATTCAAGGTTTCAAGTGATGATTTTTTTTATTTTGCTGTTATTCATGAGTTTTGAGCTTTCATCATTTGTTCAGGATGTTGCAAGATTCAATTTGAGACTTTCAACAGCCAACACATGTTTCGCCCTTTTATGGTCATCTGGACTAGGGCTTCCTCAAGGCTTTTCAAAATGGTTAGTAGCATTTCTTACGTTTTTCGTTTTTGTTTCAGGTAAGTCCTATGTGTCAGATAGTTCAAAAGTGAGGAATACGTATTTGGTTGAAGTTTGTACGGCAGCTTCCTTTTGGGTATAATCCGATTCTCAAGTGGTGGGGAGGTGCTGGTAGGGGAGGGGGATGGGCCTTCTAATATTTCTCCCAATCAGAGTCTGCGATTAATGAATCACGAGATTGTGCTTATACAGGAGTCTACTTGTATCAAATGTGTGTTGTCAGTGCGTGCTCGTGTTTTTTGTCTTTGCTCCCATGTGATTTGTCTAGTAACCAGCGGTTGTGTCCATGTCAGAGTTCCTGTCTAGTCTATTTCATTGTGGATAAGCCAAGAAAGGTTAGAAAAAATGTGTGAAAAAGAATTGAAATAGGTAAGAAATGGATTTGGGGAGAGGTTGGAAGGGCATGGGATTTACAGTTGTATGGTTGCCAGCCCAAATCACTGCATACAATCACACCCGTCAAGCCCTCTCCTGCTTCCTTTTTTGTCAAGTTTATTGTGGACTTACCAAGAACATTGGTTGCCTTTCCTGTCACTCTCATTTACTCGTTTCTTTTTCATGTCCCACCTTTCAATCTTGTGTTTGGCCCGCCCATTGAGCATAGCTTCTTTGTCCTCTCTTTTGATTGGATGGTTTCCATGCTTTCACAGCTTGCTTTTGAAGCCCTAGGTTGATGGAGGGTCTGCTCTCGGCAGGCTTCAGTTGTCTAAGCCTGACTTGACCGTTAAGTGCAAAAGAGGAAGCAGAGAAGAGCATGTACCTCTCTGTCCATTTCACCCCAAGATTTCCTGGAGAACAGAACACTTAAGGCAATGTCATCAAGCTGCAAATCTCCAGGACTAGTTCACAAACATGCGTCACCCCAGTACCAGGGGTCTCTGAAGTTGAGTTGAGTAAGGCATGTACTGACATATGAAATTCAATCATCAGTCGCCTTAGCAGCAGAGCCCGTAAGGGCAGCTGCTCATCAACTGAGAGTCTGAAGGATAATATTATGAGGAAATTCTAGTGCGGTGAGATAGTTCTATAGTGATGAGGAGATCCTGTGGTCCATTAATAATGGCTTTGAGGTCCCTTCTTATTGACTTTTTCTAGGATTTCATTCAAATAGGCCCGCCTATTCCTCCCTTCACTCAGTTGCCTCCTTGGTATGGCTTGCTGATTTGTCTTCCCCAAGGGAGAAGGATGACGAATGGGTTGAAGTAATTGAAGCATCATGAACTTCCACACATTAAGACCTTGGTATTTCCATCAAGTGCGAGTACGCCTTCATCAATGGTATCCCGATGTTGAATAACATATAAATCCCAACTCAATGAAACACTTTGTATCGACCTCGGAAGACGAAAGACTGAATGCAGCCCCTGGCAATTGAGCTTATGACCACAAGGTGAAGCACAGATCCCCTGACTGTTTGCATTAGTGCAATGAGCCACCGAGCTTATCTGAATCTAAAGTGAAATTAAATTGACAAACAGAATGAGCTGTAGAAACTTAAATAATGGAACAATATGCCAGTACCGCACTGCACAGTAGTGTCAGGGAGTCATGTTCATGTCCTTTGGCCTCTTAGTAGTTAGACATCAATAGTACTGAACCTTCGTCTGGGGGTAAAGCACCATACAAGCCCATATTGCTGCAACAGTTCCTCAAAGCTTTTTGGGAGGAGACAAAACCAGGTCTTGCAAAACGTGAAAATTAACAGCAGTTTTTTGTTTAATCCAGGTGTCCTCACAGGCCCTCTACTACACATGGTTTGAGTATTGTATTATAATTGCATTTATATAGCACTTACTACCCCTGGCTAAGCTTCAAAGCACTTTTTCAGTGAGTAGCACGTTAGTCCAGAACCCATAAAGGATTAGTGGTGAATTAGTATAGTGAAATATGAAAGAAGTTTCAGCAGTGGATATGTAATTGAATTATTCTGCTTGAGAAGGTTAGTGGAGGAATAGGAGAGGGAAAAAGGTTTGCATTTATATAGAGCTAGCTACCCCATATGAGATATTTAAGCCCTTTTTCTGTGAGTAACACGCTACTTCGGAACCCATCAAATATTAGTGGTGAATTAGTATAATGAAATATGAAAGTAATTTGAGTGGTGGATATGTTAGTCAGTTATTTTGATTGAGAAGGGTAGTGGAGGGATAGAAAAGTAGTAGAATACGTGTGTGTAGCTTACCCATGCCTCGAGTGAGTGACTCTATTTAATAATCTTCTTAAAATGGCTCTGGCATGTCACCTTGTAGCCTCTTAGGAGCCTGTATTTACAATACGTGTGTTTAAAATTGAGTTTTACGCCTGTGTGGTTACTCCCTGAAGTTGTGTGAGTCATATGTGGTAGTAAGGTGTGGGTTTTCCTGTAGGACCCTGGAATGCTTACCTCTCAACCATTGGAATGTGCTTTGAGGGTGAAATTGAATCGTTTTGGAGGGAGAGCCCAGTGAAATCCATGGGTATGACATTTTTTGGAGGAAGATGATTTCCATGGCAGGTGATCCCATTGAAGTTAACAGGGAGCAGGGTGGGGAAGATTTTGCTTGTTTGGATGGTGCAGGTAAATCCAAGGAGTGCAACACTCCGAACTAAGGGCAGGGGTGGTTTTATTGTGGTGCTACAGTAGGAGCTGGCCCAGCTGCTCCTAATCTCCGCACCCACCATGCCACCGTGTGTGCTGTGGTTTCAATAAATCTGGTGTAGGTGCAATGTTTATGCTGTCTCCCGCTTTTATTAAATACAGTTGTTCAATGGAGGAAAGTGTTCCTATTACTCAGCCAGGGTCTCCAGGGGGAATGGGGTCCTTCTACTGGTCCTCTTCAGTTGCTGCACCCTGTCTTGTGAGTTGCCTTCTGAATCGAATGACAGCTTTGTTTTGAGCAATTTACTTGGAAAGTTCGGTGTTAATGTCCCTTCGGGTCATTATAAACACAGTGTCCAGTTCTGGACACTCATAGGCGGGCAAATGTATTCTGGGTGTTGCGATCTTGTTTTGCTTCCATCGAACTACTTAGCCTAACACACCTGAAAACGACGATTTGTAGGTGAAAAATGTAGGACCGGAGACGGCCCTGAATGGCTGGGAGTGAGGTGCTCAGGATATGGCCTAACGGCTAGAGTGGTTGACCTTGAAGCTGTGGAACTGGGTTGGAGTCTTGGCAGGGACGTTCAATATCCTGTGATTCTGGGCAAATCACTTAATCTCCCCATGCTTAAAAAAAATGAATGTGTTTGTCTCTAACACAATTGGTGCTCATGTAAAGCGCTCTGATACCTATTGGTCGAGTATGTGCTATAAAAAAAACAAAAAAAAATAAGGAGGGAGAAGAGGGCTGGCTCCTGTGCCACATACTTTCTTGTTAAATTTAATAACTTAGGGGCCCATTAGGATGTCGGGCGGATTGCCCCCGCCAGGCTGGCGGTGGCCACCGCCAGCCTGGCGGGGGCAATCCGCCCGACATCCACACTCGTTTCCCCCCCGCCATATTAGTATGGCGGGGGGACCTCAGCGGACGGAAAGACCGTTCGCCACTTTTCCGCCCCGGTCGCATTGCGGCCGGGGCGGAAAAGGAATTATATGGTGGCGGTGTCTATCAGACACCGCCAGCCATATTATGATGGTTGTTTTCAGGTGCCTTTCCGTGGCGGCATCGCCGCCGCGGAAAGGCATGTGGTCTTCACTCTGGGGGCCTTCACTGTGGCGGGCACATCCTAATACCCCCCACGGGACCCCCGCCCTTATGGCGGGCGGTCCCGCATACCGACAGGATGGTGGGCGGACAAAGTCCCCCCGTCATCCTAATGACCCCCTTAGTGCGGTGGAGGGGCATCAAAGGCCCACCCACTCCTACTCCTGTGATAATACGGCCTAGCAACCCGCGTGCACGCCCTGTCTCCGGAGATGGACCGCCCCAGCCTTGGAGGGGCGCAGGGGAGGCGAAGGATGCGGAGGGGGGGACGGGACGCCGTCTGGTGATGGATCAGGCCCGCCTTTGCAGTCAGGGCCCCGAGGATTAATCCTCCGCTAAAGCCACTAAGGCTCCTGCCAAGGACTCTAAACAGTTGAGAGATTAACGCTGCGCTTTCTGCAGAGGAACATTTATTCTGCATTGTGGGGAGAAAAGTAAACAGTTTCACGAACACTCGCGAAAAATGGGCCGCTGTCAGATTTTCAGCAGAATTACAAAAATAGCTGCTTGGTGAAGAAAAATCATACAGAAGGAAAGCTGCAAGCCTCGCCGGAATAAATGTGCCAAGCCTGCAGCGCGAGCGTCGCTACTAAATTAATACATTAACATATGATGTTTACACAAAATTATTTCACTCCTCGGCCGAATCTGCGCGCCCCAATAAATAAATGCCTGCGAAAACGAGTCTGCGTAGGCCGAATTGGAACGCTGTGGAATTAAGTAGAACGCAAGTCGTGCCGAGCAATAAAAGTCGGCACTTACATGTTATTTACATTACTACCACTTGTTCGTGTCCTTAAGTTTCTTCCCTTGATCGCTGGCACAAAGCAAAACCTCTCCCGGAAGCAATAGAAGGCAGCCTGGGTAGCAAGCCCGCGCGACTTCTTCTGCTCTAAGTGACCCCAGCTCATCAAACATGACCATTTCTAAACTTACTTATGCGGCATAAACCCCACTCAGTCTCCAGCTCGGAGCCTGTCCGTGGCCTCTCTCAGTTCTTTTTGCTTGCAGTGGGTAGTTGGTGTCTCTTTGCAAAGGCCTCTCTCACACTCCTCTTTGGCGTTTACTGACTCATGAGGCTGTTACCAGAAACGAAGAGACGATGAATGGCTCTTGCTGTGTAGGGAAGTTTGTAGAGCTTCCCATTGGAGGATTACATGGTGTTTCTGAATGGGCCTCACCTATCGAGCGATGTTCTGTCGGGGAAACATAACCTACATTACCTTAGATTTCATATACCCAGGTTTTGAGGGTCACTGGGTAAACCCATTATACTTGATGTAATGAGCGAGGTGGGCCTGGGATGGTGCTGGAGGGTGCTTTGGTACTTGGGCCCCCGCGGATGACAGACCCTGTTTGCTGGGGTTACAAGGTAGCCCAGGAACCTCTGGGACCCAGCCGTATTTTATTGGTTGAGGTTGTTTGCCGGTGGTGTCCTGGGGTCCATCTTACTGTGGTTCTGCAAACTGAGTCACATATATAACCATTTTCACACTTGAGTCTCTGGGTGGTGAGGTACAGCAGTCACAGGTTTCTCAGGGAGTAGGCGTGGGGGGCAGGAGCTCTGAATTCACCAGCCAACCAACAGATATAAGAATGTAATTTACAGGCCAGTGCTTTTCTTCTATGGGAAAAGGAAAGTACTTTAATCACCAGGCAAAACAATATTCTGTACCACAGGATGAGAGTGTAATACACACTTCTAATCAGTTGCATCTAACAGCATTCTCACTCTCATCGTCAGAGTCCCTCTCCTTCTCGCTATGGTTGAATTTCGGTCTCCAGAGTTCGAGGTAGGCAAGAATTAGGTATAGGTGTAGGTATCACCAAGCAGTCTCACACATTAGCAGAGCAACCTGGTTCAGGGTCTGTCAAACCCTTGAGTAAAAGCCTAAAGTGGTGCAATATTTGTCCTGGTATGTAGGCCACGCTTACCTGCTACTGATTGTGTTGCAGTTCAGGCTATGTGACAGGTGCAAGAAATATTCCCATCCTAATGACACTGTTCCTTTCTGCATGGAGACCGCAGCGGCTTAGCCAGGTAATGCTTCATGGAGCAGACTTGCTGGGCAGATTTGCGCAGTCACAGCCATCTTCGACTATGGTGGCACTTGTGGGTGACTACAGACCAATGTTTGGATACATCATTTAACTGCCTATTGGCCAAGTTTCTTCACAATGATAACTTTATGGCAGTTGTGGCCTTCAGGCTCACCCTGCCTTTCTACTTAGGCTGTGATACAGCTTTGATTTTCTCCACTGGCAGAATCACTATCTAAGGCCTGCGATGAACTGCAGACAAGACAAGAATCTTTGCTCTGGTGCAATCCGAATTTAGTTAACTCAGGACCTGCACAGAGACCAGGGGACCCCTTTGCAGCATGGATCACTTCTGCCTTTCTCTCTTTGTCTGAATCATGTGGTTCCTGCATATACCGAGAACAAACTGGGCCCCTCTTCCTGTTCATTCTCTCCTGCTGGAGGGTCAGGCACAATCCTTCACTCTCTCAAAAGGAAGCAAGGCCTCCAGGTTCTTCAAACAGATCCTCAAATCTTCCAGCAGAGAGCGCAGCCTTCAGGTGATATTCTCTCACCTCTGTGAGACTGTCAGGTAGATACCATCCCAGTTTATAGAGCTGCTTTTTGAGTATTCGCAGAGCAGTCTCTTGGTCAAGAAGAAATTAGGACTGGAACAAAGTGGGGTGATTTGAATCCCACTTTTATACACACACATTTTCAAGATAGAGAACATAGGTTTGTGATTCAAGGTTTCAGAACAGGTTTGGGTTGGATCTCTTTTAAATGTAATTTAAAGGCCTTTTCTTATGACAGTCATTGTGCAAAGTGATGCTTCTGACAGCAAGTAGCAGAAGTTCCAAAACATGGGCATAATAATGCTTGAGTTCTCTGCAACTGGTTGTCATCACCCTTTCTGAAGTGGTAATCAACGACAAACAAAGGAACAGTTCTGCCTAGGAACTCTCCTTAAACAACAGGAATTTCAGTCCTACCCCTACCCTACCATCCACCAACTGACTGTGTTAAGGATGAACTAATTAGCAGTCCTTTTCTAACAAGGACTTCATGGAAATTCTAAAGAGATCCCTATATTCATCCTCATCCCTTCAGTGTCTAGAACTTCACTCTCCAACTGCTGGAATGCAGACGCTGGAATGCAGACGAAACACTTCCACTGTCTGGGGAGGCAATCCTCAACCTCCATCTTGTGCCATGCCGATCCTTGGGCATCCTAAATGTTGTTTTTTAAATGTATTTTTATTGGTTTTATGTATAGAACAACAATTAGCAAACATTCCACAAGTCTGCACAACATTTCCCCTTTACAGCTGTTATGCATCACAGAAATGGGGGTCTCTAGTTCGCAGAGGTAGGTACCCTTGCCCAAATAGGGATCCTTGCTTCTAGTCAGGAAAGGGGGATACACACTATAGATAACTCCTGCTCACCCCCTTGGTAGCTTGGCACGAGTAGACAGGCTAATCCCAAAGGCAATATGTAAAGTATTTGTACTCAGAACACACAGTAATACAGTGATAACACCACAAATGGACACCACACCAGTTTAGAAAAACAAGGTATATTTATCTAAACTCAACAAGACCAAAACAACAAAAATCCAATATACAAGTATTAAGAATATGACATTAAAAAGGTTTCAAACAACTGGGTCCATTGAAAACTATGGAGGCGTGATTTCTCTCAAAGTACCTGTAGTTGCGCCAAAATTCACAAGGCCAAACACCCACAGGGATGGGAAGCGTCGAGAACACAAAGAGATGCGTCAGTTCCTGAGACCATGTGGAGGCGATGCAACAGTTCTGCTGCACGTAGGAGAAGTGATGCTCTGTGTCTAGTCTGTAGGGGGAAGTGATGCACCGACTCTAAGACAATTCTGGTCTGTGGGTGATTCGTCAGGAAATCTAGATGCACAGGTACAATGCATGGAAATCTGGGATGGGGCAGCAATCAATGCGGTGGCGTTGAGCAGCGCTGCACCGGTTTCTTCAGCCACGATCCCTCGATGCATCAGGTCTTGCAGAGACGACAGGCACTGCATCGGATTCGGCAGGGGAGCAGCGATGCATGGAGATTCTTCTAGCACATTGGTGCTTCGTCAGGAAAGCAACTGCAAGAAGAGCGATGCGTCGGTTTACGATTTACTGATAGTTGCGTTGCTGTTCAGGTGCAAGGGATAATCTCCTGCCACTACTATAAATTCAGCCAGGGTCAGCTCTGAGTCATCCATGAAGGACCAGGCACACCTCCACCCCCCAGTGGCTGTCTACAGTGAATGCACATCCCCAGCCCCTGTCACTCCAAAACCAGACAGTCGATAATTAAACAGGCAGAGTCACACAGAATGATTAAACAAGAAAATGCCTACTTTCTAAAAGTGGCATTTTTAAACACAAGATTTAAAAACCATCTCAATATGTGTTATTAAATTCTGAGTTCAGAGAGCCCAAACTTTATTTCTCTACTGTGTCCCAATGGGAAGTTATATTTATGAGATATTATAAATAAACTCCCATTCTATCCTATAGGAAAAGTTAGCCTTTCAATAGTAAAAAACGAAATTGGCAGTATTTCACTAACAGGACATGTTACACATATCAGTGCATGTCCTACCATTCACATACACTGCACCCTGACCAGGGGGATACCTTGGATCTAAGATAGGGGTGCCTTACATGTAGAAAAAGTGAAGGTTTGGGCTTGGCAAGTGGGTGCTCTTGCCAAGTCGACATGGCAGTTAACAACTGCGCACATACACTGCAGTGGCAGGCCTGAGTTACCTTTTCAGAGCTAATCATGTGGGTGGCAAAACAGTGCTGCAGGCTCACTAGTAGCATTTGATTTACAGGTCCTGGCACACTTCAGTGTACTTTACTAGGGACTTACTAGTAAATCAAATATGCCATTCAGGGAGAACCAATTGAACAAAAATGTACACAGGGAGCACTTGCACTTTGACACTGATCTGATCAGCAGTGGCTAAGTGCCCAAAGCATCTAAACCACCAAAAATGAAATCCAGTACAGCATCAATAATACAGGAAGTAGAGGCAAAAAGTCAGGGAAAACCACGCCAAAGATGCCAAGTCTAACAATCACCAATATACAAGAGCATTTGTGTATCACATTAAGCTGTTCACTCAACAACATTATAATCAGTGGCAGCACAGGAACACATTGCAAGTAGAAAGGCAAAGAACCAGCCCATGTAAACCCCAGCCACTTCAGTCCCATCCCCTCCAAGAACTGTTGAGGGGACAGCGCTATTGCCTAAATCGTATAGTCCATAGTACGCTCCCCATCATCCCCAAAGTTTATGGAGTTTACATGGGCATCCCTTACTATGATATGTAACCTTCTCCACGGCCATATAGAGATCCATCCCACCATGCTTGCTCGGGGGAGATCTACATCATTAGGCATACATACTATAATGTATTTGGGGTTCAGTAGGGGCTGGTCCTCCAGTATATATGAAAGCTCACTAATGGTCTCTTTCCAATATGTCTGACTGAAGGCACAGCCCCAGATAGTGTGCATAAAGGAGCCAACTTCTAATGTGCAATGCAGGCCTGTGAATGTGGGAGCGTTACCCATTGTATGTAGTTTTTGGCAGTTGTAGTAAGCCTTAGGAAATATTTTGAACTGGATAGGGCGGAAACATGCCCTGATGGCAACTTCCCGGGGATGCAACAAAGCTGCCTCCAAGTCTATGTCTTCTAACGCACCCAGATCTCGTACCTATCTCTCCCTCAGATGTACCAGTGTGTCTGACATATTATTGTGTATGGTCCTGTATGTGTGTGATATGGCACCCCTATCAAGTGCTCCCATTAGGATACGTCCCTCAAGAGGGGCGTATTCGGGGATATCCTCACTATTCAGTCCCTTCGACTGCCAAGCAGTACACAATTGTGCATATCTCAAAAATAGGGCATACTGTAGTTGGTATTTCCTTTGCATTGAGGGGAATGACACGAGTGTATCATTCTCGAGCACATCTCCTATTTTGGAGATGCCAATTATGTTCTAAGCCCCAAAACCACATAGCCCAGAAATCTCCCCCAACAGTTTATTCTTCCAGAGAGGTGTCTCACAGGGTACCTTGTGTGCCCAACCCAGTTTTCTGGTAGCCTTGTGCCACACTCATAGAGACACCTGCATTGCAGGTGCCAGAGTGTGGGCGCTCTCAACCCCATACAGATAGTGGAGGTGTATAAGTTCCTTCAGCCGTACATGTTTCAGATGAAATGTCGGGTGGTCCTTTTGGGAGTAGAGCCAATCATTGATGGCTATTAGATGAGAAGTCCAGTAGTAGCCCTCAGCATCTGGGAGCGCCAAGCCTCCGCTATATTGGGACCATTGTAAGGTGTGAAACAACACTCAGGTAGCCACCATCCCACAATAGCATAGCAGCCCCGTTGACTTTAGTGAACACTGATGGAGCTACAGGGTAATAAGTATTTTGTAGCACATACAGTAGTTTAGGTAAGGTGATCATTTTACACAATTCAACGCGGCCTAACAGTGTGAGAAGAAGCCCCTCCACCTTTCTACATCCATTAGAAAACCTATGATGACTCTCCCAACATTACACCTAGCACAAAGCTCCCTGTGGGCAGTCATAAAGATCCCCAAATATATGAAATCCTCTGCCTAAAACAGAGACCTCATGGCAGTGACAATATCGGTACTGGCTTCTGTGGGGTATACAACACTGATTTGGCCTAAATGATATTGTAAACGAGTGGGCCCATTATTTTTTTATTGTCTTGAAAAGTACCAGGATGGTAAAATCGGGTTCTGGCACATAAAGGAGCATGTCATCTGCATAGAGAGACAATTTTTCCTCAATTGCATCTTCTGGCGATATGCAGAACCCATTTATATTCTGGTGTTGTCTGATTACACAGGCCAGTGATTCCAAGCGAGGACAAATAACAACGGAGAGAGAGGGCACTCCTGCTTGGTCCCTCATTCTATGGGGAATTCTTCTGACGTTATCCCATTTACCTGGACCATGGCTATCAGATTATCGTATAAAAGTGCTACGCATCCCCTGAATTTTGGACCACAGCCAAATTTGGAGAGCGTCTGTTCTGGGAAGGGCCAGTGAACTGCATCAAACGCTTTTTCAGCATCTAACAACAAAAATACATGGGTCGACTGGCAGGCCTGGACAGTGGTTATCCATAAATATGTTCAAAGCAAGTCGTGACAGGTCGATCTGTTGGGAATAAATCCTGATTTGTCGTGGTGTATCAGGGGTGTAATCACCTGGAGTAGACGAGTTGCTAGAATTGAGGCCATTATTTTGGACTTTATGTTTATTAGGGATATAGGTTGGTATGATTCTCCTCGATCTTTGTATTTGCCCTCTTTGGGTAGGATCACTATCATTGCTCTCCGGAGGTCCCATTGTAGTTCCCCCTTTTCCTTCCCTTCCTTAAACAGGTTCAGTAGATGAGGCCCTTGTTGGTTCTTATTTTGTTTATAAAACGCCACAGGGATGCCATTTGAACCTGGCTTTTTCTCAGTCTGTAATCTAGTTATGGCATCCGCCACCTCGTCCAACATGGGGTCTGCCTCGAGGGACTCACGATGATCTTTCTTGTCCAGAACTGGCATGGCAATCAGAGACAGATAAGAGACAATGGCCTGAGGGTCATGAAGTGGTCTAGTGTCATAGAATGGTTGATAGTACAGTGCGAATTTGTCCACTATCGAGGTATCTGTTCGAGGAGCTTCCCCAACTTATTGTGAATAGCACATGACCCTTCAGGCATCTCTTTCCAAGAGGCCAGGCCATGCAAGCAGCTTGCTAGACATGTCACCCATTTTGTATAAATAGTGCATGGATGCCATCATTTGTTATTTCTGAGACTTCATTCCAAAACCACTGGAGTTCCAACAAAAGGGTGTTTCGATTCAAGCAAAAACAACCTATTAATAATTTCAAACAAATTTATTCTTTTTCATGTAAATGTCACTTTTCTTATAACAGCACCTAAATTATTGTGCATGGAAAATACAGAATACAAAAAGCATACAATGATATATACAATATATACAAACATTTAAGAAAACGATTTCAAACACACTTGGCCATACATTCATACACCATTCAATCACAACAGTAGAGCTAGTGATATTAGAAAACAATACGTCCAAACAACGGAAAGCAATTCAGTCCAAAATATTTCTTTTCATATTTTTTGCAAAATTATTGTGGATGATATTTTCACAAGATGTCTTGTGACCCAAATTAAATGCAAAAAAAGAGATTGGCCAGATGCTGGACGTAAACAAAGTCCACATGTTTACGTCCAGCATCTGGCCAATCTCTTTTTTTGCATTTAATTTGGGTCACAAGACATCTTGTGAAAATATCATCCACAATAATTTTGCAAAAAATATGAAAAGAAATATTTTGGACTGAATTGCTTTCCGTTGTTTGGACGTATTGTTTTCTAATATCACTAGCTCTACTGTTGTGATTGAATGGTGTATGAATGTATGGCCAAGTGTGTTTGAAATCGTTTTCTTAAATGTTTGTATATATTGTATATATCATTGTATGCTTTTTGTATTCTGTATTTTCCATGCACAATAATTTAGGTGCTGTTATAAGAAAAGTGACATTTACATGAAAAAGAATAAATTTGTTTGAAATTATTAATAGGTTGTTTTTGCTTGAATCGAAACACCCTTTTGTTGGAACTCCAGTGGTTTTGGAATGAAGTCTCAGTAGTGGCTTTTGTTTTTGATTTATTATTATGGTTGGACTCAGCCTTTCTGAGTAAGGAGTCAAGGCCCTTTTTGATTCTTGATCATTTGTTATTTGGCCTTTTCTTGTGCCAGGTCCCTGTATTCTATCTGGTATGCCGCTATCTGTCTCATGCTTAGGGGATCAGTGGCCGAATATGGGGACCATTGGAGCTGCAAAATGTTATCATCTAAGGCCTCTAGTTCAGCCCTTTTTGGACATCGTTTTTGAGCGACCAAGTTTTGGGCCCTATCTCGAAGTACTGTTTGAAGGCCTCCCATAACACTATCCGAGATTCTATGGTATCTTTGTTTTCTTTGAAATAGAATTCTGTGTCAACCCTGAGACCCTTTGCAACATCTATATCTTTCAATTCGAATGCAGAGAGCTTCGATCCTATTGATGTCCCCTTTCGCAGCCACCCCATATGGATAAGCAAGGAGAGTGATCTGAGAGGCCCCTTGCCAGATATTGATACAGGGCAACTTCCTCTATCTCACCCGTGGGTGCAAAGACGTAGTCCAATCGAGAGTGCACTTTATGTGCACCAGAAAAATAAGCATGCGCCCTAGTGGTAGGGCGTTGCTGACACCACAAATCTTGCAGGCCCATGCCAGAGGTGAGCTGTGCAAGGCCAGACAGATGGGGCACCTGTGGTTGGATACTAGAGCGATCCAAGAGGGACGGGGGATATACACTTAACATAGTTATGGCAGTCCTCCCTCTAGTACCCTGCACTCCAACGTAGTGCCCCAGAGGGTCTTCCCCTATTTTCAACATAATGAAGGGAGAGTTCTTTCTCATCAATTTTGCCGCTCTGCGGGCTCCGCTGGAAAATCCAACATGGGCCAATGTAGTTTATACTTCTCTTCCCAAAAACGTAGTGTGTTGGGCATCCACAATTGATCCCACTGGCCCTGGTATTAAGATTCACATAACACAGAGTCCTACTTCTATGATTGTGCTAAACATGCACTGCACACACTCAACATGCACACTGAATGGCAGCACAAGACTCTGGGTTTCACATAACAGCAACATTTTAAACATGAGAGGTCAGTGAACCATGCTCTCACTGACATAGAAAACAAGCATTTACAATGCAATAGGTCTCGCAGCATTAAAGTTTGAGTTATTGGCATTGTGTATGACAATGCGTTGCATTAAATTTTTAGCAAACTTTGAATTGGTGAGTAGTGAGAGTGTGTGCAAGAGTATGCTGTCCTTAAAAGCAGTGTGGTAGAGCAGAGTTGAGCCCTTTAAAAGTGGCCGACCCCCCACCCCAGCAGAATCCACTTAGAAATGTGAATATTAAACAAAAATGACATCTACAGTGTAGGGGAGGATATGCTGACAGAGTGAGCCACGCACATAGCTAGTTGCTCTCCTGCCCACTCGGTCCCTTCTCCTCCTCACCTTGAACTCGCTTTTGTGCTGTATTCCAGGGTCCAGAGGCTCCGCAGAAGCCTGGCCAGCTGCTCGGTGACCTCGGGCCCCCGCCCCCTGGTGCTGCCCCGGTACTTGTCGAGAGCCTCGGAGCCATCGAGCCCATCCAGGCTCACCAAGCGCACTTCAGAGCTCTCCAGCCCCCCCGGCCCACGGTACTGTTCCAGCGCCTGTGTGCGGTAGACGAGCTCTCAGGCGCGCACCTGACCTGGGCCTGCTGTTCTGGCCGAGCTACGTATGTATATCCTTTTCTATCAAATGCTAATAAAGACATGTTTAAAATAAACCTGAGGTGATTGTTGTGACATGAAGCTGCTCATGGATTTGAATGTCAGCAATGCTTTAGTTTGTCTTTTTTTCGAGGGAAGGAAATGGAGGGATATTTGAGTTGGGAAAGAGTTACACCTATTTACAGTGCTGTAAGGCAGCTAACTATAGTAGCAAGCACTATAAAATTCAATTATGATAGAAAAAATGAAATCCTTGATGGTAATTGTTAACTTTAATAATTGCCACAAAAGTTAGAAGATGAAAAGGTAATTTCAAGCTATAATTTACATGTGAAAAGAGTTGAATATGTTACTTGACACATATGATGTCGGGGGAGTGACCTACGGAAAAAATGGACCGGAATGGAAGTTGTATGAAAATGCTAAAACCGACCACAGGTCATATTTTTTTTGTCTCTCTCCACTGTCTATGCAAGCACCAGGACATGACTCATTTCCTGCTGTTGTTGATTAGAAAGTTAAAGGTCAGTTCTGACAGGAGACATTTTCGTGATGCATGCTTTGTTGTGTGGGTGTCAGTCTAACAGGCAGAGATGTATGATGAACAGTTTATAGGTCACACTAAATGAACCTGGCACCAAAGAACCTGACAAAATGTAAAAGTTAAAGTCTATCGGTCGAGGAACCATAAGTAAAATAACCAGTTTACTCTGTTTCTCACCGGATGACCTCCGACTCTCGGGCCCAGCCTGGTGCCAGCTCACAAGGCGCTGCGTCGTCGGCCAGCATCCGAAAGGCACCCCTTTAATCCACGGGGCTGATCTGGGTCCGATCAGGCTACAGCGCAATCTGACAGTGCCAGCATGGTTAGTCCGGCATGGCGACGTGAGCGAAACCGAAACCTTCCGTGGGGCGGGACTTCCGTGGGGCGGGACTTCCGCCTTCGAAAGCCCGCGCACGCGCCCACGGAGAGAAGCAGTGCTGGTGACGCGGGGCTCCCATGCCCGAGGGAGAGCCCCGCGGAGTCGGCAGAAGTTTACAATGGCGGTAAGTGGGGCTTAGTGGGGGGGGTTCGCTTGTATGTATGTATGCAGCGGCGGCGGCGGGGGGAGGGGTCTCTGTATGTGTGTGTGCGTGCTTGCATGTGTGTAGGTGTGCTCGTGTGTGTCTCTGTGTGCGCATGCGTGCAGGGGGAGGTGTGCCTGTGTATGTATGCGCTTCCCAGGAGACAGACACGGCGAGCGCGTTCGCGCGCGCGTGGCCTGCGCCGATCGCATTTTGCGAGATGCGTGCGGCCAGGTGCTGTCTCCTGGGAAGCAGACCCAGTGACAAAAGATCTCCTGGCGGACACAGCGCTAACGCGCTGTTACGCCACGAGACCTAAAAAGGTTGCTTGGTGCACCCTCCTAGGTCAGAGGACAGGTGCTGGACCTAGCATTATTAGAGACAGGCCTATGCCTTAGCGCACACACTAGATTACCATGAAGCCAGAGCCAAAATAAACATCAGTACATCAGTGTCACATGCATTCAAGCACTCAGGGCAGGGGCACATGCCCACTTACCATGCTGGAGACATTTACATCCTGACAACAGAATATCCATGGTAAAACAGAAAATAGGCTCTAACAATATAATCTGCACTATGCAGGGAAATATGAAGAAGAATACATGCAAATGTAAAACAAAAAACATGCAGTACTACAAGCAATGCAGCACAATAAGAGAACAAGCATTGGCAAATCTAATAGGTCTAACCTACACAAGAGATACTGACTTTGATAACATTTTTTTGCCATGTTGTACAGCAGCGCTGCTATTGTGCAGCATGGCTGAAAATAAAGGGAAAAAGTGCTATGGTGCAGCCAGCTTTGCTTTTGGAGAAGGTGTTGAGGGGCAAGAAACAACACTGAGAAGAAGGGAGGGGCAAGCAACAATACAGAGTGAGATGGGGTGGGTGGGATCTAGGTACAAGTAATAACTGCAAGCCTATTTACTCTTATGGAGTGCTATAACTAAAAGAAAAATAGTAGGCCTGGGCTGAAAGCAAGAGCAGTGGAAGGATATTCACTGGGCAAGGAAGCAGTTCTTGGGCCATACTTCAGGGGAGGGACAAACACAAAAAGAGGTAGGGAAGCTGGCACATACTGACCAGAGAGACACAAGGAAATGAGAGTGACGAGAAAAACAACCAATAGTAAGCAAAGGGAGGACTCTAAGTTCCACTGTAAAACAAAATGTCTTGCAAGCGAAACCACTTGCCATGGGTTGGCTTCTGAAAGTGCATAGGCACACTGAAGTTGCACAGTTTGCACTTCTGTTTAGTGTAAGTTGAGACATAGGTGTCCATGTGGCTGTGTTTGCACAGGTAGCACACCCCCCATGACCTTAAATTAGAGCATTTGTCAGTTTAGTTTCCAGCTAAAAAGGAAATACATGGAGAAACAGATAAAACCTACACTGTGGTAACTGGACACTACTTTCCTAATCCAATGCTTGAAGCTGAGGGCTTGTATGAGGGGTCTGGAGGTAAAAAACAGGGGAGAACCCTTGATTGCAACAGTTTTATGGGCTCAGCACAATAATAATCTTTCCATGCAGTGTAGAACTTGCTTGCTCTGGCGTTCCCCTTGAATATATTAGACCTGCAGCAGTTCTGGTGCTTTTAAAATGGTTGTGTTCTTTTTTGGTGACCACCTCTTCTCTTCCAGGTCATTATTTACACTGTTTCCTTTCTCGCACATTTCTGCAACATAGTAATGAATTCGGAGTGTTGTAGTTTTCTATTACTTCTGTTGAACTTCTTGGACTAACGCACCTGAAAACAATGATTTATAGTTGAAATGTTCAGGTCTCGAGGCAGTGTCCATAATGACCAGGTCAGAGATGGCATTCTTATGCTCATGTGGTTCTTCACTCAGTGGTCTACCTCACTGTGAGAACCTCAGCCAAGGGTTTCTTGGCACTACCCCAATGTACATGTTTGTCGCTCCATTTTTTCTGGGTCCAGCACTCTCGATATGCAGTGGAACCCTGCTCCGCGCTTGACTTGTCCAATGGTTAACGACGGTGTTCTAGGCTTCGTACCCAGTGAAAAGGGATGCTCTTATGCCTTATCTTTCATGTGGTGCCCTGACACGGACAAATGCATCCGGCCAGGTGGACAGGAGCACATCAAAGGGAAGGTCTCTTAATTCACCTCAGTTTATTTGTTTACAAACAAAATAGATCAGTGTCAAACTGAGCTTCAGCAATCCAGACCTGCAGTGCAGGACTGTCCCTCTGTGAAAAGATGGTCCCTAAAGGCTACCATGCAGCCAATGGAAACAGTTTCACGACCTACAATTATTTCCATACAAATAAACTAGACTATTACTAGCTCCATCACATCAGGCAACCCGTTACTTGCTGAAGTCGGAGATAAAAAAAAAACAAAGGACTGATTTCCTTCTCTCCCCCCTGCCCCCACCCTCCACCGGTCACCCCACCCTCTCCCCATGCTAAGTAAGCTCCCTTGCATGCACTTTGTAACCCCACATGCATTCCCCTTCCAACTCGGGTCTATGTCCCTCCTCTGTAAATACCGCTGACAAACTAAATAAGTATATATCGAGTTCACTCTCGTATCAAGCATGGATCTGATTAAATCCCTAATTCCTATGAAAACATCTTCCTTTGAGCCCAACACGTGCAGGTCCGACCCTTGTCTCTCATCATAGAGATAAACAGCTCAGCAGCTGAGGGAGGGGTCCCTGTAGAACTAAAACAAGCACAAGCTGACCCACTCCAGTGCAGACATGAAAGACCTGGACAGCTTCTGCTGTATACCAGATATCAGATCTAAAGACCTCCCACATATATTTAGCAGGTCATTCACGAATACTTATGAATGCATTAAAATAGTTAACAAATGAGATTTTGCTCCGGAGTTGTGCCAAAAAAGCGATGCGACCCCGACGCAAAAGCTGGGCCTCAACTTATCCTTTTTTTATTTTTTTTTATTCTGCCACAAAGAAATTGGAACTAAGGAGACATGTGTCAGTAAATCTGTTCTGCTTAGTTGGTTGCAATGTCTGCATTTTAAAATATATTATGGGGTTAAGGCACCTGCTGCTTAGATCTTCTGTGCTTAGTAAATCTCAGGTAAAAATAATAATGGTGGGATAACTCTGAAGGTTAATTCACTTGCTGGAGAGATCTGTGTTTTGTCTTGTCCCAGTTTTGAATGAAAGTAGCATAGAGGGTTAATATGTCTCCTGCAAAGCACATCGTGTGAAACGCAGATGACAGATTTTTATTTTATGTAGATGCTAAGTGGGTTACTGCTTTTAGCACAGGGATCCTTTTGCTACTTGCAGTTCGTTAATTGTAATACTTCTAATATAGCACAGTGAGTTTGAAGGACACGTGACTCCTACGCCTTTTAGCGCTCACTGTCTTATATAACACATCCTGTACATTGATTTACAAACATATGATTTAATGTGTACGTGTATGCAGTAGTGTGGAAAAACGATTTTTGGCCCTTAGGATGGGGGAATGGCCTTTCTTGCACTACATACTTGATTAGCGCCGTTCAAATGGCAATACAACAGGCCAGGGGTGTGGGTGCAACCCGGAGTCGATTGAACACATGGTGTGTGTTTGCCCTGCCCTACTTAACCGCATGCGTGCTAGCGGTTTTCCCGCTGCGTGCTGCGATTCGCAAAAACCCGCGATCAGCGTACGGCAGGTTACGCTCATGACGAGCTGAGCTCGTCATCAGCCCCGAAGGGGTTAATGACCCAAGGCCGCAGCTACGGGGCGAATGGAAAAAAATTGGTATTCGCTCCTGCCGTCAAGCCATCTTAGCATCTATGAACCCTGAGAATACGATGCTTAACATCTGGTTCACCAAGTTTGTCACAAGAGAGGCATGCAGTGGGAGTGCCATTCACCCAATCACCACAATATTGCACCAGGCTGCTCTTCATTCAACAAGTATTAATTGTCACCTTTTTTCTAGATGAATCATTTGCAGACCTGCATGGCATACTGGCCGCCCATTTTAAGGCTTCAAGTCCTCCTGTGACTTTAGAGTTTTCCTTTTTTCATGTAGAAATTATTTTTCTTTTAAACAGAGCCCCAAAGTGATAAACATTGATAGTCCAACTGGAAGTTAAAATGTTATCCATTGTTGTATCTTTACTGTGCTCTAACAGAAAGGGTCTCTCTTGCAATGAATGAACTCTGACCCTGTTGGCACACAGCTGTTACAGAAATTGCACGCTTTAGGAAAATCATGAAATCTGAAACCTGGTGCCCTCTTGGTTTAATGTAATTATGCATCATCAAATATTTTAATTTTTGTAATTGCAAATCTCTTTTTCTGCATTTCATGATCAGAGTGTTTTCTATTTGTAAAGATTTTAATAAATTGAACAATAAAGTTTTTAACATTCATGCCTCTCTTAAGAACCCATGAGGTAATAAAGATGTGTGCCTTTGTTTCCCCCTCCATTGCATTTGCAGATAGGTGTGTGGTTTCAGATAGCTCCCCCAACCAGAGTACTTGATCAAAATAAGGTCTAATGGCTCCTTAACTTCGGCTTTAGTTTTGGGCCCAGCTGGAATTTAATATAACAAAGTCCCCTTGATTCCACATTGCTGCTCAAAATGAAAGCAGACAAGGTGCAGTCGCTACTCAATGTGCCTTGGTGTCTAAAATTACACCGGGACCATTTCAGCATATTTCTGTAGGGCCCAGCTTCTTAGCAGGGTGGATTACATCCACACTGTGAAAAGAGTGAGCAAACACCGCCTACCAGCGTGTACTCTCAACTTGTGCCCTTGCCACAAAGCCTTGCCTGTGGATCTGGCCTGCAGACAGTCAACCCCTCGCAGACCCCCACCCCACATTTGTCATATTTATTTTTTACATTCTGTTAACAGAACTCCAGTGGTACTGCCATGAAAGTGTCACCTACATTGTACCATGTACCATGTAAGCTGCACCTACAGAAGTTCATGCTCCCGCAGTACCTTACAGGATGCTGCACTGGGTACACACAGCACAATTTTGTTTTTGCCTCAGGAATTACCTCTGGGTCCTCGTCTTCCCCAAAAATGCCAGGAGGACTCAGCATCCTTACCCTACTGCCTTATATGTTGTTTTTTTAAAGCAACTTCAGGACTCGGGACAGCCTGAACGGATTTACACCAAATAACAAAAAGCATGCTTTATGTAAAGTTCTGACTTTTTGCCAGGTTGCTTGTGATTTTGTTCAGGCGTTTTTGTCTCTATCGCTTCCCAAGATTTTCTATGGGAATCAACATAGGAAAATTATGTTTTGAGACCTTCCCCTTTTTCTTGGCCCCTGCTTGACAGATCACCTCAAACTTTCCAAGGAAAGAGCTGCGGTAGTTGAACTTGTTTGGAAAGTTTCATGAAGATTAATCAAACTGCGCCAAAGTTATTTGCGAAACAAGAAAATAATCTTCATATGGAAACTCTGACCTTACTATAACTTCACGGTGGCAATCGACACCATATAATAAATATAATATAAGGTTAATCTAAGAATATTGAATATTACAAGAGGGACCCTAGGTGTACCATGAGTAAGAACTATGTTCCCTCAAGATTTGTTAAAATAAAAGCCAAAACAAAATGAAAGAGGTCTGGGATATTCACTAATACTTTTTTAAGTTTCATACTAAAGATGCCACATTTTGTATATTTATTATCCAAATACAAATATATTGTTTTGACCACCCCAGCCTTTTTTGCCGTTTTTACTATTGGCAATGTATTTACATGGAAACGATACTGTGCACTTTTCATTAATCCGATAACTTAATTGATTTCTACTTAAACAAATCTTGAGGGAATATTGTTAAAATGAATTGACTAATTCCTGCCAAATCAGACCCACCATGTAGGAGAATATGGGAAAGCAAATATAAAGATAACTTGTGCAGTGGTCTAATATATATCAGTATGGCTGCAACCTTTCATTGCTTATATGGACGTCTTGCCATCCATTAATTGATTCTGCCACAACCTACAATTTCAAGCATATCCTTAAAATAACCTCCACTGTAAATTATGTGAAAAATTAAGACCATCGAAAATATACGCTGTTATAGGCAATGGGTACCAGAGTGTGTCTACGTTTATAAGAGCCAATGACTGGAAATGCATGATGAAAAAAATCTCCTTTAACTTTACAATCATTCTTGGCCTGCGTTCAGGTCAGAAAATGAGCTCATTTCTCTTTGTCATGCCAATCCCAAATCAGAACCACCTTGAAGGAGGCCACATCCAGCTTTTGATTATAATGAACATACCACTCTTTCTTCATAGAGACCATAGAAGCAGCTGAAGTTCAGAGCCAGGTATTATAAATTGACCTCACAAAAATCTGACCTATTGCAACTCGAGGTGGTTCAAAAAGGGTAGCCAAACTTTCAGAAGGTCTTCAAAAAAGGGATCAAGCTAAATTGGCCCTGAAAGTCCTTTGTTGGATCATTATCAAAAAATATAAACCTTTTGAAATTCTTAGCTTGGTGCATAAAATGTTTTTGAGAAAAGATCACTTTAGGTTTGAATACCATTGAGTGCTGCAGGCTCAAAGGGGCCAGGAGATATAGCAAATCTATCTAAAACAATAAACGTAAATAAATAAACACAATAAACCACAAACAAACAAGCTACAAATCGTAGGTCATTGGTGTTGATACATGTTATGGGTACTTGTTAACTGACTGCAAGGATTGGACTATTTAAGGATTTCAGGCTAGCCTAAAAATTTGAAACGCACAAAAAGTGTTGGGAGGCTGCTTGCTGCACTAAGTCTAACCACTGACAGTAGCTCGGGTTACCACTCCAACCCATCATTCTTTTGCTCACCATGCCACCTCAGTTTGGACCCAGCCATATGCAAATCAGTCTTGACCCTGTTCCTCATGGGAACAGTCCAGACTGAACTGCTAAGCTAGGGCCTCCCTGAACCTGACCGGTTTTGCCCTAGCTATGGGCTCATCAGCCGAGTACAGCCTAGTTTCAGTGACAAATTGAGAATGGGACCCATGTCTGGACAGTCCAATGCCATTATTCCGTTTTATTACTGCTCAATTGCTTGTACATTTATCTTGTGAAGTTTGGAAATTCTGAGTGCTCTACTTTATATAGTCCTCAAGCACCGCCTCAAACAGCCATGCTCTACAGCCTCAACTCAAGAAGGATCTGATATTCTCCAAGGAGCTAAAACATTGGGCGCTCTAATCAACAATCTCTTCTAGCATCAAAGTGCACTATCTGCAAGGATGCAAAGAATGCAGAATCTAGTGAAGCTTTTTGCATACATGTTGTAAAAAAGAAAAAAGGGCTATAGACACACACTTTCTGAAAAATTAATATTATGCATGAGAGTGAATAGGAGAGCAAGCTTGAAGCATTGACATGCAAAGCAACTTCAGTAGGTTGAACACATAGTAGGGGTTCACAGGATAATAGAAGGTGTGATTGTGGCTTGTTGAGGTGCCATCTTTTAATGGAATCTTGAGATACGGCGAATGCACTGAAAAATCTATCTTGATAATGATCTTGTCTCATAGCTCCATGAGTTTTATCCACTCGCATGCCTTGAGCCTCCATTGGACACAGGAATGAGAGGTGAATTGTAAATGTGTGCATTGTATTACATGTAGTCCCCAATGAACCGGGAATACATGTGCCATCGATGCAGGCCCGGCTGCACTAGATGACATGTTTGAGTCAAAGCTCCATATCTAGCCCACCAACACTTACAAACTCTCTCCCACCACACCGTACTGCAAGCTTTGTGCCCAACTGGTCGCCTTTAAAAAAAAAAGTTTTCTTTTGTTCGATCGGACCATCGCAAGAGTCCTGTGAGAGTGCCACGGACCCACATAGGTCCATGTTGGCTCCTGTGGGACTGCTGCAAACCTTAAGGCAGTTGGGAGGATGTTTTACCTCAAGGGATCTCTCTTGATCCCCCCACTACCACTCCTACAGGACAAGGAGGTCAGAGTTTCCCTAAACAGGCCCCATAATCTTTTTTTTTCTTTTAGAGGACTTGGAGACCAAGTCCTACAATGACAGGAGCAACATGTTCCTTCCTGTTGCGACCGCCAGCCACATTGCGTACTCTCACATATATATCCTGCTGTATCGACCAATCAGATTGCATGTGTTGGCATTTTTCCCCAAAGGACTCCAGCAGCAACATAAACCTATGGATTTTAAACCTTAATTTCGTTAAACAGTTTACAGAATTATGCCAAAGCACAAAAAGCACGCTTTGTGGATAAATATTTACCTTTTCTGCAAATTTTGGTGTAATTCTGTTTAGCCATTTTTTTCTGTATTATTGTCTAATGTTTTCTATGGAAAATGCATGGGGAAAAAGTGTTTTGAGCCCTCTCTTTTTCTTGTCCCCAGCTTGATGGATCATCGCAAAACTTTTAAGGAAGGCTGAGGTGGGTGATATTGTTTTGACAATATATAAATATAACTTTTGCTGAGTGCCCTCTTTTGTTCTGCCCTGCGGGGAAGTCTCATGGTGTCAGGTGCAATACCATAGCAAATCAATAGTTAAAGTTACTCACGCTCTCAATGAACCGTAGACATGCACACTCAGGACTGAAGAAAGTTATAATCCCGATGGATCAGGTAGGACTATAGTGGACATGAGTGGTTGTAGCCATGTTGCAATAATCTTAGCTAGTATCTTAATGTTTGTGTTTATCAGCGAAAGGGGCCTGTAGGAGAACGCTGTATCTGGATTTTTGTCAGGCTTTAGTAACGCCACTATGAGCGCCTTCCGTAGTGTTGGAGGAAGAATTTTATTGTTATAAGCTTCATCGTACATCTCAAGCATGTGTGGGATCAATAGTTCTGAATATGTTTTATAAAATTCTCCAGTGTACCCATCCGGGCCAGTTGATTTGCCATTGGGTAACACTTTTATAGCTAGTAGTACTTCTTCCTCTGTTATAGGCTGGGCTAGGTAGTCACGGTGGGAGTTGGATAACCACTCCAGTGCTATGTCCTCAACATATTGTAATATTTCAGACTCCAGTACTGTATGTTGCGGTCTATAGAAGTCGCTGTATGTGTCTACGAGTGCTGACAATATACCCCAGGTATCGCAGTGCATCTGTCCATTACTGTCCTCTATCCGTAGTACAGTATGTTGCTTATGTTCAATGCGTATTTTTTGCGCCATAATCCGGCCTGGCCTACCGCCCTCTCCCAGTTTACGTGCCGCATAACGGCGGGAAGTGTATTTTATTTCATTGTCTGCAAGTGCATTGTACTTACTGACCTCATCCCGTATATTTCCAAGCGTTAGTGTGCTATGGGTGGCCTCATATTCTGCCTCCAATACTTTTATACGATCCTCGCAGTTTTGCAACTGAGTTCGTATATCTTTTAAGATACCGGCATTTGTACTAATGCAGATGCCTCGTAGTGTTGCCTTGAAGGCCTCCCACAGTTACCCTGCACTGTCCACAGATGTTACATTGTCTGCAAAGTTGCTTTCTATAGCCTGATGTATCATTTCTTTGTAAATGGGGTCTAATAGTGCAGTCGCATTAAAGCGCCATGCAAATGGTGGAGGCAGGTATGTTGGAATTTGTAAGGCTAGGAGTGCGGGTTTGTGGTCAGATAATGTCTTTGGTAAATGATGTACATCCGTAGTCCATGTGGAGGCGAATTTGGTGAGGAGCCAATAGTCCAGTCTCGACCAACTGTTATGTACCGTCGATGAGTGCGAGCTTTCCAATGTGGTGGGATGTCGCATGCGCCATACGTCACACAATCTAAACTCTGTCATGCGGTTTAGTAAAACAGCGACTGTGCGTTTGTGGTGTTCTGTGGTGTTTTGAGATCTGTCGGTCATGGCATCCAATGTAATATTCAAGTCACCCCCCATATCAGCTCCAAAGGCGGTAGGCCTCATATGTTCATCAGTAGCGTCATAAAGAAGTCTGGTCGTCCGTATTAGGACCATAAACGTTGATGATACCAATCTTAGTACTTCTAAGCGTCCCAGTGACAATTACGAACCGTCCTTGGGTGTCAGTGAGTGTCTGTTCTAATAGGAAATGAGTTGTCACCCCCGTGCATATGAGGAGTAGGTTGCCGAAATTATGTGTTCTGACCATCTATAGCCCAATTTGTCAGCTTTGTGAGATAACAGATTTGTTTTCTGACTTAGGGCTATGTCCACATGATGTCTATCGCGATAGGCCAAGACCTGTCTAATCTTTTTGGGGTTATTTAGGTCTCTAAAATTCCAGGTTATTAGTGTCAAAGGCGCAACTGCGGTCATTCTATGTGATACCGACCTCTAAAATTGTGCTGGATTGGTCTGGTACTTGGCACTGGTCCGTACCATTCACATGTCTTCCGCTGAATAATAGTGCGTACATACATGTGTAAACTTAGGGAACTCAACAAACATGTGCCCATCAACTTTACAAAACCTCTTTCTATCCCACTCCCCACCCACTTCGCCAATCCCATTTTGGCAAAGAAAATTTTGGAAAGGTATATTTTGATATGTCTTTAGCTATCGCTGTGTTTGACGAATTTGTTCGAAATTTGGCTGATGGTTGGCATGTTTAGGATACTCTTGATATTTTTACATTGGCGCAGATTATATGGGGGCGGCTTTTAGTGGGGGGAGTAACAGTGTTTATTTGCTAATAACGATGACATTATTTGATGCAGCCACATAATCTGGCAGACATTTAGCAATAATGATTGACTGCTTAAATATCTATGCATGGATTTTTGCAGGCTGTTAGCATTTCAAACCCAGTGCAGAAATCTCATGGCCCATGCAGATCTGCTAAGACTGGGTGGAGGGGAGGGGCGAATTTAAAAGGGAAATTAAAAAAACACTTATTCTCTAATAACGTTGATGCAATTTTACGAACCTGCACAGCACTGGGCATAAACCATGTTGCATAAATGTTCAGCTTTATGCAAATTCTTTCGGGGGGGTTGCACTTAATGGTGTGCTAAAAAAAGCAGCATTTGTACTCCAATTTTACTCTTTGCTACAGAAATAACCCCTGAATGAAATCTGAGATTTCTGCACCGGGCTTGATAACATCCTGTCAAATATCATGCAGATTCACTAATCAGCACCAAAGTTATTAGCAAATGAACAATTCATTGTCCTCCTGTAACTGTGCCTCCTTTTGATAGATTTGCATGCACCCCAATAAACTATGACTAAGTTTAAAATGCCAAGGGCCTGACAAATTTTGCAAATGTCCTCGATAAGGCAACACAGATACTAGCAAATCAAACAATTTTTGACCTCTTTGTCAGATCTGCCTCAAACCTGAGATTCCTGGAGGGTGTTTAATTGACTAAAAGTCTGCCAAATGTTAATGCGATCCATTAACTAACAGTAGAGTTATTAGCAGTTCCAATGGAATTATATGATTGTGTGGATGCTGCATTTTTCGATATATTTAAAGATTTTCTGCATTTGCCACAAAATCCATCATCTACCGCATAATCTGCAGAGTTCCAGCACAAATGCCTCAAAAGTTACTAATACCACGGTGGCTTGTATTGCAGGGCAGTGACACACCATTTGAAAAGGTTGAGTGGTCACCTTTCTGTTGCTCATTGTAATTGTAATTGTAATTGTATTTATAAAGCGCTTACTAGCGCGGATGAGCCGCTGAAGTACTTTCCGGTTAGTAGCACACTAGACTGGAACCCAAAGTGGATAAGTAGTATTGGAATGTATAGGTTGCTAATTGGAGCAGTGGGCATGTTACTCTGTTAGTTAGATTGACTAGAATAAAGGAAAAATGGAATCAGCATCGTCCCTCGATATCCCCTTTCACACAGCCCCAACCCCCCACCGAATCCCCCCCCATGCCCCCTCACCGCTGTTACCTGCATGGACTGCGGCTGTTTGGGAGATCACAGTAAAATGAGGTTTGGGATGTCAGAGAGTGGAGGTAGAGGATATATGGAAAGAGGATAGAGGATGAGACAGAGTTATGAATTGGAGAGAGTTGATTTATTTTCTACAGCGGGAGTAATATAATAAATACATAGATACATAACTACATAAAAAGAAATACATGTATATGGAAAATATTAACTAGATATGAACTTTTTTTATAAATTACCATATGTACATGCTTGGATAAATATTTAGAAACGTTGGGCCTTATTCACAAAACGCCTCCGCTCTTGTGGAGGAGGCCCTGCAGTCGTGGGGGAATCTCCGCATTCGGGCGGAATCTTCGCAATGAAATTCTCATGGCAAATATTCCGCCCCGAGTGCAGAGGCTCCGTCATTAGTGCGGAGACCTTTTGTTAAGCAGATCCTCAGATTTTCTAGTGATGCTGTACATAAAAGAAATTTCTTTATCTTCAATCTTGTTTGGAAATGTAATGTTCTTTTTTTTATTGTTTTACTTTATTTGTTTATTCATTTATATTTATTTTATATTTTTCTCTAATATTTCCATAGTGAAGCACTTATAAATACAACTGTTATGATCAAATTCATATATTGTGATAGATAGAATAAAATACAGACCCATAAGCATGTAAAGAAATAACTTATGTACATTATGCAGTGACCATCATACATGTTAAGCATTATATATATATATATATATTTTTTTTACCCTAAGTAATATATGCATTTGTTAGGCAGACCGCTAAGAATATCTATATATATTTAATCCATAAGTAGTGTATACATTTATACAAAGATATGTACATATTTAAATATATACGATAATCAAATTATACATGTTTACATACACAAGCATATGCTGAGGATTTGTGTTTTGATATGGTGGTCATGTAGATAAGAGCCAACTCTTGAGTAGTCTTCTTAAGATAAGATCGTGATCCGTGGATCTTCTATTTGGGGCTAATTGTGGTGGTGAGCCTCAGCAAGGCCTACCAGTGCAAGGGGTTCGCCCTTCTCTGCACAGAGTCCTCAGACCAATAGGAAGAAGTTGGCACAGAAATTGGAATAGAAAATACAGAGTTTATTAAACCTCATGAGGTGAAACTACATTCACACAACATCCTTCGGTAATGTATGAAGTAGCAACCCGAATTGAAGGAGCATGGTCCTTTTATACCCACACAGGGGCTCAGAAGAAGGCGGTGCAAGTACAACACACAGGTTTTAGGTACATATATGGTCATATAGAAAACCTACAGTCAACAAATGGGTGGAGCTAACAGTGGCTAATTCTAGTAAACACATCTTGACAGTTACAAACTATGAACAGCTGCAAAGACAGCTGCAAGCTCAACTGGGCATGTGCGAGACAGGAAAGGCTAAATATACCTTGTCACTAGGGAGAATACAAGAGCAGGGTACAGAAAGGTAGGACAGAGCATACAGCGAGCACGTGGTAGCACATGGCATATGAAATGGCAGATAGACATGCAAAATGGATTCCACAAAATGGACAAATTAGATTCTAAATACAAGATGGCTTCTGCTAATGCTAACCCAATCGCTGCCAAATTACAACATAATGACTTACATATTTGGCTGCTTGAACAGAGAATGATATACCACCCATGGTTTTGTTTATGTCTGCTGGGGTTTTGAGGTGGGGTGCCAATCTGGAGCAGAGGTTCCTTTGTTGTATGCATTTTGTGATTTTATTCCTGATGAAAAGTGGTCCTGTTCCATGGATTGCATATATCTTAATGTAAATTGCTTGGAACTCATGGTGATCTCATTTGGGACCAGGTTCTTGATGAAGGGCTGGGTGGTGTGTTATGTGCTACTGAATGTGGACAATGTGTCAGCAATAAGCTGTTTTAACCACCTGGATAGCAGAACTGGCCAAGGAATCTGGCTTTTCTTGTCTGGTCACAAGGGCTGCCATTGGAAATTGAATGTCTAGGTGGTTCAGAGGCTGATAGACCACCAGTGTTTGTGCTCAATGGACCAGTTTGCTATAAGCACCTACAACTGCCCATGTTTTTAAGTCACATGACATGACTAACCTTGGAGGGACAGCACGACTGCTTGCAGGAACTGGAGATGTCTGTTAATTATTCCTACACTTTCTTTGCAACAATAGTCCGAGTAGCAGTCCAGAAATGGAGGTGGCAAGCAAATGTCATTTTTGTTTAGGTAGCCCCCACTTCGGGAGAACTCAAGGATGGTTTCCAGCTTTGATCTTTCCTGGGATACCCCAATCCTTCTTCCCCTATTTCCAGTGTTGTCAGAACTGGTGATGGAATGAATGGCGTAGGGAATGCTTTACTCCTTCAAAATAGCCTTCTCAGCAGGCCATACACAAGCAGAGGGTTTTTCATTAGGGGAACACTCTTTAGTTTAAATTCTATTAGATTGCATTGGTCCCAAATACAACTGTATGGGATTTGCAAACAAGATGCTCAAACTGTTACTCACATGCCGGCAAATGGGAATCTAAGGCGGAAGCAACTTTCTATTGAGCTGATGATGTTGCTCTGTTTGGAATTATGTAGGAGGGAGTAAGCATTAGCTCTTTCTGACAGAAGATATCTTGAGGAACAAGTTACTTACCTGTGGTAATGCCTTATCTTGTGTGGACTCTACCTAGCCACAGACTCGCCACCCCAGAATCATTCCCAGACACCAGACCGGATCCAGAACTCCCCCATGAGCAGCACCCCTGCGCACCAGCAGGCGGTGCCGCCTGGCCCCCCACAACTCTGACCGCACCAGAAGTGGCACGTGTGGTGCCTACACAAGCCCCACACCAGAAGGCCGATGCCTGTTTCCCTTTGTGACTTTCCACACCAGGAGCGTAGCGCCACGATGAACACTGACCACTTGGGTGTGAAACTAGGGCTTATTGCTATATTTGGGTGTTAATCTGGCACTAATGAGGTTAAACTACTTTATAGACAGTGTTAACAAGTGTAAAAATTACAAAGGGCCTAATTTAGATGTTGGTGGGACTGCCACGGAGTGGGCTTTTTTGGCTGTCTTCCTGCCAACCCAATTTAGATGTTGGCTGGTAATGGGAGAAAAGACCGCCGTGGATTCCCACCCTCCAGATTTAGATGTGGCCTGTTTTGAAGGGAATTCTGGCAGGAATCCCTCCTACTTCGGATCGGCAGAATGGTAAGAAAAGTGGTGTAAACTCATCTTTTTCTCGGAGTACAGGCTGCAATTTTGTCCTCTTCTCCTTCTCCCATGTCCCCCCACTTACCTGCTGGACCTTCACAGCGATGGACCGGCACCCCGTTTTTTACAGCCCCGAAAGTAAGTGTTAGTGGTGTGTGCATGTATACATTGCATGGTGTGTGTATGTAGGTGGGCTGCAATGCAGAATTTACACAACATGCTCGTTACACATAACCTACTAAACATTTATGTGTTTTACGTTAAAAAAAAACTAAAATCTCACTTACCAGTCTCCCCACCACCACGATCGCCCTCGTCAGTACACTGACAGGACACCGCCAGTCCAACGGGAACATCCAAATCTGCTCGTCGGGACCCCACTGCCCAGACGACAACGGCAGGCGGTTTGCCAGCAGAGAAGACTGCTGATGTTTGGGTGTGTTGTGTATCACATATGCATTTAGATACGGCGGGCGAAAGACCGTCAGCTCAACGGAGTACTTGGGTCTGACACCGTGGCGGGATGGCAGTAAGACCGCCAACATCTAACTCAGGCCCAAAATAATGAAGTAATACTGTCACAGAATATATCGCATAAATTACCTTTTCTTGCCACATAATTTAGTCAGCCTGCCACATAATTTGGCACCCCCCTGCTGCATATTTCCAGTGGTCCCGATTATTAGCAAATTAACTCTTTTTCGACCTTGAACTGAGGATCTGAAGTCTGTGAGGTATGGGTGGTCTACGCCTGCTGAGAAGTTGTAGCTTTGAAAGAGACAGAATGAGTCAGTTTGGCAATATTGAACCCTGAGGGATGCTGCGGGTCCCCAGGGAGCATGTGATCTAGTGTCTTCATCGATCAAGTTGTCTGTCAGAAATAAAACAAAGACACCGAGATACTCATGTGCATTGAGAGTGTGAACAAGAGGGCCGACGGTGTATTAGTACTAATGCCATGAGTTTCCTTTGTGAGCTTTAGACTTGTTGGCTACCTGGATGGTGCTAATTCAGTGCTGCGCCTGTGGCAGAACCAATGTTGGTGTGTTTAACCCCTTGGCCGCGGCGGTAATTCCACCGTGACGCTGGGGGGTATGGAGGGCCGCGCGGCGCTGCCATGCTGGTGACGGAACCACTCCATCACCAGCCACGGGCGGGCTGTGCTTGTGACGGAGTGGTTCCGTCACGGCCCCGCCCGGCTAATAGAACGCGCCGCGCAGGCACGAAATTAACCATCATTAGCACAGCCCACCCATGGCTGGTGACGGAGTGGTTCAGTCACCAGCATCCAAGGGGTTAACGCCAGCAGGGTTTTGCAGCTGGTGGCATCCATCCCTGCAGGGGTTTGCCCGTTAAGAGTGGCGTGGGAGATGGGGGTGTACATGGACCGCTATTTACCTGCATTAAGATTACTTTCATTTATTGATGGATGATCTGGGTGCATTTTCAGGAGGAGGGTAAGGTGCCTCGTGGGAGCACTGATGATGGTGAGTGAGGGTGAGAGTATAAAGAGAGAAGGGCATCATTTTGGAGAAGGGAATCGTGTCGTCGTAGTCAGTGGCTTTTAGTAATGGAAGGATCTCATAAGGCAGGGGGGTGTGGATTCAAAGTTTTGGTGGTGTCTTTTACAGGGCTGAAAGAGCTGACTGGTGCCCGTTTTTGCTGCCAAGAGGCTCAGAGGTTTTAGGGAGTGCGGCGAATAAATGAAGCCTGCAGAAAACACAAGTGCGAATGCACAACTTCATTTTCAGATGTTTTGCCCATGTTTGAAGGTTCAGTGCCGTTTGCAGCTTATTCTACGTAAACTTGCCTTTTAAGTGCTCTGGTTGCAATACACTGGAAGGACTGAAGTACCCGATCCAGATAGAATGTCCATTGGGGAAATGTTTATGTATTGGCTGCAGAACATATATCCCCTGTGATGATCCTGTGACAAGGCCACATTCCCTGGCACTAGGTCACTGCGCTGCAGTGTGTGAATGAATGAAAACATTTATACAGTGCCAGCTGCTCAAACCCACGTGGCTTTCTGTACTTCCGGTGGCACCAGCGTGCCAAGGCGCCTCCTCGTCCGTCTACAGGCCGAGGCAGGGTTGGATTGGGATCAAAAATAGGCCCGGGAACACCAAAAAAGTGGCCCACATTTGCGTATTGCCTCCCGCAAAACACTGCTTCTGTGAAGGTTTATGAAAAGAAAGGGGGTGGGGGCATGTTTTATTAACTTCACTCAGATGCACAGATTAGTTCACACTGCTGAGCCACACGTGAATGCCCCCGCTCAATCAGCATACATTAATGGCCCGGCCCAGCGAGAGAAAGGGAGTGATACCTCTGCCCATCTGTCTCTAGAAAGGCCACTTAGGCACCCACTGGGCCGCTGGCGTCATCCTAACAGCGCAGACAGCCCCAGGCTGCCCAAAAAAGCAGCACACAGCTGAACTCGGCTGCCGGCTCTTCGGCCATTTCCCGGGTGCCCGCTTTACCAATCCGACCCTGGGCCAAGGCCAGCCTGTGTCTGCAGCTTCCATGTCTACCCCAGCTCCCTGGATCTGCAGTGTCTGGAGACCGGCCTCGCCTCCCTACAGGGTCACGCGGCCCCGTTCTTGTGGTTATCTCCACCCATCTCTAGAGATCTGGCGCAGGAATGCAGCCTTTAGCTTTTAAAGCGCTGCGATCCCGAGAGACTCCCTGGCAGCGCTATAGATATGATAGCCGGCATGCCTACATTTCAGAGCAGGCAAGTGGGAGATTTGAAAAAACAGAGTTGGGAGAATGCATTTTCTCCACTGACTTGTATTGAAGCAGAGGCAATCTGCCTGAATCAGCTCAGGTGGCATATATTGTGACAGACAATCAGGCATAAGTTAATTTTTAGCAGTTTAATAACATAGGGCAAGCAAAAACAGAATTCTCTATTTTTATTTCCTCTATGTAAAACCACCAAAAATAAAGCATTGAAGCCTGTCACCTGCTCTAATTTCACCCTCCACGAATTTAGGACCTCGCCTTAACCTTTGATGTCAGAGGTAATTCTTGGAGGGGGAGATTGGACAGTGCGTGACAGACATTAACGTTTTATTTTTGGCCTTTTTACAAAACTCCTACATTGTATACAGGAATCGGGAGACGAGCCTTCAAATCGGTAGGCTCCCACCTGAATCTGGAGGTTGGAATGTATTTATTTTCTTGTTTTGCAATTTTCTATAGCGTCAACTTGGCCCAAAGGTCTTGAAGTGCTTTACATGAGCACCGGTTACATTACATAAGGATACATTCATTTTTTCTAGACACGGGAGATAGAGTGATCTGCCCAGAATGACAGGATGTTGAGCCAATGCCAAACCTGGTTCCCCAGTTCCAAAATCGGCAGCTCTGGCCATCATGCCACATCCTCTATGTATGCATATGGATTCTTTTGATGATCCCTGGCCAGGTCCTCCTACCCCTTACCTCCCTCTTCCAGTTGGCCGTATCAAAACCGAGTCTGAGATGCACTTTTGTCTTGATGTACATCCTCTTAACACCACGTTTATCTCCTCACATCATTGGCTGTCATGTCACAAGCACCCTGTCATTTCTCGCTCTGCATTTGGCCAGGGTAAACAGCGACTAATTCAACTGTTCTTGTCCTATGCTTGCTTCCCACATCATTCTTTTGAGTAAGCCTCTTGAGTGACCGCCTCCCATACACGATAAATGCTAATAAGATTACTGCCCGCTGCGTTGCCGCAAAGGCCTTCCTTGGGTCACCGCTGCCTGTTGGAACCAGTGCTCTCATTGTAGTTAGCAAATGAATACCCTAGTTATTGGGCAAATGTCTTCTGGCATGGATCCAAGCACCGGTCCGTCATCTTAAGGAGGCTGCCAGTGTGACTCCCAGTACCATATTTATGTTTTTTAAATATCTAAAACAGAATTGTTACCCGCCACTTGTAGCGGTTCAAACGAAGCGTGGTTAGTCATTCCTTGTATAATGGACCGGCTGCCTTCTCTCTGTTGCAAACAGGCCCTGCTTCATCCCTTCCACACGATATGTAGATTTTACTCTGCAGCAACTTTTTCCAGCAGACTTTATCACATGATAAGTAGCACGCAGGTTAAGTACAGTTAGTACCTGTGATTTTAAGGTCGAGGGCTGGGAAGAAATAATGGGTGTTAAGGGTAGGCAGGGATAAAGAGAGGTTAAGGTGAATTTAGGGTTTAGGAGTGGGTAGAGGTAAAGTGAAGTAAGGAGGATTTTAATAAAAAGAGTGGTTTGGGTGTAACCCCCAAAATTATAAATATAAATAAATATATATATATATATATATATATATATATTCACTGAAAAAAACATAGGTTTCAGGCCTTATATAGTTAGGAATTAGCATTTAAAAAACCTATACAATTCACTCAAAAAACTATAAGTTTTAGGGGTGTTATAGTTAGCTGGACATTTCACTCATACAAAACCATTGAAATTGCTCCTATATAGTTAATTGTACTAACTGTATTTCGCGCACCCGCAATCCACTGCTGATGATGTCACATATTACATCATTCATGACATGGTCAGTGACATCACTGATGACATCTCAAATGACATCACTGATGACACAATCCAGTGAATGTGGTTTGCTTCATTATTTAAATATGCATTATATATATAGCAATTTGCATTGAAGAATGAGTGGATATATAAAAATAAATATTTGGATGGAGGATTTAGTAGCAGTGTAATTGACTGTTTACTTGACCAATTTATAGTGTCTCACTAAATATAGTGGATAGTGACTAAACTGTTTGAATATCTGTATCACTTTGTCAGTTGTCGTGTAAACTGGTTCTCCAGTTGGTTACTAGCTATGTGAAAGTCTGTATTAGTTATTGATTAGTTAACTGAGTATTTGTATGGGAGAGTGAATGTGTGTTTGGTTCGGTGGGGGGGGGGGGGGTGACTGCCCAAAGATGTGTGAATAGTTGATTCACTAGATATATGAAGTTAAAACTACATGTTCTAACAGTTGCTTGGGTGAGTAAATATCTTTATGGGTGTGGTGATGAGCAAATATATTTCTCAATGGTACATGTCCAACAAACTAGAAAAATAAAAGGCAGTGTATGTGTCAGTTGTTGTATATTAATAAGTATACATAAGACTCAATGATTGTGTGAGTGACTGTATGGATAACTTTATACTTGTAATAATGATTTTATAATTCACTAAGTATGACTTACTATCTAAATGAATAGATGAAGTTGTGTTTGTATAAGTGTGTAGCTAAGTAAATATGTAAGTATGATCCATTGTTTGCATAAGTGAGTAGGATGACTTCATATGTGAATAGGATGTGTGCTGGTGTGTAATGTCGATTTAGGTGTATAAGTATTTTTGATAGTGTTCCATTGTTCATTGACAGCATGTATGAGTGAATCTACAGGTAAGTGATTAGATGTGTGTATACATCTATAAATCACTGAGTGCGTTTTTAGATACTTGTATTGCTGGAACAATGGATTCAAATATGATACTCTGTATTTTACAAAGAGTGATGAAAGATTTTACTAGTGTATGAAAAGGTGTATGAGATTGTCACGTGGATGATGTCATCAGTGATGTCATCAGGGATGTCATTTGAGATGTCATCAGGGATGTCACTGACCATGTCATGAATGATGTAATATGTGACATCATCAGCAGTGGATTGCGGGTGCGCGAAATATAGTTAGTACAACTAACTATATAGGAGTATGAGTGAAATGTCCAGCTACCTATAACACCCCTAAAACTTATAGTTTTTTGAGTGAATTTTAAAGGTTTTTTAAATGCTAATTCCTAACTATATAAGGCCTGAAACCTATGGTTTTTTCAGTGAATTTGCAAGGTTTTTTAAATGCTAATTCCTAACTATATAAGGCCTGAAACCTATGTTTTTTCAGTAAATTTCAAAGTTTTTTTTAATGCTAATTCCTAACTATATAAGACCTGAAAGCCCACCAGAAATCTCCAGTACGCGCCAGGGGACTGCATTTTATTTTTTTGTAGAGTTTTATATAGCGCGAACTAGACCCGAACCGAATCAGGAATCAGAGCGCTTTACATATTTTTTCCAGTTACGTTACATTTTACGTTTCCAGTTACTTTCATTTTTAGGCACGGGGAGATTAAGTGATTTGCCCAGAATCACAGGAGGTTTTGCCGTCGTTACCGAGACTCGAACCCAGATCCCCAGGTCCGAGGTCGAGCGCCCTAGCCGTTAGGCCAACTCCTCTCCCCATTGCAGAGAGGTGTAATGAAGCCACGCCCCTTTTTACACCTCTCTGCAACGCAGCCCCAGTGCATGTTTGAAGAGGGGGAACTAATTCCCCTTGCATACTGGGGACCCCTGGGGGCCAACTAGCCCACCTTGAACCTCCAGTATGCGCCAGGGGGCTGCATTGCAGAGGTGTAATGAGGCTATGCCCCTTGTTACACCTCTCTGCAATGCAGCCCCCTGGCGCGTTTGCAGAGGGGGAACTGATTCTCCTTGCACACTGGGGGTCCCTGGGGGCCAACTAGCCCACCAGGAGCCTCCAGTATGCGCCAGGGGGCTGCATTGCAGAGAGGTGTAATGAGGCCACACCCTTTTTTACACCTCTCTACAACGCAGCCCCCGTGCATGTTTGAAGAGGGGGAACTAATTCCCCTTGCATACTTGGGGTCCCTGGGGGCCAACTAGCCCACCTGGAACCTCCAGTATGCGCTAGGGGGCTGCATTGCACAGAGGTGTAATGAGGCTATGCCTCTTTTTACACCTCTCTGCAACGCAGGCCACTGGCGCGTTTGAAGAGGGGGGACTAATTCCCCTTGCATACTGAGGGTCCGTGGGTCATATCTGCCCAAACGCCGAAATTCCGAACGATTGAAAATGACTTTTTTTGAGAAACATTTGTATTTGGATTATCATGTCCTATACTTTGGAATTTTTGAAAGACTGACTTTGAGGATGCTATAAATTACTCAAGTCTGCCCGATTTTTGTGGGTAAAATTGATACCTAGTCACTTTGAATAAGAATGTACTTAAGTCTCGACAACAGGATACCGACATAAGTTGAAGGAAATAAGAACGCCCTGAAGAAGTTCTGTTGTACAGAACGAAACGCGTCAGCTGGCTGTTGTACATAAACTTAAGGAAAATAAAAGCATTTGAATATACACCAAGATTCAGAGCTTCAATAAGGACTCTAAGTGAGATGATTTGATTGGACTTATTGTGCAAGTGGTGCTGTGCCAAACTTTGGAATATTCTCCACTACTCTCTACTACTTACTCTCTACTACTCCACTACTCTCTACTACTCCACTACTCTCTAATACTCACTCTCTACTACTCATTCTCTGCTACTCTACTACTCTCTACTACTCTCTCTCTTCTACTCACTCCCTACTACTCACTATGTACTACTCTCTACTACTCACTCTCTACTACTCTCTACTCTCTACTACTCACTCTCTACTACTCTCTCTCTCTCTACTACTCACTCTTTACTACTCACTATCTACTACTCTCTACTACTCACTCTCGGTGTTGAGCTGGTTTAGATCTTATTTAGCTGGTCGCCGGCAGATGGTCTGGGCCCCCCTTCACTCTGCCAAAGTGCCGCCTTTGGAGGTCGGAGTCCCACAGGGGTCGGTGCTTAGCCCGACTCTGTTTAATATCTTCATGACCCCTCTGGCGGTGCTGGCGGAGTCTTTTGGGGCTCAGATCATGTCATACGCCGATGACACCCAGCTCCTTTTCACTTGTAGAAGGGGGGCGGAGTTCAACGGAGAGAGCATCCGCGGGTGCCTTGGGGCTGTTTTTGACTGGTTTCAGCTGAACAGCCTCAAGTGCAACCCTGATAAATCTGAGGTGCTCTTCTTCGGGTGTCAGGCTGACCCCAGCTGGCAGGATTGGTGGCCTGTGAACATGTTTCCACCCTCGTCCTCCTCCCTGGTTGCCAAGAATCTTGGGGTCAAAATTGATAACAGCCTATCTCTTAAGCCCCAGATTCTAGGCTTGACCGGCACCTGTTATGGTCTTCTTAAAATGTTGCGCAAGTTTCTTCCCTTGCTCTCTTTGGCGCATAGGAAGACGACGGTCCAGGCTCTTATCTGCTCCAGGCTTGATTACTTAAATGTTTTATATTTGGGTCTTCCGGACTATCTATTACAAAAGCTTCAGGTGGTCCAAAACTCGGCGGCACGGGCGATTTTTGGCCTACCTCGTTGTGCGAAAGCCTCGGACCTGCTTCTTTCCCTACATTGGCTCCCTGTTAGAAAGCGGATTGTTTTTAAGGCACTCACACTTGCGCACAAGGCACTTCATGCGGTCGGAGCGGAAAATATCCAGAAACGCCTTGCCTTCTACAAACCCACAAGATCCCTAAGATCGGAATCTCTTGGTTTGGCTATTATCCCTGCTGTTAGGAAAGCAAGGGTTGGGGAACTTCTTTCAAACATCTGGCTCCTCAGCTATGGAATACCCTCCCCCTGTCGCTCCGCTGTACTTCGAACCTGTTGGCCTTTAGGAAAGGTCTGAAAACGTGGCTCTATGGACAATGATTGATCTTTTTTCCTTCGCCCTCTTTTCTGTTTCCTTGTAGTTTTGCTGTGGGTTAGAAAGCGCCGGGACACTCCTTGGAGTAGCCGAGCGCTATATAAGACACCCATAACATTAACATTAACTCTCTACTTCTCACTCTCTACTACTCTCTACTACTCACTCTCTACTACTCTCTCTCTACTACTCTCTACTACTCACTCTACTACTCACTCTCTACTACTCTCTACTATTCTCTCTCTCTGCTACTCACTCTCTACTACTCTCTACTACTCACTCTTTACTACTCTCTACTACTCACTCTCTACTGCTCTCTACTACTCACTCTACTACTTACTCTCTACTACTCTCTACTACTCACTCTCTACTACTCACTCTCTACTACTCTCTGCTACTCACTCTACTATTCACTCTACTACTCTCTACTACTCACTCTCTGCTACTCTCTCTACAGCTCTCTACTACTCTCTACTACTCACTCTCTACTCTATTACTCACTCTCTTCTCTCTACCTCTCTATCTCTCTCTACTTCTTTCTCTAGTAGTCTCTACCTCTCTACCTCTACCTCTCTACCTCTATCTTTCTACCTCTACACCTCTACCTCTCTACCTCTCTCTACACGCACACATATACACATATATATATATGCATATATATGCATATGCATATATATATATATATATATATATCATTTTGTTCCTTTTTAAATTAAATATTTTAAGAGTTACCACGTTATTCCAATCAAGATGGCTTCAGGTGTGCCATACCTTTGTAATAAGTAGGACTGTTAGTGCTCTAGTTGTTCTTTAGAACACTCTAGGAGGCTGCAGTAGAACACAAAGGAATCAACTGACAGTCTCTGTCCTTGTTGGATGTACATGTTTTACTGAGAATGTCAGACTTCATTCTCACATTACTGAGAAAGATAATGTGTGAATTTACAGAAAATATGCTTTCAGTTTAGCTTATAGATCCCCTTCCAAACCACTGTGGGAAAAGCATGAGATAATAGTTTTCTTTCAAACATGATTCATGATATCCCAGCAGAAGGCTTTTTCACATGGTAAAATCACCTTAGAACACACCACAATTCCTAAAATGAGTATGGTACCATCAACAAATGATTTATAATGTAACTAAAGTCTTAAAACCCTCTATTAACTACAATGCTTTCTTGGATGAAGTGCTGACAGCCAATCAGATCTCACGATGAGATGTGTGGTTAGGCTCCGCCCAGATATATATGTTTTTTTGAAGTTCATTTTCATAAAAAACACTGGAGCAATTTTTCACCAAATATAGCAAAGGCACTTCTGCGTACCAGTCCCTACAATTTTGCCAAGTTTGGTGTAATTCCGTTCAGCGGTTCGGGCTGTAGCCTTGTCAGAACGTCCTATGGAAATTAACATGGGGAAAACACGTTTTGGGACCCCCTTTTTTCTCAGCCCCCACTTCACGAATCTCCCCGAAACTTTCAGGGAAGGAGCGCAGCGGAGCTGGCCAAAATTTTGGAAAATTACACGCAAATTCCTCAACCGGCGCCAAAGTTATACCCAATAGAATGTTGCAGATATCCTATGGTAGCTAGGTCCTAACTATATATACCTACTGGCTATCGCCAGTAGGTAATATATATATATATATATATATATATATATATATATATATATATATATACACACTAGCAGCCCGTCCCGATGTTGTCCGGGTATGAATTGCTGCCGGCCAGTAGTATATTGTTTTGTAGGATTTCGTTTTGATAGCATTTCTTATCTTTGACAGGCCTGTGAAACGCTGCGATTCACAGTGCACTGCTGATGCGCTTAAGAGTGCGCGTTCAGTAGTGTGTGAATTCGAGTTTCCCTACTTTATTTTTCCTTGCAATATTATATAGCACGAACTCGACAACATGGCATGAGCACTATTTACATTACAGAAGAACACATTCATTTGTGGTAGGCACGGGGAGACAAAGCGATTTGCCTGGAATCACAGGATGCTGAGCTGATGCCGAGATTCGAACGTAGCTCCCCAGCTCTAAAGTTCGCAATTCTAGAACTTGTGGCGGGAGGTGTGTCTAAAAGTGTATGTCGGTGCTGGCCATCAATGAGAGAGACCTGTGCATTTTTCAAATGGGTGGTGAAAAAATATGAGTATGTTGCTGGTGATGTGGGCCACCGTGCCACCAATGTACTTACCGGGGGAGGGTAAACACCCATTATTCCGCAACTTTCTTTCCGTATACCATCACTCCGCATACTTTCATTACGAAAGTACCATGACTCCGCAATGCCACTATAACGCATGGCATTACATTTGATATGCTTTTACCACGCATACATTTACAACGAAATTCGTTGTAAATGCATGAATGGTAAAAGCATGTTTTTTAAAAATGTTTGGATAAGGTAAGTATGGGTATAGGGGTATATGTTTTGGGGTACTGAGGTATATGTTTTGGGATGTTTGGGTATTTTAAGGGTTCAGATATAGTTTTGGGTTATGGGGTACAGGGGTCGTTTTAGGGTTTAGGGATAGGTATGGGTTTTGGGGTACAGGGGTATTTTTACGGTTCAGGGCTAGGTTTGAGTTTTGGGGTATAGGGGTATTTTTAGGGTTCAGGGGTAGGTTTGGGTTTTGGGGTACAGGGGTATTTTAAGGGTTCAGGGCTAGGTTTGGGTTTAGGGGTACAGGGGTATTTTAAGGGTTCAGGGATAGGTTTGAGTTTTGGGGTACAGGGGTATTTTAGGGTTCAGGGGTAGGTTTGGGCTTTGGGGTACAGTGGTATTTTTAGGGTTCAGGGCTAGGTTTGGGTTTTGGGGTACAGGGGTATTTTTAGGGTTCAGGGGTAGGTTTGGGTTTTGAGGTACAGGGGTATTTATAGGGTTCAGGGCTAGGTTTGGATTTTGGGGTGCAGGGGTATTTTTCGGGTTTAGGGATAGGTTTGGGTTTTGGGGTACAGGGTATATTTATTGGGTTAAGATGGGTTAGTGTTTAAGGGTGTTGGGGTATTTTAAGGAGTAAGGGTGGGTTATGATTATGGGGGGCAGGGGTATTTAAAGGGAGCAGGGTGGGATTAGCACACGATATGAGACATGGCATGAAGGGCGGAATGTACCACACGTCCCCAGCGTTTGTCACGCCCCCAGCACACGCTCACAGCACAGCGCAGACACGCCCACAAGGGACTACTTTGCTGGCATGGTTCTTTTACCTTTTAAATGTATATGGTGGGCGTCTGCATAGCCTATGTCCTTCTGCTGCAACTGCCCTTTCCAACGCTCTATTGGGTGTTGTGATTGGTGCTGTGGTTCCTGAGATTACCCGCCTCAAAGGTTTGGGCTCTCTCTTTATTATATTAGTATGTATGTATGTATATACATTGATATGATACACCATGCACAGTGTTGTCATCATTGAGGTTATTTCAGATATCACATTGATGTTATCAATGATGTCATAGAACATACTATGAGTAATGTAATATTTGAGGTCTTAAGCAGGCGAGGCCTTGAGTTATAGCTATTTCAGTTAATATAACTGGTGAATTTAATTTTTTTAGTGTTTAAAATTGTATTTTTTTGTTACATTTTCCCCTATAATATCACTTTTACCTTCAGTGTTTTCAATGAATATCTGTGCTTTTTTATGAGGAGTAACAATGTAAAGCAGTGTCATTTTAAATAAGGCAAAACTACTAGCTTTGTCAAAGGGTCGGAACATAAAAATATAAAAGGTTAGTCTATTGAGTTTAGCCAGGAGTCAGCACATCAACCGATGTGAAGCTGACACATTGGATTAGTCACAATTTGCCACAATAATTTATCAATAACCGTATTCCAACACAATCCTTATAAAAACAGGTAGCAATGCATAATAATTTTAGTCACAAAAATATTTAAAATAAAGCATTTTTATGCCAAACAACCATAAATGTGTGTTTGAATCTTTCTTTGACACTCTGCAGGCCACAAAATGCAGTCATAGAGGGGGGTCCATGTACTCCAGCTGAAGAGCATACATCTCCAATTTGGAGTACTCTAGAAATACTGGTATGTTTTACTGAGATCGTGCATTCAGTGACCCAGGATATTAATGATGGGTTTTTTTTAACTTTGGTAGGGTGCTGCTATTCTCCTTGCAGACCCCACAACAGCTTTGTAAATTGTTGCTGGTGCCCATGCCCTCCCATGAGGCACTATGACAGCTAAATAAAATTTAAAAAAAGCCAATGCAGGGCATTATCGGGCGCTCCCGGGAGGGAGTAGTGACTTTACAATGAGCGAACTCACTGCTTCAGTAGTAAAGTGGTGAGGCCATGACAATCTTTTTTTTTTCTTTTCTTTTACACTTGGGTCTCTGGGTCCCACATGCTATTATTTTGTGTAAAAAATGGCAACACAGGGAGCCCATTCCAGTTATGCTTGTATCTTTTTTTTATTTATAATGTTTGCCCCGGTCCTACCTAGGGGACCCACAACATACACAATCATTGGGGACCACAAGAGGAGGCCAATGGCCCTTGTGGCCCACTGACTTCCCTGCCTGTGCCCCTGCTAGCACCCATTCTGGGTGTCTGCGAGAGCCAGCTGTATTGCTTTACTCCAGTCCGATGGAAGCAGCTTTTATTTTTGTGCAAAGGGAGCAAAGCTATGTTCCAAGCCCGGGAGAGCAGGCGAAGCAAATTTGGTTGGTGTTTCTTGCATGCACTCTCCTCAACAGGTTACAACAGTGTCCTGGTGAATTGGGTCCCCAGAACACTGTCTGACTTTAGGTTCTGTGGAATGGGGTCCTCTCGGTCATTATATCGCTTTGGGGTGAGGGCCTCGGATCCTCCACCCCAAATCCCACATCAGTCCCTCGGGCCATGAAATGGCTTGTGGAGTAGGCAACATGCCCCTTCCTTCCCATTAGCTATTAAACAACTGCTCAGTCCCCGGGTGTTGGGGTCCCCAGGGTCATTAAATGACTCAGGGACAGGGGCCACAAACCCAACCCCTAAAAATTCATGCAGGCCTGGCCCACCCTGGAGGGCTTATTCATTCAAAAGGTCAGACCCAAATTTTTTGTTTATGTTTTGCCCTGTACCATGGTACTAATATGGTATGATTAAGAAATATATATAAAACGCCCCCAAGTGGATCCCTCTGGGACCCCCCCCCCCCCAAGAAGGCCTAGAGGGACAGGGTATCCCTCCCCCTCCCCCATATCTTATTATTATTATTTATTGATGTTCAGTCCCCGAGTATTTAAATAGCTGCCATGTGTTGATGTAACTGGATAAACAACAAAAATGCCAATTCCGGAAATAATTTTACACTATTTTCAAAAAACGCTGTTTTGATTAAAGCAAAAACAACCTGTTTGTAATTAACACCATCAAGGTTTATTCATAATTATGACATGGTTATTATTCATATTAGCACACTTATTTATCGTGCTTTGGAAAATATAACATACAAAATGCACAACAATTTTTATATACAATATATACAAGAAAATACAATCTCAAACATACTTATCATTCATTCATGCACACTCCTTAACAAAACAGTGGAAACAATAAAGTGAAACTAAAGAAACACAGTACGTCACAACATCGGTTAATGAATGAGTCCTAAATATTTCTTTTCATATTTTGACAATTTGTCGCAGTTTGTAATAGTCACAAATACTCTTGTGAAACCAAATATGTACAAAACAAAATTAGGGGTAACCAGATGTTGGACAAGGTGGTCGACGCGTTTCAAACCCCTATCATTAAGGTGGGGTTCTCCTCAGGACCGAATGGTTCTGAAACAATAAAAATTCCTGGATTTAGCGTGTATAACTAGAACATGGTCAGCTGACTACAAAAAGGGATCGACTCCCTGTGCTCCAAAGGGGTCTCCTACCTTAATCCACTAGTCACAGCGCAGTTGCTAATAGGCAGTAAATTATCCCCAAAGTTCAGTATGGTATTTCCCACAAACGTGATAGCAGCAGCTGTGCAAAGAGAACGCGACAACAATTACAAATATGCCACATTTTCCATGCTGTCATTCTATATTCACACTCTGTGCAATAGCGGGTCATGCGGGAGGCACTGGTACTTACCGGCTTTGAAGCTGGCTGCTCGCAAATACTATTAAGTTGCGTCCGCTCCTTTCCTACAACATTGAGCGAGAAGCGCGTTAGATGTCTGGCGCGCTAGATGCCACTGAAATGATCAAAGCGCAGTGCAGATCAACATACCAATGAAAGCGTGTAGTCTTGACTCCTTCTCCTAGGGCGGCTTGTCTGATTGTGACCGCTGAAGGGCTCGAGTCCTCGAGTGGAAGTGGCTCTACTTCCTGGTTGTTAACAAATCCCAGAGGTTTCTGGGATATGTAGTTCAAAGTGAAATATAACAGACCTGGGAAGCAAAACCAGGCCTGGATTAAGTGTTATGATTGTCTCCTTACACTGTGGGCTTGTAAATTTCAGAAATTTCATTCAGCCCTCGCATGGCGGTGTTGAACTTCATAATAAGCATTGCCTCTCGTTGAGACAGTAGGGCATCCAAATCACCGCCCCTCGGATTTTTTTCAATTTTAGACAGAACGGTCCAGCGAAGATCAGTGTTTGCATGATTGCACTTCGCCCAATGATTGACCAAAGGGGCATTCTCTACTCCCCTACGGATCCGCGACTTGTGTTGCGTGATTCTACTCCTGATTTCCTGCGTTGTTTTGCCAATGTAAACTAGAGGGCATGGGCACACTATGGCGTATACAACGTTCTTGGACTTACAATTAGTAAAGGTGTCATGTTTCCAATGCACATCATTGAACGTAAAGACTGAATCCTCTATAGTCTCTGCACAGCATGTACATGTGCCACACTTATGGTGTCCCTTGGCTGGAGGTAATCCAAACAAACTTTGTAGTGTTGGTGCCTTAATGGTTGGTAGTGCCGCCCTGACAACATAATTGGCCACACTTTTGTCCTTTTTGTACGCAAAAAGTGGTGGCACTGAGAAATCTTCGTGCAAATTTTTGAGCAGATGCCAGTTGGACATGATGAGCTTTCTGTGCAAATTTGATGCTGGACAGAAGGTGGTCACACATACCAATCTTTTAGTGTCTGGTTTGCTCCTTTTGACCAGTAGTGTCTCTCTAGGTGTCCACCATGCCCGTTTGAGCGAGTTCTTTAAAAGTCTTTTGGGGTACCCTCTCTGTATAAGACGGTCTTTCAGAAGTTCTGCATGTTTGAAATATTCTTCCTTCGTAGAGCAATTTCTGTGTATTCTCAGAAATTGGCCGTAGGGCAAGTTTTGTTTCAAACTGCGGGGGTGGTTGCTGGAAAAGTGTAATGCCTTATTTCTGTCGGAGGGTTTGCGAAATAGTGTTGTGCTTAAACTTCCATCCTGGGGTTCCACTTTAACGTCCAGGTAGTTAATCGATTCATTTGAGGCTGAGACTGAAAACTGGATGTCAACCGTTCTTGAATTCAACCAGCACACAAATTGATCGAGATCCTCATTGCCTCCAGACCACACTAAAAAGATGTCATCGATGTAACGCATGTAGTGAGATATATTATTACTGAAAGGGTTGGTTTGGTATATAAATTTTTCTTCATACAACCCCATGAACATAATGGCTAGCTCTGGGGCAAAGGGGCAACCCATCGCCACCCCTTTGATCTGATAGAAAAATTCAGTGTCAAATGTGAAGAAGTTTTTTTGCAGGGCAAACCTAGCAAGATCTAGTATAAACTCAGTCGGCACTCTCATTGGTCTTAGCCTTTTATCCAAGAATACCGTCAGGGTTTCTAGTGCCTGTTCTTGGGGGATCTGGGTGTACAGAGACACCACATCCAGTGTAACTAGAAGTTGTCTTTTTGGATCAAATTGAATAGTGGAAATGCGGTTAAGGAACGAGGTGGTGTCTTGCAGATGAGCCGGGATTGTCTGAATAAGCGGTTTTAGAAAGTGATCAATGTATTTTGCGACAGGCTCGAACAAGGACTCACACCCTGAAATAATAGGGCGTCCTGGTGGATTAGTCTCATCTTTGTGCAGCTTGGGGAGCACATAGAATACTGGTGTCCTTGGATTTTTATTCTGTAAAAACGCTAGCTCTTTTGGTCCAATGATCCCTTCATCAAAGCCCTTTTGGATAGTGTCAAATAGTTGGTTTTTTAATTCTGTGGTGGGATCCTTATTGATGCGTCTATAGCATTCCTGATCGTCGAGTTGGCGGTGTACTTCCTGTTTATATTTGTTGATATCCCATAGTACCACCGCTCCGCCCTTATCGGCTTGTTTGACAACTATAGTGTTATCATTCTTAACCGCTATAAGTGCCTCCTTTTCTGCTTTGGACAGATTAAATTTTACAAATGACTTTTTACTTTCAATCGTCGAAATTCCTGATAGCAGTATTGTTTCAAACGATAAAACCTCCTTTGGGATTTTTGGTCCTCTCGGACAAAAAGTAGACTTTTTCTTAAGGCCAGTGGTCTCTTCCTGTATATTTTCAATGGTATCCTGAAAAAATGTTTTTAAACGGATTTTACGGCAGAACTCCAATGTCTCTAATTTCATTCTTGTGTAGTCCGTTGATCTTGATGGGACAAAATTGAGTCCTTTAGTTAGGATGGATATTTCTGCTGCCGATAGCGTCCTGTTTGATAAATTGAAAATAGGCGAAATCTCTAGTTGTTGTATGATTTCTGGCGAGTTCTCATTTGCCATGGTTGTGTGAATCGGACCCGGCCTCTGGGTTTCTGTTGTCCCCGTCCTAAAAAAGGCTGTTGGTTTTGCGCTTGTTGTTGATATTGGTTGGGGCGGTTTGTTGCCCTGTTTTGGTTTGGTCGACTACTGTTGTCTTGTTCACTCCCTGAGGAAGATGAAGTGTCTGAAAAAGTTAGAAATTTGCGGCGAGATCGTCCTTGATTGTCCTGCAGAAAGCGACGCGAATCGGAATGAGTATAAAAATCCTTGTTGAGGTACGGATAGATTGATTCTAGTGAGAAGTTTTTCTTGTCCAGTTCAAATTTATTGTTTTTTTGAGTAACTGTGAAGTCCTTAAATTCCAATATATCTTTATCAATTTTCTCCAAAAGGGTCTTTGAATCTGTTATTAGCTGATTGGTCTCAATTTCCCTTTTTAAAGTCTCTATTTCTTCTAGCTCCTTGAGCGATATCCTGTGTGCAGTCTCGATGGTTAAGACCATAAGGTCTCTGCTACACTTAGTTTCTATACCACTGAAGCCTTTTTTGTACACCGGATCGTCCGTAAAGACAACTGGGATATTACGGATTACAAGGCCCGCTGGAATGGTGCCAGATCGTAGGTGTTGAAGTAAAAAATGCCCATGCAGGTCTGTCCGGATTTGTTTTTTTCGTAACCGAGTCAATTTATCCGACTCGTTCTGGGTGTTGGCTGTGAGGCTGAGAGCCGCAGAGGCAAACACCGGAGGATCCCTGATTAAGTTCTGAATATGTTCTTCGCTGAAGGCTAGTGTGTCACTTTCAGCCATATCATTCGAGTGAAACAATTAAACAAGACGGACAAGACAGTGTGAGTGAAATAGATTTAGAAAAAGTGAAGACAGGTGATCCCCAGATACTCTACCAAAGCACAAATGCCTCCACAATAGGCAGTGAATAACTATCTACAAACGACTACTACCCTGTGGTAGAATTTCTACCTATCAGGACCTCGCGAGCAGCCGCCCGCACAGAAGTATAAGAATCAACAAGGGCCTTGACTCCTTACTCAGAAAGGCTGAGTCCAACTCAACTGGATAAACAACAAAAATGCCAATTCCGGAAATAATTTTACACTATTTTCAAAAAACGCTGTTTTGATTAAAGCAAAAACAACCTGTTTGTAATTAACACCATCAAGGTTTATTCATAATTATGACATGGTTATTATTCATATTAGCACACTTATTTATCGTGCTTTGGAAAATATAACATACAAAATGCACAACAATTTTTATATACAATATATACAAGAAAATACAATCTCAAACATACTTATCATTCATTCATGCACACTCCTTAACAAAACAGTGGAAACAATAAAGTGAAACTAAAGAAACACAGTACGTCACAACATCGGTTAATGAATGAGTCCTAAATATTTCTTTTCATATTTTGACAATTTGTCGCAGTTTGTAATAGTCACAAATACTCTCGTGAAACCAAATATGTACAAAACAAAATTAGGGGTAACCAGATGTTGGACAAGGTGGTCGACGCGTTTCAAACCCCTATCATTAAGGTGGGGTTCTCCTCAGGACCGAATGGTTCTGAAACAATAAAAATTCCTGGATTTAGCGTGTATAACTAGAACATGGTCAGCTGACTACAAAAAGGGATCGACTCCCTGTGCTCCAAAGGGGTCTCCTACCTTAATCCACTAGTCACAGCGCAGTTGCTAATAGGCAGTAAATTATCCCCAAAGTTCAGTATGGTATTTCCCACAAACGTGATAGCAGCAGCTGTGCAAAGAGAACGCGACAACAATTACAAATATGCCACATTTTCCATGCTGTCATTCTATATTCACACTCTGTGCAATAGCGGGTCATGCGGGAGGCACTGGTACTTACCTGTGTTGATGTAAGGCAGTTAATCAGATCTTATTTTTTGATCTGTCGGGCCTACAGTACTGCTGTGGCCTGATATAGCTATACATTTTGAACCTTAATTTCTCAAAAACTGCTGAACAGATATGCACAACATCACAAAAAATGCATGCTTTCAGGGTGTAGAACTAGCTTTTTGCCAAATGTGGTGTAATTCCTTTCAGCTGCTTTGGCTGTAGCACTGTTCAATTTTGCATGGAGAAAACATGTTTTGGGACAACATATTTTTCTCATCTGCCTGGCTTCATGGCTGTTATTGGGACATGTACACAACTGTGTGCCAGAGTAAACCCGCACTGGGACTTAAGCCATTGTTCTTTTAACAATCCAAGGTGCAGCATTCATCTAGTGTCAGTCACTGTCAACTTTAAGTAACTTCACCTTTGTATAAAATGATTCTTACTCTGAGCACAATTATCCCTTTATAAGTGCAAGTAGCATTAAGCAAAACCAGGTTCTAAAAGCTATGTATTGCATTTGTTGCTATTATTTATGTAGTATTTATTGTATTTATTGAGATGTAGTCCCTGGTCGGTGAAGTACCTTACTAGCCTTGTATCACATGGGCAGTGAGCCGCATTACCTGCCTTGTATCATCTGGATAGTGAGCTGTGTGACCTGCCTGTTATCACCTGGGCAGTGAGTTGCGATACCTACCTTGTATCACCTGGGCAGGGAGCTGCCTTACCTGCCTTGTATCACCTGGTTAGTGAGCCGCCTTATCGGCCTTGTATCACCTGGGCAGTGAGCTCCTTTGCCTGCCTTGTATCATCTGGGCAGTGAGCCTCCTTACCTAGTTTGTATCATCTGGACAGTGAGCAGTGTCACCTGCCTGTTTTCACCTGGGCAGTGAGCTGCCTTTGGTAATCTGGGCAGTGAGCTGCGATACCTACCTTGTATCACCTGGGCAGGGAGCTGCCTTACCTGGTCTGTATGGCATGGTCAGTGAGCTGCCTTATCGGCCTTGTATCACCTGGGCAGTGAGCTCCTTTGCCTGCCTTGTATCACCTGGGCAGTGAGCTCCTTTGCCTGCCTTGTATCACCTAGGAAGTGAGCTCCTTTGTCTGCCTTGTATCACCCGGGCAGGGAGCTCCTTTGCCTGCCTTGTATCACCTAGGGAGTGAGCTTATTTTCCTGCCTTGTATCAACTGGGCAGTGAGCTCCTTTGCCTGACTTGTATCACCTAGGGAGTAAGCTCCTTTGCCTGCCTTGTATCACCCGGTCAGGGAGCTCCTTTGCCTGCCTTGTATCACCTAGGGAGTGAGCTCCTTTGCCTGCCTTGTATCACCTGGGCAGTGAGCTCCTTTGCCTCCTTGTATCATCTGGGCAGTGAGCTCCTTTGCCTGCCTTGTATCACCTGGGCAGTGAGCTACTTTGCCTGCCTTGTATCACCGGGGTAGTGAGCCGCAGTATCGGCCTTGTATCACCTGGGCAGTAAGCCGCCGTATCAGCCTTGTATCACCTGGGCAGGGAGCTGCCTTACCTGGTCTGTATGGCATGGTCAGTGAGCTGCCTTATCGGCCTTCTATCACCTGGGCAGTGAGCCGCCTTATCGGCCTTCTATAACCTGGGCAGTGAGCCGCCTTACCTGCCTTGTATCACCTGGGCAGGGAGCTGCCTTACCTGCCTTGTATCACCTGCGGTACAAAAGGGGGTGGTGATGGACGGAGCATCTGAACCAATCAAACACTCACACCCAGTCAAAAGATCTGGGTTGAATCCATCCCTGTTCTTTAGCCCACTCTGCCACCCCAGTTCAGACATGGCTATATGCAAATCAGTCTGACCCTGTGCCTGTGATGGATTAAACCCAGATCTTTTGACTGGGTGTGAGTGTTTGATTGATTCAGATGCTCCGTCCATCACCACCCCCTTTTGTACCGCTTTTGGCCGCCATACGTGTGGCAGGGTATGCTCAGACGTGAGTCCCTTGCTCACTTTGCTACTGGATTCAAGCTGAAGACGGCTGGAATGGCAGAAACCGGTCCTCGGAAGCTTGTTTCCGGTCCAGGGAAGACATGGCTTGGCAGTTCGGGCTGGACTGTTCACATGAGGCACAGGGTCAGACTGATTTGCATATAGCCATGTCTGAACTGGGGTGGCAGAGTGGGCTAAAGAATGGTGATGGATTAAACCCAGATCTTTTGACTGGGTGTGAGTGTTTGATTGATTCAGATGCTCTGTCCATCACCACCCCCTTTTGTACCGCTTTTGGCCGCCATACGTGTGGCAGGGTATGCTCAGACGTGAGTCCCTTGCTCACTTTGCCACTGGATTCAAGCAAGCCGGGCTGAAGACGGCTGGAATGCCAGAAACTGGTCCTCGGAAGCTTGTTTCCGGTCCAGGGAAGACATGGCTTGGCAGTTCGGGCTGGACTGTTCCCATGAGGCACAGGGTCAGACTGATTTGCATATAGCCATGTCTGAACTGGGGTGGCAGAGTGGGCTAAAGAATGGTGATGGATTAAACCCAGATCTTTTGACTGGGTGTGAGTGTTTGATTGATTCAGATGCTCCGTCCATCACCACCCCCTTTTGTACCGCTTTTGTATCACCTGGGCAGTGAGCCGCCTTACATGACGCTCTTTCCGTTTATACCTCGTGTGCAATGACATGTAAGCATCCGGTGAGTATCTCACGCGACGCTGTGAGTCATACTTGGGAAGTGAGTTACTTTACCCGGGTTCGGTGACCAGGGCAGGGAGCTTGGCCTTCGTTACATCGCCCAGTGCGCCCCCTTCCCCGGTAGTTGTGTGTTTGGTTCCTTCCAGTAGGTCTGAGAGAGCGCAAACTGATATAAATGTATGAGTACATCACACTTACCTATAGTAAGCACAAGTCATGATGAGAAATGCCATGAGTGCTAATAGTATCTGAAATTATATTCTAAATGTATAGCTAATATAGAGATTTAAGTAAAAGTGGAACTAATACAGAAATGTGTGACATTATATGATTTTATTAGACGTGATTATTTTGAATCTATGTCGTGTAGCTGTTAACATATAAGATGGTCTGTGGTAAAACGCAGAACGTGGTAGGCCTCAGGGCCAGAGCTGGAGCTAAAAGGGAAGGTGTTTCTTTTCACGACACAGATTGTTTAACGTTTTTGGTCATTGCATTAATGGGCCATGATTTAGAGTAATGTTTTCTAAATAATAGAATAAGAGTTTTAACATGCTTTAATTAAATGAAGAAATTGAATGCTATAATCATAATGTGAAATATTGTAGGCCTGAAATGTTTTAGCATTGATTTACACGTACATGTCTGGGCTGAGAAATGTTGCAAGCCTTTTTAGAAGTCTATGAGAGTTGGGTTCTTGGCGGCAGATATCTGTCTGCAACAGGAAAGGGGGGATCCAATTATAAGTGAATGAATAGAGGTCTGTTCAGTAGACGGCCCAGACATGGAGGAGGGTTCTGGAATGTTTAAGGGGTATCAGCGGGCCGGAGAAGAGACTGAGAAGCAAGGTCAACTCTAACGTCTGAGGCCCAATACAAAGCATCATGGAAAAAGCCTGAAGTTGCACCACGTGAGAGGCGTTTCGCAAGGGGCGTCTCAAATGTTGTTGACTGTTTTGTATTAGGGACAGCACCCCTGGGTGGAGTTAGAGCAGAGACCTGAGGACCCTTTAGAGAGCGGATGGGTAGGCAGTGAGGGGTCATGACTGGAGAACTTTAGGTTTTCACCAAGAGACTTAGAGTGGGTGACTTCCCTTGGGGGTCATTCATTGCTGACACCTTTGTTAGGTTGGGATTTGGTTAAGTAGGGATACCATCTAGAACAGGGTAGGGACGCCTAACCTGTGTTTGTTTTCCTCCAACCTAAATGAAGGAGAGATATGCGTCTATGCTGATAGCTTTGCTATTTTTAGAACTTGTGTTAGTGATTTCTGTTGCTCGTCTGAGGGCTTTTCGAGAGCACATGTATGTAATTGGACCTGTGTATCTCGTGAATCTCATTCTGAGATGCTTGTATTTGCAGCTCATTATATCTTTACAATAAACTTTTGAAACCTAGAAGTTGTCCGTGATCTTTGAGAGTAGAGTCCTTTCTTGGGTGAACTAATTTGCAGATAGGTGTACTGTTTCCTTCCAAGACAGGCAATAAAGGTTCAGTCGACCAGATCGAGGTTTGGATCAATAGATATAAGGTATCGATCAAAATCTCGCCCTTTCAGTTGGTAGCTATAGAGGATGGTTGCCTTCTTGAGGACGGTGACCTAGGCCAGGTTAGCTTACCCCAAGGCCCCTAGAGATCGATGATCGGAAGAACAGCCCGCAGATGAAGATCCGGATGACGTGAGACAGAAAAAGCAGCAGTATCAGAGAGAGTGAGTATAAAGGGTTATGCGTGTTAGATTGCGGTGTTTTGTATTATATCTATGTTGTAATGTCTGGCGGAGTTGAATGTCTGTAGAGTGACTGTGGAACAGGTTGTGAGCGCGCGCAACCGGTGGAAATCTTAAGTTCAAGGAGAGCTTAAGTGGTTCGGGTGTATCGGACACCCAGAGTAATTGTCAACTAGTGTGAAGGGGGTCATGAGGTACCATTGATCACCCGAGAGACCGAGATAGGGGGAACGTAAGAGTGAGTGCGTGAGTAACGGACGCTGGTCGGAAGTTACTGTGTGTGTAAGTAACCTATCAGAAAGACGATAGACATCTCGTCAGTTGTGTTGACAATTACAGATAGACTGTGGACGTACAGTCGAGAGAAGTGACCGCTTGGTCGGAAGTAGTCATTTTTCAGCGTATGAATGGGACGCATGCATAACCGGGAGACGAGTTGAGAAAGGAGGGGTGCTGCTGCGAAGCGGAGAAAAGAGACGTCAGGTGGTGTCGCGCAGTGATTGGCTGACCGGAGAAAGACCGCGCTGTGATAGGCCAGCTAGCGAACACGTCATACAGGGTCGCGACGTGATTGGCCGACAGGAGAAAAACCGCGCTGTGATAGGCCAAGCAAAAAAAAAGCCGCGACAGGATTGGTGGATTGTCATCAGGAAGTAAACAGAGTAGCGAGGCTGGATTTTGTGCGCATAATTATGAAGTGTTTTAAATGGTTGAAAGCACTGTTTAAGAAAGAGAGGCGAGGATCGTATGAAGGGGAAGAAGCCCCGCCGGAGGGTACGCCAGCTCGTTATATGGCAGTAAATGTTGGGTTGCATACGATCCTTTGGATATCAGAGTGGAGTAAGATTACTGAAGGAAATGAGGAACTGACGTTCCCGAAGTACGGGACGTTCAGATTAGAGGTGTTACATCGATTGAAATCAGTCATGACCTCAAAGAGACCCTTGCCTAGACCAACCCAGTTTGAAGCCCTTGAGGCATGGCTTAGGGCAGCGCATGAAAGGAATATGAACAGACGACAAGAAAGGGTGAAACGCTCGGTAAGGGCAGTACAGGATGCCAGGTGGGATGCGGATGCTAAAAGATGGAGAGTGCATAATTTGGAAATAAATAAACTGTACCCAGTGTTAGAGGCGCCAGTAAATAAAAGCCCCCTAGAAGAAGATGATGAGAGCGAAACAGAGGACAGCCTGATAAACAGATTACTGACAGACAGGCCACCCCCGTATAATAGAGCAGGGGGAGAGGTCGAGAATACAGAAGGAGAAAAGGGGGGCAATGCAGGAGAGCATAGACCGCTTCCCAGTTCAGAGTGGGATCCTGAGCCAAAGAAAGAGTTGCTCCAGCCTAGTCAGGTGCAACAGGTGGTCGGTAGGTTTGTGGTACAAAGAGCGCCGGAAACGGAAAGCGCCACATCCTACCCATTGCCAGATGCACTACAGGTACCTGTTACCATAGGTCCTATAATATCGATATATGACCAAGAGAGAGCAAAAGGGGAAGAACGGAAACGGAAAGACAGAGAAAGAGCAGAGCAGGCAAGGAGGAACGATACCACTAATTCCCCAAGTCAGATGCCAATACCCAGAGAGTGGAGTACCCCGATGCACACAGCAGGGGACCCAGGAGGAGATCCTGGGGGCCCTAGATGGCCAAAGGATCTGAGGGGATCTGGACGAAAATCCTTTCAAGAGCTAAATGAGTACATGAAGCAGTGGGATGAGGCAGTGAAGGCTCAAAAGTGCATCAATGCTGCAGAAGCAGAAAGGGAAAGTCAGGACAGCAGAGCACGAACTCACTGCGGGGCTGGGGAGAGTAGCCCGGAGTGGGACTGTAGAGGGAGTAGGGGAGTCACCCATTGGGCCCGGAATGGAGGTAGAACAGACCTGGAAAACGGGGGCCCCGGGAGTGAAGGGGTGGCGTGCCCAATACTCAGTGAAGGGGAGAGGAGAGCGCAAGAGTACAGGAACAGCTTTAAGTGTCCACACTGTGTGCCTGCCACCAGAGAACAGAATGGGAGTTGTGAGAGGTCGCACCATAGTCCCTGTGATGACAGAAATGAGCGCAGCCCAGGGAATATGGGGAACCAGGAAGGATCGTATCGGATACTGAGCGATACGAGGCAAAGGGAGTGTAGCGACCAGAGGGAAAATAACAGAGAGATGTGCGGTGTGAGGAGAGAAGAAGACGAGAGTGGGCAGAGAGAGAGTAGGGATAAAAGGTCCGTGTTCCATCACCTTCCAAGATCGGATGGCCGAGCATGGGACCTGGAGAGATGGGAGCAAGGGAGGCCACCCATTAATTCTCCTGAGCCCAAACGCAGAGCTCGAAGTTGGGATGGTAGGGAGACCAGTGAGCCCCCTTCAAAAGACATATTGCGAGCTGAGATAAAAGCCAAGAGACTTGATGTCTCCAGCTTAAGGTCAGATCTGGATGACATGGTAGATGGTACCCTGCCTTTAGAAAGAATGGAAATGTATGAACAGGATGAAATACTGTATATGGCAAAGGACATCACACGAAAGGCGAGAGCAGTCCATGAGAAGTTAGTCGAACTAGCAGGCAAATATATGGTGGACTTGTCAAGAACCAAAGCATTACAGGGTAACCACAGGCTACATTACTCAGATCGAGATCTAGATGAGAGGAGAACGATTGGGCTGAAAACACACATAAGGGAATTGATTACTGGAATAAGGACATGGAGGGCACTAGATAAATGGGAAGAGAGGTGGTCCAAGAAAGGGACCGGCAGAAGAAGCATGATTGGTATAACACCAGGACAGCAGGGAATAGAAGCTTACCCTTTGCGTGAAGTTGCCAATGGGAGCTATGTACATGTCCCTTGGAGTAGGGGAGATTTAGCTGCTTTTACCACATCTTTCCCCAAGTTACGAGAGAGCCCCGTGGAGTGGTACAAGCAAGTCGAGAGGTTTGTAAAGATCTCAAAAGTCCTATGGATAGATCTGAACACGCTGTTTGACATTGTAGTACCAGGAGATCTGTGGACAGCATGCAAGGTTAGTGCTGAGTGGCCCACAACGGAGCCAGAGAGAGATGCTAGGACTAATGGGCCGTCCGAGATCGTGATGGCAAAATTCGAGAGAGTGATGACTTGGCTGAAAGAAAAAGTGCCAATGCAAGACATAGATTGGGTCAGAATAGACAGAACGAGACAGGAACCCAAAGAGACAGTCCATGAATATTACGAGAGATTGCTGAAGGCGTTTAAACAGTATAGCGGCTTGGATGTAATGGATCCAAAGGACATAGGGCAATTCGTGTCCAAGTTCGTCCTGGGACTGAGACCGGATATTAGTTTAATGATTCAGCAACACTCGATTTGTTGGCAAAGTAGACCCCTAGATGAAATACTGAGATATGCCAGGTACTGCTGTGATGAGGTAGACTCCAAGGCTAAGAAACTAAAAGAGAAGCTGATGGTGGTACAATTGCAGGCAGCAGGAAAGGGGGGACCGCAACAACAGCAGCAAGGGACAGGTACAGGAGGTAAGAAGCAGTACAGTCAGAACAAGGGTAATGAGGAGAGTACTACCTTCAGACCCAGAGTAGACATAGCTACCTTGAAGAAAACGACTAGGTGTCACCAGTGCAACGAGTTGGGGCATTGGAAACGCGAGTGCCCTTACAATGTAGAGATAGGAGAGCAAGAGATAGAGGAGGAAGAGGTCCAGAGCGCACCTATGAGAGGGGCGACGCCATACCAAGGAAAGGTGCTCAAAGGGGGGGGGGCTCCTCCCCGAGCCCAGTTCCCGCAACCTCCTCGAGTAGGGAGTATGGGTAAGACCTATAGACAAATGCCCCTGTTTGTGGAAGGTGAAGAGTGCTATTATGTGGACCCATTAACCGGACAGAGAGTGGAAAGAGAAGACTGCACCCTTGGGGCAGCCTTAGAGGTAGATCAGAGGGGACCCTATGTTGAAGCAGAAGTAGCAGGGTGCCCTACGACATTTCTGGTGGACACAGGAGCCACTAGATCCACGATCAGATCAGCTGCAGTTCCAGACCTGCCCATGTCTGGAGAGACCATACAGGTGGTAGGGGTCGCAAACAGGAGAATAACCAGCCAATTGACAGAACCGGTACAGGTGAAAATAGGGAAGTACAGCGATGAGCACCAATTTGTGGTTTGCGATTCAAGCCCTGTGTGTCTGCTAGGAAGAGACCTGTTGTGCAAATTGAATTGTACTATATATTGTACACCCCAGGGAGTGGAGGTATTGACTAATGATGATGATGCAGATTTCAAAGTTGCAAACTCAAGAATATGTGTGGAGCTGTACCCTACTTTGACAGTAGACGAGCTTCCCTGGGATTTGAGAGAGACAGTGGCATCAGAGGTATGGGATTTCACTGGGGAAGAGATTGGATTGGTCAAAGGGGTGGACCCAGTGAAAATTGTAGTGAAACCGCATGCTGAGTTCCCAAGAACACCCCAGTATAAATTGACTCCAGAAACGATTGCAGGCATAAAACCCGTGATCGAGTCCATGATTAAACAGGGAATACTGAAAGAAATCGTGGGTAGTCCATGTAACTCCCCGATTATGGGTCTGCAGAAACCAAATGGGAAATTTCGGATAGTGCAGGACCTTCGAAAGATTAATAACATAGTCGTTTCATGTTGTCCAGTGGTACCGAATCCATCAGTGATACTGTTTCAGATTCCATTCCAAGCTGAGTGGTTCACTGTGATAGATCTTTGTCAGGCTTTCTTTTCGATCCCTTTGGACGAAGATAGCCATTTTCTTTTCGCATTTAAGCTGGAAAATCGCGTCCTAACATGGTGTCGTATCCCTCAGGGGTATACAGAGAGTCCATCGATCTTTAACCAGCTTCTGAAGAAAAATCTTGAAAGTCTAGTGCTGCCCCAGAAGTCAGTTCTGGTCCAGTACATAGACGACCTCCTTGTGGCGTCAGAAACAGAAGAAGCTTGCAGGGAAGATTCCATTGCTTTGTTAAATCACCTAGCTGCCAATGGGCACAAGGTGTCCCCGGGAAAATTGCAGTACTGCCTGGCAGAAGTACAGTACTTGGGACACAGAATTGAGAAAGGCAAACGAAAAGTGTCACCAGACAGGATAGAGGCGATCATGAAAATGAACGCGCCTCAGACACAGAGAGAGGTCAGGATGTTCCTAGGGATGGTGGGTTATTGCCGACAGTGGATCGTGAACTTTTCACTGAAAGCAAAGCCCTTGCAAAAACTGACGCACAAAGAGGTGAGTGATCCGGTACCATGGGACAAAGACTGTTTGATGGCATTCTTACAGCTGAGAGAGGACCTGTGTCGTGCTCCGGCATTGGGAATGCCTGATTACAATAAACAATTCTTTCTTTACTGTTGTGAGAGAGAAGGTTGTGCGTTGTCTGTGTTGGTCCAAATCCATGGGAATGCCCGTAGACCAGTTGCTTATTTTTCAGCTACTTTAGACCCAGTAGCCGCAGCGTTGCCCGGATGTCTCAAATCCGTTGCTGCAACGGGTGTCAGCATTGAGAGATGTGAAAATATCGTTATGGGGCACCCGTTAGAGGTGTGCGTGCCACATTCTGTTGAACTGTTGATGACCAGGACCAAAACACAGCATCTGACCAATAGCAGGCTCACGCGCTATGAGCAAGTTATTCTTGCTGCAGAGAACGTGACCCTCAAGAGATGCTCTGTTTTGAACCCTGCTACCTTAATGCCACTTCCAAATGATATTGATGATGATGATGAATATTCAGACCATGACTGTCTCGATGTGACTGAACTATGCACCAAACCCAGACCCGACATCGTAGATGAGCCACTGACCGACCCAGACGAAGTTTTCTTTGTCGATGGCTCATGTGTAAGAGACGAAGTTGGGCAGTTGAGAGCAGCTTATGCTGTTTGTACAATTGAAGGAGTTGTGGAAGCAGGGTGCCTGGAAGGAGTACACTCCGCTCAGGTAGCCGAGATTATTGCCCTAACACGTGCTTGCTTAGCAGGCAATCAAATTCGAGTCACCATCTACACCGACAGCCAATACGGGTTTGGGGTAGTTCATGATTACGGGCAGTTATGGTCTCAAAGAGGGTTCATGACTTCTTCAGGCTCTCCCATTCGCAATGGAGAGTTTGTGCGCTTGTTGTTAGAAGCATTGCAATGTCCAGCAAGTATCGCAGTTGTAAAGTGCATCGCACATACCAAAAATGAGGACTTTGTTTCGAAAGGCAATAGATATGCTGATGAAGTTGCGCGGTATTGCGCAGAACAAGGTTACTCTTTCACAGAGGTGGATGTGGGTGGAATAAATGTGAGAACTGAATTAGCCATGATACTGGAAACTGTTGATACTTGGGATGAATTGTCAACCATGCAAGAAAATGCTCCTGATTCAGAAAAGGAAACATGGGTAAAGGCAGGATGTGTAGTGGGTGAGACTCATTTTTGGGTCTCAGCAGACGGCAGAGCAGTGTTGCCCAATGAGATGGTGAGTCCAATGGCTAGACTCATACATGGTCCCGTACACTTAGGGAGAGATGCTATGCTGAGAGTGTTTAGACAGACTTGGTACAATCCTAAGTTCAGAATAGCAGCAGAAGCAGTGTGCCAGCGTTGTGTGACCTGCCAGCAGCTGAATGTAGGGAAAAGAACACCAGTTGCACTAAGTCACATAGGAAGGTCTGGAGGTCCATTCAACAGAATGCAGATAGATTTCATTGAAATGCCAAGATGCAACCGCCTCCGCTATGTCTTGGTGGTTGTTTGTGTGTTCTCCAGATGGGTTGAGGCATACCCTACACGTAGGTGCGACACCCTCACAGTGGCTAAGTTACTGCTTAGAGAACTTATCCCTCGGTTCGGGGTGCCGGCCTTTTTGGAATCAGATAGGGGAACACATTTTAACAGCGAGCTTGTGAAGATGATTTGTGTTGCACTGAATATAGACCAAAAACTCCATTGCAGTTACCGACCAGAAGCCTCAGGAATTGTGGAACAAATTAATGGCACGATCAAGTCCAGAATAGCGAAAGTTTGCTCCTCAACGACCCTGAGTTGGCCTGACGCCCTGCCATTGGTACTCATGAGCCTTCGTAGTACCCCAGACAGAAGAACAGGGTTGTCACCACATGAGGTGTTAATGGGGAGAGCAATGAGACTGCCATCTATTCCAGCTACTGCACTGTTAAATATCACAGATGATATGATCCTGGACTATTGTAAGGGGCTGTCTGACGCCATGCGTTCTGTGTCCCTTCAGGTGCAGGCTGCAGAGGTTCCAGCGTGCCAGGGCCCTTGCCATGACCTGTATCCTGGGGACTGGGTCCTGGTGAAGAAACATGTGAGAAGAAGCTGCTTGGATATTCGTTGGCGTGGGCCCTACCAGGTCATCCTGATCACAAGTACAGCTGTAAAGGTGGGAGGCCTGCCCAACTGGATACACGCGTCGCATACGAAAAGGGTTCCAGCACCTCTGGAAACAGCTCCTCTCTCGAATGGATGTCCAGCTGAGGACCAAGAAGCCATAGAGGGGGCTAGCCAAGCTGTAGAGGTGCCAGTGGAAGCAGGGAACGAGTCTGACCAAGCTGAGGACGGTCAGTACAACAGCGAAACAGAAGACGCTACAGAAGGAGAAGACAGCTGGGAGTACGAGTCTGACCCTGACAGGTCTGAAAGAGAGCGAGAACAGACCAGAAGGAGAAGGAGTAGAAGGGCACGTGGAGAAGCAAATTGGCCGCAAAGAAGAAGTTCTAGCCTGAGGTCAACTCCAGAAGCAACCCTTCCTCCGATATCAGAAGACTCAGACCCAGAAGAAGGTGCTCAGGGCGCTGAAGCATCAGACCGAAGAAGGTCAAGAAGAGTGCGTGTGCCTAACAGAAGATACTCCACACCTGAGTGGACATATCTGGCGACAAATGTCTGTGAAACCGGAGACAGGGAGGATCCGAGCGGTGGTGGTGTCCAGTTCTGAGCCCATTATCACCGTGGAAATACAACTGTTGGTACCCGGTGTCGAACAAGAAGGGTCACTAACATTCGTGCTCCCCAGACCTCCCCGCCTCAGCAAGTTAAAACACATGTTTCTTACAGAATTGAAATTCCCCGACTTTGGTACCACGATAACAGCACATGAAGAGCATACTCTTCGCATGGAAATATTGAACTATGCTATTGAAGCTGCAACCACAAATCTAATAGTCGATTGTTAAAGGACTTTGTAAATAAAGCAAGCAGAAGAAAAGAAGATTACCTAGCGCCCAGGAAGCAGAGAATTTTAGGGAACCCCTTGAGTGGATGGAGAAGGGCTAGGGTTGTCTTTTTGAACTGTGAAAGGACTTTTTGCGAAAAAGGCTGTCAGCCTCCAGCTGTGTGGATTCTAAAGACAAAAAAAGGATTGAAAGAGACTGTAAAGGAACGAGAGGAAAAGAACTTTTTGCAAAGAGAAAGGGAAAGCTAGATTGTCTGACGAAATGGAGGCCGGCACCCCGAATCGCAGAGCTAAATGTATAATAGGTACACTAATAGTAGGAGTGATAATATTAATAGCTTTAGTGGTAACAATTTCTTATGTAAAGGGACATGAGGAAGAGGTAAAGGTAACTGATGCGAATTCTGTAGTAACACTTACACCCACTGTTGCAGGTGAGAAAAGGGAAAACACTCAAGAGAAAGCGTTATTGGCTGCAGAAGCCCGCAGGTTACATGTAGACGAGTCCCAAGGAGACTTTAGGTCAAATGCTTATGCTAAACTTTTGTATGAATACGTGGATGCCATGGAGGTTAAGGATTGCTACGTCTGCATGCAGTTGCCTGCGTCTGTAGATGAAGGAATTCGATATCATCACCTCCCTCTGACATATGGCATTACATGTAGCTTATTGCTTAGTATATTTTATGAGAGAGATAGTTTTGAATACTATTTCTCCAATTATGATTCTGTGTTGCCAGAAGTCCCGAATTATAAGCAGATGAATAAATGGGATTACTGGAAGAGTGAAGACAGATTGGCCAAGTTCTTCATTCCTTGGATTACCTTAGATACTTCACATGCCCGTAGAAATAATCTGACATGCAAGGTGTCAGAAGTCGAGAAAAAGTTCATAGGGCAGGTGGATGATCGTTACAGGAGACAAAAGATTTTGAAAAAATCAGGACAAGGGAAATTAGATTGGACCGAGGAAGAGAAGTCACATAAGAGAAAGGGTAGTAGTGGTCCAATAGCTTTAGATAAAGCGCAGAAAGGAAAGTTATGTCTTCACCGAGCCAAAACGTATTATGAAAATGTATACGTGGGTGAAGTTGACTGTGAACATGCTTTTAATTTAGAGTACTACACTAAGGATTTCCTGAAGGGAATGCAAGTAATTCCAAATGTGTATTTTGTATGTGGAAGAAATGCTTACGTGAGACTACCTGACAACTGGTATGGATCATGTTACTTGGCAATTGTCTTCCCCAAAATATATCATGCACAAGACTTATTGATCATTGAGGGCCAGACATCATCGAGGGGAAGGAGAGATTTAGGCGATGCAGAAATGGTTGGAGATGTCTTTGGAGCTATGTTCCCTCTTTTGGGAATAATCCTTAATGATGTTAAAATTAGACGACTGGCAACAGTTGTCGACAGGTTGTCTGCCAGCACTGCTCAGTCCTTAATGCTGGTAGAAGGAGAGATGCAATCGATAAGGGCTATGGTTCTTCAAAATCGGCTTGCATTAGATGTCTTATTAGCAAAAGAGGGCGGAGTCTGTAAGGCTTTGAAGGTTCAGGAATGTTGCACTTACATTCCAGACCTTTCAAAACCCCTTGAGAAAGTTATTAAGAACATAACTAATATACACAAAGAGATCGAAGACTTGAGTAGAGAAAATGTCTGGGAAAAGGTGGGCCACGGAATGAGTACAGTTGGAGGGTGGTTTTCCACCTTAGGCAAAAGCTTTATTTGGTATATCCTAAAGCCTATCATCATAATATTGATCTGTGGGATAATATTGTGGGGATTGGTGAGGGTATTCAAATGGTACAGAGCAAGAAGGTCAGAAAGGGCCCAAAGAGAACAGTTGCAGAGATTGGCTGCCATACAAGATAATCAGTACAGGAGCCTGAGAGCTCTGGAAGCGCAGAGAATGCCAGCAATAACTGCAGTTTAAATGTTAGTGATGACCCCGAGAGGTCATCAAAGGGGGGAACTGAGAGAGCGCAAACTGATATAAATGTATGAGTACATCACACTTACCTATAGTAAGCACAAGTCATGATGAGAAATGCCATGAGTGCTAATAGTATCTGAAATTATATTCTAAATGTATAGCTAATATAGAGATTTAAGTAAAAGTGGAACTAATACAGAAATGTGTGACATTATATGATTTTATTAGACGTGATTATTTTGAATCTATGTCGTGTAGCTGTTAACATATAAGATGGTCTGTGGTAAAACGCAGAACGTGGTAGGCCTCAGGGCCAGAGCTGGAGCTAAAAGGGAAGGTGTTTCTTTTCACGACACAGATTGTTTAACGTTTTTGGTCATTGCATTAATGGGCCATGATTTAGAGTAATGTTTTCTAAATAATAGAATAAGAGTTTTAACATGCTTTAATTAAATGAAGAAATTGAATGCTATAATCATAATGTGAAATATTGTAGGCCTGAAATGTTTTAGCATTGATTTACACGTACATGTCTGGGCTGAGAAATGTTGCAAGCCTTTTTAGAAGTCTATGAGAGTTGGGTTCTTGGCGGCAGATATCTGTCTGCAACAGGAAAGGGGGGATCCAATTATAAGTGAATGAATAGAGGTCTGTTCAGTAGACGGCCCAGACATGGAGGAGGGTTCTGGAATGTTTAAGGGGTATCAGCGGGCCGGAGAAGAGACTGAGAAGCAAGGTCAACTCTAACGTCTGAGGCCCAATACAAAGCATCATGGAAAAAGCCTGAAGTTGCACCACGTGAGAGGCGTTTCGCAAGGGGCGTCTCAAATGTTGTTGACTGTTTTGTATTAGGGACAGCACCCCTGGGTGGAGTTAGAGCAGAGACCTGAGGACCCTTTAGAGAGCGGATGGGTAGGCAGTGAGGGGTCATGACTGGAGAACTTTAGGTTTTCACCAAGAGACTTAGAGTGGGTGACTTCCCTTGGGGGTCATTCATTGCTGACACCTTTGTTAGGTTGGGATTTGGTTAAGTAGGGATACCATCTAGAACAGGGTAGGGACGCCTAACCTGTGTTTGTTTTCCTCCAACCTAAATGAAGGAGAGATATGCGTCTATGCTGATAGCTTTGCTATTTTTAGAACTTGTGTTAGTGATTTCTGTTGCTCGTCTGAGGGCTTTTCGAGAGCACATGTATGTAATTGGACCTGTGTATCTCGTGAATCTCATTCTGAGATGCTTGTATTTGCAGCTCATTATATCTTTACAATAAACTTTTGAAACCTAGAAGTTGTCCGTGATCTTTGAGAGTAGAGTCCTTTCTTGGGTGAACTAATTTGCAGATAGGTGTACTGTTTCCTTCCAAGACAGGCAATAAAGGTTCAGTCGACCAGATCGAGGTTTGGATCAATAGATATAAGGTATCGATCAAAATCTCGCCCTTTCAGGTCCTCGTGCTCCGGGCTGAGCCTCGCGCAGGCCACCAGGATGGCGACTTCAAAGGCGCTCCGTCTTCCCTCTCCCGGTCGAGGCACTTTCCTTCCTGTCCGCTTGATTAATTTTCTTTGTTGAATGCCGAGCTATCTGGAAACTCTCTTGGCAGATGAAACGCATCAATAATGGCAACTGTCCTCCCAAGACCGTCTTTTTGAACTGGCTGCGGTTTTTGCAGCAGGAGACAGTCAAGTAGTGTTTCTTGAAAGGGGAGAGTGTATTATCTGGATGTGGGAAACTGCATGTTTTATCGTGTACCCGGCACTTTATTACTTGTGCTGCATCCAAGTTTCAGTTGACTAAATCGGAAAAAAACACTGAAATGTTAGATGTGATAGGAAATTACTCTTGCTGCCGGGAAGCGCTGTGGTCTTTGCAAAGAGGTGGAAAGCGCTATACAAACGTGAATGCAATAATATTTTAAAAATAAGGGGGCATATTACAAAAGATTAGCGATATTTATCGCTAACTAGGGTTAGCAACAAATTTGTTATCGCTAAGCATCGCCGGAAATTATCGCTGAGATAACGTGCTATTAGCAACGTTTATCTCCAAAGCGATACATTTTCCGGCGATAGCCTGAATATCGCTGAGAATACAGCGATATTCACGCATTATTGACAAAATGCTCTCAGCCATGTTATCCACCTCCCATTGAATAACATGGCTAAGAACTGGTCAGAGCAGGTGTTAGTTTTTGGCGATAACGGGAATATTTCCATCGCTACGCCTGCCTTGCTAATAGGCGATAGCGACTGCTTTCAGTCGCTAACAGGTTGGGTACGCCCACTTTGCATGTCATTAGCGATAAATATCGCTGACATGCAAAGGGGGACCCAAACCGCTCGCTATCGCCTAAAGCTGTCGCTAACTGCTGTTAGCGACAGCTTGCTAATAGAGCGATAGAATTATCGCCGCTTAGCGGCTGAAAACAGCCGCTAAAGCGGCGATAATTGCCTATCGCCCTGCTTGGTAAAATGCCCCAAGATCCGCAAAGCTATTCCCTACACAACTTGGTCCCCACTCACTTGGTCATATTGTTTTCAATTTTCTGATTACCACTTTTCAAATTTGTTACTTGTTGTTATGTATTCACCGCTTCAGGTGGGGTCTGCTCATGGCATCCTATTTCCTTCCTGTTAACACACTGTTTTCTCAAAATGATATAGGGGTCGTCGTTCCTCAGCACTGTCCACCAATTAATGAATGCCTTTGAAGGATGACAGGCTAAGTGGGCCCCGGCTTGAGTTGTACCTGTGGTCACCAGTTTTCATTTCCATCCTGTAGTAAATCAGGGCACTAGAGGCCTCATTACGATATCGGTCGGAGTTGCCTCTGTCCAATATCGTCTCAGTGTGTCAACCGACTGACCATAGGTTGGCAGTTCCGCACACCGAATTAGGATGCGTCCACACATGGTGCATTCGCAACCTCCCATTTAGCAGATATCTCACGGTGCATGCAACTCGGTGCAGGGATTTTCAGGGAGGCCCAGGGTCACAACCGGAGGGCCAGGGGGAAGGGGGCTCTGCTACGGGCCCCCAAAATTGCTTTCCGACAGCCTTTCCATGTAAGAAAGGACAACATGGAATGACTGTTGGAAACCAACATCATAATCCTGACGATGGAAACGCTGTCCTTAAGGAATTATGAGCCCGTTTCGACTGGCCGACAGGCTACTTCAGCCCATCGCAAGTGAGTTGCTTTTCTCTGGGGTTTACACTCCAGCGGCCGACTTTTGTAATTTGGCAGTCAGAGTGTAAACCTACCATGTCGGTTGGAAAGCCTCCGACCAGAGTTCGGGGGCTTTCCGACGGACAGCGTAAAAAGGCTCTAAGGGGCAGGCCACTGCCCCAAACAAATATTCAAAGCTGGGGCAGAGTTAATGACCTCAGTGGCACATGATTGACTCTGTCCCAACGAGCGATGTAGGATGAGTACCAGGGGCCCCAATACCGCCCCCTTCAGTCTGGTTTAGCGAAAACAGACACAATAACTGGTATCCAGCGAACGCCCCCCGTCCCCCTACACCCAGTGGCACTGCTCCAGCTGCACTATTGATATGTTCACCCCCAGCAGCCACCATCCCCTTTTGGCCTATCAGAATCACCGGCCTGTCGGCACTTGCCTGACTTCCCCAAGAGAGCAGTCTAGCTGCGGCTTTCGTGTAACATCACCCCAAATATGAAAACAAGATAAAGGTTCGGCTGGAGACTACAAAGTAATTGCTTTCGGTGTGATTGACAGGCCGGCGGGAAGCTGTCTGAACCCACCTCTCACGAACTTGTCATCTGGCTAATTGGTCGCGTAAACCTCATTCCCCCCAGTGCGTGAATCTGCTGTCTGCACATTAATAGCCCAAAAGTGAACTTGGCCTCCAGGGAGCCGTGAAGGGCCAAGCAGGCTAATTGAATTATGCTCGCAGGTGAAAGGCTGATCCCCTTTAATTAGCAGTGCTGCAGGCAGATTAGATGTCCCACAACTGTATCTGAGTGTGGGTGGGGGATACGTGCAGTAGGTGTGAAGTGGGAGAGGTGGGAGGCAGGGACAGAAACCACACAAAGGGAGCTAATGCTTAAATTCAAAATATGGCTTTTTCTAACTCATAATGACTTCAAATTAAAACATTTTTTATTGATTCATAAAAATGTAACCCTTGCAACTTTCCTCTCTTGGATTTTACAATAAAATTCAATCGTCCCGTTGTTCACTCAAATCTGTGCCCAAGCTAATAAACAGTTAATTTTATTCTCCGAGGAATCACTTTCCAGTCTTTTTAGTTGGTCAGCCTACAATCTCATTCTACAGTCATAAGATATAATGGTAACACTCGCATATGAAAGGGTAGGGCAAAGATAGAGATGGAAACAATACTTTGTCAAACATCGTTCCAGTGGTAGGATAGTAGTAGGATAATACATGCAGCATAGTCTTAAATAAAATTATTTCTTTCCAGCATAAATAACTTGGAAAATCCACTTTTTACAACAAGACAGGCAAGTATTAAAGGAAGCAAAGTAGATATATGTTAGAAAGTCTGAAAAGTAGAAACTCAGGATCAAACAGCTGCATTTAAAATATCTCTCAGTCTGGGGGGGCGTGGCTTGCACGCCTCTGTAACAGCGCTTGAGCTCCGGAGCAACGCGGTCCAAAACCGAGGTAAACAGACCTCATATACGTGCGAACCTGTCCGGGACCGGTGTTATGGTGCTATGAAGATGCGGTGAGCAGCCTTGTCATCTTTGCGCTGCTCCAGCTGCATAATTCAGGGGACTTTTAGCCGCAACGCTTTTCTCCTCATTTTGCTTCTAACGGCGGCGCTCGCGTTTTTCTTATGGTGGCAGTTTTTCCTCGCATTTTGACGCTGACTAGCCTTGGAGAATAAGTTATGGGCTGCAGTTACTTTCAAACATCTGCCACAACTTCAGGTAATCTTCAGCCTAGCTTCAGCCTAGCTCAATGACTTTCTCCTATGCCTCATATGTTAGTGATACCAACATTTTTACAGCAGTCGTAGTGCGGCATCATTATTTGACAGTGATTACTTGAGGAGAAATCCCACCACAACTGAAGTTCACTGGATTTCACTTGGAGGGCACATGTTTAAGCAATGCGCGCCAGTGCACATTAATAATTTGACAGGTTTCTTTCTCTCCCCACGTTGACTGGAACGACGACGCACTTTTGGATAAGTACTGCCTGCTTGTCGCCTGTTGTTGACATTTCACTGTTCTCTTCAGAGGTGCTTTGTGTTCCTGCTTTTGCGCCTCGAAATATATTTATTACAGCGACATATTCAAGTGTGTGCACTGTATTGAATTTACTGTTGAAGGGCAATAAGAGTTTTATATTTTACGCCCTGGGTTGCCCACTCTGCTGCTTACCAGGGAGCTGTTCTTGAACAGTCAGGTGTCTGGTGTTACTTCAGTGGAGTCAAGTATACGTTGTGGGCTTGTTCACTATCTCTATTGCCTCTTCTCATGGCAGATAACATGGGTCTTTCTCCCAAAACCAAGGACAGGAAAGATAGTCTTAAAAGATCTAAACAAACTTCCCCTACTCCAGAACTTGTACCGAAAGACTCTGGTACTACTTTGGATGTTATTCTATCTCGCCTAAACACTGTTCATGATGTTGCGAAGAGTACTAAAACCAATACTGATTTACTTCAAGTTGAAGTTGCGGCAATCAGGAATGACTTCAAGAACTTAACACTTTGTGTTTCTAATGCTGAATCACGGATAAGTGCAGTGGAAGATTCCGCACACCAACAGGCTAAATCCATGCAAAATATGGAACGCTCCCTGGCTGCTTTGCAGAGAGATCTTACGGAGCAGGAGGACAGAAATCGTAGAAGTAATCTACGTATCTTTGGTTTGCCCGAGGATGCAGAGAAATCAGCGCCATCAATGCTAGAATTTTTGCTCAATTGGATCCCTACTGTGTTGAATATTCCTATTCAGAGGGACTTTGAAATAGAACGTGCACACTGGGTTCCTACATTTAGGCCGAAGTCTTCACCTCATCCTAGACTGGTGTTTTTTAAACCAGTGCGACATCAGCATTTTGAGCAAATTTTGGCGCTGATGAGGAAAATTAAAGCGATTAATTGGGAGGGTCACAGAATTGCCATATCCCAGGATTTTGCTAGAGGTACTGTTATCAGATGGAAAGGTTTTCTCAATTGCGAAGAAGACTTCTTGACATGAACATTCCATTTTCTTTTGCTGGTCCTTCGCGATTTCGAATAACTTTTAGAGGTCACACTCAGATTTTTTATGAGCCTTCTGATTTATCTGCCTTTTTGGATAATCAGACTGAATCCCAGATGGAGTCTACTCCTTCACCTGGTCCTTCTGGCTCTTGAGTATTTTCTGTGAGATGTCTGTAATTTTACTCGTACTGGTTTCTATATCCTTGCGGTAATGCTAGGGTATTTGTTCCTATTTTAGGAATGTTGGGTGATTCTTGCAGCTTTCAATATGTTCTAACCCTTTATTTGCAGGTTCTGCTCCTATGGTACAGGATGAGATTTTTTCATATCTTTATTTTCTGTGGCTCTAGTGACGGTGGTCTTTATTACTGTCCTCTTTGATCTATTTTTCTAATCTCTTTGTCTATTCTTTCTTAGAGCAGTATCTCTCCTTTCTTGGTGTTGGGTATTGCTGGGAAACTATTGTTATTTCTTGCTCGAGGTTCCTTGGTATCTCTTAGCTAATTCCCCTTTTCTCTTTTTCTATTACGAGAGCCTAATATATATATATATATATATATATATATATATATATATTTATATATATATATATATATATATATGTTGTTTTTCAAGTCTTGTCCGTTGTTTATATACATTTTTTCGTCCTCTTGTTCCTGTCTGATGGTGTGTCTGGATCACTGAAAGAATATCGACTACCACAATATCGAGGACCCAAAATATCGAGGTGAAAATATCTACTACAAAAATATCGAGTTTGTATGTACAAACAGGTAAGTACAAAAATATCGACTACAAAATATCGTTTACAAAAATATCGTTGTAAAAAATATCGACTTTACTAAAAACAATGTTTAATTAAATTAATATAAAAAATTAATTACTAAAATATAATTAACAATACTTAAAATAACTTTTAATAATTAAATATTTAATGAAAGTAAAAAAAAAAATATATTTTTAATCATATTTCTTAAAACATATATATATAGTAACAACATTTAATTAAATAATAGGCAATATTGTATATGTACCCCAAAAACCCAAAACTGACCCTGAACCCTAAAAATACCCCTTTACCCAAAAACTAAAAACTGACCCTGAACCCTAAAAATAACCCTTTACCCAAAAACTGAAAACTGACCCTGAACCCTAAAAATACCCCTTTACCCAAAAACTGAAAACTGACCCTGAACCCTAAAAATACCCCTTGACCCAAAAACTGAAAACTGACCCTGAACCCTAAAAATACCCCTTTACCCAAAAACTGAAAACTGACCCTGAACCCTAAAAATACCCCTTTACCCAAAAACTGAAAACTGACCCTGAACCCTAAAAATACCCCTTTACCCAAAAACTAAAAACTGACCCTGAACCCTAAAAATACCCCTTTACCCAAAAACTGAAAACTGACCCTGAACCCTAAAAATACCCCTTTACCCAAAAACTGAAAACTGACCCTGAACCCTAAAAATACCCCTTTACCCAAAAACTAAAAACTGACCCTGAACCCTAAAAATACCCCTTTACCCAAAAACTGAAAACTGACCCTGAACCCTAAAAATACCCCTTTACCCAAAAACTGAAAACTGACCCTGAACCCTAAAAATACCCCTTTACCCAAAAACTAAAAACTGACCCTGAACCCTAAAAATACCCCTTTCATTTAACATAATTAGCAATTAATCAATTAAATAAAATTAATTACCAATTACATTTTAATTAATTAACAAACATTTTTTAATTAACAATTAATTAAATATTACTACCAATTATTAAATTAACATATTTAAATAATTATAATTAAATTACTTCCCACCCTATTCCCCTATAAACCCACAACCCGCTAGAGAAAATAAATTATTTTAATTGACATAATTAGCAATTAATCAATTAAATAAAATTAATTACCAATTAAATTTTAAATAATTAACATATATTATTTAATTACCAATTAATTAATTATTACTACCAATTAATAAATTTACATATTTAATTAATTATAATTAAATTACTTCCCACCCTATTCCCCTATAAACCCACAACCCGCTACAGAATTAAATTACACAATAATTAAAAAAATAATTAATTAAAAAAAAAAAAAATTGACACTTTTCACACATATTATAACATAAACACACTATAAATAATTAAATATTATTTAAAAAACTATATTTTTTACTATCTAGATTATATACTTGGATATTTTCACTGTCTATATTATTTACAGTCGATATTACTTCACTTACCTTAAAAACGATATTTTGGCTGTCGATATTCTGTCTAGTCGATATTTTCTCCAAACGATATTTAAAACTCGATATTCTGTCCAGACGATATTTTGGAGTCGATATTATGTCTGTGCACCGGTGTGTCTGTGTTTTTATGGTCTGTTATGATCTGTTATATCTTTTCCATGTTTGTTTCTAAGTGAGTATAGTGCAAGGCATTGAAAACATCTTTGAGCCAAGATACAAAAGATGGAAGAAAGGTCTTATAAAACAGAATGGGAAACCCATCTGGACCCGGAGCTTTCCCTGAGCGAGTGGATTTGATAGCATGAATAATTTCCCCGGATTCAATCGGTCCTCCCAACTTTACTCCATCAGCATCAGAAACAGTCTGAATAGGAATCGAGTTTAAAAATTGTTGGCATTGATCAAGAGGCAAATTGCAGGCAATCAAGAAGTAGTCAATGCTAAGCGATAATATTAGAAGCAGTTCTCTGCTTGGAAGCGTTTGAGAGTTGGAACATTATGAGAAGTGGAACTTGAGGACTCTGAAGGAGGAACTTGAGTCCTGCTACTACCACCGTCATAATCAGTCCTGGCTTTAGGGCGGTGCGACCGGTGCAGCTGCATGGGGCTCCAAGTGTGGGGGTGCCATTTGCACTCTAACAGAAATTAGCGCTGTTGCCATATTGCATTTCCACAACATTGTGGAAATAAAAGACAAAACGCTGCTCAGGCGGTGGTGATGCGCAGTTTCTGCTTAGCTTGAATTCTTTTTTTTTCAGTTTAGTAAAGTTTTATTTTGTTTAAGAAAAAAAAGTACATCATAATATAACAGCATGACAAAAATCAGAACCAATATGAGATAACAATGGGAGATAAATGGAGAGGAAAAATGGTTCAGATAAAATATGAAAAGGACGAAAGTGGAAGAAAGAGAGAAAGATAAGAAAAGAAAAGAAAAGAAGAGGGGGAGAGAGAAAGAGGGAGAGATGGTTAGGGAGGGGGAGAAGAGGATAAGAAGGTAGCGAAAGGCAGCCAGGTAAGGTCAGACTTAATTTTTAAAGTGACAGAAGAAGAAGAAGCAATTGCAATTCTGTGTTCATCACATATGAAATTCCACCATGTATGCACAGACAATTTAGTATTATCCTTCCAACAAGACAAAATTACTTTGAAAGCAGTTGCAATGAAAAGATCAAATAATTTAGCATTATAGGAATGTAAGTCTAAAACATCAGATATGGAACCTAAAAAAACGTGCAGCGCTGAGAATGGTTCAGAAAAAAGAAAAATACGCATGCAATAATCCCAAACTGAGCTCCAAAAAGTAAGAACTGAGGGGCACTCAAAAAAGAGGTGTTTGAGCGTGCCAGGGTGAGAGGAACAGGACCAACAAAGGGGGGAGGATGAAGGGGAGAATTTTGTTATGCTTACAGGGGTAATAAGAGCTCTATGGTATAGAAAAAAAAGTGATTGAGTAATACGAGCTGAAATCGAAGTCTTAAACAGCTTACACCATAAGCGATCCCAAACATCAACAGCTAACGAGAAAGATAAATCAGTTTCCCAAACAGTTTCAATAACGGTTTTAGGTCTAAGGCCAACAGTATCTAATAACATTTTATAAATTAGAGCAGCTTTAGGGATTTGTTGAGTAAACAAAGGATATAGAGGAGTGGTAGGTGTAAGGGAAGGAAGGAGGTCAAAAGGAGGAAGGGTAGACAAATGGGATAAAATGGCAGAAGCAATAATGTCATATTCTTTGCGAAAGTGTACAGGTAAATCAAACATGGTTTGCATTACAGAAAATGAAATAATGGAGGAATCAGAGAAAAATTGGTATACAAACATAATATCCTTTTCTTTCCAATACTTGAAATAAAAAGATTTACCCTTATACTTAAGATATTTGTTATACCATACACAAGAAGAAAGAAAACATTGTAAGGGGGATGAGTGTTTCGAGAATACAGTGTGCAGTAGAGTATGTGAGTATTTCAGTACAGGGTGAGTAGTCAGGAATGAACAATTTGACATAAAAAGAGATTGTTGGAAAGTAAAATCTTTTAACAAGGACCGTTCGATTGCAATCCATCTGGGCAGAGGGGTATCATTGAAAGTGAAAGCCAATGAGAAAGCTTGTTTAATTAAAAAGGCAGAGTGGTATGATTGAAAGTCAGGAAAGCGAACCCCACCTTCAGATTTCGGGCGTATAAGTTTATGTAAAGCAATACGAGGTCTTTTATTATTCCACAGAAATTTAGAGCAGATGGAGTTCAACCGGTTGAAATATAATTTAGGGATTTTCACAGGAAGCATGGAGGCAGTGTACAAAATATGTGGGGAGATCATCATTTTAATGGTGTCTAAACGACCCCACCATGAAAGAAAAAGGGGAGACCATAATTGAAGAAGTGCTTGAATTTTTTGAGTAAGAGAGGTAAAGGTCAGTTTAAGAGTGTCACCTAAAGTAGAGGAGAACCAAATACCCAAGTATTTGATCTTGGAGGGACACCAGGCAAAATCAGTTGATGCAGACATATATTGGTAACAGGAGGAGTTTAAGGGTAGGACCTCCGTTTTAGAAAGATTAAGCTTATATCCAGAAACAGAGGAGTATAAGCGGACTTCTTCTAAAAAAGGAGGAAGGGAAGAAACAGGATTAGCCATATAAACCAGGACATCATCGGCATAAGCCGAAATTTTGGTCTCAAGCGATGACAATGAGAACCCATTAATTAGGGGGTTAGAGCGGATTTTAATGAGAAAGGGCTCAAGGCAAAGAATAAAAAGTAAAGGGGAAAGGGGGCAACCTTGTCTCGTTCCTCTGGTTAAGGCGAAAAATTTTGAGAATTGATTATTAACAAAAACACTTGCACGAGGAGCAGAATAGAGTAGTTTAACTAAAGAAATGAAGGAGGGGCCAAACCCAAACCATTGTAATGATTTAAACATGAAATTCCAATTAATACGGTCAAACGCTTTCTCAGCGTCCAGGGATAAGGCAGCAAGGGGGGCCTTAAAACGTTTACTATGTGAAATAATATTGGCAAAAACACGGGCATTGTCAGCAGCAAGTCTACCTTTCACAAAACCAACTTGATCAGTGCTGATTAGCAGAGGGATAAGGGATTCATGGCGGGCAGCTAAAATTTTGGCAAAAATTTTACAATCGTAATTAATGAGAGAGATAGGACGGAAGTTTTTACACAAGGAATGGTCTTTGTCAGGCTTGGGGATTATGATTATTAGGGCATCCAAAAAGGATCCAGAGGCTTTGGCATTAGTAATAAAGGATTTGAAAAGTTGTAACAGATGAGGAACAAAAATAGTGTGCATGGTGGAATAAAACTCAATTGGGAGACCATCTGGGCCAGGGGCTTTCGATTTCTTTAGGGATGTAATTGCCTTAAGAATTTCCTGAGGAGTAATTTCAGTCTCTAGTTGATGGAATTCGGTAGGGAGAGATGGGGGAGGGGGTAGGTCTTTGAAATAACAGGAAAGGTCATCATCATCAGGATGCGTATCATCAGTATACAGGAGTTTATAGTAGTTATGGAATACTTGTGCAATATCCTCATCAGAAGAAACCAGAGTGTTGGTTACTTCGTTGAGAATGGGGCCAATTGATTTTCGTTCAGATTTAATTTTGAGATAATTTGCGAGCATTTTCCCAGCTTTATTTTGGCCCCCATGAAATTTAGATTTAATCTTCAAAAGGGTGTTACAAGCTTCAACCGTGGCAAGTTGATTGAGGTCAGATTTGGCTTTGATAAGTTGGAGGAGAGCGTCAGGATTCTTGGAAGAGAAATAGGAGTGTTCCAGGGTCTTGATGTTGGAGAGTTGGGCGATATATTTAGCGCGGTTGAGTTTTTTCTTTTTAGAAACCTAAGAAATTGTGAAACCACGTAAGGCAGCTTTAAAGGCATCCCAATTATTGGAGACTGACGTGTCATTAGGTAAATTGAGGGAAAAGTATTCAGAGATGAAATCTTTAACTTTAGACATAAAGACAGAGTCGGAGAGAAGGAAAGTATTAAATTTCCAGCGATTAAAAGAGGAGGAGGTTTGAGCTAGGTCAAAAGTGGCATAAACAGGTGCATGGTCCGACAAAAAAATAGAACCAATGTCAGATTTCTGAATAGCAGGGAGAAGGGATTTGCTGACTAGAATATAATCAATTCTGGACCTGGTGTGGTGAACATTGGAGTAAAATGTATATTCGAGTGAGTGCGGATTGCATGTTTTCCATACATCAAAAAGGGGACGGGAGGCAATGGCTGATTGAAAGGATTTATGTGTCTTATCAGGCTGGAATTTGGAGGAAGACAGTCTATCTGAAAAGGGATCTAACCATTGGTTAAGGTCACCAGCTATGATAATGTTAGGGCAGTCAATGGAGGAAATGAGGACTTTGATGTCAGACCAAAACTTAGGATCTGGTCGGACAGGCCCATAAATATTTAGGAGGACCATCGTTTTGTTTTGTATCACCACTTTTGACATAACCCAGCGACCCTCACCATCCGATTGAGAGGAGAGAATCTGAACATCCAAACCTTTACGGAATAGTATAGCAACACCACCTTTTTTATCAACAGCAGGAGAAAATACAACTTGACCCACCCAAGCCCTCTTAAGTTTCAGTGATTCAACATCTGTACAATGAGTCTCTTGGAGAAAAGCAATCTGAGCATTTAACTTGGATAAGTGGGACAGTACCTTTTGACGTTTAACAGGGTTTCCAAGACCACGAACATTCCACGTCACAAAATTACACATGATGGGAGACAAGGTAGAAGGATAACATCTGGGTCCAATACACTGCGGGTGAACAACTACAAGGGGAGACAGTGGAGACAAACATGTTAGAAATGAGGACCAAATACTGAGTATAACAAAAGGCAAGGAAATTCGGGTAAATATAGAGAAACATTAGACGAATGAGCATTTCAAGCATAAAGAAAAAAGAAGGGGAGCAATGAAAAGTACGGTAGGTAACAAGAAGAAAGGAAGATAGGTACACAAAGAAGACCACGGAACATAAATGAACATGAGGAAAACATGCATGGCCTGTGAAAAGAAAAAAGAGAGAAGAAAGAAAGAGAGGGAGAAAGATAACAAACAGATCAAGGCAAAGAAGCCAGATCTGAGAGAAAAGAGAAGACCGAGACATTAGGAGCATGGAGACGCCGGCGAAGGCGCCAACCCCACAGAGCGAGGAAAACGCGGGAATATAGATAGGAGATAAACAAAAAGAAGAGAAGTCGTAGGAAGGAATTACAAGAAAGAGACCAGGACAAGGCCACAACAGTCGTCAGGACATAAGATAAATGAATGCAGGAAAGAGATAAGAATTATTTTCAGTCATTGGTGTCCATAGTGGAAGAGGAAGCAGAAACATTTCGGAGATACTCTCGAAGCTTCAGAGGATCATCAAATGTACGGGAACGACCGTTGTGAGTTATTTTGCAGAGACAAGGATGTAGGATTCCATATTGAATGTTCAAGTCCCTCATATGTGGTCGTAGATTGAGGAACTCCTTGCGACGAGCATTCGTGGCGTTTGATAAGTCCTGGGCAATAAAGATGGTATGGCCCGACCAGAGGAGGCGACGTTTTAGTCTCGCAGCTTTAAGAACAGTCATCAATTCGGTGAATTCAAGAAAAAGCAGGATAATGCCTCTAGGTTTAGACGGGTTGGACGTGGGCCGGCCCAAACGGTGAGCACGCTGTATGTTTAGAGGAGTAGATTCTGGTTGGAGTTCCAAAAGTTCATAGAGGAATTTGCGGACGAAGGCCACCATGTCGGCCCCCTCAAGGGACTCCGGAACACCATAAATACGAAGGTTATTCCTTCTGTTACGATTTTCAAGGTCCTCTGTGTGAAGTTTCAACTGCTGTATCTCCTTTTCAAGAATAGGAATTTTCGTAGATACATCCTGGACGTCACTGATGCGTTGTTCGAGTTGTAAAACCTTGTTCTCCATAACGACCCAACGCTCTTCTATCTGCTTGAGCTTCTCGTTAGTTGCCACCATAAATGGTTGTAAGCCACGTACCTCTTCTAAGATGGAGTCCAGCACAGGGTTCTGAGAGGAACGAATTGGAGAAGGAGGGTCATTCTTAAGGCGTTTCGGTGTGGTACCGGTGACAGACGATCTCGTATGACCCGCGTTCTGAGACATGATGCCAACAGAAGGGCAAACTAGGAGGACCGCAGGAATGAAAGTCACACCACAATAGCCAAAAAGTTGAGACCCTATATGTAGAGCTAGAAGAGGCACTGGAAGGAAGAGGACATAGAAGAGGTACTAAGGAGCAATGGAGAAGCAACAACTCAAACCCACATGACGTGCGTCGAAATGGAGCGAAAATCAAGGCAATACGCAGGCAGAAAACCATCCAGGAATATAGCAGTAGAGAAACAGCAAAGCGTCCATATGAAATGAGACCCAAGGGGATCAATTGGTACTCCACAGAGGGTTATATGTAGATGAGAGGGAGGTGTTGAATATTGCGCAAGAAACACCACAAAATGGCCGCCGCTATTCAGTATTAATATAATTAGAAGCCATGAAGAGAGCTGCGGCGCCAAAAGTCATGGAGGTAGAGTAGGAGCATAATGGATGTTCCCTACAACATACCTTAGCAAAATATGTCCATAGGGTGTAGCAGGAGAAACAACAGGCTGTTGAGGCGGTAAAGGTGAAATGAAAACGGAACGCGAGCTCGGTGGTACAAAATGGCGGCCGCTCGCGTCCCACAACAGCCGAGGGATATGTAGCGGCAAAACTGGAGGGCCGCCGCATCGCGCAACACACGGGGACCATGTTCCGCCGTGCAGGGATGCCGCTTGCTGGTCTCCGCATGTGAAGGAAGTATCGGGAAAACAGCTTCAATTCCCGCGTCGTCACGGAGCTCACGGAGGCAGCGCCATTACTCGCCGGCGCGTTAAGCCACGCCCCCCTTAGCTTGAATTCTTAATATCTTGACAAAAGGAGTGCTCTTCTAGTGGTAAAAAATGACTGTTAAAGTTACAAAAGACAATTTAGTTTCTAGGCGGAGGGATATGCAGCTTGTGTGTCATCCAGGTGCAGCACAGAGGCATCGCCCACTGAGTGGGATGGGATAACTGCATTTAATCTTGCAATTTTAATGGTTGCTGCTTGTAAAACATGAGTTGTTTGACTTTACATGCGATTTCTCAATATTTTTAAACAGATGCCTTGATGTGATTGTATTTCTTCCATATCCTTTTCAGTTTTCAAGCCGGAGCTTCTTTCACAATGTTCCAAAAAAGCCATCCCAACTCCTATTATTTCGCCCCCGCCCTTATCTATAACACACTCCTCTGGACTCCATAGCGGAGGTGAGCTGTAGCGCAGCTGCATCTTGCATCAGGAACAACTTGCATCGTGACCACCCATGCTATGGCACTCAGTAACCCAGACTACCTTCTGCTTGGACCTGAAGCATTGACCAGTCCTCCATTGGCATTGTGACACCTCCAGTCCCCCGTTGCATGCATCCTTCTGGCCCTTCTGGCTTGTGGGTGGTGGGGCGGGTGAAAGGGGGTGAGGAACTTGGGGTGGGGGCACGCAGGGCACATTATTAAATTACAAAAAAACACACTTACCTTGCTGCTGGGTCTTGCTTCTCAACTCCCCTCCATCTCAGACTCCAGGAAACAGCAGGCTCCCCTGACCAATCACAACACTGCAATGCAGCATTGTGATTGGTAAGCACCCAGGCTCCCATGACCGATCACAACGCTGCAATGCAGCACTGTAATTGGTTTGCGCGCCTTGGTTTGGCCCTCAGCCAGGGACTGGGAGCCTGGGCATGTTCTCCATTTAGGCTGTAATGCAGCCTGCATGGAGAAGAGGAAAAGTGTGTGTGACTGTTTTGGGCGGCTTGAGAGGGCCGACCAAACAGTCACTGCACACTTAGAGGGTTCTACCACTCCTTCCCTGCTCTGCAGCCCTGCCCGCCCCCTCATATAAAGCTGCCACCGCAGGAGGACATAATAAAATGATTATAACATTACGTTATTATCATTTTATTGTTTCTTTTTTTTACTGCTGCAAGGCAGTGGGCATAGCTCCTCCGCCTTAGTGGAGGAGCCGCCCCTGCTTCTGGCTAAAGGTGCACTTTCTTCCTCCTGTAACATACACTGTGAATGGTATGATTTCTTGATGCTGATAAAAATAACAATAATGCTTGGCCAAGTTGTTGCTGAGTCAACTCTGCGTGGATGGAGGCCATTTACCAGTTCTTTTTGAAAGTATTTTACTATGCCCTGTATACTCAGTGGACCTGGAAACGGTCAGCAAGGAGCTATGTTTGTGGTACTGGCACCTGTGAGCTAGAAGTCATACAGCTAAACTCTGTGGCACGTGTGTTAACCCTCTGAGCTATTATCTTCGGATCGGTGGGGACCAGGTTATGCACACAGCTCTCCAGCAGGCATGCTGCTCCACTGCAATTAATTTCTACCTCATGATGTTAGTCACCACAATATGCACATTTCTTTATTAGGATGTCTAACTCCAAAGCCTTGCCCTTGTTAAAATATGGAGGGGATTATCCTGTTTGTATTATTGTTGCTGCTTGTGTATTAAAGACTAGAGCAAGTGGGGTTTGCTTCAATTGATAATAAACACTTTCGCTCCAGGATATAAAGGAGGGGAAAGATATTGGAGCCACCGAGAACTATATGAGCTAATTAATGATCTGAAATATTTTAGCACCATAAGGTCATAGACCTCTATTGCTTTACTATTTTTAAAAATGTTTAAGTGAGTTTTGCAATATTTATGTTGCTTTCCAATTGAAAAATGAAAAACGGGAAAAATTATGATATTTAAAAAAAATTGTAACCGGTTTCAAGACGAGGGACTGTAATAATAATTTAAAAAAAAGTTAAGCTCACCTGCTGCCGGCCACCTCCCGCTCGCGCCTCAGCGCTGGGTCTTCCTTGTCCCAGAAGACACTGTGACAACATCACATACTCTCTTAGCGTGAGCAGGATGGAAAGACGCTCCGCTCAGTTTAGGGAGTCTGTGGGTTTCTGTAACCCGGCTGTTCAATACACAATACACTTGGAGAAACCTAAGTGCGCATGTGTGTTTTGGTCGGCCTGAGATGGCCGGCCAAACAGACATGAGCACTTAGGGACTGCACGTAGCACCCCTCCTGCCCCATCCCAAGCCTCGGCCCTGCCCCTCCCGCACATGCCGGATGAGCCAGCGGCTTAAAAATAAAACAACAATGAAATATTGTTTTATTTTTGTGCTGCTGGCTTTGAGCCAGTGCGGCGACGCTCCTCCGTCATTGTGGAGGAGCCACCCCTGCCCACACACAGCCTGCCACCCAGTGTCACTAGTGATGAGGTGGCCACCACCTACAACCAGTACCTGTGTTATGAATCATTATCTCTGTGTAACGGGTGTGTGTGTGTAATGCAAATTTCTCTGACACCCTACTTGGAATGAGTAGCGTCATAAAAGAAACCAAATAAATGTGAAGAGGGTCTATGCAGTGGTGATGCACAGGTGAAGGATGGTAATGTGTGCAGGAGGTGTTTTTGAGGGGGGACACCAACAAACACTGTTGTACCAGGCGTCACCAATGCTGTAGCTGGTCCTGAGTGCATCCTGCCTCTAGGGCGCTGCGATTGGTGCCACCACACCAGGAGGTGACTTTGGGGGGCACCAAGTTTGCAAGTTTAGTTTGGTGTTAAAAGCACCTGCTGCAGTTTCTTTGCCTCTAGCAATTTCCAGGCAACAATAAAAATGTAAAGTTAACTCCGGTGATTAATGTTCTTCCTGAAAAGAGATCAAAGTTTTGTCTAGTTGAGGTTTTCACTGATGATAAAATAGCACAGGGGTTAATATCCCTGCTGCAATTAATGTGTACCATGCAGATCACAAAGCATATAAGGTAAATAGGTCAACGGGTTACTGCTTTTCTAAGAGACATCCTTTTGTTACCTGCAGTTTATAAGTTAAAATCCTAATATAGAACAGTGAGATATTAACTGTCATCAAAGAACTGTATGCCCACTGCAAAGTATAGATTAGAGCATATATTGGTGTTGTAAAAGGGGTTAATTTGGGTAGAAATCGATTCTTATTATAACATAGAAACCCCCATCTATGGTGTTGCGTTTTCAATTCTGGGTTTGTGCTTCTTCAGACCAGGTACTCACACTGTACTGCCTACCAGTATGGATGACATGTCACTCCTACACCTTGCAGTCCTCTGGCTTATGTAACATTTCCTATATGCTTATTTATACATGGATGATTGATTGTCTCTGTGTAATATGTGTGTGATGCACAGTGCTCTGACACTCTACAGTGGCAAGAGCGACGCTATATAACTAATTAAATGCACCTGAAAGAGAGAGAGAGTGGTTATAGAGACATGAGGGCCGCTGTCAAAAGGTGGTGGTGAGGGAATCCGTGTTGGAGGTGCTTATGGAGGGGTGCTAACAAACGTTGTTGCACCGGGCATCACCAAGGCTAAAGCCGGCCCTGTATGCACAACAGTAAGTCTGCAAAAGTAAAGCTAAGATATAATGTGCATTTAAGGAATAAGGTATACAATGACAAAACCCTAATCTGACTGCCATGAGCAGCTAGAAAAGAGGACTTAAGATGGCTCTCCCCCCCAAATAATGGTCGCCTAATGAATGTAGGACACCTGTGCTCCGCCTCTGTAGTCAATTGAGTCCCAGTGCCGATTAGGAAATGTAGTTTTTGTTGTTCATGGTTCTACTAATGTGTTATTGCTGGTTGCTTTCAAGAATTAATAGAAAACAGAAAACATATTAGCATCTCTAAGCTTCTCATGAAATCAAAGATTTACACAAAGTTGTGTTGTTAAGCAAAGAGGCGCCAGATCATGACCGGACTGGTGTAAAGAACATTGTGTGCTCCTTACAACGTTAATATTAGAATAGTGGTTGAATCAGAAGGTCAGCATTGACTGCGGATCATTTTGCTGGACCTCGTTTGAACACGCACATCCACATCACTGGATTTCAGGTTGTAATTTAGACAGTAATTCAGGAAGAGTAATCGTGGATATTATTCTCTGTTTCACTAGAAGCCACTGCAATTATCTGAGAGTTGGTGTTTGAATTTGCAATCTCTGCAGTTTTGAAATCTCTTTTTGTGATGATCCAGTATGTACAATGTTACAGTAGTCCAGTCTCCAGAGCACCAAGCCTTTGGTCAGGTTGCCTTATGGAGGAAGTTGTGCATCGGGAGTGTCCTCAATGACACAAGACAGAGGATGATAGTTTTGAATGCCACTGAAGCAGGATGCCTAACAGAAAAAGTTGAGAAAAATCCCACACTAAGGGGCCGATTAGGATGGCGGACGGACTTGCGTCCGTCCGCCACCCTTGAGGAGGAGGGAACGTCCGCAGGGGCTGCGGCGTTCCCTCCGTGCTGATTAGGATGTGACCGCCAGGGTGGCGGTCACATCCTCTATATATAACATTGCGGCGGGTGCAGCTTCAAGCTGCACCCGCCGCAATGTTAAAAAAGCATGTGTTACATTTACATGCACAAAGCAGCAGGCACCGCACGGTGCCTGCTGCTTTGTGCACGCAAATGCAGGGGGGTACCATAGGTACCCCCCATGTGCACCCCCCACCCCCCATTCACCCAGGGGGCCCGCAACGGGCCCCCAAAGTGAATATCCGTATGCTTTTCCATGGCGGAAAAGCCGCCGTGGAAAAGCAGTTTTACACAAACATCATAATATGGCGGACGGTGTCTCATAGACACCGCCTGCCATGTTATAGCTTTTCCGCCGCGGTCGGAAGCCGACCGCAGCGGAAAAGCGGCGGACGGAATTCCAGACCCACCAGCCATCCTAATTTGGCGGTGGGTCTTTGGAGTCTCCGCCGCGGTTTTTCCGCATCCTCCGGCCCGGCGGAAGTGTCCGCCGGCCCGGAGGATGCGGAAAAACCGCCATCCTAATCGGCCCCTAAGTGTTTTAACTCCTTTTGTCTGAGTAGTCCCGACACCATGTCCCTTCAGCCATCGACAGGAACATTTGGCATAAGTGTAATTACACCTTTGGGAATTTAGATTTCTTTACTTCATCCATTGATATATTTTTAAGGCGGCAGGGTTTTAATGTTTTTTGTAGTGTTCCTTGTGACTGTCCACATGGAGCTATAGTTGAATACCATCTGCATACATTTGGTTTCTCGTTGGTAGCTGGCCATGATTTCATGAATATATTGATTAGAGGGGGAAGATGAAGAGATCACTGTAGGATCCTGCCTGAAATGCTTTTTACTGTCAGTAAGGAGGAACCGCCATTGATTTGTTGGCTTAGATTTGATGGAAAAGATAGGCACAATTGGATGGTCATTCAAGAGATCGCTGCATCTTTCTCTAGTTTATCCGGTTTAGTTTTATGATCTACAGTGTCATAGGGAACAAACAGGACAAGCGGTAAAAGCATTACTGATGTACCCGCATCCACATCCAAGAAGGTCTTTCTTGACGTACGTTATTGCAATTTCTTTCTCACTCCTGAGCCTGAACCCAGATTATTTATCAAGAAGAGTCACACATGGATGTGCAAGTCCTAGAAATTATCATGTGACATCTCCTTCAATGATCTCGCTAATAAAAAGGGAGTCGGTTAATTGCTGAATTGGGTTGGTCAAAGGTCTATTCCGTAACATGAACATGGCCTTTTTTAAGATGACAGCACAAGTCCTTGTTGAAAAGAGATATTTGTGATAGTTGGTATATTTGGGGCAAATGTAGCAAAGTGTTCTTTTATTTTATTGGATGAACAAAGCTCGACTAGTGTGTTCAAAGCTGCCTGTTTGCCAGGTGATTTACTTATTAGTTAAGGGGTTAAACCTGCAGAGGATGTGAACAAGGATCAGATTTTGAGTTCAACCATGGTGTTGAATAGTAATCTCGAGTTTTTGCTATCTCTGCATGAATCTTCAATTTCTTGTTCTCAAAGAAGGACATACAATTTTTATAATGTAGGTCAGAGACGACCGGAGTTAATTTTTCTGTAAATCTCAAATGATTTTGATTTTGAACCTGGTAGCGTCTGGAGGTAAACTTATCTTTCGCTGCTTTCTTAAGTGCTCTATTGTATGCTCTCCTGTGAGCTTTACACACTTAAATTCCAGTACAGGTTTCCTCCAGTGTCTTTCCATGATTTTCCTTGCCTTTTTTTGTGTTCCAACTCTGGGGTGGACCATATATGAGACATTTGGCAGCTGGTCTTGATTTTTGGAGAAGTAGGGGAGTAGCCACTTTGTTAAAGGTTCTGACCATTCTTTGAAGGGACTCAAGAAGTACTTGTGGATTGTTGTCAGCTAGGAGGGGAAGCTCGTAGGGAAAAGTCTAAGTTTTGTGGAGCGTGGCGATATCCACATGCCTTCCTTGGCTACGTAGCCAGTCATCCCTCGTGCATTATTACATAGGGTTTTTGTGTTAAATGATCATGGAATGATCAGTTCAGGAGTATTTATTTATTTATTTATTTATACCATTTATAGAGCGCACTAATACCAACCGGTGTCCTGGCGCTAAAAGTGGTAACTCCCTGGGATTATAATTATAATATATTATAATTTGACCTCAACATGACGTATGAAAACTTAGCCCAATCTATGATCTGCCACATAATTAAGATAGAATATTTGTAAAGCGAAGCTTAGAGATGCTAGACAATTCACAACTTTTGTTCAGGATATCTAACAAAAGATTGAAAAATACCCATTAGAAGGATCTTTTGTGATACAAATCTTCATTAATGATGTCATACATCTTTTCTACCTTAATTTAAGCCTTTTCTAAGTGTAAGGAAAATTCTTTGTCAGAGCCACCAAAATAAAATCCTGAAAACTCAACTGTAATCTTGTAGTTTCATTGTCTTTCAGCCAAGTATTTCACAAACATGGTTGGGTCAACCAGCTGAGGCCATGAAACTGGGCGTCTGGGACCTCCTGCATGCTAAACAAACAAAATATCCTTGGTAACACTTTCAACAGGTACAATCCTGGGATCTTCCCTGTCACACAGAAATCCTGAAAGGGCAAATAGCTCTGATTGGCATGTTGCTTTCCCCTACTGATTTCAGCTGTCAGTCTCCCACACAAAGCCAGTCCTCCCACATATAATACTCACAGGCTCAGAACTGTCAAACTGAAATCACATGGCCAGCAGAACTCAACGCATGCACAGAATTAGACTGCTAAGTGCTTGCAGGCACCTAGTGCACTCTCACACAAAAAACTCAATAAAAATGCAGATACCAAGAATAAAAAAAGGCTCTAAAGCCAATTCCAGGTAATGATAAAGACAATAAAGCTAAAAGTCGTATGCAGCATCTTTTGACAGAGAACCACCGAAAACTGATAATAAACTTACATCCAAGGTATGCAAAGTAAAATTCTTCACCTCCTATGCAGTCATGAAGGGATTACTCCTGCCTTTGAACCTGACATTTTCCAGAGAAGGAATGGGCTTGGCAAAGGTTTGTGATTACCCATGAATAAATATGTGGATAATTACTTCCTTAGGCAGACATCCCTACCCCTGAAGACCCACAGCCTACCCTAGGTAGCAGACATGGTCACATGGGCAAACACAGGTTCTGCATCCAAGCGTTCAACGTAGGTGAGCGAATACCTTTGTCAATCAGGTTCACTGTGTGTACAATGATCTTCCACTTCAGCCATTTTACAGTGTTCCAAGGACCCATCAGGCCTAGTTTTTGCTTTATCAATTCTCTCAACTAAATACATAACTAATTCAGCGGTCTAGTTGAGTGGTCCGCACACTCACACTCTTCCCCGAGTTTGTGGGCAAGCCCATTGAAACACGCCTGCTACAAAGTTTCAGAAGGAAAGAATTTTCATCAAACACACAAAAGGTGAATGGAGGAATGTTTTCAATGTGCCTTACCATTGGCAATTGCTCAGCGTAGCATTCAAACCCAGATTTCTTTTGTCTGCCATCCCACCTCTGTTTGGACCCAGCCATATGCAAATCAGTCCTAACCAATCTGCATGGCCAGGTCCTCCATGACCCGAAACACAAGCAACCCAAGACTGGTTTCAACAGTGAGTATTTGTAAAAAAAAAAGTAAGTGGTAGGGCCCTTCTGAGGAAGCCACTGCAGCTCTCCCAACCCATTGCCCCTGCCAAAGCTGTCAATGGCAGTCTCAGCACAACTACTCAACATCACACTCCTGCAAGTGTGACATTTCAGACTATTCCAGGCCGCTCAAATCAGAATGGTGACGGTGATAGGTATTATTCACATTTAATGTATACTGAATTATTAAACACTACCATTGTATTGTATTGTATTGTATTGTAATTGCATTTATATAGCGCTCACTACCCCTGACGAGGCGTCGAAGCGCTTTTTTGGCAAGTAGCATGCTACTCCGGGACCCATAGAGGATAAGTGTTGAATCAGTATAGTGAAACATGCAAGTACATTTTAAGTGGTGGATAGGTTAGTCAGTTATTTGGATTTGGAATGATAGTAGAAGGATAGAGGAGGACAAAGGTTTGTATTGATATAGCGCTTGTTGACGCACGCTATTCAGGAAGCCTACAAAGGATTAGTGGTGAATTGATATGGTGAAATATGAAATAATTTCAGTGGTGGATATTAGTCAGTTACTTGGAGTGAGAAGGATAGCGGAGGGATAAAAGGGGAAGAAAGATTTGCATTCATATAGCACTTGTTACCCCTGATGGGTGTTGAACCGCTTTACTGGCGATTAGTACGCCACTCCGGAACCCATAATGGTAGACTGCCATAAGTCCCTTTGCTGATAATTAAGTGCATATGCCTAGTATCGGAACCCACCGGCTCAAATTAAGCACTGGCCGTTTCACATTGATTGTGGCTCGACAGTCGAGTGAAGCTCAGTTCCAGTTGCACCATGAGCATGGGACCCACGTCTCTGTACATACCTTTGCCACTTAGGGTGGTACATCAAACACAAAAAAAGGGGATGGGAGGAATGCTTGCAATTGGTCTAACCACTAGTGATCTCTGAGGGTTGAAATTCTACCCAGAGTGATTACCAGTGGTTAGACTTACTGCAAACATTCGTCCCATCACCTTTCGTGTGTTTGTCCCAGAGACCTTTCTTGTCAGAGGCCTTCGAAGAGATGAAATTCCGAGCTCTATTGCAAAGACTAGATGCATGTTCCCTCCAAACCCCGTGGTTTGCGCTTAATCACCTGTACACGCAACAAACATATACTGCCTTGCAAATAGTTTCCTGCCCATGGCTGCCAGGCATTGCTCTAAAGCCCTCCACTGAAATACAGATCCTGTATCACACTGTCAGAAGTGCTGCTTGATAACTGAGCCAGGCGAGTGGTTTGACTTGGCACCAAAAGCCAATTCGGGAACTGAGCCAGTCCAAAACTACAACAGGCACATTATAAAATAATTCAAGAAGCCTAACAGTAAATCAAGGATATACGAATATGTGTATATTATATTGGAACATTTTGTTTCTAAACTTCTAGAGTATTTAAATGGGTTTTATGGAACATCTACTATGTACATAAAAAGCTGCCTAGTTTCTGTTGCTTCTGACAAAAAGAGGCAGAAATAGACGTTTGGTTTGACCCAGGCTGGAGGGTTTAGACCTTCCGTAAAAATAGAATATTTCAAATTACTGTTCCACTATACATCAGTCCTTGCCTTCCTGTCGGTTTGTACCTTTCTGGAACAACTGCGAATTCAAGAGCTTTCATTCGACAGGTTGTGCCAAAGAACGTCATGCAGTCGAAGTCTCTGTGTGACCTTTTAAAATTCAAGCTGAGCATCTGGGCTTGTGTCAAGTGCCTCTGCCAATCTTCACAGATCCATCAACATCTGCCGACGAACATTAAACAGCACATCCATCCCCCTGGAGGACTTTCAAGCAATTGTGTTTCTTGCTCTTGGTGTCTGTTACCTTACCTGGCGGTGGAAATCCAGGCAGGCAACTAGGCCCACATTTTGACAGTTTCTAGCTTGGGACGGTAGGGGGGGGGGGGGGGGCTCGAGACAAAATGATTTGTGGGGCTCGCTCTCTGGTATGGTTTCTTGTGCAATGTGTAAACGGAATGTTTGTGAGCGATGTGTGAGGAAGAGTGTATTTCGAAGTAAACTGGGCACTAACATTGGTCTCAGCACATCAGGGACCTATTATTACGCATTTAGAGTTCTCCCTCATCAAATTTTTGCAGAGTAAATAACAAACTAGGCCATTACCCATAGGACGAGGAATTTTACGTTCTAAGCGGTGGCAAGAAGCTCAGTGGGGAGGCGTTATTCCCCTCTCAACAATATTTTTAAAAAAAAGCCTGAAATGAAGCCCACACTTTGAAAGATATTAAATGTAGAAACACGAGGCACAGGAACTGGGCACAGCGTGTGATTATTCAAAGTGTCCTCGCCAGGAAAAACCAATACCCAAAGTTGCAAAATAACCCCTGAACACGAGTAGAAGTAGCATTTGAAATAGTAATACTCTTTGTGAAAACAGCTGGCAACCGTGCCTGATGAATAAATAGCTCAGCTAGAACTCGAGTTTTTACAGACGGCAATAAAATTAGGGTTTTGGGCAGTGTGAGTGCATTTCGGTGGGATTCTTTAGTGAGGCAGATGACCAGGGAGCACGATATATTGAAGGAATGTTCATTAGCTGCATAAACATCTTACAGAAAGGAGGGTCAGTGCATGAAACTAGCAGGAACGCTTGAGCTAAATCAGATATCGGTTTTTGAGAAGATTTTGGAGACTCTAGATGAATCCCAGAGTGAGTACAGGAGGGGGCTGCAGCGTGCTGCAGGAGCTGCAAGTCCTCTGTGTTGCAGCAGGCAGGGACCTAAGCACAACAGGTGGGCTTGGCAAACTTGTCAGCAAATGGATTTTATTTTCAGTGTAGAGGAGTGATTGGGCACCGCAACAGCTAATACTTGTATTTAGTATTTTCCATTTCTACCACTGCTATTCCTAATGGTATTGCCTCAGCCCTCCTGCTAGTGCCTCTGCTTGAACCATCCCTCCCAGTAGTACACATACAACATTGTGGAGACCAGAGTCCCAAAGATGAGACATAGCTCTGGACTCCGAGAGCCAGGTGGCGGCGCTCTCGAACTCCGCAGGTTCCCTGCACCAGAATGGGTGGCCACAGAGCTGTATTCCGAACGCCCCGTTTGTGTTGGGGCTTCATGTTGGATTTCATTGACCATGATCAGGAGGTTCCGAAGGCATCGTTTCTGCTCCCGACACTGCTGCAGGGGCTGCTTCATCTACTGCTTCCTTCCGGTGGAGACCACCAGGAATAGGAAACATGGGTTGTGCACGTGCACCTGAAAGGAGCGGTGGAGCCGACTGAGGAGGAACACTGACATTTTCAATTGTGCAGTAGAGGGGCTACTGAGCTTATGCAATGCAGGTGGAGGCCAACTCACCACAAGAAGAACCTGGACCACAAATCCCAGAGTGCTCTTAGATTAACTCCACTAAAAGCCAGAAGAGAAACTGTGGCAGTGGGTGGATGTCCCCCAGAAGCATTAGGAATACATCACTACAATAAATCACAGCCTTATGATTTAGCCCGATTACATTTCGAAGATACTTTACTTGCGTCATAGCATGCATCTATAGAACTGTTAGAAAAATAAGGTGCTTTGTCCTTTTCAAGGATAAAGCCAGAGTAGGACATTGGTTAATTTTGTTCAACCTCCCTGAGTAAGCCAATGACCCGCTGCGCTGCTACCCCGAGAGTTAAGTGTCAAGTGGGTGTACTTAGTGCTCAATTTAACAGTAGGCCAGGGCATTAGAAATAAAAGGCCCTAATCGACACACAAGGTGCCCAGTAACACTTGTGCCCTAGGACACCCGACGCAGTTCCCACAAATATCCTCTTGCTTCCAAGCTCCCAGCGGTTCAGTCTCTCCTCAGAGTCATAACTCGTCAACCAACCATTTATGGAACATGGCGATCTGAACTTTTGTGCCTCAAGACAGTTACATCTTCTTCTTTTTCCTTTCCAATTCGCTGTTGAATATTCTGGAATATCCCAGTAGTTTTATCTGTGAAAATCAATTCATTTTGACCCCCTACCCAAGTCCATCCACACTACAAATCTGAATATGTGCTGCTGATGCTAACATTTCACCCTTTCTCCAAAGGGTGTAAACGTCTCTCAGTGCTTGAAATTCAATTCTGGAATAATCGTCTAGCAGTTTCCTGTAAAAAAGAGAAATTGGAACTACTCAGTGCAGTTCACAAGATTAATCTGTTTAACTAGAAGATACTTGCAGGGACAAAAGTCCACAATTGACTGCACTAGCCGTCCTCTCTGACATTTTAAATTTTTTCATGATGTCTCGGGCATTTGCCGTCTGTAAGTGCCCTTGAAACCAAGTCCATATCCACCAATTCCAGTGCTCCCCAGCAGAACCAGAGGCTGTTGCTGGGAAGGAGCTACCCACCGATGTCCACATGAGGCCACCCCAATGTTAAGAGTTGCACTCCAGACGTTTCAAGAGCTACACTAAATAGTACGTTCATCGCCTGTTGGTGCATCCTGGATGCTTAGAGCTGTGTGTCGCCCAATCAGATATGGCTGGAAACAAGCATGGTGTCTGCTTGCGACCCACTACTCAGCCAAATACCTGGAAGGTGTTCCTGCATGGAGGCAACTCTCCCCACCAGCCCACCATGGTCAGAAACCTAGAAACCCTTCACGGACCTGATCATGAAGCGGAAGCTCTGAGCAATGAAGATCATGTTTCAAGAATGTTGAACTGCCCCAGTAGTGGCGACACTATATGAACAGCAGACTCTCTGCACCAACATCTGCACTCAAAGGCGAAATCTTGCTGCCTTATGTCCCTTCTCTCTAACAGGCATTCAGCATACACTGTCATGAGTACCTGCTGTTTCCTCATTTCCCTTAGTAGGATTGGCCTTTTCTGGATCCTGTAGTTGACACGTCCCCCCTCACCTTTATTCTCCCTCCCACTCTTTATTCCCCTTGCACAGCGCATCCAGACTGTGTGTCGAAGTGAAGAATGGCGAGCTAGAAGGTGACTTACATTGGTGGCTTCCATGTTTGAGCCTTTTCAGGCCTCAAAAGGAGGGCCAGAGTCCCTGCCCTGTAGGCCGGACTGCTGTTCTTTCGTCTCAGATTCCCTCCCTTCCTACCTCTTTGATTAACCTATTACTTTCTTCCTTCAAGCAGTCCTCAAAGCACCTCTGCAAACTGAATTCTTTGATACTTCTTGGGTAACACTTTGACAGCCCCTGGGTTAGCCCTACAAATTAATTACCATGGTGCCAGTCTCATCCGTGCTAGACCTCATACAGTATTTGCTAGTGGCTTAATAGTGCTGGGGAGTTGGTCTTGTGTGGCTCCATTAAGACACCATTTATCCCTGGTGGTCTAACAGCACCTCTAGGGATTGGACTACTATTTCTCTTGGAAATACTTCATACAATAGTCTGTGATCACTTAATGGCATCCGTTGAGATTGTGTTCCTCATTGGTGGCCTTTATATAGAATTCTCCGCAGGTTTACGATCCAGGAGTCAGTCTATTGTCACTCCTTAATGGACTCCATAGATATATACTGTTGAAATGAATGGTATCTTCATTGGTTGGGCTTTTACATCAAGATAAAGTACCATCCTCTGTACCAGTTAGGCTCTTACAGCATACCTTGAGCAGGGAATTTTCTCCCTTTGAGGATGCCAGGAAAGCATCTTCAGGCCATACAGTGGGTCAGTTCCCTGACATGTTTTTTTAGTATCCAGCAACCGATCAGCCTTTGAGTTACTGGAATCAACGACTTTTGATGAGACTGTGAAGACCATTTGTTACTCTTCAGTCTATCCAGACCACTTGAGTGGGACTCAAAAGACCAAGCATTTTGCTCCTGTTTGACACTCTTTTTTGGTACCCGAGCTACAGTGAAGTAGTGGGAGACAGCGACCCTCAAAAGGATAAAGACTATGTTTCCCATTGTCTTTAACTAGAACCATGGAACAGGGCCCTAACTTAAATAGCATTCTTCTAGAACTAAAGGCATCTGACAAATGCCCTTCTTCTTTTGTTTTTCTGTACCTCAATTTTAATGTGTGTATCAAAGGGCAGTTTCTTTTCAAGTATAACCCTGGATCAATATTCCTATATATGAGTACATAATAATTGTGTTGGACTGTATTTAGCTCTTCCTTCACCCCACCTCCCATGTGCTACCCTGCCGCTGCTCAACCAAGCTACACTAGAGAGTCAGGATGACTTAAGAAGCCCAACTTTCAGTCTTCAGGGAAAGTACTCCACACCGTAGTCTTTTTTTTGATAATTTCTTTTTATTGTTAATCAAGTCTAAAAATAAAATGGCATAAATAAACAGCAAGAAGCATATAAAGTTTATATTCCCATTCATCTTTCAGAAAAAACCAAAGGTTCCACAAGGAGTTAAAAAATAAGAAAATTACTTTATCCTTCATCAAGATTGACTGTCCTAGAGGTATTCCAAATCCCCAAAAGTACCAAACAGTCCCCCACACCATATAGACAATAAAAAATGATATTTTTTAATTGCTTCTTGATTCATATTTATAACATTAAAAAAGGTGGTACCAAGACATACAACACATTATCAATCATTTAGTGCTTCCTCCATGGGAGAGTTGCAAAATCCCTTGACTTTCTTTAAGGCACCCACCCTTTGCCCTAACGCGATGTATTTTCGTTACCCAAGCTTCAAATGTGGGAGAGATCGGGGATTTCCACTCATGAACAATTAGCGACTGCGCAACTAGAGACTCAATAAAAAAGTTATGGGGCTTGGCTTGGACAGCAATGCAGGCAGACGCCTAAGTCCGGGACCTCCGTCACCCTGAACCAAAGAACGGCGAAAGAGTTAGCGAAACTGCCCTGAAAACAGCCCATGAGTGAAGCGGAAGGGTGTTCGTTTGAGAGGAATCACGCGCGCCGGTAGGTCAGCACAACGACCCAGCAGAAGTCTAACGGCGGAAGGCAAACTGTAGAAGCAAAACTAAAAGCAAACCCTGGGTGCGGCCATTTTGAGACAAGGCGGGGCAGCGGTAAACAAAGACAAACACTGAAGAGGAAGCGCTCCACGACACTGGGGAAGCAAACAGGCAAACCCCTGAGGCGGGAGGCACACAAGAAGGACGCGCAATCAGCATACCGGAATGAGGAGGACACGGACCTAACCCAGAAGCAGCCCAAAGCAATACCAACCTTCCAGACATACCTAGCTGGCCGACAACAGCGGGTAGGTCCGTGCAACAACCAGGTGACGCACGGCGCAAACACCAACAAAGCTAGCAGCGAAGAAGCCGCAGCGAAACAGGAACTAGTTAAGGCCGGCGCGGCCATCTTGCGGATGAGAGAGCGGAGCGAGCCGTAGCAGGGAAACGTCCTCGCCATGAACATAAGAGCGCCCGCACCTAGCAGAGAAGCTGCCACAGGTCACAGGGGAAGAACACACAGAGAAGGGAATCCCCACCCGGCAGCATACTGGCCACCTCTGGCGACACCCTCTGTCGAGGCAGCAGACCAAGGCAGCAGGCCAAGCTCGACCATCCGACACCACAAAGCACCCGCAAACTCGCACGAGGTAGGACCAAAGGGGTAAACCCAACACAGCATGCGGGGAAAACCGATGCGAGCGATCGCCGCAAGCGGAACCAGGCCCTAAAAAGCACAGCCAGCAGACAACAAGAGAGCGAGTGACAGATAACCCTCACAAGCTAACGCAGCCAAAAAGGGGGAAAAAAGGGCAGCAACCCAGCTCTAACGTACCTAGGAACAAGAGGAAACAAGGTAACGGCCAACAAAAACAGCTGGCTTTTGCCAAGACCAGGACAAGGACAATAAGGTGGCCAAGCAGATTCAGACTAGATAGCACACCCGAAACCAAAGGCACCGCAAGTGTTAGTATCAACAGATCACACCCGGCCACTCAACAGAAAGACGACAGACTGTGCACACACCTAGCGAGAAGAGGCTTCGACAAAATGGCGGGAAGAGACGAAAAAACAACCAGTGAAAACAAGAAAGTAAGGAAGGACGTCACCGAATCCCCATCGAAGCTGAAAAACCATCCTACAAATGAAATAACACTGGACACACTCCTCAAGAAGATAAACGAAGGCAATGAACTAGCAAAAGCCACACAAAAAACTATAGACAATATGCAAATGGAACTCACAGCCTTAAGAGCCGATCAGAGCAAAATGAACGGCAGAATTGACAGGCCGAGAAAAGGATAAGTGATCTAGAAGATAACTCATCCAGAACAAATAGAGACATGCACTACGTGGTAAAAACAACCAGCGACCTACAGAAGATGCTGGCAGACCAGGATGATCGGAGCAGGAAGGGGAACATCCGACTCCAGGGAATGCCAGAAGGCGAGGAAGACACATCTGGCTCTTGCGCAGCTCTACAGGAAGACCTATTACCAAAAATGACTCGCTTAAAATTCGACAGGCCTTTTGAGGTGGACAAAGCATACAGGGTACCAGCAACAAAACTACAGCTGGGGAAGGGCCCAAGGGCGATCATATGCAAGCCACTGCGGGCAAACCACACGGAAGCCATTTTCACCTTCGCTAGGAACAGCCAAAACGTGAAATGGAAGGGTCAAAAGATCATCATAACACAGGGTTTCTCTAAGCTAACGGTAGAGACAAGGAAAGGGTTCCTGGCTCTCAGAGACAGACTCCGGAAAGCGAATATAACTTTCAGCTTCGCGGGACCTGCCAGAATGAGAGTCACGGACAAGAATGGCACAAGGATTTTTGACGAACCAACAGAGCTGCGGAGGTACCTACAAGGCCCAGATCCCGAGTAAATGGAGGCACAAAACCCAGGGGCTGCGAAAAGAAGAGCATCATCGGATGGCTCCGAAGGTGGAGCAGAAGGAGGACACTAGCAGAGATACTATCTAAGTGCCAAACAGGAACATTGCACCTCAGCACAACAGATCTACCTCAAGACAACAACTGATCTACCTCAAGACAACAGGCGCGGAAGCGAGTCAAGAACAATAACACTAAATAGGAACGTCACAAACAAGTAGCCACATCGCAAGTGGCACCAGAAGCTATGAGACACTCAGGCCAAGACTCCACCGGCTAACTCAGGAAGATGCTAGATTAGCCGCATATCCTTTGCCATCCAGGGGTACTATGTTTACAAAAGACGGGCGGGAAGCATAAGGAACTCGGGGATGATGGAGGGAGGGAGGACCCTTGCTGTCGCACGCACACAGCACGATGACGAGGGAGGGAGGGCTGGGGGGGAGAGGGGTGGGGAGCCGCACAGTACAGCTAGATGCGCCTTATTATCTTCACATTCTTTCTATCTTTACCCTTCTTTACTCTCAGTCTATCTCCCAGGGGGGGAAACCAAACAAGGAACCAGGCCAAGCATGACAACGCAGCGGGTGGCACGCAGCCACACACGCCATTAGAGCTAGCGAAAGAGACAAACCACCATGACTACACAACCGCAAACACAACCACTCTCAGACATAAAAGTGGTGTCCCTCAATATAAAGGGCCTCAACCATCCTATAAAGCGCCGGAAAACCCTGGACTACCTAGCGAAACTCAAAGGGGATATATACGTCCTCCAAGAGACCAGGGTCTCTGCAGAGGACGCGCAACGCCTCAAAGCGAAATGGATAGGAGAGTTAGTATGTTCACCGGCAGTGCACAAGAAAGGAGGGGTCATAACAATCATAAGCAAAAAAGCCAAGCTCGCAATACACGAATACCACGCAGACACAAATGGGAGGGTGCTAGTCACGAGCCTGAGAAGAGGTGAGGAGTCGATTCATGTAGCCAACATCTATGGGCCCAACTCGGCAGACAAAGCCTTTTGGGAGGGGGTGGAGAACAAACTAAGCAACATCCCCCAGGGTGAGCTACTGATCCTAGCTGGGGACATGAACCAAACCATAGATAACGCCATAGACAGACACCCACACAGAACCAGCCATGGACCACAAGAACAAAACACACTCAAAAACCTCTGTGCCAAACTAGAGGTGACAGACCCATGGAGACTCCAACACCCAGACACAAGAGAATACACCTTCTACTCACACCCACACAACTCATACAGCAGAATCGACTACATCTTCATGTCGGCCAGCCACACACATCTCACCGACTCGACGGAGATTGGGCCAATGACAATCTCAGACCATGCACACATCACCCTCACGATCAGCGGCAAACACAATGAGAAACCTAGCCGCAGCTGGCGACTAAACAGTGACATCCTAGAGAACCCAGCCAACATAGCGGAAATCAGGGAGGCAATTAAAGAATACCTCGCTTTCAATGACAATGAAGAGATAGACAAAGGTACACTGTGGGAAGCGCTGAAAGCAACAATAAGAGGTAAACTACTAAGCATCAAATCTAGAATGAACAAAAATAGAAACAAAATAACAACAGAGCTAGAGAATCAGATCAAAGACCTAGAAAGAGGCCACTGCGCAAAGCTTTCAGACAAAAATACTCTTACTGAGCTAACCAAAAAGAAGTATGAGCTCAACAGAATTCTGAGTGAAAGAGCAGGCACGTGGATCAATAAATATAAATCCATAAACCTGTGCTCAGCAAACAAAGCAGGAAACGCTCTAGCGGGATACCTAAAAGCAAAGCAGAGACAACACCACATAGCAGCAATAACTGACAAGACAAACGAGACACACACATCCAACAAATAAATCCTAGAGACATTCAAAGATTTCTACAAAGAGCAATACACAGTGGACAGGGGCCTGGCAACAGACGGAGGCACGAGTCTGCTAGACAAACTCAACCTTCCCAGGCTCACAGACCAGCAAAGGGAATCATTAGAAGGAGTGATAACGGGGGCAGAAGTAGAAATGGCGGTAACCGCCCTCAAACCAAATAAAGCGCCTTGTCCAGACGGATACACGCCCGCATTCTATAAACAATTCCTACACCATCTGAAAGACACCATGGTCGAGGTGTTCAAGCTCTGTGCGAAGAAAGGCAGCATGACTGCTTCAATGGCCGAGGCTAATATCATAGTCATTCCCAAGGACGGGAAAGACCCACAGGGAAAGACCCACAGTTCCCACAAAACTACCGCCCGATATCACTCATTAATGTAGACTGCAAAATATACGCCAAAATAATGGCAGCACGGCTAAACGTGTTCCTGCCCCAACTCATCCACAAATCACAGGTAAGATACCTCAAAAACAGGCTCTCTCAGGACAATACCAGACTCTTATGCCATCTCATACACCGCACAGCCAATAGTCTAGAAAAGGCAGTCATGATCGCGCTAGACGCGGAAAAGGCCTTTGCAGGGTTTCATGGCCATACTTGGACCTGTGCATGGACAAATTTGGACTAGGAGCCAAATATCGAAGTATGGTGATGTCACTGTACAACAACCCCAAGGCCCGCGTAGCAGTCAACGGGGGCACATCAGAAATTTTCGCCGTAGAGAGAGGAACAAGGCAAGGCTGCCCACTCTCCCCAGGCCTATTCCTACTAGCTCTGGAACCACTCCTTTTCATGATCAGGACCAACCCGCAGATAACAGGCGTTCGAGTCAGGGACAACACAGTTAAATTAGCAGCCTATGCGGATGACATTCTGATCACAACCAATAACTCGGACACCTCAATAGTGACACTAATGCAAACAATTAAAGAATACGCCCTAGTTTCAGGCTACAAACTAAACAGGGATAAGTCTGAGTGCAAACCCATGAACTGCCATACAACAAGTACAGTCCTGGGCACATCGGGACTAACCTGGCAAAAGAAACCCCTAAAATACCTCGGCCTACTCTTTGGCAGAGACCTAAGGTCAACTCTCGATCACAACGAGGAAGCGATCCTCAAAAAAATAAAAACAAAACTAGTGTCCTGGAGCCCCAAATTCATTAGCTGGTGGAGTAGAGTAGAGTCCATCAAGATGATGATCACTCCCATGCTAAATTACATGCTTGCCATGCTACCACAAACACTAACTGAGGATTTCCACAAAAAACTCAATAAAACTATCAACAAATTCCTGTGGAGCGGGAAAAAAGCCAGAATTATCCTGTAAAAACTTAGATTACGGAAAGAACTGGGGGGGCTGAATATGACGAACTTCAGGGCCTTCCAAACAGCATGTCCGGCAAGACAAGGTCTACACTGGATTATTGCTACTCCAGAATACACGCCAGTCTGGCTCGATTTAGAGAGAGACATCCTGGGGGGGGGGGGCAACCCAGTAGCACTACTCACAGCAAATAGGCACCCAGAGGCTAACAATGCTGTGTTCAAAAATACTAGGATAGCACTCTTGAGAGTAGACAAGGAAATGGTACGCAGCATCAAAAGGTCAAAATGGGAGTCGATCTGGCACAACTCGAGAATAACCTGCAGGGGCAAAACACTGGCAAACAAAGAGTGGTATGAGAGAGGGATCACAACTCCTGCTCAATTAGAAAAAGAGGACACTCCACTTACATTTGAGACGCTGAAAAAGACCCTCAACCTACCTAACATTGAATTCTACGAATTTCTTAAGATCAAAGCTGCCATCGCTAAAGCAAACCTCTCCAAAGGGAATCCCTCCATCATAGAATACGAGCAAAACCTCAACAAGATAGGTCACCAAACCGCCCATCTATACAAACTCATATGCCCACGCACGTCGGCGCTAAACACCAAAACCATGTCGTTCTGGGAAACAAAACACAACAGAACCTTCAGCGAGGATGAGAAATCCAAGCTCTGGGTCTCAGCCTCCAAGAACAAAGTATCCCCACAACTTGCGCAAACAAAGTTCTGGCTACTGCACAGAATGTTCTGGACGCCAGCCCGACTAGTGGCAGTAGGCGCCACAGAAACCGACACATGTTGGAACTGCCATAAAGATAAAGGAGATCTGACCCACATCATCTACGAATGCCAGAAGTCAAGAACTTTTCGAGCAAAGTGTATAACTTCATCAACACAATAGTAGGGGGAACATTCAACAAGGCCTAGAAGGAGAGGGAGGAGCTTGGCGGGCATCCGAGATGGCCGCTTGAGCACAGCGCTCTCCGGACCCTCGCCGCTCCCGACATTTTATCCTGGCTGAATCCTGATTTCTTGCAAGAATTCGTGTAGGGGACGTTTGGCTGATTACCCTGGCACTTTTCAGAAATCGATTTGGATCTCGTATTCCTGAGATATGGTGCTCTGAACTTTTGGGCTCCGCCCTTGAGGTGCGCCCGGGACAGAGTGCGGTACTGTAGCCGTCCTGCAATTGAACAACAACGGCAGGAGATCTGGCCTTGTGGGTCCCCCCTTCCTAAGTTTCGGTTTCGATTCCGTTCCGACTTGGGCCACGGCTGTGGATGTCGTGTTGCGACTGAGACTTGGAGGCAGATCGGCTGTTGGGCTTTCATGTGACCTATTTACTGGTTTGGCGACCTCTACCCGAGTTGTGCCCCCTTTTTCTGTACTTTTGATCCTGTACTTTGGGTGTCGGGCCCGTCGGACCCGGTGGCTTGTCCTGTGACGCATCTTCAAAATGGCGGGCAGAGGGGACAGAGAGACGCGCAAGACGAAAACACCTCTGCGCGGAGCTCCAGTTCAATCAAATGTCATGGACCGTTATACCCATTCTAAGGGGTCCCCCGGAGCTGCCCTGCCTGGTTCTAGTATTGCGTCTGAACTAATTTTGGAAGAGTCGGCGGAGCCCTCCTTACAGGATATCATGGGCGCCATCTCGGGTGTGAGGGAATCCATCGGCCTACAGTACGAGGCCTTGGCCCACAAACTTGACACCGTGGCTATCGAGGTGAATCTGATTCGTGCTGACCTCGGCAAGACGAATGAGAGGGTGCAATCACTGGATATTAAATCCTCTAGCCTTACGAATGACGTCTCGGAGCTCCAAACAGAGATTGGAAATCTCCGTCGGGGGAACGATTCATGACCCGTCGCCTGGAGGACTTTGAAAATAGGGCGCGTCGCTGCAATGTTCGCCTGGTTGGTGTACCGGAAAACCCTGAACCCCACTCGGTGGATCTCCTGGTTGAGGATCTGGTCTTGAACCATTTGGCCCCTTCTGGTCTCACAAAATTTTTCACGGTGGAACGTGCACATCGTGTTCCAGGGGGCAAAGTCAAGCCGGGAGCCCCGCCGAGACCCATTGTGGCGAAGCTTTTTCATTATAGAGACCGGGACGCTATCCTGCAGGCCTCGCGGGTGAAGGGCCCGGTGGCCTTTGAGAATGCTACGGTGAACTTTTACCCGGACTTTTCCCAACAGGTTCAGAGACAACGTATGGAGTTTCGTGGTGCCAAGAAACGTCTCCGGGATCGGGGCCTACGTTACGCCATGCTCTTTCCCACTAGACTCCGGGTTGAATACAATGAACGTACCCTTTTCTTTGATCGGCCAGATGCTGTTAATGACTGGCTGGACTCATTGCCTGACTGTCCTCCTGAGACAGACTCCGCCGCTCACCCTGGCGGTGCCGAAGGTGGTGTGGAGATCTAACTGTTCGGCTCTTCTGTCTTATTTTGAATACATTCTCAGGAGTGTTGGCCGGCGTCCCTCTACATTGTGATCATTCTGTCTTTTCGTTTGTTATTTTTGTTCTTGCTGAGGTCGGGGGGTGGATGGAACGGAGACCTTTCCTCCTCCGGGGTCTTTGTGTAGAATAGGGGTTCTTGGGCGACAGGCACACTGCAGGTTGGGGTGGCTCTTTAGCTTTTTGCAGGGGTGCAGGGTGGGGGGTGTTTCTCTTCAGTTTGGGGGAGGGGGGTTGGGAAGTTTTTTCTTTTCTGTGTGTTGTTTTCGAGGCGAGTTGCTCCTGTGTTTGCTGCTGTTTCTGATGTCTAGCTCATGGACGAGGGGTCTTGGCTCGGGTGGTTGGGATGGGGGGTAGAGGGTTGAAATTTCTTTCCTGGAACGTTAATGGCCTGGGAGATCGTATTAAGCGCAGTGTGGTCTTAAAATGTATACGACGTTTGTCACCGGACATTGTTTTCATGCAAGAAACCCATTTGATTGGTAATGTTTGTTATGCGATGAATAGATGGGGCTACCGCCTTGTGGCGCACTCAGGGTTTACCTCCGGATCTAGGGGTGTGGGTATTCTTGTTCGAACCTCCCTCCCCCTGGCTATCGATGAGGTGATTCATGATGACCGTGGGAGATATACTGTCCTGGTGGGTAGATATGAAGGCCGCACCCTATCTCTTTTCAATGTTTATGTTCCCCCGGGTTTGCAGGCCTCTACTTTTACTGACTTGAGCCGTGTTCTGTTGGATCTCCCTGATAGCACTCTCTTTCTTGCCGGTGATTTTAATTTGGTGCTTTCCGGCCTTCACGATCGCCATCCCCCTAGAGATACCCCGCAGGCTCAGCAGTGGTTGGGTGGGTTTTTAGATACCTTTGGCCTTGTGGACTGCTGGCGACTGTTGCATCCTACTCAGCTCCAATACACCTTTCATTCTGGGGCCCATGGCAGTCTGTCCCGGCTGGATTATTTCCTGATGCCCGCAGCCCAATCATCGGCGGTTCGTGAGATTTTACACTTGCCGAGGGGTATTTCTGATCACTCGCCGCTCTGGCTCCGTTTCGAGGTTGGGGTAGAGGCGGCGGGTCGAGTGGCTCCCATTAACCCTTGGTATCTTTCCTCCCCTGAGACTCGTACCCTCTTGCTCAAGTCCATGGATGCATATTTCCTGGAAAATGAGGGGTCGGTCTCTTCGGCTGTGTCCCTGTGGGAAGCTTTTAAAACTGTGATTCGTGGACAGGCCCTTTCCTTGATTGTTGAAGCTAAGAGGGCAGGGAGGAAGGAGGTGGTGGACCTTGAGGGGGAGATCTCTGCTTTGGAGGACGAGTTGGAATCTGGTGTCACGCCTGACAAACTTCATGCCCTGGGTCTAAAACAGTTTGCATATAAATCTCTGGTCACTGACGCTGCAAAGGTGATGTTTCGTGAGCAGCAGGGCAGATTGTACGATGTGGGTGACAAGGCGGGCAAACTCCTAGCGTGGTTGGACAAGAAAGAAAGAGTTAATCGTGTGGTGCCCGTGATTCAGTCTGCGAGTGGTGAGAATGTGATTGATCCGACCGCCATTGTTGATCGTTTTGCAGAATATTTCCGTGTGGTATATGCTCCCGTGTCTGTGAGGGATGTTGCCGACTCCCGCCTTCTTCTGCGCGATATCACTTTGCCCTGTGTCACCGACTTGGACCGTATTGCTTTGGACTCCCCTTTTACGAATGATGAGATAGCCAATGCAGTTCGATCGCTCCGTTCGGGCAAAGCACTGGGCCCGAACGGTTTGCCTATTGAGTTGTACAAATTATGCCCCGATAAGGTGGCGCCGTATCTCCGCGCCATGTTTCTAGAATCTCGTGAGCGGAACATGCTTCCCTATGATCAGCGTCTGGCGACAATCGTCGTCATTCCCAAAGAGGGTAAACCGCGTGACCTCTGTTCCTCGTATAGGCCCATATCCCTATTAAATGTTGAACCTAAGGTGTTGGCTAAACTTTTGGCGACCCGTCTCCTTTCGGTTCTTGGGGAGTTGGTCCATCCGGATCAGTCTGGCTTTATCCCGCATCGCAACACTGCTCTGAATTTACGTCGCCTCCACGGCGCGCTGGCGAGGGCGGGGCTTTTGACTGAACCGGCCATTTTGGCGTCCCTGGATGCCTCCATGGCCTTTGATACTGTGGAGTGGCCCTATTTATGGGCGACACTTGAGAAATTTGGATTCGGGTGCGAGTTTATTAGTTGGGTTAGACTGTTGTACGCGGAACCTCTGGCGCAAGTTGTAGTGAACGGTAGAGTGTCGACCCCCTTCTCCTTGGGCAGGGGTACCCGTCAGGGTTGCCCCTTGTCCCCTCTGTTGTTCGCGCTCGCTCTTGAACCGTTGGCGGCCTGGCTCCGTTGGGAACCGTCCCTTAAAGGTATTCGATGGGCCCCGGACTTCGAAGACCGCGTCTCGCTTTATGCGGACGACATCCTCTTGTATCTTACTTCCCCTCGCAAGTCTTTATCTGTTTTATTTGACGTTCTTGCGTCCTTTGGTGCTAACTCAGGCCTCGTCATCAACTGGTCTAAATCCTGTGTATACGTTTTATCTGGTGTCTTGCCTCCGTTGCCGAGTAGACTTCCTCTTCAGGTGGTCCGGGATGGTTTCAAATACTTGGGGGTTTTCGTTACCCTGGATCCGTCCCTTCGTTTTGATCGTAATCTCCTTCCCCCGTTGCTTAGGCTCCGTTTGGACGTTGCCCGCTGGCGCAAGCTTCCCCTGTCTCCACTGGGTCGGGCGGCCCTGTTTAAGATGATGTCACTACCGCGGTTTCTCTACGCTCTCCAGAATTATTATGATCCTGTCCCCAAGACCTATTTTCGGGAGATTGAGAGCCTTCAGAGGCAACTTATTTGGGATGGGCGACCGCGCATTGCTCTCGCGAAACTTTCTATCCCGTGGTACGATGGGGGCATGGCGCTCCCCGGTATTAAGAGATACTACTGGGCTTCCCATCTGTCCGCTATTAATCACGCTATGTTCTCTCCGGGTCGTAATCCGGCGTTTGAGATGGATAAACTTCAGCTTCCGGGAGGTGACTTTAATAGAGTACTCTATTCTCGCTCCGCTGGGCGCCATCTTGTGGGACCTACTTTGATTGCTTTGACAGTGTGGCGTGCTGCGAATGTGAGCCTGGGCTGGGAGGATCGCTTGACGTTGGCGACGCCTCTTTATGCTTCGGAACGTCTGGGCGGTCTTTGGTCTTCCAAGGGTTTTGACCGTTGGGACTTGATTGGGATCTCTAAAGTGGGGGATGTATATTCTAAGGGTTCTGTGCGCCCGTTTCAGGCCCTCCAGGCTGACTATGGCCTGAGTAGTCGGGAATTCTTTCGTTATTTACAGATCAGGCACGCTTTGGTTTCGGTGTTTGCTCCTGGTGAGATTCCGCCTGACTCTTCCCCACTTGAAGACCGTATCCTTGACGGACATCTTCCTGATAGCACTATCTCCCTGATCTATAAAAAGTTGATCAACAATCGGACTGACTTATTGGCCCGACTTCGGGAACAGTGGATGGGAGATGGGTTGGAACTTGATGATGAGGATTGGCAATCGGCCCTCTCCTCTCCGAAGGAGGTGGCTATACCGGCTCGACTCCGTCTGGTCCAATTGAAGATCCTTCATCGGGTGTACGTGACGGGACCGCGACTGATGGTGATGGGCTTTTCCTCTGATGGACTGTGTAAGCGTGGATGTGGTTTGCGTGCTACTTTCCTGCATATTCTTTGGGAGTGCCCGATGGTGGCTGCTTATTGGGTGGCCGTGCTTGATCTGATGACTGTGGTGACGGGGATATCCTTGCGACCGGAACCTCGTCGCTGTCTTTTGAATGTTTGGGAGCCCACGGACTATTCGGTGGCACAGACTAGATGGGCCACCCTGGGCTATATGATTGCGAAGCGAGATATTGCGCAACTCTGGGGGGCCTCCAGGCCCCCTGCCCTCGCGCAATGGGAGGATAATATGGACTGGTCCATGTTCCGTGAGAAAACTGTTTATGTGGCCAGGGGTAGACCCAGGGCATGGGTGAAGGTGTGGGGTCAATGGAACGAATACCGTGGCGACATTTGTACTCCTCCCCTTGTGGACACTATCGAGATTACCCTATCTCCCTAGGCTAGCGTTCCCGGAATCTTCGTATAGGGACTGAGCTGGTGTCACCGGCTCTTCCCCCCCTTCTTCTTCCTGATATCTGCCCCCCCTCCCCCCCCCCCCCCGCTCCATACTCCTTAGTGCTTAGGATATTATTACTGCACCTTCGCTGCTGTCCCCCCCTTGCGTCCCTTGGGCTGACCTTCAGTGATACACTCTCGCCTTTTTGTATGTTTGTTCTCTCATATATATAAAACCTGTTTTGGTCCTGTATTTAATGTGGAGTATTGCATTGTTGATTGACGGTTACCTCTGCGGGCTTATGTGATATGTGTCTACTCCTTTTTAGCGGCTGGCCCGTGTGGTTGTAGGCCCATCCTTGTACGTTTCTGCTTGCTCAAATAAAGGTTTTTAAAAAAAAAAAAAAAAAAAAAAAAAAAACAAGGCCTAGAAGGAATTACCACAGCTTTTTTGGCCCCAGACCTAGAGTCTAAGGGAGACAGGGAACAAGTAGATCTTCTACTCACAGCGGCCGTTAAGACAATATTAGCGAACTGGAAGAACACGAGCAAAGCAACATTTAAGAGGTGGTTTAACTGGGTAACCTTCCTGAGAGGCGCCGACATCATCACCCCGAAACACTCAGCGAACCATACAGCCAGAGGGGAAATGTGGGCAACCCTACCTTGGAGCATATAAACCCCCTTAGACCTACAAACCCCTTCAGACCAACAACAGGCCAGTGCTCAACCGCGAACCCCTCCCCCCCCACACACCCCTTCTTCCTCTCTTCTTTCTTCTTACGCTCTCTGCCAATAGAACTTAGGGGCAAACGAAACACCTGCCATGCAGATCAACAATCAATACCAATGTAACTATATACAACAAATGCTTTGAGATCGTATGTCTATGCCCCTGCAACGCTACTGTACTGTATTGTATTATACTTGTAAAATCTTTTTTCAATAAAATAATTTTGAAATAAAAAAATAAAAAAGTTATTTTGATGTTGCAGCTTTAATTGGGGATTAGAAGTTGGAATCCCGAATAAGGCCCCCTGCAAGGCTGGTTCGATGTGAACTTGCAGCTTTTCGCCCTAAAAAGCTATTATCTTGCTCCAAAAAGTGAATAGTTTAGGACAGAAAAATCCCATGCGTGGCCAACCCCCTCCAAAATGCCGCACCTAAGGCATTTAGCAGACGTGGCCGACAACATTTGCTGCAAACGATGTAGGGTGTAGTGAAGTGCTCATTTACAATAGAAAGCCATACACTTAAAATTCGCTCCTGGGACAGCCTTATGGACCATATGATTAAATCTGCCCCAAGTAGCAGAATCCAATTTTTCCTCAATATATTGCGAAATTGAGGTGAATGCCGTAAGAGCAATCGACTCCTGCTTATACAAATACAAAACGAAATATCAATTTCCTAGCCCCCTCAATTTATTCAAAAAATGAGCTTTGCAAATATGCTCTTCGGCAATGCTAGACATCTGAATGTAGGCCCAAAGATGATTGTGAAGCTATAAATAAGAGAGTGCCAAATCAGGTGATATTTTAGTGTTGTCCTCCACCACCTGTTCCCAGGTTTTATCTGCCCAGCTAGCAAACATGTGCCAAAATTATAATTGCTGGGATAAGCCTATTAGCCCACATTCCTTCTGAGGCATCTGGGGGTGGAGTAGAGGAAACTGGTATTCTTTTTGGTGGGGGGCTTACATCCTTCCCCCAAAGAATGACTCAGCATTTGAGCCACCTCTGCAAAAAAAGATTGCTGAACGGTAATCAAAATGTTTGAGAAAGGAAAACTAACCAGTGAGAGAATCGACACTGTGATTAACATTGTCTGCCCTATAATATATAACAGTAGACTCTGCCAGATAGTTAAAATTGCATGTGCCTTGCTAAGAATGGCAACATACTTAATTTGAACATCTCTAGGAAATCTAGAGAAACGCAGATGCCCGGGTACCTTATATCGCGACTGGCCGAAAACTGCTGTTGCATGTCTGAAGGAAAAATCATAGGTGAGCAATGGTATAAAAGCACATCTGATTTGGCCTGATTGATCTTATAGCTATTCATATCTGAAAAAGTTTGTATTTTAGTTAAAATCTTTTGGACATTATGGGTTGTGCCTGCTAAATAAAGAATGATGTAATCGGTGAATAATTGTCATATTGGGCACCGGGAATCAGCGATTGAATCTCGGGATCTTGTTTATGGGCCGTTGCCAAAGGTTCTACAAAAAAGAGTGAACAATACTGGTGACAATAGACAGCCCTGTCACGTGCCTCTGCATATTGTAATACTTCCTGCAGTTTGAGAGTTGATCATACTTTTGGCCTCCGCCTTGACATATAGATTACGTATTAGACTTATTAGCTTGGAGGGAAATCCAAAATGCAAAAGGATCGCAAACAGAAGCTCCCACTGAATATGGTCTAACTCCTTCTCGACATATTTGATAGCAGCTTCTATCTTGTTGGCTGAGTAAACAAATTGGTCTTTAAAGACATTGGGCCAGATGTAAGACCCTTTTTTGCGGCCACAAATGGGAGATCCTCCCGTTTGGAACGGCATAAAAGGGTAATGGCATGTACAAATGCTATTTTGCGAGTCACTGACTCGCAAAATAGCATTTGCGACTCCTGCTATTAGGAAGGGACATCCCTTCCTAATAGCCGAGTCTCAATGCCCTGTACAATTGTTTTGCGACCACATTTGAGGCCGCAAAACACTCGCAGTTTACCACCTACTTGAAGTAAGTGGTAAACCACTTACAAACTGGAAGGGACCCCATCCCTATTGTGAGTATGTGGGAATTTTTTTTAAGAGAGGACCACTGCCTGTCCTTAAAAAAGTTAAACTGAAAAGTTTCATTTTTCTTTTTGTAAATGCATCCCATTGTCCTTTAAGGAAAAGAGGCTGCATTTATTTTTTTAAAAAGACTGCTTTATTTAAAAACAGTCTCAAACATGGTAGTTTGCTGACCCCAGCAGGCCACCATCCCTGGGAGTGCTTGCCAATCCTAATGGGGACGCAAATTGCGACAGCCTTATTAATATTCATGAGGTATGCAATTTGCGACACCATTAGGAATCGCTAACAGTGTCTGACACACTGTTATACATCCCAAATTGTGAGTCGCCAATGAGACGCAATTTGCGAGTCGCAAATTGGTGGGTCGTACATCTGGCCCATTGAGCTTCCGGACAAGAAGCCGTTTTGGTCACCAAGTACTACTGACGATGCAGAGGGGACTAGCCTTAATATCATGATTTTAGAGAAGAGTTTATAGTTGGAATTTAAAAGGCTTATGGGACATTACGAACAAGGGTGGTCAGAGGGTTTGTCTTTCTTGGGGAACTTACGATGACTGGCTCTGTGAATTCTTCTGGAATTTCACCTCTGTACAGGAATTCGTTAAATAATTCCGCTAACAAATCTACCAGCTGTGTGGCTAATGCCTTATAAAATTCGGACGGTGAGCCGTCATTGCTGCATGCATGCCTTGGCATTAGGAAGAAGTTTGATAACCCCTTTGATTTCCGCCCACGTAATATGAGCTACTTTCCTTTCCCGAGATTCATTATTTAATTAAGGAAGTCTAATCGGGTGCAAGAAGGCTTCAATCACACTTAGGCAAGGAATTGCTAATGGAGGTGTAACTCTCAGCATAGTGAGCTAAAAACACTCTGCCTATCTGATCTATGTGAGTCACCATGCGGTTCTGCTTTGCATCAGAAATAGCTTTAATGGCCCCTGGTTATGCTTCTTTTTAACCAACCATGCTAAAAAGTGCCCTGCATGTCCACTCTTCATAAAACCTCTGGTAGCATGACTTCTGAATAGGGCCGTAAAGGCTAACTAGATTAATGACTTGGTTGTAGGCCTTCATGGAGACTAAAATCCACCAGGCTTTATGATCTTGCACCACCCGCAATACTTCACAACTAAAACTTCAAGTTAATAAAAAGGATCACCCTCTAACCGCTTCATTTGCAGATGCAGAAAATGCCTGCAATACAAATTTGGACATTGTTGGTTGCCTAGCAGATGCTTTCAAGTGCATCTCTTGGAGCAAGATTATTTGGGCACCTGCTGATTTAAGCCATTATAGAATAGATCTAAACTTACTGTGATTATTAATGCTATTTGTGTTACATGAAACAATTCTAATAATTTCCATTTTGGTTCTTGGGGCAGTCATCCTGGCTTCTCCCCTTTAACTATCTTAGTGCCTGAGTCCACCACTGTAGTGGTCACTCCGAATAGTCCTTTTCCTTGTCCCTGATTAGAACATCCTTGCTATATGCCCATGATTCCTAGATTCGCAAAAAAATACACAAATCCGTAGTGCTATGCTTCTATAAAGATTGGGATCCTGATGATCTTTTTTGAGTGCCTCCCCTACCTCCCGCATGTGCCCTCTTCCCTCCCTGCAAACTCTCCTTGTCCATGGAGTCCAACCCACCTGGGATTTCTCTGAGATTCGCCCCACACCCCATTAGTGCAATCCGTCCTCCTCCCAGCCCCCCTTTCCTCATTCCTCTACATCCCTGAAAAATGGCACCATGACATGGGGACTGGAGGCTGTCTGAGGATGCTGAAGGCATCACGTGAAGAATACAATCACTAACTAGACAGTTTAAGAAAAAAATATTTCAAAGATAAGCAATAGGACGATAAAAAAGATATACACAGACTTCAACCACATAAAAAATTGCTAAAGGACCTGTCTCTCCCGGCCCCCTCCCCTGGTTTCTGGATAGAATGTAGAAAGTCTTGCGCTTGCTCGACAGACTGAAAAATATTTGCCAGCACCTTATATAGAACTTTTAATTTAGACAGTCGAACAATGCCTTCTGGAGCGACGAGGCTCTGGAAGCAGTTGATCACGCCCTTGAATTCTTTAAGCATTGTATACAAAAGAGAGACTTGTTTGAGATTTTGTAAGAAAAGATTTCGGGAGTCTGATATGTTTTGTCTCTGATGGCATTGCCCAGAATTAGTTCCTTAATCCAGAAGTCCCCAAAGTTCACCACAATCGTCTGAGGATATTTTGCATTAGGAGGTTGAACTGCGGTGACGCAATGGGCTTGCATGATTGTTAGATCTATATTTTGTGCTGTGGCCTCGGGATAAACCTGCTTAATGATAAGGTCCAACACTAATCTGGCAAGGGACTAGCCGTTCTCGCACCCCTCAGAAATTCCTGTAAATCTTAAATTGGAGCAATGTGACCTCTTCTCCATGCCATCCATCTTTATCTGAGTTACGGTCAGTTCGGTCTGTAATTCATCAATCGAGGATTCCTGGCAAGGCCTTGCATTCTCTAGATTGGAGACTCATTGTTCCACACAAGAAATTCATGCAGTGAGCTGCTGCATGCGGATTGATGAAAGATTAAGCAGAGTTGTTGCTCTGTTTTTTTTATACGCCGCTTCTTGAACTATTTTCATTTGTTTAAGTTCCCCTAGGATCTGATGGAGGAGCATGTTCACCGACACAGCTTGGGATTTGGCCTACCCCAAAGGTTTGCTCTTGTGGTTGAATCGCGAGTCTCTGGTATTGGGGCACATGTTCCAGAGGTACCTGCCATGTTCACCTGTATACCTTCCCAAACCATGGACGACGGAGGGGCAATAGACACTAGGTTCAACCCTGCTGCCTTCTTGTGAGCCTCTGGGATTGTGCTATCTTTCAATGGCATATTTCCTCCTTGCTTACCTTGCTCCTGGCTCTGGTACCAAAGAACAAAGGGTTTGCTTGAAATAGTTTAGTTCCTGAATGGTTATTAAACAAGCCGCTTGACCCTTTCCCCTATTTCAGGTCCATCCAGCGACCTCCCTGATGCAGTCATGCTAGCCTCATTACCTTTTGTCAGATCCGTGCATAGTGCATTTGGCGACAACCAGACAATGCTTTTAGGTTCCACGATTGTCTGGGATTCCTTGCCCCATGCCAGCTCTCCCCAAGGAGTTTTAGAGCTGCTCTGTCCTTTCCTTGATGGATTCCTTAACCATACCTTCAATCAGGAGAAGTATTCTGCAGTTTAGCATCTGCAAAAATAAGTCTGATCCCACTAGCAGAGGAAGTATAGTTGTGGTATTTCGCACAGCATACTTGGTTTGCAGCCCCATGCTTCTTGGCTGTTGAGTCCTTTGAAAGCCTCTTCATCGTTTATGAAGGTCAGCTGTGGGAGATGCCAGTGGGAGCCGCAAGCTGCACCCGTGGCTACATTGGCCGCAACTTTCGTCAGGAATCCTCCCCGACGAGTGGCCTATTGCCCCCCTCTGGGGTTGGTCACAAACTGCAGGCTGTGAGACACAAATCACAGCTTCCAGACTGTATGCTGTTTGATGCTCCCAGTAGCCTAGGGTCACGGCCCGGAAGCTCTGTGAAAGCGCCTAGTCCTCCATCTCTGGGCTCCCCTCCTGCTGCACTCTCACTTTCTCTGTGCAAGTAATCACCTTTACCCCACCTGGGCTACAACATGCGCATGTGGTGCGTTGTGCAGCAGGTCAGGTCAAGCAAGTACGGTTGAAAACTTCCAAAACAAGCACTTTTTTTTTTTGAAGGGAGTGCACATCCAAGCTGCCCAGCATAAACAACGTCCCCCAGGTTGACTGCCCTAGCCTCCACAGAACATATCTTTAACTTATCTGCAGCTGCGGAATCAAGCAGAAACACAAACACTTGTGTTGTCATCTCCAAATTTTCCATCTGGTCAAAGGTCTCATCCATAGCTCTGATAAATGGCTTCAGAAGCAATATTTTCCATCAGTTCACAACCCGAAAGGGCCTTGCGGACTCCGCTTCTTCCATCATCATAGACTCCCCAGCTGAGCCAGCTTGGGAATGGGGGTGCAAAGGAGAACATGCAGACACGTTTTGGCTTGCAGCAACGGGTGGATCCCAACTCTTCAGCCTGGAGCAAGATGCAGCAGCAAGCGGCGCATTACCTGCCACCATCTTGGATGCCATCAGCACACTGGAACAGCCTCAGATGCAGAGCATGACGGGGGCTCTACACAGCTCCTTACCTTCACATCCTAGTCAGTACAAAATGCATGCAGTCTCACCTGTGTAGGACACTAGGAATATGGCGCCGCGGCCAGGGCGACTGACACTGGAATCTGGGGACCATGGTTCGATCCCCGGCTCCGGCGGCAGGTTAGCCCAGCACCATGTGACTCTGGGCAATAGCTCGCTTAATCTTCCCGACGGCCCCCAGCGCCTAGAGACCCTTACGGGTGATTGTGCGCTTTACAAATGTGGACTTTAGGCCTGACAGACCTCTCAATGTCCTTTCATCCTCTTCTTCCTAGGACAATGGTTTTAGAAACATGATATGTTTGTATTGTGTTTTCTTCCGCGCTGCATTTGAAATCTTTAGCATTCCAGAGGGTTGCTGACAGTCACCACTCTCCAATGTGTCTGGCATCTGGATGCATTTGTGAGTTTCCTGACTACTAGAAATATTTTAACTGAACTGAACTTCATCTGATTTTTTCCTGCCTCCACTACCGTCTTTACTTTCTACATACACCCACCCGGGGGTTTCCCATTGAACAGTGGCGGCTGCTCCCGAAAAGCTGTAGTGTGGCGGAGAGGAGGGGAAGGTTTAAAAACAAAAGATAATTTACCTGCCAGCCGGCTGGCTGACCAGCGCCTCTCCTCCGACCTCTTTGTCCACTTCCTTGCTCCTGTGCAAACAGGAATCAGGAAGCATCCAGGCTCCCCTTAGCCAATCACAACGCTGCAATGCAAAACTGCCGCAGCACGGAACAATAAAATGATAATAATCTTGTGTTATTATCATTTTATTTTCCCTTCGTTGCAGTGCTGAAAGGCAGTGGGGCGACGCTCCTCCGCCTTAGCGGAGGAGCTGCCTCTGCCATTAGTTAATGGTAACCCTCTTCAGTTTCCCTGGGCTAGGGGATGGCAGAATAATTCCATGCTCAGTGGATCAGAGTGGATCCCCCAGAATCTTAAGCCCCATCTTTGCTCAATGGCCCTAGCAAATTAATAGGATATAAAATACCCAAGTTCTCCCCGCAAACTTCATATCATGCTCTCTTACCTCAGGCAAAGGAGTGATATATGCATGTCCCCTTCCCACCCACCTGTGATGGGAGAGGTGATCACTGTCATGGTCCGAGGCAGCATCTCAGTGAATGGTACATTCCAAAACTGCGACTACTTGGTAGGCAGCTGGCGTTACGGAAACGTGTTTCTCTACAGGCACAGGTTCAGAGCCAGGTCTGCAGATGGCCGCAGTTGATCATTGCTTATCAGACCAGACTAATTGAATTCCCCGTGAGTGAAGGACCTATGACACAGAATATCAGACTGGCATTTAGAAAGGGCTCCGCTGTTGATTATGAATTGATGCGAGCCTCAGGGATGGGGAGGGGTGAGGGTGGCTGTGGTCTACAGAACACATATTGCCAAATGAGGCAGCCAAGATCCCCACAGAAATGGCCAAACAAATCCTCTTCCTGCTTGAGCCTGAAAATGGCTTCACTAGAGCACTTTGCACCCTTCTCTTAACCAGACCTGCGAAGTGTGTGGACCTTACATCAACTTGCCAGAGCGGATTCATTATTAAAATATTGTTGTTAAGTTAGTGGATATGTCAGTCACCAACCTGCTCATTGATGTAGGATGTGCTGCTGTGAGAACATGGAGACCCCCGAGTTCGAGAGACGGATGATACATGTAGGGTGGGCTACAGAATTTCTAGTGTTGGGTTTTCCTTTTACAATTCATTGCTGTCCTATACTTACGTCTAATTGACACAGTTGATAAAAAACAAGTATATAAATTGTTATTGTTAATATAATTTTATATCGCGCCTAATCACCTGCAGGTCTCTAAGCGCTAGGAAAGATGGTACAGACAATAACACAACAAGGTGGGAGCGGAGACCAAGACTGAATTATACTATGCTCAAGCTTCTCCTGAACAGTAGCGTTTTTAAGCTCTTTCTAAATCGTAAGAGATTTCCTTCCTCACGCAGCACCCCAGGCAAGCTGTTCCATAGCTGGGGGACTAACACTGAAAAGGCTCTCCCTCCCTTCGTCGCTAGCCTATAGCGAGGGCAGGTCAGAAGCTGAGAGTCCGAAGACCGAAGTGTTCTCACAGGGCAATACAGCTGCAGGTGATCTTTAATGTAGGCTGGGGCCTTGCCATAGATTGCCTTATGGGCTGTACACAAGCTCTTGAATTCCACTCTTTCTTTAATTGGAAGCCAGTGTAGGCTTTGTAATAGGGGAGTGACTTTAGACCTCCTCGGGAGTCTAAAGATCAACCAGGCAGCGTCATTCATTAAGACCTGAAGCCTACTGGTAAGAGTTTTGGGTAGGCCGAGGTAAAGAGCATTACCATAATCGATTCTGGAGATGATAGTGGCAGCCACTATTGATCGCATCATAGGCTGTGAGAGGATAGGGGATAGCTTCCGCAGTTGCCGAATGATATTTGTACAACTGCCCACAACCGACGAGATCTGAGGGGCCATCGACAGATCACCGTCCAACTTAATCCCCAAGCTTTTTACAGACGGGCTTGGTTTTGGAGCAGGGCCTAACTCCATAGGCCAGTAGAGGTCACTCCAAGGTGAAGTAATGGATGGGATAACCAAGACCTCAGTCTTGTCAGGGTTGACTTTTAAATGGTTATCCGTCATCCATTGCGCTGTGAACCTCAAGATGTTGATTGGAGTTGTGCAGCCGTGGTGTCGTTGATACTTAGCAGCAATTGCGTATCGTCCGCGTAGTTAAAGACTTTACAGCCCATAGTGGCCAGCGAAGTGATCAGCGGTTGCAGATAGAGGTTGAATAGGAGCGGGGACAGGGCAGACCCCTGCGGTACCCTGCGGTACCCCACACTCTAAAATCCCCATCTCAGATGTTTCATCCCCCAGCTGTATCTTTTGGGTCCTTCCTGTGAGGAAGGATTTCAACCATTGGAAGGCCAAGCCCTTAATCCCAAAGTCCTTTAATCTATCCAAGAGCAAGGCATGGCTGACAGTGTCGAACGCCGCTGATAGGTCTAACAAAATCAGGGCGCTCGATTTCTTACAGTCAGCCATGCCTCTTAGTTCGTCCAGCACCGAGAGCATCACCAACTCGGTGCTGTGATGAGCTCGAAAACCTGCCTGTCGATCATGGAGTAGATGGTGAGATTCCAGATAAAGGGACAGGGATTGTAGGACATGCTGCTCAAGGATTTTTGAGAGAAAGGGCAGCTGGGAAATAGGTCTGTAATTCTTTAACACCGCAGGATCCGACCCCGGTTTTTTCAGTAAGGGTCTTACCCGCGCCTCCTTAAGTTCAGCCGGCAGATATCCCGTATCTAGCGATCTATTGAGGAGGGAGATGATACATTCCTCTAATAGGGAACGCGCAACGCGGAAGATCTCAGGTGGACATGGGTCAGCTGGGGAGCCAGATTTAATTTTACCCATCAGCTGTTCCAAGATCAGTGCATCCATCTCCGGAAACACTTCAAGGGAGCAATCAATCACGCTTTTAGATGTTAAAGCGGTAGAAGTCCCCATTACCACCCCGTTCTCTATCTCCTGGATAATGATCTTCACTTTCTCCAGGAAATAGGCCTGGAAGGTGTTACAGTCAAAAGGAGCCTTAGAGTTATCAGATTTTTTACTCAGCTCGGCCAGTACTTTGAAGGTTTCTTTCTGAATGTTCGCTGCCTTGCTTAGGCGGGACTCAAGATAATCCGCTTTAGCTTGAATCATAAGATTTTTATATTGGTGAAGGGAGGCCTTATAAGTATTCCTATCCGTGTCCTGCTTGGATTTCCTCCACGTTCTTTCTAACTTTCTAAGCTTTGTTTTGGTTTCCCTTAAGAGTGGCGTAAACCAGAGAGCTCCTTTCCCCGATCCCTTTATTTGCTGAACTCTCACCGGCGCTATTTGATCAATAGCCCGAGTCATACTTCTCGTTAAATCAGAGTATTCACGATCCAGGTTGCGATCCAGCTCTATAACCTGGGGAGTTACCAGAAGTGCCTTGGTCAGAGACATAAAATTGACTTCAGCCCATTTCCGGGTTTTTCTGAAGCCAAGTGAGTTACGAGCAGCACCGCTATTGAGGGGGGCCTCACAGGAAACCAAACAGTGATCGGACCAAATGCAAGGCGCTACCTCTCTAAGGGTTAAAGTGGCATCTGTGGTCCACATGAGGTCGAGAGTGTGGCCTTTTTCATGTGTTGGGGCATCCACAATCTGTTTAAAGCCCAGCGCAGACATTAAAGTGTCTAGCTGTTGCGTGGGTATGTCCCAGTTGGACGTATCCCAGTGTAAGTTAAAATCACCTGTTACCAGGATTTTCGTATATCTTGAGCTTAGGTCAGATATAATAGGACAAAATAAGTCAAAGAAGAGTGGAGTTGACTTAGGCGGGCGATAGACTGACAGAATCACCCAACACACATTGTGTACGGTGACCTTTACCCCAAGCAGATCAGTCAGATCAATCGTCTCTGATAATACCTTTTCAACTGTCATAGTCTTCCTATAGAGGATAGCTACCCCACCCCCCCGTGAGCCCCCTGGGCGGTTGTGCCACATTACATCATATCCGCTTGGAAGGGCGGCAATGATATCAGGCATCAAGTTCTCATCCGTCCAGGTCTCCGAAAGAGTCAGGACATCGATATCACTGTCCTGAAGCATATTATATACCTCCAGATGATGGCAATAGAGCGAACGAGTGTTAAGGCTAGCTATTTTTAGAACAGAATGTTTACCCAGAAAGGATGTAACCTTATCGGGGCGGAATATGCCGTGGTTTTTAAGCAACAGTGAGACCGCCTGATCGACCATAGGCTCACCTCTATTCAGGGATTTTAGCTCCTCCGAGGAGTACATGCGACGCTGACCAGTCGTCCCCGCCCCTGCGCCCGTTCGTGCGCGGACGGGCGCAGACGGGCGCAGACGGGCTGGACTCTGGCGTGACTCCGGCGCTGCTACGGCGAGCCCGCAGCGCGTGACCGCTGCGCGTCAGCATGGCCAGTTTAAATAGATACCGGTCTAGCGTCCTTATGACAACTAGACCGTGCAAGCTACTCGGCGCTTCACCCCCAACCCAAGATGTCCGCCGTGATGCTGCCTAAAGGGGAAGGGACCCGCGCTAACACGGTGGAATAACGATTATTGTGCAGGTGAGTGGGCGTTTTAAAAAGAAGGTATAATAAACAATTATTTTTAACAAAGATGCAAAAAACGGGAAGCTTTAAAAATCGCGAGTATATTTCTCCTGTGAGCGCAACGCTCTGCCTTACTCCTTGTAGTGTAGGTTTCCAAATGACAGGCCGCCTAATTTGCCCAGTTAAATAGATACCGGTCTAGCGTCCTTATGACAACTAGACCATGCAAGCTACTCGGCGCTTCACCCCCAACCCAAGATGTCCGCCGTGATGCTGCCTAAAGGGGATGGGACCCGCGCTAACACGGTGGAATAACGATTATTGTGCAGGTGAGTGGGCGTTTTAAAAACAAGGTATAATAAACAATTATTTTTAACAAAGATGCAAAAAACGGGAAGCTTTAAAAATCGCGAGTATATTTCTCCTGTGAGCGCAACGCTCTGCCTTACTCCTTGTAGTGTAGGTTTCCAAATGACAGGCCGCCTAATTTGCCCAGTTAAATAGATACCGGTCTAGCGTCCTTATGACAACTAGACCGTGCAAGCTACTCGGCGCTTCACCCCCAACCCAAGATGTCCGCCGTGATGCTGCCTAAAGGGGAAGGGACCCGCGCTAACACGGTGGAATAACGATTATTGTGCAGGTGAGTGGGCGTTTTAAAAACAAGGTATAATAAACAATTATTTTTAACAAAGATGCAAAAAACGGGAAGCTTTAAAAATCGCGAGTATATTTCTCCTGTGAGCGCATCGCTCTGCCTTACTCCTTGTAGTGTAGGTTTCCAAAATAAATATCAGAATGATATCAGAATGCTATTTCTATCTACAGGAAGACCTGGGACTGGAACTTTGAGCCAGTGATAACATTGAGGTGTCTGGAAACACAATGCATGCATCTGTTTGTGGCTTACCAGTAGTCATATTAATAAATACCCTTGGTACCAGCTGCCCCTTCAGCATTTAACAACACTTGTCAACTATATCAAACTCATACACCACAAACTGGGCAAACTAACGGCCACATGCATCATTGTAACATTATGCGATTTCTTAATTGCAAAAATTAAGGAATCGCAATTAAGAAATCGCAAAATGCTATGCATTAAGAAATCGCAATTTTTTTTGCGATTTCTTAATTTTCCTTAATTGCGATTCACAATTTGCGAATCGCAATTAAGGAATCCCTACCCATTGATTCCTATGGGCCTAGAGGCCCATAGGAATGAATGGGAAGCCATTCTCATTTTGCGATTCGTAATTAAGGAATCGCAAAAGGAGAATGCTATTTCAAGGGTGCAGGGGGGGTCCAAAGGACCCCCCCTGCACCCCTGAAATTTAACTTTAAGAACATTTTTCACACACACATGCCCCAAGGGCATGTGTGTGTGTGTAAAATGAAACTTTAAAAAATGCACTTTTGTGCATTTTTTAAAGTTTTCACAAATTACCATGAAGTTCAACTTCATGGTAATTTACCACTACCTATTTGCGAATTCGCAATTGAAAAAAAATCATGCAGAGCATTTAAGAAATCGCAAAATTGGGATTTCTTAAATGCAATCGCAATTTAAGAAATCGCAAATAAATTGCGATTTCTTAAATTGCGAAAAAAGCAAAAAGTTTAATGCATTCCACAAAAGGGATTTGCATTCGCAAACGGCCGATTTTTGCGATTCGCACCGTTTGCGAATGCAAAAACCCTCGATGCATGTGGGCATATGTCCCTGATTTTTAAGTAAGTTAAACAGATGGGTTTTTTCTGCTATCGTTTGAAATTGACACTGCTGATGAAAACATTAATCAGGGCTTTCACTGAATCCCTGAAGCTAGCAGACCAATTGAGAGGTGCTGGGTGCATGCGGGTACCAGGCTGCTATCCTGGAGGTTATGGGGTTTTACCCCTGCTGTCTGGGGCACTCCTTCTAGGTCCCTGTAAATCAAGTACAAAGTTTAGTGTGTTGGCAGTCCAAAGGTTTACTCGGATAGGAGTATGGGGCTAGAGACTGCGAAATCAACAATGGACACAATAGCTCGTCAATAATTACTGCACTTCATTTATTTATTAGTAAAAGGTCGGGATTTTATTCTTGCACTAAATCAATAATCAGCAGGATCTTAATGGATTAGAAGTATAACACAGTACATAAGAGTACTTTACACTGCTATCACTCCACTAAATTTGTGGTATCTGCCGCTAGTGGTACCTCAATGTTCTGGTCAAATGTTCTCCTAGCATTCTAGAATTCCCAGTAGTTAACTGGTGTGACGCTGCAGGCGGTAGAGTCTCCTGGAATAAAGGTACTGGATGTATTCAAGCATGTGCATGTAATTTTTTTTAACTAACAATAATTAGAAAATGAGACACCTCTTCACGTCATAAGGACTGTAAAGATCACTGCTTGGAAACTGTCTGAGAGATTGTTGAAAAAAGACAACCACTACTCTCAGGGCCGGATTTAACGCCGGTGGCGCCCGGTGTGACATCTATTTTGACGCCCCCCTCAGTGACCTCCTCCTCGGATTTTCTCACTACCACCCGGCAAAAGTGCCTCTCATCTCTCCATATTCCCTCTCTCACATGTATTTCATTTGTTTTAAAGCGCTGGTTAAGGCTGACTTTACTAATCCGCTCAGCTATCCACATAAAATATAAATCTGTTCGTTGCAGCAGGCATATTAACCCTCTGTGCTACTTTTTTTTTGTAAAATGCTTCTCAAAGTATTATACGGTGTAAGACTGCCACTAGACAAAACTCTGATCTCTCTCTCTAAGAGGAACAATCACAAGAGTTTTCTTAACATTTATATTGCTGCCTGAAAGCTGACGCACAAGGAGCTCTGCAGTAAGTGATTTACAGCCTGATTCATGTACGGGCCGTTTTGCGTGTCCCTAATAGCGATTAATAGCGACTCGCTATTGAGGAAACGCAAAACGGCATTCATGTACTTTTCGGGGAAAAAATAGCGACTCGCACGCGGGCGCTAAAGGCGTTAGCGACCTACAAAAAACGCAGAAAAATCGCTATTCCCGGCTACCTGCGATCGGGATTGCGACTCGCAATCCCGTGCGATCGGGAATGCGAGTCGCATTCTCGCGCGATCGGGAAAACGGGAAGACGCATTCCGAGCACCGTGATGACATCACAACCAGGAAGCAGCCAGTTCCCACCCCCAAACACCACAGTGACGCTATCCTTCGAGTGTGCACGACGGAAAGCAGACGCTAAAGCACCGTTAGCGACTCCAGAAACGGCAGAAATAGCGACCGCCATGTCCGAGGAACCTGTCCCTTGCCCCAGCAACAGCGCTGGACGAAAGCGCAAGCTCAAGTTCTCCGAGCAGGAGCTGGAGAACCTGATTGAAGGGGTGGTGGCCAACCACGACAGGCTGTTTGGTACCAACTCCAGAAAGGTCCCAGAGCAGGACAAGCGGAGGATCTGGCTGGGGATAGCCTCCAGCGTAAACTCGGTGGGCGTGGCGGACAGGTCGTTGGAGGAGCTGAAGAAGCGCTGGTACGACCTCCGAGGGCGTGCCAAGGAGAGGGTGGCGGAGCGCCTTGGTGAGGCATCGGGCACTGGAGGTGGCGGACCGACTGTCCCACCCAACACACCCCTGGAGGACCAGGTTGAGAACACCTTGGAGAGGGAGGCGTGTGTTGGCGTGACCCCTCTGGACTCCTCCCGCCCCACCCAAGACACCCAAGGTAAGTGGCATGCGACTGCGACCCTGTCCCCTATGACCGTCCCTGACCAAATAGGCTCACTCATTGGCCCTTAGTCATGCCTATGTTGTGCATCAGGAAATGCCCTGAAGCATTGTGGGAGATGTAGTATGTCCACAATGTAGTAGTACCACAATGCGGCCAGAAAGGTTCCAAAGTGCGCAAATCCACAGCCATCCAGGGAATGACACCCAGCATGCATGTAACATCTGCACGTCTGACAGTCACATGCACCTAATGAGTATCCACTTACCCTCACAGGTGGCGATGATAGCAGTGACAGCGAGAGGCTGCAGATTGATGAGGAGGCCCAGGAGGAGGAATCAGTACCCGAAACCCAGCCACCAGCCCCTGCCGCTGCACCAACACCAGCAGCCAGGCCCCCCACCGTACCTGCTCCTGCATCTGCCGCTGCACCAACACCAGCAGCCAGGCCCCCCACCGTACCTGCTCCTGCATCTGCCGCTGCACCAACACCAGCAGCCAGGCCCCCCACCGTACCTGCTCCTACATCTTCCGGCCAACCGGCTGCCAAGGCCAGGCCCCCCACCGTACGTGCTCCTACATCTGCCGGCCAACCGGCTGCCAGAGCCAGGCACCCCACCAATGTGCCTCCAGTTCCTGCCGCACCTGCAACACCAGCTGCTACACCACCTGCAGCTCGTGCAACCAGATCTGGGCCAGCCACATCCGCAACACAGCGGCCGAACAGCAGGAGGGGCAATGGGCATCTCCATGCCTGCATGAGCGTGGAGCGGCGCATGCTCCGAATCCACCAGCGCCAGTCGCAGCAGCAAGGAGCCATCCAGCTCCAGCTGCATAAAATTGGCCGCAATGTGGCGGGAGTTGGAGAGCGGATGGACCGCATGACGGCGGCCATGGACCGCATGACGACGGCCATGGAGGAGAACACTGCTGCGCTCTTCAAACACCGCAGTGTTGCAAGCAGGCGCCACCACCAGCTGATGAGCCGGCTGTCGGCCTATAGTAGGTCAAATTATGTGGCAGCAAATGCCACCACCCAGCTGTCGCGGCGCTCCCTCACCCAGCAGCACCAACTGGTCCAGTGCTGCGAGGACATCACTAGGGTGCTGGAGCACCTGACCACCGCCGTGACGGCACTTCATACACCTGTGCTACCGGCCATTGTAGGGGGAGACGATGCTAGTGAGGGTGCCTCCAGCGTGAGCAGCCACTCTGCCACGCAGGTCCCGCCACCTAGGCGCAGCACCAGGGCTACGCCTGGTACAGCTGCCCAGGATGAGGATGAGCCTCAACGGCGCCTGGGCATTACGCGCCGGAGGCGCCAATGACACTGTGTGAGGGACACTGGCGCAGGCTGACGCTAAGCCTGCCATGAACCTTCACATGCAGTATGCAGGAATACTGTAATTTGTAAATAGTTGAAACCATAACCTTTTTCTTGTGAATGAAACAAATACATTTATTTTACTGCACACATTAGCCTTGTGTAATCATTACATTTTGCATGCAATTGTGATATGTGGGGTGGGGGAAGGGGGTGGGCTAGAAATTGTTAGCTGTGATGTGGTTGCGACGTCTGTGGCCTTCAGCTGGGTTCTCCCCGCGTGCATGGTGCGCATGTGCTGGTGGCCGGTCATCCCCCTCAGATTCACTGCCTGAGATGTCAACAGGTATCCGGCGCTTGGTTGCAATGTTATGAAGCATTGCACAGACAGCCACAATGCGGCAGCACGCTGCAGGACTGTAATACATGGCCCCACCTGTCTTGTGCAGTATACGGAATCTGCTCTTGAGCAGGCCAAATGTCCTTTCTATACAGTTCCTTGTCCGGATGTGCGCAACATTGTAGCGCCGTTGCTGAGGTGTGGCAGGGTTGAGGGAAGGGGTCAGGAGGTATTCCCGTAGGGCGTAGCCACTGTCACCTGAATGAGAGGAGCAGATGTTGATTGCCTGTGCAGCGCAGTTACTTCATAGCAATGTGACATTGTCGACAAAGTGTACTTACCAAGTAGGTGTCCTTCCCCAAACTCTCCCCTGATCAGTCGTGTGTGGAGTCCGCTGTGCCTGAAGATAAAGGAGTCATGGGTACTCCCTGGGTACTGGGCCACAATGTCAGTGATGATGGTCTTGGCATTGCAGACCATCTGTATGTTGAGGGAGTGGTAGGACTTCCTGTTGCGGTACATATACTCCGTGGCAGCTGGTGGGCAGATGGCGACGTGGGTACAGTCTATGCAGCCGAGGACATGGGGAAAATGGGCGACATTATAAAATTGTAGTTTTGTCAGGTCCAATTCCTGTTGGCTCGTGGGAAATGTGATGTGCCGGTGGAGCTGGCTGAGCATGGCGTCAACAAAAGTGTGGAGGCAGCGTGACATGGTGGGCTGGGATATCCCCCCAGCAGCGGCTACTATGCCCTGGAAACTGCCGGAGGCCAGGAGGTGCAGGCAGCCCAATACCTGCACATGTGTGGGCACAGAATTGTTTCGCCTTGTTGGGTGCTGCATGATGGGGTCGAGTTCTTGTATCAGCCAGGTGATCATTTCCCCATTCAGCCTGTATTTAGCATAAATCTGTTCTCTGGTTTGGCCCAGCAAGGTGACCCGCTGCCGGTAAATCCTTGCCTGCCTCATGCGTCTCCTCCGTGCTGCTCGCTGTAGCCTTCGCCGCCTCACCACCATGTACATCCCAGGCATTGTGGAACGCCTAATGCTGCTGCTGAATGTCCTTATGTGTGATTGGTCAGGCCTGGACCTGTTGGTGATTGGCCAGCAGTTTTTCAAATTTTACTTAATCATGGCTTTTATGGTTACCACCTGCTTTGAGTTGTCCTTAAATTGCGCCGCGCAAACGTGCGAATTAGCGCTTTTTCGCTAATGTATTTATTTCATGAATGCCGATTGAGACAATATTGCATTTCGCTATTCATTTCGCAGATTCCGTGGTTGGTCGCTATTTCCGTATCGCTAATGCTCGACTACCCGGAGTCTGCGACTATTATAGCGTAATCGCTATTTAAATCGCTATTATTTTTTTGCGAATTCGCTATTTCGTACTTGAATGCCGTTTCCGTGTTTTGCACCCGCAATTGCTTTTTCGCAGCCATTGCGGGCGCTATTTCGCTTCATGAATCAGGCTGTTAAATCGTAAGTTACTGCTAAACACAGTGCCCCCCTTCCCAAGGTCGGTTCCCCCCTTCCAGGTCAGCACCCAGTGCCTCCTCCATGATGGACTGGTACCTGGGAACCCCCCCCCCACACTCCCAGTGCCTTGAGACCCTTATGGGTGAGTAGTCACGCTTAACAAACACCCAGTGCGGCCACACCAGTCGCATTGCCCTAAAGCCAGCCCTGACTATTGTTCAGTGTTCAAGTGCAAGAAAATATCAGGGCCTGCTGTAATACTACTTTACAAAAAGTAAAAGAAGGTCCTGAATACTGGCACATTGCGTTTAAAACATTTTAGAACATTTACCTGACCAATAGTGCATGAGCGCAAGTGTGGAAAGGTCACAAACAGCAACGTGCAGAATGTGTTTCAGCAACCACATCGAAGGGAAGCAGTTTAAACACAAATATAGTCCAGGCCACTAGAATTATGCGATTGTGGCGGTTTCGTATTGTTATGTATTTGCAGCATATGCCACATTATACATCATGCTGCCTAATCTGCAGATTTTAACAAAAAATATTTTCTTCTAGCTCAAACGGTTCAACAGTTACCAGAAACGCAGCAACAGTTGTTACTTCGCAGTGGAAGGTCCTTCGCAAAGGTTGAGAAGTCGCCTATCTGTTGCTGATTGCTATATTTAGGTGTTAAATTGGGGCATAGGTTGTACCACATTAGTATCACTTTAACACCTAAATATAGCAATACCATAGGACAGGGGGAGGTTGGGGGAAACAGAAGTTGGGAGTAAAAGCAGGTGACGGGGATGGGGGTAAACAGACGATGGGGGGGATGGAGACCGTGCAGTGCCATGCATGGCCAAAACAAATTATAAGGTTTCTCAGGAGAGCATGGCCAGTGGAAGTGCACTGGCCTCAAACAGGAAGCAGTTTCGGGGTCCATGTTCCACAGTATGGACAGAAGCACGGAGAAGACTGTAGGAAAAGGTGAGCAGCCAAGTGGAAGCAGGAGGCAGGACCAGTAAGAACCAAGGAAACTAGAGTGAAGTGGAAGTCAACCAATGGTAAGTATTGGTAAGTAATGGGCGGGTTCTAAGTCTGTTTTAAACCTGTAACAATAGCTTTCCCAAACAGTGTGAAACTTAAAAATGGCAAAATAATGTAGTAATACCATCATAAAATGTGCCTCATTACGCGGCACAATTTGCCTTTCCTAGCCGCATAACTAAGACAACTACAGTGCATAATTTGGCCCTCCCTTGCCACATAATTCCAGTGGCCCTCAATATAGTGAACAGTGTTGGACAGTCTGCATACCAGAGGCCGTCAACATTGTGAAACAACCTGGAAAGCAATTGGTAGATGTATGCACTACTCTGACCTCACACTCCAGGAACAAAGGCTGGAACATGTTCGTGCTGGAAAGGTTGGAACATGCACTGGAAGGAGCAGCTGAGTTTTTGCCTGCTCGGGTGCCGTGTGCGTCCCTGCATCACTGTGGAAATTTGGTACATCTTGGAGCTTGCATGGAAGGGAGTTTAATGGAGAAAGTCACACATCGTTTTTTAGGTCTCGCCTAGACAGGGCATGCATGCTGTCTCTTCAAGACATGCTGTATCTAGACTATGGGCTAAGAGCACCTCTCATCTTTTTTAATTGGTTTCTCTTGCTGTCCTTCATAAATTACGGCTTTTGATTGGTGAAATAGCATAATAGTTCTTTCTTTTGGACTTTTGAAACTTCCCATATGGACTACACCTGTTACATGTGCTATTACTTTTCATGTTATTTATGATACTTTCTGAGCACTGTTTTTTGATTGGTCTGCCTCTACTCTTGGTAAGTGTGTTTACTTTGTGCCTTTGTGAATGCTTTATTTGCCGTGCTTGTTTACACTTGTCCTCTGTTACTGCCCTACCCTCTCACCCACCATTTCTCTGTGTGCTGTCCCCTTTAACCAACACCAGGCGCTGAGCTTCAGCTTTCAGCAACGCGCCCTCTTCTTGCAATGCACCATGTGCTGTCCCCTTCAATCCACCCTCAGTGCCATGCTTCAGGTTTACCCATTACATGAATGGTGTGGCCCATAAGGTAAGGACCTGGACAAATATAATTATAAACAAACAGTGGTCCTAGACCTATAGATTATAGTGTTGGATCAAATCCAGAATGAATCCATGTTCAAATCAAAAAGCAACAATAATCAGTCTGCTATCTGTAACTCAAAGACTATATTATCTTTGAAAAGAACCTTACACCACGGTTAAAGAAAATATATTCCTGTTTAATATTTCTCTGTATTCATTTTTTACAATATTTTTGTCGATAAAAACGTAGGTTGCCCCAAGACAGGAGCGTGCAAAAGAAAAGATGTGATCCAGAAAGTGAAAACAAGTGAAGAGGAGAAAGGAATTTACACAGTAGTGATTAAGAAATGGTTTGCATAATTTTACAATCAATACTGGACACACAGTTCACCGTTTTGAACACCTGGCCAACAACGTTGTTCATATAATTGTGATCAGCACCATTTGTAGTACATAAACATAGATGTTCTCAGTCTTGCACTGTCTACAATATTGGCAAATGAATGGTCCTAGGTGTGTATATTGAAAATGTCGACGTTTCGACTCGACTTATTCCCAACCGGTGATTTGGACCTGGGGATGGCGAGTCTTCATCAGGACAAGGGGTAAACGAGGCAACCAAGGGATATTGAATAACCCTAAAAAAGAGGAATTGTTGAATTACTTTCCGTGGTGAAAAATTTTGTAGCCTGTCCCCCACATGGGGTTTGGCAGTTTCTCTTACCCTTCGTGATAGAGAAAACGATGTAGGGTGATCAGAATTTACCACATCTCAAACGGAGTCCTATAGAGACAAAATGGAATCCAGAATGTATCTAGATAATTTGATGTACAAATTCGCCGATAGTAACAATTGTTACAGATTTAAGGTTTTACCTTTGATTCATATCTTGGTCCATGTCCGATTGACACTAATTCATATTTGACATGGTGGGCGGTACCTAAAATTAATTAGAGTAGCATAAGTATACCCTGCATATACTGGCACATAGTTACTACTGTATTACCCTACAGGGCGGTGTCAATTACCTTATTGCTGTGAAAATCAATGCCCCCAAGTCGGTAATTTTGTGAACTTCCACTCCGGAATTCAACGGACACTATAAAAATGACAATAATTCGTCATTATTATATGTCACTAGTAACACTCTATGGGATTGTTTACAAGATTCAATCAAGTGAACTTCAAAATTTTTTTTTTATTAAGAGGCTTACCTGGATTAAAATATACTGTTTTTCAAATAATTAAAGGCAGTAGTACTCCAATTCAATTTGGAAAAGGCTGTATTGAGGGAGACACAAGGTCAAAGATTCAGGTCTCACTCGGGATATTAACGTGGTTGTGTGTAAAGTTAACACTTATTTGGAAGCGTCCACACCTACCCGCTATATTGAAGATATCGGCGTATACATCCGAGCCTCACGGTGCTTCCGGATGTCCAGGCATGTTAGTGTAAAAGATGCTCCTACTCGACTTCAGAAAGCTGTATGAAAACACATACAAGGAGCTTGTTTAGATTATCACTAGGGACGTGGGCTAGGTGGAACAAGAGTCGAGCAATAGTATTCAAATGGTCTCCACCTATCCGCTCTGCCTTACGAAAAAAATCGTCTGCATCCGAGCCTCACGGTGCTGCAGGATGCCGTCGGTAAGACGCGAAAGTCCTTCCGCATTGGTAAATACCCAGATTGCACCACACAGTCTGTATAGAAAGAGGACTTACTTTGTTTGTACTTGGAGTATATTGCCTCGTTCAAAAGAATATACTTCCTGTATGGGTAAAACGTTCTATTTTTTAATATTATTTTGACTATGCTAATCGCCTCGTGTTTAGAAAAACGGCGAAATCAAAAAACCATAATTTAGAAAAATCCTATTGGAAAAACGGGGTGCGGTATTCACATTGGACCGACACCATAGATTGTTTTTTGCGGTGGATAGAATCAAAATTTATCAAGGGCAACAATTAAACAGTACTCAATACATCTTGAGGAATGGAAATGATTCAATTGCACGCTACTTGATAGAAATTAAAAATTAAAAAGGGGACCAAAAGATGGAATGTGGACCCCTGAGAGCTCTAAGGTGCCACAAAATCAGTAAACACATAGAATAAACACAATGGGCAGATACATCAATACCATCTAGGTAATACATTGGTTACATTAGTGAATGGCAACACAATCACAAACATTGATGCATTTTCATACCTTATGCAACTCCTTAAGTACAAATATTCACTCCCCATGCGACAATTGTAAGAGTCTCTCATAGTTACATCATGTGTCATTTAAAGATATTATGGAAAGCATGGTACAATCTACTGAAATAGATCACATGGTGCGATCCAATGCAGAAACATTTGACGTTTCAGGATATTGCAAAACTTATTGCCACCCACTGGTATGAATTCATATTCCCAACAGTGCCACTTGTTTATTCATTTCCTCTAATTCATTCAACCCCTTATTGACAGTATTGAGAGTGTGTATCCATTTACACTCTCTTCTGTTTAGGATGTTATGTAGGTCACCTCCTCTGGGGTTAGCTGTAATTTTCTCAATAACCCACCACCATAGGTTATTCTCATGGTGGTCAAATCTACTAAAGTGATCAACCAAAGGTGCACCCTGTACTTTGCACCTTATGCGGCTCATGTGTTGCAGGATCCGACATTTTATTTTTTGTGTGGTCTGACCCACATACAAAAAACCGCAAGGACATGCAACCGCATAGACTACCCAAGATGTGTTACAGTTTGTGTGGTGGGTGAGCTTATAAGTTTGCTCATTGTGATCGAACTTATCGCACTCTAGTGTGAGGGGACAAGCCTTACAACTCCCACACTTTCTGTGGCCTTCTACCGGTGGTGCACCCCAGATAGTCGGTTGACTTGAAGGTAGTTTTGGTGGTAAGAGTGCTTTCACCAGGTGGTCCCGGATGTTTTTTCCTTTACGGAATGCATGTAAAGGTGGCGGCATACCACCCAGTTCACCACTGATTAAATGCCAGTGGCGATTTATACATTTTTTGATATTGTTACTTTTTGTATTAAAAGTCGTGACGCAAACTAGCCTGTCTTCTTTGGGTTTTTGAATGGTATGAAGTAAATGCTCTCAGTGGTTATGCCAGGCCCTTTTTTTAGCTTTTTTAAGAAGCCTGATGGGATACCCGCGCTCACTCAGTCTCGTTGTCAGGGCGGCGGACTCCTCTAGGTAATCGTCCTTTTTGAAACAATTTCTGCGCAACCTCAGGTATTGCCCAAAGGGCAAATTATCCCTGAGGTTGCGTGGATGGTGACTCGTATACCTGAGGAGAGTATTACGCTCACTGCTTTTTCTATGCAAGGTGGTATACAGTTTTCCATCTGCAGTTTTTATTTTTAAGTCCAGAAAGTTAATAGACATTGAATCACATTCCAAAGTGAATTGGATATTGTTGGAGCAAGTGTTAATCCAATTATGGAAATCCCTAAGGTCAGAATCACCACCGTGCCAGATCAACAGAACGTCATCAATATACCTTACCCACAATAAAATATTATTGAGGTAAGGATTATATTGATTTTGGACAAATCTGCTCTCATATTCGCTCATATAGATGATGGCAAGATTTGGAGCAAAGCTAGCCCCCATATCTACTCCACTTGTTTGGATATAGTATTCATTTTGGAAAACAAAAAAGTTTTTAGTCATTGCGATTTCCAAAAGTTTAACAATGAAGTCGGTCGGTACTCTGTGGGGGGCAGATCTCATATTAAGGGCACGCTCTACACAGGACAATGCCTCGTTTTTTGTATGTGGGTCAGACCACACAAAAAATAAAATGTCGGATCCTGCAACACATGAGCCGCATAAGGTGCAAAGTAGTACAGGGTGCACCTTTGGTTGATCACTTTAGTAGATTTGACCACCATGAGAATAACCTACGGTGGTGGGTTATTGAGAAAATTACAGCTAACCCCAGAGGAGGTGACCTACATAACATCCTAAACAGAAGAGAGTGTAAATGGATACACACTCTCAATACTGTCAATAAGGGGTTGAATGAATTAGAGGAAATGAATAAACAAGTGGCACTGTTGGGAATATGAATTCATACCAGTGGGTGGCAATAAGTTTTGCAATATCCTGAAACGTCAAATGTTTCTGCATTGGATCGCACCATGTGATCTATTTCAGTAGATTGTACCATGCTTTCCATAATATCTTTAAATGACACATGATGTAACTATGAGAGACTCTTACAATTGTCGCATGGGGAGTGAATATTTGTACTTAAGGAGTTGCATAAGGTATGAAAATGCATCAATGTTTGTGATTGTGTTGCCATTCACTAATGTAACCAATGTATTACCTAGATGGTATTGATGTATCTGCCCATTGTGTTTATTCTATGTGTTTACTGATTTTGTGGCACCTTAGAGCTCTCAGGGGTCCACATTCCATCTTTTGGTCCCCTTTTTAATTTTTAATTTCTATCAAGTAGCGTGCAATTGAATCATTTCCATTCCTCAAGATGTATTGAGTACTGTTTAATTGTTGCCCTTGATAAATTTTGATTCTATCCACCGCAAAAAACAATCTATGGTGTCGGTCCAATGTGAATACCGCACCCCGTTTTTCCAATAGGATTTTTCTAAATTATGGTTTTTTGATTTCGCCGTTTTTCTAAACACGAGGCGATTAGCATAGTCAAAATAATATTAAAAAATAGAACGTTTTACCCATACAGGAAGTATATTCTTTTGAACGAGGCAATATACTCCAAGTACAAACAAAGTAAGTCCTCTTTCTATACAGACTGTGTGGTGCAATCTGGGTATTTACCAATGCGGAAGGACTTTCGCGTCTTACCGACGGCATCCTGCAGCACCGTGAGGCTCGGATGCAGACGATTTTTTTCGTAAGGCAGAGCGGGTAGGTGGAGACCATTTGAATACTATTGCTCGACTCTTGTTCCACCTAGCCCACGTCCCTAGTGATAATCTAAACAAGCTCCTTGTATGTGTTTTCATACAGCTTTCTGAAGTCGAGTAGGAGCATCTTTTACACTAACATGCCTGGACATCCGGAAGCACCGTGAGGCTCGGATGTATACGCCGATATCTTCAATATAGCGGGTAGGTGTGGACGCTTCCAAATAAGTGTTAACTTTACACACAACCACGTTAATATCCCGAGTGAGACCTGAATCTTTGACCTTGTGTCTCCCTCAATACAGCCTTTTCCAAATTGAATTGGAGTACTACTGCCTTTAATTATTTGAAAAACAGTATATTTTAATCCAGGTAAGCCTCTTAATAAAAAATTTTTTTTGAAGTTCACTTGATTGAATCTTGTAAACAATCCCATAGAGTGTTACTAGTGACATATAATAATGATGAATTATTGTCATTTTTATAGTGTCCGTTGAATTCCGGAGTGGAAGTTCACAAAATTACCGACTTGGGGGCATTGATTTTCACAGCAATAAGGTAATTGACACCGCCCTGTAGGGTAATACAGTAGTAACTATGAGCCAGTATATGCAGGGTATACTTATGCTACTCTAATTAATTTTAGGTACCGCCCACCATGTCAAATATGAATTAGTGTCAATCGGACATGGACCAAGATATGAATCAAAGGTAAAACCTTAAATCTGTAACAATTGTTACTATCGGCGAATTTGTACATCAAATTATCTAGATACATTCTGGATTCCATTTTGTCTCTATAGGACTCCGTTTGAGATGTGGTAAATTCTGATCACCCTACATCGTTTTCTCTATCACGAAGGGTAAGAGAAACTGCCAAACCCCATGTGGGGGACAGGCTAAAAAAAATTTCACCACGGAAAGTAATTCCACAATTCCTCTTTTTTAGGGTTATTCAATATCCCTTGGTTGCCTCGTTTACCCCTTGTCCTGATGAAGACTCGCCATCCCCAGGTCCAAATCACCGGTTGGGAATAAGTCGAGTCGAAACGTCGACATTTTCAATATACACACCTAGGACCATTCATTTGCCAATATTGTAGACAGTGCAAGACTGAGAACATCTATGTTTATGTACTACAAATGGTGCTGATCACAATTATATGAACAACGTTGTTGGCCAGGTGTTCAATACGGTGAACTGTGTGTCCAGTATTGATTGTAAAATTATGCAAACCATTTCTTAATCACTACTGTGTAAATTCCTTTCTCCTCTTCACTTGTTTTCACTTTCTGGATCACATCTTTTCTTTTGCACGCTCCTGTCTTGGGGCAACCTACGTTTTTATCGACAAAACTATTGTAAAAAATGAATACAGAGAAATATTAAACAGGAATATATTTTCTTTAACCGTGGTGTACGGTGCTTCAGGTTTAAGCACAATTACAATTACCAAAATAATATTTATCAACCTAAGAAGAACGGTGGGCAGAGTCAGCCGTACCTCCAATGCAGTTTAATCTGTGAAGTATAAACAAATGTTGCCACCAAGAACATAAGAAACAAGCCATTATTGTCCTATACCTTGGATTTAACCCACTGTAACAACGACAATTCCGCAAAGTGAAGTGTAATTCTGTTGAAGACCTATGACAGCATGTATAATTTTGTGCCAATATAGCATTTGGCCTGTTGGAGCGCTCCTCACATGCTGAAAAAAAGCATTTTCAGCTAGGTATGCTTTAGTGGTCCTTTTTACACTGGTACTGGGTGCCACCCCAAAGCTGCCTTTCTTTGGCTTTCAGCAAACCACTACCCGAAGTAGCTTAGAACGAACACTGTTACACTTGTGTCTTCAACAGACAGCAGAGAAAATCATGCACAAGAAAAAAGAACCGATTCCGAGCAAAGGTTAAATTACTTTGCTGTAACACTCTCAAAGGGATTACCGAAAAAGAACTGTATACAATGAATTCAAACGTGGTTGCTCTAGCTTTAAATCACATTTACTGCTATTTGTGGGTTTCAGGCTCAATGCATCCTTCTTCAGGGCTGAGGGAAAATGCTGCAGCCCCAGGGCAAATTGCTCAATTGGACCTGCTTTATGCAACACGCCTGGTACTTGCTTCCCCTCCCACCCACCGTTTCTCCTTTTGCTGGCATCGTCAACCTACCCTGGGCGCCACGCTTCAAGTTTCAGCCCGGCACCATCTTCATGCTATAAGGCCACCTTAGGGGGGGTGCTTTCTGTATGCTGCTGTGATGATGTTGCCAGGCCAGTGCTGAATGACAAAGGCGCCTTGATATATATGCATGCACAATGCTTGTTTTTGGTTGAAGACCGGTTTCAGCTTTGCTCCTCACTTTCTCTTCCCATGCTGTCCCCCCACCCCTCCCACAGTACTGCTTGCCTGGCCCCACCACCACTCCTCCGAGGTTGCTGTTTGTTTTAATATATAATGGTAGAACACGAAGTAGGTATTGGAGAGCTTTACATAAACACCAATTGCATTACACAAGGTCATATTTATTTTGTGCGCATATGGAAATGAAGTGCTCTTTTAGTTAGATGACAAATTATATTAGTCCAACCCACGCTGTTGCTTGTTTTTAAATGCAACACCAGCCTTCATTGTGGTCCTGGCCTAGCATGCATCTGCTTTATGTCAGATTGGTTTCAGCTTCGCTTGTCACTTACTCTCCCCGTGCCGTCGCACCCACTCGCCCCCTCACCCTTCACACAACTCTGCTTGCCCGCCCCACCACCAGGTTTCTGCTTAAATCAACAGCTTACTCGGCCTAGATGGATAGGGTTCGCTCTGTAAAAATCGTTGCCTGGATTCTTGTAGGAGACCATTGCTCTGGAAAAGAGCCATCATACAAATTACATACATTTAGAACCATGCTCTTACTGAAATCTCTCTAAGGGTTTTCCACACCAGGCAACTAATGTCACCACCCCAACTCGAATTGACTGACCATCGGCCAGCTGACGTAAAGACCATCTGGGAGAATATCCTGTATTTTTCAAGGTTCTTCCCTTTTAACGCGCTATAATTGACCACTGCACCCAGCCCTTGAATCGGGGGCCAGTGTAGCACCCAAACCTTAAATCCTAGGCTCCTGGACTATCCTTCACTGTGAGATTCCCTCTCCTTATGCTTCCTAGCTCTCAGAAGCAGTAATTGTATGTTATACGTGCTTTTGTAGCACCCACAATCTGCCATTATATGTCCTGAGCAATCCCGTCAACATACATTCAAACTAATTACTTCTCAAATTATGGAATGTGCCAAATGAATACAGAAGTTTACGTCTTTGCTGGAAGTGGCAACCCTTAGACGATTAGTCTTTGAACTGCCTAATCTGGTGAATCGCTGTATGGCTTCAAGGGATGCTCACAAAGGTATAGGGTATGATGTTAACATTAAAGCTTTCCCACTCGTTTCACGTGTGCCTAAAAACAGTAATACTTTGCCTAATTTACTAAGCAAAATCTCAATTTAAAAGGAAAGGTTGACCATTGTTGCACTGTTTGAAACATTAAATGTGTTAATTTGAGAAAGAAAGGTAACATTGGACAAAATAAGTTAAAAAAAACATTGTCATTTACAAAGCCAATAGTTCTAACTTTCACAAATGCAAGACCAATTGCATTGCAAATGCTTGTTTATCTTCAGATGATACCAGCAAGACCCTGTAAGTCTGTACTGTGTGACTGAATGGTGACAGGCACACCTCGTTTTGTATCTTAATGCTGTGCCTGCAGAATTCGAGGATAGCACATCCTCGATTATAATAAGAACAACTGTGATTTAAAAAAAAAACTTGCTATTAACAAAGAATCTCCTTGTTTTTTGGGGAGTGTATTTTTTTCCCTTGTAGTGGTGTAATGTGCTCCATTTAACACAGTAGTCCCCAATGTGTACCTTATGAGCAACATGTTACTTTTGGCATCATAAAGTGTGGTTCGCCAAGCGTCCTTACAACTATGTCTTTTTTGTCAGTGGTTCACTGGGCAAGCATTTCTTTTAATTAGGATTCTAAAGAGGCTGCGATGATTGGTTCTCCTGTCTCCAGCTACTCCCCTGACACCTGTATGGAAGAAGCACCATGGTTTCAAGAGCTCGGGGTCTAAGGCTTCAAAGCTGGATGGTCTTTAATGGCGGGTTGTCATCTCGACAAGGAAGCTCAATATTTTTGCTGAAGTACCCAGTGGAGTGAGGAGGATCACTCAAGTGGCTGCTCATGAGCAGGTCATCTTAGGAGAGGTTAAGACAGAGAAAGAGACTCTGCTCCCTTGCTTTTAGAACTGTACCTGTCTCACTTTCTGTGCCTTGCCAGTTCTGATGCCTTCCTCTTTGTGAGGATGACTGCCAGTTGAATTCAGGGTTGGTCAATAAACACCACAACAGGTCTGATACCAGGGAAGTGACTGTAGCTAGGAAGCCACGGCCCAGTTAGACAGAGCCTGGAAAGGAACGTGCACTGTGCTTAAAAGAACATTATAAAGTCCCTGAAGTGTGTGTACTAGCATCGTCTTGAAATAGAGCAAAGTGTGATGGGTGTGACACCACAGAAAACAGCAAAAGTATGATCACTGGGATATTATTGGAGTGCAGACTATGCATACCGATGGCACTGAAAGGATACAAAGTGAGCTGATAGCAGAATTATGAGTAAATATAAAGTGACAACTGTGATTTAAGAAAATAGCAAAGTGTGCTAGATGGATAATGCCAAATTGGAATAATGTACTAGCTGGAGAATGGAACCTACGAGGTGTGCTGATGGAAGCCTAATGGGAATTGTTAACTGAAACAATGGGACATTCAAGATAAATGGACTCTTGCCTCTGTTTTTTTTGCACTTTGCAACACCCTAGAATTCTGAGTCACATATGACTTTCTATAACGGTATGCCGTGGCTCTCCCAGGGCTGCGCCTGCTATTTAAATGCCTGTATGGGTCTCAGGCAGACACTAGGAAATCATTTCATATTAATATCCAGCCCATTTTAGGGCAACAATAAAGTGCAGTCCACCATAGCCATTGAATCTGGATCAGTTATGGAACTGAGGAGCAGGATATGTTTCCTCAACATTTTAGAGAAATTTTTATTTAATGCGAATTTATAGAGCGCAAACTTTACCCCAAGGTGTCAGAGGGCTTTTCATAAGAACCAGTTGCAAAACATAAGGACTAAGGATTACCTGCGTTACATAAAAGATACAAACAGAAAAAATTGCAAATGTACAAGATGTAAAGTCACACAAGGAAGAGATACAAAACAGAAAGAAAAATTGCAAATGTACAAATAGTAAAGTCACTCAAGGAAGAGATACGAATGGATATACTCTAAGAGTCACATAAGAATGATGGAGAGTACAAAGGTCTACTTCATATACTAGTGATTAGAATTATCTTTATGTACAGAAAAGCAGAGTTCCATTAAGTGGGGTCGGAGGGGGGATGCAGTCACAGCACCAAGGGGGGGTGGGAGGAAATACACGGGTATGGAGAGAAGGCAAATCAGAAAAGGGAAGAAACATTTGAGGATTGTCAAGGGGGAAATGTGGGAAATAGTTAAAGGATGAGGGAATGGGCAAGATGGCGGGTCAGGGTCCAGAGAAAAGCAGCAGAGAGCAGCAGCAAAATGGCAGCCAGGACAAAAGAATAAGTAAAGAAGTCCAGGAGAGTCCGTGGCATAGTTTCTTTCATTCGAATGTGGCTGCAGGGCTGCTGCCTGCATCTGGTGTTTTCACGGCCCGCTTTGTTTTTTAGGGATAGAGTGCTCGATCTCTAGCTGTTTTCCGTGTAACTCCACTTTCCCCGAGAAAGTTTCGATGGCCTTCATGGCCCATTGCTCGTCGGGACAGTTCACGAAGGCATAGCCCGCCTTGAGAAGGAACTGGCTGGCCACGGGGATGTGCTGTTCCTGGAAGACCCACTCCAGGTCTGGGGCCTTGACGGCTTCACTCAGGTTCCCAGTGTAGAGCTTGTTCATGGCGGGGCACCGGGGCTGGCTCGGCGGTGCAACGGCGGCTGCACGGGCAGGGCTGGGGCTCTGACTATGGCGGGCTATGGCTCCTTTCCTCCTCCTCCTCCCACTCCTCCAGCCCCCGGCCCCTAACAAAGCAGCACTGTCCCTGACAGCTCTGCCCACGACTCACAAGTGAGAGAGCACAAATCTGAAAAATGTATAAGTGCACCATATTTACAAGCACGTAGTTAGTTAACCTATACCTTGCACCAGAGTGTCTTATACCCAGTAGTGAAATGTATAGAGTGTTCAAGTAGGGTAACAATAATCATAGCAATGTGAAGACTAATGTAGAAATGTTGGAATGAATATGAAAACCTCACGTTCTCATGTTAAGTGATCATGTAAGAGTTAAGTGGAATCTTGCAAACCAGTTAAATTGTGTAGGCCTCATGGCAATTCACAAGTAAAAATAAAAGTGCTGCTAAAATAATGTGAGGTGGGATTAACATGGTTCTTCCAAAATGTATTATCGAATTTAGTATTGAAATATGTTTTATAGATGTGTTGCATTATAGAAACGTGTGTTAGTTAAGAATACTGTTTAAATCAAGTTAAATGTTTTCAGAGTGCAGGGACCCGCTTCATGTAAATCAAGTAGGCTCGATCAGATAATGTCGTTTCTTTGATCTGCAATGTGCTCGTTAGAGAAGGAGTCGAGAGGCGCCAAGTACAGTGCTTTACATATGTTTTATGACCTATAGATATGGTGGAGCCTGGAATTTGAGGCCCACTGTAGGACGGCCTGTATGCAGGTGCGAGGGGTCTTAATCAGTTGAAATGAATGGGGCTTTGTTCAGTGGCGCTTGGCGCAGGCCTGTAGGAGTTTCCAGGAATTTCAGGGGGTACCAGCGCGCTGGAGAAGAAGCCTGGGAACCAAGGTCAACTTTAACGAGGGTCTTGAAGAGTACCATCATGGAGTTTGCCGCTCAAAACTGCACCACGTGAGGGGCGTCCCGAGGGGCGTTTCTGTCAGAAATGTGATTTTGTATTAGGGAAAGCGACCCGGGAGGAGAGCAGAGCAGATGATATTGGAAGCCTAAGAGAGCGGTTGGGTAGGCAGATAGGCTGATCACAAGAGACCGATTTACAGAAGAGACAAGGAGTAGTGCGTGATCTTCTTAGGAAGTCACCACGGCTGACACCTTTTGGGGTAAAGATCTTGTTAAGTAGGGATGTCACTTAGTCTAGTGTAGGGACAGACTAACCTGAATTTTCTTTTCTGTAATGACTCTTAAGTTGCAACTTGTATCCATTCTTGCAACTCTGATGATTTTCGAACTTGTACTTATTATTCTGTTTTGTAGACTCAGATTATTCAAAGAATTTATGTTTATAGTGATACCAGTATACCTTTTAAATCTCATCTTGAGAAGTTTGTATCTTCAGTTATCTTTGACTTTATATTAAATCTTTGAACTTTATCATTGGTCAGTGGTCATTTAGAGTGGTGTAAGTTCTTAACTGATTGACCTAGTAGTAGATTGCATTTTACTCTGAGGTACTGGGTTTTTAAGAACCGGTACAGAACCGGTAACCCAGCGGTGCCAGGGGATCAACACACCAGAGACCTCGGGTTCTCCTGAGTCAGACCTACAGAAACTTCAGAGTCTTCCAGGTGAAGTCAAATATTAGTTTATTGGCTGCAACCAAGGTGACAGGGTCCTAGAAGTACAATACCAGTATATTCAGGAGACTGCACACTTTCACAAAGTTAGGCTTCTCTTCTTATACACAATATTCACCCTTGGGCAAAACATTCCTTGGGTGCGTGGTATTTCATTTATGGTTACTGTTTTACAAAAGAAAGCAGAGTCATGATGACATGTACATATTTCACGTCGTGCTGCCCATAACAAATCATCCGGCAAGGCCCAACATTTCATCAGATATCGATGGACCCCTAATAAAAATGGTCACCTCCCCACCATAAAATAAGTGAGGAAAAGGAGTGGAGAAAGATGTGAGTGAGATATGGCAGGTGTGCGTGCTGAAATGGCTTTATGGCCGGTTGGGCCTAGATACTATCTTGCTCGGCCACTGGGAGGGAACTGACCTAACGAGCTCGGCCTGGGGCAATGGTTCTAACTTGTACTGGGGTCAGGAAGAAGTCGATTAAGGAGTATGTGTCCTTGTGGAATCAAATTCGACTGGATTAAGGCCTATGTAGAGGGCAACATGCAGCTAAGGGTTTAGAAGGCAAATGGCGATTTCGAGGTGAAATCGTCACTCGAATATGCCGAAAATACATGTACTTGATGTACTCGTCATTCTCGGTCTTTTGATACCAAATTCGTCCTATTTCGACGAAGTTTTTATTCTCGAGTCCGGTACTATTACGGATCCATATTTTTCAGAACCACAGACCCTCCTTTTGCCCTTACATAGGCAATTAATCTATCCTCATGTTAATCTGAGTCCAGATCTATATTCCTAAAGTCATTGAGATGTTGCTGCAACATCATTCTAGTGCTGAGTTCATGTCTTGACACAGGCTTCCTTACACATGATGTAGCACAGAGGCCACATATTGCAGGAGCACACTGTATACATAGACAGAACAGGAAAAGAATGGCTAAGACCATCCCAATGACCATCAGAATCTTCCATCCCCAGGCAGATATCAGTCCCCAGAACCATCCCATTAATGACCAATCTCCTTTATCCACATGAATAGATTCGGAAATCTTATGTAGTCTGGAGATGGCCCCGTACACTGTTGGAGCATTATCTGGAATGAAAATGCAACAACTGGACTGGATCAATTTGCATACCCCACCCCGGTCCGCAAGTATTACATCCAAAGCGACCCGGTTCTGAAGGGTCATCAGTCGATCCGACTGGAGCTCAGCAGTCAGGTTACTGAGGGCACCAGCAGTTTCAATCACGGTGGATTCAACTACCCTTGTCAATTGCCTTATGTTTCTGCTGTTAACCATGGCTCCCCAGAACGGCAGAACACCCATTGCAAAGTCACCAAATTCTTGACCCGCAGTGTCTTCTTTACTCAAAACACCTCTAACTACCCTTGTCCGATGGTAATCCGCCGCTGCTGTGTAGGTGGGAGGTAACAGGAATGAAACAAAACATGAGCCCGAGAAGTCAGGGGGCAACCATGTATAGGCTCTATCGTGGCAGATGAAATAAGTACCCTTTGCGGCTAGAAAAGCAGGGGAAGTCTGAGATCCAAAAACGTACGTTTCTGTACAGACACTCTTCCCTAGCTGAGCTCTGGGATTCCTACCAATACCTTGCAGACACAGGTGACCTTGATGGGGTACGATCCAGATAGGGGACGATCTCTTGGCTTGCTGTTTCTCACTTAATGTAGTGCCATATCCGGTCACATTCCAACCTACATATGCAAGTATCTCATCATCCGGGGTATCTTCGTAAGAAGTCACTTCCTTGATCATGTCAACTATACCCTTCACTAGGGCGCTAGTCTTGAGGTTGTCTTTTACAGAACGTAGGGGTTGGATTTCTCGTGCATATATGAACATTGTCCTATATGCCCATACTGACCCATTGTGACTAAATGGCAGGACCAAATAGGGGATACCTCTATCCGTGGTGTGGGGCATGAGACCACACACCCAACAGTTGGTTGTGTTCATTACAAGTTGGTGTTGGTGTAATAGCTGAACGAAGGAGTTATTAATGAACTCTAATCTCCTATTTGATTCGTGGTTAGGAAAAGGGTGGAAAGAATGAGAGGAAACAGTAGGGGGAGGTATGGGTGATGTAGTAGGCGTGAATGTCACATGAAAAGAGAATAGAACATAGCTTATTAAAAACACCATTACGCTAAATAGCATAAAAATACACATTATTATAAAAAATTTCTTTCTCATTGCTTTCAAAACTCTCTGCTTAAAGTTCATTTGTTTGGCAGTTCTCTCCACATCAGGAAACTCCATCCTCTCTAAGGTGCTGCCCGCGGCGGTAGGTTGTTTCTGCTAAAGGATGCTTCCGTCAGTCTAGGGTGGCTCCCTTCGACCAACTCAACCAGCAACCTATTGTTGTCAGCTGCACCCAAAAGTCTTTAATCAACCGCGACCCTAGCAGCGGAACCTGGATGGCGGTTCGAAAAAACAAAAATAAGCAAGTTACCTAGATGGGAGAATCTGTACTTTCAAAAATAGCATTTTGGGAAAAAAACTTATTTTTTATTAGTCCACAGGTTTTTCTCTCGGATCATAAAATAAATCACTTTTACTTTTAGTCTGTTTTTCTTGGTCGCAAATTATAGCGTCTTTTCCCGGTTATTGTCTGGTCCGGAAATAGTAGCTCAGGTTCCACAGAGTTCAATTGTTCTGATGGCGGCGTAGTTTCTTGAAAAATGTTCTCACTGTCATAATCACGTTTAGCTTCCTTTACACGTTCATTAGTTGTGCGCTCTGAGTCAGTGCCTCCTGTCCGGACCCATTGGTCATGTGGCAGAGGGAAGGGTATCTTCTTACAATGGATCCCGTGGACCCAATTGGCCTTCCCCTCCACTTTAATGGTCGACCTTGTAGACAGGAGGACGAGGTGAGGTCCGGTCCATCTGGGCTGGTCGTTTCTTGTCCTCTGGAAATTCTTGACCAACACCCAGGAGCCAGGGTCAATGGAGTGACCTGGTGTCTCGGAAACCGGAGGCAAGGTGTTGATGACCTGTTGATATAAAACACGCAATTTAGCCGTCAATTCATACAAATAGTCAAGCAAAATGGGGTGTTGCAGCTCGCTAAACTTCGTGGGCCTAGGCACTCCCCATATGTTGGCTGGCCGACCAAAGATTATTTCATAGGGGCTGAGTTTCATTCGCGAATGCACAGTCATTCTGGTGGATAGGAGTGCTAAGGGTAGAGCGTCAGGCCATTTAAGACCTGTGCTCGCTTGGATTTTGGCCAATTTAAGTTTAAGCGTGCCATTGTAACATTCCACTAATCCAGCTGATTGGGGGTGATTTGCAGCGTGGAACTTCTGCCTAATGCCTAGCCCTTCACACACTCGTTTCATCACACAACCCACAAATTCACTCCCGTTGTCCGACCAGACCATTCTAGGCATTCCGAATCTGGGGAAGAACTCTTTCACAAGGGCTTTCGCTGTGGACAAGGCAGTATTGTCCCTTAGGGGATAGGCTTCTACCCACCTTGAGAAGGCGCAAACAACCACGAGCACATATTTTAAGTTGTTGCACCTCTCCATGTGTATGAAATCTAGCTGCAAAACCTCGAACGGATACGTAGGAGGTGCAAAATGACCAGCTGGAGTTGGAGTTCCCCTACCAGGATTGTGCTTCAGACATACCATGCAATTCTTGACAACATTCTCTGCACACTTGGGAATCCCTGAATTCTTCCACACTGGGGCCAACAACTCGCAAATCCCTTTCGCGCTGATATGGGCCATCCCGTGAGCCATTGTAACCACTGCAGGCACATATGCATCGGGTAACAACCATCTCTGTTGCTCTGTCGATTCAATCCAACAACCATTTGCATCCGTTCTCCCTGTACTTTCTCTCCACATGCTTAACTCTTTCTCCGTGGCCTCAGCTTGGATGGACTTCACACTTTCTATCGTGTCTTCACATATTCCAACATCACCAGTCCATCTTTCTGGGCTCGCAACATACATTCGGCTCATCACATTCTTTGCCGTTTCCTTAGCAGTTTCATCAGCAAATGCATTTCCACGACCAACATCATCAATCACTTTCTTGTGTGCACTACATTTTACGATCGCTATTTTCAGGGGCAACGTCAGTGATTCAAGAAGCTCATTCACCAACTGACCATGCTGAATCTTAGCTCCATGCGAAGTCAGGAACCCACGTTCTCTCCACAGTCGTCCAAAACTGTGAGCCACTCCAAAAGCATACTGACTGTCGGTATAGACAGTCACTTTCATTCCTTTTGATAACACGCATGCTCTCGTTAACGCCACGAGTTCGGCGGCTTGAGCTGAACCATGTGGTATTCGCGCAGTTTCAACGATTGTGTGCAGAGTTGTGACAGCATACGCTGTAGTCATGTTACCATTTGGGAGTTTAAAGCATGAACCATCCACCCATAATGTACCATCACATTCAGCGAGAGGAGTATCGAATAGGTCAACTCTCCCTTTCGTCTCTTCCTCCGTTCTGAGGAAGCAATCGTGCTGTTCTGAAGCATCCGATTCCTCAGCAATTGGTAACAATGTGGCTATGTTCAGGGTACTGCACCTTTTGATGTGCACATGGCTTGCTAGTAGCGTCAATTCATAACTGGACAGTCGAGCACTAGTTAAGTGCTGTGTCTTGGTCCTATTTAACAATGTGTCTACTGCATGCGGGACCATCACGATTAGTGTATTATTCATTACTAGACCTGCAGACTGTCGAATAGAAACAGCTGCTGCTGCTGTGGCCCTTAGACAACTTGGCAATGCTCGTGCTACCGGATCCAAAGTTGACGAAAAATAGGCGCATGGCCGTTGTCTATCTCCGTATAACTGAGTCAGCACAGACAATGCACAGCCCTCCTTCTCGTGGACGTATAATGTGAAAGGTTTACTGTAGTTGGGGTTACCTAACACAGGGGCCGAACATAATGCTGTGCGTAATTCGAGAAAACTTTTCTGACATTCATCAGACCAAGGAATGGGATTGGGTGTATTTGTACACGTTAGTGCCAATATGGGTTTGGCTAATAACGAAAAATTTGGAATCCACTGTCTACAGTACGATGTAATGCCCAAGAAAGCGCGTACTTCTCTCTGCGTTCTTGGCACATTCAATTTCGCTATTGCCTGAATTCTTTCTGGGGTCAGTTTCCTTCCCTCCTTCGATAAGAGATGACCTAAGTAGGTCACTTCTTGTCGGCAATATTGGAGCTTGGAAAGTGACACCTTGTGATGCAGATCACATAGATGACGCAGTAATGTCAACGTGGCCATTTTACATATTTTCTCAGTATCCGCGCAATGAGCAAATCGTCCACGTACTGTACGAGAGTGGAACCTTTGGGCAAAACCATTGCGTCGAGCTGGCTTTTCAGAGCTTGACTGTATATTGAGGGGCTTTCACAGTAGCCTTGAGGAGCGCGTTTAAAGCGGAAACTGCGACCACCTAAACTAAAGGAAAAAATATCCCTGCTTTCCTCAGCAATCGGGATACTGAAGAAAGCATTCTTCAGGTCAATCACCGAAAACCAGGATGCAGAGGCTGGAATCATAGTCAATAATGTTGTAATGTCGGGGACAACTGGGAATTGTGGCACCACTATCTTATTTACTTCCCTAAGATCAATCACGAATCTATACACAGGTGGCTGGGAAAGGTCAGTTCGTTTTAAAACAGGCAGAACAGGACTATTGCAAACATTGCCTCGTGTTTCTTCAATTACGTCTTTCTCAATTAACTCGTAAACAATCGCTAGCAAAGCTTTTTCGCCCTCATTGGATATTCTGTATTGGGGAACTCGTGGCATTTTGACATTCGACTTCAATGTTACAACATATGGTGGAATTTCTAAAAGACCTACATCATTCGGACCAGTTGCCCAAAGAATATCCGGAAGGAGTGCCAATTCTGCTGGAAGCGTATTTCTCGACAAATACATGGGAGAAACCACTTTCTTACCTAAAGTCAGTTGTACTCCTGAGGGAGAACAGTACAAAGTCGCATACAATCTTTTTAGCAAATCTAATCCTAGCAAATTTTCACCACAACCTGTTGTCAAAATAAGGGGTGCTTCGAATTCACAAGGACCAACAGAAAGAGATAAAGGGTCAGAAATCGGATTTCTAACCGGGGCGCCAGAAAAACCTACGGAAACGTTCATTTCGCCAGACAAAGGTGCGCCAGGGAGTTTGGAGTGCATAATAGAACTCTTTGTAGCACCAGTATCCAACAGAAAAGGTTCTGACACACCCGATGTAATCACCTCAACGTAAGGTCCACTCTGATCTACTGGAACTGAAACAACTCCCTCTCCTTGTCTAAGGCTGTCCTAGCAATCGTTATTCTCCCACTGCTCATTTTCTGTGTAATACTCATCGACGTAGTATTGGGCTGTCCTGTCAGATACGTTATTTTGCTGGTCAAACCTGTTCATAGAGTTTTGTGGTGGAAGGGGACGTGCGTCCTGAGGGGTGTTTCCACGCCCTCTACCTCTGGGCGCTTGCTGACTACCACGACCTCTTACACCAGAAAATTCGTTTGTTCGTTGTGGCAGGGCAGGACAGTCATATTTGTAATGACCCTCTTGTTTGCAGTATAAACACTGGTTGGGACCTACGCGGTTTTGATTGTAATCGAATCTCTGCAAGTTTCTCTGAGGCTGCTGAAAAGTGTTCCGGTAGTGATTTGGACCATTATTATTTTTATTACCACCACCACGTGGCGGATAGGCTTGCTGTAGCAAAACCTTCGTTTTGAGTTCTCTAGTTTTCTTCTCTACTTTATCTTTCTCATCCTTGTCTCTATTCTCATAGTACTGTGCGGTAGCTAATATCTGGGCTGAAGATGATACTGCCCAAGAGCTTTCTGAATCTTTTAATTTCCCACACAAGTCTGGAAGTAGATTGTGCACAAATTTATCGACAAACAATCTCTGACCACCTTCTGTGGTCATATCTTGACCGCTGTGGTCAATGAATGTTTCTTCAAATCTGGTGAAGAAATCTGACACAGTTTCTTCTTTCTTTTGCTTGCATGCAGATAACTTATCCCAATTTACGCGTATTGCAGGCATTATCGTTTTCATGTAATCTACTATTCTACCAGGTAGTTCCGCTATCAGAGGTTCAGGCTTGGCACCACCAACTTGTCGTGCATCTGCAACAGTAATATTAGCCCACGTGTCACCTAATTCCTGGTCATGATCTACATGACGAATTTTTCCCCATAAAGGCTGTGGAACAACGTTCCCGAATAACATATCGATATCGGCCAAATTCATAATACATGACCCAGCAGTTTGCGACAATTCTTTATAGTACCCTGCAGGATTTTTACGCGGATCTGGTAGTGTTTGTTTGAGTGCTAAAACTTCAGCTCGCTTCCATGGAACATGTACCCATACACGGTGAAAGTGGGGCAGGACAGGTGGGACAGCTGTCGCGTCACCCTCTCTCCACTGTGGGGGAACTTCTCTCATAGGGTATTGTCGTGCCTTTTTCCTACTAGATGCACTAGATTCCGATGGTGACCCAGAACTACTTCCCTTACTTCGATATGATAATAGCATTTCAACTGCTTCTTCTACATCGGGACCTACAATCATACCCAGACTAAACTTAAACCTTATACGACACATCTCTTGTGGGAGGCAATCCTGATCATTGTCTTCTAAATCCTCGCAAAGAAAAACACACATCTGTTCGAACACATATCTCTGTGTCGCTGTTTCCCATTGAGGAAAAACTTCCATGACAGACTGTAAATCATATTTTGCAGTGTCCATGACCCATTTCCGAGCTAAACTATTCAGGGAATCTCTCTCCTGATAATCGGGCAGTTGACTTCGCAACTGTCTTCTTCCTATGTTAGGGGTCGTAGCAGGCGACCCGAAAAGGGGTAAAAGAAGATTAGTAACAGTGCTGGCCATTTTCTGCCGAAGGGAAGGTGAAACGGAAGAACAAACAGATGAAAGAACGGGGTGAGGTAAGGCGGGTGCAGAGATGGCAGAAGAGGTATGAGGAATAATAGATGTGGTACTAGGCAAAATCATAGAAAGGGCATTAGGAGTTGTAGAAAGTACAGTAGGCAAAATCGTAGAAGACATAGATGAAGCAGAAGTGGTCTGGAGGAGGCTGCACCGAAGAAGTAGGAGCCAGCTGAAAAACAGCTGGTGGGTGCTGTGGAAGAGCCAGAGGCGCAGCTTGCGCAACTAAAGGTTGCGGGGGTGCTGTAGCATTCTGCGCATAGGGCGGTGGCGAAGTTAATAATTGCGACATTAATTGGTCTTTTTCACGCTCTTTTTCTGTCCCTTGCTGAAGAGACGGCAAAACTGGATAGCACTTATCTATTGCCATTTTACGTTGCCTGTGCAATTGTTCATTTATCTGCTCTTCCTCATTATCTTTAAACTGCACGGCAGCTTGCATTACTGAAAGTCCCCCTTCTCTCTTATTTTTCTTAGCTAATTTAATTTCTTTTTGTTTGGCTTCTTTGCGCCATATGCGGAAAGAGTCAAACATCGCCGGCCAGGCTTTCTTTTTGAAGAGCTTAACTTCAAGGTTGTCTAAAATTTCAGAATCAAAGCTACCATATTGGGGCCATTTTAAAACACCGTCTTTCCTAGTGTATTTAATCCATACCTCGTTGTAAACGATGGGGCCTACCCCATGTTTAACGTACAGCTCGTAAGTCGGAGTTCCAACTGGAGGAACCGGACATGAGTCCTCCAATCGGGAGTCCTTATTATTATTACCAAGACAAAACAGATTCCCGAGTCTAAGACTAGGCATCCTTTCTCTCTAGTCTAGTTCCAAAACTTCAAAGGAGTTATCGATTTACGATATTGCTCGTGAATACACGAGTCCTTCGGTTATGGTGCTTGCAAGAACCAATAAAAACCTTTATGTATCTCCAAGATACCACAAAGTAAGTCCAACTAAGGACTAGGAGACGCTCCACTTATACTTAACTGAAAAATATCGATGGCTTCACCAGAAGACTCGTCTCAACGTTTCGCTCTCCCGAAAATTTCAAGGGTCCAACATCAGGGCGATAGCCAGGGCAGCAGTCCTTGTAGCCGTCGAGAAGCGGGGAACCTCGTAGTAAAGACCTTCGGACCACGTCGACATGCAGGGGTCGATGAGGTGGTGGGCCCTCCTCCGGAATTTTCACACGAAGCTCCTCACGATCTTCAGGCTGATTGGTACCACTGGAATCGCCCCAACGCTGGGCGCCAAATGAGGTACTGGGTTTTTAAGAACCGGTACAGAACCGGTAACCCAGCGGTGCCAGGGGATCAACACACCAGAGACCTCGGGTTCTCCTGAGTCAGACCTACAGAAACTTCAGAGTCTTCCAGGTGAAGTCAAAGATTAGTTTATTGGCTGCAACCAAGGTGACAGGGTCCTAGAAGTACAATACCAGTATATTCAGGAGACTGCACACTTTCACAAAGTTAGGCTTCTCTTCTTATACACAATATTCACCCTTGGGCAAAACATTCCTTGGGTGCGTGGTATTTCATTTATGGTTACTGTTTTACAAAAGAAAGCAGAGTCATGATGACATGTACATATTTCACGTCGTGCTGCCCATAACAAATCATCCGGCAAGGCCCAACATTTCATCAGATATCGATGGACCCCTAATAAAAATGGTCACCTCCCCACCATAAAATAAGTGAGGAAAAGGAGTGGAGAAAGATGTGAGTGAGATATGGCAGGTGTGCGTGCTGAAATGGCTTTATGGCCGGTTGGGCCTAGATACTATCTTGCTCGGCCACTGGGAGGGAACTGACCTAACGAGCTCGGCCTGGGGCAATGGTTCTAACTTGTACTGGGGTCAGGAAGAAGTCGATTAAGGAGTATGTGTCCTTGTGGAATCAAATTCGACTGGATTAAGGCCTATGTAGAGGGCAACATGCAGCTAAGGGTTTAGAAGGCAAATGGCGATTTCGAGGTGAAATCGTCACTCGAATATGCCGAAAATACATGTACTTGATGTACTCGTCATTCTCGGTCTTTTGATACCAAATTCGTCCTATTTCGACGAAGTTTTTATTCTCGAGTCCGGTACTATTACGGATCCATATTTTTCAGAACCACAACTCAATGACAGGTACCAACGATCCAGTCGACTTGATTTGGGATCTGGTAAGGTAACTAGAAACCAGAAATCCCGCGTTAACAGTTGGTAGCAGTTAGGATGGTTATCTTCTTGAGGAAGGTAATCTAGAGAGGTTAGTTTACCCCAAGGCCCCTAGACATCGAGAGACGAGCAGCGGAAGAATCGTGCGCCGAAGGTGCAGACGGTGCGAGAAAAGCAGCAGTATCGGAGGAGAGTGAGTATAACAAGGGTCATGCGTGAACAGATTGCGGTGTTTTGTGTGGTATTTGTAGTGTAATGTCTTGCGGAGTTGAATGCCTGTAGTGTGATTGTGAGAAGGTTGTGAGCGCGCGCAACCTGGTGAACTGGTTACCTGGTAAACGGGTGAACTGGCAAATCTTAAGTTCAGGCCAGAGCTTAAGTGGTTTTGGGTGTATCGAACATCCAGAGTAGTTGTCAACCATAGTACGGAAGTCATGAGGTACCATTGACCGCCGTGGGACCGAGATAGGGGGAGTGTAAGAGTGAGCGTATGAGTAACGGACGCTGGTCGAAAGTTACTGTGTGTAAGCAACCTATCAGAGAAGGCGATTGTCTGGACGTAAACGGAAAGACATTTCGTCAAGTTAAGGTGACAACTACAGAAAGACTGTGGGCGTACAGTCAAGAAAGGTGATCGCTTGGACGGAAGTAATCATTTTTCAGAGTATGAATGAGATGCATGCATGACCGAGGAGACAAGCTGAAAAAGGAGGGGAACTGCTGCAAAGGGGGACGGGTGACGTCGGGTAGAGCCGCGCTGTGATTGGGCGGTTGGTGTGACGTTGGTTAGAGCCGCGCTGTGATTGAGCGGTTGGTGTGACGTTAGCTAGAGCCGCGCTCTGGTTGGGCGGCTAGAGTGACGTCGGAGGACAGCCGCGATCGGATAGGCCAGTTAGCGAGAACAGCGCGGTGATTGGTAGATTGTCATCAGGAAGTAAACAAACGCGGAGAAAAGAGAAATCATGAAGTGCTTTAAGTGTTTGAAAGGGATTTTTAAAAGAAAAAGAAGTGAACATTATTACGGGGAAGAGGCACCGCCGGAGGGTACACCAGCTCATTATATGGCAGCGAATGTGGGGCTGCATACGATATTATGGATTGGGGCTTGGAATAAGCTTACGGAAGGAAATGAGGAAATGCAGTTCCCGAAGTACGGGACGTTTAAGTTAGAGGTGTTACATCGGCTAAAAGCAACCATGTCCTCATTGAAACCCTCACCTAGACCAACCCAGTTTGAGGCCCTTAATGCATGGATTAGGGCGGCGCACGATAGGAATTTGAACAGGCGTCAACAAAGATTGACTCGATCGGTAAGAGCAGTGCGAGATTCTAAATGGGATGAGGAAGCAAAGAGATGGAGGGTACAGGCTATCGAGGTAGAGAAGTTGTATCCAATGAGGGAGGTGGTAGGTGGGAGGAACCTCATGGAAGAGGATGAGGAGAGCGAGTCGGAGGACAATGTGATAAACAGATTATTGATAGACAGACCACCTCCGAGAGTTGGGGAAATTGAAGATAGAGGGCTCGCAAGGGAAGATGGGACTGCCATAGAGGGGTTTACACCACTCCCTATATCGGAATGGACACCTATCAAAGGCGAGGAGACACCTCAAAACAACACAGTACAGAGTGTAGTGGGAAGGTTTGTGGTACAAAAGACGCCAAACACCGAAAAGGTTGAGTCTTTTGGATTACCGGATGCTCTTCAAGTACCTGTTACCATAGGACCTATAGTGTCGATTTACAATCCAGATCAGGGGAGAGGGGAAGAGCAGGCACGGTTAGATAGAGAAAGGATTGAGATGGAAAGGAGGAATAACGTGACAAATGCATGGAAGCAATTTCCAGGATCGGTAACGTGGAACACCCCATTCGATGCAACTGTGGGTCTCAACACAGGACAGGGAGGTCAGAGAGGACCGATGGACCTGAGGGGACCACGGCCGAAATCCTATACAGAATTAAGAGCTGACTTGAGAGAATGGGATGGGTCCGCAATAACCCCGGGTAATAGGTCAAGAACAGAACCCGAGTGGGAAAGTCGAAGTAACGGGACTGTATCTCATTGCGGGGCTAGCGAAAGCAGTCAGGGCCGAGAAGGTCAAAGTCAGGAGAACAGAGGAGTTACATGTCCTATGAATGGGAGGGAACAGCAGGAGCAGAATGGTAGGAGTATGGAGTGTGAGGAGATGTCTCGCCTCATGCAAACCGAGGGAGACCAAAGAACACAAGAGTACAGGGATAGGTTTAGGTGCACACATCACACACCTGGGGAAGGTGTGCAGCACTGGCAAAGAGGGAACAGTGAAAGGTCACGTCATACATCGAGTGATCGGAGGTCACAGATGCATGAGGAAGAAAGAGGGAGTAACGGAATATCTTACCATGCATCCCGTGAAACTAGACAGGATGGGGAACGCGGGGCTATAAGGCGCGAAGGAGTGTTTCACCATCCACCCCGAGAAGATGGAAAAGCATGGGACCTAGAGAGATGGGAGCATGGGAGAACTCCCCATAACTCACCAGTGCTTAGGCGCAGGACTAGGAGCTGGGATGGGAGAGATGCGGAAGGAGCACCTAGAGCCGAAGTACTAAAAGCTGCGATAAAGGTTAAAAGGCTTGATGTCTCTAGTCTAAAATCCGATCTAGACGAGATTATAGAAGGGACGGTGCCTTTAGAAAGGATTGATTTGTACGAACAAGATGAGCTGCTGTTCATAGCGAAGGATACTACTAGGAAGGCTAGAGCGATTCATGAGAAACTGACTAATTTAGCAGACAGGTACATGGTAGATTTGTCCAGAACAAAGACATTACAGAGTAACCATAGGTTGCAGTACTCAGACCAAGACCTAGACGAGAAGAGAACTACAGGATTAAAAACACACATAAGAGAGTTGATATCGGGAATAAGGGTGTGGAGAGACCTGGACAAATGGGAAGAGAGATGGTCCAAAAGGGGTACAGTTAGACGAAGTACAAATGTGATGACCCCAGAGGGAAGGGTAATGCAGATGGAGGCATTCCCTTTGCGAGAAATATCAAATGGGAATTATGTACATGTACCATGGAGTAGGGGAGATTTGGCTGCATTTACCAACTCGTTTCCGAAATTGAGGGAAAACCCAGTCGAGTGGTATAAGCAGGTAGAAAGGTTTGTAAAGATCTCCAAAGTATTGTGGATTGATTTGAACACCTTGTTCGACATTGTGGTTCCAGGGGATTTGTGGGTAACGTGCAAGATTAGTGTCCAGTGGCCAAATGCAGAGCCTGAGAGGAATGCTAGAACTAATGGACCATCGGACAGTGTCATGGAGAAGTACGAAAGAGTAATAGCCTGGTTAAAGGATAAAGTGCCTCCACAAGATATAGATTGGGTAAAAATAGACCGAACAAGGCAGGAACCCAAGGAGACAGTTCACAAGTTTTATGAGAGATTACTGAAAATATTCAAACAGTATAGTGGACTCGATGTAATGGATCCCAAAGATATAGGGCAGTTTGTGTCAAAGTTCATTTTGGGGCTGAGACCAGATATTTGTTTGATGATTCAACAACATTTAATTTGTTGGCAAAACAAACCACTAGATGAGATCCTGCGATATGCGAGATACTGCAGTGACGAAATAGATTCTAAAGCAAAGAATCTAAAGGAGAAGTTGATGGTAGTGCAGATGCAGTCAGCAGGGAAGGGTGGACAACAGAAACAGGGGATGGGACGAAAGTCAAATGGTCAGGACAAGGATAATGAGGAAGGGCAGAGATCTAGAGTAGACTTTGCCACTTTAAAGAAGACGACAAAGTGCCACCAATGTCACCAGGTGGGACATTGGCGACGCGAGTGTCCCTTTAACCCTGAAAATGGAGAGCTAGAATTAGAAGAGCAAGTTCACTAGGTTCCAGCTCAAAAGGCGACAGTCCCAGGAAGCAAGGTGGTCAAAGGGGGGACTTCGGCTCCAAGAGCTCAGTTTCCACAGCCACCGAAAATCGCGACAGGGGGAAAGGTCTTTAAACAGATGCCTCTTTTTATTGAGGAAGAACATTTTTATTATATTGATCCATTGACAGGACAACGTGTGAGTAGAGAAGAGGACTGTACCCTCGGGGCAGTCCTAGAGGTGGATCAAAGAGGACCGTTTGTTGAGGCTGAAGTGGCAGGGTGTCCTACAACGTTCTTAGTGGATACTGGAGCTACTCGATCAACTCTGAGATCAGCGGTGGTTCCAGACTTACCGATGTCAGGGGAAACAATTCAGGTGGTAGGAGTTGCAAACAAAAGGATGACTAGTCCCTTGACTGAACCAGTGTCCGTGAAGATAGGAAACCATATGAATGAACATCAGTTTGTGGTTTGTGATTCGAGTCCTGTATGTCTGTTAGGAAGGGATTTGTTTTGCAAATTGAACTGCACAATATACTGCACCCCGCAAGGAGTGGAGGTACAGACTACAGACGATGATGCTACTTTCAAGGTAGCCAATTCAAAATGTTGCGTAGAACTATATCCTACTCTGACTGTAGAAGATCTTCCCCAGGACCTACGAGATGCAGTGGCGTCAGAGGTATGGGACTTCACAGGAGAGGAAATAGGATTGATTAAAGGGGTAGAACCAGTAAAAATAATGGTAAAGCCAAATGCCGAGTTTCCCAGAACACCGCAGTACAAATTGTCCCAGGAAACGATTGCAGGAATAAAACCTGTGATCGAGTCAATGATTCAGCAGGGAATACTAAAAGAAATCGTGGGAAGTCCTTGTAACTCCCCGATTATGGGTTTGCAGAAACCTAGTGGGAAATTCAGGATAGTACAGGACCTTCGAAAAATTAACAATATAGTTGTTTCCTGTTGTCCAGTGGTACCGAATCCATCTGTGATACTGTTTCAAATACCATGCCAAGCAGAATGGTTCACAGTGATAGATCTTTGCCAGGCTTTCTTTTCAATCCCATTGGATGAAGAGAGCAGGTATCTTTTCGCTTTTAAAATGGAAGATCGCGTTTTAACATGGTGTCGAATCCCACAAGGATTCACAGACAGCCCATCCATCTTCAACCAGTTGTTGAAGAAGAATCTCGAAAATCTAGTACTGCCGCAGAATTCAGTTCTGGTCCAGTACATAGATGACCTACTTGTTGCGTCAGAGACTGAGGAAGCTTGTAAAACAGATTCCATTGCCTTATTGAACCATTTAGCTGAAAATGGACATAAGGTATCTCCGAGCAAGTTACAGTACTGTCTGACCGAAGTGCAGTATTTGGGACACCGGTTAGAAAAGGGAAAACGTAAGGTGTCTCCAGATAGGATTGAGGCGATAATGAAAATGAATGCGCCTACGACTCAGAGAGAAGTTAGGATGTTTCTAGGAATGGTTGGTTATTGTCGACAGTGGATAGTTAACTTTTCACTGAAAGCAAAATCCTTACAGAAACTGACGCACAAGGAGGTGAGTGATCCGGTACCATGGGACGATGAATGCCTAGTGGCATTCCTGCAGCTGAGAGACGATTTGTGTCGTGCTCCGGCTCTGGGGATGCCCGATTACGAGCAGTCTTTTTCACTTTATTGCTGTGAGAGAGAGGGATGTGCTTTGTCAGTCTTGGCACAGACCCATGGAAATGCCCGTAGACCAGTTGCCTACTTTTCGGCTACATTAGATCCAGTAGCCGCAGCGTTGCCCGGATGTCTCAAATCCGTTGCTGCAACGGGTGTCAGCATTGAGAGGTGTGAGAGTATTGTGATGGGACACCAGTTAGTGGTGTATGTACCACATTCCGTAGAATTGTTAATGACCAGGACCAAGACGCAGCATCTGACCAATAGCAGGCTCACGCGCTACGAGCAAGTTATCCTTGCTGCGGAGAACGTGACCCTTAAGAGATGCTCTGTTTTGAATCCTGCTACATTGATGCCACTGCCTACGGTAATAGAAGGCGAAGAATGTGAAGACCACGATTGCCTTGATGTGACTGAACTATGCACGAAGCCCAGACCAGATATAGTAGATGAGCCGTTGACTGACCCTGATGAAATTTACTTTGTCGATGGTTCATGTTTAAGAGACGATACTGGTCGGTTGAGAGCAGCTTATGCTGTTTGTACCATTACTGGAGTTGTGGAAGCCGCTTGCCTGGAAGGAGTACATTCCGCACAGGTAGCAGAAATCATTGCCCTAACTCGTGCCTGTATAACAGGAAACGGAAAGAAAGTCACCATATACACTGACAGCCAATATGGTTTCGGTGTGGTTCACGATTTCGGGCAATTGTGGTCTCAGAGAGGTTACATGACCTCTTCTGGTTCGCCCATTCGAAATGGAGAATTTGTGCGGCTGTTGTTGGAAGCATTGCAAGGTCCAGCCGCCATTGCGATTGTAAAGTGTGTAGCTCATACTAAGAATACAGATTTTGTGTCACAAGGTAACCGGTATGCTGATGAAGTCGCCCGCTATTGTGCGGAGCAGGACTATTCCTTCACAAAGGTAGAAATAGATGGGGCGGAAGAGAAGACAGAATTGAGTATGATGTTGGAAACTGTAGACACTTGGGAGGATTTGAGGGTGATGCAGGAGAATGCACCCGAAACAGAGAAAAAGGCATGGGAAATAGCAGGTTGCGTGAGAAGCGAGATGGATTTTTGGATTTCAGCAGATGGGAGTGCTGTGTTACCTGAGGAACTAGCGAATCCCATGGCAAGAGAAATACATGGTCCAGTACACCTAGGAAGAGACGCTATGATGAGAGTGTTTAGGCAGACTTGGTATTGCCCTAAATTTAGGATAGCAGCAGAATCAGTGTGTAAGCGATGTGTTACCTGCCAACAATTAAACATAGGGAAAAGAACACCAGTTACACTGAGTCACATTGGGAGGTCTGGGGGGCCTTTCAATAGAATGCAATTGGACTTTATTGAAATGCCAAAAATCAACCGCCTTAGGTATGTTTTGGTGGTTGTATGCATATTTTCCAGGTGGGTTGAAGCATACCCTACACGCAGGTGCGATACACTCACAGTAGCCAAACTGTTGCTCAGGGAGTTGATACCACGCTTCGGGGTGCCTGCCTCTCTGGAATCGGACAGAGGAAAACATTTTAACAGCGAAATTGTGAAGATGTTGTGCTCTGCATTAAAGATCGATCAAAAACTGCATTGTAGTTATCGACCAGAAGCCTCAGGGATTGTGGAACAAGTAAATGGCACTCTGAAGAGTCGACTAGCTAAAGTCTGTTCATCCACATCTTTGAGTTGGCCAGATGCTCTTCCTTTAGTGCTCATGAGCATGCGTAGCACACCTGACAGGAGGACAGGTCTCTCTCCACACGAGATTCTGATGGGGAGGGCCATGAGACTTCCTACGGTTCCAACTGCTGCCCTATTGAATATTACAGATGATCTGATCTTGGATTATTGTAAGGGACTGTCTGACGCCATCCATTCTGTGTCCCTTCAGGTGCATGCGGCTGAAGTTCCATCATCAAGGAACCTGTGTCATGATCTGTGCCCAGGGGACTGGGTGCTGATCAAGAAGCACGTCCGGAAGAACTGCCTAGATGTACGCTGGCGTGGGCCCTTTCAGGTAATCCTGATCACGAATACCGCGGTGAAGTGCGGAGGGCTGCCCAATTGGATCCATGCATCCCATACTCGAAGAGTTCCAGCACTTCTAGAAGAAACAGCTCCTCTCCCAGACGAAAGTCCAGTAGTGGAAGAAGAATCCCAAGGGGGGACCAGTCAAGCTGTGGGGGTGTCGGAAGAAGTTGGGAACGCATCTGATCCAGAAGAGGAAGGAAGGCCGAACGGCAGTGAGACGGAAGACGCAACTGAAGGAGAGAGCTGCAGTGAATACGACTCAGACACAGATCAGTACCAGAGCGATCAAGAACCGAGTGTGAGGACGAGAAATAGGAGAACAAGGCGTGAAGCAGCCACCTGGCCAGAAAGAAGGAGGAGGTTGAGCTTGAGGTCTGCTCGGGAAGAAACGCTTGCTCCTATATCCGAAGACTCGGATCCGGAGGAAGATACCCAGGATCAAGCCCAGGAGGGTCCCAGAAGATCAAGGAGGGTGCGAGTGCCTAGCAGAAGGTACTCTACTCCTGATTGGACCTACCTCGTTGCAGATGTCCGTGGGTCACAGAACCGGGAGGGTCAGGGAAGTGAGCCTGATCAGAACTGAACCAATAATCACAGTGCAATTAAGGTTCCTGCTACCAGGAGTGGAAGCCGAAAGGTTGCTGACACTCAACATCGTCTATCCTCCTCTCCTGAGCGGAATCAGAAAATTGATTTTAGAGACAGTTGATTTTCCGGTTTGTTGTTCACATTATCCAATATTGGAGGGAACTCTTCTTCGTTTGGAAATGCTTGAGCGAGTAGTGGAAGTTCTTGGAGCGCTCATTGTCTTGGACTAATACCTTGTTGTGAATGTCTTCGAAGGGGCGCAGAACTGGGAAGGTGAAGAAAGTGATCTTGGTCAGGACGGACCCCTTTGTAACGGTGGATGTAGAGTTGATAGTACCAGGAGTGGAGATTGAAAAAACATTAACTCTTCATTTTGTTCGTCCACTTGTCCAGAGTGAAATAAGGAGAATAATCCTAGAGACAGTCGAATTTCCATGTTGTTGTAAGAATTGTCCAGAATTTGAGGGAATACTTCTTCGTATGGACATCTATGAGGACGTAGTGTCACTTCTTGGAACACTGATAGTTTCAGATTGATAAAAGACTTTTGAAAAGAACTTTGTAAATATTGCTGCAAGATAACCTAGCGCCGAGTGGAAGAAGAAAAATGGTAGGGGCTTCCTTTTAGAGGATGGAGAAGGGCTAGGGTTGTCTATTTCTACAAGACTCTAGAACTGTTTTGCGGAGTAAATTGTCAGCTTCCAGGTGTTCAAAAGAGAGACATTGTTCAAAAGAAGAGACTTTGTTCGGAGAGAAAGAGACGTTGGAGATAGAAGAACGCCAAAACTACCCTGTTTGAGATCATGGAGGCCGGCAACCCGAACCGCAGGGCAAAATGTATAGTTGGAACACTTTTAGGGGTGGTGATTTCTCTTATAGTTTTAGTGGTTACTGTCTCATACATAGTGGGACACGAGAGAGATGTAAATGCAGTCAAGTAAGTCAAGGGAGTGTCAACACAAAGAACAACTACTGTTAATTATAAGGGAAACATCAATGACAAAGACAAAGCTTTGTTAGATGCGGAAATTAAAAGGTTACATACAGATGAATCACAGGGGAACTTTAGGTCAAATGCTTATGCCAAATTACTTTATGAGTACATTGATGTCATGGAGGCGAAGAATTGCTAAGTTTGTATGCAATTACCAGCTTCTGTGGATGAGGGTATCAGATACCATCATCTTCCATTGACATATGGAATAACATGTAGTTTGCTGTTGAGCATATTTTATGGACGAGATGGGTTCGAGTATTACTTCTCGAATTTTGACTCGGTGTTACCTGAGGTCCCAAATTACAAGCATCTGAATACATGGGACTATTACAAGAGCGAAGACAGGTTACAGAAATTTTTCATTCCATGGAAAACTTTAGATACATCACATGCCCGAAGAAACAATTTGACTTGTCATGTGTCAGAGATTGAGAAAAAGTTTATAGGGCAGGTGGATACTCGATACAGAAGGCAAAAGATTCAAAAAGCTTCAGGACAATGGGAAACAGATTGGACCAAGGAAGAAAGGGATTACCAAAGGAAGGGTAGAAAGGGTCCAATTGCCTTAGATAAAGAGAAAAGGGGGAAACTATGTATTCATAGAAGTTACTCCTATTATGAGAATTTGTTTGTAGGAGAAGTCAGTTGTGAACATGCTTTCCAATTGGAGTATTACTCCAAGGATTTTTTGAAAGAAATGCAAGCAATACCAAATGTATATTTTGTATGTGGAAGAAATGCTTATGTGAAATTACCAGACAATTGGTACGGATCATGCTATTTAGCAATTGTTTTTCCCAAAATATACCATGCCGAGAATTTAGAGACAACAAAGAGAGGAAAACAAGCTAGAGGAAGAAGAGATCTAGGCGCTGAAGAAGTGGTTGGGGATGTATTTGGTGTGATATTTCCCTTTTTGGGATTGATATTGAATGACATCAAGCTTAGGAGATTGGCTACAGTTGTAGATAGGCTATCTGCCAGTACTGCTAGATCATTAATGCTGGTGGAGGGTGAGATGCAATCGATAAGGGCAATGGTTCTTCAGAACCGACTTGCTCTAGACGTTCTGTTAGCCAAAGAGGGAGGAGTTTGTAAGGCTTTGAAGGTCCAGGAATGCTGCACTTACATTCCGGACAATTCAAAACCTCTAGAAAAATACATACGAAACATCACTGCAATTCACCACGAAATTGAGGATCTGACAAAAGTAAACGTGTGGGAAAAAGTAGGTCATGGAATGGGTAAAGTTGGAGGTTGGTTTGCCAACCTAGGAAAGGGTATAGTTTGGTACATACTGAAACCCATCATCATAATAGTGATTTGTGTAATCACTTTGTGGGGATTGGTGCGTTTGTATCAATGGTATAAAGCAAACAGGTTGCAGAGATCTATGAGAGAACAGGAGAGAAGGTTGACAGCGATGCAAGATACACAATATAAGAGTCTGAAGGCATTGGAGACAATGAAAAGAAGTGGTACTGCCATGACTTCACTTTGAAGAGTCCTACATTGTAGAGATGGTGTTTTGATGGTGATGACTCCTGAAAGTTATCAAAGGGGGGACTGAGAGAGCACAAATCTGAAAAATGTATAAGTGCACCATATTTACAAGCACGTAGTTAGTTAACTTATACCTTGCACCAGAGTGTCTTATACCCAGTAGTGAAATGTATAGAGTGTTCAAGTAGGGTAACAATAATCATAGCAATGTGAAGACTAATGTAGAAATGTTGGAATGAATATGAAAACCTCACGTTCTCATGTTAAGTGATCATGTAAGAGTTAAGTGGAATCTTGCAAACCAGTTAAATTGTGTAGGCCTCATGGCAATTCACAAGTAAAAATAAAAGTGCTGCTAAAATAATGTGAGGTGGGATTAACATGGTTCTTCCAAAATGTATTATCGAATTTAGTATTGAAATATGTTTTATAGATGTGTTGCATTATAGAAACGTGTGTTAGTTAAGAATACTGTTTAAATCAAGTTAAATGTTTTCAGAGTGCAGGGACCCGCTTCATGTAAATCAAGTAGGCTCGAACAGATAATGTCGTTTCTTTGATCTGCAATGTGCTCGTTAGAGAAGGAGTCGAGAGGCGCCAAGTACAGTGCTTTACATATGTTTTATGACCTATAGATATGGTAGAGCCTGGAATTTGAGGCCCACTGTAGGACGGCCTGTATGCAGGTGCGAGGGGTCTTAATCAGTTGAAATGAATGGGGCTTTGTTCAGTGGCGCTTGGCGCAGGCCTGTAGGAGTTTCCAGGAATTTCAGGGGGTACCAGCGCGCTGGAGAAGAAGCCTGGGAACCAAGGTCAACTTTAACGAGGGTCTTGAAGAGTACCATCATGGAGTTTGCCGCTCAAAACTGCACCACGTGAGGGGCGTCCCGAGGGGCGTTTCTGTCGGAAATGTGATTTTGTATTAGGGAAAGCGACCCGGGAGGAGAGCAGAGCAGATGATATTGGAAGCCTAAGAGAGCGGTTGGGTAGGCAGATAGGCTGATCACAAGAGACCGATTTACAGAAGAGACAAGGAGAAGTGCGTGATCTTCTTAGGAAGTCACCACGGCTGACACCTTTTGGGGTAAAGATCTTGTTAAGTAGGAATGTCACTTAGTCTAGTGTAGGGACAGACTAACCTGAATTTTCTTTTCTGTAATGACTCTTAAGTTGCAACTTGTATCCATTCTTGCAACTCTGATGATTTTCGAACTTGTACTTATTATTCTGTTTTGTAGACTCAGATTATTCAAAGAATTTATGTTTATAGTGATACCAGTATACCTTTTAAATCTCATCTTGAGAAGTTTGTATCTTCAGTTATCTTTGACTTTATATTAAATCTTTGAACTTTATCATTGGTCAGTGGTCATTTAGAGTGGTGTAAGTTCTTAACTGATTGACCTAGTAGTAGATTGCCTTTTACTCAATGACAGGTACCAACGATCCAGTCGACTTGATTTGGGATCTGGTAAGGTAACTAGAAACCAGAAATCCCGCGTTAACACAAGTTTAAACACAATTTACTTCTTAACTGAAAACTCAGAAATAGTTGCTCAAGTAAGTGGATTTTGCAGACGGCTGTAGATACCTGTGAAGGGTTCCTTCACCAGGCATGCTTGTGTATATCCATGTTTTATGGTCTATGCTGAAACGGTCCGTATATCTGAAATGGGTGTAGATAAAGTGCCTAGTAAAGAAGCAGTTGAACATTACCTTTTCATGCTGTGGTTTTCCTTGGTCTTTCCAGGGCCGGCTCTAGGCTCACGGAGGCCCTGAGCAGGGAGTGTAGGTAGGGGGCCCGAGGCCGCCAAATCCCTGCCAGGGGCCGCCACGCAAATATGTATCTAAGGATATATATTGGCGTGGCGGCCCCTGTGGTTTGGCGGCCCTGTGCAGGTGCACAGCTTGCACATGCCTTAGGCCTGGTCTTTCACACTGGTGGCGTGTGGAGGAGCCTCCCGACACCTCAACAAGTATGAATCAAAAGACTTAATGAAATGCATCTCGATTTTCACCATCTGCTGCTAAGACGTGCAGTGCAATGAATTCTCACACGCCTTCTGGCATTTCTACTCAATTTTCTATTGGCCTTTTCTTGTTCATTTTTTGTTGAAGTATGGAAATGTGTGGCATCACTTGGCATTCTTGTGTACATCTCATGTTCTAGTGAAATATCAGTAGACTGTTCTGAGGGGATTCAGCCCCCAGAGAAGTTATCCCTATCTGAGTGCAGGTACCTTGAGAAGCAAGTGATTTTTACCCACCCAAAGGTGACATGCTTCGTCATTGTGCAGTGCAGTATACTGATATTTGACTTTGTTTGCTTGGGGAGAGTGTATACTTGACTGGTAATCTCCCCATCCTCTCTTGTGATATACATTCCATGTTCTATCCTGACTTTTGAAATCTGTCAGTTTTCCTTGGAAAGGCTGGAGACGAGGTGCCTAATAACAAAGTAGCTGGACTCTACCTCCAATTCTTTGGGCTTGCAATGATTTCTATACAGGGTAATTACGGCCATAACAAGATTATTGTAAAAGCTTGCTGAGTAGAGTGTGCTAGAATATCTAAGAAATATGTTATGCACTGCTTAATTTGTGCCGGTGTTTTCCCGTGCTCAGCACCAGCACTTATTTGTCAACACTGGCACTTATGACAGCAGCCTTTTGTAAATGTAAATCCAGTATTTTTAAAGCGCACAGCTACCCATAGGCATCTTGGCGCTGGGGACCGCCGGGAAGTTTAAGGGAGCTATTGCCCAGAGTCACATGGGGCTGGGCTGACCTGCCGCCGGTGCCGTTTATCGAACCGTCAGCCGTCCTGGCCGCTGCGCTATACCTCCTACCTATGGTGGCGCTGTTTGTGTAATATAGAGATGAGCACAACATTAGTTGCTTATTAATCAAATCAACATTAAAACGACTAGTACCTGTCTCCCAAGCCATTCTTACATCTTTGGGCGGCCTCGAACAGTGTGAATTGACACACTTGGAGCAGTTGTGTATGTATTGTCATTGGAAGCTCTGGCAGTGGCAAGGGACAGTGTAAGCTGGGGTGGCCTCGTAATGAGGGCCCTGGCAGTTATTATTTTTACAAATTAAGCACTGGTTTCATGGAAACTTGCTAAGTGTGGGAACTGGGTATTATGGAAAACTGCAAAGTGTGCTAATACCCCAGTATTAACTGGTTCTGTGTTCGAGCAATTGTTCACAGTTGCCGGACTAGTGTGCAATAATATGCCATGGTACCCTACAAAGTATCATTGAGTAGAACAAAATTCTCTCCACATGCTTGCAGAAAGTGGTCTTTGCATTTTACCATATTCTGACCAGTGGTACTAAATTGTTTTAATCTAGATTTATTATATTGTCGATGGGTAGAACCCTCCACTCCCTCCAAGTTGCTAGCACAGTATGCTTTAAAAGTATCCTTTATGACTGGGCACACTCATTATGAGGTATATGGGGAAGGTTGTGATATTTAATGCAGTCAATGAAATCCACCACCGCATGAGATGCAGATTTTGGTGATAACAGTACCAAAATGTGCATGTTCTAATAATTACAATTTCTTTTCCATCTGTAAATTCTGGTAGGTTTTACCTGCTAAAACCTAAACAGGGTATGTAAACTGTATTATATCCAGTAATTAGAAGTACTGGGTGTGATACATTCATATAACAATCCTTACACAAACGCAGCCTTGCACAAGGGTTGGAATCATCCAGGACACTCATAATAAAGCTCTAAAGGTCTGAAATGTTAGTAGTGGCAAAGTGCCCCATGCCTGTTCTTTAAACTTTATATAAAACACACATTTTTGTACCAATGATACTGGCCTAATGTACTGCACAATACACCATTAATCACTAATATTCCAAAAATATATACGGATAGAAACCGGCTTACTTGCAGAACAGTCAGTAAATCATTACAGCATTGCCAAGGTTTGCTGCCAAAATATTTTTTAACATTAGCAATTATTGTTTAACTATTTCTGTAGAAGATCCCACGTCTTTGGTATATTGATCTTTAGATGCAATGTAAATATGGTAATAATCACTAGGTAAGAATAACCTTTAAAAGCTATGTATCAGTAATGCCCCACCCATCAAAATACTGGTGATTACTGCAAATTTAATTGAATTAATTGTGCATATTGGATTCATTGCCATACAAATTCAATTTCAATCATTTTACAGAACAGCAAAGCATGTATGTTCTGTTATGGTCCAGATGCAGCTCACAATATGGACCGACCCACAAATGTTGCTTATTGCTCACAAAAGGTTGGGGGCCACTCATCTAACACATATCCACAATAGGTACAGATGCTGAACAAATCTATACAGACATGCAAAATGTAACACTACTGCCATTTTTTCGTAGTTACTTGGTTGCGCCTCTAGTACATTAGAACAAATGGAAAATTGTACTGCAGAATTATGCACTTTGTGGGCCAACTTTGGGAGTTGAGAGGAAGTTATTTTTTTGCATGATCTTGCAGCTAAGGGCCAGGAGGTCATTGAACACCTCCCTGAATTAAGCCAAGAGGTAATGGCAAAAAATGTTTTTGAAATATGCATCAACGTAGTGTATATTCATGACTTGCCTCGGGTGAGCATTGTACTTGAAAGGTACCATTTGGGGAGGAGGATATATATGGAGGATGAATCAATAGAAGACCACTGTACAGCTTTAAATACACTGGTACTCTGGTGCAGATTTGACAACTTAACAGATGAACACTTTAGAGGTACATTTTTACTACACTGTAATACAGAGAAAATAAGAGAAGAAGTGTGAATAAAAAATGAAACACCACTTAGTGAAGTACCAATTATATATATATGTGAAGTTAGGGAACTTAGGGGGCTATTAGGAAAGCCCGCCCGCCACCCTATCGGGAAACGGGACCACCCGCCTCAAGGGCGGGGGGCCCGAAATGTGCATTAGGATGCGCCCACCACAGTGCCGGGCGCAATCCTCATTTTAACATTGTGGCGGGCGGTGCTCACTGCACCGCCCGCCACAATCTTAAAATCAAATGCACGCATTTGCATACACGAAGCGGCAGGCACCCCGCGGTGCCTGCTGCTTGGTGTATGCAAATGCGGGGGGTACCACAGGTACCCCCCTTTGCACCAAACACCTCGGCTATCACCAGGGGGGCCTGCAGGGGGCCCCCAAACCAAAGATCGCCTGCCTTTCCCGACACGGAAAGGCTGGCCAATATGCCCATTGTAATATGGCTGGCGGTGTCTAACAGACACCGCCACCATATTAAACATTTTCCGCCCGGCCGCAAGGCGACCGGGGCGGAAAACAGGCGGGCGGTGTTTTTCACCACCGCGGTCCCCCCGCCATCCTAATATGGCGGGGGGCGGATTTGGGCAATGGATGTCGGGCGGATTGCCTCCGCCAGGCCGGCGGTGGCTACCGCCAGTCTGGTGGAGGCAATCCGCCCGACATCATAATGGGCCCCTTAGTGTGATGGAGAAAGAGTGGAAAATTGAGAGTGAAAAGGATGTGGTACTTATGGAGGTGAGGGATACATTAAGGGGTGAGTGGAACCATTTAAAAGAGTGAGTGCACTCATACTAACAGATAAGAAACAAAGTTGCAGAGAGTGGGATGATACGTTTTTCTCAGGAAGTGTGATTCAACTCACTGCTTTAGGAGACAGACCAATTAATGTGGGTTCACTAGGGCACCTCTGATCAAGCAAGTCTAAAGAGAGGCTACATTTAAACTTTCGGTGGCCTGGAATAGATTTGCAAGTAGGGAGGCTTGTATGGGATATATAGATTGCAGTTGTGGCGACAAGATCCTGAAGACAAGAAAGCCACAGATTGTCTGTCATATATTTCCGACTAAACCTTGGGAGTAGAATATGTTGGTCATTGTAAGGCCCTTTCCATACTCTCACTCCATATCCTCATGTGCTAATAAATATATTCTTATGTGGGCCTGAAGTTAAGGCTGACAATGATATTAGTCCAGCCATTGTTGTGAGCTTTTGAAGGCAGTATGCTCAAAGGAGGGGTTTCCCAATGTCATGCTAACTGACAAGGTACACTTCTGTTCTAAAGAAATCGATTTGTTTGGGGTTGAGAATGGTATAGCGAACAACAAATGCACTGTGTATCATCCAGAGTCAAATGAGTTGTCAAAAGGCTCAATACGACCCTGGTTGAGAGCATAACTGGCTAAAAGTAATGGTCTGTCCTGGAAGGAAGGGTTGAGGTAAAGAAGTTATGGGTTTCTGGTTGGTCTCGCACCAAGTAAGATGGAGGTCTGCCTTTGAACTGTTTAAAGAAGGATACATGACACAAGGATATTCATGGGGTGGATGAGGAGGAGTAAGGGTCGGGTGGACATGTACAGGAATTAAAGAAGACAGAATCAAGGCTACAAAAGTGAATGAGTTAAAGTGAAGGTTCCCATTGCGACAGAAGGGTGGTCGAAATTCAGTAGTTCTTTGAAAGAGAAGAACCTCTTCTGTAATGTAGTCAAGACAGAAGATGGAAGAATACAAAATCTGGGAACTGTGTCTGTACTGAAAAAGAATAAGGCACTATGGGGAGATGCAGTTCATAGGAAGAGAGAAGTTGGTTGGAACAGGTCTGGAGGAGATTTGCCTAGAAGAGTGAGAAGATAACTCGAGCTGTTGTGTACCTCTCAGATTATGACTTGTCTGCGGTGGAAAGAGACAAGTGGTTTAATCCCTGGTTATTCTGAGGTTTTTCTATGGGCTGTCTTTGTAGTGGAGTATTGTTGAGACGTTTTTGCTTACACAACTATTTCCCATTTTGTTTCAAGTCTTTGCCTTTTAGTTTATCTTCATTTAATTTTCCCATCTACGCTTTCGTCCCATGGCTTATAACCTCCTTTCTTTTGCCTTCCCCACCCTTACACTTAAGAATTAGGTGTTACCATTATTTGCTTTAAAGTTTTGTGCAAGAGAGGAATGTTTGTGGTATGTTCCATTGTTGGTACCTTCACAACCCCCCTGTGTTCTTTTAAGATGTTCTCACAGCATTTTAGAATTTCTAGGTAAGTGGTTATCCTAGGTATATTTGAATCATTTGACTGGGGTATCTCCTGGAATAAAGCTACTAAATTTATTCGAGCTACTATATGTCTGCTTTGTTGCAAAGTGCTATGCACCCTCAGTCCATAGCGCACAACTGGGAAATAATATGTTTAAGCTTCACACAAATATGGCAAGTGTTTAGGCTATGCTCCCTCCCCTCCAATAAGAGACCACCTGGTTAGTGTCTGGTATCAATGTTTAAAAAGATCTGTTCCCCCTTCCCTTGTTAATTTGTTCCACAGTGTAGCAGTTGCAGCTTTACTTTGGCCACTGATGCAATTAAGTCTCCACAGGCACTCAGATCCTCCTATGAGTGATTGGTGTTTGACAAGTAACTTGAAAGCTAGAGCTACTCTAGAATTTGTTAAAAGTACATATTTACTGCCCCAGCCCAGGGGTAATATATTGTGAGGCGTCCCCCATGAAGAATGGGGTTTCTTCCTTCTTCCATGAGGAGCGGTTTGGACATATCAAAGATTTGAGGATTCAAAGTCTAATTAGTACATATTATTGCTAAAAATATGATCCCTTTGTTCTACAGTCGTAACTCCTTAGGAGCAATCACCTTCTCTCAGTCTTGGTCCTCAGCCCCTGAAGAGAGCCCTGCTACTGACTCTATGGGTGAAGACACTCCTCTTGCAGAAGCCACTTCCTCAGTCATTGGGGCCTTTGTATAAAGTCTATGCCTCCTGATTGCCGCACTTGATTGAACTGTTGTAATTGATATATTTTTGGATCAAGACGTCTGCCGGCGACAACCCGGTTGTGCTGCTTCAGCATGCTGTCTGGAGTGCACAGAGCACAAAGGGGGGAAGTTATGTTGGTGGATGAACATTTGACGTGACAGCAAATCCTACCCAGGAGGTGCTCCAAGGAAGGGTGTCAGTATAGACAAAGTAAGAGCTCTTAGTTGAAGAAGTAATGTATATTCCAAAGAGATCCATTTATGACTCATCCTTCTGTCTGTAGGGGAGCTTAAGGTCGTAGTTCAAGTGGTATTTGATTACTGTTGTGGGAACAGGGTTAGACTTGCCTTCACGTGCTTTTTTTCCAATATATTTATTGGCATTTCAAATTTTGGTCAACTTGTACAAATAACTGACACACAGTAGGTATATCAGCGTACAGCAAACTGATATGATGCTCATCATTGATGTCAATGCCCCCTTCGGGGCCCCGCACATGCAAGCGGTTCAATGGCCAGCGCAAAAAGTACCAGGAACAATAGGTAACCTTTTCTGGTGCTTCTTTTGATGATAATGGGATCCGAGATCCCCGGGCCTGTGCGAACCCGAGCCATGGGGCAGAGTATAGCAGTTGAATCCAGCCCAGCAATTCCTCACCCAGGATTAGTCAGCACAGCCATCATGAAGGCCCAACTCAGTGAATCAAAAGCCTTCTATGTCAATAGAGACTTCCCAGTAATCCACATTTCACTCTCTGGCCCAATCCATTATTTGGAACAGCTGGCAGAGATTCACCCCATGATTAGTATGTAGGACGTGACCCTTCACCACCACCTTGAATGCATCCCATACCAATAACCCTGTGTGGGAGCACAGGTTTGATATACAAGCGAGGAAGATGGATGTATTTGCCAAAAGATATGTGTTTATTGTCAGAAGTAACAAGGGTTGGGATTCAAGAGGGTTTTCTTCAGGTTCTCCTTCTGATGGTGTCCTAGTTGAGCTGGATGTAGAGGTAGAGGGCGATGTCACGTGCTCCTCATCTTCTGAATCACGGGATCTCCCCGGAGGCTCATAAGAGAGGAAAAGAAGAGCCGTCAGAATACTATATCTTGGGTTATTTCAAGAAGTTGTACCCGTCACCACACCTAAAAGTGCTCACAGAAGATCCTGTTCAAGGTCGATGGTGATAGCAGCAATTGATAAGAAGTGCCTAGAAAAGGGTCTAGGTGAAAGGGAGGGAGGGGTGGTGAGAAGTTAAAGGGGATTGTTCTATTTCAAAACAATCAAAGCAGAAGTTACACATTCCGTGTATCAGTGCCACACGGTAATCATTTATCCATTCTATGGCCCTTAGTTTAGACAGGAAAACAACAGAGCGTCCTACAAAATGCTCGGGTTTGCGCTCACAGGTTTATGCTCACTGGTTTGACAGGGAGCTGGCTACATGCGACCAGAAACAACAAGGTCCCCTGCTCCCTTAAATCAGGAAAAAAAAAAACAATCTTTAAGGAACCCCCGGTTCCCCACCTGCCTCCCTCGTTCCCCCCCTTTCTTCCCGTGGGAAGCTGTTACTCACCGGCTCTGCCGCAACTCTCCAGTAGTAACTGTTTCATCATTATCAGCGAAATATTGGTCAATATGGACCGCTATCGCCTTTGTGATCAGAGGATCATGTAATAACGTCAAGGAGAGGTGCCATTTGGGTATTCATGTGCCCTTGAATGCCTTGAGACCCTCAAGGGTGAGTAGCGTGCTATATAAACCCCTGATTGATTGATTGATGTGCGGTCCGGCATCCCAACAGAATTAATTTCAAGGGACTATGATCCGACACAGTGTGTCCGAAATATTTAGCATCTCCAACCTCACAGCAGCTTCTGTATAATGATAAATAAATCTATGCAGATGTGGAGTAGGTGAACCCCACTCTAGATTGAGTATTCATGATCAAGGGGGTGTAAGTCTTGCCAGATATTCGTCTCTCACCCATTGTGATAAATAACGGGAGGCAATAATGGAGTGATCCCCTACCAGAAGAGGGTTGGATCTATCCAGATCCACCTGGTGAACACAGTTCAGTTGAAGCTGTACCCCCAAATACATGGATTGTCGATGGTAGAGGGTAGAGATAGTGTAAGTGTGGCCACAAAATCCATCACATTAATGTTGGGGGTGTACACAGCAACTATAGATAGAATTTCCCCATCCAGCTAACCCTCCAACACCGCATATCTGCAGTCAGGGTCCTCCTTACTCCGTTTGGCCACAAAAGAAACCCCCGGGAGAACATAAATGAGGATGACCTGGGAATAGTTAGAGTACTTCTTCCCCACTATAATGCCCTTCCATTTATTTCACAGCTTATTAAGTTCAGGGGTTGTTAGGTGTGTTTTCTGTAAATATGTAAATGGATATTCATACGTTTCAAAAAGGCATGTATACGATAAACTCTATCTGGTGTGGCCATTCCCCTAACGTTCCAAGTCAAGATATTAAACTTACAGGCTATGGGAGTAGAGCGTGTTGTCGTCTGTTAAGGGGTGAGGACTGGGCAGTATCAGGGCAGTAATAGGCCAAGGCATATGTTTTGCATTGGCAGGTCCCAGAGTATGAAATGAAAAGGTGTGCAATTGGGTTTACAACAGTATAACACTGACCCCCCTTCTCAGGTCAAGGCTTGTAGAACTAGCTGTCCAGTAGACCATCACTGCTAGGGTGAGAAACATGCAATGTCCAAGTCGGTTGAGGAGGGGAAGCATGAAGACAATTATCTGTTAATGCGAGCTCATGGGTAGACCCATCTCACCATCTTTAAAGCCACCATCCCACTGTTCCCCTCAGCTGTACCACCTCCACTGCCCCTCCCTGCACCTCAATAACAGTCAACAGCTCACATTCATTTTGCAAATGTGACTGTGTGACAGCAAATATGAAAAGGATATAAGCATGGAGGGTCAGTCATCTGCTGTCATAGGAGTGACAGCAGGTCCTTGTCAGAGTTCTTGTTCCACTTCCATTACTTCGTCTTACTCTGCCTTCTCTCTGTAGTAAAACTGCAAGCTCATTAGGTACTTGAGCTGGGACCTTGTTCCAATTCCTCTGCTACTAAGGCTCTCTCCTTGACAGCCTGCTCCAGTGAGGGGAGACAATTTAATTTCCATGTACTTCGCCTTTTCCAACTTTGTTGTCGCCTCTGTGAAGTTCCAGGATTCTACTCCGACCAGCCCGTCATCCCTTTTGACTCTAACCATGAGCGAGCCAGGGCTGCACTTGTGAAGAAATGAGTTGTGTCTGCATTGATGACTCAGAGTTTCGCTGGGTAGAGTAAGGAGTAGTGAAGGTTCAATTGGTGGAAGTGGCGTTTAACCACTAGAAACAAGGTTCTTTGCTCTGTACCTCCATTGTGTACTCGGGTAGATATGCACAGAGCCGTCCTCTGCAGTCCATGAATCTTTGGCCCTGGTGTTTTGTAAGATGTGACCTGAGTCCCTGTAATTAAGGAGGCGGGCGACAACCGGACGTAGCGGCATCCCAGGTGAGAGTGCATATCTTGGGACTGTGGGCCCTTTTTGACTCCAAATAAAGCTCCTTGCTGCGGCCCTCCATGTTTTCCGGTAGAACCAAAATATATATATTATTCCTGAGGGACGGGCCTTTAGTCCCCTAATTTCCAGGGAGTGGACTTCCTTTTGAAGATTCCGCAGCATCATTTGAATTTCTCTCATGTGGGTTGCAACGTGGCTACAGCAAATATTTCGACCCTGTATTTCAATTTTTGATGGTCCACTCGAGCAGGCCTAGGTCTATGACCATAGAGTCTATCTTAGGTTCCAGGGTGGTTTTGACATCTAGCCTCAAATTTACCAGTATGCTTCCAGAGTGTGGCTTCCACGATATCCAGATTTGATCAGGATGGTTCTCCATGTGGGTCACTGTGATCACTATATTACAGGGGCTGTGTTCCGTGCTGTTTCGCCATCGCTGGGTGTGATTGTGTGGAAGCATGTGTTGTCTCCTACCATTGTGTTCGACGTCTCCACGCAGCATCGCTGACTGCCTGCGCTCAGTAGAACATTATGCCTACCACATCACAATATGCACTGAGGAGTAAAGTGCTTCGTTGTTGCATTAGATACGTTCTTGCATGATTTAGAGGGTATTCACTGCACCAATGGGGAGGGTCAAACGTTTCAGGGATCCCAGCTTCTCAGATGCTCTCCCCAATGCAGGCACCAATCGTGGTGTCGAGTGCCCGGTAGTGTGTTTTTGGAGTCTCCCGAGCTCCCTCTGGCAGTCACCACGGCTCTCCAGGCACACCTGGCAGCCGCGGCCCGTGGAGGGAGTTACGGTGGGGCAGGGAGGCGGGGAGGGGGAGTGGCGGGGTGGAGGGTGCTAAAAACCGGCATATGGATAATTGCAGGTAAGTAAACAATGTAATTAATAAAACAAATTTCGTAGCGCGCACTGTATCGCATTTTGCGATGCAAGGCGCGCTACGAAATTCGTTTTATTAATTAAATTGTTTACTTACCTGCAATTATCCATATGCCAGTTTTTAGCACCCTCCACCCCGCCCCTCCCCCTCCCCGCCTCCCTGCCCCACCGTAACTCCCTCCACGGGCCGCGGCTGACACCTGGCATCTCGTAGTGCGAACTCACATGCGATAGTATAAGACTAGCATGAGGCCTGCCAGCTGTTGAACCACCAGGGTTATGCCCCGCGGTTCCAGCCATGTCCAGAGACGCAGGGCACAGAGGGTCCATGACCCCACCTCGTCCTGCTAGTTGCAGTACCTCATGGCCCTGGTATAGTCCGTGAACACCTGCAGTAACTTCCCCTTGACAGAGGGAAGAAATGCTTTCGATGCCAACCGAATCACTCGGAGATCCAACAAATTTATGTGGAGCCCCGACTCAGTTCAGTTCAGTTCAAATACCTTTATTCGGCACTTCAAAAGATACCATAAAAGAGCATAAAAGATAAACATACATTCTTTAAAAACATTATTTAAAAAAGACAAGTTAAAAAGACATTTAATATAAAAGTCCTAAAATGGGGCGACACGCTCGTTAGTAGGGTTTATCAGAGTCTGGGGATAGGTTACAGATTAATAGAGTCCACTGCTTCTCGTGTGTTCCTTAGTCTCATTGCCATCTTGATGAAGCTTATTATACATATTAAGGTGTGGGGATCTGAAGCTTCTTGCAAAAAAAGTAAAGCTGCTTTCGCCTGTCCAGGCTTCTTTTTTTTCAGAATCCCTACTAAAAACTTACGCCTGGGGACTGAATAAAAGGAGCATAATAAAACAAAATAAAGGGTATCCTGCGGGGACCTAGTGTCGCAGCCGCAGATACCCTTCAACTCCACTGATCTTGTAAAACCCGAGGAGACGGCGAATAGATGGTGTAGGAGATTTAGTCTGAAGCGAGTCATGTAAAATCTTTCCTGCGCATTATACATCACCACCAGGTATGGTTCCATTCTACATGATTTTTTCAGCATTCAATGCGCCATGACAGACGATTTCCCCTTTTCCTTGAGAGCCCTTTTCGAAGACATCCAGTCAGAAAAAAGTTTTTTGACCTGAGTCCTATTCTGGTTAGTCATGGACTCAGGGTCCGAAAAGGAGTTCTTACAGCCAATTGTTTCCAAGGAGTCTTTTACGTACTTTAACCACGGGATCTGTCCCCCTCTGTCCCGGCTCATGCAGTCTTTAATGATTTGTCTACTAAAGTTAGCCTCTAGGTTGATCCAGATTTTGATCCAAGCCAGAAGCGGTCTAATCATTATTCTGTCTTCAATGTATGATTCCCTAGTTCGTTATGTGTGATGTACGAAGGGGTGCTCTGGGGAACCTTTAATAACCTTTTGAAGAACGTATTTTCCTCTGCTTGGATCTGACACATGTGGTTGGTCTTAAAACCCCATAATTCAGCCCCGTAAGATGCTTTGGAGCAAACAATTGATCGATGCAGGTTAAGTATCTGCTCCGGCGACCATCTGCCAAGTCTCCTCCCGTAGGCCATTATGGCACCCGTTGATACCACCAGTTTAGCTGCGTGTTTTTCAATGAGACCTTTGAATTCCAATTTCTCATCAAAAAGGACTCCTAGGTAGGAAAAAGACTTCACCCTTCCCAGCCTATGGGATCCTATCTTGTGTGCAAAGTCCCTTTTGGTGCTTGAGCCTATTGACATGACGTACGATTTTTCCAGGTTTGCTGCAAGGTCAAGCGAGTTCATGAAGTTGACAAAACCATCAATCAACTTTTGAAGTCCCAGTGAGGTGCGGGCCAACAACACGGCGTCGTCCGCGTATAAGAGAACAGGCACCGGGCGCTGACCTATTTGGGGGGAGTCTACGCTCAGCTTCACTAGCTCTTTATCCAGGTTGTTGATATATAGTGAAAATAGGAATGGGGCTAGTATACAGCCCTGGCGCACTCCGCTAGTACAGGCGAATGGCTCTGTCTTAATTCCTTCTTGTGTGTATCTCACCGAAGCTGTGGTCTCCCAATGTAGGGCTTTTAACGTGTCGACTAGCCCATGATCCACCCCTAGACTTGTCATCAGGGCCCATAGTTTTTGTCTGTTGATGCGATCAAAGGCCGCCGAGAGGTCCATAAACCCCATATGGATAACCCCTTTGCTGGCAATGGTGTACTTAGCCGTCAGAAGGTATAAGTTTAGACATTGGTCTGGTGTTGATCTCCCTTCTCTGAACCCATATTGCGTGTCTGTTAGTATGTCATTGTCCTCTGCCCAAGTTTGTAGGCGGCTTAGGATGACACGCCCCAGGACCTTGGCCATCACGTCGATTAACGATATGGGACGATAACATTGTGGGTCGTCCCGATTCCCCTTTTTGTAGATTGGTACGATGGTTGCCGAGGACCAGGAATGGGGCAGTCCTGCCACTACTGCCTCGTTCAGGACCCTCGTGAGAATGGGGGCCCACAGGTCGATGTTGCTCAGGTAGAGATCCGGTGGTATACCATCTGGGCCTGGCGCTTTGTTTTTTGATAGCCCTGAGATTGCAAGTTTCACTTCAGACAGGGAGAGGTCTAGACTAACGGGTACTAATGGTCTTGCTCCTTCCTCCTGCTGTGGAGGTCCAGTGTGACTGTAGAGGCTATGGTAGTGGGTGTACCAATGTTCAGGTAGTATTGTATTCACCATATGTGGCCCACTGGAGTCTTTGAAACATGGATCATTAATGACTTTCCAGAATGCAGCCAGGTCCCCCCTCACTGCCGCCTCCCTTAGATCCTCCCATGCCTGTGTTTGCAGAGTTAGTTTGCGAGATTTCAGGGCTTTTTTGTAGTTAGATCGACTACGAGCTATTTTAGAATTATCCCTTGGTCGCTGGCTGAGGCATTTTTTTAGATCTTTGAGTGCCTTAGTGCAGTCATGGTCGAACCATCGTGGAGTCTGGGTTGTTTTTACTCCTTTTGCTGATTTTAATAGTCCATCCACAAGGCAGGCTATTTCTTCAAATGCCCTGACCACACTTTCTCCTACCATACTTTCATGGAGGCAAACATTTATTGGTTTTTGGCCTTTCGTTACAAGGTTGCGGTAGAATTCATTTCCATTTATCTTGGCCCACCTTAATCTCCTCCCCTGGTCTGTAGCCTTTTCTATAGTACCAATTCTGCCCTCTGGTTTTTCAAAGTTAAAACATTTTAGATCCACAACCAAAGGATTGTGGTCGCTAAAGGGGCTGAGTTCGATATTGAAGTGGCCGATCCATTTTCTGAGTATGGGGGAGACCATGATGAAATCTATGTAGGAATGACAACCTCTACCTTTAAATGTTGGATTGGGTTCCCAGCACTACCTACCATTATTTGGTCCATTACGTGTGTCAGATTGTGCTTGTTGATAAGATTATCCATTTCCAGCCCTTCTGCAGAATGGACAAAATGTGGACCGTTTGCTACTGTGCATCTTGACCATTCCTTGTTAATTGGTCTTAACCTCTCGCACAGATGACAATTGAAATCTCCTGCAAGGATGATATATGGGTTCCTGGCAGACTTGTTGGATACTAGCTGTGCCTGTAGACGGACGTCCAGTTCTTTTATGGTGTTGGCTCTGGTGTTTGTACCCACAGCGTTGTACCAGTTTATCACCATAATATTTAATCCCTTATTGCGGAAGCCTATCGCCTGCATATTCACTGAATCCCAGTTTAGATTAGACCATGACCCTTGTATGCGGAGATCTACATATATAAGAAGTCCGCCAGTCGCTCTCCCTGATGCCGCCCTTACAGTTGGGACCGCGAAACATTTGAACCCATCCAGTATGTATCGGTCAGGCTCGACTGCCCAGGTCTCCTGGAGACAAATAATTTGAAAGCTGTTTATATAGTCTCTCCATTCCTGACGTTTATATTTGGCCGCCACCCCAGCTATATTCCAGGATATAACTCTCAATCCATCTTGATTACCAGGCCTATTTGCGCCATCCCCTGGTGTGCTGGGTCCCCTAGCCTTCCCCGGTGTTATAGGGCTATCAGTTGTGGTCTGAGTGTTTCCTTCCTTTGGCTCTGCCCAGTTATCTTTCCCCTTTATGTCTACCAGTTCAGTTGCTATAGATTTTGAGATGGGTCCCCTATTGCTACTAATTTCTACTACTGCAGTGAGTGTGGTACTCCCTGATTGTGGGTGTCCTTTCTCTGAGGGACCTCTAACGGGTTGAGATGAGCTTGTTTCGTCCCGGGCGAGTCAATCCACCTCATCCAGTGCACAAAACCTGTTCCAATGTGCGTGCATTGCAATGGCTGGGTCGTACGAAGGGAAAGCCTGCCACGGTACTTGCCACTGTTCCAGCCTGTTTTGCTGCTCATAGTGAGGGACTCTACTCATCTGGGCCCTGTTTATGTGTATTAGTCTCTGTGGTCCTGAGGGATAGAAATATGATAGGTGTAATGGATAGATGTTGGTAGTTAAACCATGCATTGGGGCGTTACAAATATGGTTCACTGCTGAGGTGTCCCTAAAATGTATTGCTATAATGTCTCCAGCTATGGTTTTTCTTCCCTTCCCTATCCATTCTCCTCTTCTCACAGAGAGTATTTCCCCGGAAATGTGAGGCCGTAAGGGTCTATTTATTCTTAACCATTGCACGCATTTGTTTATTAACTCTGTGTCATTTTCTTTTTTACCTTCCTTAAGCGGGGGGACCCCTGTTAAGACTGCTACATAGGGTAGTGCCTGCGGTGGTAGATTGATTGTATGAAAGCATGCTGGGCCTTTTTTCTCTTCTGGTTTTTTGGGGAGGCTATTCTTTACTAGGTTGGTGTTCTCCTTCTGGTTAGTGCCTGTGGTGACTTTGCGTGCGGCCAGACTGTTCTTTCCTTGTCCTTGACTAGCTTGTGCCTGCAAAGTATTGCTACTAGAGCATGGTTGTGGGGAAACTATTGGTTTAGAAGTAGTAATAGCTTGTTCTTTTGTTTGGGGGGTTAGTATCTGATGCTGCCTTGCCAATATGTGTGTTAGTTGATGTGTTTGATCTTCCCGTTATCTGGGCATGTGGGGCTGGGGTGGTCACCGGCTTAACTAATCCAGTCCCTCTACTATTTATCAGGGAAGTAAGTCTATCAATTTTTGACATCAGGGGTTTGATGTGGGTGATGATAGACTCTTCCAATCCTGCCTTGAGATCTGCTACCATGTTAGCTATCCAACAGGGTATACCAGGCGAGGTGTTGGCTATTGGTGTCACCAAGTTGTGATTGGTTTTATGGTGGGTCCCCCCTTTTTGTTGGACTTGTTTCCGTGGGTATCTTTCCTCCCTCTTCCAGTAGAATTGCCTGGGTTCGTCTTTTCTGGATTAGGGGAGAGGGTCACGTCTGGATGGAATATCTCTGGGACTCTGGGTGTATTTGTAACTGCCTGTGCACACAGTAGCTCTACATATGAGGAAGTTAGGGAGAAGCTAGTGTCGGGTTCATCTGGTATTACCACCATAGGGCCATCCTCTGAGTCCTGGATCGCTATTGTTGGTACAATTGAGAGCCGCCTTTCTGTATTAACAATTGCGGACGCCACTGCCCCTATAGTTTGCTGCAGCATCTTGTCAATTGCAGTTAGAGATGGTAATGGCTGTGATGTATCGTCTTTCTGTCTTGTATTGGACCTTAAAGTGGGCATCCTGCTTGTCTTAAGCCCTTTCTTCATGCTTAAACAGTCTATACTTCTTTGACTGCTGACAGTTATCCCCCTAAGCAATAACGGTCGCTGCCAGGGTCAAGAATTGTATCTTAAGGGGAGGAAACAATGTATAGAGATTGAAATAAGTACCTTTGTAAGTGCCGGGTCGTGTAGCTTCAGACCAGAAATTAGTGGGGTGGCCCAGCCCGTCCTTATCCGGCCTTGGAGGGCCCGCCCTTTGCCCGGGCTTATCCCGGCGCTGCTCCCGCGCGCTCCCGTGACGCGGAGGTCAGTGTTGAATTTAAGGCGCCTCCGGGCGCGTCATCCCCCGGAGGCGGCTACGCGGCGCAAGGGCACTTGGGAGATGAGTCTCTCCGTGCCCCTCGATCTCCCCTCCACTGCGGTTGCGCTGGTGTTAGAGGAGCGCCGACGGCAGGGAGAGACCGGGCGCTGAGTGGGCCGTGCAGATGGAGTCTTTCCCCGCAACAGGGACGGTGTTTCCCCGGTGCAGTCACTTTTTCTGGCAGATAGCCCCACTCCACCGAGGTCAGTGTTGAATTTAAGGCGCCTCCTGGCACTTTTTCTGGCAGATAGCCAACCGAATCACTCGGAGATCCAACAAATCTATGTGAAGCCCCGACTCCGCCGGAGACCAGTACCCACTGATCTTTCCTTCTCCCAGATGGCTGCCCCATCCCAAAAATGATGCATCTGTCACTACTGTGACATCTGTTTGCGGAAGGGAAAGGGGTCTGCCGTTGACTTAATTGTGGTTTGTCAACCACTACTGCAGATCTTTCACAGTGCCTTCTGAGATCTGAACCACATAGGTGAGATTTCCCTGACGCTGTGCCCACTGGGACTTCAGGTCCCACTGCAGAACCCGCATACGCCACCTGGTATGCTTCACTAACAGGATGCAGGAGGCCATGAGGCCCAACAGCCAGAGTCAGTCTCACCCAAATCCAGGATAGAGGTAGAAATATCGATATCATAGCCTGAATATCCTGGACTCACTGCTCGGGAGGATAGACCTGAAATTACACTCTGTCCAGAATATCTCTGATGAAAGGGGGCATCTGAGAAGGTGTCAGGTGTGACTTTGGCACGTTTATAGAGAACCCAAGCAAATGCAGGAGGTACTCCATAGTCTGAAGGTGGGCAAAGACTACCTGGGGCGAGGATCCCTTCAATAGTCAGTCATCAAGGCTGCAGAAGACTGATACCCCTAACCTGCGCAGATGAGCTGCAACCACCGCCATCACGTTGGTAAGCACCCGGGGGGCGCTTGTAAGGCCGAAAGGGAGCACGGTAAACTGAAAGGTCTTGAGGCCTACCTTGAATCACAAGTAACACCTGTGGCCCTGCAGAATGGGGATGTGAAAATTCGCATTCTGCAGGTCCAACACTCCCATCCAGTCTCCTTGGTCTAGGGCAGACAAGACCTGAGCCAGAGTGAGCATCTTGAATTTATCCTTCTTGAGGAAGAGATTGATGGTCCGAAGATCCAAAATGGGCTGCAGCCCATTGTTCTTCTTTGGAATCAGAAAGTAGCGGGAATAACAGTCACTACCTACTTATGAAACTGGGACCCTTTCTATAGCTCCCTTGGCCAAGATAACAATAACTTCCTCCTCGAGCATTTTTAAATGATCCTCTGTCAGCAGTTCCTGATTTGGCAGAATGGGAAGAGGAAAAGAAAGGAAAGGTAGAGAACAGCCCTCCTGAATGATCTGCAAGACCCACTTGTCTGATGTTATGAACCTCCAGTGGGGGAGATGAAGATGAATTCTCCCGCCAACTGGAGTGGCGTGGTCTTGCAGAGTCAGACTAAGTTTAAGTTTAAGTTTTTATTATTATGCATAGTTAATTAAAATCATTGCATACATACATTTTAACGGTAAAATCAGTCATATTACAATAATACAATAAAACTATGAAAATTTTTAAAATAACACATTTATGTATGCGTGAAACTTTTAAGATAATGTCAATAATTGCAATTGTCCCTAGCATATGTCCCTAGCACAAATGGCAGTGAGTCTATTAAAGGCAGCTCATTAGGAAATTTCTTTTTAAACTGGCGAAATGATCCCTTACGGTAAGTCGGCAACCGGTATCTGATATTTATAGCGGTCCAATTCCGTTGTGAGAGGCACAAACAGTTCCCAAAGATTTAACTTTTGCAGATAGGCTTTTCAGCTTCGTCGCAGTCAATGCAAAAAATTTTATGAGGTGGCAGTTTAGCTGTACTATGGATGGATCAAAGCACAGCATTACTGCTTGTAAACAGGACCTGAAACCGTACTGATTGAAGAATGGCTTTAGTAACATTTTCCGTAGGTCTTTTAACTTCTCACAGAGGCATATGATGTGAACAAGGTTCTCCATGCCTCTAGCGCATAATCTACAGGTGGTAGAAGCGAGTTAATAACTCCGACTCCCAGGCAGAGCCTCAAGAATCTTTCCATGGTCGCAGTTTTTATACCTGACTTGAGGTAGGGTTGGGGTTTGAGGACGCCATAGTTGTTTATAACAGCCCAACCATGAGCTTGTTTAGATAGCACATTCTTGTCCTCTATTGATGATATTAGTCTTGTTGTCTTGGTTACTAATTTCTTAAAGGCTGAGATACCCATTGGAGTGTTCCAAGACGTCTGTCAAGCCCAGTGTGTTGATGGACTCTTGAAGGTACACGTTGGCGGTCAGCTTTCCAGAACGTGAGAGCTCTACCCAAAGATGGTTTTCAGAGTCCCCACTTCGGCCGCTCTTATTTTATGCCAGCTTTTTACAAAAGCCCCCTTTCTTTCTATCACCTGGTTTTGAAGGCCGAATTCCAGCCAGAGTCAGACTAGGAGTGCTTGGAGGCTGGGGCTGCCAGGGGCAGGGTGGCTGGCGACTTCTGACTTTCATTCCTAGGTCGGAATGAACCGCAGCTTCGTCCCCGCACAGCTTGGGAAGCCTGCCGACGATGGTGGCTGGGATAGGGCTGATGCGGCTGGAAACGCCTTCCAGTGACCCGAAAGGAGCAAAAGGAAGACTGGCCACGAGGAGCAGTAGAGAACCTAATGATCTGGCCGTAGCTCGTGAGTCCTTGAACCTCACTAGGGCCAAATCTGCCTTTTACCCAAAAAGACGGGTTCCATCAAAGGACATGTCCATCAGATTTGCCTGGACATCCCTAGAGTAGCAAGTTGTCCTAAGCCAGGTCTCAAGGCCACTGTCGTGGAAATTGATCTGCCAAGCGAATCCGTTGTATCAAGGCCACACCTGATGGAGAGTTTTGCTGCATCTCTCCCATCTTTAACAGCTTAAGAGAGCACAGCCCGGGCCTCCTCTGGGACTTGTGGAAGCACTTGTGCAACCATCTCCCAAAGGGAGTAGGAGAAACATCCCAATAAGCATGCGGTATTCACCGACCACAATGCCAGGCTGGAAGAAAACATTATCTTCCAAAATGAATCCAGCTGTTGAATTCCCTCTCCGGAGGGGTAGAAGGGAACGTGCCCTGGGAGGTAGAGGCATGCACCACCAAACTTTCTAGGGTGGGGTGTTGGCTGTGGAACTTTGTGTCGCCCAGGGCTGGGCGATGGTGTAGCGCAATTGTCCTATTCACAGGAGTTCCTGTGCTAGGCTTGGACCACATGCCTAGAAGGACAGCAGTAAGTTCTTCATTAAAGGGCAACATGGGTTCTGAGGTAGAGGCCCCAAGCTGAAGCACTTTGGTCAGAAGATTAGTCCTGACTTCCAGTTAGAGCAGCTCCAGTCCAAGGACCTCAGCTGCCCTCTTAACCACCATGGCATAAGATGCCCCCTCCTCCGTAGCCACAGTCGGTGGAGAGAGCATGCCAGTATCTGGAGCAGAATCCACTCCACTGACTTCCCCAAGTTCCCCATACCAGTCCAACTGATCTGCAGAGTCATCCTGGGGATCCAGAGGGTCTATAGACCCCTACCATTCCTCTCCCGAGCCTATCCACAAAGTGTTCAGGCAACAACATAGAACCTCTGGGCTCAATGGACGTCGGAATCGGCATAGAGCGGCACCATTCCAGCTATGTGTCATCGGAGATGAGGAGGGGGTTGGCACCACCGATGGGCACCGGCGGCATCACTGGCACCAACTTTAGGACGGACGCCGGAGGAGGTCGCTGTAGCACGGCTGGCGTCAGCTCGGATCTTGGATCAGATCCCTGAGGCCCCACTGGGGCTGTGGCGGAGCCGTCGAATCGGACAAGGCCCCTCACAAACCCCACGAGGCCCAAGGGCTTATCAGAGGGGTCGGCCCTCTCAAATATGTGGCGCATGGCATTGTAAAACCCTTTAATCTGAGCGGGGGTAGCTCCGGCTCCCGCTAAAGAGGGGAGGCGCAAAGTCGACCCTGGCTGCTAACCTCCTTCATCAACAGATGATATTCGAGGTGAAGACGAAGTCTGCTTGGACTTCTTCTTCTTCTTGTGCTTTTTTTCCCAGGTGTCCCGACGACCTGGAGTGGGACGAAGAGAACTTTGGGCTCCGGAAGCGGTCCCGCCACCTCCTCTTCCTTGATCGGGACCTCTGCAGAGTCTCGCTTAACGGTGTTAGCTGTCGGCCACAAGGAGCTTCAAAGCCTGCTCCCTAAAGGTGTTAAGAGTCATGGCCTGACAGTCTGAGCATGACTTCGGATCATAGTAGCGCTCAAGAGACCATAGGCAGACGAGGTGCGGATCGGTGACCAACATCGTGCGGGGACAAGCCTCGCATGGCTTAAATCCTGTCTTACTCAAAGACATCCCTCACACACATTGCGAAACCCAGAAGTTGACAAAATGTCGAGAAAAAACCTGTCAAAAAGTGAAAGAGGAGTAAATCTTTCCGGATCAGTGCTTAACTGGCACAGATAGCAAAGAACTGACATCCGCACACCTTGGTGGCACCTACATAGGTACTCTGATGTCATAACCGATGCTAACGATGGCGGCAATGTCACGTGGAACTGACTGGAGCCACCCAACAGCGTGCGCAAGGGGTATTGCTCAATAAAAGTTTCTGGATCCAGCCTGACACCTAGGAAATTCAAAGGTAGGGAATCTGCAGCTAGACATCTCTATCAGTTATAATATGAATTTTCTGTTCAAGAGAAATATTTAAGATTCAGCTTTACCGTGACCCTTGCTGCAAGAGGAAGTGACCTGACTGAAGCTAATCATTTTACCATTCAAAGGATGAAGCCACCTAGCTATTACTAGAGGGTGTGTGAAGGCATAAGAAAAGTATGTTTAGGACAAAGTGTTTCACCTGCAGTAGTGAATCATTTGAGACACAGTCTATAAAGCTGGTAAGCAGTCAACTAGAGCAGTTTGCCAGAGGACATACTCCCGTAGTGTCTTTTATATTATGCATGCTAAGATCCTCGCAGTTCTGGGCGGACTCTAAACAGGAATTACAAATTCTGCTGGGAGGTTTTATGGTGTGATTATGAAAGTTATGACGCGATGCGTGCAGAGCGTGATGGTTTGTTGAAAAATAAAGACGCCTGTTGCGGAGCTCCGTGTGTGGCGTGTTCATTTGCATGCTTCTGGGCTGGGGAAAATGCTACAACTCCTTTGGCCGATTTGATATTTGATATTTATGGGGTTTTATAAAGCGCGAACATTCGCTCCCAGGGGAGCATCTTGGCGCTGAGCTTGCGAACAGTAGGTAGATGAAAAATGAAGTAGAAGAAACAATGAAACTGCTTGTACACCCATGTCTTAAGGAGTTTTCTGAAGACCCTCCTTTTCAGTCAGTCTAAGGTTGACTGGTAGGTTATTCCATGCCTTGGCTGCCAAGACAGTGAAAGTTTTCCCACCCTTGGTTTTGTATTTAAATCTGGGAATCATGATGAGGTTAGTCCCAGATGATCTCAAACATCGCGGAGGATTATAACGCATAAAGCGATTTGTAAGGTAGTGGGGACCTGTATTTTGCATGGATTTGAAAACGGTGAGAAGCAAATTAAAAAGAATTCTTTTATGCAATGGTAGCCAGTGCAAAGCTCTCAATGCTGCTGAAGCTGATGACCTTCTGGGGAGTTGTAAGACCAGTCTCGCAGCTACATGTTGTATAGTCTGCAGCTTCTTAAGGGTGGACTTATTTACTCCAGCCATTAATCCGTTGCAGTAATCAAGTCGGGAAAGTATTAAAGCTACCACGACTGATTTTCTAGCTGCAATGGGGAGGAAATCAACGAATTTTTTCAGTGATTTAATAAGACCAAAACAGCGTCCAGCCGTAATCCTGATGTGGTCATCGAAAGAAAGGAGTGAATCAAATTGCACTCCTAGATTCCGTGCTGATGATACTGCACTGGGGGGGGCCTCCGATCCCAAGGGCCACCAGTCTTTCGGACAGAAAGATAAATCTTTACCCAGCGGTATAATTTCTGTCTTAGCACTGTTGCATTTTAAATGGTTTTTGTTCAACCATTGGAAAACATCGGAGAGGCAGTTTTTAAAACGAAGATCTGCATCAGGCCACTTTTTATCGATGGTAACGACAAGTTGTGTATCGTCGGCATAAGACGTGACAAGGATCCCATGAGATTCTATCACAGCGAGAAGGGGGGCCATATAGATGTTAAAAAAAAGAGGGCTTAATATGGACCCCTGTGGCACTCCTGATGAAATGGATTTTTCGCTGGATAGATAGGGACCCAAGGACACAGTCTGGGACCTATTGGATAGAAAAGAAATGACCCATGCCAAGGCTGTGTCTGTCACGCCAATCTCTCGCATTCTGTTAATCAGGATGGCATGCGAGATGGTGTCGAATGCTGCTGTCAAGTCAAGCAGGACGAGGACTGTCTGCCTTCCCTCATCCTGCAGGAACTTGACAGAATCAGCTAATTCGATCAAGGCTGTTTCAGTAGAATGGCTGGCACGAAATCCCGATTGCTGAGGATGCAGGATATTGTGGGCCTCTACAAATGTTTTGAGCTCATCATGTACTAACCGTTCCATGATTTTACTTAGAACAGGTAGCAAGGAAATGGGGCGCATGTTGCTAAGATCCGTGGGCGATTTGTTCAGCTTCTTCATCAGAGGCTTTACAATGGCCTTCTTCCAATCATTCGGCACAAGCCCAGATTCAAAAGATGCATTGATAAGACTATTTATGTATGGGTTTACTGTCTCTATCAGGTGATGTAAGATGATAGGGGGACAGGGATCAGTGGGGGCTCCAGATTTACAAGCCACAATTGCCTTGCTTGTTTGTTGGAGGGAAACCGGTTTAAAAGCGGAGAGCAGAGGGTGGTTGTCGACAACCTCTAGGAGGTTGCTAGAGATTCCACACTTGAGAATATGTGGTATGGGAATACCAAGCCATATTCTACTAGGCGTAAATGCTCCCAGTAAAATTGTATGTGGAACTAGGGCTGTGAGTAGAGGCACAGACAACTGACCTGCAACAGGGTGGGAACATGGAATGCTCTCATCAGACAGCCCAGAGACTGTTCTGCCCCTAACACCTTTCTGACCCTTCTTGCCCCACAACCCACATTGCCAATCCTGCTCCCATTCACCAGTTTTTTTTTGTTTAGAAAAGTGCATTAGCTCTATAAAAAAGCGTATTTCGTACAACTTTTTATTTAATAATCTATATCGGACTAAATAAAAAGAAAAAATTGGTAGCCTAATTTTGTAAATGCACGCATTTGTTTGGCGTGTGCATACAAAATGACACGATAGCGGCATCATAATGCTTTTATTTTTTAGATTATTTTCAGCCATGCTGCACAAAAGCTGAGCTGCTCTACAGTATGGGTGTCCGCCTCCAAAAACAAAGTAACCCCGCAGCTAGCCCAAACAAAATACTGGTTACTACACAAACTACACTGGACACCAGCCAAACTGGAAGCAGTAGGGGCCAGGGACCCAGACACATGCTGGAACTGCCAAAAGGCAAAGGGGGATCTGTCCCACATTCTATACGAGTGCCCCAAGGTTATGACATTCTGGCGCAAAGTATACGACTTCATAGACACACTCTTGGGGAGCAACACAAAACGCAGGCTCCCCGGCCTAGCCGCGGCCTTCATGGCCACAGAGCTCGACTCCAAAGAAGACCGAGACCTAGTTGACCTCTTGCTAACAGCAGCTGCCAAAACTATCTTAGCAAACTGGAAAAACACTGGCAAAGCCACGTTCAAGCTATGGTTCAACTGGGTAATCTTTCTGAGGGGGGCCGATAACATCACCGCAAATCACCACCCAGCGAATCACACCACCAGAGGGGGAATGTGGGCAGCCCTAGACGCCCACCTGGAACGATAATCGACTCCCCCCCCTCTTCCTTTTCTCCTTCTTTCACTTTCTCTTTCTTCCTCCACAGTCAAGCAGCGTCTGTAATACTGCCAAGACATTTCTTTTGACATTGCATTGTATTATACTGTAAAATTATTTTTCAATAAAATACTTTGAAATAAAAAAAAAAATTAAAAAAACATTACCACTAGGTCTCATAGGCAAGGAATGTTGACTTTGCCAGTGCTTGTTTCTTTTTGTTTACACACGCTAGAGGAGTGCATGTCTTTTCCAACTGCCTCCCTTGTGTACCTCACCCCTCCACTGTGTTCGCGTTCCTCTTTCTCTGTGCTCTTCCTTTTGATGCTCTGGCCCACGTGTATTTTTCACCCATGGCATGTTTCTTTCTCATCACTGTGCTTCTCCCCGCAACTCCACATTGCACTCTCTCATCTGTTTGTTTCCCACACTCCACGCTCCTCTCTCTCCATTTGTTTACTTCCTGGTGCCTGCTCTGGTGCTTCCCTCACCCTCCTGTTGCTTCACCACCCATGCCCTCTGTGATTGGATTCCACTGTGTTGCTTTCCCCCACCAGCTTATGCTAATTTGTTGTTTTTTTTTACTGATCCACCTCTGATCAGTAAACAAAAAGCGATTCTGTCATTTTGTATGTGCGCATGCTTGGTTCCTACGCCTAGCCATGCTGCATAGCATTGGTGATGCTGTACAGCAAGACTAAAACGATTGGCAAAGCCAGTAGGTACCAAAGGTAACACCTATTGCATTTGCCAGTTGCAATTTCTTTGTGTTGCTGTTGTGCAGAATATTTCTCAAATACAATTTGTCCCGACGGGATATGAAATAAAACAAACAAAAAGTGATTGGAAGAATGCATGAAATAAATATAATCACTGGCAATCGCCCAGGGTAGCATTCCAACCCATCATTATAAAATAGCCCAAGGAGAAGAATTTTTTGGGACTATATGGTTGTGTACCAAATTATGATGTGGAGCATACAAAGAAGCTTTTGTTAACCTCTTTGGAGGCAGAGGAGAGGGCAAAGTGTTTTTAATATTTGTGGAAACACCAACTGAAATGGGGAAGAAATGTTTCAATGATTTTTGACATGTATAAGGATGCAAAATTCACACTAGTTTAGTATGTAAATGAAAATATATCATTTTGATTCAAGAGGGCTGGAAAACGGAAAACTTTGTTAATGAGATGCTCAAATTAGCTTCATCTCGTATTGCGTATCCTGGGACTCTGGGCCAGGTCTATGGGGTATGGCTTGCCTACCCACAGATGCATGGACTAAGTTCAGCGCACCATCGTTTGAGCAGGGGAGTCCAGATTATTGTAGCCCCACACAACCCACTGGGAATACCTGCTGGTGTGATGTTTTTGCTTTCTGAGTTACCAACAGTCCCAAAAAGTGTTGAGAAATGCTTTGGAAATTCAAACCCAATTTCGTTCTTTAGAATAGAACACTCAATCACTGTACTAAGAAAATACACTATTTACATTTAAAAGAGTTTTATTTCAACAGGCTCATCATGTTGCTTAGAACATGAGTTGTAACCACACAGAACATAATTAAAACAGCACTTATACAGGTTGTTAACAGTGAAAATAAAATGAATAGTTCTAACATAATTCAGATGTTCCTAGCAGCCTATCACCCTGAAAGCTGCTTCTATGCACTACACTATGAAAGCATTGAGTAGCTAACTTGCTTCTAGAGTGTGTTGGAGCCCAGCTCACTGCATAGCTGTTCACAACAGATCAGCTGTGATTATCAGACTTAAGCTGAAAGACAGAGGGGCATATTACCGAGGAGTGCGTTGGAAAACGCACAACGAACATTCCCGTATCGCCGGCTATCGCCGGATTTCATCGCCTTTCTAGCGCGCAATTATCAATGCGCATCAGGCAGGCGAATAGAAATCCGGCGATAGTCGGCGATATAGCACATTAGCGCATGAAAACAAACGTTGTTTTCACGCGCTAATGTGGGCCTTGATAATATGGGGGGGTGGATTCAGTTTTATGATCCACACCCCCATGTTATCAATGACTAATGCCGGAGTTTATCGCAGGTCTTTTCCTCCCATCGCCTTCCTTGGTAATAGGGTGTTCCCACCTCCAACCACATTTTACATGTGGTTGGACGTGGGAACGCCCACTTTGCATGTCATTAGCGATGTTTATCGCCGACATGCAAAGTGGGCTTGGGGCAGGCTTTAAAATGCCCTTGTGGATAGGGCTCTAGCAGTATCGCCGCTTTCTCGGCACAATTCGCCAAGAAAGCGGCGATACTTGCCCTTGGTAATATGCCCTAGAGTTCCTCGAATGGAAAACACACGATCAGCTAGGTTCAACTCCTCTCATCTTGGTATCGACTCTTGGCATAGGAGTGAAACGTACTGCAGTCTGTCAGGACCTCTCGTGATAAAGGGCTCTACATGTCAGTGGTCTATTCGTGGGGTTATATAGGGTTTACCACTGACTTTAATCCTGTATTGGGTGGCTTTCCAATAATCCGAGACAAAACCGGTCTAAACCGGTATGAAGAGAATACGTCAACTCAGACTACATGTTTATTTTACACGTCTACTGTCAGACCTTGAAACATAGATATAGTGTAGCTTGTAGCAGACTTGTGCCGCCCTATGTATTAGCAAAGTTATTGTTTAGATGAAGGGACACTTGCAAAAGTTCTGGTATGCTTAATGTGGACAGAAGGCAGACGGGCAAATTTACCATTGTTTTTACAACACTTGTATTTTTACTTCTGATGCAAAAAACACATAGGCCCTGAATTAGGGTTTGGCGGACCTGGTTACCCTGTCACGTTTATAACCTCGCCACCAAACTCTAAATCAATTCGATAGTCTTTGCTTATGAGAAAATGCTTTTATATTAAAGAAACAGTATGGCTGAAGGAGACCCTACTTTAAATGAAAAGTTTCTCATTGCAATGCACAGTAAGCTCATCAGACAGAGTGTTAAATAAATTGCTGGAAATTAAATCAGGAAAGAGTAAGGAGCATGAACAAATTGTGGATATGGCTAAAAGATGAAAGAGCATATCAGGTGTGTGATGTTTGAGTTATCGCTGTGGCAGTGCTAAGCATCCAGGACTGACCTGCTCTGAAGGTGAATTGTAAGAGAGGCCATTTTATGTATTGAAGATACAAATATTAATAAGCGGCCTGCAATGTGGTCACTGAGTTGAGTAATGAGGTGGAGGGTTTAGTGTTAGTGGTACATGGTGTGGAAAGTTGGCTCACTGAGAGTGATGATAGTATATTGGATGACTTCAAATCGAGATCCACCTTGGGAAAAGAGTCAACTTTTATGAGATATTTAAACATGATAATACAATGCTATTGGTGTCGCCCAGCTTACAGAATTTCATTGTTTTTTAGGGCAATGATTTTATTTTCTACATTTCTTCTAGGGGATATGCCAGCACATTCGTTGGATACAGTTCTATTAAAAAAAATAAAAGAGCAACTTCCATTTTATATCTTGGCACTGTGTGGCATAAAATAGGAGATGAGTTTTCAATTTCTCAGAAATGTCTGATTTGAACTGTTGACAAACTCCATTAACTTATGTATGTTGTTGAAGATATACTACACCAGTGAAAATAAATCTGATCCAATAATACATTATTTACCACAATGTTCTAATATGTGTTTATAGCTCCAATTCCTGAGTCACATTACAAAAAAGACAACGTTTTTTTTTAAGAAGCCATAATTGTTGTAATTGTATGCTCCTGTGCAGACTTTACTCCTGTGATCTCATTATTTCAATACCATTGTTCATAAATACTGCACATAAATAAACCATACATACAGAGCTGGTAAATGAAATATGCTATTTATTACTATTGTTGAGGGAGTTGAAGATTATCATGGCTCACTTAAAGGTTCAGTTTCCAATATTCATGTCCCTATCCCACACTCCAAAATATAAACACTTAGGGATCCTCAGTCTTAAAACCTGTAGATCTGTAGTGGAGTGCTAATAATCCAACAAATGCTTCTGTTTTTGTACAAGACCCTCGCACACTCTATTAGTGTCATGCTTCATCATTGGGCTCATCCTCATACACTAGATACCTGGATGGGTTCAACCTTGGTGGAGGAAGCACTTGAATATTTTCTGTTGTGTACGGGAATATAGAGAATACAAATCCCTAGCAGTTACCCTGGTTCCCCATAACTTAGAGAACCTCTGGTAAGATTAAAGGGAAAATAATTAGGATGCCACAGGACATAATTACCCAAGCATCCTTTGTGCCAGCATACTTCAGCCATATATTGAGAATCCCCTAATAGTGTACAACTTTCATCAGAAATCATCACTGTTTTTAGTAAGTCCTATCCCTACCAGTCCAGTGTATGTTAGGCATAGTAACATGCAGGCATACGTAGCCAAAATAATACAATGCCCTAAGCCTAGACATCCTAGGCTTCATATGATAATAAATACACTCTGCTCACCTGCATATAGATTGATAGAGGTACTTCAATCTGTGTTACTCAATGTTGTCACTTCTTAAATGTTACCTTTATCATGTCCCTCCACTTTACTTAGCACATCCCCTCAAGACCGGCCAAGACATTGTTGCTGATATAAGATGTGCAGCAGTTATGTTACTCCAATCCTAATGTATTAGGGAGGGTTGATGGGCAGGAAAGGGAGAATCTTGAACTTTAACGCTCAAGCAAGACCTTTAAGAAAACTTGCACAACAAGGTTTTTCCAGTTCTCAGTATTTGTAGATTCATGCAAATATTAGTATCATTACAGAAAGTGAATGTCAACGGAGGCAATTAAATTAGCACGCAGCACGCAACCAAAATCCTAATAATGAAATAATACAACACACCTTTAAGATATTAAACAAGCACAGCACATCTGGCAATCAATCAAATTATTAAAAGTAAATAGGCCAAAATGCAGAACCGATGACGAGCATCTTGTGATCTCTGAGAGGCAAGCAGGAAAGTTTAGAATTAGAATTGGCTCTTTCCCAAATGGTATGTCTTTAATAATGTTTTGGGCAAGGAAAACACAAATTAAGAGCATGGTTTTACATAAATGGGCAGCACTAGATTTTAGTTTCAGATTCAAAGATCTTTATTCGGCTTACACAGCCATAAAAGAATAATGGGCACCACTAAAAATGTACTTTAGCAGCAAACCAATCAACCGTTAAATTCAAAACAATGTGATACATGCTCGTACATTATTTTCATTGGTTGTAAGTTACATTATTTTTTACCCAGAAGAAATTATATGTTTTGTTAAAGCAAGAACCCAAGGAAAAAAAAAGTGATTGTGCACATTTATAACAACGGGGTTTACCTCATAGCCTTGCAATGTTGCAACATAAATTCATCCCTTCCTAAGGAAGCAAGGGATGAGTTACATTTGCACTGGTTTGCAGCTGAATTTCAATGATTTTCTGAAGCACATGAGCGTGTGCAGCTTGTGCGAAAACAAATAAACATGTACTTTTCCGCAATATGACAAGCAATCCTGTTAATGCGGTCTAGTTATGCTATCTAGACTAAACCTATTTCAGGCACTATTGTCTGATAAAAATGTACTTTTACATTATCATAATATAGGAAAGTGGATTATTATGTGGTGAGGCTGTTTAGGCTTCACCATGCAATATTCTCACAATACCACAAATAGTTGCTTTGAATTCACATTAACAAATCCCTAGTTCAATCCTGCGAGTGTGGCACAAAGCAAGTCAGGCTTTACTAGAAGAACACGTGTTAAGCATTTCAGAGTACCAACATGGGTGATAAATAATTGACAAAACGTGAAGGAAACCTGACACTAATATATAAACATAAAGCAGAATTTTTTTTATAAATGTAGACACCAAAATGAAGACAATCGGATGAGTATAACCGAAGTTATGGATTTTTAAAGAAAAAATAAATCAGTGCATTTTAATCTTGCAAAACGATAACATTGCAGTCAATGGGAAAACATACTTGTGACAATCGGTCACTAGCAGGTCGAGTTCAGTGGAAACCACTTGGGGTAAGGTGAAGTGGGTCCCAGGACCAAGGCTCAACCAGTCAGTTGATTTTTACCTGGCTCTTAGGGCCAGGTGCAGAGTAGTCCTGGCTGTCCCTGGTGATGAAGAACTGGAGATGTGTTTGCTGGTTTTACCACTTGGACAGTGCTGCTGAGGATAGGAGAACAAAATCTCGACAGCAGGTCACAGTAGTGTTGGCTTGAAGATGTTGAAGGATTCGCTTGAAGCACAGCATCAAGCAAAGGTAATAGTAGCTGGACGGGACACCTAACAAGCGTAGGCAGTATCAAGCTCAGCCTTTGGTCTTTTCGACATCCTGGAGCCCGGGGGAAAATGGTAGCTGCCTAAAACTTGCTGGAGGTCATGAGTATGTTTTCCACATTGCACTAGACCATTTACTTTTGGGTGATTCCCTCGATGGGCCCGATGACCAGTGATTTTTTGAATCCGGGTGTGGGTTTGCCTGCAGACTGCAGGGGACTAGTATCTCTAGTCCAAGAGAGTTCTGGAGTTGCCTTTGGCTTGCAGAGAGGTTCTTCTTACCTTTGGAATTAGGGATGTGGGAGCTAGTAGGCAATGGGCTACTAGTCCCAGCAGCTAACCCGCACCTGTGGTGACCACTTCCTGTGGAGTGTGGCACCTTTTCTATGCAGAAGCCTCTTTGCTGCCACTTTAAAACATTTCAGGACCCTTCTTTGGTTGTACAGACCAGGTAGCCTACCTTAGGGGTGTGGCTATGGGGGTGTATGCCTCCTGACTACACAATTACCCACATGGTGAGGTTTCAAATGTGCCTCGAGCAGTAGTTGTTTTTTCCTCCTCTGGGAGGAAGCCTGATTGCATATCAGAACGGGTGGGAGCTTTGAAGTTCACCACCTTGATGTGCCACTTCAGCCATTATGTCAGGGAGGGACGTGATGTAGTGTAGTTCCTATCTTCCCAATAGGCTCTGCGCATTGGAATAATACCTACAGCAGTAAAGGCCTAGACCAGACGTTAACTAGGTCTACTACTGTCGATACTAGACTTAATTTTTGGGTTTGCCAGCGTAGCTCAGAGTTCGCTAGAAACTTTCTAGAATGTTCAAGGAGGAATTAACTTCCCTGATTAGACAAGAAGGGATTTAGTTTCTGACAACCATAGAACATGACAACTTTGCTCTCCCCTAATCAAGAGTGTATCTCCAGAGTCGTGTGAGCACAAGGCAATTATTTTACTCAGTCAGTACGTGCATTCTTAGTCTCATCAGAATGTAGAGAAAAGGAAGAGACGGGCGTGTTCAATAAGAAGGTGTTATTTATTGATCAGTCTCTTTTCTCATACATGAGAAATGGATCGATATTATTGCAATACTTATAGTTAAGTAAAGTGCATACATTAAAAGCAATAGTATAAAATAATACTGTAAAAACATTGATATGGTTTCTGAGCCATATGATGTTTGAAATGATTAAAATATATTTACATACACATATACATTTGACTAAACGTACTCAACTGGTGTTTCTAAATACGCCTACCCCGTGTACCTGACCTAAGTCTAATGCGTGGGCGGGAATAGAAAGTTACAGTTTAAGTTAAGTTTGTTTTTGCCAAGTGAATAACTAAAGAATTCTCTGTGAGGGGTTATTCAGTTCTGTACCTGGAATTTAGGATGAATGAGGAATGGTATCTCGTTCTCTGGTCTCGATATTCCAGGCTGCCTGCGAGGGCTACCCGGAAGCGCCGGTGCTGGGTCTCTCGGCTTGAGATAGCAGCGCGTCTCTCAGCGCGTCAGGAAGGCGGGGCTGCGCCAGCGGGGTCTGCTTCTGCTCTCGGCGTCGGCAAGTGTGGCTGCTCCGTCTTGTCACCACGCGTGTGTTTGCATAGGGCAAGATCGGCAATATTTATACCTTAAAGGTGCCGAGATTGACGTAAGGATGGACATAGATACGTCAATAAAGATGTCATACGACTTGCTCGTTAGCACATTCTTTACTAAAGTTCTCTGTGAAATCAAAACAATGGCCGCACGGATTTTCCAGGTTGTCATAGGTTTGATTTGTTATGAGAACGTCGTATGCCTTATCAGGGGCTGGAGGAATGTCGCTTGTCTAATTAGATCTCAAGCGTTATGACCTAATCAGATAACACGTTCCTGTGCCGTAGTGTGACTGCGTCAGATAACGGTATCTGCATCATGGGGGCTTGTCTTGCCTCATGGGCTGACTGTTAGTTAACTTGATAGTTAGTTTAACCAGAATAGGGTCAGGAATAGGGGGATCGATTCAGAACCTATAGGAATACACGACACCCACTCCACGCTAACTATGGTCATATTTACTAATCTATGCATAGTATAACATAGTACAACATACTATAGAGAATAGTGTATACCTTACCACCTCAAAATACATAAATGCATTTTGAAATTTTCAAATATACTGAAAAACTGCAGTCATATATTTTGTATGCACTTAAGCTATGAATTAAATGCAAAAGTAAACACGCATTTGTATGCATTATTGCTTATTTGGTATATGAGAAATACACATGAAATGGCTCTTAATATAGCTATACAGAAAGAAAGTTCGAGACCATTTCATCACATAATAAAATATTTCTGAACATACCAGCGGGCAGCTAAAGCCTAAAAAGTATCTAAAAATAGAAATCTTAGTTCTCTAGGAATAGTTTCTTACTTTAAGCAGAAGATAAGTGTCCCGAAAATTTTGTTAAAAAAATAATTTGGGGCTTCTAAAAAATTGCTGTCCGTGAACCGGTGGGAAAAATTGTTCATGTGACTTTATTTTTAAAGTTGAAGGCCGAATTCAGGGAACGCCGTGTGCGAGTTTACTCAAAAGTCTCTATTTCTGTTCTGGAGAGAACATCATATCATTCAGGCTTTCGAAAAAACTGTCAACAGCTTCATGGGAAAGTTCCACTAAGTCGGAAATAGGTGTAACCATGCATTCATGCGCATGATTGCCTCCATTGACATTCTGATTCGCATTGCTGACAGAAGGTCGTACCTGTTCGATGCTGCTTTCATCTTGAACTTCACTACTCTTCAATCGTAGTGGTGAAGATTCCAGGAATGCCGTCATCAGGATTGGCAGCCTTTGAGGGCAGCACAAAGCGTGAACCTTGGTAGAAACCAACAGTGTATCTGCATCCACTGGCGCATCCGATTGTAGCGTCAGACAGGTGTCTAACACGCATTCTTCTCCGCATAGCAGACACCTTAGTACAGGTAAAACACACCTTTGCCACATTGGTCGGAATGATAGAAACCAAGTCATGTTCAGGTCTCTAAGCCGGGAGAGTCCCAGGATTTTTGATATCCGGTCCCGGTATCCAATGGCTAGGATCGTCTCTTCCATTGTCGCGAGAGTTTGATCTGTGACATGGGTTGCCATAACGAAAAATAAGGACTAAGAATAGGATTCCTGCAATTAGTCCCAGGATAAGGGGAAGTCCGCCAAAAATCGAATGGACGAAATCTGGAAAAATACCCAGTATGGCTTTGAATGGTGTTAATGCCATCGAAAATACTGTCTTAAATACCCCTGAGATCCCATTGGTATCAGAAATATTTAAGATTTCGCTCAGGATTTCCGCGAAATGTACGGGGGAATTAGTTGATAATAATGTATGTATCTCTGCAGTCGTCCTTACGACTTGTAGATCATAAGTTTCTTTTGATGACGTGAGCCTTGTAGGCGTCTGAAGAAGCACTGTTTTCATTCTGCTTAAAGTATCTGTTCGAATAGAAGTAATTTTCAAATTGGGCCATGCCCTTGCCTCCCTGTCTGGAAAGGAGCTGGGGAACAAAGAACGTCCACAGCACTTGACCTTCGCCGTCGTAGTGACTAGATAAGGAGTCCCGGGCCTAAGACTACAACATCTGCGGTCTACAATAAGAATGTAACTCCCATTATAGAGTCTTTGAAAGAATGGTTCTATTTCAGTTGCAGGTGCGCCTTGCTGGTGACATGAAAGGTTGTATGAATTCCCTTCACAGGCTCCGTGCAAACTAATACCGTTACACAGAAGCGTGCCGCTTAGTGACATAGCACAATTGTTGCCACTAAGAAACACTTTCTGTCCTTTATTACTGACACATGCATGTGAATAGGGCAGGTTCCAAGTTGTTTTAAGGTACCCCTTTCCCAATTTCTCGTACATGCCAGCCTGTATATATTTTTGGCAGTATTGAAACCTGAAGGTTGAGATTGGAATATTTATGATTCCGTGTATTATCCATTCACTGACAGGTCGTTCTGACATTGTCATTGGTAATCTTTCTAGTTTTTCAATGCTCAAGATTGTATAATCAGCACCCTTTTGCGCCATACCGATTTGTCTATCAGTAAGGTTAAAGATTTGGAATAGTGACGTTGTATTGATTAAACGCCAAGGCACATAGCCTGAACGCAGATTTTGAAACGTCCAGCCAAGCTGTACAATAGAACGCAATTGTGACTGACCATGTTGTAATAACAGTAAGTCTTGCGATAATATATCGATTGCTGAAGACACAACGCTGTCCAATGAAAAAATTCTGGAGGACAGAGTCATTAACCCATTGTCCACTACAGAAAGTGATTTTTCCAAATTAATACGGTCAATTTCCCGTATTCTTTCTGCTGTTTCAATTTGAGTAACCTTCCAGGCCTCATTGTATGCTGCATATACAGAGGCTGCTATGAAACGCTTTTGACGCTGTTTGCGTGGTCCCAGAATGAAATCACGCAAGTCAGCACCATCAGTAAGTAAAGTTAGGTGTTGCTTAATTTCAGGCAGTGTGGAAGTTTGAAGCCATTGAAGGCATAATTTGCCCACACTGTAGGTTGTTATTATCCCTGGGTGATGTCTTTGGGGATATCTTGGGTCTGGCCTGGTCATTTTGAACCCCTGTGTTTTATTCAGGAATCTGTCTTGACAGTTATTTGTATCTGTGGGCCAGATCAACCATTGTTTCCAATCAGGATGTGTTCTGTTTTGGTTTAATATCTGGTTTACGTCTATCTCTTCATCTGTATCAGAGCTATTGCTAAACATTGTTGGCTTTGGAATAGACGGTTTATTTAAATCTTTGATTTTGGCTAAGCCAAGACAGGTGGTTTGTTGAACAGTGTCATTTAAAAATATCATTTGTTCTGGGATCATGCAGGCTCTAAACAAAGCTTCTATACCCTGTACTTGCCATTCTTTTGTACCCCAAACACTTTTCAAATCAACATTTTTGTCCCAATAATCAAATCCAAAAGTATTCATTTGTTCAAAGAATGAGTCTGAATAAATCAATTTTGTGTTGGTTATCATGGTTTTCATCCCTGTCTTGTTTGACAATTTAAAATAAAATGTTTCAGCATTACTTGTGTTAAAACCTGAAAAATATGAATATTTGTCATACACGGTTCTAGAGCTCCCTTTTGGAGGTGTAGCACAATGTTCCCATTGATTATAATTTAAAACATTTCTAGGTTGTGCAGATTTATGTAAAAAATGGTTACCATAATGGTTATAGCAATACATACTATCATAATTTGTAGAACCTTGCAAATAATCATGTTTTGTAAATTTAGCAGACATTACTAAGTCAGACATCATGTTGTTAATGCTTTCGAAGTCCCAATCATCAGCAAATAAGTTTGGTTTTGCAAAATCACTCAAGGAGATCTTGATTTGGTGTGGATATTTCAGGATCTCGACCGGACCATAAATTTCATAGTCAGTGTTGTCCCAGGCTACCCCACCAGGTATCGGATTGGCTGTGAAGTTGGCTGAAGAAAGTTCTGAAGAAAGTTCTCTTTTCTCGACGTGTGAAGATGTGTGTGGTTTGAGGATCAAGTTGATGTTCTGACTTGCTGTGTCCATTTTAGCATATTTTCCCTCAATGAAGCGTCCCAAAGTAAATACCATGATGAGCCAAAGTATGAGGATAAATGCACCAAAACCCACCCAAAATTCAATCCATGGAGAAATCAGATATGTTTCTTTCAGTTGTTTCAAAAGTTCCTTCGCTTTGTCTTTAAAGGATTTTGATGATGGCTGTGTCTTTGATTCACTGAAGCCGTCAGAGGAATCATCGAAGTTGATGAAGTAATCGGATGCAGTTCTGTCAATTGTTCCAATTGGTTCAGGATTTTTGTTTTTTGCATTTTCACTTGGTACTTCAGTATAGATTGGTGTGTCTCTGCTAAATGTCTTTATTTGGGTTTTCAGAGGTCTGAGTTCTATTGCATTGTTGCATAGTCCTTCTTGTTCTTCTGCAGGCGTTTCGAATGTGATGAGCCTTTTTGATAGGACCTCTGTGCTGGTAGCAAACCTTGGTGTTCTGCTACTTATTGGGAGTCCACTTGGCCTACCGTTTGTTATCGGCCACATGTTGTGGTTTTACCAGGTCGATGGATACAACTCGGTTCTCCTTTTTTCCAGCAAGTGGCGGTAGTACAACTGATCTTGTCCCGTTGACAGACAAGACAGGAACTGCTTTTCTGTAGGAAGGCCCAAATTCCTTCTTTACCGCGATCTTTTCCCTGACTAGATCCCCGACTTTTGGAATCCAGACAGGTCTTGCTGGGACAGGTGGTGATTCTTCAGTGGTTGTTGGCTGTTGTTTCAACTGTATGTTGCTCAGGTCTTTTCTTGTTTTGTTTAAGTCCTGCAAAATAGCCAAACGGTCTTTGACATCAAAGGTTTTTTCTTTCACCACTGAAGTCTGACTATCAAGGTCAGAGATCATCATCCTAGTCCCAAATAATAATTCGTACGGACTGAATCCCTTCAGAGAATTTCTTGGCAAGTTATTTAGACTACGTTGGACACTTAGATGTTTGACCCACCCAGCTCCCGAACCTAATATCCTTTCCATTATAGATTGCTTTCTGCCTTGGTTTTTTCTTTACACCATCCCGTACCCTCAGGAAGGAAGTGAGAAGATTCCCGCTGGACTGTGCTCATTTGGCCATGTTTCCCCCCAGGCTGGTATGCCTGAGTGAAAACAATGGTCAAACGTAACATGCTCTTAGCGTATATGCCATTTAGACTCGCAAATCTTGTATAATAGTCCGGACGTCAGCCGAGTGCTGGTGATCTACATTATAAGTGGAAACTAGCCTGTATATGTTAATCGCAAGCCATTCTTTTTGCTGGTAATATTATCTGCCTTGATACGACGAGGTATTAAACTGCTTCTCTCCCCACTGCGATCTCTGTTGCAGTTTGGGCAGTTTTTTACAAACATGGTGTAGTGCAGGCTCATGCCTGGCCACCAGTACCGTGATTGTAATTCTTCCAGAGAATCTTTTAATTTAAGGTGTCTGAGACCCTCGCCCATGTGTGCGTCTGCGATTAACAAGTTTCTCCTGTCCATGTTTGGAATCACTCTATCCCCCACTCCAGGGATTCGAGCAAAAGGGACGGAGTTTGCATCGATTATGTATGTATAATTGAGTGGATAGTTGATCGGTAGTGCTGAGCAGTCGCCGTTTGATGACGTTTTCACCGCCAGCAATGTTTCACCGTCAATGTATTTTAATGTACGCTTTTTCCGAACTACGGGAGCCGATTTAGTGGCTGCCGCTGCGGCTGTTTCAGCCAATGAATTCCCTACAACGTGAACGCCATCACGCTGGTGACTCAGTGAGTGTGTCACGTGAGTCTTTGGTAGTTCTTTTTGTAAAAGAGCTATTTGTTCCCAGAGCAGTTTCTGCTTTATCGGTGCATCTGTGTCATCTTTGTAACCGTTTTGAATCCATGTCTGCATATCCTTGTTGTATGATTTGACGCAGTAATATGAATCTGACACTATAAGTGTCGGGAATTCGCGATCCGCATTATCTAGCGCCATTTTCAAAGCTATTATTTCAGTTTGTTGTTCTGAATTAGTTTCTACTGAGTGTGATTTTGTTAATAGAGGTCTTAGTTTACCTCCGCGCCACACTTCTTTTGTAATCTCACATGTGGGGTTGTATGCTTGTTCTCCCCAAACGGAGGGTTGAGCATGTCCGTCTGTATAGATTACACCGGCGTAATGTCGTAGAGGCAGAATGTCGATTGGCAGAGGATACGTCTTTTCATATTTTAGATTTTTTTTTTTAAAGTTGTCAACCATGCTATGCTTGATAATTCATATCCTACGTACAAGACTGTCAGATGGGCAATTCTGGATTTTTTGAAGTTGAATTTGTAACCCTCTGCAGCGAACCCAAGTATTATGGTGTTCACCCTTTTCAAGTGAGTCTCCAAGTCATCATCTGTTAAGTAAATGTCATCGACATAGGATAATGCTTCATCATCATATAGTTGTAGTAATTCTGTTACTCTCGCTGAGAATACCCCCGGGCTGTTCTTGTACCCCTGGGCTAACCGACAGAATTGTTTTTGAGTGCCATTTACTGAGAATGCAGTTAAATATCTGCTCTCTGGTGCTATGTTTTGACAAAAGAATCCATTGGTGATGTCCAAGGTTGTTTTGTATTTTTTGCGCACTATGTTATTCATTAGTGCAGCACTGTGTGAGTTTTGCACTGCAAAGGTTTTGCAACATGTGTTAAGGTGTCGGTAATCCAAAACTAGACGATATGAGTTGTCTGGTTTGGAGACCGGAAACAAAGGATTGTTCATTTGTGAGGTGCAAGTTTCAATCACCCCCTGGTATTCTAGCTGATCTAGTATTTCATTTACTTGTTTTTTAGCTTCTTGCTTAATTGGGTACTGCCTTTGTGCAGTAGGTTGTGATTTTAACTGGATTTTGTGAGGAGGAGAATCCTCATCCCATCCTACATGATTTTTATATAAAGCAGGTGCTAAGGCCACTGCCCACTTTCTAGCAAGTGTGTATTTTTTATGAATCGGGATTTGATTCGAGAAGGCAGGCATAATTACTTCTTCGCCATGAGGGCACTCCCTGACAAACTCTGGTGGCCAGTCTTTTTCAGCTAGAAGGATATCATAGCCCTTGGAGAGGTTATCCCAAAATAGTCCCCTTATTTTCCTAGTCTTATCTCCCTCTATACGTAATGTTATCTCGTATATCTTGTGGGGCTTGCTAACTCTGGTGTCTGCAGTTTCCACTTGAAGGTATTCATTCGTGTCCACTGTCTCCAGATGATTCATAAGGACTTTGCGAGCTATGCTCACCTCTGCTGCGCTGTCTAGCATTGTCTGAGCCCATTCTCCGTTTTTCAGTTGTGTCCTCAGTATTCTCGGCATTTTTAACTACCTTGATACTGGCTACCTTCTTTTTTGGAAATTGTAATTTCTTTTTTAGTTGAGCAGGTTCCTTGTCTTTGGACTTGGCGTGCTCTTCTCTTTGTTCTGATCGTCCTCTTCTTTCCGATTTCTGCGAGGAATTCTGAAAAGATTGAGAGGGACGTGTATCAATGTCTTGATATCTATCAGGTTTTTTAATATTATCCCTATTTCTAAGGTTATATCTATTCCCAGAGGGGTCACTCTGCGGTGACCTCTGTCTTCGGTTTGGAGATTTCTCCCTTCGCCTAGGAGACCTTCCTCGGGACTGGAATTTCTTTTCTTTTGGATTGGATTGTTTGTTTCCATCCCAGTTCTTTTTTGGTGAATTATTATTAAAAAATATTTTTTCTGGACTTTCAGTCAGTTGCGGTTTTACTGGTATTCCACCTAAACTATCTCTACCTAGTTCCTCATAGGATTTTTCTATTATTCTGGCAATTTCAGCTGGTTGGTCTGCTATATCTGTCTCTTTTAACCTCTGGCGGATTGCCACGTTTGCTGCTTCACCTTTTATGTTGGCTAATAATATAGCCGAGACCTGCTTGAAGTCTGTCAGTAATTTCATACCAGGAGTTAAAGCTGGTTCTGGACCGTATTCATCTTGAATTTGTTTTAGCACATCTGGTATCACCGAAATGGATGGAACACCGTGCGTTTTTGTGTAGATGGAAGCAAAGACTGTACCCCAAGTGTCACAGTCCTCTATGTGTGGTGCGATTCCCATTGGGAGACATATAGTCAGAATCCTGTGTTTTTCTATCGAGGTGGTGTCAGGAAACACCGCCTCTATTTGGGTGATTTTCTGTGCCAACCAGAATGGTATCTGTTCCCGTTTAGCCGGAACTTTACCTAGGCAGGATTGGATGTTCTGTGGTGTAATTTTATTTGTGTTCCCCTGGTGAGGGGTCAGCTGTGGAAGTTTAATCGCTGGCTGAATTGTTGAAGTCCGCATTACATACTGAACTAATTGTCTATGAATTTTTAGTAATTGTTTTAGCTGTATTAACAGCTCTCCTGTAGACATTCCTTCGATGTCTGGGTGTGGTGTGTATCCGGCCAAGACCGGCCACGTTGCTCCTGGTCTACCTAAAGGACCGAGCCTTGTAATGTGATTGTTATGTTTTAGGGCGCCATCAAATAAGAGCAAATGCTCTTGGAATTTGAGTGGTACTTCCACCTCCTCGAAAGGAGTGTACTCATTAGGAGGTTCCTCTATTTTGTAATAGTGGAAGTACTTTGTTACAGCATTTGCTGCTGGAAAATGTATCCATGAATAGTATACCTCTGTCTGCCGATATTCGTGTGCCTCAATTACGAATATGACTGTGCCACCTCTAGGTGTCAGTCCATTTTCTATAAGTTTTAGAGTTATAGATTTTCTTTTGATGACCGGAATGAGTATTATATCCGCGTCTGCTGCTTGCATGGTAGCATCAGCATCTGCGATTTCAGTTGCTAATCTAACTGCCTCTCTTTCTTCATCACTTTCTGACATTTTACTGTTAGAAAGGTTATTTTGTTTATTTGCAGATCAGGTTTCTCAATGGAATAAAGATTAGATGCACAATATTCTGGAACAGTGTATCCTTCAACGTTGACTATACCAAGAACCATACATAGGAGTTCCCTCCTGCGAGGTTTTGGAGGATATAACCTTTCACCCACTCCAGACGTCTTTGGAGTACAATGGGAAAAGGGGTCTGAGTGAGAAAGCACGACTGAGTTACTCTAAATGTCTTACGTTAGTTTTATCGCCCTTTCCAAACGCGTTGGGCGCCATGTAGTGTAGTTCCTATCTTCCCAATAGGCTCTGCGCATTGGAATAATACCTACAGCAGTAAAGGCCTAGACCAGACGTTAACTAGGTCTACTACTGTCGATACTAGACTTAATTTTTGGGTTTGCCAGCGTAGCTCAGAGTTCGCTAGAAACTTTCTCGAATGTTCAAGGAGGAATTAACTTCCCTGATTAGACAAGAAGGGATTTAGTTTCTGACAACCATAGAACATGACAACTTTGCTCTCCCCTAATCAAAAGTGTATCTCCAGAGTCGTGTGAGCACAAGGCAATTATTTTACTCAGTCAGTACGTGCATTCTTAGTCTCATCAGAATGTAGAGAAAAGGAAGAGACGGGCGTGTTCAATAAGAAGGTGTTATTTATTGATCAGTCTCTTTTCTCATACATGAGAAATGGATCGATATTATTGCAATACTTATAGTTAAGTAAAGTGCATACATTAAAAGCAATAGTATAAAATAATACTGTAAAAACATTGATATGGTTTCTGAGCCATATGATGTTTGAAATGATTAAAATATATTTACATACACATATACATTTGACTAAACGTACTCAACTGGTGTTTCTAAATACGCCTACCCCGTGTACCTGACCTAAGTCTAATGCGTGGGCGGGAATAGAAAGTTACAGTTTAAGTTAAGTTTGTTTTTGCCAAGTGAATAACTAAAGAATTCTCTGTGAGGGGTTATTCAGTTCTGTACCTGGAATTTAGGATGAATGAGGAATGGTATCTCGTTCTCTGGTCTCGATATTCCAGGCTGCCTGCGAGGGCTACCCGGAAGCGCCGGTGCTGGGTCTCTCGGCTTGAGATAGCAGCGCGTCTCTCAGCGCGTCAGGAAGGCGGGGCTGCGCCAGCGGGGTCTGCTTCTGCTCTCGGCGTCGGCAAGTGTGGCTGCTCCGTCTTGTCACCACGCGTGTGTTTGCATAGGGCAAGATCGGCAATATTTATACCTTAAAGGTGCCGAGATTGACGTAAGGATGGACATAGATACGTCAATAAACATGTCATACGACTTGCTCGTTAGCACATTCTTTACTAAAGTTCTCTGTGAAATCAAAACAATGGCCGCACGGATTTTCCAGGTTGTCATAGGTTTGATTTGTTATGAGAACGTCGTATGCCTTATCAGGGGCTGGAGGAATGTCGCTTGTCTAATTAGATCTCAAGCGTTATGACCTAATCAGATAACACGTTCCTGTGCCGTAGTGTGACTGCGTCAGATAACGGTATCTGCATCATGGGGGCTTGTCTTGCCTCATGGGCTGACTGTTAGTTAACTTGATAGTTAGTTTAACCAGAATAGGGTCAGGAATAGGGGGATCGATTCAGAACCTATAGGAATACACGACAGTGACACCTCCTGCCCAGGCAGACCTTTGTTTCTGACTCCTGTGAGTGTTCACAACTCCTGGCAGGGCATCAGATTCCTGTTGTGTCAGCAGTAGGCTGTCAGCCAGGTACTGGGAAAGGCTGGGGCAACCAGCTGGGCAACCTTTAAGGTAGCGACTAAGATGCATGTCACATTAAAGTCGACTTTGGGAAAAAGTCGGGTTTGATGAGACAAGTTGTTTGATACCAAACATGACACTTTTCAATTGGACCATAATGGAGCTGGCAACCCGGGGGTGGCCAGGTACCAGGCCATGTTATCATATGCCCCCCTAAACGCTTATAGTAGCCCCTAATGGAAGGAGACCACTATAGAGACATATAAGATGGCACTTATATGTTCACACCTTTAATATAATGCACTCTGCCTCCTGGGCTCAGGAGGCCTAACTTAGGGGTGACTGACATGGTGAGGGCAAAGTCGAATTTTAGCAGTTGGCACTGCTCCTGCAGTCTACAATGGCAAGCCTGCTGTCATCTGTTTACTTGGGTAAGTCAAGGTGGCACAATCTGTAATGCTGGCCTTGGTGACCCTTTTAACTCCCATGCCATAGGTACCACTGGTACCATTTACCAGAGACCTATAAGAAGGTTAAAGTCCTTGCCAATTGTGGTTACCAATTCACATTTATCATATTTTAAGGGATGAGCACTGGCATTGTGGCCTGTTAGCAGGCTCCGGTACACTTTCAGAGTCAAAATCCATCAGCATTGGAGTTCAAATAGGACAAAATGTGTGGGGGGAGACTTGCAAAACACCTGTTTCCTTACACATATACATAATAAACCTCTGTCACCACAATCTTTATAGGGAGTAAAATGTGCAACTGAAACTCATACAGGTCACATAGTCTGCTGGACCAAATTAAATGTACTACTCTTTTTCTCTAAGCATGACCCCTCATGTGCAATTCAGTATGGGCTTACACTTCAACTAAGTTTAAATAATAATAATATGAGTACAAAAGTTATTAAGTATATTCTAAAAGTTGTAACTTCTTGAAGAAATTTGTCAAGCACCACATTTTAGTTAGGAAGCACTGTTTGTCTATATGTGGTACACGGAGGGGCCCCGGATGCATGGATTCTAGGAACTGACTCAAATTGTTATAGTTTAGAGTTTAAGGGTCGCATGGGCTTCTGCCCGTGGGTATGACCCCCCTCACCACATTTCAATATAAAGGATAGAGTAGATATGGGGATGCTTGCGCCTAATGATCATTTTGTTGGTTAATGCCAAAAGTTCCATGTAGACATACAATAGTAACACAATAGTTTAACAACAGCAAGAAATAATGAAGTGAGGTGCAAATTACTGACTGAGTTCATCTATTCTCAAGTCTTGTATTTGCAGGACAGGAAGGTCACTGTCAACATGTGTTTCACTCTCTTGTGGGGTGAAGGCCTGGGGCTTTTTCAAGTCTGAAAGATAGTGTTGAGCTATTAGGTATCATGGAGGTAAGAAGAAATAACTGATAATGTACAAGTGAAAAACTTGGATGCGTTTACCAAGGTGTGGATGAGCATGCTTTTCAAAGAAATACATGCCATGATGTAGTCCCAATCGAATTGATAGGGACACTTTGAAGCATAGCTTACTCTGTTACACTGCAAACCGTGAGCATGTAATCAAACAAAGCAAAGGTAAGTTTCTGATAGTCAGAATTTGCACATCAACAGGTTGCTGGGAAATCAACAGTATGTGGCTACTAGTTAAGTTTAACTAGCTTACACTGGGACTGCGTGTGTACCTGTGGATTTCTTCATAATGATAGTGTTAGAAATGGGGGTCTCTTGTTGGCAGAGGTAGGCACCTTTGTCCAAGAAGAAAACCTTCTTCCTAGTCAGGGTAAGGGGGATACACTTCTCAAATAACCCCTGCTCACCCCCTTGGTAGCTTGGCATGAGCAGACAGGCTTATCTCAGAGGCAGCGTGTAAAGCATTTGTGTAAATATACAGTAGCACAGTGAAAACACTACAAATAGACACCACACCAGGTGAGAAAAATAAACAAACTTTATCTAAACCGAACAAGACCAAAATGACAAAAATCCAACATGCAATTATCAAAATATGACTTTTTAGAAGGTAAAAACAGTTCTGACCATAGAAAATGATGGATTCGACACTTTCAACACAAAGTACCTTAGATGTGTCAAAACCATAAGCAAAAAGGGTCGCAGGGAAGGTGATACATTAGTTCCTTACACACAGGGAAGGTGATGCGTCAGTTCCTTGCTACGGGGGAGGTAATGCGTTGGTTCCTTACTGCTGCACAGGGGAGATGATGCGTTGGTTCTTTACCGTAGAGGAGGTGATGCGTCGGTTTCTTATTGCGTGGGGAGGTGATCATGGTCAACATGGCGGCTCAAGGGGGGCGTGGCTAGCAGGCCAGCATGGCGGACGGAGTTTGTTAGAGCTCCGGAGCCGCCGGGGGAGTTAAACATCCTGTGACCGCGCCGAGGGGCTGAATTTGCCTAAAAACGGCCGAATCCTGCAGTACGGACCTCCCGCCTACTCCGCCGAAAATCCTGGAGAGCTGACGGCCGGAGGGTAGGAGATCTGCACTGGCCGAGTCTGGGGCCTGGTCTCACGCTGCTGACCGGGGAATCGAGTGGCGGAGGTGCCCGGAGACCGGAGTCGGGAGGGCGACGGTGCGGCAGAGCATCTGCGCACCAGGAACGGACCCCCGCGACAGAGATCCTGTCTCTGCTTATCCTGAGAGTGCGGACTGGTGCCCTGCGACCCCGGGCGCCGACGGGAGAGGAGGAGACTGCGACCGGCCCTGCGCCGTGGCTGAGGGCTCCGGGGCGCGGGCGCTGGAGATCGACTGCCCGCGCCGGCGGCGGCGCCTGCTGATCGGGGCTCCCCCCGCCTGGCCCATCGACACCCTGCAGTGAATTGAGGTGAGGAGCCTGGGGGCGAGAGGAGGGAGCCCCTGGGGCCTGACGCTGTGCGCAGCACCGGGGCCTCGGGTGCGAATGCGGCCCTGATCGGGAGCGGAGACGGGCTGTGACGGGCGGGGACCCAGGAGCCCGCGACCAGACCCTGCCGTGGTGCCCCGAGGGATAGACTGGAAAGCGGCAGACCCGAAGTGGCACAGGCTCTACCTCCACGGAGTGGGTCGGAGACTGGGACGTCGACGGGACCTGGCGTGGAATCCCCGGGGTGCCGCCAACCATACGCCATTGACGGGCCCTCCTGGGTCGGCCTCTGCCTCTTCATGATTGGGAGCCGGTGCGGGACAGCGGCCACTTGATCCTGCTGTTGACCCTGGACTGCTGGACCCCGCTTGTCGGAGAGAGACACCTTCCATTTAATAAAAGCTGATTATAGAGACAGACTGAGTGCCCATCTAACCTGGACCGGGTGGGATACGGCGCCCCCCCCCTCTGAGGATACACTGAGACCCCACTGGAAACTGGCCCTGGGAGGGAGAGACAAGAGAGGCCGAAGGGGACACTTCCAGAAGGTACAACACACGCCGAGCGGCCGAAACCCGGCCTGATCCGTGCCCCTTCTGCCACCCGGACACCCGCAGATTACCATGGGGTGTAAAGGCATGAGGACTGTGGAGGGCAAGGAGGGAGCGGGCTCAGGACCCACTTTGGACACGGACCCAGAGGGCCCTGCACTGCTGCCATCGACTTCCACCGCCCCGGAGAACCAGCAGGGAGACAAGTTAGACCTCATACTTAAAGAGATCAGAGACTCCAGGACGATGATGGAGACGCAGATGGGCACCCTCACCACCAACCTTTCCTTGCTTAAAGCAGATCATGATAAATTGGCGGATAGGGTCAAGGATCAGGGCCTGACGATGGCTGAAATTACACAGACGGTGGCGGAACATACGGCCTCCATACACCTGATTCAACGTCAAGTACAGACCCTGATGGACCACGTGGAGGATGCAGAAGGGCGTAATAGATCCGCGTTATTGGCCTGCCGGAGAGAAGCGAGGGATCCCGTGCAACGGAGTTTATGGAACAATGGTTCCGGGATAATGTCGCCTCTGAAGGTTTGTCACCGTTCTTCTGTGTAGAGAGGGCTCACAGGATACCAACTGGCCAACCGAAACCGGGACAAACACCACGGCCGCTTATTGTCAAGATCCTAAATTATAGGGATAGAGACATACTGCTAAGCCAGGCCAGAATAAAATCGGTCATACAGTGGGAGAACAAACGCATGTCACTGTACCCGGACTACACCACTCATGTGCAGAAACAGCGGTCCTCCTACTATGAAGTAAAACAGAGACTCCAACGGGCAAAACTACGCTACGCCTTGTTATTCCCGGCGCGCCTGAAAGTGATCCATGACCAAAAATCTCATTTTTTCGAAAGCCCTGCTGATGTGGAGGAATGGATGGAAACGATGGAGATCGAGGACCATCTGGACCAGACACAAAACTCTACGGATAATGGATCCAGCGAAAGCTCGACTCGGGGAGGGACCGGGGAGAAGGACGCCCGACGCAATCACCCGAAACAACGCAAACCTACTGTCCACCAACAGAAGCAGGGACAAAATGATGCAGTGGCGGCGGTGGGCTCCTTCAGAGAGGACCAAGAGAAGATCCCCTCGGACACTGAGGATAGCACAGTCCACTCGGACTCGGACAACAGTATGGTCCTATTCCCGACAGTGACACCCAGAGCTGCGGACGAAATTATGGATAATGCACAAGAATGACACTTCCTGTGGCTCTGCCCTGTGGCCGGAACACATCATGATATCCTTTTTGTATAGACTGGGGGGTGGCGGAGGTGGGGAGAAGGGACATTAGGTTTGTCCTGGATATATTCGGGACCTCTCCCTTGCTGGATAACACTAAAATGGCCTGGACCTGGGGGGGGGAGAGAAATGGCATCTGTCCGGGACTAGTGGGGTGAGGTTCGTACTCCTCCTGTGCCCCTGGGACACCTGATGGAATCCTACCGACAACATTCGACGGTGCCCGGGGTTCTTCCCCCCCTCCCCTCCCCTTCCCTATTCCTCTGCCTTTCCTCCCCCCCCCCCCTCCACGAGACGTGGCTGCTTATACTGCGCAAATATGACAGTACTCTCCCGGCGGCGCCGTTGAGCCGACGGCTTGACCGGGTATGGCTCAATGGACACGGCACCTGCTTGGTTGACCCCCCACTAGCGTATGCAACGTTACCTGTTTACATCTGTTTGAAAGTTTATGGTTTGGCACAGCAGAGTTTAGAGGCTGCGCCTCCACAGTTGGGGTTTGGGATAGGGAGGGAACTGTCTCCTGGTTGACGATGAAGAATCACCTGCTTGAACATATGGGAACACTCTTTGCGACACCTACAGATGATTATGGCTGACACTAAGGGAAAGTATAGGTTGGTCACCTGGAATGTGAGGGGACTGGGGGCTGTGCAGAAGAGACACAGGGTACATGCTTTCCTGCTCAGACAACAGGCACATATAGCGTTCCTCCAGGAATCACACATGACACACTCCGAGTCCCTCCTACTACGGAAAAAGTGGAGGGGTACTGTATTTTCCACGACATACTCTGCCTTTTCCAGGGGAGCCACAATATGGGTTCGTCACGGCACTCCGTTTGTAGAACTAGACAGACGCACGGACGACCAAGGGCGCTATGTACTGGTGAGAGGTACTCTGGACGGGGAGGTAGTGGTCCTGGGCAGCATCTATGCCCCGAACTTTGACCAAGATAGATTCCTTGCTGCAGTGGGCCGGGCATTGACGGACTGGGAGGATGTCCCCTGGATATTAGGGGGTGACTGGAACATGATCTTAGATGTGACCCTCGACAGATCACACCCCCCACTTCAGGCGGCGGGAATACATAAACTATCAGACTCTTTCGGGACTTGGCTCCAAGGATGGCGGTTGGCTGACACCTGGCGCGCACTGCACCCAACACACAGAGAATACTCATGCTACTCCCCCGTCCACGACCTACATACCCGACTGGATAGATTTGTGTGTTCCAACTCCATCACGACTAGGTGCGTCACATCAGATTACCTAGCTAAAACATTTTCAGACCACCGACCACTAACACTTGATCTACACTGGGGAAAGGTACCCTCGCCAGTCCCTACATGGAGACTTAATCCCACGCTGCTCGAGGATGGCCCATTTAGGACACACTTAGCTGACACCTTGACTGACTATTTTGCCACAAACTGGGACTCGGCGTCCTCGAACCTAATCGTATGGGATGCAATGAAGGCTGTGATCCGGGGAGCTGCTATAGGCCGGCTAGTGGGAGCCAGACAGGAAATCCATGGGAAATTATGCGACGTGGAAGGGCGCTTGCGAGACCTTGAAACTGCAGCTGGGCAGGACCCCGACAGGAAAGCGGATCTGCAGCTGTGTAACATTGAGCATGCAGAACTACTGGAAACCTTGAGGGTGATAGATCATGGGACATACCTGAAACGCCAGCAGGCGGAGGCGGACAGATCTGGTGCTCTGCTTGCCCGGCTGGTCAGGGATGCCCCAGAGAGCCCTACAATAGCGGCTATTCGAAACGCAGCAGGCGAACAAGTACATACACAACTAGAAATTAACCAAACATTTAAGATTCACCTGGAGAACCTCTATGCTCCTCCTACTGTAGAGGCTGGAGACGACATGGCGGACTTCCTGGGAGAGCTTCTGCTCCCAAGGCTGGCCCGGGAATCCAAGCGGCCCTAGCAGGGCCTATTACTCAACAAGAAATAAAGATAGCAATTCACACACTTAACCGAGGAAAGACCCCGGGCATGGATGGCCTGCCAGGGGAGTTCTACCAAACATATGCTGATGTGCTGACCCCCGTACTGGAGAAAATATACAACACTGCTTACGAGACCGGCCATCTCCCGGCTACCACCATGCAGGCCTTGGTGATTTCTATCCCGAAACCCGGTAGGGACGCCCTAGAGGTGGGGAACTACAGGCCCCTCTCCATGCTCTCCACGGAATATAAGATCCTTAGTAAGGCTATCGCCATGCGGATCCAGCATCACCTCCCTGGCCTGATACATACTGATCAATGTGGCTTTCTCCCAGAGAGAAGTACCTCCCAAAATTCGAGACGCCTCCATGCCCTTATGACAACTACCCCTAATACCTTACCAAACGCTGGCTGTATAGCCCTGGACCTCCGCCAGGCGTTTGATTCCCTGACGTGGAACTTCATGTTCGAAGTCCTGCATCGATTTGGATTCCCGGAGTCCCTCATAAAATGGATCCGCCTCTTGTACACGGGCCCGACCGCCAGGACGCGCACGGGCAGGCACATATCTGACAGCTACGCGGTCCACCGGGGCACCCGACAGGGCTGCCCACTGTCGCCACTGTTGTTTGTCCTGACACTGGAACCCCTAGCTATTGCACTCCGTAATAGAGCCGGTGAGGAAGGCATACCAGTGGAGGGTACGGACCACATGGTCTCTATATATGCAGACGACATTTTAGTATTCCTCCGGAACCTACGAGGGGACCATTCCCACCTGGCGTCTATCTTCAGATGATTTGAGTCTATATCTGGCTTGGCTATAAATCCGGGTAAGTCCCTGGGGTTCTTTTTTCGGGATGGTCAACAACCCCCCCACATACAGTTCGGCGCCCATGAAATCCAAGTGGCACCGACCACGTTTAAATATCTCGGAATTAATGTATACAGGGATCCGGCGGCCCAAATAGACGGTAATATCCGGAAGGCCATTACTGGCCTACGAAGCAGTATAGGCTTCTGGACGTCCCTACCCCTATCGGTAATGGGACGCGTGGCGATCTCAAAGATGGTCCTGCTCCCCCGCATATTGTATTTCTTTGTAAACCTGCCGGTCTTGCTCCCGCGACAAATTTTCACCGCACTTAATACATTACTGATCACCCTTATATGGGGCTCGGGGAGAAGACGAATCAGCCTTAAAAAACTGCAACTACACACCAGACAGAGAGGCCTAGGCGTACCAGACCTGCGGAGTTATTACTATGCCAGCCAGCTCCAATGGTTGACCCGTTGGGTGGCGGGCAGAGATCTCCATGAGATCGCTTACACGGCGGATACACTAGCACGTGGAGAATTACACTCCCTCCTACTGCCCACTGCTAAGATCCCCAGAGACTGCCACCCTCTCCTGCATGTAGCCCTGACCTGCTGGAGGAAAGCATTGTCATACACGGCTGGGACCTCTCCATATGCGGACAACATACCCCTACTGGGACTCCCGACACCACAGGGGACCCTGACATCACGCAGACTACGTCCCTGGACGGAGGCCGGGGTGGACCGAGTGGGAGACCTGTTTGGAGATGAAACCATGCTGGATCACGCTTTATTTGTGAAGACCACGGGGGCGACTTCGCGATTATACATGGTACACGCCTCAGTGACGCACTTCGTGCGACGAGTTTGGGCCCCACAACGCACGAAACCAGAACAACACGAATTAGTGCACCTCCTACATTACATGGGCAGGGGGGACACCTGGTGAAATGGCTGTATGTCGGAATCAGAGAACATGTGACGTCACCGATCACCACACTTAGAGAGATATGGACTGGGGACACCGGGGAAAACATAACAGATGGGGAGTGGAAAATCATTTTGGGGCATCACAGAAGAGTGTCTAGGAATGTTAAGTTTCAGTTCATACAGGCCATGATTCTCCATAGAGCATATCTTACACCCCAGAGGCTTCATAGGATGTTCCATACCGCCGCACATTGTTGCCCGAGATGTCAACAAGAAGAGGCACATATCCTTCACATGCTCTGGACATGCCCGAAACTACATACTTACTGGGGGACGATTAAACACACGATACACTCCATAACTACACTTCGGATCCCTGAGGGAGCATTACCCTGCTTGATAGGGAATAGAAAAAGACCCAAGACACGCAAAGCACAACTGAAATTCACGGATCTGGCACTCGTACTGGCAATCAGGGTGCTCACTATGCGATGGAAGTCGCCCAGGGCCCCGAAAGTAGACATGTGGCGGACTGACTTGCTGAAATGGGGAAAAGCCGAATCGGCGGCGCTGCGGGAGGAGGAGAACAAGGGCCTTCCCAAATACCCTATCGCGCAGGACTGGGACACAATGATGATTGAGCTGGAAGAGGTGGACCTAGATATTCCGGAAGACCAGGTGGGGTGAACATTTACATATAGTGGAGGGCGGCAGGGACTCGCGAACGTCGGCACCATCCACAAGGGTCAGACCGGGCCTAGCACACCTACCTATTTCCGGATAGCTTGAGATACACTGGACTGAAATGTAGAGGGTACTAGAGAAGACGACCAGGAGACGGGAGGTGGGAGGGGGGGAGAAAAGGGTAGTTGGGGTTTAGTGGTTTTGTAAGTCAAGATACTGATGTTTAAAGATCACAAATGAGATAAATCCGAATTTGAATAAAGAAAATAGCTCATCCTGGCACAGATATGCTAGATACAGTACCCGATGATGAAAACGGAAAAGACTGATGTATGTAAACGCATGCGGTAATGTACAGTAATGTATAACACCTTGTGACAGTCATGAATAAAGAGTTTAAAAAAAAAAAAAAACATGGCGGCTCAACTTAAAATGGTGCCATGAATGCTAACTTTATATAGAGCAATACACTAGCAAAATGAATGCATAACTTTTACATTTCAACAGACCCGCCTTTTAGCATGAGCTAACCATTGGAAGTTGAGAGAATAGATAGTTCAGCATAGCAAGTATACAACACATAATCTTCAAACATCAGAGCACTCCATGTATTCAGCATCAAGGGAAGATGTGTCTTCAAATATACCCTCGTCTATCTGCATAAAACTATCTCCTTCTGAGTCATAATCACAGCATTAGTGTCATGGATGGGCGCCTTCTGCTTTGAGGTATGGAGTGTAATACAATAGGTGCAACAAGCCGGGAGACACTGTATACAGAGGCAACAGGTGAGGAAAATACCAGCGACTACCGCTAGGAAAGCAAGGATCTTCCAACCCCAAGATGTGAATATACCCCAGAACCATCCAGAGAGTGTCCAGGTACCATTCTCTTGGTGTATGTCAGATGAAAGCCTATGCAACTTCTGTATGGCGGCATACACATTGGGGTGTGGTCTGGGACGTATACACAACAGCTACTGTCTATGATGCAACAGGCCCCTCTCCGATCAGCAAGGATGACATCTAAGACCATCCGGTTTTGTAAAGCAACAAGCCTCGTAGCCTGGAGCTAAGATGTGATATTCGTCAGAATCCCTACTGTCGTATTAATGACCCCCTTCTACAGCTCTAGTGAGTCAACGAATATTAAGGCTGTTGGACATGGGGCCCCAAAAGGGTACGATACCTTTCATGGCATCCATGAACTGTTGCAAAGTGGTATCTGTCTGATCTATATCTTCTATATTAATAACCCTACTAACTTGGGGTAGGTATGCACTCCTACGATACAATCGATGGTCCTATGGTAATTGGATGGTGCTATATACACTGGGGGAAGAAGGAAAGAGAGATAGCAAATACCTGACCAACCCCTAGGAAGCTAAGCATAAGCTTGGGATCCACAAGCAAAATAGACATTATATGGTGGGAGCAAAGGCGGACTACGTATTTGTGTAATTGCAATCACTCTCTCCCACTTTCACCTTCCCTGTTCCCCGAACACAGAAACCAGCTGTTGTGCTGACTACTGGCACTGATAGCGCTTTATCCTTTGTAATATTAGGTGCTTGGAAAGAACGGAAATATTCAGTATCATTGAACCCCTGGAATTCCAACATTTCCTTTCGAAGCCATGTTGCAGTCTTTACCTGCTCATATACATTCATGCAATCGACTGGAGACAATGTACCAGGGGTCCCTTGTTCCCCCAACCCTGCAGGAGTAAACCCTTGATGGAAATGTATATATTCTCTCACAGTGTGAGAGTCAGCAGATGTCATATTTATAGCAGAAAATCGAAAGTGATAATGCACCATAGTAAACAGTTCAAACCATCCCTCTGAACTTCTAAGATAGGATAATGGCATCGATGTGTAACTGAGGGTAGCAATCCACAGATCTAGCTGTGAGACAGTCCCGTCACCCCGTCCACATCATAGTCATCATGATAATACTGTCCGCCTCTGTTGTCATCGAAGTAATTACTGTCGGGACAATCCTTTGAGGCTGCACCATTCTGAGCTCTGTCCTGTCCATCAGCTCCACTACCCCGTCCACGAGAACCCTGTCCTCTAGGGGCCGCGACTTTCTGCAACAGCACCGGACACTCACTACGCCAATTTCCCTCCTCCTTACAATACGCACACTGATTCGGCCCTACAGGCATAGTATTCTGGCTGGTATGTGGAAGACGCCGGTCCAAACCACCATGTACTCTACCATTCCCCCTAGAAGCTTGCTGCAACAACCCCTTCTTCTTCAATTCCTTATGCTTTTTCTCCACCTTCTCCTTCACCTCATTCTCCCTATGCTCATAATACTGCACAATACTCAATATTACAGAAGGGGAGAAGGTAGTCCAAGTGCTCTCCAAGGCCTGTGACCTAGTCACAATCTCAGGGAGCAAGTTCGTAACAAATCTATTAACGAACAATCGGACACCTCCTTCCACCGACAAATCCTGTCCGCTAAAATCCCAAAACACCCCTTCAAATCAAGTAAAGAAATCAGACACACTCATCTTCCTTCTGACGACATGACGTTAACGTGTCACAATCTACCCTTCTCAGTGGAATAAGAGAGTGCATGTACATAATGTTTCGACCAGGCAAAGCTAGTGTCTCGGCCTTAGGCTCCTTCCCAGGCTTCCTCTCCTGGTCCCATGTTTTAATCTGATTCCAGGTACCACCCAATTCCACAACGTGATCCTGTGTGTGCACCTGCCTCCAAATATCAACGGGCACCAATAAACCAAAGAACATCTCAATATCCGCAAGAGTCATTACTTTTGAAGAACTTGCCTCCGTCAATTCCTTATAATATGCAGTAGGATATTTCCTAGGGTCAGGTAGCTGAGCCTTAAGGGACAAAACCTCACTCCTTTTCCATGGAGTGTAGACCCATTGTTCTTGGAAACGGGCCTCTACTCTCTGTCTAATAATAGTATTTTGCTCATCCTGTTGCTCCCGTAGTTCAGGGTGATATAAGGGGTGAAGTTCCCTCATCGGAAATTGGGATACTGTCTTCAGGGTTTGTCAAGCAATCTAATTCGATAAGCGACTAGCGTCGTGACGTTATTAAAAAACCTCACCAGGTGCCATACCAGCAGCATATACATGATCCCTAATATCATAAATAATTTGGGGTGCCACATCATTAAAACACTGTTCCCACAATCCAATCAAAGTAGCCGACATGTGCTAACGGGCATGCTGCTGCACAAACGGCTCATAATCTTTCATCACACTCCACACATCCTCCACACTGTAAATGGGGTTACGAGCCCACTGAGCGGCCTGATTGGCTACCACCTTTTTCTCGTCATCTCCCACATCAGATCGTATCAATATCCACACCAGTCGCAACCTAGCAGTCTCCCAGTCTCCGTCCCCTAGTCCATGTACAGGCGTTCTGCTGCTCAGTAATGTCGGGGAATGGAGGAACAGGGGAGGAGAAGCAACAGAAGTAACAGGCACCAGCATCGCTGCCAACTGCATCGTAGGTGTGAAAGCTGGCGAAAGAGATGTAGAAACAATAGACGTAGCAGGGAAACTAACAGTTATTGTAGCCGCAGTAGGCGACGTCAAAGAAAGGGCAGGAGGTACTGAGGCCGAAACAGCTTGTTCAATCGCAGAAGAAACAGAAACAGCAGAGACAGAAGGAACGGATGATTGAGGCTGTGGCATGGCAGGGTATATTTTATGCGGGGCGTATGGAGATGGAGGTCGAGTACCTAACAATTCCTCCACAAATGTGTCATTTTTTCTCCAGCAACATACAACTCTTCACATTGTAATCAAAATCTCTTATCAGAACACTCTATTCCTTTGTAGGTCTCGCCTGAGCCAGCACATGCGCTGTCAGGTGAGACATTTAGTGAGAGGGCTTTCAAAAGTCCGACCACAGCTTTTGGGGTGGCATAGAGTGTGCGGTTAAGCACACAATGACGAGCAGAGGCGCCATCTGGCTTTCCTCTCTAGTCATGGTGCACGCACATTGCTCTCTATCACTTTCACTTTTGCCGCATGCACCACTCGCAGGCTCACCTCCTGCTCCCCCTCTCAGTTAACAGCCCCTCCCCCGCCACAGAGAGCGTCTTGCTGCCGCGTGGCTTGTTTTGGTATGTTTCCTTCTCCCCTCTCTCTGCAGTCCTTGCCCCCATCGCCTCCTCTTTCCACTTGATTCAAATGAAGCAAACATCAAGCAGTGGGTTGACCCAAAGTTCCCTCGCATATGATTACAGCTTTCAGCCTCGAAGCCGCGCCCCCGTTCTCCACCGTGGCATTGACGGCCCGTTCCGCCTCTCCGTCTTGCTCACCTTCAACGCTCCTCTGCCCCTCCCCTGCCGCATCTTGCGTTAATTGGAAACATATGTCCAAACGCGGTGCTTTGACTTTCGCCGCGGCGGGCGCTCGCGCACCCACCACTTTCGAAGTCAGGCTTGTCTTGTTCCCTTTGACATACATTGAAGTAAAGGCAATTTTAAGCGACAGACAGCTCAAATAAAGCCTTTTTTTGACTTAAAGAACCAGGATTCTACGGTTTGTTGGCAATGGCATGTATGTACCTGAGAGCTTGGAACTTTGTATTCTGTATTTCATGCATCGTCCGCGGTCTGTCTCCTCAGCAATGCAAAAGTCATGTGGGCAATTCCAATATTGTTAAAAGTGAGCAATAACCAACATTTTCAAACATACAAATAAAGCGGTCGTAACCACTGAGGATCACTTTATCCTATGACTTGCTCGTAGTCTGCTGGGGAGGACAATGAAGGCTTCTGAAAGCTGTTTTGCCTGGCAAGATGGCGCCCACTGTTGGCTCGTCTTAAAAGTCTGTTAGCACTCAAGTTATTCTTCACATTTACGCGAGAACCTAATGTTCCGTGTCCCTGTGAGTTGAGTTGGTGACGTTTTCAAGATGCAGGGGGGAAAAGAGCACACTGCCTCTCATCCCAGCACAGTTCACCCCATTGCATCCTGGTAAATGCAGTACGCTTACTTTTAAAGTTTCTGTAGTCTTTCACCAAAGTTGGTGCAGGTAGTGCTGTTTTCTCTAGACACATGTTTCTGGGTTTAGCCCGTCATCAGTAGAGAGCAAAAAGTAGTAAGGAGCAGAGAAAAGTCATTATGGGGTTGCTGAAATGGTGCTCAAGTCTTCACAGGTTAGAGTACCTCTCTACAGGCACCCAGGTGCATCCCAGGAGAGCTCGTCGGCTCGTTTTTAAGATGGCAACGCCCTGTCAGCTCTAGGTTCTCAGCGCGTGTGGGAAACATTTACATCTGTCTATCCTTTACCCTAACCGGCCACAGTAGCAAAGCTATGGAAGGCCTTATTAGAGCCAACATGTCAGGGCGCAACAACAACAAATTGCCCACCAACCTGCCTCCGCTGCAGAACCTAATAAAAAGAGATCCGCCGTCCTACACCGAGGAGGTAAGATTGTGCTTAGGGGCAATTTATGGGTAACTGTAGGGAAGCGGAGTTCCTATGAGGTGCAATTATATGAGATTCCCATGAACTGAGGAAATATGGACTTGAGATCCCATATGGCGAAGGGACGGGAGATGGCAAACCAGATCAAGAGATAAAACTGTCTAAGAGAAGGACATCAGACAGAACAGCTCTAACTGAAAAGCATTTTTTTGTATTTGAAAAGATTGTTGAGGCCCTGGGATGGTCTCAGTAAGTAGTATTTTTTTCTAGAATGCTAGCTTCGCGGATGGTAGTAATAAAATCCCAATCGAATTTTTGATTTATTCCAGTTTAAGAGTAAATTGTAATTTAATCAACAAGCTGGGCAACTTTTGATGTTTGATAAGTCGACTACTCTCTTTTTTTGTCCTATATGATTTGAATACATCTGATAGCTTTAGTATTAACTTCTTTGCTACATACTTTCATGTTTGAGTTAAAGAGTATGAAAAAAACAAGAATGCCAAAAACGGTCTGTTGATTGTCGGTTGTGTGAGAAATATTTATTTATTTGTTTTGGATTTGGCCAACTGTTGTTTTGTCACCCAACTACATGACAAAAGTACACCAGGATTGTTCAGACCGTTTACTTTTGTAATGCTATTGTAAGGATGTTGTGGGATGCAAAATGTGCCGGTGATGCAACTAAGCTCTTTGGGGTTTAACTTCCTTGGGCATTAAATATATGTGGAGAAAATGTTCAAGGGTTTATTTTTTTCCAATTGTTTTACCTTGTATCTGTCCAGTATATTTTGTGATGAGTTTGGGGCGAGCAATTGAACATGCTAGTCCATGTTATACTCTACTTAAAGCTTAAAATAGACATTGTAAACCATAATAACCAGCCGATTCTTCCTATCTCCTCTTCTGATGATTTCCTTTTGGCAAAAACTCATTGGGCTTTTTAAAGAACATATTTACAATCTGACTTTACCATTAAAGAGGATTTTAAATTACATTTCCTTAGACACCAATCATGATATTTCCACCTGCTCCCAAACAAAAGTTATCACTTATTAAATGCAATACAGTAACCCAATGTTATCCTATGGCCTCCCAGTAGACAAAAAACGGATTTAGGAGTTTTCCACTTCAAGACATGTAAAACTTTTAAGTACATGTCAAGCTTTTTAAATACACTTCATCGTGCCATATGGCCTGTTTAGGGCCTACCATAGGGATGACTTGCATGTTAAACAAACATTGGCATTGCCAATAGGTATCGCCTTTGGGAACTTAAAAGTGTTTAGCCATGTAACAGTTAATGTTGTTGCACAAAGGATATTGTGCTGCATAACTAAATACTTATAAGGTCCCAAAAGCGAGACCTATTGGCTATGCCAATGCTTGTTCTATTTTCTCTCTATTATGTGCTACAGCTTTCTGAGTCAATGTCTGCATTCTACCCTTCCGGACTCGTTCTCTGCTTTCATTCGTCTCTGTTTAGTTTCCTTTTGCCATATTCTGGGGGAATCAAACATCGACGGCCTACTCCTTTTCGCAAACAATTTCTCCCGTAGAAAATGATTTTCTGTTTATCAAAAGTGCCCGTCAACGGCCACCGCAACTCAGCATTGTCCCTCGTATATTTGTGCCATAACGTACTGAACATAATAGGGCCAAGGCCATGTTTTAAGTACTTGTAAAAATTTGGAGTGCCTTCCAGAGGTGCTGGCTGACTTTCTTCCAATCGAGCATCAGCAGAACAATGACAGCTCAAACAAAACACCTTAGTAAGGCACAGCATCTAACAAGTTCTCTATCTATGCCGAGCAGATATTTGCAAATATCTTTTTCAAAATTGGTCCTCAGACCTCATCAAGTACAAATCAAAAATGGTACCACGTTCATAAAGAACTCAAACAAATTCAACCGCTTGTCCTAAGACGGTCCTTAGACCGTGTAAAATACAAATCAAAATGGTGCCATATCAACAAAGAACCAAAGCAAACTCACCTGGAGCACACAGGTCAAACAAGTTTATTCTCCACTGCCGATCCTTCGGACCAAACGGTCAGATCCAACAGTTTCTCCGTTCAGGACCCCAGTCGGGATGATCACTGGACGAGGCACCGCCTGGTCAGACAGATGGGGCAGCTGCCAGTACAAGACTCTCTTGTACAGGGATCCCTGTTCCGCCCGTCTGACCCGACGTGGCCCCGACCTCCTCACCTGTCCGCAGGCAAGGATTGGTCAACCTGATGGAGTCCCTGTTTGGCCGTCAAATGAAGGAAGTGACCCGATTAGGGCCACCCGGGTCAATCACGACCACCTCTCAGCCTTCCTCACAAATGAAGAGTCGGTCAGACAGTAGAGAATACATACCAAAAGTATTTTATTGAAATTACACTCGAGTGGAGTCCGGTCTGACCAGCCTCCTTAGATTGCTGAAGAGGGACTGACCTCTACCAACAGGGTAACATGTAAAGTACATTTTCAGAACCACGAAAGACACGCCCAGACTGGAAATTTCCAGTTGGTAGCTAGTGAACAATGGAGATACAGAAGGATGAGTTGCAATCCCAGGACTGGGTACATGTTATCTCGGTGCCAAGGTTACTCTGCCTGCACCTTGCTGCTCTAAGGGGGAGAGCAGGCCTATCTAGTGAGAAAGGAATGCAATGACAAAAACAGTCTATTCATTAGCACAGCAAAGCTCAATCTTGGAGAAATACAAGAAAAGGAAACAAATAATATAGCAGCTGCTTTCGCTGAGGTAGACCTACGAGTGGGACAGAAATTAGTTTCGATCATGGATCAAAATAGCGGCTCAACTTAAAATGGTGCAGTGAATGCTAACTTTACGTAGAGCATTCACTAGCAAAATGAATGCATAACTTTTACATTTCAACACCTGCACGTTGTTGTCTGCTTTCGATCCCAACAACGTGCAGGCAGGGATGGGGTTTCCTTAGTTGAGACTCCTACTGGGCCCACAACTGAGGGGTTATCAGGACTCCTTTTGTTCGAGTCTCTTGGCTGGAAGCAGTCAGGAGCCCTAAACCTAGAAGCAAATGAAGTGGAGTGGAAACAAATGCTCACACTTTGTTAGCACTTCACACATACTTAAGAGAGGCAGATTTTCACTTTGTTTAGGAGTTATGCATGTGCTGGAAGAATGGCAGATATGTTGGTCTTTCCCAGTATTTACACAAAATAAATAGCATTCATATAGTGCTTACTACTCCTAAGGAGGCGATATAATAATTTATCACTATTTTTATCTTGTAAAGCACTATGGGTAGAGGAAGTTTACGCTGACAAAAGGCAACATTATTTTATGTGCGGCGCCAATGCAGGAGAAATTTGTCTGGTATGCCCCTATAAGAAGCCTCCGATCATCTGCAGCCCACCTGGTTAGCACACCCAGAATTAGAACCACCAGATTCGGAGGAAGAGCATTTAGCTGTGTAGCCGCTTGCTTATGGAACAAACTCCCGCCTAACCTTAGGTAAATAGAAGATTTGCTACACTTTAGGAAGAAGCTTAAAACCTGGCTCTTCCCAAGGGTGTAATGCAGAACAGTCATCCTTATGGTAATATGTGCAAACAGGGGAGCTAATATAACCTCAGCGCCAGGATACCCGTGGAGTGACAGTGCGCTTTATAATACAACATTACATTACATTACATTACAAAAGTGTGAATCTTCTGCCTAAATCGGGAGGGTTTCCCTGTATATTCGAAATGTCCTCGAATGTACTCATGATAGACAGGTTACACATATATGTGAGGGTTTAAGATCTGATGTCAGTTCTTATGATGCCACTTCCTGTGATGTCACGCGTCACACGCCGGGATGTCGCTTGCATACCCATTAAGTAGGTTAGTCCCCCCCACTTCTTTTTTAGGTCTCGCCTAAGCCATCCCATAGGGATGGTGGGCGAGATTATAGTAAGGCTTTCCAAAAGTCTACCCAAACTGCGGATTAGGTACAGTGCATGTGAGCCAGGCGGGTGCACATCGCCAGCTACATCGCACACCATTTGTCTGAGCCTCGGCATCAGACTTCAAAGGAATGTGCTCCCCCGCCCCCGCATCAGACTTCAAAGGAATGCGCGCCCCCGCCACAGCATTGCCGAGAGCGTGTTATTTTTCCTTCTTTCTACTTGTTAATCAACCGACCACGGTAAAGCTTAGGCTCCCATAGCATATTTCCTCCCTCTCTCCCTGCGCTCCCCCTCCCCCAGCCTGCACACTCGTGCTCCGAGGTCTCCAGACCCCCCCATCTCTCCTCCCGGCGCGTTTTCAATTAGTTTCGGCCTTGCGTGATTGCTCCTCCACTGCCTCTTTCACCCTCACTCTCCTTTGTTCTCTCTTGTGTGTGTGATGCTTTTCCCCTCTGCTCCATTCCCATGTTCCGTTGCCCCCTCCCACCTGCTCCTCAGCAGGCATGTAAAAATGTTTTATTATGTGTATTTTTCAACAAAAACAAATCATAGGCCCAGGTTGTTTGGTCAATGTTCCAATCAGAGGTTACTCAGCGAGGAGTTACTTAGCTAAAGTACTGCTCGTTTCCTATCCCCCTTAGACCTCCAAAAACAACGTCTCTGTCAAACAAATGCGACTTTTTAAGTCAACAGAAAGAAACAAATTGCGCAGCCGGTTTCTATAACCTACAGACACGTCACAGCTCTCCACGCGCTCCGTTGAGAAGAGGCAGCAGCTTAGCTCGTGCTCCCAGCTCTGCAGCTTCCATTGTTCCCCCTCCCCCAGCCTGCACACTCTTGTCCCCCGAGGCCTCCAGACTTCCCCCTACATCTCTCCCCCGGCGCGTTTTCAATTAGTTTCGGCCGCACGTGCTTGCTCCTCCACTGCCTCTTTCACTCTCACTCTCCCTTGTTCTCTCTTGTCTGTGTGATGCTTTTCCCCTCTGCTCCATTCCCATGTTGCGTTGCCCCCTCCCACCCGCTCCTCAGCAAACTACTTGCAGGCATGTAAACATTTTTTATTATGTGTATTTTTCAAAATAAAAAATCATAGGCACAGGTTGTTTGGTCAATGTTCCAATCACAGGTTACTCAGCGAGGAGTTACTTAGCTAAAGTACTGCTCGTTTCCTATCCCCCCCGGACCTCCAAAAACAACGTCTCCGTCAAACAAATGCGACTTTTGAAGTCAACAGAAAGAAACAAATTGCACAGCCGGTTTCTATAACTTACAGACACGTCACAGCTCTCCACGCGCTCCGTTGAGAAGAGCCAGCAGCTTAGCTTATGCTCCCAGCTCTGCAGCTTCGATTGCTCCCCCTCCCCCAGCCTGCATACTCGTGCCCTGAGGCCTCCAGACTCCTCCCTACATCTCTCCTCCTGGCGCGTTTCCAATTAGTTTCGGCCGCGCGTGCTTGCTCCTCCACTGCCTCTTTCACCCTCACTCTCCCTTGTTCTCTCTTATCTGTGTGATGCTTTTCCCCTCTGCTCCATTCCCATGTTGCGTTGCCCCCTCCCACCCGCTCCTCAGCAAACTACTTGCAGGCATGTAAACATTTTTTATTATGTGTATTTTTCAAAATAATAAATCATAGGCCTAGGTCGTTTGGTCAATGTTCCAATCAGAGGTTACTCAGCGAGGAGTTACTTAGCTAAAGTACTGCTCGTTTCCTATCCCCCCCTACCTCCAAAAACAACATCTCCGTCAAACAAATGTGACTTTTGAAGTCAACGGAAAGAAACAAATTGCGCAGCCGGTTTCTATAACTTACAGACACGTCACAGCTCTCCACGCGCTCCGTCGAGAAGAGCCAGCAGCTTAGCTCACGCTCCCAGCTCTGCAGCTTCGATTGCTCCCCCTCACCCAGCCTGCACACTCGTGCTACGAGGCCTCCAGACCCCCCATCTCTCCTCCTGGCGTGTTTTCAATTAGTTTATGCCGCACGTGCTTGCTCCTCCACTGCCTCTTTCATCCTCACTCTCCCTTGTTTTACTTTAATACTGAGCGCGGCGCTGCTTCAAGGACACCACGCTCAGTGTTAAAGCTAAAAAAAAATGTTTTAAAGAAACTGAGCGCACTGTCCTTGAAGCGGGGCAGCGCTCAGTTTTAAACATTGCAATTGCGTGTTTTGCGTGTTTTACAGCATGTAGGAAACCTTGTTGAGCACTTTTTTTGCGAATGTCTGCCTTTCAATTGAAATGGCGTCAGCCCAAGTTAAAATGCAGTCTGGCACTTTGAAATGCCCACAGTGAAACCTGGAGTCTGCTGAGGCTGTCCCCCTGAGCTCTGTGTACAGAAAGCAGGTTGGCCCAGCTGCCTACGTGGGTGTCTGTCTTACCAGACATCAGCTCAGTTCTCGGTCACTCAGCACATACTAGCTGTGTTCCTTCCATTTCCTTCTTTCTTTCTTTTTGTTTCTCTCTTTATTTCTTTCCCTTTCTCTTTCTTTCTCTCTCTCTCTCTTTCTTTCCCTTTCTCTCTCTCTTTCTTTCTCTTTCTTTCCCTTTTTCTTTCTTTTTCTTTCTCTTTCTTTCTTCCTCTCTCTTTCTCTCTTTCTTTCTCTTTCTTTCTCTATCTTCTTTCCCTTTCTTTCTTTCTTTCTTTCTCTCTTTCTTTCTCTCTCTTTCTATCTTTCTTTGTTTCTCTTTCTCTATCTCTTTCTTGTTGTTTCTTTCTTTCTCTTTCTTTCTCTCTTTCTCTTACTTTCTCTATCTTTATTTCCCTTTCTTTCTTTCTCTCTTTCTTTCCCTTTCTCTTTCTCTTTCTTTCCCTTTCTCTTTCTTTCTTTCCCTTTCTCTCTTTCTTTCTTTCATTCTTTCAGTCAAGTTAATGGGTTTAAAGAGTAGATAAGGGGGTGGGCAGGTGGGATAGAAGTGGTGTCAGCACACTGTGAGGCATACTGACGCATGTTTCTATTCCACCAGCTAAATACAGGGTCTTTCCTGCGTTCCAGTCACGCACTAGTGGGGTTCAAGCGAAGTTCAGAAAAGTGACACCCATGCGCTTAAATTATGTATTTTATGCTTAAACCAAGCTCCCTTTATATTAAATATTCCAGATGCAAAATGCCTGTCCTCCAATGTGTGTCAGGATTATGGTGCGAGATTAACGCATTTTTTATATACCGATTCCTTGCAGCAGTTTCAATAATATTAACATTCTTTTCCCTCTTCTGTCCCTCACTGACTATCTATCTATCACCCTCACTCTATCCATCTATCTCCCTCACTCTATCCATCTATCGCCCTCACTCTACCCATCTATCGCCCTCATTCTCACCCTCACTCTATCTATTGATTGCCCTCACTCTATCTATCGCCCTTACTCTATCTCTTGACCTCACTCTATCTATCGCCCTCACTCTATCTATCTATCGCCCTCACTCTATCTATCTATCGCCCTCACTCTATCTATTGCCCTCACGCTATATATCGCCCTCACATTATCTATCTATCGCCCTCACATTATCTATCTATCACCCTCACTCTATCTATCTATCTATCTATTGCACTCTCTCTATCTATATATCTATCACCCTCACTCTATCTATCGCCCTCACTCTATCTATCGCCCTCACTCTATCTATCTATCTATCTATCTATCTATCTATCTATCTATCTATCTATCTATCTATCTATCTATCTATCTATCTAGCTATCTATCGCCCTCACTCTATACCTCTATCGCCCTCATTCTATCCATCTATCGCCCTCACTCTATCTATCTATTGCCCTCACTCTATCTATCACCCTCACACTATCTATTTATCTCCCCCACTCTATCTATCTATCTCCCTCACTCTATCTATCAGCCTCACTCTATCTATCGGCCTCACTCTATCTATCGCCCTCACTCTATCCATCTATCGCCCTCAGTCGATCTATCTATCTATTGCCCTCACTCTATCTATCGCCCTCACTCTATCTATCTGTCGCCGTCACTCTATCTGTCGCCCTCACTCTATCTATCTGTCGCCCTCACTCTATCTATCGCCCTCACTCTATCTATCTCCCTCACTCTATCTATCTATCGCCCTCACTCTATCTATCTATCGCCCTCACTCTATCGGTCACCCTCACTCTATCTATATATCGCCCTCACTCTATCACCCTCACATTATCTATCTATCGCCCTCACTCTATCTATCTATCTATCTTTCTATCTATCTATCTATCTATCTATCTATCTATCTATCTATCTATCTCTCTATCTCTTTCTATCTATCTATCTGACTCACTCTATCTATCTATCGCCCTCACTCTATCTTTCTATCCATCTATCTATCTATCTATCTATCTATCTATCTATCTATCTATCTATCTATCTACCTATCGCCCTCACTCTATCTATCTATCTATCTATCTATCTATCTATCTATCTATCTATCTATCTATCTATCTATCTATCTATCTATCTATCCATCTTTCTATCTATCTATCCATCACCCTCACTCTATCTATCTATCTATCGCCCTCACTCTATCTATCGCCCTCAATCTATCTATCGCCCTCACTCTATCTATCGCCCTCACTCTATATATTGCCCCTCACTCTATCAATCTATCTATCGCCCTCACTCTATCTATCTATCGCCCACACTCTATCTATCGCCCTCACTCTATCTATCTATCACCCCTCACTCTATCAATCTATCTATCTTTCGCCCTCACTCTATCGCTCTCACTCTATCTATCGGTCTCTCTATCTATCTATCTATCGTCCTCACTCTATCTATCTATTGCACTCACTCTATCTATCGCCTTCACTCTATTTATCGCCCTCACTCTATCTATCGCCCTCACTCTATCTATCGCCCTCACTCTATCTATCTATTGCACTCTCTCTATCTATCGCCCTCACTCTATTTATCGCCCTCACTCTATCTATATATCACCCTCACTCTATCTATCTATCGCCTTCACTCTACCTATCTATTGCCCTCACTCTATCTATCACCCTCACTCTATCTATCACCCTCACTCTATCTATCGCCCTCACTCTATCTATTGCCCTCACTCTATCTATCTATCTATCTATCTATCTATCTATCTATCTATCTATCTATCTATCTATCTATCTATCTATCTATCTTTCTATTGCCCTCACTCTATCTATCTATCTATCGCCCCCTATCTATCTATCGCCCTCACTCTATCTATCTATCTTTCACCCTCACTCTATCTATCGCCCTCACTCTATCTATCTATCTTTCGTCCTCACTCTATCTATCGCCCTTACTCTATCTATCGCCCTCACTCTATCTATCTGTCTATCTATCTATCGCCCTCACTCTATCTATCTGTCTATCTATCGCACTCACTCTATCTATTGCCATCATTCTAGCTATCTATCTATCGATCGCCCTCACTCTATCTATCTGTCTATCTATCTATCTATCTATCTATCTATTTATCTATCTATCTATCGCCCTCACTCTATCTATCTATCTATCTCCCTCACTCTATCTATCTATCTATCTATCGCCCTCACTCTATCTTTCTATCTATCGCCCTCACTCTATCTATCTATCGCCCTCACTCTATCGCTCCTCACTCTATCAATCTATCTATCGCCCTCACTCTATCGCCCTCACTCTATCTATCGCCCTCACTCTATCTATCTATCGCCCCTCACTCTATCAATCTATCTATCTATCGCCCTCACTCTACCTATCGGTCTACTTATCGCCCTCACTCTATCTATCTATCACCCTCACTCTATCTTTCTATCACCCTTACTCTATCTATCTATTGCACTCACTCTATCGCCCTTACACTATTTATCGCCCTCACTCTATTACCCTCACTTTATCCATCTATCGCCCTCATTCTATCTATCTATTGCCCTCACTCTATCTATCACCCTCACTCTATCTATCGCCCTCACTCTATCTCCCTCACTCTATCTATCTATCTATCTATCGCCCTCCCTCTATCTATCTATCCATCTATCTATCTATCTATCTATTGCCCTCCCTCTATCTATCGCCCTCCCTCTATCTATCGCCCTCCCTCTATCTATCTATCGCCCTCACTCTATCTATCGCATCACAACAGCATCACTCAGCACCACCACAGCATCACTCAGGGGCACCACAACATCACTATGCGCTACCACAGCATCACGGAACGCCACAGCATCACTCTTCGCCACCACAACATCACTCAGCGCCACCACTGCATCAATCTGTGCAACCATTCAACAACAACTGGTTCAAATATGTTCTCTCAATGTTTCAAGCTTTATTACAAATGTCACAAAAAGGTGTTAATATTTCACTTCTGTTCTTGGATTTTCGTCACAATAAAATACACTGAATATAATCTTCACAAAAGTTATTTACAAAAGTTTAAGCCATTGCCATTATAAATTACAATAACTTTTATTTAAGTATTAATGATTAAAAAAATTAATAGCTATTGTTATTTGTAATATCAATACATCTAAGTCACGTAAATACAACGCATTACAAATGCTATAGGTGTCACATTTGCGAAAGTTATAACTATTGGCATTGTAAATGACAAAGCTATTAATTTCGCTATTTTCAAAACCAACAAATAAATAAAAAAATTGTCATTACAATACCAATAGCTCGAACTTTCCTAATGCGAGACCTATTGCATTGCAAATGCTTGTTTTGGACTTGTGCCCTGGGCCCAAACTACTTTTTAATGGAAAAATGTTCTTGGCAAATAATACTGTCCACCAAAGAAACAACATAATTACCTGAGGGTGTCACTGTTAGTCTATAATTTCCTTACCCAGGCCACCTGGGGGCATGTCAGGATCCCTGAAATAAAGAATATGTGAGATTATTTAATTCCTTCCTTGGGCCGTGTAGAGAGCCATCCGGGCTCTCACATACATTGTATCCTTACACGCACGCACGCACACGCAACCTTGGGGCGGGCTCGCCCCTCGGTATAAATAAACAAGCGGAAGACCGCTCGGGGTCTTTCCGGCTGAGTGCAAGCAAGTGTTGGTGTAGTTATTCAGTGCATATACATACACGTGGTAGGCCCAGCCTCACCACTCTACATTGGCGACGAGGCCGGTGTACCTGGACCCGCGTGTGTCTGCCTCGCGCGGCGGTGCCTGCCGCTGTGCTGCTCTGGCCCCGTGCGCCTGAGACCCGCCCACGCGTCTCCCGTGAGGGTGCGCCTTCGGCTGGCGGGACTCGGGACCGGCGGAAGCTGACGTGCGGCTGGGTGAAGGTCCTGCGGGTGAGTGCTCATCTGCCCCGCTTGCGCGGCCCCTGCCTTCCGCACTCCGCCTGCCACCGCGGAGGAGGCGCGCCTGCTGACTGCAGGCCCGGCGAGCGCCACGTGACGACCCGCCCTGGGCCCGCCCTCGCTCTTCGGAGCTGCCGCGCATGAGGCGCCCTTGCAGAGGCGCGCGCTAGGCACGACGCCAGGCCCCTCCTGCTGTGCTCCTGCCCTCGTGGGGCGAAGGGACGTTCTCACGGACTGTGAGTCAATTAATGGGAACATTTGAAGGTGTCCACACGCTCAAAAAAAAAAACAAAAATCAAATAAGGAAAAAGGCAACAAGCATTGGCACATGCAACAAGGCATCTCCATTCACATTGGCTCCCACAAGGCCGTGCATCATTGTCCTTGCCGCCACAGCTGGTCCCTGGGGTCCTATCCATCGCCACTGCTGACTCTTCCCGCGTCACGCCCTAAGGCGCCTCGAAACGCTGCGTGGCCTGCGCCCCTGCCCTGCGCCTCACGCCGCCGCCATCCCGGAAAGCACCAGCAAGGCCAGAGTGACGCCTCGCCATGAACAACGGCGCTCCAGGAGCGGTCCAAGACGGGGCTGGCCAGCCCCCCCAGCAGCAGCCAGCTGCGCCCGCCGCTCAACCACAGGCTCAAGCACAGGCCGGAGCAGGCGCCCCTGCAGGTCCTCACGCACCCGCGCCCCATGCGCATCAGCACGCCGGCGTAGCACCCATACCGCCATTCAGCGAATCAGCAGACCCGGCAACGGCGGCCGTCCGCTGGAGAGCATGGGTCGGACGCCTCAATCTGTACTTCAGGGGCACAAGAGAAACCGACGGTACGGTGAAGAGGTCGCTCCTCATTCTCTATGGGGGTCAAGAGATCTATGACTTATTTGAATCGCTCCCGAACACTGGAGCCGAGGACAACTATGACGCCGCAGTCGCGGCCCTCAACGCGCACTTTGACCCTCAGTTGAACAATGATTTTGAAAAATTCAAATTCAAGCGCGCATGGCAGCTGGACTCCGAGTCAGTCGACATGTACTACACTCGACTCCGACGGCTCGCGAGCACGTGTCCCTTCATCAACCCTCGCGACGAAATCAGGGACCAGATCATCGTCGGCTGCAAATCTAAGTTGCTGAGAAAGCTGATCCTCCGACAGCCGGGGATCACCTTAGACGAGATCCTCATCCTGGCAAGGTCGCACGAGTTGTCGGATGCCCGGGCGGAGGAGATGGAGGTCGCGCTGCGCACCCCGGTGATCGCCCCGTCTGGGGCAAGGGCCCCGGCCATCAAGGAAGAGCGAGTGGAGGTGATCCAAAGAAGATTCCCGCCAGCAAGGCTGCGGGGTGGCCCGCCAAGGGACAGCCAGTGCGGGTACTGTGGTGTGGACCATCCTTCCACGGCCACGTGTGGTGCCAAAGGCAAGACGTGCCTCAAGTGTGGGCGCATGAATCACTTCGCTGCTGTCTGCCGGGGAGGGAAGTTCCGGGCAGCAGGCCCGCGCGCCAGAACAGTGACCCAACGAGTCCGACAGCTGTCTCTTGACCAGGAGAGACCCCCTCCCGACACGGAGGCTCAAGACCGCCGGCCCAGATATGAGGACGACGAAGACGATGAGGTGTATGTCATCTCCTACGTGAGCAGGGCATCCACGAAAAGGCGACCGCCTCCAATGTGTTCCGTCTCAGTGGACGGGACGAGTGTCAACGCGCTGATAGACACCGGGGCGTCCGTGAACGTCATGGACTCGGACCAGTATGAGCGCATGTCCCCAAAGCCGACGCTAGCACCGTCCGCGGCACGCATCTACACCTATGGCGGGACAGAGCCCATGCCTCTTCGTGGAGTGATTCAAACCACAGTAGTCAACGGAGAATATTCGACTGTGACCAGATTCCACATCACCGAGGGCAAGAAAGGCACCCTCCTGAGCTGCCACACAGCAGAGGATCTGGGACTGGTGTTTTTCGCCAACCAAGTACACCAGGCTCACGCTGACTTCATGTTAAAGGACTTCCCAGAACTGTTCAAAGGCCTCGGCAAGCTCAAGGGTAAAAAGTTTAAGCTACACATTGATGCGACGGTGAAACCTGTCGCTCTCAGACACCGGCGAGTACCGTTTAACCTCAGGCCCCAAGTTGAGGAAGAGCTTCGCAAGCTTGAGGAGTTGGGAGTGATCGAGAAAGTGTCGGGCCCGACACCCTGGGTCTCGCCCCTGGTGGTTGCCCCAAAACCGAAGCAGCCGGGAGCCATACGTCTGTGCGTGGACATGAGGCTCCCCAACACCGCTGTCAAGCGCGAACGACACATCACCCCCACTATGGACGATATTATAGCTGACCTCAACGGGGCGAAATGGTTTTCCAAATTAGACCTCAACTCCGGATATCACCAGCTGGAGCTAGAGCCGGCTAGCAGGTACATCACCACGTTTTCGACGCACGTGGGGCTGCGTCGCTACACTCGGCTCAGTTTTGGCGTCTCGTCGGCCGCCGAGGTCTTCCAGAACGCCATTCGCGAGGTGCTCTCCGGACTAAAAGGGGTGATCAACCTGAGTGATGACATCCTAGTTTACTCAACGACCCTAGAGGAGCATCACGCCAACTTGAGGGCGACTCTGCAGAGACTCGCCGATAGCGGCCTCACCCTCCACCGCGCTAAATGTGCCTTCTATCAGGAGTCAGTGGACTTCTTTGGATATATCTTTACGAGGGAAGGCCTTAAAGTCGACCCTAAGAAGGCCGAAGCCATCAAAGCGGCCAGCACGCCTAGAAGTCAAACAGAAGTCCGCAGTTTTCTGGGCATGGCCACGTACTGTGGCCGGTTTATCCCGAACCTGGCCGACTTAGCGGAGCCTCTCCGTGCCCTCACCCGTGCTGATCAGAAATGGGACTGGACTGCTGCTGCACACAAGGCGTTCCAGGCCGTCAAGGCCAGTCTGCTTGACAATACCGTCATGGCCTACTTCCAGCCACGGAGACGGACCGAGTTGATAGTCGATGCCAGCCCAGTGGGATTGGGAGCCGTGCTGCTGCAGGAGTATGGGCCGGAAGAGTGGAAGCCTGTCGCCTATGCCAGCAAGGCCCTGTCCGACACGGAGACCAGGTATGCCCAAATTGAAAGGGAGGCGCTGGCCATCAAGTGGGCATGCCAGCACTTTCACCTCTATCTCTGTGGACAGGACTTCACGGTGGTCACAGACCATAAACCCCTGTTGCCCCTCTTTGCGGGGACATCCCGGCTTGCTCCCCCACGCATCGAGAGGTGGGCTGTCCAGCTGCAGGGTTACCGGTTCAAGGTGGTGTTCAGGCCAGGAGCACACAACCCTGCCGACTACTTGTCGCGTCATCCGGATGTCACACCCCCACCGGCCCTCGATGCTGAAGGAGATGAAGTGGAGGAGATAGTGCACATGGTCACCCTAGCGGCGTGCCCCGAGAACATGTCGCTCCAGGAAATTAGCGACGCCACTGCGACGGACGAGACCCTGGCGAAGGTTAGGGAGGCACTCGAAGGAAATCGTTGGGCCCATTTCCTTGATGGCGCTTCGTGCCTCCGGCCGGAGGTGCGTCATGCCAGGCAGCAGCTGTGGCAGATACGGAGTGAACTTAGCGTCGGAGATGAGGGGGTGGTGCTGCGTGGGCACCTCATCGTCATGCCCGAAAGCCTCCAGCAACGAGCCCTGAGCCTGGCTCACGTGGGACACCAAGGGATGGCAAAGACCAAGGCCCGCCTGAGGAGCAAGGTGTGGTTTCCCGCGATGGACAGCCAGGTGGAAGCCATGATACAGGCCTGCCACGCATGCACGATCACGGGCGGAGACCCTGCCCCAGCGCCCGTGCTCACGGAAGAAGCGCCCCAGGCCCCGTGGGCTCAACTCAGCATAGACTTTGGCAGTTTTCCAGACGGGCGGCACATGCTAGTGTTGGTAGACTCTTTTTCCAAATTCCCAGTTGTGGAAGTCATCGCATCCACTGCGTTCCCGCAGGTCAAGAAAGTCCTAAACCGAGTGTTTGCTACGATGGGGCTTCCTGAAGAAATCAAGTCCGATAATGGGCCCCCCTTTCAAGGGAGAGAGTTTCAGGCTTACTTGGAGGCTCTCCGGATCAAACATCGGAAAATCACACCCCTGTGGCCTCAAGCCAACGGGGAAGTCGAGAGGTTGATGCGGACATTAAACAGAGCGCTGCGGATTGCGGTGGATAATGGCGAAGACCCGGAGGCCGCCCTGGACGACTTCCTTGGAGCCTATCGGCAGACACCCCACTCAACGACAAAGTGTGCTCCCTCTCATGTTCTGTTCAAGCGAGCTCCAAGGGATGGCATTCCCACTGTCAACACGTGGGTGCCGGGAGAAAGGGACGCTGAGGCCATACAGGCCCGGCGACAGGCCACCAACATCAAAGCAAGCGCACATCGGCATGCCAAAGAACCAGCCCTCCGGCAGGGGGACACTGTCGTTGTCAAGGATCGCCATCCTGGGTGGAAGTTTCGGACTCCTTTTGAGCCAGAAGTGTGGACAGTGGAGCGAGTGCAAGGGACTATGATTACAGCTAGGAGGAATGGCCAAACCGTGACGAGGAATGCCTCATGTTTCAAGAAGGTACTGGACAATGTCAATGTGCGTCAACGGACCGAGGGAATGGAACATGGAGACCAAGAAAACATGGACTTTGATAATTGTTCTGATCCAACTCCTACTCTGCCGCGAATGGCCACCCCACCAAGGCCAGTGTCACCAGGCCCTGCGGCCGGGAGGAGTCAGCCAAGGGTCGAGGATGCGAGCGAGGGTCCGAGGACAACCCCGGCTGGGGTTGTCGAACTACCTCGGACCCAGGATCGTCGCTACAACCTGCGGCCCAATCCTAGGCCGAGTCAACGGTTGTTGGACTTTGCTTGTTCGTCTCCATGAGTAAGAGACTATGAATGTGCCTGCAGAAAGAGACTAAAATAAAGGAGGGATGTAGAGAGCCATCCGGGCTCTCACATACATTGTATCCTTACACGCACGCACGCACACGCAACCTTGGGGCGGGCTCGCCCCTCGGTATAAATAAACAAGCGGAAGACCGCTCGGGGTCTTTCCGGCTGAGTGCAAGCAAGTGTTGGTGTAGTTATTCAGTGCATATACATACACGTGGTAGGCCCAGCCTCACCACTCTACAGGCCGTGCCCTGTCGTTGAGGAAAGAGGATTCCAGAGCAAGGCTTCAGTGTTGTTAAAGTGATCTCTGGCGTCAGTTTAAGGCTCGCGCGCCCTTCCTTCCGCCCCTCCCTCCTGCTGTAGGTGGGCGGCGAACACTTCCGTTCGAGGACCTCTGCCTGCCTTGTTTTTCTGGAAGACAAATGGCTCCCGAGCCGTCGTTCATTACCCGCGCTCAGGGAGACAGCTCCGTTTAATGAGCAGCGCCGAGTGTCCCCCCTCGGGGACGCGGGTCTCATCAAGGCATCAAGTTTAATTCCGCTAATCCAACGTACAATGAGGCTGGCATGCTCAGACGCAGGGGACAACACTGCAGGCGCGGCGGGCCGACGGAGCGGTGCAGACAAGCTGTGCGGCAGGCTCGCGACATGAAGGATGGGAGGGAACCTGGACATGTCCTGATAGTTACAGCACAGGCACATCAAGCATGACCCTATACCGGTCCGAGAGGAAAATAATGTTATTGCGTGCTTTCGACTAGAAGCACCATTCTCAACTGATGTGTTGTTTCACTATGTATTAGGCTAGCTCTACTGAAGGTTAACACCCAAGGGCGCAAGTAAACCCAGACGTCGGGGGGCTAACACTTCCGTTTATGGGGCGGCGCAAGCATCCATCAATGGTGGTGGAGTTATCCTCATAGCCACTATGAGAAAAAGAAGTTACACGTTGTTCAGTTTAAACATATACACTATGAACGAACGTTTTTGTTGGTTTGATATTGTTCATAGGCTACTGACCATGATCTTTGAAAAGTAGATTGCATGCTTTGATAATTTAAAAGCAATTTCTGCAGATTTTAATCCAAAAAGATTAGTTGGGTTTTTACAAAGTTTCTTAAAGACAACAACCCTTTTGTCAATTGACTGTTTCCTTCTGTGCCAGTGCAACTTGCTTGTGAGATAATTACAAGTGCAAGCCAGGAAAATACCCCTGACCCGCTGTTGAGGGATGCTACCATTTTAGTCTGCCCAGTACGATATTGCATATTATTTATGTTTGAGGCTGCCCTTATGTACAGGTTTCACAATATTAGGTGTAGTGGGTTACCACATGATACGTTGTGTGTGTGACTGGGAAGTCACAGGCTCAGCTCCTAAAATAACTTCCCTGCCTCCTGAGATGAAATGTGTGCTAATGAGTAGGTAAACTCGCTACCCCTAATTACACTGAGACATCTGATCTACGCTAAATAACAATGAAATCATTGCTGTTAGCAAGCCACATTGAGCAGCTCTCATATATGTAGCATAAGTGATCCACTTCCGGGCAGGAATGTGTGAGGCTGTTATTGAAGAACTGGCAAAAAAAAGAGTTACCCTGACACATCTTTGCAGGGGGTATTATCAGCAGTGCGCCCATTTGAGTGCAAGGTGAGCAGTGTGCCCATGTGTGTTTTGGCAGACACTTATGCCTGTGCAGGGTGTGCAGTGAGCGTGAAGGGTGAGCTGTATGGATGACAGGTGAGTGGAGGGCCATGCAAGTGCTGGGTGAGTGGTGTGTCAGTGTGAGTGCTGGATGAGAGCAGTGAGTGCAGGGTGACCAATTTGCCCCCGAGGACAGGATCAGCGTTGTGAGTGAAGGGTGAGCTGTATGAGTGACTGTTCGGAGTGCCCTTGTGAATTCAAGGTAGGTGGTCTAAATGCAGGGTGAGCGATGTGCCCGTTTGACTATAGGGTGAGCAGTGAAAGTGAAGGGTGAGCTATGTGAGGGCTGAGTGAGCTACTTGAATGCAGGATAATCTATCCCCGGGCACTGAGTGACTCACCTTACAAATGAAAGGAGTAGACAGAGTGGGCACCGCAGGTGCATGGGATACAGGGAAAAAACACAAAGCCTCGTTAAACAGTAAACGATCTTTTGAGGAAATACGTGGATGAGGCTGAGATTGCCAACTCCGGTGCTACCTACCTCAACGCAGGGAAAGAACTGTGTGTGCATCCCCGAAGCTGAGCAGTGCGGGCTAAGACACACTGCCGGGGAGGAGGGGTGGTGGGGGACTTCATACCCCTTTTAGCCAATGGGCGTTATGCAACTGTTATTACCTGTAAGTATATTTAGGCAACTTTAATACCTGCGGATCGATTACAATTATTTTATTATGCTTAAAACTCAATTATTGCAATAAACAAAAATATAAATAAGGTAACATGGAAAAGGAGGAAATGAAAAACACAACCATCTTTTGAACAAATTATGTTGCGGCCAATTTAGAACATGTTTATCTTTCATTGAAAATCCACTCTAAAATGGTTTATCTCATCCGAGAAGCCAGAGACTAGAGACAGAAAACGAGGCCTTCAAGCCCATTTTAGCATCGTTGGGCTGATCCCAGACAGACAAGCTCTCTTTGACTCTCTCCTTGTTCCCATTCCTCCCCTTCCCCTCACTCACTCCACACACAAATAGCATTTTACTTGTTCAGTTAAACTTTAGTCACCATAATAGGGGCCATACGGACAGAGACACAAATATATCCAAGCACATCTATCTTTACGAGGACTGGCCACTGATTTCTATGAACAGTGGACTATTCTTACTCAGGTGGTACCTTGTGCAAAACACCAACACAAATGTTTCTGAATTTAGACATTTGAAAAACAGAGAACAAATAAAAATATATAATAATGCAAAAGAGCGTTCTGAAGACCGCCTCATGTACTGTGTGCCAAATATGCTCATGTGTCCACACGCATACATAATTTTTCAAGACTGCCTTTTAGTTCATATCCAAGTTAGCTGGTTCGAAGCCCCGTAAAAATTGTCTGCCACTCGCTTGATCCACTACTTTCACTGTCGCCACTTCCTTAAATTAATAATGAAACATTAATTATTTTTTTCCAGTTTCTCCAGGACCCATTGGGCCACAGTACGTCCTTATCTTAGCCGTGATTCAGTTCATTGCCAGCTGCACCCTAAATCTAATATTCCATATTGTTTGTCATCGGTTTTCATCAGCAGTACTGAGTTGCTCACACTCTTCACAGTACTGATGATGACCCTGAAAATGTTTTATGAGGTCGAAACACTGTTAAATTAAGTACAGTCAGATTCTTCATTAGGGCTCGGGCTCTGCGTACACTGCACAGCAGTGTCGCGCAGCCCAGAGTCCTAATCCCGGTGTTTTGAAAATGGACCTTGGATTCCACATAGCTCGTGCGTGTGGATTTCCAAGGTCCAATTTCATTGGCCTTCGGGTGCATGCTGTTTTTAAACAGATTTGTTTGGTGAAATCTTACTAGCAGTGAATAAGTACTGATAAGCATTCTGCTATAATTGTATGGCTGGTTTTGTAGCTATCGTCCGTATACTTCATTGAGAGTGTACTGGGCAAATTCATGAACAGTGAAGTGATTTGATTACAGCAAGTGAGCCCACAGTGAACCGTTATATATGCATACGTTCAAATAATCTAGGGTTCTTTGTTGACATTCTGGGTTTTCCTTGTTTTTAAAAAAAAATTACTATATTGATTCCCTATGAATATCATATACGCCATCCACAGAGGGGGACAGGCCAGTATAGAAGTACTTACACTTCCATTTGTAGTAAATGCCACTGCAACACAACACAGATCGCTTCGCAGCCAGTGAGAAAATACTATATACATAGGGCTTTGGTATAACAACTCTAAATTGGGCATGTGTACAAGCTGCACAACCGTGATCCTGCTGTAGCTTTCATTTGCTCAACTAAAACCTTTAGTGCCCCTAAGGTCCTAGTTATTCAGCACTATTGAGTGTGTCAACAAAGTGGTGTCTTGAAGTGTGCTGTAGACAGCTCTCAGTTGGATGCATTGCGTTTCGCTACCTATTCATGGTGTGGTTTGGTTGATCTTCAGAGAAGTCTGCAAAGCGTTGATTGTCAGTGCATCATCCTTAGAGACTGGGTCATTCCAAGATTCCAACCTGCATACACCCTTCACCACTCCGTGATCCTCCTTTCAACACTGCCGTCACAGATTCACAGAAGCGGCCCTCAAGAGTGGCTGTTAGAGTCCACCATGGTTTAAGAACTCACTGATTAGCTTTATAACCCCTGTGCTACATTTGCATTTTTCACACAATACCCCAGTGATAAGTTCTACCACTAGGTCCCGCTCTCCCTATGCCTTTGAACTTCTCCCAGACATCAGACGATGGCTTTATGCTAATTGAACGACTCCCATTCAGCTCACTGGCTCCACAGTTCGTCCTTCTATTTCGGTTTGAATTACCAGAATGGGCCCATCTTTGTGTTCACTTACATTCGTCTGGAAGCTTGGCCTACAAACAAATATACATGCTCATCCAGAAGTCCAAATTCCTCAAAGCACTCTACCTAAAGCTATGAATGAACAAAGTCAAATTACATTGGTCAGGAATGTGCCTTCGTGTTTAAGCCTGGAGTTTGACAGAGAGAAATGCGTTGCTAGGTAAGGCTTTTTTGAGGACACTCTGTGTGATCTTAGTTTAGTCAATGTTCCTTGGTCCACTCGAGCCGAAGGCCCAAACCCTCAGAATGCCTTGGACTGCGCCTACAGCCCTTCGGAGAATCATCAGGAGCACGAAGCACTATATAAATGTAATTACAATAAAAAACAATACTCTGCAAATGTGTTTCATTCTGTCCCCTTTGACAGTCCTTTATTCTTTTGAAAGTACAACTTAGAAGACAGCTCTCCAAATCTCAACCTTTTTTTTTAGTTGCTCGGGGTGTGCCACTTTCTTTACAAATCCCAAAATGGAACCTTTAGGGAGATGTGCCCTTGATGTGTTCTTCAAAGGCTGGGAGGCCAAATGTAAATATTACAGAATTACAGATGTGCATTGTTTTCCTGCCTGGATTCAAACAGGTACTGCAGTAAATATTAGACTGTCTGATTTCTTAGGACCTAATTTAAAGCTTGGCGGTATGGTAACATCCTCAGGGTTGTGGGTGAAGTGATGAATCCAGGAGTGGTGTTGGAATGCTGCCAAGTGCCCTAGTGAAACCAAGGACTGACGTTTGGGGAGGGTGTGGGGGGACTACAGTAAAATTGGTGGATTAGTGGGTTCAAGGGCCTTCTCGCCCCGGTACCACAGCACCTGCCACACCAATGGCTTCCACGCCCCTAAAATCTAGCAGACAACCCAAGGGCAGAATGTCCTCTGTTACGGGGTGGTGTGGTGGAGGCATTCCTTCCACTAAGCCTCCAGGCTCAGTGCGTCCTGCCCAGACTATGGGGATTCTTTCTAAGTATACACTTTCTAAGTATACACTTTTGTGGTTTCTGTGTGTTTTATGGGTTGAATGCGTGGCACAACACAAGCAGAACATTTAACAACACTCGGTACTAGAATGCTTGTTTCTGGTCCAAGGAGGACCTGGCTTGGCAGTTGGAGCTGGACTGATCCCATGAGGCACTGGGTCAAGCCTTATTTGCATATGACCAGGTCTAAACTGGGGTGGCATGGTGAGCAACAGAATGATGGATTTAACCCTGATCTCTTGACTGGGGGTGAATGTTTTGATGTGTTCTGCATTCCGTCCATCAACTGTGTGTCTTTTGCTAGCATATACGGGAAGCAGAATTTATTTTCTGTTTTGAGGAACATGTGTTCATTATTTCTGGTGAGAAGGGTGTAATTGCTGTGGTGTGTGGGAACCCTGCTGGGTTCAGTGTATGTAGAGACAAGTGTGACCCTTATGAAAATGAGGATTTACTTTCTGTATATGAGAACCGTATATGAGACCGAGTATGGTCTGTTTTTTGGATGCAGTACAGTGTTTACTGAATGCAAAGGAAAATGTTTTTGATGTCCATGAGGAAGGGTTCATGTGTTCTCTGTATGTGAAGCAAAGTGAACATCCATCTATAAATACAATCACTTGCAATTACCTAAGTCAGCCTGCAAAGAGTGAACAAAAATATTATTGTACATTTTTTAATGAAAACATGGCACATCATGCAGGTATATCACAAATGTATAAACATACGCGTGGCATTAAAATACATTCTACATTGATAAATGTACTTATCCACATAAATACTGATGATTTTAAAAGCTATAATCAGGGCCACTGGAATTATGCAGGAAGCACCAAATTATGCTGCAGGGTTGACTAAATTATGTGTCAAAAAAGGCAAATTACGCAGCATAGTGATGCACATTTTTGATAGTATTACTTCATTATTTTGTTATTTTCACACATGGTAAATGCCATGTGTCTGGGCAAAGATTTCACCTCATTTGTACCAGTTTAACATCCACAAATAGAAATAAGCAACTGAAGGATGAACAGTTAGCCTTTGCGAAGGGCCATCCACAGCGTGCAAACACATGTTAAGTAACTTTTGATCTGCCGGAGCTAGAAACAATTTTTTGTTAAAATCAGCAGATTTTGCGGCAGATGATGGATTATGTGGCAAATGCGGCAAAACCATAATTATGCAAAAAAAGCTGTGGCTGCAGAATTGCATAAATCCAGTTGCCCTAGTTGCAATATATTACTAGTGCCCATGGTGTAAGTAACATTTGCACTAAGATCCATATACTACTCGGCCAATAAATACAGAGATGCATATTGAATGCGTTCCAGTTTCAGTTGTTTGGTGTTCGCTTAAAGCTTGCAATGCGGCAGCCATATTTTTTGCAGTTGAAGTAAATGCTCTCTGTGTACCCTTTAATCGTAACCAGTTCCGCTGCTTTGTAAAAACTGCTCAGATTTACTATATGAAAACTATGCTGCTGTGCGCGCTTTTAAACAAAGTTCACGTTGCATTTGGAAGCGTTTAGGGAAAGATATCAACTGACTTCCCTTTATTTCTCCCACCTCAGTTGTGAACCAGTCCTTCTATAGCTGCTCGCCGGTCTCAGCTGCTGCACGCGACCGGAACCAGCATCAGAGTCCAGCAGGTCAGTGACGCTCCTCTGCCCTCAGCGTTAAACTTGGCAACACCTTTGAGCTCAATGCATACTATTTACCGTCGTTCAGAATGTTGCTTTCTTGACTCTGGCCTTGATTGGGCCTTTACCACATTTACATAACGTGAACACATTCCATTCCATGGAGAAATCTCGGTCCAGTCACATGATTTGAAACTGACATATGTCAGATTCTGGCATTTTTTGGGCAGTTCCTTTTCAAAGGCGTGCATAGTCTGTGAACTACGGTTTGCTCACGTCAGACCGCCTCTGGACTTGCTGGCACTGTATACCTCATAGCTGATGTAGTGTGGGTTCTGGCATTGCTTTTAGCAGCAATTCCTTTCTGTTGCCAGGTCCTCCTCGGTTTGTGGTTCTTCTTTCTGCATCTGAGGATCTCATTTGAAAGTCTGCAGGTTATGCTTGGCTGTTTGTTTCATTATCATTCTATCTATATTTATATGCACTCAGGTATCCATTGGTTACTAAAATATGGAAATGGAGGGAAGCACGAGTGAAATGGACTGGGGCTTGTTTATGCTTCTCCCTAGCATTAGGTTAGCTTATTATTTTTAAAATGCTATGCTCTTTCTTTTTGAAGCACCGGGCTGGAAAATTGTGAGCACTTTATGAATTCCTGTGTGATGTGTTGTGATTATAATTTTCTTTAGCAAAAATGTATTCTTGCAACAAATATTGTTTTGCATACATTTTGAATAATTGGCATTTTGATGAATGTATACAGAGCCAGGTTTGGGTGAAAATAAACTATCCTGTTCTGCAAAAATGTATGACTAGTAGTGTTTCTGAGTGGTATTAAAAAAAAACCACCCAGGTTTTGGTATATTTAATCAGCTCCAATCTAGGACTCTTGGTAAACTCCAATGGCTTTTTACCCAATGTATTGGAACAGTGTGTTATTAAACGCATGATCTGATCGCCTTTTTACTGGAATATTCTTTTGAGGACGTGAGCGGGGGTGGGGGGGTCTCCCCAAGCACACTTTGAGAGTATCAGACAACTTGCTCAGTGAGAGAAGAACTTGAAAACAGAATATTTTCTTTAACGATCCTGTATTGTATTCTAATTTTACTCAAGGGTCATTTTAATTTATTTTTATTGGTCCAATATAAATGAGCAAAGTAGTACAAAGTGGGCTAGTGGCCAAACAGTGACTAGATTCTAACGTCGGAGACCATCATGGGACACTACAAGAAACAAGCATTTGCAATGCAATAGGTCTCGCATTAGGAACGTTTTAGCTATTGGTATTGTCAAATTTTTTATGTATGTGTTGGTTTTGAAAATAGCAAAATTAATAGCTTTGTCATATACAATGCCAATAGTTATAACTTTCGCAAATGTGACACCTATAGCATTTGTAATGCAATATGTGTTGTATTTACGTGACTTAGATGTATTGATATTACAAATAACAATGGCGTTTTTTAATAATTAATACTTAAATAAAAGTTATTGTAATTTATAATGGCAATAGCTTAAACGTTTGTAAATAACTTTTGTGAAGATTATGTTCAGTGTATTTTATTGTGACGAAAATCCAAGAACAGAAGTGAAATATGAACATTTTTTTGTGACATTTGTAATAAAGCTTGAAACAGCTGGTGCTGAGTGATGTTGTGGTGGCAACGAGTGATGCTGTGGCGTTCAGTGATGCTGTGGTAGCGCATAGTGATGTTGTGGTGCCCTGAGTGATGCTGTGGTGGTGCTGAGTGATGCTGTGGTGATGCGATAGATAGAGTGAGTGCAATAGATAGATAGAGGGAGGGCGATAGCTAGAGAGAGGGCGATAGATAGAGGGAGGGCGATAGATAGATAGAGTGTGGGCGATAGATAGATAGAGTGAGGCCGATAGATAGATAGATAGATAGATAGATAAATAGATAGAGTGAGCGATAGATAGATAGATAGATAGATAGATAGATAGATAGATAGATAGATAGACAGACTGAGGGCAATAGATAGATAGAGTGAGGACGATAGAGTGAGGGCGATAGATAGAGAGATAGGTAGAGTGAGTGCGATAGATAGATAGATGGTTGTGTGTGTGGTTGTGGTTGTGTGTGTGGTTGTGGTTGTGTGTGTGTGGTTGTGTGTGTGTGTTTTTGTGTGTGTGATTGTGTGTGTGTGGTTGTGTGTGTGGTTGTGTGTGTGTTGTGTTTGGGGTTGTGTGTGTGTGTTTGTGGGTGTATGTTGTGTTTGGGATTGTTAGTGTGGTTGTGGGGTTGTGTGTGTGGTTGAGTGTGGTTGTGTGTGTGCTTGTGGTGTGTGTGGGTGTGTGTGTGTGGTTGTGTGTGTGGGGGGAGGTGTGGGGGTTGTGTGTGGGGGGTTGTGTGTGGGGGGTTGTGTGTGGAGTTGTGTGTGTGGGGTTGTTTGTGTGGGGGGTTATGTGTGTGAAGGGGTTGTGTGTGTGGAGGGGTTGTGTGTGTGGAGGGGTTGTGTGTGTGGAGGGGTTGTGTGTGTGAAGGGGTTGTGTGTGGGGGGTTTGTGTGTAGGGGGTTGTGTGTGGGGGGTTGTGTGTGTGTGGTGTTGTGTGTGTGGAGGGGTTGTGTGTGTGGAGGGGTTGTGTGTTGAGGGGTTGTGTGTGTGTGGGGGGTTATGTGTGTGTGGGGGGGTTGTGTGTGTGGGGGGGTGTTTATTTGTGGGGTTGTGTGTGTGTGAGGCTTTGCGTGTGTGTGGGGTTGTGTGTGTGTGGGGTTGTGTGTGTGGGGACAGTGTGTGTGGGGGCAGTGTGTGATGGGGTAATGTGTGAGTGGTCTGTGTGAGGGGGCAGTGTTCGAGGGGCAGTGTGTGAGGGGGCAATGTGTGAGGGGCAGTGTTTGAGGGGGCAGTGTGTGAGTGGTCTGTGTGAGGGGGCAGTATGTGAGGGGGCAGTGTGTGAATGGGCAGTGTGTGAGGGGGCAGTGTGTGAGGGGGCAGTGTGTGAACGGGCAGTGTGTGAACGGGCAGTGTGTGAGGGGGCAGTGTGTGAGGGCACAGTGTAATGAGAGTGTGTGGGTGCGAGTGTGTAAGGGTGCGGGGTGTGAGGGTGGTGTGTGTGGCCTAAAGTAGTGTGAGTGCGCAATGTGTGAGGGGGCAGTGTGTGAGGGGGCAGTGTGTGAGTGCGCAGTGTGCGAGGGGTCAGTGTGTGAGTTGTTACTGTGTGAGGGGGCAGTGTGTGAGGGGGCAGTGTGTGAGTGGTCTGTGTGAGTGGGCAGTGTGTGAGGGGGCAGTGTGTGAGGGGGCAATGTGAGGGGGGCAGTGTTTGAGGGGGGAGTGTGTGAGGGGGAAGTGTGTGAGTGGACTGTGTGTGAGGGGGCAGTGTGTGAGGGGGCAGTGTGTGAGGGCACAGTGTAATGAGAGTGCGAAGTGTGTGAGGGTGCGGGTGGTGAGGGTGCAGGGTGTGTGACCTAAAGTAGTGTGACTGTGCAATGTGTGAGGGGGCAGTGTGTGAGGGGGCAGTGTGTGAGTGGGCAGTGTGTGAGGGGGCAGTGTGTGAGTGGTCTGTGTAAGGGGGCAGTGTGTGAGTGGGCAGTGTGTGAGTGGTCTGTGTGAGGGGGCAGTGTGTGAGTGGGCAGTGTGTGAGGGGGCAGTGTGTGAGGGGGCAGTGTATGAGTGGGCAGTGTGTGAGTGGTCTGTGTGAGGGGGCAGTGTGTGAGTGGGCAGTGTGTGAGGGGGCAGTGTGTGAGGGGGCAGTGTGTGAGGGGGTATTGTGTGAGGGTACAGTGTAATGAGAGTGTGTGAGTGTGCGAGGTGTGCGAGGGTGCGGGGTGTGAGGGAGCAGTGTGTGTGGTCTAAAGTAGTATGAGTGCGCAATGTGTGAGGGGGCAGTGTGTGTGAGGGGGCAGTGTGTGAGGGCACAGTGTAATGAGAGTGTGTGAGGGTGCGAGTGTGTAAGGGTGCGGGGTGTGAGGGTGGTGTGTGTGGCCTAAAGTAGTGTGAGTGCGCAATGTGTGAGGGGGCAGTGTGTGAGGGGGCAGTGTGTGAGTGCCCAGTGTGCGAGGGGTCAGTGTGTGAGTTGTTACTGTGTGAGGGGGCAGTGTGTGAGGGGGCAGTGTGTGAGTGGTCTGTGTGAGTGGGCAGTGTGTGAGGGGGCAGTGTGTGAGGGGGAAATGTGAGGGGGGCAGTGTTTGAGGGGGGAGTGTGTGAGGGGGAAGTGTGTGAGTGGTCTGTGTGTGAGGGGGCAGTGTGTGAGGGGGCAGTGTGTGAGGGCACAGTGTAATGAGAGTGCGAAGTGTGTGAGGGTGCGGGTGGTGAGGGTGCAGGGTGTGTGACCTAAAGTAGTGTGACTGTGCAATGTGTGAGGGGGCAGTGTGTGAGGGGGCAGTGTGTGAGTGGGCAGTGTGTGAGGGGGCAGTGTGTGAGTGGTCTGTGTGAGGGGGCAGTGTGTGAGTGGGCAGTGTGTGAGTGGTCTGTGTGAGGGGGCAGTGTGTGAGTGGGCAGTGTGTGAGGGGGCAGTGTGTGAGGGGGCAGTGTGTGAGGGGTATTGTGTGAGGGTACAGTGTAATGAGAGTGTGTGAGTGTGCGAGGTGTGCGAGGGTGCGGGGTGTGAGGGAGCAGTGTGTGTGGTCTAAAGTAGTGTGAGTGCGCAATGTGTGAGGGGGCAGTGTGTGTGAGGGGGCAGTGTGTGTGGACTACGTTGCTGTGAGTGAGCAATGTGTGAGTGCGCAATCACCAATACTGTGCAGCATGGCTTTAAATCTTTTTCTTTTTTTTAAACTTGAGCGACCTGCATGTCATTTTGTAGGTGCGCACACCAAGAAAACATGCGCCTAACAAATTACACAAGTGCCTTTTTTCTATTTTTGGATCCAATCAATGGGAAAACGAAAAATAAAAAATAAGAGCACAAATGGCGTGGGGTACTTCTCTATCAATCTGTGCATTTTAATTATGTTATGAGTGGCAACAACTGCAAATATGCTTTTTATCTTTGCTAATTAACATGGTTTTACTGTTACTAAGTGGCGGCAGAGACAGTAGTGAGAGGGCTGCTTATATCCAGAGTGTAGACAGGCATATTGGTTTTGACAGTTGCCATATAGGGCAAAAGGTTTGGGGAAAGAAAAACGGTTGGGGGCAATAAGCCAGAGCAAGGTAGGTGAAAGCGAGTGCCAGGCAACGCCGAGAGAAGGCAGCAGCAGGGGCCCATGGGAGGGGAGAACAAACATGAATGTTTTGGCAAACAGAAGAAAAAAATTAAAACGCACAACGTGGGGAGTTGGGGGGGCAGAAGCACCCAGACAAAAAGTAACAGAGTGTGGGGGAGAAGCATACGAAGAGAGGGAGACAAGAGGGAGAAAAGAAAAGGCGAGAGTGAAAGTGTGAGATGAAGGGTGAAGGGTGAAGGCAGAGAGACATTTGAGAGGAAGCAAGGGTGAAGGGAGAAGATCATGGGCTGAGGGAGAGTAAAAGGCGAGAAAAGTAGCTATGAAAAGTGGAGGAAGAAGAGAAAAGGAGAAAGTAAGAGCGGAAGCAGAAAGAACAGAAGAGGGAAATTTTAGACACGGATGAGAAAGAAGCAAAGAGAGGAAGAAGAAGATATAAGAAGACAAAGTGCATGGATAAGAAAGAGAGGTGGCCGAATAGTCGAGTCACTTTACAAAAGCTGATGAAAACTAAGCCTGAGGCTCGTCAGCAACAGCAACTGCCAAGACTATTTCCTAGTTAAAAACAAAAGTGATAATTTTTTTGTGAGTGAGTGGTGAGGTGCGGCGTGCAGGCTTGGGGGGAAATGGAAAGTGAAAGAGAGAATGAAAGCTCACATGGGGGAGGTGCCGCCAGATCTCAGCGGTGCCAGGAAAACCCAGCGGGAAAGTCCCTGTGTTAAAGGCAAGAGAGAGCAAGAAAACATAGGCATGGAGACAGCATACAACCCGCTCGGCCTGGGTCAGGAGAGTGCCCCTAAATCAACACCACCGGGACCATCTGTCAGCAAATCTGGGGCAGGGTTGTATTTAGAGGGGGAGGGGTGCGGTGGCAAAGACGCCTACTTGCCCGGTGTTTGGATTAAGAGGTAGAAAGAATGAAAGAAATAAAGAGAAAGAAACAGAGACAGAGTCGAAAGCAAAGAGATGTGAAATATTTGAAAAGTCAGAGGGCGAGTGGGTATATAAAGATGTAACACTAATACAAGAAGCAGATTTTCTTTATCAGTGAAACTAATACAAGTAATCAAAGCAGCCTATGTGCGTTCGTATTCCCAGGTGAATGGGAAAGGAGGGCCCAAGAGCAGAATTAACAAGGGCTGAGGCTGTGTGTGTGTGTGTGGTGTGTGTGGGTGTGTGTGTGTGTGGGGGGTGTGTGAGGGGTGTATGTGGGGTGTGGGTGTGTGTGTTTGTGTGTGTGTGGGGGGGTTGTGTGTGTGGGTATCATTAAAATTACCATTTCACAATTTACTTGTGGCTAGTTGTGTTCCAAATGATGCCATACTGTTACCTTTTTACTTCACTGTAACCTAACTACCTCGTGAGGACACTTGTCTCGAGCACGGCGCACTGCCAGAGTTGGGCAGAGACGTTTGCTTTGTCTCTGGTATGAGCAGTTCTTGGAGCGGACGTCAGGGAACAAAGATTGGGCCTACACGGAACGATCTGTTAATCGCATGGTGTTAGGCAACAGGAAAGTCCGGTCATGTCAAACAAGCAGGGCCGGTTCTTGGTGTTTGGAAAGGAAGGGGCAGGCTACGACTTCAGGGCCTTTTGAGGAGAAGCTGGTTTCTTTAAATTCTGTATTTTCCATTGTTTAAGTTAATATCTTTAAGAGCACTATTTTACACAGCCCGAAAGAGAACAAGCTCTCGGCATTACATGGTGGGGGCGGGCGAGCGGCATTGCGTGGCGGGAGGGGCGGTGGAGCGGCTTCCTTTGAAGTCTGATGGGGGGGGGGGCAGATTCCTTTGAAGTCTGATGCCGAGGCTCAGACAAATGGTATGCGATGTGCGATGTGGCTGGTGATGTGCACGCGCCTGGCTCACATGCACTGTACCTAATCCGCAGTTTGGGTAGACTTTTGAAAGCCTTACTATAATCTCGGCAAACAAGCATTGCTAAAGCAATGCCTGAGGCTCGACCTAAAAAGTATGACTCACCCAGAAGCTAGAGTCTTTGCCGTAGTATTACTAATCTGATAGGGCATGAGTCTCCAACCTTTACTGTAATAAGATCTACTTTTGTTCAATTAAAATCCCACTGAGCTACTAATATTACTAGAGATGTAAGTGTAACTATATAACACAAGGTTACATTAGTGGGCACCATAGGTCAGATTATCCAGCAATGATCACCTCAATGCATCAGGTATGGTTGCCAGCAGTAATGTAAAAAGTGCTTGGTCATGTCTCTACATGGGTAGCAATTAATAGACAGTACTGCAACATATAGGGTGGGAGAAACAAGGATAACTTTGCATTTGTTTTGTATCAGAAAGCAACATCAGTTGAGTAAATCTACACAGCAATTTAAGTATCAAATATTCCTATAACTTAAAAACGTTTTCAAATTATCTATGGCAGGCAAAAGTAATACCAGTGTTGCTTCATGACGATTGAGAATTGATCATGTATGTTATGTGTTTCTGTTGGATACAAGAGGTGGAGCTGAATTATCTGTTTGAGTAGCACTTGACCTCTCGCAGGATTTGAGGACAAGATGCATACTCCTGGGTGGAACGCATGCCCCCTGCATCTCTGCTGAGCAAGGAGCCCCCGACCCTTCAAGAGGCCCACAAAAGCTAAGGGGCTTCCATTCAGCTTAAGGGCAGTGAATATATGTGAGACATGCAAGACACAGGGATCCCTATTCACATTCTGCAAGGGGAACACCATTTTGAGTTACTCCACTGCTTATGCTACGATAGACATTTCCTGGGCTACTATCCGGAACCCGAACAGAACGCCTACTCTCTCTGACGTCTGCCATGAATCTGTCTTACTCTGCCACTTCTTGGCACCTAACTGTCACCTGTCCAATTAGTAAAAGTGATCACAGTTTGTATGTAATACATAAAGGTCTCCTGTGAAGTCCTCCCAAAAGTAAGAAAGGTAGACTCTACCACATCTGGCCATGATAACAAGAACCTGAGACCCTTCTCATGACCGACATTAAGAGGGCCACAGGTAGTATTTTAAGTACATTTGACCCTTGTATCCTCTTCAAGACATTGGCTTCGCCACAGATTCTCCCAGACTACTTCCAACTACTACTTGTTTATTGAAAGCAGTCTGCTCTCCAAACTTTGAAAATCATTCACATTGCAGACTTCTGTCTTCAAGCTTATTGCCCATGCTCAGGAGTGCTCCATGCATAACATTCACACACAAACCATCCCCTTTGAGAATGAAAGTGTCCAGACCTCTATATTTTTAGAATGCCAGTGTTTGACTACACCTGGCTACAGTGATGATCTTGCCTGAAAGTATTTGAAGATGGTGCCAAATGGACTGTCAGCTGAGAGGTAAAGCAGTAGGATTAGTGCCCTTCAAAATCACTTTGCAGTATCGCTGAGGAAGGACCCTCAGTGCTCTATAGTCTTTAGCAGTGATACTATGAACATGCTCAGCTAGTACTCTGAAGACAAGCTCAAGCCACTGATAGGTGAATTTACATTGAGGCAGAGAAGAGGTTAGGGAGCGGACAAAGAGGCTTCTGTTGTCAGTAATGGACCTCGCAAGGTATACCCTTTACATCAACCTGGAGGATCATTGCTAGCTCTGAGTGAAAAAACAACTGCTATTCTAGCAAGGATGGATGTACAATGCAAGTTTGTTAAGCAAAAGTAGATCCTAAGGAAGGAAAGTGTACCTGCGCAATTATGTGGTTGTACTAAACGTTTGTTCCAGAGAACAATTAGTAGTCCTCAATAGAAACTTTGAAAAATCAAAAAAGTAAAAAAACTTGTTTAGGCATGCAACTCTAGATAAATTAAATCGCATAGAGGAAATCCTAGTACAACAAAATAAGCTTCTAGAATCCTCCCATTCTGCCAAACTGGTGTCCTCGAATTTGAATATGACTAACAAGGCGCCAAGTTCGTTTTCTGTACCTGGGGAAATAGCAGAATTACAGCCTCCCAGTAGTGTCCAACATTGTAGTGCAAACGTGGCTGCTAATGACATAGGTTGGCTGGTTAGCAGTATAAGTGTGAGACCGGCATCTAGTGGGGACCCACCCACAATTTTGCAGGGACAGGCTCCCCAGAGATTAGGAAGAACTTTGGCTGACCCTCATGGATCCTTCATTTCCGACCCCTAGAATCTAGCAGTTATTGACCTCCCGCCCCAATCCACGCCCCTGGTAGTAATCTTGGCAAACGTTCCACCACTTTCCCAAGGGTCCAAGGAGAATTTCTCCCCAACTTAAAAACAAGGTAACTTATTGGTTATCAAGTAATACCTCCGTGGGCCCAATGGTGGAACGTAATATCATCATAGTGCGCCCTGTGGGGTGGATAGGGAGCTCGAAGAAACCTGAAGGGGGTGACTGCATCATTGTGAACTTTAATAGTAGCTTCCTTGTGGATAGAATTTTCCGGGATGTTGATCTTAATTCCACTTACAGTGAGTATGGTATAAAGGCTCTCCCCCTGGGTTTTTTGCTATAAGGCCAACCCCAGAAGTCGTTTGAACCCAAACTTGTTGGACAACAGGCGGTTTCGAAGACCCTCTGAGGTGTTGGGGGCGGGTGATTCTCAGTCGCTTGGGGGCGTGTTGCGTCCAGTGGGGTACCAGCTGGCTACCCGGCTAGAGCTTTCAAATAGATTTTTAGCTCTCTCAAGGCTGGATGAGTGTGATTGACTGCATACGAATTCTGAGGCAGTAAGAGACCTATCTCAACAGCAGGAGTCTCCCCGCCCAACCACACTGGATGCTCTGTCCTGCGGTATGGAACAGTCTGGGTTACTTAGTCCCCTGCAGCAGGTGACCCCTCCGGCTGCACACCAAGAAAAGCAGCTCAGTTTAGATACTTACAATGTCCTGTCATGGAACATTGCAGGTTTGGCAGGGAAATTCCAGGAATCTCTGTGGGTGCAGTTTATCAGGCAGTTTTCTGTGATTTGACTCTAGGAGACTTGGCTGGTAGACTGTAACCTGTTTTTGGAGGGATATAAAGCCTTTTTTGTTCCGGCATCCCCGTCAGTGCATGGAAGAGCTAGTGGTGGTCTGGCCATATTTATAGCGTTGGCTGTGACTTGCAAGATCCAGCAACTCCCCTGTGATAATAAAGATCTTCATGCCATTATCCTTAAAAGAGGAAAGGATAGCCTGGAAATCATTCATTTGTATAATGTCATGTCCACTCAGGGGGAGTGCAAGATAGTTCAGCTGAGCAGCTTTATAAGGCAGTCCTGTGGTCCTGTTGCTAACAGCCTTATGGTTACGGGGTACTTTAACACTCACCCTTGTGGTGATCTGGAAACTATTTGTATGAGAGAGCTGGGGTGTGCAAGGATGCAGGGCTTTCCCTTTGAGCATTCTGCTCAGGGGGATGCCCTTAATAATTTGCTTAATGTATTTGATCTGCTTCCGTCAATGGCCTTTTCTGCTTCGCTTAGCAAACCGTCTGTACCCCCGTTTAAAGGTCGGTACAAGGGCTCTTTCATTGATCATATTTTAATCTCAGCTGGTTTACAGAGCGACCTACGAGGGTTTACAATTATGGACAGTGCATAATAGCGATCATAACCCCATCTGTGCACATTTGGGCGGGGGGCTGTTGACAAGTCTAGCTAGGGTGTTAGTGCCAGGCAAGATGAGAACCACGGAAGGAAGGCACCACCTAAAGTGGTCTCAGGTTTCCCCGGACCTATTCTATGGCGAGATGGAAGTTGTATGCACATCTGAGATAGCATCCGGTGTGTCTCCGGGCACTCGACCCGGGGGTGTTCTTAATGCCTTTGATGGTATCATCTATAAGGTAGGGACACTGTTAAGTGCCCCTTCTCATAGAACACTGCCTTCTGAACCCAGTTGGTTTGACGCTTCATGTTCTAAGGCTGTGAGACTCTTAAAGAAAGACTTAAAAACGACCCCGAGGGGTCAATCTTTGATCAGTGCCCACCGTCTCATATATAAGTGAGCATTGGCCCTCAGGAAGGGTGAATTGAAGGAGGAAACCTGGAGAGAACTATTGGAGCCCAGTACCCTAGCAAGTAGCTCTAGGTTTTGGGGCATTATTGATCGTCCTCTATTTCCCAACAACCCCAAGCTAGGGCTAATACTCTTGTTCCTGTAATGCTTGAACAGAAAGAGGTGGAGATGAGTATCTTAGGGCTATCGTGCAATAAGGCTCCAGGCCCGGATGGTATTCCCCCTGACCTTTTTAAATCAAAACCTCTTTTTTGGGCTCCGGTCCTGGTGGCCATGCTCAATGCGGCGGTCAGGGCCGGTTGCCCGGAGTCCTGGGGCACCTCAACCATTGTACCGGTTTTCAAGAAGGGCGATCGTAATAGCACTTTGTGCTATAGACTGATCTCTCTTCTTGATTCCGTGGTCAAGGTTGTAGATGGGATAATTCTGAAAAGATTACCCTCCTAGGCAGAAGAGAATGCGATTGTTGCTGACATCCAATATGGGTTTCGCCCAGGGCATTCTATGTTAGCCCAATGTCTTAATTTATACTTGATCCTGGGGAAGTACACAATTGCCCACCAAGGTACGATCTACATGGCCTTCATGGATCTTTCCTTCGCCTTTGACTGTGTCAATCGGGGGAAATTGTGGCAATCCATGAGGGCCATGGGTGTGGAGGACAACTTAGTTGCCTTCCTTGAGGATCTACATAGGGACACCAAGGCTAACATCAGATATGCTGAGGATCTCTGTGTTTCAAGGGATTTTAATATTGAGAGGGGTGTACGGCAGGGATGCATTTTGGCCCCATTTTTATTTAATTTATATATCAACGACCTACACATGACCCTAGTAAAAACAGTGGTCGATTTTCCTTATGTGGGTCGTCGAGGTCTGCCTGTCCTGCTATATGCGGACAACGCGGTCCTCATCGCCAGGACAGCAAGGGGCCTGCAGACCCTGCTTGACACCTTTCGGAGCTTCATGGAAGACCATGACCTATCAATTGATAATTCTAAATCTTACATCATGCAGGTGTTGATCCGTCCGAAGAAGCAGTATCCTTTTAAAGTGGTCCATAAAAAGGTGCCCCTGACTGCGACATTTTCTTACTTAGGTGTTTTATTAAATGACAACCTGAATTTGGGGCCCCTTATCAAGAGGATTAAGGGGGAGGTCACAAGGGCGAACACAGCAATCTTCAACTTTGCAACCAAAATGGGTAAGCGCCCTATTGAGGCAAGGTTGAAGATATATCAGTCAAAAAGTGTCGCAATTGCTAGCTATGGGAGCGAAATATGGGGTTATGCAGCAATTGACGCCCTACAGGTGGTGGAGAGCACTTTTTAAAAACGGCTCCTTGGAGTGCCAAGGGGTACTTCTAATCTGGTGCTTCACGAAGAAGTGGGGCTGCCTTTCATCTGCGATATCTTGGCTATGCACCCTTGTTGTTTTGGCTCAATTGTTGGCTGAACAAAGATTTAGTTCTCAATCACCAGATCTTAAGAGAAATTTTAAGTCTTGACCACATGTTACGCATTCCATGGTTAAAATACATCAAGGGTTGTTTTGAAGAGCAGGGGCGGCCGGACCTTTTTTAAAAATGGACCTTATCACTGCTGAGGACGTGGGTTTTGTTAAGACAACTTTTATGACATTAAAAAAGCTTGATAGAGATTATGTCGAACTGGGAAAACTATGGGGCAGATTTACAAGCCCCTTGCGCCACGTTTACGCCGCGGTTGCGTCAAGCAAGGCGGCGTAAACGTGGCGCATCCTTACAAGGCATTTACAACGTGACACATCTATGGAGATGCGTCACGGTGTAAGGCCCTGCGCCACATGAAACCTGCATCAGGTTTCATGTAAGCGTTCCGGTGCAGGGGGGGGGGGCGTTCCGTCGCAGGAACGCCCCTGAAAAGTGACTCAGTGAAATCTACAAGATTTCACTGAGTCACTTTCCCAACTCTGATGCGTCAAAACCCTGCGCCTGCTTGAAGCAGGCGTAAGGCTTGACGCACCACGTTAAAGATAGGGCAAGTTGGAAAAGTGCTGGAGTTGCGTGCCGCACGCAACACAACTTCAGCACTGCGCCAACTTTACGCCCAAGATGCGACACGCATCTGTTCATTCCTGCGCCATGGTGCGCCGCATTGTAAATGCGGCGCATCATGAGTGGCGCAAGGATGAACTTGCGTGCCGTATCTTTCCTGGCGCATCTCTGCCGATTTGCAGAGATGCGTCAGGCAATGTAAATCTGCCTCCCCGTGTCTGTAAATTTGTGATGCTCAAAACAACTTCCTCTACGGAACCATACCTGCTGTGGCCTTTGTCGTCCCATGAATGGTTTTTATTGGTCAGGTTTCATCTGGATTATTTTCACTTTTAGTCGTACCAAAGGGGAGCTGTAGAGGACAGGTGTTAGCATCCTGTGGCTGCGACGGAGTGTATCCTCAGGATCTGCTGCGCTTTATGTTTTTTTGTTATTTTTACACAGTTCCTCGCAGATATTTTTAATACCACTTTTAAAGAAGCTGAATTATACCCTGCCCTATTTTACCTACAACTGTTGAAACCAGAATGCATACCATTTGTAGTAGGTTTTTTGAAGTCTGCATTGAGATCCAGAACTTGTATGGAGATCTGATAGACCCCATTTGGCACAACATTTCTAATCTCTCTCCATCTCAATGTACCTTTGGATAATGCTTGCCTGCTTGCCCTTTTTAGCTTGTTTTAGACGTATATACATATATCCTACTGTGTTTTATTGGAGTAACTATTCTTTTGTATTGACATGAATTGCATTTTTTAAACTGCTTTATGGTGCTGTGTAACTTTTATGGTTTTATGTGTAAAGCCAAATAAAGTATTTTGAATTGAATTGAATTGCATGCAGCTCTAATATAAACTAAAACACACAGAGCACTGATTGGGTCATTTAGCCTTTGAGTTGTCTGCCATAGTGACAGACATTTACCCACCAAACAGCTCCCACCTCCATGATGTGAGTCATCTCATGGGAATAAACACTCGTGGCCAATGCTTATTTTTTAATGGAATAAGTGCTGGTGCCCAAGTTTTGCTCAGATCCCCATGGCCAGGGGTGAAGCTTCAGAAGTGGTTGTTTGGAGTGTGCCACCCCTAAATCAATGCATTCTTAGGCCTGGTAGTTGGGTTTGGGTGCCCTGCGTTGACTCTACTATGACGGTGTTGGTTTTTCCTATCATCCTGATTTCACTAAGAGGTTGTAACTTTTTCATTTTTTGAATTACAACTTAAAATGTATTCGTTCATTGAAATCTTTATAAAAGAGTGCACAGCATGAAATCCAGCAACAAGTAATAGTTACAGCACAACAGTTAAAACCATGAGTTATAACAATAGCTATAACAAATATATAAAAAGACATATTTGATATTCCAGACAAAAAAGGTTTGACTTAAAGTGACATTTGCATTTGAGTATTATTTCCCTGCCATATTCCTCAATCTACCTGCTGCCAGAATAGATTTGTGTATCATCGTGCAAATATGTGCAGTTTGTAATAGTTGCAGGTAATATAGAGCTGGTGTACACTTTCTAATATTCAAACTCCTGAGCAATGAGATGAGATATTGCTTCCTGGGCACATCAAACAGTTGGCAGAAAAAGCAAAAGTGTAACCCGAGGAACTATATGTGTGTCTGGGTAAGAGATTACAAGGTGAGCTATATTAAATCTAAATCTATGCAGGTAAAACGTTAAGTACCATTGAGTTGGATAACAATAAACATCTGTTTTTCAGCACCAAGATAACCTTCTGTGTGAACGTGTGCTTTACAAATACATGTTTTGTTAAAACGCTGATGGTAATGTGGTAGGCAATAAAGGTGGGGCTCCATAGAGGTCTGTTGTTCCTATTAATTGATAGGCAGCCACACTCTTTTTACTAAGCTCTTGACATTCCCTTCTCCATCCCTGCATGGAGAGAAATTCAGCTTTTAGACGTTTTTGGGGTGAAACTATAATATTGTGTGGTCTATAAAAGCATTCAGGACTCCCAAGCAAGGGAATTCGCTCCTTAATATACCTCAGCCACGGCATGCGATGACCATACTCCAGCCGTAAGCAGTCAGGGATTAAATCCTGATTCAGGTACATTTTTGTCCTCAGACTAGATAAAGTGTCACAGAATAAGTGATGCTAACTTAATGTGGTCTTCTACATACGGTAGAAAGGTCCAGTTCTGCATGACGTGCATCAGTAGATACATTAGTGGGAGCCGACAATAATCTCCTCAAAAATGCATTCTCACTGGTCTCCAGGTGTGAAGTGTTGGTGTACCCCATATTCCTGCACAATACGTACGGACAGAACAACAGCACACCTTATAGATATTAACCACTTGCGTGCTCAGGACGGCCCCCGGCCGTCATACATCACGCTGGGCGTGTGCTCAGGACGGCCGGGGGCCGTCCGAATGCCGCCGATTCCCCAGCGCAGCATGAATTCCGTGCCTGCACCGGAGAATTAATTAGTGGCCGGAGTTCAGACGGCCCCCGGCCGTCTTGCGCACACGTCCAGCGTGACATAGGACGGCCGGGGCTGTCCTGAGCACGCAAGGGGTTACGCCCCCTAATTCAATCCCCGCGACGCGGCGAAATTCGTTCCGCAGGTAAGGGGTTAACCATTACATCTAGGGTGACAGAGCCGGGGACCGGCTCTGTCACCCTTCTCAAAAATTGGTACTATGATTGAGTTTAGCCATGACTTGGGTGGGCCTATGATCACTGCACTCCTAAGTGCATCAAAAGCTAGAGGAGCAGACAACATAACAGCAAACCACTCACCAAACCATACGTCAAGAGGGGAGATGTGGAGCGCCCTGGACAAACACCTACCGTAGTTCCTTTCAAACCTCCTTGAACAATGCGCACAGATACAAGACTAAACCCAGGCAAAGGCAAAACAAACTACAGCACCTGTCCTTCCACCTTCTCTACCTCCTTTCTCTCTTCCTTACGATTCCGGCTATCTCTCTCTACACGAGGGTAATACTCATGCTCGCCAGAGCTTGCCTAGTCAAAACCTTCGCCCTGGCGCGCAGTCACGGACCATGCCTTGATCTCATACTACGCCTAATGTTACCCCAAAGGCGTCGAAGGAACTGCTATATACCCTCGTTGTACGGATACTGTACTGTATGTATTTATATATGAAAATCTCTCAATAAAATTTGGTTGAAATAAAAAGAAACAATTAGGGGTGCCCATAAATCAACGTTATTGCGGAAAAGACCAATTAATTTCTAGCACTACGTTTTATTGCAGATCTAACCTCCCCTAAGGTAATCAGTGGCAGCTCCAAAAAGACTTCTTGATAATTGTCCACAATAAGATCAAAATGATTGTCTGGAGCAGTAATACTGTTATAGACAATGGAGAAGTGCTCAACCTACTTATACTGAGGGATAGTGACATCCAGAGTTGTATTGTGGCCCTCTCCCAAAAAGGGGCATTTATCATTTTCAGAATGAGGCGAATGTCATTCCACATGGAGCTGTCCCATGCATCCTGCCTTATAGCTAACTTTCTGTTGGTTAAAGCCTGTTTATAGTTCCATCTACATAACTTCACTTCCCCCACTTCCCTGGGCACCCTCATGAAGGCAAGAATAGGATTTCTATGGGCCTGTGATCAGGCCCATCTATTCTCTTCTGAGTGGGAGGGTCCCTACGGGTATTCGCAGACATTAGCAGGTCAGTAACAGTACTGTAGATCTCATTCTATGCCGCAAGAATACACAAAGGAGCTATTTCAGTTTCCAAGCACACTGTCAACTGTTTCCCTTTTTTGGCTACAAGAACGGCTAGGAGGTGCTTTTGAGTAGACTGTTATCCATTTATGATGGATATCTTTATTATGATTGGCCTCATTTGGTAAAATAGAAAATACAGGAAAGGATTGGACACAGAAAAAGCGATAAGATTATGGGCACTCAGACAATTTTCTATTATCGACAAATCAGCAACCTTCTATCTATACTTCTCTGAAAAGACAAAATTGATTAAGCTGCCAGAGCCTATGCCAGTGAAGGTAATATGTTTGCGTATTAGGGCAGTAGTGAAATGTAGTGCAAGTGAAGGAGAATGCTAACTAATCATTGCAGTAAGAGTATCACCACCAGGGCTATGCTTAATGTGGGACTACTCCTCATTATCGTATCCTAGAGCACCACAGACAGAGGTTCTATAGACAGGACAAAGACTACAATTAAAATCTCCCCCTGCAGATTACCATAAAGTCCCCTTTTAGGTTATTCAGATCCTTGCTGAGGGCTTGATCAAGAGAGTCTATTAGGTCTCTATTAATAAAATTAAAATTATTGTGATAAAAATTAATAATAACAAACATTCCCTTTGACTCAAGCAACAAACATATGATGTGAAAATGTGGTGAATCGAGGTTGGTTTTAAACATCCTACTGTCTAGTGTAGTTGACATCAAGGTTACTAAACCACCCCGATGATGGCCAATTCTAGAGCAAGCAGCCGGAGTTGATACTGAGACAAACCCATCAATGTGTAACCAATTGCATGCCCGCGTTTCTTGTAGACAGATAATGTGAAAGTTCCTCATAAGATCCTTCCAGTCAGCATTGTTCAGCTTGTTGGATAAACCAGCCACATTCCAAAATTGGCAGTCAAGATATGCTACAGATGCAACATTCTGTGAGATGCAGGTGTTGCAGAGTCACTTATTTCCATGGTGATGAAAGTGTCTGCATCATACTGAGAAAGTGCTGGTAGGGTTGCCACTCGGCCGTCTGTCTCAATGTATCAGGGAAGCTAGAGACTGGGCGAACTCTACTTAAGTGCAATCAGATATATATAGTGACCGGCTTACCAAAAGATGTGCAATTCTGCACCCATAGACGTACTCCTTGGATAATTAGAAATGCACTACTTTTTAGAATTTACAAACATTGGCATCAGTGGGCTTCGAAAAATGCGCCAGCCTCAAGTCTCATAATGTTTTTTTTTTCTGTCTCTCACTGCCAGTATACACCTGGCTGTAGCAGACAGTGAAAATACGCCAGCCAACCATCCACTTTAAAGAGGGAGGCCGGTCAGATGGCTTGCCCCCGACAGCACCTACTCCATTGGGCTATTGGATAAAGTAATACATCTACAGAGAAAACTTTAATCCATCAGTGTAAAACTTGCAGTCCACCTGACCCAAAATTGGGCAAGAGACCTTGAGTATAATGGACAGGGTACTCAGCTGAACTCTAAATCAGCTCCAAAGGTCCACCTAATGCTAATCAATACTGACCCTGTCCTCATGGGACAGACCATCCCAAACCTTGGTGATCTCACCCATTCAGCCTGCAGCCTGCTGTGTTTTTAGTAGGTACAATTGTGATTCACACCTCTCCGAATCTCACTGACTAAGCTACTTTCCTGCCCATGGCCGGTACTTTTGAAAGTTAGGGTCACCAAATGCCAAGGATGTGTAGTACTGATTCTCATCAATCCACCACCACATTCTCCTTGCCAGTTTAGCACATTCTTTCAGGTTCTTTTTCATTCCTGCTTTCTTCCTTTGGAATGTTTTTTCAGTTTTTCTCTTCTCCTTTATTTCTTCTTGTGCATTTATCTCTTCTATTGCTCATGGTCAAAGTCCAATAAGAAAAAATAAGTTCTGGTCCCCCAAAATGAGGGCCGGAGGGTCCCACCTGCAACCACTGGCTCAAAATAAGCACTGCATATGGTGGCCGGTTCACACAGAGGAAGAACAGGGCAGCAAACGTTTATGGGATTTCAGGATTGGCGTGAGTCGGTATTCCTATTCTGCTGCTATTGAGAAGAGATTTCCATTGATGCTTAGTAAATTGAAATTTTACTACGATCCCCTGCCATGTTTTCAGCAACTTCTGCAATTGTTCACTTGCTATGGGCAAAAAAACAATAAAAACCTGACAACAGCATTTTAAATCTTTTGGTTGGATGAATGAGCGGGACAAGAGCCTTAGTCAGTGGTGTTCATGACTTTAAGCAAAGCGGCACTTGCTCCACAAAGATTACTGTTCACAGTGTGACATTATTTTCGTTTGCTGCTGCGTTTCCTTGCCACTCTGTATTCTTTCCTTTCTTCCCTGGGCTGATGATACTTGTGTGCCAAGGTTGTTGAAGCCGCCAGCCGCCCTACTAAACAATGGCTGCTTAGCCGCGCCAGCCACCAGAGGATGGAGAAGAGGCATGTTATGCCAAGAGAGAAGGAACAGAGCGGCCTTGGTTAGGAAGACACAGAGGAACGCAGCAGGAACTGTAGCTTCCTGCCTTCTCCACACTTCACAATTCCTTCATTGACATTCCAACAGCAGAGCATGCAATGCAAATAATTGAGAGACAGACTGTCACTGTAAGTGGGAAGTATGATTAATAAAATGTCAGCCTCACATTAGTCTGATAGACAAGATGTGGGTCAGGACTCAATGTGTGCCGCATGATGTTCAAGAACCTTTGACGATCAGGTTACTGGTTCTGGACAGACCTATTGTCTAAGGATCATTGCCATTTTAAGATTTGCCGGGTGCCCAATGTTCACCAGACGGCACCTTTAAATTCAAGCCTGACGAAGAGCGGGACAGCAAGAGAAAATATGTAGTGGCAGATTCTCTGTCCAAGCTTCTGGGTGCATATGCCAACTTTTCACTGTCAAGGATAGCAGCTGGTAGATCTCCATGAAAACTGCCATTCACCTCACCAGTGTGCGGGAGAAGGTCCTCCTGAAGCAATTGCCCAATCTAGAGTGACTAATCCACCACTCACTTGCGAAATAAGCTCTATGAAAGACTAACCAAGGATGGTGGAAGTCATGTAGTGTCTCCCGCATAGTGGAAGACACCCTCCAGCACGCTGCATGAACACGGACAATGCACTCTCACTCTGCTGGCCGATTTCCAGCACCCACAGTTGATTGCTGAAAGTCTACCATCGAACAAGGGCACTGTTGGTTTTTCCACTGGAGGTTTCCTCTCACAAACTGAATCCTTCCACACTTGATGCAGTCACTTTGGTGGTGAAAACACCTCCTTTTTAGAGCACTCTATATGCCTGATCAGGACTATCTCACAATATCAGTTGAAAATTGTGATTAGTGATAGAGCAGGTGAATAATTTTCCCACCATTATATGATTTACACCTTGGAACGTGGAAAAACGCACTGATAGTGTACGTAATTCCCTATTGATATGTAGACAAACAAGCCATGATTTGTACAAGGCTTAACCTGTTGCAAGTCACAGCAGCAAACACGTGTGATCTGTTGCCAGACTGTAATCCTGTTGTGCGGTGTGTGCCTAAAATAGAATTATGAAGTCAAAACTGATTGTACCCTAAAAGTAGCAGATTTCTCATCACTCCCTTGGTAAAGGAGGAAAATGAGCAACAAGAGGATAATTTCCACCAGTTTAGCTCACACACACTCATACTCACACACACCACCACCACAATCGTCGCCTCCTCCTCCTCTTGCTGTTCCTCCTCTACCTCTTCCTTCTTTTAGCATCTTTGGGCTTATGCAAATTTGATGTTTCGTATAAAAAGAAGCCAGACAGCTGATTAACTTATACGTCTACTCTTCATGCTTTCGTCCAGGATAGGCAGGGGTGTTATGAGGATGAGCAACTGGCAACATTGCAATTTGGTTTACTTTTTGTTTTGCAAGTATATATAAATATGCCTGGCAGCTCTGCTGGAGAGAGGCCATATTGCCTCATACGGAGCAGTTCTACCATACGCCTGTCAGTTCTGCAGGAGATGGGCCAGGTTATCTCATCCAAATCTCAGTGAGGAATTGTGGTAGATACTTTTGCCTGTTTCTGTCAGTCTTGGTGGTAGCTCACACCGGCAGTTGAGATGCGTTCTTAGATCTCCCTTTGTTAAAACCCCAGCATGGTCTTGGGAAGAGGCTGAAATGAAACAATATCCAATAACTGTTCTAGTCCATTAATCACAGATCATGGAGATCACCATTTAGATGTTAGGATTACCGTAGCTCTGAGTTAGGATACAGAGCCATGCCTCACAGAACTGGGAATAAGGGATTAAGGCAAGAGAGAGGCAACAGACTAGAGCCTTTTTTAGAGAAAAGGTCAACAGCCAATGTATCTGTCAAATTGATAAAAAAAAAAATTGTCAATATTATGATATTGTGGGTGTTGAACTTTATCTCTGAGGTCACCAAAACACATGATCATGGAATTCATAACATCTAGCTGGCAGTAAGGCGAGAGGTGTTGGGCCAGGTTTGCCCAAAGGACATCATAGAATGCATGCAGCAAAGCAAAATAACCCTAAATGGATCCAGGGTAGATGTGCTCTTCTTGGAAACCATCTCTTTTAACTGAATGGAAACAATGGGCGTTGTGTTCTGTGAGTTTATCTTGACTGCAATTTCTGCATTAAAATGAGTTTGTTGAAGGCTGCAATTTCAGACTTGCATCTGCCATCTATGGAAATGCCTACTACCAATAATGAACTCTGGCTGCAGGAGTTTCACGTTCAATCCTGAAGTACTCAAAGGCCCCGTATTTTTGTATGTTTTGTTAAGTATTAGTATTTAGATAGCATGACTTTGGCTAGTGAGCAATGGAGTGATGTACACATTAGTGGTGGTTGAGGTGAGGGGCATTTCAGGAATGTGTACACTATTCCAGGGGGTTGTCTTCAGGTTGTGCCTGGGTACCGTGGTTGGCACAGGGTTACCTATGTGTGAGGGCTTAGTTGCTCATTAAATAGATGCACTTTTAGCTTCATTTTGTAGTGGAAAAGTGAAGGAGTGAGTCAGTTCTGTCGTACAGTGTTGTTCCACAGCCTTGGTGCTCAGCATGCCATTGCTAATATCCTTATCTTTTCTTTGTTTTCATTCCATGAGTAACAATCTGGATAGTGAAACGGTAGAAAGTTGGTTTCTACTATTATGTTTTAGGTTTTAAAGGTGATTTTTGTTTGCCGGGCAACCAGTTAAGGCCCTTTAGGGTTGTCGAGATGCACTTGTATTTCCTTAATTATTTGCTGAGTTAAGTAGATTCATGCAGAAGCCACTTCCTGTGTAGTTGGGAATTTGGCACATCAACAAGTAGGGACCATTGCCAACTTTCAGATGGGAGGGAAACAGGACTTGGACATTGGTTCCGAAGTCTACAATATGAAAGTATAATTTAATATTTCAGGAGGAGGGAGGGTGAAAGTTGATACCAATCAGTCTTCATCTTCTTACTAATATGGGTCTAAAAAAAGCCATATGTTTGGAATGAGTGTAGGTTTGAATTCCTTCACCATCATCTTTGAGATCCTTTTTTGGAACTGGGCATGTTTGAGATACTGGCAATGAGTAAATATGTTTTTTTCTGTGGAGCTGAATGTAAGAAAGGGCAATGGATGTATTTGTTGTGTCAGTGTCTGCACGCTGAATAATAAAATGAAGACCAGCAGGGAGAGACTAAGTCTGGGGGATCACCATAATTTACTAGTCTGCACTTGGATCTGGATGGCCACTTCTGCTAGGGCTGATGAAAGTGCACCTCATTTTATTTAACAATGGGAGCTCTGCACTTTGCAAAACACCCTTTTTAGGTCTCGTGACCTATCAATGCGCATGCGCATTGAGAGAAGCGAGACTATAGGGCTTTAAACAAAGTTTACCTAACTGTGGCGATTTGGTGCTGTGCCCGTGGCTTTTAGGTCAATGCGCAAGCGCATTGACCTAAAATGCGCGTGCACATCACCAAATCGCCGTCTGTTCCCTCAGCCGCACTCCTCCCACACCTTTGAAGTGAAGCTTAGCTTCACTTCAAAGGCCCCGGCTGCTTCACACCCTCATGCCGCTCTCCCCGCTCCGCCCCCTCCCCTGCCCGCCGTGTGCATTTCTCCCCCCCCCCCTCCCCACAGCAATGCCCTCCGTCTTGTTTCCTTTCTTGTTTTTCTTTCAGGTGAGATATCTTTTCCATCATTTGCGATAATACAGTTCTCATATGCATTTTTTAATTATTAGCAGCATATACACAGGCGCCCCTTCGGCGCTTTTGCTCTCAACCCTACTATCCTGTCAGCCGCATCTCTATAAGTTACTCGAAGCATGGCCTGACATGTGCACAGCTTATTCCGGCACCACCATCCTGCCAGACGCTTCTGCTTTGTTCGCCCACCGCATGGCCCTATTTGTGCACATTTTACTTTCGTGCATACCCTTACTCGCAGCCTCTCCTTCCCCACTTCTGCCTTTTCGGGTCTCGCGCTCACCGCAGACCCCTTCACATGGCTCACACCCACCTTTTTTTTCAGGTTACCATGCCATTCCCCACCTATCCCCCAGTCATTTCCGGGTAGGACGCGTGCACCCAGTGGACTCTCGGCCTTGGCCCGCTTATTCTGCCAGCCGCTTCTGCTTTGGTCGCCCACCGCTTGGCCCCATTTGTGCACATTCACTTTCGTGCACACCCTTACCCGCAGCCTCTCCTTCCCGACTTCTGCCTTTTCGGGTCTCACACTCACCGCAGACCCCTTCACATGGCTCACACCCACATTTTTTTCAGGTTACCATGCCAGGTTACCTCACTCACCCTCAACCCCTCAACCCCTCACCCTCACTCACCCTCAACCCCTCACCCTCACCCTCACTCACCCTCACTCACCCTCAACCCCTCACCCTCAACCCCTCACCCTCACTCACCCTCACCCTCACCCTCACTCACCCTCAACCCCTCACCCTCACTCACCCTCAACCCCTCACCCTCACTCACCCTCACTCACCCTCACCCTCATTCACCCTCAACCCCTCACCCTCACTCACCCTCACCCTCACTCACCCTCACCCTCACTCACCCTCACTCACCCTCACCCTCACTCACCCTCACTCACCCTCACCCTCATTCACCCTCACCCTCACTCACCCTCACCCTCACTCACCCTCAACCCCTCACCCTCACTCACCCTCACCCTCACTCACCCTCACCCTCACTCACCCTCACTCTCACTCACCCTCACTCACCCTCACCCTCACTCACCCTCACCCTCACTCACCCTCACCCTCACCCTCACTCACCCTCAACCCCTCACCCTCACCCTCCCTCAACCCCTCACCCTCACTCACCCTCACCCTCACTCACCCTCACCCTCACTCACCCTCAACCCCTCACCCTCACCCTCACTCACCCTCACCCTCACCCTCACTCACCCTCAACCCCTCACCCTCACCCTCCCTCAACCCCTCACCCTCACTCACCCTCAACCCCTCACCCTCACTCACCCTCACTCACCCTCACCCTCACTCACCCTCACTCACCCTCACCCTCACTCACCCTCACTCACCCTCACCCTCACTCACCCTCACCCTCACTCACCCTCACTCACCCTCACCCTCACTCACCCTCACCCTCACTCACACTCACCCCCTCACCCTCACTCACCCTCACTCACCCTCAACCCCTCACCCTCACCCTCACTCACCCTCAACCCCTCACCCTCACTCACCCTCAACCCCTCACTCTCACTCACCCTCACCCTCACTCACCCCCACCCTCACTCACCCTCAACCCCTCACCCTCACTCACCCTCACTCACCCTCAACCCCTCACCCTCACCCACCCTCACCCTCACTCACCCTCAACCCCTCACCGTCACTCACCCTCAACCCCTCACCCTCACTCACCCTCAACCCCTCACCCTCACTCACCCTCAACCCCTCACCCTCACTCACCCTCACTCACCCTCACTCACCCTCACCCTCACTCACCCTCACTCACCCTCACTCACCCTCACTCACCCTCACTCACCCTCACCCTCACTCACCCTCACCCACCCTCACCCTCACCCTCACTCACCCTCAACCCCTCACCCTCACTCACCCTCACTCACCCTCAACCCCTCACCCTCACTCACCCTCACCCACCCTCACCCTCACTCACCCTCAACCCCTCACCCTCACTCACCCTCAACCCCTCACCCTCACCCTCACTCACCCTCAACCCCTCACCCTCAACCCCTCACTCACCCTCACTCTCACTCACCCACACTCACCCTCAACCCCTCACCCTCACTCACCCTCACCCTCACTCACCCTCAACCCCTCACCCACCCTCACTCACCCTCAACCCCTCACCCTCACTCACCCTCAACCCCTCACCCTCACTCACCCTCAACCCCTCACCCTCACTCACCCTCACCCTCACTCACCCTCAACCCCTCACCCTCAACCCCTCACCCTCAACCCCTCACCCTCAACCCCTCACCCTCACTCACCCTCAACCCCTCACCCTCACTCACCCTCAACCCCTCACCCTCACTCACCCTCACTCACCCTCACCCTCACTCACCCTCAACCCCTCACCCTCACTCACCCTCACCCTCACTCACCCTCACCCTCACTCACCCTCATGCTCACTCACCCTCACTCACCCTCACCCTCACTCACCCTCACTCACCCTCACCCTCACTCACCCTCACCCTCACTCACCCTCAACCCCTCACCCTCACTCACCCTCACTCACCCTCACCCTCACTCACCCTCACCCTCACTCACCCTCAACCCCTCACCCTCACCCTCACTCACCCTCAACCCCTCACCCTCAACCCCTCACTCACCCTCACTCTCACTCACCCTCACTCACCCTCAACCCCTCACCCTCAACCCCTCACCCTCACTCACCCTCACCCTCACTCACCCTCAACCCCTCACCCTCACTCACCTTCAACCCCTCACCCTCCCTCACCCTCACCCTCCCTCACCCTCACTCACCCTCACTCACCCTCACCCTCACTCACCCTCACTCACCCTCAACCCCTCACCCTCACTCACCCTCACCCACCCTCACCCTCACTCGCCCTCAACCCCTCACCCTCACTCACCCTCAACCCCTCACCCTCAACCCCTCATCACCCTCACTCTCACTCACCCTCTCTCACCCTCAACCCCTCACCCTCACCCTCACTCACCCTCACCCTCACTCACCCTCACCCTCACTCACCCTCAACCCCTCACCCTCACTCACCCTCACCCTCACCCTCACTCACCCTCAACCTCTCACCCTCACCCTCACTCACCCTCACCCTCACTCACCTTCAACCCCTCACCCTAAACCCCTCACCCTCACCCTCACTCACCCTCACCCTCACTCACCCTCAACCCCTCACCCTCAACCCCTCACCCTCACTCACCCTCACCCTCACCCTCACTCACCCTCACCCTCACTCACCCTCAACCCCTCACCCTCACTCACCCTCACCCTCACCCTCACTCACCCTCACCCTCATTCACCCTCAACCCCTCACTCACCCTCACTCACCCTCACCCACCCTCACTCACCCTCACCCTCACTCACCCTCACCCTCACTCACCCTCACCCTCACTCACCCTTACCCTCACTCACCCTCAACCCCTCACCCTCACTCACCCTCACTCACCCTCAACCCCTCACCCTCACTCACCCTCAACCCCTCACCCTCACCCTCACTCACCCTCAACCCCTCACCCTCAACCCCTCACTCACCCTCACTCTCACTCACCCTCACTCACCCTCAACCCCTCACCCTCACTCACCCTCACCCTCACTCACCCTCACCCTCACTCACCCTCAACCCCTCACCCTCACTCACCCTCACCCTCACTCACCCTCAACCCCTCACCCTCACTCACCCTCACCCTCACTCACCCTCAACCCCTCACCCTCACTCACCCTCACCCTCACTCACCCTCAACCCCTCACCCTCACTCACCCTCAACCCCTCACCCTCACCCTCACTCACCCTCACCCTCACTCACCCTCAACCCCTCACCCTCAACCCCTCACCCTCACTCACCCTCACCCTCACTCACCCTTAACCCCTCACCCTCACTCACCCTCAACCCCTCACCCTCACCCTCACTCACCCTCACAACACATATTGTGTTACAATAGGTGTCACATTTGCGAAAGATAAAACTATTGGCATTGTAAATAACAAAGCTATTAATTTCGCTATTTTCAAAACAAGCACATAAATAAAAAATGTGTCCTTTACAATACCAATAGCTCAAACTTTCCTAATGCGAGACCTATTGCATTGCTGTGCTTCTCTCCCCTGCTGCACTCTCCTGCTCTCTAGAGATGTGGCCTAACGACCAGAGCTGCCATCTAAGTGACGTAAATACAAAACATGTTGCATTCCAAATGCTATAGGTGTCACATTCGCGAAAGTTATAACTATTGGCATTGTAAATGACAAAGCCATCAATTTAGCAATTTTAAAAACCAACAAATAAATAAAATATGTCATTTACAAGACCAATAACTCCAACTTTTCTAATGCGAGACCTATTGCATTTCCAATGCTTGTTTCAAAATGCGGGCAGTTGTGAACTTTTGGCATTGTAACTCTACACTAAAGCCGCGCCAGAATGCAGATGCCTTTTTTGAACATTCTTAAAAAAAAAGAAATCAGTGTCAAAAACTTTTTTTGTAACCCCAATTTTGCGGCAATAAGAATTTTGCGCTCGGGGCAACAGCCCCTGTGCCACCCGCTATGCCACTGATGTCAGGTGCTGCTTTATGGTTCAGTAGTATGTGATTGACTGATCTTTGGTCACTTTTATATTAGAGGTAGGATGTGTTTGGTTTTCAGTAAGAGGGACTGCCAGCCAAGGTCAACTAAAGGTTGAAGATGCTAGGAAGGCCATCTTAAAGACTTAAAGGCAAGATCCCATCTCTTCGTCACTGATTACACTGGCTCCCAGTGAAGAAGGGAATCAACTTTAAGGTGTTTTGCTTGGTTTGCTGCGCACCTTGGAATAAACATCCATTTTATTTGAGGCTTACACTTTTGGGGTACACTTTTTCAGTATTTCTGGAGATGCAGCTGGAATAAAGTTCTAGAAGGCATCTTGTGTATTGATAATCACATAGTATCTAGGGGTGGGCAGTAAACTTTGCTCCACCGGTGGAGTTTGCCGAGTTTTGTCTCTCCGCGTTCCGCTTGGAACGTGGAGTTTGTCACGCCTGTGCCCGCCCAAATCAAACACAGCACACAGAGCTCGGCTGAGGGTAACTTACTTTATTCCCTGCCAGGAAGCTACTGGCTTACAGGCTACTCGCTCCTCCTTTTCCTGTGTGTCCATTTCCTGTTCCTCACTGCCTGACCTGTCTGGAAGGTCAGGCATAACGACGTGACATCTCCCCCTTTTGTACAAAAGAATTGATGCTACATTTCTTCGACGAGTCGCCGTGGTTTCTTCACCAGGCGTCTGGGGCGAGTCTCTCTCTCTGGTGTTTGGCTGCGTCGCTCAGGACTGGTAGTCATTCTTGGACGGTGATGGTGTTGAATCTCGGCGTGGTCGCCTGGACTAGCGGAGTCACTCGAGGTATGTCCAGAGGAGGATTCCTGCCTGTTCACAGGATGGTGTCTTTTGAAATGAGATATATTTCTCGTTATTTGCTTGTGATCCGCTTTGGCAGTAATCATGGTTCCTTTCTTCTTGTGAACTTGTAAGGGAAGATTCAGGTATCGGCTGTCTGCTTTCGTTCGCCGGTCTCCTCTCACTATGACCCAGTCGCCTTCACGGATATCAGTTTCTTTGGCGTGTCGGCGATTGTCTGCATATGTTTTCATTTTCTGTTTCTTTCTCTTGTCAATATCAACGAGTGTTTCGTGGTCAACGGTCACAGTCTTTGAGTGAGGCGTGGTGCTTATCATGGGCACTCTTGTCCTCGGTGTCCTTCCCAGCATTAGTGTGGCCGGGCACTGATTCGTGGTGTTGTGAGGGGTGGTCCGGTAGGCTCTCAGTACTTCGTTCAAGGTTTGCTGGACATCTCGACGTGTTATCTCTGCTTGTTGGATGGCTCTCTTTAATGTCCCCATGAACCTCTCCACCATGCCGTTGGCTTGTGGCCACAGTGGAGTTATCTTGTGATGTTTGAAGTCAAGATGCTTCGCGAATTCCGCGAACTCATGGCCGTTGAACGGGGGCCCGTTATCGGATTTGACTCTTGCGGGAACACCCCATGCTGCAAAGATGTCATCCAGTACGGGGATGACGGCTGTTGCTCTGGTGGACGCTATCATGTGTGCAAAGGGGAATCTTGAATATTCATCCATGACGACCATGATGTACTGTCCTGATTGGAGTGGTCCAAAAAAGTCGACTGCTACCTGCTTCCACACCTTATCTGGCAATTCAGACATTTGGAGAGGTGCTGGGGGTTCTTCACGGCTCACTAGTTGGCACGTCATACAGTCTTTTAGAGTTGTTTCCACCATGGAGTCGAGAGGGGAACCAGACTCGTTCTCTCAGAGTCTTCTTTGTGGCATTCAGGCCCCTGTGGCCTTCATGGGCTAGGTTGATGATGCCTTGGCGCAGGCTGTGAGGAATCACGATTCTTCCCCCTCGCAAAAGAAGTCCAGTGTCACTGATGGACAGCTCTTCATGAACACGATGAAACGCTGTGAGGTCATGCAAGGGAGGATCTGATCCAGGCGCAGTGTTCAATGCTTGCCGCCAGGAGTTGTTGCAAACGTGGGTCATGACTGTCTGAATCAGCGGGTCAGAGGCGGATGCAGTCTGGATGGATTCCAAGGGGACTGCAGGGGGACACGCAGCATCAATGACGAAGTGGATGTAGTCGTCCGCTAGAGAGTCAGGTTTCGTGACAATCGGCAAGGGATGCCGGGACATATAGTCCGCAGGGTTTTCAGCTTTGCCTGGTTTGTGGACAATTGTGTACACATAGTCTTGGAGTCTCAGACCCCATCGTTCGATGCGAGGTGGCATCTTTGCGTTGGGATTGCCAAAGATTGTGAGCAAGGCTTGATGATCAGTAAAGATGGTAAAATGTTTTCCATACACGAACAGGTGAAAGTGTTCGCACGCCCACACTACAGCTAGGCTTTCCTTCTCCGGCTGGGAGTACGCCCTTTCCGTGTCCGTGAGGCTACGGCTTGCGTAGGCGACTATGTGTCGCTGGTCAGAGTGTTCACGGTATTGGGCTAGAATGGCACCCAAACCCACCGGACTGGCGTCGACAGTGATTTCTGTTCTTTTATTTGTATCAAAGTATGCCAGGTTGATGGCAGACCCAACGGCTTGCTTTATCTCTGTGAAGGCTTTGGTGCACGCTCGTGACCACTCAAAGGGTTGTCCTTGACGTGTCAGTTCTCGGAGCGGGTAGCTGATGGTGGCGTAGTCACGAATGTATCGCGAGCAGTAACTTGCCATCCCCAGGAATGAGCGGAGATCGCTTACATCCTGTGGTGTCGGAGTGTCAGCTAGTGCGGCCACCTTGTCAGGGTCAGGCGTCATGCCTTCACTGGAGAAAGTATGTCCATAAAATTTGAGAGTATTTTTGTGGAATTCGCACTTGTTCGCGTTCAGGGTCAGGTTGGCCTGCAGCAGTGCATGGCACACTCTGTCCAGTGCGGTGTCATGTTCGACTTGGTCTTTCCCGAAAACGAGCAAGTCGTCGCTGTAGTTGAAGGAATTCGGGATCCCTTGTATGACCTTCCTGATGGTTTCCTGGAAGATTTCGGCGGCAGATGAAATGCCGAAATTCAGGCGCTTGTATCGGAATAGGCCTTGGTGCGTGGTGAAAGTCGTGATATAACGTGACTGTTCATGGAGCTCCAGTTGGTGGTAACCTTTGTTCAGGTCGAGTTTGGAGAATATTGTGGCCCCGTTCAGTTTTGTGATCATATCACTGATGTGCGGCCCAGGGTGGCGCTCGCGCTCGATGGCGGTGTTGGGCGCTCTCATGTCCACACACAGCCGGACTTTGTTGTCCTGTCCTTTCTTCGGGACCACCACCACCGGTGATACCCATGGGGTGGGTCCAGACGTGCGCTCTATGATGTCGGATTGTAGCAGATCTTGTAGTTCGTCATCAACGGCTTGTTGCAGGTGGAAGGGCACTTTCCTGTGATGCTGGGCAACAGGTGTGATGTTCTCATTGATGTGGAGCTTTACTTTGAAATGGGTCAGTTTGCCCAGTCCTTTGAACAGTTTCGGGAACTTTGCCACGATGTCAGGGGCATCTTCCGTCATGTACAACAGTTCCACCAGCTTCAGTCGTTCTGCCGTTGGCAGACTGAGCAAGCAGTCAGCGAAATCGGGTCCTTCCACGACGTGAACATATGCTGGAATTTTTCTGTTCTTGAAGGTCAGTGTGGTATGGAATCGGCCAAGACAAGGCAGAGGTTTCCGGCACATCCACGTGAAGATGCGGACTGCCGCTGGCTCTAATTTGGGTCGATTCTTCATTTTCTGGTACTCCAGTGCACATATATAATTCAACGAGGCACCCGAGTCCAGGACAAATTTCGCTGGATGCTCTCCTATCAGGATGTCTAGCTTCGGATATCGTTTGAGTCTGTCCGGGTCGGCCACCATGCATATATATTCGTCACTGTCCTGCATCGTTGTGGATGAGTCAAACATTCTGCAGACATATTCATCACTGTCTTGTGACACTGTGGTGAGTGCCGATGAGCTGTTGGATGAGGAACGGTGAGCCTGGCGTGATCTCGTTGAGTGATGACGAGAGCGAGGCGTACTTGTGGATCGACTGTGTCGTTGGTGGGAGTATGTCGAGCGGGTGCTGAAGCCTGAGGAGTCTGATCAGTGACTTTCCTTTCTCGTCACGGCTCGGGCATGGTGCCGAGTGCTAGCTCGTGGAGTGGGTGACCTTCGGGTAGATTGTCTAGCTTGGCAAGCTATTTCAAAATGATTGTCCTTACCGCACCGGTGGCACCGTTGACCAATGGCCGGGCACTGCCCTGAGTGGGGGTAATCTTGGCCACATCGGTAACAGGCAGGTGCAGGTTTAGTGTGTTTTGTTTGTCGTGAATCTCGCCGGGGCGATGATCTCCGGGGGCTACGGTGGTGCTTGCTTGTTCTATGTGCATTCGACCTTGGGCGGATGCTTGTGCGCGATTGTATTCGAAAGACCTGCTCTTTATGATCTTTGTCTTTGTGTTCAGGTTTGTGTGTTTCCATCCTTTTGGCGTGATCTTCTGCCTGGTCATTGATCCTTGTAAGTTCTTCGATTTGTTCTAGTGTGTATGATTTCTTTAGGAGGCGTCTGAGTAGTGATTCTGAGCGGCATCCATCTATGATGCGGAGCCGTAGTGCATCATCCGTCTTGAAATTTTCGAAGTCGCAGTGACGCGTCATCCTCTTGATGCGTGTGATGAAATCGCCCATGCACTCCCCTTTTTCTTGAGACGCTAAGTTGAACACATAGCGCTCGTAATCAACATTGCGCTTGTGGAGGAATCGCCGATCAAGGGCAGTCTTTACTTCATCATACGTGGCCGTGGCGACATTGGGCATTTCTTTGATTATTTGTGCTATTTCTTGGCCAGCAAGATTCCGCAGCGCAACCAGTTTGCGCTTAGAGTCTTGTACAAGGGACCCTTCCATGTAGTCTTCAAAGTCCTCACTCCAGGTTTTCCAAGCAGGCCCCATGGTGTTTCCAGGCGTCAGCACCAGTGGCTGCGGTTGTCGCATGAATGGCGCTCCTATGGACGCAACTTGAGGCACCGTCGTCATGTTGGGTTGCGTGGGTGCGCCTCCAGTTGAGGACGTGCTTTGAGCATCAGTGTCCGACATGGTTAGCCTGTATTCCGTTACAGTAGCTGGTAATCCCTTTTGCTGAATGAGGGTAGTCTTTGCTTGTTTCTGCGCTTTTGTGGTAACTTGTGGGTATTATTGTCTCCGTTTTGCTGTTGGTGGCAGTCTTTGCTTGTTTCTGCACTCTTTGCTCTAGCTTGTGAGTGTTATGGTCTTCTTTTGCTGTTGGTGGCAGTCTTTGGGCTGGTTACAGGTCTTATTAAGCCTGAGCGTGAGGTTAAAGGCGAGGTTCCCGCTTATTTTCTCATTCACAGTCCTTGCCTGACTCTAAGATGGCCGCCGTGATGGAAAACGTGGGTTTATTGGGGGCTGGCGCCTGACTTAAAGATGGCCGCCATGTTCTCCGGCCCCGGCAGCCTCTAACACGTGCACAGGCCGCGCTGACACTTCTGTAGCGGCCGCAGACGCTGCGGGACTCACCCTCGTGGTCCTCCGGCCTCGGCGGTGATGGAGCGCTCGCGCTCACCTTGCTGCCGCTCTGCAGGGCTCTTCACGTCTTTGGCGGGGGTGGAGCATTTACGCTCGCTTCTCTGTTGCTCTGCTGGGCTCGCGCTTGCCTCACGGTTGCTCTGCTGGGCTCCACACTTCTTCTGCGGCGGGGGCGCCGTCGCGCGAGCACTTTCTGGTGTGCTCTCCTTCACTCCGCTCTAGTGGTGAGCCAGGATGGCGCTGTAGGCGTCGGTCCGTTTCGCGCTCTTTCTTATGGCGCTTCTGGAGCTGCCGGCTGGTCGTTTGGGGCCGTTTCTTGGCTGGGCTGCGCGACGTTGTGTGTGGGATCGACTTATCCCACCCTCGTCGCCATTGTCACGCCTGTGCCCGCCCAAATCAAACACAGCACACAGAGCTCGGCTGAGGGTAACTTACTTTATTCCCTGCCAGGAAGCTACTGGCTTACAGGCTACTCGCTCCTCCTTTTCCTGTGTGTCCATTTCCTGTTCCTCACTGCCTGACCTGTCTGGAAGGTCAGGCATAACGACGTGACAGAGTTCAGCAACAAAATTCCACCTCCCACCGTGTAGTGGAGTATACCACCCGCCGCCTTAGTTATTTCTGTTGTTTTATTAGACAGCGGCATAGGAAATTGAAAGGAGCCGGGTAGCAGGGCACATGCGCAAAGCTGTGTCTCGCAGTCGCAGACCCTACTGCAGGTTTCACTTTCTGAACTGCCTCTCTCTTGACTTGTGCATGTGCTCCTGTGTGTCCAGCTCCCAGGAGCTGCAGGCCAAGGTAATCCAGAGGCTGGATGCAGGAGGCAGGGGCGGGTTGTCGACCTCGAGGAGCTGCAGCCAGGGATAAGGTCTCTGAGGCGCTCCACTGCCCAACTCATTCCCAAACCTGACAGGTAGGTGGCGAGTACCGGGGGTGTCAGGGTGCCCCTTGCTACTTCTGCTGGTTCAGATAAGGGTGCCGGGTGGACCCATGCGGTGTTGTCATGTAACTGTTTGTTTTGTTTCTGCCTCCGCTCGATAGCTTTACCAAACAGGAGGTATGACTTGCAGGAGGCCTCGGCTGAGCTTCCCGGAATCATCCCCAGCACCTCTGCTCAGCTTTGGGAAGCGATAGCCCATCTCCCCATACTGGTGCCCCACAATGGCCCGGCCTTACCCCAGATTTGTGGCACAAGTTAATCTAATTATAGTGCCGAGCAGAGTGGAATTTCACTGAGTTTCAACTCCGCAAGCTCTGCCCACCCTTATTTAGAATCCCTCCTAGTACGAACCAGGCCGTCAACTTTGGAAGGAGGCCTGAACATCTGTTGTGTGTGTTGCCCATCTGCCTGTCGTTGCAGACACTGCGCTTAGAAGTAGCCTTTGGGATGCATGTGTGCCTGGTATATAGAGATAAGATTTCATGGCACTGCAAGATATAGGATTCTCCGTCGCAAAAGGCAGGTAGGAGCCTAGGCTGTTGGATATTGAAAAGCAGCTTACAGATTGGAGAAACTCTAACAAATTAACACATAGCACAGAAGCACTGCGACTGAACATGCGCAGACAGGGCTGTGGAAAAATACTGTCAAAATGAAAATAACAGGGCGCAATGGAACGGAATTCGGGCAGATTCGAGCAATCTAGAAACAATGCCAAAATAAGCGAGCAGAATGTCAGACCCCTGGTTATTTATAGGATATTGATCACATCATGGCGTAGGACCGTGAGGTCCCCCTGTGATTTCTAGGCTGCAGACTGCCAAAGGGTAAGAAAGCAGGGCAGTGCACTGACGTCATTGACCTCGACTCGGAAGTAAAGCAGAACACCAACAAAATAATACCAACTCGTGAAGAACTGCAAGGACCAAAAGAAAATAAATCAGCCCCTGAATACCAAAAACAAGGGGACTAAAAGAAATGGCTGAACTGAGACTGCGTTTAAAGGTTTGTGGAGGACAGGAAGATACAGCAGTTCTAGAGATGTCAGTGAAGGGAGACTCTAAATCAACACAGAGACGAGGGAAAATACGAGGCTGAAATAAACACCTCTTGTGGCAAACGATTCTTAGTCGCGCTGCAGGGATGAATCATCGATGTGATTAAAAGCCAGACTGATTATTTATTAGCCTTAAAATAGTGCATGTACTGTGATCAACTGGATGGCGATCATTTATCTGGAAGATTTGGTTTCTACTCTTTGAAAAACCTATTTCTACATATCAAATATGCTTTCCTTATATCCTGTTGATGGATATTTAGTTTGACATGATACCTCTGTAACTGATGATTGTCAAGAATAACGAAGAACATCATAAGTACACATGGTATATTGATTGGTTTCCGACTAATGAGGCTAATTATCTATTATGAATGACTCTATACTCAGAATATTTTTCCCACAATTGAAGTTAGTTTTGCACTTTGCTTTATGTAATCACTGGGTATCAGTGGATCAAATTCAAGGTCTCACAAAAAAGACACATGGGAATATCACTGAGAGTTAAAGCTACACTTAAGCAGAACCAGATTTAGGAACTAATATGCGGTTAGGCAGAACAGGGAACTAAAAATGCAATCGAGCAGAACAGAATCAGGAACTCGGACAGTGACATTAAATGCACTCTTTTTGTCCAGCAAAACAGGGCCAAGAGAAGCTATTGACCAGATATGAAACATTGAGGTGGAAGCTGGCAAAGAAGTGTCTGGAGGTGTCATTTGAAGTGAAAGAGGCCTGTGAGCATACAAGATATGAAAAGTTCAATATAGAGTAGGAGTCAGTAAAGTGCCACCTACTGCCTGCTATGTTAAAAATATCTGTACAGGGGCATAGAACAACCGCAGAAGTCACACCAACTCCAGATGTAAAGATACTCTCCCGGTACTTTGCCATCATCTGGCCAGTGAGTGCAATCGGGAAAGTCAGCAAAGAGGTTAGGCCATTGTCATCTTTAAACTCCACCCTCACCCAGCCGCACCGCCCACCGCTCTTACCTGCATGGGCCGCTCCTGCCAGGGAGATAAAATAAAACAGCACGCAAAAAAGCTTCAGGAGAATTCCACCCAGAGCCAGAACTGCGAATCAAGAGGCAGCAGAAGTTGTGTGAACGTCGGTTACAGATGGATATCAACCCAGGAGGTAGTAGGCTATAGATGGTGCAGTATGTAGAACTAGTTGAAATGCCAGGAAATAGACTGGAGCTGAAGTAACGATCAGGGAGCAAAGAAATTGATGAAAAAGCTTCCTAAAGTGTCAAGAACGCAGGGAACAACTCCCAGTAATTGGTATTCTGCCAAGTAATATCAAGCAGATGTCAGTCCACGGGTGCTCTTTTGCTTCCGTGGGGAACACTACTAAAATCCCACCCATCAGCGTTGGATTATTTACAGGAGAGCCAGTGGGAAGAGCATGGTAGCCATAGCAGCCACAGAGGAAGCAGCAGAATGACATATTTTGGGTCCTATTGGCAGGGCTTTAAGTGGGATGAAAAAACTTGGGGGTCTCTCAAAGGGGCGTGGCCAATGTTATTTAGGGCGTGGCTTAAAAACAGGTAAGCTAAAAATCTGTGCTTAGTATAGTGTGTTGCCCGGCTTGTATTTTGCTGTTTCTGTCATTGCATCCTGATATATGATACAACAGGTAACATCATACCTACAACTAGTCAGGACCATTGGCTTTTGTCAATGGTTGTTAATTGCATAAGATAAATAAGCAGCAACTATGGCTTATATATAATATTTTTAAAAGTTTCCACTCAAAGCCCTAGTGACACCACTACAATGTTGCTGCTCCTGCGTTTAAAAAATGAGAAGGGAAATACAGAGAGAAAAGTACTCTCTTTAAAGGATTTCCCTTCCCCTACAACGCTCACCTGGCATGAAATCATGCCGTAACTTCTCCACTAGTCAGCAATGAGCGGTGTGAGCACCCACACATTGATGTACCTGCTGTCACTGCAGTCTGGAAAAAAATGGACCGCCTGTGGTAGGGCCCAAAACCGAGTCTGATAGAGGCCCGTTTCGAGGCCCCCTTTAAAAAACTGCCGGTGCTCAGCACAGGTGAGACCCGGCCCACTTAAAGCCCTGCCTGTTGGTCATGTAGACCATTTTTTCTCCATCTAGTGTTAGGTTTTGGCTGGCTTCCTTGCCCTACTTTCAGTTACAGAAGTGATATCTCACAAGCTGGACTGAGAGCCCCCATGTGTGCCAGAAAAGAGCGCATAGTATAAAAGTCCATATAAAATCTGAAAATTATACTGTGCGTCTCTGACCTTCGTCAATGTTTTCTACACCTCTGAGATTTCCTCCTCCAGGTTGTATGTCATCATCTCACATGCACATCATGGCCTAACTATTGTGTACAAAACTCTGTTGGAGGTACATTTCCTATTATTAACTTCAATGGAGTGATATTTTTATAAAACATATTTAGAACACTAAATCAGTGTCAAATGATATGAGGCAGCATTATTCTGGTGTCATTTTCTCCTCTGCTGAATCGAGGGGATACACCTTGTGACACCACGGATGTCTATTTGAGGTTAATTTAATTGTATTCGATTTTCAGAATTAATTTCTGTATGAGTGAGAAAAATCAATCAAAAGCGTGTTTCATCAATATTGAAAGGGATATTAATCTTCTTCAATTCACACTTGACAAAATTATATAAACGCAGTAACACTCTCGCGATCAAGATTATGCTGATGGAGAACCCTTACCCTCAAGTATTGGGAGGCCTGGGAATCCCTGTACAGTCTGCAGGACAGCAAAGCAAAATCATCAATAAGTTTTAATAGGACTGAACAGTACCCTCTCTTGGTTGGACTATCTGCCCACCTCTGCTAAGGCAAATTAAAAATTATATAAATCTTTATAAAATTAATATGTGTTATTGAAAAACAAAATGTACACTAATAGGACTGTAATTTTGCACATTTTAGAATATTCTGGTTAGGGAGGCTTATGATTATTATTATGAAATGTATAAAGTGCAATCACTTCTCCTGGTGAGTTATTGGTGCGGTTGCGCTTCTTCATGGTATCACAGCAGAGGAGGATGAACACAATTTTTGTAAAAAAACTCAGGTACATATTACCAAGCCTGGCGATATTAGATCATAGCCGCTTTAGCGGCCGTATTCGGCCGCTAAGCGGCGATAATTATGTTAGCGACAGCTTTGAGGCAATAGCGAGCGGTTTGGGGCCCGCTTTGCATGTCAGCGATATTTATCGCTAATGACATGCAAAGTGGGCGTACCCAACCAGTTAGCGACTGAAAGCAGTCGCTAACATCGCATTCATCTATTAGCAAGGCAGGCATAGCATTAAAAAAAAACGAATGCCTGCTCAGACCAGTTCTTAGCCATTATATCCAATGGGAGGTGGATAGTCTGGCTAAGTAACCATTGGCAATAATGCGTGAATATCGCAGAATTACCAGCGATATTCACATATTTCACCGCTAACACCTGACATTTTATTGCATTTGAGATAAACAGTGCTAATAGCACGTTATCTCTGCAATAAAATCAGGCGTAGCACGGCGATAGGAACACTGTCGCTAAGCTTAGTTAGCGATAAATATCGCTAGTTTTTGGTAATATGCCCCTCAGGCTTTTAGAGATTTTCGAGAAAGGGTATCCCAAGTCTTGGCACTTTATGGCGAAACCTGCCTGGCACTGTAGACCTTTGCCTTTTATCACCTTATTCTGGCTGCCGTAACATATTTTCTTGCGCAAGTCTATGATTCTCCTTGCGGATGCTTTACATGTTTTTGGATGTTGCTCACCAAAATAGTAGTAGAGTCTGTTGGGCAGTAAGGATATAACCATGATGTTGCTAGTTTTATCATGCACGACTACTGAACTTACATCCAAGCCATGCCTTCACAATGACAGGTGGCAGCTGATTAACATTCATGGGGGTGGGGCGGGTACATTCCTTTTTGAATGCTCCCCAGTGGGAGAACTGACTGTGAGCTCTCTATGTGTCAATCAGTGTAGTGTCTCATGGTTGGACCCCCTGATTCTCCATTATTGTAAGAAATGTCTATTGGTAGTGATTGCTGCATGAGCGGTGGGGCACCCTTAGTTCGGAGCAGCAATGCTGTTTTGAGTTGGCCAATCCCTGTGTGAAGCCAATTGAACCTGGTCAGCCTGTAACATAGCCAAAGGCAAACAACGAGAAATTGGGTGTATCCCGCTACCCACTGGCGTAACGAAAAGTGAGGGGGCCTCCCTGCACGGTACTTAGGGGGGCCCCCTCCGGGCTCAATCAGGAGCTCTCCCGGCCAGAGTTCAGTGCCGAGGGGGCCCCTTCGCGCTAGGGCCCCCCCCCGCACCGCGTGTGGTGCTGGGGCCTGTGTTACGCCTGTGCCGCTACCCGATGATGCTGGAGAAGCATGAGCACAGCAACAGTTCCTGATTGCCAAAGGGCTCTTGGTTTCCAGCCGACACATACAGTAGATATTATCGTATGCCTGGTATCCTAATGGAAAGCCAGATTGGCAGTGCATCTTTGGTAGTTGGTTACCATGGAACTGCACGACACCTACAAGAAGATACATATTTTATTGAATGGCTTCCTCCAGATCTGTGGGAACCATTGTACATCGAAATGATTAGTTGGCCTGGGACAAACTCTCACTGTCTTTGAATATAAAATAAATGCTTATGCTTATTTAGAATTCATCTTTTGACATGAAATAGATCTGTATGCTCTCTACGCACACACGTGAACAATGGTTGATACCACAGGGAGGATTTTGTTTTGTATCTTCCCTATCTCCCCTACTGTCGACTGAACACAGAAGTAGGCAGACCACCTGCTATAGATAGAGCCTGTCTTATTTAGCCCAGAGACAGAAGCCAGCTATCCAGCACACTGCTATGAGGAGCTTTGCGCGTCAGGTACTGCCCAGATCGGAAGCTTGAGACTGCTGTTCAGCCCATCCAGGTTTTTGCTTTCAATTCATTGATGCACAGTAGGAGAGACATACGGATTTGGAGTGATTGTTTGCAAAGGGAAGCCTGCCTGAGATCTCTCATTTCCCTTGTTACTTTCCCGAAGTGTGCTGTCTCTCTGTGTGGCCTCTGGGGGTTGCATGCTTTCACAACGGCCTCACAAGTGCTGACACCCCACATGAGGCAATTGCATCTGTCTACCATCACTGTATTTCCCCTGAGGCAAAGCCAGCTTGTGCCTACATCATTAAGAAGCCCAGGTACCCCATTGCCCGTGACCAACCGCCCCTTGGCCAAGACCATCTGAACACCAATGCTATTTCAAAATTGGCCAGCCTTGCTTCCAGAACCTGAACAATGCTACGTCTGAGTATGTCGGATTATCACCCAAAACTGGCAGACTGTAGCTTCATGTCCACCAAAGACCTGTCTTCTGCATACAGTTCAACTGTGATCATGGCAACACAGGACTGTACCAGATAGTTATGGTCCAAAGCAATGAAGCCTATTACACGTAGAGCTTATCTCATAAGAACACCGTAAGACTTTAAAGTCACAGACACTTTTTGGCTCCTTTCTTTTTCTCACAACCTAGACACTGTGGTGGGGCTACTCTCTTACTCACACGCAGAATGACACAGACTCAGAATGAGAGTAGTTTCTTTAGCACAGGAGAGGATGCAAAGTGTCAGTTGCTCCTTATTCAGAGGCTTAGTATGTGAGCTATTGATCTTCTTCAATATGGAATTTCTTCTTCATAGAGTTAAAGTATTAAACTAACACTGCCTAGCTGTTGATTTCTGGGAGAGATACATTACAAAGTGAGATTTCTACTCTTTAGCCTCGAGTCTGAATTATGGTTTGACCCTTTTTGTGGCTTAAGGGCCTTTGTCAATGTTTGCATAAGAATTGCCTACTTGCACTTAGTTCCAACAGCTCCAGAGAATGTATCTACAAAGTGTCATAACCAGAAGCTACTTAAATGTCCCATTGAGAAACTTGCCTGTGGGAATTAACATTACTACATCTGCCATTGATATGTTGCTTAAACAGAATTATACGTATTACCTTCCGTTATGTTATGGTTCGAGCACTAAAGCCCAAGAGGGTGTGCAAGCTGTATGTTGCTACAACTAAGAGTGCATAGCATGATTAGCATTGATCTACTGATGCCACAATACAGAAAGCATGCACCTTAATGCTACCACAGGGAGTCCGGATACACTCTCCACTGATAGTGCTCTCTACAAATGTGCATAATATGGACAACGAAGCTAATTTCATTACAAGACCAGAGGCTACCATTATACATTATTCCTTTAATACCACTCCATGCAGCACGTTAAATAATTTTATTTCAGAAATTAAGCATTGTAGAACAGAACATTGATAACATACAACAAGTCCATCACAGAACAATCTGCCTCTTTTAAATGCTGCTCCTCACACAGAAGTACCTTTTAACTATCATTACTAACTGTTTACTAACTGTTTATTATTGTGGTTTGCTGTTTATGCGGTATTATTAACTCTGCTTTCAATTTATGGAATCACCCTTCTTATAATGTCTTCCTCATTTCCTTTAATGGTCGCGATTTTCTTCAGCAAGTGCGTCCCATTAATCTGGCTGTTTATGCTTTCATTTCTCTTGCGGCGACTGTATCATCAGCTGTAACTAATTAAATAATTAATAGCAAGGTGTGCCATACCTCTCAGAGCAGCTTGCAGAGTGAACCGCTCCTTTGCACCTACAACGGCTGGGTTTAGTGCCATGGTTTTACTGCCGAGCCGTCTGGCATACCAGCACAGCGGGCCTCTGGAGTGTGGCTGGCCAGAGCAGCTGTGGTGGACCACTTGATTGCTTGGCTGCATACTCTGGTCCCTGTGTAGGACTTTGGCATGGGCCCCAAGTGCCCAATGCATTTCCTATAGAGAGGACGCATCGACCAGTACCTGGGAGGTTCCTACTAGGATGCAAAAATTAAAGGGAAGCGTTGGGCAACAGCCTAGCCGTCCCAATGCGTAACGTGCTTCCATCTTGGTTTGGTCATTGCCCAATTATTTATTAAAAAAAGACAGGTGAAATTCGGAGACACTGCAACGACATGTTGACAATTGACAGTTGCAGCATCTCCTCGAACAGCTGATCACCATGAAGAATACCTCAGCTGATTGCTCGAACGCCAAATTAACCATATTGTTAAGAGTTGGCAGAATTCTGCTAAAATTTATTGTTAACCTGTTCAGAGTGGCCAGAGCATGGGGAAAAATATTTTGATCTGTAGAGTGCTTAAGAGCATCAGACCAAAGAGTCCCCTAGACCTAGGTATGACAACCTATGGGAAGTAAATTTGATTCTGTGTACATTTATTTCTTGGCCTGGTAGTGGATACTTGGATTTGAAGAAACTTTCCATGAAGTTGACTTCCTTACTTTGTCTAATATCCTATTGACGAGTTTTACAGTAGTTTTGCAGTAACCTTTGAGTTTATTAGGAGAACAAAAACAATGTCTGACACCATATTTTATCCATAATGTGATTCTTGCAGGAAATTGTGTGTTGTGAATTGCATGAGGAATACAATTCCAGGATGAGTGAGGTTCGTCCTGATGGTATTGATCAGCTCTTGATTGTCTTTGTGAATTCCTTTAAAGTGGTTACCTCTGTAGGTATTGCATGGTGGGTGAAATAGACTATGCAACTGGCTGGTATTGATTTACAGAAATTTCAAGCTCACTCTGTGAGGAGAGCTACGGGTAGTCAGTCTTTTTGGAAGGCCAGCAGATTGGAGGATATTTTTAGAGCCGCTGACTGGTCTAATTCCTCAACTTTTGCAAAGCATTACTGTAAGCCATTTGAACACATGTCTGATGTGGTATTGGAAGGCTTGCAACATGCATAATGGTAGCCACCGGTCTTGTAATGAAATAGAGATTCTCTAAAATAAATGTCAAGATTATGTACGTTTCATTAAAGACACGGAGGCTAACATTATCCCTCCCGTCCCGTCCCAGAATTAGGGATATTTATTTTGTTAGACTAGTAAAACTTTTTTTTTAAATTGAATAAGACAAGGATAAGGAAATATCTTTATTATAGATGGTAATTTATTGGATGACTTCATGGTTTTTATTTAGTTGTTCAGGCTTCAACCTGGAAAATGACGTTGTTTTTCTTTTTAGATAATAGCCAATAGTTTGTTTACCATAAAGAATTTTACACTTCTGAGAATTTGCGTTTCCATTGAATTCTTTATCTTTGTTTATCCATGAAAGACGGATCAAGTTTTGCATTTCAAAGATGCAGGTTGTTCTGTGCATGGAATTGTTATATGTTATGGATGTCCTGTTTTAGAATGTTTTTTTTTTGATGGAAAGTTCTTTCAAGTGCTGCATGGAGTGGCATTAAAGGAATATTGCTTAATGTTAGCCTCAATGTCTTTAATGAAATTCAGATTCTCTTGGCATTTAAGTTAGAGAATCTCTATTCTCACCTCATCCTCCCAAGCTCCCCCAGAGCCAAAATGTAATAGAAGACTCGAGAGAATTCAAGGGTAAAAGGAGAATGGCACTGAGAGAAAGGGTAGCCGGTGGGAACAACAATGCCTGCTCTACTTCACCTATAGATAGTAGAGAAGGACAATTTATAAGCGTCAACCATAATATATAGGAAGGCTAGTATCTTTTGAGTATCACATTTACACACCTTCCCTTATCAAACTACATTCTCTTCTATTTTTCTCTTTAATGTTTCAAATGGTAACAAGAAAATGTAATTCTTCCTATAGTATAATATAATGTGCTTTCTCAACTTTCCCTATTGCTCTAATATCTTGTTTAACACTCACTGAATCAGAATGCAATGCATAAATATATTATATATAGAATATATTGCATCGGGTCTCAATGTCTGAGTCGATTATGAACTGCTGAACTCCTCTTAATTGTTCCATTAGTTCAGATCAACTTCAGCCTGCTTTGAACAAATGTCTTTTGCTGTTTTATGAATTTCAAAGGCAAAGACGCCCTTTTGACAAGCTCCTGATGCACAGTACTTCACACGGATACTGGAAAACAAAAAGCCTTTAAACCAGTGAAGGAAAAGTGCACTTGAAAACTCCAAGAAAGGTGCAAGGACTTTTAGTTTCTGACAATTGAGCAGCTCAAACACTTCGGCTGTTGACTCAATGACCTAAGAAAGGTCACAGTGACCTCTAACAAAGCAGGTTCTCAGAGGTACAGGGAATTTTCTCGAACCAAATATGTCCTAGCTATCAGCAAGCAGCTCTAACATGTGAGAAGAAAGATCAGGAAGTCAGAATGTATTTTATGTTGTGACACCATGTCATCAACTAGACAGCATTATAGGAACTCTCAGAGTTTCCTTTGAACTCATCTTTCCCTGTACTTGGTACTTAACTTTCTGTTCACCAGATCCGATAAAGCATGTTTCTTCCTTTTCAAGTTTTACCTTAGTTAGCATCCGATAATTCATATTAAGGTAGGAATCGGCACTACATAGTGCATCTACCTTTCTACTTAGCCTGTCCACTAGTCTTCTATTTCTGACAGCTGCGGAATGTCCTGGAATCCTGAATAAATATTGCAGAAATTAAACTGCTTTTAGGCTAATTTGTATGCTTGTTTGGTAGCTTTGAAGAGCACGTGTCCCCGTCCTCAGGCAGTTTGAGTACAACTAATGCAGGTGACTTTTTCAAAGAGACGATCAGTCTAATTACATTTTGCAGTGGGTGAAAAGTCTTGCAAATTTGAAAACAATTTTAAAAAACGATTCATGTCTGTTTGTAGTCGCCATTCTAATTGCGTTTAAATAGAAATGTCGGTTTCATGAAAAGAAAAAAGAGAAAGCATGAAAAAAGAGAAAGCATATGAAACAAGTTGTAGTTTGTTCAACTTTATTGTATCCTGCTACAGAGGATCGGTAATGCTCGAGTTATCCTCTTGTCAACATCTTTACACAATTATCGACTCCTCTTCTTTAAAATAAATGTCTGTTGTATCAGTGTCAATTTCAAAACTGGTTTATCATTCACCTGGGGAACAAGGGCCGGGGGGGGGGGGGGCATTTCTCTCCTTCTCCAGTTTTCTTGTAGACGTTTTATTGCTTGGTCTAGGGGCTGGACAGGTACTGATTTGTGTTGAGTAAAGTACAATCAGGTTGTCATTCGTGTTGTTTTCGGTAACACTCTAAATTATACATCTGTCTGTCTTTTGAGGAAGCCATTGAAGATTGCCAAATTCAATGTCTTTAATTTTTGTCTTGAAAAAAGTATTTTTCTTGAATTTTTGTGTTTTGTTGCTGTAGTAGTACTTGTTCATACTATGTCTACATCTCTGCCATATATCAGCACTGTAGAAAATGTTAGGAAGTAAGACATGTGTATGCTGTCTGATGAAGTGTGTTGGCGGATGTGCAAGTAAGAGAATTGCTTGACTTCCTTGAGGAAAAGTTTAACCTTGTACGACTGCACATTGGGTTTATTTCCAGGTTCACAATGTCCCATCCCTGAAATGACTGGAAGTGACATAAGAGGATGGTATGTTACGGCTGGTTTCCAAGGTTTGGTGCAATGAGAACATTGCGCGGAAGATGTGTGCTTGGGCAAGGAGACATGACAGGGGTGGGGACTCTGCAGTTTACATATTTCCCCTTTATACCCTTCGTAGGAACAGCAGCAATTTCACTCTGTTCCATAGGGTTATTCAAGTTGCCCTGTTTTAAACTTTGTAAGACTGGCACTTTGTAAAGCTTGTAGAGGTTAAAAAAAAGTAAGTGAAGTTGATCGTCACCCGACTACACAGCTAGCTTGACCACCCCTAGGTTGAATACAGTATTGCAAATTCTCGGTTGCTTTGCGGTGCGCTATTTTTACAGTTTCTATGATGTGTAAACTATTCTGGTGGCGCCTTTATGAGTGTTTAGTTGATAATAATTTGTTTCACATTTTAACCTTGTGTGAAACATCAGTGCTCTTCCTTGTAATACTTTTCTCAACCTGCCATCTTTCTGAAAGGGATTATTTCAGGGTACTACAGAGTGTGTTCTGCTCCTTCTGCCTCAGTTCTTCTGAGACCTCCTTTTCAATGCACCATGGACTATCTTCTTTGCACAACTTTAGCATCCATCCGCACCAGTCAGCTATCTCCTTCTCTCAAGGCAGTCCTCAACTGGCCAATTTTCAGAGCTTCGAGTTTCCTGATCCCAACTACGGTGAAAAGGAGTTAGCCTCCAGCAACCCCATCATGTCACACAAAAGATTTCCTTGGTCTCCACTGAAGTGGGACCACAGGATTCTGATATAGAAGGATTGGCACACTGGCTGGTAGTTTCTGTCCCATTTTAATCTAATGTTGCAGGCAGAGCTTGTGTATTCCAGGGTTGGAACTGCTTATTCTGCTCCCAACTGGTTCAGCCGCAATCTTTGTCTTCTTCAGGTGTTAGTAGGAAGGTGAGGTGGAGCTGGGAGCCTCCGCAAAATCCAAAAGAAAAGGATAAAGGAGAGACAATCTGTTGCACTTAACTATTACCTGAGGGAGGTTGCCCTTCCTGGGAATAATGGAGATGAAAAAGGCAAGGGAGTTTTCCTAAAGTTCAAAAGTAACCTGTGACTCATATCTTCCATACGCTAGAGTCTTGTCCACTACAAAGTCTCTCCAAAAAGCCTTGGAGAAGCACTGCAATTCGCAATGCTGTCTGGGTCGCTTTCTCTGACCTCCATCTATGATCCAATTCATGTTTTGTGGAGCCCCAGCAACATGTAACAGATATGCTTCGCACACAGCCCTCTGCACACACAGAAGAGACATATAGACTGGCAGCATTCATGTTCCATGTGGATGAAGTTAAGGGCCCGGTATCAGGGACTGGCAAATCAATTGACAAAAACACAGAAGAGGCCAATAGGAGACTCTCCCTGGCAGATAACAGGAAAAATGCCTGTCCACTATGATCTGTTGCTGCTTCCTGTGTCAGTCCTTAAAAGGCTGGTAAGCTGATGGTGGTCTTAGTAAAAGGGGAAGCATTTGTTCCAGATCACAGATGCCCGCTCTGGGTTGTACTCTATGCCACAGGAAGCCCACAGCACAGATGCATTATGCTTACGTGTTCTGAGGTGAAAAAGTAAAAAAAAATCTTCAGAACTTGCCATGGGGAGCTCGAAGTGGGGGAAGACACTGTGATTGTATTAGCACTTCATAGTAATTGCAATTATATGCACAATGGTCCTTCAATGGATTGCGAACCTTGAAGGCTGGGGCACGACCCCTGGTATCAGCTGTGTTATGGACACTAATGCAAGCTAACAAAATTGCCCCCCCTGACGTCTTGTTGGGTAGTAAGAGAAAGCCATAATTGAAGTGCAGCAGACCGCTTGGGCCCTTGAGTGCTGCAACTTCTACACTATTAATAGCTAAGCCCTGCATGATGCCCTAAGGTGACCGAATCTTGTGATCCTGGGTCTAGCTCCCTCTGAATTAACTTCTTTTTCTTACTTTGTTCTAAAGACTTTTAATCAAGTTGCTAATGTTGGCTTTTTTTAGGGTGTTATTGATCATTTTATGTATGCTCTTGCTTAGACTTTTAGTCTGACCAGATGCAATCCCCCCCTTTGTGAGCCACCTCCTCAAGCATAATGGCACAATCAGATGTTTCATAAAGCTCTTGAATATGCAACATATGTTTGCGTACTGTGACCTGCTGTGCAAGGCATGTCAAACGTCCGGTTCTGGTGCTACCCCTCTCTTGAAGCAACAGCAAATGAATGCAGCTGCTGAAGATATAAAGAGACTTCTGTTTTTAAGCCTGGATCTATTAATTGGGCTTGTAAGTGAAGGATAGAAATAGAGGTCCTGGTAGGGGTCGGCTGTGATGTTCTCTCCCCAGGACATGCCCCACCTAAAGCCCTGCCGTAGCCCCTTCCCCAAGGTCCGACCTGTGGACGAGATACAGAAGGGGCTAACGGAAGGAACAACTGCCCCTAGCCCCAACCTTGCCATTGCCATTTCTTTAGTGGGGGGGGGGGGTAGATATGGGAGGGAGGACAGCCATGGCAGCTGAGCTTCTTCCACCCTCCATCCCATCACCTCTCCAACTCCACTAACTGAGGAAACTAATCAGACATGATTGTTCCTAGTCCCTCCCCTTCCAATCCACACTTCCTGGTTCATTCGTTCTATTGGTGTGGACAGCTCCTTCATCTCACAATACATTTCTCTCCACAAAAAGCATAGTGAAAGGAAGAAGCTGTGTGTGTGTACCAGCCACGGATCATGCAGGTACAAGCTTTGGGGCGGTGGGCTGGGTGGGAAGGGGATTTCGACAAACGAAGATGAGGTAAAATTAATTAATTAATTAATTTTCCCTCGTCGTCGTCTGTCGAAACACCCCCCACCCCTGCCTGGCCCCACAACCCAGAGCTCTCACTTGCACGAGCCACTGCTGGTCTATACCCCAGCAAGTTGCCAGATGTAGTTTGAATTTGGTCATACTCTTACTCATGCTGTGGTGCATATCACATAGTGAAATATCATGGAATCTTGCTAGGGAACCAAAACAGAGATCCTTCCTCCCAAAATGCTTAGCTTAATGATACCCGGAAAATCTCCAGCAACTGGTGAAGATTTCTAAAGTCTTCTTCAGTGCAGTCACGAGTGCAGTGGTCACACTGAAGGAAGAGAACTTTGATAAGATATCATCACCATGTTTGTTTCGTCTGCTCGTCATGATATATTATTTTCCAAGAACAACCTTGCCAACGGGAGGATTTTTTTCTGGAAAATAAAATACTAAAAGCTCTGAAGTTTAGGGATCAAAAATAATTTTATTGCCCAGGACCAACATGCCTTGGTTTTCAGAAATGGGCAGGAAATCTAGTGACTTCACCCTGCCCAAAATAAAGCAAGTCACCTGATCTGTGTTCTGACTCATCTGTGGCACTGAGCTCGGTCAGAAATTAAGATTAGGCAGAGTCAGGTGAGGCTCTGTGGATACAACGCTGGCACCAACTCAACTCTAAATGGGGCAGGAGAACCACAGGTTTGGCAAGGCGGTGGAACTGCTTTTTACAGAGATTTTCCTGCTCTGTCAAATCCTAAATGACCACAAATATTCCCTACTTTTATGCTTTATACCTCCTTGCAATGTAAGGGAAAAACATGTGAGATGTCAGAAAGCTATATATTTCTCTAACAAACAAAAAAAGAAATGTGGATTAAGTAAGGAATTATTTGAGTACATTTCCCAGGGTTTTCCCAAGTGAGGGAAAAACTGAAATACATGGCAAGGTTATCATCTGTAACGTTTTGCACAGAGGACTGAGTGACAAGCATAGTATGTGCCAATACATTCATCAGACTCTTACAATCACAGAGATGCATACAGTTTGTAGTTTGTTCAAAAACCTTCTATGCACAGAGCCAATCATTGAGCCGTGGCTCACAAAGGTTTTTCACTGTGAATTGAATTTGAGGGTAAGTGAAAGCTATGTAGGTTTGATATGCATGTAAGAGTCTGAGTTTAAAGTAAGGGGTCATTTGTACCACTGGCAATTATGGATCACTCATAACGTCTGGTGATTCAGGGCCATTTTTTCAAAAAACCTGTTTTGTGGATGTTGACTAGGAACAGTAAGCAAAAAATGCAGAGAAATTGAACAGATAATAGCATCCGTCTTCAACCGTTCTACGTTTCCACAAGTCTCCTGGTTAGTATGCTTCCTCACATGTGTGGGTGAGATGGAATACCCACCTACACTTATGCGATACCTGGGAAAGGAAAGGCCCACATAAGCAGCCGCGGAAAGCTCAAGAAAATAGCTTGGGATTTGAGAAGCTCAGGTACATGGGCTATGGATTAGCTGACACCCAAGGTAATCTACCAATCCTAGACATGTTTGAAATCAAGATACTGAGGGGAGTCTATAGAGGTGTGGTTTTTATGGATCCCACTCTTGTTCTTACCCACAATGCCCTGCAAATATCAAAGTGTGGGTAAAACAATTCAGAAAACTCTCAAACGTTCATCGAACAGAGAAGGTCCAACCCAGGGGTCTCCAACCAGTAGCTCGGGAGCTACTGGTAGCTCTCCAGCACCTTCAAAGTAGCTCTCAGAGGTGAAGCCAAACAAAGCCAATCTCAGAGATTCTGTGTATATTAAAGAAGGCATCACTGCTTATTTCACTACCCTTAAGAGTTACAAACAGCCAAACCAATGGCAGGGCCTGTTGATACCACTCAAACACACACTGTGGTGGCCTATCAATCAATCAATCAGGTTTGTAAAGAGCGCACTACTCACCTATGAGGGTCTCCAGGCACTGGGGGAGTTTGTGGGGGGGGATTTGTGCAGCTTTGGTCATTCGAAAAGCCATGTCTTATGGCTCTTCCTGAATGCTTTCAGTGTGGGGCTTCATCTGATGCTGAGGGGGAGTTAATTCCAGGTATTGGCCATGATGTAGGAGAAGAGTGTGACTCCTGTCTGGTTCTGAGGATGTAGAGGATTTTGGCCAAGGCCTGGTCAGCGGAGTGGAGGTTTCTTGTGGGGGTGTAGAAGGAGATTAAGGTATTCAGGTCTGGTGTTGTGGAGGGCTTTATAGGTGTGTGTGAGCAGCTTGAAGGTCACTCCTTTTCGACGGGGAGCAAGTGGAGTGCTTGTTTATGCTGGGTAATGCGGTCTTGTCGAGGGATGCTGAGGATGAGTCTGGCTGCGGCGTTCTGGACAGTCTGAAGTTAGTGGAGTAGAGATTTGTTGATTGCGGCATAGAGGGCGTTCCCGTAGTTCAGCCTGCTGGTGATGAGTGCATGGGTGACGGTCTTCCTTGATTCGGGGGGTGAGTCCATTTGAAGGTCTTGCTGAGTATGTGGAGAATGTTGAGGCATGTGGAAGCTGCAGCGTTGGCCTATGGGTCTGCCACATGAAACATGTTTATCCACTTGAGTTGGGGAGACTTACTGCTATGGTAATACCGTTTGTGGCACTGCTTGTGATGATTCGAATTTTACTTGATTACAAGCACTTAATATTGATAAACGTTTTCCTAGCATTCTGCTGATAACTTCACCTGGAATTTTTTGGTGGTTACTACTGATAATTGTGCTTAGGGTGGTCGTAGTGTAATGTTAATACATATCATCAGCATTTGATAGTGATAAAATATGGTAGTAGCTCTTCCTTGAGCAGAATTAGCTCTCACTACAGAAAAGGTTGGAGACCCCTGGTCCAACCATTCTGCTTTCTCACACTGCTACTGATAAACATAGTAGGAGATATCTGTGGATGGGTCTATCATTACAGACAGTGATGGGCCACGTTTTTGACTTGTCAAAGATTTGGGCTAATCATATCCCATGTGATAAGCTAATCCACACCTGTAGTAAAGTTTTTATCATTAGTGAATGAACATTAGATGTTAGGACTTTTGCTATGCTTTTGGAGTTTTCTGTCACAAAAATTGAAGAAATTGCATTTTTTAAAACCATTTTGAGTAATAAAACTGCAAGGGGTTCATGCAAGTCTCATCACCCTGGATTCCCCCGGGCCCCTAGTTTTCAGATATGTCTCAGGTTGGTAGGGTTCTTGTGGCGAAGGCTGACTGCAGGCCCAAATACTGCACTCATCCTACATGAAGCTCCCCAGATCAAAAATATTCTGTGAGGTTCAGTGGGCAGACCTCTGCTGAAACCCATTGAAACCCTGACACATCTAACCCCACATTTAGGAGAGCCGTCGGCACAGAGATGTGAGTGAAGCCTGGCCTGGATATGGTATGTTCCTGCTTGAGGAGTACTGGAAGGAATTATTGTGCTTTGGGACACAATTGGTCAAACTGAGATAAATGTAACGCTGAACAAATTCTCTCGGTCAGTCAGTCAGGGTGGTGGAAGTATGGCAACCGGAGACAGAAACTTTAAGATAAGTAGATGTTGAAAATATATGGTTGTAGTTGGGTTGGCCACTCCGGATCACCGACAGACCCCTGCCCTCACCACGTCTTCAACAAGGCCGACGCTGTCATCGCACCCCACCTGCGAGACATCATCAACACATCCTTCGACACCACCATCTTCCCGGAGAGCTGGAAACACGCCGAACTCAGCGCTCTACTCAAGAAACCAACAGCGGACCCCACCGACCTCAAGAATTACCGAGAAGACCGTCAACAAGCAGATGGCCGCCTTCCTCGAGACGAACGGATCCCTCGACCCCTCACAGTCCGGCTTCCGGGCCAATCACAGCACCGAGACCGCCCTCATCGCCGCCACCGATGACATCCGAGCCCTGATGGACAAGGGAGAAACAGCGGCCCTCATCCTCCTAGACCTCTCCGCGGCTTTCGACACGGTCTGCCACCGCACCCTAGTACAGCGGCTCAACAACGCCGGAATCCAGGGGAAGGCACTGGAATGGATCATCTCCTTCCTCGACGGAAGAACACAGAGAGTTCGCCTACCACCGTACAAGTCAGAGGCCTCCGAAGTCATCTGCGGCGTCCCCCAAGGTTCATCTCTGAGCCCCACCCTCTTCAACGTCTACATGAGCCCCCTCGCGGCCATCGTACGCAAACACAACCTCAGCATAATCTCCTACGCCGACGATACCCAGCTGATCCTCTCCCTGACCAACGACCCCGCCGCCGCCAGAACCAACCTGCACGAAGGGATGAAAGAGGTAGCCGAGTGGATGACGACCAGCCGCCTGAAACTGAACTCGGACAAGACGGAGGTCCTCATCCTGGGCTCCTCGCCCTCCGCCTGGGACAACTCCTGGTGGCCCCCCGCCCTGGGCACCGCACCCAAACCGACAGACCATGCGCGCAACCTGGGCTTCATCCTGGACACCTCCCTCTCCATGACCAGGCAAGTCAACAGCGTCTCCTCGGCGTGCTTCAACATCCTACGCATGCTACGGAAGATCTTCTGGTGGATCCCCACCGAGACCAGGAAGACCGTCACCCAGGCCCTCGTCACCAGCCGACTGGACTACGGCAACGCCCTCTACGCCGGTACCACCGCCAAGCTCCAGAAGAGACTCCAGCGGATCCAGAACGCCTCAGCCAGACTCATCCTCGACATCCCACGAACCAGCCACATCTCCGGACACCTGAGAGACCTTCACTGGCTCCCCGTCAACAAAAGAATCACCTTCCGCCTCCTCACCCACGCACACAAAGCCCTACACGACCAAGGCCCGAGCTACCTCAACAGCCGAGTCAACTTCTACGCTCCCAAACGCCACCTCCGATCAGCCAACCACGCCCTCGCCGCCGTCCCCCGCATCCGAAGAGCGACTACAGGAGGAAGGTCCTTCTCCTACCTGGCCGCCAAGACCTGGAACTCCCTCCCGACCGACCTGCGCCTGACCCAAGACCACCTCTCCTTCAGGAAGAAGCTGAAGACCTGGCTGTTCGAGCAGTAGCGGCACCCCCCCCCCCCCCAGCGCCTTGAGACCCTACGGGTAGGTAGCGCGCTTTACAAGTGGCAATGATTGATTGATTGATTGGTTTCCTTATGGCTCGAGGGTGATGCCTGCAACCTAAATACAGGTACCCTAAACCAGCAGCTCACGTCCAGGTGTTTTTGTAATCTCCTAAATGCACTGAATCCAGTGTATCTCATGTAATCCCCAAGCCGATATGAAACCACTTTTATCTCAATCTCCAACCAGTTGCATAGCAAGGGATGGGGGTGGCGGTCTGCCCCGGGCGGCACAAGTTTTGGTGGCGGCGACCTCGCCCCGCTCTTACCTACCATCTCGGGAAGGCAATCACCAGCAGCCACCTCCCCCGCTCTTCAATGCGCCTGTTGAGGGGTGGCAGTCGAAAAACTCCCCCTTAAAGTCCTTTACCTCTTTGGAAGGGAAACTATTGCTAAATATTAAGGTTGCAAAGACGATATAAAAATGTGAAAAAAAGTAAGAAAGTAAAGACAAATGAAACAATAACATTTTCTCTGATTGCTTGCTATTTTGGAGATCAGTTGCAAGATGATAAAGTGTACTAGTACAAGATACAAACCCAAATCCACAGAATACCACATGTTGTGAGATAATCATGGGATAAAGTTCAGAAAGAGGGCATTGTGCATCACGTGGGTGGTTATTAGATCATAAACAGGAACAAGGCGGAAGGCTGCAGTGCCAAGGGGGGTTGAGCACTGTTTCTTTGCTCCATGGTCTGCAGCAGAGGAAGAGGGTGCAATCATAATAAGTAGTCCATTTTATTGTTTTTAGTTATTTACAGCCAGGAACATTTTGACATAAAAACAAGATAAGAAAATATCAATTTATCATAAGTTTCTAACTTGAAAAGAGACATAATTGCCTGGTGGAATGCCATCTGTTTTCATCACAGACTTGACACCAATGATATCACTCCTATTTCCCTAGCAATTAACCCCTTCCGTGCTCGTGATGGAACCCCTCCGTCACGAGCCACGGACACGCTGTGCTGGTTCCGTCACGGCGCGGCCGCCCCACCCACGCTGCAGGAATTCCACGCCTACGCGGCACATGGCGGCGCCGCGCGGCCCCCCTCCCCCCAGCGCCGTGGCGGAATTACCCCCGCGGCCAAGGGGTTAAAAGAGATTTACTATGGATTCCTCTTACTACATACATGTCTAAACTTGCTTCCCCAGATACTCCTACTGTTACTACTATTAATTCAGCGGATGAAGTCCGCAAACCGCCATGATCATTCCTTGTTCTTTATTGACAGTCACATGCATACAATGTTATTTTCAGACTCCATTTATTTTCATATTCTCTATAATAATTATATCATTTCCCCCTACCTCTCTCCCCCTGTTTTTCTCCTTTAATTCTTACATATGATGTATATTGTAACCATTTTGCTCCATAATCTTTAATATGTGCTTTATTATTAATCTATGTTCTATGTTGTTTTATTACATTGTTGCTTTATTTCATCTGGTTTCAATAAACTCAAACTTAAAAAAAAAAAAAAATGACATAATCAAAATTTCACCTAAAATTAATTCAATGTACAAAATGGTACAACGGCTATGTTACGAAAACGTAAAGTGCATAGTACTGGCTGCGGCTATCACATGAAACATTTACCATTATTTCACTCATCCGGTAATCCAGATTATTTGCCAAAGACTGTTTACGGTGCAGTGATATTATGAAAAGTGCAATGTGCCAGATGGGGGAACCCCAACAGTTGTGTATTGAACTTAAATGCAGTGAGGGTCAAATGGCTTAGATCACACTATTCTGTGCATTTGAAATTATATACTGACAGAGCATTGTTGTTCATAACTTTTTAAAGGTCCTTCAGAAATTGAAAAAATCTAGCTGTCAACTGGACATGGGACCCTCTGAGACATATTTCTATCGCATTTTGACATTGTCTAATTCCTAACCAGGGAAAGACTGGAGTTTACCTAAATTGCCTTAAATCCTTTAATTTGTTACAGATACAAACTACATGCAGCAGTGATTCAAGTTTGTAATTGCACAGTCTACAGTACAAGGCATCTGTCCCTTTCAGTTGTTCATATTTGTAGGCTTTTAGAGGTATAATACTGCATCGTAGCCTGATTCGATCTATTTTCAACTGGAGACTCATATGGCCAGACAGATGTACGGCCCTCCCGTTGGACTGATAGAGAGAAGTACTCAGATTTGCATGAACCTTTACTTATAGTTCCTGTTGATTGTCATCAGCGTTCTTCAGTCTTGCATTTTTTGTGATTATATTGGAACATAGTTTCGGTGGAAGGTTCAGGTCAATGATTTATTCGGCACACACTGCATTGATTGAATTTGGTACGCATGCACTCAAACAAAGCTTACTACTCTGCATACTTGACCTTATAAATAAGCTCCCTCAACTAGCCAGGCAGGGCCAGCTTTAAGTTTGATATAATAACTTAAAGAATCATATTTTCTCCATGGTCACTTGCTTGCTCAAGTTGAAGTCTAGGCGAATTTGCGATGACGGTGACGGTAAGAGGATACAGTGACACCAGAGGTCACCTCTAACTAATTATAAACCAGTGTGGACATTCTCCTCTCTAATCTGATTCAGATGGTTGAACTAGCTGTAACAAGTATGATGAATTTATAGGGATATTACTCATGTTAGATCTGATCATCCCAAAGCCTATGCCCATGTTCTACAGGTCTGAAGTCCTTTCTCCAGCCACTGTAAGGTGAACTTTAGTGCTGAAAAGTGCTACTCAAATGACCAAGATAGCATAAGAGACTGTCTACGTTAAAAGTATCAATACTCGGGGAGTGGACAGGCTGGCCATGGCATAGGACATGTGTGCTGAAGCTCCTGGGCCCATCAGATGCCCCAGAACCCTTTCTCCTGTGAAAAACGATTCTGCAGCACCTGAAAAGAGGGACTCCCATCCCGGTGACGGAGAAGGCCACCCTTGGTGCCTGGTGACACCAGCAGAAACTGCATTAAATATAATTGAAACCACCTGAAGGTGGTGAGCGATCGGCCAAGATGGCACCCGCTTGGAGCTAAGCTGTGTTCTGTTGAAGGGTGGAGCAGCAAGGAGCTAAATGCAGCCACCGACCTGGGGCTACGACGGTCGAGTAGATGCCAGCAGCGGACCAGAGCCCATGAATCAGCACGTAACCTGACAGCGGTCTTGAAAGAAAAGAGATCCAGCAGCTCTGAGGAGAGCTCGGTCACGACAGCAGCAGATGCTATGGACTGCACTTACTCGCAGTATTTCATGGGGGAAACCCCGTGACAGGTGTACATTTTACAAGCCGATTTCATTGGTGGCAGAGACTGAACTGGTACACCCATACTAGTATGAGTTCATGCCGGGTCGTTCGACCGTGTTGAATCTGCTGGCTGATTCATAACAATTTGGTAGCAGCCTCACCTGCAGTCTGGGTGATAGCCTTGTTAGATGCAAAGAAAGCCTTCGAGTCAGTAGAATGGACATACCTCTTTGTAGTACTGGCTAAGATTAGTTTTGGTCCCAAATATATAACATGGGTCAAATTACTTTATGACAGGCTAGAGTACAGGTGAACAGTCATACCTCCAAATTAAATGTGAGAAGGGGCATTCGGCAAGGTTTTCCACTCTCGCCAATGCTATTTGGGCTGGCGATAGAGCGTTTGGCGGAGTTGGTGTGGATAGACATGCTGGTCTGGGGTTGGCCACAAGGTACAGGTTGGGAGGAGCACATATCATTATATGCTGATGACATTCTGTTTTCCTGATGCAAGCAAGTCAGACCCTTCATAGACTGCGGGATATCCTCCGTATATTTGGGGACCATTCTGGGTTTGCTATCAACTGGGACAAATTCTTATTTTTCCTGTGGGAGACTGGAATCATGAGGAGACCCCTGCTTTGCCACTGTGGGTATAAACATATAAGTTTAAATATCTAGAAGGGAGCCTGCTAGACCGATGGGTCGGCAAGAAACTGATTTCCTTAACATATGGTACCATAATGAGAAACACGCAAGCCCCTCTGTTGAGTGTGTTGGATAGATGGACAAAGGACTTGGGGGACCTAGATGAGGAAGACTGGTAGGAGACCTTGCGATTTCCTGCGTAGGTGACGATACTGGCGAGCCGTCGTCTGATCCAACTCAAAATAGTACACCGGGTCTACTATACTCGCACACAGTTATTAAGGATAGGTACAGTGACAGACACAAATTGCCTTAGAGGCTGTGGGCAATAGGGCACCTTTTTTCACACTCGTTGGAGTTGCCCTCACATATGAGATTTTTTGGAAGGCGGTAAGGGGCTTTCTTGAAGAGGCAATGTGAATACCCCTAGAACTCCAGCCTCGATTGGCCCCGTTGGGCGTATGGAGACCGACTGATCACTCCAGCTATCAGAAACTTTTGGTGAATGTGGGCTGCATGGCAGCAAAACAAGATATGGCTCAGAGATGAGGTTCAGAGTTTCCCCCCGAACATCAGGGCTGGTAGACGGATATGAAACACTGAAGACTCCTCGAAAAATAGATCTACAAGGGCGAAGGGTGCCAGAGGAAATTCAACAAAGTTTGGCGTGGGGGGGGGGGAGGGGGCTGGGATGGGAGGACCATTTAGGTAGGGTAGGGATAGTGGGGTCTTCAAATTCCAATTTGGCCGAGTGGGCAGCGGGGGAGAGCTTTATGGTTCACTCACAAGGGAACTGAGACTTGACTGGGTGGGAGGGAGATAATGAACAATGGACATTGGACAAGGTTAAAATTGATTCTATTCTATATGCATCTGGATACTTGGGTGACTATGGTGATTGGGGACTATGTTATTTTATGAGATGTTTGTTATGTGTGTGTTATCATATATAAACAAAAAAAGAAAGTATCAATACCCTATGAGGAACGAGAAGCCGGTATCTGCTCATTCACTGGCCAATTCATTTTAGCTCTCTCAGGATTCTTATAATAGCCTTGTGAGTTTGATCAAATAGACACCTGCTCATATACCCTGGAGTAGCGCATGCAGCGAAATATGGAGCAGCTACTTTAATTAGTAATTCCCAGTTCTTCATTTGTAAAATAATAAGTGCCAGGGCCCTGACCAGGAGGCCACTGAGCCATGGGCGTCCGCAGAAATTTTTCCAGGGGGGGCAAAATTTTACTTCATCACCATCCTCCGACATGATTGAGCACAAGTATTAAATAAATAAATACAAAATCTAGTAACACAAAGAGCTTAAATAAACAAAGAAACCCATGGGAAGGGGGCAGAGAGAAAAATCTTGTGAGGCGCCACAGCAGAAGACCTGGTAACTACAATGAAACAGAGGAAAAAACAAAAAATGGCCGGAAAAAGAAATCTGATTCAGATTGATGTGGTTCTAGAGAGATCCACATAAGCAAACCTTTCATTGATGATACAGCGGACGATTGTGTCAAATTCAAGAGCTAGTAGGATCAGCCTCGCTAAGCCACATTGTCTAGAACAATATTAATGAAGCAACTCATTAAGTACCAAAGCCATGACTGATTCCATCTATCTACTTGGACAGAGGAATGTCCTCTTTAGAGCCTGTGGAAAAGCAAGAGAGGGAGATCTCAGTGCAGTAGTAAAGGCCAGGTGCAGGAAAACTGAAACGAGGAAAGCAGGGGACTGATAAATGGGTAGGTTTTAGGTGTACTCTGCAAGTCATTGACCAAAAGGCAAACAATAAGGATTGACAGAATGGAGTTTATGGGTTTGGTGAGAAGGAGTTCTGACAGACTTGGGAGTTACATTCAGCTAGGAGTAGGGGGGCAAGAAAATGGAAGATGAGCTTGATGCTAAAAAGGTGATGTGGCGAGAGTAAAAAAGTACTGTAGGGGGGGATGTTATGAGGTAGTCCCAGCTCTTTCTGGTGCTGCTAAAGCTAGGACACAGATGCCCAGGGCTAACAGATACATTTAGGAGAAACGTAATCTGTTAAAGAGGCAGGGCCGGAAGCAATAAATCATATCAAATAAGACTTGCTGGGGATTGATGAGGGATGACCAAATGGTGGATATGGACAAATACAGTTGCTTCTAGTTTTAAGAAAAAGGAGGTGGGGTAGCAAATCAAGTGAACATTCTACCTCTTAATTTGCCTATAGGGTCGGGGTCAGACATAATATAACCTGGAATCACTGAGATATGGCAGTGCTGGCCTGATACTGGTACGTTTGTGAAAGGACTAAAGGATCAGTGTGAAGAAGGTGTCTGGCAGGTCTAAGAGGAGACCAATATGCCAATACAAAGTGGACAGGGCCTAGAACCCAAAGAACTAGGTAAAGTGGTGAGAGAGAGAGAGACGAGAGTCAAATACAGGCTAGGTTATTGCATAGTAGATGGTAATGATATGATGTATTCGTTTTTCATTGACCATTTTATTAGTTTATAAACTGAAGGGTGGGGAATTCTTTTTCGTTTTTTCTTGTCTCAATAATATCATGAACTTTATTTAACTTTAAAGTTTGTCTGCGCTGATTTCATTTCTCCTTTTCGTCCTTCAATGACACGCCAATTAGTTTGATACCAAAGAGATAATTCTCCAGTTGCTAGCCCAAGAGAAGTGGCTTCAAATATGCACACCCCATGTTGACACCATTGCATACACACACATGTATACATGTATAGTCTCCACACCCATTCATGCTAAAGAGTTGCATTTCACACCGACAATGCCCAAATGGAGCTTGAGGTTAAATTTTATTCAAAATTAGTGACACCTCACACAAATCCCAACAGAAGCATAGCACTTTGCAGACACTTCTTCAAAAGAACTGCATCTTTCAAATACACCAAGGAAGAGTTCTTCCTTTCTGAGACACTGCCTGTTGGTACTACATAATTCAGGCGACAAGATGACTGCAAGTGATGGGGAGAATTACTTTTCCAGACCTGGGTTTTGCTTATACATTATTAGCTAGTGTGTACGACCAATTGGTTGAAATACAATTAACCTAGACTACAGCTCCCAGAATGCACTGGTACGGCAAATCAAAGCTGGAAAAGTTGTGTCCTGGTGAGAATCACCTGGTCACCCTATACAAATGACTGATACTGCCCCTGAAAAATGTATATTCGCAGACAGTGCCCAACCACCACAATATCACCAAAGTTCTGCAGTTCACCCAAACGAAGACCCACATAAAGGGTGAGCCTCATATCAATACTTATTTCTTCCAAACAACTTTAATATTGACCCCGCCAAAAAGGTAAAATAACAAAGCCGCGGCATGGGGTACTTAATACCAGCACAGTACTCCCAGCGATATAGCCCACACAAGTGGCTTTAGCTGCAACTCCCTGAAGAGGCCCTCCTCAGAACCCACAAATATGCCACCACAACGAGCTGTCAAATAAGTCATTCTATACTGCACGCCTCCCCCATGCCCCCTCCCCCAATGCAAAATGACAATCCTATTTCTGTTCATGAAATGGGGGCTACCTCACTTCACATTCACCATAGGTACTAAACCAACTTCTAGGCGGAGATGCATCACAAACACACAATGCGCCTCCTCTCAAGTTTTGCATAACCAACTGAAACCCTTACCCCTAATACATAGCATAGCATTCCTCTATGTACCAATATCTCACACAGCCCGAGATGTACTTTAACAAAAATCAGCATCTTCCCCAATTAAATAAACGATTTATCATACCGACACTTTGAGGATACCAAAAATAAGCAAAACATGCTGTAATCTGATTTAAGCAACATTTTGTATCTAAAAGGTGTAAACCAACTCCAAAAAGCAAGAACGTCAATGTCTATTGCTTAAATCCTTACAAAACATAAGGAGTATGGTTTAATCTTCCTCTCTAATCTCTCATCAAGCCTTTAACGTTCTCTTGCTGGTTCTGCACATCTTACATCCACCTTCTCCTCCTCTTTCCCTCTTCATCCAACCTCTTAATATCTCTTGGTGGTTCTTCTCCCTTCCATCCACTTCTCTCTCTTGCCACTCTGCCTATGTGCTCTTGCTGGTTATGTCTCTCTTATAGCCATGACTCCTATCCATGCACTACCTTCACTGCTCATCTCTCCCCCAGCCTTATAACTTTTTTTCACTGGATCTGCCCCATTTACATCTTCTCTACATTTTCATCCTCCTGAACAGTCTCTATTAGTTTCTCACTGATTTTGCCTCTTACACCACCTATTTCCGTTCATCCTCTACTCTTATTCTCGTCTCTTCCTCAAACCTTATTTTGTGGATTCTGCCCTTTAACATCAAACTCTCTGCTATCCCAACTTTGTTGCTTCTCTTTCTCATTATGTCCTTCTTATATCCACCTTTCTCCTCCCCCTCTGCCTATAGCTATGTAGTGAGTGGCAGGAATGAGGTGCGTTGCGTGCTCTCCCCCCGTGTGGTAGGTTGCAGCTGGGGAATGGAATGGGGGTGACGTGGTCCGCGAATACATTGAAGTGTCTGGTGTGGGCATAGGAGGAAGGAACGAGAGGCACAGGATAGCAGTACCGGTAAGTGCCCCACTGTGTTGCCGTGTGCAGAGGCCTCTGGGGTTGGGGAAGTGGGTGAGGGCTCAGGGACCACAGAATAGACCAGCTTGGTTCTAGGCACCCGGTGCACACACACAGGAATCTGTTGTGCCTCGTGTGCACTCACTAGTGCTCAGGTACACCAGGACAGACGGACGAGTCTGGTCCGTGCGCAAGCAGCTCTCAGCACCTGGTGCACGCACGGGCATCTGCTCTGCCTTGTCTGCCCTCACTAGTGCTCAGGGACACCAGGACGGACGGACAAATCTGGTCGGTGCTCAAGCAGCTCTCAGCACCTGGCACACACATGCATCTGCTGTGCCTTGTGTGCCCTCACTAGTACTCAGGGACACCAGGATGGACGGATGAGTCTGGTCGGTGCTCAAGCAGCTCTCAGCACCTAGTGCACACACATGGGCATCTGCTGTGCCTCGTTTGCACTCACTAGTGCTCAGGGACACCAGGACGGACAAGTCTGGTCGGTGCTCAAGCAGCTCTCAGCACCTTGTGCACACACATGGGCATCTGCTGTGCCTCGTTTGCACTCACTAGTACTCAGGGACACCAGGATGGACGGGCAAGTCTGGTCGGTGCTCAAGCAGCTCTCAGCACCTGGTGCACACACATGGGCATCTGCTGTGCCTCGTTTGCACTCACTAGTGCTCAGGGACACCAGGACGGACGAGTCTGGTCGGTGCTCAAGCAGCTCTCAGCATCTGGTGCACACACATGGGCATCTGCAGTGCCTCGTGTGCACTCACTACTGCTCAGCGACACCAGGACGGAAGAGCCTGGTTGGCGGTGGAGCAGTTCTCAGCACTGATGGAAACGACCCCGCTTCTGCTGCATCACAGCAGAAATCACCACAGACTGCTTTATCTCTAGAAGCTTGTATTCCAAGGCGCTATTTCATATCTTAAAACTACTCGTTGAATTGACTTGAGAGGGATGAAAGCTGAGTTTCGAACCATTGCAAGGTGCAGGCTACACAGGGAGCCTTTCCCAGACACACAAATGTGTGAGCTTTGCCACCTTATATACTTACCATGAAAGCCAACAGTGCAGGCAGCAGAAGAAAATCTGGGGGCCAGAGGCATAGTAGTTGCATCGGTACCCTTGCCCCACAACCCTCCACCCAAATGATACACAGACAAGTATGTTTGGGAATAAAAAGTTGCAGGTTTATTTGTGGTAAAAATAACAGAGCGGGTTAACTGACAGGCGACCCCTCCACCCCGCAACCCCTTGTTGCAGGGCGCCTGAAGTAGAGCCAAAGAAGCAGACACTAGTGGCCCTGGCCACGTGTCGACCTGGGAGGCAAGCCTCCCCCGATGGACCTATCGTCCACCTGCCCCGCCCACCTCTGAACAAGGGAGAGTCAACTCACACCTTGCCCAGCTAGGAGGGGCGTTATTAGCAAACCCCCGGTTGCTCAGGTTTACAACCGCCCTAAGGACTAACGGGGTGCCGTTGAACCAAGTCCCCAAGAAGGGCCCCTTGGCTATGTATGACTCAGTATTGTGCCTCTCGCACTGTGGCTTCAGGTCCTGTTCCTGCGCCTGTCCTGTATGGGGGTCGCCTTGTAACTCCTCCTGCAACCTGGAAGACAAAAACATCATTACTATTCCCCCCTCCCCACTTCCCCCTTCCATCGGGTGAGCGGTAGGGAGGGGAGTAAAATTGCGGGCCTCGCGTCCGGCTTCGTGGGGGGAAGTGAGGGAGAAGGAGGGGGCTCGGGGCCTGTGACTAGGCTGGCGAGGACAGCCAGGAGCGACCGACGGGGACAAGGGGCAGCAGCAAAGAGGGCGCCAAGGAGGAAGTGCGCCCCATATCAGTCCCAGCCAAAAGGGGGGGTGGCCTGGATGTCCGGCCCCGCCCACCCACCCTCCCCAAGGCGGGCCTGCGGTTCCCTGCGCACTACTACGGGGTTTGCCCTCCTATGGGGTCCCCTGCAGGGACCGCGGGCCTCCCGCATAGTAGTTGCATCGGTACCCTTGCCCCACAAGCCTCCACCCAAATGATACACAGACAAGTATGTTTGGGAATAAAAAGTTGCAGGTTTATTTGTGGTACAAATAACAGAGCGGGTTAACTGACAGGCGACCCCTCCACCCCGCAACCCATTGTTGCAGGGCGCCTGAAGTAGAGCCAAAGAAGCAGACACTAGTGGCCCTGGCCACGTGTCGACCTGGGAGGCAAGCCTCCCCCGATGGACCTATCGTCCACCTGCCCCGCCCACCTCTGAACAAGGGAGAGTCAACTCACACCTTGCCCAGCTAGGAGGGGCGTTATTAGCAAACCCCCGGTTGCTCAGGTTTACAACCGCCCTAAGGACTAACGGGGTGCCGTTGAACCAAGTCCCCAAGAAGGGCCCCTTGGCTATGTATGACTCAGTATTGTGCCTCTCGCACTGTGGCTTCAGGTCCTGTTCCTGCGCCTGTCCTGTATGGGGGTCGCCTTCTCTTTTTCCACAGCCCTGGGCGTGGCACCCGCTGCGCCCAGAGCCCCCACTACCTACCCTTTAGTTCCCTTCCTTATCTACATCCGGCTCTTTCTAGCGCTTCCCCCAAGTCTAAGAGGAAAATCGCCATCCCAACTTTGGACAAATGCACCCCATCGGATTCCCAGCAACCAATAGACTTGGCATGCAGCAAGCCATGCCTGATAAAACCTATGCCTCTTTGTTCGCTAAATTTGCGCATTGCCGCGTTTACGCGCCTGCGGGTTATTTCCAGTGCTTCCCGTGATATTGCCCCATGCCAGATTGGTCTGGGGGAAATCTCTGACCAGTAGATGTTGCACTGTCCTAGCTCGCCGCTCAGGGTGCTCAAGTCTTTCCTCATTGTATCTAACAGACGCCTTTTGCCTAATGCGACCAGGTCGTTCCCTCCCAGGTGCACCACTAGAATGCTCGGCCTCTGCTTGTGTTCCCTCACTAATCTACGCAGCGTCCCTAACAGTGCAACCCAGTGCATCCCCGGGAAGCCGAACCATGATATCTTGGTGTTGGTAAGCCCGTGCTTCCATGTGGTGGCATTCACCCATCTCGCCAGTCTCGTGACATAGGAGTGCCCCAACACCCACACCTCTTTCCCTGCAATAAAACACAGTGTGTTGTAAATTGTATTTTATTGACATACTTCAAAGGCACTGCAATGACAAACACACACCACGTGGCTACCAAATTGTGAACCACCATGTTACTTAAGGCATGATTATTATTATTTACATTATTTACACATCATTGACCACCTGTCTGCTCACCGGGAGTATCACACTCAGCGGTCTGACATACCTCCTGTAGCAGTTGGAGTGCCAACGACCCACTTTTTTAATTGTTTCATCAGGGAGGCCTGCCCTGAAGGCCGTGGTGGCTGCGCCTATCCTGAAGGAATGCGTGCTAAACTTGGCCCCTTCTATTATGTATCCTGCCAAGAACAAGCACCCCTGCATCACGTGGTCCACTTGATACTTAGTGACTGGGGAACAATCAGAGTGGATAAGTAGCAGGCCATCTGACTGGGGCCGGCGAGGCAGGAACGCGGCCAGCAGAGCCACCGGGCAATAACTGTCATTCCCCAAACGCTGCAAAGTGATGGTCCTGCCCTTGCCTGATTGGTCTGTCTTGGAGGAATGTAGGAAGATCTCAACTGACTCTGCTGTTGCGCGGGTGTTCCTGAACGAGATGGCCCTGGAGTTGGACTCTTTTTTAGACCGTGCCACTAATTCGCTAATCCTAAATGCTCCGAAGAATGCTAGACTAAACGTTACTGCAAAGAGGGCTGTCTCATAAGCGGAGCTCGTAACTGCCGGCAAGGCGTCTATCATGCTCTTCAGGGTGTCATAATCAATGGGGGCCCTCTGGTCTGCCAATGTGGGCATCACTCTCGCCCAGCCTTTGAGTGCCGCCCTGGTTGTGAACTCTGTCGTGGGGTCCTTCTGACCTGACAATCGAGCATGGTGCCCGATGGCGGACAAATGCCCCGCCATCCATGAGTGGCTCTTCCCTTCATCTTTTGCCCAGACCATGAACGCCTGCACTTTCGCAAACTGCCTAGAGTCCTCCCGCTCCCAAGGGCCCATGACTTCGCAGAATGTCCTCACACAACTTTGGTATCTCCTCATCGTTCTAGGTGCTACTGACATCTCGCCTAGTTCTCTGATGCGCTGCGCCACCGCAGCAGGAGCCATAGCCGAGCCGGGAAAGGCGTCATCTCTTCCCTCGCCCTGGGCCACGCCTCTCGGAACCGCTGCCAATGGAAACGGGAAAGTGCATCAGCAGCCGTGTTTAAGGCTCCCGGAATGTGCTTAGCCTTGCATTCCACATTGTTATATAAACACACTTTGACCAGTTCCCTTAATAGACATAACACAAGTGCACAAGATGCTGACTGGGTATTGATGGCTTGGACTACCGCCATATTGTCTGACCATAAAACCACTCTTTTCGCAGACAGTAAGGCCGGCCAGAGGTGAAAAGCCACCACAATCGGGAATAGTTCTAAAACTGTTATGTTGGAGGTATTCTTCTTCTTCCTCCAAGCATTAGGCCACCCCGCCGCGCACCAATCTTTGTCCAGAATTGCCCCGAAGCCATCCCTTCCTGACGCGTCAGTAAACAACGTCAGTTCCTGGCTGCTGGTCCAGGGTTCCCTCCATATCACTGATCCGTTGAAATGTTCGAGGAAATCCCCCCACACCTTAAGGTCCTCCTTGACCCCAAAACTCAACCTCACTTGGTGGTGCCTGCGCTTGATCTTTGCTGCTGTCCTAGCCAACCTGCGCGCGAAGGCCCTGCCCGCAGGTATCACTTTTGTAGCGAAGCTTAATCTCCCGTGCAGGCTCTGGATGTCGTCTAGTGATACCTTGTCCTGCCCTAGCACCTGTTTAATTTGGGCCGCTAGCTCTGTGACCTTATCTGCCGGGAGCCTGGCCTCACCTGATAGCGTGTCAATTTCTATCCCCAGGAACACTAAGGCCTGCGCTGGACCCACGGTCTTCCCTGGAGCCAGGGGCACTCCCAGATACTTTGTCATTCTCTGGAATTTCGCCAATGCCTCTGCGCAATCCTCTGACTCTGCTTCGCCTACAAACAGGAAGTCATCCAAGTAATGGGTGACGCCTAGTACACCTTCCACGCTTTGCAGTACCCATTGTAAGAACGTGCTGAAGGCCTCAAAGAAAGCGCAGGAAATGGAGCAACCCATAGGCATGCATCTGTCGTAATAGTACTCATTGCCCAGCCGGAAGCCCAGTAAGTTCTGGCTGCTGGGGTGCACTGGCAGGAGCCGGAACGCAGACTCAATATCAGCCTTTGCTAACCAGGCCCCTTTCCCGGCCCTACGCACGAGGTCCATGGCCACATCGAATGAACAATATGAGACAGAGCATACCCCTTCTTCAAGGTTGTGATTAATTGACTCCCCCTCTGGGTATGACAGGTGGTGGATCAGCCTGAATGCTCCTGGCTCTTTCTTTGGAACTATCCCCAGCGGTGATACCACAAAGTTGTCTAGTGGAGGTAGCGGGAAAGGGCCAGCAACCCTCCCCAGCTCCAGTTCCTTGCTAACTTTGGCTCTTACTACCTCAGGGTTGTCCCTGGCCGACTTCAAGTTGTCTGCATCTCTGGCGGCCGGGGGACCTACGTATGGGATAATGAAACCTTCAGCAAAACCCCCCAGAAGCAATCTCCCATCAATTTTGTTGGGGTATCTGTTCAGTAACGGCATCATTCGCTCCAGTTTAATCGGTGAGGGCCCTTTCGCAGCGCTTAATTCTGGTGAAACTAGCGGACATCCTAGGGATGCGCCTGCCGTGGGTGTTTCGTTACGCCACAGGATGCCGAGAGGGGGGAAGGGGGGGTGCCAGGGGAGGTACTTGGGCGCGCTGGGGTGGGGGGGGATTACTTGTGTTGCCCACCCCTGCCCCCGTGATGATTGCCTTGTCTCTGTCCTTTGTTAGACCTACATGACCCCGCCTGGTGCTGCCCTCCGCAATTGCTACACGTGTGCGTGAATCTACAGGAACTCCCCCAATGGCAATGTCCACCGTTGAATAATCTACATGAGCCTGTGGATGACCCTGTGGATGACCCTGATGGAGGTTTCCCGCTTCCCCTCTTCTGACCTCTCCCCCTGTGGCCCCCTCGAAAGGGCGGCATCTTATGTTCCTGCTGGGTTGTGGAGCTGGTTTTGTCAATGGGTGACGCCTGGCTTTCCTGTGTCTTACTGTTAGTCGTCACCCCTTGGAGCGCCCTGGACCCCATATGGTCCATCCACAACTGGACCTCTTTATGGTCCCAACGCATGTTAGGAGATCTAGACATCTTTTTTCTGAACTCCCTATCATACTCTAACCAGCCTACACCTCCCCACTTTTTTGCCTCGTTGTTTATGAGCCTCCCATACTGTACCAGCGCTGGTCCTTGTTCGCTAAACTTCTCCATAATGACCGAGGACAGTATTGCAAAGGCCTCCAACCAATTATCAATACTCTTTTCTGGCCAAGGCTGGTATCTCACTTTCTTTTCATCTTCTTTCACACCTGCCTTGCGTGCATCTGCCCCCTGCTGACCCAGCATCAGTAAAGAGAAGATATCTAAAAATTCTCGCCTCCATATTAATTCCTTTGCTGCCTGTGGTACTTCCCAGGACAAGCAAGAGCGCCCTGATAGTAAGGGGGCGTCGAATTGCACATCATCGTCACCTGGCAACGCTGGGGAGGGGGGTGGTGGCGTGGAATCAGGTATCGATGTATTAGAAGGGGGAGCTGGCGCAGCTGGGGGGGGGGGGCTATCGAGTCTGGTGCCTGTGGTGGCAGGGGCGCGGGCACTGCCGGAGTTGCTGGCGTGACTAGCGGACCCGGGGGGTCAACAGGGTATGTCGGAGGTGCGGGTGAGATGCTGGGTATGCCGGTGCCCTCTCGCCCCCTCCCAGTATCTCCCGATGCATTATGTTCAACAGCACCGACTCCCCACACATTGGATGGTAGACCCCCCCCCGCTAGGCCCAGGCCTCACACTTTCCCTCATTTCTTTCATGAATATTTCCAGTGTGGACATCATCTTACCCAGATCGCTTCTGGTAGCATATTCCGCCGCCGGGGGAACGTTAGAAGGCAAGCTTGATGGGCCAGGGGGCTCCTGTGCCCTGGTTGACACGTACGAGGTGCCCGGTACGTCATGCACCACAGCGACTGCGGTGCTAACAGTGCCCTTCTTTTTAGGCGGTGGCGGGAAGTCTTTATTCGTGGGCACCTTAGCTCTTTTGGACGCTCTAACGTGTCCTGTACTATTGGTATCCTCGTCTTCGACTGCAATAATGTCATTGTTCACACATGAATTCGCCGGGTTGACCTTCAGTAAATTGGTGGCCCACGCCACCCCGTTCGTCTCGACTAACTGAAGGAAAATCGCCGCGTGTGCCGCCTGCGCTTCGGTAACGGCCGTCCCTGCTCCTGACATCGTGCCGCTTCCTGCAAAGAAAAACGTCGTGACTAATGGACCTATCCTCATATGTATCCTCAACCTTCGAAATTAACACTCTCATCACCTTCCAATACTTACTTCAGTTAGAACTGTTAAACAAAGAGGAGGGCCACGCTGTTCCTTGAATGCGACGCAGCGATGTGATATCTGTCAGGCAGGTGTCCCGGCCCTGTAAATATTGATATAAACCATTCACGTTAGCCCAAACTTTGTTTGGAGCTGGGAGCCTGTCGGCAAGGCAAAAGCACCGTTCCAGGACACGCCACAGTTACACAAGACTAGGAGGACCGGACCATGAACACCGGCCCCCTAGGATGCATATCCCTACCCCTGCAATGGCCAACCCCCGTTGTGACTCTTACCTTCCGCTTGAGGGGGGGGGGGGGTGCACTGTACTCCCGTCGCGGTATGTCACGATCTTTAGTTGCCTGGAATTGGGGAACACGCAGTTATGACATGCAGCAGGAATATACAATTTATTCATGACATTCCTTCCCCTTCTGCACACATTTTGAAGTAATTAACTTTGACGTGCGCCGTCTGCCACAAGAATGAACAATCTACGTCCTTACTTTCGTTCCCCTGATGCACACATATTGACTGTGTTGACACGACATGAAGTGGCACGACATGAAGTGCCCCTTCCACTTATTTCTACAACCTATTACTACCTTGCACCGTGAAAATTGCTAGTGCACGCGTAGGAGCAGTGACCTTCATGACTTCACTTGGTAGGGGAGGCCTCTGCCAGTGCTAGTGCCACTTATTTTGCATTATCTGTGCCCTACACCTCATTTACACATTATTCTGTGTGGCCTCTGCTAGTGCAAACCATTTTGCATTATTCTATGTCCTGCACGTAATTTACACATTGTTCTGTGCCCTGCACGTAATTTACACAGGCCAAACCGGCCCTTCGCCGCCCTTTCCGTGCCCCCCCTACGTTATTCTGTGCCCTGCACGTAATTTACACGTAATTGCCCCCCCTAGTTCGCCCCATGACAATAGGCGATAGCGCTCGAAAGCGGCCATTACCCGGCCGGGTCGTGCGTGGGGTTGTGGCGCCTGTAAGCGGCGCAATACACCGCAGCTAGGGCTGATTGCGCCGAACAGCGTCTTGTTTACCTGTCCGGGTGCGAGTATTGTTGGGGTGGTGGCGCCTGAAAAGCGGCGCATTACACTGCGGCTACAGCGGCTTGTTTACCTGTCCGGGGCTAGAATTGGAGATGGCGCCGGCTGGGGGGGGTGATGGCGCCTGAAAGCGGCGCATTTACACGGCCGGGGCGAGGGGGCGATGGCGCCTAAAGGCGGCACCTTTGTATGTACGGGGCAAAATCCTTCCCCTCATGTGCTCCCAAGCTCAAGCGCTGGCGCCTAAAAGCGGCACCCGTAAACTGCCCAGACTGGGGGGGTGATGGCACCTGAAAGCGGCGCCTTTACACGGCCGGGGGGAGGGAGCGATGGCGCCTAAAGGCGGCACCTTTGTATGTACGGGGCAATATCCTTCACCTCGTGTGCACCCAAGCAACATGCGCAGGCGCATAAAAGCAGCACCCGTAGACGGCCCGGGGCTGGGGGCTCACCACCCGTGACTGCATCAAGCATTATTTACATTTATTACGCACAACATTACCCGTCCTGCCGCTGGAGCTCGTTGCATGAAGCATTATTACATTCATTACGCCACAACGTGTCTATCTTAACAATTGTTCGTGCCTAGCAAGCGCCGGTCTCACTCCACCACTTGTCCGTTTAAATATCTTCCCCTGTGGCTGGAGCTCGTTGCATAAAGCCTCCTTTTACGTTTTCTTTAGCGCAGGATGTTAAACGTAACCATTGGTCGCGCATAGTTAAGCGCTGGCCTAACTCTACCGCTTTAAATCTTCACCCTATGCTTGTTTACTTAAATCTTCACCCTATGGCCAGTGGCGGCGGACCCACACGCCGATCCCCACCACAGCCGCCCGTCTTCCAGCTGCATCGCGCCGGACACACCACCCGTGGAAGCGCAACCAGTTTACTCCCTTAAATTATCTTCCGGCTGCATCGCGCCGGACACACCACACGTGGAAGCGCAACCAGTTTACTCCCTTAAATTATTTACCCCGTCGAAAAACACCGCACGTGGAAGCGCCACAAGTGGATTTCAATTAATTATTTTCCCCGTAGCCAGTGGCGGCGGACCCACACGTTGATCCCCACCACCGCACTCGCCTTACACTGCCTCGCCCCGAAACACAGACCCTTCCCTAACAAAGGCACCATTCATCGGCGCCTTTCCCCCCCCGCATGAAAGACGCCTACTCGACCCCACACAACAACTTGGATCCTGGGCTCCCCCGTGGTAAAACCACGGAGCCCTGTCGACCCGGATATTCCGGGGACTAGGCTCGGGGGGGAGGCCTAAAAGATCCCTTACCTCCACTCGGAGTAAAATTGCGGGCCTCGCGTCCGGCTTCGTGGGGGGAAGTGAGGGAGAAGGAGGGGGCTCGGGGCCTGTGACTAGGCTGGCGAGGACAGCCAGGAGCGACCGACGGGGACAAGGGGCAGCAGCAAAGAGGGCGCCAAGGAAGAAGTGCGCCCCATATCAGTCCCAGCCAAAAGGGGGGGTGGCCTGGATGTCCGGCCCCGCCCACCCACCCTCCCCAAGGCGGGCCTGCGGTTCCCTGCGCACTACTACGGGGTTTGCCCTCCTATGGGGTCCCCTGCAGGGACCGCGGGCCTCCCGCATTTCGGCAGTTATTGCAAAAATTGAGATTTGCCAGCAAGCTACTAACTCTGAAAGGCCGGGAGGGCTGGGGATGAGCTTGGGCTCCAATAGTGTATCATTTAAAAGTATTGGAACCTGGAAGGCTGAACCCTCTCCCTCCAGATGTGCTCGTTAAGTGCAATAAGTTAATTTTAAAGAGACCTTTTACAGTTGGTCCAGCTCAGAGATCCAGTTTCAAGGCGCATCGGGGCACTATAAAAAGAACATTTCTGTTTACAAGTGCCTGGAACATGCAGCACTAACTATACATACAAACAGAATAGTGTCCAATTGAGACTGGACAAAGGGACCAGGAATATAACAGAGAGGGACATGATGATGTATCTGGGGCAGTGCTGCTTTCTTTTGCATAGCAAACACTGTAATGTAATCCCTTCGACAAGGCAGTCGCTCTGTGAGACTAAACCAGTAGCAGCTGGGCGCTATGCAAGGAACACTGGCATATTCAAAAGTTTCAGGATCAAAAGATGTGCTCAGCATCCTAAAATGGCCTTGACTTTTGAACTAGAAGTCAGGGTAAGTGCGAATGAATCAGGAAGGTGCTTTTTGAGGCAGCCGAAGCCCTCTGCACACATTAGCGAAAATGCAGTGTCGCGCTCCTCCTCCGCTTATGTGTTGCATAGATAAATAAATATAGATCCCAATGGCGAGACCGATTGGCATTGCCAATGCTTGTTTTTTGTTGTGAGCCCTGCAGGATGCTCTGCCTTTCATTCATGCAGGGTAGGGCTCACTTCACACCTAAGGCCAGTTCAAGCATCTGCAATTATCATGCAGATGCAGCGATTAGGATAAGAGACAGTTGCCAGCAAAGAAAGCTGATCATGGCCACAAAACCAGCCCTGCCTAGTCTGCCACAGATGGAAGGAATCCGGGTGTCATATTACCCTTTCAGCCCATGGCAGCATGGCCCAGGAGAGGGGGGCCCGCCTCGGGCCTTGCAGCTGCACCTCGACTGAACACCCCAAGGGAGGGCGCTGCCCACCAGACCGATTTACGATCCAGGGGGGGCAAGCGCCCCTCCTTGCCCCCCCTGCGGACGCGCATGCACTGAGCTTGCACCACCCATTTGCCCTGGCATTCCTGCTAATGACTGTACCAACTCCACTGCTCACAATCTATCTCCTGCAAGTATGAAAGCTTAGTCTATTACAGGTGCTCTAAGCTAAAGGAATGTCTGGGGAGTCAGATATTAATATTTTTTTAATGCATATTGGATTTATAAACAAACATTGTTGTGATCATCTCTAAATTAGATGAGCAGTGACACCATGTGGCAAACTGTCATAAGTGCCAGTGTTGACAATTAACGGCCGGTGCTGTGCACTGGACACCACCGGCTCAAATTAAGCACTAGACTTGTTCTGTGTTTCACTGTGCAGGCGGTACTCGCCGACACTTTAGAAAAGGGACAGACCTCCCCTTGCATGCAGGTGTAGTAGATAATCGCTCCCACCCGGAGGTGTATATGTGGGGGATCATGGGATCCTCTTTGTCCCCTCCATACTGTCAGTGCGCCTCCTGGCGGCTTCTTTGACTTTGCGCCCACCTCCATAATATGGTGCAGTGCTATCAGTATAACAGAAGGGACTGCATAGGCATCTGCTGCCCCTTCTGTAATACCAAAGTGCCCTGGGGAAGCACAAAATGGGGGCATACGTCCATTGCACTCACAGGACACTTTGCAATACCGCCCCAAATTCTGCATGTTACATCCATTTTGTTGGGAATCCAAGGCATTTGCTGCACCCAGTAAATATCTCAACAGGGTAGTGTCAATGTTTACTTCTTGTGTGCTAAGTATCTCACCACCATCCGGCGACTCGTAATTAGTGCCTTATTGGCCTCATCAGGAATCTACAAAGGCCTTTGACTAATGGGGGCCTCCATGGGGCACAGCTGTCCTGATGGAGGTTGGGGGTTACTTTACTTACACCACTGTGCTATGATTTCACTCACTGCTGTGTTTTTTGTTCTCTTTATGGTTTGTTTTCCATCAAGACTGCAAGCCGCTGAAGATTCAACAGCATGCACTGTATAGGTTACTCACTCCTGAGCCAACTTGAGAACTGTTTAGAGCACACGTGTATTTGATCAGCGTGAGTGCGTGTGTGCGTGAATAGAATGCACCTGCCCCACTGTGCAGGAAACGGAACCCGAATGTGGGAAAACGCTTTACTCTTTACAGAGTGAGCATACCAGCATTAGACATTTGGAAAACACGTCAGCCTGGGATTTTAACTTTAAGCTTTGGAATTTTGCACAGTTCTAATAAAGAATGTGGCTGCTAGGTTTCCAGTGGAATGTGATGCCCTTAAGAAGTCAAACCCCGTTTATGGCCCAAACAGAGGACAGAGAGGGCCGGATTAAGTGCAAGGGAGCGGCCGTGATGTGCCTCTGGCAGCCTGCCTGTCTTTTATTGGGTATGAGGGGCTCTGTTGTAAGCCAAAGGGCTCTCGGTTGCAGTCTTTGCCGGTGCGTCATACTTTCCACTGCTTTTAATATGACACGTGACTCGTGCCCCCTCGGCCGGACTCTGAAGGGAGTTGGTCAGGGCGCGCTGGAGCTGCAGTCTGTGGGGAAGGTTGGCGAGTGTTAGCTGCTCCTATTCGCCCGTTGTGGCCGCCCCTGGCATTCTGAGTCCATGCTGGAGGGACGAGTTTATTTACTTGTTTGTAGCACGAGGAGTTCTGATGCAGCCTTCCAGTTTTGTGCCCGTATAGTCATTACGTGAGTCTACTTGGGCTCGCTAAAGTCACATGACATACTACTACTGTTTATTGCTTCCAGAGCCCGCACCAACCACTGAAGCGTTTCACAAAAACAAAACACACGCACCACCGAAGCATGACATCAAAGGGAGAGTTCTCAGGTCGGATTATTTTAATGTGGACTCGCAGGGTTCGTTGTTACAGTCTGTGTGTGTCATTCTCGCTGAAGGCCAGGAGACCCTCTGGGAGGTAGAGAATCTTTTATTAGGACTGACGCCTTTCAGGCTGGCCTGGCCGCACTGACGCATGTATGTTGCTTTAATGGATTATGGGCCGTGCATCAGGGGTCGCTCTGTATCTCCCACCTCACAACAAACGTGCATTCAATCATGATCAGTTTCAGTCAACATTCATCAACATCGAGCTGCTTTTTAAATGCTCATGATCCAGCCTTTTATGTTGCACAGTTACCTAATAAGCAAGGGAACAATCCAACACCTCCTTCATGCCACTACTAATGGGAGTGCTCGGGGGGACTACAAGCCCCAGACCACAACGCGGCCGGCACCCGGAGGCGCATTTAAACACAGCCGGTCTCCCGCAGCATTGGACGCGTGTGGGTGTGCCCGGGCAAAGCCCAGGCCAAGGGCGGGTCCATCTGCGCCCGTCACAGCCTGGAGGAGGCTGGGCTGGACGAGTCTCTTGGCTTTGGACTCTGGTCATATCTCGCAATCACCTCTAAGAGATCTGTGCTGGAACCCCTAGTAGTAGCCTGAACAGTGAACATCTACACGAGTAAGTTCTGAAACGACTTAATCATGTCATCTCCCTCTTATGCCGGCTACAGCTTACCCGTCCCTCTCCCTCCGTCCTCTTTAGAAACGATGGCCAAACTAAAACCAGTGGGGAGAAGCTCGCACACCCCAAAGTCTCTGCAAAACTCTACACTTAATTGCTTCCTCCTACGGGCTGCAAAAGCCATCGACAAGGAAATTCTGGTAGCAGAGCGACGATTGTCTGTAGAAGGGGATCTGGTTGTTCTTACTATTGAGGATGTTGCCCACACTGGTCCGTCAAGTGATCCTACCCAGGGTATTCTCGCACAAAATAAAAATGCACCAGTGTTATCCTCCACCATGCCCCCCACTCTACAGTCATCGGTAACTCTGCTAAGTGATCCCCCAGTTAAAAAGAGAAGCATTTGCAATCTAATAGGTCTCGCATTATTAAAGTTTAAGCTATTGGCAGTGCGAATAATAATGCAACACCAAAGGCTCAAACTTTAATAATGCGAGACCTATTGCATTGCAAATGCTTGTTTGTGTGTGCCACATCATGGATCGCATCACGCCTGCCTGATGCCATAATCTCCTTACAGCATTACTATTTAAACCAGCAAGTTTGGAGTATGTTTCAGTGCAGCACCTGAACATGCATGCAGCCCACACCACAAGTGAAGCCTGAGGCACTTATCACTTTAGACAATACACAATGTACTCCACCATCTCCCTGCAAGAAAGATCATGGCAATCAATGGGTTACTCAGCTCTTTTCAAGGAAGCAATAAAAAGGCAGCATTCCCCTCTGGGGAATATGAAACTGCAGTAGAGTCATTTTGCAATGTATCGATCAAGTAGAATTTGAAGAGTGCTGCATAACACCCCTGAGGGTATCCAAGTGATAGGAGGTGGGAAGGGAGAATGATTATAGGCAGCATATATAGATGCCAATAAACTAATACACTGTATATTGTAAACACATATGTTTGTCAGATGACTCTCTCAAAGCACATATCTACTGAATGCGTCTTCGTTTTTTGTACTTTCACCGCTAGAACAAAGTTAAACATGAGTCGGATAAGGCTGCTGCTGTCCCCCTGAATGTTGGAAAATGCACTTTTTTATCTCTAAATTGGCATAGCAGTGCACAACGACGGAGTCGACATGAAGTCGCGAGGACCATTATCTGAACAAACCTGAATAAACAAAAGCCGCCGGGCCTTGGAAGATTAAATGGTTTGCCTGCCACAAGACCTGTTCTAGGGGTTAATGTTAAATATCCACTGCAGGAAGCAGCGACATACGGGAGGTAGACGGGCAACATCCAACAAACGCGGGCGAGGCAACAGCCTGTGATTCTAGACATATCACTAATCTCTCCAGGTGATGAATTGCTCCATTTAAATCTGCTGCAGGATGAATAAGCTGGCTCCGTGGAGCCGACGGGGGAAGGGGAACTGAAAGCGGGCGCTGCGCGTGCTGCCATCCTCCGGGGACAGAAGATGTGCATGCGTACGGAGTGCAAATCTCCTGTCTGTACGTGTGCACATCTCCTGTCCGCGCGTGCCATATCCTGTCTCCCTTCAGCACTGAAAGCGGCAACAATAGAGGCTCGCAAGGCGAAGCAGCGCATGCGTTGCGTTTGCTTACCAGACCTAAAAAAGAAGGTGAAACATTTGGAGCCTCAACCAGCTGTGAGAACCAGATCCAGGAAAAAGACCCAGGAATCAGCACCTGCATTAACTACTGACACTAGGCAAAAAATCCCTCCTTCGATAGACTCAGACTCTGATTTGCCATCACCAAACCATGAAGGACTATTCCTGTCAATCCGGCCCATTTTAGCTCCCTGATCTGGTCTGGGGCGGGGGCAAAAACGAAAGCTTACGAAGAGGGGGCCCGTCCTAATGGGGGGTTAATTCACGGTTAGGGGCACCTTAGTAGGAATACAGATTTACCACCTTGTATCCTAAATACTGAAATAAATAGGAGTGACACAAGGGTGGTACCAAAAAAATTACTGGATTCTGCACGTTCTAGCCACTCGGGCAGGGAAAGTATGTATCCTAGTAGAACTGGGCTTCTCGCGCATAGCACCTCTTCTACAGGGAATACAACTGATTGCAGCAAACTGACTTTCCCTGATATGCTGATTCTTAATGATAGAAATGATCAGGGTAATGAGGTGATACTACATCTTCCCCCAGAGTGTTGCCCATATGTGGCAATCCTAACTAGTGTCCCAAAAGTTCAGGACATTCATAAAGAATCACTTAACCAGTTGAAAAATAAAGTCTGCCACTGGTTAATGCGGAACACGCATTTTTCAAACATAAACTATCACGATATCCTGTTTGTAAAACGAGTACGCTGGGTTGGCCCACTACACAAGTCTCAACCAGGAGATTGCATCATTATAAACTGTGGATTTCAAATGCTTGTAGGGCAGTCGCTCAGAAGGAGCTTCCATACCTGGAATTGAGGAATAGATACCAAGCCCCAACCAATCTGGACTCCCCTGAATGACTAAACCCTGTAACCATCAAACCACAAATGTCACACGAGGAACTTACTGTTATTCAGTTAGGAGATGTGATCAATAAAAATAACAATAGTGATACTGTACTCTATGGCCCAACAACTAACTCACACCACCAGCTCCAACATTTAGATCATGTGAGAGTTAAACCTATATCAAGACGCCAATCCCAGGAGTGTGTGATAAATGCTCAGGATTTGAAAATCTTATCCTGGAACACTGCGGGTACAAGGCCGAAATTACATGACCCTGAATTGGGCAACTTTGTGGATGGTTTCCATCTATGTTTGTTTCAAGAAACCTTGGCGGTCAAGCAGGTACACAATGTGGGGTTGACTACTTTTAGCATTGAGGCCAGACATTCTCCAGCTGGTCACCCAGTTGGTGGATTACTGATTTGGGTTAAGACCACCTGGGTATGTAAAATCAAGGTACTGAAATTAGGCTCAGATTAGATACTTGGCCTAGAACTGACCTCACCAAAATATAACATCCATCCTTGGTTATTTAACATATACAATCGCTTTAGCAGTACCCATAAGCCATCACACATGATAACTACACTAACCAACTTCCTTGATACAACCACGAGGAAGTACCAACTTGTAGTCGCAGGCGATTTTAATATTACACTTGCGCCAGTCGACCACGTACAGGAGATAATGCAGGAAGAATATCTAGCTAGATGGGTCAATAAGCTTCAGACCACAGCAATCATCAAATGCACCAAGGTGGGGCAACAGGTACTATCCTTGACCCTATCATATGGGGTACAAGCGTGTAATGACTGGACACGTTCGGACACAGAAGCCTGCTATACGTTTAAGAGGAGGCAAGCTAAGAGCAGGATCGATTACATTCTGGTTGACCTTGACCTACGGCAAAATGTTAATGGCATGGTTGCAATAACCCGGGAGGACAGCGACCATAATGCTCTGGCACTAACGCTGTACGGCCTAGCAATATTACATGGACGGTCACTGCAGATGTTGGCCCCAGTTATTACCACCAATAACAACAAAAGAGTAAAATGGCCTCAGATACTGGCAGATGGTAACCTTCTTCCAAAAATGTATGCTGGGGTAGCACTGATCATCCCCGCTGTGGGTAATCCTGATACCAGTGTAGATTATGTCATGGCCACCTTCCAACAACTGACTCTTACCCTAAAACCATTTTTTAATAAACAGTGTGATCCAAAATCTATTCAACAGTGTATTGCCCCATTGTACAATGAGGCATGCAGCAAAGCCAGAGATGAACTAATACTGGCGGTTAAGAAAGAATCTCGGTCATTAAAAACAGTAGGAAACTGTACAAAACAGAACAGGTAAGGCTAAAAAGGACTGGGAGTCTGAAAATTGCTGCACACTTGTAGTAGCGTGACGGCTGAAGGATGGCCAATTATTCTGGCATCTTCTGTCGAAAGGTACACCCAAACAGAAAACGGAAACATACTTTTATATCCAGCCCCAAGTGTGGGAGGAGTACCTTACGTTCCTCTACGCAGGCAAAAAAGATGGCTTCTACCTAGATCCGCAAATGTATAGTATAGATCCAATTCAAGCTGATGAGACCACCATCACACTAGGGGAGACGGTTAATGCCATTAGCTCTCTACAGAATAAGAAAGCTCAGAGTTGGGACAAACTCCTGGGAGACCAATACAAAGCGAAGCCCACAATATGGGGCCGCTGCTGCAAACTATTTTTAATGCTATCCTGCGAGGTGGGGAAATTCCTGCAACTTGGCGAGTTGCCGAAATAATCCCAATTTTTAAAAAGGGGGATAAGGGATCTCCCTTAGATTACAGACCCATCAGCCTGATAGATGTTTCCCCGCAAAATGTTTGCAAAATTATTTTAACCCGTATCCAAGATTAGATCGAGGAGAATAACATTTTATCAAACTTGAAGGCAGGTTTTAGGGCCTCTACAAGCACTTTAGACCAAATTTTTAGATTTTTCCTGCTCAAATGGAAGGAAGTGACCATTAGGGGGGTCATTTGTATGTTGTGTTTGTGGACCTTAAAACAGCTTTCGATTCCATAGACCGTACTAAACTCTGGATTGCCCTTAGAGACATTGTAATATCTCCTACCTGGAGATATAATCATAATACACACACAACTTTGGTAATAGAACACGTACATAGCACAAATAGACAGTGGTCTCCAGGAGACCAATCCATATATTAAAAAACGTGGAATGTGAACCACGACCTAAGGTGAGGCTGGACCCAGAAGACGTAGAAGAGCTGGAGACCCAAGGAACCACTCACGGTAAGTACCCGGGAACCCCACAGAGGCCGTGTGCAGTGGGAACACGATCACGTACTCAATAATAGTCAATGGGTAGGTCGCGGTTTCAGATTTTAAGAAGGAACCTTCCCTAGAGGATCCAGAAGAAACCCAGTGGAAGATATAAGGTTGGAGAGTCACCCCACCAATGTGTACCCCAGGAACCAAGATAGTTACACCAGGAAAGTTGGGTGCATAGGTGCGAATTAACGTCAGAAACCACCGTAGACGACAATGGAGGACTTCAGTGAAGATGCTGCTGGCGAAGAAGGTGACAGAGTCCGAAGGAACCCAAAGGTGGATTTAAGATGAGAGGTACCTGTAAGCAGAGGGGATGGAGTCTATGCCACTCAGGAGTGGCCAGGAGGTATGGGAGACAAGTGCCCACTGCTGTCGGAAGATGCAGGAGAGTGAACAGTGACCTTGGTGCTGCAACTGTGCAGACAGGCGATGCCACATCAGATGTCAAGAGCCAGGGGCCAGTGTCCTGCAGGGGCACCAACAAGCCTTAGCGACGGAGACAAATGTAGTAGACAAAAAGGTGCAATATCGGGACCAGCATGGACTCACCATGAGCAGATAAGTCTGAGTAGGCCCCGAACAAGCATTGGAGCCCACTGAATCCAAAGAAGACCCTCAAGAGGACTCACATTTCAAAGGCACAGGAGTCACAAGAGGACCTAGAGCAGCTCACCAATGATGCAGGTCCAAGGTGCAGAGAATGCAGGAGGAGGAGGTTGCAGGAGAGACTGGAGCCTGGATCTTTTTGGAGCCCGAAGATCTCTGGAGAAGAGAGTAAAAAAGCCTTGGTAACAACAAGTTCAATCAATCAGACATTTGTAAAGCGCACTACTCACCCGGGAGGGTCACAAGGTGCTGGGGGGGTGCGGGGTTTTGTGCAACGGCTCGAACAGCCAGGTTCCTGAAGGTCAGCAGGTCCTGCCGCAGGTGGATGGGGAGGGTGTTCCAAGTCTTGGTGGCGAGGTGGGAAAACAATCTGCCACCAGTGGTTGCTCTTTGGATGCGGGGTATGGTGGCGAGGGCGAGGTCTGCGGAGCGGAGCGGAGCTGGTGGTTCGGGTGTAGAAGGCGAGTCGTCTGTTGAGATATGCTGGACCGTTGTTGTGGAGTGCCTTGTGAGCGTGGGTGAGGAGTTTGAGGGTGATCCTCTTGTTGACGGGGAGCCAGTGTAGGTCTCTCTCAGGTGGGGTGTGATGTGGCTGTGGCGGGGGATGTCGAGGATGAGGCGTGCAGAGGCGTTCTGTATGCGTTGCAGTCATTTCAGGAGTTTGGTTGATGCTCCTGCGCAGAGGGCGTTGACTCAGTGCAAAGGGGTCCCAATGTGGGATACTGGCTTTAAAGTTGCTGTGAAGACAGTGCAGACCTCGAGGGAGTTGCAGAACCAAAGCTTGTGTTTCTGACCCTTTTGGAGTCTGTGGGAGCTCAGGAACAATAATAACCAAAAAAAAGTGCTTACCCACTAATTAGGGCGCCGTGCTCCGAATGAAAGCAAAAAAATAACTAAATAAATGAAGTGCGGTGTCAAGATACAACTTAAAACATCGCGCTTCATAGCCGGAATGACCAAAAAAAAGTTCTCTCCCACTAAGGATAGAGTATCACGCAGCAAGTAAAACATCCAGTCCAGGTGGGTGTGGCCTAAAGTGGACAGGATAGCAACCAGGAGAGGCCAAAGACACTATGGTGCAATCAACAAACTGGGTTTAACATAAACAGTGACGAGAAACGACGCTCGCCAATTAAAAGTACAGGCGGAGCAGAGACACGAGGCACAAATACGTATTGATTCCAAGAGGCCCTCACATGGCGAGAGCAGCACATGTGTGCTGCTAACACCAGATGAGACGTAAAAAGGAAGGCTTATTAGATGGCCATTTTCTTGGGCCTAAGACAGGGAGGTATAGGAGTATTTAATTTCCTGAACTATTGCTATGAGGCACTTCTTCTCTTTTTCCTTACGTGGATGAAAAGAGATGTGTAGCATTAACCATACCCTCAGTGGGCTACCTCTACGAGGTACGATGGACAAATATATGTAACAGATAGTCTGCTATATATGGCTCCCTGATCACAGCATCAAAAATGGGAGTATGGAACAGAATAGGCATACAGAGAGGGCTATTCATATTCTTTTCCAACTTCACACCATTGTGGGGCATTGCAGACTTTTACCCAGGACAAGATCAGAGGGGCTTTCAACACTGGTGAGAAAGAGGTTGTAGAACTCTGAAGGATATGTTTGCGGGAGGACAAATGATAAAATCCTTCTACCAAATCAACGACAAATATGGGTTCCAAGAAACGGATCACTTTAGGTTCTTCCAACTGCTACACTAGGTCCTATAGCAACATCTAAGAAAGGCAGCTCAGAGACCATACCACATTTGAAAAATGCATCTCTTCCAAACTATCAAAGGAAGCCATTTCCAGATTATATAAATTGTTTAATAAATTACCAGCAGGGAAGAGAGTAACCGACCAACAGGCAAGGGAACAATCGTTTTCTATCAAGATAGATGAAGACCAAAGGGAGCATATACTCACTGGGAATGGCATTGCCTGTCACATTGGGGGTAAAGAAACTCTCCAGAAAATATTATAGTGATGGGACAACACTCCTAATAGCCTGCAGGCCATGTGACATTCTAAATGGGCTCCATGCCGGAGACAGTGCAAGGGGGCTGGGCTCACTCCTCCAGGTGTTTTAGTCCTGTCCAAATTTTAGCCATTCTGGTCCATTTTCAGAATAATCAAAAAGGTTTTGGAGTTCAATTGCCGCTTTGCTCCAAGATTGTTCTACTTGGGTCCCCTTCAGAAAAAATTTACCCCATTCATTGTACGAAAAGCCAATCATCTCTCACTTGCTGCTACCAGCAAAGCAATATATGCTGTCACTCTAGGGTTCAACCAGGGTCTCAAGGGAGAGGCGGCTTGGTTGAGCAAGGTCTGGTTGATCTAGCAATGCAAAACAACTCGGAAACTGCCCAGGAAAAGGCACAGGACTTTAGGACACAATGGAGGATGTGCTTGATTTATTTTTTTGTGATTTACAAGAACTGCAATGCTGAGAGCCCTCCACATTCTAAAAGAATCCGAGCTGGAACTGTATGATGCAACTAAAAAGGACACTTGAGACTGTAACAAGACCAACTATCGCTTGTCCGATGTCGGACTTATAATTAACTTCCTTCTTCTGTGGAAAATTAGTACGATTTTGGTAAACATTATCTGCGCCATCTTGCCTTTTCCCCTGGTGCCACACTTTTGTCGTGCGCGCCCGCCATTTTAGGTGCCTCGATCAGGACCATCCCTTTTTGCATGCCACTGGCCCCCGACCTAGCCCTTCGCCCTCACCAAGCCTGCACGCTGACCAACCCCCCCGCTCGCACATGCTTTGGGTCATAAACCCCTCTCCAACGCAGCTCTGCCTCAGAACCCCATCCTGTTCCCAGCGCGACACCTCCCTTCATTCCTTTCATGGTCCCAGATCCCTTGATGCAAAAACCCCCCCTTTTTCCTGTGCCCGTTTGACTTCCTCGTTCCCAGGCCGACACCTAGCTCTGCCGATACTGTTCATTGCCCCTCCCCGTACAGTAGAAGGCTTCCCTCATCAAAGGACCCCCGAGCTGATCAGAGCCCCCACCCCACGAGATCCGATCGAACCCCCCACACTCCGTGAATAGGCGGAATATCCAGCTGCGCGATAATTATCACCTGTTGTGACCGGGGTGGGACTTCAACTGTAAATGTGTGTGGGAACGGGCTTGGAGCGGGAATCCCGAGAATGTCTTTCCGTACATCAAAGCTTCGCCATGAATATGTAATATGTAATAAAGTAATAAAACTGGATATAAGAGGCCAGGCCTCAGGGATGCGGGTAGAGCACCTCATGACGATACCTGCTGTCTGATTTGTTGTGTTCTCCTCCGGAGAGAATAAACCTTGTTTCCTGCTTTCCGGTCTCCAGCGCCTGCCTCTTCATTGATTAATAATTCGTGGGTTACAGAGGCAATACCGCCGGGCAACTATCGATTGTCCCCGACCTTAGTTTCTACAATTGGCGTCCCAAGCGTGGGGCCCATCAGTGGATCCAGTGGGAGAGGTCCTGACGACAGAGTGAACGACTGCAACGATCGGGAGAGCTCTTGCCCAATAGACCCTCGTCTGGCAGCCGATCATCCGAACTTCACTAGTTCCGAACAGACCTCTCTCGAGTGATCTACGGTCCTGACTGGGAACCATTAGGAGTGCCGTGAGAAATACGAGAAAAAGAGGACGAACGGGCGCTGGATTCGGAAGACAAGAAACTGTCCATACGGTCCGGGTAAGGTCGTGTAAACACGACAAACTGCAAAATAATTGTATTGGTTGTTCAGAAAATACTAGTATTACTCTTTATTTGACTTATTTGGAGATTCACTGTCTGCACACGGAGAAACAGTAGGCTCTTTCCCTTTTGCAAACAGTGAAGGATAGGTAACGCAGCCGTCGTGCCTATTTTTCTCCCCCACTGATTCTATTATTTATTAACGTTTTTTGGGAGATTCCCTCTCCCACACTGATTAACTGGGTTCTTTGACCCCGAACTACTGTTCACGGATCGTTTTCTGGAGATGCGCTGTCTGCAAACAGGAAATAACAGATTCCTCTTTACGGATAGTGAAAGGGTAGAGGACGCAGACTTTTGCGCCCTACTTATTCTCCCCACTGATTTCATTTTATTTTATTCTATTTTTATTTTTTTATTGGTTGTTCTTTGTTATTGGTTCATGAGGTATTCACTGCCTGCAAACAACGTAGAATAGAAATATTCTGTCTAGTCTTTGCGCACAGTGATAAGATAGGCAGTGCTGACTTTTTGTCCCTCGCTGCGAGCCGTCATGTCTGTCTTCTCCCCACTGGTTGATAGCTGGTTCAGCCCGGACCGTTTATTAGAGGTGGATCATCTAGCTCCACTAGAAGGCACCCCTAATAAAGACATGTTCATAAACTATGGATTAGTTACCATAGCCTATAATAAATTGTGGCACAGGTATACCAAAGAAAGTCAAGACAAACAGTGACCACTGGTAGGATCCTTCGATCTTGATAAAATAGAAACGTTAGAAATAGCCCTTCGTAATAATAAGACAACGCCTATTATGCTCGACAGTCTCGGTATGTGGCGCAAAGAGGCAGGGCAACGAAAGAAAAGAGACGAGGACAGAGCAGGTAGAGGAATATATCAACAGGACAACCCCTGGACACCACGACCCGAAGGTTATCCCCCGACACTACGCACAGGACGGCCAGACTTAGGGCAAGACCAATGTGCTTTTTGTAAATGTATCGGACACTGGAAAGCACAATGCCCGACTTTACTGAACGAGGGTAGGAATAAAGGACCGACAGGAATAGCAGTCCGGAAGAAAGGAAAAAAGCGCCAGACAAAGAAGAATCAGACTGACATGGCCAGGCCAGATAGAACCACCACGTTTGATTATGCTCGATGGCACAGATTTCGCCAGACCGATTTCAGCGACATGTTCGAGTTTTCATAGATCGGACAATGATAAAACGGGAACCCAATCTAGCTCTAAATCAACAGACAGAAAGAGATAATTATGGCCAATCACTGTTTTATGTTTGTCTTTGGATCTTGTGTGTCATACTTTTACTGTCTCCCCGTCTGAGTTTGTGTGTACGTAATGTATGAATCTGCGTCATCCCCCTGCATGTGCTTCCGTGTTACATAAACTCTGTTAACAGAAATTTTAGCATGAAACGACCTGGAAAGAAAGGAATGGGAAACGAAATCAGTAAGCCACTGATGAACACGAACTTTTATTTAACATAACAAACAAGAAACAATAACTTTAGAAACAAGAACGGTAAACTGTAGAATATAAAAGTCAGCAGAACACCCCCCATTCTGGAACCTTCCAAAGTAGGGCAGGGTTACGGCTACGCCCAACTGGCGGCAACCCATATAAGGCGGGCCCTGCTGCCAACACTCGGTCAGGAAATCTTAACATATGGGGGAGCCGGAGGAGAGGCAGGGGCCAGCGGAGTCCGGCCGCAGCGGCCCTGGATAGCTGCAGGCAGTCCCGTCACATGCCTTCCCGGCCCGGCCATGGTGGCGCATGGGAGTTTCAGGTAGTCCCGCCACATGCCTTCCCGGCCCGGCCATGGTGGCGCATGGGAGTTTCAGGTAGTCCCGCCACATGTCCTCCCGGTCCGGCCACCAATGGCCAGGGACCGGGGCCAACTGAGTCCGGCTGCAGCCGATAACCTAAGGAAGCCCGGCCCAGAGAAGGACAAGACACCTCTTTCTTTTCCCCTCCGTGACAGCCGCAGCAACTCTGGGCGGCGGGATGTCCTGTCCATACCTCTGCAGAAATTTGTCCAAGTTGGGCTGGGAGGGAGAGGCGACGCGGACGAGCCTCTCCCACCTCCACGGATAGGAGGTTTCCCAGCCCCCGGCCCAACGCCGAACTCCCCCAGCCAGACGGCGGTGCCAATACCTGCGTAGCACCGAACATACCATGGTGGCGCCCCAGTACTTGCGCAGCACCGAACATGCAACGGTGCCCATATTTTCGGAGCACCGAATATGCAATGGCTGCACCGATACTTGTGCAGCACCGAATGTGCGCCGCAGGTGGCCGTACTTCCACAGCACTGGGCATGGGCCTTGTGGAGCACAGGGTGTGGAGAGACCATCGTGCATGCCCATGAAAGAGAGCGGCCTGGAGTGCACCGGGAGAAGGAGACGGCGCGAACGAGTCTCCCTCGCCCCCCAGGTGGGGGCATCACTGCTGCACCCCAGCCGAACGTCCCGCTTCCACGACACAGAGTTCCATTCCCTATTTGTCCTCAGGAAGGTCTCTTCCACTCTTGCAGACTCGACGAGAGGGGACTGCTGCAGGGCCTCAAATTGGCGTCTGGGCCCGCTGGAAGGCGGCTCTCGGCCGCTACAATAACTTTGAACAGCAATATAACTCGGTCGCTCGCCCACCGGAGCACGAGCCCCCACCTCCGACAGCATCTCCACAGCCTTGAAGATTCTACAAAGGTCCCCGGAGGAGCCCTCGGCCCTTGCAGGCTTCCGGTAAAGGACAACTGCCTTAATCGCTAGCGAAATAAGCATGACATAGCCACTCCTTCTGTTAGCATGAATTCTTGAACTGCCGAAAAGGACTCTGGTCCAACTGCCGGTTGTAGGAAACATTTTCCCTGATGCTACTTCCGGACTAACGCGGCCCCGCCCAAAATGGCGCCGGTATCAATAGGAACTTACGAACACCTCGTGGTGTTCCTTTTTACTAATACAAAACTTGATGTTCTGAGACATATATGATCCTTTGTACACTTGACAAGAAGAAAGGAGAGCTCACTCGACGAACATGTAAAAAGGATCCCGTTAAAAATGATGATTACAAATGTACGATGTATTATATTTTTTTATATAGCTGATGTATAACCTCGCTTATGACGCACGTACACGGTATGCATATAGGAAATCTGATTGCAACTAGTCTGACTATGCTTCTAAATTATGAAATAAATGCCCCCGAACCCCCAGCCAATTGATAGACGTTTTAGTTTGCTACAAATGAATTGATAAAACTTTCTAATGTTTTTATTGCTGCAAAACAACACCCCCCCACTGTACGCACTTTAGCCATTGCCGTGTCTGGCCAAATATGACTGCACCCTCATAAATCCACGTACTGAAATGATTTTGCAAAATAAAGGTTTTCGAAATTATGAACGGGTATTGCATGCTTTATTTAAAGTTATGGGATCGGCGGGAGAGTTCCTTTCTGTGCACCCTACTCTGCTCTCTCTTTAAGGTTAAAAGAAGATGGTTGCCCAGCCCCGGATGGAGGATCGAATCTGAGACACGACACTCCGCCGTCAAAAATGCGACTGACTCAGGGACTCGCGCATGGAGAAGGACCCCGACTCCCGGGGATGGGTAAAGGCGAAATGGCGCAATATAAAGGATGGGTAAAAGTGAAACGATGTAAATAATAGAATATTATAAAGATACGACACTCCAAGGTGCAAGGGAACAGAGTTGACCGAAGAACTGATAAACCTTGAAACATCACGGCGTTGAAAGAGATTTTAGGACCCCGATAGTTAAAAACACCTACCAGCTAGAAACTTCGCGCTAAGTGCTTCTGATTCTCTAACGTTTTCCTTCTCACAGCCCATAAGGACACACTGCCCCCCCCCTTTTTTGACTCCAGAAACCACAACCTCGGGGATTCTATCCCAAGGAGATAAGACGAGTATGAGGTAAGTAAAAGACTTTCGTACCCGTGCTTTTAATATGCTCGAATGTTGTCCCCTTCCCCTCTTTTTTCCCTCCCTCTGCAGGTTACCTCAGAGATCACAACCGAGGTATGGCGAAGATCTGAAGCCTTGCCATGTCTGATACGCGAAGCGGACTAGCACCGCAAGGTGGCACCCAAGCACACCCACAAACTGCTAATGTAACAAACGGGTCAATAGATGATATGACTTGATGAACAATGATCACCCTTAATCCATGCTGTATGAATGGACACATGTCGCGTGTGTATGACACTATGAGAGAATGTTTGTGTGTGACTGAAGCGCTGACTCAACTGGTCAAAGGACCGAGAATGCAAGGAGTGCGACACAATGGTGCCCCCTTTTCCTTTTTCTCAATGCATGCCCCCCGTACCCGACCTAATGCTCGCCCGTCCTGAACCGCATGCTTTCAAAATACTAACACGGACCTGCGATGTTTTGTATCGAGTAATGCACCGAATAATCTACCTTAAGTACACGGCCGCTCCCTATGCTGCACGTGTGCTATCTAGCCTATTGTTGCACATCTCTCTCTCTCTCTCTCTCTCTCTCTCTCTCTCTCTCACTCTCTCTCTCTCCTCCACACTCTCACTCTTCCGAACGACTAGCTCCTAAATTGGCAAACCGCCACCCCTAGCACACCACCCAATTGGCTTCAAATACCGCCAGTATTTGCTCAAAACTTGTCCTTAATGCAATCACCCTAACGCTGTGTCACTACCTCTCCTTTCCGAAAAATATTTCGATGAAACCGAGAATTGGCCATAAGGGAAAGGACAGGTAAGACGACTGAGGTTCCCTAATCTGACCCGTAATGAGGGAACTACATGTCAGCGGCTCCTATGATGAAATAAAATGCCTCAGATGACGCGACCTTCCCCGTTCCGAATTGTCGCAATACCCAAACCGTAAAGGTAATCGAAGCCCCCCCATCTTCCCAGGACGCACCCAGTATTGTGTTCAGTTGCCCCAGATAAGAGTTTTTTAACTATCCTTCACCCCCGATTATAAGAGATGGGTCGACTTGCGGCTAACGCAGGTCAGCTGTGGTTCCTAGAAATGATTTCTTTTGATAGGCCAATTTCAGAGTTTAGAATTCGAGAAATGTTACTGAACGCTCACCAACTGAACTGTGGCCTTCTGCCGATAATGCCCTTATAACCCAAAGTAAGACGAGGCCCCCCCACCACAGTTTTCTATGTCCCTAGTTATTTTCCCATGAGACCCCTGTCTTTTCTAATTTAGTAATCAGGCCGTGAGAGGCTGCATAGGAACCAGAATGATGTTTTACAAAGTTAAAGATTAGACCGAAGCGAAGAAAACCATTACAATGAACCTTGTGGAAAGCGAAAATGTTTAGTTAAAAGGCAGGATGCATTGATAAAATGAAAGATGTTTAGCCTATGTTCGTCCCTCAGCAAGATACCATGTTAATAGCTCACAGTACCCTTTATAAATATACAGCCCTAGAGAACGGTATAGCTTTGTCAGGCTTGTATTACGAAGGTGGGCCCCCATCAGACGAACGGTCATTACTGTAATAAATAGTTGTGAAGGAAAGTCATAGTAAATCCAGCAGGCCCACCATCGATCATTTATATGTCAGTTGTGAATCCTAATATAACGGACGTTTCCATTCTCCTGCCTGGAGCTGGGAGAGAAATAGACTATGTGATTACCTTCCTCTGCCAATTCTCTAAAGACTGTCTTTTCAAACTCCTTTAAGGGTACGACTGTCGGAGGAAAGAAGGACCGGATGTGGGAGCACGTGGCCTGACTACAGACTATGGAACATCTGCGACATTGGCCGAGGCGAGACCGCGACAGAAAGGAGCTGCAGGACGAGGCACTATTTCCGACAAAACGAGAGGAGAGGGCTAACCTGATGCCCCTGCCTAATGTTCAAATGTGTGCCGAAAGGTCCCCGCTCCCTAAACTCGGTCATGAGCCCGCCTACCTGAAATTCTCCGTTCCCCTAGTCTGTTCCCGATCTGGCCTTGCTCCATCCCCCTTTTTCTCCGACCTACCCTATGGACTATTTTTACACTCTTCTTCCATCTGAACTTTTTGACTATCGACTCCGAAGGACACAGGGCGAAAAGGACCTTTTTGACCAGAAACGCGAGGAAAAGGTCGTGCCCTGCAACACGGGACCTAGAGTAGAGCTGGACCCTTAGCTCCACCGCCGGTGCTCCACAGCGCCAACAAAAGACGACAAACAATACTGAGAACTCATTAACTTCGAACATTGACACCCTCAATCATCGTTTCTGTTACGTCTCATTTCTCTCCCAGCCACCAATGTATTGATTATGTAGCAACCGAATCTGATCAGAACTTGGATATGTAATAACCTGTCAGTTCACATTATGAAATGTACCCACTGCTCTCACTACAGAATCATTTTTTGTACTGCATTACTATGACTTTCCTGCGAACAAGTTTTTCGATAGACCCGCCCCCCAAAAACGAAAGATTTTAAATACAATGTTTATAGCTCCTTCACCTGGGTTCCTACTTTTTACCTATGACCACCACCGTAGACATGAATAGGAAATAGACCAGCAAGATGTCTTGAATATGTTAAAGGGAGGACTGTGGAAAATTAGTACGATTTTGGTAAACATTATCTGCGCCACCTTGCCTTTTCCCCTGGTGCCACACTTTTGTCGTGCGCGCCTGCCATTTTAGGTGCCTCGATCAGGACCATCCTTTTTTGCATGCCACTGGCCCCCGACCTAGCCCTTCGCCCTCACCAAGCCTGCACGCTGACCAACCCCCCCGCTCGCACATGCTTTGGGTCATAAACCCCTCTCCAGCGCAGCTCTGCCTCAGAACCCCATCCTGTTCCCAGCGCGACACCTCCCTTCATTCCTTTCATGGTCCCAGATCCCTTGATGCAAAACCCCCCCCTTTTTCCTGTGCCCGTTTGACTTCCTCGTTCCCAGGCGGACACCTAGCTCTGCCGATACTGTTCATTGCCCCTCCCCGTACAGTAGAAGGCTTCCCTCATCAAAGGACCCCCGAGCTGATCAGAGCCCCCACCCCACGAGATCCGATCGAACCCCCCACACTCCGTGAATCGGCGGAATATCCAGCTGCGCGATAATTATCACCTGTTGTGACCGGGGTGGGACTTCAACTGTAAATGTGTGTGGGAACGGGCTTGGAGCGGGAATCCCGAGAATGTCTTTCCGTACATCAAAGCTTCGCCATGAATATGTAATATGTAATAAAGTAATAAAACTGGATATAAGAGGCCAGGCCTCAGGGATGCGGGTAGAGCACCTCATGACGATACCTGCTGTCTGATTTGTTGTGTTCTCCTCCGGAGAGAATAAACCTTGTTTCCTGCTTTCCGGTCTCCAGCGCCTGCCTCTTCATTGATTAATAATTCGTGGGTTACAGAGGCAATACCGCCGGGCAACTATCGATTGTCCCCGACCTTAGTTTCTACACTTCTTCACCTGGAGATATGCAATAGTGGGATGAGTAGAGGCTGGAGGGTTGCAGCGAGGCAGGGTTTATGATTAAGGCTCCCTGTTTTCCATTTTTTTCTGATTTTTACAGATAAATACGACAGAAAACATTTATTTTCTTGTCTGTATTTATTTTTAAATGTGGATAAAAATGGAAATTGGGTTGCTTTTTGAGTAATTCTAAATACTGTCTGGCATGACTGGCCGGCCAATATATGTGTGGATTGATAAATAAGAGGGTTAAAAGAAGAAAGGAATTTTAGTAAAGAGGCTTTCACAACAGTAGATATGCACAAGGTTGATACAGAAATTTGCATATTTTCATATAGATGCACTGATTCATCTTCTGCAGGTGTTCACAGCACTGAAGGCAGACATTCAAGCATGAACGCATATTTATCGTTTAAAATAAATGTGGAAATATATTAATTTCAACTTCATTTTTCCACAAAACTCAAAATAAATATGGATAAATACAGACGGCAATGGCAAAAAAAATAGTTATGATTAAGGAGGAGCTAATTAGGAAAACATTCTTTTATGGTTTTAACTTAGATGACATGCAATAAAAATGAATTCAAACCAGATCAAGCCCTAACTGTGTAAATTAGTCTAAGTTGTTGCAAATATAGGTTCCTAATAAATATCTTTGCAACGCTAGACTGACTGCATCACTTGTCAGGAAGTGCATGTTGACATGATTCTCAGGATGAAATGCATCCAAGGTTCCCAGCACCCATGGTGAACTACCATGTGTTATAAGGGGGGGGAAGGAGTGTATAATTTGCATGTACATTTATGCATATGTGGACATCTTTAATACAGAATCTGTAGGGCCGTTGGACTCTACAGGGTGGGGGGGTTGCTATAAGTACAACTTTTTTTTTCTTTTTCAAGAGGGGGCATATTTGAGAGTTTCAGCATGCAAGTTGAATCTGAATTTCTCTCACTGATACATCACAAACACTTGCTATAGATGCTACTATTGCACATTTAACGTTTTGACTATTCCATGTTCGATTGTCTTCATTTCTCTGAGTCTGATGGACGGAGTTCGCGATTTAAAGAAATAATATAGCTTTAAAGACATTGTTACCTACTGGTGCAGAAACAATTTCCAGAGTGGGGGTGCAGCCATCAATGTTACATCACTGAAGTCATAGGGATTGTGAAAAATCCAAGCGTCACGCAAAGCACATGCATTGCAAATGAGCCACACCCATTCAAGAGCAGAAAGGTTCGGGTGTAGTATTTAACTGGTGCTGCATTGTGGAGGATAATTTTGCAAATATATTACTAAAGTATGGTGTAGTAGTGCACTGTCATTTACAGACAACACACGTTTCATTGAAATGGCCACTACATTTTCACCACCAAATCTGCACATACCACAGTTTTATTGATAAAACAACAAACCACAATGTGTGGAAATGTACTATTTGCACATCATCAAGTAAAGTGTCTTTATTTGTTTTGATTCTATTAACATCTTTGGTTCCATCACACTTCAAACATACAAAAAAGAGCTTTATTCATGATTTCCTCACTGCTGAAATATTCTGAAATATTTGTACAGTTAATTCACAGGTATTTAAATGTTGTTGGGTGTTATAAAAAGGCCATCCTACTCCCTTTTATTTCCCTGTGCTTCTACCTCAGCAAGACTGTCACAGGGTTCACTTTAGAAAATCCTCTCATTTTGCAGTCAGAGAAAATAAAAACACTAATCTTCCTGTTAGAAGAATAATCATATAATTTGTCAGAAGACAGACTGACTTTTAACCGCTATCTTTATAACACAGCAAAGGTACAAGATAAAAATAGACTTTCAAGGCATCTTTAGTGCTCATTCACCTGCTGACGTCCAGCATGTTTAATTTGTGCAAGCACAAATCCCCCAATAAATAAGTGGGGTTACTAACCAAGTTAAACAGTATGCAACTGACATCATGGCACATGACATCACGGTGTGTGATATCATGGCACATGACATTGCACGTGCCATCATAAGAAGTGGCAACACAACCCATGACCTCACAGGAAGTGACATCACAAGAAGTGAAATCAGATATTAAGACCTCACAAATATGTTTGCCAGGTCTAGCATGAGCACATTTGAGCACATTACATTATTTAAGAAGAGATTTAGCATCGGGTTTGAGCAAAAAAAGTGACACAACCCCGACGTAAAATCTGGGCCTCAACTTATACATTTACGTTTTGAAAACCCTTCCACAAATAAACTGGCAACAAGGAGAAACATGGCAGTAAATCAGTACTGCTTTAATTGGTTGCAACATTTGCATATTAAAATATCCTATGCAGTTAAGGCACCTGCTGCAGAGATCTTTGTATGCCAACTAAATCTCAGGGAATAATAACAATGATAAAATAACTCTTGAGATTAATTTATTTGCTGGAGAGATCTGCATTTTATTTAGTCCCAGTAAGCATTAAAATTGTATAGAGGGTTAATATGTCTCCTGCAAAACACATTATGTAACTCAAAGATGACAGATTTTTATTTATGTAAATGGGTAAGTCAGATGCTGCTTTTGACACAAAGATCCTTTTGTTACTTGCAGTTCATAAATTGTAATCCTAACATATCACATTGAGCTATGGAGGACATGTGATTCCTACGGATTGGTGTCACTACATCGCGGTTTTTTACAACGCATTCCGTTACATCGGAATTTTTACAACGCAGGATCCATTACATCGGATGCCATTACAACGCATGGCATTACATAGCAGATGCTATTACAACGCATGGCATTACATCGTAAGTATAGGTAAGTATAAAAAATGTAATTAAGTTAATTTAATTAATTTAATTTAATTAATTGAATTAAAATACATTTTAAAATAGTAAGTAATTTTATTTAATAAATTTAAATCTATTTATTTAAATTAATTTTAATAAAAATTGTAATTAATTTTATTTAATTAATATAATGAAATTAATTTAATTTAAATATTTTTTTAATTGTAATTAAATTAAATTAATTAAAATAATGTATTTAATTTAATTATTTTAATTAAGAAATGTAATTAATATAATATAATTAATTTAATTTAACCTAAAAACACCCCTGTACCCCAAAACCCAAACCCTACCCTGAAACCAAAAAACACCCTTGTACCCCAAAACCCAAACCCTACCCTGAAACCAAAAAACACCCCTGTACCCCAAAACCCAAACCCTGCCCTGAAACCTAAAAACACCCCTGTACCCCAAAACCCAAACCCTGCCCTGAAACCTAAAAACACCCCTGTACCCCAAAACCCAAACCCTGCCCTGAAACCTAAAAACACCCCTGTACCCCAAAACCCAAACCCTGCCCTGAAACCTAAAAACACCCCTGTACCCCAAAACCCAAACCCTGCCCTGAAACCTAAAAACACCCCTGTACCCCAAAACCCAAACCCTACCCTGAAACCTAAAAACACCCCTGTACCCCAAAACCCAAACCCTACCCTGAAACCTAAAAACACCCCTGTACCCCAAAACCCAAACCCTGCCCTGAAACCTAAAAACACCCCTGTACCCCAAAACCCAAACCCTGCCCTGAAACCTAAAAACACCCCTGTACCCCAAAACCCAAACCCTACCCTGAAACCTAAAAACACCCCTGTACACCTGTACTTATTTTAAAAATTACTTTAATTAATATAATAAATAATAAATTAATAATATTAAAAAACATAAATAAATATATTTAATTATAATTAATATTTATAAAATTAAAAAAAATTAAATACTTACCTATACTTACGATGTAATGCCATGCGTTGTAATAGCATCTGCTATGTAATGCCATGCGTTGTAATGGCATCCGATGTAATGGATCCTGCGTTGTAAAAGTTCCGTTGTAAAAGACTCCCGTTGTAAAAGTTGCGATGTAACGGTGCATCACCGATTCCTACGCCTCGTACTCCTCACTGTTGTCTGTAACACATCCTGCAGATTGATTTACACGCATATGATTTATTGTCAATGTATAATGTGTATGTGTGGTGTAAAGTGCTTTGAAACCCTGAATTGGGATGAGTAGCGCTACAATGCTATTAAACAAAAAAACAAAATAGTGGTATTCAAATTGTTATTTGTGTAAACACTGGGACAGACCAACACATGTGCCATTCTTACCGTGCATGCATATCTCTTATATACAGAGACTGAACAAAATCAAAAGAATGCCTCTCTTAACTACCTGTGAAGTGATAAGCTGTTGTGCCCTTGTTTTCCCTCCATTGGATTTAAAAGTGAGCCTTCCGATAACCCCCAGTCAGGATACTCCTACAAAAAGAGGCCTGATGGCCGTCAACTTCGGCCTTTGTTATGGGCCCAGCTGGAATCAGATAAGCCCATTCCCCACCTGCAGGCTGCAACTCGAAATGAAAGCAGACAACGTGCAGGCACTGCTGAATGTGTCTCGGTGTCTGAAAATTATACTGGGATAAGTTCAGCATATTTCTGTAGGGCCCAACCTCTTGGCAGGGTAGACGGTGTTCACACTGTGAAAAGAGTGGGCAGACAGCATCTACCCACATATACCCTTGACCTGTGCCCTGATTTTGAGGGCCCTGCAGCACCCCCCACCGTGACTTCCACCGCCTGTGTGGTTACCATCAGTCAACCTTTGTGTCCTCTAATGATAATCTCACTTTCAAGCCAGCCCGCACCTCAGCCTTAGCTATGTCTGTGAAAAGAGCACTCCCACAACCACTGAAGATGGGTTTGAGAGAGGCTAACGTCTACCCTGTCTGTAGTGGTGAAAGCGGGTGGTTCTTATGATCCGCCTCCTACCTGCGTCAGATCTTCAACCTGCCCTCTCATCCTCGTCTAAGCTTAAAACTGGCACTGACTCATCTGCTAAGGTCACATAGGAAGGTTCAGTGATGACACATGGTCCCTCTAATCCACACCAACGTGCATCTATCAGCAATGCTCCTTTCCCAACCTTTTTAATTTGCTTGTCTTACTATCAATTTCTAGTTTTGCTCAGCACTTTATTGACCAAAACACATCCCTCTTGATCTCTTTGTTAACTAAATACATTTGTTTCATGTGTACTTGTTATTTTGTTTCCGAAGTGTGTGTCAAAAGAGTCTGGTATCAGTCTCTTTTGCCTGTCATGCAGACAATAACTTCCCCAAACATATCCTTCCTCTGCCAGTGCAGGCATGTAACTACTGAAGATGCCTGTGTATGGTAGTTGCCGTTAAGCAGTTCCTTTGGGTGTGCCCCTAACAGGTTTACATCTATCAATTTCCATCACACTTGCACTATACCTATAATAATAAAACAATAAAAAAGAATGGCTATAGCTGGACAGCTGTTCACAATGTCATTGTTTGAAACATTTCGGATCTTTCTTTGAAGACATCTTATATATACCAACACGCGAAATCTAGTGTGTGAAGCTCTGTCTCAACCACAAGAATTATATTGCTCCAGCCCAGGTGCGCAACGCCCATAGGGCTCAAAGGCCCCCTCCAGCCCATATTCTTTGATCAGGACATGCCTACTGCTTTGCCTCAGTGACGTCAGCTGTCTCACTTCTTTTAAGGCAATGAGTAGCAGGGCACTTCATTACTTTCATCCTCGCCCCTGTTCTGACAAGTCAATTTCCTAGTCTCATTTTTTTAATATTCCTTAAATGCTTTTACTGGACAAACGTCTCCCTGGTGGCAGCCAAACATACTGTGTGACCTCCCTATCTACTAGATCCATCTTTGGCCAAATTAATCTTACTGCAGTCTCCTCTCCTCGCATTATACACACTGTCTGTGAACTCCTTACCTACTCTCGGCTCCGAAATCCCCTAAAATGCCTAAAAAATGTGACCCCGAGCAATCATTTGCCATTTTCGCCTTTATAAATGGTGCCCAATTGAGACCATGTATGTTTTGAACTTTTTCATGGTCACAGATCTTTGTAAATGACCTGAAACCTTTCATTTCACTTGTTGTGTGGTTGTTTTCCAACACTGCAGATCCATATCATAAATACATTTTCTTGCAGAGCAATATAGTAACAATTTAGTAACGGCTGCATTCTTTGCCAAGCTTCTTTCAATCAAGCCCACAACTTTCCTCAGCATATTCTCCCCTCTCATACCTTTTTACTATCTCTATGGCAGTGCTGGTTGCACACTCATACCAAGCCTTCTGAGATGCTTCAGCAGTGCCTCTGTGGTCATCGTAACCACAAACGCGTTCAAAGTGAAAGAGATAAGGCATCCTCTATTATTCAGTATTCCTGGCAAATCCGCTGTCCTGAAGATTGACTTACGCAATATATAGTTTACACAAATATCTGCAACAAGAGAACAATTCCAGAATTGCTTGTTCTCTGGCTAGTTACAGTATACAGAAAAAATTCAAACTAGACAAAAAAAATAAGAGAGAATTTTTTTTATGTATGAATTGCATTATCTGTTTTTAGAAAGTTCGCCTTTTGTCCATGTCTCTGGATTTTTTGCATTTTTATGGACAGTTGTTTGCTGGTATTAGGACTTTGAATATAGTGAAACTGGCCCTCGTGCTTTCAGTGCAAGCACTGTGCCACTGAAAACATGAGGTTGAAATTGGCGTATTTAAGTTTTCAGTAAGGCCATGGTAATTTAGGGCATGAAAAGCACCTATAGTGCGGAAATGAAGGATCTTATGTGGGTTGAAGAGTATATATGTACATCATCCAAATGTGGGACTAAATGTATCCTATGGATAATACTTCTGTGTCTTGGCTTGCTGTGGTTATAAAGTCATCACGGTCACCATTGGCAGAGATGAGCAGCAATCTTTCATGTAGGAAACTTTCTTTATACATTAGAATACGTAACCCCCAAGGTTTTTCTTCAAGCCCACCACACTGGAGATTAAATACATAAAAGTTAGTCATAATAATTATTAAGAAGAAGTTTCTAAAATCTGTTTGACACTCTGTAGGCAAAGTTACATTTTTCCTTAGCAGTCCGAATTATGTATTCATTAATTCAACCTGCAAAAATATAAAAAATGTATTTGAAAGATATTTTTCACTTTTTTTCAACAATTTTATGTAATGGTGCAAGCCGATTTTTGATAAATGTAGTTGAAAAGCAACGATTGCCTGAAAGTCAACCAGAAATCAGTTTTGGGTGCTGCCTTACCTAGTGGCTACAATTCGCATTTCAGCTAGGCATAAGGAGTTGGCATGCTAGAAAACAATTGTAGCTAATTAAAAGCCAGAAAGACTGTTTCAAGGTAAATACTGAACACTTAGCTGTGAGTGGACAACTGGGAGGAGAAGGAACGGATGGTGTCAGAAGTGACTTCCGCAAGAGCCTTCCATTTCACATAAAAATCCAATATGCAGACCCAAGTGACAAAAAACGGTTTATTCAGGAAAGTCCTATGGGGATTTTTCTCTGCCAATATTAGTAGGAAGGGTATTCTCAGATCTTTGATCGGGAAGGATCTCGAGGTGGGTGCGAGCTCTTTAGGGAGGCGCTGACGTGTCATTTTGAATGAGAGTACTCGGTAAGGTGAAAACAAAAGTGCTGAAAAATGGTTTGAGTTTTGGTGAAAATTCTCTTTGGATTGGGTGGACTAAAACTGACTCTTACCTTGATCTCTATTGCCTCTCTGAGGCAGAATACACTGTTGACTACTTGTTCTTGTTTTTTTTTATTTGGTACAAGAGTGGCCCCTTTAAGTCATGTTTGTATAAGGGATATATGCTGACGTTGACATTTACATCTGAATAGCTCCGTTGGGCTTTACTTTTTACATCTTTGCTTCAAAACTTCAAAATTCCATATATCCGATTCTCCTACTCTGTTTAAACCATTTTTAAAAACAAATTTGCTTAGTACATTTTTTTCTTTGGGTATTTGCCTGATGCTATGCAGCAGAGTTTCTCATCTAACGTCGTGACCTCACCAGATTGTGTTATTAAATTGATTAATTCAACCCCTCCGAAATGGATAATCCCCTTCTGGCAGTGGTCACCGACCCTCTTTTCATTACACATCAACAGGGTGATCAACTACTACGAACAACAACCAACTGATGCCCCTAAGCTCGATGGTAGGTTGATCCCCCTGCTGATGTTTGCAGATGACACTTTACTAATTTCAAAGACACAACAAGGCCTGCAAAAGGCCATAGAGGTCTTTGAGGTTTTCTGCAAAGGTTATGGACTAGTCATAAACGTAAGTAAGACCAAGTTTATGGTTCTGCATAAGTCCAAGTTTGTTAGGGGGAAGGGGGCCATGAGTGGGGTATAACTTGAACAGACTCAGGTGTTTTCTTACCTGGGGATTACCCGAGCCTCTAAATTAGATTGGAAACATCACACTAACCAGCTGGTCACGAAACATGCCCAATTAGCAGGAGCCCTAACCAAAGAGTTTTACCTCTCCCACACTAGGCCTATCACCCCAGTTCTTAAAATGTATGATGCTAAGATTGGATCAGCTGTTCTTTACGGGGCAGAATTGTGGGGATTCAGTAACCTTACCCAACTGACAGGTGTGCAAAACAAATTCTTGCGGGGAATTACAGGTCTTCCCGCATCAACTCCCTTGACCCCCCTATTCTATGATTTAGGATCACAACACCTGGAGGATATGGCCCGTTACAGATCAGTAGCATACTGGAGGAGATTGTGGGTCACTCCAGAACTCTCCCAGTATGCACGGGCATTCCTTGAAGTTAGAAATGCAGATAGGGCACATAAAATCCCTTGGATGAGGGAGGCAAGGGCAACATACAATGCTATGGGTTTATCTTTTTTGTGGGAAGATCCAATAGCCAGTACATTCCCACCTAGAAAAGCTTTTAGAGATCTGTATTGGAACTTGGTTTCACTAAAAAGATTTGGTCGCTGTACCAGCCCATCTCTAACTGTGGAGTTTCTTGAATTAAAACATTCTACCGCTTTTGAGGGTTACTGGGACTGGATTAGCGTCCCCGGGGACAGGAAGAAATACCACCAGTTTAGGGTTGGAACACTACCCATTAATACCTTCACTGCGAAATGGAGTGGTGGACATAGTCCCACTTGTCCTTTCTGCCCCACTCAACAGGAAAGCATTGGTCATATACTTTTTATCTGTCCTGAATATAAAGTCCGTAGGCTAGCATGGTTAAAACCTATCTGCTTGCAGCTAGGTCTTAAAACAGGCTGTGTGTCCCTAAGGATTCTTCGTACTAATAAATCCCAGCCTGTGGTTATAGCTGTCGCGAAGTTTCTCCACTGGATGTGGATAATCCGAGCTCGTAAATTATGTTTACAGTGATAATTTGTGCCCCTTTTTTTAAGTTATTTATTGTGATCATGCCACCTCAATGTATATATATAGATATATGTTGTAAGTGTAATCTTTTGAAATTTTATCTTCTATTCTTAAAACGTTTAACATTTGTATAATGAATTGTATGTGTTTTAAATGGATGCTAAAACATATGACATTATTTATTTAATGTACTTAACTTATTGTTTTACTTACTAGTTGGACGGCTTATAATTTGATTTCATTTTCTAACGATATATGGTATTATGATAAACTGCTGCCTGATATGTTACCGATTTACCTTTTAAATATGTAAATGTATAGTCTTTTTTGCTGTCTTTTATGATTTCTAAATCGAAATAAAGACTTATGAAAGTGAAGTAAATAATATATTCTTGGCTTTAGAAATCATTGTGATAATTTTTATTTGATAACTAGATCTATTTGAACAAAATGAACTAAAATCTAAAATGACGAGTCCAAGACTAACAGGATTCTTTTAATCTAGGTTGTTGGAAATGATGAATAGTAATAAGTAAGATCCTCGGATTTTCTCGTGCCGCATGTTAGACTTTGCATCTTTTGGCATGTTTCTCATCAGTTTTTGCTTTCTGACCTCCCGGTTTTGACTCTGTTTTTGCTGGCGTAGTGTTTCTGCGCACTTTTCTCACTGTTGATCACTGGGAAAGTGCCAGTGCTCCTGTGGTAAATTATGTTATGGATTGGTGTTTCCATGATTGGATATTTGATTTACTTGTTAGTCCCTAGTAGAGTGCACTGAGTGTGCCAGGGCCTGTGAATCAAATGCTACTAGCGGGCCCGCAGCAATGATTGTGCCACCCACTTGAGTAGACCTGAAAAGGTAACTCAGACTCGCCATTGCGGAGTGTGCTCGCAGTTTTAAGTGCCATGTCGACTTGGACAGTGCACACACTTGCCAGTCACTCACCTTCCCTTTTCTTACATGTCAGCCACCCCTAAGGTAGGCCCAAGGTACCCCTGTGGGCCGGGTGCTGTGTATGTGAAATATGACATGGCTGGTGTGTGTGGCATTTCCTGATAGTTAATTACGGCCAATTTCGTTTTTCTCTATTGCAAGGCTACCTGTTCCCCATAGGACTGAATTGGGAGTTTGTTTATAACATCTTATAAACATAACTGGCCCGAGGAATTAGGTAGGAAAATAAAGTTTAGTATGCCTGAACTCAGAATCTAAAGATGCATCTTTTAGTGAAGGTGATTTTTAGGTCTCGCCTAGGCAGCGCGCAAGCACTGCTTAGGAGTTACCTCTTGGAATCACTCAGGACTTTTTGGGAAACTCGTGCATGTACTGCACTGTTTCCAATGAGCACTCGTGCATGGATGGTGTTTACCTTGTGGGAGCGAGCAGATGCACCATCTGTTTCTAATTATCATGCCCTCGCTTATTTACATTTGCCTGTCTCGCGGTCATGTTAATTGGAAACAGATGGCGGTCGTGGTTACTTTTGCGGCTGCTTGTTTCATCCTTCCTAAAGCCCTGGCTGTGGAGCATAAAAGGCAGTCATCGAATCATTTAATGTATAAGGCCATTAGACACTGTATTAGCTGCACCTTTAAGAAGGAATCGGAAATGGAATTATTTTGCGGCTAAAAGATCAATACTAAGAGGACCTAGTTTGTTCTTAAGTTTGGCCAGAAATTAAATTAGGATCTAGTTTATTCCTTAAATCAGGCAGCAGTTATATCATTGTTCTCGAGCCTTCCCCATCCAGAACTAGAGAGGTGCTGCCACATTGTGGCCGTTAACAGCAACATGCCAAAACCACAAGTGTCTGTGAAAACCAGCCTCAATTAAGTATCTTATAGGTCACCCGTACTTCATCTTTCAATGTACCTAATACCCGCTGAATGAGTAAATCTATTATACTTGTCTGAGTCTTGGAGCTCCGAGAGGGGTCTGGTGAATGGAACAGGGTTAGAAGTCGGATTACAGAAGTTGCCAGAACCGAGGAACATGAATATTGAGTTTCTGTTATTGTTAACCGTCATTCATACTTGTTTATTTGTTAGGTGAATCAAACAGGGATTGTGTGCAGACGTAATTCTAAAAACCAGGAAATAGAGTCGAAAGACATAAAAATAAGTAGAAAGATGTCAGCATGGAGGAAAAACAAAAAGCAGTCATGGAATTTAGAAGCAGGCGTGGCTGGTAACATGGTAAGGTGGGAGGCCTAAATTATTGCCATCTTGAAGGCAATGTGGCAAGTGAGCCCAATTCTTACAATTCTTGAGGCCAAACAATGATTATAGCAACAGGAACCCACTGGAACTACCTTAACAAAAACAATAAGGGTCAAATACAAACATTTCTGAAGGTAACAAGCTTTGCATATTTGTACCTCGCAGATGAAAAACAATGACAAGACTTACTGTCGCCCATCAACCAGTAAGGGCAGCAGAAAAAAACGAATCCAACCTTCAAGATGTTTAATGTAACATAAAATAGATCCTCAGATACAAACCTTAATTTAAAACTCCAGACGTCTGAAAGAGAGTTGAATTCCATTGAGCAACGCTAGCTCTCTGAAAAGCCAAGAAACCTTCGCTTTTACTGTTTGTAAGAGTTTAATGAAATTATTGTAAAAATAACTCCAGATTTTTGCAGTGTGAGGCCTCATGGCCTCAGACACATTACTGTACTTAATGCTCATCAGGACAGGGACATCTTAAGGATTTTGGGGGCCCTGGGCCAAATGTATTTTGGGGCTCCTGTTAGGGACAGCTTTGAATATGTTTATCAGCTCGAAGGTCGGCTGCTTTAGCCTTACACCACTTAATTGTGTGTTGTTTCTTCAGCTTTGTATCCCTACGATGCAGTTACATTATTTCTCCTGTCGCCAGAGAAACCTTGGAATTAAGTAAAAGCTTATTAACCATTTTAATACTTAACTTCTCTACAAAATAGCTTAAAAACATTGACAAAGCCAATAGATCTGACTAAACACTTATAAAGTTCCTTATAAATTTCCAAAGATGAGACCTATTGGCTATGCCAATGCTTGTTACATTCTGTGTTTGAAAATACCACTTTTAGAAAGTAGGCCTTTTCTTGATCAGTCATCCCGTGTGCCTCTGCTGGAATGTGGATTGCCTGTCTGGGTTTTGGATGACAGAAGGCTGGCGAGCAGGAGTTGCTCCAGATAGTCTGGGTGGGTCAGGAAAGGGCTGAATAGACCTGGGCTGCAATTGGAGAAGAGGGGGAGATTTCCTTGAACATCAAATGGCCTGGCCTGCCTCTGACCATGCCGTCTGCATCTCCTGCCAGAAATTCTCACCAGAGAAGGCATAACTGGTTTTGGCTGGGCACAGACACTCTCTACCTAAGAGATCAAATGATTTTGGGATATAAATATTGGGACCCAGACCCCTGACTTTTAGAACTCCTTTGGACCAAGAAGGCTACCAGCGCTGGAGAAGCTGTGAGGAGGAACTACCATTTTGCTGTGTGCTTTGCTGTGTTGGCCTGCAGTGGCTGCTTCTGTCTTGGGCAGTGAAAGGACTGGATTGAACTTTCTGCAATCTATTTTTGTGAGTTTCTCCAAGGGCTTGAGGTAGAGCTTGCCCCCCTTATTCAAGAAGTCTTAGGAACAACAAAGACTTCAAGTTCTTCTGCCCTCAGCCCTGGGGACTATGTATTTTGTGCTGCAACAGAAGAAAAAGCAACCCGACGTCGCTGACGATGACGCTGCCGACTCCGTGACCTGACGGCACCGCAGAGGGCACCGCCACAATGCCCCACCACGACCCTGGTCTCACCGACGACGCCTGCTGATGCCGCCACCAAACTGCTGCTCGGACCGCGACCTGTGGGCGCCGCACTCTGCACCGCCTCGCTTCCGGACGATGCCTTGGTATCCCAGATGACGCCGCTCCACGCCGAAATCGATGCCGCTGCTTGCACCGTGGTTCGAGGGCACCACTCGTAAAGTTACAGGATGCACCGCTCTCATCCTGCACCGCAGCCTTGGCTTACCGATTCCGACGCCAGCGACTCCAGTTTGTCAGTCGCCGACAGCTCTTTAGCAACGACGACGACGCTGCTAGCACTGCGACAAGCACCGCATTCACTTCTCACCAAGACCCTGGTCTCACTGACGACGCCATCTGATGCGCCATCGAGCTGCTGCTCACACCGCGACCTGAGGGCACCCCATGCCACATCGCTGCACTTCGCACCACAGCATCCGACACCTGCCGACGCCAGCGCTCCTGACTTCAACAGTGAGGAGTTCGATCTGCAACGTGTTTGACTTCAAGGGCCCGACGACTTCTGCGCCGACTTCCAGAATCAACGCCTGCAAACGCGGTGCTTTGGAAGTTTAACGAGAGTTCGCCGACTCCCTTCATTTCTAAAAGATACTGTTTGCTGGTCTTCCCGACACCGTAGCTAGTTCGCAACGCCGCGGTCAGCCAGAACTGTTTGGATTTGTTTACTCACGACGCCTTGATAGCCCTGGATGGAGCTATCGACATCAAGAAACTGTTTTTCAAGCACATTTTGATAACTGAAGAATTTTAAGTACTGTATTGTGGATTTTTATCGTTTTTGGTCTTGTCTTAAGTATATAAAAATATTGGATATTTTTCTATACTGGTGTGGTGTCCTTTTGTAGTGCTTACACTTAATTACTGTTGGTTATGTGCAAATGCTTAACACAATGCCTCTAGGATAAGCCTGACTGCTAGTGCCAAGCTTCCAAGGGGGTGTGCAGGGGTTATTTTAGGAGTGTAACTCCCTTATCCTGACTAAAGTGGTGGTTTCTGCCTGGCTTTGGCACATGCCCTAGCCTACCAAAAATCCCATTTCTAACACTGCATATGTTTGCCATTTACCATAGACATCCACCTTTTAGTATGGAAGGTTTTTATTCCTGCTTTAGATGGGCCTTTGACTTCTTTCAATTAAAAAATTAATCGTCAGATGCAGTAGCAGCGCAAGGTGCAAAGAGATGAGCAGTGGTGTCTTTATTTGGGTGTGGGGGCATTGACCCCTATTTCTTTGCCCTATATTAAATCATGTTTGCTGACTGCTCTCATTTTGGGGTTTTTTGCCGCAGTGTGCGGCATTACCCAGACAAAGTTTTCTTTTAACAGGAGTGAGGCGGGCATACGTGGGTGGGCGGGGAGTGGGAGCTTGAGTGATTGGCAGGTTAGTGGTGAAGTGCACATGGATGGGTGCCTTGCTCACCCCAGCCCGACATGCGCACTTGAACCCTTTTCTGCACAATGTAGGGAGCCCAGCGTATTGCTACCGCAGCCCCAAGTCTCCTTTGGAGCGTTGTCAGCACCTGACCAAGCCAATCCTCGCACTGCTCCCATGCTGGTTCCTAACATAAACAACAAGGGGGCAGTGCCTAAATTGACCAGGAGTCATGGGGTTGGGCTAAGAGCTGAGCTGGTGGTCAGGTCACTCACAAGCTTAGTTTGATGCACACCTGGAGGTGCTGAGTAAAACCACCCTCTGCTTCTGAGGAGTTTGAGAACAGGGGACAGAAATAATCGGATCAGATGATCTTGTTCACACCATCCAGTTAGATAACAAGCATGTTACACCAGCAATGAGCAAAAGTTGCAGAAATTGTTTATTTTGAAGATGTATACATGCCTGTGCTTAAGGAGAAGGATTTGGCCTGGTTTATGGATGGTAAAGCACTTTGGATGAGATGGGCCAGGTAGAGAATGTGGGCGCGGCTTCCTCATTACACCTGCTGGCTGTGGCCAACCCATGGATCTCCCCCACTGCCATGGTGTACACCTATACCGGGCCTCACCGGCCCTCCCTTCCGCCTCCCCCAGGGCATGTTTGCGCTAAAGCTTGTTAGGGCTGAGTCAGATAGGGCAGCAGTCTTCCTCCCCCAGGGCCCTAAAACCCCAAAAGGCCCCACATTCACCCTGGGCCTGGAGGATTCAACGGCTGTGATTTTGCCATCCCTGATTCGCTGCTTTGGGGGCTGGTGCCCAAGGCGTTACCCATGCCACTTAAAGCGTGCTGGCCACTCCCTACCCGAAGATATAGGTATTGTTTATACGCTATGTTGAAAAATGCCTTTACTTGTGAAACTTGCTAACTTGCAAAGTATAACATCTATAAGCCTAGAATAATTATGGTAAAGAAGGAACGTTAAGAAACATTGGTAGCGGGTAGATCCTATGTTGGGATCCATATATCTAAGTCTTAGCAGGTGGCCTCCTCCTTCGACAACCAAGTGGTAAAAACATTGAGAAATAACCTTAAAGGGTGGAAACAGTTGTTACCAGCAGTCCTCCATAAAATTGAGATTAGCCTACAAATATACATGAAACCGCTGGCCACACGGAACTGCTGATGATCTTTATACAAAGGCGTGGGATAGACTCAAGTAAGAAGTTGTGATTCTGAGCAAAACAGTCGCAACTCAAGCGGTCGAACGTGGAATTTTAAGAAGCATCTCGGCTGAACTACAACCCATACACTCCTTCCGAATGCACTCAGAATCTGTGTACATTCCAGTGCATGGGAAGGAATAGGAATATGCACGAAACCATTTCAAATCGCGTAAGTAAAAAAATAAATGTAGTGCTGCTGATGCATACTATGCGAAAGGAAATTACAAGCAATTAAAATCTGGGCACCGAGTTTGTGGCACATTTATTTATTTTAATTTTATTTAATGCGATTTTATATAGCGCGAACATTACCAGAAGGAGTCAGAGCGCTTTACAGATGAACCAGTTGCGATACATAAGGATTACATGAGTTACATAAAAGATACAAACAGAAAAAATTGCAAATGTACAAGTTTTTAAGTCACACACGGAAGAGATACAAACAGAAAAAAATGCAAATGTACAAGTTGTGGAGTCATACAAGGAAGAGATGCAAAAGGATAAACTCTAAGAGTCACATAGGAATGGTAGTGAGTACAAAGGTCTACTACATATACTGGTGGTTAGTTATCTCTATATACATATATATAAAAATAGTATATTTTCTCAGGTCAAGACCCAAAAAACCAGGAGAGTAGAGTTCCATTAGGTGGGGTCCGAGGGGGGACGCAGTCACATGGTCCGGTCCTTCTGCTGGAGCAATATCAGAGCAGGGGCTTTCCTTTTCCTCCTCAGCTCATATCATCTTCATCAAAAGCAGGTCACGGCATCTTCATTAGAAGCGCCACCAATAGCAGCCACTGAATTATACAGCACCCAGCGAGGCACAGATCACAGCGACTGACTCCAAAGAGTGCTCTGTGTAGCGTCAAGAGTAATCGCTGTCTTAAATCAGGACCCAGCGCGGTGGCAAGAGCAGCTTATGCATCAAATCTGCCCCCAATATAATGCAAAGACCACTGTGTTAAAATAGCACACAGTTCGGCACGAGTAGCAGCCCCGGCTGAACATGATACCCACAATATAGTGCCAAGAGCAACCACTAGTTCACAACCACATCAAATATGTGGTTATCCACAGCTATTGTATTAAAAAAAATTGTGTTTGGTTGTGAACCGCCCCAACCCCCCTTCAGACGGTCAGGCTCACTCGCTCCCCACAGGTCACTTGATCCGAACTTTTACGGTGCACCAATTTAAAATGTCACCAGCCGCCACTGATTTTAAGAGAGATGCATTATCATCCTCCGAGACGATCTTGCTCCGATTGTCTGCCATGCCAGGTCTTCGAAAATTGCTTTGTAATTCAGTGCTCTCCCGCAGCATTATATTATCCCTAATTGCCTCGGCACTTACAAACGAGCTTTGAAGGGCCTTCCTGCTGTCTCATCCACCACACTCTGTGTTTTCTGAAGATAGAAAATCTGATTTGATGTCAAGAAGGAAAAAAGTATATCAGAAATCTCAATCCCCAAGAGATTTTAATGTATTGAGTTTGAAGTAGGAATTATGATTTGTGCACACAAGAGTCTGCTGAAGTCCATGGGGCCATCCACCCAGGGTAAGAGCGAAACTGCCTTGCAAGGTACAAGACTCTGCTACTGTTTCGTATGCTTTTTTGACTATGCATAGCACTCGCATATAACTGCAAAGTTTTCCATTTGCTTATGTGTGACATATCCGTGTTTTCAGTGGACTTATGTGTGACATTTCGGTGCTGTTTGAGGGGCATTAAGAGCGAAACTTTATAGCAATTAGAACAGAGTAGAGTGCTCTTTTGATTGGATAAAGTACATCCTTCTGTGCTATAAAATGCTTCAGAAATGCGCTCAAAATAGCTATAACTTTGTAGAGTGCTTGTGAAAGGTCAGTACCTGCGTCCATTTTACAATATGACTGCCAAAGGGGCGGGGGGGTGTAATGCAAACTGAACAGGACTACTGAGTGATTACAATCTAAAAGTAGAGCGATTGTGCCCTCTAACTTCCAGACACTGATCAACTTATTGGTGATAGCGACCTTGTAAGTTCAGTCCTCATGCATCAAAATGATTCTACAGGTTACACAGACCCTTTGCACAGCAGCGCTGGATCATTTATCACAGGCCCAGGGATCGCACAGCCAGCCATCCTTCAAAATTCATTTTTTTTCAGGTATTGGCATTTAGTAGGTGAGCTGTCTCTGAAGTTGAGCAGATATTTCCTTTTAAACAGCAGTTGTTGCTCAGGTTTCACAAACCCCAAGTGTCTCAGGCCTCAGACAGCAAAGCTATCCCCTAGGATGCATGGATCTGACAGACAGAAGCGTTGCCAGAAATGCTTGTTCTCAGAATGTAGTTGTAAACTTCTCTCTTGAAGTCTACCCAGTCCCTGAGTGGTCTGTTCACTTTCCACCTCCAGCTGTTCTTTGATGCAGCGTTGGGGGTCTCTGAGAGGTTGTCTAGCACCGTTTGATTACCTGGATAATGGTTTGGACTTCATGTGGCAGGTGAGCTGGGAGTTGTCAGTGGCCAAGGCTTCCGAGTCATATCAATCCCACCAACATTCACTCTCAATGATGCTCCCGTGCCTGACCCCCATGACAGCAGGGCTCGAGTCGGCGTCCCCCCACTTATTTTACCGGGGGGACACTGTCCCCTCTGCCAAACAGCTGGACTTCACTCTTTGGCCTCTCTGGGACGAGGAGCTCGGCACCTTTCGTGACGTCACTTCCTGTCCTGACATCACTTCCGGTGACGCGTCCCCCCACTTCTCTTTTTACGACTTGTGCCCTGCATGACAGGTAGTGGAAGAGGAAACATTGTCGCCCTGTCTCTGTACTGACTCTGTCCTTGTTGACTTTAGAGTAATTCACATGGAAGCTCCACCACGTTCATTTTGTAAAGCAGCTAGAAAGACAACTGCAGGCCAAACAGGAGGTGACAGGCCCTACTAGTAAATGTTCTGTAGATGTATTGGTAAACTATTAGGTAACAATACCTCAAATCAATATGATGTGATTGCTTTGAGTTGTCATCGCCACTTTGCTACAGTTACCACTAGCATTATAGTAACTGTATGACTGGTCTGGGAAGCCTAGTGTCATTGGCTTTATTCTAATCCCGATGCCCGCTGACTATCCAGTTGTATCAATAGCCCGGGGATCTATGAGTTTGGGGTTCTGGCCTGCCTCTTATATCTGAATCTAAGAATCCCCTTCAGGACTTGGGTAAAATAATCTAAGGTCTCATTTTTAGATCTTAAATGTTTTCCCTTAAAGCAGCTGGCTTTTCTGGATGTGTTACAAGATATCTCGGCCACGACTTTAGACATAGGGTCCTTTGCCTTGCTCTTATCTGTGAAAATGTTAAACTGTTCAGACTTATGGTTCACAGGGACCATCCCTTCCAGAGTTATTCCTCTAATGCTTGACTAACTTCTTCATATTCTGGCATTTGGAAGCAGCTATCTAGTAAGGTACATCTTGTGGTGAAAGATGTACATATGTAACACTTGAGGGCAGTGCTAGTGCCTAGTTCTACTATCTCACCAACCATTTTAACCCCCAGGATTTCAGTTTTACCATAATCAGGTGTTTGTGACACTTCTGCTGAAATCATGTCTTGTTGTTAGATGAGCATTTGCTTCACCCTCTCAAGTTAAGTATAGAAAGAGGGTGTAGTTACCTTTGGGTTTGGTATCCAAGTGCACAGTATTATTAATTATTATTATAAAATTTCCTATGGCGCACAGATACCCGGAGGTTTCCTGGAGCCATTGGACCTATGCAAGAAGAAAGAGAAATCCTAATGGTTAAATAACCACGTTTTTAGGTCTTTGCGGAATTTTTGATGAATAGTTTCATGCCAGAGTTGTAAGGGGGAGTGAATTCCACAGTGAAGGATCTAAGCAAGCAAAAGACCGACCTCCCATACGTACTTGTTTGATCCTGGGGACTTGGAACTTAGCCTGAGTAGAGGATCGGAGAAGACATGTAGGGAGGTAAGGGTGTACCAAGGCACTGAGATACTGTGGGGCTGCACCCGATTTAATCCTATGTATATAGCATGGTGCTTTAAATTTTGGGCGATTTTCCATCCTAAACCAATGAAGGTCACAGAAGGAACCTGAGATAGAGGCCTTTCTAGGTAGCCGGCGCAGTAGTCTGGCTGCAGAAATTTGGACTACTTGCAGCTTCCGAATTACCTCCATGTTGGCTCCTAAATACAGGATGTTGCCATAGTCCAGTCTGGACACGATCAAGGCCTGGATAACTGGTTTTTGCGTACCTTTTTTGTGGCGCGTAGTCTTGGGAATAAGTGTGCGTCACTGTCTGTTGATTGTGTTCTTGGAGTCAGAAGAGCGGTTGGTGGTGATTGAGCAGATGCAAGTGGCTACTCTCCATCCACCACGGCCTCTCCACTTAGGGTTGGGTGACTACATAGTACATTTATGTTTCGAGTAGTATGTAGCACATATGAAGCACATGTAGATCTCCGAAATGTGTGTGTTGGTTTCCTGAAATGCAATATTTTGGAGGACATGAACTTTGTTGTGATGTTTTGCCACTTGGCAGTAGCACCTAATTTCCAACCAATATCCTATTACACCATACGTCACCCAATATAGAAAGAGTAGTGTTGCTCTCTGAAAGTTCTCAACGGGATGCAAGTCATTACCATGCATGTTTAACAATGTGTTGACCATCACAAAGCATTGTATTCATTACATTATTGAACTTTAATATACGTATGTGTGTATATACATATATACACACACACTCACGTATATGTGTGTATCTTTTTTACATGCTTAGATTGTTTAAATACATTAAAAAAATTAGTGCGTCTATCCCACCCATACGCCCTTTATTTTAATTTGGTACCTCCCCTTTTCACTACCTGCCCCTCAAACCTAAAAACCCATTTCTACCCCTTAACCCTATCCACCCGAGAACTCTAAAAATGCCTCACTAACCCTTGTCTCTAGCCATCCCAGATCCCTTAAAACCCCTTACTACCCCTTACCTATCCCTGATTCCTAAAAAAAAAACCTTACTACCCGTTACATTTAACCATCCCTGATCCCTTAAAACGCTTACTATTTGAAAGGAAAATAACTTACCTGCATGGAAAAATCATGCTTTGAAAGGTACCGAAAAAGGGCCTGTTGGTACTTACCCGCGTGGTAAAGGTACGGCATGGTGAAAGATGCCTGTGAAGGTCACATAGTTTCCCATCCTTCTTGCAGGATATAGGACAGAAGATACCACTGCTGGGACCAGAGCAATGTCGATGCAGTGCCTAATTTGAACCAGTGTTTGCTGGTGCTTGATACCAGCACTTACTTCTTAACACCGGCACTTATGACATTCCACCACCTGGTGGCACTGTTAGTCGATTTTTAAGGTGTTTAATAATTCGATATGCAATATGCATTAAAATTGATAGTACCAGCCATCCACGCCATTTTTACAGCTTTGGGGGACCTGGAATAGTCTGAATAGTTACAATTGTAGGAGTGTGAACGTTAGGAGTTGTGTTGCTACTGGCATTGGCAGCGCTGGTAGAGGAAATGGGAGGTGCAAGCTGCACTGGCCTTCTGACAAGGGAATTGGCTCTTTTTTTTTACGCACATAAAGCACTGTGGTCGTGACCTGCCCAATTTCTGTTTCACTGGGTCATGATACCTCCATTAAGATGCTCAGCCTGCACCATCATCCTCTCATTGACACAGCTTTCATTTCCTCCTGCAAACTCTGTGCGCCTCATCATGGATGCAGGAGCGGCCACCGAGCAGGAACGAACAGCCGCTAAAGCGAATCTAAAGAGGGGGGAGGGAGGTCATGATATAAAAAGTTAATTAAGGGGAAAAAAGTTCAAATGGAAAGAAATAAAAGGGAGGATGAATGCAGATGCCATAAGCCAAAGGAAGTAACAGTAAAACACGACCGACAAAATAAGCTGCTGCATGAGCAAATCCCATTTAAATGCAAATGAGCCAAAAGTTGCTTTTCATTGAATAGACCGTTCTTTTTGAGAGGAGCAGGACGGGGGTGCAAGACGGCGCGAACTCTGAGCTGCGCCCAGCCCAGGGCATACTTCAGAGCACTGCCCTCACGCCCTCTTCAAGAGGTTCCCTGCGGGGTCTCCATGTACAGTAAAGTACCATATTTACTACTGAAGGATTACCGCCATGGCCTCTCTCTCGCGGTCTATCTCACGTACTATCTCTCTCTCTCCCCCTACCCCTATCTGTCTTTCACTCAGTGGCGGCTGGTGGATTTTCAAAGTGGTGTGGCGTACACTTTCGATCAGAGTATAATGAGCGAGTGAGTGAAGCAAGCGAGCCCGAAGTGCTAAGGAGCGGGCAGTGGGTTCTCCCCTCGCAAGACAATTTTGAAAAAAATTTGATAAAAATGGTGGATTTTACACCACATATTTGCTGCACATTTTTGAAAAAAGGGGATACAAATATGGCATTTTAAAGCACATGTGTGGCTGGTGGGGACCCCTGCGGGGTGCATCCAGTGCGTAATTTGAGCTGGTGTTGCAGGTGGGGCCCACTGGCAGAGCGAGAAAGGGAGAAAGAAGGAGGAAGGGATTGATGGAAATGCAGTGACAATGAGATTAAAATAGGAGATGAAAAGTACCTGAAGTGAACTAAAGGGGTGGGAAGTGCGGGGTGATGGGTGAAAGAGGTAAGAGGCAAATGGCGGATACAAGGCTATCACCCTTGCTTTACAGTAACCCCATCACTCGGCAGCACCGGCTGGAGTTTCTGAGATAAGCTTTGGGGACTCATTGTTTTCCACATTAAGCCCTCGGTGCACCCCTCTGTACCCCGACTCTCGCCCCCACAGTCATTACTGCCGTCCTTGGTATTTACACTCACTGACTGTTCGACTATCCCTGTGGTCTCTTGCTTTGCCTCGGGTCACATGGCGCGCGCCCACGTCAGTCTCCGACCTTGTCAACTTAACTATACAGCCTTGATAAGAAAGTAAATCAGGAAATGATCTTGTGATTGTAAACCACAGCTGGCCTTCTCCTCAGGGGCTGCGACCAGGTGTTGGAAGACGGGGAGAGGCGAAACAAGGCGCTTTGTGGGACTCGAGGCGCTTCATGGAGATGTACTGGGAAGAGGCCTGGGACCCCCTGCTGCCTCTGAGACTTGACTTTACCACTTGTGATAGTGAACGCACTCAGGCTCGTGGGAGAAGAACGTGTCAGTGCAAAACAGGGGTTTAACGGAGGCCCCAGCTATGTGAAGGGTACACGTGCACCAGCGGACAACTAGAGCCAAATTTCGGGGGGGGGGGGGGCTGAAAAATATTTCTGGGGGCTAATTCTTCCAACCATAGACAGAGTGGCTGTAAGAAGGGGTGAACACACAACAAAAGCCTAATTTATAAGTAAATGGTGTTTTAAAGACCTGTTAAGTACTCAGTGCGGCTGCAATTAGATGCTCGCCAGCCCGCGAAGCTGTCTCCGCCCGGGCTGACACACAGGACGGGTGAAGCCCCGTGAGCCCAATGGGTGCTGCGTGCCAGACGTGCACATACACACATACAGACACACACACACAGATACATATGCGCACACACAGGCACAGACACATACTCGCACAGACACGAGCATCGGCGCACAGAGATTTACAGACACGCAAACATAGACACTTACACTCGCACACAGACACAGGCAGCGGCACACATGGACATGCCAATAGCTGTTGTGTGCTATACACATGCCCAGTGGTGGCTGGTGACATATGAAACTGATGGGCCGTAAACTTTCTGTTGGAGTGCAAAGTAACATCCTAAGCGTCTCCCCCGAGAAAATGTAGTAAAAAGAGTGCGTAAATGGTGCATTTTCAAGCAAATTAAGAAGCAATTGTGAAAGTGCAGTTATTACATTAATAAAAGGATGTCATATTTCCCTCTGCCTTTCCACTAAGTCTGTAAAGAATTATCCCGGAGGTGAGTTTGACTACTTCCCCTTTTTACTTTTATCAGTTTCCTATTACAAAGCCAATGTCCTCCTGTAAATAAACCTATTGAGGTTGTTTGTGATGGGGTTACAGGAGAGGAGCTGTGAAAAATAACCCACTCTTCTCTAATGTGGAACCGAGGCACACTGCACAGCTCAGCTCACCAGCACGAAGTTTTCATTTCAGAAAAGCAATGCATGGAAAAGAAACAGGGTAATGTGGAAAAAAGGTTATATTAACTGGTTCCATAGGGGACTTTCCATAAGTTTGTCTCGTTTGTACATTGGATAATACACAGAAAATGGAGAATGCAGTTTTAAACGACAATGGTGTATTTTCTTTATGGGAAAAGAAAACCGACACATGTTTGACAAACTAAAGCCTGCAAAACAGAATGTAAATGTAAATGTAAATGTAAATGTAAATGTAAATGTAGTATACTTGTAAAGCGCACAGCTGCCCCAGCAATGGGGCGTCCCGGCGCTGTATAACTCTGGGGAACCCGTCCTGGCTTTCCCTGTGGGATGGTCCCTTGCTGGGAGTCCCCAAGGTGGAGCCAGGCATCCCCGGAATTGGTGGGGCCGTTGTGGAGATTAGGCAAGCTAATGCCCAGAGTTGCCGAGTGGAACCCCTGATTAGAGTAAGCACCGAAGCAAGAATTATCGAGTCCGCTGACCAAGGTCCACGACCCTGCCGCGTCGGGAATTGAAACCTGGTCCCGGGCCGACTTCTGCTCTCTGGCCTGCCGCCTCTAACCAGTGAGCCACACTACTCCACAATCTATCAGATGTTCAGTGCGCTGGCACCGCTCGCCACCTACGGCCTGTGTTGCTTTCACCCTTGGCCTCACTGCCCTAACAGACTACTCAATAGTAGACAGAGCTTGAGGTTATTTTTTTTGTGCTTGCTAGTCGCGGAGTAGTGGACATAACTAACTTAAGGAGGACTCGATCTCCTCGCAAGCTTTCCTAGATAAAGCGTTTACTTTATGACTGTTGCAGTTATGGTGTCAGGGCAGCAGGGCAGGCCATGCCCTGGTGTGTACAGTCGTGGCTCGTGGGGGGAAGGGAGGGGGAAGGAGGGGAAGGGGAGGGGTTCACGCAGGGGGTGGGTGGCAGGGAATTAAAAAAATAATATAAATATAAAAGAGAAACTTTAACTTACCTCAGCCGGTCCGTGCCACCTCTGCTGCTCCCCTTGGCGCCTTGTACACGAACAGCCAATTCTCTCAGTTCACGAACAGTCAATCCTCTCAGCCAATACTGGGCCATCCAGAGGAATGACTTGGACAGTCTTTTTTTTTTTTTTTTTTTTCAGTTTAGTAAAGTTTTATTTTGTTTAAGAAAAATAGTACAGCATAATATAACAGTATTACAAAAAAAAAACAGAACCAATAGTCGATAACCATGAGAGATAAATGGAGATGAAAAATGGTTCAGAGATAACATGAAAAGAAAGAAAATGGATGAGAGAAAGAAAGAGAAGAAAAGAAAGGAAATAAGAGGGAGAGAGAGAAAGAGGAAGGGAGGGTTAGGGAGGGGGATAAGAGGATAAGAAGGTAGAGAAAGGTAGCCAGAGAAGGTCAGATTTAATTTTTAAAGTGACAGAAGAAGAAGAAGCAATTGCAATTCTGTGCTCATCACATACGAAATTCCACCATGTATGTACAGACAATTTAGTGTTATCCTTCCAGCAAGACAAAATTACTTTGAAAGCAGTTGCAATGAGAAGATCAAATAATTTAGCATCATACGAATGTAAGTCCAAAACATCAGATAGGGAACCTAAAAAAATGTGCAACACTGAGAATGGTTCAGAAAAATGAAAAATACGCATGCAATATTTCCAAACTGAGCTCCAAAAAGTAAGGACAGATGGGCAATCAAACAAGAGGTGTTTGAGTGTGCCAGGGTGGGTGGAACAGGACCAACAAAGGGGGGAGGAGGAAGGGGAGAATTTGGATATGCGTACAGGGGTAATAAGAGCTCTATGGTAGAGAAAAAAAAGTGACTGAGTAATACGAGCTGAAATCGAAGTCTTAAACAATTTACACCATAAGCGATCCCAAACATCAACAGATAACGAGAAAGATAAATCAGTTTCCCAAACAGTTTCAGTAATGGTTTTAGGTCTAAGGCCAACATTGTCCAATAACAGTTTATAAATTAGAGCAGCTTTGGGGATTTGTTGAGTAAACATAGGATATAGAGGGGTGGAAGGGGTAAGGGAAGGAAGGAGATCAAAAGGAGGAAGGGTAGAAAGGTGAGAGAAAATGCAGAAGTAATAATGTCATATTCCTTGCGAAAATGTATAGGTAAATCAAACACAGTTTGCATTACATCAAATGAAATAATGGAGGAATCAGAGAAAAATTGATATACAAACATAATATCCTTTTCTTTCCAATACTTGAAATAAAAAGATTTACCCTTGTACTTAAGATATTTGTTATACCATACACTAGAAGAAAGAAAACTTTGTAAAGGGGACGAATCTTTCGAGAATACATTGTGCAGCAGAGTATGTGAGTATTTCAGTACAGGGTGTGTAGTCAAGAATGAACAATTTGACATGAAAAGAGATTGTTGGAAAGTAAAATCTTTTAATAAGGACCGTTCGACTGCAATCCATTTGGGCAGAGGGGTATCATTGAAATCGAAAGCCAATGAGAAGACTTGTTTTTATTAAAAAGGCAGAGTGGTATGACTGAAAATCAGGGAAGCGAACCCCACCTTCAGATTTCGGGCGTGTAAGTTTATGTAAGGCAATACGAGGTCTTTTGTTATTCCACAGAAATTTGGAGCAGATGGAGTTCAGCCAATTGAAATACAATTTGGGGATTTTCATAGGAAGCATGGAGACAGTGTATAAAATATATGGGGAAATCATCATTTTAATGGTGTCTAAACGACCCCACCAAGAAAGGAAAAGGGGAGACCATGATTGAAGAAGTGATTGAATTTTTTGAGTAAGGGAGGTAAAGGTCAATTTAAGTGTTTCACCTAAGGTAGAGGAAAACCAAATACCCAAATATTTGATCTTGGAGGGACACCAGGCAAAATCAGTTGATGCAAACATATATTGGTAACAAGATGAGTTGAGGGGTAGTACCTCCGTTTTAGAGAGATTAAGCTTATAACCAGAAACAGAGGAGTATAAGCGGACTTCTTCTAAAAATGGAGGAAGGGAAGAGACAGGATTAGCCATGTAAACCAGGACATCATCAGCATAGGCTGAAATTTTTGTCTCAATCGATGACAATTTGAACCCATGGATTAGGGGGTTAGAGCGGATTTTAATGAGGAAGGGTTCAAGGCAAAGAATAAAAAGTAAAGGGGAAAGAGGGCAACCTTGTCTCGTTCCTCTGGATAAGGGGAAACATTTTGAGAATTGGTTATTAACAAAAACACTTGCACGAGGAGCAGAATAAAGTAGTTTAACTAAGGAAATGAAGTAGGGACCAAACCCAAACCATTGTAATGATTTAAACATGAAATTCCAATTAATACGGTCAAACGCTTTCTCAGCGTCCAGGGATAGGGCAGCTAAGGGGGCTTTAAATTGTTTACTGTGTGAAATAATATTGGCAAAGACACGGGCATTGTCAGCAGCAAGTCTACCTTTCACAAAGCCAACTTGATCGGTGCTGATTAAGAGAGGGATAAGGGATTCGAGGCGGGCCGCTAAAATTTTGGCAAAATTTTTACAATCGTAATTAATCAGGGAGATGGGACGATAGTTTTTACAAAGGGAATGGTCTTTGTCAGGTTTGGGGATTATGACTATTAGGGCATCCAAAAAGGAGCCAGAGGCTTTGGCGTTTGCAATAAAGGAGTTAAAAAGTTGTAACAGATGGGGGACAAAAATAGAATGCATGTTGGCATAAAATTCAATTGGAAGACCATCTGGACCAGGAGCTTTCGCTTTCTTTAGGGAGGTAATTGCTTTGAGAATTTCCTGAGGGGTAATGTCAGACTCTAGGTGATGGAATTCGGAAGGGAGAGATGGGGGAGGAGGAAGGTCTTTGAAAAAACGGGAGAGGTCAACATCATCAGGGTTCGTATCATCAGTATACAGGAGTTTATAGTAGTTATGAAATACTTGAGCAATATCCTCATCAGAAGAAACCAAGGTGTTAGTTACTTCGTTGAGAATAGAGCCAATCGATTTTCGCTCAGATTTAATTTTAAGATAGTTTGCTAGCATTTTCCCAGCTTTATTTTGACCCCCATGAAATTTAGATTTAATCTTCAAGAGGGTGTTACAAGCTTCAACTGTGGCAATTTGATTGAGGTCAGATTTGGCTTTGATAAGTTGGAGGAGAGCGTCAGGATTCTTGGACGAAAAGTAAGAGTGTTCTAGGGTCTTAATGTTGGAGAGTTGGGCGGTATATTTATCACGGTTGAGTTTCTTTTTCCTAGATACATAAGAAATTGTGAAACCTCGTAAAGCAGCTTTAAAGGCATCCCAATTATTCGAAACTGACGTGTCATGGGGTAAATTGAGGGAAAAGAATTCAGAGATGAAATCTTTAACTTTAGACATAAATACAGAATCGGAGAGAAGGAAAGTGTTAAATTTCCATCGATTGAAAGAGGAGGTGGTTTGGGCCAGGTCAAAAGTGGCATAAACAGGTGCATGGTCCGAGAGAAAAATAGAACCAATTTCGGACTTCTGAATCGCAGGGAGAAGGGATTTGCTGACTAGAATATAATCAATTCTGGACCGGGTGTGGTGAACATTAGAGTAGAATGTATATTCGAGTGAGTTCGGATTGCATGTTTTCCACACATCAAAAAAGGGACGTGAGGCAATGGCTGATTGGAAGGATTTATGTGTCTTATCAGGCTGGAATTTGGAGGAAGATAGTCTATCTGAAAAGGGATCTAACCATTGGTTAAGGTCACCAGCTATGACAATGTTAGGGCAGTCAATGGAGGAAACAAGGATTTTGACGTCAGACCAAAATTTAGGGTCTGGTCGGACAGGACCATAAATATTCAGGAGCACCATAGTTTTGTTTTGTACAGTCACTTTTGACATAACCCAACGGCCTTCATCATCCGATTGAGAAGAGAGAATTTGAACATCCAAACCTTTACGAAATAATATAGCAACACCACCTTTTTTATCAACAGCAGGAGAAAATACAACTTGACCCACCCATGCCCTCTTAAGTTTCAACGATTCAACATCAGTACAATGAGTTTCTTGGAGAAAAGCTATCTGAGCATTTAACTTGGACAAATGGGACAGTACCTTTTGACGTTTAACAGGGTTGCCCAGACCACGAACATTCCACGTTACAAAATTACACATGATGGAAGGCAAGGGAGGAGGGTAACATCTGGGTCCAATACACTGCGGGTGAACCACTACAAGGAAAGACAATGGAGACAAACATGTTAGAAATGGGAATCAAATACAAAATATGAACAAAGGCAAGGAAAATCGGGTAAAGATAGAGAAACATTAGACGAATGAGCATCTCAAGCATAAGAAAAAAAGAGGGGGAACAATGAAGAGTACGGGAGGGAACAATAAGAAAGGAATGAAGAGATACAAAAAAGAGAACGGAACATAAATGAGCAAGGGGAAAACATGAATGGCCTGTGAAAAGAAGAAAAAGAGAAGAAAGAAAAAGAAGGAGAGAGATAAGAAACAGGTCAAGGCAAAGCCGCCAGACCTGAGAAAAAAGAGAATACCTAAACATTAGGAGCATGGAGACGCCAGCGCGGGCGCCTACCCCACAGAGCGAGGAAAACGCGGGAATATAGATATGATACAATCAAAAAAAAAGAAGAAAATTCGTAGCAAAGAGTTACAAGGAAGAGACCGGGACAAGGCCACAACAGTCGTCAGACGCAAGAGAAGTAAATGCAGGACACAGAAAAGAATGAATTTCAGTCATTGGTGTCCATAGTGGAAGAAGAAGCAGAAACATTTCGGAGATATTCTCGAAGCTTCAGAGGATCATCAAATGTACGGGAACGACCGTTGTGAGTTATTTTGCAGAGACAAGGATGTAGGATACCATATTGAATATGCAAGTCCCGCATATGTGGTCGTAGATTGAGGAACTCCTTGCGACGAGCATTCGTGGCGTTTGATAAATCCTGGGCAATAAAGATGGTATGGCCCGACCAGAGGAGTCGACGTTTCAGTCTCGCAGCTTTAAGAACAGTCATCAATTCGGTGAATTCAAGAAAAAGCAGGATAATACCTCTAGGTTTGCTCGGGTTGGACGTGGGTCGGCCCAAACGGTGAGCACGCTGTATGTTTAGAGGAGTAGAGTCTGGTTGGAGTTCCAAAAGTTCATAGAGGAATTTGCGTATGAAGGACACCATGTCGGCCCCCTCAAGGGACTCCGGAACACCATAAATACGGAGGTTATTCCTCCTATTGCGATTTTCAAGGTCCTCTGTGTGAAGTTTCAACTGCTGTATCTCCTTTTCAAGAAGAGGAATCTTCGTAGAGACATCCTGGACGTCACTGATGCGTTGTTCTAATTGTAAAACCTTGTTCTCCATAACAACCCAACGCTCTTCTATCTGCTTGAGCTTCTCGTTAGTTGCCAACATAAATGGTTGTAAACCACAAACCTCTTCTAGGATGGAGTCCAGCACAGGGTTCGGAGAGGAGCGAATTGGAGATGGAGGGTCATTCTTAAGGCGTTTCGGTGTGGTACCGGTGACAGACGATCTCGCATGACCCGCGGTCTGAGACATGATGCCAGCAGAGAGGCAAACTAGGAGGACCGCAGGACTGGAAGTACACCGTAATAGCCAAAAAGTGGAGAACCTATATGTAGAGCTAGTAGAGGCACTGGAAGGAAGAGGTCATAGAAGAGGTAATAAGGAGCAATGGAGAAGCAAAACCTCAAAACCAGTTGACATGCGTTGAAATGGAGCGAAAATCAATGCAGTACGCAGCCAGAAAACCATCCAGGAAAATGGCAGTAGAGAAACAGCAAAGCGTCCATATGAAATGAGACCCAAGGGGATCAATTGGTACTTCACAGAGGAATATATGTAGAGGAGAGGAAGGTGTTGTACATTGCGCAAGAAACACCACAAAATGGCCGCCGCTATGCAGTATCAGTCTAAGTAAAAGTCATGAGGAGAGCTGCGGTGTCAAAAGTCGTGAAGGCAAAGCAGGAGCATAATGGCTGGGCACACCAACATACCTTATCAAAAATTGACCATATGGTGAAGCAGGAGAACAACAGGCTGTTGAGGCGGCAAAGGTGAAAGAAAAAAACGGGACGCGAGCTCGGCGGCACAAAATGGCGGCCGCTCGCGTCCCACAGCAGCCGAGGGAGACTTAGCGGCAAACTGGGTGAAAGTGTCAGTTAGAAGAGCCGCCGCATCGCGAATCACACGGGGACCATGTTCCGCCGTGCAGGGATGCCACTTGCTGGTCTCCGCCTGCGAGGAAAATAGTAGAAAAACAACTGCAATCCCCGCGTCGTCACGGAGCTCATGGAGGCAGCGCCATATCACGCCGGCGCGTAAGCCACGCCCCCGACTTGGACAGTCTTAAATGTGTTCTTCTGATCCGATGGTACCGGCTCCTGGGGTCCAGCAAGAAATTACATTTTGCAACCCTTTCCGAGGCAGGGAGGAATGGCTATGTTGGCCTGGCCGGCCTAGGAGGGACCTCACTGCCTTCAGAGCAAAGCCTTTGCCCGCGTGGCGGACCCTGGAAAATGGGTAATGTCTCAGCACCCAAATAGGGCAAGGTGACCAAAGTTATCACCCGACGGCATAGTCAAAACGCAGAGCACCAGCACTTCATTGTCAACACCGGGACTTATGACAACCAGCCACATGGTGGCGCTCTTTGTCCAATTTGTGATGAACACAGCAACAGTCGTTTAATCGTTCTATATACATTAACAGGCTGTCGCCATTGCTCGAATGAAAAAAGTGCTTCCCGACTTAATGAAGGAGACAGTGTAAGGCCGCAAGTAAAAAATCCAGTCTTGATGGGCTGTCACAAAAGGAGACAGGGCGGTAACAAGGTGGGACTACAAGCCTCATTATCAATCAGAAGCCATCATTTACCATGGACAATGACACCAGCCAAAGAAAAATATAGGTGGAACTTCCACGGCACTTCCACATCTGTCCCTACTACAATATGCCTTGCAGAACGAGCAGCGCAAGTGCTGCAACGCTAGGCTCGAATTAAAAACTGCATTCTTGCGTCTGCAGTGCAGTTGGACAGAGAGTGGACAGGATATGTTGTGACACAGAATTGTGTAAATGGCTGTAACAGATCCCGCTGTAACCTCCACTTCGTGCCAACAAACCTTTGATGGGAGAGAAGAGTGGCTGAGAACCACGCAGACCTGACCTGCAGTGAAGAGTGAAGATGCCCAGCGCCCTCCAACATTACACGTAACTTTCATGTCACGTACAAATGAAATAGGGACAACTATCGCTTGTCCAGAGCAAGGGCCAGATACACATGACGTACAGTGTAAGGCTGCACGTCATCCGGTTACAGTGTTTTCAGTCCTGGTACTCCTGTTTACTAATCACTGTTTTAGGTGTGGTAGTCACATAAGTAACCAAAAACTACAAGACCCAGAATGCACTGATCCATTACATAATAGCACCAGATTTGAAACTGATATTGACTGATCTGGTAAGCATAAATATGGGCATATGTAGATTTAATAAATCTAACTCCCCTAAACTTAAAAGCCATTTCTCGACTTTAATTTTACATTAATTTGAGTGGGGTGTATAGCACGGTGTTATAACAAAACCGCAGCGGCGGCTGCCTCTGAATGGGGGTGGTGGAGCAGGGGGTGGGTCAAAAGAAAAAAAAATACTTCTCCGACGCCGCAGCACACCTCTACCCTCTTCTGGACTCTGCCAGCCAAACACGACGCTGCTGTTTGGACGCTCATGCAGTGCCTGAGGAAGCTGGGCATGTTTTCAACGGGTCTATGCAGCACAGTCCAATGAAGAACATGGCAAGTGCGCATGACGGTTTGGCCGGCCCTAGAGGGCTGGACAAAGCGTCATTGTGCACTTTGGAGTGGGCAAACCACTCCGGCTCCCTCTGATGCGGGGAGCCCAGCCCCGCTCTGCCTGACCTGGCTGGAGTCTAAAGAAAAATAAAATGATAATAACTGCTTTTCTTTTGCACTGCTCAAACGAAGAGAGGGGTAACGCTCCTCTGCCTTTGCGGAGGAGCCGCCACTGCAAAACCGAACCATGCCCGTTTCAGTAAAGAAATCTGGACTCCTGGTGGCTGAGACCCAGGGCTGGACTGAGACCCACAACCGGCCCTGGCAAAGTGCTCGGCCGGACCCCCCTCCCCACTCGGGTTGGGGGTGCCGCCGAGCTCTTTACTGGGCTGGTTTTCGGCCGATTTTTTGTTCAGGGCCGATTTTGCAGCTATGCTGCAAAAATGGCCCTGTAACAAAAACGGCCCCCAGGGACCCAAAATCGGCCCCCACCCACGCGGCGCACCGGGGGATTGCCCGGTGCCCGCTATGGCCAGTCCGGCCCTGCTGAGACCCCATTCTGATATTCTTCATTGCACAATCATCACACATATATTGACAGCATATAGCACAAGGATTAGAGGTCTATGGGCCACATATATAAAAATTGGAAATTGCGATTACCTAATTGCGATTTTCTGAGATTCGCAATTAGGTAATCGCAATTTCCAATGTATGAAACTCCATGAGTTTCATATACAGATTCATAGTGGGTCGCAAACCAATCTTCCTCATTGATATTAATGCGGTAGATCGAAATTTGCGACCCCCTAGGAATCGCAAAATCACAGGGATGGTGGCCTGCTGAGATCAGCAGACCACCATGTCTGTGATTGCTTTTAAATAAAGCAATCTTTTTTTTGTAAAGCAGCCCGTTTTCCTTAAAGGAAAAAGGGATGCTTTACAAAAAGAAAAATGAAAAGTTTCCCTCATTTTTTAATTGTTTTAAAAAAACTCTTTTACAAACACTCACAAAGGTAAAGGGTCCCCCCCTTCCCATTTGCGAATGTATTACCACCTACTTGAAGTAGATGGTAAAATGTTAATATTTTGCAACCACATTTCGGTCACAAAACATTCATACATACCGATGCTATTCGGTATTTGAAAGGAACGCCCTTCAATCAATCAATCAATCATACCACTTGTATAGCGCACTACTCACCCGGAAGGGTCTCAAGGCGCTTGGGGGGGGGGTCCGTTACTGCTCGAACAGCCAGGTCTTGAGTTGTCTCCTGAAGGCGAGATGGTCCTGGGTCAGCCGAAGGTGGATGGGGAGGGAGTTCCATGTCTTGGCCGCTAGGTAGGAGAAGGGTCTGCCTCTGGCGGTGGCTCTTCGGATGCGTGGCACGGCGGTGAGGGCGAGGCTAATAGCTCATAGCTGGCGGGTGGGTGTGTAGAATGTCAGGCGGTCGTTGAGGTACTTGGGGCCCAGGTCGTGGAGAGACTTGTGTGCGTGGGTGAGGAGCCTGAACGTGATCCTCTTGTTGACGGGGAGCCAGTGCAGGTCCCTCAGGTGGCCGGAGATGTGGCTGCGTCGGGGGATGTCCAGGATGAGTCGGGCGGAGGCGTTCTGGATGCGTTGGAGTCTTTTCTGTAGCTTGGCTGTGGTTCCGGCGTAGAGGGTGTTTCCGTAGTCCAGTCGGCTGGTGACGAGTGCCTGGGTGACCGTCTTCCTGGTTTCGGTCAGGATCCATCGGAAGTTCTTGCGGAGCATGCGAAGGGTGTGAAAGCATGATGAGGAGACGGCGTTGACTTGTCTGGTCATCGAGAGGGAGGAGTCCAGGATGAAGCCCAGGTTGCGTGCGTGGTCTGTTGGCTTGGGTGCGCTGCCTAGGGCGGGGGGCCACCAGGAGTCGTCCCAGGCGGAGGGCGATGGTCCCAGGATGAGGACTTCCGTCTTGTCCGAGTTCAGTTTCAGGCGGCTGTTCTTCATCCACTCTGCGACGTCTTTCATCCCTTTGTGTAGGCTGGTTCTGGTGGTGTTGGGGTCTCTGGTGAGGGAGAGGATCAGCTAGGGTGTCGTCGGCGTAGGTGATGATGTTGAGGTTGTGTTGGCGTGCGATGGTTGCAAGAGGTCTCATGTAGATGTTGAAGAGGGTGGGGCTGAGTGAGCCCATAACACACCCTTTCCTAATACTGAATCTCAAAACCTAATATGGGATTTGGCAACAGGTTACCGAATCGTAATTTGGGTTTGATGCATATGAAAACTTTATTGTGTTCGCAAATGGGCCCGATTTTGCGAATAGGCCCGTTTGCGAACTCAAATAGACTTCCTACCCGTGGGCCTTTGTGATTGCAAAATCCAGCTGATGCAGTATAGTTACAATCCGCACTACTTTAAACACACACACAAAAAGAGAACCTATGCTGTAAACGAGTTCTTTAACAGTTTTTATGTCCAGCGTGTCAGCCCTGTCTCTGACTGGGGTTTTTCATTATTTGCACAGAGGACTGACACTTCACACAATAACAGCACGTACGCTTCTAGATGCGGCAGCTACTGCAAGAAGCACTGGCGTAACGAAAAGTGAGGGGGCCTACCTGCACGGTACTTATGGGGGCCCCCTCTGGGCTCAATCAGGAGCTCTACCGGCCAGAGTTCAGTGCCAAGGGGGCCCCTTGGAGCTAGGGCCCCCCCCGCACCACCTGGGCTGCGGGGGCCTGTGTTACGCCCCTGGGCCAAGAAGCCCCGGGTGCACCCATCAGTACCCCGACTCAGTCTCACGGCGCACACAGTCATTACTGCTCGCCTCGGTATTTACTATTTACAGTCACTGACTGTTCGACTATCCATGCGGTTTCTTGATTCACACGGCTTGGCGCGCACCCACGTCAGTCTCAGACCTTGTGCTCACAGTGTTGACCAGACTAACTTAGCTAAAAATAACTGGAACAGTCCGTATGATTATGCACGCATCCATTCCATGCCCTTCCAAGCTTCAACGTACTCTTACATACCTCTATTTTTAGCTGACAACTCATTGGAGAGAACACGTTTCCCAAAACAATTCCAAGGGTGAAATAGCCCTAATAGAAGCAGGGAAACTGGCTCCCTTTTGTCATGCTTTGAGAACGAAAAACTGTCACATTTGGCGAGCAGAGGGCCCCTCACTCCCATGGGCACTGGTGCCACTGCACATGCTGCACTATTGGGAATTACACACCAGGCATTGAAAGTACAACATAGGGACTTAAGTCAGGTGATGTTGATGGCCAGCACTCACCAGGCGGCGGGCCTAGCCAACCGCAGAAGGTTGGGGGAACAATTCTTCATAACTACCTATAGAGAGTCTGAGGGTTGCTTTAACCCGTTAAGTGCTGCCGTCGGCCGTTGAACGTTCAGAGCACTACCTGGCTGGTGCTCGGCATGTTCAACGGCCGACGCAGCCCCGCCCGTTCTTTAAAACGGCCGCACTGCCGCGAAAAAACAGGTTAAACAAACAGCAGCCAAATGGCATAACATTTGATGAAAACACTCTAAGCTTCCTCTTATTGTGACGTGACATAGTCCTGAGTAGAGATGCCTCTGCTACTCCCTTTCACGTACACCCTCACTGATGCTGCATAAACCTTAATAAAGCACTTTAAAAATAACTCGTGGTGGGGCACAGTAAAAAAAAAGATAACACTCCTCTACATTAAGTTTACTTACCTAGCTCCGACCGCGTCCTCAGTGCTCTTCTCCACCTGTGATGTCTAGCAGTCCATGGGGGTGCACAGGCTCCCCTGTGCCAATCCCGAAGCTGATCTCACGCTGGGAATACTATGCCCCGAAACCGGTCCCAGGATGCTTGGGGAACAAAGTCAAGACTGATTTGCATATGGCTGGGTCTGAACTGGAATGGCATGGTATGGGGAGGAAACAAATGATGGATTTAGTTCCAGATCTCTGTACTAGGGGGGAAGCTTCACATTGTGCAGCATTCCGCCCATCTTCTGTTCTTTTTGCACTGGTCCCAGTATGAGAGAAGTGCTAGGAATGGTCTGAGGGGCCTAGTTTGCTGCTCAGACAGGGTCTGGGAGTATGTGTGTTCTCCACCCTGCTGAGCAACACAACTAGGGTTGGAGAAATGCTGAGTGCCAATGTCGATATGGCCACCCTAAGACGGCTGGCCGAATCGACATGCCCACCACTCCTCCTCCATGCTGCATGACCCCACTCTAAGACTGGCTCAGACGCACAGGGCCCGATTCACAGAACTAACTCAAGACAAAGTCTTAAACTTACTACCATTTTAGTATTCACAGAAGGCACTTACTCATTTTGGTTTTCACAGAAGGCACTTACTCATTTTGGTATTCACAGAAGTTAGGAGTCCTAACATTAGGACTCCTAAATGCCTTCTGTGAATACCAAAAGTCTCAAAGTTAGGATTTTTCTCAGTTTAGGAGTCCTAAGGTTAGAAGTCCTAACGTTACTACTCCTAAACTAAGAAAAATCCCAACTTTAAGACTCTTGGTATTCATAGAAGGCATTTAGGAGTCCTTAAGTTAGGAGTCCTAACTTTACTACTCCTAAACTGAGAAAAAACCTCACTTTAAGACTTTTGGTATTCATAGAAGGTATTTAAAAGTCCTAAAGTTAGGAGTCCTAACTTTACTACTCCTAAATGCAGAAAAATCCTAACTTTAACACTTTCGGTCTTCACAGAAGGCATTTAGGAGTCCTAAAGTTAGGACTCCTAACGTCTGTGAATACCGAAATGAGTAAGAGCCTTCTGTGAATACCAAAATGTAAGTTTAGGATTTTGTCTTAAGTTAGTTCTGTGAATCGGGCCCTCAGTCATCGCAGCTGGTAGCCTGCAGCATGAAAAATAAAATGATAATAAAATTGTTATATTATCATTTTATTTTTCATTCATTAATTTGATGTTTCTCACCAGTGGGGCGACACTCCTCCACCCAAACGGAGGATCTGTGCTCCCCGAACTCCGCATCTTCCTCTCCCAGATAAAACACCTACAGCAGCATTTAGTGAGTGGAATGTGGATCTGGGTATATGTACGGGGAGGTTATGGAAGTAGTATAATAAATACAGGAGTACCACCATTTTTGCTAAGGGACCCCTACCCTGCACCGTGAGTGGGAACTTACTCCAGAATGTCATTTAGAGTCGGAGGGAGGCAATAGCTTTAGTGAGGTTTCCATCTATAAGATCTTGCTTTTAATGGTAAATATTTATTCCTAACTATGGAATATACGAGGTTCCCAGCGAAGGGAATGTGCATCCACCTGCAGATGTTGCCGCGGACATACCAGGTGCAGTGGAAACAGACAGCATTTGGCCCAGTTGACTCCTAAACCTTAGGCTGCTCAGAATTCCATTAGGATATCATTGATGCCTGTTATGCTGACATGGATATCCTGAATGTAAATTATGACATTATCCGCATATAGCGAGACAATGTGTGTCTCGTTATTCAGCGGATTGCCCCATGCCTGCCCCTGTTGTCGGAGTCTCCGTGCAAGTGGCTCCACTGCCAAGGGGAAGGGCAATGGAGACAAGGGCAGCCCTGCCGTGTACCTTGGCTCACCTGAAATGAAGGGGAGACACATTGCCCTATCTTCACTCTAGCGGTGGGCTCCATGTATAGCAATCAGATGATCCTTAGTAATCTATCCTTGATACCTAGGGAGGTCATAGTTGTGAACAAGTAATCCCAATCCACCATATCAAATGCTTTCTCCAAATCCACCACCATGCAAACAGCATATGGCCACTGAGTAGGCGAAAGCTCCATCACCCTGTGCAGACTTTGGATGTTAAGCGCGGTGGATCTGCTGGGGAAAAAACAATTCTGGCCTTGATGTACCAGCTTTGGCATATGCTCAAGCAAGCGACCAACAGGTATTATGTAGAGACAATTTCAAAAGTGTATGCAACAAGCATTACAAAAGGATCAGAGACAAGGAGTCAATTGATTTTTAGAAGAGGTATTATTATTTACCAAGAGGCAAAAGAGGAGAAAAACTTTCATATGCAAAGATACAGTTTAAACAGCACTGTAAAGACCGGATCTTGTGACAACCCAGTGACACTTGGTGCAAGGTGCTATATACAATGAGTGAAGTGAGTGTGCAAGTGCTTAAAAACAGCATTGGCGGCGCATTGAACAAATTATATACATCAGTTCCAGGCTCCGAATAACAAGTTACAATCACTTGGAAAAACAATTATTTCTACAGGAGCACAGGACGTGGTATGCGTCGTATAGTTCAAGCTGTACAGTCGACGGCGTTTCGATCCCCTTTAGTCGGGATCGTCATCAGGACCGGCACAGTAGCCCTGACGCCAGAAGAGCCCCGCATTGCCGTTGGCCGCCCTGCTTTACTCAGGCGCAACATACCCCGTGTACTGATCAGATTCAAGCATATATCAGCACCCGATTATTAATTGACTTTATGGAGTCCTTCTAGCCACGCTGACCTGCCTGGCTCAAATCACTGTGCCTATCGACAACCCTGTCCTGATGACGATCCCGACTAAAGGGGATCGAAACGCCGTCGACTGTACAGCTTGAACTATACGACGCATACCACGTCCTGTGCTCCTGTAGAAATAATTGTTTTTCCAAGTGATTGTAACTTGTTATTCGGAGCCTGGAACTGATGTATATAATTTGTTCAATGCGCCGCCAATGCTGTTTTTAAGCACTTGCACACTCACTTCACTCATTGTATATAGCACCTTGCACCAAGTGTCACTGGGTTGTCACAAGATCCGGTCTTTACAGTGCTGTTTAAACTGTATCTTTGCATATGAAAGTTTTTCTCCTCTTTTGCCTCTTGGTAAATAATAATACCTCTTCTAAAAATCAATTGACTCCTTGTCTCTGATCCTTTTGTAATGCTTGTTGCATACACTTTTGAAATTGTCTCTACATAATACCTGTTGGGAACTGTTTTTGTCTACACGATACACCCATCCCAACGAGGTTTATGGGTTTTTCTCCTGTCATTCCTATACAAGCAAGCGACCAGCATTGATTTGACTTAATATCTTGTAATCCGATCCAAGCATGAACAGCGGACAATACGAAGATAATTCTAGGGGCTCCTTATCGGAATCGGGAAGGGAGACTAACAGGGATTCATGGAGTGACAGTGGGAGCCTGCCCTTCAGCAGGGCCACTTGGTATAACTCTAGCAACTAAGGTGCCAGCAGGTGTTCATATGCATTATAAAATTCAATTGGGAATCCATCCAGCCCTGGGGTCTTGCTAGTGGCCTCTCTTCTAATGGCCCCTCGGATTTCCTGTAGAGTGACAGGTGCATTGAGTTTGCATCTATCTAGGAGCTCAATGGGAGTTAATGCAATTGTGCTGAAGACATTTTGAATATGATGTTGCAGATAAGTGGGAGGAGGGTCATACAGCTTTTGATAATGAGTGATGAATGCATTATGTATGTGCAATTGGTTAGCAACCAGTGGCCCCAGGGCTGCTCTATTCTATTCATAGTGACGGGGAAGTTGGGTTAGCACTACGGAAGAGCCATGCCAGTAGTCGTTCTGTTTTGTCCCCTTCCTCGTGTATCTTTGCTTGGTAAGCTCTAAAGTCTAGGCAGCATAACTGTTCTGTTAGCTGAACATGTCTCTCCATTGCTGCCTACAAATTTCCCTGCCTCCCCCGATCAGCTTGGGGCGCAATCTCCAAGGCTCCCAGGGATGCTTCTATGTACTTCAAGTCCCTCTCCAGGCCCACACTAACCTCCACCACCGCACGGATGCAATGATCCCTGATTACTACCTTAAGTGCCTCCCACTCTACCGGACTAGATGATGCTGTGCCGCAGTTCTCCCATCAAATAGTTCAACAATGTCTTGCTAGAGGCATCCCGAAAGAGCTGGTCCTCCAACTTAGCAGGCTGCAATCCCAACATGGGAACTGATGGTCTCAGTGCTCCCCACTCCAGCTGCAATTGAAGTGGATTATGGTCCTAGAAAGATTTCCCATGGCACTCTGCACCCACGGCCTGCAGGCGAGTAACTGGGACACAAAGTATTTGGTCTAGTCGCACATGCAGGTCATGCAGTGGCGTATAATAGTAGTACTCTTTTGTGTCTTTGTGAAAGGACTACAGCTATCAAGGAGAGACCAGTGTGGAAGCCATTGGGAGAGTTGTGCCACTACAGTCACCACCGGGAAGGTCGGGAACTGCTTGTGTGAATGGTCCAGCATCATGCCTAGTACTCAATTGAAGTCGCCCTCCCCCCCCCCCCAATGATCCACGGAATGTGTGCCCATCTAGTGAGTATTAGCGAGAGATGAGTCAAGAAGGCCAATTGTGCCACATTAAGAGCATATATACTTCCCAGCAGGACTGGTCTGCCATCCAGCTGCCCCTCCACTGAACATAGCGGCCCTCTGCATCTACCTCAGATGATGTGCAGTGTAAGAGGACCCTGAGGCGAATGCAAACAAGGGCTCCGCGGGCATAACCTGAGTATGTAGTGCAGTAGCACTGGCCTAGTCACCTCTTCTGCAGTCAGCCATCTTCACCCCCTGCTATATGAGTCTTTCGTAAAAAGCAATCTGAGTGCCCCTCCTCCTAATAAATTGTTGCACTGCATACCTTTTACGCACTGTGCTCATACCTATGACATTCCATGTTAATATGTTTATGTTTGCCAATGCGTTGTCACAGTGGTAGGGTGGGCAAAGGGGGTGAATGCGAGTCATGAAACAATCCCACGTACCAAATCTCACAAGATACATAGTGTTCAGTGTAAGTCAAATGCACACTGTGTGACTCTGTAAACAATAGAACTAGAACCCTCAACTCCCCACCCAGGGCGGCCTTGTAGCTCGTGGTTGCCCAGACAGTCAATAAACAGTCCGATCAATGGGGTTCTCCTAATAATGCGTTAAAACCACAGTTATCGCCCAGGAGTAAGGCGGAGGGATTGTCATGGTATCAGTAATTTGTGCAGGTTGTGCAGCACGTGTCTACACAGGGGAATCAGGTGAACCTTTTCCTCACTATGCATGCTAGATGCTATAGAGTTTAAGGATGTGCCTCCATTGTTATTCAGTGGGCACAGTCGCATGTGAGTGTCTACAAGTATAAACCATCCATACATTACCCAAGTTTCTTAACGGCATATCATTCGTCGTCTCCGTTGTCAAATCCGGGAGATTCATCAACGACACACTGCCTGTGGATTGGCTATATTCCGCTTCCGAAGGATGGTAATGCCGAGCGAGGATCACTGATCTGTCCATAGCGTGGTTGCACCCGACAGTACCTGAAACTGTTCCTCCCTGGCCCGCGCTGGGGTAGGGGCACCCTGGACTTTGGTGCTTCTGGTGTCTTGGACCCTTTGCCAATTTTGGCGGTGGACTCTAGCCTCCCGCGGCCTTGGCATTGGCGATGGTGGGGTTGAGGACTCCTAACGGCGTTGCTCTTCCCAGTACCAGACATCTAGGTGATGAAGTAACTCATGTTCCTGACCATGGCTTTGCATTTGGTCAGGAAGAGCAGTGAGTAGGTTAATGCAGCTTGCCACAGCTGTCGTTTCACATAAAGGGACGTTTCACAACATTGAAAGTGTGTTGGTATAACTGAGGGATGAGGAATGGGAAATAGGAATGATGGGTGAGGAGTAGGGATGAGAAGTAGGGATTATGGATGAACAGTAGGGATGAGAAGTAAGGATGATGGATGAGAAGCAGTGGTGATGGGTGAGAAGTAAGGATGGTGGGTGAGAAGTAGGGATGACAAGCAGGGATGATGGACTAGAGGTATAAATGATGCATGAGAAGTAGGTAGGAGAAGCATGGATGATGGATGAGAAGTAGGGATGACTGGTGAGAAGTAGGAATGGTGGATGAGAATCAGGGATGAGAAGCACAATGATGGATGAGAAGTAGGGATGATGGAAGAGAAGTAGGAATGATATAAGAGAAGTAGGGATGATGGATGAGAAGTAGGGATGAGGTGAAGAGATGTATGGTTTAAGGATGAGAAGTAGGGATGATGAATGAGAAATAGGGATGAGAAGTAGAATTGAGGTGTGAGCATGTCATAAAATGGATGCTGTACATGCACATCCAAGTAATACATGCGTCAGAGGTCGAGTCATCTCTGCTAAGGTACCCTACTTAGGATTGTAAGGGGCCCATGGAGGGTAATACAGAGAGAGCCTTCTATAGTCAGTCAAGAAGAGGGCATCCCGTCCATGTACCTATTCAGTGTGTACTGACTCAGAATATTCCACTTGCCTTTACTTCTGAAAAGTGATTCTTGAATTAAATCTGTGGGGTATTAATATGTGAATTCTCAAAATAACATTTTATTGTAACACATTTGCACACTTATAACATGTGCAAATATCTATTTATTTGTAAGTTTGTTCCGAATAGCCTATTATTGGACCATATTTATTTTAACCCAGTATGGCATAAACCTACTTGCACTCTGGTGTGCATGGATCCTAAAGGAGAGAGGATCACAGTCTCACGTGTACAATAGCCTTGTATCTAAAGGTCTCAGTATGCCCCCCTGCACTGAGAAACTTGCTGCGCACTAGGAAGCGCCCATTTTGAACAAATATTACTAAGCCGCACAGCTGCTTACAGGGAAAAACGTGCAACAGTTTTCTTAGGCTTCTAGCCACTAAACATGTTGTGCGGTCCTCTGCAGTTTTTCAGGTAGAGCTGGGCTTCTGGAGTGGTAGCACACCTGGATTATCTGTCCCAGGGTTACCAGAGTGATTTATAGGCTTGCAGTAAATAATTCAGAAATCAATATTTAAGCAATTGCTTTCGGCTCTTGTAAAGAGGCGCTTATGTGAGCTTGAGTACCAATAAAATTGTTACATTGGGAAATGGTATTAACCTTTATTTCCTGTTCCCAGAAGGGTAAAAGTGAACTATGTAGTAATACAAAAAATACATTATTATTGTCAAACACAATAATAACAATAACAAGAATAATAATAACATGAATAATAACAATAATATTATTTTTCTTATTATTGATAACACAGCCATTATTATTAGAAGTAATAATAATAATAATAATACAGCTACAACGAATATATTAAAATTATTAGTAGTGCACTTATTATTATTACTATTATTAGTAATAGTAGTAATATTATTTTAACAATAGAAATAATACTCACCAGATTTAGTATGATTATTGATATTATTTTTAGTATGCTGGGTATTGATATATTGCACACTCCCATGTGCTTGGAAGAAATGCTATGTAAAACATGTTATAATTTTCAGAATAATCACATTATTCACATTACTTAGACTAATGCTAATGCACCAACTTTTCTGCCCACTGGCACTCTTTTTTTCCTCCATCAAGTGCAATCTCCAAGAAAACATTAAATAATAAAGGCATTTAATGTCTGCCACCAGTGCTTTAAATGGGCAGGCACTGTCCGGTACTGAGTATCTGCACTTCTTTAATTTGAAAGGGAGAGTACCTGAACTTCTCATCACTAGTGTAATACATTTAATGGAAGAGTACAAGCACTTCTCAGGAGCAAATGGGTACTCTTATTCTAAGTACCTGCACTTCTGTACTTTCATTTAAAGCACTGCGTGCCACTAAGTGCCTGAGTGATGTCACACCACTGATGTGTCACCACCGCTGAAGTTCAGCCAATAAAGGAAAAACATTTTTGTTTTTAAAAGGAAGTCTTATAAGTTCCACTCAACTTGACTCCCAGTTACCACTTGCATCTGCCATTGCCATGATTGGCTTCTGAAAGTGAAAGTAAACTGCGCAGAGGCGCTGGTTAGATCCATTTCTCAGCAGGGGCAGGGTTAGCCATTTCTGTTAGTTTGCATAGACAGTGAAGGGTGGCTGGGCTGTGAATTCCGCGCATGCGTGTGCCGCAGAATGGCATGAACTACCAACCAACCCCTCTATTCTGGACAATACCTGCATATGGCTATGGCAGCCGCCTGCTTGTTCCCTGAGCGGGTACGCATCATGGAAGTGAGCTCAGGTGCAGGGCGGGCTGTATAAGGTAAGACTGAGGACCACTGGTGGTGTCAGACTGGGGAAGGAACAGGACTGCTTGTGGGTACTCTACCATTGGACGGTTCTACTCTGATGCATTTCATTTTGATATTAAATGCCAGGCCAGTAAACACAATTGTAGTTGACTGGATACAGATTAAAGGGCTCTAATGAGAGACAAAGTGTAACTCATCAGAGCAGAGTGAACGGGGGAAACTTCTTGACATTTCAAACAACTTTAAAATGTTCAAAATTAAATTAAATCGGCAGTCAAACGCACAACCTAGTGGTTGCATGTTCAGGCTTATGAATGAGGGAGTAAAACGAGGCAATGGACTAAAATTCTAGAAAGCCATTATACGAGTAGATCTATGAAAATATTTGGCATGCGTGTCCAGTGGCGTCTCCTCTGCTAAAGTGGAGGAGCGTCGCCCTACTACTCTTCAGCAGATAAGAAAGTGAAAAAAATCATAATAACGTAATATTATCATTTTACTTTGTCTTCCTGCTGCAGCAGCTTTGCATGATTGGGCGGGCTGCAGAGCAGGGGAAGAGTGGTTTGCCCACTTCTAAATTTGGGATATTTGTTTGGTCGGCCCTCTTGGGCCGCCCAAAACAGTCATGCACACTTCCCTGTTCTCCATGCAGGCTGCATTACAGCCTGCTTGGAGTACATGCCCACCCCTCCAGCCCCTTGCTGAGCACAGTGTCACGGTGCTCAAAACAATCACAACGCTATATTGTAGCATTGTGATTGGCTTAGGGGAGGGAGCCTGGCTAACTGCCTCCTGTTCCTGGAGTCGGACGCAGGAGAGCAGGAGCAGAGACGCGGGACCCAATGGCAAGGTAAGTGTTATTTTATTGTAATTTTTTTTACATGGCAGCCCGTGTCCCTTCCCTCTTCACCTCTCCACCCCCTTGCGCCCGCCTCACCAACCGCGAGCTGTGCCGGCTGCCACTGTGCATGTTGATGGTGCAATAAATGTTCCAGCAATATCTATGGCAAAGACTCTCCAGAATTCGAAAACTGTCTTTCTTTAACAGACAGAAGCTTTTTATTCAGTACATTCAATTGCATCACTTCATAGAGTGACATTTATTAAGAGAGCCTTGTGTACCCGGTATGTGGTCTAGATTGTTATAATGAATGGAATGACACTGTTAAAGTATAGCTTTGTACAGCGCGCAACTCAAACTGATGTATTTCAAGGTGCTCTCAGATGAGATGATAAAGAAAAAGGAGGCCTAGTGAAATCAGGTAATTGCCTTAGATCACACAAATTGGCCAAGCAGGGAAGTCAGGATTGGTCCCTGGCTTCTTGGTTTTATATATGGAATTTAGCCATAGGAAGGTATCCGATTCTTCTATTTTTACATCTAAGGTTAATGATATGTCTTTAACAGGTACTACATCAGTACAAAGTGTTAAATACCCCCATCAGGTGTGTAATACAAACAAGAAGCCTTTCTAGAATTTTTTTTAAAGTTTCATATTCGGTAGGCATTGCGCTTTTTCCTAATATTGATATCACCTGCCTCCCCTGATTTAACAAAGTCACAGATTTCAGGAGATGCTCAACTAAACTTGCCAGAGAGGCAGTGACAGCACAGAAGACTTTGCGCAGTGTCTTTACAGGCAGTCGTTAATGCCAGTGGTGGGCGGGATTAGGAAGTGCGAGTAGCAGAAGTAGGCAGCTCCAGTGGTAAAAGTTGGCCACACTAAAGGAGGAACTTGGTTGACACTCAGAAGAGGAAGTGGGTGGCAGTGTCTTAAGAAAGACTTTGGGCACTTATTGTTCTTAGGTCGAGCCTAGGCAGCGAATGCGCTGCTCTGCGAGGCATGCTTTATTAGAGTAAAGCCTTTCAAGTTCTGCCACTCTCCGCCCATATTTTCCATTGGCTTGTGTCATTGTCCTTTGTAAATGCTGGCTTCTAATTCATTATTAGGCTTGTTATTCTCACCTTAGTACCGCCTTGTCTTCATTTGTAACCTCCCATGAGGTGTGGCCCTTTTACTTCTGTTGTTACACGGTATATCGTATTTAGTCTGTAAGCACTATTTTTTTTATGAGTTTCTCATACTGCAGGCACAACATGCGTTTCCTGCAACATTCAGCACACCATGCACGCTTTCACTTTCCAAGCAGCCCGGAACAATGGCTGCCGCTTCTTTGAAATGAAATAGGTCTTGTATTTGCAAGAGTTTTAGCTATTGATATTGTAAATGACAATGCCGTTTATTTATGTGTTAATTATCAAAACAGATAAATAAAAGGGATTGTCATTTGCTATGCCAATAGCTTAAACTCTTGCAAATGCGAGACCTATTGCATTGCACATGCTTGTTTTATGTTAGGTACTGAGAACTTGAATATGTATTGTTGATAGTTTATTTGCTTATCCAAGTTACTTATGATGGTCTCGCATGCTGAGCTTGTAAGCTAGAGTGAAAGGACCGTAGGACATGTGAACTAACTCTTCACAACTGTTTGGAGTCTCTCTGAAGCTCTCGAGCCCTCTTCCCGCCACTTTGCATGCACTGGCATCGTAATGGTCTGCCGCACACACAGGAACTGTCCCTCTCCTCCCTCCAGTATGTTGTGTCTCATCTGTCCTCACCCAGGGATTCCTACTCCCGGCCGAGTTACTTGTGGTCCCATCAGTAGCATTCTTGTTGAAAAATACTGAAAGATTCTCTGCAGCAATAGCTACCCCAAAGCAATAAGAGAAGGGACATCCTTTTCTCAGTGGCGGCCAGCATGGCTCACAGGTAACGGGGCGGGTGCAGGGCTCACGCTGGGGTCGCGCATGGTGCAAATTAGAAAAAAAATCAAAAATAAACTTACCGTGCAGCGGGCCGGGTCCCGCATCTCTGCTCCTGCTCTCCTCGTGCACATTGAGGAACAGGAAGCAGGCCCCACTGACCAATCACCGTTGCTGCAATGCAGCGTTGTGATTTGTAAGCACCCTGGCTCCCCTGACCAATCACAATGCTGCAATACTGCGTTGTGATTGGCTTTGGGTATCCTGATTCAACACTCAACCAGTGAATTGGGGCTTGGGCATGTTCTCTATGCAGGTTGTAATGCAGTCTGCATGGAGAATGGGGAACGTACGCATGACTGCTTTGCGCGGCCCGAGAGGTCATTGGACACTTAGGAGTGGGTAAACCATTCTTCCCCTGCCCTGCTCCAAAAGCAGAGCAGCCCCCACACCCGTCCACAAAGCAACAGGAAGTAGCTTAAAATTATAATAATGCAAAGTTATTATCATTTTATGTTTCTGCTTCGCACTGCTTAAAAGCAGTGAGGCGACGCTCCTCCGCCATAGCGGGAGAGCCGCCACTGCCTTTTCTGTCCTACTGCAGTGACATTTTGTGAACAAGTGCTTAGCCAGACCTAATCACCACGTAGCACTACACTTTTACTGTACTCTCTTTGGAGAGAATACCCCTGTTTCTCTTTTACATTGACATGTAGGAGAACCCCTTTCAATGACTTCAGGAACACATTATTGCTTTATACACAGACCCTCTTCCACTTTAAGGAAGGGGTGGTTGCTCCTGAACAGGCCTTTTCTCCTGTAAAATAGAGCTGGAACATAAACGTGGAGTGTTAAACTTAGATGTTTAGAATACGGTTATTTCACCGATAAGCCCAATTTTATTTAAAACCTGGAACTACGTCACCAAATATATACATTTTAATAAATAAGAAAGTGAAAAATGTCACCCTTGTTTGTTTCTGATTCTCCTCTTTATTCCAGGCTCTTCCCGTTGTCTTTAATTGAAGCGTCCACCCCACATCAAGGCAGAAACTGGAGGTGTATGTATGAGGACTAAAGAAAAAAACTTTTCTTGCTTACTTGGTCGCAAGAAAGAATCAAAATAATAGCACGTCAGCATCAGAGTGAGACATTATCCCGTTTGTGAGAGGAACTTTAGATAACTGTGTTCATGCAAAAATGTAAAATGGTGTGCCCACTATTGAACTGTAGATATAAACATGACCTATGACCTGAAAAACTCACATGACTTGATTAAGTGCCCATCCAAACCAGCCAGGCACTGACCTAAAAACCAGTCAATGTGTAGCCATTTGCTGGGGCGAGGCTTAGTCAGTGAGATACAGGGGGTGTGAATCTCAAATGTCCCAACTTAAGAAGCAGTGTGCTGGGGGGTGGAGGGGTGAGATGACCGAGGTGAGGGATGGACTGTTTCCATCAAGAACAGGGACAGTACTGCTTTGCATTAAGTGGGCCTCTGTCAAATAAAAATGGGTTGAATGCTACCCCGAGTGATTGCCAGTGGTTATGCTATTTGCAAGCATTCATCCAATCTCCCTTTGAATATTTGTCAGTAGTATGCCGGGAAACTTGAGACCGATGCAGTCTTTCCAAGCCCACTCCTGCTAAGGGTTGTGCATTCCAAAAAGTTGTAAATTTGAATCCATTCAAGGAGTACTTCTATGGGTGTAGATTTAATACTTTTTGGGTAAACCGGTCATTACATTTAGTTAAGATCCTTATCCAAAAAATAAACAAGTTAAAACCTCTTAAAAATGACAATAACGCAGGCGTAGCAGACCCGTTTTAGGGCCCCCGACTCAACGACCAAACCAAGAGTGCATCACATGTCAATACTTCATCCATCATCGATTGCACTTCATGCAAGCACACATACACCCAGCACATGCTTTCATTGTGTACCCCCTGCACAGCACTACATTGCTCATATAATGTATTCCTAGCAGGCATACGTACACACTGTGCATGCACCAACCACACATATGCTGCACAGCACTGCTCTATCCCTGCACTGTACCCTTCTCAGACACACATACATCCAGCGCAGTCACTTCTCCTGCGCAGTACTTCACGTCTACCCAATACAGGCCAAGAGTGAGTTAAACACATAGCAGCAGACTTTTAAAAAGGTGAGTGAGCCTGTAGGCCTCACTCCAGAGACAGGGTCAAAAGGTCTTGTTCACTAGTACTGGTCACTAAACGGCATTCTGCCACCACCGCACTTGTGCTGCTGAACTGATGTAGCCTTCCAGCACTATGAGGGTAACACTTTAGGTAGCCGTCCTGTTCCAATAAGACTGTAATCTGGGAGACAGGCCTATGTCATAGTGCATATGCATGATCTGTGTTCTTCTATGATAACAAACAGCATTAGGGATCAAGACAACTGTTCAGTTGGGTACTCAGGGCAGAGGTACATGTCTTTAACCCCTTGTGTGCTGTTGACGAGCTCAGCTCATCATGAGGGACGGTTGAGCTGCTCTCATGACGAGCTGAGCTTGTCACAGCCGTTGGAACATTCGCACGCGAGGATAATTACCCCACTTTGCTGAACTTTCGAAAAACGGGTGTGGTGTGACGAGCTCAGCTCGTCACGAGGGCAGCTCCGCTGTGCCTCATGATGAGCGAAGCTCGTCAACAGCACAGCGGCACCGCACGCTGCTCCCCTCCCCCCGCACAGCGGGGGGAAAACACACCGCAGCCAAGGGGTTAATCATGCAAAGGGCTTTTCTGTCCCAACAGCAGGGTTATGCATGTGGGCAAGGCTCCGTGTTTCTAGTCTTTGCAAATAGAGGAGGGCGTCCAGGCAAATTAATAGGAGAGCAGAGCCAGAGTCGAGTCATGGGTCTGTAGTGGCTCTCAGAATTGGTGCTCAAGCTTGGCCACAAAAACGTTTGGCATGTATATCGTGCAGCAAACGTAATGTAGAAATATGATATAATCTCTTCAAAATTCAAAGTGTATTTCTTTAACATGCAGAAGCCATTCAACTTAGTATATCAGATTATATCACTGTATAGACAGACATTTAATACAAGTAATACTTTTTGGAAACATTCATGGCTTGCCACCAACAACAATGCAACTAGTGAATGAATAGGCAAGTAAGTAGTCATGTAAACCCTAAACAGCGGCGGCTCATCTGCTAAGGTAGAGTAGCCTCGTCTCACTGCTTTTTTGCAGTAAAACAAAAGGAAAATAAAATGATATTACAACCTACGTGGAGAACATGCCCAGGCCCCCAGTCAGCGTCTGTGCGCCAAAACACAACGCTCTGACCAATCACAATGCTGCTAAGGCAGTGTCATGATTGGCTAACCGGGAGTCTGGGTGTGCTTCCTGTAGAGGCCCAGCAAGGGAGGATTGCGGAAATAAGAGACGCGGCAAGGAAGTGGCGAAAAGGTAAATTTTTTTATTTAATTTAATATTTTATACCCACTTTCCCGCACGTCCTCCCTTCTTCGGCCCCCGCCTCTCAACCTCCGATTCGTGCCGGGCGCCGCTGACCCTAATTGTGGCCTAGCTTTTTATTAGAGATGGTGCAACATTCAGTCTACTAAATCAAATATAAGAGGGACTTGTACGGCTTATACAGTGCACACCTGAAATGAAGCATTTTAAGGGGCGCTCGCTCCTATGTGATAATAATAAAAAAGAAGGCTCTGTAATAAAATATGTGCTTTAGGATTATGCAGTTTGGACAAGCGGGAAGCTAGTACTGTTTCCTAGTTATCTTATTTCACTCTTTGTAATTCAGCCACCTGTCTCTTTGTCTATCTCCTGTTTTCATCAGAATTCACTGTTTCTGTTTTGATTTTCATTTTTGTCTCTGGGAAGAAAAGCACTACAGAGATAGCATAATCGATGTATGCCCCCCCAGGCCCAACTACCGCGTCAAGAATACTTTTATTTGAGGGGGTGTCACACTCACATTCCAAAAACGCCCCCTTCTTCCATCCCCAACTACGTCCCTGGTTATTTGCCTTCACAGAAACCTTTAGAAAGGTAATCTTCTGACAGCAAAGCAGGCGCTGGGCAACAGAGCTCACTGTCTGGGACATCAGCACGAACTGCAGTACTAATAATAGACACTGGACGGCGCCCCTTGTCCGCGTAACAGCATACATTTTAATGAAAGACGCTCGAGCAAGCTTTCGTGTTGTTCTGACTACTGTAGATTGAAAACTACTGGGCATGAAAGCAGAGCAATGCACGAACTTCCTGTTGGGCAGAAAGGTGCACGCACAAGACTGGCAAAGACCCGTTTGCAGCAGTGGAAGCGTCACACACAGGACAAGAGAGGACCAATGTAGCAGCATTGACTAATTTATCCGGCAAGAAATGTCAAATGATGCATTGTAACACCGCATATGTTGTGGCACTATTGACTTTTTTTTGCTTGTTAACTCTGGGCAAGGTTTCACCTCAGTAGTATGAGACTAACGCCCAAATACAACAAACATTAACTAAAAGATGGCCAGCCACTGCACAGCAAAGGACCAACCACTGCGCAGCAACAGGCATGATAACGGTTTTAGTAACATTTGATTCATTTTAGCTACAAACATATTTATTTACAATCTGTAAATTATGCAGAAAATGGTGGATTATGTGGCAAATCCATAACTGTGTGTAAAATGCAGTTTCCACAGAATTGCATAATTCCAGTACCCCTGAGTACCGCATTAGAAGTACCAGTGTAGGCTGAGGTCGCATAGGGGGGGTTACATGATGTAAGTTATTTGGCTTGTGCTGTGTTTTGCAGGTGTCTCATATTCCTGCTTTGCAAAAGAGCATTTTACGTCCCCAGGCCAAGGAGTCTCAAAGGTCAAATGACCAAGTAGTCACAGTGGGCACAAGCAGGAGGCAAGAAGGCACACGGCCACAGTGGCCCAGGGCAGCAGGGGGCATGAGGTTCTGGGCACGGACTGGAGGCGAGGAGAGACAAAGGCACATGGGGCCTCATTTATGAGAAGTGACGCATCACTGTGTGAAAACATGGATGCGTCACTTCTCAGTGCCCCCTCCTTGCGACATGATTGATGCATCATATTTACTGTATGACGCATCATGTCACAAGGAGTTACAGATACATCAGTATTTCTGACATATCTGTATGGCACAAAAGTGATGCATTGCTGGAGTGATGCAACTCCAGCAATGTGTCCTTTCACATGGGGCAAGCCTCATGTGAAACGGCCTGCGTCAATCTTACGCCTGCTGTGAGGCAGGCGTAAAATACTGATGCATTTGCATCCTAGACGTGGCGCAGTGAAATCTTATAGATTTCACTGCATCATTTCTATGACCCTTTCTTGCGTCAGAACGCTCCCCCTGCATGCATTATACCTGGCGCAGGTATAATGTGGCGCAGGGGTTTACAAAGTGACGCATCTACCTAGATGCGTCACTTTGTAAATATGGTACAACAAGGCACATTTTGTACACCGCTGGTGCATCACAAAAAGTGACGCGGCGTAAAAGTGACGCACGGCCTCATAAATAAGGCCCATGTGGTACAGGTAGGAGCGCACATGGAGCACAGGTGCGTGGCTCAGTGGTACAAAGACCTTGGCAGTGGCATAGCAGTAATGGGGGATATGGCAGAGAGGCGCAGAGGCAACAGGAACGGCGCAGGGCAGACTTGGAACAATGTCTTGTCAATATATGCGTGAGTCCACTGAAGGGCAGTGCCACCTTGAATTGCAAACCCCATAAGACCCATGTGTAATCAGCAAGCGAGTTAGTAGCGACTAGTAGAAGTGGCGTGCTGGCTTTGTGGGTGCTCAGTGTACATTCACAAGCACACAGGGATGCTGTTGAGTAACGAGGCTCGCAGTAAGACGATAAAAAGTAATTTGTTTGTAGAAAAGAAAGCACCACCGGGTAGGACGTCTTCAAGCTCCAGTAGCCTCTCACAAACTGTCCTGACAAAGTCACGGCACGGACCTACTGATTCTAGATTGGAACACGGGTCCTGCCGTGAGGAATTACATTCAAACATAAATACACAACACAGCTTCCTCCTTTAATACAACAAAAAAAAGAAAAAAATGAAAGTGTAGCACAAATTTACACCCAAAATTTGCTTTTGACATGTGCAACAAAATCTGACAACCAAGGCTCTTGTTTGTAGACTCATTAGACTGATTTTCTATTGGTTTATTGCAAACCTCCTGAATATTATCCTTATGTGTCTCATCTTCCTCAGCAAAATCCAGTGGGATCACTCCTTTGAAGCCATTTCCTGCCCAATGACCTATCTCATTATTTCCTTGACACTCATGTTCATAGACATTTTTGTCTCCTTTGAGAGTAGCTATTCTCTTTAGGTTCCACACCTTACCATCAGTGAATCTCACAGTGTTTTTCAATACTTCTTTGACTTCAAAGGGACCCATATACTGACTTTCCACCTTTTTTACTCTCCACTGTGTTTTAACCTTCACCATCATACCGACTACAGGATTGCATTTAGATCCTCTTTTCCTATAAAACTTCTGTTGGTTGGTTATATGTGTTTTAACAATTCGTTCTGTAACCAACTCTAAATCCATCTTAGTAGAAGTAGACTGAACTAACCAAGCAGGTCTAAACTTAAGCTTGGGTAACCTACCCCTCATTATTTCGAAAGGAGAACACCCCGTCATGCTGTTTATAGTGTTTCTATACATCCAAACAGTTTTGAGTACTTGCGTCTCCCACTCATCACTGTCTACCCCAGCGATTTGTATTGCTCCTTTAAGCACTTTATTACATCTCTCAATAACACCATTACCACTGGAATTATCCAAGGAAGTGGAGCATTGTGTAATTTCTACTCTCTTGAAATAACCTTTTGCCTTGTTGGATCAAAATTGCACTCCATTATCTGTAATAATACGCACAGGTAAACCTTTCTCTATGAAAATATCATCCAGAAACGAGATTGCTACATCTGTATCAACATTTCCTACAACTTTTAGAACTGGCAACCGTGAGAAAACATCAATTGCCACAACAATATACTTGGCATTTTGACCAACGGGACCCATATTATCCATAGCAATGGTGTCCAATGAGTAACAAGGCTTGTAGGAAGATGAGGAAAAGCAATATATTTGTAGAAAAGAAAGCACCACCAGGTACAACGTCTTCAGGATCCAGTAGCCTCTCACAAACTGTCCTGACAAAGTCACAGCACTGACCTAGGGATCCTAGAATGGAACACTATGGTCACGCCGTGAGGAATTACATTCAAACATAAATACACAACAAACGCAGGTATTCTCACAGAGAAGGGGAATCGCTGATGTGCCCCTCCGTGCCCTCAGCTGGTACGGCATTACTGCAGGGTGACCGGGCAGCACCTAGGATGTTCTGCGGCCAGTGGTCAACTGCATGAAAAAGGATAGAAACCCTCACATTAAGCACAGTGAAGGCACATCTGGCGGGTGTGGGTTATAGTGTTTGATTTTTCCTTACAAGTAAATGCATGCAAAATATTTAGCTCAATGCCACACATATCTGATAGTTAAAACATGTTTTATTTGATTTCTCAAGCATAGATTGTTGACACTTAAAAACATCTGAAAAATATGAGAAGCTTACCATTTTTGTCACTGTCATTGAATTGCTGGAAGGGAACAATTTTACTATGATTGGAACCTGTGACATACTGAAAACATATGAAACTTTGCAGGATGTGCATTCGCCCACTGAACTATCTCCCTAGGTTTGGAAAACTGTGATCTACATATCACACACAAATCTCTTCTCCCACTGAGGTTTGCCATTGGATAAGAATCTCTGGCCTTCAAAAAATCCACCTATATATACAATAAGAGGTAACATAGTATAGTAGAAACATGGACTTCTGCCTAAAATATTGGGAGAATGCTTACATTAACCCCAGAGAAGAGGTTTCTTGAGATTTGAAAATAAGTCTAGGCACAGAAGCTGGCCCTTACACATAGGGTGACCACACTTTGAAACCAAACACCGGGACAGTCCACAAACATAGATGTAGGACTATAATTTTTCATCGACTAACGGGCACAGAAAGACTTAATTGACAGCGCAAACAACATAGGAAAGACACGGCCTTTCTTGATTCTGCCTGGGGAGTACTCGCAGTGGTGGCCGTGCCTCGAGAAATTTGGACGTTCAGGACAGGGCTGACGGTTCTTTTACTCATTGGTTTTGGTTGCTCGGCTAGCGGAGATCCGGACTGAACTGCAATTTCTTTTTAATTTTTTTGTTTTATTTTTGTGTTGCTTGCGTTTCAGGTGCTGTCTTTCCCTGCCTACGATTTATTTGATATGTCCGGTTCTTTATTCTTCCTGATGTACTGGCGGGGGGTTGTGTGCTGGCCCGGGGTTCTGGGTGTAACAGATTTTGACCCTCTTTTTGTTTCATGTCTTCCAAATTTATTGCTGCATGTGGCGTAGATGGTTTATATGACTGGGATGTCCGGGAGATCCTGATATTGGGTTGGCTCCTCCTCATCTTTTCTTTTTCTGGGAGTTGTGGATTGGTTTATTCTTTCCTCGCTCCCTTCTCTCTGCTGTTAGGGCTTTTTCTTCCTTTTTCTTTATTTTTCCCTTTTTCTTTCTTCCTTTCTTGTCTATATTTCGGGTTCCTTAGTGGGCGACAGACACTCTGCCGGGGGGGGGGGGGGGTAGGCCGTAGCCTCCGCATTGCTGTAGGGTGGGGGGAGGGTTTTAGTTTTTGTCATTTAGTTTCTATGGGCCTTATTTACTATTTTTCTGCGCTTTCTTTACCTGTTTCTTTTCTGGGTCCGCGATAGGGGTTAGTGGGGGGGGGGTCGCACAGTTGGGGGTACGTGAATCCTGGTTGCTGCTTTTGTAGTTTACTTTGTACCGCCATTTTGTCCGTTGTATTCACCTCCATTGTTGTTTTTTGTATTGATGCCGCCTGCTTCTGTAATGTAGCGAGTGTGCGGGCTCAGTATTCTTTTGTTCTTATTCTTTCTTGAATTATTTCGACCAGAAAACTTTAAAATGTAACCTTCATTGTTCCTTCTCCCCGGCGCCATGCGTCTCTTCACTGTAATGTCCATTGATTTTTGCTAATTTACCTGATTCCGCTGAGGGACTGTTTTGCTTGCATTTGTGCGTTAAAGTATCGTGTCCGACCTGACGGTTGTGGGCCCGTATTTGTTCTTTTCATGCACAATAAAGGTTTTTTAATAAAAAAAAAAAAAAAAAAACATAGGAAAGACAGACAATAGGTACTATAGGCAATGAAATGCAACTTTTACACACATATCTGTGCTAACTAAATTGCTTTCTGATGAGAAATAATAATACATTCTGCACCAAAATACATGAAAACTTTCTTCCCTTTGTACTGTCCACCCTCTCCGAAAACCAGGACATGTGCTGAAATTTGCAGAGAAGTTTTGTGAGAAAGCAGACCTGTCCCAGGAAATCCAGGATGCCAGGTCAAGCTAACTATAAAGACTTCACTTCCTGCCATGGAAGGACTACACTGGCACATCCTATAAACCTATGAGACAGACTATAAGTAAGCAAGGCAAACAAAATCAGCGTTTTCAGAGCTTGCAACATTTTGTTAAGCTTTACCTAGCAAAAGGAAGACATAACGAAGATCTCAAGTTGCCTTACGAGTAGATCATTGAGCCTGTTGCGATTATGGGACTATTCTTGCACCTATAAAAGGTAAAAAAAAGAGCTGAAGGTTTCAAAAGCTAATTGTAAAACCAAGACTTGATAAGAGTACAGCTGTGCCTACGACATATAACATGGAAAGATGCATAAGGATCCATAAAAAATATATAGTTGCCTCTGCTACAATATGAAACAAAAATAAAACATGCAGGGTCTCCTTTTGAACACGAGAAAGCATTAAAGTTGCACCCACAATCCAGACGACAATAGTGTAAACAGTGTTTTCATTAAATAACCCCTCTCCTTCATTCCCAGATGTTGTGACGAACCTAAGAGGACGGCTCACAAGCTTGACCGTCTACTGAGGGTTTTCTCAGATTCTGATGCACACCTCTTTACATCATGCAGTGTTGCTTCAATGGCTCTACAGCACAGTAAAGGAGTCTTTAAAATGAAAGTAGATCAACTTACATCAAATGTGCACACTACCAAGACATTTGTCAGTTTTCATTAAAACTGTTGGGACCCCGGGGCAGTCCACAAATAGAGGGACTGTTGCGGAAATCCAAAATGTCTGGTCACCCTACTTATAGTGAGGAGAGTGCTTTTTAGAGGTCTTGACTCAACATAATGCACATGTATCAAGTCTGCATAGGTGCATTAACACACTAATCTCCCTTCCTAGTTTAGGAAACTAAAAGTTTACCATACACACACCTCTTCAGTATGTGCATTATCCTATTGAGCTTGCTCTTTGGAATCCAAATCCCTGCCAATGCTTAATTTGTGAAAGAGAGAGTGCCGGTGCCCGAAGCTATGCTCAGCAACCCGTGGATGGTGCATTCCAAAGTTGTATAATTTTAAAGCCACGTCATACCTCTTTAATCCACTACCAGACACTTTCTGCCCCTTTATCTCACTCTTGCAGGTTCCTTCTTTCTCCCTTTGTGATGGTTTTTCCTCCCTTCGCTTCCTTAGTCTTTCCACTTTGTTTTTCTTCTCCTGCTCTCGGTCACAGATGCAGAAAAATAAGTGCTGGTCTCAAAAATAAGAATGGTGGCACCCCTCAAATTAAACACTGTTCTGCAGAATTCCCACATAGATCTACGGTAAAAGGCACAATAAATTGGTACTAGGACACAGAGGGAATCGTGAAACAGGGGGAGAACACTTAGATTAACTGCAGCTAAGAGGCTTCATGGGATTGGGAAAAGGACCCTAGACACAGAAGCTGGCCCTTAGAAGGAGCAGAGTGTTATATTAGTAATTCCGATTCTCACTTCCTCAAAGCATTCTTTGAACCCTCAATTAACAGCATGAGCGTCAGGGCGAGGGTGGGTTCGAGGCTCATCGGAGAATCCCAGTGTACAGGGAGGCAGCCTTCCAGTGCAATGTGGGCCGTGATAAGGGCCCCTCATGCACTCATAGGTAAAGGTGGATGAACCAATGAAGCTCAAGCCAGGTGACTGGATCTGGCTCAGCATAAGGTCCTTGAAAAGATACACACCACACTGGTAAGGATTGAAAGTTGCCCTTTAATGGAATACCCTTGTAAAGGACTAGCAGGAAGATCTTGTTCTGGATGATCTTCTCAGGGTAGCAACTTGACCCTACCAACAAAATTCACCTCCGACCACCGAGAAAAATAGTCCATTATCACAATGCCATAACTGACTTGGCTATTACCCATGCCCACAGGCCCAATATATCCACAGCCAATTTCGATCACGCCTTTTACAAAACAGGCACTGAACTCGAGATGGGTACCAAAACCATGCCACTAATAACACAATACATGCTTTGCCTCACAAACTGCTCTAACTCTATATCCATGCCAGGACACCAATAAGCATCCCTCACTCTTCTGTTCATTGCATGCATTCATATATGGCCTTCATGTGCCAATTCCACAGTTTTCATCATTAGAGATTCAGGAACAACCAAAACATTGTCCCCCCGAAGAACACCTTTCACAAAAGATAGTTCTAGACCTATGTGCTTATACACATCCAACAGAGCATCTGACACTTTACATCTCGGCCAACCCTTTTTGACATATCCCGCCACTTAGCCCAAAACACTATCATGTTCCAAAGCTTCTAACCACTCAGTTTCAGAAATGGCATCTTTAGTTACACTAGACTATTAATTGATTACCACCTCCTCATCCTCTTTCTCCAAATGGGAAAGGAACTGGCCGAACAGGTTTGGCTTCAGGCAGTGGAGTCAGCTTGCCCAGGTCACAGAGAAGTCAGCAAAGGTGTACGTGTCCTTCAGAATCGTCTTTGGCCTATGTGAGGGCAACCACAAAATGGCTGCTGCACATAAAATGGAACCCGAGGGTTCAGGACGAAAACTCTGATTTCAGGGTGATTCTGTCATTTGAATATGACGAAAATGCTTGTGCATAGTGTACTAGCCATTCTCGGTCTGCTGATATCAAAATCGTCATGATACGACGATGTTTATGACACAGGTCCAAAATTGTCAGTACCACAGACGCTCCTTTTGCCCTTACATAGGCAATAACCTATACTCACGCTAGTCTGAGTCCAGGTCTATATTTATCAAATCATCAAGATGTTGCTGAAGCATAATCCTATTACTTAGCGACTCTCTCGGGACAGGTCTCCTTACACATGCAGTAGCACAAAGGCCATATATGGCAGGACCAAATAGGGAATGCCTCTATCTGTAGTATGTGGTATAAGACCACACACCCAACAATTAGTGATGTTCACTACTAACTGGTGTCGATGCAGAAACTGTACAAAAGGAATTATCAGTAAACTCTGACCTCCTAACTAGTCCATGTTCAGGTAAAATCTGGAAAGAATGCAAAGAAGTAGAAGTAGGAAGAGACATAGGTTGGGAGGTGGGTACAGATGTGAATTGGGCAGCAAAAACAATCCCACCCATAAAAGACAATTCCATGTTTAAAAAACACTAGAAAACACGTCATTAAGAACATATAGACAAAGTAGTGACCGCTATTACAAATGAAATCATAATTTTTCATAACCCTAAGCAAAAGGTAAATCCTAAAATTATCTAGTAACATTCTAGGTCTTCCTATGCATTTTCTGTAATTTATTATATGTTCAAGTGAAACAGTGGTGACCCTCATTAATGCTCTGAGGTGAAAAGGGGATACTCTTTGTTAGAAAGGCGAACCCGGGGGAGGCAGAAGGTGTCTGACTGACCACCCCTAGGTCTACTCCTCCTTCAGAGAAGGGACCGAGCGATGTCGAGGGGCCTCCGACGTGAGGGCCCTCTCCTAGAATCGTACAGCAGAGTAACCACACCACTACAAATGTACACCACACGTAGATAGAGTTTTCAATCTTTATCTGGCAATAGGAATCGTTTCAATATATACAGCAGATCCCGAGATCTGGAAAGTCTCGTGACAAAGGGCAAGGTAGCGGGACAGTCTTATAGATGGTCGGTTGCAAGGAGACTCTATGCACAGCTCTCAATCCTCGAGCTGGGGGGTTCCGGAAGGTTGGGCCGCGGCAGCGCCAGCAGGCTCCAAGATGGTTCAGCGAGTGTGGACCGCGGCAGCGCCAGCAGGTTCCAAGATGGTTCAGCGAGTGTGGACCGCGGCAGCGCCAGCAGGTTCCAAGATGGTTCAGCGAGTGTGGACCGCGGCAGCGCCAGCATGTTCCAAGATGGTTCAGTGAGGGTGGACCGCGGCAGCGCCAGCAGGTTCCAAGATGGTTCAGCGAGTGTGGACCGGGGCAGCGCCAGCAGGTTCCAAGATGGTTCAGCGAGTGTGGACCGCGGCTGCCCTAGCAGGTTCCAAGATGGTTCAGCGAATGTGGACCGCGGCAGCGCCAGCAGGCTCCAAGATGGTTACAGCAAAGATGGACCGCCGCAGCGCCAGCAGGCTCCAAGGTGGTTACAGCGATGATGGACCGCGGCACCGCCAGCAGGTTCCAGGTAGAACAGCAAGGTGAGTTCGTCTCAGGGTCAGCCGCGACAGCTTCAGCAGGGCTTCTCGACTCCGGGATACAACTGCCGTCCTACTCCGGGGCTGGCCCAGATATAGGTCTGGAGTCCTTTGATGTCCGGACCCTCTCGCCTGGGGTCAGAGGGGCCGGGATGATGGTGTCCAGACACCCAGCAGGGGGTGGAGCCAGCGCTCAGGGAGGCCGGAGGCCGATCGAAACCAGGCATCCGGGGACGGTTGGAGAGCCATCGAAACTCCCCTCTCCTTGTCTCTGGTTGAGTGGCCACTCCACCACCCGGAGGGCTCTTGGTACCTTGATGGCGGGCTCGCTGGGGCTGTGGCCGCGGCTGGGCCGGGACCACGTGTCTGTGACGTGATGGGCCCAAGATGGCGTCGGGCCTGGAATGAGGGTCCGGGGTAGGCACCGGACCGGTAATGCTGGGGCGGCCCGAGTGTGCCGTGTCAGTGGTTGTGGGCCGCCGGGTGGCGGATCTGGTGGTTTGAAGGTCGTGCAGAGTTGTGCCTGAGGCCGACCCGGGCTGGATGGGGGGCCGATGTCGTCCGGGGCCCGCCAAGCGGGAGTGGTAGGACCACGCCACGAGGCCGGGTCCAACACACGTCCCCTCCAGCTGAAGGCAGGGGAGAGTCACCCATCTTCTTGGGGATTCTCCTCGCCAAGGCGGAAGAATCTGGAGAGGCCGTCAGCGTTGGCGTGGTCGTTGCCAGGGCGATGCTCCACGGTGAAGTTCATCCCTTGGAGGGAGATGGACCAACGTAGCAACTTCGGGTTCTCGCCCCGCATCTGCATCAACCACCGCAGGGTCCGGTGGTCGGTCTGTACTCGGAAGTGGGTGCCGAAGAGGTAGGGCCGGAGCTTCTTTAGGGCCCATGCGACGGCGAATGCTTCCCTCTCGATGGTGCTCCATCGTTGTTCTCGGGCCAGCAGGCGCCGGCTGATGAAGGCCACAGGAAGGTCGACTCCGTCAGAGTTCATTTGGGAGAGTACGGCCCCAATGCCGTGTTCCGAGGCGTCAGTTTGGACGATGAACTCTCGGCTGTAGTCGGGGGCCTGGAGCACCGGGGTGGTGCACATGGCAGTCTTTAGTGTCTCAAAGGCTACTTGGCACTCGGGGGTCCAGTGCACTTTCGGGGGTAGTCTCTTGGAGGTTAGTTCTGTGAGGGGCCCCACAATGCTCCCATAGTCCTTTATGAACCGCCGATAGTATCCAGTGAGCCCCAGGAAGTCTCGGACGGCGGTCTGGGTGACGGGGGGCTCCCAGGCCTGGATGGCGTCGATCTTTGGTTGAAGGGTAGCCACTTGGCCGCTCCCCACTTGGTGTCCCAGATAGGTCACGGACCCTTGACCGATCTGGCACTTGCTGGCTTTTATTGTTAGTCCGGCCCGTTGGAGGGCCGTCAGGACCTTCCAGAGGTGGGTCAGGTGCTCGTCCCAACAGAGGCTGTACACCGCAATATCGTCCAGATAGGCGGCACTGAACTCTTCCAGCCCTGCCAGCACCCGATTCACTAGTCTCTGGAAGGTGGCCGGAGCATTCTTCATGCCGAAGGGCATCACGTTGAAGTGGAAGTGGCCATCGGGGGTCGAGAAAGCGGATCGTTCTTGTGCCCCTGGCGTGAGGCCGTTTTGCCAGTATCCGGCCGTGAGGTCGAAGGTGCTGAGGTACCTGGCGGCTCCCAGGCGATCGATCAGTTCATCTGCTCGGGGAATGGGATGGGCGTCGGTCCTGGTGACGGCATTCAGTCCCCGGTAGTCGACACAGAACCGCAGCTCCGGGGGCACCTTAGGGACCAGGACGACGGGACTGGCCCATGGACTGTCTGAGGGTTTGACTACCCCTAGGGCTAGCATCTTGGAAACTTCGGTTTGGATGCAGGCCCGGACTCGGTCGGGGACGCGGTAGGCTCGGTGCCGCACGGGCGGACTGTCCCCGGTGTCGACGTCGTGAACACACCACTGGGTGACTCCGGGGGTGAGGGAAAATAAGTTCGCAAATTGACCCAGCAGTTTCTGGCAGTCCTGGCGCTGTTTGGGTGTCAGCGCGGGAGAGAGGGAGACCCCCTCGACGGAGCCATCTTTCTCGGAGGTGCTCAGGAGGTCTGGAAGGGGCTCGGAGTTGTCCTCTGCTCCGTCATCGGTAGCCAACAACAGGCTCAGTTCGGTGCGGACAAAGTGGGGCTTGAGCCGGTTGGCGTGTAGGACCCGGAGGGGGTTCCGGGGGGACTCCATGTCCACTAGGTAGGTGACGGGGCTCTTGCGCTCCACCACTTTGAAGGGCCCCGTCCATTTGTCCTGGAGGGCGCCGGGGTCGACCGGCGACATGACCCAGACCTGCTGGCCCGGCTCGAATTCAATGGATGAGGCATTTTCATCATACCAGCGCTTCATCTCCTCTTGACTGGCCTTCAGGTTGGTTTCGGCCAGTTCCCGGAACTTCCGAGTCTGGTTGCGGAGAGTCAAGAGGTATCGGAAAACATCGGGCGGAGTATCGGAGGCGGCCAGCTCCCAGCCTTCCTTGACCAGGCTGAGGGGGCCTCGCACAGGGTGTCCATATAATAGTTCAAAGGGGCTGAACCCCAGGGACTTCTGGGGTACCTCCCGGTAGGCGAACAGGAGGCATGGCAGCAGAACGTCCCATTTGCGCCGGTGGGGCTCTTCTAGGCCCTTGATCATTCCTTTCAGGGTCCTATTAAATCGCTCCACTAGTCCATTCCCTTGAGGGTGATACGGGGTGGTGAACTTATACGCGACCCCGCACTGTTGCCACAGGGACCGCATATATTTCGATATAAAGTTTGTGCCCCGATCACTTACGACCTCTCGGGGGAAGCCGACTCTAGAGAAGATCCCCATTAGCGCCCGACCCACTACGGGGGCTGTGATAGTCCGGAGGGGGATAGCTTCTGGGTAGCGGGTGGCATGGTCCACCAGGACGAGGATGAAGCGGTGCCCCTGAGAGGTTGGAGGATCCAGGGGCCCCACGATGTCGATCCCTATTCGCTCGAAGGGAGTGGTCACCACGGGAAACGGTTGGAGTGGGGCCTTGATTTTCCCCCCACTCTTTCCGCTGGCTTGGCAGGTTGGACAGGTTCGGCAGTGGTTGTACACATCGCTGCGCATCTTCGGCCAATAAAAGTGGGTCACCGGGCGGCTGTAGGTTTTGTCCTGCCCCAGGTGCCCGGCGAGGGGCACATCATGTGCCAGGTTTAAGAGAAAGTCTCTGAAGGGGAGGGGGACGACTAGCACTCGGCCGGCCCCCAGCTCGGCGATCTTTTGTTCACTGTACAGGAGGTCCTGGTCCCAATAGATCCAGTGGGACCCCGAGGAGTCTCCTGTGGCTTGCGTGGCGGCTTGTTGTCGGAGTCCCTCAAGGGAAGGACATGTCTTTTGTTCCCGACGGAACTGCTCACGGGTGGGGCCCCCTTCTTGGCGCCACTGGGCTAGTTCGGGAAGGGGCCCGAGTTCGGGAAGTTCTTCAAGGCTGGGGCCCTGCGGCCCCAGTTCGGGTTCGGCTGTGGCAGTGGCGGGTGGCGGAGGTGCCGGCCATTCAGGTTCTTCGGGCAGATTGTCTTCGGTTGGGACGGCGTCCCGGGTGGACATGGATCGGGTCAGTACGCAAAGCCATTCAGGAAGGCCTAGCATCCCCAGATGCTCTCTTCGCTCGATCTGTGCCCAGGGGGAACTTTCCAGGTCGTTCCCTAGGAGGCAGTCCACCGGGGCATCGTCTTGGACGGTGACTTTCAGCATGCCGGACACTCCTCCCCACTCGAAGGGGATGCGAGCCATCTGGCACAGGCTCTCGGAATTGTCCGCTGACCGGACAGGGCACAGAACGTGGGGCAAGATTTGTTCTGGGGTCACCAGATGGCAGCGGACGGCGGTTATGCTGGCCCCCGTGTCACGTAGAGCCTCGGCCCGACGTCCGTTGATGGTGACCCACTGGCAGTACTTCTGGGTGTTGATCGGAATCTGGTCTCGGGGGATCATGTCTTTGTCGCCCAGGGAGGCGCGGCACATGGCCGCGGACTCCCATTCTTCTGGTTCCATAGGGACCTCTTCTTCTTCATCCTTTTCTTCGCTCAGAGCGGCTGCAGTGATTTGTCGACCGGGGGGCCCGGTGGTGCTGGGCCGCTGGTTCATGGGGCAGAGAGGATCATTGGCATAGTGACCCAGCCGCTGGCATCTGTGGCACGTAACGTTGGGGCGTGGCCCCGGTCGGGCTGGATGGGCCCCTCTCGGGCTGGAGGCTGGTGTAGAGGAGGCGGGCGAAGACCCCGGCGGGAGGTCTCGGCCTCGGCTGATGCCAGACCCACCGCCTCGCGGCCGGTGGTTCCCCGGGGACCCTCGTCCGTATTCTCCTGTGGTGTTCCGGTGGACGCGGTTGCTCGCCCACCGATCTGCTTCGACCGCTAGCTTTCGCGGCTCGGTCAACTTGCTGTCGAGGAGGTGCTGTCGTAGTTCAATGAAGCAGTTGTTGGAGAGGTGCTCCCATAACATAAGGTCCACCAACTGCTGGTAGGTAGTGACCTGACTGCCTTTGACCCACCCCTCGAAGGCTCTGCTAAAAAAGTTCACATATTCCACCCAAGTGGTACCGGGGATTTTTTTACAGTCTCGGTACCTCTGCCGGTACATTTCGGGGGTGAGTCCGTAGCGCGTGAGTAGGGCCGTTTTCATGTGTTCATAGGAGGTCATTTCGATGTCAGGGAGTTCCAGCAGGGCGTCCCTCCCTTCGTTGACGAACTTTCCCCACAGGCCGGCGCCCCAATCCTTCAGGGGCACCCGATGGGCGGTCATGGCCACCTCGTAGGCTTTGAACCATTGCTGGATATCATCGTTCTTGTAGTATTCTTTGACTACATCTTTCGGTAGGTGAACTTTGGTGTCCACGGGAGGGGCCGAGGTCTTGGCCCCGGCCGCGCTATCTTCGTTGATCTTGGCTTTGATTTCTAGTTCTCTCAGGCCTCGTTCGTGTTCATATGCTAGTCGTTTTTCTTCGAGGTCACGTTGTCTCCGTTTCTCTTCTAGATCCCCCTCCAGCCGTAGTTGCTCGAGGGCTATCTTTTTCTCCGCTAGGTGGAGTTCTCCATCTAGCCGGAGTCGTGCAAGCTCCAATTCGTGTAGCCGGTTGCGCTCTCGTTCTCGAGCGTCTTCATAGATGAGGTCCGCGTTTAGTGTTGCGGTTCTTTCCCCCGTCGGGGGTGCGCTGGTTTCCTGTTGCCCGTTCGGGCTATTCTCCTCTTGGGGTGGTCTGTCTCGGGTTTCCACCCAGGCTTGTAGGGCCGATTTGAAGTCCTCTTTTGTGCTCAGGCCAGTGGTAGCGATACCCATGTCTTTACAGAATTGTTTTAGTTCTTTGTGGCTGTATTCTTCTATCTTCTCTTTCTGGAATTCGGCAGGTAGGTTGGTTCCTTGGGTCGTCATGGTCTCTGTGTGTTTTTCCGTCGTAGCGGGTAGATCACTCTCTGTACGATTTTGCGTTGGCTCGGATCGCAGCGCCTGCCACCAATGTTAGAAAGGCGAACCCGGGGGAGGCAGAAGGTGTCTGACTGACCACCCCTAGGTCTACTCCTCCTTCAGAGAAGGGACCGAGCGATGTCGAGGGGCCTCCGACGTGAGGGCCCTCTCCTAGAATCGTACAGCAGAGTAACCACACCACTACAAATGTACACCACACGTAGATAGAGTTTTCAATCTTTATCTGGCAATAAGTATCGTTTCAATATATACAGCAGATCCCGAGATCTGGAAAGTCTCGTGACAAAGGGCAAGGTAGCGGGACAGTCTTATAGATGGTCGGTTGCAAGGAGACTCTACGCACAGCTCTCAATCCTCGAGCTGGGGGGTTCCCGAAGGTTGGGCCGCGGCAGCGCCAGCAGGCTCCAAGATGGTTCAGCGAGTGTGGACCGCGGCAGCGCCAGCAGGTTCCAAGATGGTTCAGCGAGTGTGGACCGCAGCAGTGCCAGCAGGTTCCAAGATGGTTCAGCGAGTGTGGACCGCGGCAGCGCCAGCAGGTTCCAAGATGGTTCAGCGAGGGTGGATCGCGGCAGCGCCAGCAGGTTCCAAGATGGTTCCGCGAGTGTGGACCGCGGCAGCGTCAGCAGGTTCCAAGATGGTTCAGCGAGTGTGGACCGCGGCAGCGCCAGCAGGTTCCAAGATGGTTCAGCGAGTGTGGACCGCGGCAGCGCCAGCAGGTTCCAAGATGGTTCAGCGAATGTGGACAGCGGCAGCGTCAGCAGGCTCCAAGATGGTTACAGCAAAGATGGACCGCCGCAGCGCCAGCAGGCTCCAAGGTGGTTACAGCGAAGATGGACCGCGGCAGCGCCAGCAGGTTCCAGGTAGAACAGCAAGGTGAGTTTGTCTCAGGGTCAGCCGCGACAGCGTCAGCAGGGCTTCTCGACTCCGGGATACAACTGCCGTCCTACTCCGGGGCTGGCCCAGATATAGGTCTGGAGTCCTTTGATGTCCGGACCCTCTCGCCTGGGGGTCAGAGGGGCCGGGATGATGGTGTCCAGACACCCAGCAGGGGGTGGAGCCAGCGCTCAGGGAGGCCGGAGGCCGATCGAAACCAGGCATCCGGGGACGGTTGGAGAGCCATCGAAACTCCCCTCTCCTTGTCTCTGGTTGAGTGGCCACTCTACCACCCGGAGGGCTCTTGGTGCCTCGATGGCGGGCTCGCTGGGGCCGTGGCCGCGGCTGGGCCGGGACCACGTGTCTGTGACGTGATGGGCCCAAGATGGCGTTGGGCCTGGAATGAGGGTCCGGGGTGGGCACCGGACCGGTAAGGCTGGGGCGGCCCGAGTGTGCCGTGTCAGTGGTTGTGGGCCGCCGGGTGGCGGATCTGGTGGTTTGTAGGTCATGCAGAGGTGTGCCCGAGGCCGACCCGGGCTGGATGGGGGGCCGATGTCGTCCGGGGCCCGCCATGCGGGAGGGGTAGGACCACGCCACGAGGCCGGGTCCAACACTCTTCCACAGGAAATGGACTTTATTCTGCTTTTACTAAACAGAATACTACTTAAAAATAATGCCAGTTGAACAATAAAATCATTCTCCTAACACTTAGTCTATACAATCACACGGAAACCTCTTGTGAAACCAACTATGCCCAGAGTCTGTTCAAAAAGCCTCTCTGGCAGGATTCATTGTCCAATCAAGTCTGCTCCCGTTGTTGCATGGGCCTTTGGATTCAGGCCTCCCATGCTCAGTATCTGTTGGAGTGCCCTCCTGGCAAACACTCATAGCTCATTCACAAAGTCTCAATATCTCAAGGCAGTGCACCGTATCTCTCCTCTGCGGCAGACACTACAGATATGGGCACAGATCATCTCGTGCAGACCCGGGACCATTCTCAGACTCCAACACTCATCATTCAGTGTCAGAGGACGCTCAGGCTGCTCTTTCATGGGCACCAGAATGGAGTGCCTTTTGCCACTCTTGGATCCTCCAGTGTACTGCACTTCCGTTGAAGCAAGGGAAAAAGGGATGCGTGGCCAAAACTCAGGCCAAGGGGCTCAAGGGACTGCACACTGTCAGAGGTTAACCAGCACATGACAGGTGCTCTTTTGCACTGAAATCTCAAGGGACTGCACACTGTCAGAGGTTAACCAGCACATGACAGGCGCTCTTTTGCACTGAAATCTCAAGGGACTGTGGTAAAACCAGCTCCTTCTTCTTTTCTGATGTTGAACGCCTTCTGATGAAGCAAGTGCGATGCTTTAAATAGTTCATTGTACAACAAGGGGACTGCAAACAGGTGGCCTGCGATGTTCAAAGGAGTGGCCACACGCCATGGGACAATTCTGCGTTGAAATACACTGTCATTCTCAAAGGCAATACAAAAACAAAGGCAATAGGCAAAACAGTGCCTCTAGGCTCTTCAATTGGGTTTCCGTGTGAGAGCATATCCTTCACCATCTAAGGGTGACAGCGACATGGGAATTCTATCTGAATGGATGTCCTCACACATAGTGGCATCGTCTAATGGGGTAAACACATTTTATCTCAATGATTATATATAGGTGTTTCTAAATTCCTCAGCTAGAACATCTCAAAAGCGGGATCACATACATGTTATCATAATAATTGTGCATCAGGTGGGACTATGCAATGCAAAAGCTAATGATCAAGATGTGGGAACAAAAGACAAGAACTAGAGAGTCCTGGTATTTCCATTATTTAAAATACATCTGGTCCATTAAAATTAAAGCAGCAGAAAAAGGAACTAAAAACCAAATTAGAATAGGCATTGAATTTGTCATATTAAAAAAACAAAAACGTAAAAGTGTCTCCTATTGAGATGGAAAGCTTATTGTATCATAGTATTGAGTCAGTTAATCAGTCCATGACTACCTTAACAGACAGACTGGAAAAACATCAGAATAGGCCTAAAGAAAATTCTTAGAACCAGTCTAGATATGCAAAAGGGAGTTATACATAAGATGGGGGTCCATGGTACATTACTGCAATCTTAAAGTGTGAACCTGCACAATACACTAATAATAATAAAAGCTGACTGGTGAAAGGAATACGGAAAAGAGGAATGGGACTAGTACACAGCTAAAATCCCCAATAACTAGACACTATGCGCTTGGGTGATAGTCAGGCATGTGACTCAATACCAAGAGTATGGGTGATACACAAAAAAAATCACAATAGTCTACAAATTTAACTCTACCGTTGGCCACTACACCATATACGGTAATCTCAGCTAATGTTCCAGTTCCTTCTTCAGGAAAAAATGAAACCTGGTTTCTTTTATCGTCCAGAGCCATAGGACGGCCACTTAGGAAGCAGAATAAAACTGACTAAATGTGAAATAAAAATTAGGTCACCATGTACAAGAGTCACAAATCTATAATTTATCCTTACGTCCAATCAGGATATATAATTTTAGGGCTGCCTGTTCCTTACAGGAAAGGGCAGTATTGTGACTACAAATGACACAATTTGCTATTTATTTTTCTTCAATACTTATAGCCAAATTTGACATACACTGGTGAAGTGTTGTCGGTCTGGTTCACAGTATGAAAAAAAAATCATATCTGTGAATTTTAGTATCAGCCAATATTTTACCCAACTGTTGACAGCGACACATATCGTCATACATGTCCCCTCACAACAACACGGGTGAATTTGTAATAATTTCTTAAGCAGCAACATACAACATAAAACATGCAAAAACGCGCAAAACAGACGTCAAGCCATCAGATATACTCGCTGTAAAACAATAGCATATATAAATGAGCGGTGACGCATAATACCGTGTAAGGATACCCTCCTGTTTGACAGTAGATCACCAATAGTGGGTATCTGCTGTCAAATACAACTTTCGGACACACAGAACCAGCAAGTACAATTCATGATAGAACAAAATACACAAACATGAAAAACGCATAGACATTTCTTTTCAAAAGAGTTGCGCAAAAAAAAAAAAACATCTAATTTCAACCAACCAAACTCACGTGTCTTGTTAGGCATAAAATTCCCCAGAATCCATGAATGATCTGTGAGCAGAAGCGAAAAGGAAAAAAAAATACACAGCACACAAAAGAGAGACATTTCTTATAATAAAACAGACATCAATTGTAACATTTAAGCAGAAGACAAAACATGATACACATTAACAAACACAAAAATAAATTTCCATTACTTAACTGTTACCATCTTGTCAGTCACCTTGCAACATGAAGCCTTTTTAACTTTTAGATGTAAAATCCTTTCCCTGACACCTAAAATTAGCCTTGTGCCACAATCTCCACGATAAAAAAAAACTTCTTAATTGGCAAATCGTTCTTACTTATTCATGTAGGCTTCAACATTTTAGTAAAAGGCTGCATCTTATTTTTTTGTCTAAGACGTAATGCAACACTTCGTTTTCTGTACTAGCAGACATTATTTTTTTAGAGCAGAAATACAAATGTCATGATGTTGGGACTTTTAAAGAAACCTTTCAAGAAACCTTTTTTTATATTTCCCTTTGGAATTAAGTCTTTAACTTTAAACCCGAAATTCCACCTTTCAAAGGCCTGTTTAGCAAGGTTATTCTGCATTTCACAGAGACAAGGCTCGAATTTAAAAGGTCACAGTGCCAACATGACAGAGACAGAAGGCCTACTACATTTACTGTGAAGGGTTCACACATACCAGTTTTTAGAACAAATGCTTGCTACCACCCTATACAATGGTACTCATTTAGCAACCTAACATTGATGAACGCCTAAATAGGCCCTGCTAAAGTTAGAACCTTCAACCCTGATATTAAACACAAACGTCTGCACCGGGCACATTGGCTCACTGAGCTATGAAAAACAACCTAAATAACAACTCACAAGTTTGTATTATGCACAAATGTATGCATTTACTGAAGCCAGAGACACTTTCAAGCTATGGTAAATGACAAGAATCTGTGTTAAAATCCCATTTAACTCAATTTCGACCTTTATCTTTGGGGCACTTAAAAATAAATATCCTATAATTGTTTTACATATTAATCATCCTCAGGATGTTCTTTACACATTACAGATAAAACACAGCCCAACAGACTGCTGTATGTGCACGAAGCCACAATACACTCAATTCACTAGCTTTGGCTGGCAGAACACCAAAAATTGTTCTGCGTATCTCCATTCATAAAATTGCACAGAACAAAGGATCCTTGTTTTGTATTATGTCATATTTTAATTCCCTGGGGATTCAAAATCACCAAGGAAGAAATATGTTTTAAAATCTAAACCTATTTAGATATCCCCTTTAGGGGATGCCGCCTAATACAAACCTATACAAAGTTGGCCAACACAAATCTCCAAATTCGCTAAGATCAGGCATCTTATAGCTCACTAATCTAGCTTCAAACTTCAAGGGACTATCTCTATCGATACACTTGTAAATTTACAAGACCCTCGGTTTTTGAAAATTGCAATATTCAAATAAAAACTAAGGACAAATCAAACTAAGAACCAAACTAAGGAACCAAAGAACAAAGGACTGGGAGTGACCCATTTACACTTAACTCTTACTTTTACTAATCAAAATGTTATCCAGATTCTAACTGTCAAGTTCTACATGACCTAATGGTCTTTTTAAGAATACTCACGCCAAAAAGGTTATCAGTCAGGAGTGACATCATGTGGAGGATCAAAAATCAGGAAGGTCAGAAATATACTGGGCTGCAGAATCAAAGAATCTCCAGAAACCCCGTGCACAGAGTACCTTCTTAGTAGAATCCTGTTCTGTCCTCCTCAGTTTATTTCAGTCTCCTGGCACGATCACTCCCACAGAAAGTCATTTCTCTGATGATCCCCGCGTTAGGGCGCCACCTGAAGAACTTGAAAATTTCGCTCTCAGGGAATACTTACTAATATAACAAGAACTTGGCACAGACTCTGAAAATATGAAAAGACATCTTTATTAAACTTAACATAGTGAGGCCACGTCACCCAGAAGCCGCAGCAAGTGAATGAGGTAGTCTCACGAACACAGAGGACAGAGGCCTTTTATATGTTTTTAGCGTTACATGACTCAGTACAAAGTAAAGGGGCAGTCCTAGGTTTTGCAAGCATGCAAAACCCAACATTCCTTCTTACACAAGCTGCACAAACCCATAATAAAACCCGGGCACACCCCATCGTACACAGGCCATAAAGAAAGGAGCAGAGACAGGTGTGAGAAAGATAAGACATAGTTGTGTGCAATAAAGGTTTATGGCATGCTGTGCCTTGATACTATCTCGATCGGCCACTGGGAAAGGAACTGGCCTAACAGGTTTGGCTTCAGGCAGTGGAGTCAGCTTGCCCAGGTCACAGAGAAGTTAGCAAAGGTGTACGTGTCCTTCAGAATCGTCTTTGGCCTATGTGAGGGCAACCACAAAATGGCTGCTGCACATAAAATGGAACCCGAGGGTTCAGGACGAAAACTCTGATTTCAGGGTGATTCAGTCATTTGAATATGACGAAAATGCGTGTGCATAGTGTACTAGCCATTCTCGGTCTGCTGATATCAAAATCGTCATGATACGACGATGTTTATGACACAGGTCCAACATTTTCAGTACCACACCACCGCAGGACAGAGTCCCCCATGCAGGTAAGCAAGAAGAGCCAGGCACATGGCAGCAGCAAGGGCCAAGCATGTTAGCTGCCGAAACATCTCTCCGTACTCCTTTGGAAGCCAGCAAACAAAGAAGCTTGTGACATGAAGCATGCTGGGACTCCTGCAAGTCTGCTCACCTCCAATGAAAAGATATACTGGTAAGGCTGAAAGTTGTCTTTTAATGGAGTATCTTCATACAGGACTGGCAGGGAGGCAGACAAACAGCAACAGTCTAAACACTTTCGAACATCTACAATCTACACGTACATCACAGTGCCCCAACATTCTATCATCCTCCATCCATCCTCCCCACTACAATTCCAATTAAGAACCCAACAGTCCTCTTGTGTCCTCTAATGCCCATAAATAGCAGGTATTTATGATTCCACCTCATTCTCCAAGCCTCCGAACATCCTTGCAGATTAGGTGCCAGCCACCAGGACTGTGCCGAAGTCTGTTCTGCATTTTATTGTGTTGTGGTTGGATCCAGAGCAGCTGATCTGGAAGCTGTTGCGGACTCCTGTGAATAGGCTATACTCGATAGCCTACTCTCGATCTATCACCACCCGAACCCCAGCAGGTAATCGAAAATGTAAAAAGCCTAATGAAACCCATCTGAACCACCTTCTGAGCCACCCTCTGTGCGGGAGAGACCAACCCATTTGAGCCACCCTCTCTGTGGGAGCGACCAACTCATCTGAACCACCTTCTGTGTGCAGCTGAGCAAGTACTTCACCTCTGTCTCTCTAAAGACCTTGAACTCTGCGGGAGTGACCAGCCCACCTGAGACACCTTCTGTGCAGGAGAGACCAACCCACCTGAGCCACCCTCTGTGAGGGAGAGACCAACCAATCTGAGCCACCCTCTCTGCGGGAGCGACCAACCCATCTGAACCACCTTCTCTGCAGGAGAGACCAATCCATCTGAGCCATCCTCTCTGCAGGAGAGACCAACCCAACTGAGCCACGTTCTCTGCGGGAGAGACCAAGCCATCTGAGCCACCTTCTCTGCTGGAGAGACCAACCCAACTGAGCCACGTTCTCTGCGGGAGAGACCAACCCATCTGAGCCACCTTCTCTGCAGAATAGACCAACCCATCTGAGGCCACCTTCTCTGCGGGAGAGACCAACCCAACTGAGCCACCTACTCTGCGGGATAGACCAACCCATCTGAGCCACCTTCTCTGCAGGAGAGACCAACCCATCTGAGCCACCTTCTCTGCGGGAGAGACCAACAAATCTGAGCCACCAACCCATCTGAGCCACCTTCTATATGCAGCTGAGCTCACACTTCACCTTCCTCTCTGTGAATACCTTTAACTCTGCAGGGGAGACCCTTGTTTTGCTAGCACCTGTATATTTCTTGAAACTAAGCTGATGAACTTCGCTTGATGCCATCCTCTTTTTTAAGTATGAGGAAGCCAGTGACGGCAATATAAAAAATTAGAATGCTTTGCCATTCCTTAACTTATGCTTTTTGCTGAAAAACGTCTTGTGCCAGCTGGATTTAAGATGTAAATCATGCATGTAGTGGCTGAGCTGCACAATCCATGACCAGGAGAATTGAGTTGAAATCCCAGTTTCCCCACTTGGCCACATTGTGTGACCCGTTGTAAATCTCTCTACTGTTACTTCACGGTGCCTCTTTTTAATTAGAGGGCAAATCTAAACCCAACTTGTGATGTTCTTCATGCCATTTTGGAAATTGGTCTTCTTCTGGATGGGATTCGCTGAGAGGATGAGCTGGGTGTCGGGTGTCATTGGTGTAGGAGAAGATGTTGATGTTGTGTCATCTGACAATGTCTGCAAGTGGTGTCATGTAGATGTTGAAGAGGGTGGGGCTGAGGGATGAGCCTTTGGGTACTCTGCAGATGGCATGCTTGGGATTCAAGGTGATGGGGGATAGGCGAACTCTTTGCGTGCGTCCGGTGAGGCAGGATGCCATCCATCTGAGTGTATCATCTGTTATTCCGATCTTGTGAAGTCACTGAATGAGTGTGAGGTGGGAGACGGTGTTGAAAGCTGTGGAGAGGTCCAGGAGGATAAGTATATGGGTGGCTGATTCTCCTTTGTCGGGTAGGGCTCGGATGTCGTCTGTTGCTGAGATCCGGGATGTCTCTGTCTCGTGGTTGATTCTGAAGCCTGATTGGGAAGGGCCCAGTAGTTTGTTTCTTTCCAGTTGCTTTGTAAGTTGAAGGTTGATTGCCTTCTGCAGGACTTTGGTGGGGAATGGGTGGAGGGAGATGGAACAGTATTTCAGGAGATGTTGTGGGTCAGCTGAAGGTTTCTTGAGGAGGGTCCTTTCCTTCGCATGCTTCCATGCATCTGTATATGTGGTTGTGGTTATGGAGGTATTGAGGATGATGGTGAGCTGGTGGCTGATCTTGTTGCTTCCTAGGTTGAAGAGTCGATGAGGCCAGGGATCAGTAGGTGCTCCTGAGTGGATGAACTTCATGAACGGTCATGGATGGTGTGCAGAGTTGTTCCCATGTTAGTTCGGTCTCTGTGCTTTATCTTGTAACCATTGGGGGTAGACACGGCGTCTCTAAGCTATGCGTGCTGTGGCTGGGAGTGGCGACCAGGACCAGGTGGAAGAGGGCTGCTGGAATATGTTGCTCTTGTTGAAGATGGCTCTGTGAGCTATTGTGATTTTCTAAATATCAAAGAGTTCAAACCCCAGGAATTACACACACTTGGCATGATTCAAGTGAAGGCTGCATGCTCAGATAAAACCATGACTACAGATTAACATGGGTCTAGACAGATGATCCACACACACCAGGCAAATGGTCACCCCCTTCGTGTATATATAGCTTTGTAAGTATAGATTATTTCTATAGCGTGGATCTTGCCAAAAAGACAGCAGAGGCTATACATGGTAAAGACAAGCATGTAGTAATACAAGAGGAAGCTGAGTTGTGGACAGGCAGTAAGACACTACGAGGTTGCGTTCTTTAAGAAGTGGTACCTCTGTTTAAATTGGAGCAGTGTTGCAGTGGTCCTGATGGATATGATTATCGAGGATGTTATTTCTGATCCTCATGCATAGATTGAAAAGGTCTGCAGTCTTGCTTTTTCTTTTTTTTACACTTCTTAGTCTGCAGTATGATGGTGACCTGTCTGTATGTGTACTGACAACTACAGGAGTTTGTAGGCTTGTCTGCAAGATAAGGGGGTGCTGGTCATGATATCTTAGTAACAGATCCATCTGCTTTTGAAGATGGTGAAGGGAGGCAAAGAGAGCCAATGATGTTCCGCCAGGATGAGGGTGATGTGATCAAATGTCTTCAGCTTAGGATGAGATTGCTGTGGTGCGTAGGATGCCTTTAAGTGGTGCCAGTGTGGAGTCTGGAAGGTCATGAAGTAGGGAATTATCGCACCCAGAGGAGAGAGTACAAAGGCTTGAATGGCAGTCTGAAGCTCTTTCTGGATGAAACAGTTTTACTTCCTTTAAAAGAGAGACCTACTACTAGGCCATCTTTGTTTAGCAACCTACTCCTTGAGGGTGAGGTTTGTGGCCAGGGTGAATCCAAGTGACTGTGTATTCTGTGAAAGTTGGCGTTCGAAGTAGTCAAGGGTCATGTCATTGAGCCAGATTTGTACTATTTTTTGTTTGTTTTTCTTTGCAAATTACAGACATTCTGCCTTGGTAGAGTTGAGGTTCAAGTAGGCGTAGGACATCCAGTCTGGATGATTTGCAAGCACTTTGAAGCATTGGATGTCTGAAGCTGAGGAGACTTTCAAGTAATGTTTTGTATCATCAGCAAATTGGTGAATCAGGATGCTGCTATCTGTCAGTAGAGCCCCAAGAGGCTCCACGTAAAGGTTGAAGATGACAGGAGGCAGTATAGACCCATGGGGGAGTCCACAGTTGATAGTGTTCTTTTGTGATCTGGGGGTGCCCATTGAACAAACAAGTGTGCAATGAAATGAGCCATCTTTGTGAAACAGTTCACACCCACTAAAATTAAAGTGCAGTTCGGCCTCATAGGTAAATTGTACTATGAAGTCCATTGACACTGTGTGGGGTTTTGGTTGGTATGCGTAATGGTCTAATGAACAGTTAACTTGAGCTCATATTGAACATGTCTGTACATACTGTTTTGTTTCAGTAAATAAAGTTAGCCACAAAAATATCTTTTAAAAGCTGCCAATGTTTATCTATTCGTAGATTGCCTGCAGCTTTAAACCCATGAAGTTAACTCACAGCTTGATGTTGTCAGATTCTGTTAGACTAGACCAACAAAACATCAGGTGGGGTGAAAAGAAGGGCCTATCTATGCCAAATGGGGGCCACTACTACAGCACACACAAGCCAAGAGTGACAGGGACCAGCTAAATTGTAGAGAGGCCGATAATAGCATCACCAGGTGAGCTGGAAGAAAAGTGAGGAATAAAATGACAACACAATAACTGTAAGACGGCTTCCATTTCCCCCAGACTTTACTAACCCATTGGAAGAGTAACTGTGACGGACAACGCTCTCTCTGATGTTCTGTTTGTCCTAAGACAGCTTTCAATTTCATAATGGTTAAACTGGGGCTATGGTAACCCTCCTGAACAGATTAATGACATAAAGCAGGCAAATATCAGGCATCAAAGGGAACAAGGAATATTCTGGACATGCAGTTTGTAGGCTAAATACTGTTCAAAAGGCCCACGAACAATTGGGCTCTTTCATGTACTCTGTCAGCCAGAGAAAATAAGTAATATTTAACAAGAACCACAATTCAGAACTGGATAAATACCGCATTTCTACCAGTAGGGTTATCAAACGTCAGATCAAAAGTGGTATTGGCAGTTCTCCTAATGGAAAGGACTTAGCAGAGATGTAATCTACATTACTGTGGCCTTTTATTCTTGTGTCCCCCTGCTGATCTTGATGTGCTTCCTTGAAGCTCTGGAGTCTTACAAGCTCAAGGAGACTGCTGCTCCCTCAGCTGTGAATGCAACACAGACAGTGGCCTGGGAGGCAACCAGGAGGTGGAATCCATCCTCTGGCATGGTGGCCACAGCATCCGCCTGCCAGGACCAGAGCCCCAAACTCACACGTGCTTCTCCGCGACTGCTGTCTGGATACCACGCTAGGAGCGGCAGATTTCGAGGACTTGGGTCGATGTTATTGTTGGGTAGAGATCTCACATATGTCTCAGTTGAACAGATGGCAAAAACATTGCCTTCTCTTGAAATAACAGCTTGTCATTTTCATTTCTATGTTTAGGATCCTTAATCCAAGCTTCCTTATTTATAGACTGTATTTCTGCATGTACATGAGTCTACATCAAAGTCACAGAAGGATTATTCAAAGTTTTAGGTGGCTAAAATCAAGGGTTGTTCATTAATCAAGTTCTTCACGTTTTCAAATTGATTCTGCCTAGACATGCCATCTTCTATTATTATTTAGACCTGATCTATAGTTCATTACAAAATTATAATTTAAAAGAATAAGGGTAGTCGGAGCTTTATAGAGGTTAATGTTCTGACTGGTTTAAAAAACTGCAAATTTGTGTCATTTGTAAAAATGTTACTGTCTTTTTGGTTCGCAGCAGGCAATATGCCCACTCTTCAAAATACTTTTTAACCACCAAAAGCTCTTTATCAGGCATTGCATAGCTCAGTTCTGCTAAAGGGCATTGTTCAACTCTGCTGGAGAGAACATTCTAGAAAAATATACCACTGGATGCGTCTTCCAAACATCAGGCTTTCTCTTCCCCAACAGAGATGGAATGGCATGAAACATCAACTTCAACAGTAAAAGGCAATTCTGTGTCAGGGTGTCGCAAAATGGATGCATTGGAAAATGCCCTGTTATTCAAACAATACACACTTTGTGTGAAACACAGTTTTCCATTTCTAGCCTATTAGAACTGGCCCTTTTTGCAGGGGTATCGCATACCTTTTAGCCTTCCTCCTGTATTTTCTCTGACCTGTTCTTGTTGGTTTTATGATTATGGACACTTTACCACTGCTGATCAATGCTAAAGTGCATGCTCTCTCTCTCTTGTAAACTTGGTAAGATTGGTCTACACCTGTTTGGCCTATTTAATTTACCTGTAATTCCCTTGTATTTACTGCCTGGTTTTGGAGTGACAAAGGTCGGGATGTGCATTCACTGTGGACAATCACAAGGGGGGTTGAGGTGTGTCCTGCCTTTCCTGGGTTACTCATAATTGGGCTGAGTAGGGCCTCGTCTGCATTTAGAGTGGTGGAAGGAGTTTCGCCAGCACCTGAATAGGGTTGTGCCTGCCTTTCACAATGCTGTCTTTGACCCCCTGTAGTGTGTCTGGAGCCAGGGCTGGGGATTGAATGGGGGCGTTGTGCACTTCTGAAGTTGGGTGATGAGCCCCCAGAACAAAGACTTTGGGAGTATAAATGCAGGGGCTGTGACCCCATGATTTTAGACACTGCGTGGGACTTGTAACCAGACACTACTGGCTCTGCATGCTGAACCTTGACAGAGGACTGTTGGGCTGCCAGAAGGAACTGCTATTGGGACTGCCTGTTCTGTTGTGTGGCCTGCTGTCAGGTAGGCAGCAGGAGAGGCTACCACTTTGCCTGACTTATGTACTAGCCTGCTGCCTGTTTCCCTGCTTGAGTGTCCCCCAGTGACTCCAAGAAGCCCAGTTCATGGGGAGGTTCTGTTTCTGCTCCTTGCCCTTGTGAAACCAGCACGTGGTGAGCACCATTTCTGCCCCTTGCATCTACAAATAAGCGCCTCGTGAGCGTTTTAATTTCCTTGGGACCTGACCTTTAAGCCAAGTGTGCTGAGAGCATCAGGTTAGATAGGGTGTGTGTAACAGAGGACCAGTCGGAGTGTATTTACCTGCATGGGGCCTTTCATGGCGAGGAGGTTGGCAAATCTGTGGGTCCTTGCAGGGCAGCCATAAACTGGATCACCTGCTCTCCTTTGTCAGATTGCCAAGGAAGCTAAGAGCACCAGGAGATGTCAGAGTGGGCAGCCCCCTCCCCCTAGAGGGAACAGCATGATTGTATGGGATTGCCGAGGGTCGGAGAGATTGCCCACCTTCAGAGCCAGCCGGTAGCAACCAGGGATGCCCCCAGTCCCGCACCGGAGCCCCTCCCGCTGCAGAGGGCATCCTACCCGGATCAGGAGAGACCATGGCTGACACTTAGGCTGTTCACATGGAGCGCGAGAGCCGGATGGCTTGTTTACCGATGCAGTGACTCCCCTTGCAGGGAATGCCTGCAGCGTCAGTAGCTGCCGGGCACCAGTTACTGCAGTGGACCGTGAGTAGTCCCTCCCCCGCCGCAGTAGGCCTTGGGTGTGTGTGTGTGTGTCCCTCTCCACACATTGGGAGACATATCTGGGGGCCGTGTCCAGGATTCCACCTAACGAGGGAGTCCCCGACTGAGGTCTCGATCGGGAGCTGTAATTACTGCATTCCCTGTTATAGGTGTTCAGGTGGCCCAGGAGCCTACTTGTAGGGAATAGGAACACCAGATACCATATAATAGGAGTGCAGGTGCCACCCTTTGTGTTGTTTATGGTAATATATGGTAATATGGATATGCTGGGGGAAATTCCGCTGTGTTCACGATTAATGTATAATTAACTCATGCGTTTTAGGCCCTGATGTGTTCTAATTTATGTTGTTTTTACCTTGCATTTTTCAGGATAACGAGCATTATTTCAGGATTCACCATATATGTTCAATGATGGTGGTTTTATAACGTTTGCAATCTATGAGCATTTACACTATTGCACTACCTATGCTGTTATGACCATTTCCTAGTGGCATTGTGCTTTTACGATCTATGTGACATAATGACAATTGCCTAGTTGGCAAAGTGATTTATGTGATTGTGGTCTAATATGTTTTATGTATAATACAAAGGATATTTTTATATAGCCCTGGGTGGAGTCTCTTTTGGTGGTGTGCCTGGTGTGTCACTGATGTGTGAGTGTGTTGCTCAAACGCTTTACACATTGCCTCTAGGATAAGCCTGACTGCTTTGCCAAGCTAACAAGGGGGTGAGCAGGGGTTATCTTGTGTGTATAACTCCCTTACCCTGACTAGAGTGGTGGGTTCTGTCTGGCGTAGGTGCATACTCTAGCCAACCAGGAACCCAATTTCTAACATCGCCCTCACAGACCATGGCAAGATGATAATCTTCCTCAAGATCTTGCTTGCTGAAAAATTTTGCATCTCTAATCTGATCCAACATGACAGATTTCAAAGGCAATGGGTAATGTTTACTGGGGGAACATCCTTTACGACGCAACTATTACCCCGCACTACCATTACGACGCGGGGATTACAACAAAAGTCGTTACAACGACTTTCGCTGGAGGGCGCTGTTGGATAGGGAATAGTTTAATTTTCTATCCAACACCTTCCCTACTATCCACAGGGACTGGAGTTGGAATAGAAAATTAAACTATTCCACTATCCGGCGCCCCCACTGCAAGTCGTTGTAACGACTTGCGTTGTAATCCCTGCGTTGTAATGGCATGCAGGGTAAAAGCATGCGTTGTACTGACATACAACCTGTTTACTGTATTACTGTCTGTATATTAAATACAGGTTCTCAATTCACCAGGCTTCTTTAGAACAAAAATATGGGACAAAGAGGGGAGAGTGTGAAGATCTAATCAATCTGGATTCAATAAGTTCTGATCTAAATACCTTTATAAATGGTCTGTTCCATTCCGGTTTTGTTTCTTTGTTTTTGTAAGTGTATATACCTTAGTATATATACCTTACTACATGGTATTGATTCACCAGGCTGTAAATCAATCTTACAATTGTAGCAACTATGAGGAGGTAGTATACATGCTTTCCCTTTGTTGAGAACATCACAAAATTTCATAATAATCTAGACCTTTGAATTTGAAGCTCATGGTCCTTTTTGCAAGTCAGGTCTCCTAATCCCTGGTCCCACACATAGGTGCACTTCCATAAAGTGAAGGAAGTCTTTACTATATATCACCATTGCTAGGCATTGCCCAATTTAACCCCTCCCATGCTCATGACGAGCTGAGCTCATCATGAGCCATGGTTCCCGTGTGCTCATGACGAGCTGAGCTCGTCATAACGGTTAGAACGCTCAAACGCGGGGCTAATTCCCCTGCTGTGCGAGCGTTCTACAGAAACGGGTGTGGCCATGACGAGCTCAGCTCGTCATGAGCCTACGACCACCGTGGCTCATGACGAGCTGAGCTCGTCACGAGCTCAGGGGCGCTGTGCGCGCATCCCCTCCCCCAAGCACAGCGGGGGAATCAGCCCCGCAGGCAAGGGGTTAAAGAAGAGAACAAAACATTACCTTTGCATTAGGTGACTGAGTCACTCTAAAAGGAAAGTACACTTTTGCTAGGACTAACTGAAAGCCTTTGATCTTTTCTAGAGATGAAACCCCCTTCTCAAAACAGTCACAAGCTCTAGTGAAATCAGTTTTTCACCATGATTGATTGTTTAGGGTATCAGACTTATCAGACTTTGAAGATTCAGCAGTGGCCATTGCTCACATCCACTGGCATACTGAACCCCTGACAGTCTGAAAGTCCTTGACGAAGTATATTGTGACTTGCCAGACCCAAAATATTGTCCCAGGGTAGACCAAACATGGACCTTTGAAAAACAGTGACCTGTGAGAAAGAATCCTTGTCTTCTTGATAACTTTGAATTTCTTTCTTGTTAATCTTACTGGACTTTTTCCCTTTACTCTGTAGCTTGAACCAACCCATCTCAGCTACCTTCTACCAAAATAAACGGAGATGTTTGTGCTAGACTGGGATGGTACCACTGACGGCTGTGCATTCCTGCATGCTTAAACTTGATAATATCCAAAGACTTTTGCTTAGATTTTTAAGTATCAGTCCAATAGACGTTAATTGCGTTCTGCTTTGACCCTTCCAAATATTAAAACTAAGATACATCCATGGTCATATGGTAACAATTATTAGAAACTGGGGGGTCTGGTTGACAGAGGTAAGTGCCCTGTCCAAGCAGGAACCACAATCATAGTCAGGATAAGTCATAAACACATTCTAAACTAACCTGTGCTCACCTTCTGGTAGCTTGGCAAAGAACACTCAGGCTTAACTCAAGAGACAACATGTAAAGTATTTGTGCAATACTTCAAACAGCAAAACAGTGAAGACACCACACAAAAAGACACCACACTTCATTTAAACCAAAACAAAACCAAAACAACAAAAATCCAATAAGTAGAACCAGAGTTATGAATTTTTAAAGATTAAACTGAAATGTAGTGCTTAAAAGGATAAAGCGCCAACTGAGGCTATCTTGCTGCGCTAGACTGGGACAAATACAAAAGTTGAGGCCGACCACAATGGAGCACGGGCAGGATACAGGGAACAGCCTTGACCAGCTGCAAAGTACCTTGTTTGCATCGTCGGCAGAGCCAAGATGCTAGTAGCAAAGAGGAGATGCTTCATTGTTGGACTGCAGGATGAAGGCGATGCGTCGGCTCCTAGCCACACAAAGTTGAAGATGCGTCGGAAATTCAGGCAATGTGATTGGATGTACTCGATCCTCACAGCAGCAGCGATGCGTCGTTGATGGAGATGCGCCAGTTCAGAGTGGCACAACGGTGTTGATGCATGATTTTTGCTCGAGCAGCGATTTATACCCACTTCCAAGGGCCCAGGACTGGGTTAACAACACTTGGCAGGGAAAGACTCACACATGGCAGGTGCTGTAGCAGGGTGGTAGAAGTCCTTGATGTCCCTAAGACTTCTGAAGAGGAGGCAAGCCCTTGGAATCATTTTGGTTCTGGGTTCAAGTGATGTGGGTCCAGTCCTTCTCACCCAGGCCAGGAGGGCACTAGACAACAGGTCAGCACAGCAAGAAAGCAATTCTTCCAGAGCAGCAGTCCAGCAGAGTGTCAGTCCTTTAACAGCACTGCAGCAGTTCTTCCTGGCACAGTATCCAAAGGTTTAGAAGTGTGATGAGTTGGTAGGGTCACAAGTCCAGTTCTTGTACATAGTGGTGCCTTTGAAGTGGGGGAGACTTAAAGAGGGGCTGTGAAGAGCACCAAGGGCCTCCCTTGCTGCCCTGGCTCCAGACTCACTACAGAGGGTTAAGCAGCACTTTGTGAGGTGACAGGACACAGGAACTTAGGTGTGACAGATGGGCCGCCCTGGGCAGAATGGGAGGGAGGAGCCAGTAAAGTGGCACTACATGTACATAGGGCCTGTAAATTGAATGCTGGTAGTGGGGCTGCATCACTGATTGTGCAATCCAGTTAAGTAGCCCTTTAAACATGTTTCAGGCCTGCCATTCCAGAGCCTGTGTGTGCAGTTTTAAACTGCCATGTCAGCCTGGCAAAATAAACCTTTTGCAAGGCCCAACCCTTCCTTTGTAATATATTTGTCACTCCTAGGATAGGCCCTTGTTAGCCCTGAGCGCAGGGGCAGTGTGTTCAAGTTGAGGACATGTATGTTTTAATTGTACATGTCCCATAAGTGAAAAACTCTTACATTCGTTTTTTAGTACATCAAGGCCTTTCTCTGCTATAAGATAACATTGGATTTGCCTTATTTCATTTTATATGTGTAATTTCCAATGGGAAGAAATACAAGTTTGGTGTGTCAGAGATTGCAATTTAAAAACCTAACATATGGTGAAGTTGGATTTTAAATTACAATTATGAAAATGCCACTTTTAGAAAGTTGGCATTATCTTGCCTTAGTCGTTTATTGCCTGTAGCCTGTCTCTGGTCACGTGACTGGGTGTAGCTGAAAGTTGAGCTTTGTGTATTCGTCCTAAACAACCACGTGCAATAGGGAGGTTAGGTGTTCCTGGATGGGCCATCACTGGCAGGATGGGAGGGAGGAGCTGTGAGCAGCCCCACTTACACCTAAATAGGCCAGGCCTTGCCTCCACACAAAGAGCTGCATACCCCCTGTAGTTAGTCTGGTGCCAGGACACGGAGGGCAGGATTCCTGGGGACTACAAATGGTATCCTGTAGAAGCTTCTCCCCCACTTCAAAGCACAACTGGGTATACATCTAGACCTCAGACACCAACTCTTCAGTACAATTCTGGACTTGTGGATACTCTGCCAGGAAGAAGAACTGCTGTGCTGCTACAAGGACTGTGACTCTGCTGGGCTGCTGCTCCAAAGGAACTGCTGCCTGCTATGCTGACTTGTAGCCTGCTGCCCTTTTGCCTGGGTGAGAATGACTGTTGTTTTTTAATACCGGTGGATACATCACCTCCCAGCATCTCTTTCAGTTAAACAGCGCCTTCAAGGTGAACTCAGGGACACGGTATATGAGCACACTTAGGGGCCGATTAGAATGGCGGACGGACTTGCGTCCGTCCGCCATCCCAGAGGTGGAGGGACCGTCCGCATGGGCTGCGGCGGTCCCTCCGTGCAAATTAGGATGTGACCGCCACCCTGGCGGTCTCATCCTGGATATTTAACATTGCGGCGGGTGCTGCTTCAAGCAGCACCCGCCGCAATGTTAAAAGTGCATGTTCAACATTTACATGCACAAAGAGGCAGGCACCGCGCGGTGCCTGCCGATTTGTGCATGTAAATACTGGGGGGTACCATAGGTACCCCCCATGTGCACCCCCCACCCGCCTACACCCTGGGGGCCCGCAACGGGCCCCCAAAATCAAAAGTACACATGCTTTTCCACGGCGGAAAAACCGCAGCGGAAAAAGATGTTTACAAATGCATCCTAATTTGGCTGGCGGTGTCTGATAGACACTGCCAGCCAAATGAGAGCTTTTCCGCCGCGGTTGTAATCCGACCGCGGCGGAAAAGCAGCGGACAGAAACCAAGACCCACCAGCCATCGTAATGCGGCGGTGGGTCTTTGGTGACTTCGAAGAGGATTTTCCGCATCCTCCGGGCCGGAGGTGGCTTCCGCCGGCCCGGAGGAGGCGGAAAATCCTCCATCCTAATCGGCCCCATTGTGCTGTCACTGCGGTGTCCTTTTTATTTAAATCAGAGATGCACTTTCAACCTCTGAATTGTGTCTGACAGCCTGGGCATCAGAAATGACTTCAAACTCATGGTGGAATTTATGAGACGAAAGAGGAATGTTTCATTTAGTTAATGTCAATGTTGCCTTGGGTAATCTCATAAAATAGCAGATAGAGCGCCTTTCCAGGATCTGAAAGGGTGTTGTCCTCAAAAACAGATGAAGGAATGTACCCCAAGCAGGAATCAAACTTGATCAAGCAAATCAAGCAGCATATGAGTTATATAGGCCTTGTTGAGATGGTAACAGAGTAAACCATAAAGGTTTATTAAATTGTGAAAGTATGTTACAGAAGGCAAAATTAGTCAATCATCAGTAAATCATTATAGAAAATTAGCATAAGACTTAGTCAAAGGCAGCATAAACTCTGACCAGATGTTCTAAGTCGCAAGCATGAGACAGACGAGCATAGGTCTGCTCTCTAGTTCTCAGTCAAGAATCAGGAAAGTAATCCAGAGGCTCGAGACCCAGGTCTGTCCATCAAAGCCTGGCAAACCTAAAGGTTTTATGGCTTTTTATAACACAAGAAAAGTTGCACAGTCAGCTTAAAGTGAGTGAACTGTATCACTAACTTGGCGGATCACTATATACAATTATCGTCTAATATCAACCCCTAACACCATTCCCTAAAAGTGCCAATCTTTGACCTAATGTCATTGGATGGAGCAGTACAAATCTAGTTACACAAAACAAGAACAGACTCATAAAACGAATGAGGCACAGGGATGGAGCAAGAAGAGACCTTGGGTTGTCACGTGTTACAATTCAGCTTCCTCTAAGGCTTCCCACAAACAGTATGTCATCACAAAGCATTAGCTCCCTTGTTGCTGCATTCAGGGTCAGAATGAGAAAATGAAAAGATGCTGCATTTGTATTTAGGATATCTGAGCCTTGACCGGTCAACGCTAAGAAAACATAGCTTTTCAATGTGCAATATTGCCGTGCTTAATGCAATTTGTTTGTGTTACTGTGCATACAATATTTATTTACAAACTATTTCCAACAATAAAAAGGCTATGGCTATTATTAAACATAACACTTACCATGCATTCATGTAAAAGAAATAGAGTGGCTCTCCAACCTTTGAGAAACTGGTGATCTAATAGGTCTGAGTTCAACTTGTTAATACATGCCGTATCGGTACATTACAGCAAGACACTAGGCCTAGGCCGAAACTTCTGCTCCGCTCGCGGAGTTTACTGAGTTTTGCCCACTCCACGTGGAGCGCAGAGTTCTAAAAAACTCTGCATAGCGGCACAAGGCAGATCGCCAACGTTAAGTTGGAGAGTGTGAGCGAGGAAAATGGTATGCTAGGCCACCTCCTGGCGAGATTTCTCAACGTGGGCGGTCACGGCAGGTCGCTGAAGCTTCCATTGAGAAACCTGTCGCTCGCATTGAGGACGCTCAAGTAGAACATAAACCTGACAGAAAGTAGCAGCGCCCTCTTGCGCTGCGTGTGGTGCTGATTTTACACTGCAGGACAAAGTCCCAGTGCTAAAAATCAGCATGAGCAGGGCAACTTACCTTACTCCACTGCTTGCGGAACTCCGCAGAGTGTGGGGAGGCTTTTGGGCAATACGGGGAGTTCCACATAGCAGAACTCTGCGAACTATTCCCAGGCCTACAAGACATGTGGGAGGCAGTCAGCAGAGAGGACGCTTGTTGGAAAGTAGTCCCTAAATGCAAGTAGTCAGAGTATTGATGAAAGGATACAGCCAAACAAACATTAGCATTGGGTAAGAGATGAATACTCCACAGGGGTGAGCCAACAAATGATTCGCACAGTCTCCAGCCCATGGACGAAAGAGGCGGGCCGTTGAAAGCCAGTTGTGGAAAGAGGCTGCTCCCCTCTTTGCATAGTTCTAGCAAGAGGTATTTTTGACAGCTGCTCTGTCAAACCCCAACTTAATACGAGCTTCTGGTAGTTAACGGAACAACGTTACTGATCACCTTCTGAAAGTTCTTATTGAATTACCCAAAGCAAAAATATGTCATAGTTACAAATGTGAAAGCGCCTAGAAAACATTTTGACAACAAACTTAATCCCAGGAATTGGGGGGCATATTATCAAGGCGATAATGGGCTTGTTAATACGCCCTTGTTAATTCCCATAGAAGCCCATGTTAACATCAGAACATGGGCTTCTATGGGAATTAACATGGGTGTATTATCAAGTCCATTATCGCCGTTTTATCGGCAGTTTCCTGCCGATAAAACGGCGATAATTTTAACACCGGTCCTTGATAATATGCCCCTTAGACTTCGTTTTTTAGCTAAATAAATAAATATTTCATCCGTGGTCTGGGCCTTTCCTGCCAAGGCGGCCCCTGCCCGTGCCTCGGATTCTGTAACTAACTCACACTACCGATGCCAGGACCAGGTCAAATCTCTTGGCCCTCAAATGATACTGTGCCACGTGATTTCGTCATCAGGCCTTCTCGAGGTCGTGGCTTTTAGAATGAAGGACTGTGGGCCGCGTGAGTGCGTTTATACACATGATAAAGGGTCACGGGAACTTTAACCCCTTTTGTTTGCATTTGGAAATTGCATATGCAATTCAGAGTAGCCTCGTGGAAGCTGTGCCACAGCTCCGATCTCCAGAGTGCCATTACTTCAGTAAGTGCCGCTGCATTCAACATTCAATTATATTTGGAGGGCACAGAAGGTGAGAAGCGGCTCCTCGTGTCATGAAAGTATACATTTAACTCAGGATAACTAACTGTGTGTGATTAGAATTCGAGCGGTATATAATGCCCAGGTGTCTGCTGCTTAATATCAATGTAGAGGCTGCTGCCCATTAGCTATATATGCCCTGCTCTCTGTGCAATAGCTGCATAAGCACTGAAAGGATGACACTTTCAGGTTGCCTTTCTACTCGGGCACTGCACCTAGGGTGCAATCTCAGGGCTGCAGGCCCAGTTTTCTGCGTTATTAAGAGTATGTATATATGTATCTAGTCTTTAACCCTTTTAAGGGTATGCACTGCAGTCACTGCCTCATTAGGGGGGAAAGGGCACGTCCCTGGCCCACTACAGCTTTAGCCCATGTTTCTATTCGTTAGCATGTTTAGTTGTGTGATGGTACGTGTGCTATTTAGACTGTAGCATGACACTTGTGACATGTGTCTTACACTGTGTTATGTAACTGTGTGTAGAATCTATTTTTCAACTTTAAAGTGTGTTTGCATCCAATTTGAACGGTGTGTTGAAGACAAACATCCATAACTCAAATCGTTTAGATTATTGACAACTTGTTCTCATGTAGTGCTTCATACTGCAAGTATGCTGTTTCTAAACACTGGAATTTCAAGCTTTTACCATTGTACAGATTAAGGGTATTCAATGTCCTGACCTTGAAAGGATGGGGGACTGGATCGCATTAGCTGGTATTCGTACGTGTGAACTGTAGCCAGGTGTTTCAGTGGTGAACTTCAGCTCACTGAGTCATCCTGCTGGCTCTTGTGACGATGCACGCTCGTGCACACTGCCATTGTGCTCAAATAGTGACTGCATTGCTTTGTAGTCTGCATGAAGAGGGGTATCTTTTCTATTTTTGTTATAATTGCTTTATTATTTCCATGGTTCTTAACATTGACAAAAATGCTAATTTGCATTCCTTAACAAGCATTTCATTCCCTATAATAATGCTTGCCACCTGTGAGCAACCTTTTGTGAAAACTGGGACAAGATTTACAAAACATATAAAAGGAAAACACTAATTTATAGTGCAGACTCAACTGCGAATAAGCTATGTTTTTAGGTCTGCTTGACCTAGTATTACCAATTATTAAAAAATATACATAGGGTGACTTTTGGCTCTGGCCAGATGAGTGTTTCTTTCTCACGTCTTGTTATTAGATTATTGGTGCACCCGTCGACCTCCATTGGAGGGCTTGCACTGCGACCCATGAGGCACTAATTACATCTCAAAAGATCTGAATCATAAATCAGTGCTTAATTTGTAAAAGAAAGTGTGCCGGTACCCGGAGCTCTGTTCAGAAGCCCACGGCTGGTGCAATTAAACATCGGCATACCAAATGTTCAGGCTGGTAGCCTAAGCTCCACCTCATGCCTCTTTAACCCACTACCATACGCTCTCTGCCCCGTTATTTCATTCTTGCAAGCCCCTACTTTCTCCCTTTGTGATGGCTTTGCCGTCTTTCTCTTCCTTCCTATGCCGATCTGTGTGTTTGTCCCTTAATCCGGACGAATAAACGCTGGTCCCCAAAAATCAGTGCTGGTGACCCCACAGGTAACCCCCGGCTCAAATTAAGCACTGCATGAACTTCTTTGACTCAGAAATGCCCTGTACGCAGAAAAAATAGTTTTCATAATTCAGTTTTTCAGCGCTGTATTTTTTTTTAATGTTTTAATGAGCACTCAAAATGCAAGGCAGACATATTGGGTTTGCCAGTGCTTGTTACTTATTTTAAATAATTGGAAGACTGAAAGTTTTATTTTCACTTTAGCAAGTTCTCCCTACTTCTCTGCGAGCATTGCGTTCTGTTTATTCTGGACTCAGAATAATACCTCTTATTTGTGTAGCTTCCAAGCTCTGACCCCTTGGCAGTAAACTCTCTAATATTAGTGGACTGAAGGTACGATTTTACATTTTAGCCTTAACTGCGCTGTCTTGGGTTTGCAAATTGGTAATTTTAAACATAACAATCAGGGCATATCCAATTGGCCCGTCCAAATGCATATGATGAGTGTCAGAATGCTAACCTGGTAGGTACAAAGTGCCCTGCGTGCTGCCGTACCATGTGATGGAAGTCTTGAATGGTACCCACTCTCACGCCCCTGTTTCTGCAAGTTTCAAAAGGCGTCCTGAGCGCAGAGTGCAATGATGAATTAGAAACAGAAGAAACACACATGCTCACACAACACGTAATCTCACAGCCCTATGGGATATTTGTATGCACAGCCAATGTCTTATTGAGAGCTAATTTACCTGTCTTATCTCTCTGTATGATTAATATTCTCATTAATAGCGCTAAAGATCCATAACTCAGTGCAGTCAGATCCGGTCTCTTACAATGATGAAGGTGCAAAGTGCATTTCCTCTCTTTAACTACAGTGAACTCCTGGCTGTGAGGGAGGGATTAAAGGGATGGTTGATGGATCCACACTAGATGTGATGGGAGCACAGACCTTTGAGGGCAATGAGGTGGTAGCGGTGCACGGCATTTTAGGGTCTTGCACTTTGTGAAACGTAGAATTTTAAGGTAGAGATTGTAGTTGGGCAGGCAGGAAGGGAGGAGGAGATTCACGCATCATGGCTTCCTAGGTCCCAAAAGCAATGGGACCTCTACTGATTCATCCATCATCGCTCTTTCCATTGATCCAGGCAGGCTCAATGTAATAATGGTCCATTGTAAGGAGACATTTATTCTGTAGTACGAGCCGACAAGCTGTACCTTGGAGAAACCAGTATAGATTTGCTTTGTCGTGTATTGGTCGAGCCATCCTTCTATGACACAATGGAGTCCGTGCTCTGAAGGGATCGGGAAGGATCCTCAAGCAAGGTAATAAGAGGTCTGACACAGGGCCACCTCCAGAGACAGCGGGGAAGACTCTTGGCTCTCTTCATGGACAGATAAGCCATACTGTAACTTCACCAATGGAGAGTTTTTATACACTTTAGGACAGAGTAGCCGTACTGTCACTTCACAAATGGAGAGTTTGTATATGCTTGTGGACAGAGTAGCCGTACTGTCACTTCACGAGTGGAGAGTTTGTTTACGCTTGTGGACAGAGTAGCCGTACTGTCACTTCACGAATGGAGAGTTTTTATACGCTTGTGGACAGAGTAGCCGTACTGTCACTTCACGAATGGAGAGTTTTTATACACTTTTGGACAGAGTGGCCGTACTGTCACTTCACAAATGTACAGTTTGTATACGCTTGTGGACAGAGTAGCCATACTGTCACTTCACGAGTGGAGAGTTTGTATACGCTTGTGGACAGAGTGGCCGTACTGTCACTTCACAAATGGAGAGTTTTTATACGCTTGTGGACAGAGTAGCCGTACTGTCACTTCACGAATGGAGAGTTTGTATACGCTTGTGGACAGAGTAGCCGTACTGTCACTTCACAAATGGAGAGTTTTTATACGCTTGTGGACTGAGTAGCCGTACTGTAACTTCACGAATGGAGAGTTATTATACACTTTTGGACACGGTAGCCGTACTGTCACTTCAAGAATGGAGAGTTTGTATACGCTTGTGGACAGAGTAGCCGTACTGTCACTTCACGAATGGAGAGTTTGTATACGCTTGTGGACAGAGTAGCCATACTGTCACTTCACGAATGGAGAGTTTTTATACGCTTGTGGACAGAGTAGATGTACTGTCACTTCACGAATGGAGAGTTTGTATACGCTTGTGGACAGAGTAGCCGTACTGTCACTTCACGAATGGAGAGTTTTTATACGCTTGTGGACAGAGTAGATGTACTGTCACTTCACGAATGGAGAGATTTTATACGCTTGTGGACAGAGTAGCCATACTGTCACTTCATGAATGGAGAGTTTTTATACGCTTGTGGACAGAGTAGCCGTACTGTCACATCAGGAATGGAGAGTTTTTATACGCTTGTCGACAGAGCAGCCGTACTGTCACTTCACGAATGGAGAGTTTTTATACGCTTGTGGACAGAGTAGCCATACTGTCACTTCACAAATGGAGAGTTTTTATACGCTTGTGGACAGAGTAGCCATACTGTTACATCAGGAATGGAGAGTTTTATACGCTTGTGGACAGAGTAGCCGTACTGTCACTTCACGAATGGAGAGTTTTTATACGCTTGTGGACAGAGTAGCCATACTGACACTTCACGAATGGAGGGTTTTTATACGCTTGTGGACAGAGTAGCCATACTGTCACATCACGAATGGAGAGTTTTTATACGCTTGTGGACAGAGTAGCCATACTGTCACATCACAAATGGAGAGTGTTTATACGCACGTAGTTCAAGGGATGCCTGTCTGTTGTCTCTGCTTCATGTAGTAAGGTATTTCTGCACTCTCTGAGGGCCAATAGGAACTTACTTGGTGTGGCCAAGCAGCACCAGTGGGCATGTTTCCTCCCAAACTCTTCCTTAGAGGAGGTTCATGTGCCTACTACTGGTCGCTGTGTGTAACCAGAAGGTATTTCCAATGTAGGTCGACTGGGCACAAGCTAAATGTAAACCAAAAGTGAAAGTTGTTGCGTGCCTCGGAGGTATCACCTGGTCGGACTTTAGGTGTGAATCACTTGTAGAAAACAAAGCGTCCCCTTGATCTAGGGAACGACCCTCTGAGCACAGCTCTCGATCTCTCAAAAGTTGAAACAAAACTCCATTAGTAAAGTTCATCAAATGTGAATTTTAATTCATTATATTCATGAATCTTCATGTCTGATTTCACATCCAAGACATTATAGTGTTTTTAAATCCATAGACATATTTGTAACGGCATGCTCCCATTGCATTTCGTGCCCATAACAGGCACTTCGTCAGGGGAATCTGTCAAACAATAAATCACTATGAGGGTCCACTTCATATCAAACAACTGTTATTACTTTGCACAGTTAAAAAACAAGCAGCACAGTGTAGTAATCGACTTGTGACAATCGGTTTGTGAAAGCAGTGAGAAACTTGTTGGTATAGTGCTGTCCAAAACGTATAACGCGAGTTACCGTGTATGACTTAAAGTACAAGAAGGTGATCACTGAAATCATGCCATGTGTTTAATCGTGCGTGGTTAACACAGTCTAACGGACGAGGCAAACATCAGCTTATACTAATTAATGCGCAACTTAAGGCTACGCCATTTTTTTGAAAATGTTATTGATTCCGATACAACCAAAGATCAGGATCCTCAATTGAAATATCTGAGATCAAAAAGCACCTTCCAAGCACCAATCAGTCACAAATCTTTAGATACTTTCGAGTCATTGGTGTTACATGATATCAACAAAATGGATTTTAAACGTCGCACCAAATTACAAAAGCTATCGAAAAAAGATTTCAACATATTGAGAAATCTATCCAACAACCCTGACATCACGATTCAAAAAGCAGATAAAGGGGGTGCCTTAGTAGTGATGGATACGAGCTTTTACACCACACAGGTGAACGCTCATGTGAATGACACTGAAATTTATGCTCTCCTGACAAATGATCCTACGAAAGAGTTTCAAACAAACCTTATTGACATCTTACGAAGAGCATTTGACGATGGTACCATTTCTCTCAAAACGAAAAATTTCCTAACCAAACAATTTCCATCTATTCCATCGCTACGGATGCTACCGAAAATTCACAAGAATTTACATCAACCCCCATTTCGTCCTATTGTCAACACAAGAGGAAGTATACATGAACCAGTGCGTCAATTTCTCGATTTACATTTTAAAGAATTTGTGATGAATGCCGAAACTTATATCAAGGATACAACTGACTTCCTGATTAAACTGAAAGAAATTACAATTGAGGAAGACTGTGAGACATGGCTCTGTACCATTGACGTTCAGGCGTTATACACGTCTATTCCTCACAATCTTGGCATTGAAGCAGCTGAAGCAATGCTACTCCAATCTTCTCTTGACCAAAAATTTCAAGTTTTCCTATTGGAACTTTTGAATTTTTGTCTATACCAAAGCTACTTTAAATGGCAGGAACACTACTTTTTACAACTCACAGGTACGAGTATGGGAAATTGCGCGGCACCCTGCTACGCGAACATGTTCATGATCAACTTCGAGACAAATTTCATCCTAAACTGTGATAATTGGAAGAAACATGCTAAAGCCTTTTACAGATACATTGATGATATTTTTGTCCTATGGCAGGGCCCTAAAAACCTTCTAATACAACAATTAGAAGAGTTGAACAAAATTAATGACCACATTCAATTCACCTATCACATTGACCAGAATACCATTGCATATCTGGACGTATTAGTTCAAATTGATCACAACGAAATCAAAACAACCCTATACAAGAAGTCCACAGATCGGAACAACCTGTTGCACTATGGAAGCTTCCATCAAAATTCTCTTAAAAACAATTTACCAACGTCACAGTTATACAGAGTGAAAAGGATAGTATCAGAACCGGAAGAATCTGAAAATCAATTACAAAACATGATCCACCGTTTTAAGGAGAGAGGATATCCTCCCAAGATCTTAGAGATCGCAAAAAACAAATGCGATACAAAGACACGTTCAGAGTTACTCAGTACCACACCCAAAACATCAGAGAGACGTTCGGCTATTGTATCGAAATATTCTACCATGAGTCACGCTTACAAAGAATCTATCCTTAGACACTGGCTGATTCTATCAAGTGAACCTGATTTCAAAGGAATCTTCCAAAGTCAACCTAGATTTGCATATACCCGCAGTAAAAATATCCAAGATTTACTCAAAAAACGCACATTGACAATGACCAACACGACTTTTAAAGGTACTATACCATGCCACAATTGCAACAATTGCCATGCCATCATTAAAGGGACAACGATCAATCACCCTCATCGAGGTACCCCCATTCATTTGAAAGTAACAGCAACCTGTGATTCCATGAACTTGATCTATCTACTCAAGTGCCCATGTGGACTGGTCTATGTGGGTAAAACCACAAGGAAGAGAAAAACAAGATTAACAGAACACAAAAGCAATATACGAACTAAAAATGAAAAATCAGCCATTGCGGTACATTTCAATGAACAGAGACATAACATCTGCCAATTACAATTCATGGTACTTGAAACCATCATCAATACCGATAACCAAGATATGAACAGAAGACTGCTACAAAAAGAAATCCAATGGATTTATAAACTGGACTCCTTAAAGCCCTATGGGCTTAACGACCGTTTGGAACTCTCATGTTACCTGTGAACTATATAACTAGTAGTGTAAACTTTAGAAAATTGACACAGCATACCATTATATGTTTTATTCTACCTTATTTTTCATATTCTTTATTCTCATTTGTACTACACAGTGATTTGGTTCGTTTTCTAGAATAACGTAGATATTGTGTTGAACTGTCCCATATATACGACATACACCGCGTTTGTTGTATTGCTGAATACACCACTCTATAATGGCCGACACCATTAACATCAGTTACACCCCATCAAGAAATGGCTACACTTTTTCCTGAACATGTTGGTAGTCCTTCACCGCTTTCTACCACACGCTAACACCACGCTAATCCTCGATATAACTAGCAGGCTTGCCGCTTTTGAAGTAGTTTATCCGGTTTTGGAGACGCACGCAGATGACACATTTTGACGAGCGGTAAGATACACACGCGACTGCATACGAGACATGGGCACGGGGTGTTTTAAGTAAATACACGTTTCGATTAAGGTCACAGCTGTTTGTCCGATTCACGGTAACCCGGGAGACGGACTAAGTCACGTTTGGGTTTAAGAGGGATCACTTTTTCGATATGTTTTTGCCTCGTCCGTTAGACTGTGTTAACCACGCACGATTAAACACATGGCATGATTTCAGTGATCAGCTTCTTGTACTTTAAGTCATACACGGTAACTTCCGTTATACGTTTTGGACGGCACTATACCAACAAGTTTCTCACTACTTTCACAAACCGATTGTCACAAGTCGATTACTACACTGTGCTGCTTGTTTTTTAACTGTGCAAAATAATAACAGTTGTTTGATATGAAGTGGACCCTCATAGTGATTTATTGTTTGACAGATTCCCCTGACGAAGTGCCTGTTATGGGCACGAAATGCATTGGGAGCATGCCGTTACAAATATGTCTATGGATTTAAAAACACTATAATGTCTTGGATGTGAAATCAGACATGAAGATTCATGAATATAATGAATTAAAATTCACATTTGATGAACTTTACTAATGGAGTTTTGTTTCAACTTTTGAGAGATCGAGAGATCCTATTACGCTGTGCTCAGAGGGTCGTTCCCTAGATCAAAGGGACGCTTTGTTTTCTTTCTGTGACCAGAAGGTCACATGTCCACATCCTAGTGCGAAAGTTCACTGGATTGAGCATCTATTTCTAAAAGGTACATGTAATAAATGTAATACTTGGGATTTTATCAAAATATGTTGTTCTTCTATCTGTGATAGAATAGATGCACTTGAATTGGTTAACTATTAAAGCCTATTATTAGGTGCAAAAACAATTCATTTAGTGGTGTGTAGTATGTAACTGGTCGTTGTTAGTGCCATTCCACACCTACAAATTCATACTTTGTATACATTCAGTGCACACACAGACCTTCATATATTACATATATGCAGAGCTTGAGAAGGTAAAGCACCTTCACACTTATCTCTTGAAGTTACATGTTTATTTCCTGTGTCTGATGTCCAGCTAGGCTGCCCCAGATTTCTGACTCCTTCTCAAAGGCAGGACACAGCTTGGGAATGACAAATAAGGGATAGTCCCTCAAGTGAGTCATGTGGAGCGTCGTAGTGCAGGAAATCAAAGCTTCCAATCACTGCAACACCCTGCAGGCTACACGCTGCTGCGTGGCATGTGACTTACCCTGCTACCCATCATTTCCCTCTAACTACACAAGATACCAGTAGAGTGAAGGGGAAGGCTGCTGAGGAGGGCACAGGCTCACCGAAATGTTAGACTACACTGTACGGTTATCTTTTCTGCCCTTCCACCGCCCCATCACTGCAGTGGTTGAACGAATGTTGCACTTGCAGAGCGCACTGTCACTCAAAGTTGAGCACACTGGCTCTATGCTAGGGGACAATAGGGCTCCTTATAGGGGACCACAGGGATCCTTATGTGAAATTTTAGATGGTTAAATGAAAAAGTGTCATAGTGTATCAGGGGCAAGAAAGAGTCAGGTCTTTAAAGATTTTATGAAGATTTCTTCCATTTCCATGAACTGGAGAGAGTTGGGGAGTTGGTTCCAGCCTTTGGTGCCAGAAAAATGAAGGACTTTTCTCCCTCAGGTTTTTAGTCTAAAGAAAGGGGGCCTCACGAAATTTGCACCGGAGGATCTTAATGTTCTCTGGGTCTTTTAGTGGCAGAACCAGGATGTGAGATGGTGGGAGCCAGTGGACTTAAATGATCTGAAAACTAACAGCAGGAGTTTTTTCAGGGTGGTCGATGCAGGGCTCCGCTTGAAAAGTTGCAGCACCAATCTAGCTGCCTCATGTTGGACTATCTGGAGCCTATGAATTAGCTGTTTGGAGCAGCCTGCATTAAGGCAATTGCAATAGTCAAGTCTTGATGTGATTGATGCAGTGTCTTGGGAGTTCAAAATGGTAGAACCCGTTTGGCTCTGGATGGTCTCTGTACAGCTGTGACGTAAGTGTTAGGGCAGAATGCAATGAAGGCAATGAAGGCAGGTTTAGACTGTTGAGTTCGCAGTTACACGCAGACGCATAAAGACGTGTAATACTAAGCTCTGTGTGTGGCGTAGTCATTGGTGGTTACCTATGCTGGAGAGGATGCTACAACTGGCGGCGAGTTAGGATATAAGTAACTCGAAGATCGACAGTGCTCTCTCAGAGAGTTTGCTGTGGTCCAAGCAAACTTTGTGTGCGTGTCACGTGTGTTGGGGTCGAAGTATGGAACCGATGCTTAACGCATGTGTAGTCAAATCACAACTCCAGTCACTGTGATGAAGTTGAAAACAATGAAAGCATTGAAAAGAAATATACATATTGGTGATTGAGAATCTGCTGGTCAGCCTGTACATAAAGGTACCACGCTGCTACACAAAATAAGTCATACGTAATTGTGAGAAAAATTTATCCTCAGGGCCTCAGAGATGGCTCACATGAATAGGTTCAAAATGAACAGTCAAGGGAGCCGGAGAGAGCTTCACCCTCAACACCAGCCACTTCCACAAATAGCTCCGATGCTGCTGCTTTCCTGAAACCACCACCACCATTCCATAGAGCCAAAAAGCTGTATATTGGTGACAGATGGATTGCTTGGATAGAAACTTTTGATTATTTCATTGATGCACTTGAAGAGACTGCTAACAAAAAGATTATCAAGTATCTCAAAAATCTGGCTGGTGACGGTTTAAAAGAAGTCATAAAGAAAATGCAGCAAACTGATGAAGAAGTCACATACCATCAGATTAAAGAAGTGTTAAACATCAAATTTAACCCAATGCCAAATGCTGATTACAAATGATACATCTTCAAACAAGAACACCAGAAATTTGGTGAAACCATTGATGAATTTGTGGATAGATTCGGCACGCTTATCAGGCATTGTAAGTTCAATTAATTTAATGTTGAAGAAGCTATGAGTCTGAAAGTTATTGACAGACGCTTGTTAGATTCCGGGTATGGTGGCTCAGTGTACCAATGCGTCCATTGAAGGGGCCTATCTGTGTTCAACCTCATGGTCACAGGTTCAAATCCTGGCGGGTCCACTCAGCCTTTCATCCATCTGAGGTCGATAAAATGAGTACCATGAAGTTGAATAACAATAAATATCTGTTAGTCAGAGCCAACATCACTATGAGTGAACGTGCGCTTTACAAATACATATGTTATGTAGATTAATTCAGCAGACGAATGCAGAGAGAAACGTTATCTTGAGCGAGTGTTAATAACTGCCAGAGCTGAAGAGCGTGCTGATAGACAAGCTGCTGACATGGAGGACGAACGTGTCCAGAATGAATCGGTCATGAGTGTGAAAAGTAAGCAAACACCAAACTCTGAAGGACACAAAGTAATATGTACAATTAAAAAGAAGTTGTGGTTTAGATATGGATTTTCATTTCCACACAAAGGTAAATGTTCCGCTCCTGGACAGATATGAAAAGGCTGTGGGAAGGAGAACCATGGTTTGCAAAGCACAGGAAAAAGTAAGTGTGTCATTGCGCGAAGACAAAATGGCTGCCAGAATGTTCTAGAAGCAACGTTTGACACACACCCACAAGGCCAAGTGGCTAAATCAGTTAAGAGAAATCGACAGTCAAGGAAGTCGATCATCACCTTAATCATTGTCAAACAGTTCTTCTGTATCAGTATCAAGTGAAATTGAAGAAAATGATTGTGCCATGTCGATGTTTACCTCAGAAAAGCATGCACATGTTGATTTGGCCACTTGTTAAGATAAATGTCAGTCAAAGAAAAATCAACATGCCAAAGCACTATTCAAACATCCATAATATCATTCAAACATTGTCTGAAGATTACACTGAAAATAAATGGGTGTTCGATACCTTACATTATCGACAGTGATGCAACGATAAACATTATGCCTGAGGAGAAATATGATGAATTATCTTGGGTGCCACAACTTATACCATCAAAAACTAAGTATACGTGGGCTGCATCGACGCACTTAAAAAGTCAAGGTTCATTTGTAGCGGAAATCAAGCACAAGAAAATGAATGTGCAAGCACCCATCCATGTGCTTCAAACTACAGCTTCTAGTGCCTGTCTACTCAATTTTATCACAGCTGCTGATATGGGACTGATTTCTGTGAATTACAACAACAGTGCTCACCATGAAATGGTAAGTCAGTTCCCTTCCTTATTTCATGGTCAGGGAAAGTTTAAGACGATGAAAGTAGAGTTGCATATTAATGAGGACGTCTGTCCTATTGCACAAAGACAGACAAATTGCTTTTCATTTCCAAGAAAGTGTTGAGAAAGAACTTGAATAATTTCTTAAGCCTGATATTATTGAGTGTTCTTCTGGTTCAATGCCATTTGTTTCTCCCATGAAAAGGACAGTGAAGGAGTTGTACGCAGTTGCCGTGAAATGCATTAGGCAAACAAGGCAATTGAACAAGAACGACATCAAGGTCCACATATTGCTGATATGATAACGCAACTAAATGATGCAAAGGTCTTGTCTCGCCTTGATTTAAATAAAGGTTATCATCAATTGGAACTCAAAGAAGATTGCAGGTACATTAACAACCTTTTCTACACATGTTGGTTTGTTTCAATACAAAAGACAGAGTTTTAGTGTATCATCAGCTGCAGAATTGTTTCAAGACATCATTTGACATATCATACAGCCTACCATGAATGCAGTGACATATTAGTTTTCAAAGCTATACAAAAAGAGCACGATAAAGCTCTTACATAAGCATGACATTTACTTTCCGAAGCAGGTTTGACTTTGAATGCAGGAAAATGTGTGTTCCACAAGACAAACCTAAAGTTCTTTGGCCATATTTTTTCTGATGGGGATATGACAGCAGATCATCCTAAAGTACAAGTGCTGTCAAATGCTGACCCACACAAGATGTTTCTATGGTGTATTCATTCCTTGGCATGGCCAGTTATTGTTCCAGATATATGCAAGAGTTTGTCATAGTAAGTGCTCTGTTGAGAGACTTGATGAAAAATGTTTCAGTGATTTCATTGAATGTAAGAAATGTTTTAAGAAAATCTAACAAGCCAAATGACTGTGTATCAACCAGACTCAATATTACATTTGGAGAGGTAGATCATTAAGGACTCTACTGAGTCCTAGTTATACCAGACACCGACAGCAAAGAAATTGGCTAACATAGCAGTCATTGAGTTTTTATAAATGTGGCCACCATGGGATGTGTAGGTGGGCATTAGCTCAAACCAAAAGTGTTAGAAATAGGGACATTGGTGAGTACACAATACTTTTAAACATCAACTGCAGTACACAATTTGTGGTGTATGTTATTTTATGCAAATGTAGCCGCATTTGTGTAGGAAGTACAATATGTTGTTCTAACAGATAGGGTTGATGAACACATGAAGGCAGTCAAGTCGGGAGATACAAAATATCCATTAGCGGTTCACACAAGTGAATAGCAGGAACAGGGACCACACAGGAGCTTTAAATTCTTTAGCATTGATCATGTGACCAGGCATACCAGAGGTGGCAATAGGGAATTATAGCTTAGAAGACGTAAATAATGAAACTGCGGGTAGTGAGAAATAGTCTAAACATAGACCACAAATTACAGTATTTTCTGGGAGATTAAGTAACTGAATTATTATGTACTAACTGTAATGTGACAGGTGCCTCATTGCCTCTCCATCAAGGTAATAATAGTGCTAGCAAAGGAATTGTACTGGTTTACAAATACAGGGAACAATCTTTTCAGAGTTGCTTGGGCCAATCTCTTCGAGGTAGTATTATTAGGGGAATCGTGACCAAGTGGATAATATTGATGTATTTGGTTGACATGTGATAACAGATCTGGAGGTCAGACTTCTCTGTTATCAGAACTTAAGATGACTAGGGTGACGGGTCTATTTGTATTTGAGTTATGATTAAATCTGAGCATTTCTGAATAATAAGGACATTTTGAACATGGGGTCTAAAGCTTTAATGACAAATAGAATGAGTGGAACCCCATTGAACACTGGAGAATTTGCACTTTTAATAATGGTGGCTGACAGACAAGGAGTCCTTTGTCAGTAAATTGCATCTGTAGAGGCTTGATATTGTAACACTTGATGGGAATTTGCACTTTTAATAATTGTGGCCGGCAGGAGAGTAGTCCATCGTCAGTACCTTGCATTCGTAGAGGCTTGATATTGTAACACTTGAAGGAAAGTCCAACTTCTATGATGCAGAGAAGGGAGCATGTCCTCTGCGACGTTGCCTTGGAATAGACCTCTGCAGATAAATACGGCACTAAGATGGTGCCAGTGTAGAACCACTGTTTTGTGTAGTGTACTTAACCTGTGTGCTGTTTGTACGCTCCTAGTACTTTTATATGGTAAGATTGCTCCAGATGGACTGGTATCATTGGGGAACCAAGATTAAGTTGATTTTTGTTGTACTGTTACCTTGAGTATTAGTATATAACTTAGCAGATTAAGGACTTTGAGTTAGGCAATTTACACACCGACAGCACTTGTGTATGTGGAGTGCGGCTAAATAGAGGTAGGTGTGACAATTTAGTAAGGGACTGTGACATGGCTTGCTTATTTAATCTGCTGTAGTAGTGAACATATATATATATTTGTATAGATTTGGTTCTTCAGGATATGTAATTCATACGCTGATGGCACGTGTGAAATCAGAGTGGGGCCAAACATTGGTAAGCGGTATGATGAATTGATAACAAATGAATGGTATTGAATGCCAATGTTGTTCAACATCTACATGACACCCCTCGCCCACGTCGCCCGACAGCACAACCTCAACATCAACTCCTACGCCGATGACACTCAGCTGATCATCTCCCTCACCAAAACCCCCCACACCGCCAAAACCAACCTCCATGAAGGAATGAAGGCCGTCGCCGAATGGATGAGGAACAGCCGACTGAAGCTGAACTCGGAAAAGACGGAGGTCCTCATCATCGGCTCCACCAGTTCAGCCTGGGACGACTCCTGGTGGCCGACCTCACTGGGAACAGCCCCGACACCCACTGACCATGCACGCAACCTGGGGGTCATCCTCGACTCCACCCTCTCCATGACTAAAGGTCAATGCCGTCTCCTCATCCTGCTTCAACATCCTACGAATGCTCCGCAGGATCTTCAAGTGGATCCCCACCGAAACAAGAAGAACCATCACCCAGGCCCTGGTCTCTAGCAGGCTGGACTACGGAAACGCCCTCTACACAGAAACATCAACCAACTCCTGAGACGGCTGCAACGCATCCAGAACGCCTCAGCACGACTGATCCTCGACATCCCCTGCCGCAACCACATCACACCCCACATGAGAGACCTACACTGGCTCCCCGTCAACAAGAGGATAACCTTCAAGCTCCTCATCCGCGCACACAAAGCCCTCCACAATGCCGGCCCAGCGTACCTCAACAGATGACTGAGCTTCTACACCCCTACCCGCAAGCTCCGCTCCGCTGGTCTCGCCTCCGCCACCATCCCCCGCATCCGAAGAACTCCCGCCGACGGCAGATCCTTCTCCCACCTCGCCGCCAAGACCTGGAACACCCTCCCCACCAACTTACGGCAGACCCAGGACCTACTGGCCTTCAGAAGACTTCCCAAGACCTGGCTGTTCGATCAGTTTAATTCAATGAGATTGGCTTGTTTCATAGGTTGATACCTGATATTAGTCGTATGATCCTGTTCAGATTCGACAGATTGACAGGGAAAGTCGAGTGTACCCACTTGTCTTCTGTAATGTCCGGGAGCTCAGCTGGGCACCATCTAATCTGCAGCATTGACTTGCAAATATTAAATTGGTCAAAGTGAGAGTGATTCCACATGCCACGTTTTATTGCAAGTCACCCAATGCATTTCGGGAAAAAATCCCTTCTTCAGAGGTTTCTAAAGTACAAAGAAAATTAATCCTGATGAGTTCCATAGTCCTCAATTTACAATGAACAAACTCACATAAACCATTATACTCAGTTTTGCAATTTAAACAAAAAAAGTTGCTTGCATTATCTGTAATTATTTCATGGCTTTGCGCACTGCCCATACTGGATATCTGAACTCCCAGTCCCTTTACATGTCTGAGATCTGAGCATCTGTGAAAGCTAATCCGTTACTAAACAATTCTGTTCACCCTTGGAGCCCCTCGATAATCTAAGTGAAAGAAACTCCATGCCGCGCTTACCATGACATGTGGTATTTAAACCTCATATTCAGCCACTGATCATAGCTGTCTGCCAAACTTCACTTTCATTACGAACACAACTGCATTCTACTTCCCCACTTCTTGTCAAAAAAGCCTTCACTGAATCCGCTTTAACAGATAGTCAACTTTATTGACCCCAAATACCTGCAGCTGCGCTGTCACATGACGAATGACTCCTACTGCATTCAACAACGGACTACTAGAACTACGCAGTCACTTACTCTAAGGCTACTCTTCTGATAAACTTCATTACCCAGAATGCCTGGGTTATTGTGTCACAGCAACACTAGAATCAGAGCTCCCCACCCAAACAGATACCCAATAAACATAAAATATGTGCGCACTGAAGCAATTAAAATACGATTTGCAGAATTAAAATTGTCCACAAAATATTTCATGTATACATGTGCGATCAAAAGCTTATTAATAGAATCTCTAATAACGTATCAAAGTCCATTGTTGTATATGGATACGATCAAGTGTGACAGGGAAACCCAAAACTCCTGCATTCACGGTGTTAATACTGTCCCTTCTACTCTTAAACACATGACGCTTCGTCCTGGGTGTACTCTCTCCAAAGGGGGGGAAATTTTATTTAGTGATACAACAATGGGGGAGAGATGCACTCCTCTGTACTCCCTTGTTTATGCTTGCATTGCTTGTTTCCACATTAAACTTTGTCGGCGTGCTCGCTCTTCGCGCTCCGCCCATTTGCTCTGCAAATCAGTAAGAACACAAAGGGAACCGCCTTCTGGTCCCCATCAGGCTGCACAGCCTATTATAAATGAATTTAATTAATTAAATTCGTATTCAACCATTTATTCCACAATTGTAACCATTATTATTCTTCTTATTCTTTGTTTTTTCAATCCATTACACTCATTTCCATTTCTTTCTTTACTTTTCCAAAAAACACAGGAGAATCGCTGATTCCACATGCCACGTTTTATTGCAAGTCACCCAATGCATTTCGGGAAAAAATCCCTTCTTCGGGTTTCTAAAGTACAAAGAAAATTAATCCTGATGAGTTCCATAGTCCTCAATTTACAATGAACAAACTCACATAAACCATTATACTCAGTTTTGCAATTTAAACAAAAAAAGTTGCTTGCATTATCTGTAATTAATTCATGACTTTGCGCACTGCCCATACTGGATATCTGAACTCCCAGTCTCTTTACATGTCTGAGATCCGAGCATCTGTGAAAGCTAATCCGTTACTAAACAATTCTGTTCACCCTTGGAGCCCCTCGATAATCTAAGTGAAAGAAACTCCATGCTGTGTTTTTGGGAAAAGTAAAGAAACAAACGGAAATGAGAGTAATGGATTGAAAAAAACAAAGAATAAGAAGAATAATGGTTAAAATTGTGGAATATATGGTTGAATACAAATTTAATTCATTAAATTCATTTATAATAGGCTGTGCAGCCTGATGGGGACCAGGACGCGGTACCCTTTGTGTTCTTACTGATTTGCAGCGCAAATGGGCGGAGCGCAAAGAGCAAGCACGCCGACAAAGTTTAATGTGGAAACAAGCAATGCAAGCATAAACAAGGGAGTACAGAGGAGTGCATCTCTCCACCATTGTTGTATCTCTAATGTACCCAGGGCATAGGTACACCAGGGGTCTCCAATGAGCAGCAGCATGTATTACGCCACCCATGACAGACATTGTGCCTACAGGCCTGCCATTGCAGCCTGTGTAAACTGATGCTAACACCATGTATGGCTATAGGTTTCCCTATAACTGAGGTCACTACACTTAAAAACTATGTCACCCCTAAGGCAGGCTTTTCAATCCTGAAGGCAGGGTGCTTGGATCTAAGGGTGAGGGTGAGCATGAGCAGGGCACCCCTACAACCTTCGGGGTCTATTCTCTTGGGTTTTAAGTGCAACAGCCATAACGACATATAGCGTGGCCATTTGTCATTACGCGATGACCAGCTTTAAACCGGCAGTAACGAATCCTGTCATGTTTGGTATCAAACATTTTGGAATCATACTTCCCACACCGTAAACGGTGTGGGAGGTATGATTCCATGACCTGTAAAGCTCTTCGAGAGGCCCTCAATGCTCCCGGTACCAGTCTTCCAGAACCGGAGAGCAAGCTAGAGCTGCTGCTGGCCAGAGACATGTTTCTGCCCTCCTGCTGCTGGGCCAAGCTTGAGCAGGAGAAGGCAGAACAATAGGTATTCTGTCACAGGGAGGTGTGACCAACCTCCCAGACAGGGTTTAGTGTATTGGGAAAGGGTGGAGGAACTTGCCAGGGCCACTGAGACTATTTCGAAAGATGAGAGAAAAAATAGAAGCAGAGCATTGAGAGGAAAAAATTATGTAAGCATGGTAGAATCCGCTCTTTGTGTCACATGCCAATTGCCTCCTGCATCACATTGCGAAAAAGCCCATTTCACTCACTCTATAAGCCCGAAAAAGATAGATCAAAGTGAAGACCAAAGATAGATACCAAGGGTAAGTTGGTGCCAAACACTTAAAACAAAATCCCTAATAAGCAAGGTACCCAATTATTGTAGCTGATAACTTTCTTGTTTCCACTGATGCTCAAACTGTGACCTTGATCCTATGCCCGAAAAGGCCCAAGTGTCCTAGCTATTTATTTCCCATGTACATTTTTTTTTTTTAAAGTGTTAGTTTTCAGATGCATGTAACATTCTTCACAAAGGATTGGGGCCTTGAACCATCCTCAATGCGTCTGCTGAATTTCAGCCTGCTCTCTGTTTGCTCTATTAGTCCTCTTAACCTATCTATTACAGTTCACTCCCAATGGGACCCTTTCCTGCATGTGTCCAGACCATAGATCTAGAGATCGTAGCTCCTGTCCTGAACTCCCTTTGCAATATCTTACATGCCTCATCATAAGTTACAATCTATGTAAAAACTAACAAATCTGTGTTTGTTTCTCTGCTCAAAAAACGGAAAACTTCTCTTCTGAAATCTCTTTGCTACCCTTTTCTCAAATGTTCCACACTATTTTTCTGTAAAAGGAAAAAAGCAGAAGTATGTTGTAAGGCGTTTTCTTTGGGTCAGAGGCAAAAGATGAATAATTGGTGGCATCTGTGGAGGACACCGTTGTTTACGATTGCTGTTTCAGAACTGACGATTTCATTTAGTTAAGAGTTATTACTTTTAGAAACTTGTCTCACCTAAGGTGGCAATAGCAAGCAGTCCAGGAGGTGACAAAGGTATTGGAACTTAAATATAGTATGCCACATTAATCATACCTGATTAGAGCCTTATCCAGCCAGTCCAGCTATGCTTTTAAAAAGGACTGATTTTGAGCAGGTGGTTGTGGAATAAAACACCCTATAATGTGTTCTGTGACAAAAACACCCCCAATACCCAAAAAGCATCTTACGATGTTTCTGTTGCTCAAAGGGTCCTGCAAAGTGATAACAGAGAGTAACCCACCCTGTAAGACTTAAGTGATATGAGGCCCATGGGAGGGACTAGGCTCACTCTGGAAAGGCAGAGAATCCACAATTGACCGATGGGCCTATGGCTGAACCAGCTGCTGAGATTAACTTTTTTTATTACTGTAGAAAAACTAGACTCCTTGCTTGGGCTGGCTTGGCTGCTAGAGCACAACCCAAAAGGCTGGTGTGCACACAGTAGGTCTGACTGTGCTTGCAAGCCAGCTGGCGCATTGTGCAGAATGACAATGGGCTAGCCTGGGAAAGTGCAGTGTGTTGTGCAACTGTCTCCCAATTTAGCGTTGGCAGTCTTTCTTTCCCTAGTCAGAAACTGTTTCTCTTTTTACCCTTCGCTTCTGTCTACCTTTAAGCTTGTTTAGTTTTTTATGCATCTCTTAAAGATGGAGTTTGAGAGTAATTGCTGTGTTTAGGTGCTCAGAGTGCATGTGTGGTCCAGCCTTTTGTGCTGCTGCCTGACCATATATTAGTCACCCCAACTATGTCTCCCCTACCTACCTTTTGGAATCTGTGCTTTCTGTGTGCTGCAGCTTTAGCAGTCGCTCACCCGATCTAGCATGTCTCCCTTGTGCTGATCCCCCTTGCCAGCTGAAAACCAAATATCTTATCTTCAACTTCACTAGCGTAAAGGTAGGGAATCACTTGAAGTCTCGCTGTATAGTTCTGGGACAGTCTGAATGGAAATTTTAATCATGCCCTAAACTAGACACAAGTAGTAAACATCATAATAATCATATCAGTTTTGGAGAGACCTAGGCCTAGACTTTCTAGCCAGTGTATTTAATGTAATGTATTTTCACGTAATACTGCTTTAAAATAATAAGTACTTATTATATTAATGTTATTATTTATATTTTTGGCCATTCTAGTGATAGCCTCACCAGATAAGTAGGTTCTTGCAAGCTGCTTCAAGAATGACAGAAAATTAATATTCAAGTGATGTCACTTCCTGTTATGTCACATCTTAGAGGGCCTCTCATGTTCCTAGTCTGCCTGGGGCACCAAAAACCCGACAACTGGCCGTGCTCATCAGCTCAGTACAGCTTGGAGCTCACTGCGCCACTGGTACCAAGCTGTATCCGGCTGATGAGGTCATAACTAGGGTGAAACCGGTCCTGGGTTGCTTGTGCCACCATCTTTCCCCATAGCAGCGATCTTCGTATACACACAAGTCTCTCTTGTGAGGAGCAGTCCTTCCTTGACTACTGCACTTGTGAACTTAAAAATATGTCCTCTTAAAAGTCGCAAGTGAAAATCTTTTTTTCGTAAAAAATGTTTTACCCAATTGCCTTGCTCACTTGCAGTGTTTACATTATTAAATATTGTTTTTTTTGTGACGAAATAAAAGAGAACACTGCTATAAAAGTTTTTGGTCAACATTTCGTATGCTCCAGCTTTCCCTCTGTAAAAAGCTTTGGAGACCAGCAAATTGTTCAGCTACCTTGCACTCTCTGACATTATATATTTTTACAGACGAAATAGTTACTCTCTGAAGAATACGTTCTTATCAACCTTTATTGGACAAAATGCACTGAAGAGCCAGGGGCGGCCTTAGGCATGTGCAAGCTGTGCACCTGCACAGGGCCGCCAAACCCCAGGGGCCTCCACGCCAATATATATCCTTAATATAATAATCCTCTGAGGATGGATACATATTTGCGTGGTGGCCCCTGGCAGGGATTTGGCGGCCTCCGGCTCTGTTCCACTTCCTTCCTGAGGTCGGGGGGGTGGGGGGGTCTCCGCCCCGCCCGGACCCCCTCTACCGGGGCCCCTTCCTACGCTCCCTGCCCAGGGCCGCCATGAGCCCAGAGCCACCCCTGGAAGAGCTCACTGAAAATCTTTTCTTCGATCACACTATTTTGGTTTCACAATCTGAATTTATTCTGACGAAACTGAAAAGTGCCATCGAATATCACTTCTAGGCAGGCAACATTTCATGAAAGATTTCTCCCTCAGATGGGAGCTTGGGGGGATGGACAACCGCAGGGAGGCCCCCGCGGGCAGTTTGGGAGGGGGGGGGGGGGGGCTCGCAGATAGCAGGCGGGCATTTTGTGTTTTGGGCTTCCTTTTTGTAGCCCAAATGTAGCCCAACGTATAGCCACCATTTTGTCTTTGGTGACCTGGTGGCTGGGAGCTTTAGTCAGGAGAATTTTTCCTTTTTTCCAGTCAGGTGTTTAGCATAGTTAGAGCCTTTTTTGGCGGCATGGTTAGTTCGCTTTTTGTACAATGATGTCAGCTGAAGATGTGCGAGTGCTCGAAGCCCTCAGGCTTCTAAGCGAGGAGGGGCACATGGACCTCATAATTGAGGGCGTGGCCGGGCCACCGTGCCCAGCGCGGCAGGCATCAGCGGGGGTGGCAGCAGCGGTGGCTGCCTGCACTTCCCCCAAGAGGCCCAGAATGACTACGGTGGTGGAACGGGGCTGCTCGCGTTCGGGGAAGTCGGCACCGGCGCGGCGATTGCAGTCGGGTGGGCAAGTTATGGAGGCAGAGGTAAGCCCTGAAATGCGTGAGGGCGGGAGGGGTGCGGCCGGAGGGAGTGCTGTGTCGTTTACGGCTGAGGAGTGTTTTGCGGAGGGTGTGCGCGAGCAGCAGGTTGTATCTGCCCCCGTGCGTGGGGGGAACCGCGGGGGGGTCAAGGCGGCAAGAGGCGTGCCGCGTCTTTATTAGCAGCTGCCGAGACATCTACTGCAGCCGGGAGAGGGCGGGAGGAGGGTTTGGTTGGCAAACTTGGCGCGCCTTCCCCTTTGAGTCGGGAAACGGAGAGGGGGGGCAGCACAGGCATGGGGCTCCTTCTGGTTATACAAAGGAGCCGGATAGCACGGCCTGGGTGGGAGGGGGGGAGCACCAACGGCAAAGTGCACCTTTTCTTGGCATGGGGCAGCAAACGGAGGAGACTGGTTCAGGAGAGGTGGGAGTGGGCCACAGAGGCAAGAGCCCCCTTGGGGGTTTTGTTGGGCGTTTCAGGGCGGAGGGACAGGAATGAAGGTGAGGGGCTGGGTTGGGAGTTTGAGGGAGGGAGGGATACAGTTAACCCTCTTCTGTTTTCCCCTCCTCCTTCTGTAGGTTTTTTCAGTAGGTGGCAGCTCTCCGCGGAAGGGGAATGGGTGCAGGTTGGAGGGTGGGGGGGTTACAGCCCTTAGGTGTGGAACGGAGACAGGTCAGTGGACTTGGAGAGAGCACGGTGAAGGACTGTGGGCTCGCTGAGGCGGACCTGGCGCCGGCGGTGGGGGGTCAAGCATGGGAGGGCTTGGATGTTTTTCCGTCTTGGGAGGAGGGGGTGAGGGGCATTACGGCGGGAGGATGCAGGGAATTAGCCAGCCCCACCCTTAGCCGGGGCGAGTTAGGGGGTGCTGGACAGACAAGAGGGGTCGAGGGTGTGGGGTTGGGTCCCCTTGGGCCTGTAGGGGGGCCAGGAAGGGTTGCCAGCTTTCGTCTCTTTCTGCACCAAGGATGCAGGCGAGGTTGGAATGGAGTGAGGATGAAGGGCCCTCCCCCCCGTCATTCCCCGGGTAGCTATGCTGCGGTCTCTGTATATAGGGCAGGGCAGTGATGGGGTGGTGGAGGGCGGTTTTTGGAACTCGAGGGAGGGCAGGCCAGTTAGCTTTTTTGGAGGTCCCAGCACACCAGTCCAAACTTTTTCTTTACAGGGTAGGGAGCGTGTCAGGACAGCGGACTCGGTAGGACAAGGTGCGGCCCGTCTGCACCGAGGAGAAGGGAGGGTGGAGCCTTGCGCAGCACATTCCGTACCAGCCGGGGATCCCGGCGCGGCCAGCGTACGAAGGTCCGGCGCGACCTTGCTGGCCCCAACTTTAAGCCCCAAAGTTAAGCAGGACACGATGGTCACCAGGGCCATTGGACGGGAATCTTAAAGAGAGTCAACGCAGGGGGGAGTATCGGCGTGTACAGAGTAAAGAGCTAAAGTTTAAAAAGCTGCCCTACATGGGTGTGACAAAGCCCCTTGGTGCGCATCTGATGTTAGCCACTAAAGAGCGCATCTGGAAAGGGGAATACGCTGACATTTTGAAGCTACTTCACAGGAAGGTGTGGTCCAAAGAAGGGTCTAAGGAGGAGAAGTATGAGCTGGCCAAGCGGCCTAAAGTGCCATTGACAATTGAAAATTTGACGGCGGCATTTTTTATATATGCCAGTGTATATTGCGAAAGGTTTCAGGAGCGCTGCGTGGCTATTTTTAAATATATGGATGTAATTCAGAAAGCACAGATCACGGGTAGCGGGTATGCATGGGCACAATATGACGAGGAGTTCAGGGCCCGTATGGTTTGGGATCCTGAAGCGAAGTGGGGGGAATTAGACTCTGATTTGTGGCAACAAACAATGGGGGCACCAGCGGGGGATTAGACTATATTTACTGCAAGTGGTTTACCTTTAGTGTACCGGCCCTTTCAGGGGAAACCTACCCGGGGAGGGGTGGGGAGTACAACAGCAATACAAGCTGGGTCAGGGGCGTGCTGGGAGTTTAATAAAGGCATGTGCACAAGGGAGTATTGTAGGTTCAAGCACGAGTGCACTCAGTGTGGAAAGAAACACCCCTTGGTTAAATGTTGAGGCGTCAAGCCGCAAGGAAGTCAGCAGTGGCAACAGACAGGTGCTAGCGCATCTGAGCCCTCACAGCAATTCCAAAGTGGTAGGGGGGGTAAGGGATCTCAGGGGTCTGGGCCTAAGTGCTCCTAAGCCAGTTAGACTGGCAGCATTGGTGACAGGTTTGAGGGAGTATGAGGATTTGGAAGCAAAGCAAGTATTGTTGGAGGGCTTTGAAGAGGGGTTTCGTTTGGGTTACAAGCGGCCTCGGCAGAGGCGGTGGGCACAAAATTTGAAGTCAGCATTTGAACATAAGTCAGTGTTGCAAGACAAGTTGGACAAAGAAGTTCAGAAAGGAAGGAAGGCGGGTCCTTTTGATGACTGGCCAATTGAAGACTTGACCGTTTCCCCAATCGGGGTGGCTCCCAAAAAAGAATTTGGACAGTACAGATTAACACCTATCGTGGCCTGAGGGGTCTTCAGTCAATGCTTTTATTGATGAGGAGGCAGCCTCAGTGTCATATTCCTCAGTTGACGTTGCTATGTCACTGGTTGTGACTGCGGGCGCAACTGTAGAGATGGCGAAATGCATCATAAAATCTGCATTTCGTTTGCTTCCCGTACATCCGGATGATTGGAGTCTTTTGAGAATCCATTTTGAAGGACAATGGTACGTGGATAAGGCACTGCCAATGGGTTGTTCAATGTCTTGTGCTTTGTTCGAGTGTTTCAGCACTTTTTTGCAGTGGTATTTCACACAGCACACTGGTTATGGGCTGGTAACACACTACTTAGATGACTTCTTTTTTGTTGGTTCGCCGGGCTCCACAGAGTGCCAGGCAGTACTGGACATGTTCCATGAGCTTATGGGAGAGCTGGGTGTGCCTTTGGCACCAGAAAAAACAATGGGTCCATGTACGACCATGTCATTCTTAGGCATTGAAATTGATTCAGTAGGAATGCAGGCACGGTTGCTAGCTGATAAAGAAAGCAAAGATGTTGGATTTGTTGGAAGAAATGCTTGCAAAACATAAGGTAACAGTGAAGGACATTTAGGTTTTGTTGGGCCATCTCAATTTCGCCTGCAGGGCAGGGAGGACTTTTTGCAGGAGACTGGGACGTGCTTTGTCAGGACACCGTCTGCCTCACCACCATGCCCGCTTGTCGGCTGGGGTGAAGGAGGATCTGCGTATGTGGAGAACATTTTTGCACTCCTTTAATGGAATACCATTGGTCAGAGAGGATGACTTTCAGTGGGATGTTCAATTTTTTTCAGATGCAGCAGGCAGTGATGGTTTTGGTATATACTGGCAGGGCAGGTGGTGTGCAGAGAAGTGGCCTGAGCAGTGGAAGAACAGTGGGAGGAACATCGCCTCTTTGGAACTTTTTCCGGTGCTAGTAGCATTGTCGCTATGGGGTGAGGAGCTGGCACATAAGAAGGTGTTGTTTAGGATTGACAACATGGCAGTGGTGGAAATCATCAACAGGCAGTCGGCAAGAGATGAGCATATTTTGAAGTTGTTCCGGGTGTTTGTTCTTGGCTTCCTTAGACATGATATTGCGTTCAAGGCAGTTCAAAACCCCGGTGTGGACAATGACATTGCAGATGCTTTGTCTCGTTCGCAGTGGGAGAGATTCCATGGGATGGCCATGGAGACAGACAGGACACCGGCCCCAATGCTGGAACATCTGTGGTATGTAGGCAACGTAGGGTTATACAGTTGGTGGTAGGTTCATTGTCAGCTTCTACTCGTGCGGCTTATCCTCTGGCCTGGAGTGAATTCATAGCATCAGGTGCCTGTTGGCGGGAGGAGTCATGGAGGTGATCAGAGGATGTAATACAGTTTATGCTGGACCTCATTGAGAAGGGTCTTTCTAAGGTTACCATCGCAGGGAAATTGGCAGGTATTTATTTTATGGTGAAGCTTCTGTGGGGCTACTCCCCTTCTGCTGGGGAAGTAGGGAGGAGGATGTTGGAAGGTTGGGCTAGGGAGCGGGGTTGGGAACGTTTAGCACGTAGGCCGTTATCATGGAAGACTTTAGCGCGTTTGTTAGAGGCGTTGCCTGTTGTTTATAGGGATGGTTTTGAAGTATGTTTGTTTTCCACGCTCATGGTCAGGATGTTTTTTGGAGCCTTTAGGGTCTCCAAGCTTTTAGGTTCTAGGTTAAAACTAGGTATCACTTGGCAGGAGGTTTTCTTCTCTTAGAGGGTGATTCATATTTGGCTGGCCAGTGCAAAAACAGACCAGAGAAGTGGTGGTAAGGGAGTATGGCTGGAAGCAGCTTCTCCGGTGTCGACGTGCCCTTTACATTGGGCCAGGCGATGGAGGACTCTGTCTGGAGGGGAAGGTAGCGAAAGGGTTTTTCGACATGCTGGTGGGGGCCGGGTGACAGATTATCAACTGCGCATGGTGCTGCGTAAAGCCTTGAGGCATATAGGTCTGGATGGGTCTCAGTTTGGGACACATTCTTTTAGGATCAGGGCAGCAACAGAAGCTTGTAATCGAGGCTGGTCTAGGGGGATATTATGCGGCTTGGGCGTTGGTCATCCAACTGTTTCCAATGCTATGTGAGGAGTACTGCGGATGAAGCGATTGCGTCATCCTCATTTACATGAATCTCATATTGTTTTTCTTGTTGCAGGTTCTGTAGCGGGTCCCCGCTCCCTGGAACTGACCATATGGATAGTGGGGCACTCTTTTGTAAAATGGGCTCAAGTCCAGGCTGGCAGTTGTTATTTCGGGAAACTGTTGGTTTTTAATGAGCTTTTATTTAAAATTGTTTGGAAAGGGAGGGGAGGGATGTTGTGGAAGGAGTTGATTCCTGCTTTGAATAAGTGGTTGGTTGGGAGCCAGTGCCCGGATGTTTTGTTAATTGATTTGGGGAGAATGACCTCTGTGGGGTAAAAGGTGTTGTTTTGTCAAGGGCAATGAAGAGGGATTTGGCACTTTTGCGGGAACAATGGTCTGGTTGCCATGTTTTGTGGACAGAGCTAGTGCCGCGTAGGACTTGGAAGGGCACTTGTAATCCCAGGGCGATTGATAGGGCGCGTAAGAAGGTAAATCTAGAGATTTCAAAATTTTGCAGGAGTTTAGGCTTTGGGAGGGTGTCTCATAGGGACATTCGGTTTGAGTCAGTGGAGTTTTTCAGGAGCGATGGGGTGCACTTGTCCAGGATGGGTATGGAATTTTAATTGTTGGCGGTTAGAGAGGTGCTATCCAGGTGCCTCAACATACAGGAGCATTCGAGAGTAGCATAGATGCGTTCTTTTGTTTGGGGGCAGAAAGGGGGGGTAGTCTTCTCCCCCCCCCCGGCTTTCTGGGTGGCGGGGATTATGGAAGTTTGCCAGGGTTTGGCAGAGTTTTTGTTGTTTAGTTTAAAGTTGGGTCATCGACAGGAATTGTTTAGGCAGGTTGATTGTTGGGGTACTTACTGAGGTGGGGTGATCGTTAGTGGTGAAGGGGCAGGCAGGGGAGTTTGGATAAAAGATGTTTTAGGCTTATATGTGTATACATTGAATTATAGTTTTTGTAATTTTGTAAAGTTGTAATGTTCGGATGGGGCCGGTTCGAGAAATGTTAGGGGAGGGGGGGACGGGGTTAGGTAAGTGTTTGTATTTAGTGAGGTCTAGTTTTGTAAGGCATTCACCGAGGAGCTTAATTGTTATGTGCACCTGTTCCAATAAAGCGGCCTTTTGCACACAAAAGGTGGTTGTTCTCTGCTCCCAACCCGCCCTCCTAAGTGTTGCCATGTTCTATCGCCCTTGCGTTGCTTTCCCTTAATATTCGTTATTTTCATTATAGATCATAAACATACCATAGCTATAATATCAAACATACAAGTGTTTATAAGACCAATTCGATTTGAAATGTGCCTGTTTTTTCGATATCTGTCCCCTATTGTCCCTCTTCAGTTTCTATTCCAGACACGGCGCCCTTGTGTAATTATTTGTCTCCCTCTAATATTTCTTCCTCTCATTAAATGCTCCTTATCCTCGGTGAGCCATTGGCGATGGTCTGCTTGGGATGGCTAGGTTTTTAAGTGACTATGCATAGCGTACCTTAGTCCTTAGGCTTATGCTTTGTGCTCATTTTATGTGTCGTTAGTTGTAACTACTTCACAAACCCGGGGAGATGGCTTCCGTGCACCTTTATTAATCTGATGAGGAGGCTTCTGTGCTTGAACTCTTTTTGTTGAATTAGTAACTTCTCCACGGTCTTCACTTATGGGCAGTCCTTACCAGTGATGAGGCTTTGTTGGAATCATCCTGTAAGACATGAAACATTAATGTTGAGGCACCAGTCCCTGATTTTATGTTGTCTTTTGGCCGGGGACAGGTACACAGCCAGGGCTTTAAGTGGGCCGGACCCTGCCGGTCCTCTGCATAGGCAGTTCTAAAAAGCAGGTGCTGAGAAGGGTCTCTATAGGGTTCTACATGTTTGCCCTCACCTTCAGGGTGGTAAAAAAAACGTAACTCTGCAGAAGTGTCACCCTTCACTGCCTTTGATGTAAATTTAAAGAGACTCATAGTTCTTTCACAATCTCATCATTTCAGAAATGAAACCTTTTTAATGTTCTATACAACAAAGCAGTAGTTGGTGCTTATTTATCATATGCAACCAACAACCATTGACAAAGCCAATAGTCCTGACTTGTTGCAGGTGTAAAGTTACTTGATGTTTTATATATCTGGATGCAATGACAGAAGTAGCAATGTACCTGTCGGGGGGCACACTATGCTAAGCACATGTTTTTAGCTTAAGTGTTTAAAGGCATGCCCTTAATTACATTGGCCTTTAAGAGACCCTCCCCCAGATTTTATATCCCACTTAAAGCCCTGAACACAGAATTAGATAAGCATTGTTTTGGAGAGGAAGGTGGTACCCCAAAATACAGCTTGTCTACCTTTTGTTTGGCGAGACAAGGACTAGGTAATCAGATAGAACTCTTGGCCAAATAAAGTGCCAAGACGTTACACAGTTTCGTAAACTGTGCTTCATTTAACTATGTGAATGAATATCCCTAAAGAAGTCGGGCAGGGGGCACTGTACCATTCAAAGACACTGAACTACTTAATGCAAGGTGTCGTATAGCGCTTTGAAAGTAGGCTGTGGGTGCTATAGGTTAGGATTTATTTAAAAAGTGTTGTATAGTGCGAACATGACCCGAGAGGGTATCAGAGCGCTTTACAGAAGAGTTGCGGTACACATAGGGGAGACAATTGTGGCAAAACAGCAGCAATGTACAAAAAACAACAGGTACACAATGAAGTAATAGTGGAGGGAATCAGAACCATAACATTGCAAAATATCATAAGTAAGGCAGAAGAAAATGTGAGTAGAGGAAAGCCAGAAGCGTTGTCGTGACATTAGATGAGGAGGAACAGGTCGTTGGACTTGGAGGACCCAACAGATCTAGGCTGGTACGCTGAAAGACCGAGGCTAAACTTCTAGCTCAGAAAAGTACCCATCAGTAAAGCTTTCACTTCCTTTTTGAAGGACACTGTTAATGGAACCAGTCTCGTTTCCGTAGGTAGGGAGTTCCAGATTCTTGGGGCAATACCTGAGAAAGATCGATTGTAAGTTTTCATTTCTTTACATTTCTTTAGTTTAAGCAACAAGATACTGGTGCTCCTGGAGGAATGAGCACCGCTCGAAAGTTCTAGCTGATTTGCAAGATACAGAGGAGTGTTGAAATGAAGTGCTTTGTGGGTCATGCAGGCACGTTTTAGTTGAATCTTTGCTTCCAAAGTTAGCCAATTTAGAGATTTCAAATCCGGGGAAATGTGGTTGGTTTTCTTGGAGCCTGTGATGAGCCTCTCAGCAACATTCAGTGACGCCCTGAGAAGGGCCGGTCTGTACCTTATAGACCGCAGAGGGTTACACTGCCATATTCCAGCCGTGAGATGACTAACGCTTGCACAGCGAACTCACTTGCTACAATTATTTGATGGCCTTACAAAACCACATTAAACGTGCCAAGAATATATAAATCGCGCAAAGATGCAATCAAACACCAGAGCTATTACTCTCGATTTCTTTCTAAATGCTGTTTGCATAATTATGTTGTAATACTGATGTAAAAACAAAACAATATTGCTCTTAATTTACTTTTATGCCCCCTGATTTACTTAATTAAATTCTAATAGTTTTGTGTTTTTCCCCCCATTATGGCAAATTACAATCAACAGCTGGCTAGAATGCGAATGCAGCCATTATGAATGGAGAGCCCCGGGTGGTTGATTCTGTGACACGGAGTTTCTCATTATGATATCATAAAGTACTCTGGGCCCGGTGGGACTGGCTGACTCACTCCATTGACAAATGGAGAGCGTGCCTTTCACCACATGCTGCTTGGATTATTTAATACACACACAGCCTGATTCATGAAGCGAAATAGCGCCCGCAATGGCTGCGAAAACGCAATTGCGGGTGCAAAACACGGAATCGGCATTCAAGTACGAAATAGCGAAATCGCTAAAAAATAATAGCGATCGGAATAGCGATTACGCTGTAATAGTCGCAGACTCCGGGAAGTCGAGCATTAGCGATACGGAAATAGCGACCAACCACGTAATCTGCGAAATGAATAGCGAAACGCAATATTGTCTCAATCGGCATTCATGAAAGAAATACATTAGCGAAAAAGCGCTAAATCGCACGTTTGCGCGGCGCAATTTAAGGACAACTCAAAGCAGGTGGTAACCATAAAAGCCATGATTAACCAAAATTTGAAAAACTGTTAGCCAATCACCAACAGGTCCAGGCCTGACCAATCACACATAAGGACATTCAGCAGCAGCATTAGGCGTTCCACAATGCCTGGGATGTACATGGTGGTGAGGCGGCGAAGGCTACAGCGAGCAGCACGGAGGAGACGCATGAGGCAGGCAAGGATTTACCGGCAGCGGGTCACCTTGCTGGGCCAAACCAGAGAACAGATTTATGCAAAATACAGGCTGAATGGGGAAATGATCACCTGGCTGATACAAGAACTCGACCCCATCATGCAGCACCCAACAAGGCGAAACAATTCTGTGCCCACACATGTGCAGGTATTGTGCAGCCTGCACCTCCTGGCCTCCGGCAGTTTCCAGGGCATAGTAGCCGCTGCTGGGGGGATATCCCAGCCCACCATGTCACGCTGCCTCCACACTTTTGTTGACGCCATGCTCAGCCAGCTCCACCGGCACATCACATTTCCCACGAGCCAACAGGAATTGGACCTGACAAAACTACAATTTTATAATGTTGCCCATTTTCCCCATGTCCTCGGCTGCATAGACTGTACCCACGTCGCCATCTGCCCACCAGCTGGCACGGAGTATATGTACCGCAACAGGAAGTCCTACCACTCCCTCAACATGGTCTGCAATGCCAAGACCATCATCACTGACATTGTGGCCCAGTACCCAGGGAGTACCCATGACTCCTTTATCTTCAGGCACAGCGGACTCCACACACGACTGATCAGGGGAGAGTTTGGGGAAGGACACCTACTTGGTAAGTACACTTTGTCGACAATGTCACATTGCTATGAAGTAACTGCGCTGCACAGGCAATCAACATCTGCTCCTCTCATTCAGGTGACAGTGGCTACGCCCTACGGGAATACCTCCTGACCCCTTACCTCAACCCTGCCACACCTCAGCAACGGCGCTACAATGTTGCGCACATCCGGACAAGGAACTGTATTGAAAGGACATTTGGCCTGCTCAAGAGCAGGTTCCGTATACTGCACAAGACAGGTGGGGCCATGTATTACAGTCCTGCAGCGTGCTGCCGCATTGTGGCTGTCTGTGCAATGCTTCATAACATTGCAACCAAGCGCCGGATACCAGTTGACATCTCAGGCAGTGAATCTGAGGGGGACGACCGGCCACCAGCACATGCGCACCATGCACGCGGGGAGAACCCAGCTGAAGGCCACAGACGTCGCAACCACATCACAGCTAACAATTTCTAGCCCACCCCCTTCCCCCACCCCACATATCACAATTGCATGCAAAATGTAATGATTACACAAGGCGAATGTGTGCAGCAAAATAAATGTATTTGTTTGATTCACAAGAAAAAAGGGTCATGGTAACAACTATTTACAAAATGCAGTATTCCTGCATACTGCATGTGAAGGTTCATGTGAAGGTTCATGGCAGGCTTAGCTTCAGCCTGCGCCTGTGTCCCTGACACAATGTCATTGGCGCCTCCGGTGCACAATTCCCAGGCGCCTGTGAGGCTCTTCCTCATCCTGGGCAGCTGTACCAGGCGTAGCCCTGGTGCTGCGCCTAGGTGGGGGGGCCTGCGTGGCAGAGTGGCTGCTCACACTGGAGGCACCCTCACTCGCATCGTCTCCCCCCACAATGGCCGGTAGCACAGGTGTATGCAGTGCGGTAACGGCGGTGGTCAAGTGCTCCAGCACCCGGGTAATGTCCTCGCAGCACTGGACCAGTTGGTGCTGCTGGGTCAACGAGCGCCGCGACAGCTGGGTGGTGGCATTTGCTGCCACATAATTTGAGCGACTATAGGTGGACAGCCGGCTCAACAGCTGGTGGTGGCGCCTGCTTGCAACACTGCGGTGCTTCACCAGCGCTGCAGTATTGTCCTCCATTGCCGCCGTCATACGGTCCATGGCCGCCGTCATGCGGTCCATCCGCTCGCCGACTCCCGCCACATTGCGGCCAATCTTATGCAGCTGGAGCTGGATGGCTCCTTGCTGCTGCGACTGGCGCTGGTGTATTCGGAGCATGCGGCGCTCCACTCTCATGCAGGCATGGAGATGCCCATTGCCCCTCCTGCTGTGCGGCCGCTGTGTTGCGGATGTGGCTGGCCCAGATCTGGTTGGACGAGCTGCAGGTGGTGTAGCAGCTGGTGTTGCAGGTGCGGCAGGCACTGGAGGCACATTGGTGGGGTGACTGGCTCTGGCAGCCGGTGGGCCTGCAGATGTTGCAGCAGGTACGGTGGGGGCTCTGGTCTTGGCAGCCGGTGGGCCTGCAGATGTTGCAGCAGGTACGGTGGGGGCTCTGGTCTTGGCAGCCGGTGGGCCTGCAGATGTTGCAGCAGGTAAGGTGGGGGCTCTGGTCTTGGCAGCCGGTGGGCCTGCAGATGTTGCAGCAGGTAAGGTGGGGGCTCTGGTCTTGGCAGCCGGTGGGCCTGCAGATGTTGCAGCAGGTAAGGTGGGGGCTCTGGTCTTGGCAGCCGGTGGGCCTGCAGATGTTGCAGCAGGTACGGTGGGGGGCCTGGCTGCTGGTGTTTGCGCAGCGGCAGGGGCTGGTGGCTGGGTATCGGGTAGGGATTCCTCCTCCTGGGCCTCCTCATCGATCAGCAGCCTCTCGCTGTCACTGCTATCATCCGCACCTGTGAGGGTAAGTGGATACTCATTAGGTGCATATGACTGTCAGACGTGCAGATGTTACATGCATGCTGGGTGTCATTCCCTGGATGGCTGTGGATTTGCGCACTTTGGAACCTTTCTGGCCGCATTGTGGTACTACTACATTGTGGACATACTACGTCTCCCACAATGCTTCAGGGCATTTCCTGATGCACAACATAGGCATGACTAAGGGCCAATGAGTGAGCCTATTTGGTCAGGGACGGTCATAGGGGACAGGGTCGCAGGCGCATGCCACTTACCTTGGGTGTCTTGGGTGGGGCGGGAGGAGTCCAGAGGGGTCACGCCAACACATGCCTCCCTCTCCAAGGTGTCCTCTACCTGGTCCTCCAGGGGGGTGTTGGGTGGGACAGTCGGTCCACCACCTCCAGTGCCTGATGCCTCACCAAGGCGCTCCGCCGCCCTCTCCTTGGCACGCCCTCGGAGGTCGTACCAGCGCTTTTTCAGCTCCTCCAACGACCTGTCCGCAACGCCCACAGAGTTGACGCTGGAGGCAATCCCCACCCAGATCCTCCGCTTCTCCTGCTCTGGGACCCTCCTTGAGTTGGCTCCAAAGAGCTGGTCGTGGTTGGCCACCACCCCTTCTATAAGGTTCTCCAGCTCCTGCTCGGAGAACTTTAGTTTGCGCTTGCGGCCAGCGCTGGTGCTGGGGCCAGGGAGAGGTTCGTCGGACATGGCGGTCGCTATTTCGGCCGGTTCGGGAGTCGCTAACGGAGGTTTAGCGGCAGCTTTCCGTCGTGAACACTCGAATGATAGCGTCACTGTGGTGTTTGGGGGTGGGATTTGGCTGCTTCCTGGTTGTGATGTCATCACGGTGCTCGGAATGCGTCTTCCCGTTTTCCAGATCCCGCGAGAATGCGACTCGCAATCCCGATCGCACGGGATTGCGAGTCGCAATCCCGATCGCAGGTAGCCGGAAATAGCGATTTTTCTGCGTTTTTTGTAGGTCGCTAACGGCTTTAGCGCCCGCGTGCGAGTCGCTATTTTTTCCCCGAAAAGTACATGAATGCCGTTTTGCGTTTCCTCAATAGCGAGTCGCTATTAATCGCTATTAGGGACACGCAAAACGGCCCGTACATGAATCAGGCTGTATGTGCGGCACAGAGCGACAGGCTGGGAATTGGAATATGCCTGTTTAACGCGATACACAGGTAGAAAGCCCTCTCTAACTAGGACTTGCTTCCTCAGATATATAAACAGGGCCACTGGCCATACGTGGCAGGGAAGTACCAAATTATGTGGCAAGGTTTACTAAATAATTCAGCAAGAAAAGGCAAATTGTACAGCATAACTCGGCACATTTTGTAACGATATTGCTTAATCATTTTGTCATTTTTACACATATTGACAGTATCTTGGCAAAGGTTTCCCTCATTGTTACCAATCCGACAACCAAATATAGCAATAGGCTACATAAAAATGACCAGTCAACCTTGGCGAAGGGCCTTCCACTGCGCAGCAAGCTGTGTCGCTGCGGATTTAATAACTCTTAATCCACTTAAGCTAGAATTTTTTTTTTTTAATTGGCAGATTATGCACCAGATGATGGATTGTGAGGTAATCCATAATTTTGTGTAAAATGCCAGAGCCACTAAACCGCATAATTCCAGAGGCCTATATATAGGACTGAGAACCATAGCAGAAGGCGTATGATAAAGTGCAAGGATATGAAGCATTTTACGTCTAGGACTGGACTGCACATGACGACACACAGCATGGTACATCACCACTTGTAGGCTTGCGTAGCATATGAGAATGTGCAGGGATAATATAGACTCTGATTATGAGTGTGCCACTTATTGGTGCAGAGATATCAGGCCATTATTCTTGCACCAACATTCAACGAATATGAGTTTTGTCTCCAGAATGGGGAATAATCACATGCACCCCAGAACAACGGGCTGTTTTCCCTTACATTTTACTCCACGCCCAAGGAGAAACTAGGCCTGGGCAGAGTTCCACTATGTGGTACTTCACATAGTGACCATAAAACTCAGCTGCACTATGTCAAGTTCCGCAAGCGGCGGAGTGCATTAGGTCACGCCATTCCCTCTGATTTATAGCACCTGGTGTTTATCCAGTGCTGGAAAAAAAGCAGAAATGGCTCCATGCGCAGCAAAACATGGTGCTGTTTCTTTTTGCCGCTCAAGTAGATGTTCTACTTGAGCGACAGCTTCTTCAACGTGAACAAAAGGTTTCTCAATGTGATTGGTAGTGGCCATTCTCGATCACCCGTATTAAGAAATCTTGGCGGGAGGAGGTCTGGAGTACAATTTTCCTTGCTCGTGCTAGCCAACTTAACGTTGGTGCGTGCGAGTGAAGAAACAACTTTATGGGGAGCGGAGTGGGGAAAAATCTCCAAATTCAGCGAGCGTAGTGGAATTTCACTCGCAGGCCTAGGAGAAACCTGCTGATGTTTCCCTTGCTCTGAGCAGGCTGAAACTGTCATCAGGACAGCGGGTGGAAGTTGGCTGGATGGTCTCGTAGGGTGGTGGATTAGGGCAGGTTTGTGATTCTCTGAGGGAGCATGGTGTAATCCCTCAATGCTGCTGTAAGGGTCAGGTGGGGTCAGGCTGTGATCATGCCTACAGCCCCAATCTTTGCAGCTTCTTACAGGGTCAGCTGGCCTCGGGCCGGCAATTATCGGGTTCGGTAGTTCGCCGACTGATAATTTCAGGCCCTCAGACCCTTGGAATTGAGGGTGGCAAAAATCCACCCAGAGTCACCACTGCAAGTGAAAATCCACCACTTATTACTAAGCCTTAGTACGCGGCAAGGAAAATCTGTTTCTTACAATGATGACAAGTCACTCATTTTTAGCACCAAATATTAGATAAGTGACGTAGCACACTCTAAGAAACCAATATACTATAACATTAAACTGATCAAGACTACATACCCTCTCAGCTCTTTGGCTGGACAGGGAGGACAGGGAAGATGCATGTCAGGAGCTCCCCATGTCCAAAAGCAATGCCAGCTCCCACAAGAGGCGGGGAGCCAGCCGGGACAGCAGGGGCATTGGGGCTCCCCTGCAGTCCCCAATGTGAGGGCCGACCCCGAGGGGATGGGGTCCCGGGGCCAGAAGTGGCCTGGGAGGCGGGCCACTTGCCCCCAAACTTTTTCTTTTTTTTTTAAACAGAAGGCCGGCCGCGGGGATGGGGTCCCCCGGGCCATAATTGGCCTCAGGAGGTGTGGCCCCCTCTAAAATAAAAAAGTAAATGCTGGCTAGGCCCCAGGGGATGGGGTCCCTGGGGCCAAAAGTGGCCCAGGGAAGGAGGACCATGTGCCCCCCTTCCGTAATATCATTTAAAGTAAAAAAAGAGGCAATGCTTTGGGGGATGGGGTCCCAGAGGATGAAATCGGCACCCTACTTGTTTTTTCCAAACAATTTTTTTTAAATGGCTTAGGTCCTGAGTGGTGGGGTCCCGACGGTCCACAAAATGTTAAGAGAAGGGGGGCCACACAGCCCCCTTCTAACAAAAGAAACAGAAAACAGAATCCACCATCTCCCCGGAGGCCCCGCCCCCTCCCTACACCACTCTGCAAAAGCACCTCCTGGCACGTTTTCGGTTGGGGGATGAAGTCGCCTAGAATCTTATGGGTCCTTAGGGGCCAACTAGCACACCAGGTACCTATAGTAAGCCCCACACAGTGGGATTGCTGAGAGGTGGTCCGATGCCATGTCCCTTTTTACACCACTCTGCAAACGCACCTCTTGGTGCATTGCTGGTGGGGTGATGAGGTCCTCTTGTGTCCTAAGGACCTCAGGGATAAAATGGGCTTCATCCATCGAGCAGCAGTGTGCCAGGAGCCTCGTTTGCCAAGTGCTGTACACAAGGGGTGTGGCCTTTGAGCACTCTCAGCAATCTAGCTTTGGGGCTTATTGGAGGTAACAGGAGGGCTATTTGGCCCCCAGGGACCTTCAGGAGGAAAGGGGACTACATCCCCCAACCAAGAGCACACCAGGAGGCGCGTTTGCAAAGTGGTGGGCAAAGGGTGCGTGGCCTGCTATGAGAATTTAGCAATCCTGCTGTGTGGGACTTACTGGAGTTAATAGGAGTGGTAGTTGACCCCCAAGGATGTCCTTGGGGGCCAACTACCCCTCTTGTTACCTGCAGTAAGTCCCACACAGTGGGATTGCTAACACGTCTTTAGAGGCCACGCCCCCCCTTTCTCCACCACTCTGAAAATGCGCCTCCTGGCAGACTAAGGGATGGGGATGAAGTCCACTTTACTCCTGAGGGACTTTGGGGGCCAAGAAGCCCTACTGGTACCTCCTGTAAGTCCTATGCAGCAGAATTCATGAGCGCTGGTCGTAGTCCCAGCACCCTTTCTCCACCACTCTGCAAACACGACTACTAGTTAAAGAAGCATTTGCAATGTAATAGGTGATTGCATTTGAGAAAGTTAGAGCTATTGGCGTTGTAAATGTTCAAGTTTTTTACTAATGTTTTTTGGAGTGGATTGGATGTACATTGTGTGTAGTAGAATTATTTGGTATGTTGTGCAGTGAAATTATGCGGATAGAAAGTATGTAGTAGTTAGTGTTTAGGAATTATGTAGAGTGGGATTATGTGTTATGGAGAGTAATTATGTGATATGGTAGTCTGTGTTGTGGAGTGGTAACCTCGAGTTTAGTTTTCCTCATTTCCATAGAAGCTCAACTATGAACTCAGTGAGACAAAAAAAGAGAAGGAATTACTGAGGAGCACTTGTAGACCTAGTCAGAGGTATGAGCAGAGCCACTGGAATTATGCAACTGTTTGTCTGCACCGACTTTTGAACAATTATAAATTTTCTGCATTAGCCACATAATCCATCATCTGCTCCCTAATCTGCAGATTTGAACAAAAAAAGTCTTGTTTCTAGCTTAAACGGCTCAAACGTTACCAAAAATGCAGCGACAAGTGTTACAGCTTGGTGGAAGGTCCTTTGTAAACCTAGAATGGTCATCTGTTACCTATTGCTAAATGTGGGTGTTAAATTGGTACTAATGGTGTGCAAGCCACTCTTGCTTCTTTAAGTGCCTCTCTTGCCTCTTTCTGCATTTCTTTTGCTTCTTTCTGCACATTTCTTTCTTTTTTCTGCACTTTTCTTGCCTCTTTCTACACTCCTTTTACCTCTTTCTGCACCCCTTTTGCCTCTGTCTGCACCTCTGTTGCCTCTTTCTACACCTCTCGTGCCTCTTTCTGCAGTTCTCTTGCCTCCTTCTGTACCTCACTTGGTTCTTTCTGCAACTCTCTTGCCTCTTTTTGCAGTTCTCTTGGCTCCTTCTGCACCTCTGTTGCGTCTTTCAACACTTCTCTTGCCTATTTCTGTACCTCTCTTGCCTCTTTCTGTACCTCTCTTGCCTCTTTCTGCACCTCACTTGCTTCTTTCTCCACCCCTTTTGCCTGTTTCTGCACCCCTCTTCCCTCTTTGTGAAACTCTCTTGCCTCGTTCTACACCACTCTTCCTTCTTTCTGAATCCCTCTTGCCTCTTTCTCCACCCCTCTTCCCCTTTTCTGCATCTCTTTTGCTTCTTTCTGCACATTTTCCTTTTTTCTGCACTTCTCTTGCCTCTTTCTACACCCCTCTTACCTCTTTCTGCACCCCTTTTGCCTCTTTGTACCTCTGTATCTGCTTTCTGCACCTCTCTTGCTTCTTTCTGCACCCCTCCTGCCTCTTTCTGCACCTCTCTTGCCTCTTTCTGCAGTTTTTTTGCCTCCTTCTGTACCTCACTTGGTTCTTTCTGTAACTCTCTTCCCTCCTTTTTCAGTTATCTTGGCTCCTTCTGCACCTCTGTTACCTCTTTCAACACTTCTCCTGCCTATTTCTGCACCTCTCTTGCCTCTTTCTGCACCTCACTTGCTTTTTTCTCCACCCCTTTTGCCTGTTTCTGCACCCCTCTTCCCTCTTTGTGCAACTCTCTTGCCTCGTTCTACACCTCTCTTCCCTCTTTCTGCGCCCTTCTTTCCTCTTTCTCCACCCCTGTTCCCCCTTTCTGCATGTCTGTTGCTTCTTTCTGCACTTCTCTTGCCTATTTATCTACCCCTCTTCCTGCACTTCTGTTGCTTCTTTCTGCACTTATCTTGCTTCTTTCTGCGCCTCACTTGCCTCTTTTTGCACCTCTCTTGCCTCTTTCTGCAGGTCTTTTGCCTCCTTCTGTACCTCACTTGGTTCTTTCTGCAACTGTCTTGCCTATTTCTGCAGTTCTCTTGGCTCCTGCACCTATGTTGCCTCTTTCAACACTTTCCTTGCCTATTTCTGTACCTCTCTTGCCTCTTTCTGCACCTCTCTTGCCTGTTTCTGCACCTCACGTGCCTCTTTCTCCATCCCTTTTGCCTGTTTCTGCACCCTTCTTCCCTCTTTGTGCAACTCTCTTGCCTCGTTCTACACCTCTCTTCCCCCTTTCTGCACCACTCTTGCCTCTTTCTGTACCTCTGTTGCTTCTTTGTGCACCCTTCATACCTCTTTCAGCACCTCTGTTGTTTCTTTATGCATCCCTCCTGCCTCTTTCTGTATCCCTCTTGCCTCTTTTTGCACCTCTCCTATCCCTTTCTGCACCCTTCTTGCCTCTTTGTGCACCTCAGTTGATTCTTTCTGTACCTCTTTTGCTTCGTTCTGCATTTCACTTGCCTCTTTCTGTATGCCTCTTTCTGCACCTCTTGTTGGTTATTTCAGCACTGCTCTTGCTTCTTTCTGCACTTCTTTGCCAAATTTCTGCATCCCTCTTGCCTTTTTCTGCATCCCTTTTCCTTCTTTCTGCACCTCTCTTGCCTCAGTCTGCCCACCTGTTCCCTCTTTCTGCACCCCTTTTGCCTGTTTCCGCAACTCTCTTGCTTCTTTCTGCAGTTCTATTGCATCCTTCTGCACCTCTGTTGCTTCTTTCTTCACTTCTCTTGCTTCGTTCTGCACCCCTGTTGTTTCATTCTGCACTTCCCATGCTTCTTTCTGCACCAGTCTTGCTTCTTTCTGCACCCCTGTTGTCTCTTTCTGTACTCGTCTTCCCTGTCTCTGCAGCTTTCCAGCTGATTTCTTCATCCCAATTGCCTCTTTCTGCACTTCTCTTGCTTCTGTCTACACCTCTGTTGCTTCTTTTGGCAATACTCTTGCTTCTTTCTGCACTTCTGCTGCCTGTTTCTGTATAACTCTTGCCTCTTTCTGCACCCCTCTTGCCTCTTTCTGCACCTCACGTGCTTCTTTTTGCACCCCTCTTGCCTCTTTCTGCACACCTCTTCCCTCTTTGTGCAACTCTCTTGCCTCTTTCTACTCCTTTCTTCCCTGTTTCTGCACCACTCTCACCTCTTTCTGTACCTCTGTTGCTTCTTTCTGCATTTCTCTTCCTTCTTTCTGCACCCCTCATGCCTATTTCTGCACCCTTCTTCCCTTTTCCTGCACTGCTCTTGCTTCTTCCTGCCCCTCTCTTGTCTCTTTCTGCACCCCTCTTGCCTCCGTGTTTACCGCTGTTGCTTATTTCTTCACTTCTCTTGCTTCTTTCTGTACCTCTCTTGCAAATTTCTGCACCCCTAGTGCCCCTGTGTGCACCTCTCTTGCCTCTTTCTGCTCCTCACTTGCCTCTTTCTGCACCTCTTTTGCTGTTTTCTGCACTTCTATTACCTCTTTCTGCACCTCAGTTGGTTCTGTCTGTACTGCTCTTGCTTCTATCTGCTACTCTCTTGCACATTTCTGCCCCCCTCTTTCCTCTTTCTGCACCTCTGTTGGTTCTTTCTGTGTCTCTCTTGCCTCTGTGTGCTCCCCGTTCCCTCTTTGTGCACCTCTTTTGCCTGTTTCTGTAAATCTCCTGCCTCTTTCTGCACTTTTCTAGCCTCTTTCTGCACCTCTGTTGCTTCCTTCTACCCTTCTCTTGCTTCTTTCTATACCTCTATCTTGCCTCTTTCTGCACCACTTTTGCCTCTTTCTGTACCCTTCTTCCTTCTTTATACACCTCTCATGCCTCTTTCGGCCCCTCTCTTGCCTCTTTCTTCACCCCTCTAGCCTCTTTTCGCATCTCTTTTGCTTGTTTCTGCTCTTCTTTTGCCTCTTTCTGTACCCCTCTTGCCTCCTCTGCACCTCTGTTATTCTCTTGCCTCCTTCTGCACCTCTGTTGTTTCTCACTGCACTGCTCTTGATTCTTTCTGCAACTCTCTTGCAAATTTATGTATCCCTCTTGCCGTTTTTGGCACCCCTTCTCTCTTTCTGCACCCTGTCTCCTCTTTCTGCACCTCTTCTGCCTCTTTCTTAACTTCTCTTGCTTCTTTCTGCACTTTGCTTGCCTCTTTCTGCACCTCTCTTCCCTCTTTCTGTGCCTCAGTTGCTTCTTTCTGTACTTCTCTTGCCTCTTTCTGAATATCTGTTCCCTCTTTCTGCACACACAGGGCTACTTTTAAAGTGACCTCAGGCTCAGCAGTGCACACATGCAAGTGCAGAAAAGGGCTGCTGGCCTCTAAACTGCCATGCCATATTATATGCAAAAACAACAATGATGGACAGAATGTGGATCAATGTCACACATTCACCCCAGTCAAAAGATCTGGGCCCAAATCCATCGTTTTTCCACTCCACACCACCCTGGGTTAGACAATGACGATATGCAAATCAGCGCTGACCCTGTGCCCCATGGGAACAGTCCAGTCCGAACTACAAAAGCCATGTCCTTCCCAGAACGGAAACAAGCATCCGAGGACCGGCCCGGTTTCGAGGTAACACCTCTCATCAGCCCGGCTAGCTTGCTTCCAGTGGTGTGGAGTGCCTGGGACTCACGTCTGAGCATCCCCAGTACACTTAGAGCGGTTACTGCAAAAACAACAATGATGGACAGAATGTGGATCAATGTCACACATTCACCCCAGTCAAAAGATCTGGGCCCAAATCCATCGTTTTTTCACTCCACACCACCCTGGGTTAGACAATGGCGATATGCAAATCAGCGCTGACCCTGTGCCCCATGGGAACAGTCCAGTCCGAACTACAAAAGCCATGTCCTTCCCAGAACGGAAACAAGCATCCGAGGACCGGCCCGGTTTCGAGGTAACACCTCTCATCAGCCCGGCTAGCTTGCTTCCAGTGGTGTGGAGTGCCTGGGACTCACGTCTGAGCATCCCCAGTACACTTAGAGCGGTTACTGCAAAAACAACAATGTTACCTCGAAACCGGGCCGGTCCTCGGATGCTTGTTTCCGTTCTGGGAAGGACATGGCTTTTGTAGTTCGGACTGGACTGTTCCCATGGGGCACATGGTCAGCGCTGATTTGCATATTGCCATTGTCTAACCCAGGGTGGTGTGGAGTGGAAAAACGATGGATTTGGGCCCAGATCTTTGGACTGGGGTGAATGTGTGACATTGATCCACATTCTGTCCATCATTGTTGTGTTTGTAGTTACCGCTCTAAGTGTACTGGGGATGCTCAGACGTGAGTCCCAGGCACTCCACACCACTGGAATCAAGCTAGCCGGGCTGAAGAGAGGTGTTACCTCGAAACCGGGCCGGTCCTCGGATGCTTGTTTCCGTTCTGGGAAGGACATGGCTTTTGTAGTTCGGACTGGACTGTTCCCATGGGGCACAGGGTCAGCGCTGATTTGCATATCGCCATTGTCTAACCCAGGGTGGTGTGGAGTGGAAAAACGATGGATTTGGGCCCAGATCTTTGGACTGGGGTGAATGTGTGACATTGATCCACATTCTGTCCATCATTGTTGTGTTTGTAGATGCCATATTATATGCTAGGAATGTAGAGGTAGTTTTAATCCCCCTGCCCTATTATGTACTAGGGCCTTACCGGCGAGGTCATGGCGATCACAGGGATACCCCAACCCATAGTGTACCCTAGGGTATGTAGGTGTTTTCACTGTATTCTAAGTGTCTTTCAGCATAGCACTGGCTCCGGGCCTGATTAGGCAGAGCCCAGGGTCAGTCAGAGTCAGTTACCACAAGTACCAGTCAGCAAAAAGTTGGGGGTGCCCAGGGCACAGGATGACTTTGCAACAAGGCCTCTTTATGCACCTTTGTTTGTTCTTTGTGCATATCTCTTGCTTCTTTTTGTACCTTTCTTCCTCTTTCTGGGCTTCTGTTTTCTCTTTCTGTATTGCTCTTGCTTCTTTCAGGGACGTTATAGTTAGAAATGAGCATTTAAAAAACTTTACAAATTCACAAAAAAAAACATAGGTTTCAGGGACATTATAGTTAAAAATTAGCATTTAAAAAACCATGGAAATTCACAGAAAAAAACATAGGTTTCAGGGACATTATAGTTAGAAATTAGCGTTTAAAAAATCTCAGAAATTAACTGAAAAAACCTCAGGTTTCAGGTACGTCATAGTTAGTTGGACATTTCACTCATACAAAACCAGAGAAATTTGGCGGTTTTAGTTAGTTGAGCTAATATATATATTCTTTTCTCCACAGTTTAGTCCAAAGAATAACGAGAGTGAGCCCAGATTTTGTGCCAATTTGTCGGTGATTTATTTATTAATCACACCAGCCATCCGCCATAACGCGTTTCACCTCCCAAACGAGGCTTGATCACATGATGTTAATTGAAACAAACAAAGGTCTTAAATACACAAAATTGTGGGAGCGACATTGCGCTTAAAGTGATATGTGCATTGAGTGAACTTCCAACTACTGCAAAACTAGTACAGAAAGCGGCAATAAAGGAATTAGAAAATACATGATTGAGGGCAAGTGCCCAACATATTCAAATCAAGTTCATTAATGTTCAACGGTATAGGGGACATTTTCATCGCTTTGCTACATAATTAGATTCATCAATCAAAAACATTCAATATCAATTGATAATCAGTTGTTACAAAATCAGTCTATCAAAAATATATATATATATATTAACATTATACCACATATGTACAATTTAATATACACGAGAATGTGCTACAAAAATATATATCTTTCCAATCCAAAAAAACTATATACACCTGATCCCTATTTACATATGTACACATACGTCTCGTCATCTGTGAGCCTCAGTATAGGAACCTCCAAATGCATGTGCATTCCTGCAACGACCTAGACTTAAGAATCATTCAAATAATGCAATTGATATTAAATAAAAGTGTAAAGCTAAAGGCCCCTATATCGATGTTGATTACAAAATGATCAAATCAGCACTACACTTTAGTTAATGTGTAAGACCCTTGCTAGCAGCTGTGAATTACAATTCAAAAAGAAATATAAAGTGCCCTTGTTGCCTAATAATTAGAAAAAATATATAAAAGAAAAAGTTACTCTTTCACAGAAAAAGAGGAGGAAATGCTGGGGAAACCCGGAGGGTAAGTTCCACTTACAAGTAGATAATGTTAGCTGATACTCAAATAGATATCCTACATTTACAAAAACATAAGTGGAAAAACGCATGACCAATAAGACAGCCTGGGAGGTCATATTATCCTAAGAAATTACAGATCAGAGATTTTGCATGCCCAAATAATAGTGGCATATATATAGAGGCATATGTACAGTTATTAAAGGATATTAAGGATTACTGACTCTTGAGACAAGTATGAAGATCCTCTGGATCATTCAGTCCCATTGGACTCTTGCTATTCATCTCTAAAATATATCTTGTCTCAAGGAGACGAAGTTTACCTTCTCTATCCCCTCCACGTTTAAGAGGTAAAACCATATCCACTAGGTAATACTGTAGAAAACTGGGGTCGTTGTTGTGTATTGCCTCGAAGTGGCGTGCCACAGGGTATGCTTGATCCTTACTGACTATGGCTCTGAAATGCTGGAGAATGCGTTTATGTGCCACTGGACAAGTACTGCCCACATAGCTCAAGCCACATGGGCATTGTAGCACATAAACCACAAACTCCATCTTGCATGTCAGCCTTTTCATGATGGGAATCGGATGTTCTCTGAAAGGACTATTGTAATGGGTCTTATTTACTCCATATTTGCAAGCTTTACAGAAAGCACATTTTCTAAAACCGGTACTGAGGGCCTCCCATGTCCCTGATATGGTGGTTTCCAGGGTATTGCTCACCAGTGCATTCTCCATTGATGGAGATTTGCGAAAAGTAATCTCAGGTCTGGGTGAGACATTGCTGCCAATTATAGGATCTCCCCTTATCAGATTCCAGTTTTTAAGAAAAATCTTTTTGATCTCCAAATGCTGCCTACAAAACGGAACTATAACTCTAGAGTTGACATGTAGGTTATTGGGAATCTCTATGGGTTCATTGCTCTTAGGTGTTAGAGCCACCTCTCTAGTAATGGAATTAGTTTTTCTTATCGCTACCTGAAGAATGTTATCACTGTAGCCCCTTTCTAAAAAACGTTTCCTACATTCCTGTTGTGATATCTTAAATTCAGCATCCGTGCTGCAAATCCTTCTTATTCTTAGCATCTCCCCATATGGGATGCTATTGATTAAGTGGCGCGGATGCTGACTGGCGGCATGGAGAACTGTGTTGCCTGCTGTGTCCTTTCTGTGTAACCTGGTTTGCAAAAGATGATCTTCGACATAGATCTGGACGTCAAGAAAATTTACAGTGATTTCATCTACATGAGAGGTAAAATGCAGATTATATGAGTTGACATTTACTTGTTCCACAAACTGCTCTGCATCAGATTTCCCACCCTTCCAAACAAAGAAGAGGTCATCGATGTACCTCAAATATAGTACAACATGTGAGTTCATAATGTCACCAAGTGTACCCATAAGGACCCGCTCCTCCTATAGCCCCATATGAAGGCATGCAAAACTTGGGGAGAAGCAGGCCCCCATGGCGACCCCTCTCAGCTGTTGGTATGCCTGCCCATTGAAAAGGAAATAGTTCTGTTCCAGACAGAGTCTTAGCATGTCCAAGAGCATACGGTTGTGATTAGAACAAAAGTCTGGTCGTTTCGACAAGTAATAGTTAACTGCCCCAATCCCATCTCGATGTCTAATGGACGTGTATAGGGCAGTGACATCCAAAGTCATTAAAATATAATCATCTCTCCATGCCAGGTTATTGAGTTTGCAAATGAAGTCAGTAGTGTCTTTTACATAGGATGGTAATGTTGATACCCATTCCTTCAGAAAAAAATCTATGTACTTGGAGATGTTTTCGGTTGCACTATTTATTGCCGAAAGTATTGGTCTTCCTGGTGGTGAGGAAATGTTCTTGTGAACTTTCGGCAACAAGTACAGCGTTGGTATAACGGGACAATCCTTTTTGAGGAATTTAAATTCATCATTCGTAATTAGACCTGCACTTTTCCAAGCCACCAGTTTAAGATTTAATTCAGACCATGCGGTTTTGATTGCCATGGGGTTGCTCTTTTTGTAGCAGTCCAAATCACTGAGCTGTAGTTCAGCTTCTTTTATGTAATCGTCCCGATGCCATAAGACGATATTCCCCCCTTTGTCCGCCTCTTTCACAATTATATTCTTATTAGTCTTGAGTTTCTTTATAAGGCTGTTATATCGTGATTTTGTCTACTCAGAACAGCGTGTTTTTTGTTTGTGGCTGTGTACAGATTCTTCAGATCTTTGATGATGAAATCTTGATACAGGTCTATATTGTCGTGGGTCATAATTGGAAAAAAGGTTGATTTTTTCTTAAACGGTGTTGTTATTGGAGTGTTATTTCTCTCTCCGTCATTTTGCTGAGATGATAAATTCTCCCACCCCTCTTGTTGTTGCAAACTCCACAATTCATTGAAGGTTGTATTTGCTCCAACTGAGTGTAGTGAGGGACTGGCTGCCTCTGCAGTCTCACGTTCTTTGTACGGATGCGTGAATTGAATTGAATTGAAAAGGTTCTTCTATAGCGCATGGCTACTCGAGAGCATCCCAGCGCTTGATAGTTAACCAGACGGAGAGAGAGAGAAATAAAGATCTGACGTAGACTGGGCGAATTTAGTTATGTGTTGGGAAACAGAATAGTTTTTATCTTTTTCCGAAAGACAGTCAAACTGGGCTCTAAGCGAAGTGGAAGAGGGAGGGCATTCCACAATCTAGCTGCATTACGCGAGAACAGGCGGTCCCCTGTTCGAGCTCTGTAGGTCCTGGGGATTGTGAGGAGGTTTTGCTGTTTTGAACGGAGATCCCTAGATGGTCTGTATGGTATGACCATGTCTTTTAAGATGGGAGGGCCATTCCCATAAAAAGTTTTGTGGACCAGACAGAGAGATTTAAAATGCACCCGCTCCTTTATGGGGAGCCAGTGCAAAGTCCTAAGTGATGGTGCAGCTGATATGCGGTGACTGGTTCCGGTAAGTAGTCTTGCTGCGGAATTCTGGGCGGTCTGAAGTTGTCGTATAACTGAAATGGGGGCGCCCAGATAGAGTGCATTCCCATAGTCCAGCCTTGATAAAATAAGCGACTGGACTATGGGTTTTTTTGCAGCTTCTGGTAGCTGAGGGAGGATTTTCCGAATTGTTTTAGTTAAGCCAAAGCAAGTGGCTACAGTCTTTCTTGCCTGTATTTTGAGAGACAGTTCCGTGTCAAGCCAGAAGCCAAGGGTTTTTATTTCAGATTTTGGAGTGGGCCCGAGACCCATACAGGGAGGCCACAAGATGGTGTTGTTAAAAGTGGCTTTCCTTCCCAGCAGCATTAGCTCAGTTTTTCCCCCATTTAATTTCAGGTGGGATGCATCCATCCATTTCGCCACCGCCTCCAGGCAGCTACGTAGATTGTTTGGGGGGTGGTCCACCCCATTTAGAGAGACCACTAACTGAGTATCGTCAGCATAGCTTATCAGCTGGATTCCAAAAGGGGCTACAACCTCCGCTAAAGGTGCCATATATATGTTAAACAGTGTGGGGCTAAGGGAAGATCCCTGTGGTACCCCACACTGCAATGGCACGGGGAGGGAGCAGTTGGTATCTGAGAAGACCCTGAAGATTCTGTCACTAAGAAAGGACCGAAGCCATTCAAGGGCCTTGCCCATGACTCCAATCCTCTCGAGGCGAGCCAGAAGGACACGGTGATTAACCGTGTCAAAAGCGGCACTGAGGTCCAGGAGGATGATGGCCGCGCTGCCACCTGCGTCCAAAATCCTCCTGGAATCCTCGACCACTCTTAACAAGGCTGTCTCGGTCCCTTGTCCCTTTCGGAATCCGGTTTGGGTAGGGTGTAGCAAGTCATAGGTCTCCAGGTATGATGCTAGTTGTTTATTTACCCATTTTTCGGTAAGCTTACTGATACCGGGAAGGAGGGAAATTGGGCGATAGTTTGAAAAATCGTCGGGATTAAGGTTTGGTTTTTTTAGCAAGGCCTTTACCATGGCCAGTTTCCAATCTTGTGGTACCACACCAGATTCCAGTGAGGCATTTACAAGATTAATGATATAATTGTTTACATAGGGTGAGGCGAGTTTTAGGATAGCCATAGGTGCAGGATCAAGAGGAGAACCACTTTTTATGGAATTGAAAAGAGCGGGAAAGAGTTCGCTATTAAGCGGGAGGAAAGATGCCAGGCGGAGTGAGGTGACGTTTGAAGCATCCATCAGCAGCTGGTTTGGTTCAGTTACAGGAAGGGGGGGAGAGAGAGAAGAATGTTTTTAATTTTTGTAGAAAAAAAACTTGCAAGTTCATTGCAACGCACACCAGATTCCTCTGGAGAGAGTTCGGGGGAAGGTGGGTCGGGGGCTTTTATCAGTGTCTTTACTATTCTGAACATTTCTCTAGGGGCATTAGCAGAAATTTCAATTTTTTCAGCATAGTAGATGGATTTAGCTGTATTAAGGGCGGATTTATATTTTTTTATGGATGATCTATATATAATTTTCTTCTCTTTGTCGAAATGTTTTCGCCATAGCCTTTCTTCTTTTTTGCATTCCTGCTTGAGTAGCCTGAGATCTGAGTTGAACCAGGGCTGTTTATTGGAACTTTTTTTGTGTGCGATTTCTTTTTTGGGGAGCACTTTGTCCAATGACAGCTCAATCCAATGATTAAAATCTGCGTTAGCCTTTTCGATGTTTTGATTGGCCAGAGGTTCGCTCTGCTTTAGCGATTCAATCCAATCACCGGATTCCAATTTTGTCCAGCATCTATTTAAAATTTTGTGGGAAGATTTTTTTTGGATGGGTCTGGTAATTTTCCATGAGAAGGGAATCACCATATGGTCAGACCAAGGGATCCGGTATGGATCATCTGCGGACAAGTGTAGAACATTGGAAAAAATAGGGTCTAGGAGATTCCCTTTGAGGTGGGTGGGAAGCTGAACGATCAGATTAAGATGACAGATGGCTAGATCTTTAATTAATTCCTGTGCAGTAGTATCCAGGGGGTTATTAAAGTGGAGGTTCATGTCTCCTAGCACAATAAAATTGGAGACCTTGCTGGCCGCATCCAGGGTGGCTTCAATTAGTCCTTCTGCGAATTGACCTATCAAGCCGGGGGGGCGATAAATTAGAAAGCCCGAGAGAGAAACTTCTGAGGATTGTGCAATGGAGAATTGTATACTCTCACAATCTGGGATAGGGCAATCGATCAGGCGACAAGCTAGGTGTTCCCTGTACACAATAGCAATCCCTCCACCAACCTTCGGTCCTCGATCCTTATGTTGGATCAAATAACCAGATGGTAAGGCACGGACGATATCGGGACCAGATGACAGTCCAAGCCACGTTTCTGTTAAAAAAAGAATATCCAACTGGGAATTTTCGATTAGTAGAGCAACTTCTGTGGCATGCTTTGGTAGAGAACGGCAGTTAACCAAAGCCATATTTAGGACAGCCTCTCCTTTTGTATTTTTGGTGCCAAGAGTGGTATTAATGGTGGCCTCCGTTATCCTAAAGGGACAGTGTATGCAGGAGAGACAGCCGGAATCGACGTTAACAGAGTGGCAACATTGGGGTGGGGGTTTCCCTTTCAATGAAAGGAGTGTCGAGCGGGAGTATAATGGGGGGCATAGGGTGAAAGTGCCAGGGGACATGGCCCTAAGTCCCGACAGGTCACGAACGGGCACAAACGGGCATGACTCTGGCACGACTCCGGCGCAGGTCCGGCGCGTCCGCAGTACGCGTCCGCTGCGCGGAGTCGTGACCATTCTTTTTATGGCGCTGCTAGAGCGCGCGATTGGCCTGGCCCACACTCAATATGGCCGCCAATACCGAAGCTCTACCGAGGGCGGTTCAGGGAAGGGGGAGGTCACAGAGCGCTCAAGAGCGCTGAGGGGTCTCTTGGTCTGAGCGCTTAGTGGTCAAGCGCTGTCAGGCCCGCTGAGAGCAATTTAAAAGTGCTATTTGTAATCAAGCACACACAGTACAAACACATTACACAATGTTAAAAAACGCTTCTTAGTCAAGCAGCAATGTAAACAATGTGAACAGAATAAAAACGCTACTTCAAAGGTGCGATGATACTTACTCAGTTTAAGCTTTCTAATGAAATGAAAAGTGTCCATTCTAAGGTTTGCATAGTTCATATTGCTGGGGGGGCAGTAAGACAGACGAAGGCTTAGGATTTGTTTTTCCTTGTCGCTCAGAATAATGTCTGTCAAGTTTACAATTGTTGTGCTGACGTCGATGGTTGGGTTTGAAACCTGTTCCAATATATATATATATATATACATATATATGTATATATATATATATATATATATATATATATATATATATATATAAATGATGTATATGATGAGAGACCTAAAAACCTTCGAGAGAAGATGCAGACTCGCAGAATACTTTTACAATAATTCTAATGTTGGTCTTCCAAGCTACCTTCCAGATCCATTTAAGAAGTTCCGCCATCCCAAATCATGGACGCCTCAATGTGGTAGAAATCCTGTTCTTGATACATACATTTTATCCATCAACAAACACATCAAGGAATCAACACCTAAAAGGATTTTTGATAACATCAGCAAAGTAGAAAGAAAAGCTCTCCACCTCCTTCAACAGAGAATGGATGTCATTATAAAACCGGCAGACAAAGGTGGTGCAGTGGTTGCCATGAAAGTAAGTGATTATATTGAGGAAGGAATGAGACAACTAATGGATACCAACACTTACAAACTTTTAGAAACTGATCCCACTGAAGATTTGAACAAAGAAATTAAAAACATGGTTGTAAGGTACAGGTGCTTAAACCTCATTGATGAAACAACAGCAGATATACTTGTTCATCCCCAACCAAGACCTGGGAGATTTTATATGCTTCCCAAAATTCACAAAATGAACAATCCTGGCCGTCCAATCATCTCTGGCAATGACACCGCCACTGAGAGACTATCTTTATTTGTTGACCTGCACCTCCAGCCCATTGTACAGGAACTTCCATCATTTGTTAAAAATACCAGTCACTTCCTTCAGATTATTGAAAAATTAAACCAAACCTACACATTTGATGATGATACTCTTCTGGCTACATTTGATGCTACATCATTATACACCAATATACCACATGAGGATGGGCTTATGGCATTATCTGAAGCTCTTAGTAAAAGAACTGTGAAAAAACCATCAACAAATGTGCTTACCAACTTTGCTAGAGTTATCCTTAAATGCAACAATTTTACATTCTATCTGCAGATACAAGGTACTTCCATGGGTACTCGGATGGCTCCATCCTATGCAAATATCTTCATGGGCAAACTAGAGAACAGTATACTTGCTACTTCTAGCAGTCAGTCAAAGCACGCTTTATTCGATTTTCAAAAAAACCATAAAAAGCACATACAATACATATACATTAAAATCACAATTCATAATTAAATATTACAACAAAATGACATATAATTTTACTAAGCTACATCACGTCAGATACTAATAAAAGATACCTTATTTACAATAAAATGTTCAGTGGGGCTCGTTTTTTCCTAAAATGAAAGGCTTCTGCTAGGAAACTGGCCACACTAAAGGTAATATAGATGTTGCCCAGCATCTGAAGGTAAAGTAAGGCAGGTCTAACTTGAATAAAACCCGCCTCCCTCAGCACGGGTAATAGATGTTTTTCCCTAGCAGCAGAATAAAACTCACAGAACATCATAAAATGCATGGTATCCTGCTCAGAAAATTTATCACAGTCACAAGGGGGTGCATCCTTCGAATCATTCCATGAAGGATAATGACCTAAAGAGAATTGGATTAGATTGAACCTAAATCTTGTTAATAAAAATCTGTGAAGGGGTCTTGTGACAAAGTTCAAATATGGTTCCAGGGTTGGGGTAGTAATTAACATGGCATGAACTCTTATGGATGGTTTCATCATTTCCCTCCCCTCTCAACTAAGGCGGGCCCTTTCTGTAAAATGGACTTTAATCCACTTTACATCCTCTCTCTTGATGTTGCGAGGAGATGAGAAAAGTTCCACTCTACCCAAGGCTGAAAAAGTAGTTTTTAAAAACTTCAACCAGGGTATTTTCATGGCGTGGTCCAAAGACATGACGTCCTCCAGAATAAGATGGTTTAAAGTTAATTCTGGATTCAGCCATGTCCTAGCCCAAAGTAAGAGAGGTGCCAAATTCAGCTTATCTGTGATATAACCCAAACCTACTTCCTCATGAATAGAGAATGTGGGGGTCGATTTTGGCACTGAGAGCAATGTTCTAATTAGCCTGTTTTCTACCCTTTGGATGTTTTCTTGGGTAACATAACCCCACAGGGCAGCCCCATAGGAGGCAATGGGAATGCACTTGGTGTTATAAACCTTCAAAAGTGCTTCCATTGGCCTGGCCCCCAACCTTTTGGTGAAGCCCAGCAACGCAGTTGTTGACCGTGCCAGGGCTAAACTCTTTGCCTTTAGCTGTGGGGCCCAAGACCCCCTTTGTCAAAAAGGACCCCCAAATAGGGAAAAACCGGGACCCTGGAAACCACCTCCCCCTTACATTTAAAGGTTTTAGATTTTAATTTCCCTCTCTGCTTCCCCACTATCATAGTGTGAGATTTTTTCGCATTTACTTTCAGGTCGAGTTTTTCCATAAAGGAGCCAAAACAATCCAGTAATGTCTGCAGACCGATGCCTGTACGGGCAATCAGTACCGCATCATCTGCGTATAGGAGGGCCGGAATCGGCTGACCTCCCACCCGCGGCACATCTGCACCCCCTTCCTCCAACTGTTTTTCCAACCCATTTATATAAATGGTGAAAAGGAGGGGGGCCAGGATACACCCTTGGCGGACCCCTTTCTCTGACCTGAAAGTCCCCGTACATCTCCCCTCATTTGTGACCCTTACTTTGGCAAATAACTCCTGGTGTAGAGAGGCTAAAAAAGCAACCAAGGAAGAGTCTATCCCCATCTCGAGTAGGATTGACCATAATTTGGACCTATTTACCAAATCGAAGGCCGAGGAGAGGTCCATAAAAGCCAAGTAAAGGGAACCCTCCCCGGCCACCACGTATTTGGCAATTAGAAGGTGCAAATTCAAACATTGGTCCAGGGTGCCTCGTTTCTCCCTAAACCCATATTGTATGTTTGATAGCCCTCCGCAGGTCTCCAGATTTTCCCTGAGCTTAGCCAATAAGACTCTGCCCAAGATCTTAATGGCAGAGTCCAGAAGGGAAATGGGTCTATAACACCCCGGGTCATCGCGTTTTCCTTTTTTTAAAAATTGGCACTATGATGGAGATTGCCTAGGTATTTGGAAACACCTTATCATTTGCTGCCCTAAAGACTTTAGTTAATATCTTTGACCAGGTTTTCGGAGAGTATCTATATAGGTCCGCAGGTACACCATCAGCTCCCGGGGCCTTATTTTTAGATGTCTCCAAAATGGCCTTTAAAACTTCCTCCTCTGAAAATACTATCGGGGGGGCGGCCTGCGCTATCAATTGGCAATGCTGGACTATACCATTCTTCTCGCTATAGATATCTTTAAAGTGACCCACCCACTTCTCGTCTGGGATGACACAGTCGGTGGCTACATTTAATTCATCTGCAAAGAAAGGATGATTAATAATTTCCCAGAATTTTTTGCTGTCACGTAGGACATCAACAGAAAGCAGTCTATCCCACGCTTCACTTTTAATTTCATCTTTCCTTCCCTTTAAAGTCTTTTTATATTCTCTCCTCAAGCTGGCAATAAGCAGCCTGTCCCTTGGTACAGCTTTCAGTGCATGCAATAACCGGGTATGTATCCGTGAACAATCAGCATCAAACCATCTTGACATACTAGGCATTTTCTTAGAGGGCATAACAGTCAAATCCATCATGACTTGGGCACATATGGATTCAAAGGCTTGAACAATTGAGCTATTAGAGGCCTCTTGATCCAGACATACCTCTATTTCTCCCTCAATTTTAGGCAGTAAAATTGACATAAATTCTTCTGGGATCACCTTGCCCCACTTGAGCCTTCTCCCTTGGTCAGAGGGCACGGGTATTGCCTGCACCTGTAGGCAGCCAGACCCCATTCGTTTAAACTCCCCCCAACTCATCTTCATTACCACAGGATTATGATCACTGTAAGGTGACAGAGTTGTTCTATAAATTACTACCTGTGATAGAAGCACCGGCGTGGCAAATATGTAATCAATTATAGTTCCTTGCGGAGATCCTTTGTATGTAGGGACTCTTTCCCTCCCATCTGTATTTAGGGGTTCGTAAAGGTTAAAACTGGCCATTAGAACCTCCAGGGCCTCACCAGATTTTGTATGTTCAAAATGGGGTATGGATGTTCCAGTAGGTCCTGAATGTTCACCCAAGTGACAGGGAAAATTGCATAAATGCGTATTAAAATCACCTAACACGATGAGCTCAGATACAGTGTGCTTACTAAGACTGAAATTATATAAGAATGTCTCTAGGTGTGCAATGTGATCAGTATCCATTGCCCTCTCCCAGGAATTATAAAAATTAAGTAATAAAACTGAATGGGTCGAAGAAACAATCCATTCTACAATTAATAGATTAGGGGAACCTGAGTCCAGCTGTTTAAAAGACCCTGCGAGGTTATGTGAAAAGAAAAAAATTAAACCCCCTTTAGCTCTCCCTGCTTGACTGGGTATCGCTGGGACAAAGAATGTAACAAAACCATCCAACCAAACATCACATGAAGTTTCCCAGGATTCTTGTAACGCTATGACATCGAAAGAAGTGATACAATTAATCCATAGCGGGTCATCCTTTTTAGCTCTTAATCCAGCAATATTCCAACTAAGGAATTTACATAAGGCCGTGTCATTCTCCTGCATAGGCCCGGAAACAGAGGCAATTGGGGAACACAATCCGGTACTAGACACTCGCCTCGCTTCAGACCTATTAACAGGGGGCCCGACCGTCATTCACAATCGTCTAACCCAGAGAACGCTTCAAACCTATTCGAGGTTTCAAAAGGGGTGAAAGGCAACAAATGATTCATTCCACCTGCACTTTGTGAGTGGTCCATACCTCTATAGGTATTTCTGTTCTCCCTATGTGGTACAGTATTCCATGCAAATGGGTTAGGCATTTTGTGGTTCGGATCCTGCCACATATGTTGATTATTAAACATTCCGGGAGGATTATTAAGAGGACCAAAAGGTACCCCAACGGATGTTATTGCAGGCACCTGGGGTCTAGGATAGAAGTAGGTTAAATCACAGGGGACAATAAGTGAGCCAGTGGTCCTTGGCATCCAATTAAGGATGTGTGTCACTGCCCCTGGATCTCTAAAATGTATAATTATTAAATCCCCCTCTATATCCTTTACTCTACTCCCCAACCAGGGGAGTCGCCTTACATGAACTATCTCATTGTTAATGAAACATGGGAGCGGTCTATGTTGCCCCAGCCAATGTATGGTTTTATTTTTTAATTGGCTAAACCCTTCCCTCTTGTTGTCTGCCAACCTGGGGACTCCCGTAAGTACCACCACATAGGGGTCTGCCTCTGGTGGTAGTTCAACATGGCGAACCCTCTGGTTCCCTACCTTACCCGGGTATACTTTTCCACCTACCTCATGATTATTTCTAGCAACCACTGTACTAACCCCTTTATAGGTGTTCTTATTACTAGTTTGGGAGGGCTGACGCACTGCCTTAGATGGATTTACCCCTTGGTCGGTACTACTGACAAGGTTACTTGGAGGCTTTAAAACCAAACCACTGGTATGGCTACGATACATTGATGACATATTTATAATATGGAATGCAGGAAGTAGAACATTGGAACAATTTACAGCTAATATCAACAATATCCATCCTACCATCAAATTTACCAGCAGCAATTCCAAACAGAAGCATCATCTCCCTTTTCTGGATGTGCTAGTCACCATTCATGAACACAAAATTACAACTGATCTGTACCACAAGCCTACAGATGCTCATTTGTATCTAAACTGGACTTCATGTCACCCTCATCACACTAAACTGAGCATCATCTACAGCCAAGCACTCAGAATAAGACGCATCTGCAGCAATGAGGAAACCTGTAAAGACCATCTACAGGATCTATCTTGCTACATTATTTAGAAGGCGAGGCTATCCTCTCCATATCATACAGCAACAAATAGAAAAGTCTTTGCAGTTACCCAGAGAAGCACTTATTTGGAATACCAATGCCAGAAACAAAAGTGACAGAACTCCATTTGTAGTTGACTATCATCCATCAGCTCCCAACTACAGAAATATAATGCAAAAAACATTTCCCTTACTGTCCACTTGTGAAAAATTGCAAAAGGTTTTTACAAAACCGCCAGTCATTGCTTACCGCAGAGCTCCAAATTTACGATCTCTTATTGTGAGAGCTGAACTCAAGCAAGCTGTAACAAATGCAGGGGTTCATTGCTGTGACTCTAAAAGGTGCATCACGTGTGAATACCTTTTACAAACATCATCGGTTACTAGTTATGTTACCAGAAGGACCTATGCAATAAGGCAGCATCTTACATGTCGCTCAGCATGCATTATTTATGTGATTCAGTGCCAACGGCAAAGCTGTAAAAAACAATATGTAGGCCAAACAATGAATGACCTCCGCACACGATTCAGGAACCACAAATCAGCAATAATTAATAAGAAAATTGACCAGCCTGTAGCCAATCATTTTAACCTTGTGGATCATTCACTATCAGATTTGAAGATTTTACCCGTGGAACATGTCTCAAAGGAAGAACTACTGGACTCCAGGGAAAACTTCTGGATGTACCGTTTAAAATCATTGCATCCAGATGGACTGAACATTACTGACAATACATCCTGATTACTGCATATCTCAAGAACTCTCAGGACTGCATTGATTCCACATTCCAAATGGAATCTTCACTCATGATGCTTTTTGAAAATTCAGCTGTGTCATCTGTGCAGCCACTGAGCTTACCATCTTGAAACTACCTGAGGAAGGCGGAAGCTGAAACGTTGTAGTGGAAATATATTTTTGTTCTTTGGTGAATATATCTGTTTGAGTCACTTCTTTCTTGGATATATATATATATATATAAATATATATCTTCAATGACTTTTCTTGGAACTTCAACTTCCTGTGACATTGTTTCTGCCACATGGCGCCTCCTAAGTTCTGTGATAGGGGATCTTGCAATCTGTTTGATATAAAAGGAGTGTCCCAGGTACCCACACTGTTCCCATTTGCATGAAAACAGCCACCAACCCCACTGACTTTGCATCTATCCCAAACACTTCCAATATGCTAAAGCATTACGTTAAACGATTAAGCTTCGAAAGGGAGGCTGCAGGCCATTTGAATAATTATCAGAATGAACAAAATATATTTTGGGGGCTACCTTGCCCCCTCCCTTTAGAACCAGGTTTGGGAGGGATGAGGGCATATTGACGTTGAAGCGTTCTCCATGCCTTTATTCGGGGCATCAGTAAGGGAAGAATGCGAGATTACTCTGTTCTGAAGCATCAATAGCTCCGCTCTGGTCACCATTCAAGTTTGCAGAATGGAGGACGCATTGACACTCTCCACTTACCGAATGATTTATAAAATTATATTCCAACTCTCTCTGGTCTGACTTTTCTATAATCTAATATTTTAAAAAGCAATGACTTCAAAATAACTCAATTTTCAGCAGTCTGCTGGGACTCGTTATGCATCAAGCAGGATCCGCCCAAGGGCATGGCTTAGTCAGTGGGACTAGGGGGTGCGAGCTTCAGATTTTTCGACAATTACGCTGGCATATCATGTTAATCATTATATGAGAAGGAGTGCATGAGGGGGACATAAGGGCCAGTCGAAAGGAAAAGTACTGCGGATTGTGAGGGATACATAAACACAGTATTTTGTAAAATATCCATATTTTAAGACCTTCAAAACAGATGACAGCGAGTGTGCGTATGTGTTTTCTGTGGGTGAATATTTTAAAATCCCAGGTGAAATCCGACAGACCCCTGTCAATGCCCAACTGAAAGCTCCGGTACCTAACAGTTGTCTAAATAATCATTTATTGGGAGGATGCAACATCCCAAACACCTCCCTAAGATATGCCCATGATCCCACCCAGTGGCGTAATAAAACTTGAGGGGGCTCCCCTGCAAAGTATATGGAGGGGCCCAACCTGGGGTCAGTCAGGAGCTCGCAGGCCAGGGTGCTGTGCTGAGGCTCCTGCGGGGGCCCATGTTATGCCACTGATTCCGCCGCAAATCCCCAGACCAGTGCATTGATTCTACTCTTGTGTAATTACAGTCACCACCATCCCAAGTGCAAAGCGGGTTTGAAGGCGTGTAGCGGCGCTTGATGGCGGGGGCCCTGTGTGTGTCAAGGTGACCCAGAGCAGGTGAGGGGCAGATGTATGTGGAAGGAGTATAGCTGCATTTGCTTAGTTAGAGCCATGTTCAAATCTAATTTGTGTGCCCGCTCTCTTTCATACTTAATTATCTGTGTGTAACACACTTTGGAGGAGCAACTGGAGGCGGGGAAGGTTAAGAGGCTCCACCGGAGGAAAACCAAACCAAATGAGGAAATGGGTATCTGCAGCCTTCTGAAAAAGTGTTCAGGCACACTTTTCTTTGGAGTTAGGTCGAAGGGAGAATATGACAGCATGCTCCTGCACCCCTCTCAAAGGCAGCACCCTGGGCGTGGGCCCAGCTTGCCTCTGCTCAAGGCCGGCGCTGGGAAGGAGGAAGCAGGGAAAAAATTGATGAATTGTCATATTAATGGCAGGGGAGGTGCGTCAATAGAGACAGGGGGTGTTGACCCCCTGAACTCCCCACTGCATCACAGCAATTCAGTGGGACAACCTGAGGCTGTGTTAACTGGACTGCACATGTCAGATTGGCCAGTGTTTTCACTGTGGTAGCTGAAAGGCAACTGAATAGCAGAGGCAGAGCCCCGTAGGTGTTCAATGGAGCTCTGTGTTTGCCTGCTCCAGCCAATACTAGCACTGCTCTTATGCTGTCTAGCATCGTAAGCAGCAAGAGAGCAGTGCTGGGATTGGCTCGGATGTTATTATCCAGTAAGCAGTGCGAGGCAGGAGGTACTTTGGGGGTACATGCGCTGCAGGAGATCATCAAGCAAAGTACGTTTTTTAAATGTTTAATGTGATTCTTTTGTGCCCCACCATTTTTAAAATGTAGCAGGTACCACTGATTAATGACACTTCTTCATGGTGAGCTTAGCGGGGCAGTGGCTGAGTGGTGATACCAAAAACCAACATCAGGGGAAGCCTGGAGTGGAACAAGTGTGCAAGTGTTAGCAAAGCAACCGCATCCTCCAGTTCTGCTTACATGATTGTTGCTTCTGGGACTTATTTTTTATTTTTAATGTTATTTATATAGTGCACACACCTAGTGACAATGGTAATGGGCTAACAAAATAACAATTGGTATAGCAATGAAGATTGCCACAAGAAAAATACCTATGCAACCACTGGTGGCCATCGCTGGGCAGCATATCCATAGGGTGACAGAGCGGTCCTGGTTTTTCACCAGCTGTCCCAGCACATTTCAGCCAATTTTGCTCATGTCCCATTTTCAGTAGTCAATTCAAAATAGTGTGGGGCATGTTTTTGGCTTGAACAGCACGACTAGCTAGCAACTCTTATCAGAAAGCAATAGAATTAACTGGTAATTATACTGGGTTAAAATGCAACATTTAATCCCTTAGCATTGTCTGTGTATTTATGTTGATGTGTGCTGTCACTCTGTGCCCCTTGATTGATGTAAAATCGCAGTCTTTCTTCTATTTTTGCGAAAATCTCAGTTTCCAAATCTGGTCACCCTACATATGCAGCACCTGCTTCACAGCAAGCATCCGATATCCGCCAAAGTCTGAGCTCGACTCGGAAACAGGGCAGCCGGCACTAGGGGTGGAAGGAACTCGTGGAATTTGACTTTGTAAAATTCTGCAGAGTTACATAAAAACTCTGCGAAATTCCGTGGAGTTCCCCAGTGGGCAGAAATAGGCCTGCCACGCTGCACGTGCTATGATTTAACGGCAGTAGCACGTTCTGCACTGAAAACAATCCGAGCGAATGGCAACGCGCGGTGTCCCAGAGGGCGCAGGTACTTGCATTGATTTTGATGCCACTCGAGTAGATTTTCTACTCGAGGGACAGCCTTGTGACAGTGAATGGTCGTGACCTCCTGCGTTAGAAAAATATATCTGGATGTCCTCCTAATGACCAGAAAAGCACGCTAGGGGATGTCAAATCTCAGACGCACTCACCGATTTACTGTTCAGGAGCCACGCGCGAGGAAAAATCAGCGCGAGGAAAAATCCGGGCACGCTGCGATTGCGGAATTTTGCTGGAACTTGCAAAACTGGCAAACTTCCATCAATTTCGTGGATGGAACGGAATATTCCGCCCACTTTTTCAGAGACACCGTCACCCTTCCGATTCAGCACCCTCGCTGTAGAGAGTCATTTCGGGAGGAATAGTCTTGGCAAAATTGTTTAGTGTATTGTAGGACACAAACCCCAAGGAGCCTCTCCTTGTACTTGGTTAAATAATCTTTTATTTAGCTCTTTTGTTTTAAAGGAGTGGAAATGCTGGCATTTCCACTTCAAAGCATTCTCCGCCCTTCCACAAGTTCTTTAATAAACAATTTATATGCTCCAAGAAATAAAAACACACAATCGTTTTTCTTTTGAAACAGCTGCCAAGTAATTCCTTGAATATTGTGATATCTGCCAGTACTGATTTTCCAGCATGTTGTATTTTGGGCTTGAAGATTTGCTGTTAACACTTCAAGCACGACCTAAACAAAACTGAAAATTCAAGGTCATATGGTCCAAAAAGCTACAACAGGCTGAAGGCATCACATGTGGCTTGAATCCAAATTGAGGCTCTTTTTTTAAATTGTACAAAGTGATGCAGACTATTTTGCAAACTGGCTGCATGTTTCACACTCACTTTTTTCACAATGTTCCCAAATAAGCATGACTGGCCATACGTTTTGGCTTCTAAAAAGTGAAAGATTTACACTGACGTTCATTAATACACAGCACATGGGTAGAAGCAGAGAAGGCTTCCACAGCACAAAGAATAGATGGAAGATAATTAGGACATTTTCTATTTCTTTTAGAGTTTTTAGCTTGATTTGTTTTACTGCTCATAACTAATATTTAGATCAAGGAAGGGGTCAGGCCCAAATGACTGGAGCCAGGTAGGGCCAATAATCAATCTCTACACAGGGGAAATACCTGGGATCCAACTTATTTTATAGAAAAGACCACATAATGGGCCCGATGTAGGTAATCTCGATTTACCTACTCTTAAATACCGAATCATACCAATTCGGTATTTAGGAGTAGGTAATTGGGATGTAGGTAATTTCACTTTTGAAATTACCAAATCGGAATGATTCGGTAATTACCGAATCGGTATTTACCGATTCGGTAATTGCCATTAATTCATATGGGCCTTGAGGCCCATAGGAATCAATGCCAATTACCGAATCGGTAAATACCGATTCGGTAAAATTACTGAATTTGCAAGGGGGACAGGGTGTCACTTTGACACCCTGTTGCACTCCTCAATTGTGCATGGGTGCACATGTTGCTGACATACATGCCCTTAGGGCATGTATGTCTGCAACATGGCACATTTTTTAAAGCAAAAAAAATGCTTTTTGAAGGGTTTTCATTATTTACCACCAACTTCTAGTTGGTGGTAAATAACGAATTCTTAAACCCTTGTAGCACTGATTACAGTTCTACCTACATGTTAAATTACAGATTCGGTAAAATTACCGATTCTGTAATTTAACATGCCCCTACATCTCAATATCCAAATACCGGTCGGAAACGGCCGAAAATCAGTATTTTTGGCCGTTTCCGACCGGTATTTGCCTACCTACATCGGGCCCTATATGCCTTTTGTGGTACGGGTTATATATTTACCCTCTTTTTTCTTTTTTCATTGTCTTTAATCACTTCAAAAAAGAAACTCTCTTATTTCCAAGAGAAACATTAAAAAGTTAAACCAAAATCAACATTAATCATGACCACATATATACATTAGATTAGACAAAACTAAATCTTAATTAAATGACAAACATACATTCAAAATTGCACAATATCTCATGTAAATCATGAATAAATCATGTGTGTTTATGTAATCCTTTTCAATTTATAGGATGAGCTACTATATATAACCCAACAAAGGACCAATTTACAACATTCATTCAATATAAGTGTCCTGATTTAACAGTTCGACTGATTCGTATCATTAAAGAATATGCCGACGTGTTTCTAGCCACGATTAATTCCTTTACGGGCTTGCATTAGGGCTTCTTATTAAAAGCATATTGAGGCAATCTATAAAACAAAAGAAATATGTACATCACTATTGGTGCTCTCACTTGCCTTCCGCAATCTCTAACTATTTGATTTCTCCTTAATTCATACCTTCTGGCAGGCTCTTAGCAGAAGAATTAGTGCAACTTCAATTATTCTTAGGGCGACAAAGCTGCGGTTTCTCTATAAAAAACAAGCCGGTTGTAAAAATGGGCTGTTAAACATCCCCTGTTTATGAACACACGACATTCTCCTCGCTGTACTAGCATGAGGTATACCTTACTCCTGTGTGTGTATCTCTCGTTCTTTAATGCGCGAGAATTCTCCCACGAGGTATAATCTGTGGAGAGGAAGCAATCGTATATTACACAACGCCTCTCACAAAATGCATTCATGTAGTGCTCGGGCTCTATTGGGTGGTTCATACTTGTATTATAAATCCTGACTTTTATAGGTATCCTGTCTCTTTTTGAAATCATCCGTTTTTATTTTTCAGGCACTGCGGGAAAGGAACAATCTCATTAGTACCGCTGTGTCCCTGCGTGCATTACCGCGAGGGCGCTGCATGAGCAGCGGTTCTCACCTCTTCTCGTGTAATTATTTTCGTGAGGAGCAAAGCGGTGTTTCTTCTTCCCACCAACGCCGAACGCCACCATAAGGTTGCTGCGCTCCAGCGCGGTGACCCGGATGTTGATGTTATAGTTTCCTGACAGGATTGATTATGCCACTATGCCTGCTGGGAACTGTAGTTCCCAGTCAAAGTTTAAAGAGTCATTCAGTATTTTTGACATGATGAATTAAAATGAATGCATATAGCACAGTGCGACAAGCTAATATTGATATTTAGAAATACAAAATTCTAATTTTTCGTAAAACGAATTGCACTTTATGAAATCGGAGTTCTGCCGCCATCAATTTTGGAAACCACCAACTACGTGCCATGTCATCCTCTGCTTGAAGCAGAATCATGTGGATAGATCTGAATAGCAACTTTTGTACATATGTGTCTTTATCTGCTTTTGACATATTGCAGCTGACCACTATTTTCAGTTGAAGTAAAAGTGGCTATCAACCATGCTTGCTTCACTAATTATCTTCATGAGAAATGTATATTTCGATTCTTACACATACTCTCTGGGTTTCTTAAACTCTTGACAACTCTGACATTTCGTTAAGGCCTGTTAAGACACTATTGAATTTCATTATCAGGTACGCCTCTTTGGCCAACAGCATTGATTCAATATCTGCGGTGATTTTTGATGCATTCACAGATAGTAATACTGCCCATTTAAAATCGTGTTCAGAGTGGCTCTCTTTTACAAAGTGGTCAACCATAGGGGTTGTGCTCACTTTCTTTTTAATTCTGGAACAATGCTGGGTTATTCTTTGGTTTATTTGTTGATTCGTTTTCCCTATGTAGATTTTTTTACACGAGCAAATTACAGCGTAGACGACATTTTTCGTCCTACAGTTTGTGAAAGTTGAATGTTTTCATTTAATGTTTTGATGTACAAATTCTGCTCCTTCTATAGTGTTGTCACAGGCAATGCACTTTCCGCATTTATGGTGTCCCTCTATCGGTTTCTTTCCCCATTGTGACAATAAATCTTTTTTAACTTCTCTTGAAGAAATGTCTGCTCTTACCAGTTCCTGGCCGATACTTCTGCTTTTTTTCATCGCGAACAGTGGTCGCGTGTATTTCACTTCAAGATTTTCTAATAAATGCCAATTGCGCATTATTATCTGTTTGAACTTGTTCGTCCCTGGTCCGAATGTGGACACACAGACCAATCTGTCTAAGCCAGGTTTTTCTCTCTTTTTCAGTAATGTCTCCCTTGGTGTAAACCAAGCCCTTTTTCTGGCATGCTTAAGCATCTTTTTGGGGTAACCTCTTGTTTGCATCTGGTCACAAAAAACACCTGCATGTACTTCGAAATCTTCTTTGGATGAACAATTTCTACGGATACGAAGGAGTTGGCCATATGGAAGGTTCTCTTTAAGACTTTTGGGGTGAGAACTCTCAAAATGTAGAATTGTGTTTTTGTCTGTGTCTTTGCGATGTAATGTGACCAAAAGGAGTCCTCCCCTCGGGGCCACATCTACATCGAGGAAAGTTAACTTAATCTGACTTTTGGCATAGCAGAATTTTATGTCTTGATGCCTACAATTCAACCATGCTGCAAAGTGGTCCAACTCCTTACTTGTGCCTGACCAGAGGCACCAGACATCGTGGATGTAACAGAGCCACTGTGTAATATTACTCAGAAATGGGTTGTTGTCGAAAATATATTTTTCTTCGAATTGGGCCATGAAGAGGACCGCCATCTCTGGGACAAAAGGACATCCCATGGCGGTCCCCTTCGTTTAGAGATAAAAAGAGTTATTACATTCGAAGTAGTTCTTCTTGAGGGCTACTGTCGCCAAGCTGAGGATAAATTCAGTTGGGACCCCGTGTGGTCTTTCTCTTTTTTCTAAATAAAACTCTATGACTTCAAGGGCCTCGTCTTGTGGTATTTGTGTGTAAAGGAAGGTGACATCAAAGGTCACCATCCACTGTTCCTGTTCATCAAATTCAACTGCCTCAATTTTTTGAATAAAGTCAGTCGTGTCTCTCAAGTATGAACGGACCTCAGTAAGAAAATGTTTGAGGAATACATCCACGTATTTAGATACTGGCCCAAGGGCTGAACCACAACCCGAGACGATCGGACGTCCCGGTGGTTCCTCCAACCTTTTATGGATCTTCGGGAGGAAGTATATCACTGGCACCCTTGGGAACTTTTTGCCTAAATTCGCAAATTCTTTTGGGCCCAGCCAACCTTGATCAAAACCCTCTTTCACAATTTCCTTAATCTGTTCTTGTATTGCTCTGGTCGGGTCTTCATTAATTAGCCTATAGCATTCTTTGTTATTGACTTGGGATATACCTTCTTCCATATACATTTCCTTAGGCCAGATGACAAGGGCTCCCCCTTTGTCCGCCTGTTTGATAACTACAGAGTTGTCATTCTTAAGATCTGTAAGTGCCTTTTGCTGCAAAGGTGATATATTTCTTTTTAGATATTTACCCCGCTTTTCTAACTGTGTAAGTGAAGACATCACTGCCTGTTCATACGCAATGACTGCTTTTGGCACACCGTATGTTGGAGGCATGAACTTGGACTTATTCGACAGCCCTGTCGTCTCAAGATTACCTTTAAACTCTTTATCAGAAAAAATGCTTTTGAGCGTATTTTTCGGCAAAATTCAAGTGCTTCCAGTTTTAATTTGGTGTAGTCTGTGGCTCTATTTGGAACAAATTTTAGTCCCAATTCCAATACCGATTGTTCGCTTTTAGTCAGTATTTTTGTTGACAGATTCACTATTGAGCTTTCTTTCAAGACTTGTAAAACTGCAGTCTTGTCCGCATTTCCCAAGGGATTTGTTTGAACCTTACTTTGTTTTTGGGCTGGCCTTTTTCTAAAAAAGGACCCTGTTTTTTCTGTTGTTGTCCTGATCTGGATTCTGAGTCGGTTGACGAATCAGATGATGAGGTCTCGGAAAAGGTGGTGAACCTATTTCGCGAGCGTCCCTGGAAGTTTACTAGTGCCCTCCGTGATTCACCCGATGTATAGTAATTTTCCTTTAGATATGGGTAGGCCTGTTCTAAACTGAAAGATTTACTATCTTTCTCAAATTTGGATGTTTTGTAACTGATTGTATTGTCTTTAAAAGTAATAATCTCCTTTTCAATTTTTTCCAACAAAGCCTTTGCTTCAATGTCTGAGTGGTTGTTTTTTAACTCTTCAGTCAATTTTTCTAATTCATCGAATTCTTTTTTACATAACCTTGCTGCAGTTTTGATTGTGTGGACCATAAGGTCCCTGCTGCATTTTGTACTAATGCCCCTGAAGCCTTTTTTGTACTCCGGATCATCAATAAAGATGACTGGAGTGTTTTTTACTTGCAATCCCCACGGAATTGTGCCTGCTTTAAGATGTTGTAATAGGAAGTGTCCATGCAGTTCAGTTCTGATGCGTTTCTTGCTTAAACGTACCAGACTATCCACCTCATTCTGTTGTTTCGCTTCAGTACTTAGTGAGATTGCTGCAAAGGGAGAAGGGGCCGAAACTAAATTCTGTATATGTTCCTCTGAAAACGAGAGAGTGCCCTTTCCTGACATTCTACTGTAGGTGGGTATGAGAAGTCACCTTGACGATAAGCAACGTCTATTACTTAATTAGTTGCATTTATGCGTCAACAGAACCCTCGCGAGTAACCACTCGCTCAATAATAGATCAAGGAAGGGGTCAGGCCCAAATGACTGGAGCCAGGTAGGGCCAATAATCAATCTCTACACAGGGGAAATACCTGGGATCCAACTTATTTTATAGAAAAGACCACACATATGCCTTTTGTGGTACGGGTTATTTATTTACCCTCTTTTTTCTTTTTTTTGTCTAATGTAATGTATATATGTGGTCATGATTAATGTTTATTTGGTTTAACTTTTTAATGTTTCCCTTTTGAAGTGATAAAAAACAATGAAACAAGAAAAAAGAGGGTAAATAAATAACCCGTACCACAAAAGGCATATAGTGTGGTCTTTTCTATAAAATAAGTTGGATCCCAGGTATTTCCCCTGTGTAGACATAACTAATATTTATGCATAAATTGTCATATCTATTATACACACTATGTTACAATTTAAATAAAAAGATTATAAAACATAATAAAGGACAAGTACCGTAATCAGGTGCACAAGGGTCTCTCACAAGCAGAATTGGGTACCAACATGCAAGATTCCCTTCCATGCAGAACACACAAGCACGGCAGCAACAAAACAAGTGTTTCTCTCTCACAGAGACAGCTAAATTGCAAGCTTCCCTTACTTACTGAGCACACAACCATGACAGCAAAAAGTGAGCTTCCTTCTATCAAGACAGCTAAAGTGCAAGCTTCCCTTCCTCACAGAAACCACAAGAATGCCAGCAACAAAACAAGCTTCCATCTATCAAGGCAGCTGAAGTGCAAGCTTCCTTTCCTGGCAGAACAAACAACCATGACAGCAAAAAATGAGCTTCCTTCTATCAAGGCACCTAAAGTGCAAGCTTCCCTTCCTCGAAGAAATCACAAGAATGCCAGCAACAAAACAAGCTTTTATCTATCAAGGCAGCTGAAGTGCAAGCTTCCTTTCCTTGGAGAACACACAAGCACAACAGCCACGAAACAAGCTTCTCTCTAGCAAGATAACTGCAGTGCAAGCTTCCCTTCCTCGCAGAACACAACCATGGCAGCAACAAAACAAGATTCCTTCCATCAAGGCATCTGAAGTGCAAGCTTCCCTTCCTCACAGAAAACACAAGCACAACAGCAACAAAACAAGCTTCCATCTATCAAGGCTGCTGAAGAGCAAGTTTCCCGTCCGTGTAGAGAACACAAGCACAACAGCAAAAATACAAGCTTCCCTCTATCAAGTAAGCTGAGTGCAAGCTTCCCTTTCTTGCAGAACACACAAGCACAAAAGCAGCGAGACAAGCTTCTTTCTCTCAAGTCAACTGCAGTGCAAGCTTCCCTTCCTCTCAGAACACACAAGCACACCAGCAACGAAACAAGTTTCCCACTGTCTAGGCAGCTAAAGTGCAATCTTTCCTTCCCTGCAAAACACACAAGTAATGGAGACACACAACAGGCTTCCCTCTGTCGAGTTAGCTTCCCTTCCTTTCAGAACACACAAGCAAGGCAGCAACAAAAGAAGCTCCCCTGTGTCAAGGCAGCTGAACTGTAAGTTTCCCTTCCTCACAGAACACACAAGCAAGGCAGACACAAACCAAACTTCCCTCTATCAAGGCAGATGTAATACACGCTTCACGAACCCGCAGGACAGACAAGCAAGGAGGCAGCAAAGCAAGCTTCACTCTCTCCCAGAAGCAGCTGGAGTGCAAGCTTCCCTTACCTGTAGAACACACAAGCACGGCAGCAATAAAAGAAGCTTACCCTTTCTCACAGAGGCAGCTCACATGAAAGGCTCCCTATTCCCGCGGAACACATAAACACAACAGCAACAAAAAACAAGCTGCCCTCTATCAAGGCAGTGAAGTGCAAGCTTTCCTTCCCCGCAGAACATAAAAAAAGGCAGCAACAAAACAAGCTGCCCTCTATCAAGGCTGCTGTAGTGCAAGCTTCCCTTCCTCACAGAACACACAAGCAGGACAGTAACAAAACAATCTTCCCTCTTCACAGAGACAGCTGAAGTGCAAGCTTTCCTTCCTCGCAGAACACACACGCATGATGACAACAAACCAATCATTTCTCTATCAAAGCAGCTGAAGTGCAAGCTTCCCTTCCCTGCAGAACACACAAGCAAGGCAGCAACATAACAAACTTCCCTCTCTCACAGAGGCAGCTGAAGTGCAAGCGTCCCTTCCTCGCAGAACATATAAGCATGACAGCACAAAACAAGCTTCTTTCCATCAAGGTAGCTGAAGTGCAAGCTTCCCTTCCTTTCAGGACACACAAGCATGACAGCAACAAAACGTGCTTCCCCTTATAAATGCAGCTAACGTGCAAGCTTCCCTTTCGTGCAGAACACACAAGCATTGCAGCAACACAACAATCTATTCTCTTTCACAGAGACTGCTGAAGTGCAAGCTTCCCTCCCCTGCAGAACACACAAGCACAGCAGCAACAAAACAACCTTCCCTTTTTCACAAAGGCAGCTGGGGTGAAAGGTTCCCTTCCTTGAAGAATACACAAACTAAACAGCAACAAAACAAGCTGCCCTCTATTAAGGCAGCTGAAGTGCAGGCTTCCCTTCCTCACAGAACACAGAAGTAAGGCAGCAACAAAACAATCTTCCCTCTCTCACAGAGACAGTTGAAGTGCAAGCTTCCCTTCCTCAAAGAACACAGAAGCACAGCAGCAACAAAAAATCTTCCTTATCTCATAGATGCAGCTGAAGTGTAGGCCTCCCCTTCTCGCAGAACATATAAGTACAACACCAGCAAAACAAGCTTCTCTCTGTCAAGTCAGCTGAAGTGCAAGTTTTCCTTCTGTGAAAAACACACGAGTGAGGCAGCAACAAAACAGGCTTTCCTTTCTCACAGAGGTAGCTGAAGTGCAGTCTTCCCTTTCTTGCAAAACACACACGCATGACAGCAACAAACCAATCTTCTCTCTGTCAAGGCAGCTGAAGTACAAGCTTCTCTTCCTTGCAGAACACACAAGCAAGGCAGACACAAATCAAACTTCCATCTATCAAGGCAGATGTGGTACACACTTCCTGTCCCTGCAGGACAGACCAGCAAGGCAGCAGCACAGCAAGCTTCCCTCTCTCCCCGAAGAAGGTGAAGTGCAAGCTTCCCTTACTGTAGAACACACAAGCACGGCAGCAACAAAATAAGTTTCCCCTTTCCCACAGAGGCAGCTCACCTGAAAGGCTTCTTTACTTGCAGAACACACAAACACACCAGCAACAAAAAAGCTGCCCTCTATCAAGGCAGCTGAAGTACAAGCTTTCCTTCCCTGCAGAACCTACAACAAGGCAGCAACAAAACAAGCTGCCCTCTTTCAAGGTTGCTGAAGTGAAAACTTCCCTTACAGAACACACAAGCAGAAAAGCAACAAAACAAGCTTCTGGCAGCTGAAATGCACTCTTTCCTTACTCACAGAACACACAAGCATGACAGCAAAAAAACTATCATTTCTCTATCAAAGTAGCTGAAGTGCAAGCCTCCCTTCCCTGCAGAACACATAAGCAAGGCAGCAACAAAACATACTTTCCTCTTTCACAGAGGCAACTGAAGTGCAAGCCTCCCTTCCTCACAGAACACACATGCATGACAGCACAAAATAAGCTTCTCTCCATCAAGCCAGCTGAAGTACAAGCTTCCCTTCCTTTCAGAACACACAAGTAAGGCAGCAACAAAACAAGCTTTCCTCTCTCACAGAGGAAGCTGAAGTGCAAGCGCCCCTTCCTCACAGAACACACAAGCATGACAGCACAAAACAAGCTTCTCTCTATCAAGGCAGCTGAAGCGCAAGCTTCCCTTCCTTTCCGGACACACAAACACAACAAAACAAGGTTCCCCTTATAAATGCAGCTAAAGTGCAAGCTTCCCTTTCATGCAGAACACACAAGCATTGCCGCACCAAAACAATCTACTCTCTCTCAGAGAGACTGCTGAAGTACAAGCTTCCCTTGCCTGCAGAATACACAAGCACAGCCGCAACAAAACAACCTTCCCTTTTTCACAAAGGCAGCTGGAGTGAAAGGCTTCCTTCCTTGAAGAACACACAAACACAAAAGTAACAAAACAAGCTGTCCTCTATCAAGACAGCTGAAGTGCAAGCTTCCCTTCCTTGCAGAACACACAAGCACAGCAGCAATAAAACTGTTTCCCCTCTCTCGCAAATGACAATTAAAGTGCAAGCTTCCCTTCTTTACAGAACACACATGCGCAGCAGCAATAAAACAATCTCCCCTCTCTCGCAGAGACAATTGAAGTGCAAGCTTCCCTTCCTCACAGAACACACAAGCATGGCAGCACCAGAACAATCTTTCCTCTCTCACAGAAACTGCTGGAGTGCAGGCTTCCCTTCCTCGCAGAGCACACAAGCACAACAGCAGCTAAACAAGCTCCTCTCTGTAAAAGCAGCTGAAGTGCAAGCTTCAGTTCTGTGCAGAACACAGAAGTAAGGCAGCAACAAAACAGGCTTCCCTCTCTCACAGAGGCAGTTGTAGTACAAGCTTCCCTTCCTCGCAGAACGCAACAGCACGACAGCAGCAAATCAAACATCTTCTCTATCAAGGGAGCTGAAATGCAAGCTTCCCTTTCTTGCAGAATACACTAGCACAACTGCAACAAAACAAGCTGCCCTCTATTAAGGCAGCTGAAGTGCAGGCTTCACTTCCTTGCAGAGCACAGAAGCAAGCCAGCAACAAAACAATCCTCCCTCTCTCACAGAGACAGTTGGATTGCAAACTTCTTCCCTTTCTCACAGAACACAGAAGCACAGCAGCAACAAAACAATCTTCCCTCTCTCACAGAAACAGTTGAAGTGCAAGCTTCCCTTCCTCGCAGAATACCCATGCACAGGAGCAACAAAATAATCTTCCTTCTCTCACAGAAACAGCTGAAGTGCAGGCTTCCCTTCCTCGCAGAGCACAAAAGCAGAACAGCAGCTAAACAAGCTTCTCGATAATAATAATAATAATAATAAAGGGGTCTTATCGTGCGCAAACTTAGCCCAATGGGCGTCAAGGCGCCTAATTCCAGAGCCAGCTCATAGCAGAAACCCTGCAGTTCAGCCTGTGTAGGCTCTTGAAAAACACCACGTTTTCAAGGCCTTTTTAAACAACACTAAAGAGGGTAGGGTCTTGATCTCCATAGGCAAGATGTTCCAGAGCTGGGGGGCAGCGACAGAGAAGGCCCTGGCTCCCCATCTGGTAAGCTTGAAACGAGGGACAACAAGCTGGAGTAGTCCCGAAGAGCGAAGACACCTTGTAGGATGGTAACGGGTAAGCAGGGAGCTGATAGCGCCTTTAGGTCCATCCTCGAGAGCTCTGTAGGTCAGACACAGAATTTTAAAGTAAATTCTGTGCTGAATAGGCAGCCAGTGGAGGTCTCTCCTCGCAGTAGTAGCAGAAGAGGCCCTAGAGAGATCTAGGACAAAACGTGCAGCAGCATTCTGCACGATTTGCAGCCGATGTATAAGGCCCTTGTTGGACTCCAAGTAGAGAGAGTTGTAATAATCTAACCTGGAACCAACAAGGGCGACTGCAATCTGCTTACGTGCTTGAAGAGACAGATAGCTGCGATGTCAAGGCAGCTGAAGTGCAAGCTTCAATTCTGTGCAGAACACAGAAGTAAGGCAGTAACAAAACAAGTGTCCCTCTCTCACAGAGGTAGCTGAAGTGCAATATTCCCTTCCTTGCAGAACACATAAGCAAGACAGCAACAAACCAAACTTCTTTCTATCAATATCAAGGCAGCTGAAGTGCAAGCAACCCTTCCTTGCAGAATACACAAGAACAACAGCAACAAAACAAGCTGCCTTCTATCAAGGCAGCTGAAGTGCAAGCTTCCCTTTTGTCGCAGAACACACAAGCAAGGCAGCAACAAAACAATCTTTCCTCTCTCACAGAGGCAGCTGAAGTGCAAGCCTCCCTTCCTCACTGAACACACATGCCTGACAGCACAAAATATGCTTCTCTCTATCAAGGCAGCTGGAGTGCAAGCTTCCCTTCCTTTCAGAACACACAAACACAACAGCAACAAAACAAGGTTCCCTTATAAATGCAGCTAAAGTGCAAGCTTCCCTTTCATGCAGAACACACAAGCATTGCCGCAACAAAACAATCTACTCTCTCTCTCAGAGAGACTGCTGAAGTGCAAGCTTCCCATCCCTGCAGAGAACACAAGCACAGACGCAACAAAACAACCTTCTTTTTTTCACAAAGGCAGCTGGAGGGAAAGGTTCCCTTTCCTGAAGAACACACAAACACAAAAGCAACAAAACAAGCTGCCCTCTATCAAGACAGCTGAAGTGCAAGCTTCACTTCCTTGCAGAACACACAAGCACAGCAGCAATAAAACAATCTCCCCCTCTCACAAAGAACAATTAAAGTGTAAGCTTCTCTTCCTTGCTGAACACACAAGCACAGTAGCAATAAAACAATCTCCCCTCTCTCGCAGAGACAATTGAAGTGCAATCTTCCCTTCCTCACAGAACACACAAGCACGGTAGCAACAAAACAATCTTGCCTCTCTCACAGAAAAAGCTGAAGTGCAGGCCTCCCTTCCTCGCAGAGCACACAAGCACAATAGCAGCTAAACAAGCTTCTCTCTGTCAAGGCAGCTGAAGTGTAAGATTCAATTCTCTGCAGAACACAGAAGTAAGGCAGCAACAAAACAAGCTTCCCTCTCTCACAGAGGCAGCTGGAGTACAAGCTTCCCTTCCTAGCAGAACGCACAAGCACGACAGCAATAAAACAAACATTTTCTCTTTCAAGGGAGCTGAAGTGCAAGCTTCCCTTTCTTACAGAATACACAAGCACAACTGCAACAAAACAAGCTGCCCTCTATTAAGGCAGCTAAAGTGCAGGCATCACTTCCTTGCAGAACACAGAAGCAAGGCAGCAACAAGACAGTCCTCCCTCTCTCACAGAGACAGTTAGACTGCAAGCTTCCCTTCCCCACAGAACACAGAAGCACAGCTGCAACAAAACAATCTTCCCTCTCTCACAGAAACAGTTGAAGTGCAAGCTTCCCTTCCTCACAGAACACACAAGCACAGCAGCAACAGCAGCAACAAAACAATCTTCCTTCTCTCACAGAAATAGCTGAAGTGCAGGCATCCCTTCCTCGCAGAATACACAAGCACAACAGCAACAAAACAAGCTGCCCTCTATCAAGGCAGCTGAAGTGCAAGCTTCCCTTCATCACAGAACACTCAAGCATGGCAGCAACAAAACTATCTTCCCTCTCTCAAAGAAACAGCTGAAGTGCAGGCTTCCCTTCCCCGCAGAGCACACAAGCACAACAGCAGCTAAACAAGCTTCTCTCTGTCAGGGCAGCTGAAGTGTAAGATTCAATTCTCTGCAGAACACAGAAGTAAGGCAGCAACAAAACAAGCGTCCCTCTCTCACAGAGGTAGCTGAAGTGCCATATTCCCTTCCTCGCAGAATGCACAAGCACGACAGCAATAAAACAAAAAAAATTTCTATCAAGGGAGCTGAAGAGCAAACGTCCCTTTCTTGCAGAATACACAAGCACAACTGCATCAAAACAGACTACCCTCTATTAAGGCAGCTAAAGTACTAGCTTCCCTTAGACACAGAACACAGAAGCACGGCAGGAACAAACCAATCTTCCCTTGTTCACAGAAACAGCTGAAGTGCAAGCTTCAGTTCCTCGCACAACACACAAGCACAATAGCAACAAATTAAGGGCCATATGTATCAACATTCCTTTTTGCGATTCTTAAATAGCGATTTTTAAGGAATCGCTATTTAGAAATCGCAAAATGGTATGTATGTAGAAATCAGCTTCTTTTTAGCGATTTCTTAATATTCCTTAATTGCGATTAGCAAATTGCTAATCGCAATTAAGGACTAATTTCCCATTCATTTCTATGGGCCAGGAGGCCCATAGGAATGAAGGGGAAATGTGCGATTAGCAATTAGCTAATCGCAAATTGAGAATATTTTCAAGGGTGCAGGGGTGTCCAAAGGACACCCTGCTGCACCCCTGAAAATGACATGTGTGCGCATATGGCGCACATACACGCCCTAAGGGCATGTATGAGCGTCACATGGCACCTTTTGTTTTTTAAAAAAATGTTTTTTTAAAGGAATTCGCAACTTACCACCAACTTGAAGTTGGTGGTAATTTGCGATTCCTTAGGGACAATTTGCAATATTTTTTTGTATCATACATTGCATTTAATGAATCGCAAATTTTGTGATTCCTTAAATGCAATCGCAAAATAAGGAATCGCAAATTTTATGATTCCTTCTTTTGAACCACATTTGCTTAATACATACCATATTGGAAATTCGCATTCGCATTCACAAAGGACGGAATTCTGCGAATTTCGGCCTTTGCAAATGCGAATTTCAATGATACATATGGCCTGATTCATCAAGCTTAATAGCGCTCGCAAAGGGCCAGATTCTCAGAATCTGGCCCTTTGCGAGTGCAATTTTTGCATTTGGGATTCATCATCCCAAATGCAAAATTCGCTAATAAAGAAATCGCATATTTGCGAGGAATTGCATTTAAGGAATCTCTATTTGAGATTCCTTAAATGCAATTCATGAACCATTTTAAAATTGCGAAATCGCAATTTTGGGCCGCTATTTATCGCGAGGTCAAACCTCGTGGTAAATAGCGAAAACTTCGAAAAATGCATTTGAATGCATTTTTCCAAGTTGCATGTTACACACACACGTGTCCTTTGGACATGTGTGTGCGCAACACCAATGTAGATTACATTTCAGGGGTGCTACAGGGTGTCCTTTGGACACCCCTGGCACCCTTAAAATCGCTATCTTATTTGCGATTAGCAATTTGCTAATCGCAAATAAGGAATGTGTAGGAATCGCAATTTATTTAGCGATTCCTACATGAATCCCGTTTTGCAAGTCCTTAATAGCGATTCCTTAATAATCGCTATTAAGGACTCGCAAAACGGAACAATGATGAATCAGGCTGTAAGCTTCTATCTGGTAAGGCAGCTAAAGTGCGAGCTTCCCTTCCGTCCTGAACACACAAGTTAGGCAGCAACAAAATACGCTTCCCTCTGTTACAGAGGTACCAGAAGTGCAAGCTTTCCTTCCTTGCAGAACACACAAGCACAGCAGCAACAAAACAAGCAAGCTTCCCTCTGACCTCTCCCAAAGCAGCAGAAGTGCAATCTTCCCCTCCCTGCAGAACACACAAACACGGCAGCAACAAAGCAAGCACCCCCTTTCTCACAGAGGCAGCTGAAGTGAAATTTTCCATTCCTTGCAGAACACACAAACACAACAGCACCAACATAGTTTGCCCTCTATCAAGGCAGCTGCACTGCAGGCTTTCTTTCACTCACTTGCAGAACACACAAGCACGGCAGCTACAAAACAAGCATCCCCGTTCCCATACATGTCTTGGCACTAAATCCTCACTCACACACACTTTTCCGTCTTCTCTGACTCAAATGCTTGTCCTCTCATGCACAATCCGTTCCTGCTCTCGAATCCCCCTTCCTCTCACAATCTCCTTGTGCTTTGCATTTTCACACACCTTAACCTCTAACCTTCTCTGTTAATGTCCCCCTCTTTCTCCCCTCCCGTCCAGTGGCGTCACTAGGGGGTGCGGCCCGCACCGGGTGACACCAACACATGGGGTGACACCAATCTGCACTGCAGCCTCGCCTCTGCTCTCACCTTTACTGTCGCTCCCTATGCAAGCTTGTCCCTCATGCTGTTCACACTCGCCAGCGTCTCGCAGGAGATCTGCAATGCTTGACTGTAATTTTCTTTGCTCACAAGGCAACTCTATAGCAGCCTAGCTCATCTGAGGGTGCATGGTTTCCTATTTTTCAGTATCTTGCAGTCTTCAGTTTTCCAGTGAACCAGTTCCAAATTTCAGCCTGCTCTTCACTACAGTGCCACCTGTTGCTCGCGCTCTTGTTTATACAAATCCAGGGAAGACAGATGGAGTAAGAGAGAGAGGGAGACAGAGGGAGCTAGAGGGAGTAATACAGAGAGAGGGAGCAAGAGGGAGTAACAAAGGGAGAGACGGAGCTAGAGAGAGTAAGACAGAGAGAGAGAGAGCTAGAGTGAGAAAGAGAGAGAGGGAGCTAGAGTGAGAAAGAGAGAGAGAGGGAGCTAGAGGGAGTAAAACAGAGAGAGGGAGCTAGAGGGAGTAAGCTAGAGAGAGAGGGAGCTAGAGGGAGCAAGACAGAGAGATAAGGAGCTAGAGGGAATAAGAGAGAGGGAGCTAGAGGGGGTAAGACAGAGAGGGAGGGAGCTAGAGGGAGTAAGACAGAGAGAGGGAGCTAGAGAGAGCAAGACAGAGAGAGAGGGAGCTAGAGGGAGCTAGACAGAGAGAGTGAGCTAGAGGGAGTAAGACAGAGAGATTGGGAGACAGAGGGAGCTAGAGGAGGCAAGACAGAGAGAGGGAGCTAGATAGAGAGAGGGAGCTAGAGGGAGGAAGATAGAGAGAGAGGGAGCTAGAGGGAGGAAGACAGAGAGAGAGAGAGCTAGAGGGAGTAAGAGAGAGAGGGAGCTAGAGGGAGGAAGACAGAGAGAGAGGGAGCTAGAGGGAGTACAACAGAGAGAGAGAGAGAGCTAGAGGGAGCTAGAGGGAGTAAGATAGAGAGAGAGGGAGTTAGAGCGAGCAAGACAGAGAGAGAGGGAGCTAGACGGAGTAAGAGAGAGAGAGGGAGCTAGACAGAGAGAGGGAGCTAGAGGGAGTAAGATAGAGAGAGAGGGAGCTAGAACGAGCAAGACAGAGGGAGCTAGAGGGAGTAAGATAGAGAGAGGGGGTAAGATAGAGAGAGGGGGAGCTAGAGCGAGCAAGACAGAGAGAGAGGGAGCTGGAGGGAGTAAGAGAGAGAGGGAGCTAGACAGATAGAGGGAGCTAGAGGGAGTAAGATAGAGAGAGAGGGAGCTAGAGCAAGCAAGACAGAGGGAGCTAGAGGGAGTAAGATAGAGAGAGAGGGAGCTAGAGCGAGCAAGACAGAGAGAGAGGGAGCTAGATGGAGTAAGAGAGAGAGAGGGAGCTAGAGGGAGCAAGACAGAGAGAGGGAGCTAGAGGGACTAAGACGGAGAGAGAGGGAGCTAGAGGGAGTAAGACAGAGAGAGAGGGAGCTAGACGGAGCAAGACAGAGAGAGATGGAGCTAGAGGGAGCAAGACAGAGAGGGAGCTAGAGGGAGTAAGAGAGAGGGAGCTAGAGGGAGCTAGAGGGAGTAAGACAGAGAGAAAGGGAGCTAGAGGGAGTAAGACAGAGAGAGGGGGAGCTATAGGGAGTAAGACAGAGAGAGAAGGAGCTAGAGGGAGTAAGAGACAGAGAGAGGGAGCTAGAGGGAGTAAGACAGAAAGAGAGGGAGCTAGAGGGAGTAAGACAGAGAGAGAGAGAACCAGAGGGAGCTAGAGGGAGTAAGATAGAGAGAGGGAGCTAGAGGGAGCTAGACAGAGAGAGGGAGCTAGAGGAAGTAATACAGAGAGAGAGGGAGCTAGAGGGAGTAAGACCGAGAGAGAGGGAGCTAGAGGGAGTAAGACAGAGAGAGGGAGACAGAGGGAGCTAGAGGGAGCAAGACAGAGAGAGAGGGAGCTAGACAGAGAGAGGGAGCTAGAGTAAGACAGAGAGAGAGTGAGCTAGAGGGTGCTAGACAGAGAGAGGGAGCTAGAGGGAGTAAAAGAGAGAGAGGGAGCTAGAGGGAGCTAGAGGGAGTAAGACAGAGAGAGGGAGCTAGAGGGAGTAAGACAGCGAGAGGGAGCTAGAGGGAGCAAGACAGAGAGAGAGAGGGAGCTAGAGGGAGTAAGACAGAGAGAGAGGAAGCTAGAGGGAGTAAGACAGCGAGAGGGAGCTAGAGGGAGCAAGACAGAGAGAGAGAGGGAGCTAGAGGGAGTAAAACAGAGAGAGAGAGCTAGAGGGAGCAAGACAGAGAGAGAGGGAGCTAGATGGAGTAACAGAGAGAGAGGGAGCTAGAGGGAGTAAAAGAGAGAGAGGGAGCTAGAGGCAGCATGACAGAGTGAGAGGGAGCTAGAGGGAGTACGACAGAGAGAGGGAGCTAGAGGGAGGTAGACAGAGAGAGGGAGCTAGAGGGAGTAAGACAGAGGGAGAGGGAGCTAGAGGGAGTAAGACAGAGACAGAGGGAGCTAGAGGGAGTAAGACAGAGAGAGAGGGAACCAGAGGGAGCTAGAGGGAGTAAGACAGAGAGAGGGAGCTAGAGGTAGGTAGACAGAGAGAGGGAGCTAGAGGGAGTAAGACAGAGGGAGAGAGAGCTAGAGGGAGTAAGACAGAGAGAGAGGGGGCTAGAGGGAGTAAGAGAGAGAGAGGGAGCTAGAGGGAGTAAGAGAGAGGGGGCTAGAGGGAGTAAGACAGAGAGAGAGGAAGCTAGAGGGAGTAAGACAGCGAGAGGGAGCTAGAGGGAGCAAGACAGAGAGAGAGAGGGAGCTAGAGGGAGTAAAACAGAGAGAGAGAGCTAGAGGGAGCAAGACAGAGAGAGAGGGAGCTAGATGGAGTAACAGAGAGAGAGGGAGCTAGAGGGAGTAAGAGAGAGAGCGGGAGCTAGAGGGAGTAAGAGAGAGAGAGCGGGAGCTAGAGGGAGTAAGACAGAGAGAGGGAGCTAGAGGGAGTAAGACAGGGAGCTAGAGGGAGTAAGACAGAGAGAGAGGGAGCTAGAGGGAGTAAGACAGAGAGAAAGGGAGCTATAAGGAGTAAGAGAGGGAGCTAGAGGGAGCAAGACAGAGAGAGGGAGTAAGACAGAAGGAGAGGGAGCTAGAGGGAGTAAGACAGAGACAGATGGAGCTAGAGGGAGTAAGACAGAGAGAGAGGGAACCAGAGGGAGCTAGAGGGAGTAAGACAGAGAGAGGGAGCTAGAGGGAGGTAGACAGAGAGAGGGAGCTAGAGGGAGTAAGACAGAGACAGAGGGAGCTAGAGGGAGTAAGACAGAGAGAGAGGGAACCAGAGGGAGCTAGAGGGAGTAAGACAGAGAGAGGGAGCTAGAGGGAGCTAGACAGAGAGAGGGAGCTAGAGGGAGTAAGACAGTACCTAGCGCCGTACATTTCCGACAGAGGTGGTCCATGCGGTAAGTCGTAAGGGGGTGACACCATGAGTTACCCGCACCGGGTGACACCAACCCCAGTGACGCCACTGCTTCCGTCTGCCACACACACTTTCACCTTTTCACCCTGTTTCGCTTACACACGCAGGAACAAGGAAGGGTTGTTTTTATGCTCTTCATGACCAGTGCAAATGTTCAGAGAATACCATTTTCTGAACTTTTCCCCATTGTGAACGCTAAACGGTGTCCTTCAGTTAGGCTATATCAATTAAATGCATACTACTGGTGATGTCTCAGAAAGATTCCTGTTTGTGATTGTATGCTTAATGCAAAGCACGATTTCAAGGCGAAACTTGGACAATTCGTTGTCAAAACAAATCAAAATAAAGGTTCGGACCCTTTAAAATTGGCTGCATTTTGTGCTAAGTCTTCATTTGTTCATATACGGAAGAGTAGTTGTAGGGCTTTAAGTAAGATGGAAAAAGCATGTGGTCTATTAGGGAAGCGTAGAAGCATGTCTAGGAATCCTTTCCAAGTGGTGTGGGCTACAATATTAAGGGCGTGGATTAAAACATGTAAAGTAAAATTCTGTGCTTCCCACAGCATGACACTTGACCAATATCTTGGTGCTTCTATGTGAGCCTTCTGTTATTGCATCCAGACATATAACATAACAACGAAGATACACATAAAACAATCCAGAACTACTTGCTTTATTAATGCTCATTAGCTGTATAAGATAAATGAATAACAATGATTTAGTTAAGAATATTTAGAACTGAAAATGTTTCTGTTTTGAAACTATGAGACTGAGAATTAAACATCACTATGGTCTGTGAAAGGGGTCGTGGTCTTCGTAGTTTCAATCACTCTTGTTCTTCCCTTCACACCACTTTCCTCTGCAGTCTCTGTGTTAGACACTTATGCTCCTTTTCTCCCCACGTTGCTCTGAATGCTCCAAGTGCATATCTCACACTTCATATCTTTCTTTATTACTTTCTTTAACGATTATATTTTGCATTTTGGGAAAAGGAACAAGATGCACAGTACATTTGTAATCGAAGCAGTGTATTGTGCATAAAATGAGAAGCACAACCTGCACTCCCCACCCAAAATAGTTAACAATTATGAATAACGTTTGCATATAAGGTATCTGGAAAAACATTATCTCCTTCATAAAACCCCAAGAAGACAGTGTCAATCAGGTAGATCTGTTCCCGGAGAACCTCCATCAGTATCAGATGGGGACATAATGTGTATGTCAGACGCCCTTAGAGATTTAGTAATGGTCATGTGAGGGCGTCATATATAAGTAGTGAAGAGGCGCCAAACGACCTCAAACCCGACCACTCGGTCCCGTACAATAGCAGGTAGTTTTTCCATAGCATAAAGTGACCATATCTCTCGCCAGCACATATTTAAAGATGGCTGCAGATGTTGTTTCCACATCTAAGCCAAACACAGTTGTGCTGCCAAAAGTAAGTGAGGAAGCAGGAAGCCGGGTGGAGGCTTTGAGCGGAAAATCTATCCGGTCCAGGACCCCTCAAAAGATTCATGGTGGATCAACCAACAGTAAGGTATTGGTAAAGGCCTGTATTGTAGTTCGGAACTCCACCCAAAAAAAGCAATTCATTGGGCAGGACCACCAAGTGTGTAGAAACTTGCCTCTTTCACCACACCCCTGCCAATACACATCAGCGCCTCCAAACATCTTTGCAAATCTGATGGTCATGAGGTACCAACGAGTTACTATTGTATAAGTGTATTCCTTGTGGAAAATGGAAATTGAGGATTGAGCAGCCATATTGCACACCATGTGTCGTCAGGGATCTCAATGTAAAGTTCCAGTTCCCATTGTAGGACATAAGCATGCTTTTTTAGGGGGGTCACTTGCTGAATAAGTTGGTATAGCCTCAATGTATGCCTCTATGGCATGTATTATTAAGGTAGAGAGACTCAATGTGTATAGTTTCTCTCTGGAGGGCCAGTTGTTTTGGGGGTCTACCTGCAAAGAGGAGAACCTGGCTCTGTTAAATATTAGATTATGATGTGAACATTACCGGCGCCATCTTGTCCCACTTAGGCCTTTGCGAGCGTGTAAGCGGCAGCCATCTTAGACACGATGGCCAGTTCGTAACATTGCCGATCGCCTGCACGTCTCCCCGACCCCGCGATCCTCCCCCACGTGCTGGCAGCCCCCAAGCACACATGCTAGAGCCATAAAGCATCCTCAGCGCGACCCTGCCCCGGAGCCACTTCCTGTGCCAAGCCCACATACCCTTTCATCCCTTGCACACGAACGGACCCTTTGATAATCTCCTCCCCTGCACCTGGCTGTTCGATCCGATCCCAGGCCATAACCAACACCTGCGGATACAGTTTATTGCCCCGTACAGTAGGATTCCGCCTCCCATCAAAGGAGCCGGAATTAATCAATGCCACGACCCCATGAGATCCGACCGATTGCGCGCATTTCAGCTCCTGCCGGAATGCCCAGCTACGCGATAGCAATCACCTATTGAAACCGGGGTGGGGTACAGTACTGTTGATATGTGTGGGAACGGGCCTGAAGCGGGGATTCCAGAGGTGGTTTACAATGCATCAAAGTAATGCCAGGAATGTGTTACACTGCAATAAAACATTACAAATGTATATAAAAGGCCACGCCACAGAGATGCAGTTAGAGCACCCCGAAACGACGCCCTGTTCGTCTGACCCGACGTGTTTTCCTTCGAAGAATAAATCAGTTTCCTGCTTTCCAATTTCCAGCGCCCGCCTCTTTATTTGATAACTACAATTGAACTAGAGGCGACTAACACTAAGCAGTGCTTGAGGATATCTGGGGAAAATCTGCTTCGTTCATCAATTGGCGTCCCAACGCGGGGCCCATCAGCGACACGTGGGTCCAGCGAGAGAGGTCTTAACGACGGAGTGAACGACTGCAACGATCGGGAAAGAGCTCCTGCCTGATAGACCCTCGTTTGGCAGCCGATCATCCGACCTTCACTGGTTCTGAACGGACCTCTCTCGAGTGATCTACGGTCCTGACTGGGATCCCACAGGAGTGCCTCGGCAACAACGGAGAATAGAGGACGATTGGGCGCTGGAAGTGGAAGACGAGAAACAGTCCATACAGTGCAGCACGACTGTTTTTGATTGATTGATTGATTGATTGTTGTGAAAATACTAGTATTACTCATATTTATTGGTTCGTTTAGCCTTCGTTGCTACTCGACATATTGGTTCTCTTGAGATATTCTCTGTTTGCAAACAACGAAGAATAGAAATATTCTGTCTAGTCTTTGCAGGTAGTGAAGGATAGGTAGTGCGGACCTTTGTCCAACATTATTTGAGATCTTTACTTGTCCGATATACGTCATGCCTATCTTCTCCCCACTGATTGGAAATTGGTTCAACCCGGACCGTTTATTAGAGGTAGATCATCCAGCTCCACTGGAAGGCACCCCTAATAAGGACATGTATGTAGATATGGACTAGTTGCCGTAGCTTACAGTAAACTATGGCATAAAAATATTAAGAAAGATCGAGAAAGTCAGTGGCCACTGATAGGATCTTTTGACCTCGACAACATAGAAGCACTAGAAATAGCCCTTCGCAAAAATAGAACCACGCCAACCATGCTTGATAGTCTCGGCATGTGGCGCAAAGAAGCAACGCAACGTAAAAAGAGAGACGATGCAAAGAGCGATAAAGAACTATGAAAAGCAGCTCATTTAGCTGGTAAAAAGTTGGAAGAGGAAGTGAAGGAAAGAGAAAATGCTAGAAAAGAAAGAGAATCAGAAACCTCAGGCCAATGCCCTGTTAGAACACCCTCAGCACTTTACCCTGAACTACCATCAAAGCAAAGGACGGACGATGATTTACTCCTATGTCCCCCAATCATCTACATGCCTCCTCCTTATGCCCCTACCCATCCCTTAGTCCAGCACCTATAACCCCAGAACTTAACTGAAGGTAGTGCCAGGGCCTCGGTACCCACGGCCTCCGTGCCGACCGAGCCTCTCGTACTAAACACCTCGTCAAAAGGCACCTCAGAAAAGATTGAAACCCAAGAGAAAGAACCGGCGAGAATTCCCCGTTTGAGCACAACTGAACGGGCCGGCATCGACAGAGTAGTAAAGACCTTAGTCCATAGGAAGGAAACCGAAGAGCATATCACAGACACGTGTAGCTCGTACATTGGCAATTACAAACGACATTTCGTCGTACGTTTTTGTTATCACATCCTCACAGCGTACGAAGAAAAATATAAGGAAACAGGACCTGACCGTCTCATTGCCCTATATAGGAAGGTGGACACAGGGGATGAGAGTGAATGTAACGTAGCCGAACTCTTCTCCTACACTTTAGAAGTCGTCCGCCACCTCATAGAACAAGGACGAATAGTTAAGAACGTCACGCCTGTGATAACTGAACCTCCGATAGAAAGATTTGACAACATGATGCCCATAAAAGAAGCTGCCCCCTATTGGGTTCCCCAAAGAGGATCGGGAACTCATGACGACATAAATCACCAGGACGCAAAAGGAAGAGTAGTATACAACTGGGTATATCAGCCTTGGGATAGACAGGACATCCTGACATTCTGCAAATTCTTGCCGGACTTGCGAAAGAATCCCACCACGTTCTATACGGAACTAGGTACCGCTTTGGGATCAACGACCATGACCCTTGCCGACATTGACTTGTTCTTTGAGCTGTGTCTGCCAGCTGACGTGTGGAAGCAAATCCGGAAAATCGGCCACACTGATCTGTTCGGGCATACCTGGGAACAATTCGACAGCCTAGATAAACAACAAAACCCTAGACAGAAGCCCCTAAAAGCAATATTAGACCTCCCAGATAAAATCGTACAAAAGATAAAGACTCTAATCCCCGAAAAAAAGGTAGACTGGTCTATAGTGACAGCTTGCTGACAAAAACACCAAAAAGATGTCTCCGAATACTTCTCCCGGTTCGAAACGGTGTTTTCCGATTACAGTGGACAGGACCTGACTACTGCGACCGGGCATCACTTGTTCGTGCAAAATTATGTTAAAGGTTTGTTACTGGAAGTTTCACAGAAATTGCAAACTAGTGAAAGCAGTTGGGCTGCCTCAAAGCCCGTGGCCATCCTCCAAATGGCTCAGTATTATGAACACCAAAAGAATGAAAGCGATAGAGCTTCCGAAAGGAAAAAGAAGGATTTAAAGGAACGGGTTATGATAGCCCAATTACAAGGCGTGAGTATAGGGAAAGAACAGTACAAGGGAGGTTATCAACAGAATACCCCTATAACTCCACCGCCCCGAAGCACTGCACTCACACCCTACGCTGGACGTAGAGACATAGGTGAGAACCAATGTGCTTTTTGTAAAGAGTACGGGCATTGGAAGTCCCAATGTCCGGTCCTGTTAGAACGGAATAGGAACAAAAAGACAAGAGAACTAGCGAATGGACCGAGAAATAGAGGACGTGGACGAGGGTACGCAAACGACACCAGTGACGAAAGGCCAGGTAGAACGAATACATTTGACCGTCCCCGACAGAATCAGTACCAACTGTCTGACTGCGACAACGCATACGACTACGCATAGGACTGCCAAGGGCAAGGGAGGGATCCAGTCGAGCTCTATGTTGACCAGCAAGGCCCTTATGTTACCGCAAAGGTCCTAGGCACAAAGTCTCCATTTCTGATAGACACGGGAGCAACACGTAGTGCGTTATCCAAACGACTGATTCCAAGGGCACAATTGTCTGGCTCACACTTGACATCAATAGGATTTGATGGAACGCCCTCCACCAACCCCTTGTCCAAACCGAACCCATTTGATCTTGAAGACCATATCATTGACACAACATTTCTCCTCTCCTCCAATACCCCAGACGCCATTATGGGTCTTGACTTGCTGAAGTATTTTCGAGCAACTATTAGATGCTCGCCCGACGGAGTCCGAGTCTTTCTATATGACAACCCTGGCCCACTCAGATCCTGCCCCCCATGACACATGTACCCCATTGCTGACGCAGACGTATCCCTACTTGATACCTTGCCATCGCACTTATGGGCGAAAGCTGACTCAGACGGAGGACGAATGATGATAGACCCAGTGCATGTGACTGTACGACAGGCCGCAACCCTACCGAATGTACCCCAGTGCAAGATATCACCAGAAGGCGAGAAAGCACTAATTGAAATAATACAATCGCTAGTAGACGCAGGAGTAGTAGAAGAAGTAGTTAGCAACATCTGCAACAGCCCAATTCTACCGATCATCAAAAGACAGGGAGAGGGAGACGAGAAAGCGTACCGCTTCATTATCGACCTACGAGAGGTCAACAAGATAGTTGTGCCACAGTACCCTGTAGTCTCTGACATCACCACCATCCTGACCCTGATCCCGTCCACTGCCACCACCTTCACTGTAATTGATCTCAAAAACGCCTTCTTCTCCATACCCATTCACCCAGACAGCCGCTACCTCTTCGGATTTACCCTAAGATCCCGCTCGTATAGATTCTGTCGAGCACCCTAGGGGTACACCGAAAGTCCGAGTATCTATAGCCAGGTATTCAAGAGACAGTTAGACGCAGTTCAGTTACCGGACGGAGTGGTGTTGATACAGTATGTAGATGATATCCTTTTAGCTGCCGACACCACTCCACTTGCATTCACAGCCACCATCCAGCTCCTACACTTCCTTGCAGAGAATGGTCACAAAGCTTCCCGAAAGAAGTTGCAGTTTTGTAAATCCCAAGTGACATATCTAGGACACTTCTTATCAAAGGAAGGAAGGAAACTCACACCTGACAGAATCCAGACTATCCTAGATACTCCCGTCCCTAAGAACCAGAAGCAAGTCCGCTCCCTGGTAGGCCTCACCTCATTCTGCCGACAGTGGTTGCCGAACTTTAGTCTCATTGTTAAGCCCTTACTTTCCCTTCTAGCAAAAGATGTTCCCTTTCCCCTCCCTTGGACCCCTGAATGCCAGACTGCGTTCAAAGAATTGCGAGATGCCCTTTGTTCGGCACCCGTTCTAGGAACCCCAAACTACTCCAAACCATTCTCCCCTTTCACTCAAGAAAGAGTGGGATGTGCATTATCTGTTTTGACCCAATCGATTGGCCCCAAACAGCGCCCTTGCGCCTATTTCTCTGCCACTCGACCCCGTAGCCGGAGCTTTACCAGCTTACCTGCGAGCTGTTGCAGCCGCAGCAGTCTCGAAACGACAGAGTGAAGGAATTGTGCTTTCCAACTCCCTTACAGTGTTAGTACCCCATGCTGTTGACACCCTCCTGAACCAAACCAAGACCCAGCACCTGACTAGTGCACGACTGACTGGGTATGAGCTGACCCTATTGGCACCACACATTACTCTGAAACGATGCACCACTCTGAACCCAGCAACATTGTTACCACTGCCTGAAAACAACCCTAATGTAACTCCCCTACATGACTGTGTGACCCTCACCGACGAACATACAAAGAGTAGAGTAGACCTCCGAGACACTGCCTTCCCAGAACCTGACGGAGAACTATGGGTAGATGGCTCATGCATCAAACTCCCCGATGGCACCACCTCAGCCGCATATGCAGTCACCACAGCCCGAACCATTATTGAAACAGCTCGAATTGCCCAGCGATCGGCACAGGCGGCAGAACTGATTGCCCTCACACAAGCATGTATCTTAGCAGCAGGGACGACAGTAAACATTTACACGGACAGCCAGTATGCCTTCGGGGTAGTTCATCATTTTGGACTTCTTTGGAGGGAAAGAGGATTCCTGACCTCTCACGGCACACCGATCTTACATGGAGATATAGTCTCCGCCCTGACCGAAGCAGTCCTCCTCCCCAAGCAGCTAGCAGTAATCAAATGCCAAGCACATAAGAAAGTAACGGACATTATAGGACAGACAAACGCACTCGCTGACGTTACTGCCCGAGCCACAGCTGAAAACAGAACGACGACACGGATGTATGTGACCAGGTCACAGGCAGAGAAATGGACAGATGCTAGGACCACTATTAGGGATATCCAACTGACGAGTACACCACACGAACTGACTGAATGGGCTCGGGTGGGACTAAAAGACGATGAAGGCTGCTGGAGAATAAAGGACAAAGACAAATGGCTGTTACCCAATGCATATCTGATCCCCATATTGACCATTATTACTAGGTCCATTGGTGCACACGTTTTGTTGACTTGATTTGTTGTATTTACTTCATCCGTTATAATTTCTGTGCAACTACTCCCAAAGTGTTTTATCTAAGAACACTGTTGTGAAATAACTTACTAGGAAAGGTGGAAAATTCCCCATATTGACCATGGCACACTTACCGGCACACATAGGTTCCGCTCCCATGACCGAACTGATCACTAGAGTATGGCATAATGACAGGATAGCAGACTCAGCGAAACGCTTAGTTAAACAATGCATGATATGCCTACAACACAATCCAGGGAAAGGGACCGTAGTACCACGGGGAGGGTTTGGAGTCCTTGACCATCCGTTTGAAGTCCTCAAAATGGATTACATTCAGTTATAAAGGTGCCATGGTCTGAAATACGTCCTAGTTATTGTATGTGCCTTCAGCAAATGGGTAGAAGCTTACCCCACCCGCGACAACACCGCCACCACTACTGCAAAGGTGTTGTTAAAGGAGTTTTTCCCACGCTACGGCCTTTGCAGAATTTTATGGAGCGACAATGGCCCCCACTTCATAGCCGAAGTTATCCAACTCATATTGAAAGGGTTGGGAGTAAAACAAAAGTTCCACGCAGTTTTCCACCCCCAATCTGCAGGCCTGGTAGAAAGACACAACGCCACACTGAAGCTAAAACTAGCAAAGATAGTTGCCACCACAGGACTGAAATGGCCTGACGCCCTCCCACTGGCATTGCTATCAATGCGCTCCACCCCAACCAGACACCACTTGACTCCGTACGAGGTTGTCTTTGGCCGGCCAATGAACATTTGGGCCGCGCTGAAGCCAACCTCCATCCATGATGTCCCAGACATCCTAATGTCTGATTATTTGCATAACCTCACCAAAGAACTAACTGTTATCCACCAACAGGTGCAGCAAGCCATACCAGACGCATCCAGGGGCATCAAACCTGGCGAGTACGTCCTGATCAAGAACTTTCATCAAACGACATCAAACCTGGCGAGTACGTCCTGATCAAGAACTTTCAGAGATCGAAGAGTTTTGAACCCAGGTGGACGGGCCCCTGGCAGGTCTTGATCACCACCCGAACTGCACTTCGAGTGGAAGGGAAGAAAAATTGGCTGCATACTCACCATTGTAAAAGAATATCCCCGACCCTAACGACGAACGAAAACGTGGACACCCAAGAAGAGCTCCTGAACAAAGACAGACCAGCCCTGAGTTGTTACCCAGAATCAGAGACACTCGAATTGGCAGAATTTCCCGATCCCACTGTGCCATCCAGAAAAGGGTACAACTTGCGACGAAAGGAGAGTGCCTCGACAAAAGCAGACCACTAACTGAGTCAAAAATCTCAGAGCGGTAGCTAACACCACAAAGGCTACCAGGAGAGACGCCAGACAAAGTATGTGGTCCTGCCAGTCACCGAGCCTCTTGAAGGTGATGGAAGATCCCGGACGACCGAAGACCCACCGCAAAGACCCCAAGACTGCCAAACTGCATAGCACAAAGACAATTGTACTTTTCATCGTATCCCTCATCTGCCTCTTGCTAATGGTCACCGTCTGGATCATAGAAGAGAGCACTCCTGCTCACCAGACAATTTCACCCACTATGCATCCCTCCACCAAGAAAGAACATTATCTGGTCTCACTATCACCCCATCTCTGAGAAAGACGCAAAGAATTTTGGAACAACTCCTTTGTACAACTGCTGCATCAACACAACCTTGCTGCCAATATCACAAACTGTTGGATCTGTGGGCTGCTACCACATGCTACCGAACATTTCATTCCCTTCATCCCTTCATCCCTTCACCCTTCTCTGTTCATGGGTCCTGGCTTGCCTGGCTAATGCTCCTGCAAGAGAGCTACAAAGACAATGCTACATCCGACGGAACAATCACACAGTTCTACAATGAGTTCTGGCTGAACAAAACTGGACAAACCTCTGCTCCCTTTTGCCCTCTGACCTCAAACACTACCTTTCAAATGAACATTCTGGAAAAAGAACGAATCGAAATGCAAGTGTTCAACAACCCAGCCAGACCCACCTTCTCATATCTATGAAAACGGACTGCTGCAACTCTGACTGTGGCTCTATCTGTGGTGAACGCCTCAGGCCTTGTTTGCATCGAGGGCCGTGGGACGAAAATCGTGGGCCACAGCTCCTGCCCCATAAAAAGGACTCTGAACACTGTTGATCCCCCTTCGTTTGTTGCATCACCAAATATGTACTTTGTCTGCGGTACAAAAGCTTACACCTGGCTCCCAAAAAGCGGGGGGGGGCACATGCTAAATCGCTTTTGTCCTTCCTCCAACGTACGTGGCACCAGCCGCCTATCACAGACAGAAATGCTTGAAAGACACAGAGCAAGCAGACTCCACCTCATCACAGTTCCTCGATGCAGCAAAAGGACTCATCCCTTTCTGGGGTCCGATGTCAAACAGTCGAGTCATCCATCATCTGACCCAAGCAGTCGAAACAGCTTTGAACATCACTGCTGGCATCCTCACCAACAACACAGCTGTGCTGTAGGCGGTCCGCCTTGTGGCTTTGCAGAACAGCCTTGTGCTAGATGTGGTACTAGCGGATCGTGGAGGAGCATGCCGCATCATCGGCGCCAGCTGTTGCACCTTCGTCCCAGACTATTCACCTTCCGTCTACAAAGCAATAGAACACCTTCATAAACTAACACCGGAGATCCATCAGGAACAAGAAGGCTGGACACTCGGAAGCTGGTTTTGGAACATTTGGAAAGACTGGGGCTGGAAACTATTGATAATAATATTGGTGCCAGTTTTTGTAATATGTGGTTGCTGCCTGGGGATACAATGCATACCGCCCTTGTGCTCTCTTTTAATGAATTTGATATGCCCTAGGACTTTGGACACTAAATTTGAAAATATGAAAGCATTGTATGACAAAGAAATGCACAGTATCATGAACATTGACATAGATTGACAAGATGACGAGGCATGTTCAAAGGAAGGACTGTTAAATATTAGATTACGATGTGAACATTACCGGCGCCATCTTGTCCCACTTAGGGCTTTGCGAGCGTGTAAGCGGCAGCCATCTTAGACACTGTGGCCAGTTCGTAGCATTGCCCATCGCCTGCACGTCTCCCCGACCCCGCGATCATCCCCCACGCACTGGCAGCCCCCAAGCACACATGCTAGAGCCATAAAGCATCCTCAGCGCGACCCTGCCCCAGAGCCACTTCCCGTGCCGAGCCCACATACCCTTTCATCCCTTGTGCACGAACGGACCCTTCGATAATCTCCTCCCCTGCACCTGACTGTTCGATCCGATCCCAGGCCATAACCAACCCCTGCGGATACAGTGTATTGCCCCGTACAGAAGGATTCCACCTCTCATCAAAGGAGCCGGAATTAATCAATGCCACAACCCCATGGGATCCGACCGATTGCGCGTATTTCAGCTCCTGCCGGAATGCCCAGCTGAGCGATAGCAATCACCTATTGAAACCGGGGTGGGGTACAGTACTGATGATATGTGTGGGAACGGGCCTGAAGCGGGGATTCCAGAGGTGGTTTACAATGCATCAAAGAAATGCCAGGAATGTGTTACACTGCAATAAAACGTTACAAATGTATATAAAAGGCCAGGCCACAGAGATGCAGTTAGAGCACCTCGAAACGACGCCCTGTTCATCTGACCCGACGTGTTTTCCTTCGAAGAATAAATCAGTTTCCTGCTTTCCAATTTCCAGCGCCCGCCTCTTTATTTGATATCTACGATTGAACTAGAGGCGACTAACGCCAAGCAGTGCTTGAGGATATCTGGGGAAAATCTGCTTCGTTCATCAGCTCAATCTATAGTTATCTTGCTTAGGCAGTGAAAATGTGGTGGCCAAGTCATCCCGGGAACGTAAGTCACCATCGTCATAGAAGTCAGGTAGAATGGGGAATCAATTTTGTAGTCAATGAAAAAAGCCTGGTGGTGAGGAACCTGGGGGGAACTCTGGTTTGTGGGGTTAACTGGTAGGGATAGCGTGGAAGTGTCCTACGAAGTCTCCTCTCCCTCTAGTAAGCTAACAGTGTGGCTATCAAAGGCAAGAGCTGGGGGGGGGACCACTTTCCATGCCGAGACTGGGAACCACAACAGCTCTGATGAAGGTGAGGAAGAGAAATCGTGTTCCACCTGAACCTAGTGTTTGCCAACAGGGTTGTGATTCCAGTCAAGGAAAAGGCATAGTTGTGCTGCTAATATGTAAGTTGACTTGTAAAGCGTACCCCCAGGTGAGACATCCCCTCAGTGCACCGCTTCTGCTCAAAACTAGTGGAGTAAATGATATGATTGATTGAATCACATTCAAAATCGCCTAAAACCTTCAATTTGACAGTTGAATTTATTCTTGGTTCTTCATAAATTCTTTTTCATTTTTCAATTGTAGATGCGTGTACTATAGTTTTAGTTCCACAATCTATGCATTGTAGCATTAGTTAGCATGAAATTTCAGGTACCAATTGGTCAATCTCAATGCATTTCGGGCTGCAATCTACAATTGAAAAATGAAAAAGAATTTATGAAGAACAAAGAATAAATTCAACTGAGTGTCAAATTGAAGGTTTTAAGCGTTTTTGAATGTGATTACTTCACTAGTTTGGAATAGAAGCAGTGCACTGAGGGGACGTCTCCCCTAGGGGGACGCTTTACAAGTGATATACAGGATGCTCAAGGACCATAGATCGATACCCGATCTGCATGCAAACCGATCAATCTATTGAAGTTAACCCTTACCTTTGGAATATAGAAGTGCATGTACCATCTTTGATTAATATGTAAGTTGAAACATCAGGGAAACCCAAGCCACCCTCTTGTGCTGGTTTGCATAAGGATGCTTTTGCTACCCTCGGTAACTTATCTCCCAGACAAAGATGAGCATTTTGGTGCCGATCTGTTAACTGAGCGCTTAGAGGATAATCAGAGGGAAAGTCTGTAGGGCAGATAAAAGGTGAGGCATTAAGTTCATCTTCAGGCTATTAAGTCTGCCCAGCCAGGAGATCTCTACCTTACCCCAATGGTAGAGGTCCTTATTGAGGGAAGTGAGGAGGTGGGAGGCTGCTAGCATAAATGTCTCTAGTATAAGGCGGAAACCAAATCCTCAGGTGTGTAAAAGCCAATGTCTCCCATTGGAAAGCACTGAAGCTATGTAGGGTATCCACCACTCCCACACTCCACGATTTAGCAGAATTAATCTTGAAACCTGACACTTGGGAAAAGAAGTCTGGTTACCCCATCAGCACCGGAATAGTAGTGTCTGGGTCAGTAGTGAAACAGAGGATATCTCTGGCAAAAAGATCCAACTTATGCTCCCTGCCATTGATTTCCACAGCACATATAGCTGGATTGGACTGCATCCTAGCCACCGGTGGCTCCATCATGAGAGCAAAAATCAGGGGTGAAAAATGACAACCCTGTCAAGTGCCCGGGGTGAGCCCAATTGCTGTCGAAAAGGCAGAGTTGATTTTAAGTTTAGCAGTGGGTTTCTGGAAGTTGGCTTGGATCAACGCTTTCATTTTAGACCCCAGCTGAATTCTTTCTAGGACCTTGGAGAGGCAGCTCCAGTCAACCCTGTCAAATGCCTTCTCGGTATCAAGAGAGAGAAGGGCCATTGGTTGCTTTGCTTTTTCTGTCACCTCCATTAGGGATACAGCTAGTTGTGTATTATCGTTGGCCTGTCGGGTACTGATTAAGCCAGACTGGGTGGGTCCGATGAGGGAGGGCCAAACCTGGTTCAGGCGGGCGACAAGAATTGAAGCACATAGCTTCACATCACAGTTCAGCAGCGCAATAGTTCTATAGGAGGGGCAGTAGGTGGCGGGCTTGACCAGTTTTAGAAGGAGAGTAACGTGTGATTCTGGCATAGTGTTGGTGACTACACAGGAGACCAAGAAGGAGTTGAAGACTTTCACCATGGGCGCCAAGGCAAGCATATGCCTAATAAAGGAGGCCGTGCACCCATCTGGGCCAGTGGCCTTATTGTACCCGTCTGGCCAGAGGCCTTATGTGAGGGAAGTTTCCCTATTGTGGCCTAAAACTTATCCGGAATAATATCCTCCTCTAGGTGGCGCAATCCTTCGTCCCTTTGGGGAGGGGTGTATGTAAACAGGTAATCCGCCTGAGATTAAGCATCCAGCCATTAGGCCGAGAGTGGTATAGTGGTGGTGGAAAACCCCGATTATATTGCTAGTCTCCTGTTCAAGACATCCCTTCTCATTCTCCACCTCGATAATATGATTGCACGTATTGCATACCTGCAATTTGTGGGCCAAGAGCCTAGCCGCGTAATCTCCCTTCTCGTATTATGTTTGGTTGATGTATAGCAGCTGCTTTCATCAAAAGGTGTTCAAGTTCGCCCCTAAGCAGTGGTAGGTCCCTCAGGGTTCTGTGTATGCCACCCTCTTTATGCTTGACCTCTTTCTGTTGAATCTGGGTCTCTAGCTCCTGTTGTAGGAGTTTAGCTGCACATTCAAACGTCACCGTATGGGCAGTGGAGGCTCCACCACTTAGGCAGAGGAGTGTCGCTCAACTGCTCATGGAGTAGTGTAAATGAAAAAGTGAAATGATAACTGAAGTTATTGTCATTTTATTTTTCATATCGTCCGGCTAGAGTGGGGTTTGGCTCCCTTGAAGTTGGGGAGGAGGAGTAGTTGTTATGAACTCTGTAAAGTGCACATGAATTTTTGACCGGCCCTCTCGGGCCAGCCAAACAGCCATGTGCACTTTGCATGTTCTCCATGCAGGCTGCATTACAGCCTGCATGGAGAACATGCCCAAGTTCCCATTCCGTGGCTGAGCACTGAACCACGGTGCTCATATCAACCACAACGCTGCATTGCAGCATTGTGATTGGCTGTGGGGAGTCTGGGTGCTTCCTGGAAGAGACTCACTTGATGTGGGAGAGACACGGCGAGATCAGTAGGGGGATTTTTTTAATCCAAAACCGTACCCGCGCTCCCCGCGTTCTCCACCACCGCGTACCTTACTGGCCGCCACTGCATATGGGAGATGACTTCTGCCCAAAACACAGCTTTCGCAGAAACCCAGAGATTTGCTGAGACACCTCATCAGTGTCGATTTCTGGGAAGTAACGCTCTATTACGTCTTTGATGCAGTCATCTCTTTCTTCTTCAGCCCCCTATTTTCACACTCTCTTGAATGTATTTCCTTGAATCTCATTCAGTTCACTACCCCTGCACACACACACACACACGAGTATTCACCTGTAAGCTCTGTTGTTTTCCTCGACAATGTTTCAACAGCTGTGTTCCTTCTGCACACACTCACTTAGAATCGTAATTACAATTGCTGCATGTGACCATTCCTGTTTATGCTCTGAACAGAGGCCAAGGAATGGATGAGCACGTATTCTGAACACTTGTATTACCCACTGACAGATTCTGTGAGAATCTCTCGCTACCTAGAGCCTGAACTCCAGAACTGGCAATCATGCCCAGTCAAAAAGACAAACCCACAAGCTGAACGTCCACATGCAGACTCCTAGATATATGTCAGCTCACAGAACTCATGATACAAGAGTAATGTGCGGCACCCAAAAAAAACACAGACACACAACATCCTGGAAAAAAACAAACACTCTTAGGCAATGGAGAATGAAGTAAAACAAGTGAAAATAAACAGGGACTGCAACGCTGACATTGATCACCTTAATGGTTTTTACAGTCCTTGTACAGAAATCAATCAGTGTTCTTGTCTATAAAATTAAGCCACTACATAAACATAGGGCCCGATAGGGACCCTTTACAATGGTAACTTTAATTACTGCAAAATCTGAGACCCAGGGGGACCGGCCACACTTAAAGCCCCGAGTTGCTGTAAGCTTTTGGGTCAATGTTATTTTGGGGCAGCCCATCGAGCTCAGAAGTACGTACGATCAAATCAGGCACACACGCCACCCTCTTTTAGTGCATGTGCGTTGAGTGCCGTGCAGTACGGGCCTGGTACTGCACCTGGTTAAATTGCAAAAGTTTACAGGGCAATACATTAAACTGCTACTCTTTGCCAGGGAGATGCCAGTTCCTGGCAGATGTTGATCCCTACGCCTGTATCCCGCTTCACAAGCCCCCCAAAGTTACATGGCCAGCAGGAGGCGCCCTCGCCCACTAGGCTATAGGAAGACAGGGACTTCTCACAGCAGGACAAGTAAGGGCGATATACCACTGGATACTTGTGATAACATTTGACTTTGTTTGCAGAAAGATACCAACCAAAATGTTGGTTGTGTGGAATAGAAAAAGTATTCATTTATGTTTGTGGTTGTCTGTCAATAGATTGTACAGAATCCAATTATTGATATATTCATGAGATGGGACACATTGAAGCTCATAGCCCACTGAATGAAAAATAAATAATTAAATACACAAATTTTGGAACAAAGTTGTGATAAATATGTAGATTTACTTTGATTTCACCTAAAAGACAATCGAAGAATCAGAGACCACGAATACTCTAACGCGCACACACTACCCCTTGACGAAAGTGCAGCGATGACGTCATGGGCTCAGAGGGTTGTCAGTGGGAGCTGTTGGTCAGCAAGAGGCGGAGCCGCTCGAAGTAGGTCTGTGGATGGGGTGCACGGCTTTGTGGGAATGTATCTACTATCTTGAAATCAACGTCGAAATGGCTTTTACTTTCCCTTAGCTTGTCACGAGGGCTGGTTGGTATTCAAAACATGTTAACAGGCACGAGCAACCTGCCACTGTACTCTTCAAACCTAAAAGCATACTTACTCTTAAAAGATCCTTTTTTAATGTGTTAAATGATAATTGGCACCCGAAAATCCCTATCTAAATATCACCTGCCAAAAATATTATGTCCTTAATTTTGGTTACAAATAAATCGCCCAATTTGCGTTGATAATATAACATTTTTATTCAAAAGGACGATATTTTTGTAAACTATATTTAGAGTATAATATTAATTTCATGTGGTATTTTCGGCAGCAGTATCAGAGCTTGCACACAGTTACAGAAGTAGCGATTGTCAGCCTTGGGTGCAGATAAATGACCTCCCCGTCTAACCTGCTCCAAGAATAGAGATGTATACATGACCTCTCACCCCTAATATGGGCTGACACGAGGACATGTGGAGTCTTTTTGTCTTTTGCTTCTCGAGGGCCCCAGATAGCTCTTCCATGCTTGGATGCCAATGGACGCTTTTCACCTTTGCAACAGTGGATTAGACCTTTGGTGGAGGAGTGCACAACAGCACCCTCTGAGAGGGAGTGGCCCTGAGGTTGGATAGAGGGATGCAGACAAGCCACGTTTCTAAGACATAGAGGCACAGAACTGCGTTTCAGAGGAACACACTAGGCATGGGAGAATGTGTTTTTGGGCAACACAGAAGCACGAAAAAAACATTTTTGGGGGCATTTTTTTTTTTATATCTAAGAAATTTCAATGATCCCTGCCAATTCTCTGGTTTAGGTGCGGCTGAAGGTCTGATAGAACCGCGAAATGTGGCTAAACATACCCGTGCAACCGATTCAGAAACCTGATTGGCATTTGCGAGTCTGTTTCGTGAATAAAGCATCTTGCACTACAAATTTCGTGAATTTCATGTTTCAACAAAAAAACTTTCATCCCACCCCCCAACCCCGGGATCTCCTAATGGCTCCCTACCTGTGTGCGGGAAGCTGAGGGCTGCGCTCCACCAATCATCTCAAAATGAGACCCTCACGCTCTCTGCCTATGTTACACATTTGTACCTTTCTTATAGCAGACTTTGCATTTGCAAACAGATTACCCTGTATCCTCCATCCGCATTAAAGGCATCTCCCGGAATACAGGAGGTGATTTTAGACACCACTTGAGCGATCCCACCAAAACTTTATCTCAAAAGGAGGTGGTACTCACCTAGGGAAGTGAGTACCTAAGTGTGAAACCCAATGATGACGCCACCACACAACATTTCACAGTGTTCATTACACACGCTACCAATGTCAGAGACTGACTGAGGGTTTCAGTTAAACATTGATCACATGCAGACCCCTTTAGACTAGTAGTGCTCGCTCCCTCTTGAATGTAGAGGTTTTTTATATGACTGGCACGAGGGCACTTAGTGGTTCCCCTGGCAGGGGTCACAGCTCCGAAACATCTTGCAGTAGGGTCACCAACCTCACTCCAGAGCGGTATAGAATCTGTCTCAGGTCCTGAACACCTACAGATAATTATTCTCAAGACATGGACCTAATTAGTTCAATAAAAGCAAAACAAGACTACAACACCCAGAATGCACTGCTGTCATACTTAGGCCCATGAATGGAAACAGTGTCCGTGATGACCTGGAGGGAGGTGGTCACCCTGGCCTAACGCCATTTCTCTGCGTCATTGTGGAAAAACCAGAATTTCCAGAAGGCGTGATGCACTCATTTCTTCATTTCCACAGTATGTGCGTTGAAGTACCCAAGGCCTACATATAGCTCTCTACCGAGGCACTCGGCACTTAGTACATTATCTTGCAGTGACCAGAGGACACGAGCCAGTGTTTCTGCACAGACTGTGGGTACACGAGGCTCGTCAGCTGCACGGAGGGCGTAGCCCTGCTGCGCCCTTCTCCTCTGGGGTGGATTACTGAGTCTGGTCCAGGGGGGGCAGTCTACCGCCTCTTGCACAGGTTGGCTCACGGAGATCGATGCGGAGGGACGGAGTCCTTCACCTCTGGCTCTGGATGGCTTAGCAGGACTGGTGAGCGCCGACAGGGCCGCTCAACCCTTTGTCCTGGCGGCTCATGCGTTGCTTCGTGGCGCGGAGTCTTTCCCGCTTCCCTGACTCTGCAGCGACTCTCCATATTAACACTGAATGATTGTCGCTCAGTATCCACTGACCCGCCTCTGAACATGTCTGCTGTGCATGACTGATCCACTATCCGTGAAATGTGGTCAATTTTGGTATTTTGAGTATTAGGATATCACTAGCAGACAGGGGAGAGCCTATTGCATGGAGTGTTTTGAGTGCATTAAAGTAAATCATAGACAGAGGAGAGGGTGCAAGAGGTGGGCGTTCCAGGCAAGGATGTGTTATTAATATTAGCATAGCGATACAAAAGGGGATGATGGACGGAGCGTTTGAGCAAATCAAACACTCACCCCCAGTCAACTGATCTGGGTTTAATCCATCACCATTCTTTAGCCCACTCAGCCACCCCATTTCAGACATGGCTATATGCAAATCAGTCTGACCCTGTGCCTCATTGGAACAGTCCAGCCCGAACTGCCAAGCCATGTCTTCCATGGACCGGAAACAAGCATCCTGGGACCGGTTTCGGATTCATAATCCTCATCAGCCAGGCTATCTTAAATCCAGTGGCCAAGTGAGCAAGGGACTCACGTCTGAGCATACCCTGCCACACTTAGGGCGAACAAAGCGATACAAAAGGGGATGATGGACGGAGCGTTTGAGCAAATCAAACACTCACCCCCAGTCAACTGATCTGGGTTTAATCCATCACCATTCTTAATATTAGCATAGTCATACTTGCTAATTGTGTGCCAACTCTAGTAGGAAATCTTGACAAGTAGCTTATATGGCCCGTGGGGACTGTCTCAGGTTTAGTATTAACAGTATCTATTTTCAATACTATATGGCTGGTACTGTTCAGGTTCATATCTAGTCTTAAGATGGCTTCATCATACAGGGTGGACAGAGCGTTGAGGGAGCTTAGACTTTGATGATAGTATTGCTGTACGGTGAATAATCAAGAGATTTACTCCTGGACATTGATCATTCCAGATAAATATTTGGTCCTTGGTACCCTAGTAATAGATAAATATTTGGACCTTGGTACCCTAGTAATATTGCTGTACTCGGTTTCATGGTTTCCTTATTTTATTATTTTTATTTTTTGGGAGTTTTATATAGCGCAAACTTGACCCAAAGGTATCAGAGCACTTTACATGAGCACCCGTTGTGTTACAGATGGACACATTTATTTTGTTAGGCATGGGGAGATTACGGACCAAATTATGAGTCGGGCGGTCCGAGGCCTGCCCGAATAGTGGTGGCACACTGGTGGTCTGACTGCCCCATTAAGATTTGGGTGGTCGGACCACCACAGGACCGCTGATGCCACCGGGAAACCGCCATTCTCTGGAAGTGGTGCAGCGGTCCTGAGGATACAATATGCAGCGATACCACCAAGCATATTACGAGTTTAGTCTCCCCCACGGTTTCCACCTACATGAAAACCGGGACAGAGAGGAAACAAAGGGCCCCCTGGTGCCTCACACCATGTGGATGCACACAGGGGGGCACAACATGTGCCCCCTGTGAACATGCACACCAGTTCCTGCATGACATGGACTTCAAAGTCCATGTCTTGGAGGAACTGTTTTTGGTGTTCCCATTGCGTAGCCCAATTTTAGGAGCACCGCTGTAGGAATGCCAAAAACCAGCCCGCCAAAAAACGAGGAAACTCCTAGTCGGCGGATTGCCCGACCACCGCATTGGCTCTGCGGGATCATGGCAGTGGCATACTGCCTACATCTGCTGCGCCAAACGTCATAACCAGGCCCTAAGTGATTTGCCCAGAATCGCAGGATGTTGAGCATCCCTACCAAGACTCGAACCCGGTTCCCCAGCTTAAGGTCGACTGCTTCAGCCGTTAGGCTAGTGTCTAGTCCGCCTCTCAGTAGTTTGAAAGTAGTGTAACTTCCCACCTGTTACCGAATGTTGCAGATCAGTGATTGTGCCTCACTGAGGAGATATACATGGCCATTTCGAGGTTTTCGGGGCGGGAGCCAAACTGTAAGTCAACGGTGCTCTTGACCTCATGGCCCATTTTGGGGCTTGGGGAAGCAACCAATGGCTTCTGTTGGTGAAGTGTCAGCTGACTCCACAGATGAAAACCCATGACATGGTGACCTGGCTGAAAATAGGGCTCCCAGTCATAATGGTGGTCACCCCTCCCTAATTAGAGCTGTTCGGCACTCACTAGACTTCCCTGCCCAGGACCACCTTGCAAGGCATGGCAATGCAGAGCAGGGAAATCGCTCACTGGCTCTCACTCACAGGGAAAAAACTCACTTGCTCATCAGGACCATTCGTTTTTATTTTTCATCAACAGGTACCCACTTCAGAGGCTTGTTTCTGGAAAATAACATTTTGCTAATTATACACGACAAACATGGCGTATGATCAACAACATCCAGAGACTTTACTGAAACCGCCAAATGGACCGTTGCAGTCAAGGATTTAGATATCGCGATTCGCTACCACAGAGGACATTGCCTCTGGTAGCCCAGCGGACCGCCGCGGGGCTCTTGTTCAGCCTGATAAGTTACTAGCATTTAAAAATGGATGCCAGTCATTTAATATCATCTTTGGTACTTTACAAAATGTTGTATGATTCTGGACAAATCATTTCACCCATTTGCCTATAAATGTTAATTCACCTAATGTACTATGAATAATGATAGAAGGGTTTGAATCTAAGGTTTCCCAAGAAGCAACGAGGTTTACGCAATTAAAAAGGGCAGGTTGCACTTGGGCCACTGGACAGTGGTAATGGACAGGGTAGGGGGTATTTGGTTTCAGTTATTTGAAAAAGCAAGGCCTGTAGGCATAAGTTCTCAGTGATATAGTCTGGACTAAGTTGTCCACTCTAGTCAAGTTCCTCCTGTCAGCAATGAAGGCAGAGCGGCCCAGGAGAGCAGGTTAGCATAGGCCCGTATTTTACATCAGCAAACCAGGTTTAGGATGAGACGCAAGACCAGGCCTAGCAGCAGACCACACTTGGAAGAAGAAAGGAATGAGGGAGAGCCGCCTAGGTGAAAACTGCAAAACAGCAGAAAACGATACAGCATACCTGGCAGAGTCTGCACTGTGGTGATCTACATAGCACGGGACCAGTGATCCCTATTCTGTTTGCCCAAAGAGACAGAAAATATGGAAATGGTATCACATATTTAATGCTATGAAGTGTATGTGCGTGGATTAGTGTGCTGTAGGACATTGCAGTCTATAATTACCTGTTGCTTAGTTTCAAGTGGTTGTTAAGGGCTGAGCTGCCTTTACTAATTATGTGGCGCTGATGCGATTCTAAGTATTTTTGGATATTGTAGGTTTATCATTTTGACAGTAGATGTGCCTAATAATGATAGGATTTAATTTGCCAGTGTATCTTTAAAAAATGCATCACTGAGGGAGCAAACACTATGACAATTGTATGACTTTGCGCCTTGAGACCCTCCGGGTGAGTAGTGCGCTATATAAATGCTTCGATTGATTGATTGATTGACTTTGAACTGTACTGTAAATATGGTGGTGACAGGAATTGTGTTTATTGTATACTGCTGATGTAGGGTGATGTGTTATTGTGGCTTGGGCTGGATGCACTTCTAGTCTGTCAAACACTGAAACATCTGGATGGTTTGTAGATGATTGATTAGCCTAGGGGTTCTATCCTTGCCCACTGCCATGTATCAGGATACCACGATCCGATGACTTGAAGGGAGACAACAACAGAAAGAATAGATGGCACCAGACTGAGGCAGGGAAGAGGATGGAAGGCACTGAGTCCAAGTCAGCAATCCTACCACCACAGCCTAAGCAGCAGATGAGGGACCTTAACGTAGAAACAAAAGGAAGGTAGTAAGTGGGAGGTATCTGTAACAAAAGCATTTACTCATTAAGCTGTCTTAGTTAGACCTCAAATGTGAGATCTAATATTATATTTAATGCTCCAGCGCAGGTATGTTAACCATCCAAGCTTCTGATAGTGGGACCTTTTGGTTTGACTGGTGTTTTCATGTTAAGTCAGATAAAAACAGCTCATGAAAATCACAATAAAGTATTTTCCCTTTGAAGTATAAACATAAAGCAGCAGCTACAAGATGAACACATGTCAAAAGTGTTTAGCTATCTAGGCTATTCCTAAGCATGTTTAATGCAAACAGAGACCGAATTGCCATTTTAAAGAAAAAGCATATAAAGGTTTATACAAACATATATTTAAGTACTATCTCTGGACCCTTCCATAACCTCAGTACTCACAGATTATTGAGAATTCTTGTCTGAGAAAGGTGGCAACCATTCCTGCAGGTGTTCAAAGTAGACAGGGAATCACTATTAGAATCCTGACCTGTCTGTTAATACCCCTATGATATTAACAGAAACGTACACACCAGTGGATGTGATGAATGCTTTTAAAACATGAAAGTACAATCTTCAGCACACTATTAACAGTGCAAGCATCACTCACAGAACAGACACAGTTGTGTATTATTAGTGCAAGGTTCCTTCCCTCACAGAACAAATATACCATGTTCACCTGTTCACTAGCTTCCCAGCTTCACATAAAAGTACACCACAGCATTAATTTGTTCTAAATATTTTTTAAATAAGAATCCTCACTAGCATTTGTATTCATATTTAGTAAATGTAAATATAAGCTGTATATAATTGATGTAATTTTGTGCAATGCAACTGGTGCTATGTAAAGCGCTCTTATACCCAATCCGGGTCAAGTTCGCGCTATATAAAACTCTGTAAAATAAATAAATAAATAAGTAAATAAATCTCCCACACACAAGGCACAGCTGGGTGTCAGTAGTGCAGGCTTCAATTCCTCATGTAACAGGTACAGCATGGATAGAAGTGCAAGCTTTTCTCCTTCAGGAAGCATGGCAGTGGAAGCTTCTGCCCCCCCCCTGACTATAGAGACGCAGTGTCAGCCCCTACTGTCACACGACAGGTAAAACTCAGGAGGTATCACTAAATTCCCTTCTCTCAAATAACAGGTGTAACACAGTCTATTGCAGCAGTGCAATAACCCTTGCCTGTTTGATGCATTTGTTTCAATGTGGTTGTATGGATTGGTAAGTTCATGGGCCGTTGAGCAAGTAAAATGGTTAAGTATGGATGGTAAAGTATAAACATCTGGTATTTCAGCATCAAGATGTCACAAGGGGTGAATATGCACTCACAAATGCAGATGTTATGCCATGGCTGGAGGAGTGAATGTCTGTGTGGATACCTGATTAAATGGAAAGAGAAGTGGACGCTGGTGTCAGTTGGTGAATAGTTGGGTGAGTGGGAGACTGGATGGCTCATAAATTGAGGTCTTGCTGTATTGATGATTGCTGTAGTTGTGTGAACAGATGGAGGAGTAGATGAATTGAGAATGTAGTTGGCAGATGCTTGTGAAAGGAACATGTGGTTTGATAGTGATTTGCGTATGGGTGTTTGATGCTTAGTTTGTGTGTATGGATAGAATAAAGGCCGCTTAGTGTAAGTGGTATATGTGTATGCCTGTGCTGTTTGTATGTACATTTGTACATTTGAATGGATTTTGTGTGTGAGTATGCACAGGGCTGATGGATGGATTTGTGGGTGGATATGTCCCTTTGTGCACATTCTGAGCTGTAAAAAGAGGGGAGTGACTTTGAAGGGTGTGTAGTCTACTTGCTGGGTAACGAGGAACAAGAAATCTCTGTGAATCTCCTCAACAATCCTAATACTGCATGCTGACTGGGAGTTGTCTTATGTGGATTTAGGAGTTATGCCCCAGTAATTTAAGATTCTACATTGACAAACATGATGTATTTGATATGATGATGTGATTTGGCCACTGCTGGCAGTATGAGAGCTCATAGCAGAAAGAATAACAGTGAGCCATCGAAGAATGATGTAGAACACGTCTACTTACGTGTTCTAGTTCTAACGTCACACATTTACAGGATTGGTTAAATAAATCAACCATTGTTAAGTTCAGCAGGCCAAACCTGCCAAAATTTAACAAGGGAAAACCATAGGGTAATCTCCATATCGTGGATTATGGTGCATTAACTCGTTGCATGCGTCGGATGGCCCCCGGTAGTCCGACGTCACAGTGGGCGTGTGCTGAGGATGGCCGGGGCACGTCTGAAACACGCCCACTCATTAATTCCCCAGCACCGCGGCAGAATTTGCACCTCGGTCATGGGGTTAAACTCCAAAATCTGCATGTTATTCCCCAACAACTCATAATGGGTGGTATGTATTGCAATCAGTAAATAACATACCCCGTCGTATCATTATTTATCATGTGTGGTGAATGCCACCTATATGTGTCATCAGGGTATGAGTTGTAGGAAGGTAGGCATGATGCCAAGGGCCGTTGTGTGGGCAAGGCAGAGAGCCCTCAAGCAGGGTTTAGGGAATATAGAGACGCGTTTGCGTAGATGGAAGCCACATAAAACTCCATGAGGAAAGCATCATAGCGGCCGCACCTTTCTAGAGTGAAGTCTCTCTGACTGACAATAAATAAATCAGAAAAAGGAAAGGTGCTGAAGTGGAGGGTGGACATTCCACACGCCATCTTTGGCAGAACATGAGTAAGTGATTTACATGCCCTTGCAGAATGAAGCATACGTTGTACTAGAATCTACACTAACATTAAATATATTTTGAATTAGTATAATTTGATACTAAGTTCTCCATTCTGTTAGTCAGATCTAACTGTTTTAAGTGAAATCCAAGGAGTAGATGTCTTCTGATGAGCGTGCTCATGCGGTGGATACAGTTTGTATTCAGCTTTGAACTAAACTTCACTGAGCTTAGGTGGCACCAGGGGTCTGATCACGAAGTCACACACACATTTCAGATGAATGATTATTAATGCAATTTCACTGCCTATATTAAAAATGAGAATTTACATTTCAAAATCCATTTACTTTAATCATGCGCTGACTTGTTCTACCGGTACGGAAATTTTCCCAGTGGGCTAGCAGGGAGGGACCAGTTTTGTTGCTGGAGAATGGACCAGCTGCAATGTTCGCATGCAGCACTTTAGCACTACTTTTTTTATGGGGTGGGGGAGTTTAATATAGCGCAAATTTGACCCAAAGGTATCAGAGTGCTTTACATGAACACCAGTTGCATTACAGACAGACACATTCATTTTTGGTAGGCACAGGGAGATTAACTGGCACATGCATCAACATTGGAGTTTGCGATTCCTTACTTGCGATAAAGAAGGAATCACAATTAATGAATCGCAAACTGCAATGCATCAAGAAATCGCTAAATAAATTGCGATTTCTTAAAATCCCTTAATTGCGATTTTCAATTTAAGAATCGCAATTAAGGAATCCCTTCCCATTCATTCCTATTGGCCTAGAGGCCCATAGGAATGAATGGGAAGACATTCTCATTTTGCGAATCGCAATTAAGGAATCGCAAAATGAGAATGCAATTTCAAGGGTGCAGGGGGGGTCCAAAGGACACCCTGTTGCACCCCTGAAATTTGCCATTAAGTACATTTTTCACACACACATGCCCCAAGGGCATGTGTGTGTGTAAAATGGCACTTTGAAAAATGCACTTTTGTGCATTTTTCAAAAATTTTCGCAAATTACCATGAAGGTCAACTTCATGGTAATTTGCACCCCTTATTTGCGAATTCGCAAATTTGAAAAGTTTGATGCATTGCATTTAAGGAATCTCAATTTGAGATTCCTTAAATGCAACCACAATTTAAGAAATCGTAATTTTGCGATTTCTTAAAATGCAAGAACAACAAAATGCATACTACATCCCAAAAATGGAAATTGCATTCGCAAACGGCCGAATTTTGCGATTCGCACCATTTGCGAATGCAATTTCCTTTGATGCATGTCAGGGCCGGCCTAAGGCATGTGCAAGCTGTGCACCTGCACAGGGCCGCCAAACCCCAGGGGCCGCCACGCCAATATATATCCTTAGATACATATTTGCGTGGCGGCCCCTGGCAGGGATTTGGCGGCCTCGGGCCCCCTACCTACACTCCCTGCTCAGGGCCTCCGTGAGCCTAGAGCCGGCCCTGTGCATGTGCCCGTACATGATTTGTCCAGAATCACAGGATGTTGAGCGTCCCTGTCGAGACTCAAACCTGGAACCCCAATTTCGAGACCATCTACTCTAGCTGGTAGGCCACATCCTCTCTGCTTTAAAAATAATCAGTGGCTTTAAAGCGTGGGAAGTCAAAACAGCACTTGCTTCAAAGCATTTGGGTGGTTCCTGTATTGCCACAAGCAGCGTCGACCTTCAGGGCTTGGAGGTGAGGGGGGCCGGGGGAGAGGGGGGGGTGGGGTCTGCTGTTGCTTGGCTCAAAGAGTCCAGTATATATATGATAACGACTTCAAAATTCAAGTCTTCTTTATAATGTGACTGTTGCAACACATTTCAGATTAGCATAATAAATTATACTATTGCATTGATTGGCTGTTGTTAGAACTGATAGGTTTTAATCATGAACTTAGAAAGATGTATGCTTCCACCATCACTACCCTGACAAAGAATCTATTAGTGAGCAGTGAGGATAAACAGCTGCATTTTGGCCCCCTATATGTGCCCTTAGTGTTACTATAGATTGAGTAACATTATAGTATTTTTGCTTTTTATGCAGTGCACACCCCGAGCTGATCTTATTTAATGTTCTCTCATGTGATGATGAAGGAAATGAAGGCATTGTGAACAAAGTAATTGCCTAGGATCACACATGGTCAAGGGAAAGCCAGGATTGATGCAAGGTTTCCTGGTTTCACGTTGTGCAATTCAGACAACAACAGGGTTAGTTCTTTCGTTCGTCCTTTCAGATCGAAGCTCAATGCTTTGTGTTTAATTATTTGAGGTGATAAATTGCTGCACTGTGTTATGTGCATTCGGACTATGCACGTTTCATAAGGGGTGGTTGTGAAATTGTTTAGGACGGGTGATATTTTTAATGTGAAAGCTAAAATGAAAACCAGAGCACCCACCCTTAATTTGTGCATTGAGACCATTTCATTCCCATAGCTAAAAGTCTTTATTCATTGTCATTGATGCTTGGATTGATTAATCCGCCCACCCTATCATTCAACTATTAATTCAGTGAGAAATGCAGCTCAGCCTCCACTCCCCATCCATCCACTCAATGATTAGACGAGGTTCTATAATGAAAAATACTATATGAGATTTTTTCCCCAAAACTTTGTTGGGGGTGAACCCTTTAACTTCCTTGTAGTGCTCAGTCCTGAGGACATATGAGGGATGGTTTGAGAACATTTACTAGGCCTGCTTTTTGTTCCCAGTCTGGCTCTGACTCTAATGCAATATCACACCTTTACATTTGCTCCCACAACCTGTGAGTTTGTGGATAGCCACAGCATTTTTCTTGACCCATTGCCACCTTGGAAACAGTTGGAGATTTACTTCTGTTAAGGGCAGTAATAAATCAATTTCCATGGTGGTAACAGACAGGAAACGTCATCAACATGTGTGTATTATTGGGTTTGTTTTCCTGTAAAAACAAAAGAAAATAAAGTTAGCATATCCATTTGTGTTTTTGGGGACTTTTGCTTCAGCACATGTACATATATACATTTGCACAGCTGAAAATGAAATTTATAAAAGAATTTCTGAAGTACTCCTGAGAAAACTATAGCAGTATTTTTAGTGGGAATTATGGCCGGAAACCTTTGCGAATTCCCAAATATCAGATGTTTCTCTAAACATAGCTGGAATACATTTCTGACTTTCCTCGTGGTTCAGTCCCTCTGAGTTCACAAGCTGGTGGCCAGCAGAAACCCAAAATTAATAATGTAGATAGATTGTTTCACAGCATGTCTGCTGCTGATGTATTGCATAAAGAGATGCCTGCCTCCAGAACGCTAGAGTTTGCTCTTGTCAAATTTGGGAGCCTGTATGTAGGACACCTGCATTTTGCACAAACTCCTAATTGCATCCGGTGGGAGAGGACTCCGGCAGAAGGCCTCTTCTGAACAGCCGCAGACTTTAATGGATCTGTGGAAAAACTCTCCCAGGGCCCCCCAAGTTCAGCTCACACTTTACTGGGAGCGGCGCGGCCCAGCGCTCCTTCAGCGGGAACATCAGAAGGCAGGGAGTCAATACTTGCCCAGTTCAGCAGGGCAGGGCTGTGAGCTAACTCTCATGAGAACTAATGTGCTTTTCTTCCAGCAGCACGCAATGCTGAAACATACCGATCTGTGACGTGGCACGCGGCTAACAAACTGCCTCCTTTGTCCCTCCAGAAAAACAAAACAGCCACGTTTGATGAGTGCACTGCAAGGGCGTCAAATCACCAAAAATACCAGGGTAGGGGAAGTGATAAGGTAAATAAAGATGCCAACAAGGGAGTCATTTGGAATGAAAAAATATCAATAGTACTTTGATTGTTCAGTAATGTCCTAGAATGACAACCAAACTCAATTAGTTACACTTTGTAGGCGAATAAATCACATAGGCAGGTGTACATACTTTTATAGATTGCATTAGAATCAAACAGATAAGGAATTTAGGGGTTCAAAGTAAATGATGGCACATAGTACATTGACAATATGCTGTCCACAACACAACTTAAATCTTGAAGCTTTTTACCATGTGACAATGTACTAGCAACCCACTCTTCCAGTACAATACATGAATGTCCATCTTGGTATCGAAACAAAACTCGTTGAGGTGATGTGAATAATTCAAGCGAGAGATGGGCTGTACGCCGCCGTTTCAGTCTCATACGGTAAGTATGAAAATGGAGCAAGATTCGTATATGTATCAAGGACCCCCTGAGTAACTGATTCTAATAATTCCTAGGTCAGGGCAAAGACATATATGAAAGATAACAACCTAGGCAATTAGCACTGACTTGTCATGGATATTAATAGAGAGGAAAAGAACTAATTATATTCAAAATCTCATATTTATTAACATAATCAAGAAAAGTACATTCTTCATTAAAAAAAGGAAAATTAAAACCGTTCACATGAGTAATGAACAAGCAAAATTACATATACATGAAAATTAGTTTAAAAAGTGGCAAAATAAACAGTATCTCATTGACAATATGCTGTCCACAACACAACTTAAATCTTTGTCACAATGTACTAGCAACCCACTCTTCCAGTACAATACATGAATGTCCGTCTTGGTATCGAAACAAAACTCGTTGAGGTGATGTGAATAATTCAAGCGAGAGATGGGCTGTACGCCGCCGTTTCAGTCTCATACGGTAAGTATGAAAATGGAGCAAGACCATTTTCAAGACTGTAATATTCATGCGAAGATGTAAATGGGACCCCACTTATCATCATCTAGCTAGCTAATGGGCTCCTCAATTGCAGGAGTGTCTGAAGGGATGCATCCTAGAGGGTTTAAATGTATATCAAGTCTCTGCTTTACAGGCATTTCAATAGCCTGGAGTGCGGAGTACTTCCAGTGCTAAAGGATGTGTCTATGGTCAGCTGTAATCGCAAGTCTAAGATACACCCCTTGGGATACTCCTACAATTGAGGAGGCCATTCGCTAACTAGCTGATTATGAGTGGGGTCCCATTTACATTTTCACATAAATTTTACAGTCCTGAAGATGGTCTCCAGGATACTTGTGTGAGACCGAAACGTTGACGTACAGTCCATCTCTAGCTTGAATTATTCACATCACCCAATGAGCTTTGTCGCAATACCAAAATGGACTTTAGTTTGGTGTACTGAGAGAGTGGGTTGCTAGTGCATTGTCAAATGTTAGAAAGCTTCAAGATTTAAGTTGTGCTGTGGACAGCACATTGTCAATGTAATATGTGCCATCATTTACTGTGAACCCCTATATTCTTTATCTGTTTGATTCTAATGCAATCTATAAACGCATGTACACCTGCCTATGTGGTTTATTCAACATCTTATATATTTTTTCCATACAAAGTGTAACTAATTGAGTTTAGTTGTCATTCGAGGACATCACTGAATAATTGAAGTACTATTATTATTTTTTATTCCAAATGACCCTCTTGTTGGCATCTTTATTTATCTTATTTAGATACCCAAGCCCACAAGGGAATACTGGGTTGCCCTTTTGTGCACTATAGGGTAGTGACATCACATACCCGTTGACCATAATGACATCACAAGAAGTGACATCATATAACCCTTGATCCTGTTTTTTTCCAAGAAGGTATGTAACATAACCCTAACATCCCACTCACAGTCTCTTACACCCCATTATATGTATTCTTATTCATTATCCCTCACTCACTTACATTCACTCTAAATCTTACTCATGCTTACAGACATTCAGGCCCCAGTTTACTAATGCTTTGCACCGTGTTTGTGTCACTTTTGTGGCACAAACTTGGTGTAAAGTGTTAGGGTCGAATTTACTATCCAACACAATTCCTGATTTGCATTGTATAGTATTCCAAAGTAATGCAAACTGAGCTATGTGCTGCCTTGCATTATTTTGCATCAAAGTGGCGTACCACGGATGGAGCATGGGCGTTCCCATTCAACCACCCATAGGTTTTAAAGCAAATCCCTACCTACAAACATTGATAGACAGGACTTTGCAACAAAATCTTAGGACTCCTTGAGGCAGGTGTCTCGAGGAGAAATGTTTCCATTTATCCTCGTTTTCCCTATTTGGCTTATGTGCTGCATTGTAAAGCACATATACAAAGTGTAAAGAAAGTGAGAAAAGCCTTAAAGCATAGTTTTTGTACTGAAATTGACCCATTCCTGTACAAAACCTAAGCTTGTAAAGTGCACACACCTTTGCACTGTGGCTTAATGGTATGTACATTGTCTACCTGCACAGGGAGAGAAAAAATGCACAATATCTTAGTATATGTGGTGCATTTTCTTCTCTCCCTTTGATGCAAGGCAGTGCGCGGAACTTTGATGCAGTATTGCTTTGAGTCACTCACACACACTTGCTTATACATACAGATACAGGCCCACATATATACATTCTCTCTCACATAAACATAGACTCTTTCTCTTATTAAGATAGTCTCTCCCGAAGCACACACACAATATACCTTTAAAACCATTCTTACTTACCCCAGCTTCCACCAAAGGTCCTATTTCAGCTAATGTGGTCTATTTCTTATTATGCAAATAGAGAATACTAACATATTATTCACTATTAATATAATGAAAAACAGGAATCAAATGAGGAATGCAGAGCTGCCCCAGTGTATTTGGCACTGATGTTGCCACCACTGAGGGCAGGGGTCACAAAGGCAGTGCCAGGGGAAAGCCAGGAGTCGCAGCTGGGAACCCCTAAGTGACGTTCATGGTGTAGTGTTGGTTATAAACGGATAAAAACCAATACACATTTGTTTCCAAAGAAAATGTAAAACAACCTCTTCCATCTGCTCAAGTTTTAAACAGATGTGGGAGTAGAGAGTGCCTTGCGGTATTCACAAGGTTACTGCAGCAACACTTATCCTGTAAGTGGGTCAGTCAGTCAGTTAAGACTGCTATAGCGAATCCATCTTTTCTGCTTGGGCACAATGTATTTTTGCCTTGTTATGAACCCTGTTTATGCTGGTATTTTACTCTGTGCACTGTAAAACTGCCATGCATTTTTTCCTTCAATTGGTTAGTTTCCATCTAAGTCATTGTAAGCTGATTTGTAAGAGAGTTAATTGTCAATGTAGATTTTTGATAACTTTTTTTTATTTTATTTCTTTTTATTGATTTTCAGTAATACCATGTCAAGTCAAGTCAAGTCATGGAATTTGTATAGCGCACTACATACCCAGAGGGTTTCAAGGCGCTTAGGAAGGGGAGGAGGATTACTTGTCAAATATCCATGTTTTGAGTTGCTTTCTGAATGCTAGGTGGTTCTGGGTAAGGCGAAGGTAAGCGGGGAGTGAGTTCCATGTTTTAGCAGCCAGGTATGAAAAGGATCTGCCTCCCATGGTGGTCTTGTTGATGCGAGGTACAGTGGCAAGGGCTTGGCTGGAAGAACGTAGTTGGCGGGAGGGGGTGTAGAAGTACCATATACACCAAACTGAGTCATGTTATTGTACATAATTCATTGATTGGCGGTGTTACACAAAGAAGATATACACATGAGAGCAAATCATATAGATTCCAAGTACAAATCTTATACAGAGTTATCCGAGGCCAGGGCAGACTCCGGGGATATAATTTCATTATGTTCCAGTAAATATGCAGTAAGGGGTGCCCAAAAATCTTTCGGACGAGACCTGGCAGGCAATTCCTCCTCGTAGGTCTTTAGAGTGTCTGCATAGACATCCTACGCTTCGCCACTTTTTAATGCTATTGCCAACAGTTACTTCTTAGCTGACGGTGTCTTCTGGCCTCACTCGGGATGTTCACTACTTGCAGCCAATAGTCTCTAACTTTCTCACAGCTCCTCGCTAGGTGTACAAAGTCCACGTCCTGCGTCCCACACCTAAGGCAGGCAGAGTCTGTCCTCAGGCCCTGTCGCCACAGTTTATGAGGTGTGTGGTAGGCCTTATGAACGTATTTTAGGTAGATAATGTGTAAATTACCATTTGGTGTCAGCATGTCTGTGAGGCTGCAGCAAGCCGTCCAGCCTTCCTGGGTTCGAGGTGTATCTAGTGACTGGTTCCACCTTTCGAGGGCTCTGGTGGTGGGTTGGGTCCGTTCTGTCTGCATTGTGTGATAAAGTCTGGCCACCAAGTGTTTCCTGGTAGGTTCTGCTATTAACATTTGTAGTGGGGCCAGTGCTGGGGATGCACTGGGAAGTTTGGATACAGGGCTTTGATGGGCGCCCTTAGTCTATGATATATGAATCTAAACAGTAGTACTTGAATAGTGATATAGTGTAGCGTGGATGCTTCCACAAATTGCCCCTCTGCATATAAGTTACCCATTGTGCTCATGCCCGCATCACGTAACATGGTAATATTACAAGCATCTTGTGTCGCTGACAGCACGGGGTGACTAGCAAGCGGCATGGCAGGGGCGTATAAGGGCAGCTTACTAGCCATGCCTCCCAGTTTGCCTGTGTGCACAGATAATAGAGTTTTAAGTTCGGGGCGGCAAACCCTCCTTGTTTGTGGGGGAGTGACAGCGTGTCCCAGCGAATTCTCGCCTGCTTCCCCGCCCACACCATTTTGTTAATATGCGTTTGAATTGTTTTGAAAAGGTGGTTTTGGTAGCGTAATCGGTATATTGTAATAGGTATAGAAATTTGGGTAGTGTAACCATTTTTATAATGGCTATCCTATCTGCCAGTGTTAAAAGGAGTTTGGTCCATTTGTCCACCTGCTTCTCAAGTTTGTCGATTGCCCTCCCATAGTTCATTCTGATGACTTCCGCCGGGTCCCTGTGAATCCAGATTCCCAGATATTTGACTGGGTCGGTCTGTCACTCTTGAGGGTAGTCGAATGAGCAGGCCTGGGTGCACTCAGGGAGAGGCACAATCGTAAATTTAGTCCAGTTGATCTGGAGCCCAGAAAATTCCCCAAAATGGATATACTCTCTCAAGAGTCCTGACAAGTTGTGCTGAGGTTCTCTCACATATAACACCATGTTATCCGCGTAGAGAGATATGCCTATTTTGCATTGGTAGAGAATGAACAAAACTGGTTGCCAGTACTGTGCAACAAATTGACCTATCTCAAAGACATGAGCTAGCAATCGCTCATCTTAAAAGACCACACTTTCAGTCACTTGTCATGTGAAAATATATCAATTTATTAATTTTTAGTTTAAAGTTCATAACTTGTTTTGCATTTATATATTTTAATTTGTTTTTTATCGATCTGTAGTTGGGCTAAGTGAACATTTAAGGAATATGATACAATGGAGGAGGGTAATTTAGATGCTTATCTCTAAGAAAACAATCTCACAAGGACATAAGACATTGTGATAGACAACATAAATTGACATAGAACGTTAGACATACATGAATTGAAGGTGTAGGGGAGAATTGGGAATGGGAATGGTTTGGGGAATAAGTGGGTTTTCTTTGTGGGGGTTTTTTTGAGCTAAAGAACTTGTTACTCAGTTCTTCGGAGCAAGGCTATTTACTAGTCCTAATTCTAATTCCAGTTAAAGCCTGATACATTCAATGAGAATTCAACATTTCTGTAACCTTCTCATATTCTAGACAATCAGTGTTGTATAAATTTACAATCATATTTTGAAATGGAAAAACGAAGATTAGTCTAGGCACTCAAAAATACAATAATTAAACACCACAAATATCAAAAATCGGTCGATGCGTTTCGAATCCTTTTAGAATCGAAGGATTCTCATCAGGACCACACACAATGAATCTGTAAGACACAAATTTTATAACATACTGTCAGTCTTTTGCCAAGAGACACTCTCAACTTTTATTCGATCCAACACACACTCTCTGATTTACCTGTGTCACTTGCAAAAAGTTGGGGCTTGGTTGACTGTAAATCAAAACGGGGGGAGCCTGTGTTACATCTGAAATGCACTTCCGGACTGTTATGATTGTCAATCTAAATGAGTAGTTTTAATTCTTGTACTCACATTATGATGTTTGGAAAAGGACCCGTATGTAATACTAGGTCTCCATAGTCGCGATGTCCACAGTTGGTCAATTCGTGAATAAATTCTATGAAAAAATGGAATGGCCAGTTATCTATTTGTTTACTGTCGTTGCATTGGTGGCACCTGAGTACCGCATCTGCATATTTTTGTCGTATTTTACAGGCAAGTGGTTCTAATGCTATGGTAAAAATCAGTGGTGAGAGCGGGCAGCCCTGTATCGTACCACACCTAATCCGCACCAGTTCTGATACCTGCCCATTCACTTTGATTCTGGCCACTGGGTCTGTGGAGAGGAGCTTTATCCAATTTAGGAACATACCAGGCATACCCATCCTCTGCATTATGGCAAAGAGATTGCCCCACTCCAACTTCCGGTTTAAGACATGAAGGAGTGCAAATATGGTATGAATATTGTGGGAGGTTGAGCGGTCTTGGATGAATCCCGATTGATCCAGGAGTACAATGAAGGGCATTAATGGCGTCAATCTAATGGCTATCACCTTGGCCAATATTTTGGCGTCGGTATTGATAAGAGACAGCAGCCGGTATGAGTCCCAGCTATCAGGTAGTTTGTCAGGCTTAAGGAGCGTGATTATTAGCGCTTCTCTGAGTGTGGGAGGACGAATCTGCTTCTCATATGCATCGGATTACATTGCCAAGAGGTGCGGACTGAGCAGGTCCCCATATGTTTTATAGAACTCATTTGTGAGTCTGTCAGGGCCTGGCGCTTTGCCAGTTGCAACGATCCGATCGCTTCCTGTACCTATGGGTCTGTCACCGGTTGGGTCAAATATTCCCTATGGCCATCGGACAACCATGTCAGGCTATGTCCTCTAGGTACGTCATCAGTTCTACTGTGTCTGTGTCCCCTGTCGATGTATACATGCTATTATAGGCTGCAGCAAAGGTGGAGGAGATACCGGCGCTGTCGAAGTGAGTTACCCCGCTATCTTCGATGAGTTGTGTTACTGTGTGTTGTATGCTTCTCGTTAGTATTTTCTGGGCTAAGGTATGCCCCGACCTGCCGCCTTTGCTATAGGCCCTAGCGGTGTGCCTCTTTGTCAAGTATTTAAGCTCGTCCCCAGGAAATTTGTTATAGAGTGCGAGTTGTTCCTTAATGTGCGCTAGGACATCAACGTGTTGTGAGGTCTCATATTCTGCCTCTAACAGTTTGATGGTTGCCTAAATGCTCTGTAGTTTGGAACGTATGTCCTTCAGTAGCCCAGCGCTGGTACTGATGCATTTCCCCCAGATAGTGGCTTGGAATGTTTCCCACACTATTCCCGGGTCCTCGACTGACCGCACATTAATCTGGAAGCATTCCTCCACTGCCCCCCTATAGTGTCACTATAAACCTGGTCTAGCAGGGACTTAGCGTTAAAACGCCACATGTATTAAGGTGGTGTGTATGTGGGAATGTCCACTACCAGTAACATGGGTTTGTGGTCGGAGAGCGTCCATGGGAGGTGTCTGACGTCTGTCACCCAACCGTTAGCGCATGATGTGACCAACCAATAGTCCAATCTGGACCAACTGGCATGCACGGTTGATGCATATGTGCCCTCTCTTGTGTCTGGGTGGCAGAGTCGGCATGCGTCCACCAGGTTAAACTCATCCATGCATGCCCAGAACTCCCTGGTGGCCTGTTTGTGGTGCTCTGTCACGTTCAGTGACCTGTCCTGCACTGCGGTGAGTGTGATATTTAGGTCGCCCCTCATAAAAGGTCTGTGTAGGAGAGAGCTCTCAGTCGGGTGCGAATGGCGGTGTAAAAGTCGGGGTCATCAGTGTTAGGCCCATAGGTATTGATCAGGCCCATACGTGCACCCCGTAGTGTGCCCGTTAGTATTACCCATTGGCCTTGGTCATCCCGTATCACCTGATCTAGTTGGAATTGTACTTCTTTTTTAACCAGAATGATGACACCTCAGGAGTATGTGGAGTAAGAGGACACTTCTACCAACTCCGTCCAGCTTCTGCCTAATGCCTTGTCAGTGTGGGTGATGAGATGGGTTTCTTGAAGCGTTGCTATCTCTACTTGATGTCTGTTGAGAGGAGCAAGCACCTGGCGTACCTTCCTAGGATTATTTAACCCCCGGACGTTCCATGTTGAGCATCTTAATGATCTATTTCTGGTCTGCTCCAGCATCCCACTTTGTTTCGTAAATATGTGGATAGTGTTAAAACAACCGCTCTCACAATACCGTTTCTACATGACTCATAGACATAAAAAGAAACATACAAAACTAACAGTCCCCCCCTCACACATCCCAACTATGCTTGAGAATGTCCCTTGTACTTCAGGAACCAATGCTTCCCGAGCGGTGTCTTATACACTCTTGGTGCTGTTACCAACTTTGTATACAAAAGTTTGGGGCTTACTCATGGAAGGGGTGTGCCAGAGTCCCATCTTACGCCCCTGTTGTTGATGGGGTGGGCCGTGAGACCTGCGGGACGGAATGTGCCAGTCCTTTCTGTACTCTAGTAGGTAGTACAGCTGATGTGTAGCGGTGTGGGTGCTTCAGTTCTTTTGACAGCGGAGGCATCCTGGCAATCGCGGCCTCATGTGGCTGTCCGGTGAGGGGTGGCATCAATCTTCATCATTGGAGTGGTGGCTTTGCCGGTCGCCTTTCAGTAGAGAATTAGTGTAGGTCATGGCCGCCTTCGGACTGGCAAAGATCTTGTCTTTGCCTTTGTACATCATTTTGAGGCGGGCCGGGTATAGCATGGCATATTTGATGTTGGCCTTCTGCAAGTGGTTCTTTACTTGTTGATACTCGTGTCTGGCCATCGGCACCGCCATGGTGAAATCTGGGAAGAAATGTAGCGTGTTTCCTAGGTGGTTGATGGTACCCTTTTCCCTTGCCAGCCTTAGGACTGTGTCGCGGTCCCTGTAGTTTAAGAGTCTGGCCACAATCGGGCGTGGTTGCGACTCCGATGGTGGTCGTGGCGCAAGGGTGTGGTGCCCTCGTTCAACTATTAGCATGGGGGACAGCTCGTCCACCCCAAAAATGTCTTTCAGTAGAGATTTAACAAATTGCTCAATGCGCTCTGTATTTGTCGACTCTGGCACTCCTGTGATGCGGACGTTTTTGTGCCTGGAGCGCGCCTCCAACTCCTCATTCTTGGCCTGTATTATGGCCATCACCTTCTCCATGTTAAAGCTTTTCGTTTGTAGTTCGTGCATGGTGTCCTCCGTTGTGGATACACAGGCTTCCATGTCTATGATCCGGTTCGCCTATTGGTCCAACTTGGTGGACATGTGGTCCATGTGGAGATTTAGGTGGAAAATGTTCCCATTGCTGGACAGCAGGCTTTGTTGCACCGCCACCAGCGTGGCTGCAAGTGTGTCTAGGTTTGTGCCTTGGTCGTCCATGATGGACGCAGTATCGCCAGTGGCGCGGGTGACTTTTTTTTATTTAAACGTTAGCTTAGGTTGAGCATTGTCCGGTTTCCCCATCTGAACAAGCTGCTATTGCCAACTGTGCAAGAGGCAGTGCACTTGGGAGACGGGTGTGCTTCTGTGAGACTGGGCCAGCTGGTGCCATCAGGCTCCCGTACGTTTAGGTAGCCCATGTGGTGATGCAGTTCTACAGCCCACACTTGACCAGAGTCCTGGTACCCCTATGCTGCTGTGCTCCTGCAGCTACTGAGTTATGGCCAGCCGCTGTGTGGCCCTCGCTGACTGTATACCCAGCACCAGAAGCACATGGTCCTTTGAACTTATGGCATACGGAGAGGAGCGCCTGTTGCTATCCTTTCTATGCCTCCTACGGTAGCCAAGGGAATATGGAGCTGTTGCGGAGTGTTAAGGAGTCCAATATAGGGAGGGTCTCTACTATTTAGCTGGCCACCCCTACCTGGTGGGCCCACAATATCCGAGTCTCATTGGTCCTGCAGCCGCAACGCACCCTCTGCATTGTGTAGGTTGGTTACGCCAGCAATTGCCTCGCTGTTAGCAGTGTGTGGACCGCACTACTGCCCAGCCACTGTCAAGTTCTTGTGCCCCCTTCACCGCCCGGCGTCTTTGTGTGCAGCTTAGGGCTGTTGGGAAGCGCTATGGGCACCTAGATCAGTGGGTGTATGACGTTGTGCAGACCCAGTCCTCTGGGGCCTCTCCTGGCCAGGCCTTTCAGTTTTCACAAGCCCCGCTCTTTCCTGGGCAGTCGTGCTCTATAGGGGGCGGTCTCTGGCGTGCTGAGTCTCTATGTGGGGGGGTCGGAGCTGCTGCGGCAGAGTACAGGCTCTGGTTGGGACGCAGATTCCGGCGTTTAGTTGTAGTCCCACCGGACCGCCCACAGCGGGAGTCGGGGTGGCGCAATGTCCCCCGCAGTCAGCAACGGCGTCTGCAGGAAGTCTGGGCCGCAGAAGAAAGTGCTGCACTGCAGGCCAGAACAGAGGCTGCAGGGCCCAAGGGTCTCTTCGTTATTGGGCCTGGCCGGTCGTCGCCAGCTCCACCCCAAGCCGTTACGATAAGCAGGGAACTAATGCGGGGGGGTGTTCTATGCCAAGTCTCTTGTTTGGAAGTCGTGCCCACAATATTTACGGGGGCTTTCCACCCAATTTCACGTTGTTTCTCTGGCGTTCGTACAGGATAATAATGTGTTGTATGCTCATGGCCAGCCGAGCTGGACTACAATGCGGCCATCTTGCCGTGGGCTCTCTAGCGCCTCCCAGATTTTTAATAACCTTAGGTGAAAAGTACCTTTGTATTTTCATCTTGGGCCCCTACTCAGGGACAGAATACACATTCATGACTGTCCGTTAACCACCCTCCTACTGGGAGACAATGGATTGGCTGGAAGGAAGGAGTGGTGTTAACAGATGCCACATACATTGGTTAGCCATCTCAGAGGGGGACAGGAACAGTTGACACCACAAAGAGAAACTTTCACAGGTCTTTTTTTGAAGTGGAGATACCAAATGGAGCTGTCAGGTAGGGAAACAGCCTCCTTAGATTTTCTGTCTGTGCTTCCAGCAGGAGAGAAAACTAACTTTGGTATTGGGCAGTAGAGGATACATCATCTTCCTAGAGAAATGGCTAGAAGAAGGAACAATACTCCTGCAGCCGGAGGAAGGCATGAACTTGTTTGCATCAGGAACTCTTGAAAGATTTGAACTAAGCTAAGAAAGAAAGTTCTGCTAAAAATGATTGGGCTTGTATGAAAAAGGCACCAGTATGAGTTCCCTAATCACTGTCTATTGCACAGGATACAACTTACATATCACAACCACCTCCTCAGAACATTCCTGAACCTGGGAAGAAGCATTTTGAAGGGAACAAAATCTGCCTCACAGCTAGAGCAAGAAGGGGAATGACACTTGAAGCCACTCAGGGACTGGAATTCTCTAGAGGTCACTTTGTTGGACGCCTATTACTGCTACATGGACACAAAAGGAGGAATAGCTGTCTTCTCTGGTAAAGGTATTGCTGAGTCCTGGAACTGGACCCTAGGAGAGCACTGGCACAAGAGGCCTGGTGCCTAGAAAACCTAATGTCTGTAGAAGATATCAGAAGGGACTTTCCCAGCATTAAGAAGTATTAGGACTCTTGGTTTTGACAGGAAGCACAGCCAGAAGGCCTGTCCCACCCACTCAGCTGTTATTTGAATCTCCCAGAAAACTGAAAGCATTGTAGTGTACCAACATGGAAGATTACTGACTCTAACCTCCTGGTCTCAACCAGGCAGAACATTTTGCAGATAATGCGGCAGATTTACAACAAAGTAACGCAGCACGGTGCAGCAAGTCATTTTGCTGCGCCATGCTGTGTTAGTTTGGAAAGCACAGAGATGCGACATATTTACGAGAATATGTCGCATCTCTCTGCTTCCCCTGCGCTGGCGCTCAAACTGCTGCCAAGCGCCGGCACAGGCACCCTTGCACCATGGTGCAAGGATGACTGCGTCGTGTGGAGATTGTTTTTGTGCAGGAAGGGACACCTTCCTGCACAAAAACAATCACAAGAGGCTTTTTCCTTTTTCAATGCGTGCTGTTAAATGCAGCACGCATTGAAAGATGAAAAAACGAGGAGAAATTAAAACATTTCTCCTTGTTACGCCTCGCTACGCCACCTCTAGGGTGGTGTAGTATTCACACGCATCTCCAGATTTACGATTTCTTGTAAATCTGGAGATGTGTCTTGTTCCATGGGTGTTGTGTGGGAACACCCACAGCAACACCCATGGAATGCCCCTTCCACGCACTGTGCTGCGTGTGAAGAGGCCATATTTACGAGGAGAGGAAAAGTCACGCAGGGTGGCGTTTCCTCTCCTTGTAAATATGGAGGAGCCCCCTGCGCCACCAGTACGTCACGAAAAGTGACATAGTGATGGCGCAGGGGGCTGGTAAATCTGCCCCAATGTTTCTTTATTTTTGCTTCCAGTGCAAGAGTAGTTTCTGGTGGGCTGTTTTGGGTAATGCACATTGACTGAAAGTTACCTTTAGATCAACATTCTTCCCAGGGGCATTTTTTACCATTTCACCGTAAACATTCAAAAACCAATATCCTTGGTTCCTGGGACCTGATTATAATTATTTTTGTGTCATATTGCCTGTTAATAATTTTTGTTTTTTCTAGATTGGTTAGGCTATTTTATCATATTGTATTTATAATTTCAATGTTGTTTAACCTTAAAATGTATTTCTCTGGGGAATTGCCTGTTGCACGTGCCATTGCTACCAGGGTTTGAGACGCAATTCTCTTAGTACTGTGTTGTAATCTACACAGACTGCACACATTAAGTAAGTCGGGTAGCTTCCCTCACAAATCAATTATACCATTTCTTATAGAGACTATGGGCCTGATTTAGAGCTTGGCGGACGGGTTACTCCATCACAACCGTGTCTGAGAAAGATAAAGACTGAAAAACAACAATGGAGAAAGCAGGACTTTGCAAGAGTGAGATAAAGTGCCAGACAGTACCTGGCAGTGGATTAAAGATTCAAGGTGGATGCAAGACTCCCCGTCTTGGTATTCGAACACGCTGACATATAGTAGCGCCAGCAGCGCGCTTCTAAGCAGAGCTTTGGGCATAGACATTCATTATTTTACAAATTAGGTACTGACACATAGTAAACAGCTCACAACTATTCAGTTTTTTTCAGAGGGACACAAAGGACTTACCCCCAGATTAATCAAAGTCCCGTTTTGCGAGTCCCTAATAGCGATTATTAAGGAATCGCTATTAAAGACTCGCAAAACGGGATTCATGTAGAAATCGCAATAATTATAGCGATTTCTACTGCCTCCTTATTTGCTATTCGCTAATCGCAACTAAGGAATGGCATTCCCATTCATTCCTATGGGCCTAAAGGCCCAGAGAAATGAATGGGGAGTCATTCCTTATTTGCGATTTGCAATTAGCGAATCGCAAATAAGGAAGCGATTTCAAGGGTGCCAGGGTGTCCAAAGGACACCCTGTAGCACCCCTGAAATGCTCTTGTACACTGGTGTTGCGCAGACACATGTCCAAAGGACATGTGTGTGTGTAACATACAACTTAGAAAAATGCACAAAAGTGCATTTTGCTAAGTTTTCGCTATTTACCACGAAGTCAGACTTCGCGGTAAATAGCGGCCCCAGATTGCAAAATCGCAATTTTTAAATGGTTCATGAATTGCATTTAAGGAATCTCTAATTGAGATTCCTTAAATGCAATTAATCGCAAATTTGCGATTTCTACAAATGCGATTTTTGCATTTGGGATGATGAATCCCAAATGCAAAAATAGCGCTCGCAAAGGGCCAGATTCTCAGAATCTGGCCCTTTGCGAGCCGTTTTCGGCTTGATGAATCTGGCCGTTAAATCTCATAGCCTTTCGCTATCAGTAAATATCTTTTACTCCTTGTAAATCAGATGTAAGTTACACCTGAGCCTGCGGGCCTTAAGTTCAAGATGTATCATCAGTAGAGTCAGCCATTGAAGATGTCAATTTGTATTCATAGAGATGCATTGCGGAAGCATTAGTGTGCCTTCATTTATTTTTTATTGAGCAGCAGTATACTGTTCTTCCACAACTAATGCTGTAAATAGCGACATAGGTCAATATCAATCTCAGCCGAGTGACCTATAGTGAAAGTGGTTGGGATGATGCTGGCAGTGCATTCCCTATATTCATCCTTTATCTAAATCTAGAGCTGCAGGAAGAGAGGCGGGAGTGAATAGTCATTATTGTGATTCCTGGAAGGGGAGGTGTTCTTGGAGAGGAGTCTTGGGCGTGCAAGCGTTGCCTGGCAGAGCACGTGACCCTGTTCTTGTTATGTTTGAAAAGCCTTTATTTCTGTTCCTGCACCTCCATAGCTACCTAATTGCACCGCGTGGGAGAGGACACAGGCAGCAGACCTCTTCTGAGCAGCACGCTGGTTCAATGGATCTGTGTAACCCCTCTTTCAGGCTGTGTGCAGGGGTCAATGGTCAGCAGGTGGAGGGCGCCCACTGATGCCCAGAGCTGCCTCAGCTCAAGCATCAGAACACTCGAGCCCATACTTGGTCGATTAGTGGCTGTGTGCTGACTGCCGAACATGAGAGGGCCTGTCTGAATTTTATCAACAACATTCAAAGGTAAAGCCCACAGAAGCTGTATTACAGTAAGGACGCATGATCCCTGTCTGAGCCCCTTTCAGTAAGGGCACCAGGAGCAAACAGGAACAGTGAACCCTATTACAAATAACGCGCGGCCCCCAGGGCAGCCAGGAACTTGCAGTGACAGATGGACCAGCTGATTGAAGCTGCCGGCCCACCTTTCACAGTGAAGGCAGCACCCGGTCTGCCCTTTCAAGGGGGTCAGAGATCTGACTGCCTCCGCCTGCAAGGTGCATCACGCCCCCTTTTAAACTTACTTTAAGCCTTTCAGAGGGCTGCACTGACTGTGCGCCACGTCTTTAGGGCACGCTGTTACTGAGTTCAGAAAAAGTGTTTCCCTCATTTGCACAGTGCTGCACCCCCCCCCATGCATTTGAGGAAGCACCCTCATAAGAGAGCCCCAGCAGTACATTTGCACTTGCGCAATCACTCTTACAGAAATTACCTCACAAGCATCTCCTGCCTGTCCTGCAATCTAACAGTGCCCAAGGGAACAGGCGCACCAGCTTGTCAGGCCCCAGGGGGCACTGTCTGCCATGTGATCACTGGCTTGTTTTCTGATCTCTGTGCTGTGGTTTGCTTTTAATCCCCATTCACAAATTTGGATAAGGTAAGCGACAAATGGTAACACACTGTGGGAACAGGGCCGGCTCTAGGGCGGTGCGATCGGTGCCACCACACCTGGCTCTGACTTGGGGTGGGGTGTCTAAGTTCATTGTTTTAAAAGCACCTGATGCTGCCTACATTGTCCCAGCAATTTTCAGGCATCAATAAAATTGACAACTCCGGTGATTAATGTTCTTCCTGGAGAGAGACCGGACATTTGTCTAGGGAAAGCTTTAACTCATCATAGTGCAGAGGGTGAAATTGCCTCCTGCAAAGAATGTGTCCCATTCACATCACAGAGTGCATATAATATAAATAGGTCAATGAGTTACCGCTTTTGTCAGAGATCCTTTTGTTACTTGCAGTTTATAAGTTAAAATCCTAATAAAGAGCAGTGAGTTATTAACTGCCATCAAAGAGCTGCAGGCAAGCTGCAAGGAAAATATTAGAGCTATCTATTTTTTGCCTAGTCTTTCATTGTCCTAATATTGCAAAAGGGATTCATTTGGGTAGAAATCAATTGTTATTATTAAAGAAAACCCCTAACTATGGTGTTACATTTTAAATTCTGAATGTGTGCTTTTTCAGTCCAAGGACTCTTAAACTATACTCCCTACCAGTATGGATGAATTGTGACTCCTACTCTTTGTAGGCCTCTGTCTTATGTAACATTTTCTATATAATGATTTACACACATATGATTGTCTCTGTGCCATGCTTGTGTGATGTAAAGTGTTCTGGCATCTTAAACTGGTGTGAGTGGCGCTATAAAACTAAATGAATCTAAGAGACAGTGGTTATGGAGACTTGAGGGCACTGTCAAATGGTGGTAGTGAGGGAATCGGTGGCGGATGTGGTCACTGGGGGGGCGCCAACAAACATTGGCGCTACCAGTGCTAAAGCCGCATGGACAAGGAGGCGGCGAAAGATTTTCACTGCGCTCCTCACCGTACCAAGGGCCACTACTTTATCCCCACGAGTGCAAAGGCAGATGGCGACCTGGGTAAATGTCTGAGACAAAGGCAGCAGGGGTTCACCTTCGGAATCTTTAAGGAATTCAGGCCCCCCATGACGTAAAGGTAGGGAAATATAGCAGCCGAGCATGATGAAAGACGTCAGAAACCAACCCTTTTGAATTAAAATGCAGGCAGCCCTCGAGACTGTTGAAACAAACATTGGAACATTAACTTCATTAGCGCAAATGTAAATGACCTGATGTTATTAATAGAAAGATATTGGTGAGCATTACTTCTTCATTATTTTGTCAGTTCAGTAAATGCTGCACAGTGCAAACCAGCTTCAGTACACGTCACACTGATTCGTCCCAGACTTTGATTTTCGTGGCTTTTACTGTAGGGAGGACAAAGTCAAAAGGCTCTCACAAAGAAAGGGAGACAGCTGGGGGGTGGGTGGGTCTCTCCACCAAAGTCCAAGACAAAGACTCAACCAGCAGGTGTTTTGGTCTCTGTGCTGAGGTGACACCTGCCAGTCATTTCATCCATAGTGGTACAAAAAGGGGGTGGTGATGGATGGGGCATCTGAACCAATCAAACACTCACACCCAGTCAACAGATCTGGGTTTAATTCATCACCGTTCTTTAGCCCACTCTGCCACCCCAGTTCAGACATGGCCATATGCAAATCACTCTGACCCTGTGCCTCATGGGTACAGTCCAGCCCGAACTGCCAAGCCATGCCTTCCCTGGACCGGAAACAAGCTTCCGAGGACCGGTTTCTGGCATTCCAGCCGTCTTCAGCCAGGCTTGCTTGCATCCAGTGGCAAAGTGAGCAAGGGACTCACGTCTAAGCATACCCTGCCAACTGATGGCGAACAAAGTGGTACAAAAATGGGGTGGTGATGCCAACCCCTGGCTGCACCTCCGGTATCTATTGACATGCAGCCAGTGACTTGCCTCAGTATTACCCAGTGCGACTTCAATTAGTTTACTTGCTGTAGTTCCATGTAAACAGTTTCTTTAGCAGAAAACAGCATTGAAAAGGGTTGAAGATTAAGAAAGGTTTCACATTTCTGCATGTGGAGTAGGAATCATATGGCTCTTGCTCCTGCCTCACCACCTTAAGTGAATACAAAATCCACAATGTATGAATTGTTGGTGCTCACAGATTTCAAATATGCCTTCAAGACCGTCTATTGGGTTGAACAAAATTGACTCAGTGGGACACTGCTGTCTGTTTGAAAGCTGTGAAACCACACAAGACATTTAGGAGAATTTCAAATAAATCAATTACATATATGATAATAAAACAGATTAATCGCCATGGGAATTGCAGGAGCTATATCTTGAACAACTTAATTAAAATTATACGCAAAGTAGTGAACATAGATGACCCAGGGTTCTATCTATTGCACTAACCCTTGCAAACCACAACAATGCCCGCCACATTAGAAGCTCCATTGTAACCCTGATGCCTACACGTTTTAATGTCAACGTTAAATCGTCACGTGACTTTCATGTAACAAACGTAACGTGAAATGTCACAATTTGTGCCAAAATAATGTAAATCCCCCCCAACCCACACCTCCCCGTCGTAACAAAGCCCCGCGGTGCGGCGGGGGCCTCAGCGCAAGTCCCCTGTCGTGAGAGAGCTCCTGAGTAAGTCCGGAAGGGGGGCCCTCATGTAATTTGCAGTGGGCCCACTCAAGTTTCGTTACGCCCCTCCCCCAGGCATAATGATGACCCACAGATTGTTCAACAGTCAGAAAAACTGTAGGGCATATTATCAAGAAACGGCGTTAGGATTATCGGCGCTTTAGCGGCAGGAAACTGCTGCTAAAGCGGCGATAATGAGCTTGATAATATGCCCTTGTGAATTCCCATAGAAGCCCAGGTTAACACCAGAACCTGGGCTTCTATGGAAAGCGGCGATAATCTTAACTCTGTTCTTGATAATATGCCCCTGTATTCGGTCTTATTACAGCATAAAAGTAAAGCTTCAGCAAATACAACAAGAAATATAATAATTGCATGATTTGTTAAAACCATAAAAACAGGCAGATAAAAAGATTTAAAAAGAGGAGCTCATAACATAGTCCTTCCAGCCTTCAGCTTAATGGCACGTTTGATAAAAACAGCAGTTAAAAAGCAAATCTTCACAGTGGGAGTCTGCAGATAAATAAAAGCAGTCCTGCAATTCCGAATATTGGCCTCTTTAAAAAAAGGTAAAATATATTGTTTCCTCAGGGATCAGTAACATTTACAAAAAAACATAATGTGTAGAGTGCTTTGTGCAGAACGGTCGTCACAAGGGCAAGCAGGTAGACTCGGGAGGAAAGAGCCCTGAATGGGGAAGGCAACAAGAAAGTGCATTGAGCATAATCAGAGTCTTACTAACAGGAACCTGTGATACTGGCTACACTCCCAGGTTAAATATGGTGCTATACCATTATTTGTGCAAAGCCCCATGTATGCCTAGACAGTTGGCTTATCCGCCTCCCTCCAGATTCTCCCCTCCATGCAGCCTGCTAGAAAAGCGCTCTTCCGGGAACTTACAGAGCTAGCTTTTATAGTACCAGGGGAGCAAAAAAAGATCTTTCATGGCCAGGCTAATGCAGGTATCTCGGACATACCTTATCCATGGGATGCTTAAGCATCTGTCAAGTTTCAGGCAATCAGCAAGCACAGTTCGATTAAAGGAGGTGCGCGCCATTGTTCAGATCCTGACCCACAAGAGGAGGGGTTGCATTTTGATAGTATAACCGATATACCCTAAACCCAACCTCCGAGTGGCATATAAAGGAACTGGTACATTTAAGGACAGCTAGTAGCCTCTTCATAAAGCCATTCCCAATTCTCTCTAGCCTCCCCTCATTGCTTATACCACATACCCCTGCCCCATAAGAGGCAACTGAGCAGCATTTGGCCTTCTAAATTGCCATGAGTTCCTTAAAGGGCTTTTTAACTAGTCTACTTACAAATTTGAGCACCGCCTCCACCACCTTAGAAAAAGCAGCCGCTCGACAGGTCCTCAGAGGGCCCCATGTAGGGTGCTTGTCAAGGGGGATGCCTAACTAGATGTGCACAGTGTTGATTTTACCATTGTTGACTGTAAAAGTTGGATTTATATTTCTCCTGGCACCAAAGACTCTAATATGTGTCGTTGTCTGGTTCACCATAAGGTCCAAGCTCACCAAGAATTTACAAAAACGACCCAATAGATGCTGGAGGCCATTAGCTGTCCTCGCAATAAAGACAGTGTCATCAGCATGAATTAGGGTGGAATGATGCGATCCCCTAAACGAGGAAAGTCCGCTCTAAGCTCTAATAATTGTTCCTCTAAGCCATTCACATATAGTGAGAAGAGAAATGGGGCCAGGACACAACCCTGGCATACTCCCCTAGCCAGATTAAAAGTGGGTGTGATTCCACCCCCGAATCCCTCCCTCCATCCCTCACCATATCTCACACTGGCAAACACTGCACTATAGAGTTCCCTAAGGGATCTAATGATATACTGATCCACCCCCATATATGACATGATACGGCACGGTTTGGATCTGTTCACAGAGTTTAAAGCGGAGCTTAGATCTCTAAATGCCAGATACAATGTACCACTTTTAGCAGCAGTGTATTTATTTATTTATTAAAAGGTACAGATTGGGTGACTGCTCAACTGTCCCCAGGCTGGGGCGGAAGCCAAACTGGTGCTCCGAGAGAACTTTGTGATCGCTAGCCCAGGTCTGGAGAGGTTCCAAGATGATATGTCCCATAATATTGGTTGTCGATTTAATCAGCGAGATGGGGTGGTAACAGTGTGGATCACCCTGGGAACCCTTTTTAAAAATAGGGACAGTGACGGCGTGAGACCAGGTCTTCGGCATGCCAGTGACACGGGCAGCATTAAGAACGATAGTCAAACGTGTGGCCCATATTGCGGTTTTGGCATTAAACAAATCTGATGCAATCCCATCTGGGCCAGGAGCTCTACCAGGCCGGCAGCTGGTTAACAAAACCTCCTCTAGATCAATCTCCAGAGCTGCACAAAAAGTACCAGGGAGCTGGGAGGGCGTAGAAGGTCCTTGCAGCAACCCTAGCAATTTAGAAGATGCCTTGCCTGGTGGAAGAGTCTGCTCAGTACCAGGAGCAGAACATAGATGTTCATGAAATGAGTGACCCAGATATCAGAGGGGATCACAGTATCAATGAATGGTTGTTTTTTACTTTCAAAGTAATTAAGGTTCAGTCGCCCATAAGGCTTTACTAGCACACAACTCACTAGCCTGTCTCAAGCAAGAGTAAGCGGCCTCTCTAATCGCATTCTTCCTGACTCTCCAGGAATTCCTATAAAGAGCCCAGCAGGTCCACACTGTGTCCTGATCGCTGGGGGAATTGCTTAAGAGCTGCCAATAGCTTAGTATGGACCTTGGTGCAGTCGGCATCGAACTACTTGGAAGGCTTCCTATTGCCAGCTCTAGCTGGGACCAAAAGCAGTTCAAAAGCCGCTACACAGATCCTATAGAAACTACTGAGTAGCTCATGTTCACACCCCCCGATTGTAATCATCCACTAAACACCTCTGAAAATCAGGGAGAGCGGATGTCACCAGACTGGTTAAAAAGAAGGCTTTATCAATCTTGGAGTGGTTCATAATCACTCCTCCCTTCTTGGTGACCTGAGGCGTGGATGAGTTGCTTGTGGTTAGCATCTTGGCAAAGAGGGAGATGTTAACTGAAAGAGCTAATAGCCTGTGGTCACTTGAGGGAGAGTCAGCAAGGTTATAATCCAGCAGCCAGCCCCTATGTGACTGTGAGATCTGGCTACGACAGCCCCTCCCAGTAAAAGTGGGCATGGTGACCGGAGCCAAGGTTAGCGAGGCATACGAAAAAACTAGACTGTGTTTTTCCAAGAGAAGGTTGAGTGCAGAGGGCAGTGAACAAAATGAGTAAAGAGGTCCCCTGCCTCATCCACTAGCCCACAAACATTGCCGATAAAGTGGTGACAGGACTTCAGATTAAAATCCCCAATTAGCATCACCACATAGTTCCCTTGCAATCCCCCAGTACAGTTGTCAATGTCCTTAAGTAGTGAGTGGGCCAAGTCCACCTTAGAGGTATACATATTTTTTTATAGATGGTAATTAATAACATGTGAATCAATGGAACATCGCCCATAGTAGATTATACCATTATATTACGCTCTGATATCCCTCGGGATCTTGTTCGCGCTCTGTAAAACTTAAAAAAAAAAAATTATTATTAGTATTATAAAAGTACTCAAAATCCATTCATCATGTTACCGGAGAGTTCTCCAGCTCGTGTCAGCTGTTGATTTACTATGGACGTACTAGGAGAGATTTAAAAATATGAGTACACTGAGAGTGGAACATTACATTGGTTTTTGTGAGGAACTGAAACAGGAGTTTGTATTGTTCCAGGTTATAATCACTGGACACAACAATAGTTGAAGATTGGTTTAAATATACCCAACTACAATAAGAGTTTGGCCCTGACAAAGTCGATGGTGAATACATCAATAAGACAAAACATGTGTTGACTACAAGAAATGTAACTAATGTCGGATGTATGAGAGGACCAGAAAAAGAAAATGAACATACTGGATCATTTGGGACTCTGACATTTTATATATTGGCGCTCAGGAGAATTACTTATCAGTGTTATCAGTGTTGAAAGCATTGCTTCCTTGCGTTGAAGTGTGGGGCCATTCTATCTCCTTTAAGCACCGTACACAAGAATTTTGGACTTATGAAATAAGGAACACACGTTTGCCCAAACATATGGCCTAGCCAACATTGTTTATTATATTGCACTTTAACAATAAACCCACTTTGGTGGATTCTAAGGGTCCTTTATCGTACCGGGTAACCAGAGTTCAATGGCGCTCTGACTACGTCTCCCCAAGTATGCCATGTGCTTCTGAGGTCACCGAGCACATATACAGGGTGATCCCCTGTTGACCACTACAGTGCTTTAGTTTTAAGACTCCTCCCCTCCTGCCCGTGTACTCTGGTAGCATGGTATCTGAACATTGTACTACAAAATTATGGTAGCAAAAATCGCAACTGCTAAAATTCCATCATGAGTAAGTATCTGTAAAGGTAGGTATCGGTTTACTATACTTAATTCCACATATATGCACCTTGACTATATGTATAGTGCCAAGCTATGTAGATGTGGAGTTAACAGTAGAAAATCTGTATTTACCTGTACGTGCTTGTACATACTTACCATGATGATATTTTTGTAGGTGACATGTTAGCTATGACATTTTTGTACCACTGTATTTATGTCCACGATAATCTGATCAAAACAACTGTGGCCTTTAAGGGCAGGTAGGGACTTCATGTAAGATTCCCAGCTGGTCAGCTAAGGCTTAGCACAGCTGCTTCTTGGAAACAGAAGTAGATGCCAGTGCATTGTCATTGGCTGTTTCATGTACCTAGAACCTGAAGGACATGGGCATATTTTGCAACGAGTGCCTACTGGCACGTAATGGCCTGAACATGAGTAAGCTGTAGCTGTAGAGAAAGGCCACACCCTATGCTTAGACTTAGCATTGACTGGTTACAGACTGTGCCTAGTTGGTATAGAATCAATGGGCCTGTGTCTTTACCAAAAGCCATACTTGTGCCTATTGCTAGACGGCCATTGAAGCAGGGATAGAAGCAATGACTGGATAGTTGTCAAACTATATGAATGACACAACCCAAAGTAGAAACTTTAGTAAGGTTTAGGAAATGGAAGTTACAGTTGTCTGCTAGATTGATCACTGATTGAAGTAAGAGAAACAATTTCATAATTCTCCAGAAACAAGGTAAAATAGTTTTTTGCATCAGTCCAAAAACTGAGATTAACCAGTTATCGGCTGATATGAACCTGCAACATTTCCAAGACACAGCCCTTGGTTTTAGACAGTACCTCACAGGTGACATTACACATTATATTATTGCACAGCATTTGCCAACTATGGGCCCGATTCACAGAACTAACTTCTAAGTTTAGGACTCCTAAATGCCTTCTGTGAATACCGAAAGTCTTAAAGTTAGGACAATTTTCAGTTTAGAGGTAGTAAAGTTAGAACTCCTAACTTTAGGACTCCTAAATTCCTTCTGTGAATACCGAAAGTCTTAAAGTTAGGATATTTCTCAGTTTAGGAGTAGTAAAGTTAGGACTGCTAAATGCCTTCTGTGAATACCTAAAGTCTTAAAGTGAGGATTTTTCTCAGTTTAGGAGTAGTAAAGTTAGGGCTCCTAACTTTAGGACTCCTAAACTGAGAAAAGTCCTAAGTTTAAGACTTTCGGTATTCACAGAAGGGATTTAGGAGTCCTAAAGTTAGGAGTCCTAACTTTTCTACTCCTAAACTGAGAAAAATCCTAACTTTAAGACTTTCAGTATTCACAGAAGGCATTTAGGAGTCCTAAAGTTAGGACTCCTAACTTCTGTGAATACCGAAATAAGTAAGTGCCTTCTGTGAATACCAAAATGAGTAAGTGCCTTCTGTGAATACCAAAATGAGTAAGTGCCTTCTGTGAATACCAACATGGTAGTAAGTTTAGGATTTTGTCTTAAGTTAGTTCTGTGAATCGGGCCCTATATCATTAGGTTCCACTTATCCAAAGGGATACATGGTTAAGATGATATTATTTTAGAGAAGGTGTCACAGGATCTAATAATGGATCTACTTTGTTTTCTGAAGGCACCCAGGGCTGAAAACGCTTGATACAAGTCTATTTATAAAAAATATATATATAATACAAGTATAGTGCATTTATTCTCTAAGTCAAAAAGGAGGTTGGAGTAACCATTTACATGCAGGTATGGACAGAAGTGTGTCCATTTAGTTCTGTATGTATCCATGGGGTTGACTTCAGACAAATAGATTTGTATGCTAGATCAATTGCGTAAAATACTCCCAACTTGCAACACAAAGCAAATTTCCCCTAGTTGCCTGAGAAACCAATGGGACATTGGCTGTGTATGACTTGGCGTTGCCCATAGTTAGGCATGTATTGGAGGCTATTCTTTCATATTTAAAGGTGTGTATGAGTTCACATATTGAAACTTGTTGTTTAAAAACATTGTTAGTTTGTATTTTACAGCTGAGAGAGTTATATCGGGCATCAAGAAAAGACGTTTTTTGCAGCAATGCTTGTGGACAGATTATTAAGTCTCTTAGCTGTGAAACTCAGTCGTGGCGTACCTTTTGAGCATTGGCATAATGAGATGCATAAGGTAAAACATTAGGACAAGTTTAGAAATACCTTCCTTTTTTTCTTGGAGGTACATTATATCGTTAATGCTGATTATGGAATTAAATTAACTATAGTAACTAATTTCCAAATAATTAAGTTGTAAATGTGTATATTATGAGTATATATCTTAGTAGCAAGAACGTATCCTAATTAACAACAAAATAATTGATGACATCACTTGTGACATCACATATGACTTCATTGCATCATCTATGATGTCACAGAAGCAATAAGTAAATTTCCTTTTTTCAAAGTCTTTCTGAGGGGGACTTCTAGATGCTAGCAGTGATACTGCTGGTTTACATCTCAGTTTAACAACAGTGGTTCTTCTCTATGTAATCTCGGGTAGAATACACAGTCCTTATTTCTGCTACTCCTCCATTAGTCTCTAAAGATAAACACCCCAACCCTCAGAGGAACCCTCCTAATTGTCCTTGTATCTGTTATTGCTTGTCATAATACCTTAATTCACATCATGGTTGTCCACTGCTTTACACAAGCATGTCTCCTAGGTTTAGGAATTCCATGCCATGGATGCAATCTTTGATGCCATGATTGTTGCAAATTATCCTCATGTAGACCTGTAGGAGGCTCTCAAACTGTATGGGCAAGAACCCAATAGCACTGTGGCTGATGAGCCACAAAATACAATACAACCCGTACATGTTTTTCCCAGAGTCATGAATTGTATCTCTTCCTCAATATATGCAATACAAGTCACTTATGGTTATCTCAAATCTGTTTCAGGTTCGTAATGTACAAAAGTGACACCACCTTTCTTTCCCATGCTCGCACCTGGAGTGCTCATAGGTGTAACTTTGTCCGTATTATTTAACAAGGTATACCTTATCCATAATTATTAAAAGAGGAGAACAAAAGAAGAGATATAAAAATTAACTATCTCCACCGCATAGGTAATAAAGTGATTTAGACATCCAAATTAGTTACTAAACAATACTGCACCATTCTTTCAGGGGGAAGACCCTGCAAGTCATCCAAGTCTTACAGGAATCAAAACGTGTCAACTTGGTCATGGAGAGGTCCACTCCATCCAAAGTAATATGGCGATAGAGAAAATAAATGTTACATTGAATAAGAAGTGCACTACTTCTGCACTGACTCGTCCTCGAAGGGTATATACAGATCAACACTTTAGACAACTCAGACAAATTTGAAGAACTATTGACCAGAATTTATCTCTCTGGGGTCCCCAAATTCCAAAATAGTTTCGGTATGACATGTTGTGTAAATTGTGCCTTTTCCCAGTTGTCACTTCTTGATATTGCCTGTGAATTTATTGCGGAGAAGGGGTGCAATAAATAGCATAGAAAAACAAACCTTTGCAAATGAAGATTGTGGTTTTACCCAAAAAATTAAAACTCAATTCTGTACTGAATGATTTATTTCAGTAGAGAACTTTATGTTCGAGCACAGGAAAAAAAGTTAATGTTACTCGTTTACATTATGCCTCTGAAAGGGATGTGAAAAAAAGGTAGAGACAATAAAGGCTATGTGACTTGAAAGTCTGACTGGTGAGAACTCTTTTACTGGTTAACATAACCTGCCTGAGGCACCAACACCTGCATATTGGCCGCATCGCTCCTTTGTGTTCACATCAGACCTCAATCCATGTACTACACCCAATCCTCTATCTTCTTATTTGCCAGTGATCCTCCCCACAGTCTCTGGGTCCTGTGGGGGTGGTCTTACTTCCCATTGGCACTCTCTACCCCCTTAGCATATCCATGTTCAACCTGTGAGCCACACTTCTCTCCCCTTTCCACTCCAGTTAGCTTTTTGAGGTCTTCCGAGGCAGAGGATAGCCTACAGAGTCTGATGGCCTGGCATGTGGGCCTCGTCCCTGACCTCCATGTATTCTGCTCTTTATTTTCCAGGCTTCCACTGCCACAACTTGCTGCAAAAAGAACTGCTTAACACACCTGGGGTAGCTCGCCCTAGTGACATCAGCACGATATCATCCTGGTCACCAGGGGCTGCTGGCATCTTGGATGGGGCGGAGACATGAAGGGATGATAAATCCTACCCAGTGCCTCACTTAAACCCTCCCGCATCCCTCTCCTCCACCTCCAACCACACTAAAGCCTCGGGAAAACACACAAAGATGAAATTCTGAAGAACCAAGATGCCTTGAAGTTTCAGTTTCACTGCCAGAATTACTCTTCGCCCCTTCAGCTACATTAAACTGCAAATTATCCATCTCCAACTCTGTTAAATCCCTGGGAATTACACTTGACAGACACCTGACCATGAAAGAGCATATTAATGCCTCTGCTAAAAGTGGCTTCTACATGTTGAAACACCTTAAAACATTCAAACCCTTCATCTCCATTCAAGACCTAAAGACTGTGTTGCAATCCTTAGTCCACTCCAAGCAACTGTCTTGCGCGCCCCCAAAACACATTTTATCCCCCTGAAAGCCACACTCCATACAGCAGCCAAACTACTGTCTGAGCACATCACTCCCTCTCTCAAGAAACTCAACTGGCTACCAATTGAGGCAAGATGAACTGCCTGCATAACCCACAAAGCTCTCCACATGGAAAAAAACTGTCTACCTCCCAAACACATATTCAAAAGCTGGTCAAAAGAGACCCATTCAAAGCTCTGACAGTCTACTCCTGATTCTACCCACATTTAAGAGAGAAACATCTTGCACCCGCTCCTTCTCCGGGAGTGCTCCCATAATCTGGAACTCAGTGCCTCAGGAGCTGGTTGATATCCAGTCACTCCCTCACTTCAGGAAGAAACTCAAACTTCTTCTCCTCAATAAATACCCAAGACCTCCCTCCTAAATCATCTGTCTGGCCTGATGCCCTTACCCTGCCTACACACTCCAAATAATTCTGAGCATCACTGCCTTAGCCCCTTCGTAACATCTTACCATAACTTCATCAGAACTATTTTCTCCACATATCCTACTGTATAGAATACACTTCTCATATATACTGTTGCTATGTATTTCAATTTACTCAATATGTATTTCGTGTAATTGCTGCTATGTTATCTCTGTAAGCGCTCTGATACTTTTGGTTCTAGCTCGCGCTATCATCCGTATATACTACTGTCTGTCATGCAATTCTTTTATTTACTGTTACTATGCATTATTATTGTCTCCATATATAACTTGTATAATTGCTGCTGTGCTAACTCTGTAACTCGCTCTGATACCTTCGAGTCAAGTTTGTGCTATACAAAACTCGATAATTAAATTAATAAAATATCCAAATAAAATACCCACAATCCCTTGGCCTTCAGAGAACCCACTATCGTAAGAAATTAGGGTATTAGTTGAGGGTGGTATGTTCCCGCCTCAAGTAATAATTGTAATCCTTGTCAGGGTGAACCATTGAAGTCACCAAATAAACCTGAGCTCAACCCTCTGTTAGCCATAGCACAGAGTAGACAGGCTTAACTTAGGGGCAATGTGCAAAGTATTCAGGCAGTACTAAAACAGCAATAAAGTCAAAATGCAAAACAATAAAATTCCCAAAAGGAATTAGAGAAAAGGAGTAAAATGTAATAACTGAAATGATCCCAAAATGACAAAAAATCCAACAAAGCGAATGGAGGATCTGAATTTTTTATATTTTAAGTAGAAATAGCACCAAGAAGCACAAAGTGCAAATGATAGTTATGGTCTCACTTGAACTAGGTGCAATTTGATGCTGACCTGATTGATCAAGGTACTAAGTTCATCCTGGTCAAACATTTTGCCTTCTGACTTCAATCTTTTAATTCCCAATCCACCACGGGAGTACACTACTAAAGCCCCAGGACCTCAGGCTGGGGGTGCACATCCGCAATGGCGGAGGAGCATCACCCCACTGAGTCAGTCAGCGAAATATAAAATGATGGTAAAACAATATTATCATTCTTTTTCAGCTCGCTGACCAAGCCAGGGAGTTTTGGGTGGGCGGGCCAAGCCATGGCAGGGAGGAGGAGTGGTAGATGCACTGTAAAGGGTGCATTTCGGTTTGGCCGGGCATATTATGTGTACTTAGGTTTCTCTAACCCAGCTGTGTTGCGCAGTTGGGCTGGAGAAACATCACAGACTCCCAGGCACTGTCTGAGTGGCAAATCAGGCCCCTCAGACCAATCCTGGCTCTGCTCTCATGCCATTGAGAGCAGAACCGGTATTGGGTGGGGTGCCTGTGGTGGGTCCCAGGGACTGCTGGGACATCATCAGGAGCAGGAGAGAGGAAGAGCACTGAGGTGGCTGGCAGCGTCAGAGCCAGGACAGATTTTTATATTATTACTATTTCCCTAATTCCTGTCCCCCCAGGGCAACAGAGGCCAACAGGAGAGTCCTGTCCGAGTGCAGTTGCCACTGGTCAGCAGGGCAGTTGCAGGAAAAATACTCTTCTCGCTTGTTGTGTACCTGTAGCTTTAACAAGAGGTACATTTTAAGATCCTTGGAGTCCAGTTTGTGTCCTGGGAACAAGAGGGAGATCAGTCCAGTCCTCTAGTGCTGTTTTCAGGTTGCATACTGCAGGCTCAGTCCTCTTCTAATCTCCCACAGGTCCAGGAAAGTTCTGAAGTGTGTGCCGCATTTATGTCTGGCACCAGCTTGTGGGTGGGAATAACCACTGGAGACACCCTAAACAATGGGGTAAATGTTCCAGGGGCTAACCCTGGCCACAGTGGGCATTTTTGAGATGGTCAAAGTATTTTGCCACACTCATCTTGGGCTCTAAGTGTTGGAGGGATTGTACTATGGTAATACTAGTGACCTCCTACATCTAACACTAAAATCCAGTTTTAGTCAGTCCCGCTACCCCCAACAAACTCAAAGTCATTCCTCTGATAGAACTTTCTCTGAAGATTACCCGCAGACCATCAGACCTCCACCCCTCCCAGACCAAACAGGCTGTGACACTCTAATGTCAAAATGAGGCCCACTGTGATTGGGGTCTGACCAGGCTGTCTGGCGGAGACATAAACAAAGGGCCCTGCCGAAGTGTCAGCTGGCATTAGCCTGCCTGTGATAAGGCAGACCTCTTTGGATTGCGCCTCAAGTGTCATATGAAAAACCCTAGCAGACATATCAAGTAGGATGTGATATTCAAGCCGTACTTGCCACTTTTATGTCAAAGAGAATCCTCATAGCTTTACTCTGCATGTTGTGTCACATTCAGATGGGTCAGCTTTGCCCATTCTAGTCAGCCTATTGTTTGCTCCAGGGAACAAGTTCACACCTCATTCACATCCATTTAAATGCTTACTACTGGTTGACTTAAGTCGGAGAGCAAAAATTCAGATTTTGCTACCAGGGACTTCAGGCAGGGCAAAGGTAAATTTCTAAATGTTACTTTTCCATAATATTTACAAGAAAATCTGACCAACATTGAACTGGATTTTTAATAACTAATTAAAATAGTTGTGTTATTATTTTTCTAGTTAGTCCTATTCCCAAGATAGATTATTCAGGTTTTTTGTTTTTTTAATATTGCATCCCAGTGCTTTCCTATGGAATAGCCATCCATGCTACAGAGAAAATAGCTTTTAGTTTTTTTTTTACTGTAAGGAATGTTTACCATTAAACTATTACATGTTCTACTTTTAAGTACCATGCACCCACCTTATGAGCAATAACGCCTTCTTAGGGGTGACTTATGGATATTTAAAAGGAAGATTTTGACCTGACAAAAGGGGTTATTTTGACAGATCGGACTTGCAGTTTAAACCTGCACAGCAAGGCTACTGTTGCCAGGCCTGCAGTCATGTTTACATTATATGGCACAGTATGCGCTGCATATGTGAGACTTAAATGTGCCAAACAGGTGTAATCCCGATTTCATCATGTTGAAAAGAGGTCCACAAACACCTTCCAAATGGTTAACAAGGGTAGTGTGCACAGAGTGGCCCTGCAGGAAGGGCACATTTTGGAAAACTGCCATCATCAAATTACGTTAAAGATGCAAAGATGGTTTAAAACTGACAGTTTCATCTACATTAGGAAGGCCACATGGGAGCATCAACTTTCGGTCTAAATCGAAATCTCCACCGGTCCCACTGAACATTCTGCAGCAACTTATACCTAGAGCAGTCTAAACACAAACAGGAAGAACAACACTAGCCATGAAATGCAGCGAGAAATCAATCATTCATTTTATCTTTAAAAATCATTTACCGGGTGAGAAAGAACGTTGCAGATAAGTGAATCCATGTCAACCATACTTAAGTCGTCAAAGCATGAAATGTATCACCCTCTCACCATCTACAGGGTTTCTGTTGCGTCTGGCTAGGGTTGGCATAACAGAAGGAACATTAGAGAATCTCTGGCCTTGAAGGCTCACTGAGCTCAAATTAATTTATGTATTTATGTAGTGTGAGGCTAGCTAGAGAGCACTGGAGCGTAGAGGCACATAGACATTTAGTGATTTGCAATTTTTCTTTACACTAGGCCACATCTCTTCCCTGCTCGATGTCTCTGCAAGGATTGCTATTTTCACTCTGAGGGCTTCTTCTGACAGTGTAATTCTGGCGGTTGAGCCTGTGAGATGGCACACAACCTACAGAGCTGTAGAGAGGAGAACTTGCCAGACAGGTCATAATCCCAATTATTTTTAAATGACAAATATTATATGTGCATAGGGACAATGACGGTGTAAGTATCTGGCAGGGAAATAAAGATCAAAGCTTTTATTCTAGCCATGAAGGGAGACATAGGAACATGTAGGCTGTTGTATTCTTACTATGTTTGGGTACCTTCTCTTTAAAGGTATTGATTCTAATTAGATCTTTTGTGTGGTAGTGTTCCATGTCCTGACTTCTGGTCAGTTACCCGTTGACCTGGATGTGGACACCAGCATTTCTCTGTGTCTCTAATAAATCATGTAATATTTTATAATACAACTTGTGGACAGCGTTACTTCCCCGTACAACATAGGCAAAGTCCTATTGCAGGGCGGGTTCGACTGTCTTGACGTCAGAGGCAAACACATGGTGTTTCCAATGTGCTAAGGGGGCTTTGTTGTACAGTAATTCTCTCCTTCTTGGTCATTAAACCTCTTGTGTCTGCTGCCTGCCTGCAGTGGTTGGCTTTCTGTGGGTATTTATGAGAATTAGAAACAAGGCTCAAACACCATTTTTCCCATCTTACTGTCTGTCTTATATACAGTAAAAAAAAAACTTTCCCAGAACTGACCTATGGGCGCCTCTCTCTTCGGATCCATATCCAATCTGAAGACTGACAGGAAGGGCAGGTCACTGGCCAATGAAAGGGAAAGTGCTGTCCAGTGAATAAAAACCCAGATAAAGCCCGTGGCTTTGTGGGAATAGTCCAAGAAAGATACTGATAGTGAGTATCTCTGATTCCCCAGGTAGCAAAAGGAAGAGGATCTGCAGGAAAGACTTTTGGAAACCATCATACAATTCTGAAAAACATAGAAATGCCAACAAGGGTCCATCAAAGTGAAGTAGCAGTGAAACAGCAGGCAGGCAAGAGATGGTGACACCTTCTTTGAGGTTGGTGACATGGAGGAACTTGTGGGCAGATTTTTAGACCCTCTCAGGTGCAAATATACTTATTACCATGCATTATTTAATGTTCTACCCAAAGAGGTAATACATGGTCAATGTGGTATTATTCTGTACTCCTGGACACCATAGCTGGGTACTATGTATATCAATTAAAACGCCTAGTTATGCTTCATTTGCCAAGCTAAGGGTGGTCTCATAAGAGTGATTCTTGATTGATTGTTGGTGGTTGTTGTATGGCACACCAGTTGGTGTAGGTGTCTCGTCTTAACATTGTCCATTTGTTGCACTCGTGGTCCTGGAGGTGTAGTCACACAGATAGAATCAAGATGGGGCAGGTATGAACTTCCCTAGGCACATGTGCACTGACATTGCTCCACTGCTGTTGTGTTGTTAGAAAGTGTAGTCAGCTGAGATTTAGGCTATTTCCCAGAGTTCACCCAGAGTGGGCTGGCGAGTACTCACTCCAATAAGTTGAAATTACTTTTATTGACTCGGTCCCTATTATACTTGACCATATATTGTGTTTAGGACCAAAGGGATGATTAGTGTAGAGTTAACCAAAACCCAGAATTTTCTCCCACTCCAGTAAAAGTGTTCCAATCTTCTCCCCTAGCCAGGCTGCTTGAGGCAGAACTAATTCTGCCTCAGTGCCTTATCCGATGGCTCCTATCTTTTCACTTGCTTCATATGCATCTCTTACTGACCCCATGCTGCAACAACTAAGGACCCGTATCATAGGTATTACAATGACGGCAGTCGGAAGTGAAACCGGCCGGTCATTCCGGCTGGCTTCCAACAGGTTCGAGGAGCCCCCGCCGGTCAGTCGGAAATGGCACATAATCCCTTCAAGACGGTGTTTCCATTGTTGGGATTACAATGTCGGTTTCCCACAGGCTTTACATGTTGGGATTTCTGAAGGGCCCCCTTCTCCCTGCAGCCTCCAGTTGGGGCACAGGGAAGCACCTGCGGTGCCCCTATTAATCCCTGCACCGTGTGGTGCCTTGTCATGCCGTGCAGGGTTTAACATAAACTCCCATTTCTCTATGGGAGCTTATGCTGCGGCCAGTTTGCGGCTGCAGTTGAAGCTCCCATGGAGAAATCGGTGCATGTGCGGTCGCATTGTAATCGCGGTATCAGGACCTACGACCTGAGGTCGGCCGTCCCAAGACCACAAAGGTGTCAAGCGTACATGAATCCACCCAATATCATAATGAGGCCCTATGTGTGTAAATGAGTTGAACTGTGCCTGGAAAAACTTGGGGGGTGAATTATTATATTTGTGTTTATAAGAAACCTGTGTGTGTTCCCCCAAGGCTGCTTGCCAGGCTGAAGAGCAGATCAACCCTTCGTCCATACACCACTAAAAGCATCTCCCTCAGTGGTCCTCCGACAACTGGGTCTGTTTCCGGGTCTCCCATATCGCCAGTCCAGCATTGGCTAGGAGCCCAGAGAGAAGTGGTGCCCTGTCAGCACTCACAGCCCTTCGTCTGCTTTCCACACAGCTGCATTCTCTGGCTGGCTTCAGATTTATGTGCTGCATAATCTTGTGTAGAGAAAACGAAGTCAGAACAAGGTTGTTGAAGAGGAATAAATCATGAGCGGACAGCGAGAATATATGCTCTGCCTTGTTATATGGAGCAGAGTGCATGATTAATTAATGTATTTACATTACTGCACGTAAAAGATGGTGGAAAGTAGGAGTAATTTATTGACTGTAGTTATATTTCTTTTGCAGATGTTCACGTGATCAGGCAGTCAGTCCCTAAGCAAGGTTTTCATATCCAGACTTTAAAAGTACAACATTTAACACATTTCTAAGCAGTCCTAATTGTGGCATGAAATTGAACTCATGTACACATCATATTGTGGCACAACCATTTAATGTAATGTAATGTAAATGCCAAGAAAAGAATTCGAACTCAAGCGCCTAAACTGCATGGATGATGATTTAACGCCACATCTTCAAAACTGGGGCCAGTGCAGGAGGGCATAGGTTGAAAAAGTGTCGGAGGGCACACATGTCTTGTGATTGCAGTTAGATCAGGCCAGTAGCCAGAACTATATTTGTAGGGTGTCAGAGCCCCAATAAAACAACAATATGAATCATGGTGGACTCGGATAAGAGGTCAGCGCTCTCCACTTGGAATGTTTTTTTAAAAACACTGTTCAGCATGGCAACATTTTAAAGAATGCATTACTTTTTCTGGCCCTTTTAGGTTATTATTATTATGCTGCTGTAGGAAGCTAGCTTAGTATATGGTGTACACTTATTTAATCTTACACTAATCCAGACAACCCTTATGGTAACTTTAGTGGTCTTTGATAACCATAGAAAGCTCTCAAAGTGATAGCTATGGAGAGCAGCCTTCAGGCTTATATTGAACGAGTGTAAAGCAGCTTGTTTTACCAGTTTAATGTGTAGTGTAAGTTTAAAAAAAAGAACCAGACAGTGTTTATATAAAATACTTCTACTTATTACACAACACTCACTAACACATTGGTATATCTCCTACCCGGAAATATCAACACAATACACAAGAATACTTCAAATGCAATCAGGTAAGTAGCACAAAATATAGTGGTCTCTGGGGGGGGGGACACCAAACCATATACTAAAAAAGTGAAATGCGGACTGCAAGGCAGAATGGGACTTGGACCAGAAAATCCAGAGGAGCTGGAGACACAACGAACCATCCATGATAAGTACCCAGGAACCCCTTAAAGCCTGTGTGCAGAGTGGAAACACAGCTTTGTTCTCAATGGAAGTCAATGGAGAAGTTGTGGTTGCAGTTTTGCAGAAGAAGGATCCTTCCCAGGGGACCCCGATGAATTCCCGTGGTGGACGGAAGGTTGGAGAGCCACCCCACCTGTGGATGCCCAGGGAACCAGGTTATCTACACCAGGGAAGCCAGGTACATAGGGGTGAACAGACATCGGAAGCCTCCGTACATGACAATTAAAGACTTAGAAGAAAATGCCTATGGAGAAGACGGTGAGGAAGTCCAGTGGAATTCAAGGGTGAATTCTGGAATTGAAGAACCTGCAAACAGAGGGGACAGAGTCTATGCCACTCAGAGGTGACCAGAAGACACAAAAACACAATGCCCACCGATGTTGGGAGGTCAGAAGAGTCGATGGTGATATTATCTCACCAACAGCAAAAGAGTTAGGGCAGGCCCTAAGTTAGCCAGGGAGCCCACTGAAGCAGTAGAAGACCCTCAGGAGTACCCACAGGCCAAAGGCACAGGAGTCGCAAGAGGACCTCAAGCAGCTCACCAAAGATAAAGGCCCACGGTGCAAAGGGATGTGGTGAGGATGCTGATCTTGGCGGGGAGAGATGCTTGAGGCTGGAGTTTATTGTAGCTTGAATATCTCTGGAGTGCAGAGCCAACAAGCTTTGGCAATGGCAAGTCATCGCGGAGCCCAGGGGTTTGGTCCCAGCAGTTCTGACAAGGAATACTGGCCTCAGAGTTGAAGAGAAGATATGTCAGGCCTTGAGGGATTTACAGAACTACCACCTGTGTTGCTGAGTCTCACAAAGTCTGTAGGATGGCAGGAGCAGCAGACCGGTCAGCTTTGTTGCAGTGCCTGCAGATGCAAGGAAGTGACTCCTTCACTCCAAGGGAAATTTCTTCGGGTGTCCTTGATGCCCGATATTTCCATGATTTGTTTGATGAACAAAGGGTATCACCCAGAGGGTGATAGAAGGCATGTAAATTACAAATGGATTTGCTGTTGCAAGAGATATTGCTGCTAAGATATTCCCATTTTGTTACAGTTATTGTTTCCAATTGGCGTAATGAAAGAGTATTGTGGTAGATGCATGCTATTCCACCACCCGGTTTCTCTGGTCTGTCTGAATGATTTTGTGATAAGGTAGGACTAGTTGATCTATGATGGGATGAGATGAGTAATTTAACCATGTTTCCATGAGGATACGTATATTGAACTTATGTGAAAGAATGAGGTCGTAAATATCTGCTGGGTGTTTATTTGCTGATCTGCAGTTGAGGAGCCTGCACATTAGCTGTTTATTATTATGATGAGAGGCCATTTTTGATAAAGTGACGCGTATAAGGTTGTCCTTGTTTAGTTCTCTGTGATAGTGATTCAGTTCTCTGAATGGGTTCACTTGGATTGTTTGGATTTGATTTCAATCAGATTTGCCTGTATTCTTTTCGGACTTATAATAAAGGAGGAGTTCATGGATCTCATTGTTCGATAGATCTTGATTTGATCTCTTTGGTTGAGAAGCATCGTTGGGGGAAGGTGTAGTTTTCGATGCAAGGTTGGCTGTGGGAGTGACCTGGAGTGGGGGGATACTTGTATGGGTGTCAGTTCTGGTTATCGTGGAGCTGTTTGCTTTGCGAGAGGGCCAAAGATTGGCTGTAAGTCTCTGCATATCCTCTTTAAGGTATTTTAGGCAATGATCAATCTCATTGAGTGGCATTGCCCAGTACTCCGGTTTAAGGGTATTGGTGGGTTGCGTAGAGAGGTCTGATAGTGGTGTATTGTAGTAAGGGGTTAGCTGGGCATTTTTGTTATATATATGTGTGAGGCTGATTGGACGAGATGGGAGGAAGTGTAGTACTGGAGGTAGTGAAAAAGTTAGGGGATCTAGTTGATCTAAGGTTGATTTGGTGAGGTGCTGTGGGTTTGTGGACATTATTGTTCCCTATATGGGGGGGTCAGTGAGGATATTATTGAAGAGCCCTCATTGGTGCAATCTGGTGAGGTAAGAGGGGGTGAGAGAAAGGGATGAAGTTCCATGAAGTCCGGGTCCAAGCTAGTCTTCATCCAAGATGTTTGTGTCCTTTTCACTCAGAGACCAAGTAATACAACCTGAAAAATTCGAATTATCTAAACGAGCGGTTCTTGACCTTTTGACTTATGTGGACCCCGGTTATTCACCAATGGAACCAGAGGACCCCACTGAATCATTACTGAAATCCAGGAAGACCCACTGACTCATTATTGGAAGTCAGGGACCTTGGTCCGAGCACTTTTGATTATTTTAACTGCAAAACAATATACAAAAATACAGAAACCAGCATTCATCAAACAAAGACCCAAGTTATTAAATATTTTATTTAAATTCACAAATATAAAAGTCTATTTTTTTTTTTTAAATAGAAAGGTTTGAGCTTTTCTAAATTTAACTGAGGTCACCCATAGTCAATACTATATTCGGTTTGATGCACTTGAACTGCTTCCACGAATCAATATGAAAATAGCAACTTATTTTGTAGTTAGTAATTTGAAATTCCTGGTGTTTACAGAACATTTAAATGTTTTCAATTTACATTTTGCTTTCCTATTTATATACACTTCATTAATCAGTTAAGATTTTATCATTTTCCAAGCAGTTGCAGAGCCACGTGGGTAGGCGTCACGGACCCCTGGGGGTCCCCAGACCACAGGTTAATAACAGCTGATCTAAATTGCTTAGTACATGTCACAATGGCCACCTCTGTCTGTAAGTCTTTTTAATATATATACCTCAGACTGCAAATGGATATCTTCCACAACCATGATCTTAAGTATTGGTCACATGCAAATGATTGCCACGTTTAATCAAGGTAGATGGGATTAATTCTAAGTTGGTCATTCTAAGCTCGTGCTTATTGGGGAGTCAAACATGGATGTCGAATAACTCCTTACAGACAGTAGTTAATTTGTGAAGATACATAAATAAGTGCAGAGACTCTAATTTCTTCTCAGGTATCTGTTGCTGATAAGTGCTGGGGTTGCCAAATACTAAGGCTGTCCAGTCTTTCTTCCACTTCACGCCTCTCATCAATCATCTTCACTTCCAGCCTCTTTAACTCACTCTTGCAGGTTATCTTTTAATCCCTGCTTTCTCCCTTTTGCTAGGTCTCTCTTTCTGCTCCTTCCCCCTTTCCTACCTTTATTCTCTTCCGCAGAGTAAATGAAAAATGCCTGTCCCCAAAAGGGAGTTCTGTTCACCACCACCTGCAATCACCAATGCAAATTAAGCACTGCTTGCACATAGGTACTGATAGTGGGGAACAAAACAAATTGAACAGAGACACTTTAAATACGTTCACCCTGTACATTTGACCTAATCATTCATCCTAAAAATAATGTCAAAAATCTTGGAGTCCATTTAGACATCAGTGATACATCAGAAATGTAATACTGTAAGAAATATTATCCCCACTTGAATTGCCTAACTTACAGAATACAGTATGCTCCAACTGGGATCAGGAACATACTATTGGATTGATAGTAGACTAGACTACAGCAATGCCATCTATCTTGGTATCTGTAAAAACGCAGTTAGGCATACTCCAGAGTCCAGAAAGCTCACACTATAAGGCTAAACATAGGAGCTAGATTTAAAAAACTCATACCAGAAGCTAGGATAGCAGTTGCTGTTTAGAGCACAAATTATACAAACACATTTACCATTTATTTAGGGGGAAGGGGGCAATCCCTCTTTATACTGGAGCAATGGAACTAGAGATTCTGGCCCATACAACACTCTGTGCTAAGTGAGGAAAATCTATGAATTCAAATGCAGACAAAGTGAAACTGTCTTCCCAATTCTATCAGGCATGAATACAGCTTCCAGGTTGTAAGTATAAATTCAAGATGTACCTATTTTGAGGTCCTCACCATTGTGGTAAGTGCTTAGTGGGCCACTGTTTTGTGGTGAGCACCTTAAAATGTCCTGGTGATAATGATAACACGAAAGCTGATATAATTTTCAAAGGCGGTGCTAATGCTTTGCAGAAAGGTCATCATATATTGATAAAAAATTGGGTTTCTGGTTGGCAGAGATATGCACCCAGCCCAAGCCGGAACCACAGTCCTAGTCAGGGTAAGTATAGTGCACACTAAGGGGCTCATTATGATGGAGGATTTTCCACATCCTCCGGGCCGGCGGAAGCCACCGCCGGCCAGGAGGATGCGGAAAATCCTCTGCGGACTCACCAAAGACCCACCGCCACATTAGGATGGCTGGTGGGTCCTGGTTTCCGTCCACAGCTTTTCCGCCGCGGTTGGCTTACAACCGCGGCGGAAAAGCTCTAATATGGTGGCGGTGTCTCTCAGACACCGTCCACCATATTAGGATGGGCTTGAAAAGATGCTTTTCCGCGGCGGATTTTCCGCCGTGGAAAAGCATGTGGAACTTCACTGCGGGGGCCGGTTGCGGGCCCCCTAGGTGAAGGGGGGGTGGGGGGTGCACATGGGGGGTACCTATGGTACCCCCCTGCATTTGTATGCAGAAATCGGCAGGCACCGCGCGTGCCTGCTGCTTTCTGCATACAAATGCAATGTATGCATTTTTAACATTGCGGCGGGTGCAGCTTGAAGCTGCACCCGCCGCAATGTTAAAGATAGAGGATGTGACCGCCACCCTGGCGGTCACATCCTAATTGCACTGGAGGGACCGCCGCAGCCCCTGCGGACGGTCCCTCCTCCTCTAGGGTGGCGGACGGACGCAAGTCCGTCCGCCATCCTAATGAGCCCTTAAATGTTTACCTGTGCTCTCTCACTCTGGTAGTTTTGCACGGAGCAGTCAGCCTAAATGAAAGAGGCTATCTGTACATTATTTATGCGCACACCCCCACACACACACTAACACAGTGAAAACACCACAAACCTACTCCACACCAGTTTAGAAAAATAGCCAATAATTGTAAAATAAAACAAAAACGATTTTAATACAACACAAAAATCAAGTTATGAATTGTGCAAGATTAAACAAAAATGCCTTGCTTAGAAATCAATAGCTCCAGTTGGGGGTATCTGGTCACACTTGACAGGATCAAGTCCAAAAGTTCAGTCCGAGGCAAGCTCAGTCAAGCCCTTGGAGAACCCTAGATAGCAGGATACAGAGTGTAAAGTCCGGTCCTCTCACTCCCAGGCAAAAAGCAGCAGGCAGCAGGCCAATAGAGCAAAGCAAGCAGCAAAGTGGCAGTACCTCCTGGTATGACAACAGCTCTTCTTCCTGACAGAATGTCCGCAGTCCTGCAGTGTTCTGAGTATATGGTGTCAGAGGTCCAGTACTTATACCCATTTTAGCATTTGAAGTAGGAGGACTTCAAAGAAAGGTCTTTGTATTGCACAAGACCCTGCTCTTCCTGGCTTTGGCTCCAGACACACTTCATGGGGGTATGCAGCTCTTTATGTAGGGGCCCTATTCATGTGCAAGTGTGAACTCCTCCCACTACTCTAGCTCAGGAAGACTCATCAGCCTGGTGATGGGCCATCAGGATGTGCAGGGCACACCTCATCTCCCTTTATGTTGTGCGACTGCCTAAAGTGAATTTACAAAGCCCAACTGTCTTTCAACCCTGACTTGTATTCTAAGGACAGGCAGAGGCACAGCATGATTAAGTAAAAAAATTCCAACTTTTTAAAAGTGGCATTTCAGACCCTCAATGTAAAACTTCACTTCCTCCTGCAAGAAGAAGATGTGGTGACCGGAGGAGGGAATGGCTGCAGGAAAATCACTTCTCCCCACTAGGTCAGGGTCAACCATCTCCCTTATTCTTCAACATTCCTGTAGAAAATAGATTTAACCCCCTGGAGTCAGTCGATTGACTCACAAGTGAGGTGGCAACACAGCGAAGGGTAAGCATACAGAGGAGCAAACTCTTGAAGCATAATCTGGGGCTGGATCTGGAAAGCGAAGCAGGAATGCATGGCCTAGCCAGGAGTGTACACAAGACAGCTAGTAACGTCCTACCGACCCTTGACCCTTTACATCAGGACACACAGACTTCAAATTTAGATCAGAGTGATGTAGTAAATACCTCACACATTCCAAAGGGCTCACATGACTTAGCTAATAGATTAAGAATAGCCCAGCAAACGGAGAGCTGCCAATTCCCCTTGGGCAGTCAAGAGAATGTAGTCATTAACCCCCCTGATCATCAAATCAAGTGGGCTCTGCCTGCCTGCAGATCCTCTCCTGGAACATTGCTGGCCTACCCTCTAAACTGGGTACTCCGGAAAGGGAGAGTTTCATAGATCATCATGACATTTGCATGTTCCAGGAAACATGGGCCAAAGAGGAAATATATGGAATGGGCTACGCATCGTTCAGCATCCCTGCTACCCATGGGGGGGAAGGGCAGAACTTCTGGAGGGCTATGTATTTGGGTCGGCGTACATCTGGGCTGTGAGGCAAAACAGACAGCTAGAGAGTTCTTCTTTGACATCCTTTGTGTACTCCTCACCTTGCATACGGGAATAGAGATAGTCTTGATCAATGTATATTCCCGACCAGTACCCAGAGGGAAAGAGTCTACAACACTTGAACAACTGACTACTTGTCTATTTATTTATTAATGCATTTTTATATAGCGCGGACTTTGCCCGAAGGTGTCAGAGCGCTTCACAATAGGAACAGAACTGATACATGAGAACATTACAAGTAAACAAAATACAAAAGCAAACGTTACATTAAAAGAAGCAAAAATGACAATTGTGAGCCAACAAAATACAAGAGGTAGCAAACGGTGCATTACAAAAGTGACAATCTTGAACCAACAAAATAAAAGAGGTAGCAAACGGTGCATTACAGTAGGAAAAAGTGACGTGTGCAGGTTACAAAAGCGTACAACGTAAACATAGAGGTATAATACTGCAATATATGGAGGGCACTCAAGCACAAGAACAAACGTTACGTAGGCACTGGTGGCACTTGTGCAGATATCGAAAATAAACAAATGTAAGAGGAAGAAAACAGTGTGTTACTAGAGAAAGTGACGGGTGCATGTTACACAGGAGTACCAAACACAGGTAGAAAGATAATACTGCACTAAATGGCAGACTCTCAGACCACAAGAACACACTGGGAAGACACTTCCATAGTGTCACGGCTCGCGGCGCTTGCCACGACCGGCCGTTCCCGCAGACACACACGGGAGGCCGGAATACTCACTTCCGGCGGAAGTCGAGTACCCGGTCTAGTCACCGGGCAGCAAGGCACAGAAGCACTTCCGGGGGAAAACGCATAAACCTCGCGTTTCCCGCCGGCTGAGTGCTTCGGATTCCAGATTCTTACTGGGATTCAGCTTGCCGAGACCTGCATGTCCGGAGAAGAGCCGCGCAGGAGCGCTTGTGTAACTGTCACGTCAGCTGCCCTTCGGAGCTCTCCTCAGTCCCAGCTGACTTCACGGAGGCAAGCCGTGTTGGAGCGCTACTTTGTTTCCGTTGACTTCTAAGAGGCAAGCCGCGCTGGAGCGCTACATTGTCTCAGACTGCGCCATTCAGGAGCGCTTGTGTATTTCTTCACCTGGGGGTTCCAGGAAAAAGCCATTTTTGTTTTCTTAACCCTTGGTGCGCCCTAAGGGTGTTTATTGCACCTGGATTGTGTTTTGGGTGTTATACTTTAGGTTTCCCACCGCGCAGGAGCGCTATAGGGAAATAACTCAGCCTACAGACCCGGGTTCCCTTCCAGGGATACCACAAGTTGAGCGGTTGTTTCCAGTTTTCAGCTAAACAGCGCAGGAGCGCTTTTCCTTTGTTTTAGCTCGGGTGAAACGCGCAGGAGCGCTTTCTTTAGTTTGAACTTGGCGATAACGCGCAGGAACGCCATACCTTGCTATTCATCCGGAGCTGTACTCATTGGGGACCTTCTTCCCGGGAGCCTTGGTGAGTCCTCAAGGGGTAACTGGTCCTGTGTGTGTATGTGGGGGTGGTTCCTTTTCGGGTCTGCTTCACTTTCTGATCTTTCTTATTTGGTTTCCAGTTGACACCGGGACGCCCCACCAGCTCCACGCCATCCTTAACCCTACACCCTGGCTCCCATCCCTGCGTCCATCTCATCCCTGCTGGGTATTGTCGTCCACAAGGGTCAGGTGGGTACAGGGACGGGTGCTCTTGTCGTCTCTGCGGAATCGCGCCACAAGCAAAGGTAAGACTTGTGGGGCATACCTGACACATAGTCATGTAAAGTAGATTATTCTATAATGGAAGGGCTTCCTTCAGATAATAGAGAGGGCATGGATTACATTTGGAAGTGTCTTTGAAGGAGGAGAACTTTGAGGTTAGTTTTGAAGGCCAGGGAGGAGGTGGTGGTCCGGAGCTGCGGCGGAAGGGAGTTCCAGATTCTCACTGCGTTGCGTGAAAAGGATTGTGCCATCGTTCTTTCCTTCTTGAAAGTGGGAGGTTCAAGCAGAAGATTTTCCGCATTTCGTGATGGTCTAGAGCCTCCAGAGAGTTTCAGTTTATTCACCAGGTAGCGAGGAGAGGAGGAGTGCAAGGCTTTGTGGGTGATACAAGCAGTCTTGTAGATAGCTCTAGCCTCACTGGTGTCTCACAACCATCCCTGCAAACCTCGGGGTAATCATTGGCAGAGACTTTAACTGCCAATTTAAACCCCGGAATGGCTTGACCTCGGGTTCTCTCTGCGAGGAGGATAGCTATTGGTCAATCCCAGAGCCCAATATCCCCCCAATAAGGTTATGGACCCCACTAGCATTACAGATCATCACCTTTACATTAAACTTCTCACTGAGAGCCTGTAAAGGACATACTACATATGACTCTCCTGGGAATCACACTTTTAATAGACAGGGCCGTCCTATTATCGATTATATTATGTTAGACTCTAAATCATGGAATCGAGTGATAGATTTTAAAATCAACCCTCACCACGATAGCGTTCACAATACCCTCACTCTACTTATAACTTCACCTCAGGTCAAGAAGTTATCTGCTAATTCGCCAGCTCCAGATACTTGTCTGATCCAGTCCAATGGTGGGAGGAGAGTCCGCTGGGGTGAATGGGGTGAATTTTCTCAGTCAGAAGATAAATTGGCCATGCTCTACCAACAAATCCTTCCTTACCTCATGGTTGTAAATCAAGCCGCATGGACAAGGGGCACTCTGAATTACATTTCAATAATTTCTAAAAATCACCAAGAGATGTCTAATTCAATCGGTATCTTTTTCTACCAAACTAAAAAGCCTAGGGCGTATAATAAATCCCAATACCCATGGTTTAACTCAAATTGCCGCGTGGCTAAATCTGGCCTCGTCTCCGCCTTCAAAAGCAACATTAGGCCAGCGAATCAAGAAGCTAGGGTACAATATAATAACACTATTGCCATGGCCAAAAAAAGTTGGGAATCGCAAAAATGGGATGAGCTCAGATGTTCTTTAAAAAATCACGAGCTGAGGACCTTTTGGAATATCATCAATTTAGGATCCCAGGATGGCAAATCAGCAATTGAGCCGAATATCAGTGAGGAAGTATGGAAGGCCCACTTTGGATCACTTTATACAATGGGCCAATGATGGGGAAGGGCTAGAGCACAGATGTCTACTGTCGCTGGGCCCGATACCTGCAGATACCCCCCCAATTTCGCACAGAGAGGTCACCAACGCCTTGGGCATGATTAAACCAGCCAAAGCTGCAGGGCTGGATAAGATCCCTGGCGATCTTTTCCGCTCTGAGCTGACTGTATGGGCCCCCTACCTGTCTTCCTCGTTCAATGCTATTCTCCAAGGCATGACGATTCCTAAAACCTGGGTAGGTGTCGAAATAATACCAATCTACAAAAAGGGCTGCTCGCTTTCACCTGTCAACTATCGTTTGATTAGTTTGATAGATGTAAGCCAACAAATATTTGCACGTGTTCTACTAGGGCGTCTCCAGAACTGGATGGAGGAACAAAACATCCTTACTCCCCTCCAAGCTGGGTTTCATGCAAGGACATCAACAACTGATCAGATACTAAGGCTACAGATGTTACACTGGAAAACTGTTTGTGTACAGTGTGGCAGCCTCTACCTTGTATTCGTAGACCTTAAATCTGCCTTCGACCTGGTACCAAGGGACAAACTCTGGGCAACTCTGTTAGACATGGGAGTCCTAGAGTATCTTTGCCATCTACTAAAACGTGTACATGAGGGCAACTTTGCTCGAATCAGATTTGGTAAAAATGGTGAACTGTCATCCCCTCTGCCTGTGGAAAGAAGGGTCCGGCGAGGTTGTGTCCTGGCCCCAACTCTCTTTTGCCTTTTTATTAATGGCCTAATAGAATCATTAAATGCTGGGGGAAATATCAATGCTCCCAGGCTGGCGAAACGCAAAATTCCTGCCCTCATGTTTGCAGATGATACGCTCCTGCTTGCTAAATCTCCTATGGGTATTCAGAGGATCCTCAACAAAATTAGCACCTTCAGCAAACTTGCTCTGATAAACTGGTGAGCCCAGTGGTGGAAATTTATAAGGCACAGGCCAGGACTGCTGCACTCTATGGAGCAGAATTATGGAGGCATTGTCCAACTGGCCAGTTAGCCTGCATTAAGAATTCATTTGCTAGACAAATTATGGGACTGCCTCCTAGTACACCATTAACACCTCTTCACATGGATCTTGGGATTAGACCCATAGACCTATACTATATTGGCATCGCATGTGGGCCACCCCTCAATTAGACCCTATAGAGAAGAATTGACTGACGTCATGGGGCTGAGAGGTGCGGGGAAGTTGCCATGGCTGTTGCATATTAAGAAAATGTGCTAGGAACTGGGCCGGGATAGTCTGTGGGAAAATGCAGAAGAAATCTACCAAACAACTTCCAGAAAAGACCTGGTAGAGAGTTATAGAGCCTACAATCTCACCCAGCTTGAGAGGAGGCCCTCAGTGGAATGACTGAGCGCTGAGTTTCTGGAAGTAAAGAACGTATATATTTTAGAACCATTGCTGGACGACATACAGCCGCTTTTGGCTAAAAAGCTTTATTTGCAATTAAGGCATGGAGTCCTCCCAATGCGTTCATTTACAAAAAATTGGGAGGGTCACACAAACGCGGAGTGCCTTGCGTGTAACAACACAGATGAGTCGGAACTCCACGTGCTGTTTTTTGCTAGGGGTACAGGAAGGCAAGGTCCCGATGGCTACTTCAACTCGTTAGGAACTTGTGGTCCAGACACTGTCGCGACGTGTATAGGATTTTGAAAACGGATACACATATGCCCATTGTTTTTTCAATTTCACTCTTTTTATTTACCATGTGGTGCATACGCAGAGCCATATTAAAAAAGTCAGCAATCAGGAATGACAATTGCTTATGATACATGTCTCAATTGATGAATCTTGTACACAATGTACTTATTTGGTCAGTGTAGAGAAGATTGAATTATTTGTATTGACCATTACTCGCTGACACTGAATGTATATAGACCATTGCCCATAATGTTTTGGTTTTATTTAAATCACCAGGTGATAATTGAGAGCTAACATGCGGGTCGAGCAAACGCATTTCTATTCTGGTTCTTGTTATGATCCCGATATGCACAGCAATTTTAATCATATTTATAATGGATAAAAAAAGTTTTTGTTTGTAGCTAACCCTAAAAATGTATATTCCACATGCACTTTATGGTCTGTCTTTCCAGATGGCTGATTTCTGGGTTTGCTCTTCCTGAGCGTGAAATGTAGATCCTTTTTATTATTCCTCCCCTTTCATTCGTATTTTATTGTATTTTAAATTGCTATTTTAAACTGTGCTTTTATGGCCGAATGTGCCGAAATAACGTTTTTTTTATGATGATGAAATTGGAAGTCCAGAGACACCAAACTCCAAGTTTCTATCTGCTCCCAATTGTAAGTTACACTTGTAAAATGTTATAAGGCAGCTCCAATGTTAACTTATGGGAGAGGTAGGCGCTGCTGTAGTGAAAAACGAATTTAGCAGTTTTTCACTACCCGGACATGTAAAACTCAAAAGCACATGTCCTATCTTTTAAATACACTGCACCCTGCCCATGGGGCTACCTTGGTCCTAACTTAGGGGTGCCTTGCATGTAATAAAAGGGAACGTTTGTGCCTGGCAAGTAGGTGAACTTGAATGTTGATATGGCAGTTTAAGACTGCACACACAGACTCTGCAATGGCAGGCCTGACACATGTTTGAAGGGCTACTCTTGTGGGTGGCACAATCAGTGCTGCAGACCCAATAGTAGCATTTTAAATTACAGCCCCTAGGCACATGTAGTGCACTGTACTAGGGATATATTAGTAAATCAATGATGCCAATCATGGAGAAACCAATTGCCATTACAATGTAGACACAGGGCACATGCACTTTAGCACTGGTCAGCAGTGGTAAAGTGCCCAGACTCCTAAACCCAGCAAAAATGATGTCAAAAACAGAGGAAGAAGGCAACAAATGTAAGGTAACCCCTCAAAAAGGGCCATTTCCAACAGCTGGCGAGGCAGGTGGGAAAGGGAGATCCTGTGAATTGCTTAATGACCAAGGGGCATATTATTGAAAGGAATTTTTGGTCGCAAATGCTGCGAATCGCAAAAAAGCAGCATTTGCAACTAAACATTCGCCAAACGGTATGTATTAGGAAAATCGCATCGCAAAATTAAGGAATCGCAAAATTTGCGATTCCTTAATTTTGCAGAAGCATTTAAGGAATCGCAAATTGCGATTCCTTAAATGCTATGCAACAAGCACTCGAGTTGTGCGATTTCTCCTTAAGAAATCGCAAATTATCACCAACTTCAAGTTAGTGGTACTTTGTCATTTCTTTCACAAATGCACTTTTTGGCATTTGTCAAGGTGCCATGTGGCGCACATACATGCCCTTAGGGCATGTATGTGCATCATATGCGCACACATGTTCATTTCAGGGGTGCATCAGGGTGTTCTTATGACACCCTTGTACCCTTGAAATTATTCTCAATTTGCGATTCTCAAATTGCGTATCGCAAATTGAGAATGACTTCCCATTCATTCCTATGGGCCTCCTTGTCCATAGAAATGAATAGGAAGGTATTCCTTAATTGTGATTTCGCAATTTGCTAATCGCAATTAAGGAATACTAAGAAATCGCATAAAAATTTAGATTTTTTCAAATACATCTCGTTTTGCAATTCTCAAATAGCAATTCTCAAAAAATCGCTATTTGAGAATCGCAAACAGGGATTTTCATACATATGCCCCCAAATGTGTAAATGTGTACCAAAAACTGGGTGAATTTTACATTGGATAAGAATAGCTCAAGCACTGCATAGCAACAACACATTTTCACCTCACTTAGAAATTGTCAGCTGTTCATGGTCTATGGCTACTAGTAACTGCTTTCTATTCTGTTCATGTTTTCACTGCTAATTTAATTTGACTTTGGTTTCCAGTTGTACCACCGGCAAGGGAGTTAGCTATGCAGTACAGCAGCAGCTGGGCTCCGGTTTTATGTTTTACTTTGCCCACTTCGTTGATTTATTCCACTACCAACCAGCACATCAAGGGGCTCACTGGCCAGGCTCCCTTTCCTGCAAGTGGCTCATTTAATTAGGATGACCAGATTTTGAGAAGCAAAATAGTGGGCAGGTTAAACATAGAAGTAGGGCTGGAATCTGACTGATCATGGTATATATGACAGTGCCTTTTAAAGACTATAAAAACATTCTAGCACTCTTGTTGTTCTAACATTGACAAGGCTGTATTTGCAAAACATTAGCTGTGGTAGAATCTCAAACTTTTTACACCCTGTTCACCTACTCCATCCCACTGTCCCTCCCCTCTGCTGGGAGCTGGGGCTGCTTCCTCCTGCACTGGCTGAAGGAAAAAGATAAATTACTTAAATTGTTTCAGATTTTAGAGGCGCCTGTGGAAACGAGATAACATGTTTGAATTCTGCTTTGCTGGATGACTTTACCTTTGTCCCAAAAACTGGGACATATATACAAAACTGAGAATCGCGTCGGGACACCAGGGCAGCCGTCTGAAAACCGCCTCGTGACATCTCGTGACCCTATCATTGAATGGACTTTGTAGCCTGTCCACGCACCAGCGTGCCAAAGGCAAGCCCGTTTGTCCCGTCTGTGGCCGCCCGGATTGTGCTCTGCGCCACACATATGGACATTTTAGTAAAACTGATCTAAAAAATGCATCGCTGTGCCACAATTTGAAAGTTTTCTTCAGAGTGAGAACACCCCTGGCGAAGGACAGGCTTGCTTGGCACACATAGAAGGCATTGGACTATATCACGAATGTTCTTTCAGAACCTATATAGCTTTTTAGCAAGTTTTGAAACAAATGATGCTTAGAAGCGTTCTGTTTGAGCCCATTTTGTAATTCTTTCACTAGCTGCAAAGATCCCTTTTACCCCCGACATCACTGACTTAATTATGCCACCTTGCTCGCTTTATTCTCTCGCTTTCTGCAGTGTGTACTTGGTGTTTACCCTACACCATTGATGTGCCATCACTGCCGCCGTTGGCACTACCACCCTTTGACAGCTGAACAGCCATGATTGAGACCCCGCTGACACAAACACCTGCCCCTCACCGGAGTGGATGTTGCTTATATTTTGTTTTTCACCTACCACAAGTTGGTTTTTGATTAACTCAGGTGCTCCTGCCCTGAATCTTGTCCTGAGTCCACTAGAGGGCAGCACATCATAAGTTAACTCTGTCAATCAATGACACTGCAGCATCGCTCGCTGTGCTGTGTGTTAACTTAATGAGACAGAACACATTTATGACCTCTGCCAACGGAAGGCATCTGCATCTGCTTGCAGGACTGTAAAATCCTGCGTTCTTTAATGTCTGGTAAGAGCCGCCGAGGCCAGGGGCTGCACTTGTTCGTCATATTCAGCAGATATATGATAGAGCACCAGAGAAAGTGAATAAATCGATCAAGAAAATGTGTTACTCGTCAAAGAGCAGACACTTCCGTTAATGGGTGAAAGATGTCTGTCGCGAGACTTTGTTAAGTAGGTGCATTGTGTTTGTATCTGCATCACAGCTCGCCCTCAAAGTGTGGCTTCAGTACACGTTGTACAATAAGGCAATTGGTGGCAACCCCCACAATCCCTCTGAAGGCTGCACGGTCGGGGGTGGAGCCAGAAGGTTATGGGTCAGGCAAGCTTGACTTATGTGTGGCTCGTCCTCAGCCCTGCTAACCTGCAACTGACAACTGACAAGCACAGCAAATGACTGCCTCTTCCCCAACCCTTCCTACTAAAAAGGGATTGAGAGGAATTTGAAGACTAAAACATGCCCCCCTAGCAAAGAAATTGGGACGAGAGTTGTGTGAAAGCTGTTTCTGTCCTTTATTGTATATCCATTCTATACAGAGCATAGCATAACAAATTGAACATTAGTCTTATTTTAGACCAGTGCTGGTACCCGTATGTCATCAAAGGAACAAATTAAACATTAATGAAGTGGACTTAAGGCCAATATTTAATATTGTACCCTAACACAAGTTTAATTCCTGAAGACCAAATAATGAACTCTTCACAACTGGGTGTCAATATGTTTCGGTGCGTGCAAAGTGTCCAAAGCAGGTTGTCATCAAATAAGTGTGTTCATGAATTATGTACACATCCCTGCGTTGGGCACTCCACTAAGGTTCGTCACGAAAAGACAGACTCCACTGTGCTTTAAAGTGAATTTATTTGTTGTTCATTAAATATTAACGTTGTGTATTCACTTCATTACTTTCATTTCTTTATTCCTTGTGTTTCAACAATGTGGTAATTTCCAAAATAATGCTCCGATGCATTTCGGGCAGGAATCGCCCTTTCTCAAGGAGCCCTAAAATTCAAAACAGCAATAGTTTGCTACATAGCCCATCATCATAACGAAATACATGCAAAACGATCATATCCAACATTTCAAGAATTTAGTGAGTTTTAAACCAAAGTAACTGACAATAATAAGTCATGCTCATCCATGGTATTCGATTTTGCTGTGATTCAAATAATGTCAGTGAATAAAAGTGCTCGTCTAAGTGATGAAAGTGATCCATGGTTTAACGCGGGTGAATACGGGAGTGTGGGGGATTGAGGGATTCCTAACGTCTGACATTCAAAGAAAAAAGAAGAGGCTCACATGGTCTTGGAGTTCAAAGGATTTCAAAGGAGCTGTATCAAAAACCAGATCGAAGTAAGCATGTGTGACAAAAGTTATCCTGATGCTAAAGTAGATTCCACATGTACTAACATGCAGGCTGGAAACCCGACTTACTGAAATGTCTGAGGGTACGCGAAGTATCCAGATTTTCTCCGTCCGATCGAGATCGGGATACGGAAGTCAACCTCGGTGTTTGAGGAAATATTTAACGTGATGACGCGTTGATGAACATAAAAAGAGGACTTACGGGAAACTATTCAGACATGTTGAGTGAATGACCAACTTGTGGCGTCCAAACGCGCCGGTAACATCAAAAAAGGACTTACACCAAATCGTGTCGGCCATCTTAACAGAGTGATAGAGTGGAATATTACAAAAGGAGAGGAAGAACATTTTTATGGACGTCTAAAATGGATGAAAGAAAAATTAAACGAAAGAACATTAATCATGTGTACAAAACAAATCTGTGGTATACCATTGAGACATATTGTATGACGTGTGGTGATCATTAAAAACAAACTTGAACATTGGTTTGGATATACAAGAATGTATGTTAGTAGTCGCACAACAGAAATCAGTGTCCACATGTACCTCAATGGGTACTTATAGAAAGCAGCTAAGTTCAATATGGTCATTCAGACCAAATGGTTTCAAGGATTGCATACGATATATCCATGCGGTTTCTTTCTGTAAAGCAGGTTGTCCGCATTCATCAGGAGAAGTTCCCAATTAAACTTTATTCCCCTGTGTTTACCCTGCGCTTTGTAGCGGCTATAGAGGAAATAGATACAAAGAGTGGCCTTACAGTCACATAACCCTCCTGAATCCTGGTACTGCTGCTACCATTTCTGTACTGGCAGTACTCAATTATTGCTTCTACTCATCATCAGATTGGACCTGGTAGGTGCAGAATTCATGCAGCAACCTTATCCAACACAGGAGGGTATCAGAGGGCCTCTTTCTTTCCAGAAAGAGGCACACACTCATGACACTCCCTGCGTCAACAGAGTTCTTGACATCTACCGGAAGGTGCTCCAGTGCCAGGTGGGATGAACCCCTTGATCAATCATGCCACAGTATGTAGGTGTGGGTTTAACTTTTTATGTTATGTTCTAGACAGGATTGTGTGTCTCTTGCCCTCACATTGTCCTCTTCATGGAAGAACTGCATAAATATTTGCGAGAGTGAACCTAGACTTTGCTATGATGTCCCTTGCGTTGAGGCAGCGCGCCTCCATGGAATGTTAATGTGACAACGTTCCATTGTATAAGCCTTCGTAAACTGACACCTGCCCCCGTGTCATTGTTTCATCACAACAGACTTGTAGAGTGCACTGCACCTTCGCATGCCGTCTTCCCGCATAGGTAGTCCAATCCAGCCTTAAATGAAGAGTGGTAAATGATAAATATGGTTTGTTCAACGGTAATCAGTCATTGCTGTGGTGCTCATAACTTTAAGCCACCTTGCTAGTCCAGAGACTGTTATACTACAGCTCCAGCTGGGTGTCCCACAACCCCACCATGCTATCGGTCAGTGACTGGGCCACACCACCCTCACATGTCCATTTCTGCCGAAGAGTCGCTGACCATCTCGATATTCCATTTAGTGACTAACCACTACATGTTGTGCAGAAAACAACCTCTTTGCTTTCTTGATGCTGAGACTTAACGTGTCCAGCACCCCCAAACTTCAGCAATGGCCTGAGAGCACTGCCCCGTCACACAACATCAAGCGTGGCAAAAGGCGTCAACGTTTCTGGGTATGCGTCATGTTTACTAATGCAAGTTATCTAGTGTCTTATTACAAACTACCTGTGTATTGCAGGCATCACATTCCATGCAAACGTGGTTATTTATCTGGTTGGCCTTATGCCTGGACTGAGGCGGTGTAGGGTGACCTGCAGAACAGCAGACTTGGGGCTCCTGCTCGCTAAGAGAGGCATTGAGGGGCATGGAAATCCATTAACACACACCTCACCTCCAAAGACAACCGTACTGGCACGAATTACAGACGTGGGCCCACGCTGAGAGTGAAATACACCATTGTCTCTGCAACTGAGGCGAAGAAAGTGTCGTCTCTACTGACTGGCGTAAGGAAGTTGAAGCGTGTGTGCACTCCAAACATCGGTTGCACTGCGAAATCCCAACGATGCATCACAAATGTACCAAGTTGATCCAAATGTACTCCTTTTATTTCAGGCAATCCAAATCATCATCTCACTTCATCCTGTTACATGGTAGACTTTGTAGTATGATTAGCTTCTACACAGCAGCTGTGCCTCAAGCCTCTTACTGTTGCATGCCCCATACATTAATCATATCCTTAGTGGCTCTTCTTGTCCCAATGCATTTCAGGCTTCTTCTATAGCCCTTCTTCAGGGGTTCACTATAAGTTTAAAAAAACATGGCCATTAGACTATGCCCTGCCTCAATTATATATTAAAAAAAAAATGTGGTGTGGGCAGGGTAACCTGCCCGCCGGAGTGTGCGCTCAGTGAACAATGAAACACTGCGGTTTCTTCACAAGATTGAATTTATTTTCTTGCGATCTTAAACATTTTTCAAAACATCTTTAAACTTGAATGTTGCATTACTTAACTTGTTGCATTCATAATGTCCATCTTATGTCGCAATTTACATTATCATCACGGTTTTTACATCCTCAAAAAAAACGACTGCACAGTTATTGAGACAATTTGAATTCATGAGTAAAAAAGAGATCAACCAAAGGTTGCACGCAACCACATTGATACATTACCACAAAAATCAACGAATACCAAGGGGACTCAGGATAGCTCTAAAGCCAATGCTCTGTAAAATAGCAAAAAATTTATAGAGAAATGGTACCAAATCTTAAATAAATGTTCTTTAGACCTCATTTCATTGATCGTAGAAGAACTTTCGAAAGCACTAATTGAAATCGAGGAAGAAATCAAGACCATTCAGTTAGAAATCAACAAAATTCCAGATCTTCAGAAAACACTAGAAGACATCAATAACAAACTAGAACGTTACGCGAAAGAAGTTAATGAAAGAAAAGTCCGTAAATACCGACGAGACACGTTGGATTATTAACTTGAAGAAGTTTATACGTGGGCGGAGATATACAATCAGAGAAAATGGCAACCACAACAACAAACACAAAAACATGGTCCAACATCCTCGCAAGAAAGTGTTGTTTCTGATTCGGATATAGCCCAATCAAGAAGACCAGTGGATGCAGCTAGTAAAGTCATAGTCAAACCATCTACAAGCCAAATTACCCAACAACAACCGGCTTTTTTAGATATAAGCCCGGCAGCAAACGCTCCACCGATAACAGGAACACAACAAGAAGGGGCAAAAGAAACCGAAGAAGAAGTAGCCAGAAGGACCAGGAGCCAGATGATAAAAGCGACTTAATCATTAATATTTCATCTAAAAATCTCACCAAGGCCCAAACAAAACTTTTAAACAAAGGAACTACATTCGTCCCTACATATCGCTCAAATCAAGCCGAAACTGAAATATCATTATTTAAGTTTTTCAGAAATTTGAAGTTAAGATTTTTCTTTAAAGACATTCAAGAAACACAAACTATTGATACATGGGACAAGGATTTCAAACCAAAAAGTACCTTCTGTGCACCTTTTTCGCACAAAACAATTGAAGCTTTCGAAAGAACTGTGTTATCAGAAGTACAAAAAATTCCATTCAGCAAATCGACTAAGAACAATCTATCCGCCAAAGAATGGAATACTCTTAAGAATATCAGTCATGATAAGAGTTTAACGTTCCAGAAGGCCAACAAGGGAGGTGCACTTATCGTGATGGACACTGATTTTTACCTCAAAAGCGTGAATGATCATGTTCACAACCAAGACATTTATTTACCTCTACAAGATGATCCCACCCAAGAGTACCAACGAATTCTACAACAAATCGTGGATCGGGCATTGGAAATGAAGTGGATCAGCCAAAAGACACATGCTTTTTTCATTATGAAATACCCTAGAAGACCGCAACTGTATATGTTGCCAAAAATCCATAAGGATCCTATTAGTCCTCCTTTCAGACCCATAGTCTCAGCCTGCGGGTCCATCTCTGAACCCATTGGGAAGTTCGTCGATCGATTTTTACAACCTATCGTGCAGAAGTGTGCCACATACATCAAAGACACCACAGCATTCTTAAACCTTCTCAGAACCGTGACATTGCGTCAAGATACCACATATTGGTTATGTACAATAGATGTCATCTCATTGTACACATCTATCCCTCATGATGAGGGCATCGAAGCATTGGAATGGAGTTTACTCAATAGCAATCTTGAAGAATTCCAAAATATATTCATCTTGGAATTAATGCAATTTGCATTGTACCATAGTTATTTTGAGTGGCAAGGACCATTTTTTAACCAATGCAATGGTACATCAATGGGCTTTGGGGGGGCGCCCTCATACGCTAACATCTACATGCAGAAATTCGAGATTGATCATATTCTACACAATCGAGCTTGGGTGGAAGGTCTCGTATTGTTTAAGCGTTACATTGATGACATTTTCGTAATATGGCAGGGCTCCAAGGAACAATTAGAGAAGAATATTCTTGCACTCAACACATACAACGAACGCATTAAATTCACACACACTGTTGAAAAAGAAACGATTGCATTTCTGGATGTACAAGTGATGATGGTCAATAATGAAATCAGCACCAAAGTGTTCACAAAAAAGACAGACAAGAACGCAAGCCTTCTGTTCCAAAGCTTTCACCCAGAATCCCTAAAAAAGCATTTACCCACGTCTCAATATATCAGGTTGAAAAGGATCAACACCAATGATTATGACTTACAAGAGTCACTCAAAAAACAGACAATCAAATACCGACAAAGAGGATATCCACAAGATATTTTAGAAACGTCTCTTGGAAAAATTGAAAAACTCAACAGAGAAACTCAGCTACAAGAGAAAGAAAAAATCCCTGAAAAAAGACTGTATGTGTCATGTAAAATTCCGTGGAATCCACTAAAATCAAACATATCCTTAATAAACATTGGCCACTGATCCAATCTGAACTGGATATAAAGGATCTATATAGTGACAAAACCACGTTTGCATTTCAAAGATCCAAGAACCTGAAAGAACTCTTAAACACACACAAACAAGAGATGCAAACTGGAGAGGAATGCTAAAATGCCAAAATTGCACCCACTGCAATAATGTGATTATAGGGAAGACCTTCTTATCGAACTACATCACACCAGTACCTGTGATACCACTAATTGCATTTACGCCATCAAATGCCCCTGCGGCAAAGTATATGTGGGACAAACAGAGCGCAAAATTAAAGTTCGTATTACCGAACATAAGTGCAATATACGTCTCGCAAACATGAAATCAAATATAGCATGCCATTGGAAAGAAGCCGGCCATCAGATAGCACAATTGAGATTCACGGTTCTGGAGACTATCCCACAACGCCGAGATGTGGATCCTTTGAAACAAAGATTAAGAGCTGAGTTTTTTGGGATTAAAAAACTTAATTCCACTCATCCCATCGGGATGAATGATCGGATTGAACATTCATGTTTTCTATGATCAACTCATTGTCAAATTCATGCATTGACTTCTTGACCTCTACTGGGTCCCCGACATTCATATAAATACCATGATTTGATTGTTTCCTCCTGATTTTGACATGCACAATCCATTTCCATGTCATCCAGCATGTTCTAAGTTTCACGTTTTTATTACATTTCACACACATTTCATTTTAGTTTTCTGTATGCAACTTTATTATCCGGCTCGTGAACACCTATACTTCCTTATCACGAAGCCTTCACACTCAGATCACATGGTGGTGGCGTTCGCGCACATCTCCTTTCTCATTGGATAATGGTAGTGGATCACGTGACCTCTATGGCACAAATCACATTCCGCTTTGTTAGTCTGTCAGATACCTTCAGACTTTCCCGAGACGCGGCATTATCCGGTCCTTACGTGAGTCTTTCGATAACAATCCAAACTCTGCTGCACTTTATCCTCTCGTTGTTTCATTTTGCATGGAGCTATACGGCGACACTCGGTTTCTGTTTTTCTTTCTGTTTCGCTCACTCACTGTCCCTATAGACTTAAACTTGAACCCCATTCGTTTCTTAAACTTCCACACTATGCCACTCTATCACGTTTCTTTCACCGAGATTTCTACCATTGCGTGACGCTTTTGTTTACACATCTAGCTTGCATGTTCACAGTGATCACCATTATCTTGCACATATTTTGCGCATTTCATAGTTGGAGTAACTAATTTGGTCCTGTTTTGACCCTTGTTTCAGACCCCTGACGAAGGGTCCTGGTGTGTTGACCCGAAATGCATTGGGTGGATGTAAAAACCGTGATGATAATGTAAATTGCGACATAAGATGGACATTATGTATGCAACAAGTTAATTAATGCAACATTCAAGTTTAAAGATGTTTTAAAAAATGTTCAAGATTGCAAGAAAATAAATTCAATCTTGTGAAGAAACCGCAGTGTTTCATTGTTCACTGAGCGCACACTCCAGCGGGCAGGTTACCCTGCCCACACCACATTTTTTCAATTTGAAGGCACGGCTGACTGCGTGCGAAGAATGTAGCGCCAACTCGACAATAGTCCAAAGAAGAAATAATTTCCCATTCAACTGAGTGCACAGGGATAACACTTTCTCTCAATTATATATTCAACAATTCATCATTTTATATTACCCTGATTCTCTAATTGTCATTTTCCCACTATGCGCGATATCATGCGCTACGACCTCCCACTTATACCAGGTTTACTCCACATTTCACTAGATAATTTTACAGCCTTATAGTAAATACACATTTTATCACACTGCTCCCCATACATCTATGTCCTTAATTTGAACTTTTAGTTGTAACAACTTTGTTTTTACAATTATATCACCCTTCCTTCCTTCATACCTTTTGCCGTAGTCATTACGATCTCTTGTTTTCACATTTCGACATCACTCAGACTACTAACATCTAGTTTTTAAATAGTGCTTCTCAAAGCTCCTTCCTTCACTGTTGACCAATGTGGCGCAGGGGTTTACAAAATGACACATCTACCTAGATGCGTCACTTTGTAAATATCGTGCAACAAGGCGCTGGTGCGTTGCAAAAAGTGATGCACCGGCGGTGCAAAAGTGACGCAAGGGCTCATAAATAAGCCCGTCAATTCGTTGTTCTTCGGTTCAACATTTTCTGGGAACCTAGTTTTCCATTTTCTGCGCAAGACTGAGGCCCTAGTCCAGAACGCGCATCTCTTATGGCCGGGAGTATTCACTACCCTGTTACAACTACAAATCCCAAAATGCAATGTGTCAATCTGCGTCTACACCGGAGTTTTCAAAAAGATGCCGGTCATTCTTAATTTATCTTACCCTTGTATAAGCGTTTCACTCGTATACCCCGCCCTACCTAGATTTTATATGTCCTATGTCAATTGGAAAAACACGAGCACCAATGCCTATAAACATGAATTATACATGATATTACTTATAGTCCTGAAACATAATTTAACGCTGCTAAGTCCAACTCGCTGTCATGGTGTTCCTTAAACTGCCGTAATGGAAGGATTGATGGTGGTTGTGTCTTTCATCATGTAACAATTGTAGTATAATTTTCTCTCCAGTAATCGTGGGTGCCACTTGTTTGAGGACAGAATTATATATCAACATTGAAAGGGGCTTAGACAAGTGCACTCCGTATATTGTACATTTTCACAGTTTATCCATAATTCAATATTAATAGCGTGCAGCCCGGCCGTGGTCTGCACTCCAAACATCGGTTGCACAGCGAAATCCCAACGATGCATCACAAATGTGCCAAGTTTATCCAAATTTACTGAGTGGGACATGATCCTGATGGGTCTAACAGAGAAAACCGATGAGAGAAGCCAGAAAATGTAATACGATGACATAATATTAAGTTATTATTACCCTGACCACTCTCAGCATTTGTACTGCAAACAATCATGAAACAATCAATAAGCAATCAATCACCAGCTTCAAGAAACCAAACAAAGAAATATGATTGTCTCCCATTCATTTGTCTGACGGATTATACTTGAGTTCAGCTTGGCCTGAATACAGGCATATGGTTGGTTCATGGAACCTGCTGGGTTCACTGTATCCTGTAATGCCTGTAACAGAATACTATTGGCGAATACTGTAATAGTGAACCTCAGCCCTGATCACTAGCCTGTAACAGTTCGTTTTTGTGAAAGGCTATTTTTTTTACAATACCATAGCTTACATTTGATTGAAATCATGATAAAGTAATGAACTCATGTTTGTTTGACTTTTAAATGTTAAAGTCCATAAACATACATTTAAAAGCAATGTTTCCAGTGCTTCTAGAGTGCACATTGAGGATGGATACTTTGGACATTGCACCAGAAAGGCGACTGTGCAAATGAGCCCCCATCCTCCTAGTAGGCAGGGTAATGATAAATTGTATTTGTTGCTGGTTGTATGTAAGTGCACCAGTAGTGTATGATTGTTTATGGTATAGGATAAGAAGCCCGGGAGTTGTCTTCTCTCTCCACATCCCCTGCCCTAGCTCTGCCCGAGCGCCAGATCCCCTCTCACTCCGAGGTACACCAAAAGGTCTGGGTCGCTGCTTCTAAAACTCTCCTTGACACACCTTTATTCCGCACAGCAGGTCCAAACTCGAACCCAGGGCACGAAGTCGTCTCTGGCCTTCTTGCCACCAGAGCGACGGCATCACTGTGAATGTACTCGAGTGCAGTCTGAAAAAATTGGAGGGTTTTTGGGCCTCACTGTGAAAGACGGGATAAAGTAATAGATAAAAAAAAAAGTCTGATGTCATTTAAAAAACTCGGGCCTCATTTATGAAAAGTGACGCATCGCTGCGTGAAAACAGTGATGCTTCACTTTTCAGTGCGCCCTCCTTGCGACATGCTGGATGATTCATATTTACTGTATGACGCATCATGTCGCAAGGAGTTACACATACGTCAGTATTTCTGGCGTATCTGTAGGTGCAGAATTGTCTCATTACTGGAGTATGTCACGAAAGCGATGGAACTCCAGCAATGGGTCATTTACCATGGGCAAGTCCCATTTCAAATATGTCTGCGTCAGTCTTACGCCTGCTGTGAGGTAGGCGTAGTATATTGATGCATCTGCGTCCTAGAAGTGACGCATTGAAATCACATAAGTTCACTGCGTCACTTCTACAACCTTTACTCGCCCACTCTGCATACTATATACCTGGCGCAAGTAAAATGTGGCGCAGGGGTTTACAAAGTGACACATCTACCTAGATGCGTCACTTTGTAAAGATGGTGCAACAAGGCGCATTTTTTACACCGCTGGTGCGTCACAAAAAGTGACGCACCGGCGGTGCAAAAGTGACACAAGAGATCATAAATAAGTCAATTTGTTGTTCTTCGGTTCAACGTTTTCTGGGAACCTAGTTTTCCAATTCATGCGCTAGACTGAGGCCCTAGCCCAGAACGCGCATCTCTTGTGCACTCAGCAGCCTCCCTTTAGTGCTGGCTAACGAATGACAGTGAAGTTCCTGGCAGCGCGTTCTGACGAAGCAGCCGTTAGCCAATGGCACGTCTCTGTGATGGCTTGATGTACACCACCATGTCCTGATTCATTGTTTTGTTAGGGTACTCTAGTAACAAGAGGCTACATTTCTGTGGATATTCTGTAGACAGGAGCAAGAGGCCCGAGGGAAGGGTTAATTTGTTTGCAGGGGCTTCAGACTGGAAGCATGATAGCTGCCATCTTGGGAGATACCCACTCTTCCAAGAACCACAGTATTTACAGGCTGACGGATGCGTCTATTGGTGTCTGTCAGCATTCTCCCGCCGCACTGCTGTCATTGCTCAGTTCTGTCAATCAGGACTCTTTTTCCCTCAGCAGTTCTGTTTCGTTCTGTGCATCACACTCGCTTGTTTTCACCTGACATGCTTCATGTGCCCACCGCACACTTTCTTATGCAGGGTTACCATACATATCAGACGCAATGAAAGTTTATCGACTGTATCTAATGGTTTGACCCGTTCTATGGAGGTACCACCCTTGAGCAGCGCAGAAGTATACAAAAAACAGGTCCATGGAGACTTGTCATATGGCAAAGCTGGCCTTCGTACTCAGAGCCTGTGGAGTGTACCGATGGATCCACCTCACACCCGTCCATCACACACTGGTCAGATGACTATGTTAATAAAAAGGCCCGGATGCACGAGCTCAGGGCCAGTTACACCCATGTACTATTTGTGTCCTTGTCAGTTATTATGTATCATGTGGGCCTAGGGCACACTACATGACATTGGTGACGAGGTGGTCGAATTCCACCTGTCACCAAGATATGATAACAGCTGATGCCCTCCCTTTATCAGATTCAGGGCAACCAACTTTTGTCCTGGTGATCAGAAAGATAGAAGCGTCGAAGTCAATTAGGAGCAGACCAAGAGTGTGTCCCACAATGTGGACGAGCACTATGTAGAAAATAACGCTGCAAGCATTGTAGCCCTGCCAGGAGGTGGCGGTATGTGCAGAAGCCACCGCAACAGCTGAGTAACTTGCCTGGCATCTGCAGGAGCCAGCGGAACTACTCCAGACTGATTTTGCCCTGGAGTAATGTTTGGGGACTGTGAAGGACACCCACAGGACATGCCGCATTGGAGCACAGCCAGGACCGGCTTTCGCGCTGGTGGCGCCTGGTGCGACAATAATTTTTGGTGGGTGCCCCCCACACACCATGACCGCCTCCTCGAATTCTCTCGCTACCAACCAGCAAAAGAGACCCTCATCTCTCCAATCATAAGCTATTGATAAACACAGCACCTCCCCCCCGTGGTCAGCACCCAGTGCGGCCGCACCGGACGCACCCCCCTAAAGCCGCCCCTGAGCACGGCCAGTCCACAGAATGCAGATGCAGACTTCCGCGTCTTGCAGACTGTTCCAGAGACACCTGCACTCACGAAAAGAGACAGTAGAAGAGGCATGGTGGCATCCAGAACCGACCGCTAAAGAACGCATTCCGCATTCCAAAAAGGCAAAGAAGGAAACAGAAGAAGGGGCGGGGACCACCCAGTGACGTAACGAACCTTGAGGGGGCCCCCATGCATGGTACGTGAAGGGCCCCCCTCCGGACTCAATCTAGAGCTCCCCAGCAGAAGTGCGGTGCTGACAGGGCCCCCTGGAGGGTGAGGGGCCCCGCACCACGGGGGCTGCAGGGACCTGTGTTACGCCCCTGGGACCACCAGAGGGGGCCATCTGATGCCTCTTGATCCTCACCACTCCTAAAGTTGTTGAAAGCATTCAAGGAAACAGGGTAGCATGGAGCTGACAAACAAAAAAACCCATGCTGGACCCGGGCTGTGATTGGCAACAGCCCAGCATCTGAACCCACCGCTCTCAGCACTTACCAAGAGTTCCGCACAGGTGCTGGCTGCACAGCCTTTCAACTGAAGTTCTTACGGGTCGTGTTGCTGCCCCCACTGTTGAGCAGCAGTACTGCAGTGCTGCACCCGTTTATCGCTTCCCTAAAGGCATCTGCTCACCTCATCTACATCCTTATGCTGTTGTCCGTAGCACGCTTCGACAATGACCTATCTACCCTTGTGGTTGCACGAGTGACCAGGCAGTGGTTCCTCAGCGGTCTTGCAGTGGCCCACACTTGGCACACATGCACTCCCGGTGCAGACCATATGCAAACCTGTTGGAAACATGTCCAAGGGGCCTCCACGTGCGAGAGATGGACTCAATGCCGCTTCAACGGATACCTGGAGGTGGAGGGGACTCAGGGGAAGACCTCAGAAAGTCATGGCTGAATCTCCAAGTCCCCACAAGACTGTCAGCGGAGAGTCAAGCAACACCGCAAGAGCAAGCTTTGCAGTGGACTTCAGTAGCACTCCTGATGCAACCATTGTAAACGTTTGACACTATCCATAAACTATCCTGAGCACCAGCAGAGTGGAACAACTCTGTACTCTATTGACAAGACTCCAGAAGATGTGTTGCCAGGAGATCTCATAATATTTGCACCATTGTTCGTGTCCTGTCTCACAGCAGGTTGAATTATGAAGGTGAGCAGAGATGTCAAGTGGCGGCCAGTCTCATTCGTCTATGAGTGTCAACTGATGACCTGCTGTGTGGCCCTAGAGACTGGTATCCAATTTTCTTTTTGTTTCCACAGTTTAGACTTGTGATTCTTTCTTTTGATTTTTGGGAGAAACGTAGTTTCCCGATGGACATGTCATGAGGTATCCCTCACTGGGGGCTTGCACGTGACACCCAGCCCACACCCATCCATCACAGGCGGCACTGGTCAGGTGACAATTTTAATAAAAAGGCCTCAGTGCGCGAACCCGGGGCCAGCTACACCCAAATACTATCTGTGCCTGTCCGTGTCATTTATTATCAATCATGGGGGCCTACCACATAACAGCCTGGTGCTGTCATTACGGTGCTTCAGCGCACATGCATTAATCGATCTCTGATTGAGGAGCTCGTTATGATATGGATCTGTTCCTGTTTATGCCTCTAGGGAGCCCGGACGAGGTTTGTCAGCCTTGCAAGTCTGCCTGCCATTACATGAGAATAGCGTGTCTATGAATTATTTGTTTACTAGAAATGCTTGTTTGCTCAAGCATCCAGTTCCCCACTAATTATTGCAGGCATTTGTCCTCCGACAGCTTTCTGTGACGTGACTTGTTTGAAGTGCTTTGGTGCTGCCCAGGGTCGAATTGGGATCACAATTCCGCTTGGCCACCCCCCAAAAATGGCCCACATTCCCAGATCACACCTGTTTATGAAATAATATTTAGCTAGTCTCGTTGGGCAAATTTTTTTCAAAATGTTTGATGAATAATGGGGCATATTTACAAGCCCCTATCACCACTTTTATTGACGTTCCTGTGGTGATAGGAATTTTGCCTTATTCACAAGGCGGCGTTTTACAAATTACGAGCTGCAACTTCTATGTGTGCTGCAGAAGCAGCACACATAGAAGTTATAAATCTCCATTTATGATTGTTTATGTGCAGGAAGGGATGCCTTCCTGCACATAAACTATAATATTCCACAACGCAGGCACCATTGCACTATGGTGCAAGGATGCTTGCGTTGGCGCTAGGCAGCTAAATTTAGCGCCAGCACAGGGAGACACGAAAGGCTGCACTGTATTGTTGTAAATACGGGTCAGTCCTGTGTTTCTCAAGTGAAGGAGTGCGGTGTTAGCCTTCTTGGCTTAACGCTGCGCTCCGCCACTTTAGTTGTAAATATGCCCCTATGTATTTTAAAGCTGATAGTGCCAAAAACACTGAGGAAAACTAGAATGACTACATTTTGGCCAGATAAGCTTGGTGAAATAAAGTGGCCCAAAGGCCACACAAATCCTGATCTTGCTATTTTTGGCACCTGCCTGTTTTTGTAACTGGCATTGCAGATATTTTAATGTCCTGGCCAGTACAAAAAAGAAGAAAATCACCTAAAGCTGTTATTTTCTCCTCTGATCAATATGTACTTTAAACAGTAAATGTAAGGTGAAAGCAGTTTAAAATATGGACTAAAGCTGCTTTAATGGTATGTTACGTTATGTTATGTTAAAGGGTTTTATAACGCGCCTGGTTACTCCAGGGAGTGTCCCCGCGCAGAGAAGTAGCACCATATCTGTAGACGAATGTATAACGTTACTACACATACTAATGCCACGCGCGCCATTACAATGCAGCTATTACTACGCTAGTATGCCTACAACGCCCTACCATTAGAACGCAATATTTTGCCACACATATGCCTTTACCACACAGGCCATTACAACACAATGGCATGTGTGCTAAAGGCATACACTTGGTAAAAGTGTGTAAGGTAAGTCACACAACCCTGTGCAACCCTAAATCAGTACCCCTGCACGACCCCGACCCCCAGCCCTTTCCCTTTCCTAAACCCCTAACCCTGCATGACCCGACCTCCAATCCTTTCCCTACCCTAAACCCTATATCACTACTCCTGAACGACCCCAACCCCAATCCTTTCCGTGACCCAAACCCTAAATCACTACCCCTGCAGTACCCCCCTGATTCTCAGTCCTCTCCCTACCCTAAAACACTACCCTGCATGACCCCCGACCCCCCAGTGCTCTCCCAACCCTACACCCTAAAACACTACCCCTGCACGGCCCCATCCCCAGTCCTCTCCCTACCCTAAGACCTAAAACACTACCCCTGCACAACCCTCCCCCTGACCAACAGTCCTCTCATTACCCTAAAACACTACCCTGCACAACCCGACCCCATTTTACCCTAAAATAGTAACCTCAACCCCAGGCTCAATCTCTCTTAACGCTCTCTCCTCATGTTTCCTCTCTCTCCTCGTGGTTCTTGGTTCCTGCGGTCTGTGGAGCGGTGCACGTCGATGTGAGGAAACCGAAGAGCCTCAGTTTCCTCACAGCGATGTGGATAGCCTATATATTTTTACAGCATATGTGCTTTTACCAGTCACACCTTTACAACAAAATTTGCTGTAAAGGCATGCGTGGTAAAAGCACATGCATTGTGAAAAATGCACACTAAAGACTACGTGTTGTTACAACGCATGCGTGGTAACGCTTGCGTTGTAATGGCATGCGGGGTAACAACTGCGATGCAAAGGCTGTTTCCCCGTAGACAGGTAAAGTCATCTGAGGTACTTGACAGTTCTACTTACTGTGGCAGAAAAGCAAGGTCTAGAGACTTTTGTGGAAACTTGCTTTAGAAGGTTCGAGTCACAAATCAAATGGGATTGAGTTTCAGAGTTTGGCTGCCACAAATCCAAAGGAACTGCCCCTCCCGGTGCATTCTGCACTACCTGGGGATTACGGTCAAGACCTAAGATGTCTGGAGGGGGTATAAGCTTGAATCAGAGGATACAAATAACTTGGACCTCTCCAATTCAGTATCCTATGCACGAAACAGAGTGCTTTAAACAAAACTGTGCTTAATGGGGAGCCAATGTAGTTCAACAAGACCCAGGCTAATGGCAGGCCGTTTTGGAATGTTTAGTAGCATCTGGGCTGCTGCATTTTGTATTCTCTGAAGAATTCACAACCTGCCTGTAGAGATCCCAAGATAGAGGACATTACAATCATCAAGCCGGGATACCAGAAGTGCTGAAATTACTGTCTTATTTGCTGAGTCCGGTAGAAGCCCTAGAATCTTCCTTAGCAATTTTAACACTCCAAAATAAGTGCCAGCCATGGCCTTGATCTGGCTCTCAAAAGATAACTGCACATCAAAAATGATGCCCATATTTTTGATCCTAACAGAGCTGCTGCTGCCCAATGGCCAGATCACCTGCCCTCAGCCAGGGCTCAACGCCCGGCTCGGTGTAACAGCAAAGCAGGTGAAGAACCGGGTTATTTAAGACCCAGCGGCACCAGGGGCACGCCCAAAGTCTTCGGGTCCACCTGTCTTAGAATACAGAGACACGGGACTCTTCGTGGTGGCGTCAAAGATCGAATTTATTGGCTGCAGCCAGTAACAGAAGTCCTAGAAGTCATCACGGTATGAGTTCTCAGGAGACTGCTCAATTTTACATAGCAAGTCATCCCTTTTTATGCCAAAAATCACATTCCAGACAAATACCTTACATTTACAAACTGTCCAATCACATGTATCCACACCAAAAGTATCGCATGACGGTAAAACCCACTTTTCAGTTACCCGGCCCATGATCAATCATTGGTCAAACCCAACATTCTTTTTAAGACAGGTCGAACGAACCCATAATAAAAAAAGGCACATCCCCATCGTAAATAGACCATAAAGAAAGGAGCAGAAACAGGTGAGAGTAGGATAAGGCATATTTGTGTGCAATAAAGTTTTAATATGTCCTGTGCTTTGATCCTCAATCTTGATCAGCTACTGGGAAAGGAACTGGCCTAACAAGGTTGGCTTCAGGCAAGAGGGTCAGTTCGCTCAGGTCATTCAGAAGTCAGCTAAAGTGTACGTGTGCTAAAGACTCGTTCGGCCGTAGTCATCGGCCTATGTGAGGGCAACCACAAAATGGCTGCCATACACAAAATGGAACCCAAGGTTTCAGAACGAAATCCCTAAATATGTAGTGAATCCATCAGTCTAACATGACGAAAACACTCATACTTGCCGCACTAACTAGTTACGGTTCGCTAATATCAAATTCATAACTAAACCATGACCTTTATGGAACGGGTTCAGAATTCACAGAACCTCACAGGGGAGTGGGACAATTCTTCTGGGCATCTAGGAGGGACACAGACAGCCTTGGGGAAAGCTGACCCAGGGACCTAGCTTGGCTCCAAAAGCCAAAGCACGAGCCTAGCCATCAAAAAATGTAAATCAGGCAACAGATGTCATAAAAATAAGATGATAACAAATATTTCTCAACATTTCTCAGTATCTCAATCAAGTACATATGATTGTGTGACACAACTGAGTGACGTTTCTCGAACGTAGAAATGTAACATAAAAATGTGTCAATTTGTCATGGTCTCTATTTACACAGCATATATTGTTATTAAATGTTAAGCAAGACTATGTTATGCTGACTATATGTAAGTGAGGTTTGTGCAGAGTGCAGATCCTGTACTGAATTATTTTTATGTGCTCTAAAACGGGATGGTTAAGAAAATTTATACATAAAAAATATAAAAAAATGGGCTCTGAATCACACAATTTGGTTAAGTGGGGAAGCGGGCATTTGAGTTCAGGGTTGCATATTAAACAGTTGAGAAACTCCTGGGCTACATCCTTCTTTGTTCTGTTTAAGCGAAAGGTCAGTGCTTTGTGTTCAGTAATCTAATTATTATTTAAGTAGCGTTAGAATGTGGAGTGAGACAAATACACTTATGCACTTGGCACATCTTAAGTACAACGGAGACTATATATCTACACACATATATATATATTTTAAAGTCACTGAAAAAAACAAAGGTAAACGTAATGTTATAGTTAGGGGAATATGTCACTGACAACATTAACCCACAGATTGTAACCAGTTAAAGTTAGCAGAGCTAACTTTAACTTACACCCACACCATGCACTGCTTATGATCTCACATATTACATCACTCATGACATGCTTTATGACATCATTTATGACATCACTGATGACATCTCAAATGACAACATTGATGGCATCACTGATGATGTCACTAATGACATTATCCAATGAGTGTGTGAGTTTGTTTTATACTTTACAAAGTGGCGGGTAGAGACCATACTATCTTTCTGCCTAGTTTAGTACAGCCTGCGTCGAACCAATGGATATAAGTGTTTACAAAACACATGTGCTCATAATGCATCATAGGTGTGTAGAGGTATTGAGCATGTTATAAATCTTTGCATTGATGAGTAACTCTGTGTGCAGGTGACAGTTGACGACTTCTGTTCATCATGTTCCACACAAGTTTATGTGCTACATACTAATATTTGTAAGCAGCTTTGAATTATTTGACAGAATTGTTACAGCATGACAATGTCTACAATGACATAGACAACTATGTGCACCAGGTACTAACCTACGTTCATGTGCTTCTTTTGCTTCTGAAAATGAGATATCTTTAAAGTGTTCTCCTTATTATAATGGCTGAAGGTAGTATAATCATTAACACCTTCAGACCTTGGTTATTTTAAATGAATTGTGTCTGTTTTTTACAAGTGTTGCATAGAGTGTACACTGCTCCTAGTAGATACTTTTTTTTAATACTTTGCAGTGTATTTTCTATTAGAGTTCCACTGTCTTCAATCAGATCAGTGTGGTACAGAGTAAACTCTCTCCATAGAGTAAACCCTGTGTATGGTACCCACTTTTCTACTCATATCAACTTCATTTCTCAATGTAGGTTTGGGGACTATGAGGGGTTTGATACAGATAAAAGCTGTCCATAGTAGGGCATTGATTTTTAAAAAGACGTTGAGTATCCTGAGGAACGTGGCTTTCTCTGAACAGTTGTATAGATATTCAACACCTTGTGCAATTAGGGTTTCCCATATATCTGTGGTTGATTGTTAATGTGAATGAAACTACCCGTGAAGTGGTTGGTATGGGGTCAATGTTGGTTTCATGTTTGCTGCACCTATGGGAGTTGTGTCTGTTATGGAATTAATGATGCTTCGTATTATTTGTTATTCTGGAAATGTTGTACTTACTTTCAGGCCTCTAATGCCATACTACTACATAGAATAATGTGTACAAAAGACGCTTGGAAAATGTAATTGGTGATGACATCAATGATGTCATTTGAGATGTCCTCATTGATGTCATAAATGATGTCATAGAAAATGTCATGAGTAATGTAATATGTGAAGCCATAAGCAGTGCATGGCAGGGGTGCAATTTATGGTTAGGTCTGCTTACTATAACAGGTGAATTTCTGTGTTGTTTTAAGTTCAAAATATTAATGTTGTCATTGATATATTCATCTAACTATAATGTTCCTTTAATCTTTATTTTTTTCAGTGAAGTTCTAGTTTTTTTTACCATAATGTACTTTTTTATCATCATACATAAAGCCAATCTCCCCGCCACACACCACCTTCAGCTGTGTGCAAAGAAGGTTGTCTGCAGGGCCTGACCAGGCCTTTTGCCCTGCACAGCAGAGGGTTGCCAGTAGGGCCTGGCTGGCCAACCTACTGGAGGAAACACAGTTTCTTACTACTAAAAGGGAAGGAGCTGGGCCAAACGGGTGGAGCTGGTAGGTAATTCAGTGCCTTCGCATAATCAGCAGCAATTAAGAGGGAGAACCGTGGACTCTGATCTTAGACTAGGAGACAACAGGAAAAAACCCACTCATCTTGGACAGTCCCTACAAAAGAGATTGTGTTCCATTAAATCAAAGATGCATTCACCTCTGTCAAGGATTCCAGATCGTTTTTCAACGTGCAATTGTAGAGAAAACATTCTGTTTATTTCTAAAAGGGGATGGGGGCCAAGCGGGCTCCCTCTCCCGCCCCATTATGCCCTGGGGATCCCATACCCCTGGGCCGTGTTTCGTTCAGAGGGGAGGAGGGGTGCATGGCCACCTCCCCAAGCCTGTTTATCCCCAGGTTTTTGTGTATGTGTGTGCTTGCATGCATGCGTGTGTGTGTTTGTGTGTGTGATGTACCCGTTTCCATAGACACTGAAGATTAAACACGGTCACAGGACTTGCCTGCCTAATACGCTGCAGGAGCAAACTCTGTGGCCTTGGAGAGCCTCCAGGCCCAGTGTTTTTACTAATTATTTAATTGTGGTCATTGAGGTGTTGAACCCCTCCTAAAAACATTTTATTCTCAAATCAGCCGATCCAGACGTAACACAAAAGTATATGTCCTGCTGTCTCTTACTCTGCTGACTCCTCAGTTGCCACAGTTAGATAATTAACAAAGATGTCATAGAGACCGCACTGAGTTTGCAGCTCAGGTTATAGTGCTTTAAGTAGCTGGTGTGCCGCATGGCTTCAGAAAGATGGTGTGCCACTATTGAAAATGAGTTCCCACTTGAAAACCTGGGGAATATTGTCTCTTGCAGACCATCCACATTAAAATCTGGGGGTGCTAGAGTAAAATATAGTCCCCCGGTCCAAGCAATTCCTCTACAGATGCTAAAGCCTCCTCAGGACGCACTGGTAATGCAGTGAGGGTGCTTCTGGTCAAGAATGGCACATACTTTCCACAGTCGCGGCCTGTGGAGGGAGTTCCGTGGGGCAGAGAGGCGGGGCGGGGGAGGGACAGGGTGGGGGTTGCTAAAAACCGGAATATGGATAATTGGAGGTAAGTAAACAATGTAATAAATAAAACGAATTTCGTAGCGCGCCCTGCATCGCATTTTCAAATCCATCTAATTATGAAAAGGTTTCCTCTGATCAGAAATGGGGTTCATCTGAGGAGTGTGAAGATGTCGAGGTGCACAATATTGTTGGTTTGTGCTTAGTGCTAGGCCTGAGGTGTTTCATTAGAGCACTGCATGGGACACAACGCACCTTCTTCAGGTCACGAAGGAGGGGCTGGAGCTGTTGAGGTATGCAGTGTGCTCCTGGTTACCTTTAGATGCACTGATAGATGTGTTTTAGGATTTAAACTCAGAGCAACAAGATCTCAGTCTCATCACTGCTAATTTGCCTCAGTGGACCAATCAGAGGACACAATGTTAGCATGAAGAGGTCTGCTTCTGTTTAGGGCTGAGGTCCATCTACAGAGCTGTGATATTTTCTCAACTGTTAAAACGAGGTCCATCCATGGAGCAGTATGTGAGTCCACTGTTAATAGTAAGGTCACTCCTGGCTAGAATTGATCTTTCTGAGAGCATGCAGTTATTGTACCCTGGAGGGATTCATTTCACAAGTGAGTTGCATCAAACAGAGCTTTTTCAACATGTAATGTGAATGGTTGTATGACACAACCACACATGCTGAAACCACACATGCCTTAACCACACGGTCTTTACAAGGAACTCATCTTTACCACACATGCCTTTACAAGAATTTTGTTGTAAAGGCATGATTGGTAAACCATATGTGTGGTAAAGATCCCACACCAGCCCCATCTGCTGTGAACCCTAAAATTCAGCCCTACTGAGCTGTAATCTACGCACCCTAGCCCTATGAACTACCCGACCCCCTAACCTGAGACATAAAAACTGCTCCACAGCCAACTTCCCCACAACCCCAGCCCAACTTACCAAGCTGTGTCCTGGTCCTTCTGCCCTCTGTAATCCTTCCTGTTCCTCTCCCCCCGCCCATCCACTCGGACTGCTAGAATACCAGCGGCCTTAGGTGTTCCGCTTGCGGGGAAACGTCACACGTGCTTAAGCCCGGGTTGTAAAGGCCCTCTCCCATTGTGAATATAATATGGTCTGCTTCTGGTCAAACATAGGATGCATCAGTAGACCTGTCTAAGGACGTAATTGTATTATTTCATTTATCTATTATTTAATTAAAGTTGTAGGATAGCATGGACCTAGACACAGTGAAACAGAGTGCTTTACAAATAACTGTGACCAAGGTCAGCCACAAAGGAACTGTGAGGATTCAGTACACTGCTGTCAGCCTAGTGTATGGGTGTACAGATGAAAATGTTTTATAGTAACAGTGGATTAAGGCATTCCAAAAGACCTTTGGTAGGAGTTAGACTTGCATCAACTAGCACAGTAATGTCTGAACAAGTAGGTTTTTAAGTCTTTCTTATAAGGGGAAGTTGGTAGAGTGTTTTTCTCATGACCTATGTGGTCTTATAAAGAGGTTCACAGCCTTGTAGGTAGAAATGAGCAAGCATGTGTCATTATTTTGGTTTCTTGGCTTTGGGAATTTCAAGAACTTGAAGATTACTGCCTCTAACTTTTCGATAACAACCCACAGATTGAGTTTATTGCTCAGACAGAGAAGAAGAGCACCGAGAGTTAATGTATGTATAGTGCACACAATCATGAAATTGACACCTGGTTCAAAAGGTAGCCACAGGAGCCTAGTTCCATTTTTGCAGCTGGAGCAGTGGAGCCATAATGTGCTGGATTTTACTACCACAACACCAGCCAATGGGGCAATTTTCTTTGCTGCTGCCAGGGCCCATGACATCCGTGCTACACTCCTGGTTATCCAGGAAGGCACTTTAAATTGTGGGAGATGTGATCAGAGCATGACAAGGCTGGTTTCAGATGTGTATGGTTGCAGTGATAATGTCACAAGGTGCACTTGTCAAGACTGAGGCTCAATAATGGTGTAGATTCGAGCAGCTTTGCCAATAATAATAATGCTATCTACTATGGCACAAAATGGGCCTTTAAGCTCTGCAGTTACTTGTTACCCAACACAACAGGGTCCAGTAAAAGAATACTTAAGTCAGGGAATTTGATACAGTAATCTTCTGATTATCCACCGGTCTCTGCAGTAAACGCATTAATCCTGTTGGCTGAGTTACCCGCTCTTAAAGAGTGGATCCATGTGCACGTCATGCCTGTCTCCAAATCATGGTCACATTCTTTTGGGTCAGACACTCTGTTTGTTGAGTGGTGTGGAGACTGCAGATATTTCCCGCCCTCCTAGTTGGGTGTAGTTCTTTATCAGACCATTTGGGAGCTTAGAACACTATACTGTTTTTATGCTTAATCCCAAATAATGTTTTTCCCCCGCCATAATTTTCTTAGATAACTCTCTTGCAAGATTAGCTTGAACCAAAGTTAAGGCCACCTCCATTTTTGCAATAAATGTAATAGTTCACCAATTTTCTTCCTTTCTGTAAAAAACTCGTTCAGAGGGCCACGGAGTAACCTGAGGTTGCTGGGCCCAACAGTAGGGGTTGAGGCCTTTAACCCATGTTGTCCCAGGGCACGGCCTGCTTTGGATCCTGAGCAGCTTGGCCAAGTACCCCTTCAGCACTTCTGACTCTCAGGAATAACGTAGGCAGAGCAGTCCAAGGCTTCTTGAGGGGTAGTAGAATCAGGGGATGGTGAACACAGGCTCACACCTCAAAATACATGCAGCAGCTGCAATTAATGATTGTCCAGTCAAAAAGGTACTGTTATGCAAAAAAGAAGTATTTATTTTACAACTACCACCAGAAAAGGAAATACTGCATTCACAAACTTCCACAGTCCCTTGAGATTAGGGCTTTAGTGTTTCTTAGGCGATTGCCTGAGTCACGCTCCCTCATTGTTCTAGTGATAGTTGTTGTTCCCCATTCACTATAGGTGACATTCAGGTGTCGCCCAACTAGTAGTCTGAGTCTCAGCAGTTTCATTCTGACTTTGTACTAAAGGCAAAAGTGTTAAAGCACCACAGCGCTAAGTGGTGAGCAAGTTTCACCTGGGCTGACTGATCCGAAATTAATCTTACCTGAATCCGCAGGATCTGAGCGACCAGAGTCCCTGAGTGCACTCCCTCTCTAGGTGCTGGAGCTGCAGCCACTGCCTCCGGTAAGCTCTGTGCACCCTCCCAGGCGGGATGCGCTCAGTGTTCCTCAAGTTTCTCACACACAGTTGTTCAACTGCAGCAACTGAAGGTTCTTTGCGGCTCTTCCAAGCTGGGTAAGTTCTTTTGGTCCTTCCCACGGTGAGTTTGGGGGAAGAAGTGCGAATTTTCTGACGCCTATCCTTAGAAATGGTGCAGGTCCCAATGGTGACCTCTCACCTCCGGTGGCAATCCCAACCAGGTCACACTTTTTGCAGAGTCCCAGTGGCCCCATTTGGCATAAGAGGGTCATCATCTTTCCATTGCAAATGGGCTATGACCTAATTGGCCCAGCAGATTTCCTCACGGCTGCCCTTCCTGGCAAACGGGGTCACCAGCTCACTACTGCAAATGGGCTATGGCCCACTCAGCATAGCAATCTCTCCACTGCGGCCCCTCCTGGTGAATATACCACGTTACAACAGATGTGTTTTGAACACATGACATTACAATGAGGTCATTACAATGACCGCATTGTTACTTCGCAGACCATTACAACGTAAGTTATAATAATGACCTGCTGTGGGGGGCGCTGGATGTTGGAATAGTACAATTTACTATTCCAACTCCAGCCTGTGCAACAGTAGGAAAGGTGGTGGATTTAAAATCCAACACCTTCTGCCCCCTACAGCACGTCATTGTAATGGCTTGCGTTGGAATGGCATGCAATGTAACAACGCGGTCGTTGTAATGACCGCGTTGTAATGGCATGCGATGTGTAAACATCGTGGTAAACATGTTTACCCTCTTGGCATACAGGGTTGCTGGCTTAACACCACACTAGGGCTATGGCTCTCTCAGTATGGCAATCTCTTCCAAGAGTCCCTCCTGGCATACAGGTCACCAGCTCCTCTCTGTATAAGGGCGATGATCTGTTTAGCAGAACCACATTCATGGTTCATACACGGTGGCGCCTCTCTGGCATGCAAGGGTCTCTGATTTTCCTTGGACACAGACAATGACTTGATCGGTGCAGCAGCCATCTCCTCAAACCTTCTTAAGGGCATCGATTCAACAGCCTTCCTCCCCTCACAGGGCACACTGGTCTTGGAAAGCAGACATGCACTGTTGTTCTGGGCTTCATGGCAGCTGGTCTTGAATTCCCTGGATGGTGTCTCTTCACCCGGCTTGGAGAAAAGCAGGCCTGGTCCCCCAGTTCTGGTCACAGGCAGACGTTTTGCAGAGCTTCTCTTCCTCATACAGACTGACGGGCTGCTTGACAGGTTTTGGGGTCTTAAATTCCCCTTCTTATAGTCCACTTCCAAACACCAAATGTGATTTGGAGTCTGAGTTTTTGTAATATACGTTTGGAGTATTCTTCCTTTTGGAGTGATAACTTCACTGCCCCTTCTACATCCAGAAAGTTGTCTGTCACAGCAGGAACAACTTCAAAGCTGATAGCACTACAACACAGGCCATGGAAGTGACTGGGAATTCACACCTGGATGTCAGCCTTTGATATGTGTATCAAAAGGTTAGCCCAGGGCCTCAGTCTTACTCTTTATGAGTCCTATATCAGAACCATCTTGTTCCGCCTTGTGACCTCTCTCTCAATAAAAGAGCACCATTTGAAGTGTACTGGGGGAGCCCAGCACTCCCTTTTTCCAGTGTGTCCCACCCAGCTTACAGAAATGCAGCAATACACAAATCTGTCTGGGGGGGGGGGGCGGCGTTATTTTACTACCTCTCCTCAAGTTTCACCATATATCCACAGCTCTCCTGAAATGGATAAGCTGAAAGACAAGTGCCTCAATGCAAATCAACAGCACTATAACATTCTGTGTTTGACTGCATCACTAGAGTATTGAACAGCCTATAAAACAAGCATTTGCAATGCAATAGGTCTCGTATTTGCGAGATTTTGAGAGCTACTGGCATTCTAAATGACAATGCCTTAAATTTATGTGTTTTGACAACCTGCAAGCGGTGCATAAAACACGCCCTTTCTACCTGTAGTCCTTGTTGACTTAACCCCTTCCCCTTCTTTCTGTGCTGTACCTGCTCTGTGTGTGAGGGAAGCTTGCACTGCTGCCGCCTGTGCTGTACCTACTCTGTGTGTGAGGGAAGCTTGCACTGCTGCTGTCCCTGCTCTGTGTGTGAGGAAGCTTGCACTGCTGCCGCCTGTTCTGTACCTGTTCCGTGTGTGAGGGAAGCTTGCACTGCTGCCGCCTGTGCTGTACCTGATCTGTGTGTGAGGGAAGCTTGCACTGTTGCTGCCTGTGCTGTACCTGCTCCGTGTGTGAGGGAAGCTTGCACTGTTGCTGCCTGTGCTGTACCTGCTCCGTGTGTGAGGGAAGCTTGCACTGCTGCTGTCGGTGCTGTACCTGCTCTGTGTGTAAGGGAAGCTTGCACTGCTGCCGCCTGTGCTGTACCTGATCTGTGTGTGAGGGAAGCTTGCACTGTTGCTGCCAGTGCTGTGTCTGCTCTGTGTGTGAGGGAAGCTTGCACTGTTGCTGCCTGTGCTGTACCTGCTCCGTGTGTGAGGGAAGCTTGCACTGTAGCTGCCTGTGCTGTACCTGCTCTGTGTGTGAGGGAAGCTTGCACTGTTGCTGCCTGTGCTGTACCTGCTCTGTGTGTGAGGGAAACTTGCACTGCTGCTGCCTGTGCTGTACCTGCTCCGTGTGTGAGGGAAGCTTGCACTGTAGCTGCCTGTGCTGTACCTGCTCCGTGTGTGAGGGAAGCTTGCACTGCTGCTGCCTGTGCTGTACCTGCTCCGTGTGTGAGGGAAGCTTGCACTGCTGCTGTCGGTGCTGTACCTGTTCCATGTGTAAGGGAAGCTTGCACTGCTGCTGCCTGTGCTGTACCTGCTCCGTGTGTGAGGGAAGCTTGCACTGCTGCTGTCGGTGCTGTACCTGTTCCATGTGTGAGGGAAGCTTGCACTGCTGCTGCCTGTGCTGTACCTGCCCTCTGTGTGAGGGAAGCTTGCACTGCTGCTGCCTGTGCTGTACCTGCTCCGTGTGTGAGGAAAGCTTGCTCTGCTTCTCCCTGTGCTCTACCTGCTCCGTGTGTGAGGGAAGCTTGCTCTGCTGCTGCCTGTGCTCTACCTGTTCTGTGTGTGAGGGAAGCTTGCACTGCTCCTCCCTGTGCTGTACCTGCTCCGTGTGTGAGGGAAGCTTGCACTGCTGCTGCCTGTGCTGTACCTGCTCTGTGTGTGAGGGAAGCTTGCACTGCTGCTGCCTGTGCTGTACCTGCTCTGTGTGTGAGGGAAGCTTGCACTGCTGCTGCCTGTGCTGTACCTGCTCCGTGTGTGAGGGAAGCTTGCACTGCTGCTGCCTGTGCTGTACCTGCTCCGTGTGTGAGGGAAGCTTGCACTGCTGCTGTCGGTGCTGTACCTGCTCTGTGTGTGAGGGAAGCTTGCACTGCTGCTGCCTGTGCTGTACCTGCTCCGTGTGTGAGGGAAGCTTGCACTGCTGCTGCCTGTGCTGTACCTGCTCCATGTGCGAGGGAAGCTTGCACTGCTGCTGTCGGTGCTGTACCTGTTCCATGTGTAAGGGAAGCTTGCACTGCTGTTGTCTGTGCTGTACCTGCTCCGTGTTTGAGGGAAGCTTGCATTGCTGTTGCCTGTGCTGTACCTGCTCCGTGTTTGAGGGAAGCTTGCATTGCTGTTGCCTGTGCTGTACCTGCTCCGTGTGTGATGGAAGCTTGCACTGTTGCTGCCTGTGCTGTACCTGCTCTGTGTGTGAGGGAAGCTTGCACTGTTGCTGTCTGTGCTGTACCTGCTCCGTGTGTGAGGGAAGCTTGCACTGTAGCTGCCTGTGCTGTACCTGCTCTGTGTGTGAGGGAAGCTTGCACTGCTGCTGCCTGTGCTGTACCTGCTCTGTGTGTGAGGGAAGCTTGCACTGCTGCCGCCTGTGCTCTACCTGTTCCGTGTGTGAAGGAAGCTTGCACTGCTGCTGCCTGTGCTGTACCTGCTCTGTGTGTGAGGGAAGCTTGCACTGCTGCTGCCTGTGCTGTACCTGCTCCGTGTGTGAGGGAAGCTTGCACTGCTGCTGCCTGTGCTGTACCTGCTCCGTGTGTGAGGGAAGCTTGCACTGCTGCTGTCGGTGCTGTACCTGTTCCATGTGTAAGGGAAGCTTGCACTGCTGCTGTCGGTGCTGTACCTGTTCCATGTGTAAGGGAAGCTTGCACTGCTGTTGTCTGTGCTGTACCTGCTCCGTGTTTGAGGGAAGCTTGCATTGCTGTTGCCTGTGCTGTACCTGCTCCGTGTGTGATGGAAGCTTGCACTGTTGCTGCCTGTGCTGTACCTGCTCTCTGTGTAAGGGAAGCTTGCACTGTTGCTGCCTGTGCTGTACCTGCTCCGTGTGTGAGGGAAGCTTGCACTGCTGCTGCCTGTGCTGTACCTGCTCCGTGTGTGAGGGAAGCTTGCACTGCTGCTGTCGGTGCTGTACCTGTTCCATGTGTAAGGGAAGCTTGCACTGCTGCCGCCTGTGCTGTACCTGATCTGTGTGTGAGGGAAGCTTGCACTGTTGCTGCCTGTGCTGTACCTGCTCCGTGTGTGAGGGTAGCTTGCACTGTTGCTGCCTGTGCTGTACCTGCTCCGTGTGTGAGGGAAGCTTGCACTGCTGCTGTCGGTGCTGTACCTGCTCTGTGTGTAAGGGAAGCTTGCACTGCTGCCGCCTGTGCTGTACCTGATCTATGTGTGAGGGAAGCTTGCACTGTTGCTGCCTGTGCTATACCTGCTCTGTGTGTGAGGGAAGCTTGCACTGTTGCTGCCTGTGCTGTACCTGCTCCGTGTGTGAGGGAAGCTTGCACTGTAGCTGCCTGTGCTGTACCTGCTCCGTGTGTGAGGGAAGCTTGCACTGTTGCTGCCTGTGCTGTACCTGCTCTGTGTGTGAGGGAAGCTTGCACTGTTGCTGCCTGTGCTGTACCTGCTCTGTGTGTGAGGGAAGCTTGCACTGTTGCTGCCTGTGCTGTACCTGCTCCGTGTGTGAGGGAAGCTTGCACTGTAGCTGCCTGTGCTGTACCTGCTCTTTGTGTGAGGGAAGCTTGCACTGCTCCTCCCTGTGGGGACACAAGAGGTGCGGGGAGGGAGTGCTTGTGGGGGGGGGGGGGGGGGGGTCCGGTGAGTTGATTGAAGGAATGATGAATTTGCGACACCATGCAAATGACGTTAGCTATTCCGGCTCCTCTGACTGTCATTGTGTGTCCTGCTGATGTAGTGATTGTGCTGACGGCAGAATGTTTGCGTTGGTTAAGGCTGGGTATAGCTGAACGCTATGTTCTGGGTCAGTTTTGAATGAATTTATCGATGTTCCTTCTTTTATGAATTACGTGGTAGCACGAGCTGTTTAAAAATTCGAGGGTGACAGTGACTGCTTAGGAACGTGCATATCAACAGATTAATAAAGTTTATTTAAATAAAGAAGCACATTGAACATTTTAAGACGAATGCAAACGTCTGGGATGCAGTCTCACAGTCAGAGGCGAAGGTAGGAGGCAGCGGGAAAAAGAAGTCCAGGTCTGTCTGAGAACAGGATATATTACACGGGCCTGACCACGGGCAATGAATTAGAACAAAAGTCAGTTTTCTACCAGGGGTGCCCAGGAAGAGAGGGATAGAAAAGGAGATGAGGGATTCAGGGAAGAGGGGAAAAGCGAACGAGGAAGTAAAATGGAGCAAGGAAGAGGAGAGCAAAAAAAGAGAAGACTGGTAAAAAGTAGCAAATAGTTTGCCAGCATAAAGGAGGTAACGAACTGAATGAAACAAACAGTGTGATGACAATGTACTTTTCTGGCCTGGGGGAAGCTGGCTGGGGAGGGGGAGGAGAAATGCAAGGAAGTTAGGGGAGGAGAAGCCGAGAAGCCGCAGAGCACACGCTGGGCGAAGCCCTTTGATGTGCTGTGCGGCCGCGATGCGCGCTCTGTGCTGGGGGAGGGCCATTAGGAACAGGAACAGATGGCCATGAAAGTGTATGGGCCAAATGCGCGTGCCTGTACGTGCACTCGAAGAAAACGCCACGGAAAAAAGTGGTGGTTTGACTATCCGATGGAGCACATGAATTCTCCCCCATTTCCCATTGCTTCGCAATGGAAAAGGACGAGACCTAAAAACGAATGGAGTACTTTCCAATGCAGAGACGTCAAATACCTCCTCCCCCAGGCCTCTAATCACCAGACGCCCTTTGTCAGAGTTTTCCATTCAAAACACTTCTCGCACCATGCATTTACCAGCAAGCCCCCGCCCCTCCCTCTGTCCCGGCCCCCTGGGTAAAGGAGCACTCGACACAGCAACAACAGCAAAATGCTCCCATTTATCAGATAGAGGGGAAATAATGAATAAACAGGGACGACATCGGCATTACTTAATCTTCGTGCACCTGAAAACAAAAAAATTAACCTGACCTTGTATAATGTAACTGGCGCTTTTGTAAAGTGCTCCAATGCCTTCGGGTCAGTCAAGCTTGCGCTCTACAAAAATGCTCCCAAAAATTAATCTGACCTTGTGTAATGTAACTAGCGCTCATGTAAAGCACTCTATCACCTTTGGGTTGCTCGAGTTCACATTATTTAATTAAAATTGTCTCACAGTCCCTGGGGAGCTGCTGGGAATGTCCTTTGAAATTAGAGCTCTGAGAGGCGGAGGACGACAGGAAGAGGCAACGAGGCTAGCATGCAGCAACATGGGGGAAATGTTGCTCCCATTTGTCAGGTAGAGGGTATACAATGAATAAACAGGGACGGCATTGGCATGCCTTAGTCTCCACGCACTTAAAACCCAAAAAATTAACCTGACCTTGTGTAATCTTACTGGCACTTTTGTAAAGTGCTCTAATACCTTTGGGTCAGTCGGGTTCACACTCTATAAAAATGCCCCAAAAAATGATTCTGACCTTGTGTAATGTAGCTAGAACTTACGTAAAGTGCTCCAACACCTTCAGGTTGATCGAGCTCACATTATATAATTGTGACAGTCTATAGAAATGACCCAGAGCTATACTGTGACACTGTTGATTTTTTTTCTCTTATGCTTTTTATTTTTCTTTAAATGAGGATTATAGTCTGAGTCAATACCTTTTCCTTTCTCCTAGGGTCTTCTGTTTGATCTTCTTCTGGGTTCTTCTTAGCCACGGAGAAGAAAGACGCAGGTAAATGGTTTTGTCTGTTACTTCTTATTTTCAATTTAAGGGAGGGGGTGGGGGAGAGAACTGATAGTCACCCAAACGATCCTCCACCAGTGACCGAGTGAAAGTTAAAAATAAAAAAATGTATTATTTAAAAAAAATGGGATAAGAATGTATCTGTTCCCGCTGCTCCCCAGTATCAGATTCCTCTGACATCTGAGATGTTCCTCCCCAAGGCGTCCATGAACCTGAAAACAATATTTTGATTTTTTTTCTCACGAAACTGTGATCGCGAATGTGCATTTTTGGAAACATGCAATTTAACTTCAGTTTTAAAGGATGCTAGAGAGCAGCAAGCTTTACTGGTAGTATACCACTTCTAGACAGCTTTCAGAATGAATGCAGCTGTCAACCATCATTTGTTTCTTTCTGTCCAACTCATGCTGATTGCAAATGCAACAAACCTATTTTATTTGTCAATATATTTGTTCTGAGGCTGGAAGTCTTATGCTAAGAGTGGGAGGAGGTTGCTCTGGCAGGGTTGTGGACTTACCTTGAAGTTGGTCACATGAAGCAGGCGAGGAGTCTGTGGCTAGGAGGAGATATTTTTGTGTGATTTTTGGGCATCATAAATGTAGTCGGTAAAATGAATTACGGCCAGTGGTTTGCCGTTACATAGCAGAGCCTGAGAACTGGTCTGATTGCCTGAGGTAATTTTTTGCAGGTGGTGACACGAAGCAGTGGAGGAGGGTTGTGTGGCAGTTTGAGTGGTCTTCAATATTTCTTCATGTATTTCTTTACTTATTACCAATTCGCTGTAGTGTGCACTAGACCCAGCTGCAGATGAGAGAGTGTTTTACAAGAGATAGTGGTGCCCGATATTCTGACAGCTGTTGCAAACCAGCATGTGCACAACTGGACACCAAGCATTTGTGAACATGGATCGCTCACACCACAAAATGGCTCTCACATCGAGTCACAGAACTACTTGCCTAATGAATCCCGATTGGGCACGTCATTACTCAAGGCCCTCTTCCTTTAGCTGGGAATACAGTGATTGGGGCTACAAGGGACAGGAGGGAGATTTCCATCCCAGCGTTTGCATTGCCAGACATTTTTTTTTTAACGAGCCCATTAACGGGACAGGTGCTGCTTTAAAATAAGTGTTTCTTGTATCGAAATGAATAAGGGGGAAGGGGGAGAAGAGGGGAGGGGTCATGGCCTATTTCCCCACTTGGCTAACCTATTCAGACATTTTACGAGTCAGAAAGGCTTTTTCAATTCCGAAAACTTTTTTGAGACATTACATCATAAATTTTCCTTTTGCAAAGCCTCTGATTTTATGAATCACCGATTTTGTGACTACAATATGCAACGAGACCACAAGTCCTACCTTAATAATTTTAGGTTTCAAAATGAATTAATGAAATTCTTGTAAATCGTAAAATAGTCTCCCCAGTGCATCATGTAGCCAGACTCTGAAAGGGGAAGAGCATTCCAGAAGGTGGATGCCAGAATAAAGTAGGCTCGACCTCCCAGTCTGGCTTTAGCCAAGCATACTACAGCCAGCAGAGACGATGACCTAAGAGAACATAAGGACACATTTCTAAATAACATCTTCTGGAAAAAGATGGACTTTTTCGTAAAACGCTTTTTGACAGTAGAACAGTGCATTAATTTGAGTTCACATTTCAACCATGAGCCAGCGGAGAGTTGGTTGAGCTTAAGAGACCTTGTCATACTTCTGCAAGTAGTGCGTTAACCTAACCCGCTATGTTCTGTACCCTTTGCAACCTTTGTGTTAAGGCGAACAGACATTAAAATAGTCTAATGTATAATAATTAGCTGCATTCACTGCTAGAGCTCTCAAATGAAAAGAAATAAAAGGTATGATTTTCTTGACATTTCTCATTTGGACGATGCAGGAGGAAGAGGCTGCAATAATTTGAGAGTTGAGATAGGGAGTACGCAAAGATCCTGGACAAAAATGAGGAAATTAAAGTATAAGTTAATAAAGCTAGTTTCATGTTCTGTAGTAATGTGCTGCAGACAATGACCAGAGTGATGTTCTGACCCAACCTAAAGACAGAGCATAATCATATGGGACTAAATTAATGGTCAGAATCAATCAAATTGTCACTGCCGTGAGTTCTTCAGGCTGAGCAACGGTGCTGAAGCCACAGATATTTTAATTCCGCTTTGAAAGTAGGGACTAAGAAGATTAGAAGAATAGCATAATACTATACGTTATGGAGATAATAAGAAGATTATGTACAGATGTAGATTCAACCCTTGGGGTGCTCCAGAAAAGAATGACTTTGATGTTTTTGTCTTACTGAAGGCAGGAGTTTCAAGAAGGAGGCAGCTGGATATCCAAAGGTGACATTGGGTGTCTGGGACTATTATTTTGTGGACTTTATGGAATTAGGGCCCACAATGGAGAGCTTTATGGGTAATACAGCCTAGCTTTCTGAATCTTCATCCTCAATGGATAGTCCGGTTAAAGACATTTTCTTGTGCCAGTGGGCACCATTTCTGCTGCATGTTATGCCTCTTTGCAAGAAGTGTAGTTTGGAACATTTCTACTCATATTGAGTTAACACGATATAGCCTCATATCAGCTCCAGAGCCAGTATCCCTTGTTTAAAATGATTGTCTGGGATAAAAGGTTTAATGCCAATAAGGAGCCTGATCTGATTCTTATTTGTTTATTTATTTATGAAGTTTTATATAGCACGAACATGACCGGTGAGGGTATCAGAGAACTTCTGTGCTCCTTTAGCTGAAGAGATGATGTACATATGAGTTTCCTGTCTGTGAATTAACCTGGTTTTTGGACTCGGCCCATTTTCCCGAAATTTTTCGTTTTTCACCCCCCTATTTTAGGATGTCTCCCCCATGGTAGAGAGTTGTATAGGCCATGAGTGGTGTGAGATGCCCTAGTAATGTAATGCAATGGTGTGGGCACTTGTTAACCCACCCCCATTGTAAGAATGCATCCTGGTGTGATGTCGCTTTTAAAATGGATGCCATGGCTGTGTGTGGTGCCTCCTGACTGTGGTGGGTTTGCAGTCTAGTTGTTCGGTTCCCAGCCATCCCAGCTTTTGGAGGGAAAGCCTGGCAACCAGGGTGCTCTACTCCTCCCCCTGAGCCAGTTAGAGCCAGTTCCCCAGACGCTTCTAGAAGCTTCTGGCACTGTCTGGTAGGTGGGGTGAGGGGCGTATAAGTAGGGGGCTGTGCCACCATGTGCTCAGTCAGAGCCTGGACATGAACGTGAGGGTACCTGTTGTCAGGAGGTACCACCACTTGGGCCTGTGTGCTGGGTCCTCACCCAACTGAAACCCCTCTGCTGTCCACAGGGCTAGTGAAAGCCCCACTGCAGGAGTAAAGGTTGCTGTACAGGAGGAGTGCCACGCTACAGTGGAGGATGGTTTTTAAAGCCTACCGCCCTGTCCTGATGAGTGCCCACTGACTGCTGACCTTGCCCAGTAGTGCCTGCTGCTCTGCTACCTGGCCCCTGAAGAAGGAAGGAGTGCTACATCTAAAAGTGCCAGGAGAAGAGGAGGGTCTGTCTTCTGCAGCACTGGGCTGAGAAAGCGCTATATTGGACTGGACTGCGCTCCCAGGAGGTGAGGAGCTAGCACCTACCGCCCTGTGCTGTGAGAGCGTGAAAATTACAGTGACTGTGCCCTGCTGCCTGCTCCCTAGCGCCTCGGGAGGGCTATCTGTCATTGCCCTAAAGAAGAGTGTTGTGTCTGTGCTGACCAGAAGAAGAGGAGCACTGCCTTTGGCCCCTGAAGCTGGTGGGGCTGCCTAGTGCCTGTTAAGAGCTATACTCCACGACCCCAAAGGAGGTGAGGAGCGTGCTGCCAGGGAGAGCCGTGTATTTGAAAAAATAGCGGGAGTCTACACCGCATATTGCCACCCTTTTGTGTCCTAAAAATACAGCGGGTGCCTACCCCGTGTTTCTGTGCCCTTTCACGGGTGCCTACCCCGCTTCTTGCATATTTAATAAGCGGGTGCCCACCCCACATATCGCCGCAATTTGATCTGGCAGCAAATCACTGCCGCAAATCACCGCCGCAGCCCGGGGCCAGGCAAAAGGAGAAGCGCTGACGTGGGGAACTCGCCACCGCTGCCCGGGACTCTGCATACAAGCGCTCTGCCCCAGAGAAGCGCCGTGGTCCAGAATCACCGCTGCAGCCCGGGAGACATGAGGGAAGCTGCGTGGACTGTGCCGCGCTGAGTGAGAAAAAGGCGCTACCGAAGATCACCGCCGCAGCCCCCAAAGCCTGGGGAGGGCCGCTGCGGGATTGCCAAAGGCAGCGCTGGGCCTTGGAAGTTGACGCAGCCACCGTCACGTGACAGGGGGCCGGCAGCGTCATAGGCCGCGCCCCCACAAGCCGCGCTGGGATTGGCGGTTGCGGGCGCACCTCGGCCATACTGCGCGCTGATTGGTTCCCGGGCCGGAGGTAGCGTTGTGAGGCCCGGGACCAACTTTGAGCACTGGCTAGGGGGCTCCCAGGAGAGCGGGAGTCCCCCTGTCCTTCCCCCGCTTGGCCGTCGCAGGAGAAGCCCGGAAGAACCTCCTGGTGGGTGCTGCTGCTGGCGGGGCTCCCGTACTGGAGAGGAGAGCCCCGTCTGATGAAAACAACAACTTTGCAGCCCTGAGAGCCCGATGAGTTGGGCTCGGCTTTTACCTGGTGAAAGGGGGGGAGCAGGAGTCGGGGCACATTGTCAGTGCCCGCCCCCCATGTGGCAGCGCTGGGGAGACCGGAGTGCCAGTACTCATTGGGGGCTTCACAGCTGTGCCGCGCCGGACCGGGCCGCTGTTAAGCGGCACACGACTGTTGCCGGGCCCTGGAGAGGGGCTCAAGAAGGTTCAGAGGGGCCCGTGCCTCCTATATCTAGGGCCCCCGGTTTCTATAAAAGGTTATTTAGGCCATGGTTAGTCCAAAGTGTGGCTCAGACTTTATGCTCTTGATTCCTGCCTATGCCCCTGCTAATCTGATCGTACCCAATGTGATACCGGCCGTGATTCAGGCCCTGGCTTATGTTAATGCTTACTTATAAGGTTTTATGGTTATTGCTATGGTGCTGAGGCTAGGCCTTATGGGTTTTATGCAGGATGTGATTCATGCCCAGGATGTGTGTTAATGTACTGATGTGACTTATGCTCGTATGTTTGTGCCTATGCCTAATAAGGTTCTGAGGCCAGCAATTTTGCCTAAATGTTGACGCATTTGCTAAATTGTGTGTTATGCCCCTGTTGATGCCTAGTGCATAGGTGTGGCCACTGTGGTGTCACGCCCTAGGAGGTGCGGTGACCCTGACTAATGTCACACTAGGATGCCCCCATGTACTTATGTTGAGGCTTCCACTTACGCTTATCTTGCTTATGATTTATGCCTGTAAACTGTTGTTTCTATGCCTCATGCAATTCTACCTAACGTTGCCTCATGCTGCATCAAGGCTGGTGATTTAGACCAATGATAATGCTTTAGGTCTTCATTGCAGGATTGAGACTGTTGGACTTACCTTTTTTTATGTATCCTTTATCCCTTCGCAATGAGTCTGGCAGCGGCCCGATTGGCCCTTCCATGTAAATAATCCCCTTGTACATATTGCTCTGGCACCAGTTGGCGCAGTCCAGAGACTACTGTGGTTACAAACGTTTTTACTATTGTATGTTTGATACAATACAAAAGTTATTCTTTTCACCTAATCTGGTGTGGTCTCTTTTTGTGGTGTGCCTTGTGTGTCGCCTGTGTGTACTGCGTGGATGCTTTGCACATGTCCTCTTGAGTTTGGCCCGCCCGCTCTGTACCATGCTACCCCATTTCTAACACTGGTCATTTCACACATTCAACAAAGGCAGGTCGGTAGTTCGGCACATATCACACATTAAACAAAGCTTGAGCCGGGATGGGGCAGTTTGTGGGGACGATCAGGAGGAATTCTGTTTTGTGGGTCAGTTTGAGGTGATGTTTAACATCCAGGAGTGAATGTCATCTAGGACTTGCGCTTCAATTTTAATTTATTTGTGGCAGTTTTTTTTTTCTAAATATAATGAGGTGTCTTCAGCACAAAAGTGATACACAACGTTTGAGGAAGTAACTAATTGTTTCATGTAGAATTTGAAAAGTGTGTAGCATGGGATGAACTCTCCTATTCTTTTTTGGAACACTAATGGGTTGGAGAGAGAACTGTTCAGTTTTACTTGGAATACCAGTTCTCAAGGTGTGACGAGAACAACTGAGAACTGCTCCCCTTAAACCCATTCTATCTATAAGAATGTATTGTAGATTGGAGTAATTGAGTTTGTTAAATGGTACCAATAGTTCTAAATGCATGAAGAGGCAGAAGTGGGCTCGCTGCCAGTGCAGGCTGCTTAATAGCACCCAGAATGAGCCTCAGAGCTTGAGTCTGAAGGATCTAGATATGACTTACCAAGTAATCAGGAAGGACACCATGTGGTGAGTTGGCAAAATCCAGCCTGAAGGTAGAGTTAGCTGATACAACAATTGTTTTCCTTCGTCATTGAGATGTGGACTGAGCAAATATATACTAAAGCCAAAACTTAAGACACAAGACACAACCTGATGCTGTCATCATGCTGAGGTACCGGCAGTGGAGGAGAGCCCATTTCACTTGGCCAATAAGTGTCTAGCCAAAGGTGGGCTCTACTGTTCACCACCAATAACTCAGTTTTATCACTGTTGAGCTTAAACTAATTATTTTCCATCCATTCTCATACATACCACATGTAATGCTGAAAATGTGTGCATGACAAGAGATACCCACACCGCATAACCAGGAAGTGGGTAGAAGTACACCCCCAGAATGGATGAGCTTGGCAAGCAGTGCAACATATGGATTAGGGAGAACTGGAAAAAGGGCAGAACCTCAAGGTGAGCATGTGGAAGATCAGTGGCATCAAAGTGAGGTAGCTTCACCAACTGGGCTCGACCAGTCACAAAATAAATGAATAACCACGCCACAGCAGAACAGGTAATCCCAGCTGATGATAAAAGTCATTTTACAAAGAAGAAATAGTCAATAGTGTTAAGTGCAAATGATATATTCAAAAAAATATGTGCATTGGCACTTCCGCCTGCTGCAGTCATCCTAAGATCATTAATGTCTGAATGTAGGAATGATCCAATAACGCAAGCTGGATAACAGCCTACCTGGATGGAACAACGTTTATCAGCAGATCGAGTAAGCTGTTTCACAACATAACCTTTTAATGTCCTGGCAGCTGCTGGTGATAATGATATTGGCCAATGGTTCTTCATTTCTGCTATTTCATTATTGGAGAGACCATAGGTGATGTGAACTTATCTGGGATCCTACTGGCCTCCAGAGAGAGGTTGAGAATTGGTCTCAGTGGAATCAGAGTTGCGGTCTGGAGTTATTTTGTTATGTTATGTTATGTTATGTTATTTATGTTTTTAATATAGCGCAACGGATACTCAAAAAGAGTGTCCCGGCGCTTTGGGTAAGGGGAACAGATTCAGAATAACATAACGCAATTAAAAAGAACACAAAAAGACAACACACACACAAAAAAACAAGAAAGAGCAGCTAATGAGGCCTACTGGGTGAACAACCAGGTTTTAAGACCTCTCCTGAAGTCCAAAAGACTAGTCGCTCCCCGAAGTGAGAGTGGAAGCGCGTTCCACATCTGTGGGGCTAGCAGACTGAAAGAACGGCCGCCCCGGCGAGCTCTCTTAATGCGAGGGACGGCCGCCATAAGCAGCGATTCAGACCGCAGAGAGCGGCCCGGATGGTAAAAGACCACTCTCTTCTGGAGATGTTTAGCTCCTACTGCGTGGAGTGCCTTATAGGCCAATATCATGGCCTTAAAAGCGATCCGTTTACGGATCGGAAGCCAATGCAAAGTCCTAATTAACCCAGAGGCACTGGCGCGTCTGTTTAGACCAAAAATGGCCCTGGCCGCCGCATTCTGCGCGACCTGAAGCCGCTGCAGCAGGTACTCAGGTAGGCCCAGGTAGAGAATGTTGGCATAATCCAACCTGGAGCCTATCAGGGCCTGCACTGTCAGCCTCCTATGCTCCTCCGACAAAAGAGGCAGGAACCTCCGCAGCATTTTTAATAGGCCGAAGCAGGTGCCGGTCACCCCAAAAATCTGGGCTTTCATTGACAGTCCCCCATCCATCTTAACCCCCAAGTTCTTAGCCACAGGGGAAGAGCCGGACGGAGGGAACATGTCAATGGGCCACCAGGCCTGCCAGCTAGGCTCCGCATCGCACCCGAAAAAGAGTACCTCGGACTTATCGGAGTTGCACTTGAGGCTGTGCAGTTGGAACCATGAAAACACAGCCCCAAGGCAACTCCGGATACTCTCCCCGTCAAAGTCAGCCCCTCTCTCGCAAGAGAAGAGGAGCTGGGTGTCGTCGGCATATGACACGATCCGGACACCGAAAGACTCCACGACCGCCGCCAAGGGGGACAGAAAGATATTAAAGAGGGTCGGGCTCAAAATAGAGCCCTGAGGGACCCCGACTCCCAATGGCGGCATCACAGCGGTGTCAGGCGGCGTCCAGATCGTTTGCCGGCGGTCGGCAAGAAAGGATGAAAACCATTTGAGCACCGTCCCCCGCAGGCCAATCTCATAGAGTCTTGCGAGAAGGCCATCATGGGGGACGGTGTCAAAAGCCGCCGACAAATCCAGCAACACCAGCATGACTTTGCCACCGGTATCCAACACTCCCTTGATGGTTTCAGAAACCTCAAGGAGCGCGGTTTCGGTACTACGATTAGTGCGGAAGCCAGACTGGGAGTCGTGCAAGATCTCATGAGACTCCAGGTAATTGGAGAGCACCGACTGGACGTGCTTCTCCAGGATTTTAACAGCGATACTGGATTGGGATCCACATGAGCTCAGCATTGGAGCTGATTATGGGAATGCGCCAAATCTCTGGCAGAGAGAGGACTAAGAGGTCTTTTTGGGGACTGGCAAATGCTCTAGTGATGGGACAATAGTAGTGAGATGGATGAGTGCTCAGATAGCTCTCTTAAGGTGTAAAACATATCTTTGTGTGCTTTATGGGCAGTAAATATTCTGTCATTATGAAAAGATTTATTTCTAACCATTATCACAACTTCATATTTTTCTATCGCTTTTTCATATGCCAATTTAGGTTGTTCATCATAAGAACGATGCCAATATTGCTCTGTTGGGTGCAAGATTGTTTGTACCATGGCAGTATGCTTTTTGAGCCTAGGGGCTGGTTCCCTACACTTTTGCACTAATGTGGTTCTCAAAGAAGTACATTTGTCAATGGCTGTAATCATCCAATTGGAATAGGCTGAATACTGATCAGTCAGAGAACTTGCGTCTATGAGATCGTTACATAACATGTAGTTGTAAAGTGCCTCTTCACCCCAAAGGGAATCAAGGTGCGGAATAATAGATGTTCATTGTTACTCAACTTGATGGTGCTCACTTTATCAATGTAAGAAAGATGAAAGGCTGAGTACACCTGCTATGATTTGAACCTGTGACCATGAGGTCAAACACAGATCCTTGCGGTTGATGCAGTAGTCCACTGAGCCAGCAGCCCTGGCTGGTGAAAGTATTCTCTTACTATTGCCATTCGGACAAGCCCAATCCTGCTAACGTTTAAGAACCTATTTTGGAAAAAGGGGGTGGTGATGGACAGAGTTTCTGAATGATGCAGAATACTCTTACCAAGTCAAGAGATCATGGTTTTAATCCATCACCTGTTTTTAGCTCATTGCACCATCCCAGCTCAGAACCTGGCTATATGCAAATTAGTCTGTTCCTGTCCCAGTGCATGATGGGAACAGGGCAAACCAAACTACCAAGCCAATTCTTATACTGGGAAGGAGACAAGCTTCCGGGGACCGGTTTCTGGCATCACAGCCTTCGTCGGCCCAGCTTGCTTGAATCCTGATGGTGCAATGAGCAAGGGACTCACGTCTGAGTATACCCTCCCACCCACAGTGTGGATAAAATCAATTTTGGAAAAAGGGGGTGGTGATGGACAGAGTTTCTGAATGATGCAGAATACTCTTACCAAGTCAAGAGATCATGGTTTTAATCCATCACCTGTTTTTAGCTCATTGCACCATCCCAGCTCAGAACCTGGCTATATGCAAATTAGTCTGTTCCTGTCCCAGTGCATGATGGGAACAGGGCAAACCAAACTACCAAGCCAATTCTTATACTGGGAAGGAGACAAGCTTCCGGGGACCGGTTTCTGGCATCACAGCCTTCGTCGGCCCAGCTTGCTTGAATCCTGATGGTGCAATGAGCAAGGGACTCACGTCTGAGTATACCCTCCCACCCACAGTGTGGATAAAATCAATTTTGGAAAAAGGGGGTGGTGATGGACAGAGTTTCTGAATGATGCAGAATACTCTTACCAAGTCAAGAGATCATGGTTTTAATCCATCACCTGTTTTTTAGCTCATTGCACCATCCCAGCTCAGAACCTGGCTATATGCAAATTAGTCTGTTCCTGTCCCAGTGCATGATGGGAACAGGGCAAACCAAACTACCAAGCCAATTCTTATACTGGGAAGGAGACAAGCTTCCGGGGACCGGTTTCTGGCATCACAGCCTTCGTCGGCCAGGCTTGCTTGAATCCTGATGGTGCAATGAGCAAGGGACTCACGTCTGAGTATACCCTCCCACACATAGTGTGGATAAAATCGATTTTGGAAAAAGGGGGTGGTGGTGGACAGAGTTTCTGAATGATGCAGAATACTCTTACCAAGTCAAGAGATCATGGTTTTAATCCATCACCTGTTTTTTAGCTCATTGCACCATCCCAGCTCAGAACCTGGCTATATGCAAATTAGTCTGTTCCTGTCCCAGTGCATGATGGGAACAGGGCAAACCAAACTACCAAGCCAGTTCTTATACTGGGAAGGAGACAAGCTTCCGGGGACCGGTTTCTGGCATCACAGCCTTCGTCGGCCCGGCTTGCTTGAATCCTGATGGTGCAATGAGCAAGGGACTCACGTCTGAGTATACCCTCCCACACATAGTGTGGATAAAATCGATTTTGGAAAAAGGGGGTGGTGATGGACAGAGTTTCTGAATGATGCAGAATACTCTTACCAAGTCAAGAGATCATGGTTTTAATCCATCACCTGTTTTTTAGCTCATTGCACCATCCCAGCTCAGAACCTGGCTATATGCAAATTAGTCTGTTCCTGTCCCAGTGCATGATGGGAACAGGGCAAACCAAACTACCAAGCCAATTCTTATACTGGGAAGGAGACAAGCTTCCGGGGACCGGTTTCTGGCATCACAGCCTTCGTCGGCCCGGCTTGCTTGAATCCTGATGGTGCAATGAGCAAGGGACTCACGTCTGAGTATACCCTCCCACACATAGTGTGGATAAAATCGATTTTGGAAAAAGGGGGTGGTGATGGACAGAGTTTCTGAATGATGCAGAATACTCTTACCAAGTCAAGAAATCATGGTTTTAATCCATCACCTGTTTTTTAGCTCATTGCACCATCCCAGCTCAGAACCTGGCTATATGCAAATTAGTCTGTTCCTGTCCCAGTGCATGATGGGAACAGGGCAAACCAAACTACGAAGGCAATTCTTATACTGGGAAGGAGACAAGCTTCCGGGGACCGGTTTCTGGCATCACAGCCTTCGTCGGCCCGGCTTGCTTGAATCCTGATGGTGCAATGAGCAAGGGACTCACGTCTGAGTATACCCTCCCACACATAGTGTGCATAAAATCGATTTTGGAAAAAGGGGTGGTGATGGACAGAGTTTCTGAATGATGCAGAATACTCTTACCAAGTCAAGAGATCATGGTTTTAATCCATCACCTGTTTTTTAGCTCATTGCACCATCCCAGCTCAGAACCTGGCTATATGCAAATTAGTCTGTTCCTGTCCCAGTGCATGATGGGAACAGGGCAAACCAAACTACCAAGCCAATTCTTATACTGGGAAGGAGACAAGCTTCTGGGGACCGGTTTCTGGCATCACAGCCTTCGTCGGCCCGGCTTGCTTGAATCCTGATGGTGCAATGAGCAAGGGACTCACGTCTGAGTATACCCTCCCACACATAGTGTTTAAGAACCTCTCTGCTGTGTCTTGGAGCAAAAATACTGACTAGAAAAACTACTGAGGAAATGTTGTTCTGCAAAAGCGTCGGGTGTAAATATTCCACAAAATCAACTAATGTTCTCAAGTGATCCACTGTATGATCTTTAATGGGGAATATCAGGATCAGTATTATTAAGATGTAAGTTAAGTGAAGTGAGATGATTAAAGAAATAATTTGAATCATCACCAACGGAGGCATGAGGCCAACAGTTAAAGTCACCTACTGTCAGTAATTTAGCTGCGGCCACTAATAGGAAATCTACCATCTCAAAATTACCAACGTGAGTGTAACTATATATGCCAGAGGAGGCCCACCGTGAAAGTGAGCTGTGATCATCACTGTGCTGAACGGGTCATTGTCCGGTGCAGTGAGGAAGCGACAACCCCGTTTACCATGATAGGCTGCCATGTAGCGATTACCATATGGGATTGGCCTTCACCTATGTACAGTGGAAAGCCGATGACCCCGTATGCCAGATGGGACCACATTGAGGAAAAACATTGTGATGATCAGGTCAGAGCCTGTGTGCAGTGGAGAGATGGTAACCCTGTATGCCAGAGGGGGCCACTGGGTCCAAGCAAGGAGTGTGACCTGAGTGGTTTGGAGGAGCTGAAAAGAATCTCCGGTTGCTGTCACCTCACAACTGTGTGTGAGGAACTTGAGGACTGTCAAGTGCAGCCCGTCTGGGCCGTATGAACAGAAATTACAAAAAACAGCAGCTGCTGCTCCTCCGCCCATGGAGGGGGTGTGCTCAGAGACTCTGGTCGTGCCGATACTGCAGGTGCGGGTAAGACAGATTTTGGGCTAGTCAACCGCAGGGCAACTTGTTTGCCACATAGCGCTTTTCTGCTGGAACATTTTTTACTTTAAGTGGAATCGGAGTGAAACTCCTGAGACTCACACTACTATTGAGGCTTCACCTGAATGCCATCCCAAGTGAAACAGGGAATAACCACTATTGCTAGAGCGAGGAGGGAGTGGTACTCAGGTAACCACTGGGAAAAACACTAGAGCCCTGGCATACCATTCCCACTTAGGGCGACGTATGCAAAAGAAACAATTGATGGACGGAATGCTGGACAATGCAAACATTCACCCCCATTCACAAGGATCTGGGTTCAATCCATCATTCTTTTGCTCACCACAGCACCCCAGTTTGGACCCAGCCATCCTTGTGACTGGGGGTGAATGTTTGCATTGTCCAGTATTCCGTCCATCAATTGTTTCTTGTGCATTGGGACGAGAAAAGTCACAAAGCCAGCAAAGTTGCAATTTTACATAGTTGTTTTTTCAAACATTGCAAGCTTTGTGACGTGGAAAGCGCCTGGAGTTAAAATAAAATAAAAAGGGGCAGCTTAAGGAGCCATTCATGGCAGTGGGAAAGTATTCCCTCTGCTAGTTATGATATCAAAGGGATTTGCACTGCTGATGAGCCATTCCAACCCTTGCTCTTAACCCCCAAGAGATCAGGCAAAGTTCTGTCTTATTGGCTGCCGCTGCCCTTCTCAGAGCATCTTTTACCCAGGAGGCTGTGGGAAGCTTGCAGGCTGAGACACAATTTCCTGGCACTGAATGTCCCACCCAAGGGGCATTCTAGGTCGGAAAATCACCACCTGAAGCAGGTCAGGCAGGAGAAACCTTGTGTCTCCAAAGTCAGGAAATTTCACCCGACTTCACCCAACTTGGGCATGAAGATTTAAATTTTGCCTACTCATGATAATGTCTTTAAAGCAATTATGAAATAGAAAGGCCGGAACTTATGTTACCTGGACAATGATTGTTTGGTGCAATAAGGTACCCATGTTGGCAGCAGCTGGCTCTTCTGCAAACACGAAATCAAAGCGTGCTCCTAATGGATCATTAGTTGCATCCCCTTCGGGCAACACGGACTTGAGTTCCTCCCAATAATGGAGGACTCCACACAATTTTGCTTAATGCTTGTATAATTTTCCTTTTATTAGATCTGATAATTCATATGTGATTCATTTCAATGAAATTCATATGTCATTTCATCAACACTGTTATCCTTTTATCACATCGTATTTCTTGCTGGCTCCTATGCATTTCGGGCACTAGACAGCCCTTCCTCAGGGAGTATCACTGTTAATTCAAACATAGTATAACCGTATCAAATAAAGTGTTACCATATCAATATAAAATGCATAATAAAAATAACACAATACAAAACCCTTAGGTGAATATGTGTCTCAAACTTCTGAGAATAAAGTGCCTGTGAGAAACAAATGTGTGAAAAACATGACCCGATGGTGTCATAACCGTTAGAAAAAACGAAGCAACTTATTTGTCTTCTGAGTTTGAAGCTTCGAAATGCTGAAAAATATGTGCAAAAACTATGATAAGTACTGAAAAGCGGATGTAAAATTCAGGGTCCGAGGGGTATATTACTCAGGGTCCGAGGGGTATATTACTCACCACGTTAGATAGTTCGTGGCCGATGTGTTCGGAATCAGTTTGTCAGGGATGCGGAAAAAACGCGTTTCCTTGTTTATACGAATGGGCAATAATGATTGGACGCCTTCCGTATCACGTGATATGGGAGGCGTAAAAATAGAAAGAAGACTAATGCGGTATTGAGCGGTGACGCACAACCATTGCTGTCAATACTCTGGGAATTAAAGTGCAAAAAAACGTTTGAGAAAATTATTCGGGATTGAAAATAATACTAATGAAAATAAATACGAAGAATTAGCTGTGTGTGTGAAGATTTAATGTGTGATCAAGTCAAACCATGGTAATCAAAACGTAAGCAATAACATAAACAAAAACATGATCAAAAACATAATCAAAAACATGACCCAAAAGATAAGATTATACTTATGAATGGTCAGTGATACAATCAACACCTTATTGGACCAAGGTTCAGAGCAACTGACATAGCCTCTGATTAGATATGATGATTACAGTATTTACAATATTGACAAATACCAGGCAAGTTCAATCCGGTCCTTAAGACCATTTGGTTTGGTCGAATTCAATCTCTGTATCCAAACATTCTTTCGTTGTAGCAAATATTTATTGTTGTCTCTTCCTTCCCTCTTCTCAATGCACTCCAATATAATGAACTTCAATTGTGAGATGTTGTGATGCTCTTCAATGAAGTGATTTGCTACTGATGATTTGGTGTTGCGTGTACGAATGTTTGACTTATACTCCGTGATCCGTGTCTTGACTTTTCTTTCTGTCTTGCCTACGTACACCTTACCGCACGGGCATTTCAGTAAATAAATCACGTTTGGTGTGTCACATGTAGCTGTGACTCTGGGTTTAATATTAAATCCCTTCATCGGATGTGATATGGTGTTGCCACTGATTATGTTGTTGCAATTGCCACAGTTTAGGCAAGGTCTTGTACCTTTGAATTGGATTTCTTCTGGTGGTTTATGCTTGAGGATTTCCCCCAGGTTTCTTACTCTGGTATGGGCGAATAAAGGTGGTAATGAAAAAATCGAATTGAAATCAGATTCAAGATTCAGGATTGTCCAATGTTTTCTGCAAACACAGCATTGACTGTAGCTGAAAGAGAAGATGAAGCAGGATCAGCACAACAGTTATCTTACCTTCAAGCCCCAGCATGTATGTAACCTGGAAATGGCACTGAAATGTAAATCCCTGTTGCTGTTTCACAGCCATTGTTTAGCGGTATGTTGACTGCAACCCTAAAGGCTCAACACATTCATGGAATTTAACTGTGGCTTACAATAGAAAATAAGTCACTATCAAAGCTGTTCACAATAATGACATGACATTGAGTACACTCTTAACCATCATACAACCGGTTTAAAAGATAGAGTCTCTCTGAAATGTTTACATTGACTTCTTCCATATTCTTTGGAGGAAAGTTTCAAGGAATTTGTAGCGACATGTTGTCCAAAATGGAAGACAGTAATCTGCACATAGTCCTACAATTCACAGTAAATGCACCTGAGTTTCTCAGCACAAGTAAAATGTGTTGCAAATGTAATGAAAAGGCCAGAGAGGGCATATTTTATTGACCATGGACATTAAGAGCAGCGGGCAGGCAGGTGACTTCATGTGCTTCACCTCACACTGGTCTGCTTACAAAGGCTTGACCCAGGCCGCACTCCACTGCTGTACAGGGGTTCTGCCCTCATTCTGCTATTTCTGTGTTCAGCATGAAGAAACCGTACACAGTTGTGTGCCCCTGATGGGATTCAATGCTGAAGAATTTGAATGAGTCACAGATGGCTTTGACCAATGGCTTTGTTGCAACTGACAATGGCCAAAAGCTTGTAAGTGCGCTACAGGATGGCAAAGGCACCTGCGCTCCATATCTACTCATTGTCTGACCCTTATTGTGCAGTCCGACAAAAAATGAGCCAAATGTTCCTGACATACTGGCCATCTGTCATAACATTTGTTGCCAATGTCGCCCCTGTTCATTCCCAGAAAGAAATAAGCTGTGGGGAGATAATTGCCTTGAACTGCATGGCTTCATAAATGAGATTCAACCTGATGGAATTCTCTTCTGTGTGACATAACGTTAGCAATGGCTTTGTGCTTCACGACAGAGGTAGTGCAAAAGCATATATGTCTTCAATCCCACAAAAAATAGGGTAGTAAAATGGATCACCAGATGCCCACTCCTTTTGAGTGTGCTCGATGGTTCAGTAAGCAGCAACAATACTGCTCGGAGCTGTGTTATCCTCTGGTTATTTGTACCATAACCAGAGGGTGAAGATGGCAACAGAATTCAAAGGATATAAGAAAAACAAAACCCTGGGTCTAAGCAAAACACTGCTTGATTGCTTTGATTAAATCCAGAGCTCAAGTAGGACATATTGACCACCCAGATATACAAATATGTCTACATTTTGAATCCACAAAATGTATTTGCACTTTCTACCCTTCAATCCAGAACATTCCTCAGAATTACAATGTTGCTTGGATGGGGCAGTGCATGGCAGCTTAAACTGGCTGCTCCCGCCGTTGCGGCCGTTATTCAAGAAACTGCGGTTAATAAGCATCATGATCACAGCCCAATACACTGTTCCTGCGATTGTAAGTATGGAGGAATAGGAATAGTGCCTCATCACTCCTCAACTACTCGAGGAAAAGAAGTTAATTGCATCGACATCGTGGCAGCGAGCGCCCGGGGAGTAGCGGCTCACAAAATGGTCACCGGTCCCAAACGCGACCAGTCCATGATACATTGATCATCAAACGGAAATGAGTAAGTAAGCCTGCATACAATTACCTGCAAGGTGCAGTGTGTATCTCACACGGTCACCCTAGCTGCTGACTTTGTAAACGGGCTCGGAGACCACTCACTGTGCTCTTTCCTAACGGTGATATCCCCAAGTGCGGCCTGACCTCAAGATGGCGGATCCCCGTGAGGCTCCTAGTTGAATTTTACGAATTTTACTGAAGCAATTCAGTGGCCTTAAAATTACTCAGAGGCAGTCATATCTGTCTCTTTTCTCTTCCCTCTGTTCAAAATTTCGTTTAACCACCAAAGTTTGGACTGGAGTATGTACACTACATTACCAACCTGGAAATACCTATGCACCTAGCTGACAATTCCTGAGAATACCAATGTGCACCACACTGTAACCTTGGCAATATCTGAGAATATCTAGCTTTCATCATGCAATACCTGTAAAACCTGTGTACATTGCGGTTTCACCCTGGCAATACCTACTCCCTGAATAAAGTCTTCACATATCAAGTTAGCTGGCTGCATTAGAAACTGACAGTTATACCTTTGCTTCTTAGGCCCACGAGCACCTTTCTTCAGGGTGCACACTTGAGATAAGACGCACCACCCAGATCTAGATCTAATAATCAGAGGATCTGGTATGGAAAACAGCGGACAGCAACTGTCCTACCCATGCATTTACCTCTCTCCCTCTGCTGCAACATATGGCCTTTAATAAGCAGGCACCCCTCTGCTCGTGTACATGAAACGGGTACTGAAACGCATACTGAAAAGTGTACTGAAACACTGAAATGAAACACACGGAAACGGGTACCTTTCATGTGTGCCCAAATCTTTCAGCGCACCGTTGGAGAGATTTTAGGGTGAGGTAGAGTAGTTCATACGGTACCTTGCTGGGTGTAGGGGTAGCAGGGTGATAACCACATGTAAGTCTCACAAAGCGTCCGTTTGTGACACAAAGCTTTTCTCTCTACATCCTTAATAGAATTCTCTCATCTTGGCTTGCTCCCCAAAACAACTACACAACAGAAAAAACATGGTGGAGAAGGAAATCAAACAGAGCCATAGACACTCCAAAGCAGACCCGCCGTTACCAGAGTCATCTGTCAAAGAGAAAACAAACATATGAAGCACGTGGGACACTATCTGGGAAAAGCTGGCTGAAGTACACGACCTCCCGAAATCTACCAAAACAAGTACAGATCTGATGCAATGGTAACTCTGAGCAATCAGGGCTGAAATTCACACAATTAACTCCAAAGTCTCTGAGGCAGAATCATTCATCAGCACATTAGAGGATACAGCCGACCCTTCAAGGAACATGTGATCCAGAAAATACAAGTCTCTACATAATCCGTACAAAAGGAAGTGTCAAAACTTGAAGATAGAAACAGCAGGGCAAACTTACACATTTTTGGAACTCCGGAAAGATCCGAGGATTCCTCTAACTCCTGCATCTCATTCCTGGAGAAATGGATCCCTCAAATGACACTTATCCCCTTCAGAAAAGATTTTGAACTGGAAAGGGCACTTCATGTCCCATCCTGCAAACCATTGAGTGCGAACATGATGCGTCAGATTGTCTGCCATCCTCTAAGATGCCAACACACTGAATGAGCGAAATTCAAAATCCACACGGATGGAAAACACCATATTTTTACTGATAACAAAGACTTTCAATCATTCCATGATCAGAGAGGAACTTTAATGAACTCTCAACAACCATCCTCTGGTTAACGCGTACTGTCCACTTATCTCTCAAGCACCTGTTCAACCTCTCCAGAGGGCTACAACACTTTACTCCCCTCGTCGACAACATGGTTCAAATTAGGTGAACTTTACAGATAAGACCGTAGAATTTTGGACCAATAGTTGCTTGCTTTAGCTGTCCAGTATGCAGTAAATGGTGCCAACTTGTGTTTGTTTTTGATTGGTCACAGTTCTGTTTGCTCTTGTTTTCCGGTACTCACCTATTTAGCGAATGTTTGTGATACGATCATTGCCTTTGAGCCACCTCATGGGGCCTGTTGCCTTAGAAGGTCTCACAGTTGCATTCAGGCAAATACATATGAATCTCCTTCACTTCTTATGAGTCCTACTGGCCTATTCTGGAATGTCATTACTTCTGCTATGTTAACGTAAAGAGCGTCCATAGCGCCTATTCTGTGCTCCATTAGATTGGAGCAGGGTCATAGGTCTTCCATGATCATCATTGACTACTCATCTGAAAATACTTTCTATTCTAATTCTTACTGCTTATCCTACTATATCGAAATTCCAGAGCATAGCGGCAGGTTCACATAAACTCTACGGTTGTCAATGACTACTAACCTGAAGTTTACTGTTTAATCTATTATATCTGCATTTGCCTTGATTTGTTATTTGACTGCAACTACAGTTGCCAAGATTTAATGCTCAATTATCCCTTGATGGATGGGGTGTCACCCTCGTTTTCAATGATAACTGTGGGTTGGGTGGGTAGGAGGTTGGATTGATGGGGGAGTGGGTGTCTGGTTTGAGTTTATTATTCAAATATTTGTTTTATGTTATGTTGTATCATTTTTCTTCTCCTTGTCATACTGTGTTCTACCTATGGCACGACATATCCAACATTCTACTTTTTAGTATCCATTGGCTGGCAACACCCAAAGAACACCAAACTGTATCAGGGCTTGTTATATATCTGAGTAATCCTCCCAAAGGGACAGTCTGTCTTTGCATCTCCTATCCTAAGCATGATGTTAAAGCCCAGTACAAGGCCTATAAAGCAAGGTCTTGCTCTTCTCCACAATTTTAACTCTTACCACTCCCATCCATCTTCCAACGACTTCTAGATGACTAATGCAACTCTTAACTAAAACCTCTAATTGGTGTCCTCGAATGTAAAAGGCCTCAATCACCCGATCAAACGGAAATGTTTTTAGAATTACTCGTAGAAGCGCAAAGCAATCGTTATTCTACAACAAGAGACAAAATATCTCCCTTAAGGATATGACATCACTGAGTCGTAACTGGATTAGTGACGCTTTTTGTTCCCAGCGATTAACAAAAAAAGAGGTGTAATGACCTTAGTATCCAAGAAACCAGGCCTTGTGGTAGAATCTCACTCCGTAGATACGGATGACAGATGGCCACTGACTAAACGTTCCAAAAGCACTCTTCATGTCCTTAACGTATACGGCCCCCAATGCAGATGAGGCAGATTTTGGGGATTCTCGCTCAACTGCCCTTAACCAAATGCCCACAAGCAGCATACTCATCATGGGAGGGGGTTTCAACCTACCACTGGACATCACTATTGACAGACAATCAAAAGCCACATTCCATCCACCGAATTCTCACAACTCCCTCTTGAACCTTTGCTCAAGATTCAAATTGCAAGACTCAAGTAGACTAGAACACCCAGACATTAAGGACTACACCGCTCCCCCTCACAACTCATATTCAAGAATTGACTACCTCCTGATCTCAGGATCCTTTACCCACCTCATTGACCAAACCATGGTCCTACCTCGTCTGATTTCAGACCACTCTGGCATTACCCTATCCGAAACAGTTCGACAAAACCTGGAAATTTAATGACGCGTCCATTCGTTCTGCAGCATCTAAAATTAAAATTGAAAATACTATTCTAAATTACATTGATGTTAACTTCAAGACAGAAGTGTCCCCGACTACCATCTGGGATGCGCTGAAAGCCACATTGAGAGGCTCCTTAATTTAACTACAATCTACCATAAATAAGACTCACAACAGCAATCTCCTGAATCTAGACAGAGAAATCAAATTACTAGAAGCGTCACACATCGCCATCTTAGATGCCCACACCCTCTTCACTCTGACAATGAAAAAATATGTATATAATAGAATCCTAAGCGAAAGGGCAGGAGTATGAGTAAATAAATACAAAAGCTAAAATATGTGAAACAAATAAGGTTGGTAAAATCTTTGCTTCATACCTCAAGCATAAACAATCCTGCACAACTATTGCCACCCTCAAGGACAAGGCAAATACTCCCCACACTAATCCTCAAAAAATTGTGGACATATTCAAAGACTCTGACAAAACTGTCTCCGAGGAGGATCTGAAACCCTCCACAGAAAGCTGTAAAGCTTACCTACATGGTTTACAGTTGCCCTCCATCTCCGAGCAAGAAAAATGAATTATTAATTCTCCAATAACACTAGAAGAGGTAATGGTTGTGATTAAATCACTTAAACTACACAAAGCACCAGGACAGGTGGGGTCTACAAAACATTTGGAACCATCCTTGGCCCCAGGCCTCTCAATCTTTTCCAGCACTTCACGAAGTTTGGCTCTGTTGAGGGTACAGCAAGTGAAGCTACCATAGTTGTCCTTCCTAAAGATGGCAAGGATCCAATGCTCGCCAAAAACTATAGGCCAATATCATTCATTAACCTATGTGCAAAATGTTACACTAAAATACTATGTAAAAGATTGGAACCCCTACTGCCACATCTGATTTGCCACTCACAGGTGGGCTTAATGAAAACCAGATTTTCGAACAACAACACACGTCTTTTAGGTCACATCCTTCAAAGAGCAAAATCTTCAGGGTCAGATACTGTGGTGATAACTTTGGACATAGAAAAAGCATTCAATAGGGTCTCTTGAACATTCTTACAAAAATGTATTCTCAAATTCAACCTGGGGAAACATTCATGAGAATAGTCATGGCACTCTATAGTGGCCCTTCTGCCAAGGTTCGCGCATGTGGACTACTATCCCCGGCTCTAAACTTAAAAAGGGGAACTAGAAAAAGTTGCCTGCTTTCCACCTCCCTTTTTAGCTTATCGCTGTAACCCTTAGTTAGTAATAGACAGATCTCCGGAGTCACCTTTGGAGACACCTCTGTCAAGCTGGCAGCTTATGCCAACGCCATCTTGATTACCACTGAGAATGCCAAAGACTCAATTCCGGCATTACTCAAAACGATTGATAATTATGCTCAGGTGGCTGGGTACAAACTTAATAAAGATAAGTCTGAAGTCAAAGGCCTAAATTATCTATGCATTAGTAACATTGTATCAGACTCTGGCCTCACATGGCAATCTCTTTTTATAAGATATTTGGGCCTTGAGTTCAGTTCGAACCTTTTGGAGACTCTTCATCAGAATGAAAAGTTGACCTTAAAGAAAGGCGAAAACTTGCTTGACAGCTGGCATCCCAAATTTCCTTTATGGTGCGGCCGTATAGAACGATTAAAATGATGGTGACTCTAATAGTTAATTACCTCATATGTATGCTTCCCTTAGTACTCTCCGTAGACTTCCATCAAAAACGTGACAAAATATTAACAACATTTTTATGGCAAAATAAAAGACCAAGAATCTCTATCAAGACACTACACCTCCCTAAAAGTTATGGGGTGGTCAATCTAGCTAATTTCAGAAACTACCAAACCGCATTTCTGGTTTAACAGAGTACTTCATGGCTATCCCAAGACATGGCTCACATTCCCACATGTCTTTCTGTAGAAAGAGAACTCCTTGGGGACTTGCACCTCATGACATTGCTTTCTACTAAACTTAACCCTTTTTTCCCAGCTAAGTAAATCTTTAATAACATGAAAAGCGCCCTCCTAAAAATAGACAGTCTCCTGGAGACCCCAATCCCTCACTCTAATATGACCTCACTTTGGAACAAACCCTAAAATTAAACTTCCTGAAACCCCTAGGGTCACATAAGTCCCCCCTCTCCTTAAGGGAACTACAACAACAATACAATCTGTCAGATATCGACTTTTACAATTTTTAAAACTCAAATACAGCTTCTCAAAGTCGAATGTCTGCAATGCAGTCCCTTCGCTCCCTACAATCATCTCCTCATTTCACAAACTTGGACAACAAGCATCGAAGAAATACCACCTACTAAAACCAAAATACACATGTTTAACATCTAGCAATTTAAATAAGGTGGAGTACAAATGAGAACATCACACCAGACGTCTGGCGTCTAATCTGGAAACCAGTATTCTCATTCAAAATCACCCCAGCTCTATCCAAAACAAAATACTGGCTCCTCCACAGGACATTTTGGACTCCCTCACGCCTGTATAAATTATCACTGAGTGAGAACCCAACATGCTGCAATTGTAACAAATCGACCGGTGACCTCCCACGCCTCTTATTGCATTGTGAATCCATCTCCCTTTTTGGAAACAAGTATTTGATTTCATTCATTCCCTACTGGTAATTCAGCTAAAGTTTGACTTCACTACACTCATTCAAGGATTCCTAGATCCATAACTCAGTTCACCTAATGATAGGCTACTTGTAGATGTTTAACTGACTGCGGCCTGTAAATCCGTCCTAGCTAATTAGGAAAATACAACAGCTACTACTTTCAAGCCCTGGCTAAATTGGATACTTTACCTGAGAGGGGTCGCCAATATTACCCTTCAAAATTCTCCCTGGAAACCTCAATCTGGATCGGTTTGGAAATCATTAGATGACTATTTTGACCATACTGAGCCCCGTGAACTACATACTGTAGTAATACTCAGCGACACAACCAATCTTGTTCAGAACTTTAAAAGCCCTCTTCCATCGGTATGCATCCTCTCCAGTTGGATATTGCCTTATTCTATCCCCAAAATGGTCATACCTTCTATAACAGCTCCTCTTTTATTCTCACTTGTGTTGCGTGAGTCCACTTGATATGCTATAATATATCTAGATATGACCTATTACTTAAGAACTGTTGTGCATTAAGACCATATTTTGTCTCCTTGGGTGATTATATATTTACTTATTTTATATTATTGTATTCCCTTTTCATCATATTATTTTCTTTCCATCATTTTCCATAAGATGTCATGTGTATTATTACAAAAGCATGGTCTACTTTACCTGTTGAATCCACATGCATTCTGTCCTACTGTACCATGCAACCTTCTGTTTGTCTCTTTTTTTGTCATAAAATTACTAAAGTCTTTGAAATAAAAAAAAAACAGGCGAGTGAGGCAAAACAAATTCCTAGTTGAAGGACAACGAGCTCTTGAAGTGCACTTTCCTTCCACAAAACAATAGAGCAGTGCTGTGAGAAAACTACGGGCCATATTATCAAGCAAGGGCGATACATTATCGCCGCTTTTATCGGCAGGAAACGCCGCTAAAGCGGCGATAATGGGCTTGATAATATGCCCTTGTGAATTCCCATAGCAGCCCAGGTTAACACGACCCTGGGCTTCTATGGGAATTCACAAGGGCATATTATCAAGCCCATTATCGCCGCTTTAGCGGCGTTTCCTGCCGATAAAAGCGGCGATAATGTATCGCCCTTGCTTGATAATATGGCCCTTCATTCCCAGCAGCAGTCACGAGTCTTTTCAATCACTGCTTGTTAGCACGCATCACAGGTTCATGCCAATTCTGAATTCATATCAACTGGCAGCAAACAGAGCAATGCCCTCAACATCCAGAAGGTTACCAAGGAAAATGATGCAGTAGTTAGTAGTTGAAGATGGAACAGTGGCAAGTAATGAGAAGAGTGGCAACCAAATATTTGTTATGTCCTGCCACCAATATGTGCTTTGAAAGTTTCACTAATACGGCTGAAGCAGTAATTGGCAACAGAAGAACGCGCCTGTCGATTGTATATGTTGAGATACTAACTGTGTTGAATAAGAACGTGCATTTGCTACCCCAGGTTTGTAGATTTCAATAAAACCTGAAATCCATTTTTATTGTTCCACAAATGCAAGTGCATGTTTTATAAAAATTATGAATAACTTGCTCAAAAACGCAAGACTTTCTGCCCAATTTTAAGTTTTGGGCATCTCTGACATTGTACCTGCTTGTGATGAGACTGTTATTTGGAGACTATAAGGAATGAAAACAGAAATGTTGTCATGGGGAACATTGAAAGACATAAGATGATGGTGGTGTGCACCGCATCATTCCAGAGAGAGAACGAGAGCAAGCATGCCCACCAGAGCGTAGTCACAAGGTGAGCATTCGGTATGTCTGTCAGAACATGGAGCCCTGAAGTCTAAAGGAATCAATTTCAGAGGAGCAAAACCATAGAAATATTTCCACACTAACAAATAAGACGCTCTTGTAGAGGACAAATAGGTTATTTGGAATCACGTTATGCTTGTCCAATTATGCCTGTGTGTGTGTGTTTGTAAAGACCCTATATCTCCAGGTTAGCATAAGACCAGAAAATGTTTAAACTATTTCAGAAGGTGAAGAACCTAAATCATTAAAGAAGGGAGCAGAGTACTACTTATTTGCATCAAGATCTCTACCATTGATGTGGCAAGATCCATATCTGGTCAGTTTTATCTCTGCCTTTATACAATTGTAACTTGCTTCAGTTCTGAGCAGGTGTTTTGCAGTAAAGAGGAGCCAGCAATCAATGGCTGTCTTGTAATGGCTTTGTGTAAAAAATCCGAAGCCTGAGGAAAATTAATCAGTTAGGTTGCAGTGTGATAGGATTTTTCAAAACCTTTCAAAGGAACAGAAGTGTAGACATTGTTTTCTAAATAGCTGCAACAATCTGGGCCACTTATTTTTTCATTTTAAATAACTGTGCTCTGATTCCCTGGGTCTCCCTGGAGGACTTAATGGAAGCACTATCCCTCGGAAAGTGCTTATCAAGATGATATGAATGCAACAGAACATCTTTCTGTATTAACAAGTATTGTGCTGAAACCTCCAAGATTCCTCAGGACTGAGAGGCATCAGAATAAGTAATATATATATATATATATATTCCCCAAAATCTAAGGACTCCATTTACTAAAGTAAATTACCTTGACATCTGTTCTTAAGTTGGGCAGTTTTCTGCACTTACTAAACGCTCCTTCTAAAGCAGGAGCAACTTGCAACTGTCACAGGGAACATCTTTAGGCATCTTGGGGCTCATTTATGAGGCAGTGCGTCACTTTTACGCCGCCGGTGCGTCACTTTTTGTGACGCACCAGCAGTGTAAAAAATGTGCCTTGTTGCACTATATTTACAAAGTGACGCATCTAGGTAGATGCGTCACTTTGTAAACCCCTGCGCCACATTATACCTGCACTGCGCCACTTCTAGGAAACAAATGCGTCAATTTCTTACGCCTGCCTCACAGCAGGCTTAAGACTGACGCAGGTCCTCTCACATGGGGCATGCCCCATGTGAAAGGACACATTGCTGGGGTTGCGTCACTTTTGTGACACACTCCAGCAATGCGTCACTTTTGCGGCATACAGATACGTCAGAAATACTGACGTATCTGTAACTCCTTGCGCCATGATGCGTCATACTGTAAATATGACGCATCATTGGTGTCGCAAGGAGTGCGCAGTGAAAAGTGACGCATCACTGTTTTCCCGCAGCGAGGCGCCACTTTTCATAAATGAGGCCACTTGGATTTACTAAAGAATACACTTACACACACACCTGTTTTCCTAGACTTAACTCTGATTTCCTAGCGTTAAATCTGACTATTTAATGCATTGAGCAAAGTTGACCTGTTTAGAGTTAAAATGTGGTCATTTTATTAATTATCTTCAGAAATCCTTTCATCTCTCAGTTGGAAGTGTTTCCCCTAAAATGTAATTCGCTTCTACATCAGCTACGTGAAAACACATTTTGCACACTTTCCACATCATTTCCATTGGGAACTTTCAGTTGTACTTAAAATGTGCAAGAAATTCCAGGAAAAGCAGTCACACATATTCGTAAATTACTAACAAAGTGATACCTGAGCGTGTGGCCTCAACTTTGACAAGGAAAACTCATGCCTCCTCCTCTGACATACCTCTAGCGCTGCCCACGAATGAAACGTAAGGGAGCACATCGGAGAGAGATTTTACCCACACATCCGTAAGTTGCCCACTCACACCAGTTCTTCTATCATGGTGAATGTGGTGTAACTTGCACAGGCATACGCACTATTATTTACTGTCGTAAAACATCCATGAGTATAGAAATCTACTTTGTAAGTTGATCAGACTAAGAAGGATTCGTAAAGACAGAGACTGTAAATGCCAATCAGAGTTATGGTAATATTACATTTATAAATGTTACTGCAGTTGTCAGTAGAATTACAGGTAAGGAGACAAATATGATTAAGAGTGTGCTAACATTACCAAATTAGACATGAAGTGCCCACAACATACATTTGTGTACTTCATCCTTTTTCTGATATGTGCCACTTTGTGTGGGTGACGCGACATCTCCAAGTCCTTCCCTTGGTTATTTCAGAATGGCAACTACTCCCATTGATAGGAAAATACTATCAGGTGGAAATATTGGCTGTTTCCTCTAGCCTCTGCTCACACCTGCCCACCATCGCATCCTCACTGGCATGGTGCAGGCTAGTTTTATGGATCTCCTTGATGCCTCAACCAGTTCCACAGCCTTTTGCGGATATTAACACCTGGGGGTATATTTACTAATATGTTAAGAAATGGAGCGCAGCAACCAAAGTTATTGCACTGCATTGAGTGAGAGCGAGCGAGCATGCAGGGGAGTGTCATATTTACTCAGATATGATAATGCTGCTCGCATCCCAAGTGTTGGTGCACAATTTGGTTGCATTGCGGCATGCACACCCCTTTGCACCCTGGTGCAAAGTTATCTGCGTAATATCTAGGATAGGTTCTGTGCTGAAAGGGCATACTTCCAGTATAAAATACAATGTATAATGCTCAGACATATTTTTAAACTTTTCCCACTTTGTATGTGTGCTGTGCAAATAAATGTGGAAGAAATTTTGGGGGTAAAACCTTTTCCTCCTACTTTGGCCTTCCTTGAGGAGGTGTATTTTTTTAGTGCAAAGCCCTGTCTACAGATTTGAGTAGATAGGACTTTGCATCAAAAACCATGGGTGGGCACCTGGTGTCAACCATGGGTTAGCCCCCCGATGCAAAGTAACACAAAGGGGCCGATTATGATGCCAGGCGGACCCAAGTCCACATGTCATCGTTCTGGAACTGGAAACGAACGACCTCCAGACGTCAGTTCCATTCCAGGAATTAGAACGCAGTTCTATACTTTGCTATGGGGGCATGCATGCCGAACAGAATGCATGTTCTCATTGCAAAATGCTGAGTTGTAGTTCATCCCTGCATCCCGAGGTCTCAAGGAGCCTGCCACCGGGTGCAGGGATCAACGGGGGGCACCATAGGTGCCCCCAAGGCTGCCATTCGGTGGCCTTGCAACTAAGCATGGGCGGATTTTGCGGATCCACGATCCGCGGATTTGCGGATTTGTGGAATTGCGGATCGTGGATCCGCAAAATCGGCGGATTTTGCGGATTTGCGGATCTGCGGATTTGGGCAGATGAATGAGTCACTGATTTTGAGCTTCAACTAGTTCCAGCGACCATGTGTGTGTTATGCAATCGCCCCAAGGGGCGCAGGGGTCCCTTGTTTGAGCTGTCCATCATAGTGGGTCAATGGCGGGAAGACGGTGCACACCGCGAGTGTGTGGGCGGGGCTTCCATGCGAGTGCACATGCCTCTTGTGTGTTTAAAAGGTCTGAGACCGATCAGAGCAGTAGATGAAGAGACAGAAGCTCCTGGTCACAGGAACAGTAAAGGGATTGCGCTCGTGAAAGTCAAGGATGCGAAGGCCTCTATCCAGCATCACAGCTGATTTCCGACGGTAGATTTGGGAAGAAGGCACACCTGCCCAGCCTCGATGACGCGCACGACTGTTTTTGGGCTGATGAATGAGTCACTGAATTTGAGCTTCAACTAGTTCCAGCGACCATGTGTGTGTTACTATGCAATCGCCCAGAAGGGCGCAGGGGTCCCTTGGGTGAGCTGTCCATCATAGTGGGTCAATGGCGGGAAGACGGTGCACACCGCGAGTGTGTGGGCGGGGCTTCCATGCGAGTGCACATGCCTCTTGTGTGTTTAAAAGGTCTGAGACCGATCAGAGAGCAGTAGATGAAGAGACAGACCCTCCTGGTCACAGGAACAGCAAATGGATTGCACTCGTGAAAGTCAAGGATGCAAAGGCCTCTATCCAGCATCACAGCTGATTTTCAACGGTAGATTTGGGAAGAAAAGAAAGCACACCAGCCTGGCCTGTTGTAACTATTTTACGATGGCGCCGGCAAGCTGCCAGCGCCATCCTAAAATAGTTACTAAATTAGCTTTAACAGGAAGCTCTAATAGATAAAATCGAGCACCTGCTTTATTTTATCTATTAGAGCTTCCTGTTGAAGCTAACTTAGTAACTATTTTAGGATGGCGCTGGCAGCTTGCCGGCGCCATCGTAAAATAGTTACAACAGGCCAGCCAGGCTTCAACTTTTGCCCCCAGTATCCGCCACTCGCGGATTTGCGAATTCTCGGCAAATTCGCATGAGTTCGCGGATCGCGAATCTACCGAAAATTCGCAAAATCCGCGAGCGGAACGGATTTCCCGACCATGCTTACTTGCAACCATGGTGGGCCAGCTGTGGGCCCCCCAAAGCTGTTTCCCACTGCCTTTTTGTGCCAGACAGGCCGGCACAAAAAGGCAGTGGGAAACTGCCATCGTAATCCCTCAACCGGAATGAGGCTGCAGGGGGATTCCTGTGGGTCTTCCGAATAGTGGATGGGCTCTCCAAGCCAGTTGTGAGCCATTCAGAAGACTGGTTTGGATTCCCGAGGGCAAATGGGCTGGCAGGATCTGGTCCCATTCATTCCCAGGTTATCCTAGATGCATGGTACCAGCCCCAGCAGGACAGAATACCAATTTTGGGCCGTGACACAGGGGAGGGCATCTCAACTACAAGGAAAGTGGCTAGAAGAGAGCCAGAGCCTATCCAAAAAGGGCTAGCAAACTTGGACTTAGGGTTTCTGGGTCCAGGTGTTTGGGTGAGTTCAGGTTGCCAGTTTGATTTGATTTAGGATTTGTAAAGCGCCTGAATCACCCCCCAAGGGGTATCTCCCGCTTTGCGGACTGCTTAGTCGGTCAGAGAAGGGGAATAGATTACAACAATGTAGTCTTCAGACGTCTACGGAACTACAGGTGATCAGAGCACTCCCGCAAATAGATTGGTCGTTGGTTCCAGAAGGTAGGGGCTAAGTGAAAGAAAGCTTTCCCGCCTAGCCGAGCTTTTTTGCAATGTGGGACCACAAGTAGAGATTTGGTCCATTTTCACAATGGGGCACAATTGAGACCTCAAGAGCTGAAGCTAAAGGCAATTTGAGTTTCTTACAGTGGATCATAAAGGTGTTCATAGCACATGCATATTTTGGCCTCTCTGCAGAGCAGTGCTCAAATAAATGTGAACTGGAATGTTATAGGAAACTGTATGAAGGAAGTATACAACTGGCAACATTTTGACTGTGCCAAGGGAAAAGAATATGCAGTGCTTACAGGTGAATCAGGTGGTTGTTTGCCGGGATGGTGGGGAGGGGGGAAGGGTGAGGAAGTTAATGGTGAAATAGAGAATATGAAAATAAGTACATACAGAAGGACAGAGTGAAAAGAGGATGTGAAGAGGAAAGAGATTACATGAGATTCGTAGAGGGAGGATTTCAGAACAATTTGGGTTGAAAGGGGTGTAATTCCCTGGAAGAGTGAAAGCTGCAGAGGAAAGCAGTGTGGAGGGGAGAGCGGGAGTAATTGAGATGTTCTGAAGACCACTACCAATTCCACAGATCGTAGTAATGTTGAATTCCCAGTCTCACATTTTCAGAATAGAAACATATCTGGCTGGTTTTAGGCGTATTTCTCCTTCTTACGCGTGTGGCTACAGACAGCTTTAGCAAGCTGTTAGTCGTGCTCTTGTGATCAATAAAAGGGCACAGCATATCAAGAATGGTTACACTTTGCTATTGACTTTACCTTATGGATTTGGTGATGTGGTAATGTAGTTCCTTACTGCACACACAGTCAGCACAGATATGTCAGCAGCAGAAGCAGCTTCTCCCGGCCTGGTTTGGGGTTTACCTCAGAGGCTTAAAGAGTCATTCACCAAGGCCCACCTGCCGAAGGCAACTCTTCCCAGGTCAAAAAAAAGTTTCGCAAGTGTACAGTAAGTAGAGTATATGTGCTGAGTTAACAGGACAATCTGCTGCGCGTTGCTCCTGGATAAAATGATAGTGTCCTGCGGGAATAAGCATTCTGATGAAATCTTTGAATTAGAGAATAACAATTATAGTGACTCCAGGTGAATTTGTTCCTGTCAGCGCTTTATACCATTAAAAGAGGCAATTACACGGTTCGAGATTAAAGTACAAACTTGAAAGGTTTATTTAAAATTTGGAAACCTTTGCAGAAGGCAAAAAGCAAACGGTTACTCAATCGAATTTCGCATCAATCAATAACAAAACAATTATAAAGTCATAAGGACTGTCTCTAAAGTATAAGCAAAAACTCTGAACTTTTATTCTAAGTACTTCTAAAATATCTAGCTCAAATAACCATGTAATTGACTAATGTGAAATCTGCTCTCTAAGGAAGAAGGCAAAGCTTCTGGCACACTTCCCCAATACAGTGCGCTATATATTTTTTTAAACAGAGAGATCATACTGCCAACGATGTGTGAAATACAAGTGACATTACAATATCCAATGGTAAAACGGAAAACATGAAACATTACTTTTGCTGCACTATTAATGAATAATCCTGTATTATATAGAGAAGAGAAAACAAATGCACATTTAAAACTACATACACAACCTCAGTTAGGGCAGAGGAAATGGCATTGGAAAGATACGATCATCATTCTTCCTACAGGAACATCTGGAAGACAAAGAAGCATAAGAATACATTTTAAAGTAGAATGGAAAGGCAACGGTTGAACTGCTTGAATTAATTGTGTTTTACAAAAAACAGAACTACACATTTGTTTTAGCTCGAGATGCATTGAGAAACGAGGAAACATGTCTAATTTATAATGCAATGTACAATAAATGAGAGTGGATTTCGGGCCTTGTTATGTCAACTTAAAAAGCTTTGTTATGTTAAATGCATTGTACTTACACTGTTTGTGACACGTTCATATTGAACACATAGTTTATTAATTTTAAATTCACTTCTACATGCTGCAGGGGAAACAACTGTATGTACAAAATATACTTTGCATATATTCTCAAAAGCATTAGGTGGCCAACTTTGATTCTTCATAGAACGGGGAACAATCTTTAGCCATGATAAATAAGCAATCAAAGCAACTAAATGCGCACAGGCCAATCAGTGGCCAAAATGCTTTGTGGTTTCCTCTATGGTAGTTGTAGTATGCAGCATCTCGCGGAGGCATCTCACGCTGCGCCCTGCGCGTTGATGTCGCCAACCTGTTAGCATGTAATGCATTGTATGATTGTGGTTCCACGACCGGGACTAGAACGGCATGTGCCAGGACTCCATGAACGTTAGTTCAGTTGGCGGAGATCCTGGTACGCAGTGGGAGCTCTTGGTCATGGGGGCTTTCACTACAGAATAAACCTTCAAATTACTACACCTTTCGGTCGCTGCCCTGTATTTTAGGGCTCACCCTAAACTACAATTACCCTGTGGCATTGTTTATTTACACTTAAAGTGTACAATTGCTCTGTGGTATTCTTTATAACACTCAAAGTGTTCAGTAACATATCTTAAAACTTTAATTTACTTACATTGATTGCATCTGCAGTGATTAACTTTGTTGCTACTTTCAGTCTTACATTTTATCGCATGTACAATATGTAATATTGTTCTACTCAAACGATTTTCCTTCATAGCCATTTCACAGCAATTTGCACAGCTGCTTCCTTTCTTACAGCATCCAGGAAAACCTAGCATCCTCTGGCGACAATGGATAAAGATATTTGAAAATCATCTTGTTGCAATTGATGCAGGTAAATTTTCACCTGCTCGCAAAGTTGCAATTCTTTATAGTTGCTTGGGACTTGCTGCTCAGCATGTTTTCGAAAATCTACCCTTGTTTCCCCCACACCTAGGAGAGGCTGGTGATAGAGAACACTGGGATGCTTACAAAGAGGCGTTAGCCTTCTTGGCTAAACAATATAATCAAGAGCCGAACATAATGTTAGAAAGACACACATTTTTCAGGAGAAAACATCGTGCAGACAAGAGTGTAGATGTATATATTTTGGAACAACGAGTTTTTAGCCTCCACTTGTGAGGTTGAAGCACACTCTGACATCTACATATGTGATCAGCTCATTTTCTCTTGTTTCTCAAGGAAGATCCAAGAACGTCTCCTTAGTTGCAGAAAAACCACACTTCTGGAAATGATTGACATTGCCGAGAGCATTGAGATATCCAAGATCACATCAAAAGCACTACTAAATGAGCAATCTGTCAATGTGCCCAAGACCTCTGCAAATGATACCGGGTCTGCGTCAATGCCGTAAAACTAACCAGATCTACCAAACCAATTTTGAGGTAGGGTAATACGAGTTGCTATAGGTGTGGATCGAAGTCACATCTTAGCAATAATCCCATATGTCCTGCTGTAGCCAAAAGATATGTATTGTGTAAACAAATTAGGCCATTTTCAAGGTGTCTGTAGATCTACTAAAAGAACCACAAGAGTCAACAGTGTAGACATGACATGCTATTAACGATAGAATGCAATTCTGTGTTCAACAGTAACAATGTCAAAGGTCCTTTGGGGAGTGCATTGTTTGGGAAAATAGAAATTCCAACTATGGTAAACTCTGGCTCGCCTATAACAATTTTATCGGATGTCATGTTTTTTGATAAATTGCAAGAATCTGTTGTACTAACCCATACAGATGTCAACCCTAAAGCATTCGGTATATTTGATATAGAACTGTTGGGTTGCTTTAATTCAAGGTTGGAATACTTGGGAAGATCAATTTACACAAAAGTTTATGTTGCGGTCAAAGGACGTAACATAATTGGGTGGCATGATCTCGTGAAAATGGGTTTGTATCTTATTCCAGTTTCAGAGAATCCCATTGTTGTAGGAAATATTCCAGAGGGTTATACCATAGTTGCTCTCTCTGAGAATGAACAAGACAAAGTGGACTGCCTAGGTCTTGACGTTCGTACCCTAGATGTTAGAAATATATTAGATCGGTTTCCTGGTTTATTTTCCAACAAATTAGGCACCGTTAAATGTTTCCAGCATCAAAGTCAACTTAAGCCAGATGCACAACCCATTGTTCACTAGGTACCTTCCTTGCCTCTCAGCTAAAGAGACGAACTAAATTGATTTTCATCCCCTCCCCAAAATTCACAAACTTCTTGCCAGTCTGGGGGGGACAAAGTTTTTTTCAGTCATTAATCTGTGCTCCGCCTAATACCAGATACCTTTAACAATGGATTCCGAGGAGTTTATCACATTCGGGGTTTACAAGTATCTTAGGTTGCCTTTTGGCCTGGCCTCCGCGGCTAGTGTCTTTCATAAGATGATGGATAATCTTTTTAGAGACATGCCGGGGGGGGATATTCTGCGGTTCGCAGATGATTTGGGAAACACACTTGAACAATTTGAACAGAGTTTTGAGCAATTTGGACAGTGCAGGTGTGACCATTAGGAGTGGCAAGTGCCAATTTGGTGCAGAACAATTGGACTATTTGGGTCACACTTTGTCTTCATAGGGCATCAGACCCAAGTTATCTCTAATTAAAGCAATCAGTCATGCTGCTCCTCCCAAAGACAAAGACCCCATTGATTATTTTTGGGACTAGCAGAGTACTACGCATGGTTCGTTAAGGGTTATGCTCAAACTGTTGAACCATTGTGGGACCTACTGCGCAAGGGTTCAAAGTTTGTCTGGTCTGATGAAGTCTCATCTTCGTGTGACCAAGTCAAGAAATGTATTGTTGAGGCACCTGCTTTGCATGCTTTTCATGATAGAGATAAATGCTTTATCATGGTAGACACAAGTCTCATTGGGTTGGGTGCAGTCCTAGGACAATGGGTATCTGGAAAGGAACACACCATAGTCTTTTGTTCAAGAATGCTTAGACAGTCTGAGATACATTACAGCACTATAGAGTGCGCGGCCCTCGCCTGCGCATGGGCAAATAACAAATTCAAGAATCATATATGGGGACATGAATTTGAACTTTGTACAGACCATAAACCCCTTACACATATACTCAGTGGTACAGGGCTGGGTAAGGCTTCAGTCATACTGGTTAGATTGCTTTCAAAGCTGCAGGAGTTTCACTTTTCTATTAAGCATATTTCTGGTGGAAGGAATTTCAGGGCTGACTGTCTCTCGCGCATGGCCTTACATGATGACTCTGAACTTGAGGATTTTGGGGGCACTGAATGCGTCGTGGCAGCCTTAGATGCCATCAAGAAATGCCCCAGCATCACAGAACAATTATGGATAGAAGCTTACGGCAAGGATAAAATTCTCAAACAGGTCATGGAATACATTGTAAAGGGATGGCTGGAGAATAGGAAGTTTAGCAGTGAGCTGAAAGCGTTTACCATGGTGGCATCTGAGTTGTCCCTCGTCAATGGCATGGTCCTGCGACATGAATCATTTGGTCCCCCGGCAAGTCTCAGGGAAGACATCATTAAATCTGCGCACCATGGTCATTTAGGTGTTACCAAAACCTCTCAACTGATTAAGTTGCATTATTGGTGGCCCTCCTTAGAACTTCAGGTCAAATTTTGTATTGATTCATGCCCTGAATATCTATTGTCAGATAAGAAATGGAAGTTGATGAGTACACCTTTGCATGCCGTTCCCTTTCCCAACAGGCCATGGGACAAGGTTGGGAGGGGATGACAGTCAATCAAATGTTTTTATTCAAAGTACACCAGACAGCATACAAACTGACCTCCCCAGATTTTTTCCTGATGATAATAATGGGAGACACCCATTCCGAAGGGTCACACGGTGCAATGACCCCTTCATCACACAATGACTTAAGAACTGACTTTAGTTCATCCCTCGCACTGAGGGGCAAGGGACGTACTTTGTGAACAATGGTTTGGGCATCTGGCTTAAGTCGAATTTGATGCTGGAAGTCTTTAACAGTGCCTAATTTGTTTGACAATAAACTAGGAAACCGATCTAAAACCTTTTTGACATCTAGGGTGTGGTCTGCAAGACCTAGGCAATCCACTTTGTCTTGTTCATCCTCCGAAAATCCCAGCTCCGGTATAACCCTGAGGAATATCGCCCAGAGCAATGGGATCCTCAGAGCCTGGAATGAGATACAATCCCATTTTGCAAGATCTTGCCATCCAATTTTGTTGCATCTTTTGACCACAACATAGTCTTTTGTAAAAATTGATCTTCACAAACATTTCAACCTTGATTTGAAGTAACCTAGCATTTCTATATCAAATTCACTAAATGGTTTAGGGTTAACAAATAATGCAATCCCCAAGGGACTTTTGACGTTATTACTGTTGAATACAGAATTGCCTTCAACTGTTAAGAGTAGATCATGTAATTGCTCCATGCAACTATCAAGAGCCTCAGAAAAGTCTACATAGTTAATTCTAGTAGTTCTTTTAGCAGATCTACAGACACCTTAAAAGTGGCATATTCTTTTTACATAATACACATCTTTTGCCTACAGCAGGACACATAGGATTATTGCTAAGATGTTACTTTGACACACACCTATAGCACCTTGTGTTACCCTTTCTCATAAATTGTTTAATACGTGTGTTTAGGTTCACAGCATTCATGGAGTCCCCTGTTTCATTTCCAGAGTTCTTGACCAAGTTGATGGATTGATCATTTTGAAGTGCTTTAGAGGTGATAATCGATCTCTCAATGCTCTTGGCAATGTCAATTGTTTCCAGGAGTGTAGGTTTCCTGCAACTAAGGAGGTGTTCTTGAATTTTTCTTGAAAAACAAGAGAAAATTAACTGGTCACAAATGTAGATATCAAGATCCACTTCGAACTCACAAGTGTTGGCCAAGACTCATAGTTCCGAGATGTATTAATCTACAGTCTCATCTGTACGTGTTTTCTCCTGAAAACGTTGTGTCTCTCTAACATTATATTAGGCTCTTGATCATAATGTTTTCCCAAACGAGCTAACGCCTATTTGTAGGCATCCCAGTGTTCCGAATCGCCAGCCTCTCCTAAAGGTGTAGGAAAAGAGTGTACCTTTTTCGAAAACATGTTGTGCAGAGAGTCCCAAGCAACCATAAAGAATCGCGACTTTGCGAGCAGGTGAAAACTTGACTGCATCGATTGCTACAACATGATTTTCAAATGGTTATATCCATTGTCGCCAAGGGATGCTAGGTTTACCTGGATGCTGCAAGAAATGAGGCGGCTGTGCAAATTGCTGAGACGTGGCCATGAAAGCAAATAAAATGAATATAACATTATTAAATATTGTACATGCACTAACATGTAAAAGTGAAAAGAGCAAAAAAATTAAGCACAGCATCTGTAATAACTGTAAAATTAAATACTGCTCATGCAATAACTGTAAGTGAATAAAGCTTTAGGATATAATTTTAAGCAGGTTAAGTATTATATTAATACGGCAGAGTACTTTATCAGGAGGTGAGCCTGTCACTGTAATTGCAGGCAAAAATTAAGTTAAGTGTCTGTAAAAGGTGAGCCTATCACCAGATTGAAGGCTCCAAATAGGCAAATAGAAAATATTTAAACAAGGTGAACCTATCACCGAACTTGAAGGCTCCAAATATGCAAATGCACATTTTTTATACCAAAATAGTAAGGTGTGCCTGCCACCGTAGGCGTCAAGAAGCTTAGATCCTACCTGTATCATTGTAACACTGCAAGCAGCAGGCCTGTATCATTGTAACACTGCAAGCAGCCCAATCCAATATGGCCGCCTGCGCGATGACGTCGATGCGTAATTGCCGGGTTGAGCTGCCGGTGACATCAGGCCAAGGCAGCAGCTCCATGCCTATGGTAGCCAACGTGCGGGCCACACTGGTTTAGACTGTGCTCTGGGCTGGGGTATGAGTGAAGATGAAAGCAAGCAGAGCCGTCGAGAAAAGAGGCAGGAAGCAGCAAGGTGCGGCACTGTGCGGGCCGTAGAAAGATCCTTTTAATTCGGATGGTGGTGCTGGACTCGTGGGCACCTCCAGTCGTTGCCAAATGAAGTAAGTGATGTGGCAGGAAACGAGGAGGTAAGTAAACTTGAAGATTTATTTGGTGAAATACAGCACCCACGACCGAGCGCTCTTGCTGCGCACCGGGATCTCTGTCAACTGACTAATGTTAACAGAATCCTGGCACGCATCATTCAGAGCCCGATCGTGGAACAAAATTTGAACAATGCCTTAAACTCAAAAGATCAGAGACATCTACTCAATGGGGACAGCGTGAGAATGCATCCGCGAGACATTAAACACTACAGGCACAAAGCTAAATGCAGAGAATGGAGGTGAGACTCTAACATTCTGGTTCATGAATGTCCACAAGGAGTCAGTCTTACGCAATTTTCATGACATGTCACAATGGACAATTGGTTTCAGGATGTTATAGGTTGGGGACAGATCTTCAGTAGCTACAAAGAGATATATTGGGCAAATGGCACCCGAACTAAAAATGTAGCAAGAGATTTTATGTTTTTAGGTGTTTCTTAGTTGAAAGAAACTTGAGATTGCCAAAAATACCCTGACTGTGTAATAAAAGTATTGCCTGGGCCTATATGCAATCACAAAAGGTAGATCTGTTAAAAATAATTTGAACAACCAATGGTATTGACATCTTCAGAGACCAAGATATGATCTGATATGTATTTGTAGCATTCAAAGTTAAGGGTCACCCATAGGTCTCAACATTAGCCAATAGCAAGTGATTGTGATTCTTTCAGGATCCCTCTCTACCCTAATTAGGTCCTCAAGGTCGTGATATAGCTCAGAGGACTAATGCTGGTTGGGGTTTCACACTCCAGTCAATGATATAAATTATCTCTGCTGTCAAATAACATGAGCCAGATTCCTGAAAGCAGAGCAGGAACGCTCAGGCAAATCAGGGGATTTACTGAAAACTGTGGCAATCATCCCATCATCCATTCGAAAAGATGCACTAGAGTCAAAGCCCTAGGTTTGATGCTCTTAGGGCAGGAAGGGACATGCTATTCAAACAATATTGTCTGACATCTAAGGAACTGGATTAGCAATGGTGGGTAAAAAATTGGTTCAGTGGATCATCCAGGTGTGACTCAGGTCCAAAGCCCTAGATCATGGTGTGACGAGATGCTGGTGAATGCTTTGATATCTAGTATTTGTCATCTAAAGATATTACTTAAAGTCAGAGGTCATGGTTTATACTGATTGTGGTCAATGTCACCCAGTGCAGTGGCTCCAGCGTGACCAACAGCACCCATTAACTGAGAGTACAACCAACCAGTGTACAGTAGGCCTTAGTTGAGTGTGTGGAAAGTGCTTAATTTGAGTTGGTGGTTGGAGGTGGGGCCACCAACACTAATTGTTCCTCAATGGACTTTAATCCAGAGCAAAAGAGAGAGGAAACACAAAATTTGGGAATACGTTGGAAGAGAAAGACAAAAATAGTGACAAGTGGAGAAAGCAGGAATGAAAAGAGCCTGTAAGAGTGAGTTAAAGGGACAGTGACTTTCTGGTAGTGGATTAAGGAGTCGCGGAGTAGAATCAAGACTACATAGCCATGGTATTTGGCAGCCCGACCTTCGATAGTGCCTGCAGCAGGTTCATCATGAGCAAATCGTTGGACCCTGACACTTCTTTACAAACTAGGCACCTGGTGTGGATGACATTATTAATTACTCAGAAGCGGTGTTCTGACAGTTTGAAGTTTAATTTCACTAGGATTGTGCGTTGAGATACAGGTTCTGGGTGAACGGTGGGCAAACTGAAGACCCTCTTGAGTCAGAAAACAAGACTTATAAGTTCCCCATGAAGTTGGGGGTGTTTCACTTCAAGCCAGAAGGGGATGGTGGACAGGCGAACTGGACATGGTGCCCCCCATCTGCCTGCCCTGTAGATTCCTGAACGAGGTCTGACAGGGAAGAGTCTAATTGTTGCGATCATTAATTATCAAAGAAGACCACAACTTTGTAAGGATGCAGAATATTTTAATGAGAATAAGAAAAGAACAATACACAATGCTTCTCAGCAGCGGCTCCAGACTCCAACTGGCTACTTTCCCCGAGTGTGAAACTCTGCAGAAGAGCATGCCTCTCACAACAATCCAAGCATTAAAGCCACATCACAATATAAGTCCATAGCACAACCCCCCCCTTACAATACTAAAAACATAAGACTCATGTTGGACTTGGCCCTTTTTGCAGGGTCATCCCTGAACTTTTTGCCTTCCTCCTCTATTGTTTCCTACCTATTTGTTTGGGTTTTAGGACTCTGGCCACTTTACTACTGCTGATCAGTGCTATAGTGCATATGCTCTCGGTGTAAAGTGTTATGGTAATTGGTTGTCCATAATTGGTATGTTTGTCTTACTAGTAAAGTCCCTAGTAATGTGCACTGTGTGTGCCAGGGCTGGAAATGCAAATGCTTCTAGTGGGCCTGCAGCACTAATTGTGCCACCCACACAAATAGCTCTAAACAGAGATCTCAGGCCTGCCACTGCAGTGCCTGTGTGCAGTTTGTTAACTGCCTTGTTGTCCTGACAAGTGCACACACTTGCCAGGCCTTACCTTCCCTTTTTATGTACATCAGACACCCCTGTAGTGGTCCCAAGGTACCCCCCTGGGCAGGGTGCAGTGTACGTGAAAGATAGGACATGTCCTGACAGTGAAATACTGACAAATTCGTTTTTCACTGTTGCAAGGCCATCTTGCCCATAGGACAGAATGGGGAATGCTGTGTACCATTTCCAGCCTATCTTCCCATAGGCATAAGATGGAGAGATGAAGTTTAGAGTGCCTGAACTCAGAATTTAATAACAAATCTTTTTGTGAAGATGGTTTTTAAATTGTGTGCTTAGAAACCACGGTTTTAAAAGTGGCTGGTTTCTTGTATTAAACCACCCTGTGTGCCTCTGCCTGTTTATGTTTTGACCATCTGGGTTTGGATGTGACAGGGTCTGGGAAGTGTTCTGACCCCAGGGAGCAGAAGGTGAGACAGCAACAGGCTGGCATGCATTTGATGTGGCAGATGAGTAGCCCCCTGGATGTGAAGAGGGCTGTGTTGCTGCCACAACATGTCAGCAACTCCTGCAGAGCGTCTGGGCCCCAAACCCTGACTATCAAAGGAAGAGAGTGTGCACTGGCAGGAAGGCACCCAGGTCTGGTTTGGACTGGGCCCAGAGCACCCTGAACACAAAGACTTCAAAGGCATTTAAGGGTATAAATGTGAGAGCTGAAACCCCTGGACTCAAGACTGGAATCCAGACTGAAAAAGGATTGAACCTACTTTGTGATCAAGAGGAACCTATGCCAAAGAAGAACAGCTGAAGACACTGAAGAGAAGGACTGCCCTTGCTGTGTGTCTGGGGCTGGCCAGCAGTTTGCTGATTTGACTAAGGAGAGGCCTGTGAGGACTTTGCTGTGTGCTGTGTCCTGAAGTAGCGTGTCTCCAAGGGCCCGAGGAGAGCTGGTCCCCTGTTGGGGAAACTCAGGAACATAAAAGTTTCCAACCTTGTCTCAGCAACGCTTGGTACGTGGTGCTTTTGCATGCCTGAGACTGCTGTGTGGTCTGTGGTACTGTTTACGAGGTTTTAGAAAAAGAAGGTTATGCTGTTCCTCAGTGGACGGTGTCTGGACAAGGGAAATTGACACCAACCTGACCGCTTTGGTTCAGAGTTGGGAGTCCATTTATTGGATTGTAATGCCCTCACACACCCATTCGGATGTCATGCTTCATCATCTGGGCTGCTCCTCATTGGGTCAGCGGTGAAATACCCAAGGGGCTCCCTGTAGTAGGGGCACTTTGGCGAAGATCTTCTTCCAATAGCCGTATGGTGAAGTGGGGGTGAGGGGCCAGAAGTGTGTAGATGTATAGATTGAGTGTGAGATTTAAAATAGGGCTCAGAGTGCCTGTGAGAACAAATTTGAATTAATAGGCCTTCTACCCTAGGTAAAATAAACAATGCAGCACTTGGTTAAGTATTATGTCTTAGGTCTAAGCGTCTCTATTGATGCAATGAGGTCAACATGTTTCTCGCTCAACGTTAAGTATACATGCGATTTGCCAGGACCTATACTGTGAAGACTATCTGGCGACATGGCATCATACTCACATCAACCAAACAACTACCTATTCGTGTACCTGTCAAACCTGGAACTACGCAATGTTGTAAGCTAACCAGGCGTCAGCAGTACCCGGTAGATCAAACAAGAGGAGTTCCTCAAGTATGCTGTGCTGTGGTCGACCTACCCTCACCTCCTGGGTCCGGGTCCGGTAGGTGAGGGTAGGTCGCTGTCCAAATAGACCCCATAGTCTCCTAGATATTTGGGAATAGAAGTTTGCATTCTAACCCTGTTGCTCTCTGAATTAGGATGTTTGCCAAATGGGCTAGACCTAGAGAATCCCCCACATAAGCCTCACCCCTACCCCAAAATTTGAGAGTATCATTCACTAAAGACTTGCCAAGCTGACTGTCATCATCCAGCCACCAATGATCAAATCTGACACAGGAACACACACGCCTTCACCTGACTCTGAGTTTTGCCACTGACCTCTTGCTCCACCATCTACCATTCTTCACCCTAATGGCATGTTTAGAAACCTGAATGCCCTGTGTACTGTGGTAAAATCTAGAATTCCCTTTTTTTACAACCTTGAGGCCTCTTGACCATCACCAAATTTCTTGACTGGGGGAGAATGTTTGAATCATTCAGCATTCCATCCATCATTTGTTGCATTTACACTTTTTGCCCTAAGTGGGAAGGGTATGCCCAGACGTGGGTCCCTTGCTAACTGTGCCACTGGATTCAAGCTAGCCTGGCTGATGATGGGTGACATACCCTGAAACTGGTCCCAGGAGGCTTGTTTCTGGTCCAGGGAGGACCTGTTTTGGCAGTTCGGTCTGAACTGTTCCCATGAGTCACAGGGTCAAGACTGATTTGCAAATGGCTGGGTCCAAACTGGGGTGGCGTATTGGGCAAAATAACAATGGATTTAACCCAGATCTCTTGACTGGGGGAGAATGTTTGAATCATTCATCATTCCGTCCATCATTTGTTGCATTTACACCTCACCAAATCCCCAGCCTAAAGTAAATGTCCTTGACCCTCTTCAGGTCAATGACTTGCGATGTAATGCCTGCGTTGTAGTGGCATGCATTGTAATGACATGCGTTGTAGTGACATGCAGTGTAATGGATGCGTTGTAATGACATGCGAAGTAAAGGATGTTGCGATGTAATGACTGCTAAGTAAAGGTAGTGCGATGTAATGACTGCGTTGTAAAGGTTGTTTCCCGCTCCAGAGGTTCCTACCATTTGGATAAATAAAATAATTCTGCCAGTGGCAACATTCAGTCCCTCTGTACTCTGGGAACACTCTCCTTGCTCCATGACTAGTACAAACCTTTGAGCATTTCTACACACCCTTGCAAAGTGCTCAATTTTTTGAAGCAAGAGACATTATTTGCTTATCACAGGACATGACTTTGAATTGGCCATATGCGACTCGAAGCCACATCTACAACAGGTACCTGTTTTGCTCATTGAGGGTACAACTGTGGGTTTTGCAAGGATGGTATTGGCATTCTCTTCTTGAGTTCTTAAGGAAAACCTCTCCAATTCTTTGGATTTCATGAGAGATTTTCCAACACCTTTGGCGATCTCCAGTGTTTCCTGAAGTGTAGTATTTCTGCAATTAAGTCATTTCTCTTGAGATCCTCTAACAAAACAATTAACCACAATTTGATCTCTCAAATAATTGTCAAGATTACCAACAAACAAAGTTGGGCCAAATAGATTCATGTTGTTGTTGACAGCGAGTAAAACATGTGTGTCTTTTTAGTAATTAATCTGATGTCATACTTGACGTGGTTTTTGTACTCTGTTGACAGCTTCCTTCTATACATCCCATTCAACAGAGGCTGGAGGTAATACTGTAGGCAAATGGTCAAAAATTATTTGCCCTTCAGAACCTGAACAACGTACAGCATAGCTAGGTTACTTACTGGATGGAACTTTGTACTATCATTTGCGATCACATAACTGTCAAATGATTTAATCTCTTGCGTGCTGATGACGAGCTCAGCTCGTCATGCAGCACGGTGGCGCTGTGCTGATGAGGAGCTGAGCTCGTCATGACCTCCGCGGAACGTCCACGCGGGGATAATTACCCCGCTGTGCTGGGCGTTCCATTGAGCGGGCGTGTCCATGACGAGCTCAGCTTTTCATCAGCACAGCGCCACCGTGCTGCATGATGAGCCGAGCTCGTCATCAGCACTGCGGCGCCACGCGCGGCCCTCCTCCCCCCCGCGCCGCGGGGGAATTAGCCCCGAGGCGATGGGGTTAAACCATTGTTTCCATTTACGTTTTTGTACCCTCAATTCAAGTAAGAATTCTACAGGAATGTTTGTATTATGCATTTTTTAAATATTGTTTCAAGGATTGTAAGTGAGAGGTTGGTATATAAATTGTGTGTACTTGTATAACACTCAGCTGGATAAACACAAACACCATTGCCTATAAGGAAAGTTAAACTACCAGTCAGTATGAGGTATGCAACAGCCAATATGAATGAACACATCATCAGCCAGCTTGATTAATTCCTGTTTACTCCTTAATGTCATAGGCTCCAAAGAGGTTTGCAGTGCAGGCAATGGTTTGGTTTAGTAGAGGTTTGAAGTTAAGCACAATGTTGTGGCCTCTCTTGTGCAAGTCTTTAAAGTCTATGATGGAAGCAGTGTGAGCTCAGAGGAGAATGTCTTGAGCTGTTGAGCGACATGGCTTACGATGTGCGTTCACAGTCCCCCAAAGATACAGGAAAGATCAGGAATCAAGCTACGCTCCTTTACCAACAGGCAGGGTCACATCAGTGACGGTGAACATGAAGAAAGCAGAACAGTGCTGAATAGAGGTGTTGTTCTTCGGGTGCAATGAGCCGCTTGTCTCTAAACTAAGTTGCGATCATTAAGTATCGAAGTAGACCATAACTCTGTAAGGATACAGAATCTTTGAACCCGTTCAATGCTGTGGACGGCCCCCGGCCATCCCACGTGATATTGGGCGTGTGCGGAGGATGGCCGTGGGCCATCCGAACCCCGCCCACTGATTAAAACGCCCGCACCGCAGCGGAATTCGCCCCACGGTCAATGGGTTAATGATAACAGGAAAACAACAATACATAACGCCTCTCAGTGACAGGCTCCAAACCCCAACTGACAATTCTACCTCTAGTCTGGAATGCCGCACAATAGCATGCCTTCCACAACATTCCAAGCATTAAAGCCACATAGCAATATTAGCCTATGACTCTCATTCTCATCCCCCGTCAATGCAAATCTTTTTGCATGTTCTGTACACCATTGTCACTGTTGTATTCTGCCAGGGTAGGGCATTAAGAGACAAAGACAGGAGAGAGGGATCAAATGACCCTACTATACCTGGGCAGGTGAAGCCTATATTTTTTCGAAAATTGGTATATAGTAGGAGCAGATATTATTTCCACAATTCTACCCACAGACGAAGCAAATTAATCACTGGTCAGAGGTATATCTGTAACAAACTGAATTTATATTTATTAGCCTAGACAAGTTATGTCACTGGTACCTTCAGTACTCATACTTAATGCTGCTTACATATATTGACACATACACATATACACACAATAACACATAGATAACGAGACATTTTTACGTGAACACAAACAATTATTTTCATTGTGTGTTTGTGAGCAAGCAATATCATATGTAACTATTCAACTTCAGTCTTCCATTTACATAAAAATGTATTGCTAATAATAATAAATTCAGTTTGTAACAGCTATACCTCTGACAGTGATTAATGTGTTTCCTCATTGGGTAGAATTGTGGAAATATTATCTGTTCCTACTTTATACAAATTTTCATTTAAATACAAGGTACGGCCTTAAGCACTGTGTGGCCAAATAATTTGTGGGGGCGCTATTGTAATCATATAACATAATATTTCACACATCTCGTCTGTTGTAAATCCAAGGAAGGGGTGTCACAAATAGCAATACCCAGCTGAGTTACAAGAAGGCCCATCCCACTATCTTGTTTCTGGCACTGTGGTCAGTGAAATTAAAAACACAGTCCACACTGTATTGCCAAAGGGAGAAGAAGGAAATGGTTGAGCAAGAAATAGATTCACAGTAGCATCCTCCAGGGATTCTCTTTCTCGCTTCAGAAGGACACTCGGGTGGGAAGGAAGATGATAGATTCTTTGATGGTCGCCAAGAAGCCCACGAGAACAGATGTAATAATACATACTGGTGACGATAGCTATAAGAACAAGATTTGTAGGAATATAAAACTCCAATTGTTATTGTAGTTGATATATAGTTTGCAGGCAGCATCAACAGCAAATATGACTTTATTTACTTGCTGTGAGGGACTGCGTATATCCACTGCCAGGGAGGCACCTTAGCATAGAACCAAGGCAGTGACAAAAAATGTGTATAAAGCAAAATGAAATCTCCTTTTCTAGATCGAGCATGTTTGAAAAACACTTTAACAAGAACTTGAACAAGACCTTATGTAGCACACACAGTGGGCTAAAAAAGCACACCCATTGCTGGGCAATAGTTTGCTTTCTTGCCACTCTCATTTCCATGCTTCTTATTTGATGACTTGCCTTGTACATCTTGTGTTCATCCCTCCCCTGGAGCATACGTGTGTCCGTCCACTGCTCACTTGTAGGAACCTACTATTTTTTTTAGCTTAAGCACTCTCTGAGAGTGCCTATGTTTTCCAATTTTCTCCCTTGTATGCTTCTCTTTCCCCATGATCTGTGTTGTTCTCTACCAGTTGTGTGCTTCTTTTCCCTGTGCACTATGTTTCTCTCTTGCACCTGTGCTTTTCTTCACCGCACTCTTGGTTGTTCTCTCTCGTTTCTGCGCTTCTCCCTCCCTTGTTTTTTGCTCTCCCTTGTGTGCTGCTTTTCCTCTCCCCTGCCCATTTATTCCTGCCTCACTGCTCTGTTGCCTCCCACCCCACGTTTTTATTGTTTATTAACATTTTTGTGCTTAAAAAAGCACTTTTGCGCCCTTTTTTTGTTTACCTAGGTGTGCCTATGTGTGGTCACACCCATGTGCTGACACATGTTCAATTGCATGCAAAATTACATGGCCTCCAGCTGTCATTGTGGTTCTTTTCCTTTATTTTAGTTTATGGTGGGCGGCATCAACTTTTTTGATGATGTGGTCCTCCATGGAGAAAAGGCATTGGCAGAGCAAGGCCTATTAGCTTTGACAGTGTTTGTTATATGTTGGAACTTTTTGTTGGCCGCAATCAGAAAAACATTTGTATTCAGCTTTTGCCTGATATAAATGGAAATGTGTTTGTGCTTGCTCCGAGGAAATGATAGAAGATGATAGAAGAGTGGTAATAGAGTAGACAAATGAAGGGTTGTAGTTTTTTTGGGATCACTTACGGATGAAAATCATAAGAACAGAAAAAAGGAGAATGACCCAGTGAAGAATATAGGGAGTTGTTATATGTAAATCCAGCAAGTGACAATCACATGACCTGTTGATTCTGACAGTTCAGGGTGTAACATCGAAGATAGTGCTGTGAAGCTTAATCGGTACAAAAGGGGGTGGTGATGGACGGAGCATCAGAACCAATCAAACACTCACACCCAGTCAAAAGATCTGGGTTTGATCCATCACCGTTCTTTAGCCCACTCTGCCACCCCAGTTCAGACATGGCTATATGCAAATCAGTCTGACCCTGTGCCTCATGGGAACAGTCCAGCCCGAACTGCCAAGCCATGCCTTCCCTGGACCGGAAACAAGCTTCCGAGGACCGGTTCTGGCATTTCAGCCGTCTTCAGCCCGGCTTGCTTGAATCCAGTGGCAAAGTGAGCAAGGGACTCACGTCTGAGCATACCCTGCCACACTTATGGCGGCCAAAGCGGTACAAAAGGGGGTGGTGTTGGACGGAGCATCAGAACCAATCAAACACTCACACCCAGTCAAAAGATCTGCGTTTGATCCATCACCGTTCTTTAGCCCACTCTGCCAACCCAGTTCAGACATGGCTATATGCAAATCAGTCTGACCCTGTGCCTCATGGGAACAGTCCAGCCCGAACTGCCAAGCCATGCCTTCCCTGGACCGTAAACAAGCTTCCGAGGACCGGTTTCTGGCATTCCAGCCGTCTTCAGCCCGGCTTGCTTGAGACCGGTTTCTGGCATTCCAGCCGTCTTCAGCCCGGCTTGCTTGAGTCCAGTGGCAAAGTGAGCAAGGGACTCACGTCGGAGCATACCCTGCCACACTTATGGCGGCCAAAGCGGTACAAAAGGGGGTGGTGATGGACGGAGCATCAGAACCAATCAAACACTCACACCCAGTCAAAAGATCTGGGTTTGATTCATCACCGTTCTTTAGCCCACTCTGCCACCCCAGTTCAGACATGGCTATATGCAAATCAGTCTGAACCTGTGCCTCATGGGAACAGTCCAGCCCGAACTGCCAAGCCATGCCTTCCCTGGACCGGAAACAAGCTTCCGAGGACCGGTTTCTGGCATTCCAGCTGTCTTCAGCCCGGCTTGCTTGAATCCAGTGGCAAAGTGAGCAAGGGACTCACGTCTGAGCATACACTGCCACACTTATGGCAGCCAAAGCGGTACAAAAGGGGGTGGTGATGGACGGAGCATCAGAACCAATCAAACACTCACACCCAGTTAAAAGATCTGGGTTTGTCCATCACTGTTCTTTAGCCCACTCTGCCACCCCAGTTCAGGCATGGCTATATGCAAATCAGTCTGACCCTGTGCCTCATGGGAACAGTCCAGCCCGAACTGCCACGCCATGCCTTCCCTGGACCGGAAACAAGCTTCCGAGTACTGGTTTCTGGCATTCCAGCCGTCTTCAGCCCGGCTTGCTTGAATCCAGTGGCAAAGTGAGCAAGGGACGCTTAATCAAGTGCTCAGTCTTCCCTCTAAGGGTGATGACTTGAGAATTTAAAGTTAATCATACCCTGTCTGTAAAGATTATTCCAAAATCTAGAGATTCATTTATCATCTCTGTCTGAAATGATAATGGCAGGTAGACCATGCAATTGTGCAATTTCTTGTAAGAATATCATTGCTAATTGGGAAACGGGGACATTTTCTAGGGTGGGATACAAAGTGAGTTTCCTTAAAAGTAATCAATAACAAGTAAGATGGTTGCACACTTAACAGATGAGGAAAGGAAAGAGCTGTGATGTAGTTTATCAGACTCTTTTTCCAGGATCTGGTCAGAGTGGAGCGAGGTACTGTCCACCATTCCCCACTGCTTTTCTTTTTATTGACACCATGTTACTGATGTGATGTGCTTAAAAATACTCCTTGTGGCACTAAATGATCTCTAGTTTCCTTTGGAAGAATGCCCCAGTTTTTCATAGCCTATCAAGTTTTCGTGTTTCTTGTTGGCCATATCTGCCTTAAAATTTACAAATTGTCATTATATTTGAATTACCTCCTTAGGTATAACCTACTTACTTGTCGATTTGTCTTTTGGGGAGATTTCACAGAGATTACACCTTTTAACACTAGAGAGGTTATAGAAAACTGTGTCTAGATGAAAATCCCTGAATTTCTTGCAGTATTTAAAGTGTATAGCAAACTGTGACATTTATTGGTTGAAGTTGTCAGTGCTGTCATCGATGTTGTCATTTAACATGCCATGTAATGTTTGAGGTCATAAGCAGTTCATGGCAGGGGATGCAAGTTATAGTTGGTTCACTGCACTATAACTGACGAATTTCGGTCTTTTTTCAACACCCTACTATAACATCGCTTTAACCTTTGATTTTTCAGGGAAGATATCTATATATCCCTGGGGAAAAATTAGCTCGGGAGGGAGGGAGGCCGCGCCGCCCTGCTTCCACTTGTTTTTTAAAATAAAATATCGGCAAGGGCAGGACTCGAGGGACGGGGGTCCCACGGTCCAAAATCGGCCCAGAGAACTGGGGCTACTAATATAAAAATATATTTTTTCTCACGTGGTTGGAGTCGTGACCCTATTGCTGTGCTCAACACTGCCCCCACATGTAACCTCACAGTGGAGATCTACCAAAAATAAATAAACAAAAAATATTCAAATATTAATGTACTCAATAATTTATTGAGTCATAGACTTATGCAAACAGTTACACATGTACCCACAGACTAATTCATGGATTTATGTATGCATTCACAGACCTAATGAAACACTGATACCTCAGACAGTGATGCACCCATTTCCAGGCACTGATATCATTTGAGATGTAATGAGTGATGTCACTGATCATGTCATGAGTGATGCAATATGTGAGGTCATAAGCAGTGCATTGATGGGGTGCAAGTTATAGTTAGCTCAGCTAACTATAACTGCTGAATTTCACTGGTTTTGTACGACTGACAAAAACCATAGGTTTCAGGGACGTTATAGTTAGTTGGAGATTTCACTCGTTCAAAACCATAGAAATTTGGCCGTTATAGTTAGTAGACTTAACTATAACTTGCGCCCCCGCGATGCACTGCTGATGATGTTAAATATAACTATAAACACAATAGAGGGTCCCTGGGTTTCTGAGTATAGGGAAAGGAGGGCAGGAAAAATCAAGAAACAATAACGACAAACCTTTCCCTATCAATGAATTAATACATTGGTGGTACATCCTAAATTAGAAACATCATTGTCCCACAAGCCATTATTTTTGTCATGTTTTATTTTATCAAAAAATCTCTTTTTTTATAATTTTATATATAAATTCATTTGTATAACATTCTTTACTGTACACAATACAATTAGAACAGCCCCACAATAGCATAACACACAATAGGCAAAAACAATATGACACCACACAACACACAAACACCAGACAGACCATACATAGCTCAGATGAAAAAGACAACAATACACACAACAAACTATATATAAAAAAGTTACAAAATCATTTCAAAACAACAAATAAACAAACAAACAGTGTCTATATTCACTGAAAAAAACACAGGTTTCAGGGACGTTATAGTTAGAAATTAGCATTTAAAAAAACCTCAGCAATTCACTGAAAAAACCACAGGTTTCAGGGACGTTATAGTTAGTTGGACATAACACTCATACAAAACCAGTAAAATGTGTCCGTTATAGTTAGTTGTGCTAACTATAACTCACGCCCCCGCAATGCACTGCTAATGACGTCACATATTACATCACTCATGACATGTTCAGTGACATTACTGATGACATCACTGACATCTCAAACTACATCACTGATGACATCATCCAGTAAATGCATGCTTCTGTAAAGTATAAAAATATGTTTCATATATATATATATATATCCAGAAACTACAATATTAATTGAGATTTCCATGTGATTTTAAATCAATGTATTTATACGGAGATTAAGGCATTTTAGATATAAATCTGTCTTTCATATCTATGATCACATGATGTATGGAGGGGTGGCTACCCTTGGGAGAATTGGGCACTATAAAAATAGAAAATGGACAAACAAAATGTTGCATGTGAACAAGGGCTCAGGGAGCCCGAAACGCGTAATGCACTCTCTCACGGTAATGAGCAATAAATGAAGAAATTCAGCATTTGGTCCTGTGGTCTGTCTCCTGCGTTTTTCAAAGGAGTTCTTGGTGGATATATATATATATATATATATATATATTCACTGAAAAAACCATAGGTTATAGACCATATATAGTTAGGAATTAGCATTTACAAAACCTTATTTTACTCACACAAAACCATTGAAATTCGCATATATAGTTAGTTGCACTAACTATATATCGCGCACCCGCAATCCACTGCTGATCATGTCACATATTACATCATTCATGACATGGTCAGTGACATCACTGATGACATCACTGATGACATCTCAAATGACATCACTGATGACATCACTGATGACATCTCAAATGACATCACTGATGACATCACTGATGACATCACTGATGACATCTCAAATGACATCACTGATGACATCTCATTTGACATTACTGATCACATCACTGATGACATCATTCATGTGATAATACGATGAACCTCTTCAGACTCTAATATAACCTTAGATACACTCAGTGTAAACAGACACTCACAGACTGTCACTCATCCATGGAGTTACTCACACACCTAGTCAGTCATGCAAAGAATCAATCACACCTCCATTTCCTCAACTATACAGTTATACACACCTTACTTATTCAAACATATACTAACACATATTTACTCTCTTATACAATCCCTGATACAAGTTCACAATGATCCATACAGCCACTCACACATTCACTGGCTCTTATGCACAGTTATTTATATATGTCAACTCTCACATGTACTGTGTTTTACATATGTACTTACTTTGACATGTACCACTGAGATATCCATTCACTCACCAATACACTCATGCACACAGTCAACCGCCCATACAGCTGTTTCCACATGCACTTTTGAACCCATACATCTAGTGAATCAACTGCTCACACATCTATGCACAGAGTCATACACCTCCCAGCCACCCACACACACACTCAGTCTCCCATACAAATACTTGGGCAACCAATCAATAACCCATATAGTTACTCATATAGCTACTGATCAACACATGCAGCAGTTTACAGAACAAGACATAATGATGCACAAATTAAGACAGTTTAGTCACTAACCCATGCACTCAGTGAGACACATTTAATCACTCACTCATACAGTCAGTCATGCACCTACTAAATCCTTCATCCAGACACTTATACATCCACTCATTCTTCAATATGTAAGACATATTTTAACTTTACAGAAACATACAGTCACTGGATGTTGTCATCAGTGATGTCATCAGTGATGTCATTTGAGATGTCATCAGTGGTGTCATCAGTGATGTCACTGACCATGTCATGAATGATGTAATATGTGACATGATCAGCAGTGGATTGCGGGTGCGCGATATATAGTTAGTGCAACTAACTATATATGCGAATTTCAATGGTTTTGTGTGAGTAAAATAAGGTTTTGTAAATGCTAATTCCTAACTATATATGGTCTATAACCTATGGTTTTTTCAGTGAATTTTCAAGGTTTTGTAAATGCTAATTCCTAACTATATATGGTCTATAACCTATGGTTTTTTCGGTGAATTTCAATGGTTTTTTAATAGCAAATATCAAAAGCTGTAAAATGTATTCTTCTTTTAAAGGAAAAATATATTTTATATGTATTTAATATAGTTTTTTTATGTATATAAATTTTTTGAGGGAACGAATTTATCAACTATCATGCTGCAGAAGAGTGTGGGGGAAAAAAAACAAAGAGGAGGACTAAGAGGAAAGAACAATCAGTTCAAAAATACAATTGCTTTAAAGCATGAAGTGCTTTTCCACACATTTACATTTAAATAACCCATATTAGAACATACAAAATATCTACAGAGGAGACGGTGTACATTGAATTTTAGACTCTTCATTGGTACCTACATGTTGGTACTTACATCACCCACACAACACAACAACCGGGACGCTGTCACAGATATATATATTTTTTTGAACGTTAATTTCTCAAAATCCACTGGAGCATATATCTTGAGACATAGCAAAGGCACATCGGGCTACCAGTCCCTACAATTTTGCCAAGTTTTGTGGAAATCCATTCAGCCGTTCGAGCTAAAAGTGAATCCAACCGCCCTATGGAAAACTCAATGTTAAAAACACGTTTTGGGACCCCCTTTTTTCTCGGCCCCCGCTTGACGAAACCCCCCCAAACTTTCAGGGGACGCTCAGAAACAAAACGTGCCATTTTCCTGACAATTCCGTCCATCAACGCCAAAGTTATTCAACATAGAATTTTCAGAAATCCCTATTCAAAAAAATCCTAACTATATATACCTACTGGCGACTGCCAGTAGGTAATATATATATCTATATATATATATATATATATATATATATATATATATATATATATATATATATATATATATATATATATATATATATATAACATTTCTATGGCAAAATGAAACCCCTCATTTTGTTCCTTTTCAAATTAAATGTATTAAGTGTTACCACTTTATTCCAATCAAGATGACTTCAGGTGTGCCATACTTTTGTCATAAGTAAGACTGTTAGCGTTCTAGTTGTTCTTTAGAACACTCTGGGACATTCTGTCATTGGGCTATAGTTGGGCTACATCTGGCTGATATTTGGGCTACATTTGTTTTTTTTGTCTCTGGTGGCCATCTTTGGCTACATTGGGCTACATTGGGCTACATTTGGGCTCTAACATATATATAGCCCAATGTAGCCCAATATATATTTTTCAAAGTTAATTTTCGGAAAAACCACTGGAGCATATATCTTGAGACATAGCAAAGGCACATCGGGCTACCAGTCCCTACAATTTTGCCAAGTTTTGTGGAAATCCATTCAGCCATTCGAGCTAAAAGTGAGTCCAACCGCCCTATGGAAAACTCAATGTTAAAAACACGTTTTGGGACCCCCCTTTTTTCTCGGCCCCCGCTTGACGAAACCCGCCCAAACTTTCAGGGGACGCTGAAAATTTCAGCCAATTCCGTCCATCAACGCCAAAGTTATTCAACATAGAATTTTCAGAAATCCCTATTCAAAAAAATCCTAACTATATATACCTACTGGCGACTTTTGGACTTTGGGAGAGTCGAGCGTAATATATATATATATATATATATATGTGTGTGTGTGTTTGTGTGTGTGTGTGTGTGTGTGTGTGCAGGACACCAGTGACTTTTTAAACAAGATTAAAGATCTGTCCTGGGATTATAACTTACTGCTTGTGACAATAGATGTATGCTCTCTGTATACCTGTATAAAACACAGGGGCGGGATGAGGGCTGTGGAGTATTTTTTAAACAAGAGACCTATGATGTACGCTCAACACACTCGGATGCTGCTAGATATGTTGTCTTTCTGTTTAGAAAATAACTACTTCCTTTTTAATGGACAATTTTACCAGCAAGTGCAAGGTGTGGCAATAGGGGCCAGTTTTTCCCCTAGCTACGCCTGCTTGTTTATGGGCTGGGGGGAGGAACTGGTCCTCCAGCGCAAATTCGGACATATATATACCACCAACATTGTCTCCTGGATGCGCTTTATAGATGATCTTTTTATCGTTTGGCGAGGTAGTGAAGAGAGTGTGTTGAAATTTATCGATAAAATTAATCAGAATGATCTTAATCTTCAGTTTACTTTTAACATCAGTAAACACTCAGTGACATTTTTAGATGTTCAGGTCTTAATAACAAACAATGTTTTAACAACTACCCTTTTTAGAGAACCTACCGCAGATAACACGCTTTTACATGCAACAAGTGCACATCCTCCACATTTAATAGGGAGCATCCCGTATCGAGAGATGCTAAGTATTCGACGCATTTGTAGTGATCCAGAAAATGTAAAGACCAAACAATTGGAGAGTAGTGCCAGGTTTTTAGATAGAGGGTACAGCCCCAAAATAGTGGAGGCAGCTATTAAAAAATCGCTAGCAAGGCCCAGGGAGGAACTTCTTTTATATCAAACAAGAACCCCCAAGGAGGCTGTAGATCAAAAGACCCAACCAGTACGGCTTATTCTGACATACTCAACGCAAGAAAAGGAATTAGGGAGCATCATAAGACATAATTGGCACTTCATCCAGGACGATCCTGAGATAGGTGACCTGATGCCCCCAAACCCCTCAATATCTTTCCGAAGGTCGATGAGTATGGGTAACATGCTGGCCAGAAATAGTCAAGAGAGTTTTAGGAAAGACACTTGGCTGACAAGTCGAAAGGGATTCTACAAATGTTTATCGTGTAAAGCCTGCCAGTTTGGTATTAACACTAAGACCTATAACACTGCATTTTCCAGAAGTACCAGAGAAATCAAACAACACTTGACCTGCAAAACGGAATATTGTGTTTATGTTCTGGAATGTGAATGCCATTTAAAATACATAGGCAGTACCAAGCTGGTGGTACATAAACGAATCTTGCAATATCTAAGAGCGATAACCAACAGAGTTACCCAGTAGCCAGACACTTTCAAGCCATGCACAAAAGCAATCCTCAACATCTACGCTACTATGCAATAGAAACGATACCTCTGACAAAAAGAGGGGGGGGCAGAGAGGTCAAACTAAGACGTCTGGAGACAAGTTATATCTTGGAATTCGATTCCAAGTCTCCAAGAGGTCTTAATGTAACTGAAGATCTCCATACATTTCTATAAACAAATAATAAGCTGTCCCCATACTTATATAATATACAATAACCAGCTAATGAGTGATCAAATTGAACTGACACTAGAGGCTAGGAAGCAATATGAATTTATGAAACTGCAGATTTGTTACCCCCAGTGATAATACATGATTGGATAGGGATCCCATATTTAATATTGAACTATGTTTTAATTGATTGGTTTATAGACGTTGGGTAGTTTTTATCTAATTGGCTTTTTACTGGTTGGTTTTATCATGGTCTCTGGGTGGATGATATTTATGCAGTATTTATAATTTGTTGTGATGCTTTGATGGTTTTTTTCAACACTCTCGAATGCCACACCTTAATCAAATTGAAAAGTCTCAAGTTCTCTTACATTACAGTAGATACATCTTTGCACATTTTTGTATATACAAAAAAAATATATTGAATGTTTCCGCTATTTTGCACTTTATTGGCACTTGTCACTTTACATCTCCAGTACTGTTGCACGAAGACACTTTATGACAACTCTCACCAAGGCAACAAATAAGTATTAGTGGTCTGTCTGAAACATACCAAAATAGCATTATGCCAGCAAATGAATTATGCCCAAGGGCAAATTACAATGGTTTGTGGTTATGAACGTGATAGACCGCCAAGTTGCGCATATATATAGATGGGATGAGAATTAGTCTGTATGTCGGTATTAGGCTACTGTTGGGATTTGGTAAAATATAGTATCATGTTTCTGCAATTAATATGTTTTGCTATATCAGAATTATCTGAACCGCGCAGATCATGGATGTTATTATAATTTCCTTCACGGGTAGGGGAGCACAACTTTGTTATTCACCAGAAATTTCTGCCAACTGTTTGGATTATTGAAACATTGTCACAACATGCATTTATGCCGATACAATTTCAAAATGTCGAAAAGAAATGAAGAAAAATGTGATTTAATGTCAATAGGCATTTAAGCTGTTATAATCATTTGTATCTTAAAATATGACAGTGTTTTGATACAAACATTATGTTATATAATATAGGAAATATTTTTTCTATGTCCATTATTGTTGGCAGGCACTAGCACTTTAAATGGGGTCATTCACTAAGCATAGTCGTGTGATCAAGGCCGCCTGGACGGCCGAAACGCGTCGTGACTACATGCTAAAATAAATTAATGCTGGCACACTAAGAAGGTCTGCGCTTGTCATTCTGCGTGCAAGCAGAGGAGTATTGTTGCAAGTTTGGGTAATATATATATATATATCAAGGTGTATTCAAGTATGAGTGGGTTTTTGAGTGTCTGAATGGATGATTTAGTAGGTGTGCGACTGACTGTATAAGTGAGTGATTAAATGTGTCTTACTAAATGCATGGGTTAGTGTCTAAAGTGTGTGAATGTCTTTATTAGTCTGTTACTTTGTGTGTAAGCGGCTGCATGGCTTGGTGAGTAGGTACATGAGTGTCTATATGGATTATTTATTGGTTGTTTGAGTATCTGTATGGGTGCCTGAATGTCTTTGTGGGTGGGTGGGGGTTGTGTGACTGTGCATAGATATGTGAGTGGTTGTTTCACTGGCTGTTTGGGTTCAAGAGTGCATATGGAAACAGCTGTATGGGTGGGTGAGTGTGTTGGTGAGTGAATGGATGTCTCAATGGTGCATGTGTGAGTAACTACATATGTTTTAAAGCAGTATATGTGAGTGTTGGAGTATATAAATGACTATATGTGAGAGTGAGTGTTTGCAAGAATATCTGTATGGATGGAGTGTGTGTTTCTATGAGTGATTGTTTAAGAGAGTAAGTATATGTTAGTATCTGTATAAATAAGTGCAGTGGTGTGTGTATGACTGTATAAGCAAGGAAATGGATGTGTGATAGTTTCTTTGCATGACTGACCAGGTGTATGAGTAACTCTTTGGGTGAGTGGCAGTGTATGAGTGTCTATATGGGTATATGAGTGGATATATCAGTAGCTGTATAGATGAATCACTGTGTGTTTGAGTGACGGTATGGGTTAGTGGGTGGATGTGTGTGTAGATGTATGACTCACTGAGCAGGTATGTACTAACTGCTATTGGTCTGTGTATGGTTTCGATATTGGGGGTCTGTATTTTAGAGTGGGTGTATGAAAGGTTTTATTAGGGTATGCGGAGTTGCATCAGATGATCACGTGGATGATGTCATCAGTGATGTCATCAGTGATGTCATTTGAGATGTCATCAGTGATGTCACTGAGCATGTCATGAGTGATGTAATATGTGACGTCATCAGCAGTGCTTTGCGGGGGGTAAGTTATAGTTAGTTCTACTAACTATAACGGGCGAATTTCTATGGTTTTGTAAGAGTGAAATCTCCAACTAACTATAACATCCCTGAAACCTATGTTTTTTTAGTGAATTTCAAAGGTTTTTTAAATGTTAATTTCTAACTATAACGTCCCTGAAACCTATGGTTTTTTCAGTGATTTTCTAAGGTTTTTAAATACTAATTTCTAACTATGCCTACAGAGGTAGGACATGTGAAGATAGAGGAAGAAAAGGGCAGAAAGAAGCAAGACAAATGCAGAAAGAGGCAACGGAAGTCCAGAAAGAGGAAGAAAAGTGCAGGAAGAAGAAGAGATGTGCAGAAAGAACCAACAGAGGAGGAGAAAGTCCTCCTGTGCCCCCAACGTTTTGCTGATGGGTACTGATGGTAACTGACTCTAACTAACGAGGCCTAGAGCCAGTGCTATGCTAAAAGACACTTAGAATACAGTGAAAGCACCTACATACACTAGGGAACACTATGTGTTAGGGTACCCCTGTGATTAGCATAACCTCTACTGTATTTGCCATGAGTTTAGTTAATGCGTGGATCATTGCATGAGTACATGAGTAGTGTCTGGATGATTAGAGTGCTACAAGGAGAGTGCATAGTGATTTTATAAGTGCTTGAGTTTTGGCTCAGTGATTGGATAAGCACATAGGATTGGCTGGGTGATTGGGGGACTGCATAGATAGTACCAGGGAGATTACTGGACTGCATAGGTAGTCCTCAAGGTATTGCAGCAGTGCATGTGTTAGTGACTGCGTCATTGCATGAGTACATGGGTAGTGACTGGATGATTAGAAGGCTGCAAGGACAGTGCATGGTGATTTTTTAACTGCTTGGGTTTTTGCGGAGTGATTGGATATGTACATAGTGCTTGCTGGGTGATTGGAGGAGAGCATGGGTAGTGACAGAGGGTTTTCTGGAGTGCATGGGTACTACTTGGGTAATTGAAGTAGTGAATCAGTAGTGTGGAAAGGGTAGTATTCCGATATGTGTCACACCTAGGCCTGCTTTTGTTCATTAAGATAAAGGTCCAATACCTGGAAACCCTTCTGTATTATGTCAGTCTCACTAGTCAACAACAGTTGTGGGAATTGGTATCTCAGTTGCCCAGCACATGAACTCTTCTCCGTTCCTTATCCAGACTCATATAATCCACATTATTAAGTACGAAATGAAATAAACAAGCCACTCATCAACAATGGAATATTGTACCTAGCCAGTGAAGAAGGGCCCACAACTCTCTCTATCTAAGGGGGAAAGGCTTTAAGGGGCCAACACTGTCCCACTCCAGCTCCTCCCAGTATATCATATGAGGTCAAATCATATCTACCCTTATTCTATTTGGGGAACCTAACCCAAATGCAGAAACACCTTACGTCTTGAAAGCACGCCAAGAGTAGTACCTAACGATTTAAGTTCCCAATCCTACCGAATACAGTTGTTACCATCTGGTAACCTCTTATATCTCCCTCTAATTCAGGTGAGTGTTGCCACCTTCTCTCTGCTCTTCAGAAAGGCAGGAAGTCACAGCAGGGATCAGGTAGTCACTTCATGAGTTCATTTCTGTAGTGTCCTTATGAGACAGGTCAATGCCTAGGGCAGCTACCAAAATGTCTTTATTTGTAAACTTTAGCATTTTGTCATCTTATTCAAACAAAAAAGTAAAGTTTACGTGAAACTAACACTGTCGTGGCATATCTTTTCAGTGCTTGGCTTAAGTTTATCTGGCACATGCATCAACGTTGCGATTTGCGCTTACCAAATACGGATTTTTAATAAATCGCTATTTGGTAATTGCAAATGCCTATGCATGTAGGAATCACAAAAATGTTGCGATTCCTAAACATTAGCTAATAGCTATTCAGTAATTGCGAATCGCTATTAGCTAATATGACTCCATTCATTCCTATGGGCCTAAAGGCCTAATGGCCCATAGGAATGAATGGGGATGCATTCACAAATTGTGATTACCAACTTGGTAATCGCAATTTGCAAATGCAAAATCAAGGGTGCCGGGGGCCTTAGGCCCCCCCACCAAAAAAAGGTAAGTGTGCACATGCCCTAAGGGCATGTGTGCGCTGCACGGCACTTTGAAAAATGCATTTTTGTGCATTTTTCAAAGCATGCACAAATTACCATCAACTTGAAGCTGATGTTAATTAGCGTTTCCTAAATGCACAGTTTGCATTTAGGAAAGGCTACATGCATCGCCATTAGGGAATCACAAATTGAGATTGCCTAAATGCATTCGCAATTTAGGTAATCGCACAAAATTGCAATGACCTAATTTGCAAATGCAAAGCCTTTCATTCATCAGAAATGGCCTTTTTACGTTCTCAAACCGGCTGATTCTGCGAATCGGCCCATTTGTGAAGGCAAAAGTGCTTAATGCATGTGGCCCTATGTCTCAAATAAACTGCGACTGGATCGATAGCTTAAAATAAGTGACATGAATGTCCCTGGAAATAAAAGTTCCCTGCAACCTCTGGCTTTCTAAGGACGTCCTTTTTTCAGTAAAGGAGCAGAACTTTGCCAGAACATCACGGTTCTTTTTTATCATATATCATGCACTCAGATTCACACTATGGACCTCGTCCAGCACAGTCGTCTTATGGCTGTCCATCAGGAGACTCAAGAGCATGCCTAGCATAGATGCTTTCAGGTCTGGGCACACTACCCCTCTGCTAGGCTCGGGGTCCTCACATTTTCCTTTTGTGATTGATTCTCTAGTTCCTCATACCTAAGGAAGGCCACTTGAGTAGTATTCCTCAGCATTAGCATTTCATTTGACAACCTGGATGCACACTCTCTGTTTCTCACTTCTTTATTTTCCAAGTCAGCTACTTTTTTGCCTTGATTTTCCACATCCTTTCTCAGGGTTTCAATTTTGAGGGCCATATCATTGCCAAATTCTTGAAGGCCCCTTGCAAGATCATTCCTCAGGACCTTTGTCAGCTGTCTTGAAACTGGATAGGTGGTTGATGACCTTCGCCTTCAATAATGCTATAACTGACCTGCCAGAGAGAGACAATATGGAAAACCCAGTCATACCTAGTTTCTATGTCATGAAAAGCTATGTCATAAGGTCATAAGGGGGACGTCTGGTCTGCAAATAAATTAATTGTAATGTTACTGGCCACACACTTTACTGACAACCTTGTGAAGTACTCAAAGTGCAGATCACCAAGTGTAGGCCTTCAGTCCCCAGAGGGTCCAACACAGTGAGGGCCCAGATCACTCTTCAAACCGTCATTGGGCAATGACCAGCATCCAGCAGCTTCTCCTGCCCCACTCAGGTCCCTCAGTTACTGCATAACCTCAAAGGACCAGATATTTCAGGACACTCAAAGATGCACCTCAGATCTCCTCCTACTAAGTGGAGGCCGGACAGGTGACATATCTAAATGCAGCAATAAGGAGGTGGAGGGTGTCTTCTTCGCAGCTGCTCTTCTCAACCATTTCTCATCTCTCTGCGGCCACGACTCGACCGAGTGCAAAAACTATTTCTCTGCTGCGGCCTCCTCTCAATGGTCCTGGGGGTGTATGCCTGCTGCTTTCATCTATAATTTTTCAGTAAGTGTCTCTAATTTTAACTGCCTGAATTGACTAATATAAGAAACAATATCTTTCTATCTTTCTAGAAATGTTAATAGGCCCGCATAAGTAGTTATTAGTTTCTCCCTCCTCCAAAAAAAAGCCTTGTGCTGCATCAAAAATGGCCTCATATTGCTGTTACCGAGGGCTTTGGTTCACAACTTATGGGGTTGCCTTAGTTAAAGCATCTTTAGAAAAATATGTCAGAACAAATTCTGCTTTTGGCTGAATCTGTAGAGTAGATTGAGCTAAAAAAATGCTTGAATCATTAAAATTTGTGGATCCATTGAAATGTTTTGGGGCATTGCTAAAACAGGTCCTGAACAATACGATCCTGTTGTAATATGACTCTGTGTTGATTTGTTCAAGGCATTAACACCTTTTGCAATGGAAGCAGTTACAGTAACTCCCCGAATTGTTCATTGCAATTGATTTAAATGATCGAAAAGGCATGTCGCTCATTTCAAGCTTGTTTCGAGTCTTCTTGAATGTAGGTGATGGCTTTGACCATTGCTTAGACTGAATTAGGTTCCAAACTAATGCCAAGATTTGTGGATAAGACCTGGCAAACTTCCACAAACTGCAAAACCTGGCGAAATGTGACAAAGAGCCAAGCCACTCCCTTTTTTCGGGTAGCATGTTCTCTTAAATAAAAAATGACGGCCCACAATGGTATTCATTAGGGGAAAAGGGTTGCAAGAAAGAGAAAGATATACAGCAATTTCCTCCAATGATAATCTCTTACACCTCAGAAAGACACGCAGGTGTGAAGAGAGATCTGAAGAGGGATGTTAGCTCGCTTGAAGTATATGTATATACTAGCAGGAGTATCTACAGGAAAAAAATACAAAGGACTATTTTTTCTACCTGTTACTATATCTGCTATGTAGGTTACTGGTAGTATAAATAGTAAGTATGGCATCTCTTTTAATAACCCCATTTTTATTGGGTTTGATATCACGAGGCATCATCCACCAATAAACAAATAGCGGCGATCACATTTGTGTCAGAACAAATGATAGAACAATCACAATCCTGGATGGAGAGCAACATTCTCATCCCAGGGGTATCCCATAATACGCCCACCAACCACCTACCGTGTCATGTTTTTTTTTTTTTGTTTTTTTTTTTAAACTTTATTGACAGGTAGGAGTAATAAACAGACAGTATCATACATGCATACGTTAGTGGTTACATTTTGTGTATTTACGTTTCGTAAGTGGCAGGGATCACGGTATTCTGATGTTCTGTGACGTACTAAACCCCGGAAGATTCATAAATGCAGTACATGTGTTCCAAACGCTTGAACTGTAATCTGTGATTGCTCCCCCCTAGGTATTCATTCAATCGTGAAATTGCTTTCATAGTACAGAAATAATCAACAACCCATTCCCCCCCAAACATGTGTCATCCTCACCAGAGTGCTTCCACTCATTTCCTCAGCCAGCAAGATCCTCAGTGTGGTCAACGTTACACAGCCAGGTCAGTTAAAGAAACAATGTACTTATGTACCGCTGAGGTGAGTACCTTCTTGTAGTTTCGTTACTCCACCTCCCCCTCCGAGTCTGGGCCGTCCCCTTCTGGCAAAGGGTCGCAGATTCCTCCTCTGTAGTCATTCCATGCCGCCCATACCTTGTTCCATTTGCGAGGTGCCGCACGGAGGACGTACACTGCCCTTTCAGTCACCATCAGGATGTCCATGTTCTTAACCCACCTACTCGTGGTGGGTAGATCCGGTGCGCCCCATTTCTGCGCTATATCTCGCTTGGCCACGGTCATGGCCAAAGTTGCCCAAATCTGTTCGTACCTACCCAGGTCATTGGGGTCCCAGATGTTCAAGAGGTATTTGCGCGGTTCAGGCAGTACAGAAATTGTAAGGGCCTGGGAGATCGTGCGCATTATCTGCCTCCAGAATTCCTGTATCTGTGGGCATTCCCATAGTGTATGAAATAGTGATCCCTCTTCCCCGCATCCCCTCAAACAAAATGGATGTGGCGCTCTCTGTATTTTATGCAGCAGTGTCCTGGTGTAGTAGATGCGGTGTAAGATTTTAAGTTGCACCAGTCTGAACCTACACGAGATGCCAACCTCTCTTGGAGAGGCCAGTGCCTCATTCCATTCAAATTCATCTGCCTCACCTACATCCCCTTCCCACTTGTCTTTGAGTTTCAGTGTGGGGTCTTTGAGATTATTGATTAGTTTTTTATACGTGAGTGAGGTTGCGCTTTGGACCATGAATTCTGTTAGTAATCTATCCTCTAGTGGAGAGGAGTCCGGCAAAGGGGTACCTGCAGGAATCGCCTTGAGTAATGCGTGTCTTATTTGCACATACCTGAATGTTTCTGTGGGGCCTAGGCCGTACTGTTGCTGTAGGTGTGGAAGTGGTATGACTGTGTCATCCTCCCAGAGGTCCCCCACCGTAGAGATTCCTATGGCATCCCACCGCTCAAATCCCTTACAGCCTCTGAGGTTTCCCAACGCCTTCGTTCCCCACAATGGTGTCATTTTGGTGATCCTACCAGCCCATCCCAGTCTGGCCTGCGCCATGTGCCATAGGGCCGCTGTGTGCCGCGTCGGACCGATCAGACCCTTGAGTTGCGATTTGTTGTAAAGCACTGACAGCATATAGTCCGTACCGAGCTGTGACCAGTCTGCCCTGAAGGCCGGGTCTATTCTCGGGGCGTGGATCCAAGAATTTATTACTTTGAGCTGGGCCGCCCAGTAATACAGCTGGATGTTAGGTAGTGCTATTCCCCCTTCATACCAGCTTCTGACCAGCTTGTCGTATGCTATACGCGCCGGGCCAGTGCCCCAGAGCAAGGTGGAGACCAGCGCTTCGATCTGCTTGAAGTATCGCGGCGGTACTAGGTGCGGGGTATTTTCGAGGACATAGAGGAGCCTTGGGAGTGCCATCATTTTGTATAGTGCTGCCCTGCCCAGTAGGGTCAGGGGCAGTGCCGCCCAGTGTTTAACATCGGCTCGCAGGCGTTCGATAGGTGGTTTTAAGTTACAAGCGAAAAAGTTCGCCTCCTCTCTCGTGATGACAATACCTAGGTATTTGAATGAAACTGTTGCTGCAATCAGAGGACAGTCAACCTGCAACCTTGGTGCCGGGCCTTTTAATGTATACACGACCGATTTTGACCAGTTTAGGGTGTAGCCTGACGAGTGCCCGTGGGCGTTACAGAGTTCTAGCAGGGCGGGGACCCCGTCGTCAGGTGCCGTCATGTAGATGAGCATGTCGTCGGCGTATAGTGAGATTTTGTCCTCCCATCCTTCCTCCCATTTAATGCCCGCAAATAAGGGTGTGGTCCTAATCTGAATGGCCAGGGGCTCCAGCACTAGCGCAAAGAGCAAGGGGGATAAGGGGCAACCCTGTCTAGTTCCCCTACCTAATTGGAACCTCGGCGATATGTGGCCATTTGCCACTACTTGCGCGACTGGCTTCGTATAGAGCAGTCTTACCCATGCAATATATTTCGGCCCAAATCCCATACGTTCGAGTACCATGAAGAGATATTCCCATTCAACGAGGTCGAACGCCATCTTAGCGTCAAGGGAAAGAATTACAGCCCGCTCTGCGAGTAGGTGCGCACGGGCCATTACACTATGCACTCTCCGTAGATTCAGCGCTGTACTCCGGTGAGGCATAAAGCCTGACTGGTCAGGGTGGATCAATGTACTGAGGTGTGGCATTAAGCGGTTGGCCAGAAGCTTAGCCAGTATCTTGGCCTCGATATTGAGCAATGATATCGGGCGATACGAGGTACATTCAGTCGGAGGTTTCCCTGGTTTGGGTATCGCCACAATCGTGGCCGTGCGTTGATCCAGTGGCAATTCTGCTTTGTCCCTGCTTTCCAAATACATGGCCAGCAGTGGGGTACTGAGTTCCGGAGCCATGGATTTGTACCATTCCACGGGTATTCCATTTGGACCCAGGGCTTTTCCAGACTGTAATGCCTGGATTGCTAGCTGTATTTCCTCTACCGTTGGGTCGACCTCTAGGGCTTCCATATCCGCCTGCGTGATGCATGGGACGGCTATGTCCGCTAGCGTCGCTGCTGCCATATGTCGTGTGACAACCCTGTCTGGGGTGTATATTTTCTGATAGTGCTGCGCCAGGGCATGAACTATGTCTTCAGGGTGCGTCAAGGTCTGGCCGTTCTCCGTGCGCAATCTCTGAATACCTTTCATTCCACCTCCCCTCCTATCTAACCATGCCAGCATTTTCCACGCTTTGTCCCCCACATCGTATATTTTGTGTGCTGTGTTTGCGATGTACCCTTTCTCTGTCGTTGTAAGGTGAGCCTGGTATTGCTGTTGCCGAATCATGAGGGTGTGTGTCGTGGATGGGGAGGGGTTTGCCATGTGTGCAGTGTTGGCTTTGCTGAGTGCCAGTTCTAATGCTGTGAGTTCCTTCCGGGAGTCCCGCTTGTGCCCCGTTATGGCTGCAATGGCCGCCCCCCGGAGGACTGTTTTGTACGCTTCCCACAATATTGACGGGGACGCTACCGTCCCTGTGTTCTCATCAAAATACTGTGTCGTGGCCAATGCAAGTTTCTTCCGAATCTTCGGGAGTTTTAAGAAGTTAGGGTAAATCGGGTAGATCCTAGCACCTTTTTTCCCCCCGGTGGTAAGAGACAGAGCAATCGGAGAGTGGTCAGAGATGCCCCTGGGCAGGATGTCAACTGCTTCTACCATTCCCAGCCCCAACCCCAGGGCCAGAAAGTAGTCTATACGGGACAGGCTATTATGTACCGCTGAGTAGTAAGTGTACTGGCTATCCTTGGTATGCAGATGTCGCCAGATATCTACCAGGCCCAGGGCTTCCACAAAATCTGAGAGTGATGCGCTTCCCCGTGGCCGGGTCCTAGAGGGAAAGGTGTCCATAAGTGGATCCATAATGGCATTGAAGTCCCCCCCGATAATCGTGTCCCCTTCAGGGAGGTTGAGGAGAAATTTGCTTAGGGCCGGCAGGGCCACGGATTGCAACGCTGGGGGGATGTATACTGATACTATATTAAGAGATCTGCCCTCCCACTGGCCATGCAATGCCGCAAAGCGGCCTTGGTCATCCGCCTCGCGATGTGTTATGATAAAGGGAGATGTTTTTTTTTACCAGTATTCCCGTCCCCCTGGAGCCGGTGGTGAATTCCGCATGGATCGCCATTGTGTAGCCGTGCCTATCAAGTGCCTTGCAGGTGGACCCCGCGAGATGAGTTTCTTGCAATAGGACCAGGTCTGGGCTCTGTCGCTTTATGGCTTGCAGTACCAAGCCTCTTTTTATTTTGTCTCCCAGGCCTCTGACATTCCAGGTGAGCATCCGTAATGGGGGAACCCCCATCGTCGTTACAGGGGAGCCCTCAGCGGGCAAGTCATGAAGCGGCCTGGCCATTGAGTTGACGCGGGAGTGTCGCATGTAGTGTGCCCATAGGGCAGGCACAAGTATTGTTTCGCGCCACACTATGTAGGAAGCTGGCGACATTCGAGGTGGTAGAAAAGTGTGCACGCTGAGTGATGACAACTAACAAGAACATGAAATCTAACAAAACTTTAACAATCCCATCCCCCCTCCCTGCTACCCTGCTCCACGGACAGACCCCCGCCCGTTTCCCCAACTTTGCAGAGTGCTTCAGTCCTTCCCCAACTATCTTACTTGCTCGTGGGGTCGGTGAGTCTCCCACGGGCACTGCCTGTGCCCACCCTACTCAGCCACGCCAGGCCCAAGGCTCTCCGCGGCACACTCAGTCCCAAATTAGTTCAGTCCGGATTCAGACCGGTGCCAATTGTCCAGAGTCCAGCGGGTCTCTCTCAAGATCTGATTCCGTTTCTTCCGCTCCCTCCTGACGGGGCGATTGAGAGACCTGGTTGTTCATCGAGTCACCGGCACGTTGCGACGGCCGGTCCCGCTGTGAGCGGTGTCGCCGTCCTGCTGGCCTCCAGCCCTCCAGCCATTCCTGCGCCACCTCCGGCGTGTCAAAAAACCATGTCTTTCCCTCGGCCACAATTCGTAATTTAGCTGGAAATAGCATGGAGTACGGCAATTCTCTATCTCGTAGCGCCTTTTTCACCTCCGTGAACGATTTACGACGCCTGGCCACCTCCGCTGTGTAGTCCGGGAAGAAAGCTAGAGTTGCATTTTGGATCTTCACCGGTGGTGAGGTTCGCGCCGCCTGCAGGATCGCGTCCCTGTCACGGAAGTTAAAAAGCCTCGCCAGCACCGGCCTCGGCGCCGCGCCCGTCTTGGGCGGACCTCCTGGAACTCTGTGCGCCCTCTCTACCGAAAAGAAGTGGGACATGCCTTTGGGCTGCAGTTTGTTCTTTATAAGATCCTCCACGTAGAGGTCCATGGCCCCTTTTCCTTCCGTTTCTGGAATTCCAAGGATGCGCACGTTGTTGCGCCGCGAGCGCCCTTCTTGGTCGTCCAGCTTATCGTGCAGGAGCTTGGTGACTTTCTGCATGCGCTCCATGGCCACTTGCAGGTCCGACGTGTCTTCCACGAGCGATTTCGTGACCACCTCCACCTGCGACACCCGTTCCGCCATTTTGTGAAAGTCTGCCCGCAATAGCGAGACCTCGGAGGAGATGGCGCCCACTGTTGTTTTAACCTCTGAGAGGGTTCTCATAATGTCTTCCAGCGTGATTTTTTTGGTTCCTTCAGCGTCATGGGTGTTACCCGTGGAGTTGCGCCCCGTACTGTGTGGCTGATTTTGCTGTCCATAGGCAAATTTGTCCAGCTTGGCCTGCGTGGACCCGCTTCTAGTTCCTTTTCCCGCCATGATTCTGGGGCTCGCGGAATCTGTAGCCTTGTCCCAGGGAGTCGCGAACAGCGCTCCGACCTGTCGCGCAGTTCCTAGTTACCAACCAGGGAGCAGTAGGCCGGCACTCGTTAGTGGAGTATCACGTTCCCCACCTCTATTCTATAAGCCTGACCTGCCGTGGTAGTGCTGTCGGGCAGAGCCTGCGGTCACTGCGCGCGCTTCTGTGCGTTTCACCGTGGGTCGCGTCTCGTGGTTTGCGTGTTATGCCCCTCAATAGACCCCGCTCGCGCAGGGCCAGTCTCGGTGGCCCCCAGGTGGGCTCCCTTGGGCAGGACCTCCTCGCGTCTGTAGTCCTGATGGCAGAGGGCCCGGTTCTCGGCGGCCACACCCCCGCCTATGGGCCAGGCAGGCAACAGGCTCTCCCGCCTGGTAGATAGGATCCGTGTCCCCCCCTGCACCTGGTTGCAGCGTCCGGGATAGTATGCGGGCCCCGAGCCTCCTCTGTGGGTCCCCGTGTGCTTCACCACCTGCACTATGTGTCCTCGTCCCCCGGGGGCACCAATGCTCCTTACTGTTGATCGGGGCCGCCGCCGCCGACACCTTGATCCTGCGGGCCGCTGAGGCGCGAAGGTCTCCGTCGCCGTCTCGTGCCACACGCCAGGCCTCCCGGGGGGGGGGGGGGAAGGTGAGGATTCGGCGCGCTCCAGGCTCCGCTGCTGTTGCCGGCCCTGCACAGGTGACGTGCCGATGCCTGTGTGGACTTCGTGGGGTTCTGCCACCAGCCCACAGCCCTTGGTGATGTTCCGTTTTTCGGGGCAGGGGCCGGGACGTGTCCGCCCCCTCCAGGCCGGCTCGGTCTCACTTCCGCCGGGCCAGCGCACCACGCAAGGCCGGTGCTGTCCCTCCGCCGCGAGGCCCAGAAATAGTCGCGCAGAGTGTGGCAGGCTCCGGTCTTCCGATTCACTGGAAAGTTGGACCGGTGACACCGCTTCGTGTCCGGACCTGATCGCCGCCGCTTCAGGCGAGCAAGATAGCGGATAACTGTGTCGGATTTATGAAAAGGCCACAGTGCCTGCAGGAGCTCTCACGTTAGGCTGCCTCCATGCTTGGCTGCTAGCCACGCCCCCACCGTGTCATGTTTTGGTGGCAGCCTTTTTCCTCATAAACTCTTTTTTCTTGGCATTCACACCAGTCTACTGCATTCTTCCAGAGTTCGGGCGATGTCCCTCTTAGCCCCTAAAGAGGCCACTCCTACGAAGATCCTTTCAGCTATTGACTCTCCAGGTTCCTCCAGGAGACCCAGCAGGGCCATCCGGGGACTTGGGTCTATGCGGCGACTCAACACCTCAGAGATCTCCCCTCCCACCCCGTTCCAGAAAGATGACAGGGCCAATCAGGACCAGACCAGACCACATGAAAGAAGTCAGCAGCAGGGAAGGAACACCTTGTGCATGTGGTCTGCCTCACAAGGACCATCCGCTGCAGCCACTGGGGGGTGGGTGGCGACAGATATGTTGTGTGGAGAACATGTATTTAAATCATCTGAAAAAATGCGAGGAGAACACCAATTTCTTTGGGGTCAAGCATGCCTCCCTCCAAGCATCTGCATCCAACTCACCTACCCAACCCTCCCACCTACGTCTGAGAAGAAGGAACTGATCTGGTGCATTGATCAGCAAGGAGTGATAGATCCCTGATGGTAAACAGATAAAATATCGACAAAAAAATATCGAATGGACATAATATCGAGTCCAAAATATAGGCTGGACAAAAAATCGAATGGACAGAATATAGACATCAAAAATATCGTTTTGAAGGTAAGTAATGTAATATCGAATTTTAAAATATAGATAGTCAAAATATCGAAGTACATAATATAGGTTAATAAAAATATCGAAAATGTAATAATATCGAATTTTTTATAGTGTATTTTATGTGTTAAAAGTGTTTATTTATGCTATAATGTAATTTAATTAATGAATTTAATGTTATTTAAATTTTGCGTAATTTAATTCTGTAGCGGGTTGTGGGTTTATAGGGGAATAGGGTGGGAAGTAATTTAATTATAATTAATTAAATATGTAAATTTATTTATTGGTATTTGTTTATAATTAATTGTTAATTCATTTTTATTTTGTAATTAATTAAATGTTAATTGCCAATTAATTTTATTTAATTGATTAATTGATAATTATGTTAATTTAACTAATTTATTTTCTGTAGCGGGTTGTGGGTTTATAGGGGAATAGGGTGGTAAGTAATTAAATTATAACTAATTACATATGTTAATTTTTGGGGGTATTTATTAGATTTTAATTCTTAAGTAACTTTTTAATTACTAATTAATTAATTGTTAATTTGTGATTAATTAGTATCAATAGATAACTAATTGTAATGATTAATTTAAATTAGTATTTGTAATTAATTAATTATTATATTATATTACATTTGTAATTACTTTTAATTCTTTTTTTATACATATTAATATATATATTTTTTTAAATAATATATGAAGTATCTACTTTCCCTACTGTTGCACTCTCTGGAGTGGAAATAGTAATTTTTACCCCTAAGCTATCCAACGCTTTCCTACTGTTGCACTCTCTGGAGTGGGAATATTAATTTTTACCCCTACTCTATCCAACGCTTTCCCTACTGTTGCACTCTCTGGAGTGGGAGTAGTAATTTTTACCCCTACGCTATCCAACCCTTTCCCTACTGTTGCACTCTCTGGAGTGGGAATAGTAATTTGTACCCCTAAGCTATCCAACGCTTTCCCTACTGTTGCACTCTCTGGAGTGGGAATAGTAATTTTTACCCCTACGCTATCCAACGCTTTCCCTACTGTTGCACTCTCTGGAGTGGGAATAGTAATTTTTACCCCTACGCTATCCAACCCTTTCCCTACTGTTGCACTCTCTGGAGTGGGAATAGTAATTTTTACACCTACGCTATCCAACCCTTTCCCTACTGTTGCACTCTCTGGAGTGGCAATAGTCATTTTTACCCCTAAGCTATCCAACAATTTCCCTACTGTTGAACTCTCTGGAGTGGGAATAGTAATTTTTACCCCTACGCTATCCAACACTTTCCCTACTGTTGCACTCTCTGGAATGGGAATAGTAATTTTTACCCCTACGCTATCCAACTCTTTCCCTACTGGTTCACTCTCTGGAGTGGGAATAGTATTTTTTACCCCTACGCTATCCAACTCTTTCCCTACTGTTGCACTCTCTGGAGTGGGAAGAGTAATTTTTACCCCTACGCTATCCAACGCTTTCCCTACTGTTGCACTCTCTGGAGTGGGAATAGTAATTTTTATCCCTACGCTATCCATCGCTTTCCCTACTGTTGCACTCTCTGGAGTGGGAATAGTAATTTTTACCCCTACGCTATCCAACCCTTTCCCTACTGTTGCACTCTCTGGAGTGAGAATAGCAATTTTCACCTCTACGCTATCCAACGCCTTACCTACTGTTGCACTTTCTGGAGTGTGATTAGTAATTTTTACCCCTACGCTATCCAACGCTTTCACTACTGTTGCACTCTTTGGAGTGGGAATAGTCATTTTTAACCCTACGCTATCCAACGCTTTCCCTACTGTTGCACTCTCTGGAGTGGGAATAGTAATTTTTACCCCTACGCTATCCAACGCTTTCCCTACTGTTGCACTCTCTGGAGTGGGAATAGTAATTTTTACCTCTACGCTATCCAACGCCTTACCTACTGTTGCACTCTCTGGAGTGGGAATAGTAATTTTTACACTTCCGCTATCATACGGTAGTAATTTTGGATATTTTTTAATTATATTATGTTACTATATATATACATATGTTTTCTGGACTCACAGATGACCAGTTGGACCAACTGACATCAGTGAATAACCTAACTCTAACAAATGATAGGCGTAGAGTTCGCTGGACCAAACTCTTAGATAATCTTGCCCACATCTCGGAGCTCTACGAGAGGATACTCCCCACATTAGAATCCGTGGGGACTATTATAAATTATCCCCCCTCAGAAGATCTCTTCCGGAAGTTGGGCAATCTTCATAAGGATTTGGTGGGAACTCTTGCGGAGCTCCTGAACCCAGTTGTGGGGAAAGGGTCCCGCAGGGTACAAAGGCAGTCATGGTATAATTCAGCTTGTAGGGAGGCAAAGGGCAACCTGATTGCTGTATTGAAGCACTCCAGGGACCCAGGGGCAATTAGGTCAAGGAGGGCGGAGCTAAAGCAAGCCATTCACAACGCAAAGGTGGCATGGGACCATACAAATTGGGAAAACATGCTGATCATCCTCCAGACAAGAGATACTCGTAAGTTCTGGCAAATTGTGAAAACAGGTTCATCAGAGCCGACTCAAGCAGTTGAGGCCAATATTGCGGCTGTGGCCTGGGAGGACCATTTCCGCTGCCTTTATGAAGAGGTTGCCCCGGGTCTGCCCACGCAGCATGCCTGCGTACCACTGGAACATCCTCTGTAGCCGGGTGGTCCAACTGTCCTTTCCTTAAACGTGGAAGATGCTGACTCCTTGCAGTTCTCTTTAGGTGAGGTTATTGCTGCAATATCTAAACAGCCGTCAGGGAAAGCCCCCAGATTAGACAAAATCCCGGGTGATTTATTTAAACATCAACCCATGATCTGGGCTCCATATCTGTTAATGGTTTTTAATGCAATTCTTGCAGGAATGGCGGTCCCTAATACTTGGCTGGGAGCAGAGATTGTACCAATCTTCAAGAAGGGCTCTCCTCTGCTCCCAGCCAACTATAGGCCAATCAGCCTCATTGACGTTTCGCAAAAACTTTTTGCGAGGCTGATTCTTGACCGCCTCCAGGATTGGATGACAGACCACTCAGTCCTGAGTACATTCCAGGCGGGTTTTAGGAGCAAGGTCTCAACTACGGATCAACTCTTCCGGTTGGCCCTTATTTTCTGGAAGACTGTGAGGGTGGAGGGGGGCACCTTATATACCGTCTTTGTTGATCTCAGAGCGGCATTTGATCTCGTTCCGCGGAGTAAACTATGGACGGTATTGGCTAAACTCGGGCTCCCCCACGCACTCTTAGATGTTATTATTCGCCTACACACTCCAAATTATGCACAGGTAAGGTGTGGGAGGTCGGGCTGTCTCTCCAATAGATTCCCCGTTGGCAGAGGGGTAAGGCAGGGCTGCGTCCTTGCGCCGACTCTGTTTTGCCTCTTTGTCAATGGGGTAATCGATTTTTTAAATAATGTCAACAACACAGATGCACCGCGGCTTGGTGGCACTAGGTTGCCCGCGATCATGTTCGCGGATGATACCCTACTGCTTTCAAAATCCCCCATGGGGATCCAGCGTATTTTGGAGGGGTTTGAGGCATTCTGTCAAGAGCATGGGCTCGAAATAAATGCCACAAAAACTAAGTTTATGATTTTCAACCCCCCCAAAAATACACGCCCCAATCCGTCCATAGGCCCTATCAAACTAGAAAGAGTCTATACTTTTGAGTATTTGGGCGTGACCATTAATGACAAACTAGAATGGGGCGATCACCAGGTCAAGTCACAGCTTAGACTGGCGCAATTAACAGGGGGTATCATTAGGCTAGCAAACTCCAACAGATCATCCATCAGGCCGCTAGCCCCCCCCCTGGAGATTTATAGACTCCAGGCCAGAGGAGCGATCCTCCATGGTAGTGAACTCTGGGGGTATGCTTGTAAAAAAGATTTGGTCACCTTAGAAAATAAATTTCTCAGGCAACTATTAAAGTTACCGACAAGCACTCTGCTCCTGCCACTAAGGCTGGATTTGGGTATAAAACCCTTGGATCAAGTGGTGGGTGTGAAACCTTTAACCTTTTGGAGAAGACTTTGGTCCACCCCTGACCTAGCCAACTATAGGCAGGAATTGCAGGGAATTCTTGCTCTACCGGCTGTAGAGAATATCCCATGGTTCAAATATATTAAATCTGAATTTGACCGGTTGGGTCTTCCATCCCTGTGGAACGATCCTCTAGTCGCCTGCCAGGGTATGCCCCGCAAACATCTTGTGGCAACTTATTATGCATGTAATTTGGCATCCCACATACAGGGCACACGCCCGGACTCATTGGCTAATACATTTCTTGTGGTAAAGGATTCTTATAGGTTCGAGCCAGTCCTTGATGACATCTTCCCAAATCTGGCCCGGAAGCTATTCCTCCAATGGCGTTATAGTACTCTCCCGCTAAGAGCATTTACGAGTAAATGGAAACAGTCAACCCCGGAGAACTGCCCGGGCTGCACTTGTAGGCTGGAAGAGGAACTCCATCTAGTCTTCTTCTGTCCTGCCTACACCGCTGCCAGAAGATCTTGGGTAATTCCTTTATGTAAGAACCTAGGGTTTCGCAGATGCTCTGAGGCTTTCCGAATCCTTAAAACTGACTTGACCAAAGTAACTGTGTTTGTAATGGCCACATTTTTAGAGGCAGTTTGGCACAAGAGACTCCGCCTAATTTCTAGGGCACTCTAATTTCTGTCCGTGCTTGTGTCATTTAAGCTGAGAATTATGACACTTTATGTAAGAGCTCAGTTTTATGTCATATTGTTTTAATGTGTTTTAGCATTATTTTAGTATTCATGATAGACTGTTTTTGTATCTAGTATCATTCTAGCATTAAGCACTGATCTTGTATTGCTTTCCCGAATATGCGATGGCTTTTTTGTGTATCTCTTCTTGGTTTGCTATGAGTTAAAAGTATGTTGCTTCTTGCATCAATTTTATTGTATCTTTTATGGCAGATTGCCGAAATAAAGATTAATGAAAGAAAGTTTTAACAAATATGATTGTAATTTAAGTAATCTTAAGTATATTTTAGTAATCAATTTGTAATATTAATTAAATTTAACATTGTTTTTAATAAAGTCGATATTTTTGTAAACTATATTTTTGTAAACGATATTTTTTACTCGATATTTTTGTACTTACCTGTTTGTAGATACAAAGTCGATATTCTGTCTGTCGATATTTTGTCGCCGATATTTTTGGTAGTCGATATTATGTCCCTCGATATTATGTCAGTGATCCATCACTGATATGGCTCCCTTGCTCATCCGTCCCATCATTAGCCTGGCTTTGACAGGACTACATTTGGGGATCTGGCCATCTACTGGGAGGTGGACCAGCAAAGAATAGCGCAGCTGTAAATACTGAAAGAACTGTGTGCGGGAGAGGCTATATTGATCTTGCATTTCCTGAAAGTGTGTGACCTATATATTGTCCCATAAGTATGAAATCTCTTACCTGCTTCTTTTTTTTGTAGCAGGCACAAGAGGACCCTGAGCAAGACAGGAGGAAGTCAGACAAGGCGGTTCAGAGCATAATAGAGACATGATTTTTTTGGATTGAGGTTATGTTTATTTGATCGTTTTTTTAGGGGGGTTGTATGTTTTTTAGGGGGTGCTTTCATTTTTTGTAATAGACGCTTGTCCTAAACCGTCAGTAATAATCAGTGTTTCATTAATGGAACTTTCTGTTGAGTTCCTCCATCTTCTCAGTGTCATTGTAAATGTTGGGCTGAGTATGATTCACCCCTTAATTTTGGAATGTGACTCAAGCCACACCTAGGCATAATTTTTTATGATTCGTACTTAGTAGCTCACTATGTACAGGCAAAGACCATGCACAGTGGGGTTAGAGGCAGTGGAATACACTGTAATTATTTTATATAAGCACATATGTTTATGTAAGTTATGCTTTAGATAGTATATACCATTTGGGACTTGTTTACATGTTACAAAGGCTATATTATTTTGTAGACTAAATTGAACAGCAGCATGGTGAAGGATGTCATCAGTGATGCTCAATTTAGTGCTATAATTGGAGTATATACAAATACACATATGATTGTGATTGTGTCTCGTATTATGGTAATCTAACCAAATCCATAACTGTGGCAAATGGTGATTACACACGACTGTAATCAATTGTAATTTTGTGGTTATGTGTATGTTGCCTAGTATAAAGAAAATATATATAAGAAGATAAACAGTGAATACAAGAATAAAACTTGTTTTTGATACAGACAGCTATTTGTATTGGTTGACTGTCTCCTGCTCAATGAAAAATGTTGATCACGAATGTGACATTTTTGTGAATGATTACATTGAACAAAATGATTCCTGGAGGGACATCTGATGTTTGTTATTGGCCTATAGACAGGCCCAGCACCCAACTACCCAAGGGCGGTCAAGAGCCTATTGCTGGCCAATTGCTAGCCAGATCCAGTCCTTGGCCAGCAACCAATAACCAAAGACCCTGCTATTTTTTTCCAACTACTACCGCTAAATTACATGGGACTACACTGATCCACACAGTAGTGCTGGAGTACTGCGGCTAGAATAACATATTTTTAATTTAACACCATGGGTTTTTCTTTTGGGCCCCTTCCATCCTTAAAAGGGCCAGGGGTTCAAGGTGCCCCTACCCTATCTCCTTTATTCCTTATTAATATTTGTTTTCCCCAGTCATAAAACAGCAGCTACAGCTTTCTCTTCAAATTGCAGCCTGTCAATCAGTTCACGTTTTGACCTTGTGGTACTGCAATAGTAGTAGAAGTACTGCATGTCTAGATATCTATAAATATCTATACATTTTCAACCTTAATTTCTCAAAAACCACTGAGCAGCTTTATACCACATCATAAAAAGCACACATTTTTTTTATCGAAATCTAGCTTGCTGGAAATTGGCTGTAAATCTGTTGAGCTATTTCGGCTGTAGCTGAGTCTAAAGTTCCTATGGGAAACTGTATGGGAAAAACGCATTTTGGGGTTCCTCTTTTCTCAGCATCCACTTAACGGATCACTCAAAATTTTCCATGAAGGAGCTGAGGTGGATGAACCCTTTTTGGGAAATTTTTGTGATGATTCTTGAAACGGTGACAAAGTTATTAGCAAACCAAAAAAATACATTTCTTATGGAAACCTGGTCCTAACTATAAGTAGACTGACAACTGCCATTGTGAAATTAATATATATTGAGTTTCCTGTATGAGATTAAATCCCCAACCCCCTCCACTTTTTTATATGTGCAAATATTTTAACATATATAGTTTCCAAATAGAAGTGGAGGAGGTGCGCCAGGTGCACACCATTAACGCAAACAGAATTCTCTTAACATTTATAATCAGCTTTTTTATACAGCTCAATCGTTCTCATTTCTGTGGCTTCGGATAAATGGAATGTCAAGGCATCTCTGGAAAGGATTGAAATCTCTCATCTGCCACAGTTAGAGCAAAAACAGCACATTTTCATATTATGATGCCTCATACACATAATTGTTCTTGCATTAAACTTCCCAGTGACTGTACAACATCTTGTAAAGTTCCCAACCTGTCAGCAACATCTGCAGACAGCTTTTGTAGCACACTTGTCTGTTGACTAACTGTTGGGCAGTGGTAATTAAATGTTTACTGTACTTAATTCCACATAAATATGCAATATCAAGTCTGACGAGATAAGCATATTCAAGTATATTCAAAGCATGCAGATGTATATTGAAAATGGTAACTCTATACTTACAAATATATCCTTTGCTGCAGATATTCTAGCTGTCAATAGTTTGGTCACTGTAGGGTTGCATGTCGATGCTCTGACATTCTAGCACGGAGAAATGCGCCTGCCTCAACCCCCCACGTGCATTATTAAATACTAGAAATCATAAACTCAGGCCATTCATAAACTGAGGTCAAAGAACGTTCTCACTCACGCTTGAATTATTGCGCACACATTCTCTCTCTCTCTCTCTCTCTTTCTCTCTCTCTCTCTCTCTCTCTCTCTTACCAATGAAACGTTCCCAGGGTTTCACACCTTCACTTTTGAAAACGCGGCTGCAGTAAAGTGGGTCAATTTTTGTGGACGGCGGTGATAATGTTACAAAACATGCAGTATTCGCGGGCCCGACACGAATTGGAGGGTGGCCAATGGCAAATCTCATGAAATCCGGCTCCCGCCCTGATTACTCGGCTGGATGCTACTGGGGGGGGGGGGGGGGGGGGGGGGGGGGGGGGGGCTGCAGGGAGCCGGCCCCGGGTCAGGCACATGTAAGGATGGAGGGGGCCTTGGAGTGACCTCTTTATACTGCCCGGATGCCCTACAGCTGCAATTTGAAATCGGATTCGTCACCTACAATAAAATGGCAAGATTAATGTTTTAAGCCAGTAAAGCGGTGCAGTACTTTAAGCTTCGCTGACCAGAGAATTAAAGTCCCAGTAGCAGCAGTCTTCATGAGTTTTATTTTGTGCTAGCACATATTCGGTGCACGTTTCTGAATATCACCCAAATTGTTACTGGCCGTATATGTGGAAACATTTCCCAGTCAAACTGTATGCTGTGCACATGTAGTGTGTGTTAGTCTAGTGCTGAATCCAGCATTACTACATGCATTGAGATTTGAGAACTGTCGGGTAGCAGCAGGCGCGCAACGCAATGCCCATAGGGCTCAAAGGGCTTCAGCTACTCCCCCCCCCCCCGTAGTGTGTGTCAGCCCGGACTCACAGACAGTTTTTGGGCTGCTGTGGGCTGGCTGGTCTGGCGTCCGTCTTATTGCAGCCGCACCGAGTACTTCACAGGACTTTACGATAGGCGTTATTGTTTTAAATACAGGTTATGTTAATCAGTTGGAAATTCACTATTGTACATTCTGAAACCTCTATTAGTTAATGCACTGCACCACATCATGGTTGGTGCAGTGGAAAATCTTGACTTGTGTATGTTTAGTCCCACATGGTCCCAGACTGCGACAGAAAACTGCAATGACAAGTCATTATTTTAAACTTGCATTACACACAGCATAAGATAGGCTCCTACAGAATGCGCAAAAAGGTTTAAGATAAAAAGTGTTCCCAAAATATATACATTTTCTAGATTTCAAAGTATTTTATTAATTTTATAAGCAGATACATTAGCATTTCTGTTACAAGGTTAGCCAAACGTAGTTTGTAGAGCAGTGATTACAGGTACTTTGAAATATATGTTTAGCTAATCCCCTCTACCTTGACTTGCTGGAAAATTAGGAAAGGATGATGGAAAGAAAGAAGCAGGAAAGGTACGTGGTGAATGTTTGCATTGTCCAGCATTCTGTCCATCAATTGGTTCTTTTGCAACTGGTTTGAGATGGGACAGGGCCCAGTCTGGGCATCTCTGAAATCTAGGCTGCGCCTGGATGCACTTCCTGACTTCGAAGATGCATTAGGCTGTCTGCAAAGAACATTTATACAATGGCCGCCTTTGAAATAGTGTATAAGTGCACATGTGTAGGGTGCGCTGGTTTACTAATTGAAATTGTAGGTGATGATCTCGACATAACCCAGTAGCATTGGTACTAGAGCATTTCAATCACAGAGAAAGAAATGGGGCACTGTGAGCGAATCGACCCATACCCATGATTATTTTTAGAGCCTTTTGCTCACTGCTGTGAAAGAGGAGTGAGTTTTCAGAACAGGGCTAGAAGCACATGCAGACTGCAGGCTGTAAGTAAGCTTCAAGGACGACGTAAACCCAGGAACCCATTAGAACCGCCATATTTTAATATGACCTTACAGAGCTGCTATACTAGTAATGCTCATAACTGGCACCTCTCAGCAAGTCTGCAAATCTTTTAACAGAACAATGATCCCACTTCTCTGCAGGCATGCATATATTGAGTGGAACAGAGCCTGCTCTGATCAGTAGTAATAATCTTATAATGTATACGTATGTCTATAAAACAATAAATACACACATATGCATTGTTTAAAAGAAAACCATGCCCACCCTCCCGAATCCTATACGTATTCTTTGGCTCAGCCTACACACAGAACCCCATATTAACACCTTATTTAAACAAAGACGCTTATTATCATGGCATCGATCTATGTATAGATTTTTGCCACTTCTGTCGCTCCTCCTTGATAGTCTAACATGGAGGTTAACATATATTCTGAGATAACAAAAATAATGAATATCTCTAGTCTAAACTTGTTTTTTAAAAATTTGCCAGAGCTCAAGCAACATCTAAAAACTCCATATTCGAAATTAATGAGAGCGCCTCATTACGATGATACATATAGTATTTTTTTTAAAGCGGTTCTAAAATCCGGCATCTCATTCTGTGAAAGTGCAAGCAATCAAATGAAATATGAACATTAAAATTATAAGACCATAATCCACAGGTACAATTATTATCTGTATCAAATAGTGCTGAGGATTTTTCGTTCTCTCGAAATCAGAGGTTCAAAGCAACCCAAAATTTTAATAGCGGCATCCATAACTGGGGGATCGGGAAAGCGGTATATATGCGTACATCCTTGCGTAATCCCAAGACTCCCACATATAACTGGCTAAAGATTTAATTGATACATAGAATACATTTGCAAACCTAGACAGGCCTCTTTCAACTCCCCCTTCGATAGGTGAGAGGGCACCATGACCTTAATATTCCCAACCTTCAGTGTTGCAGCAATTATCACAAATCTATTCCTGACCTGCGCCGCCCATTTTAATTGACTCATCAATATTTCACTAGCCCAGAGAACTGAAACCTTTTGAACCATAGCAGACCAAATTGTATCCCAAAGGCGCATAGTAGCTTTATAGGCTAGACAATTCCAAGGCTGTAGGTCCCCTTACAATCTTATCGCTGAGCACATTGTGCTTTTAGGTAACGCCAACAGATTTTTCAAACATTTACCCTCACACTTATCCTAGTTTACATCAGAGCTGAGGGTCAGCAATTCTGCCCCATGTAAGCATTGTGTAGGTGCCGTAGCATTATGAGCAGATAATATATGGGACAAGGAGGGTCGTCCAAACATGGTCCTTTATGCAAGGCCCAATTTAGTTTATTGTTTAACATTATTAACAGATATTTGTAGGAGGTTACCACGTCCACAACCTTGTCCCCCAGGGACCAGTTACACGCTTTAGTCTGTTTCCCAAAATTTATAATTTTTGCTTTCTCCCGATTAATCTTTAATTCAGTAGCCACACAATACGTGTTGAACCTTTCCAGTTTCCTCTGGAGGCCCACCTGGGTCAAATAAAAGATAAAAAAGAGCAGGTGATGGACAGAATGATGAAAAAATCAAACATTAACCCCAGTCACAGATCAGGGTTAAATCCATCGTTTCTTTGCTCACCACGCCATGCCATTGTAGACCCAGCCATATGCAAATCAGTCTTCACCCTGATCCCCATGGAAACAGTCTGGCTCAAACTGCCAGGCCAGGTCCTCTCTGGAGCAGAAACAAGCATCATGGGACCAGTTTAGATGGATTTAACTCAGATATGTGAGTGTTTGAAAAGTTTCAGCATTCAGTCCATCATCTTGTTGTGTTGCTCAAATCAAAAATAGCCAGGTCATCCACGGAAAGGAAGCACAAAATGTATTCCTCTCATTTTCAGCTATAAGGATTTAGTTTTAGTGTCAGAAAGAACCCAAAGCAAATCTGCAACAAAAAATGAAAACAGCATAGGGGCTAGGACACAACCATGTCTCAATCATTTTCCAGCGGGATTCTTTAAGAAAGGGCTCCACTTAAATCTATTTCTGTTTGACCCCAATTTTGTTGGTGCAGTTCCTGCACAATTGCAAGTAGCTACTAGGATATGCCAAGTTTCGAAGCTTATCCCACAAGATACTACGATCCACAAGATGAAAAGCCAAACTAAAATCAACAAAACAAGAAAAAAGATTCCCTGAGGTTTCCCTTCCCCGCGGTAAGGCTGACAGTGGCAGTGTTGGCCGACCCCGCTTTTTGATACCAGGTAAAATCACCGCTCGCTGCATTTCCATTCCGCTGGGGATGTGGGCTGATTAAGCCATACTAACAGCATTTTAAAACGGATTTTAATTGATTTACAAATTGGAAATCTTAATATTGTGTTGTAATTGAATTGAAAACGAATTATATTACACACCTGTATTGTGCTTAAATACGCTCCTCACAGCGCTGCCAGGGGCTTTTAAACGCTAACAAACACTCAGTGCTCTGTCATTTAGCCTGCCCGCCCCGGTCCGACTCGGTAACCAATACCGTTGAGCGGAGGGCGGGACAGGTACGAGCCTGAGCAATACACTTCCTGCTCCCTGCTGTTGACTCGAGCAGTTAGCGCTCTAGCCTTTAGGTCACAGGGGCTACTTAGGCGGCGAGGAGGCGAGGCATCTTGCGGTAAGGCTGACAGTGGCAGTGTTGGCCGACCCCGCTTTTTGATACCAGGTAAAATCACCGCTCGCTGCATTTCCATTCCGCTGGGGATGTGGGCTGATTAAGCCATACTAACAGCATTTTAAAACGGATTTTAATTGATTTACAAATTGGAAATCTTAATATTGTGTTGTAATTGAATTGAAAACGAATTATATTACACACCTGTATTGTGCTTAAATACGCTCCTCACAGCGCTGCCAGGGGCTTTTAAACGCTAACAAACACTCAGTGCTCTGTCATTTAGCCTGCCCGCCCCGGTCCGACTCGGTAACCAATACCGTTGAGCGGAGGGCGGGACAGGTACGAGCCTGAGCAATACACTTCCTGCTGTTGACTCGAGCGGTTAGCGCTCTAGCCTTTAGGTCACAGGGGCTACTTAGGCGGCGAGGAGGCGAGGCATCTTGCGGTAAGGCTGACAGTGGCAGTGTTGGCCGACCCCGCTTTTTGATACCAGGTAAAATCACCGCTCGCTGCATTTCCATTCCGCTGGGGATGTGAGCTGATTAAGCCATACTAACAGCATTTTAAAACGGATTTTAATTGATTTACAAATTGGAAATCTTAATATTGTGTTGTAATTGAATTGAAAACGAATTATATTACACACCTGTATTGTGCCTAAATACGCATCTCACAGCGCTGCCAGGGGCTTTTAAACGCTAACAAACACTCAGTGCTCTGTCATTTAGCCTGCCCGCCCCGGTCCGACTCGGTAACCAATACCGTTGAGCGGAGGGCGGGACAGGTACGAGCCTGAGCAGTACACTTCCTGCTCCCTGCTGTTGACTCGAGCGGTTAGTGCTCTAGCCTTTAGGTCACAGGGGCTACTTAGCCACTCGTCGGACAAAGCGCGCAGCGGTTGCGCGCAGGGGGGGCGCCTTCAGACGCGCTGAAGACAAGCCGAAGACCTGCCCGTCTGCGCCCGTCCGCGCCAGAACGAGCCAGAGGCCATGGCTGATCCTGGTATATTATCCCAAAATCTTACTCCTGGACACATTACATACTCCTCCAAGATATTGCGCAGCTTCAATAATCCACTACCACTACGTGCCGCCTGCATTTGTCAGCTACAGGTTGAGGGTTCCTTCTCATGCCGCTTCTGTCAATCTCAATTCTCTACCGAACTGAATATGTCTCCCAACATATATAACCCCCGCATTATGACAATCACGCCTATGCCAGTTACTGATATCCCCCCGCTGGGGAGAAAAAATATCTTATGTAACGTCAGATCCCTCTCCAAACACACTACGGAGGTTTAGGATACTATTTCTTCTCACCAACCGGAAGTGTGTTATTTGACAGAAACGTGGCTTAAACCACATTGCACTCCGGATATAACTCTTGCTATCCCTTGCAATTATAAAATCCTGAGATTGGACCGCCCGGTGAAAACTGGTGGTGGAATCGCGGTGGTTTACAAAGAGGATTTAAGAGTCACTATTTTAGAGGAACTTAGTTCCGCAGACATTGAAATAATGGTTTTTAAAATCCAGGTATCTCCTAAAGGACATTATAGAGGCGCTCTAGTTTATAGGCCTCCTGGTCCCTACAGGAATTTTACTAACATACTACTCGAACTACTTGCTCCTTATATCATTAATGACAGGGAGTTTATATTAGTTGGAGATTTTAACGTTCACATTGAAAATCCAGACTGTAATGAGGCACAAACGTTACTAACAGATTTATCCTCTCTGGGTTTAACATTGAGAAACAGTGGACCCACTCATCGAGCAGGCCACACTTTAGATCTAGTCTTCTCTAATGTCCAGCCTGTATCGTGCCCGCCTGCTACTCAGGTGAACTGGACTGACCACCTCATTGTGGAATTTATCACTCCTCTTCAGACACCAAACCTCTCATATCCCAGCACCTTGCCCTGTATCCGGAGACAGTGGCACAAAGTTACCCACTCTACCTTTAGAGAAAAGTTTATCCCTCCTATTTTACTACCTTCGGATGATATTGAAATTGCCCTTGCTAAATTTGAAGGAGAAACTAGGAAAGTCATTGACAAAATTGCTCCTCTAAAGCTTTTTAAATCTAGGCCTGCAAAAAAACAAGAAGTTTGGTTCTCCGATCACTTGAGAACTCTGAAACAAGGGGCTAGAAAATTAGAAAAGAGATGGAGAACCTCTCATCTTTTGGAGGATAAGAAAAAATATTGGTGTGCACTGTCCTCATACCATAAAGAAATTCGTAGTGCTAGGAAATCATACATTGCATCCCAAATACAAGAGGCTGGAAACTCTCCGAGAGTTCTTTTTCAAATTTTACAGACTTTTGTTAAACCCCCAGCATGTGAAGCCCCTGACATGGCATCTCAACAGTTATGTGAAGATATTTCCTGTTTTTTCACTAACAAGATCGATAAAATTTATGAAAAAATAATTCTGACAAATCAGGTCCCATTGACCAATACAGAATCCGTTCCTGATCCTACAGAATGCATATCTGTTGTACATTCGCTGGACGTTTTCCCTCCCATATCTTTGCAAGAAACATCTAATCTTTTAAAACTAATTAAAAGCGGGAGCCCAGAGGATATAATCCCTGCCAGACTAATGCCCACACTTGATGAACATCGGTGTCCAACGATCAGTGAACTAGTAAATATTTCACTTATCTCAGGTGTTGTCCCCAAAGAATGGAAAAGGGCTCTTGTCAGACCCATAAGGAAGAACACCGCCATATCGTGGTCTGACTTGACGAATCTTAGGCCCATCTCCCTGTTACCTTTTGTGGGAAAAATCATAGAAAAGCATGTTAACCACCATTTATCTGCACATGTGGAACTGGTAAAGGCCTTGGATGAATCCCAATCGGGATTCCGCCCCAAATACAGTACAGAATCCACTCTTTTGTCTGTTACTGATGATCTCCATGCCTACCAGGACAAGGGCCTCTCAGTCATCTTGGTTCTATTAGACCTATCAGCAGCGTTCGACACCGTGTCTCATACCATCCTGACGCAACGGTTGTCGAACGCTGGCATTCAGAACAAAGCTCTTGACTGGCTAAAGAGTTTCCTGACTGACTGCACCCAGAGAGTCACCATGGGTGCATATCGCTCGGTGGAAATAGAGATTTCTAAAGGGGTGCCACAGGCAGGAGTTCTGCGTAGATATGGCTTTATCCCCATATCATACGCAGATGATACACAGCTCCTCTTCCCCTTTAAAACTCTCACCACGGAGGTCAGGAACTCTTTTTCGACAGGCATGAAAGAAGTGGCAAAATGGATGGCTACCAACTATCTCCTATGCAATGTCACCAAAACAGAGATCATGCTATTTGGAGGGGCTAAAATACTCTGGACCCCTGAATGGTGGCCGTTAGAGCTTGGAGCAGTCCCTGAACCCAAACAGGTTGTGAAGAATCTGGGAGTCAGGTTTGATCACGACCTGTCATTTAAACAGCATACCAGCTACATATCGGGGATCTGCTTCCACACCATTGGACTCCTCCGTAAGGTCTTCCCACTTCTACCTGACACAGTAAGGAAAACGCTTGTTCAAGCGTTGATCCTCAGCCGGATTGATTATTGTAACCGTTTGTTACTATCAGCCAATGAAGGAGTGCTGGATAAATTGCAGGTGATCCAGAACACGGCGGCTCGCCTGGTTCTGAATGCCCCTCCGAGAACCGCTTCCAAACCTCTCCTGAATCGCCTACATTGGCTTCCAATCCGACAGAGGGTCAAATTTAAAATATGCTGCCTGATCCACAAGTGTCTGAATACACAGGGACCAATCTATCTAGAACGGAAATTCATTCCTTACGTTCCAGTACGATGTCTTAGATCTAGCAACAATCTCGTTCTTGTGGTCCCTCACATAAAAAAAGTAAGACATGGAGGTAGAGCCTTGTCTACTACTGGCCCTAAGCTGTGGAATAAGTTACCTCTGGCCTTAAGACAATGTAAAGAACACCTGACTTTCCGTAAACTTTTAAAAACCGTTCTTTTTAAAAATGAAGTCTAGTTCATCCCCGCATTATTAATACGTTGCTGATTTCTGGTCAAAAAGCGCAGAGATACTCCTGTCGGAGTGATTCAAGCGCTATACAAACTCACAAATAAATAAATAAAATAAATAAATAAATAAATATCTGGCCTATTGCCCACTAACTAAAGCAATGATCAATTGTAGCTAGACTGTGCTTAAAATCTCCTTGTTTCTTGGGCATGAGAATATTGACCTCAATAGAATCCTTTAGGGACAATAAAATTGCCTTGGAATGTACATTAGCTCAACACCAAGCAGGCTTATCAAACAAAAATTGCTGGGAACAGCAATCTTTTTTCTTTGTGTTTGGGGTTTATTATTTCACACATCCAACTGGGCAAAAAATACCTGTCTTTTCATAAAAACAAAGAATATGGAAAAAAAAAGCTGGGCCACCACTTAGAGCTGGATTTTACAATTATTGCTGGAAGGTTATCAGGGCCAGCTACCTTTGTCAACTTAAAGGAGGATATCAGTGTCACTAAGAACTGTGCAGAAAATAATTCCAATAACTCGTCCTCTCAATTACCTCTCTGGCCATATAGATGTTACTAAAATAAGCGACCCAAGCATTTTCTGGGACTGTACACCTTAAGGATTCATTTGACTTACTGCACCCTCTTTAGACTAACTTCCAAAATGTATTCATGTCTTTAACAAGAAGGGTTTTAACGTATCCCAGTTTGCCCTGTAATAAGCTTGTTTTTTTGCTCTAATCAGCGCTGTATACTTCTTTATAATATTATATCTTTCTCCTTCCCTAGAACCCTCTGGGAAACACTTCTTAGAACTTGCTTTCATCAGCCTCTTTTTCTGACCTAAACATTACTTATCGATCCAAGGCTGTATAGATGACTGTAGGAAACCCACCTCTCTATATAGTGTACCAGAACGGGGTACACTGAGCAAATAGGTCAGAGCGACCCTTATTGGTTTACAGAGGCAAAAGTAGTGGTATTGTGGTCGAACAGGTAGGCTTATCAGAGGGTAGTGCTAAGCATTTGTTGTTCTCACAGAGGCCATAAATGAAACATACACTCAAGAATGCAGTTGAGATGGATTTATAGAAAAATTACAAGTCTATTTATATATATTTTGAACCAAGAACTTCAGTTACAGATAAGCATGTAATATATAAGGTAAGAACAAGCAATATACAGCTGTGCACAACTACGCACAATGTTATCCTATGGAGAAAAACATAGAATGCAATAAATCAAAGTGCAGTAGGACTTCACCTTCCAGAATTCGAATGTTAGGGAGCCAGGGTCCAAAGTTTTAGCAGCAGTTTCTCAGGAGTGTCCCGGATTTGGCCGTGAGCAGTGGCTGGGAGAGTAAGTAGCTGGTGTGCTTTGAAGAAGGGGAGGCCACCTAAAAACAGGCTGCACGGTGAGACTTGTGGGCAAGTATGAGGCACACAAATTAGTGCAGAGGATGCGGGGACCTGGGAACCATGGGAGCATAACTGTTTCGGAGATGCTCCAGCCGGTGGTGCTGGGTGCAGAGCAAATATATGATCCAAGCCATGGTAAGCAAAGTGCACCTCGTGGTCAGGGGCAAATACCTTAGCGGGGCTGGTGCAGGATGGCTGGGCCACTGAATGAGTGAGTCTCAGGGCCACTGATGTCTCTCAGTGGGTGCTTGGTCTGCAGGCCATTGGAGTCCGGCTTAGACTCTTGTAGTCGGTCTTGGGTTGCAGGGTGTCTGGAACCCCGGGGTTGGTGCTGCTTGGCTCTGGAAGAACCTGATGCCTCCCGACTTTGTGAGGAGGCAGAGTTGATCCTTCAGAAATGCAGTAACTGCTCCTGGGCTGTTGCAGCCTTGGCGGGCCGAGAGCTGCAAGTCGAGAGTTTGAACTCTGCGGTTTCAGTGCCTGCGATGCAGGGAAGTAGCTCTTCTACTCCAAGGGAGTTCGTAGGCAATTTAGCAAAGTGCTGGAGTGCCCCTGGGCTTTGTAGAGGTCTCTCAGTGGCAGGACGAGACAGTGTTCAGTGACTGTCGTGTCTTTGAGGTGCAGTCAGAGTTTCATACCAAAATTCCATCCAGGCTCTCTGTTCTCTGGGTCAGGCGCTCTTCTTTTTCCTTGGTCTTCTTTTGTCCATCAACTCTGAAAGTCAAGGCCCCTGGGGGCCACCTAAATACGAAGCCTGGGTGTTGAACTCCCTCAGTTCACAGAGTTTGCAGAGCTTTTCGCACTCTGCAGAGCTTGTGGGGTTCCGCGGAGCAGAGTTTTTTCCTCGCTCACCAACAGTAAGTTGGCAAGTCAGGAAAATCCAAAGCGAGACCTTTTCCCTGTGAGATTTCTCAATGCGGGCTGTCGCGGATGGTCGCTACTGCTTGCGTTGAGAAAACTTCAGTTCGTATTGAGGAAGCTGCCACTTGAGTAGAACTTCTACTCCAGCGGCACAAAGAAGCAGCGCACTCTTGGACTGTGAAAGATGCTGTTCGGGCTGATTTTATGGCACGGGACAAACGCACAGCACTAAAAATCAGTGCAAATGATGTGAGGTAACCCACTCTGCCGCTGGCGAAACTCAGCGAAGCTTGCCAGAGTTTTTTTGTCACTTCAAAGTCCTCCCAGGCTTACTAAATTCTCAATGTAGGAGCATTACATGGGTGTGCCAGGTAGTAGCCAATGGGCTACCTACCGTTAGGGTGACTACACCCTCTAAATGCTCACACCATGTGGGGGGTGGGCATGACCCTAACAAGTTTTTTCCCCATCTTCAAGATGTTGGAAAGTAAGCTGGGGGTCCACATCACCTGGCATGCATTAGGGGTGGTGCAGGTTGGATGAGGACCCTCCTCCTCATCTAACTAGTTTTCCTGTCTGTCTTCCTGCCGAAAGTGGCGTCTAGGCAGGCGGGTTGCCATCTGCTGCTAGCAGGAGTGGCATCGGTCGTAGATCAAAGGCAGCATCACAATTGAAGATTCCGGCCCTGGCAAGGTGTTCCTGCCTGGAGGAGGTGTGAAGCACCTCCACCCAGGGCAGGCATTGTTTCTGGCTCCTGAGAGTAGAGTCTCTCACCCATGGGTCCAGAAACATGTCCAGTAGTGGCAGGCTGGTGGAGACCAGTCAGAAATGCACTAGAAGTCAGTAGCTTTCAGGAGACTCCTCTAAAAGGGCCCTCTGGGTGAAATCATTAATTAAAATGACACTGGAATCAGTGCAGGTTTATTAAGACAAGATGTTTGGGATCAAACACCCATAATAAAGTGAAGCCATCAAGGAGCTGGGGAAATTGTAATGATGAGTATACAGCCCATGTACTCTCTATGGCTTCCCTACTTACTTACAATATCCAAGAATCAACATGGATATTGCAGGGGTATATCTGCTCATGCAGATATGTCCTCACAGGAAATATAGTGCACCCTGACTTAGGGCTAAGGCTTGCTAGAGGGGTAGCTTACCTATATCCAATGCAGTGTCTGTGGGCATGGTACACAGGGATGTGTGCTATGTCGACTATTCAGTTTTATCTGCACCAAGGCACGCAGTCTGCAATGGCAGTGTGCTTGGCCTTGGTGAGGGGACCCTAGGGTGGCACAATTCATGCTGCTACCCTTGGTGTCCCTCTTCAGTGCCAATGCCTTAGATACCAGGGGTACCATTTACTAGGGACTTATAAGGGGTTTCTGAAGTTGTGCCAATTGGGAAACAAAAGGTACATTTTAGGGAAAGAGCCTCTGGGACAGGGGACGCGGTTGGAAGGGTCCCTGTGCACTTCCAGTCGAAATTGCATCATTTTCCAGGCAAGAAGTGGGGGCTAACCATGTTCAAATGAGGCACTTTCCTACAATGACCAACTTGGAGTTTCATTTTTTTTAGCCTCAAGATTACACTTCCTAACCATGGGAGTCAAGCATTTAACTAGCTCTGCAATAATCTGAGAATACCAATCCAAAACATTGATACCAGGCTCCCCACCCGGTCTAATGTCTTTAGTCACTTGATATTGTATTAGGTGCGAGATGTATTTGTCATCAGTTCTAGTGGTCAAGCGTTTTGGAAAGGACACTTGCATCTGGATCACCATGTGCCTTTGTCGAGGTACAGAAAAAAGAGACAATTTAAGCCTGAATTATCATTGCCCTTGATTCCAACCACCTCAAAACCTTTAAAAGCTTAAAAATACCATGCCTGTATATACATGTAATCAATGGGGCAGCTCTGATTACCATCCATTAAAGTTTGGGCTGCCGGAGTATCTTCCTTAAAGTAGCCACTTATGCATACAATTCCTAAAGCAGAGATGAACTTCATTAGTTTGAGGTCATACTTTGACTGGGCGCACCTTGGCACTGTTGCATAAGATCATCTCACTACAATAGGCCACTTCCTGGACTGGCGACAAGTGGAGATTAAAGTGCCCCATCAAAAGAATAGGTTGGGCTTCTGAAATCTCTGTCAAAGATGCCAGGTCCCTTAGAAACAGTTGCCATAACTCCTTCTGTGCCTCACCTTGGTTTACATAGACATTTGCAATTATGAAACTGTTAGTTGAGTGATACCATCATACAAGTTTAAGTGGTAAATCAGAAGCCAATTCCTATTTATCTGAATGATACTTGCTCCTTTTATACATTTCATTGAACTTGATGTCAGCAACCCTCCTTTTAAGCATCCTAACCCCACTTTCGATGCCTGTTTGTGAACCGTCTGACTCCACTTAAATTTGTTAACTCTCCTGCCAGCCAGGTCTCCTGAAAACGTATTCTCCTCCCAAATTTTTGTAAGGTCTATTGTTCTAATCAAATGTTCCAACCTATGCAGGTTCCAGGAGTAAACATCCAGCCTATTCCACCTGCTCCCCCCCCCCCCCATAAACATAAGCTCTTCCGATCAAGGCTTAGTCGTGTAAATCTATTGTGAAGTGGGAGTGAGTATATGACTCTATCTCTTGCATGGGCGGCGACTGTTACCTCTAGGCTACCTTACTTGTATCCCACCAAACGAGGTGGGGGCGAAAAGCTTTCCACTCCAATTACCTACTATACTTGTTCCAAATTGAGGCCAGTGTGGTTTCCTAGTAGAGGCATCTGAGAGTGAGAGGCCACAACCTGCACTTCAGGCAATATTCGCAACGCAGTTTCCTTAAGTTCGCCTCCAGCTTCTAATACCAGATCAGAAAATACCAAAGAGGTAAATCTAACTTTTGTAACTTTCCTCCCAGTTAAGGATTCCCTGTAAGCCAATTGGTCTATGTCTCTTGTGTTACCCACCTCCAATGTCTCACAAGATGAGAAAAACTTAAACTAATTAGACCTATTCAGGGGTTTCCATTTATTTGCCTTTTCCCCTTTATGTATGACGTCCAAATACACACACTTTGCTCTATGGTCCCTATAAGGGGCATATAATTTTTCCTGTTCAGGATCATGTTCAACTTGAGTAGCCATTGTGTTGTTTAGGGGATTTATATGCTTAGAGCTGTCCACTACGCACGGAGATATATTTCTGCAAGACCCACAAACCATACTCCCTGCTCCTCTCAATTTTTTTAACCACTTAATGTTACATAGACCGCTGGGGTCTTTGCACGTAGACTTCTCTTCCTGTACCTTATTTCCTTCATTGGTTCCCTTCCCCCTTTATTTCCTCTTCTGCATCTTCCTTGCTTCACTTCTATTTTGGAATACTTAGTCAAATTTTGGCAATGCGAGATTTCCTGACCTCCTGAGGGAAATTTCTAGAACATTTTACCCTTCGTATGTTTTTCCTTACTTTCAAAAGTTGAAGGTGTCAGTTCCCAACCCACTCATAATAGTATCTTTTCACCAATATTCGCCTTTTAGACATGTACACTAAGGTACTACCCCGCTCCGCCCCACACTCAGGCACATCCTCTCTGGACTCAGAGTTTTGAGGGAGCACCGGTCTTATATGTGAAGGCATACAAAAGTTAATTGGCTTTAACTCACAAAGGATCTCCTTTAAAATATGGGCCTCCAATCTCAGAGACTCGTTTGTTGTAAGCGATGATTCCAACAAGCCATGCAGTATATTTTGCATTAGTAGGAGAACGCCCAGCATCGGGAAGGAGCCAGACAAGGAGGAGTCTATGTTCACAGTAGACAAAGCCAGATTGCCTTGATTCCCCCACCCTTGTAAAGTCTGACTTGCACAATCAATATTTGTGGCTGTCACTCCCCTGGGCATACCCCTACCAGCCTCAGGTGTTTCTCTGTTTCTCTATCTCTCTCCCTTCCCCCCACTGCTCCAAACCCATCCTCAGAGCCCGCACAGGCCGGCTCTGAAGGGCAGAACAAACGGGGAAAAAGATAGACGGGTGGATCATCTCAATATCTTCAACCATGTCCAGGCCCTCCCTCTCCTAGATGTCCAGCACCTCCAGTTGACAAACTGAGGTGGGGTGGCTATCGGGCAAGCATTTGCTGAATCCTGAGACACTATTTTCTTAAGATGTTTGCCCGCGAGGAAACTTGAATGATTCTCCAATCCAAAGGAGCCTCATATATCAACTGCAGGCACCCTCACGCACCCTGCTTCTTATATAATCTCAGTGGGAGCCTGCAGCTTTGCTCCTCTTTCCTTTTAGGGAGTCATCCCTACACACACCACACAATTCGCCTAAATATTCCTATAAAAGACCCTGGTTGTCTCATAGCAACAAAAATAATTTAAAGCAGAATATATCTTTACTTCTTAGGTGCTCACCACTTACCTCCTCCTCTAGCACACAATGACCAAACTGTGAAGCCGCTGCCACCACCCTAAGAGGCCAAATACCTCAAGGTGTTTCCAAAAACGATCCGCTCACTTTTAAGGCGACTAGCCTGCGCATTTACCAGGGGACCCATCCCGCTCGCCAAACAGATGAGGACAGCTGTGACCTGGAGTCAGGAACCAGGAGCCAAATAATCAGGGGTGACTTCTCTCACAATCTCTCAAACTGCGCAACAAGAGCACCAGGAATCCACCACAGTCTCGACCAGGATTCAACGAGGCCGCCCCCAAAACGAAACCCACACGCTGCAGATCTGTTGCGAGCAGCAGATCCATGGAGTACACCAGCTTGAAAAGTCGGCTGTCCAAACCGTGAGGGACTGTCCAAGAGCATCCATCCAGGCACAACGGGTGGCGGATGGCTGGGCGCGAGCGCCGCCACAAGGCGCGTATCAAGCGGCAGGAGCGTCAAAGCAAAAGGAGGGATAAGCATGTGTGACCAGTAATGTTCACAATGCCCTGATCAGCAGGCTGCCATAGTCTCACTGGGGCAGTACCAGTACTTGTCAGCAGGCCTGGAATATTTTAATGGAAAGCACAGGCACTTTTCAGCAGGCTCCATAGCCTTATAATTGACAGTAACAGCAATATTCAGCTTAATGACATTCATTGAATTGATAATGTAGTAATTTTTCAGAAGACCCTGAACCTTTTAATAGGCTGAACCATCACTTCTCATTAGGACTGGGGCACCTTTAATGCATTCATACTGCCAATTCTAAGCAGGAAGCATATGATTTGTTCGAACGTAATTCTGAGCAATCAAGTAAATTTAAGTATTATGAATCTCAAAACATTATTTGTTCCAATTCAGTATATGAGAGAACAAGATGCATTTTTGATATAGACATTTGTCTCTTTAAAAATGCATGCTTCATGCTCATTAGCCTTTCGAGGAAGTGTCATCATTGCAAAAACTACCAATCCTCACCCTGTCACTCCCTCTTTGGACTAGCCTCGACTTGCTACTGAGCTCCGTTTCACTAGAGCACCAATAAGTGTCATAAAAGTTTCTCTCCATTTCTAAGTCAGCCAGTTTAAAGTTTTCCTAAGTGTCTGTATGTTATCACTAGGGCAGCACAATTTGTGGGCGACAGCTAAATAATGGTGAACTTCAAGGCAGAGCAGTCCAGGCCAGAAATTTAGTTTTCATTTTTTAGGTTTACCATTGAGGTACCAGAATAGGCCATGCACCCACTGCCCCTTAACCCTCTGGTGTTGGGATTATTATTTTTTTCTGGGTGGTGCACTTGATTAAATCATGGGATTACATGATGATGGATACTCTCCTTGCGCAAAAACCATAAAGATCGAAAAGTGATGCAGGAATAAATTTGGGAAAGTTAAGGTCATCAAGGAGAGCAAGTCCTCGGATGTCATAGTTGTGCACCCCTCAGCACCATATTCCATACATTAACAAGGTGCTTTGGTGGGGAAGGGATCCATTTTCCCTTTTCATGTGGTCTCCAAGAAGGCTATAGTGAATCTGCTAACACTAATTAACCTGAGGACATAGATAGTAGTTAATCTTCAGGGTCTGTGGCCGAGAGGACTCATGTTCAGGGCTCGAGTCGGGGTACCACGCGGGTGGACGGCGTCCCCCCACTTAGTTTACGGGGAGCTCGATAACTGGAGCCAATGGAGCCACACATTCATTATTCAGCCTCTCTGGGGCGAGATCGGAGCCCATTCAGAACACTGCTCACGGGCTAGCTTCTCTGATGCAATTGCATCTAAGGGGTGACCGAGGGGAGGCAATGAGTCTGATGGGGCAAGCCGCTTTTCGTGACGTCACTTCCTGTTGTGACGTCAGCGACCCCCCATCTTCTTTTTTTAGGACTTGTGCCCTGCTCATGTTTGTCCGTCGGCTAGACTACCAACTTTGGTGCTGGAGACCAGGGTTCGAGCCTCATACCAATCTGCCCACCTGCAGCTACAGAGTACATATACTGGAACGCAAATCTACACATTCCATCAACGTGCAGGTGATATGCGATGCGGTTGCAAACAGAAGGGGGAGAGAGAGAGTCAGTGGATTCAGTCTCCCTGGTCATGCGAATAAACAAAGTAGAATCCACTCAGAGTGGTGGTGATCCCTAAAGTGATGGGGAACACACAGTGTTGTTTAAATGCCCCTCACACACCAACAGGCCCCTTGGTGTCATGCTTCATCATCGGGGCCTTCGCACCCCTCTGCGGGATGCGGCGTGCTACGACTCGCGACTACGCAGGAGCACTAAGTAGTGACCTATGTGAGGGGGTGTGTTTATTAAAGGAGTGAGTGAGGTGAGGTGAAAGTGAGTGGTTAAAAAATACCTGGCACGTAGGTAAAAAATAATTTTATTAAATCCTCGGCTGGTATTAGTAAAAGAAGTGCAAAGTGGGGTTGTAAAAATACATGTTAGGGTATTACAACCGCCTCAAAGTGTCACTTTGAGGCGGTTGTAATACCCTAACACCTCACTCACTCCTTTAATAAACACACCCCCTCACATAGGTCACTACTTAGTGCTCCTGCGTAGTCGCGAGTCGTAGCACGCCGCATCCCGTAGAGGGGTGCGAAGGCCCCGATGATGAAGCATGACACCAAGGGGCCTGTTGGTGTGTGAGGGGCATTTAAACAACACTGTGTGTTCCCCATCACTTTAGGGATCACCACCACTCTGAGTGGATTCTACTTTGTTTATTCGATATGCGATGCGGACCACATCATCACTGACATTGTGGCCAAATTTACAGGGAGCACCCATGACTCCTACATATTCAGGAACAGTGGGATCTGCATACGCCTGGCTGGGGGTGAATTTAGAGAAGGATACCTGCTAGGTAAATCAATGTGACACACCCTGATGTATACCTTGGATGAATGTGTTGGTGACTGTTATTAATGGCACTTCCTTTCTCACTTAGGTGACAGCGCATATGCCGTGCGGGCATTTATCCTGACTCCATACTGCAAGAATTACATGCAAAAAAGTGTTTTTTTGTACACATTTCTTATGTACCAGAGGTTACCACATCTTTTCACCTGCTCAATTTTAACAGGTTTGGCCTGCCAACACTGGCCTTGGAGAAATTGTACGGTATGAGGAATATGCTGCACAGTTTATAATACCACTCAATGTGAAAACCCTGCAGGGATCAAAAGCCCCACTGGTCATCAGGCCTTTAAAACACATAAAAGCTGAAAGAAAGGGTTCTCACAGCACTGGGAACTCCCCGATAAACACCTAGGAGCAGGAGCAGGGCTCGCTTAACTCTGTTGGTTTGGGTGACATGCTCTGTCCTCTGTCCAACGTGCCAAGAGTGAAACAAGGAAATGACGTAGTCAACCAGCACCATTTTAAGTCCATGTTGACCCTTATGTGCCAGCAGCAGAACAAAAATCCTTCTCTCAGATGTCTTAAATCAAGGAGAAGAGAATAGTTCCCTGAGCAATGCAAAATATTTTTGTTATATAATCAGATTTCAAATCGTTGGTCCATGTACAATATTAACATCAAAAGTTAGTCCATGATCTTTATTCTCATATCTTGTGCTCTCAAAAAGACTTCTTTGTACACAATTAAATTCTTTGACGACACAGCCAACAGCCAACAGCCAACACGTGTTTCGTCTATAGGACAATACCAAAAGACTTCCTCGGGGCTTTAACAAACAGAGGACACCTCACTGCCTATCAGTAGAAATTGTCGCAAATCAATGTTGGGAGGGCCATCTGGCTGCAGGAATGTGTGAATCTAGCTTGTGCTCAGCATTGGGCAACTTCAGGGAACAGCTGACTTTTTTTTGTCAAGAGCGAAATTCCACAAATGAGCCTCACGATGCAGGCTTAATTAAATACGTTCTTACTCATAAGATGCAAAGCTTGTTTCAAAAAGAGATTATTAGTTTATCTTTTACCAAGCATTCACAAGAGACAACATCTTGCCACACTGTACTGTGAGAGTCACCCAAAATATCCTTACTGTGCTGACAGGCCCAGGACATGCTTCTTCTCTCCACCTCTCACACACACATTTTGGTAACTGATTTGCAACACTGTTGTGAAAGGGGCTGAGTTGTCAGTGGAACCAGAAGGTCTCAGTTTTCATCCCAGTTTCCATATTTCACCAAATTACATGGTCTTGGGAAATATATTTTCCTACTACCTCTTACCTGCAAACAATAATCCCATGCTCGGCAAAAATGAATTCCACTGTAAAAGTGTTTTACAAAACACAGATCGTTTATAATTTGCTAATTTTGGTGCAGAGATGTATATATTTTTAAGCCCTGGTCTGTGTCGTACACAGCGAGGCTTGTAAATAAAGTATATTATGAGAAAAACCTTTAAATTCACTGACAAAGCATCGTTAAAACTGACTTAAGGCTCTGGTTTATACACATAAAACCACAGAAATTCACCAATTATTGTTTGTGGCGCACACAATCATGCTATATCTAACATCATCCATCATGTTTTACTCTTGATAGACTCCCTTTTAAGGTCTTGTGCCTAGCGTTGCAGTGCGCAGCGTTGCTCGCACAGCGAGACTTCATGTAGGGGCTTTCAGAAATCGCTTCGGATGCTCGCATACGCTGGGTGTTTGCTTTTACTTTTGCCCCAGGCTATTGGCCTTTGAGTGCATCTTTTTAACAAAGACAGCACGCAATTGGCCAAAGGCGGGCACATTTCTAGGCCCATGGCCTATTGGTGTCGGTTACCCGCACCGCCTCCATGTGGTTTCAATTATCGTGCCCAGACATGGGCGCGATGATGGGCGCGATAATTGAAACCAGATGTCTTGCTGTGGCGCCCACGTGCGCACCACTCGCTGGCTTGTTCTTTTTCGGATCCATTTCACAGGGAAGCAACTAAATGAAAGAAGGAAAGAGAGGTTGTAAACCATTTCTTCAAGTCACGGTTTTGAGTAATTCCTGCATGTTGCTTTATTTATATTTTACTTACCCACTTTGTTCATTTTAACATACTTTTCCTGCGTCTTAAATTCAAATTTATAGTCTGTCTTCTTGTTTAATGTATTTATTTGTTCACAGTTTTTATATAGCGCCTCCTAGTACTAGGGAATAGGAGCGTTTTTGCATAAACCTTGAAGCATAAGGACACTCTTGGAAAGGCATCCGCTGTAGCATGGACAGACTCGCAGTGAACACCTAGAGTGGAAGTGCTGGACGCAAGGTGGGATTTTAGCAGGCTTTTGGCACCTCGTCAGGGGTAGTAAGCGCTATATGAATGCAATTTAAACCTGACAACCGCCATTAGAAGACTCTACAATCCTGGACAAAAATAGGCTGGCTGTGTGGGCTGACAGTCTAGGCCTCATCCCGCATGGACTTCCCAGTGCCTTAACATGCTGCAAACAAGCTGTATCCTAAAAATAAATAAAAAGAAGTGTAACCATCTAACTTAAGTAGGCGCTGTAAGCCAAGGGGATGCTCGGGCAGAACAAGGTGGTCAGCCACGAGAACAGGACATAGAAATGCCCCAGAGCTCTGGGACCGTCTTAGAGGATCTTCGCACCTTACCAGTTCACGGAGGACCGAAGTTAGAGAGGGCGGTCCGTGGCCTGGGAGTGGCAGCCGGGAAGCCTTGGTCGGGTACGGGCTGCTTCCCTTCAGAGAGGATGGAGCTGTGAACGCCGAGCGTAGACCGTCCTCTACTGTCCACAAGCAGTAAATGTAGCTTACCCGACTGTAACCAGAAGCATCGGATGTTTTTGCCTGCTGTGTAGTCACATGATTTGAACATGCTTCAGTAGGACACACGGACATCAGCCGTGCAAGCTTTCACTGCACACTCAGGGATAGGGCAAGTGTTCCCAATACACAACAAATGAATAGCAGTGGCTACTCGAGTGCAAGCTTCCCCTCACCGAGCATTCGCAACCTGTGTGGTATCTCTGCAAGGTACCCCCCTCAAGAACTGAAATGGTACAGTCCAAGCAGGAGCCATGCAGACCTCCCAAACACACAGTGAGCACTGCATAGGCAGCAGGAGAGGTACAGCTTGTGAAGAAAGCAAGCCTCGCACGCACAAACCTTATCGAGTAGGCGGCAGAGGTGCAAGCTTCTCTCACATACAAAACAGGTACACCAGAGGAAGCAACAGTGCAATCTCCTGAACCACAACCTGTGCCATTTAGGCATCAGTTCAAGCACCCCTCACCCAGAACAGGTAGGTTATTTTTTGTAGGAGAGGAAGACAGACGCTGACACAAGGAAAACACGCAACCCCCTCAACCACCATGCGTGCACCGTTCCCCCCACACGTACACCCAAGATACACCGTATCGCTCTCGGGAGTGCATGCTTTCCTCACACAGTGAACAAGTATAGTGCAGACAGCATACATGCAGAACAGGTATCATATGGGCATCAGTAGTACAAGCTTCCCGGACACTCGGAACAGACCTTGCAGTACTGCACGTTTTTCTTGTATTTAACAGGTGCAGCACAGTACAACAATAATGCAAAGTTCAACCCTCATACTGAAAAAGTACAGCACCCTATTCAGCAGCAATGCAAGCCACCCTACTGCACAGAAGCATTAGAGTACCCTATGCAGTGGCAATGCAAGCTTCCGCTACCGCACAGAGCATTAGCGTACCCTATGCAGCAGCAAGCTTCCCATTACACAGCCATATTGCAGTACCCTATGCAGTATCAAAGCAAGCTTACCCTTGCATACTGAAAAATGTGCACCCCCTCCAGCACCAATGCAAGCTTTCCTTTGCATACAGAAAAATTACAGTACCCTATCTTGTGTGTTTGGCGTTTCACCCTATGTGGGAAGGGTATGCCCAGACGTGGGTCCCTTGCTCATTAAGCTACTGGAGTCAAGCTCACCTGGCTGAAGACGGCTGATAGCCAGAAACCGGTCCTAGGATGCGTGATTCCGGTCTAGGAAAGACATGGCTTGGTAGTTCGGGCTGGACTGTTCCCATGAGGCACATTGTCAAGACTGATTTGCATATGGCCATGTCTAAACTGGGGTGGCTTGGTGAGCAAAATAACGATGGATTAAACCCAGATCTGTGACTGGGGGTGAATGTTTTGCCATTGTGCAACATTCCGTCCATCATCTTGTGTGTTTTGCGTTTCACCCTATGCAACAACAGTGCAAGCTTCTTGAATAAAGAAGAATTACAGCACCCTATCCAACATCAATGCAGGCTTCCCTTTACGTACAGAAAAATAACAGCACCCTATGCAGCAGCAGTCCAAGCTTCCCCTTACATACAGATAAAAGACTTTGTCGTTTACAGTGCAATAGCTTAAACTCGCATAAATGCGAGACCTATTGCCTTGCAAATCCTTGTTCTCCTGTGCCATTGGCAAATGGCTGTTTGAGCATGATGTGCATTGCTACTAATGGCACGCGTTGAGGGCATTGCAGACCATAATGGGCGAATGTCAGTGGTGGTACGCGTTTGAGGCAGAAACACAAGTCAGAATTTAACTGTGTGTTTTTTTTATTGTGTTGAAAGTTTTTTTTCAAAACAAAATACTTTATACCCAACACTCCTGCATCAGCCCAGTGTCCAACCCACGCTGGACACCACACCAGCTTAGTGAACACATCTTTTGTCCATGTGCAGCGGGGACTGGCTGCAGGCACCCAACCCTGCGATGTATGGCCTTTGGATTCCCCCGTCTGTCTTTTTCACTGCTTCTCTTTCTTTATGCCTCATGCGCCTTCAGTTTTTTTAAAGTCGTAAATCCAATCTGATTCACGATTTCTTTTCTCACCAGTCTACCTGAAATTGTAGCTTGCAATCGCGTTATCATTTGCAAGTCATGCCCAGTTTTCTCTATTTTTCATGGTCTGTTACTCCAATTGTTTCCAACTTTGGTACCACCATAGCACTCTCTTCAGTCCAGTGATCTGTCATGATTCCCATCCTGCTTCCTTGTGTGGAAATGTTATTCCTACAGCACATACGCTATGACGCGTTATCTATTCACGGTTTTAAAGATGGCTAAAAAAATCTATAAACTCTTCATCCGCCAATCATATTTGTCAAACAATTCGAATGTGATTGACATTAGTCCCCAATGACTGAATCATGACTTTAAACAGTATATATCTGCAAAAGTGTTAACTCTTTCAAACCCACTCACCACGTTTTTAACAGCGTATTTTTAAAAAACCAATCAACAGAGTTTTACCAAACCCAAAAAAAAACACATTTTCTGAGTAAAGTTATACGTTTATGATAAGTTTGATATAAATCAATGCAGCAGTTTTAGCTGTAGGCGCGAGAAAAAATTCCAATGGGAGCTAAAATGGGAAATTTCTTTGCTCAACCCCCTTAACTCCCTCTCATTCCCTCCCCCCACCTTGACATTTGGCATGCCTGATTTTAGCTGGCTATGCTATTAGATTGTTCGATTTTATGCAAAAACGTCCACGGAAAATAAAATAATAGGCAAATCCAAAAAATGCCTTTACAATGGATTAATGCACCTGAATCATAACTAAACTATGGTGATTACCCCCTACTTTTTTTTACCATTTCCATTGTGAGCGTTAGTGCATGGAAGTTCAAATCAAGTCCAAAGGTTGTGTAAATTACGTAACTAAAAGGGCAATTTTTGTGACATATTTCCTGGCAGTATTATTTTTAACAATTTGAGCGAGAAACAACATTTTTGTTAAATTTGCCAATTATGTTGTTTATCAAAAATGTTGTGTAAATTGTTGCAGTCACAGTCTCATGAATCGACTGTCCCTCACCATTGTCATTCGCTTGATCAAGAATTTATTCATGAAATTTCAGCAAAATGTAAACAATCTAATTCCAATCAATGCCCATTGTTAACTGCACTTTAAATAAAACAACTTTTTAAAGCTAACTACCCCAAAATAAACACACATGGCCTTGATTCACAAAGAGCCAATGCAGCCGTAGCGGAGGCACCACGCTCATGGTGGAGTCTCCGCAATGAAAAATGTCAGTGAGCAGATTCCGCCACGAGTGCAGAGACTCAGCCACTACCGCAGAGGCTCTTTCTCAATCGGGCCCTCAGCATAACAATACATGATGAGTGGCCTGAGTGATGTGGTCCTAGAGTGCCATCTCTGAGTTCTGAGCCCTCTACTCGTTCAGGAAGGACCTCAAGACCTGGCTTTTCGACTAACCCGAGCTGCACCCTCCCCCCCAGCGCCTTGAGACCCTCGCGGGTGAGTAGAGCACTTTATAAACCACTGATTGATGATTGATTGGGGACGTTTACAAACCACTCGCCATTGGAACTTGTGGTTTATGATGCCACCAGAACCCCTTGATGGCAATATTGGACCACATTACACGGGTACCCTGTAAGAAACTGATTCCGCTCTATTTAATCCTTCTGGATTTTTTACTTTTTGGACTCCTTGGTTTATGGACTTCTGCTGTTAGTGAATCTTAGTACTGGTAGTCTTACTCAGTGTAAGCGCTCTTATAATGGAGTAGGAGTGCCAACCACCAGAGCCCTCCTTTTAAGATAAAGGCTGCTTCTGATCAGCTAGGGAAAGAGGCACTGGGCTGGTTGTACATGCATGTGCACACATATGCGGGCTGAGCGTGTGAGACTACTCCCTAGTGTCTGCGTACTGGTGGTAACCTGTCACAAATGGTGGCCTTCAGGGTTTGGTGCTGACCTGGACAGCCTTATTATATGAATGGACATTGATAGTGCGAGTATGTTCAGCTCTAGCGTTTCCTTACAGTATGCAGAGTGCTTCACTGTATTATACATGAGGCAAAATCTGCACCAAACTATAGTTTTGCCATAGTTAAGTCTAGAGACTTGCTTGCCGCACAAAGATTGTGGTAAATCAAGATCCCGACTCCATATCTAACATTCATTTCCACATATTGCACCGCTTGTGGCACTTCACAAATGTTCATTTTTTCTGACTCAACTCTTAATTAGATGTAGGCCTTTGAATCGCCCTGATGGGGTGCAAGTTAATTACATTGTTGGCAAGCTAGACGCTCAAAGGCCTCCCACACAATATGACCATTTGCCAGTAATTAGGCCTGCTCCTGGGAGAAGAGGGAGGAGGGACAGAATATACATGTGCTAATTACTTTACACAATGCACCTGACCAGAGAAGACTTGACCCTACATAAACAAAGAAGGGTAGCCAGATCTCGGATCCAGTGACAGGCGGGCCCGCCTTTTGAAATGTTGGAGGATAGGACAAGGGAGCCATGGCAGTTACAGGTAGGGCTTAAACTCTCAGAGAAGGTGTTTCCCCAGACCATTTGACAGCGCCATCTTGGACATTCTCAAAATGTTGTGCAAGGTGGTTAAGGCAGGGTGTGAGTGATGTGTCACCCTAGGCTTGAGCAGATGTGCCTACCTTCTGGAACTATCCACCCCAACTTAAAAACCTCTGCACAAAGGGGTGACTTTTGAGAACAGTCTGGGCCTGCTGAAGCAATCAGGGGTAAGCGACACCAGAGAAATTCCCAGATGTAAGAGAGTAGACACAGAACCCTGCTGAAAGAATAGATTCAAGGACTTCTTTCTTCAGCTGGCATCCAGGGACTAGGATTTGTTTCTCCATGACAAGTTATGCTGCTCTGAAATAATGCAAACCGCACACCTTAATTGTCTATTACGTTTTGTTCAATAATCTGTAAATGTTTGGAAAGTTTAGGGAGTTCCCTGCAGTGGGTTGTGCCCACAACCCTTTTGTATCAAACTGCTCTGTCAAGACCTGGAAACATCCAGGCCTGCAGGGTACTCAACCCACGGTCCGTAGGGTTTCAATTATGTGTTTCTATTTTACACCACATTCTAAAAAACATTCTCCAATATTTGGTAATAAAGTAAATGAACAACAAATTTTCAAAAAGGTATTACTGAAATTCATGTATTATGAATTGTGTTTTCAATCAATTTAAAGTTTTAGAAACATACTTCGCATATCAAAGTAAATCATTTACATTACAATCATGTAAAATGATGTAAACCAAAACATTAAAAAACCCAATGCATTTCGGGTTCTGAGTGAACCCTTCGTCAGGGGTTAAATAGTCGATATCTTCTTTACTTGAAGTTCCTCAATTCTGGCACTGTAAATGTGAAACATAAATATCTAAGACATGTGTAATGCACTTGAAAGTTAATCATGCCATTACCAACCATAAATTACAATACACACCCGTACATTGCAATTAATACTTCCAATAACATTGAATAATTGATGGGAAATATACATAAATTCAATGAGAACTGGCACTTCCATTAAGTCTGAGCACTGATCCAGAATATGTCCAGACAAACAAATTCAATTTCTAAATTGCATGTATTAGGTTGCTATATGAGTCTGTTTAGACCCTTAGGTGAACATGCAATAATTTTTGTCGTGGATATCTGTATGATGGTAATTCATAAGTATCACTCACTAAGGGAGAGATCCATTCAGAACTTCGAGTGTTGCGCGTGATCGTCTTAAAATCCTCCTCACTCTAACGAAAAAATATATATGGGCGAAAGTAAATTCAGCGGTTAAAATTAACCGTTTACAAAGATATACAATAATATGCCAAACCCCTTACCTATGTGTCTTAATATTCGCTCAGGAAAAAGTACTTCTGGCTTTTAATGATGCTCAGGTATTCAAAAATAAAGGTGATGTTTGTGCGCTGCCTAAAATGAAACATTGTATGAGTATCGAACGACGTTAAACGTGATACTTATCGGCGTGCATATCGCCGTGTTGTACGCGAACTTACCCAAACAAAACTGAGTTCAAGGTACGGCGTCTACCTTTCTGTGCCTCCACGTATGCTACAAAGTGAAGGGAGAGAAACGAAGTAATCGAAACTCATGCTATTGGGTGCGTTTCTTGATATTTTAAGTAGTGATGCAAATTAAATACCTGAGATTTCTCCGCGCTGAGTATTCAAACGCCGGTGCCTCCCATGTGACGACTTCCGGTGTATACATCCGGTTTAAGCCGCGAGTTGCTTTTTAAGAGACCCTAATCCTGAAGCGTTTTTTTAACTTTATGCATGCTTCATGAAAGTCGTGAACAACAGGATTTTTACGTTAGGAAGTGCCAGGTTTTTAATGATAATCAAACACTTCGTAAAATTAAGTATGTATATGTTGAGAAAGTGGAGGATCGCATAACTCCCTTCGGTGTTGTTTCTCTACTCAGTTAATGTGGTTAATGAATTCAGTGAGGAGAAAGTTAACGGGGTGCCAATTCTGTGCAAAGTAAAACCATGCATGATTGGTGAAATCAAGATATTAGCTCGGTACCTTTTAATAAAAAATGAAGCAAACCCAACGCGTTCTATTTCTTTAGACATCATTTTTTGAAAACCACACGCTATTCATATACACAATGCAATTTTTCAAATTTTTAGTGTTGCATGTTCATATATGAACATCTCATGTTCATGACTAGAATTGATTATTTAAAGAAAGCACAATAATTCATATTGGTCATTGAGACCTCCCGGACTCATGGTACCCAAGTGTTTTATCCAAAAAGTTTCTCTTCTGGATAGCAAGGTGTTGTGATCTCTGCCTTTGGTAGGTTCAATATTTCAAGGACTGTAAATCTAAGTTGCGGGATGTTATGTGAGGCATGTTTCCAATGCGCAGCTAAACTTGAAGATGTATATTGGTTACGAATTGTACTTTTGTGCTCTATAATTCTTGTCTTTATCTTTCTGGATGTTCTTCCAACATATGTTAGCCCACAAGGACAGCGAATTGCGTAGATTACACCTGTAGTATTACAGTCTGCACTGTGTTTCAATCAAATGTTTTGTCCAGTCTTAGGATGCGCAAATGTATCTCTCACTATCACGTTCCCACATTGTCCACAATTATAGCACTTGTTCATTCCTTTGTATCTGGTTTTGGTGGGTCTTTGTTTATGTGTTAACAACTCTCTCAAGTTTTTGGGACGTGTGTGAGCAAAAATGGGGGTATCTGTGAATAAATTGACAAAATCTGGTTCATTTGCTATAATGTCCCATCATTGTTTGATGATTCCCTTAATCTTTGATGCTTGTGTCGATTGTTTCATGATGAACACCATGCGTTCTTTTTGTGGTTTATGTTGTTTCTGCAACAAAGTTGACCTATCCAGTAATGCTACCTTTGTTTCTGCTCGATCTAATACTTCGTCTGGATATCCTCATTGTTTATATCGCTGTATTTGATCCTTGATTAAATTATCACAATGTTGTGGATCCGATGAGATCCTTTTAATACGTATGAGTTGGGATGTTGGTAGGTGATCTTTCAATGTTTTTGGGTGAGCACTGGTATAATGTAGTGCATTGTTCACATCTGTCCCTTTTGGAAACATCGTGGTTGCTAATCCTTGAGATGTTTTGTAAATTTCGATGTCTAGAAACTGTATTCGGTCTCTTTGGATGTTGTGGGTGAATTTTATCATGGGATTCTTTAAATTGATCTCCAATATTTCTTCCTCTAATTCTGCTCTGCTCCCATTAAAGATGATCAAAATGTCATCTATAAATCTGAGAAACAAAAGTGTATGTCTTTTCCATTTGGGGTTCTTCAATATGTGTGTGTCCTCAAATTGCGCCATGAAAGTGTTTGCGTATGAGGGCGCCCCCGGGAATCCCATGGTTGTCCCCTTTCTCTGCAGAAAATATTTATTTTTCCAGACAAAGTAACTGTGGTACAACGAGAAATGTTACAATTCAAGTAATAGTACCCCTAGATCCTGATCAATTTCTGAGTGTAGTATTCTCCATTCCATAGCTTCCATTCCTTCCATGTGGGCGATGGACGTATACAATGCTACTACGTCTATAGTACCCAAAATAGTTTCATCATGCACTGCATGGTTGACAGCTGATAATTTGGAGATGCAATCAGTGGTATCTTTAATGTATGGAATCCAGGATTGTACCAAAGGTTGCATATGGTGGTCGATAAAACGTCCAATTGGTTCATGAATCGATCCACATCCTGCCACGATGGGACGAAATGGAGGGTTGGTGAGGTGTTTGTGAATTTTTGGTAACATATATATGTGAGGTATCTGTGGATTGTTTGGTGATAAGTATTTCTTAGTGTTAAGAATAATGAGTCCCTTTTCTGCCGCTCTCAATATGATTTCTCCCAAGAGTTTACAAAATTGATCTGTTGGGTCTTCATCCAAGCAAATGTACGTGTTCGTATTATTTATGTGCTCCTCATCTTTCTCCTCATAGAAAGTGGTATTCATCATAACCAGGGCGCCGCCCTTGTCAGCTGGTTGGAAAGTTATATCTGAATCTTGTCTGAGATCGTTTAGAATCCTTTTTTCTTTATCAGAGAGGCTTGTTGATCTTGGTTTTTCATAAGATATTTTCTCTAAATCCTTTTTAACCAATATTTCAAAATTGTCCAGTGTCTTATGAGAAGTGGGGGACATGAATTTACTTTTGGGTTTAAAAATTTCCTGTGTGGATGTTTTTCCATCTTGTTCAATTGTTGAAAAAAAACATTTCAAGTGAAGCTTTCTCAAAAATTTGAACAGAGCTATTTCGGTCTCTAATCCATTTGAGACATATGTTGGCACAAATGATGTTCCTTTGTTTAATATGTTAATTTCTTCTGTGGTTAATACTCTTGAGGAGATATTTACTACTAGGTCACCCGTTTGACTATGTGTTGTGGTCTTCCGCTCTCTGTTGCTTTTTTTACGTTTTTTCCCCTCCTAGTTCGTCTCTTCTTTGTTCCATTGGTTTGTCTGGTGGTAAATTGGAAGTGGGGCCTTCCGCTAAAAAAGACGGCTTTGCTGTTCTTGTTGAACTTTCTTCTACAGTTGATCCACTTGCTTGTCCCACGTTCAGTGGTGCTGGAGGTCTCTGTAATGTAAGATCTTCATCCCCTACTACACTTTCTTCCGACGATGTTTGTCTAGGATTGTTGGCGAAAAATCTTTTTTGACGGTAGGCCTCCGCCCACGTATGGACCTCATCCAACTTATAGTCTATGGTGTCCCTACGAAATTTTCTGATCTTTCGCTCATGTACTTCTTTTGCGTGAATATCTAGCTTGTGGTTGATATCCTCCAAAATCTTTCCCCAATCTTCTTCCGGTATTGTTCTTGACAATTCCTCTGTGAGTTTGAAAATGTCCTCCTTAAGATCTTCAAGAATATGAGATAATTCTTCTTTGATAAGTAAAATGAGGTCCAACGAACACTTATTTAAGATTGCATACCATTTATTCAAGAAGGCTTTATTAAATTTGAAAAGCATAGGTTTCAATGCTATCCGGAGTCCTCGTGGAATTCTTTTGACTTTGTGGTATTCGATTAAAGTAGTCGCATGTAAGCGTTGATTAACTTCTCTACGCATGGTGTATTCTAGTTGTCTTAGCATTTGAGTTGTAGTGCCAGTTGAGGTACTGAAGGTTCTGACTTCCTTAACTTTCTCCACACTGAATTCATTAAGCACATTAACTGAGTAGGGAAACAACACAGCAGGGAGTTATGCGATCCTCCACTTTCTCAACATATACATACTTAATTTTATGAAGTGTTTGATTATCATTAAAAACCTGGGACTTCCTAACGTAAAAATCCTGTTGTTCACGACTTTCATGAAGCATGCATAAAGTTAAAAAAACGCTTCAGGATTAGGGTCTCTTTAAAAGCAACTCGCGGCTTAAACCGGATGTATACACCGGAAGTCGTCACATGGGAGGCACCGGCGTTTGAATACTCAGTGCGGAGAAATCTCAGGTATTTAATTTGCATCACTACTTAAAATATCAAGAAACGCACCCAATAGCATGAGTTTCGATTACTTCGTTTTTCTCCCTTCACTTTGCAGCACACGTGGAGGCACAGAAAGGTAGACGCCGTAGCTTGAACTCAGTTTCGTTTGGGTAAGTTCGCGTACAACACGGCGATATGCACGCCGATAAGTATCACGTTTAACATCGTTCGATACTCATACAATGTTTCATTTTAGGCCGCGCACGAACATCAACTTTATTTTTGAATACCTGAGCATCATTAAAAGCCAGAAGTACTTTTTCCTGAGCGAATATTAAGACACATAGGTAAGGGGTTTGGTATATTATTGTATATCTTTGTAAACGGTTAATTTTAACCGCTGAATTTACTTTCGCCCATATATATTTTTTCGTTAGAGTGAGGAGGATTTTAAGACGATCACGCGCAACACTCGAAGTTCTGAATGGATCTCTCCCTTAGTGAGTGATACTTATAAATTACCATCATACAGATATCCACGACAAAAATTATTGCATGTTCACCTAAGGGTCCAAACAGACTCATATTGCAACCTAATACACGCAATTTAGAAATTTAATTTGTTTGTCTGGACATATTCTGGATCAGTGCTCAGACTTAATGGAAGTGCCAGTTCTCATTGAATTTATGTATATTTCCCATCAATTATTCAATGTTATTGGATGTATTAATTGCAATGTATGGGTGTGTATTGTAATTTATGGTTGGTAATGGCATGATTAACTTTCAAGTGCATTACACATGTCTTAGATATTTATGTTTCACATTTACGGTGCCAGAATTGAGGAACTTCAAGTAAAGAAGATATCGACTAATTAACCCCTGACGAAGGGTTCACTCAGAACCCGAAATGCATTGGGTTTTTTAATGTTTTGGTTTACATAATTTTACATGATTGTAATGTAAATGATTTACTTTGATATGCGAAGTATGTTTCAAAAACTTTAAATTGAGTGAAAACACAATTCATAATACATGAATTTCAGGAACTCATTTTGAATATTTGTTGTTCATTTACTTTATTACCAAATATTGGAGAATGTTTTTTAGAATGTGGTATAAAATAGAAACACTTAATTGAAACCCTAGGGAGCGTGGGTTGAGTACCCTGCAGACCTGGATGTTTCCAGGTCTTGACAGAGAAGTTATGCTGCCCCCCACATCCTCTGGAGGACAGTTGAGAGATGGAACCGCTGGGGGGTGGGAAGGGCCTGGAGGGTATCCTAATCTGTGCACTGGCAGTGCAGGTGGGTAACCTGCAAAAGGAGGAGACCCCTAACACACAAGTGTCCTGCATGTGGCTAGGAAGGTGTGGGACATGGGGAGTGGAGAAAGAGGGGTACCTAGCCTTAGGCATCCTGAGGGTGCTGCTGAGAAGACCATGGCCTCAGGAGAAGTGCCAGGTGCCCAGACAGGAGACAGGTCCTGTGTGGGAAGAGAAATCAGTAATAATAAATCTCCACAATGATTGCAAAGTTTAGAGGCCAGGAGGCCTGAAATATATGACCCCAGTGGATAACGCTGAGCTACAACGAGAACCAGAGGAAATAAAGGAAGAATCTTAGTCTTCCTGAGGGGCTAGCTAAGATCAAGCTTGCATTGCATACTCCTTCATTTGCAATAAGCTGACCGTGGGAGCTCAATCACCCCAACGACGAAAGTGTGAGAGAGTTGCCAGAGGGGAGCATGTGCTTCCTTCTTCTGATGTTTCTAAACGTCCCCAGGGCAGACTAGTGAGGAAGATGACTTGTGGGGGGGGGGGGGGGGGGGTAGTGGACATGGACACCCTCTCTTTTTTTATTTAGAATTTTTCCCAGGGGTCCCCAACTCATCGGGGACTGGTGCAGAAAATAACAAGTGCTGCCCCACTCTGAGGATGAAGGACCTTGGCAGTCTCCAGTGAAAGATTCAAGGCATATGTGAGCACCAGTGTGATTCTTCATTCTGCTTCTGGGACCGCCAAGGTCCCAGGAGTACAGTGGTGTTGACTGTGCTCATGTGTGGGGCAATGGGAAGAGTGGGACATTGAGGAGGCCCCTAGTCACTACTGCACCAAGGGAGTGGCTGACGACCCCGCACTCTCATACACAGAGTTGTGTTAACCTTGCAGAGAAATTACCAGGCCATTTTGGTTTGGGCTTCTGTGAAGCCCTAAAAACCTTGGTGTGCTGGGTGCCCCACAAGAGTTGCAGGGGCACCAAAACTATATATATAAAAAAGGCACCAGATACCACACTTTTTAAAAATGAAACAAAGCAAAGCATTTTAGTGGCAGCATCAGGATGCAGATAAAAAAAAGATCGCTAGAAGGCACTTGGCTGCCTCATTTAAATATAGAGTGTGTGGTGCAACGTAGGACAGGGGCACCACATGCCCCCAAGGAAAGCAAAGGCACCTTTTTAAGAACTTCACAGTTTCAAGCACTCTTTGAGCTGGGGCTTCCAGCTCAAAGGCTCCAAGTTGTGAGGACCCCTGATGATGGGTCTTAAGACTGATTTGCATCATGTATAAGTGGATAAGAAACACTCGTGTATACACTTTAATGAAAATTGATAAGCTTTATTGAGGACGACAACATTAAACATGGATTATTATGTACTTTGGAGGTCATGGAAATGCTTTCTTAACAATGTTAAATGTACCAGTGAGTCAATACATGTAATAATGTAGGTCACTGAAATGCTTTATTGACAATCACAAAGTTAACAGTAAGTCCTTACAAGTCTTACTGAGTGCATCATTGTAAGATGGTACCATCCTTAGTGATTTTAATTATTTTACACTTGCTTATGGTGATAAACTCATGCTTTTTATTAATGTAGTGGCATCCCGACAAAGCCAGAAGGCCTGCCTTTTGATAACTACACCCCTTATGTTGTGTCTGGGATATGTGGGGAGTATTGTAGTTTTGTGTTAAGGGCTCACTAGGGGTGCATACGGTTAACCCCTTCACTGCGGGGCTGATTCCCCCGCAGTGTTAGGGGGCGGGGGGGCGCACACAGCGCCCCGGTGCACATGACGAGCTCAGCTCATCATGAGCCATGGTGCTCATGTGCTCATGACGAGCTGAGCTCGTCACGGCCACAACCCTTTGTGTAGAACACTCAGCACAGCAGGGGAATTAGCCCCGCGTGTGAGCGTTCTAACGGTCATGACGAGCTGAGCTCGTCATGAGCATGGGAGGGGTTAAGAGAGTGTTACTGTAGATGCTTCCACCTGCTGCCATGTATATACTTGTAAATGAATGTGTAGTATTAAGTAGGGCGTACTTAAAAAAAGTACTTTTCCTTTTAATATGTAAATTCACTGACTAAACAATGATTGATTAAGTGTTTTTTTGTTATGTGCCTGGTGACAGGGATACTAGCCCACACTCCCTTATCTGTGTAGGCTTCGGACTGTTCTGCCTCACTACCATGAGAGAGTCAAATGCTACAAAGGGGTACTTTGCTCCCAGTAAACCTAAGATTGTGGACGTATTGCTTGCGAAGGACTCACATCCTTCCAGGCCTTGACTGATAATTTTTTCTACCTGGAATTTCCCCAGTGGGCTTGAGACTTTGGGGGGTGGGCTTTTAGGGATTGGCGCTCTCTCTAATAGTGCCTCTGTCACTACTTTCTTCAGCTTCCCAAGGTAAATGCACCAGGCACAGGGGGTACCATACCAAGGAGTGCTTTGGAGAGAGAGAATTTTGAATAAGTCAAAACAATATTTTCATAGCTCGACACCTGGTCATCGTCATTTGGGTGAAAAGAGACCTTTGTGCGCCGTATGGTTATGGCCCAGTAGGCAGGAGCCTTTGGAATACAAAAAGACATTACAGCTCCTTTTGAGACTTATCTTCCAGAACTGAAAGTGTTGTGTGTTGTTTGTATTGATGTTTTTGCTTTTTGTTGAGTTTTTATATAATTTGAGAATTTTGATATTGATGTATCAATATTTATTATGGGTTGGTATTATTTGAAATGTTGTCAGTTTATGTATGTAATGCAAATGTATGTTTATATGTGGGGGTCAGTATTTGTGATTTTTGATTAATGTTTGCAAAATGATTGTGATTTGATGTTCAATAAAACAGTGATCGAAGTAATTAATTTGGGCGACCACAGAGCTAAACATTTGGTTTGTAAAAAAGTCATCAGTATTGGCATTTTGTGTTCTTGCCGCAGGCACTGGGGGTGGCAGGAGGGGGCTTCCTAAGAGAGAGATAGAGGAAAGAGAGAGAGATGTCAGAGCAAGGATGAAAGGAGCTGGGATGTTTGAACATTCTCCCAGTCAGATTTTGGTATCCAGGCTGGCTCTGCATCCTCCTCAATTAATAACTCACTTTCTTACATCCCTGTCATGTATTACATATACAATACAATTTTGGGGAATCTTGTTACAAAAATGAAGTAGTAGAAAACCCCTAATTTCACAGGAGGTCGTGATATATGGAAATATTTCTCAGTTGTCTGTGAAATAGGGGTTTTATTATCAAAATGACAGCCAAAACATTCCACCCATCACTCTTTTGTAATTTTGATTGAGAAGCCCCAGTCACTCCGCACAGCTTTGATTTTGTCAGGGCTACTAGGATTGTGCAGCAGTGGAGAACCAAATTGTGCGGCATAAAAAGGCACATTATGTGGTGCAATGCAGCACATTTTGTGATATTATTACTTCATTATTTTGTCATTTCTTAACTTTTTAACACTGTCTGGGCATTAGTTTCATCTCATGAGTACCAATTTAACACCCAAATATAGCAATAAGCAAAAGAAAGTTGACCAGTCAACCTTTGTATAAGCCTTCCACTTCCCTGTATCACATGTCGCTGAGTTTTTAGTAACTTTTGAGCCGTTTGACCTAGAAATATTTTTTTTGGGGGGGGGTTTAAAATCAACAGATTATGTGGCAGATGATGGGTTATGTGGCAAATGCCAGTATCTTCAAAACACAAAAATAGTCTGTCCCCTGTAATTAATCTGGCGGCTCGACTAGAGTCCTATATTTACAAAATGCAGGGATGAGCTCACTGAGACCAGAAATCAGACCACATAGTCACAGTCACAACGTGTTAGAATTTTTTTTTATTTATTTTCTTCAATTTAGATATATCATTTCATTTCAGGAAGGTAAAGACAAACAAGTGATATTACGCAAAGAATAGTTTGATAGACACCCCACACAAGCCTACATTTCTTCAATCAAACTAAACAGCTAACACACTCATTCTGCAACCTAGCAAATTTCATACTCTCAGTCATACCCATGCATTCTTCACTTGTTCCAAACTCATCATACTTCAAGGGTCAGATGTAGCACAAATACTCTGTCCTGGAAAATCTCCCCGACACAGGATTGGAGACAAGATGGCAGAATAACAGGACAAACTACAAAACGCCAATGCGCGTTTCAGTGCAATGCCAGGTCTAGGGCCACACCTTCATCAGGGCAGTCAGAGTAGGGAAGGGGGGATGGGGACACAGCATACAATCTGCAATACTTAAAAACAGTTTCAATTTTACATACATGATCTTAATAATGACAGTTTTAACACATTTTTCGATAATTGATACAAGTTACTTAATGGCTTTGTCACAGTTCTGGTGAAAAACATTGAGCTCAAAAACCTGCATAGAAGGTTTCAAAAGATAACTATAATAGACAAATATCAACCAAACAGGGATCCCAATGGACAACAAAAGAAAAACAAGATACATACACATACATATTCACTACTCTTCCCATAGAAGGTGGAAGGAGAATGAAACAGTGGTCCCCCAGACCATCACCACTTATTTCGCACCTTAAGGACTCAAGTGCCAACCCTTCTGCTGGATCGCTAGGCAGGAAACTGATTTCAATAGCTAACAGACTGGTAGGACACAGCGGCCACCCTGGATATTTTGTTGCATCCATCAAACTAGTTTCCATCTCCCCAGGCGGACAACTTTAGAGGCGCTCAAATAATGAGCGAGACTGATACTCACTTGCAAACAAAGGAAGTTAGTATCGCGGTTTCCAAACCGGAACTAAACGTCGTATATCCCAATTCTTTTCGATGGTTAACAAAGTTAGACAGCAGCGAATGCCCGTGAAATGGTATCAAGAAGATTCTAAGGACAATAACAAGACAGAAAACAAGGCCCAGGTTCAGACGTCACAGTTAAATATCCCGAGTATACCTGAGACATGCCAAAGTTGTAAAATTCAGGCTCACTAGCGTCAATCCACTTACCAAGATTAATGTTATGTTATGTTATGTTATATTTCTTTTTGTATAGCGCGCGGCGGCTCAAAAAGAGTATCCCGGCGCTTTAGCTGCGGGACCTACAGCAAAATAACACAACACGGCAATAAAACAGAGAAGGAAAAACAAAGATACATAGGAGAAAAAAAAACAAAAAAAACAAAGACCTATAGAGTAAACAGCCAGGTCTTTAAGCCCTTCCTAAAAGCAAGTAGGCTGGTAGCGCCCCGGAGTGTCAGCGGCAGGGAGTTCCACAGCTGTGGTGCCCGCAGTCCAAAGGAACGACCTCCAATACGAGCTCTTTCCACGCGTGGCACCACAGCCAGAAGCTGTGACTCCGATCTGAGAGCACGGGCCGGATGGTAAAAGGACAGCCTCCTTTGAAGGTACTTTGCGCCCCCGGAATGAAGGGCCTTATAGGCCAGAGTCAGCGTCTTAAAGATGATGCGCTTGCGGATAGGGAGCCAATGTAAGGCCTGCAGGAGACCCGACACACTGGCTCGCCTATTTAAGCCATAAATGGCTCTTGCCGCAGCGTTCTGCGTCACCTGGAGGCGCTGTAGCAGATACTCCGGCAGGCCCAGGTAAAGGACATTGGCATAGTCCAGCCTGGACCCGATCAGAGCCTGCACAGTCAGTTTGCGATGTTCTTCCGACAAAAGGGGTAGAAACTTCCTCAGTACCTTAAGGAGACCGAAACAGGTGCCCGTCACCCCCAAAATCTGGGCTCTCATCGTCAGGCCCTTATCCATCTTGACCCCCAGATTCTTGGCAACTAGAGATGGAGAGGAAGGTGGAAACATGTTGACAGGCCACCAGCCATGCCAGTCAGGGTCCGACGTACACCCAAAGAAGAGATTAAGATAAAGTTACGTCCAAGAACGGCCACAGGCTTAAAAGATGATGGTAGAATGTACGAGGAGCACCCAGACCACGATAGCAGAGGGGGATATCCGCTCAAGAAAATCACAGGTTCACGTTAGAGAATCTGGAGTCTGCAGGAATAATCAAGAAAAAACAAGAAAAAATGAAGATGGATTTGAATCATGCCGCGGTATACTAGGGAGACCTGGAACAAGAGTGGACATTTATTAATGGGATGGTATCAACAACAAGGTGATACAAATTCAAATCACCAAGTAAAAAAAAAAAAGAAAAACAAAACCTGCTGAGAATCCTAAGCAAGCCTTGGGGAGTAAAGACAAGGCGGCGGCAGAGTTACCTGATAGGGGTCGTAGAGCTGCCGCTAGTTAAAAGAAGTTCAAGGCGGCAACATAGTACAGTCATTCCATTCCGCTCCTGTAGAAAAATGGAGAATGGAGATCTGGTCATATAAAGGAAGGAGACTAGGTTAAAGGCTGGGCGTGAGTGTTTGGTTAGGACACGATCCATGAACATAAATGGGCAGTGTCAGTGGTGGTGAGACGCGTTCAGGGTAACCAAACACGCCCCCTTCTGGAGCTCAACGCTATTTAAAATATCTCCATATGAGGTGATAGATTTAAATGCCATGAGGCCGTTAGACCAAGACCTGACGGGGCGAACCAGAGTGTACAGAGCTAGAAAGATAACAGATTACAACAATCACTATAATCTCACTGAATCGAATAACAAATATCACGGTAACCCCAGCCCCTGTCTGGTGTCCTGAAGCATCTTTTTCAAAGGGCAGGGAGACAAGGTGCATCCCACATGAAACACGCCCGCACTAACGATACCCAGTTCGTTTAAGCTCAGGGACCGGCAGCAAATAACAGTAAACGTACCTGAAAAGCCTGACGATAGGACATACAACCACCGTATTCGAGAGTGCACCGCGAAAAGGCCGGGGGCTGACCCGAAGTAAATGGCGGGAAAACCCGCGAGGTTTAAATGATAAGCGGGAGGGGATCTGATCCAATGGGGAGGCCGGGCGGGAGGAGCTCGAGACAGATAAACAAAACAAAAAATCTGCGATGAAACGTCAAGACGGGAAAAGATATATGCAAACCAGGGACCAACGAGATGTCCTAGATACGACAGGCAAAAAAGTAAAACAAAATACCCCAATATCAGACTCATAGGGGGAGAGGATATGGACGTAGCGATTCAAATGGCATCAACGGGGGATAAATGCAGGGCAGAGGCATATACTGCAAAGTAGGCTGACTCATTTCGGTTCGCAGAGGAGCAAAATAGATAGAGTCAGACCACATTCGCTCTCAACGATTACAAACACGGGACCAAGGTGCCATCTGCTGTGATCGGGAGGATGAACAATAAGGACGGTCTTACCTCCACCATGCAAACGAGCACAGGAGATCATGGGATGGAAAATGAAAACAATAGCAAAGTATAGACGGGCCGTCTATGTGGAAGAAACCTTCACAGGATCGCATTTTCCCATGGACAATGCTCATTTAAGCCCTTGTGCATTGAATTGAGAAGAAAGATCCAAAAGACTTCCCCTTTTCTTTCTAAGGGCAGTACTGTCCTTCCCTGCTATTGTGCGTATCTTCTGAAGAATAGACCATTTAAGGTCCGATTCAGTATGTTTGGCATTAATCCAATGTTGAACAAGTGGAGCCCCACTTTTCAAGTTTCTGATACTAGATTTGTGTTCGCCAATCCGATGCCGGCATTCACGCCCTGTCTCGCCCACATAGGGCAGCCTACAGGGGCATAGGATGACGTACACAACATTGGACGTGCAGCAGTTGCTCATTGAGCTCAAAATGATGGTACGGTTGTCAAACGCCAAAGTACTTCCCACCATGGCCTGTGGGCATGCTTGGCATGTTCCGCAGCGGTGGTGGCCCTCAACTGGTGGGAGACCTAAGACTCCAGTCTGTGTCATGCTTCCAGGTAACGGCAGGGCACCACGTTCTAGGTGGTTCCGTAAGTTTTTATTCCTGCGGAACACAAATAGGGGTTTAGGTATTGTCTTTTCCTGATCTCCAATATTGAGAAGATACAAAAGGGAATTAACCTCTTGTCTCAGTTTGTGATTGATGGTGGAATGTTTAGTGATACAGACCAATCGATCATGAGTCACAGGGTTACGCTCTTGGAACATACTTTCCCTGTTGAAGTATCTCGCGCGTTTAAATGAATCTCGAATAAGTCGAGAGGGTATATTCGCGTTGGGCCAAATTTATTTTAAGAATATCGGACTGCAGCAGGAATTCCTTGATTTCCGTACAGTGCCAGTATCAACGACAAAAATATCGGACCCGAAATATCGATGTTCAGAATATCTAAGTCCTATCTACAGAAAGGTAAGTACAAAAATATAGGGGAAAAAAATCCGTAACAAAAATATTGTTGTTAAAAATATTGTTTTTCAATGTTTAAAAAATAATGTAAAATAAAGTAAATAATACATATAATTAAATAAACAATTAAAATTAATTTTAAATGTTTAAAATTATAACTAATACATAGAATGTAAAAATAATTTTAACATATATATGTATAAACTATCAAATATATTCTTGCTTAATAACACTTATAAATAATTATTTTAATGACTTGTAAATTGTTAAAAAACATATTGAAAGTTACAAATACATATATATATGTATACACATACACCAATAATATAAACAAAAATATAAAACATATATATAACAAATTAAAAAAATAAAACAGTTTTAATCTTTTAAAAATACATTATACACTAATTACCTAAAACAGTAGAGAAAATATTGGATAGCGGAGGGGATAAAATTACTATTCCTACTCCAGAATGTGCAACAGTAGTAAAAGTGTTGGATAGCAGAAGGTTACAATTCACATACTTGTCAATTAAATAATTATATATGTATATTTTAAATTAATAATTAATTAATAATACATTCTTTAGAAATAATAAATTTAAATTAATAATTACTTCATTATAATTAAATTGCTTCCCACTCTATTCCCCTATAAACCCACAACGTGCTCCTAAAAAACACAATTATTTTGATTATCAATTAATCAATTAATAAAAATGTATTACCAATTAATAATTTATTAACAATAATTTAATTATCAATACCAACAAATAAAAAATATTAATTACTTTATTAAAATTAAATTACTTCCTACCCTATTCCCTCTATAAACCCACAATCCGCTCCTAAAAAAATAACACAAATAATATAGTTATAAATTAATCAATTAATAATTAATTAACAATACATTAATTATCAACACCAATGAATAAAAATTAATATTTACTTCATCAAAATTACATTTCTTCCCACCCTATTCCCCTATAAACCCACAACCACCTTCCTAAAAAAATAACACAATTAATATAATTATCAATTATCAATTAACCAATTAATAAAAATCCATTCCCAATTAATAATCAATTAGCAATAAATTAATTATCAAAACCAATAAATAAAATTAATAATTACTTTATTATAATTAAATTACTTATCACTCTATTCCCCTTAAAAACAATTACTATATTTACCAATCTATTATTAATAATTAACTACCAATTAATAGCTAATTAATTATTAATTAATTAACACAATTAACCATATAAAATATATAAATATTAATAAATAAAATATATTAGTTAATTAAAATTACATTACTTCCCACCCTATTCCCCTAGAAATCCACAACCGGCTACGGAACTAAAACACAAAATTTACTTTAAAAATAATTGATAACTTCTACAAATGTAATACATAGATAAAAAAATAAATACAATACTTAAACAAAAATATAGAATACAAAAATAAATAACAGTAATATAAACATCGATATTATTAACAACAATATTTTTACAAACGATATTACTGTCTTCGATATTATTAAACAACTAGATATTTCATACCTTTCTGTTGATATTCTGGTCCACGATATTCTTCCTTTTGATATTTTTGTAACTCGATATTAAAAACTCGATATTACTGTAGGTCGGAAAAAAACTCGATTTTATGTCAGTTTACCGAACTGACTTGCTTGTGTGCCTATGTAATAAGTGTTGTATCACTAATTCAGAGGTGCTCATGAGAATGGACATCAGACAGGCGGAGGCGGCTTTAGCCTTTTTCCCCTGTCCCCTGGCCCCCCTACCCTCTACTACCCCCCTCCCCCCCCTCCCCCCCCCACACACACACACAACTTAGTAAGAAAGACGTACACCATGCGCTTCCTCCCTGGACGCCTGACCCATGTGAAGCTTTCTTCGTTTAGCGAAGTGTGTGTGCGGCCCCGGGTTAGAATAACCCGGTATTGTAGGCAGGTTAGCTGTCTGCTACTGTGCTACGAAAATAACCTACGTTCTTTCTCACATTTTCCAGTTTGAAAATACTTGCAATAGTCATTGTCTTACATTTTGATTTTTTTGTGGACAGGTTGTCGTCCAGGGACAGCATCAAAAAGCACAGACATTGCTGGTAAGACGCGCCGCAGCTTGAACACCAGGTTGTACGAGTAGTGGGTGTCACTCCTTCAGCTTTGGAAAAAAAGAACAAATATTCAACTGCAGACACCCACGGGCAAAATTGAGAAAGTGGGGGGGCGCGGCGGCATGACAGAATGACTCCGCTTCACTTGATTGAGCATAGGCGCCAGGGGTACAAAGCAGAACAGACGTGTTTGTCTCAATCCTGCCGGCCCACTGCGGGCTTTATTCAAAGACTGTGCACCGGGAAAATAGCAGCGCAAGTGTGGCTTTCAATTCTAGCCGCCAGGCAACGCTTTGTGCATTCAGAACACTCAGAGCGAGGCAGGCAAGTAAACCTGGAGCCCGCTCTGCTTGAAATGCAGGGGCAGCTTTCCTTGCTGGTGCCGTGAAGTCACGAAAGGCATTCTATCTTGTTGCCCTTAGCAACACAAACAAGGTGTAGAAGCATCCTTTAATCTTATTTAATTTTGTCACGGAATGATTCCTCGTCAATCTTGTAGGCAAGGTGGGCTGTCTATAAATCTACATGTGATGATACATTAGAAATCCCAACTCATCAAGTCGATACCTTGTGTGAGCTTGGGCATACTTCTTGATCATATTCAGCTGATGTACGTCTGCTATTTACTGATAACACATAGAGAGTGCTGCCTTTCGTTGTTCTTGCCAACTTACTACCAGGACTTTGTCTGGTCTTTACAAAATATTACCACGTATACATATGAGTCTCACTGTTTGAAAATGTCAGTCCTCCAGATTATGGTTAGGCCCCAGTGGAGGCAGGCATGGCTTGCGTGTGTGTGTTTGTGTGTGTGGGGAGGGGGGGGGGGGGGGGCGGGGGGCAGGTGGAGGGGGCGTGCGGGTTCAAGGGGTGAATAAAGAAAATAATAATAATAGACTTACCTTGAGGCTGGGTCCCACATCTCTGCTCCTGCTCTGCTGTCTCTGACTGGAGGAACAGGAAGCAGGCAGTCAGGCTCCCTCCCCTAAGCCAATCACAACGCTGCAATTTTGCGTTGTAATGGGTCTGAACGCCGTCACAAGGCACTCAACTAGGGGCTGGAGGGGTGGGCATGTTCTCCATGTAGGCTGTAATGCAGTCTGCATGGAGAACGGGGAAAGTGCACATGACTGGTTAGGGCAGCCGAGCGGGCCGACCAAACAGTCACTTAGGATTGGGCACACCACTCCTCCCTGTTCCAAAGGCAGAGCAGCCCCGCCCACACGCCTGCCCGCAAAGCTGCAGGGAAGAAGCATATAATGGTAATAACTTTAATTTATTATCATTTTATGTTTCTACTTGGCACTGCTTAAAAGCAGCGGGGAGATGCTACCCTGCCATAACAGAGGAGCCGCCACTGGTAGGCCCAATATATATTTCTAATTGCATTTTTTACGATCCTCCACTGTCAGCCAATGTGTCTTGCCTCTTGAGGCAAATCAAGTCTGGGCTGCCTTGCGCCTCAAGTCCAAGCTGCCTCACGCCTCAAGTCCAAGCTGCCTCACGCCTCAAGTCCAAGCTGCTTGTGTCTCAAGCCCAAGCTGCATCACATCTGAAGCTTGCACTGCCTCGCGTTTCAAGTCCACGCTCCCTCGCATCTCAAGTCTGCGCTGTCTCGCGACTCAAGTCTGGGCTGCCTTGAACCTCATGTCTAAGCTGCCTCGAGCCTCAAGTCTGGGCTGCCTTGCTACTCAAGTCTACTCTGCCTCGCATCGCAAGTTCAAGCTGCTTCGCGTCTGAAGTCCAAGCTGCATCACATCTGAAGCTTGCACTGCCTCGCGTTTCAAGTCCACGCTCCCTCGCATCTCAAGTCTGTGCTGTCTCGCGACTCAAGTCTGGGCTGCCTTGAACCTCATATCTAAGCTGCCTCGAGCCTCAAGTCTGGGCTGCCTTGCTACTCAAGTCTACTCTGCCTCGCATCTCAAGTTCAAGCTGCTTTGCGTCTCAAGTCCAAGCTGCCGCGCGTCAGAAGCTTGCACTTCCTCGCGTTTCAAGTCCACGCTCCCTCGCATCTCAAGTCTGCGCTGTCTCGCGACTCAAGTCTGGGCTGCCTTGAACCTCATGTCTAAGCTGCCTCGAGCCTCAAGTCTGGGCTGCCTTGCTCCTCAAGTCTACTCTGCCTCGCATCTCAAGTTCAAGCTGCTTCGTGTCTCAAGTCCAAGCTGCCTCGCGTCAGAAGCTTGCTCTGCCTAGCGTTTTAAGTCCACGCTCCCTCGCATCTCAAGTCTGCGCTGTCTCGCGACTCAAGTCTGGGCTGCCTTGCTCCTCAAGTCTACTCTGCCTCGCATCTCAAGTTCAAGCTGCTTTGCGTCTCAAGTCCAAGCTGCCTCGCGTCAGAAGCTTGCACTGCCTCGCGTTTCAAGTCCACGCTCCCTCGCATCTCAAGTCTGCGCTGTCTCGCGACTCAAGTCTGGGCTGCCTTGAACCTCATGTCTAAGCTGCCTCGAGCCTCAAGTCTGGGCTGCCTTGCTACTCAAGTCTACTCTGCCTCGCATCTCAAGTTCAAGCTGCTTCGCGTCTCAAGTCCAAGCTGCATCACATCTGAAGCTTGCACTGCCTCGCGTTTCAAGTCCACGCTCCCTCGCATCTCAAGTCTGTGCTGTCTCGCGACTCAAGTCTGGGCTGCCTTGATCCTCATGTCTAAGCTGCCTCGAGCCTCAAGTCTGGGCTGCCTTGCTCCTCAAGTCTACTCTGCCTCGCATCTCAAGTTCAAGCTGCTTCGTGTCTCAAGTCCAAGCTGCCTTGCGTCAGAAGCTTGCTCTGCCTTGCGTTTTAAGTCCACGCTCCCTCGCATCTCAAGTCTGCGCTGTCTCGCGACTCAAGTCTAGGCTGCCTTGAACCTCATGTCTAAGCTGCCTCGAGCCTCAAGTCTGGGCTGCCTTCCTCCTCAAGTCTACTCTGCCTCGCATCTCAAGTTCAAGCTGCTTTGCGTCTCAAGTCCAAGCAGCCTCGCGTCAGAAGCTTGCACTGCCTCGCGTTTCAAGTCCACGCTCCCTCGCATCTCAAGTCTGCGCTGTCTCGCGACTCAAGTCTGGGCTGCCTTGAACCTCATGTCTAAGCTGCCTCGAGCCTCAAGTCTGGGCTGCCTTGCTACTCAAGTCTACTCTGCCTCGCATCTCAAGTTCAAGCTGTTTCGCGTCTCAAATCCAAGCTGCCTCGCGTCAGAAGCTTGCACTGCCTCGCGTTTCAAGTCCACGCTCCCTCGCATTTCAAGTCTGCGCTGTCTCGCGACTCAAGTCTGGGCTGCCTTGAACCTCATGTCTAAGCTGCCTCGAGCCTCAAGTCAGGGCTGCCTTGCTCCTCAAGTCTACTCTGCCTCGCATCTCAAGTTCAAGCTGCTTCGCGTCTCAAGTCCAAGCTGCATCACATCTGAAGCTTGCACTGCCTCGCGTTTCAAGTCCACGCTCCCTCGCATCTCAAGTCTGTGCTGTCTCGCGACTCAAGTCTGGGCTGCCTTGAACCTCATGTCTAAGCTGCCTCGAGCCTCATGTCTGGGCTGCCTTGCTACTCAAGTCTACTCTGCCTTGCATCTCAAGTTCAAGCTGCTTTGCGTCTCAAGTCCAAGCTGCCTTGCGTCAGAAGCTTGCACTGCCTCGCGTTTCAAGTCCACGCTCCCTCGCATCTCAAGTCTGCGCTGTCTCGCGACTCAAGTCTGGGCTGCCTTGAACCTCATGTCTAAGCTGCCTCGAGCCTCAAGTCTGGGCTGCCTTGCTCCTCAAGTCTACTCTGCCTCGCATCTCAAGTTCAAGCTGCTTCGCGTCTCAAGTCCAAGCTGCATCACATCTGAAGCTTGCACTGCCTCGCGTTTCAAGTCCACGCTCCCTCGCATCTCAAGTCTGCGCTGTCTCGCGACTCAAGCCTGGGCTGCCTTGAACCTCATGTCTAAGCTGCCTCGAGCCTCAAGTCTGGGCTGCCTTGCTCCTCAAGTCTACTCTGCCTCGCATCTCAAGTTCAAGCTGCTTTGCGTCTCAAGTCTAAGCTGCCTCGCGTCAGAAGCTTGCTCTGCCTTGCGTTTTAAGTGCATACTGCCTCATATATCTGCCTCAAATCTCAAGACAGGCCTGGTCCTTGCTTGAAACCTGGGCCAGAACCTCATAAAACCTGAGCATTGCAGTGATAATTTCCAAACTGCAAAGATGTATACGTTGTGAGACATACACATATTACATACCTGCAGAGTTCTGAAAACAGACTGAGACAGGAGTTGACCCGCAGACTGGCTTGTATGTGCAGCTTAGGGGTGTACAGTCACTCATCATTTAGAGAAGCTCTAGACTACACAGTAGCTGGAGACAGCAGAGCCGCAATAAGCCTCTCTGAACTGATAACCTCAGGCCCTGTCCCATGGGTAGAGATTCCTATTTTGCAGCTATATCGTTGCCAGAGAACAGGAATCCCTTCAGGAGTCGGAGAAAAACCTGTGCTTTCCCATTAAAGGAACTTTTTTCTGTAGGCCTGGGCGGAATTTCAATTACGCTTGCGTAATTTAGGTGATTCCGCATTACTATTTGATGCAGAATTACCGATAATAAGGGTATTACTCTTCCTCGCGTAAACAAGAGAAACCTGGGGGAAAAAATGCTAAAAAGAGCACATTTAGTGAGCGTTGTTAATGTTTGCTATTTGTGTTCGTAGATGTTTCTTTGTGCATAAAGCATCCTCCTGAAAATAACAATAAATGTTTGTAATAGGTTTTAGGAAAATCCTACCCCAAGAACACATTTAGCAATGAAACCATGAAACCGCTGGGTATGCGAGCGCTGAATAAATATTTTTAAATTCAAATAAATTCATGAGCAGCCACTCTCGCTTGCGATTTGTGTTAGGGTGCATCTAGTATTATTTTTTACTGCAAATTGTATCCCTGTGGCCATTTTGGACACTAAAGGGCAATTTTTCACTAAGACATAGCGCTTAATGCAGATTTACTCTTCTTGCATAATTCAGGCGTAATCTTGCAAATCTTTTAGGTAATTCTGCGTGATTACTCTACAATGAACTACACTTATAACACTGACCCCCACTTTTAAGGAGCTGGCGCAGAGATAACACCTGGGCCCTGAAGCTCTGGAAATTCCTATTTCCTTTTGGCTATTATAGATGGCAATGAGTTGGATGGCAAAAGCTCTACAAATAGACAACATATGGAACAGACTGGACTCCATCTCCTTTTTAATGAGGCATCGCAAACTCTTAGATGTACTTTCTGGGCACTGATATCTGTGAAGTTTGGGAAGTATACAGAGGGCACATGTAGGTTGAGTGCTCTGGCCAAACTCTGGTTTCTACATGTTTTTCTAATTGTTTACCACTGATGGTGTGGTGTGGTTTGCAGGATGGGGCCATACATTGCATGGGGTATGAGGGGAGCTGCTACTTTTATTTTTTGCATGCTAACGAACAATATTTTGAAGGCACTCGATACCCTGCTTTTAAAAAAATCTATTTATTTAAGATGTAATGAAACTTTTTATATTGGTTAGGATATGTGTCGATGTAAATGATCAAGTTATTGATCAAATAAATAAATAAATGAATAACAATATTTTTTACTGTTTTCGTATCGAAATTTGATTGCAATAAAAATTCTTCTTCACTACAGAGTGTAGAGTCGGGGATCATTCACTAGTTTTGATTGTGAATACTTTGGAATTATTAAAGAATAGATGTTTGCATGTGCATGGTACATGTTGCAAATTTTTACAACATGTTATCGAATTACAAATTCACTCTTGTGCACGTCACAAAACACATGCATTGGGGATTGAGTAAAAATCACTATCTTTGTGAATTCTCGATAGTTTCTGTGCATGATATATAGTTGGGATAGTAATCAGATCTATTCTTGTAAATATAACTGCCCATGCTTTTTTATCTTCTTTACTTGAGTGCATTTTTTGAAAGTATTGACCCCTGACCTTTGCAGGTGGACGAGGCTTACAAATATGACCTACCCCATGTATTCTGCAAAAACTTTAGGATTTGTCTCCCTAGACCTGACACTACTGTAAGCCTCCTGTCCTGACCTGGTCAGGGCCCTGGGCTGCCACAGAGACATGTCAAATTATTAATAACTCCCCCCACATATCGCATTAATGTTTCTATATTTCTGCTCGCCCCACAGCAGAGTGAGCAGTTATGAAAACTGCAGTAGAATAAAACCAGGAGTCTGTGAACATTTTGACTTTACTCACAAAGCTTTGTAAGGCAATGTATCAGCAAAGAGACTCAAAGTTGCCTGACTCAGACCAATTGGTCCATTGATTTTCCTGGTATTATATGCCCCGTGGGCAAGGTAGCCTGTAGAAGGGGATAGGGCTGAGTTCCTTCCTACCAATTTACTGTGAAACTTTTGGCCGATGGACCTTGGTTACCTGCAGAGAATTGTAGAGGGGAGAAATAACTCATTCAAGCAGACAACAATTTTTGAGAACCATGACTCTGAAGAACCACAGACTCTGAAATCCAAGTTAGTGGGGTTATTACAAAGCCAAGAACAACTGAATGTACAAGCTCCTCATGGGGAGTTTTTAGAAGTACATAGGAACTAATACAAATCCAAACCTACGAGCTAGTATTATACGATGAATCATGAACAGAATGACAATTGCTAATAGCAGAACGCAGGCAATGATTGCCCCCACGTCAAGATCGGACTTCATCTGTGACTGCTGAATAGAAAGGATCAATCTGTCCCTGCACTACCACTACCATGGTCACATCCCTACTTAGCATTCCCCAGGCAAGATTAGAAAAAGGTGTCAGCTCATGAAGACTTCCTAAGAAGTACACTCACGTTGCATGGGTCAAGTAGCCAACGCTACGGAGCTCGTTCTAAGAGGCTCCTTCGCTCTCCTTCGATCTCCTCAACTCCTCTCCTGACTCGGGGCACTGTCCCTAATACAAAGCACAAAGATGTAGAACATGCCCAATTTAAACCCTTCTCATAGGTGATTTTCCATTTGGGGTCGACTTCCAGCTCCTGGCTCGATGACCTTGATTCCCAAGCCTCCCTCAGTGAGAAAGAGCACTGTCTCCCAATTATCAGCGTTCCTTACACATGGTATCACCTCCTCCCCAAGCCTAGCTCCTAAAACAAAAGGTGTTATTCTAACTAATTAAAGACGACTTTCTCCACCTGTAACTGAAACTTGAGAACAGAACAAATTCAAAATGCACATGAAATTTACTAGCAAGCCTTGCCTGAGAGTCTCCAGGAAAAATACATTTCAGGACTACAGAAATCGGACAACATAAGAGTAAAAAACATAGGCCCCTCAAATACACACATTGGTGAACATTTTATTTGGGCCTTTCTCTCCACCACGCCCCCAGCTACCCCCTGAGGCTGCACCGTATGTGGTGGTGCTCACGGGTGTCCCTCCACTGACCAGTGCCCGAGATGAAACCTTCCCCGAGCTAAAAAACAAGGTCATTTATTGGCTAAACAGACACCGACCCCTCATGGGTCGTGGCCAGCGTCAGATCATCTTCGCACGTAGGGTCAATTGGTTGGGGACTAGACCAAAAGATATTGAGGGAGACTGCATCATTGTCAACTCTAGGGACCCAGTGGCTGTAGAGCATTTGCTGGGGTGTGGCGGACCAGCTTCTCCAGGCTCGATAAACACCAGTCACTTGGGGTATTTGTACTCCCAGAACCAGGCCCCGGCCTTGATGGAACATCTTTTACCCTCACATGGTTACACCTTTTCTGAGTACAACATCCCAGTGGCCAACAGATTTAGGCCTCTGAGCAGTGTGGATTGACTACCATTGGGTGGCCCCATTGAAGTTCTATCTACATGGGCACTCTTGGAGGTGGGAGGCCAAAGCGAGGTACCAGGGATTACTACCCAGACTATCATCCCAGTATTGTATGGTCCACCCCCCCAATGGATACCTGCCCACCCACCATAGACGGACACGAACCTGTCCCCGACCCACGAGTAATATCTACCCCCCCCCCCGATTTAGCGCACCCCTTAGGAGCTCTCCCTGGTTTACCGGCCACCTGACTCACCCTGATTGCCTCCTGGAACGTTGCCGGACTGGGGAAAAAGTTACATAATCCCGAGTGGGGGGAGCTGGTGGATGGGTACGATCTCTGTTTATTTCAAGAAACTTGGCTCCCGTCTGATCCTGTGAGGGTAGGGTTTGCGTCATATCACCGAGCAGCAGTCCAGGGACCAAGGGGGAGGCCTTCAGGAGGGCTGTGCATTTGGGTGGCAGTCCATCTAGGATGCATAGTTAAGGTAATTGACACCAACTGTTTGGATATCTTGTGCATTACATTGATATTCAAAGGGGGGGTTAGTACTGGCAGTAATTAACATCTATTTACACCCTTTCCCCCGGCAAAAAGGTATATCCATCCTGGAGGCCCAGGAGGCACTCTTATCCCCCTTTCCTCCTTCGTATCACAAAATCATTGGGGCAGACCTCAATTGCCACTATGAGCCTATTTCGGGGATTCCCCCTGTTACCTCTGAGGAGGACGAGACCTGGCTAATTCCGGAATGTTCCATTTATCCGGAAAAACGCTTGACGCCCTTGGCACTAGCGATTAACAATTTGGTCATAGCCTTTTCCCTAAGGGCCTGCAATGGCCGGCTCCCTTCAGACATACCGGGGGCTCGCACCTACAACAGACCAGGGAAAATCACGACAATTGACTACATATTGACCAACGTGGAATTTTGGGCCCAATTAAAAGCGTTTTATTGTAATCCCTAGAGTGGACAGCGACCACAATTTACTGTCGCTTGAATTAGTTAATCCCCTGGCGCAACAAATTACACAGGATGCAACAGGGTCCCCCACCAGCCAGAACCTTTTCCTAACAGCGGGGAGTAGGCGCGTCAGGTGGGAGAGGGTGATCCAGGTACCGGATAAGTTGGCAGAGTTGTATGCCCAGGTAGTAGGGGCCTTAGTCGAGGTGAGAGCCTTGAGAAGTTGCAACTCGGAGTCCTTATATCTATCGGCCCTCCAGGCCACACACAATACGCTATTTTAGGCACTGGCTGACTTCTTTACAGCTCCCGAAACTGGTAGGGGGAGAACTCACTTGAGAGAGCACTGGTTCAATAAAAGCTGCAGGGAGGCAAAATCTTCCCTGATAAAAGAAGTCAAAATGGGTACCCAGCCGTCCATTAGAAAAGCACGGCAAACTTACAAAAGTTTGACCGAAGCGGCTAAGCTGAGTGGGAAGCCGACAGATGGGAGAAAATTAGAGTAGCACTCGATGCCCGAGAATCCAGGGTTTTCTGGAACCTGGTGCGTGGAGGCTCGGCTACAGGGCGACCCGCCGTAGTTTCCATCCTCAGCGAAGAGGTGTGGCTTTGTCATTTTAAGCCCCTCTACTCACTTAATTGTGTGGTCCCCTCAGTAACCACACCTGAATCCGTAAGCCCCTCCGACACTGCCTCCTTAACGGGCATTGCCCACGATAGCTTCCCCTGCACGATCTTGGAAGTTAAGGCTGAAATTAGGAGTCTGATCCCGGGGAAGGCCCCTGGCCTTGATAGGATTTCTGGGGACCTATTTCGGACCGAGCAAAGGGTGTGGGCTCCTTACATCTGCACTTTCTTTAATGCCATTATGCTGGGCTTTGACATCCCCCCGACCTGGCTGGGAGCCGAGATTATACCATCCACAAGAAGGCTTCTCCCCTGGACCCGGCCAACTATCGCCCCATAAGTTTGATTGACGTCCTCCAGAAGCTCTTCGTCCGAGTCCTCCTAACCAGGTTGCAGCTCTGGATGGATGAACACCACATCCTAAGCTCCCTATTTTCCGAGGTGATAGCAGGTTATCACGAAACGGAGCGGATTTTTTGGAAATTAGGTAAGGACGCATCTCGGTAATACCGTTAGAGTTGAAGGTGTGGTCTAGTTATTCTTATCTGGCCTTGGTACTGACAGTGGATCTGTTTGTTTACTTCTTACAGTGAACACAGAACAGTCGAATACAAGAGGTATGTGGGAGCGGAATGTATAAGATGTTGAGACATAACTAGTAGTTTAGAACATCGCAGTTTTAATACAGGATACGTGGCTTGTTATTATGTCTTGCAGAACGTCACAGTGCTGGAACAGAAGGTATGCATATTAAGACTTAGGAATATTGAGAGACACACGTAGGTGCCTTTTAGCAGTGAGAAGGTCACTGAACATGTTTCCTGTTTGTTGTTTAGGGAGCTTCGAACGCACAAGATTAGTGGTAAGCTAATGTTTGGAACCTTGATCTGAATTATTGTCCAATGATATGGATTAATTGCATGCATATTGCTTGGCATAAAGATTAAATAGGCACATTTCTCTACACAGGATTTGAGAATTGAGCATAACGCGAACAGGTATGACAACATTCATGGTATACACAGAAAAACACCCATGGGCGACTTGAATTTGAAATTACATGGTTATTTTGTTTATTTTTTACAGATTCGCCCCTGATGAAGGCACCGTAATAGTGCCGAAATGCATTGGGCACTGGGCATTTTCAAAAAATTGTATAGCACATAACATTGTAGAACATAACATGAAATGTAATGTTATTGTTATTGTGACTGTGAAATTAATATAATTTATTGAAATGAAATATCATGTGGTGATATACATATGAGAAAAAAGAACAAAAAGAATTTAAAAATAAACACAAGCAACTGTGAATATATAAGGTTTATCATTTGTTGAAAAAAACATAACAAGTTCAGGTGCATAGTACCAAGTGGATAGTGCACGGTTCGTTGGGCCAGCACACCCAACATAACAAGCTGTTCATACCAAGGGACTGACAATCCCTAGGAACCGCAGCACCATTTTGAAAAATATAAAAATAAGTTGAACGGAGTGCTCCCTAACCCAGAATTAAAACGCAATAGCATTCATTGTCACATTGAGGGAGGCACCCAAGATCAGGATCAAGATGCAGTTTGATAACATTACTGGGATAACGGAAAACAGGGCTACAGTCATGGCCTACACCACTGAACAAGCTGATGAAATATATTCTTTAATCAAGGAAGTCAGAAACATGGATGCCCATGGGGGTTCAATCAGCCAACAGCTGAAACAATTAGAATACTTTACGCGACGACAATTAAACCAAAGGATGCATGCATCAACATTGATTCAATATCATAGAGCCAAGAGAATTCCAAGGGGACTATGATTAGCGATCAAGCCAATGTTATTCCGCTTCAATCTGAACGCAAAGTTTATGGAAAAATGGTACAGCATCTTGAATAAGTGCTCATTAGACCTCATTCTGCTTATCATCGAGGAATTAGCAAAGACAATTCAAGAGCTGGAGGAGGAAATCTTCAATTTAAAAACAGAATTGGAAATGAGACTGAAGACAGATACTTGGAAAATCAATTTAGAAGGGATCAATCTCAAACTCGATAAGTACGAAAAGGAATTGCAAGAGGGGAAACTACGCAAGTATAAACGGGACACTATAGATTATAAGCTGAATGAAGTTTATACTTGGGCTGACATCTATGCCCGAAGACAATTCGTTCCTAAAAAGTCGACATTAACAACACACTCATCTGAAGAGAGTGTAGTCACGGATAAAGAAACATCAATACGGCGGGGACCGGTTCGTGTCTCCACAGAGGGAACATCGGTAACACTAGAAATAGCGGAGCAATCCACAAGCAGAGTAAGCGCGCCTTTTTTGTCACAGGTACTAAACCAAGATCGACCGCCCACGCAGCAATCAACAACAGCAACGGAAAATGTAGAACAAGGAGAGGAAGAGGCAGGAAAGGCCTTACGGAGCGGACGGAAAGTGATTTGATCATAAATATATCTTCCACTACACTCACGAATCAACAACTCGCAGTGTTAAACAATGGACTTACATATGTACCTACGACACAAACCAATGAAATGGAGACTGAGGGAGCTTTTTTCGGTTCATGAGAACGCTCAGGTTACGACACTTTTTCACCAATATAGTTGAACCACTTGAACCAATGCATACAGCCTCAAATGGCCAACTTGAGAAATGTAAACCAAAGAGTGTGTTTCAACCTCCCATCTCACACAAAATGTTAGATACCTTTGAAGTAATGGTTAAAAAAGATCTACAAAAATTGGACTACAACAAACCTAAGTACAATAATTTGACAAAAAAAGAAAGGATCACCTTGCAAAACTTATCCAACAACAGGGAGATAATGATTCAACCAGCGGACAAAGGGGGAGCCCTTGTGGTAATGGATGCACAGTTCTATGAATTTAAAGTTGATCAACATGTATCTGATAAAGACACATATCTACGATTACCATCTGATCCCATAACAAAATTACAAAAAATGTTGGATGACCTATTACAAACAGCAGAAGACAATCATTGGATTGACCAGAAAGTAAGAGCATATTTGACGACCAAGTATCCCAGAACTCCAAAGCTATACATGATTCCTAAGGTGCATAAACATCTAACAAATCCACCCTTCAGACCGATCATGTCGGGGTGCGGGTCATTATTTGATCCCCTCGGCCGATTCCTAGACCACTTTTTACAGCAGTTTGTTCAGAACTGGGGATCATATATACGTGATACTACGGATTTCTTAAATAAACTAACATGGACAGAACAAGGCTTTCAACCAGAGTGGATGTTATGTACTATAGACGTAGTGGCTCTTTATACGTCGATCCCACATGAAGCAGGTCTTGAATCAACTGAATGGGCTCTTCTGAAAATGGGAGAATTGTCAACACATAAGGTATTCTTGTTACAATTACTAAAGTTCTGTTTACACAACAGTTACTTCCTTTGGAGGGAACATCACTACGCCCAGCTGACTGGTACGTCCATGGGATTTGCGGGAGCGCCGGCCTATGCTAATATATTTATGGCCCAGTTTGAAGCAGAAAATGTCATGAATACTGAAGACTGGAAACATGTGAAAATGTACTGTCGTTTCATAGACAACATTTTTCTAATCTGGGACAGCACTAAAGAACACCTAGAAAGGTTAATCTTGATGATGAATTCAATTAACCCCAGGATCAAATTCACACACAAGATCAGTTCACAAACAATAGACTTTTTAGATGTAAGAATCACCAAAGAGGCATCAGGTTTTTCTACACAACTATACACAAAACCAACGGATAAGAACAATGCATTAGGATACACTAGTTTTCACCCCAGGAGCTTAATCAAAAATCTTCCGAAATCCCAATTCATAAGGATCAAAAGAATATGTTCTGACAACCAAGTATCCATAAACACCATTCATCAACAGGCCACTAAATACGAAGCAAGAGGATATCCTCGGAAGGAACTTGAGGAGAGCATAGTGAAAGTGATGGCATTAGACAGAACCGATTTATTGAAGCCTAAGAAGAGAATCACCAAAGAAAAAATGGTTTTTGTAACAAAATACACCACCCAGTCAAGAAATATCAAAAAAATAATTAACACCAGGTGGGAACTTCTAATGAATGAACCAGATTTTAAAGGACTATTTAGAGACTTACCGATACATGCATATACCAGGGGGCAAAATTTGCGTGAAAGATTGAAGCAGAAACCATCGACATCTTCAACAGCATCTTACAATGGAATGAGTAGATGTCTAAATTGCACAAACTGTAACAATGTGATAATGGGCAATACCATTAGTCATCCCATCACAGGAAAAACCATAGATTTGAAACACACTAGTGACTGTAACACTGCAAACGTAGTGTATGGAATCAAGTGCCCATGTGGCAAGCTCTACGTGGGCAAGACGGAACGCAAGATTAAGATTCGAATTACGGAGCACAAGAGCAGAATTCGCAATTTGAACTTAACATCACCTTTAGCAGTCCATTGGAAGGACACAGGCCACACAATCTCTCAACTACGATTTTTGATCATTGAACAAGTACCAATGAAGGCAGGGATCAATAATCATCAAAGATTGTTGCAAAGAGAATTATTTTGGATTAAAAATTTGCAAGCGATGGCTCCAAGGGGTCTTAACGACAAATATAATTTATCTTGTTTTCTATGAGAATACAATAAATCTGATAATCACATGAAGATAATAACAACAAAGCCCCTATATACTAGCACACACCAACTGAAAACTACGTAACATAGAGAAATGAGTCAAACCATAGAACAACTGTGACACAGAACCAACAGGTTTCGTTGTTAGGCAGGTTTTATACACATAAGAGTTATTAAAACCAGCAGGAAGTATAAGATAACTTGGTTTTAGGTTTGTGGAGAAAATTGTTGTATAGCTTTATTTCGAAATATTTCATTTCATAAAAGCATTGCAGTAAAAACAGGTACAAGAATAAAAACAGTTATACAATTTAAAAATCAAGAGAAAAATCATTAAAAAAATAAAATATACAACAATGCTAAAAAACGTCCATCTTGGGACAATCATACGGACACATACTTAATCATCCTTGGGGGATGGAATGGGACACAACAATAGGTATGTGGGCCGATGAATTATAAATTGAAGCCCTTACTGGAGGATCATCATCCTCGCGGATCTTATCCTCCAAGCCCACCCCAGGTATTTCGCCAAGCCACAAGCGAACAAGGGTTGAGGGTCTGATCTTAACAGATTTAGGGCCTCCGAATATGACCGTGTGCCCAGCCTCAGACAAAGCGGTTTCAACCATCTGCGGCGAGGACTAGCATATGCGGGACATACAAACATTAGATGGAAAATAGATTCAACACTATTCGTACAGAAAGGGCAAGTTGATATAGTTTGCCAGGGGGGTTTCCAGTTTGCTGTCCATGATCCCAGGGGCAGAACACCAACCCTGAATTTAAAATACAGCGCCCTATCTGTTGGGTTGGAAATCACATCCAAATAGTGTTCTCTATAGGGGCGGCCTTTAATCGACAAAAACTCCACCGCAGATCTACATAAGTTGGTTTGTTTAGCTCTCTCATTATCCACCCACGCCCAGAATAATTTCTTTAGTAATTGTTTGGGTGGCGAAGATCTATTGGCCCAGGCGTCATCCAGACCGAGTTCACAAAGCAGACGCTTTACTTCCGAGAGCCAACCGATCTTACACCAACCCGAGGTGGAGAGGAGTTCGCGGAGAGCATCTGCATAACTCGAAAGTTCAGGAACATTCCATATACGGGCCCACAAGAGAAGGGGGCGTAACTTCGCCTGCTCAGCTATGGAACGTGTACCTGTGTCGAATAGGAGAGGGAGAGTTGGGGAGCTATGAGGAAGCCTCATTAAATCTTTGTGGAATTTGTTCTCAAGATGGGATAGAGTGTCAAATTTCTGAGTACTCCACAACTCCGCCCCATACAGTGCCGCACTCACAGCTTTTGCCCTATAAATATCTAATATCACCCCGATAGGCTTGAGGGAAGAGGCACGGTGTTCTTTTAATAGGGCGCCCGTGACCCTCCTATGAGCCAGGATGATCTTTTGGTGGTGCGCCTTCCAGCTCATAGAGTCACAGAGACGAATTCCTAAATAATCGAATTCCCTTACCCTTTCTAAGGGAACTGAGTCCAAAGATGGAGGGTGGACTGTCTTCCTGGGGGGATTCAACACCAGGAACTTGGTTTTGCTAATGTTGATAACCAAGCCCCTGGTGGCACAGAAGCCCTGGAACCTAGTTAGCAGGGTTTGGAGGCCCACCGGGGATTTCGAAATCAGCAGGGTATCATCTGCAAACAGGAGTGTTGGTATCTTCCTGCCCGCCAGGGAAGGGGCGTCTGCTGGTAACTGGAGCAGATGCTCCACCACTCCGTTTAGATATAGTGAAAACAGAGTGGGGGCTAGCACACACCCCTGGCGGACCCCCCTGTCTACAGAGATGCGAGGTGTTATTTCACCCTGCGCACCCCATCTGATTCGGGCAAAATTTTTCTCGTGGAATTTAATAATTAGTGCCAGCAAGTAAACGGGCATACCCAGACCCTCAAGAACAGCCCACAATTGGTTGCGTGGGACTAGGTCAAAGGCAGTCCGCAGATCTATAAAGGCGAGATACAGACTGCCCTTGCCCAGTTTGACCACTTTCCAATACAGCATAAGGAAACGGAATGTCTGCTCGATTGTGCCGGTACCGGATCTGAAGCCGGCCTGAAAGTCAGACAAAACCTGCGCTTCCTCAGCCCATTGGAGAATCCTCCCTAAAACCACCTTCCCTGCTACCTTCTGAGTGGAATCAAGCAGACTTATGGGTCGGTAGTTGGCAGGATCGTCCCTACACCCTTTTTTGAAAATAGGGACAACTTCCGCGCCCCTCCAAGAATCCGGAAATCCACCGCCCTCCAAGGCCTCATTTAGGAGTTTAGCAATGAGTAAGCTCCACTCCTCTACATTAATCCGTAGCAGGTCGCCAGGGACTCCATCTGGGCCCGCTGCCTTATTGGGCACAATACACCTAATTGCTACTTCTACCTCCTTGAGTGAAAAGGCAGAGTCAAAGTGTAAGCTGTTATCGGGTATTATGTAACTATCGCCCCTACACTGACCCCTAGCCCCCAGAGAATTGGAATAGAGTTTTGAAAAATGGGCCAGCCAGGCGTCCCCTGTGATGTTGCAGGTCAACAGTGAGTCGACTGGCCTATCCCTGCCTCTAAACAAGGCCCAGAAGGCCCTTGAATCCTTTCTGGACCCAGCATCCATTAATTCACTCCAGAAATTGGTTTCGTGGGTAGCCCTTGCCACCTCTTGGGCTTTTCTGTATTCCTTCCTAGCAGAGGAAATCAAACCAGGGTCTTTCAGGCCTACTGCTCGGATAAGATTGCTTTTGGCCAGACGGCAGGCAGATGAGTACCATTGATCTCTGCCCCTTAGTACAGGTCTCCACTTAGCCCCACCCCTTCCCTGGGGAACTAAGAACAGGTTGCCAAGTGATGCGATGGTCTCCATAAAAGTCGTTAGAACGGCTTCGTCGGAGTCCAACGTACCCAAAATACCCTTGGCTTCCAACATTATGGTTCTTACTTGGGCCATTCTTGATTCATCTAAAGCCACTTTGGCCCATTTCAAACGCCTCCTACAGTTGGATGGAACAACTTCGTTAGATGATTTCCAGGTGGACCGGGGCGATACTAAATCCCCTGCCTCCCATGGGAGAACGAGCGATAAAACCAAGGTATTGTGATCACTATCCGCTGTTTGTTGGACATCCATATCTAGAAAATGCTCCCACAGATTGTGGTTCAGCAATATGTAATCTATTCTAGAGGTGTGGCCCACCCTATTATAGGTGTGCGCACCCCTTGTATCTGATTTGGAACGGCCGTTTGTGGCTCTTAGGGCGTATTCCAAACAAAGAGAATTGATGTCGATAGCATTCTGTGACCATTTTTTGATGGGGTCGAGAGCGAGCAAGGGGATGCCTCTCTTGGCATCGTCCTCCCAGGTATCCAGAATGTCTTCACAGGCCAGCGGTTCGAAGCAACAATTAAAATCACCAGCCAAGACAATAAAGGAATCAATGTCGCAACCACCGAGCTCTTCTTCAACTCCAGAGGAAGATAGAGGAGAAGAGTTCCCCACCCGGCCCCCCCTAAGATACAGGTTAAACAATTCCATAATCCTACCCCCCGGGCACCGAATGGTAAGTCTCAGGAGATCTGGCGATTGGGTATTTATGTGTTTTATGGTAAGCCCCAGAGAGATACTGACCCAGACAAGGAGGCCACCAGAAGGGCGGCCTTTGCTGCCTTTGGACTTGGATGCCGGCACGTGGTACGTCGCGAAACCAACCCTGTGCACGGGCTCCAGGCACCAGGTTTCTTGTAGGAGACAGATCCCAAAAGGCTCCACAAAGGAATTCCAGTCAGGTTTGTTTAGATTACGCACAAGCCCTGCCACGTTCCAACTTAAAATCTTGAGCGAGGAACTGCCTACCGAGCTTTTACAAGGTTGGGCGGCAGTAGCTGGGTAAACAACATGAATACCGTCAAGCCGGGGATGCTGAGGATGAGCCACAGTTGTCAGCGAATCATGGGCTAACAAGATCGCTGCTGAGGAAGTGCTGGCATTGCCATCGGGCAGGGGAGAGTACAGCAAGCCCTGGACAGGGGTGGCCTGGGGCATAACCTGGATCAGGGGAACAATGCTCCCCATGTCCAAGGTGGTCAACAGTGGTGAAGACTCAGCCTCCACCTGCGAGGTATTAGATTTGATTAATGGTACCGGCGCAGGGGATGTTACAAGTCAATCCACATCTTCAAGGCTGGCAAACCTGTTAGAGGTTGTAATACCAAGCCAGCCTCTAGTTGGGTTGTGCTCCTTAGGGACAAACCCCCAGCTGAACTGCTGGGGAACCAGAGTCCAATTACCCCCCTGAGGGTGCACAATCCGGGGTGGATAGAAGAATGACAAAGGCCTCGGGGCAATAGAAGAGCCCCCATTCTGGCTCACCCAGGAACAGATGTGGTTGGCCGTAAAAACATCATCAAAAGTTACGACTATGCAGTCCCCTGGGATTGATTTCCTAGTTGTTCCCACCCACGGGACTCTGCGAACCATTGTAACTCTGCTCCTCCTACCATTAGAGATAGGTCTATAGGTATTGAGCCAATGCATGACTTTGTTATGGAGGGATTGCTGGTGTTCGTGGTAGCCATTCTCTATTTCCGGCACACCCGTCAATACTGCCACATAATCGTTGGCTTCAGGTGGAAGATCGATATATCCCCCTCGGAAGTTGCTCTTAAAACTAGGACCCCCAAAAGAACGGGTATTAAATTTGTTTTGGGAGGTATGAGCAGAACGAAAACTAGACCTAGTGGAATTCTGCGTTCTCGCGTCGGCCGGGTTGACACGAATATGTGGTTGAGTGGTGGGGGCGCTTGAGGTGTTGGCCCTGGGCTGGAGAGCCGGGTTTGCAATATCGACTCTCTTGGTCCGTGGTTTGGGGATGGGCTGGGTGGAACAAGGCACAGTAAGATTAGGCGGCAAACCGGGGATGACCGTGGGGGGGGGGGGTAGCAACCTGGGCAACTCTATTGTTATCTATCAGACCCTGGTGTTCAAGGCCTCTCAGGCCAAGAGTGGCCAAAGCAATAATGCTTTTCTCCATCTCTAGGAGGTTGTTCTCTATTCGAGAGAGCCTTAAATCCAGGGGAGACAGAAGGCTTTTTAGGGTGTCCCAAACCACTCCTATAAATTCTCTTTCCCTCCCTTCTTGGTCATTTGGGGCAGGGTCTATTCTCCCACTTGGTGAAAAACTACCAGATGCCACAGAAGCAATCCCCACGTTGTTAGCGCACCAAGAGGCCTGTGGGGCGGTGAAAAGCGTCCCTGTACTACCATCAGCTGTTGTGCTACCAATAATGGACAAATTACCACCCCTATTTAAGATCTTTTTATGTGGGGAGGATATGCTGGGTGAGCGTTTTCTTTTGTTTGGATTGCCAGGGATGCTGTCTAGTCCTCCATAGGTAGTGGAGGCAAAAGAAGAATCTGAGGAGTTTAGGATGGAAATAGGGGCAACAGGAAGACTACCCGCAGCAGTTGATTGACCCTCGGGCAAAACAAATGGGCACAAAGGTGTGGGGGGGGTAGGTGAGACTGGAATGTTATGGACATCAACCTTAGTTTGAGCTCCCTCTATATTATGAGCACGAGTAGGAGTAATAGCAGATGCAATATGCCCAAGGGAAGATTTCTTATGGGTGGCAAAATCGAGTGACAGCTTTCTAGCAGCTTCTAAGTCAAGAGACACTCTAGTTTGCAATTTGGTGATTTCTTGGTCTATGGCAATGTTCGTCCGTGTAATTAAATCATCCATAGGCCCGTTTGGGGCCGGCCCCCCCTTGGCCGCCCTGTTGCGAGTTACACGAGTACACATGTAGGCTAACAGTGACTAGCAGCCAGGACCACGCTAGAGAACAGCCACAGATACCAACAACAACCAGGTGGCGGGGAAAGGGTGAAAGAGAAGGGGCCCAGACCAGACCACTTAGACCTCGAACGGCCTCAAACGGCCCAGTCTTTGCCCTGTCTTCGCCCGGGCTGCGTCCCGCGCTGCGGGAGAACAAGCAATGTTTGTAGTGTGTGCGAAAGGGCGTGGGGGCGGAGCTCCAGGGAGAGCGGACCGGAAGCTGACGACGGTCTCGCAGGGACACCTGGGTTAGGTAGTCCCTGCACGCTCGCAGCCCTGGGGTTCCCAAGTTCGCCACAAATCACCCCCCCCCGAAGGCGGGCAGAGTCAGCACCTGGAGAAAATCCCTCGACGAAGCGGCACCCGCGGAGCGGGTGCGGCGAGCAGCACAGCGGCAGAAACAAGCGGAGAGGTGAGCGCTAGTCCCCAGTGCGCTTGGCAGCAAAGCAAAGTGTCCCAAGGGTCAGAGGCAAGCCCAGGTGATTTAAACTGCTTCTGATGGGCGGGGGGCGGAGCTCCAGGGAGAGCGGACCGGAAGCTGACGACGGTCTCGCAGGGACACCTGGGTTAGGTAGTCCCTGCACGCTCGCAGCCCTGGGGTTCCCAAGTTCGCCACAAATCACCCCCCCCCGAAGGCGGGCAGAGTCAGCACCTGGAGAAAATCCCTCGACGAAGCGGCACCCGCGGAGCGGGTGCGGCGAGCAGCACAGCGGCAGAAACAAGCGGAGAGGTGAGCGCTAGTCCCCAGTGCGCTTGGCAGCAAAGCAAAGTGGAGAAAATTAAGAACAAATGAATCAGTATAAATTCAGCAAACTTAATCATGGTGTAGCATTGTAATAAGCAACAGGGGTATTAGATAAGATGATTTTTAAGTGTATTTGTAAACCAAAACTAAGAAATGTAATTATTGCAAAACTGTACCTATTAAGTGATCTTTGTGAAATTGAATGCATTGGTTTATGTATATGTTGTTACATCTTATAACACACATGGATCAGCAATAGTCACTAACATTGACCATATACTTTAAAAAAAACTTATCGCACTACAATACAGAAACTATGGTATGAACACATTGACTCGACACTGAACACACTAGTTACTACATGTTTTGAGCACATAACAGAGTTTATGCGAACGGAGTTGTCGATATAGAAACCCATAGAAAGATGGCGTCCGTACATTGTTTGATGGTAGTGTCGTAGTCCGTTGTTTATGTTGGTAACTTCAGGAGACTCGCGGGAGCATTGAAATGAGACGCGGTAACATTAGTAGCGGTTGAGATATTTTCCGAGGGGATAGCAGGTTATCACGAAACGGAGCGGATTTTTTGGAAATTAGGTAAGGACGCATCTCGGTAATACCGTTAGAGTTGAAGGTGTGGTCTAGTTATTCTTATCTGGCCTTGGTACTGACAGTGGATCTGTTTGTTTACTTCTTACAGTGAACACAGAACAGTCGAATACAAGAGGTATGTGGGAGCGGAATGTATAAGATGTTGAGACATAACTAGTAGTTTAGAACATCGCAGTTTTAATACAGGATACGTGGCTTGTTATTATGTCTTGCAGAACGTCACAGTGCTGGAACAGAAGGTATGCATATTAAGACTTAGGAATATTGAGAGACACACGTAGGTGCCTTTTAGCAGTGAGAAGGTCACTGAACATGTTTCCTGTTTGTTGTTGACGGAGCTTCGAACGCACAAGATTAGTGGTAAGCTAATGTTTGGAACCTTGATCTGAATTATTGTCCAATGATATGGATTAATTGCATGCATATTGCTTGGCATAAAGATTAAATAGGCACATTTCTCTACACAGGATTTGAGAACTGAGCATAACGCGAACAGGATGACAACATTCATGGTATACACAGAAAAACACCCATGGGCGACTTGAATTTGAAATTACATGGTTATTTTGTTTATTTTTTACAGATTCCCCCCTGATGAAGGCACCGTAATAGTGCCGAAATGCATTGGGCACTGGGCATTTTCAAAAAATTGTATAGCACATAGCATTGTAGAACATAACATGAAATGTAATGTTATTGTTATTGTGACTGTGAAATTAATATAATTTATTGAAATGAAATATCATGTGGTGATATACATATGAGAAAAAAGAACAAAAAGAATTTAAAAATAAACACAAGCAACTGTGAATATATAAGGTTTATCATTTGTTGAAAAAAACATAACAAGTTCAGGTGCATAGTACCAAGTGGATAGTGCACGGTTTGTTGGGCCAGCACACCCATCATAACAAGCTGTTCATACCAAGGGACTGACAATCCCTAGGAACCGCAGCACCATTTTGAAAAATATAAAAATAAGTTGAACTGAGTGCTCCCTAACCCAGAATTAAAACGCAATAGCATTCATTGTCACATTGAGGGAGGCACCCAAGATCAGGATCAAGATGCAGTTTGATAACATTACTGGGATAACGGAAAACAGGGCTACAGTCATGGCCTACACCACTGAACAAGCTGATGAAATATATTCTTTAATCAAGGAAGTCAGAAACATGGATGCCCATGGGGGTTCAATCAGCCAACAGCTGAAACAATTAGAATACTTTACGCGACGACAATTAAACCAAAGGATGCATGCATCAACATTGATTCAATATCATAGAGCCAAGAGAATTCCAAGGGGACTGCGATTAGCGATCAAGCCAATGTTATTCCGCTTCAATCTGAACGCAAAGTTTATGGAAAAATGGTACAGCATCTTGAATAAGTGCTCATTAGACCTCATTCTGCTTATCATCGAGGAATTAGCAAAGACAATTCAAGAGCTGGAGGAGGAAATCTTCAATTTAAAAACAGAATTGGAAATGAGACTGGAGACAGATACTTGGAAAATCAATTTAGAAGGGATCAATCTCAAACTCGATAAGTACGAAAAGGAATTGCAAGAGGGGAAACTACGCAAGTATAAACGGGACACTATAGATTATAAGCTGAATGAAGTTTATACTTGGGCTGACATCTATGCCCGAAGAAAATTCGTTCCTAAAAAGTCGACATTAACAACACACTCATCTGAAGAGAGTGTAGTCACGGATAAAGAAACATCAATACGGCAGGGACCGGTTCGTGTCTCCACAGAGGGAACATCGGTAACACTAGAAATAGCGGAGCAATCCACAAGCAGAGTAAGCGCGCCTTTTTTGTCACAGGTACTAAACCAAGATCGACCGCCCACGCAGCAATCAACAACAGCAACGGAAAATGTAGAACAAGGAGAGGAAGAGGCAGGAAAGGCCTTACGGAGCGGACGGAAAGTGATTTGATCATAAATATATCTTCCACTACACTCACGAATCAACAACTCGCAGTGTTAAACAATGGACTTACATATGTACCTACGACACAAACCAATGAAATGGAGACTGAGGGAGCTTTTTTTCGGTTCATGAGAACGCTCAGGTTACGACACTTTTTCACCAATATAGTTGAACCACTTGAACCAATGCATACAGCCTCAAATGGCCAACTTGAGAAATGTAAACCAAAGAGTGTGTTTCAACCTTCCATCTCACACAAAATGTTAGATACCTTTGAAGTAATGGTTAAAAAAGATCTACAAAAATTGGACTACAACAAACCTAAGTACAATAATTTGACAAAAAAAGAAAGGATCACCTTGCAAAACTTATCCAACAACAGGGAGATAATGATTCAATCAGCGGACAAAGGGGGAGCCCTTGTGGTAATGGATGCACAGTTCTATGAATTTAAAGTTGATCAACATGTATCTGATCAAGACACATATCTACGGTTACCATCTGATCCCATAACAAAATTACAAAAAATGTTGGATGACCTATTACAAACAGCAGAAGACAATCATTGGATTGACCAGAAAGTAAGAGCATATTTGACGACCAAGTATCCCAGAACTCCAAAGCTATACATGATTCCTAAGGTGCATAAACATCTAACAAATCCACCCTTCAGACCGATCATGTCGGGGTGCGGGTCATTATTTGATCCCCTCGGCCGATTCCTAGACCACTTTTTACAGCAGTTTGTTCCGAACTGGGGATCATATATACGTGATACTACGGATTTCTTAAATAAACTAACATGGACAGAACAAGGCTTTCAACCAGAGTGGATGTTATGTACTATAGACGTAGTGGCACTTTATACGTCGATCCCACATGAAGCAGGTCTTGAAACAACTGAATGGGCTCTTCTGAAAATGGGAGAATTGTCAACACATAAGGTATTCTTGTTACAATTACTAAAGTTCTGTTTACACAACAGTTACTTCCTTTGGAGGGAACATCACTACGCCCAGCTGACTGGTACGTCCATGGGATTTGCGGGAGCGCCAGCATATGCTAATATATTTATGGCCCAGTTTGAAGCAGAAAATGTCATGAATACTGAAGACTGCAAACATGTGAAAATGTACTGTCGTTTCATAGACGACATTTTTCTAATCTGGGACAGCACTAAAGAACACCTAGAATGGTTAATCTTGATGATGAATTCAATTAACCCCAGGATCAAATTCACACACAAGATCAGTTCACAAACAATAGACTTTTTAGATGTAAGAATCACCAAAGAGGCATCAGGTTTTTCTACACAACTATACACAAAACCAACGGATAAGAACAATGCATTAGGATACACTAGTTTTCACCCCAGGAGCTTAATCAAAAATCTTCCGAAATCCCAATTCATAAGGATCAAAAGAATATGTTCTGACAACCAAGTATCCATAAACACCATTCATCAACAGGCCACTAAATACGAAGCAAGAGGATATCCTCGGAAGGAACTTGAGGAGAGCATAGTGAAAGTGATGGCATTAGACAGAACCGATTTATTGAAGCCTAAGAAGAGAATCACCAAAGAAAAAATGGTTTTTGTAACAAAATACACCACCCAGTCAAGAAATATCAAAAAAATAATTAACACCAGGTGGGAACTTCTAATGAATGAACCAGATTTTAAAGGACTATTTAGAGACTTACCGATACATGCATATACCAGGGGGCAAAATTTGCGTGAAAGATTGAAGCAGAAACCATCGACATCTTCAACAGCATCTTACAAAGGAATGAGTAGATGTCTAAATTGCACAAACTGTAACAATGTGATAATGGGCAATACCATTGGTCATCCCATCACAGGAAAAACCATAGATTTGAAACACACTAGTGACTGTAACACTGCAAACGTAGTGTATGGAATCAAGTGCCCATGTGGCAAGCTCTACGTGGGCAAGACGGAACGCAAGATTAAGATTCGAATTACGGAGCACAAGAGTAGAATTCGCAATTTGAACTTAACATCACCTTTAGCAGTCCATTGGAAGGACACAGGCCACACAATCTCTCAACTACGATTTTTGATCATTGAACAAGTACCAATGAAGGCAGGGATCAATAATCATCAAAGATTGTTGCAAAGAGAATTATTTTGGATTAAAAATTTGCAAGCGATGGCTCCAAGGGGTCTTAACGACAAATATAATTTATCTTGTTTTCTATGAGAATACAATAAATCTGATAATCACATGAAGATAATAACAACAAAGCCCCTATATACTAGCACACACCAACTGAAAACTACGTAACATAGAGAAATGAGTCAAACCATAGAACAACTGTGACACAGAACCAACAGGTTTCGTTGTTAGGCAGTTTTTATACACATAAGAGTTATTAAAACCAGCAGGAAGTATAAGATAACTTGGTTTTAGGTTTGTGGAGAAAATTAAGAACAAATGAATCAGTATAAATTCAGCAAACTTAATCATGGTGTAGCATTGTAATAAGCAACAGGGGTATTAGATAAGATGATTTTTAAGTGTATTTGTAAACCAAAACTAAGAAATGTAATTATTGCAAAACTGTACCTATTAAGTGATCTTTGTGAAATTGAATGCATTGGTTTATGTATATGTTGTTACATCTTATAACACACATGGATCAGCAATAGTCACTAACATTGACCATATACTTTCAAAAAAACTTATCGCACTACAATACAGAAACTATGGTATGAACACATTGACTCGACACTGAACACACTAGTTACTACAGGTTTTGAGCACATAACAGAGTTTATGCGAACGGAGTTGTCGATATAGAAACCCATTGAAAGATGGCGTCCGTACATTGTTTGATGGTAGTGCCGTAGTCCGTTGTTTATGTTGGTAACTTCAGGAGACTCGCGGGAGCATTGAAATGAGACGCGGTAACATTAGTAGCGGTTGAGATATTTTCCGAGGGGATAGCAGGTTATCACGAAACGGAGCGGATTTTTTGGAAATTAGGTAAGGACGCATCTCGGTAATACCGTTAGAGTTGAAGGTGTGGTCTAGTTATTCTTATCTGGCCTTGGTACTGACAGTGGATCTGTTTGTTTACTTCTTACAGTGAACACAGATCAGTCGAATACAAGAGGTATGTGGGAGCGGAATGTATAAGATGTTGAGACATAACTAGTAGTTTAGAACATCGCAGTTTTAATACAGGATACGTGGCTTGTTATTACGTCTTGCAGAACGTCACAGTGCTGGAACAGAAGGTATGCATATTAAGACTTAGGAATATTGAGAGGGTGCCTTTTAGCAGTGAGAAGGTCACTGAACATGTTTCTTGTTTGTTGTTTAGGGAGCTTCGAACGCACAAGATTAGTGGTAAGCTAATGTTTGGAACCTTGATCTGAATTATTGTCCAATGATATGGATTAATTCCATGCATATTGCTTGGCATAAAGATTAAATAGGCACATTTCCCTACACAGGATTTGAGAATTGAGCATAACGCGAACAGGTATGACAACATTCATGGTATACACAGAAAAACACCCATGGGCGACTTGAATTTGAAATTACATGGTTATTTTGTTTATTTTTTACAGATTCGCCCCTGATGAAGGCACCGTAATAGTGCCGAAATGCATTGGGCACTGGGCATTTTCAAAAAATTGTATAGCACATAGCATTGTAGAACATAACATGAAATGTAATGTTATTGTTATTGTGACTGTGAAATTAATATAATTTATTGAAATGAAATATCATGTGGTGATATACATATGAGGAAAAAGAACAAAACGAATTTAAAAATAAACACAAGCAACTGTGAATATATAAGATTTATCATTTGTTGAAAAAAACATAACAAGTTCAGGTGCATAGCACCAAGTGGATAGTGCACGGTTCGTTGGGCCAGCACACCCAACATAACAAGCAATTATGCTGGGCTTTGACATCCCCCCGACCTGGCTGGGAGGCGAGATTATACCATCCACAAGAAGGCTTCTCCCCTGGGCCCGGCCAACTATCGCCCCATAAGTTTGATTGACGTCCTCCTTTGACGAAGCTCTTCGCCCGAGTCCTCCTAACCAGGTTGCAGCTCTGGATGGATGAACACCACATCCTAAGCTCCCTGCAGGCAGGCTTCTGGGCGGGGATCTCTATGATCGACCAGCTGTTTAGGCTACAGCTGGTATACTGGAGGACGGTCACCCTAGGGGAGGGCAGCCTGTATTTGATCTTTGTGGATCTCCGGTCCGCTTTCGACCTGGTTCGGAGGGACAAGCTTTGGGCTGTCATAAAGGAGCCTACCTGTGTGATCTCTTCAAATGATTGCATCAGGGCACGTTCGCTAGGGTGAGGTATGGGAGGGGAGGCGAGTTGTCTTCCCCGTTCCCGGTGGAAAGCAGGGGTGAGGCAGGGGTGCGTTTTAGCCCCCACGCTTTTCCCCCCTCTTTCTCAATGGCCTGATTCTCTTCCTAATGAGAGCAAAGGACCTGGATTCCCCCAGTCTAGCGGGTCGGAAAATTCCGGCACTAATGTTCGCCGATGATACCCTCCTATTGTCTAAATCATCGGGAGGTATCCAGCGCACATTGGAGGCCTTTTCTAGGTTTTGTAAGGAGAGGAACTTAGAAATCAATTTCACGAAAACCAAGTATATGCTATTTAATCTGAAATGCCCTAACTGTCCCCACCCGCACCTGGACGGAACGACCCTGGATAGGGTGTCCACGTTTGAGTACTTGGGGATCACTATAAACGATAAAATGGACTGGGGCTCGCAGATTATCAGGGCCAGTTTGAAGCTTGCCCAATCCACGGGCGGCATCCTAAAAGTCTTCAATGAATCCTCGCTCAAATTGGTAGGGCCTCCTGTAGAAATATACAGAGCCCAGGCGCGAGGTGGTGCACTATATGGCGCGGACCTCTGGGGACACGTAAGTGCAGCTCCTCTCTCCCTCACTGAGAATAGCTTCATGAGACACCTCCTCAGACTACCCCAGAGCACACTCTCACTCCACTAAGGCTAGATCTGGGCTTGGTCCCCATCCAGGATGTCGTCTCGACCCGTCCATTGTTATACTGGAGACGACTCTGGGCCACTCCGTAACTTGAGAGTTATAGGGAAGATCTACGGGACTTGCTAGTCAGCAAGGGTGCGGGGAAAATACCATGGCTAAAGTACATCCAGCGCCTCACCCAAACTATAGGGAGGGGGGCTCTGTGGTCTTCCCCGGAGGAGTCTTGTGCTTTGCTCCCTAGAAAAACCTTGAGTGTGGAACTGAGAGAGCATTGCTCGGCTGTTCTACTATCTAGTTCCCCCCTAGGTAGGCTGACCAATACTTTTTTGGAGATCAAGACCCACACCGATTTCGAGAGATTTCTGGATGACATTCAGCCCCCCTAGCCAGGAAACTTTACATCCAGTTCAGGCATGGCTCACTCCCTCTCAGGGATGTCACAGCAAAGTGGTCTAAAGCCGTACTGCCGGAGAGTACTTGCCCGGGGTGCTTGGGAGGCAGAGAGACAGATCTGCACATTCTGCTCTTCTGCCCCTCGTACTCCCGGGCAAGAGCTGAATGGATAGTCTTATTATGCAAGTCCAGGGGTATCAGGGACTACAAGGAGACCTATAGAATCCTCAAATCTGACACTGCCTTTTTGACAGTATATCTAACTTCTAAATTTCTTCTGTCAATGTGGTTCGGTAGGTGTGTAATTCTAAAAAACAAAAAAGAGAGCCACGCCCACTAACTATCCTTTAGGTGGCTTACTGAGGTGACAACGGGGGAATTTCCCCATTACCATAGAAGAATGGATAACGGCATGAATCCTTGTAGTGTCTTCGAGACATTTTCCCACCCATGCACATCTCCTGTAAACTTCTTCATATTTACTTATGTAATTGGATTCCTTGAGGTCTTTTACCATTCTTATTCGGTATAACTATTTTTTTTAATTGCACTAATGTATGGAACACATGTCTTTTTATGTTTTTTAAGCGAAATAAAAGCTTTTTTGACTGACTATTTGGGCCTTTCGACATCATGTTACATAAGCACATCAAATACATTAGGCAACTTATGAAATCCCACACATGAAATCCTACACGTTAAACACAACCTAATCACATCAAATGCAACTTTAATATGCTGAAAATTGCAAAAAACACAGTTGATGGACAGAATGTAGAACAATGTCATACATTCACCCCAGTACAAGGATCTGGGCCTAAATCCATCGTTTTTTTGCACTCCACACCACCCTGGGTTAGACACTGGCTATATGCAAATCAGCTCTGACCCTGTGCCTCATGGGAACAGTCCTTGAATGCTTGATTCCAGTCTGGGAAAGACATGGCTTGGTAGTTCGGACTGGACTGTTCCCATGAGGCACAGGGTCAGAGCTGATTTGCATATAGCCAGTGTCTAACCCAGGGTGGTGTGGAGTGCAAAAAAACGATGGATTTAGGCCCAGATCCTTGTACTGGGGTGAATGTATGACATTGTTCTACATTCTGTCAATCAACTGTGTTTTTTGCAATTTTCACCCCGAGTGGGCTGGGTATGCTCAGACGTGAGTCCCAGGGTCTCCACACCACTGGAGTCAAGCTATCCAGGCTGATGATGGCTGATAGCCAGAAACCGGTCCTTGGATGCTTGATTCCAGTCTGGGAAAGACATGGCTTGGTAGTTCGGACTGGACTGTTCCCATGAGGCACAGGGTCAGAGCTGATTTGCATATAGCCAGTGTCTAACCCAGGGTGGTGTGGAGTGCAAAAAAACGATGGATTTAGGCCCAGATCCTTGTACTGGGGTGAATGTATGACATTGTTCTACATTCTGTCCATCAACTGTGTTTTTTGCAATTTTCACCCCGAGTGGGCTGGGTATGCTCAGACGTGAATCCCAGGCTCTCCACACCACTGGAGTCAAGCTATCCAGGCTGATGAAGGCTGATAGCCAGAAACCAGTCCTTGGATGCTTGATTCCAGTCTGGGAAAGACATGGCTTGGTAGTTCGGACTGGACTGTTCCCATGAGGCACAGGGTCAGAGCTGATTTGCATATAGCCAGTGTCTAACCCAGGGTGGTGTGGAGTGCAAAAAAGCGATGGATTTAGGCCCAGATCCTTGTACTGGGGTGAATGTATGACATTGTTCTACATTCTGTCCATCAACTGTGTTTTTTGCAATTTTCACCCCGAGTGGGATGGGTATGCTCAGACGTGAGTCCCAGGCTCTCCACACCACTGGAGTCAAGCTATCCAGGCTGATGAAGGCTGATAGCCAGAAACCGGTCCTTGGATGCTTGATTCCAGTCTGGGAAAGACATGGCTTGGTAGTTCGGACTGGACTGTTCCCATGAGGCACAGGGTCAGAGCTGATTTGCATATAGCCAGTGTCTAACCCAGGGTGGTGTGGAGTGCAAAAAAACGATGGATTTAGGCCCAGATCCTTGTACTGGGGTGAATGTATGACATTGTTCTACATTCTGTCCATCAACTGTGTTTTTTGCAATTTTCACCCCGAGTGGGCTGGGTATGCTCAGACGTGAGTCCCAGGCTCTCCACACCACTGGAGTCAAGCTATCCAGGCTGATGAAGGCTGATAGCCAGAAACCAGTCCTTGGATGCTTGATTCCAGTCTGGGAAAGACATGGCTTGGTAGTTCGGACTGGACTGTTCCCATGAGGCACAGGGTCAGAGCTGATTTGCATATAGCCAGTGTCTAACCCAGGGTGGTGTGGAGTGCAAAAAAGCGATGGATTTAGGCCCAGATCCTTGTACTGGGGTGAATGTATGACATTGTTCTACATTCTGTCCATCAACTGTGTTTTTTGCAATTTTCCCCCCGAGTGGGATGGGTATGCTCAGACGTGAGTCCCAGGCTCTCCACACCACTGGAGTCAAGCTATCCAGGCTGATGAAGGCTGATAGCCATAAACCGGTCCTTGGATGCTTGATTCCAGTCTGGGAAAGACATGGCTTGGTAGTTCGGACTGGACTGTTCCCATGAGGCACAGGGTCAGAGCTGATTTGCATGTAGCCAGTGTCTAACCCAGGGTGGTGTGGAGTGCAAAAAACGATGGATTTAGGCCCAGATCCTTGTACTGGGGTGAATGTATGACATTGTTCTACATTCTGTCCATCAACTGTGTTTTTTGCAATTTTCACCCCGAGTGGGCTGGGTATGCTCAGACGAGAGTCCCAGGCTCTCCACACCACTGGAGTCAAGCTATCCAGGCTGTTGAAGGCTGATAGCCAGAAACCGGTCCTTGGATGCTTGATTCCAGTCTGGGAAAGACATGGCTTGGTAGTTCGGACTGGACTGTTCCCATGAGGCACAGGGTCAGAGCTGATTTGCATATAGCCAGTGTCTAACCCAGGGTGGTGTGGAGTGCAAAAAAACGATGGATTTAGGCCCAGATCCTTGTACTGGGGTGAATGTATGACATTGTTCTACATTCTGTCCATCAACTGTGTTTTTTGCAATTTTCACCCCGAGTGGGCTGGGTATGCTCAGACGTGAGTCCTAGGCTCTCCACACCACTGGAGTCAAGCTATCCAGGCTGATGAAGGCTGATAGCCAGAAACCGATCCTTGGACGCTTGATTCCAGTCTGGGAAAGACATGGCTTGGTAGTTCGGACTGGACTGTTCCCATGAGGCACAGGGTCAGAGCTGATTTGCATATAGCCAGTGTCTAACCCAGGGTGGTGTGGAGTGCAAAAAAACGATGGATTTAGGTCCAGATCCTTGTACTGGGGTGAATGTATGACATTGTTCTACATTCTGTCCATCAACTGTGTTTTTTGCACTTTAATATGGTGTCCATTTAAATCAAATGTGTCATTACATGTAAACAACTTCATTAACACCTTGCCTGCTAAGGCAATTCCCGCTGGGTGCTAAACATCATGAAGTCCCATTGTTCATGACAAGGTCAACTCGTCATAAGCACAGCTCCAGTAAACTGTATGACGAGCTGACCTTGTCATTAGCATGGAAGTGGTTAAGCAAATGCAAGCAATTACTAAAATTACATTATTCAGAATACAAATGCCACGTTGTTTCTTTACAAGGCACGAACATTTTTATTATGCTTTCATATGTTATTACTGAGTATGATCTAATAACCAAATGTTATTACGACAAATGAATATATGTTTATGTGCGAACTATCGATGATTATGATGCACCCCTACAAATGAAAGAGTACCATCATGCTCCATCAAAGGAAATGTGGAATCTAACTGCAGCCCCACCTTCATGTGCAGTATGTGTTGTATGGAGGGGGGGGCAGATAGGGTGTTTTCAGCCTAGCAGGTGTCTCTAAGTAATGACAGTATGCCCATGGCCCTTCACAACCTTGTGATGCCATAAGAATGCTTTTGCCGCAGTGAAGAGCTTCTAAAGCTGGCATTCTTTGTATTTAGACCTTTTCTAGGGAAGCCAATCCTCCAGTTTTTCGCTTTCAGTTAGACAGCTTCTAGTGCTTAATTTGCAAAAGAATTAGCAGTGGATGAAGAATTCCGCTACGCTGGTGGAGGTCTTGGAGTTTTCCCTACTTCCTGCAGAGTGCGGCGTTCCGCGAAACTCTGCAAAGTGATGTGAAGCACAAGTTTTTTTCTCTTGAGTGGCTTACCAACATTAAGTTTTAAGTGCTTGTGATAAAAAATCAGGCGCTAGACCTCCTCTCGGGAAGATTCCTCAATGTGGACGGTCGCGGCATGACCGGGCAGCTCGTGCTGAGAAATCTGCCGAAAAGCTGCTGCTCGAGTAGAAAGTCTACTCGACTGGCAGAAAGCAGCAGCACCATCTGGTGCAAAGTGTAGTGCAGTTTGTGCTGATTTTACAGTGCAGGACAAACTCCTGGTGCTAAAAATCAGTGTAAGCAGCGCGACTTAACAGATTCTGCTGCTGGCAGAACTCCACGGAGTGCGGCAGAGTTTTTCCGGCACATCACAGAGTTCCACAGATTAGAACTCCGCCCAGGCCTAAAAAGAATGAGTGCCGGTGCCCAATCTCTGCTCAGAAGCCCGCGTCCGATGTTATAAAATATTTGTGTGCCCAATACCGAGTCTGAGTAGTCTTGAATTCACCTCTTTGATATTTAATCCATTGCCAGACACTCCCTGCCATTTGATGTCACTTGTGTAGGTCCTTGCTTTCTCTTTGTATCAAGGATTTCCTCCTTCTTTCCTACTTTTGTATTTTTGTCTCTCTTGCACTCGATAACTGTCTGACGAGGAAACATAAGTGCTGGTCCCCAAAAGAGAGTGCTGAAGCTCAAAATAAGCACTGGTAGCATATGTGTTGCACTCTTGACAACTCACTGCTGCAAATCCGATACCTCTGCAGAATAAAAATGTTACTTTACTACTACTTTGTATCTCAACTTTGTAAAATGAACCACCATATCTGTCATCCGATTTGAACCACCTTTTTTTAGGTTTTTGCCTTTTGTAATATGGGGCATTGTGTGCCTCGTACATCTACACTGACCTCACAAGATGTATAATTTAGGTAAGGTCAATGTCACACCTTCTTCACACATCTGTCAGAAGTCCAGTTAGTGCTCACACCTTTTCTAAACCTTCTTAGAAGACTTGTATGCTCATGTGTCAAAGAGAACCCATGAAGTAATTAAGAAAGGGAAAGCGGAGTTGGCTTGGAAGCACTGACTGACGTTTGTGACTGGATACTCTCGACTCTTGCCAAGCCCCCTTCTTCCTGTGCGCACTAGCACACCACACTTCCATAACACGTCGCTGCTCCTCAGATTTAGCAGGTGGAGTGTCCCACTTCTAGCTCACAGACAACACCAGCGGGCGCAGAACTCAAGGGACCAAGGGCCAGATGCATCAAGCAAAGAAATAGCTAGTCCTTAATAGCGATTTTTAAGGAATCTCTATTAAAGACTCGCTGTTGTCTATGCATGAAGAGAAAAGCGAAAAAATAAAGAATCGGTAAAAATCGCAAAATACTATAGCGAGCCCATGTTAAGGACTCGCTATTGTTAAAAAACGCACAGCTCGCATTAATCCCGCTTATTGCTATAGCTATTTGCGAGCGCAATTAGCGGTCGCAATTAGCTAGCGCAAAAACGATAGCGTGAAAACTACAGAGTCGCTTAGGAAGCATACTGATGACATCACAACCAGGAAGTCAATCAGCACATGCAGCCACCTGTGCACAGAGGAACACAGAGGCAGAAGCTGAGTGCAGGGAGACAGAGCTGAAGAAAACTAACTGCAGTCAGCTCACAGGGGGAGACAGCCATGTCCCAAACAGCCACAGAGGAGGGTGCAGTGGGCAGGAAGCGAAAAATCAAGTTCAGTGAGGGTGAACTTGACCTCCTCATTGAGGAGGTTGCAAACAATCATGAAAAGCTATTTGGGAAGCTCTCCCTTAAAGTGCCAGAGGCAGACAAGAGAATGATCTGGAACAGGATCAGGGACAAGGTGAATGCTGTGGGGGTCACACTCCGCAGCATAGATGACCTGAAGAAACGCTGGTACGACCTGCGCAGTCGTGCCAAGGAGCGTGTAGCGGAAAGGCTGAAGGAGGCGAAGGGGACTGGAGGAGGAGGCCCAACAGTCCCAGACAACACACCCCAGGAGGACATGGTAGAGGGCACAATTGAGCATGAAGCTGTGGTTGGAGTAACCATTCTGGACACATCTGGGCCAGCCTGTAGCACACAAGGTAAGATGCATGAGTATGAACTGAACAATGTACACACTGATAGTGGGCAAATGTGAATCGACCTGCAAATAAATTGTAAAAATAGTCCAGCACACATTTCACATAGGGAGACCAATGCATCATGGGACTTGTAGTCAGTACTACCCAATAGCCTGTTTGAATCCAATACAGTAAGCCCTAATGCAGACAAAAAGCAGTACAGTGATAGATGAGAGACAGTTAGACCATAAAAGTAGATTTTAATTAAGGTTGCATTTTAATATAACCAAATAAAATAACATTGCACTGTTTCACATCACAGATGCAGCTGATGTACACAGTGAAGACAGTGATATTGAAGACAGCACACAGCCCTACCAAGAGTCTGCGGTGTCAAAAGATGTGACACCACCACCCAAAGCCAAGGCACCAGCAAAACGCAGGGCCACAGTTACACCACTGCAGCCAATGGAGAAAGAACAGGAGAAATCTACAGCACCTAGTACAAGCCGTGGAAGTGCCAGCAACACACCTACACCGCAGGCACATGTCCGGCCAGGGAGAAGTCGCAGGCCATGGACCCATACTTGGGCACAGGAAGCAGGAAGTCCTGATCAGTGGTGCGGGTGCAGCGCGTGCAAGCAAGGCACATGGGAGCAATCAACCTGCAGATGACAAAAATGAACACTAACATTACTGCAATGGCTGACAGTGTGAGGGAGCTCACAACTGCACTAGTGGAGGCTCACAGGGAATCGAAAAACGCCCTGCTGGAGGTTGCGCGTGTGATGCAGGAGGGACACACCACAAAGAGGAGAAGGCATCACCAGTTTCTCACATGTATGGCCGCCTATACCAGGTCAAACAACAAGATCAGCACAGGCGTGGCCCAGCTGTCACGTCGGTCTGTAGAAATGCAGATAGATATGGGCCATTGTTGTGGGGATGTGTCCAAGGCACTGGGGCATATTACAACTGCCGTAGAAATGATGCAGGCTAGCACTGGTGTTCAGGGTGATGTTACAGCGGAAGAGGGTAGTGAGGGTTCAAGCCGCAGCAGCATCACTGTGCCACTCACCACTGTCAGGAGGAGCAGTAGCCGTAGACAGCCAGCTCCAGCTGCATCCGGAAATGCAGATGCAGAAGCAGGAGAAAGACATTTGGGTGTGAGAGGGAGGAGACGGTAAACACAATTGGAGGGGTGTTAGACTTCATGGTGACGTAACCATGTACAAGACTATCTTTGTGACTGCATTACAAGTCCTCAGTGTGTCTTCTCTGTCCTTCAGTGCATGGAGTTAATGTGCTCATGGACACCATTTTTGTTATATTTACGCACCCCTACCGCCTGCCGTGGTAATAAATAGTTCACCTTCAAATGCTGATGAGTGTTGTGTGTCATTGTTACATACCTTAGAAATAATGCTGGGTGATGTCAGCACGTTTTCTCTGTCCCTCCGCTGAACTACCAAGATGTGCACGGCGTGGTTGTGCTGGGGGCTGGTTGCCCTCTGTGTCGGATTCCTCAATGGGGATGCCTCTCCTTGTTGCTATGTTGTGCAACATTGCACATGCCGCTATTATCCTGCAGCAGGTTTCCGGTTGGTACAGCATTGCTCCTCCAGTTTTATGCAGGATGCGAAAGCGACTCTTGAGCAATCCAAATGTCCGTTCAATTAGATTACGTGTCCTGATGTGGGCTGCATTGTACCTCTGTTGTTGTGGGCTGGCTGGGTTAAGGTATGGAGTCAAGATGTAATGCCTCACCGCATATGCACTGTCACCTACAGAGTTACAGACAAGAGGTTAGTGTCAGGTATGCATTGCCATGACTTAGTCAGTGATGTGTACAGTGTTGAACTTACCTAGCAGGTGTCCATTGCCAAAATCTCCCCTGAGCAGACGTGTGTGCAAGCCACAATGGCGGAAGATGTATGAATCGTGAGTGCTTCCAGGGTATTGTGCTACCAGGTCGGTGATGATGTTGTCAGCATTGCACACTGCTTGGACATTGATTGAGTGATATGCTTTACGGTTGCGGTATATATACTCATTTACGGCAGGGGGACATATGGCTACGTGGGTGCAATCAATGCATCCAATCACGTGTGGGAACCTTGCTACTTGGTAGAAATCCTGTTTTGTTTGGCTCAATTCCTGTGGGGTGGTGGGGAAGCTGATGTGGTTGTTGATCACAGTCATCATGGCGTCCAGGAAGGATTTGAAGAAACGCGAGAGGAAGCTCTGTGATACCCCTCCTGCTTCTGCCACTATGTCCTGGAAACTACCTGACGCAAGGAGGTGCAGGCTACATAGCACCTGGACATGAGTAGGTATGGCCTGTGTCCTATGTGTTTGCCGCTGCAATAGTGGGTCCAATTCAGCTATCAGGTCTAGTATCATGGCTGCATTCATCCTGTACTTATCATATATTTGCTCACGAGTCTGTCCTAACAATGTGATGCGCAAGCGGAAGACTCTCTCCTGGATTCTCCTTCTGGCCTGGCCTGCTGCAAGTATCCTCCTCCTCCTCGCGAAAATGTATAGTCCTGCCATTGTGGGAGGCCACTGTGGCCTCATGGGTCTGTTTAAATACACCTCTGATGTGAGGCAGGTGAGTGAGGATTTTTTTTTTTTTACCACCTGATTGTGATTCCCTGTAAACTGCTCATGCAAAATAGCGATTTTTGATTGATTCGCAATTAGCGAGTGTTCATGCATGTGAATTGCGAGTTCATAGCGCTTTCGCAATTAGGATTTAGCGCTTTCGCTATGTGACTCGCAGATTCTTTGGTTTCTCGCTAGTTGCGACTCGCTAATGGGGTTCTGCCTTGTCATTGCGATTTATTTGCGCTTTCGCTATTTTGCGTTTGCGATCCCGCTTTTTTTTCCCCGTTTTCGCTTCATGCATGCCGTTTCTTTCATTTGCGATCGCAATTGGTGATTCGCACCAGTTGCGATCGCTTTTTTGCTTGATGCATCTGGCCCCAAGCCTTCTCGGTTGGTCAATGGTCACCGATAGACGTCAGCACGTTGAGCGTGGCAAAGGTCACAGTCACACCTGCGTCCTCGCGGGGCGCCTTCATTCTGAGCTGTCCAACTCCCCGGGTAGCTGCATTTATTTGATGAGGAAGTAATGTCATTTTGGGTTATGTTCTTTAAGCCTCACAATCCTTCGTTAGAATTCTTAACTTAATGTCGGTTCAGCTTTTTGAGTGAGAATTAGTGGATTTTGAACTTTTTCTGGCGGCGGTTTGGCTGAACGCTCCGTGGCTCTGCTTTAAAATAGGATTAGGATTTGCCACGAGCTAATCCGTTTTTCTGCCAGTAAATATGATTCTCCCCATTTGTGATTAGTTTCCTTTTTTGAATTCTGTAATTCCAAAATACTGAGTTTTAAAATGTCTGTTAGACACTGTTCTTTGCTGCTTTATTTTATCAGAAGATAAAGTTAATATGTCACAATTAAATGAAATTTGAATGAAAAAAGTGAATACTTTGTATAAACGTCTTCCCAATTCTATTACATATTCACTGTAATAACGAAATAAACAGGTATTTAGATTACTAATATAATTGTAAAAGGGAATATATGTCTCTCCCAGAATGGTCTCTGGGCTACTTTGTGTATCCACATAACATGATTGCTGCATATTAATTATTGCAAATAAAGCAATACATGACAGTTTCTCTTTTGTATTAGATTGTCAGCCCAGAGCATAGAATTTGAGACTAGTGTGTGATTGTGGGTAACATCATATTCATTTACTTGGTGAAGTCTTTTCTTAAAACCTTTTTCTACTTTGTCATATTTGCAAGTGTGAGAAGTTGGCCTGATATATGATGTTTCCAATTCTGGAACCACCTTGTATCAGTCCAAGCTTTCCCTTATGGTGTCTGGTTGTAAGTCAACCTTGTAGACAAGCTATCTTAATGGTAGCATAGACTAAGCAGCCTTAAAGGCTTAACTCAAGAGGTCGTGTTAAGCGAGCTGTTTTACCAATCACAGTCCTGTAATATCAAATGAAAGGACACCACACAAGTATATATTATAAAAATATATGTATTTATTACTCAAAATAATCCCCAGTATTCTTTATGAACAAAGGAGCACAAGCGTTAAATCAAAAGCACAGTATAACATACAAAGTTGCACAATAATGGATGAGGGCGAGGGGCCACTCAGACCATATATTAAGAAAGTGGTATAAGAGATACCAATCGAACAGTGGTTAGGCCTAGGGCCTAGAGAATCGCTGGGAGCAGTCGGGACAAGCAATGCTGAAGTCGGGAAAAGCCCGCGGGATTCGGGTGCAGTGCTAAAAGCACACGCATGCACCAATGCAAGTCAATGGTGCGTAAAAGTTACACAAATAGAGTTTTAGGACACTTCTGTTGAACCTAGAAAGACAAAACTTAAGACACAGACCCTAGAGGTGTGTACCAGTGTGGGAACACCGGCGTTGCAATGTTACCTCACCCACAGGAAGCGGGTGCACAGGGTCGAATTAGTGTCGGGTTTCGTCACGCTGGTTCTTGGTGCTTGAAGCTGAAGAGGCTGCAGGCGCTGTGAAGGAGAAGTGTCCGGTGGGATCCAAGGGTGGATCGAAGTCGAAAAGTACCTGAAAGCAGAGGGGACAGAGTCTGGGTCACTCAGCAGTGACCATGGTGGAACCAGGATGGAACCAGGCAATGTTGGGCGCAATCAGGTGGTTGTCGAGGAGCTTCTCTCCGCTGTCACGTGGGCTCTGGGGCATCTACGAAGTCCAGGAGCAGGTCACGATTTGTCCCACAAAGGCGATCGCCGTCGGCACTGTCGGCTTCAAGATTGGAGCAAACAACACTTGGCAAAAGCAATCCACGCGGAACCGGGAGATTGCTTCTCACTCGGACCAGGAGGGTCAGAGTGGGTACTCCTTTTCAGAGGAGTGGGTGCAAATCTGGAGCAACCAGAATCACAAGTTGTATTTCGTTTTTCATCGGCACAGGGGCCACAAGCCAGCTGGCAAGGGACTGGCCAACGCATTGAGCCAAAAGAAGCAAAAGGGCCCCACGCAGCACTCGTCGAGTGTGGAGGGCTGAACTTCGGTGCAAGAGTGGCTCAGGGTTGGGGCTTTTTAAACCCCGGTGTACAGCTTCGAGGGTCACTCGTGGGCTGCACAGTCAGCGTCTCGTGGTCTTTTCAAGATGGCGTTCCCCTCACGCTTCCGGTCGCCTCCACGGGTCTCAGCTCTGCAGGGACTGTGGATCGGGCTGTTAGAAGGCAGGCAAGCTTGATCTCATTGATCTCTGTTGCTCGAGTTCCGGCGGGAACTGCAACAAAGCAGATGTCGAGGTGCTGGATGGTGCCTATTTGCACAGGGTGGTCACTCCTTGACCACAAGGGAGATTCTTCAGTCTTCTACGTTGAGTAGGATGTCGAAGGGTTCAGAGTTTCGTTTCTTATGTTTCATCAGGATAATCTGAAGTGCATTGGCACTGCTCCCACTCTTATTCGAATCTGGGGGGCTGGATTACCTGCTAGGTCCCCTCCTATGGGTGGGACCCAGGAAGGGGGTGGATACACCCCTTTCCTTTGATCCAGGCCGCGCTGGGACTGGGGCTGGTGTGCCCCAGAACCGGTTTGACCGGATTATGCAAGGGGCAGCCTTGTGCTCCCAATGCAGTGTCTGGTTTCTTTCAAACCTCCCTGCTACAATCCACTATCTCCTGTCTATGGGGTGTGACACCTCCCTGTGACAGGAAACCCTTCGTCCAGGCCCCTTTGGCTGAGTTTCGGTCAGCTTCAGGGGGTCAGACTTGTGTCTGTGGCAGAAGCATCCATTTTGTGGATCTGAGGCCCTATTAGAAATTAACCACATTTCAGTAAAGTAACATGTCTTACCCCTCTAGAGGGGTGGAATGCTATCCCCGTCACCAGAACTGGCGAGGGGATAGTATTCCAAATCATATGACACCTTACACGACATGTTTTGATAAAGCCAAACCAAAGTTGTTATATAACCGCGAGGATTATAATGCACTTAATAGTATATGGTATGGCATTATCCTTAAACAGCGTAGGGATTTGTTTCCGACGGCTGCAGACAGGCTCAGCTCATGCTAGAGCTCCATCTCACATTAAACCACGCACTCTGCCTCCAGGATTGCTAAGGCCTTCCATAGGAGTGACTCACAGGTTTATATGTGTCCAGATATAGGTTTAGATATAGGTATACTATATCTAAGCAAGAGGTGATTACACCACCTTGCCCCAGCTGAGTGATCAGCCAGTTGTGTCAATTTAAGAACCAGCCAGGGGTGGCAAAAGATATGCTGCAGCCCCTGGTAGGCCTTGGTGGCACCTATGCCCTGAGCACCTATAGTGCTTGGTACAGGGGCTGACAAGGAGTCCATTTCCAATTGTGGTATGTACCTAGGGTACATAGAATCCATTTTACAGAGAGAGCAGAAAGCCTGGTGCCCTGATTAGCAGAGAACCAGGCCAACTAAGTCAAAAACCAGCTAAACACGAGGCAAAAAATCTGGGGTAACCATAGTCAGGTAGCCACCTTCCTACAGCAAGCTTGGCAACGTTCCTTAAAAAAAGAAAAGAGAAATTGCGCAAAAAGTAGATTTTACAGAGAAAAGTCTTGCAAACCTCTACATTTTAGGGAGAAATCTATTTGAACAATATCAATGGCAAAACCATTTATATTGTGGTAAATTGTGCCATCCTATCTGGTTCTGGTGACATGGGACAGATGTACTCTCGCGAGATCGTCACAAGAGGCACCTTGCTATCACCTTAAGGGACCACTGCTCACCAGTATATCAGATTGGACAGCGAGGGCCCCCTGAGGACGGGAACAGTAGTGACACCAAGGGAGCTGAAAAGCAACAAGGTTAATAATTAGCAACATGTCCTACAAGGGCAACATGAGTCTGTGTTCTTTGTAATTTACCCCAAACATGATCCAGAATGCACTTGTGCTGATAATCTGTATCCCCGGCAGCAACTTCAGAGAAATGGTGACCAAGCCCTCTTGATAACGGTGGTGCTCTGTGCCAGTGTAAATGAGTGGAATCAGTCGTAGGAACCCCCAAGGACGGCTTCACATTATCAGCAGTGAACGTGAGTCTGAATAGAAGGGAGGGCGTGAGAGGGGTACAAAGGAGGAAGGAACAAGAATTAGGGGAACTCTCCTTATAGCGTAGGGAAAGGAAGGCAGGAACTCTATGTATGTAGCATGAACCTAGCCAAAAGGCAGCGGAGCATGGTACATGGCCAATGACGAGCATAAAGCCTATGAGTAATTGGAGAGGAAGATGGGGTGTGGACAGATAATGCATTGTGAGCTAATGTTTTTTAAAGAGGTTAGGCTTCAACTGTTTACAATACTGGAGCAGCGTTAGAGAGGTTCTGCTGGGAGCAGGGATGCTGTTACAGATCCCGGGTGCATAGATGGCTGCCTTGTATCTTTCTTATTTCCACGTTTTAGTCTGCAGTCTCAACATGTCCTGGCTCTGTGAGTAATGACAACCACCACAGCTGGTGAGTTTGTCTGCAAGATAAGTAGGGGTGATGTTTGTGATGGCTTTGTAAACGATGCAGCTGTTTTTGAAGACGATGCAGATTGGCAAAGGGAACCAATGGTGTTCTATCAGGCTAGATTGATGTGATCGTATTTCTTTAGCCCGGGATGAGGTGTGATGTGGCATGTCATGGAGTAGGGAATTACCACATCCAGATGAGAGAGTTTTAAAGCTTGAACAACACTCTGAAGCACTTTCTGGTTGATACAGTTTGACTTTATTTAAAAGAGAGAGCGGGTACAATGCCATTTTTTTGGCAGTGTGTTAATTGAGGGTGAGGTTAGTATCCAGAGTGAATCCAAGTGACTTGGCATTCAGGGAAATTTGGGGTTCGAAGCCATCAAGGTTCAGGTCATTATGCCAGGCTTATCCTCTATTTTGATTGTTGAACAAGGAACTGGAACAAGGGCCTGATATACTATCCCAATCACATAGCAGGATTTGCAGATTGCACACTGAATGGCTTGCAAGCAGGGATGTAACTAGTGATGCATCCAGTGTTCTAGTGGGTTGCACCACAAGTTGTATATTCACTGGGAGACGCAGAATTTCCTGTGTAATAACTATTAATCAGACAGGTCACATTTTATGTGCCAAAATGAATGGCAGTGAATGTAGGGCTGGTGGCTTGCAAGAGACAACAGACCATCATCTCTTCATTTATTTTCACAGACGATAAAACTTTCCTCTATAAACGATCCATGTCCATTAAAGAAGAGAGATACTGCTTTCAAAAAAGGTTCTTATTTAGCAATACATCAGAGTTAGTGTGCAGTTGTTCACCAGACCACGGCATGCTGTCAGAGGCCATCCAAATCCAATAGGATTGTCAAAGGAAAGCTGTCCTCAAATGACCAGCTTCCCCCTTGCGAATACGCATGCTCTGTAAGATTTTCAGGTGGCTCTCAATCAACACCAGAATGACCATCACTCAGGCCCTCATCACCAGCAGGCTGGACCACTGGAACACTCATTACGTAGAAATTACTGCACTCCTCGTGGAACGACTACAGACAATAAAAAACTCAACGGTGAGACTTATCCTCAACCTCCCCAGACAACCTCACCTTGCACATCAAGAAACTACTCTGTCTCCTGATCCAGACGAGATGCCAGTTCAAGATGTTGATCCACACATACAAAGCCCTGAACATCGAAGGACCAGCATATGTCAACACATGAATGACCTTCCAACAACCAGCCAGACGCTTGCGATCTGTATCCGGCTTTCTTGCCAACAACCCCAGGATCTGCTTAGCTGTTAGCGGAGGATGTTCCTTCTCCCACCTGGCGGCAAAAGCCTGGAACAACCTTCCCCTGCACCCATGGGCGCCCGCAGGGGGGGACAAGGGAGGGCACTTGCCCTCCCCCTGGATCACCAGCCCGCCATATCTGGTGCTGTGCTGCTGGTGTTTTTTCAAATGTAATTGTTGTGAGGCATTTTCCATTTTTATTTCCATTGTTAGAAAGCATGGATGATCTGATCTTTTAATTTTGTGAGCAGGCCTCTTCATTGTATATAATTTTAGGCTGGCAGGCAGCAGAACCAAATCCCCATCATGACGGAGTGCTGCGCCACCTATCTTACGCTGCAAAGAACCACGGCCGCGCGTAAGGTCACACAGCCCCCACAGTGGTGTTTGTTTCCAGGGCCGTGACACTGTCAATACTAGGAGAGGGTGGGGAATTTGGGAAAACTGCTGCTGAGCCTGTCCGGTAAGATCACAGAGATTGAAGGCCCGGGCTTGCCTGCTCCCACAGCTTGTAGTTGAAGAGTAAGTCATAACCTCTCTTTTTTTCTGTTTCTGTCCAGCTCCTCACTGAAAACCTTGACTCCAAGAACTGCATCTTACTTACGCTTACTGTGTCATTGTTTCTTAAGAAATAAAATCCTGTCCTGTAGTAGCAATGATAAAGGGAAGCATTTACTTTAATTAGGTGTATTTCACAACATACTTGAAGTAGAGTTGTGAATTTTGTATTTTTCCAAAGGGCAGCATTGTTCGACAACTGAATATTTATGCTCTGTCTCCTGTCACAGTAAAATGGCTTGTTGGATGTTTTCACTGCTAGGCGTTGTCACATTAGAAGGTGATTTAATTTCTGAGGGGCCAGGGGTGTTAGCAACCCTGCCACGTTTCCTGGCATGGAGTAAATAGCTGCTCCTGGGTCTTTTAAAAAGCTGAACTTCGAACTTGTGTTCAGTTTCCCGAACAGAGTGAAAATTGGTCGGGCTGCTTTGAGTGGCTCTTGCATTTCTTCTCTGATTTGCCACGTTTGTAGTGGTTTTTAGGGCTCGGCCTACATCCCATGAAGTGGGCGTGGCCTAAGAGTCCTATTGTGAGGGCTTCGAAAATCGTACCTACCAAATTCCTGAATGCTCGTGATGTTTGCAATGTTGTTTTGCCAGCTACATGGCAATTGGGCCTCTCATGCCTGTCTTTTTAGAAGACAGCACGCAATAGGCCATAGGCGGTAGAGTTGCTCCGTGTCGTGCATATTCTGTGCGGACACGGGCAGCAGAAGGCCATATTTCTTCAATTACCAGCTGTCAGGGGCCGCGGTAATTGAAGACAGATGCTGGGCGCACGTTTCTTTTTTTTTTAAATCCATCCAGAGAGGCTCCGGTCAGGGAGAGCCCCGCCGACCGCTGGGTGAGACTATGGGCTGAGAGGAGGACGGGAGCCCACCCCGCCTCCACAAGACGCTGCCCGAAGTCTCGCCGACTCCCCCTTTAAGTCTCGGTCCCAGAGGAAGGACCGGGTGAACAAGAGTCTCCCCGGCCAGCTTGCAGGAAGTCAGGCAGCCCCGCCGAGGATGTGGGCGGGGCCGCCAGGAGACCGGAAGGAGAGCAGGGATTGGATCCCCCGGCTGCACACCTGTCTAGTTTTCTAGGCCACACAGAGTCATTTGGCCCGATATATCTCGAGCTCTCTCCAGGCATTTTTTAATGGACTGTCATAAATGAAATTAAGTCGTCTGGAAGTGAAATTCGTTGGCGAGCGACCTGCAGCCCGGTGAGCGCAGAGCTATTATCTTTAATTCTCCTCTCTTGCTTTGAATCACGGCTGTTGAACGTATTAAATGACTTTGCGCAGTAAGAATGATAATAATTTGTTCCTTGTTTTAATGTGTTCATCCAGGGGAAATTCGGTCAGAGCGCACACGGGACTTCTGGGACGCTGGGAAATATTTGCAGTATGTCACTAGTTCCACTGCGTAAAACCCCGTGATTATTGCACTTTTCACTTTCTACTACTCAGAATCCTACTCCTTTGCTATGCATGCAGATCTGGACCAGCGGCATTGTCTGTGTGTCATGGACCCTAATGCAAGCAAGGAAAATGATGCCCCGATCGGTATTAAAATACTGATATTAATGAGGTGAACGGGTCCCATTACACCCCTTGACCCCGGTGCACTGCACTTGCTGCTCTGCTGATAGCACCCACCTGAGCAAGGGTCTCCAAGTTCCTCTTAATAGCTTTTGTTCTGTCTCTCCTCTCCGGTTTAACGCTCTCCTCCCTATCCTTTTCCTCTGTCTCTCAGTTCCACTATTTTGACGCTCCCTTGTATGTATCTTCTTCCTCCTTTCTCAACACGGCATTCTTATTTCTGGCCTTTTTCTCTTCCTCTATCCTGGGCCATTTTGCTCATCCTGATCTACTTTCACTTTCCCGCTCATTGTCATTCCCGTCTTTCTTTCTGCACAGCACAACCAGTTAGGCTAATGCACCCTTCTGTCCAGGGAAATATGTAATGTAACAGCTCGTTACAAAGGGAAGTGTGTCAGTGCACAACCAGTTACACTAATACAGGCCTCAATCCAGTGGACTGTGTGCACAGCTGGTTACACAGGAATGCACAACCAGTTAAACTAATACAGGCCGCCAACCTAGGGATTGTAATTGCACAGCTCATTACATAGGGAGATGTGTCAGTGCACAGCCCGTTACACTAATACAGCTCACTATCCAGAGTATTGTGGCACTGCACCCACCGTTTTAGTAACGCAGCCCTCCAATCAGGTTGTTGTGGCAATTAATTCTCCCCACTTTCCTGTCATTGAGGCTGTCAGTTTGCAGCCGTCCCTCTACTACTTCTATCAGTGCACAACCCTTAGCCGAGGGATTGCATTGGTGCACAGCCCTCGTCAGAGGGGTTGCATCGGTGCACAGCCCTCATCAGAGGGGGTGCATCGGTGCACAGCCCTCATCAGAGGGGTTGCATCGGTGCACAGCCCTCATCAGAGGGGTTGCATCGGTGCACAGCCCTCAGCCAAGGGATTGCATCCATGCACAGCCCTCAACTGAGGGATTGCATCAGTGCAAGCCCTCGTCGAAGGATAGGATCAGTGCACAGCCCTCTACCTTGCGAAACGTATCGGCGCCTGGCCCTCCATCTGAGGGTTGCCCCAGTGCCCAGCCCTTTATCCACTGGTTGTGAGGTTGTATTAGCCCCAATCCCTCTATAGCATAGATTGCACAAGGGCACATCCCTCTACCCAGTGCATTGCATCTGTGCACATCTCTCCATCCACCCAGGGGACTGAATCAGTGCACAGCCCCATTAAAATAACACAGCCCTCCCTCCTGGGGGTGGTAGTGCTCAGCCACTTAAAAAGAGTCATCTATGCCTTCCGTCCTAGGGGTCGTATGATTACACGGCCCTCCGTCCTGGGTCCTCTGTCGTTGGGACCGTATCCCTGCACAGCCCTCCATTTTAGGGACGGTATCACTGCCCTACCCTATGTCCTAAAGGGTCATATAATTGCACGACCCTCCATCCTAGGGGTTATATCATTGCATGTCCCTCAGTCCTAGGCGTCATATTATTGCATGGCCTTCCGTCCTAGGGGTCTTATCAGTGCACGGTCCTCCGTCCTAGGGATCGTATCATTGCACGACCCTCCATCTTAGGGACCGTATTATTACACAGTATTCTGTCCAAGGGGTTGTATTACTGCATGGCCCTCTGTCCTAGGGACCATATTATTGCACAGCCCTCCTGCCTAGGGACTGAATAATTGCACAGCCCTCCATCCTAGGGGTCATATAATTGCACAGCCCTCCGTCTTCTGCAGCAGTGCCTGTTCCCCTTCACCAGCGTCTGTTCCCCTTCACCAGCGTCTGTTCCCCTTCACCAGCGTCTGTTCCCTTTAACCACTGTATGTTCCCTTTAACCACTGTCTGCTCCCTTTAACCACTGTCTGCTCCCTTTAACCTCTGGCTGCTCCCTTTAACCTCTGTCTGCTCCCTTTAACCACTGTCTTTTCCCATTAACCACTTTCTTTTCCCATTAACCACTGTCTGCTCCCTTTAACCAATGTCTGCTCCCTTTAACCAATGTCTGCTCCCTTTAACCACTGTCTGCTCCCTTTAACCACTTTCTGCTTCCCTTCACCAGTGTCTGTTGCCCTTTAACCAGTGTCAGTTCCCCTTCACCAGTGTCAGTTCCCCTTCACCAGTGTCAGTTACCCTTCACCAGTGTCAGTTCCCCTTCACCAGTGTCAGTTCCCCTTCACCACTGTCTGTTTCCCTTCAAAAGTGTCTGTTCCCCTTCACCAGTGTTTGTCGCTTAGTGTCCACCCCTCCCCAATATCTGCCCTAACACCAGTTATCTTTCCCTCATACCAGTCTCTATCCCCATACATGTCCCTCCCTGTACATCTGTCGTCACCTACAAAAGTGTCTGTTTGTGTCTGTTCCCCTTCACCAGTGTCTGCTGCTTAGTGTCTACCCCTCCCCCAATATCTGCCTATAACACCAGTATATGTCCCTCATACCAGTACTATCCCCATACATGTCCCTCCCCATACATCCGTCGCCACCTACACTTGTGTCTGGCTCCTGTCGCCAGTGTCTGTTCCACTTCACCAGTGTCTGTCGCTTACTGTTCACCCCTCCCCAGTATCTGTCCCTCATACCAGTGTCTATCCCCATACATGTCCCTCCCATACATCCGTCGCCACCTACGCTTGTGTATGTCTCGCACCACCAGTGCCCATCCTCACCACTTAGGTCTGCCCCAACACCATGTCCGTCCTTACACCAGTAAGAGCCTGCCTGTCTCCCTACGCTGGCACCAGTCCCTCAGCAACAGTGTCTGCCACCAAATGTTGCAGTTTCTGTCTCAGCAAGGAGGGAGCACATATTTGCAGACTGTAGACATGTGAATAGGCAGCGGCTGTTAGGTGTCTGGGAACCACTAGGAATCCATTTCAGAAAGGGGCCAATGCCACCAGGAAGGCAACATTTTCCCTCTACATCCTTCCACCAGGCATGCCCTCCACAGACATTTAGGAGCAGTTAGAAGTGTGAGTGCATGGAAAGGAATGTGGGATCTGGCCCTTACGGACACCAACTGCTGGAGTCGGTATCAAAGGGTCGCCTCTTCCCCGCTTTCCAAGAAGCAGACTCAGTTATAGGTGAGACTCTATGTGTGGGTGGCTCTGTGTGTGTGTGTCTGTGGCTCTGTGTGTGTGTGGGTGGCTCTGTGTGTGTGTGGGTGGCTCTGTGTGTGTGGCTTTGTGTGTGTGTGTGTGACTCTGTGTGTGTGTGGCTCTGTGTGTGCGTGTGGCTCTGTGTGTGTGTGTGGCTCTGTGTGTGTGTGTGTGTGTGTATAGCTCTGTGTGTGTGTGGCTCTGCGTGGATAGCTTTTTTTGTAGGTGGCTCTATGTGTGGGTGCCTCTGTCTGTGTGAGGGTGGCTCTGTGTGTGTGGGTGGTCTCTGTGAATGACTGTGTGGGTGGCTCTGTATGTGTGTGTGGGTGGCTTTGTGTGTGTGGCTCTGTGGGGTGTAAATGCAATATGTCATGCATTTGCAACCGATTAAGCTATTGGCATTGTAATGCCATTTGTTTAATGATTAAGCTATTGGTAATGTAAATGACAATGCCATTTATTTATGATTTAAAAAAAAAAAAGTCATGAGCAATGCCAATAGCTCTACCTTTAATAATGCCGAGACCATTGCATTGTAAATGCTTGTTTTCCTGGTTTTTGGTCTTTTGTATTTTGTTTACGCGTTTCTGATTAAGGTTCTTCTGCCCGGGGGTCTGTTGTAATCTTTCTCGATCTCATGTTCCATTTTTGTTATTTATGTGTAGTCTTAAAAAATATATATTTTTTGTCTTTCTTTTGCACTTCTCCTTTTGAGACTGTGACGATCACCTTTCCACTTGTAGGCGGGGGCTGTTGCTGCTGCTCTGTTGCATTGTTTGGTTCCTTTCTGTGGAATCTTACTTAAGAATGGGGTACTTTTTCGGGTTTGGGGTAGAGCTGGGGAGTAGTGTAGAGGGCTGACTCCCTGGTGAGGGATACACTGGTACCCGCAGTTCATGGCCTCCCCCTCTGGTCTATGCAAAACACCCATCCGCTTGTCCTTGGTAGCTCCTATATTGCTCCTTTGTTTTGCAACCCTGTTCCGGGACACCCGTTTTGAAGCTGATGAAGGAGGTGAGGTGCGGAATATAGTGGCAATGATGTGATGCAGGCGGTTTAACCCTGCCTTGGGTCCATGAGCTTTAACCACCTTACCCCTGCTGCTTCTTCTGCTTCCTGACTTATCACGGGCCTCAGTAGTCTTTTGGCTGTCTTTGTTCCCTTACCCCCTGGGCCGGGTACAGCCCATAAAGGCTGGGGAGGGTAGGTCATTAGGCTGTTGGCCTAGTGGAAGATCTCAACCTCAACCTCGTCCAACATAGTCCAGACCTGTGCCCATTGTGTGTGGACTGGAAAATGTATCTCAAGCTTCGATGGCGGTCACAGAACATGTGTCACACTGGCAGCAGCAGTACAGTTTCTTCACGCAAAAGTAGATTGGATTATTGCATGAACCTGGCGCTCACAGAACATGTGTCACACTGGCAGCAGCAATAGAGACAGTTTCTTCAAGCAAAAGTAGACTGGATTATTGCATGAACCCCTGTTGCAGGGGACATTTGTTACCTGTAACAGGATGGTTAAAGCTTCTGTATATGTATTTGTACAAGAGAAGGGGTGTACATTGTACCAAGGCAAGGAGTCGCACTCGCACAGAGCAGGGTTAGGAATCCAAGGAGGCACAGACATTGAGCACAAGTGCATCAGATAGAAGTATGAAGGAAGCCACAAAGGCAAGGGGCATGGAAGTTCTGGTTCATCAGGGAAGAGCAAGAGCGTACAGAAACAAGAAAACCCGGAACACAAGAAGTTCATGCTAGAAGACATGATGTCAAAACAGAGTGGTCAAAAAGTTGCCGGATTGGTTTTATTCACACCCAAACACCTTATCGCCAACAGACTTTCCCAGTAAAGGCAGCACTACTTTCATTTTTTCTCATCTTTGAATAGCATTTTTTTCCTCAGGTGAGGAAGTTCACCATTCCTGGAGGTACTGCGATATCTGGTTGATACGTGGTGTAGAAAATGTTTCTTGTGATCCTTATCAGCTGTTTTCCTTTTAGTAGTTTATGAAATGTGTAGTGTACTGCAGCTTTAGGTTCATGAATGTGGGCTTTTAAAACCATACTCCTTATGTTTTGTATGGATTTAAGCAATGGGTATTGAAACGGGTCCCTTCCATGTTCTGTAGTCATGTCCTTAGCTTTTCAGGCAAAAACACTCAATGATTTCTGAATAACGAGTGCACAAGCAATAAGGTAAGCATGTTGTTCCTGCTTACATTTCACATACTATTACTTAGTCTTGCATTCCCTGTGAGTATTTACTTTTTCCAGGAGGTTCTTACTGTTTTTTCAGACAGAATATTACTCTTGTCTAGTGCATAATTTGAATTGTGTTGCTTCCAGGCGTTTATAGCGGGACACAATTGGATTGCATCTAAAGGCAGTGCGAGTTTCTTTTAGTGGAAGAGTATTGTGTTCAGTGGGGAAGAAGACGTGGCACTATGGCCAGAGCTGCCGAATTTGGAACTGGGGAACCAGGTTCAGCCTTCTCTCCTAAGGGAGCACATTCCCATGCTAGATCTTAGAAGGCCCCGCTAGGCCTAGGAAGCCCTGGTGTCTTATCACAAGCAGGTGGACCATAGCGGTGTCAAGTGTGGGTTAACCTTGAAGGCCTGTCCACCATAATCAATACCGAAGTTCACCTTAGTCTTATGGGCAGGCCTACGAAGCAGCACACCCTAGTGCAATAGTGACTCTGTCACAGAGGTCACAGGACCCTGAGGCTAGTCCGCCTCACCCATTGGTACCTCCTTTGGCCTTGTTTCTGTAGAAGTAGTGCAACTCACCAGGGATCGGCAATGAAGGATTTGCACGCACACCAAACTAAGTTTGCAAACTTTAGGGCCTTTCTGCTTCATGCACAATCCCTTTTAACATGCGCTGTGTGCTTTGGGGCCACACAATTATGCAGCAATGGAGGACAAAATTATTTTCCAGTGTTAACTAAATTATGCAGCCAAAAAAGGGCATAATGCAGTACATTTTCTGATGCTTTATTAGTTTGACATTCTTACAGATACTAACCATCTTTGCAAAGATTTAGCCTCAGTACCAGTGTAACAAACAAATGCAGCAGTGAGAAAGGTGACCAGTCAATCTTTGCAAAGGGTCTCCACTTCGCAGCAACAGAAGTCACGTTTTTTAGTAATTTCTATGCATTTGAGCTCCAAACAATGTTTAGTTAGAATTGTCAGATTATGCAACAAATGATGTATTATGGGGCTAGTATGGCAGAACCATAATTATGTGGAAAACATTTGCACACTACAATATTATGGCATTCATGTTTGAACTGTTCTTGTGGAAAAAGGGAGAAGTGCTGATGACAAATGGCTTGTGATTCCACTTTTAAGCGTATTTGGGACATTCTCTGATTGGAAGCATATCCCACATTGTGAATGTATTGTAATGTCAAGAACTCATATTAAACCTTAAATAAACATGTGTATCCATTGGTTGAGTCAAATAACATAATAAGCTGTAACTGGTCAGTGAAATGCCAAACAAATACTAACAATTGGGATGTTTTGCTTTTTCTAGCCACACTTCTGACTATGCCCACTGACCTAATCCTCTACTTATTCATGCACTCTGATTCTGCGCCCACAGTTCCCCTACTTTTTTTCGTCCCACTTTGACCACTGAGAACACTCTTTGGTCCGACAGAGTGTAGAGCCTGATCGTATTGTGTTTCTGTTGTTTCTGCAGCTAGTGCCAGGAAGATCAGGGAGGTGCAGTGCTCCACAGACAGCCAGATGTAGGTATGTCATCTGTAGTAGATACTGGGTAATCAGATAGCCAGATGTAGGTATGTCATCTGTAGTAGATACTGGGTAATGGTCTGGACACTGCTGCAGTGACATACATTTCCCGAATGCCTTACTTCCCAGTGCAGTCTGGGATGCAGTGTCCTTCCGCCAAGAGAACTTCATGGGTTATTATTTTTTATTATATGTTTGGTTATTTAGCAGCTAGTGGTTCTCTATGCAGGGACGCAGCTGCACAAAGTGGCAGGGTGCACTTTCATGTGGCATATACTTTTAATGTGGATCGCCTCTAGGAGCTAGGTCATCCATGCTTGCAGAGGGTGTTGGACTGAGAAAACTGGAGGTTGTCTGCTGCCGGGGTATAGAATCCTGCAGGCTGCTTTCTGTGCTTTGTGAAACTAAGTGAAGCTGTGGTTCAAATGCAACCTTCTATGGGATATTTTTGGGGTAAGCTTTGAGCTTTGGCTGTGATTTAGGTTTGTGCAACCACATTTTGTGTGTGTGCACAATGCAGTCTAGCAGTTTCTGTCTCTAATATATAGAACGGAGTGTATTAATGGTCATACCACAAAAACATTAGTGTCAGTTACATATAGCATTCAAACTCCAGTGGGTCACCACTTGCATAAATCCTTTTGAGGATGATAAGGCCTGTCCCATCGTGTGTGTAACGATTCTGACCATTTACAGAGGGGTGAGCATGAGGGTGTTGGAATAGGAAAGACTCTATGAACGAGGAGTAACAGCTCATGATCAGTAGATTTATCATACCCTCTGACACTCGTATTATCAGTCTCTGGGTACGTTCTACAGCACAATACAAAATGCTTATGCAGGAAGCAATTAGAGGCGTTGTCTGACAGGAAAATTTCTGGAGTGATGTTTTTCTTTTGCCACCTTTGTCTGTATGGTATGGGAGTGCATGCCCGCCTTGGGGTGGGGGGCAGACACGAGTTGTGTGTTTTCTCCCACCTCCCTCAAGCTTCCATTTTTTAACTTGGTTCATTAGAATCTACTAATGTGTGCCTTGTGCTACAGTCTTTTTCAGTGGCACACAGCTAGCAATATTTGGGTTGTGTGTGTGGGTGAGCATGTGCAGAAGGAGGCCGACATACATAACCATACATGTCCAAGCATGTATGGACATATATTTGTGTGCATCGCAAATGTCAGATTTCTGTAAAAACACCATCATTTTTGTGTGTGCATCTCTCAAAATCTGCTGCCATTGTCGATATAATTTGCATGTGCATCAGTGTATGTACATATATCTATACACACTTTCGTTTTTCAACTTTGTGTCAGCATACAGGGCTGTATGTATTCAATAAATAGTGCATTTTAGGTGAATTATTTAACGTTCACAAATCTCATCTTACCTATATAATTATGCAAGGCAACCTGGTTCTCCTTGCAGGAGAAATTCAAAGGGAATTTACAACTCCCTGTAGCTCATCTACAACTTGGTTTATTCAATACAGCCAGCCTGGTGATGAGCAGAGTATTTAATGATCCTCATTTCTTTTTAGAAATGGACATCCGAAAATTCTTTTCAAAACGAAAATTGGATGATGAAGAATCTGATATTACGGAAGCAAAAAATGAATCTAGACATGATGAACAGGAGGAGGCAGAAGAGCCAAGCACAAGCAGTTCTGCAGGTCCACTTTCAGCTCCAACAGAATGTAGCCATGATGTTGATGCTCCTGTAAATGATATTGGATTGTATTTTAATTTAGCAAAAAAACTAACAGACGATGTAAAATACAATCTTCTGATAAATACGTATACTCCACCAGAAATGTATGACTTCAAGAAAGATTCAGGTGAAACACGCTGTTTCCGTCATGTGTGGATTAATCAATATTCACCATGGCTTAGCTACTCTCCCCAACTGAAAGGTGCAATTTGCAAGTTCTGCACAGTTTTTCCACAGCCAGTTCATCGTGGGATACAAGGAGCATTCATAACTATGCCTTTCACTAAATATAAAGACTTCCATGAAAGTGCACGCAAGCATGTCTTAACGTCTTGGCATAAAAACGCACAAGTGGATGCAACTCACTTTTTGGAGATCAGAAAGAAACCGGAAACAAGTATTGTTTGCCAAATAGACAACGCTGTGAAAAGGCATGTTGAAGAAAATCGGAAAAAGTAATTTCCAATTTTGTCTACTATCTTATTTTGTGGCACACATGATATTGCTTTACGTTGGAAAAAAAAGTACATCCGGAAACGTACAAAGTCTGTACCAATTTCGCATTGAAGCAGGAGATGTCATCCTAAAGAACCATCTGGAAAATGCACCAGTTAATGCACGTTATACATCTGTTCGAGTTGAACATGAACTGATTATATTATGTGAAGAAACATTAAGAGAAGATCTAGTTTCCTTAGTCAATAGGTCAAATGGATTTTCAATCATTGCTGATGAAAGTCCTGACATATCCGGAAAAGAACAGATGTCACTTGGAGTACATTTTGTAAACACGACAAGTAGCACCGTAGCTGTCATCAGAGAAGAATTCCTTGGATTTGCAACCTTAAAAGAAATGGATGTTATTTCAATTGCAAATATGATTATGGATACATGTTCTAAATTTGGATTAACCTTAGAAAAACTCCATGGCCAAGGATATGATGGTTGCTCTACAATGGCAGGAAAGGAGGGTGGCGTTCAAGCCATAATAAAGAGAAAATATCCTAAAGCTGCTTTTTCTCACTGCGCGGCACATAAACTTAATTTGATTGTTAATGACCTGAATGCTGTTCCTGATATACGGAATTCTATTTGCACAGTGAAAGCCATCATCAAGTTTTTCCGTGAGAGTCCAAAAAGAAGATCTCTCATTCCTAATCTGCCATTGCTGAGTGAAACACGATGGACAGCAAAATACAAGAGCATTCGAATTTTTAGATCACACTTTGAAGAGATTTTTAAGCAATTAAGCTTATTGGGCACTACAGCATCAGGGAAAACACGTCAGGATGCATATCAATTGCAATGTTCCTCCAGCACAGTGAGCTTTCTCTTTTGCTTGTCCATAATTTCAGATTACTCATCTAGATTGGAATCTGTAAGCCAAGCTCTCCAAGCTGTTCATCTTGATATCCTCAATGTGTGTAATCACGTGCAAGACCTTCTGACTGTGTTCCATGATCACATACAAAAAGCAGAAGAGCAATTTAATGACATTTTTACAAAAGTTCAAACACTGGCACAAAAACTGAACATCGAACTTTGTGTTCCCAGACAATTTTGGTTCCTCTTCTGTGGAAGAATACTATCGCCAGTCTATCTATGTGCCATACATGGACTCTATCATCACATCATTCGAAAGCCGGTTTGGCAATGAAAGCAAGAAAAATTTGAGTTTGTTCTCACTGTACCTAAAGCATATGGCAAAAATGACACTTGAGCAATACAAATGCCATATTGCAAACATCAGAGAAATTTACGACATTGAAAACCTGGAAACCGAAGCAGTCACATGGTTTCAGATCTGGTCAACGAAGGATGAGCAGTTTGACAATGGATTTCTGGATTTGCTAAACCACACAGATTTATTTCCATCAGTCCAGCAAGCAATTCTCATTGCTCTCACATTACCAGTGACCACTTACACAGTGGAAAGGTCTTTCAGCACAATGAGAAGGGTGAAAACCTGGTTGAGGTCGACAATGGCAGATGATCGCTTATCGGGTTTGTGCATGATGAGCATACATCAAGCAAAAATTGATGAAAACAAACAACAGCTGATTGACAAAGTAATTGATAAATTTGCACAAGACTACAGACGTTTACAGTTCCTTTTTCAAGATCAGTACACTAACCAGTGAACAAAAACTGTATAAAACTACTGCTCATTGAAAAATGTGACTGTTAAATTTCAGCAAGACTGTACAGGTTTGCAATTCCTGCAACAGTTATTCGTGTTAAGTATATATGTTTTATTTTCCAATTTGGAAGAGAACAGCTGTTATTTTATGTATGGTAATATATTTGATTTTATTTATTTTAAGTTATTTAAGTTAATACATTTCCAAATAAATACATTTGTCATACATTTTAATTCTCATTCGTTTGTGCATGTTAACAGCAAATGTAGACTGACTCTACTTTTTTTTTTTATAATGCATTTATAGTGTCTTCACTGCCTTTATCATGTGTATATGAATAATGTGGTGTATTCAATAGTGGTGACATAAAAACAGATTAGAAATTGCTAATCAGACAATGGCAGCTTGATGTAGGTTTCTAAACCCACATCAGGCATCAGGTTTCTAAACCCTTTGCTTGCCTGTGCTTTTTCACTTTTGGCCAAGAGCCGCTCCTGTCTGTAGCTGAGCTCTGCTTTTTTCTGTGGCAACTGCTAGAAGGTGTGAATGATATCTACCAAAGGCCACAAAAGAAAGAGATGGCTGTGGCACAATAACCCTATGGTGTATGAGATCATATGTGGCCTGCTTCCTGCCCCCCATGACTCCTCCTGCACCCAAGTTTTTCTTGTGTCCTACCTGGCACACATCATGTCGGAGGATGGTTATGACGTTAACATTTTGCCCCCCCTGGAATAATTTCTGCGGACGCCCATGCCTGCACCTTAGGACAGCCTCATCACTCCAGGATTTTAGGAAACCACTAAAAACCTGGCTGCTCGAATGAACAGAGTACAGCAAAGCAGCTAGCCACTCCAGCACCTTGAGACCCTCACGGATGACTTGTCGTACTTCATAAATCCTGATTGATAGATTTATAACCCCAACTAGAGAGTTGGTAACTTTTCAATGCTTTCCAATGAGAATTGTGGTCACAAACCATTGATAAATTAATTTGTAGCTCACAAAGAGGAGATTATTGTGTCTTTCGCATCCTTTCCTGTTTACTTTAGTACATAGGGCTCAAGTATAGCCGGGCAGGCCTTTTATTCCACCAGGCGGAAGCCCTTGGAGGCAGTTTTGAAAGTCCAAGGCTGTTGCTCATGCCTCTGTCACTTCTCTTAGTGCCACAAGAGGAATTGGGGCAGGTAAGGATAGGCTTCAAGGAGGTGAAAGACAGGGAGGCTGGGGAACGTAGAGAGAAAGTGATAAGAGAGGGGGAGACAGAGAGAAGAGAGGAGAGAGATGGAATAGGTGGATGGAAAGAAAGAAAGAAAAAGATTTGGGGGGAAATCAAGGGAGTAGAGCTGGTTTTAGAATTTTTACCAGAGCAGCTTTTGGTTCTGCAGTTCAGCCCTTGGCCCTGGATTAGTGAAAAGTCGAAATACATGAGCAGTCAAGGTAAGAAAGCAGGAACAGATCTTGGCAGGGGAAGTCGTTTTCACAAGCTGTATCTCATACTTAGGAAGTTGTTGAGGCACTGCTCTTCTGTGACTATTTCTTTTTATAGGCCTTTCCCTGATTACTAATTGGTATTAGGTACGCTGGCTGCATGTGTGACAGTGGGTGGGGCCCCACCAGAGTGGTCTGCACTATAAAAACAGAGCTTGATTGAAATTAGCTTCCTGTCTATGCATGGTTTCAGGGAGCCCCTTGCTGTGTAGACTGGCAGCACCCCCACAAAGAAATCCTCATTGTTCTCTCCCCTATTGCTGCTATTTTCTGCAGAAACCACTGCTCACATGACCAGACTGTTGGGGTGAGTGTTTATGTGGGTTTGGTGGGGGTGGATCACAATGTTTACCTCCTACTCGCCCTGTCCAACTCCGTTCTGGCTTCTTCTTAAATATCCCCCACCCATCTGTTCTGTTGCTCCCACGCTTCTCCCTGCTATCTTTTTTGTTTACATTCCTCAGTGGCAGTTATTTGCTCACCACCAATACTGCCTGCTCCGCCACTGCTCCAACATTTCTCTCATTTGCACTTTAGTTTTTTAAAACCATGTTCCTTTTCTTATTTAGAAAGTGTGACAACAGCAGTTAATTGTTGGTCTGCTCCTTTCGAAATAATGCACTTTCAAACTCTTCTCATATGTTTGTATTTGCCATTCCAGGATGTGCATTTGCTATCTTAGAATGGTATGTGTGCATGCGCTGTGATACATTTTTGCATCTACATCATCATGCTGGGAATGGTGTAGTGTCATGATGCATTTGATTATTTGTGTGAAGTCGCATGGGTACAATTGCATCATCGCGCTGGGCTTTTTTTGCTGATTCTGTTCTGTATTGGCAACAATCATTTTCTTTAGCATTGGCTATAAGCTATGCGAATGCTTGTTTGCAAAGGAAGCCCAATGATGTGTTCTTTGCCATGATCCCAGATGAAGTTAGCAATTGGAGGTCAGATGGGGTGGAGAATGGGTTAGGGATAGAGCAGTGGTGGTGAAGGGCTGAAGCTCAAGATTTGCCCACATGGATGATGTGGAGAGGGAGAGGAAGAGATCACATTGACAGTGGACAGTGTGAGAGGGAGAGAGGGAGAGAGGGGCAGGGGTCAAACTGATGCTCACATGGTGAATGGTTCCTGTAATGACAACATGTGCACGTTGAGTAGACTCAGGTATTTTACTGAGGCAGGCCTGCATCTATCTTCCTCACCGATCGCTCTCCAACTGCCTTTGTCCGCAACCGTTATGCCTTTTCCACATACACTCTAGAACTATTGTGTTAATAAAATGTGTTAAGTGCATAAATACCCGGAGGTGTCAAGGCGCTAGCTCTGAAAGTATAAGCAAGGATCAACATAAAGATGACACAAAGAGCCATGTTTTGAGTGCCTTTCTAAAACCTAATAAGCTAGGCAAGGCGCTGATATTCAGGGGAAGTTTGTTCCAAAGTTTGACTGTGCCCAATACAAAACTTCTGCCTCCCCAATTGGCTCTAGAAATCCATGGGATAACCAGATTATTTGCACCTGATGAGCGCAGGTATCTAGGTGGCTCATATTTTTTAAAACAGTCTTTCAGGAAGGCTGGTCCTCCTCCCCGCAGAGGTTTATAATGCACAAGGCTTTGAATTTAGTGTGCTACCTAATGGGGAGCCAGTGTAGACTGCAAAGAGTGAAATTTAGGGATTTTGCTCAGCAGTCTCACTGCGGCATTCTGAAGGACATGCAGTTTATTCAAATATTGCTTCTGCATGTTAGGATAAAGACCATTGCAGTAGTCCAATTTAGATAGTGTAAGAGCAGAGACTATTGTCTTCTTAGAGTCTTCCGGAATAAAAGGGAGGCCTTTCTTAACTGTCCTCAAAATGTGAAATACTGATGAAGTCACTGCATTGACTTGTTCTTCAAAAATCAGTTTATTGTCCACCAAGTTTCCTAAATTGTTTAATTTCTTAAATGGAAATGAGAGCGTACTAAAACGTGGGGTGGTTCTTAAACAGGACGACCTCTGTCTTACCGGAATTAAGTCTCAAGCAATTACTATTCATCCAGTTGCTGATTGTTAGCATGTAGCTTTGGAATCTTTCACCCATATTGGAATCCTTTGCTGCTACTGATATAACAATCTGCGTGTCATCCGCATAAGATGTAAGAACAAACTCAAATGATCTTATAATGGGCCTGAGTAAGATGACATAAATATTAAACAGGTTTGGGCTGATGTATGAGCCCTGCAGAACCCCACATGGGAGAGAAAAGGTGTCAGAGACATAAGGATCTAGGGCCACTGTGTGAGTTCTCTCTGATAGGAAGGATTTTAGTAGGGAATGTGCTGAACCGTCTATCCATATCACCTGGAGACGGCCAACCAGCAAATATGGTCGGCCATGTCAAATGTGGCTGATAGGTCAAGAAGCACAAGGGCCGCCTTTTCTTCCTTATCAATGGTCATCCTGATTTCTTCTATTGATTTGATAAAAGCAGTCTTGGTGTAATGACCTGATTTAAAACCAAATTGAGAATCATCTAGTAGCTGATTATTCTGGATGAATTGCGCCAGTTGTTTATTCATTTCTCTTTTTACTAGTTTTGTGGGTAGGGGAAGCCTGGAAATCAGTCGATAATTATGGGGATCTGAATGATTCAGGCTTGGTTCTTTCAATAGAGGGAGTATAGACGCCCTCTTCGACTGCTTTGGAAAATAGCCTTTTCTAACCATGGCATTAAAAATGCCTGTAAGATGCGGGGCAATGCTTTTAGCGGCTAACTTGATTATAGCTGGAGGACCTTGGTCAGAAGGCGATCCTGACTTACCGCCTTGAATCAACTTCAAGACGTGCGACTCGGCCAGAGTAGAGGAAGAGGAGAAAGTGACTTGGTTAGCCTCTATAGTAGTCTGTGTATTGGTGTCCTGCTCATCATTGTGGTTAACTCCTAAAATTATTATAGGTTTGCTCTACTTTCCCACAGAAAAACTTCGCGATAGTATTACAGAAATCCTGATTACTTTCTAGTCTGCTAATATCGAGCACTATGGTGACTTCAGCTACTACCTGAAAGAATTATTTAGTAAAATGTTTTGCTGACTTGATTTTCATTGCAAAAAAAGTGGATTTTTTGTGAAAAACTAAAAATGTATAGCTGTTAATAGCTGCTTTGTTTTTTGCCTTTCCTACCTTACAATATGTTTAACACCACTTCTGTTCTTGACTTCTGCAAGTTTGTCTCATTAATCTCAGATTTTCAGAAAACCAAAGCGCATAAGGTTTACCCCTGTGTGTGTGTTGGTAGTCTTAAGTGGAGATGATCGAGTTATGGCTGTGGACATTCAGTCCTCATAGGAGGTGGTAGCTAAATCAAGGTCCCCTGTGATCCTTCAATCAATCAATCAATCAAGTGACTTGTAAAGCGCGACTACTCACCCGTAAGGGTTTCAAGGCGCTGGGAGGACAACTGATCTGTCGCAGGCACTGTGGTTCAGTCGAACAGCCAGGTTTTGAGGGCCTCCCTGAATTGAGCCAGTGACAGTGATTATCTTAGGTGGAAAGGCAGGGTGTTCCAGGTCTTTGCAGTGAGGTAGAAGAAGAATCTTCCCCCAGAGGTGGTCTTGCGGATAGATGGAATGGCGGACGGGGCCAGTTGGGCAGAGGTGTCTGGTGGGTGCATGGAATGTGAGGCAATGGTTGAGGTATGTATGTCCTGCATCGTGTAGGGCTTTGTGGGCATGTATGAGGAGTCTGAAGGTGATTCCTAGTTGACTGGGACACAATGGAGGTCTCTCTGGTGATGTGACTACAGAAGGGGATATTGAGGAGGAGTCTGGTGGAGGAGTTCTGTTTTTTAGGAGTTTCTGGATGATGCCGGCGTAGAGTGCATTGCTGTAGTCGAGTTTGCTACTGATGAGTGCATGGGTGTCTGTCTTTCTGGACTCGGTAGGGATCCACTTGAAGATCTTTCGGAGCAGGCGAGCGTCTGGAAGCAGAATGATGAGACAGCTTTGATCTGGCGGTTCATGGTGAGAGAGGAGTTCAAGATGATGCTTAGATTTCGTATGTGGTCTGTGAGGGGGATCCAAGATCTGCCAGCCACCAGGATTCATCCCAGGTGGAGGGGTTGGACTTGTAGCCAAGGATGAGGACTTTGGTCTTCTCTGAATTTAGCTTAAGGTAGCTGTCCTTCATTCAGGTGGCAACAAACATCATCCCGTCCTGCAAATTGTTCTTGGCGGCAGTGGGTTTGTTGGTGAGAGAGAGTTTCAGCTGGGTTTGGATGGCGTAGGAGACAATGTTGAGTCCGTGGTTCCTGACGATGGCTGCGAGCGGGCCATGTAGTTGTTGAATAGTGTGGAGCACTGGGAGGAGCCCTAAGGCACTCCACAGCTGATCTCTGTGGGTTCAGAGCAGGGGTGTAACACAGGCCCCCACAGCCCCGCTGTGCAGGGCCCCCAAGCTCCAGGGGGCCCCCTCAGCACAACACTTCGGCCGGAGAGCTCCTGATAGAGTCTAGAGGGGGCCCCTCCCCGTACCTTGCAGGGGAGCCCCCTCAATTTTCGTTACACCACTGGTGCAGAGTGAAACTGTGGTAGCCAGACTCTCTGTGTTCAGCCCATGAGGCAGGAGTGGATCCCTTCCAGGGTTTTTCTGCAGATGCTGGCATCATGGAGTCTTAGCATAGGATACGGCTGGACATAGTGTCGAAGGCGTCCGAGAGGTCCATGAGGATGAGGGCTGCAGTTTCGCCTCGGGAGAGGAGGGTGCAGACATCGTCGGTGACGGCGAGGAGGGCAGTCTCATTACCGTGATTGCTTTGGAAGCTGGAATAAGAGGTCCAGGATGTGACTCGCTTAGATGAATTCGAAAAGTTGGGCGTTGATGGCCTTCTCGATGACCTTGGCTGGAAAGGGGAGCATATAGATTAGCCTGAAGTTCTTGAGGTCCTTTAGGTCAGCAGAGGGTTTCATTTGGAAGAGGTTGATCTCAGAGTGTTCACAGTAATCCGGTAATTTGATTGAGTTGATGGAGCATTTGATGGTGCAGCAGAGCTCAGGGTCGATGAAGGGGCCAGCTCTGTTGAAGATGTGGTGAGGGCAGGGGTCCGAGGGTGATCTGGAGTGGATGTTTTTCCAGTCACGGCTTGCATGACTTGCGGGAGGAGTGGCGGGGGGTCTCACGGGGAGGTGTGATTGTACAAGGGGGTTAATTTAATTAAAATATATATATATATTTAAACTTACCTTCCTGCCGTCCAGGTCTTCTCTGCTCTCCTGCTCTCCAGGAACAGGACGCAGAAGCAGGTAGCCCGGCTACCTCCCTTCCCTAAGCCAATCATAATGCTGCAAGAAGTGTTGTAATTGGTTGGGACGCCATTCAGCCAGCCGCTTATGAGGAGCCCACTTTCTCCATGTAGGCTGCATTGCAGTCTGTATGGAGAAGGGCAGAGTGCACATGACTGGTTTGGGCAGCCCCACGAACCAATCAAACAGTCTTTGTGCACTCTGGAGTAGGCAGGCACACCACTCTTTCTATGCTCTGCTCTTAGAGCAGCCCCGCCCACCTGCCAGCCCGCAACCAAACATAAAATGGTGATAATGGAACATTATTACCATTTTATGTTTCTTCTTCTCGCGCTGCGAGAATCAGTGGCGTGACACTCCTCCGTCCTTGTGGAGGAGCCATCCCTGTGCTTTTCATGATCTTGAGGGTGTTGTCAGTGGTGAGGGGATTCCGGATGAGTAGGGTCTGCTGGGGTCCAGTGATGTGGGGGGGAGAAGTTCTTGGGTATCGAGGCTGTTGTAGACCTCCTTAATATTGTGGTGGAAGAAGGCGCTAAAGTTGTTGCAGAGGGCCTGCGAGGGTAGGATGTCTGCTGTCCCTGTGCTTGGTTTGGAAAATTCTTTGACCACGACGAAAAGTTCTTTGCTTTGATGTTGAACCTTTCTTGTAGGGCCACTTTCTTTGATGTTCTAATGTCTAATGTTAAAGGTCTTTGCTCAAGAGATTGAATCAGTTCCTCCACCTGAATTTTATTCAAAGCTATGGCTTTTATTTCAGTTCCTAGGCGCTTTTTATTGGACCAATGTTTGGCCATTTAACCTCAAAGATGACTGCTTGGTGGTCCGCCCACATCAGTGGCCAGCGATCCACCAGTGCTAATGTGGGGTAGTTAGAAAATATCCCATTTAGCATGTGGCTGTCTTTATGGGTAGTTGAAATGTCCTAGAATTTTAACATTGTTTGCCAGGAGTCTTGCTTCCAAAAGAGCCCTAATTGAACAGACAAAACTATTCCTGTTGACAGGTGGACAAATAGCAAAACGAAAATGGCCTATTTCAATTCGTAGAGACAGATTGAACTGCCAGTTGATGTCAGCCCTGTAAGCCTGGAAGCTGTCCTCACACAGGAGGTGGAACCAGGAAAATGGGCAACCCTAGCATTCGCTAACAAAGCTCTCATGGCAACAGAGGCCTGATACTCCCAAATAGAGAGAGAAGCATTGGTCATCAATTGGATGTGTAGCCACTCCCATATATACTTCAGTGGTAGGCCATTCTGTGTAGTCACAGACCACCAGCTGCTTGTCCTTCTATTTAACAGCACAGCTCCATATCCTCCTCCATGGATCGAGCGATGGGCCATTCAACTACAACACTATCACGTGGAAAGAACCAATCTGGGGCCAAGAAACCAGCTGAATTCCTCGACCACCACCCGTCAGCTCATGCCAAAGACAATCACAACAGCTCGGAAGCCACTGAAGAGTATGCCAGCATGGTGATCCAAGGTGCATGCCCACTAGCACTTACCCCCCAGGAGACCAGGGATGCCATAAAATCAGACTCAGTCCTAATGAAGGTTATGGCGGCCCTCCGTTGAAGGTCATGGCAGAATTTCTTAAGAGAGGCCAACGACTGGCTTGGCCCTGAAAAGGAACCCCTGATCAAAATGTGGAAGGTGCGTGATGAGCTGAGAGCCACCCCAGAAGCATTAGTGCTGCGAGGTGCCTGCATCGTCATTACTGCAAACTTGCAATACAATATAAAGGTCCTATCTCATGGAGGACACCAACGGATAGTTTGAATGGAGTCCAGAATGAGTGTAAAGGTCTGGTTTCCCAAGCTAGAGGCAGCCGTTGATGAAGCTGTGAAAGGCTGTCCCTCGTGTCAGCTCCCAAGTCTCCATCATCACTGAGGAACCAGAAACTCCCCATGGTCCCAGGTGAGCCTAGACTTTGGGAGATTCCCAGATGGATGAATTGCTGTAATAGTCAATAGCTACTCCAAGTTTCTCATTGTTGAGGTGGTAGAATCCACATCCTTGGTAAACATAGCCTCGATGCTGGAAGGAACTTTTGCGCTGTTTAGCCTTGCATTTGAAATAAAGACAGACAATGGCCCACCTTCCAGGGAATAAGAGCTCAAAGAACTTCTGGACAACTTAGGTATCAAACACCGCAGAATTACCCCTCAATGGCCGCAAGCCTTCATGCACAGGTTGAACAAAACCCTCAGAATCGCTGTTGCTGAAGGCGCCAATCCAGAACTCAGCATGCACAGGTTTCTAAGAGAATACTGAGGTACCATGATCACCACCTGAAAAGGTCAAGAAACAGTCCCCAGAAGTGTGTAGTGGTTCCAGAGAGTCCATTCCCCAGCTCAGCCTGTATAAGAAGCAGAGGAACAAGAGGACACATGGGAGAACTCATATTGGCTGACAAGCTCCTGGGGGGCATCGGCAAACAGCCCTACCCCTGTCTCAATGACTCAAGAGAAAATGTTGTCAACACTCGCCAGGGCAGCCAGGTGTCTGAGGACAATAACAATCGCTCCCATCACCAGCGGTACAACCTCAGGCTCAATCCACCCCCAAGCCAGAGACTCAGAGAATTTGCGAAGCATGACAGCATAGTCCAACACTAGGTTGGGCAGGGATGAAACAACCACCAGGCATCGCCCATACGGTGACAATATGCCCCGGAACTGCTCCTAATGCATCTTCTGGACAGGAGTGGCCAGTGGCTATATAATAAATGAGCAGAGACCACACGTGGGCTTCTGAGTCACACTATAGCTCTATGTGTGTCATTGATCCAGTGCGGCACGATTAGGCCCAGTGGCGTAGCTAGGGGGCGTGGGGGGTCCGCCCCAGGCGGCACCATTTTTGAGGCGGCCACCGTCGCGCGGCACTGGAGGCCCGTTGCGGCCGCAGCGGCCTTTATTACTTATTTGGGATTCTTGGGAACGATTGGAAGGAAGGAACACAGTGTCCCATAAATTATTAAAGCGGCCACGGCCGCAACGGACCTCCAGTGCCGCGGCCGCGGATGTGCCGGGGTAAAGTGCCGTCTGACGTCACGTGACGTCCGGAGGGAGAGAGAGGAAGTAGGCAAGTGGCAGCGAGGGAATCTGAGGCTGTGTGCTGCATGAGACTCAAGTCAGTCTCTCTCTCAATGGCACAGCCTCCCGACACGATGCGATCATCCAGCGATGATCATGCATTTTGCGGCGCAAAACAGATACTGCAGGCAGCTGGCGGGCTCAGTCAGCAGGGTGGCCAGCCAGGCCAGCATGGCGCCCGGGGGCCGGGACGAGTGGCCCACACCAGCAGGCGCAGCCTGGACGAACTGGGCTGCAGCAGAGAGAGTCCTCCAAGAACTGTAAAAGTAAGTGATTTAGTCGACTAAGTCGGTGACAGTAACAGGTGGTTAGCACGTGGTGCAACTGACATCATGCATGCAAAAAAATATTGGTAACTAGATAAAAAGTGGCATTAAATGTATATGGAAAGTAACCCTTTGGTAATGAGGTAGCACTCAGGTCGGCATAAAAATCTATATTTAGCAATGAGCAAGGCTGTGTAGATCATGGTACAAATTTTTTTTAAAACTCACTCTAAAACGTGCTGTTTTAGAGTGAGGTTTTATAATTTGTCTACAGAATTTGAAACCGGGAAGCAAGTGATGTTGTATTAGAGAGTACGATTTCTAAGCAACATCACTTTCCATTCTCGGCCTTCTACTTGGATATTTCCGAAGGTTTGGGTTTTGAACTGCTGCCAGCAATACAGTATTGTTGCCTGAAAACTAGGACTGGCTAAGGCTGTCTGTGTCATATGATTGGCCAGTTGTCAGTCAGTCACATGATCAGCAAGAGCGGTTAACTTTTGTAGCTGCTTGTCCCTTGACATGCAAACGCAGAAAGGCTGTGAATGTAGGAACAGTGGTACCGAGGAAAAAAGAAATAATAAGGGTAGGCCATTCAGGAGGTGAGACAGGCAGCAACTACGCAGAGAGGTAAGAACTGCGTTGGGAACCCTTCTGCATTATTACAGCCCACTCTTCCCTTTAGTCCTACAAAGCACTGTGTCAGGTACACACATCCACTTGCCCATAGCATCGTGACCTATTACTAACTACATGAGTAATGATCTGAAAAACATAATTTCAAATAAAAAGCATCGATCTGCAGGGCTGCTCTGTCTGATCATCCTTCCGGAGTCAGTGAGCCTGAGTCCTGGTGGTTTAGTTTTACCTCAGCAGTCACATGATTTATCACAGTGGCAGGCGCAGGGCTCTGTCTGAGTCTCATAACTTGTGTAATATCATGGTTATGCATTTGTTTACAGTACAGTCCGGTTACAGGTGGGAGCAATAGGGTTAGTGTCCTTCCATTTCTGGTGCTCTGCAGCAGTTTCAAGAAGTTCTTGGAGTTTCTTGTTGCTCAAATGGCTGTACTTCCTGATATTTAGAAGTTTCCCTCGTCTTCATTGCATGATTTTTGCTCGCGAGAAAGTGTCAATCATAGTCGTTGAAATGTCACTCATAATTTCACTCAAATTTTTTAAATGTCACACATGTCAATCTGAAACCTTGGCAGCTATGGCCGCCCAGACAGTAAAAGACTGTGGGCAATGCAAAGCCGCGCTCCAGCCTGCACTTCTTGACGTGACCGGCTTTGGTGGGTAAATGCAGACTGCATGCACAGTGCACACAAACGCGGGACTTACTTTTGGCGATTTAATTGAAAGTCGTGCGTTTGCACTGTGCCTGCCTGCTGCAGTTAAAACTTAAAAGCGTTTTAGGCCCTGCATCAGCTGGAGCTCCTCTAAAGAGGCACTCTCACACCTAGCTGCTACGGTAGGGCCCTTCTTTTGCGCCCGTCGGTGTTCTCACTCACTTTAATACAAATGATTTACCATGATTTGGACCAAAGCATCTCAGTTCTGAAAACTCCATTAATTTTTGCTAATGTTGGAGAGTCCAGTGCAAGGCTGAGTCACAGTAGATTCATCCTGAAAATGTCACTGCTTAAGTTGTAAAAGAATTAGTTGCGGTGCCCAAAGATTTGCTCAGAAGCCCGTGGCCGGTGCGACAGCCGAGGCGCTGCATACCAAGGCTGCGTTCTCTTGATACTAACGCACGCCTCTATAATCCACTGAGAGACACGCCCTTCCTTTTTAAGTGACTCTATTTTCATCCCTACTGCCTCCCAATGCACTTATTTCCGTCTTTCATTTTCTCCTTGTTTTCCCCCTCTGTGCTTTTCTGTCTCTTGCTATGGATCATGACATGCTGTGGAAAAGAAAGTGTTGCTCCCCAAAAATGAGTGCGGGTGGGCCACGCCTGCAAACGCTGCCTCAAATTAAGCATGCTCCTGTAAAAAGTTAGTCGTAACTCGTATAGATTATCTGGGCCGTATTAATCATGACAGTAGAATCAATATGTTTTTATGATACTGTGCCCCACCAAGCCTTGAGAGTTGTTAACAAGGCCCGGGTAAGCACAGAAACACGGCTTTCCTTTTTTCTGGGTAAAAACTTTACAGCACACCATGACACCAACACCCTTCCAGGTGTAAACACAAAATACCTAAGAACACCAATATCATTATTTCCAAACAGGAGGACGCATAGGTATTTCTCCAGGCAGTCCAACAATTTCTCAGCGCCCTATATCCTATAGATCCATAGTATCTCAAATATAGGATTGGGAATTGTCGATTAAATAAAATTAACGATATAAAATTGGGAGTTGTCGATTAAATAAAATTAACGATATAAGAATTTCAGTTGCGCTGTGCAATAGGGATTAAACACTTAAAGACACGTTTAATTAATGTAATCAGAAGCATAATAGTTTCAACACATTGACAATAACTGAAAAGACACATGTTAAAATTGGGGTGCAACAGAGTAATGTGAGATTTTCGGTAAAAGCAAAACTGAGCAGATTCCAGCTTTGGCTGCCAATATTTTTTCAAACTCAAAAACAGAGCCTGCTGATGAGAGACCAGATAATTCATGAAATGCTTGTAGATCCAACTTCGTTCGCTATGTTTGCCATACATGGATGTGCATGTAACTTGCATGATCGAAGTAACTATTAGAGGCAATACTACGTGTCTCTCGGACATCTTTCAAGTGCTCACCGTCCTTTTTCCCCAACACCACTAAGACCCCCCACCCCCAAATGGGGCGCCACAAGCTCTAGCTACGCCCCTGATTAGGCCTAGTGCCCAAAACGGGTGGCCCTTACAATGACATCACTGCAGAGACCTGCTTGCAGAACCTGCTTGCAGAATTCTAACAGGTTTAATGTAGGTGTGCCCTGGGGGAACATTAGCTATAAATGCACAGAGCTCATTAATTGTGTGACTTTGCTTCATTTACATATCGTGATTGTAAAATTAACTGGTTTCAGCTTCAGTCGTGCAATTATAAATATGACGTGTAATCAGTGCCAATTCTACCAATTTGCTCGAGGTGTAGGTACAACGATGGATTTCATGGTAAGGACACTATTTTGACTAAAGACCCTCTTCCCCCCACCCTCCCCACCACCATCCCTTCCACCCCTCCCATATTACACCCACACTAGGCACAGCAACCACGCCAAAGCACAGCACCTTCTCGGAATCCAAAAATGATTTTCTAATAGGCTCAAACGTCATAAATTTGGCGCCGAATGTCCCTGGCTCCTAAAAGCTTCCAATGTGGCACAAAATGTTGTCAACGTGTCCCAAAAGGTTTTTTCAATCTAACCTCGTAAATATTTCAATCTGGTAAACAAATGAAGCCAGCCCCTGCCCAAACACTCACAAACTATTGTCTCAAGAGGAAATAGGCCTTGGTAGCTGGAGGGATGGGGGTCTGGAAGAGGAAGAGGGAGACAGATGGACAGTATCTCAAAGTGAGAGAATATAAAAAAGGGAGAGCAAGTAAGAGAAAGATATATTGATTTATGTCGTATGTAGTCCCACAGGCTATAAGTGTTTCTAGATGTGTTGGCAATACACTGTGTGAAAAACCTTATTATCCAAGATGTCAAATCAGCACAAAAGATACAGCAAAGGAAAATCGGGTACAGAAAAACTTTGACAGTATTTTCAATGATTGGGGTGATTAATATTTCTTCACAACTCCATTCCAAAGCTTGACATTACATTTTTAGTTATAATAAATACATTAAAAAAAATAAAAAGGTTAAAAATAATTCCATTGCTAAACGTACCATTCCCAAAGTGCAGTAGTGCAACGATGCCAATTCAAAATTAGTTCATAGCGGGAAATAGCATACAAATCCAGAAAAGAGATGTCCTAAAGTTTGTAGCAATGATTACTTCAGTGCAGCTATTCTAAATTTGATCTATGTTTTATACAGAGTTTCAAAAATCTAGCCATGTTTTTTGCAAAACACTCTGTTCCCACGTATAGAATTGACAAGAAAGCTGGGCGACATTGTCGCAACCCCATTATCTTGAGTATTGGTATTACCCATTTTTTTCTTGCTTCCTGGTAGAATCTGCAAAACATAACGACATGAAATGTAGTTTGTAGAGAAGCATCATCGCAAGGGCAAGAAGACAATGAGTTTGACCAGTCATTGACCGTAGGGAATGTGACCAGACGATGGAATGTGTTCATTCTAAGGCGGATGAGCACAAACCTGTCAAATCCATTCAAATTAAAAGTCAGATAAGGCTGGATGGTCAAAGTAGTTTGGACCACTAAAATGTGTTGGGCTGAACTTTTGGATGACTCCGCAGTCAGTCGAAGTTCTTCCAAATGCGCCAGGCATCGTTTCATAAATTTTTTCCTTGAAATCTGGATTATCAGCAGGGGATTATGGTAATACTCTATTAGGCCTAAATTGGACATAATTTTTTTAACATGCGAAAGCCAAGCTATTTTGTGTGAATTATCAAGAGCGAGGCAATCGCTCATAATTTCCCTATTAAAATTTAATTTAGATGATGTCCAGATTCGGTGCCATAAAAGAAGCGGTTGGAGTTTCGCTAAGTCTGTAATGTAAGGCAAACCCAGTTCAATGTGGCCGCTAAAAGTGGAGGTACCACGCGGTACCGCCAAGAGATACCTCAAAAAACTGTTCTCTACTTTCTGCTGGACCTCTACTCTTCCATGCCCCAGACCCCAGCGCCATAGATTGCCACACTAACACATTTTGCTTGGTAAATTTGTAGCATTTCTGTTGGAGGTCATTTACCAAGTCTATGCGCAAAATTAACTAGTGCAGTAGTGGCCCTAATAAACAACAATTTCCTGGCCTGTATTGCCTGCCTCCATGAACCCTTGTTATCAATTAAAATACCAAGGTAGGGGTACACGATGGTCGTTTCCAGCTTGGTGTGTTCTATAAAGACACTACGAATTTTCTTGTTTCGAACCTCAGCGGTCATAACGAAGGTCTTTTTGATGTTCACCCTTAGATCTAATTTGGCCATGTAGGTATAGGATCTGTCGACGGCATGTTGCAGTTCTAGTGGGGTTTGTGCTATGATCACTGCGTCGTCCGCATAGAGTAGAGCGGGGATTGGTCTTTTTCTCGCGCAGGGTAGGTCCTGGCACCCCTCCAACATTGCCCCCTCCAGCCCATTGTGTAAAGCGAGAATAAGAAGGGGGCCAGGACACATTCCTGCCTTACCCCTCTCTCCACCCGGAAATGCGCAGTTAAATGACCCCCTGTTCCATACCTGACTCTGGCATTGGAATACAGTTCTCTCAAAAAATGTATTAAGGACTGGTCTATGCCCATATCGCTCAGGACACTCCACGGTTTTGAATTGGTTACACAGTCAAAGGCTGCTGACAAGTCTACATAAGCCATGTAAAACCCCCTCTCCTTTGCATTTGTTCGTTTACTACCACGGCCTACGGGAGGGCAACACAAAATGGCGTCTCGAACAACGCAAAACAAAATGGAGTCCAGTCCCGAAAACCACGGAACCTCAGACCCTCCTTTTGCCATTACGTAGGCAATGACCCAAACCCATGTCAATCTGAATCCAGGTCTATATCTATTCTCATCAGATCATCAAGGTGTTGCTGCAACATCATCTTATTCTCTCTCGCTTCTCTCAAAATTGGTTTTCTCACACAGACCGTAGCACAAAGGCCACAAATGGCGGGACCACACTGGATGCATAAGCAACACGAGAAAAGGATTACTAAAGCCATACCAAAAAACATTAGAATCTTCCATCCCCATTTAGACAGCAGTTCCAAAACCATCCTATTAACGACCAGTTACCTTCGTCCACATGTATAGACTCAGCAGACTTATGCAACTTCTGGATAGCTTGGTACACCGTCGGGGCATTATCTGGTATGAAAACGCAGCAACTAGATCCGATCAATTTACATACCCCACCTCTGTCTGCCAGTATAATATCTAGAACAAAGCGGTTCTGTAATGTCATAAGGCGATCCGCTTGAAGCTCAGCAGTAATATTACCAAGGGTACCTGCAGTCTCATTGATAGTGGCCTCAACCACTCTTGTAAGCTGACGAATATTCCTACTATTAGCCATAGGACCCCAAAAGGGCAGGAAACCCTTAAAGAAGTCTCCAACTTCTTGTGCGACGGTATCTTTCGCATCGATAATATCTCTACCAAATCTTGTCTTAAGGTAGTCAAAAGCAGCCGTATATGTAGGGGGAAGCAAAAACGCTACATAACATGTGCCCGAAAAATCAGACAGCAACCATGTATACGCTCTTTCATAACAAACAAAATACGTGCCTTTGGCTGGCACGAACGGAGGAGATTTCTGGGACGTATAAACGTATGTGTGAACACACACAATCCTACCAAGCTGAGCTCTCGGATTCTGACCATTACCTTGTAAGCAAAGATGACCACGGTGGGGTACAATCCAAATCGGAGGAGACCTTTTCCGTCTCTCTTTCTCCGTCCAACCGACATATGCTCGTATCTCATCTTTGGAAATAGCATTATACGCGTCAATATCTCTAATCATATCGACTATTCCCCGTATCAAAGCATTCTTACTCACATTATCATTAACAGAACGCACTGGAGAGGCTTCATTCGCATAAATAAACATCGATTGGAGTGCCCAAACTGACCCATTAGGTGAAAAAGGCAAAACCAAATATGGCATTCCCTTATCTGTCGTATGTGGCATAAGGCCACACACCCAGCAATTCGTGGTATTGATAACTAGCTGATGCTGATGCAACATTTGTATAAACGAATTGTTCACAAATTCTGATCTTCGTGTTTGTTCATGTTCAGGCAACGTATGAAACTTATGTGGAGAAACAGTAGGAAAAGAAAGAGTAGGTTGGGAGGTAGATGTAAGCGACTGTTGTGTGGCATAGAAAATCAAACCCACACAAGCTAACGCAATATTCACAAGCATTAGAAAACACATTATTAAAAAACATTTGCTACGAACCAATATACATATTCGGACTTTAGAATCCACTTTCCTAACACTCTGGTCAGACTCAGAAAACTCCATCCTCTAACGTGCTGCTCACGGTCGTTACCTTCTTCACTTAAGTGTGCGCCAAGATCGCACTAACGACCCTGGACCACAGACCTTGTGTCAATACGTGGTTCACCCCTTAAGAACTTCCTACCGTGACCCTGCAGCGGAGTCCGGATGGTGACTCGAAAAAGGGAAAAGCAAAAAAGTTTCCTGATCTGACAAGGTGTAAATTCACTATCTAAAAAAATTCCAGCGTCAAGTTTATTTGTCCATATGTACAGTCTTTCTCGGTCTGAAATCGTAGCGTTCTTTATCAGGCACAGTAGGATTTTTAAACAACAATTCCGGATTGGTGGTGTCAATCTTCAGATGAGGAGGCACAGCAGCTTGCAGAACATCATCATCCACGCGTTCTGACCGAGTCGATGTCAAATGAGCATCACTAAAAGGAATGAATCTAGGGACTCGCTCACACTCTGAATCAGCTATACCATCCCTTACCCACTGATCATATGGTAAAGGCAAAGGAACTTTTTTCGTATGGGTGGCATGCACCCAGTTCTTTTTACCGGCTACTCTAACAGCAGTTCTAGTGACCAGAAGAACTAAGTAGGGACCCGTCCATCTCGGTTCCAGATTCTTGGTGCGCTGGAAATTCTTGACGAGAACATAGTGTCCAGGTTCGATTGAGTGGCCTGGATCTGTAGTAGCTGTCGGTAAACTGTCATAGACCTGTTGGTGGAGAACACGTAATTTAGCAGTCAAATCATGTAAGTAATCCACCAACATAGGGTACTCAATATTGCTGTATTCTTTCGGACGAGGCACACCCCAAACATTAGCTGGACGAACAAACACGATTTCATATGGACTAATTCCCACTCGAGAATGCACAGTCGTCCTTGTTGACAAAAGAGCCAACGGTAAGGCATGTAAGACCAGTGCTCGCTTGTACCTTAGCTAATTTCAGCTTAAGCGTACCATTGTAACATTCGACAAGTCCAGCAGACTGGGGGTGAGTCGCTGCATGAAACTTTTGATTTATGCCTAAACCAGAACATACTTTCTTCATGATTTGACCCACAAATTCACTCCCATTGTCTGACCATACAATTCTCGGCAATCCATACCTAGGGAAATACTCTCTCAGCAAAACCTTGGCTGTAGACAAGGCAGTGTTATCCTTTAGAGGGTAAGCCTCTACCCATCTGGAAAAGGCGCAAACAACCACAAGAACGTATTTCAAATTGTTACACCTCTCCATGTGAATATAGTTTAGCTGTATCACCTCAAACGGATACGTCGGAGGAGCAAAATGACCAGCTGGAGTTGGAGTTCCCTTACCAGGATTATACTTCAGACAAATCATGCAATGCTTCACCACATTCTCTGCACATTTTCGGAATTCCAGCATTCTGCCAAACCGGAGCCAACAACTTGCATATTCCCTTCAAACTAATGTGAGCCATTCCATGAGCCATCGTAACCACTGGGAGCACATACGCATCTGGTAACAACCATCGCTGGTGCTCCGACAACTCAATCCAACAACCTGTAGGATCCAACATACCCGTAGTCTCTCTCCAAACACTCACTTCTTTCTCTGTAGCCTCAGTCTGAATCATCTTCACACTTTCTATTGTGTCTTCACACATTCCACCAGCCATAACCTAATTAGCAGGGCCTGCAACACGGCTCATCATATCTTTCGCCGTTTCCTTCGCAACTTCATCCGCAAACGCATTCCCTCGACCAACATCGTCGACAACTTTTTTATGCGCACTACACTTCACAATTGCAATCTGCTTTTGGAGAGTGAGAGATTCCAAAAGTTCATTCACTAACTGCCCATGCTGTATTTTCGTGCCATGGGAAGTAAGGAACCCTCGTTCTCTCCACAAACGCCCAAAACTGTGAGCAACACCAAACGCATACTGGCTATCGGTATAGACATTCACTCGTTTTCCTTCTGACAACACACACGCTTGTGTCCTTGCAATCAACTCTGCTGCTTGCGCAGAATTTTGTGGTATGCGTGCTGTCTCAACAACTGTATGTAAAGTTGTGATAGCATACGCTGCAGTCGTTTCACCATTCGGAAGCTTAAAACACGAACCATCAACCCACAGCGTACCATCAACATTCTCAAGAGGCGTATCTTTTAGGTCGATCCTAGCTTTCGTTTCTTCCTCTGTACGAAGAAAACAATCATGCTGTTCTTGAGCATCCGTCTTTGTAGAGATCGGCAACAACGTAGCTGGATTCAACACATTACATCTTTTAATATGAACATGGCTAGCCAACAATGTCAACTCATAACCTGACAGACGTGCACTAGTAAGGTGCTGTGTCTTAGTCCTGTTTAATAAGGTATCCACTGCATGCCGAACCATCACAATCAACGTATTATCCAATACCAAACCAGCAGACTGTCGGATAGAAACCGCAGCTGCTGCTGTAGCTCTCAAACAACTCGGCAACGCTTTAGCAACTGGATCTAACGTAGCTGAAAAATACGCACATGGACGCTGCTTGTCTCCAAAACTCTGTGTCAACACTGACAACGCACAACCTTCTCTCTCGTGCACATACAACGTAAAAGGCTTGCTATAGTCTGGGGTACCCAACACAGGAGCCAAACACAATGCATCACGTAATTCAGAAAAACTCTTCTGACATTCGTCAGACCAAGGAAGAGGATACAGAGTATCTTTCACAGTCAATGCTAACAGAGGTTTCGCAAGAAGAGAAAAATTCGGGATCCACTGTCTACAATATGAAGTAATACCCAAAAAAACACGAACTTCTCTCTGTGTGAATGGCACACTCATTTGCGCAATCGCTTGAATTCGTTCTGGGGTCAATCGCCTTCCTTCCTTCGACAAACTAGCGGTGCGCCGAGCCGAGCGTGCCTGGAGGAGGAATTACTGCCCCTCTCTCAGATCTGAGTTTACCAATACTCTGGCCCAATACAAGAAGGCTATATTGGCCGCCAAAACGGCCTACTTTTCCTCTAAGATCCTTGCAGCGGAGAATCAATCAAGGGAAATTTTCTCGATTGTTCACAATCTGGCATTCTCCGACAGGACATCTCTAAAGCCCACTCCCTCCCAGGATCTCTGCCACTCCTTAAATTATTTCTTTATAGATAAGATTGCCATTATCAAAGCCAATATTCCCCCACCTTCCCCTTCTTTTGTTGACCCTCAGTGCCCTCCTCCTAAGGGACAACTCAATGCCCTTCCTCCTCTGACCAAGAAATCCCTGTTCTCGATAATTCCTCTTGTTAAATCTGGTTCCCCATTAGACATCTGCCCTGCACACATCCTCCGTCACATTTTCACCTCGTGTCCGGAACCAGCTCTCCACTTCCTCAATAGCTCTCTTACTCAGGGGGTTGTTCCCAGCTCCTTGAAGACAGCAGTCATTGTCCCCATTCTGAAGAAACCTGGCGCAGACCCCTCGGTCCCCTCCAACTATCGCCCCATCTCTTTCCTACCATTTCTGGCCAAAGTGCTCGAACGTCATGTCACCAGTTCTTTGAGCACTTTTGTGGAGGAGCATGGAGTCTTAGCCCCCCGACAGGCCGGTTTCCGCCCCGCACACTCTACTGAGTCCGTTATACTCTCGGTCCTCGACAACCTCAGGGAGGGTATGGATACCAACCAGACCCAGGCTTTGATCCTCCTCGACCTCTCAGCCGCCTTTGACACGGTTGACCACACCATCCTGCTTTCCCGTGTCAGGGCGTCAGGGATCGGAGGGACCGCCCTGGTATGGTTATCCTCCTTCCTGAGGGACCGCACCCAGGCCGTCCGCCTGGGTGATTTTTCTGCGGACTTCCTGAAAGTTCAGTGCGGGGTCCCCCAAGGTTCCTCCCTTTCACCCCTTTTGTTTAATCTTTATATCTCCCCTTTAATTTTTGCACTACAGCAAATGGAGGTCGACGTATACAACTATGCGGATGACCTCCAACTTGTGTTCAATCTATCTCCTTCCCCTGCTTCCATCCTTAATTTTCAGTCTATTATGATTTTTATCCGGGACTGGATAAACCACAATCATCTGAAACTTAACCCGGACAAGACCGAGCTGGTATTGACGGGTGGTTCATCCAGTCCCTGGTCCTCACTTTTCTGGCCCCCTTCCCTTGGCCCTCCCCCCGTCCCCTCTACCTCAGTCAAAACATTAGGCATTAAACTCAATTCTGAGCTCACCCTTCACTCCCAAGTTAGCCCTGTGGTGTCCTCTTCCTTTCTGTCACTTCGCACCATACGCAAGGTATCCCGCTTCTTTTCTTCTGATGCCCTGAAAACGATCATCTTGGCAATGGTTATCTCCCGCCTGGACTATGGCAACGCCCTATATGCAGGTTTACCTGCATATAGCTTAAGGCGTTTGCAGTTGATACAGAACCAGGCGACTCGGCTGGTATTCAATCTCCCAAAATTCCATCATGTAACACCCCTTCTCAAATCCCTTCACTGGCTTCCTGTTCGTGAACGTGTCCAGTTTAAACTTGCTTCTATCATCTGTCAAGTACGACTGGGCATGGCTCCGGCCTTCATTACATCAGAGATAGTTCCCTACGTTCCCACTAGGGCACTACGCTCAGCCTCGCAAGCCCTCCTGACAGTTTCCCGCTTTCGGAGGAAGAAATGGGGAGGCTCAAAGTTTTCCACCCTCGCACCAATTCTATGGAATTCCCTGCCTTTAGAGCTTAGGTCCATACCTCTCTATCCTCAATTCCGAAAACAACTCAAGACCTATCTATTCGCCAAAGCTTTTAACTAGACCACTCGTTACCTCTGTTCACATTTCATTTATCCCTCTCATTTCCCACCCTTCGAGGTTTGTCTGTTGTAGCGCCATGAAACCGCTGGTGAAAGTGCGCTTTATAAATATTTTGAAAGTGAAAGAAAGTAATTTGAAAGTAAAGAGATGACCTAAGTAGGTTACTTCTTGGCGACAATATTGCAACTTTGAAGGTGACATTTTATGATGAAGGTCAGACAAATACCGTAACAACGAAAGAGTAGCCTCTTTACAAATCTTTTCGTCATCAGCAGTAACCAACAAATCATCGACGTACTGAATAAGAGTCGCACGAACAGGCAACACAAAACCATCAAGCTGAGTTTTCAACGCCTGACTATAAATGGAGGGACTTTCACAATAACCTTGGGGAGCTCTCTTAAACCGGAAGCTTCGTCCTCCTAAAGAGAATCCAAAAATACCTTTACTCTCCTCAGCGATCGGAATACTGAAGAAAGCATTCTTCAGGTCAATAACAGAAAACCAGGCTGCCGAAGCAGGAATCAGAGTCAACAAAGCAGTGATATCAGGGACAAGAGGAAACTGTGGCACGACAATCTTGTTGACCTCTCGAAGGTCAATCACAAACCTATATACAGGTGGTTGGGAAGCATCAGTACGCTTAAGGACAGGCAAAACCGGGATATTACACACATTTCCTCTTGTTTCCTCAACCACACCCTTCTCAACCAGATCGTGAACAATCGCTAAAAGAGCTCTCTCACCATCGCTTGATATCTTGTATTGTGGAATACGGGGCAATCTAGCATTCGATTTGAGCGTGACAACATATGGTGGAATCTGCAAAAGGCCAACATCATTTGGGCCCGTAGCCCAAAGTGTATCAGGAAGCTAACGCAATTCCAGTGGCAAACAATCCTTGGACAAGTACATAGGAGAAATCACTTTCTTACCAAGGGTAAGCTGTACTCCCGAAGGAGAACAATGCAATGTCGCATACAATCTTTTCAGCAAGTCCAAACCCAACAGATTCTCACCACAACCAGTCGAATAAGTGGAGCTTCCAATTCACAAGGGCCAATAGAAAGGGACAAAGGACTAGAAACCTGATTACGAACTGGGGCGCCTGAAAATCCTACGGAAACAATGGTCAAGCCAGACAAAGGTGCGCCAGGGAGTTTAGAATGCATAATAGAACTCTTTGTCGCACCAGTATCCAAAAGAAAAGGTTCTACTACACCTGATGTAATCACTTCAACATACGGTCCACTCTGATCTACTGGAACTGACACTACTCCCTTACTTTGTCCACGGCTGACCTAGCTATCATTATAGCCAACACACTCACCTTCAACACAATAATCCTCAACATAGTACTGGGCAGACTGACCACTCGAAACATTCTGTCTGTCAAAATAATTCGCCGAATTCTGTAGGGAAGGAGAACGCTCATTCTGGGGATCACACCATGTCCTCTACCTCTAGGAGCTTGCTGAAAACCACCACGACCTCTTTGACCAGACATACCATTTGCACGTTGCAACAAAACTGGGCAACTATTCTTGAAATGACCTTCCTCTCTACAATAAGCACACTGATTAGGACCAGGAAAGAATCGCTGAACATAAGGCTCAGGCTTCTGTAACAATCTCTGAAATTGCAGAGGTTGCTGAAACTGAGGCTCATTCTGACGAGACGGATAAGCTTGCTGCAAAAGAACTTTCGTCTTTAAATCTTTCGTTTTCTTCTCCGCTTTATCCTTCTCATCTTTATCCCTATTCTCGTAATACTGTGCAGTAGCCAATATCTGGGCCGACGAAGAAACAGCCCATGAACTCTCAGAATCCTACAGCTTATTCGATAGTTCGGGAAGCAAATTAAAGACAAATTTGTCCACAAATAATCTTTGCCCACCTTCCGTACTCATGTCCTGGCCACTATGATCGATAAACGTCTCTTCGGACCTAGTGAAGAAATCAGACACGCTCTCGTCTTTCTTCTGCTTGCATGCTGCTAACTTATCCCAATTCACTCGTAATGCAGGCATCATCGTCTTCATTAAATTAATAATTCTACCTTGCAATTCTGAAACTAAAGGTTCAGGTTTAGCACCTCCCTCTTGTCTACCATCTGCAGCAATAATATTCGCCCAAGTATCTCCTAACTCTTGCGCATGATTCTCATGACGGATCTTCGCCCACAAACGTTGCGGAACTACATTACCCATCAACATGTTAATGTCGACTAAATTCATAATACACGCATCTACTGTCTGGGACAATTCTTTGTAATACCCAGCAGGATTTTTACGAGGATCAGGTAAGGTCTGCTTAAGAGCCAAGACTTCTGCTCTCTTCCAAGGGACATGTACCCATATTCGCTGAAAATGAGCCGGAGCGGCAACAATACCCTGATTTACATTAGCCTGAACCACTTCCTTCCATACAGGAGGAACTTCTCTCATGGGATACTGTCTCGCTTTTCTTCTAACAGAGGAATCAGGTTCATACAATGTCTGAGGCGGAAGTCTAGATCTAAAAGCAAGTATCGTCTCTACAGCATCTGTAATATCAGATTCCACTATCATCCCTTTAGCAAAATCCGACTGAACATCAAGTAGTTCCTGCGGGATCAAACCCAAAGCATTATCTTCCCATTCCTGACGCAGAAACATACACATCACATTAAAAACATACCTTTGCTTAGGCAGTTCCCACTGAAAGAAAACATCCATAACCGCTGGCAAACTATACCTTGAGGCATTTATAGTCCATTTACGAGTCAACAAATCCAACACAGCCCGTTCCTCGGAACCAGGAAGCTGACTACGACTCTGCTTACGTTCCGAAACAGGGGTCATATTCAGTGACCCAAATAATGGAGACAACAGATTAGAAACAGTTTCTGTCATTCGTTTTCGAACAGAAGGGGAAGAAGCAGACATAAGAACAGGAGAATAAGTATTTTGAGGCAAAGAAGGTGTAGGAATAAGAACAGTAGGAGTCTCAGATGCAGAAGGCAAAGGAGTTTGAGGCAAAGCTGGTAGCAAAGCTGGCGACCCTAGAGCGGGTTGCACAGGAGGAGGCAAAACCATCTGTGGAGTACCGGGTGGCTGAACAACAGCAGGAGGTTGAACAACAAAAGGTGGAACAACCGGGGGTAATAGAGGTGCAGTAGCACCCTGCACATAAGGAGGTGGCAATCTCAACAAATGAGACATCAAAGGATCTTTTTCAAGATCTTCAATCGCTTTCGGAGGAGGAGACGGCAAGGCCGGATAACATTTATCTATGGCCATACAACGCTGCCTATCTAAAACTTCACTCACTCGCTCCTCTCCATCATCCTTATACTGCCTAGCAGCTTGTAGTACTGACATATTCTTATCTTTCCTATCCCTTTTAGCTTGTTTAATTTCTCTTTGTTTGGCTTCCTTTCGCCAAAGGCGGAAAGAGTCAAACATTGCCGGCCGGGCTTTCTTCTTGAATAACGCAACTCACAGATTATCTAAAATATTTAATTCAAAGCTACCATGTTGGGGCCATCGTAAGACACCATCCTTTCTAGTATAGCCGACCCACACTTCATTATAAGTAATGGGACCCACTCTGTGTTTTGAATAGAGCTCATAAGTCGGAGTTCCAACCGGAGGTATCGGACACGAGTCCTCCAATCGGGAATCCCTGTTGCAACCACAACTAAACCATTTTCTAAGTTTGCTAAGACCAGGCATCTTATAGCTCACTAATCTAGCTTCCAACTTAAAGGGGTTATCAACTATCGATACCCTCTCAAATATACGAGCCCCTCGGCTTTTATTACTGCAGTGATCAAATTAAGCCAATACCAAGAACCAAACAAAGAACCAGACAAATTCGTGGGAGCGACCCACTTATACTTAACCAAAATATCTGTCACACCACCAGAAGACCGTCTATCGTCTCGCTCTACAAAGCATCTATCGAGGGTCCAAGACAGGGCGACAGTCAGGGCAGCATTCCTTCGTAGCCGTCGGAAAGCGGGAAGCCTCGCAGAAAACACCTTCGGTCCACGTCGACATGCAGGGGTCGATGAAGTGGCGGCCTTCCTCCAGAATTTCCTCACGTGGCTCCTTACGATCCTCGGGCTTGGACCGGTACCGCTTGATGTCGCCCTACGTTGGGCGCCAACTGAAAAACCGGGTATTTTTCAGAACCGGCGGTGCCAGGGACACACCCGATGTCTTCGAGTTCTCCTGTCTTGGCAAACAGAGACACGGAATACTTCTAGGTGGCGTCAGAGATCAAATTTATTAGCTGCAGCTAGTAACAGTGAACCAAGCAATACAACACGGTGTACAACTCAGGAACCTGCTCAATTTTAGTAGAGCAAGACATCTTCTTTTATGCACAGTTTCAACCCATTACAAATGCACACCCATTGCGGCAAATTCTGACCAATAGAAACACATTTCTATACATTATCACATTCCAAAAAGCTCACTTTACCTTGTACCAACCCACAAGTTAATTATTAGGACTGTCCCAAATTCAATTACCAAAAGCCGGACAAACCCATGATTGAAAGCACTACCCATGTAATGAAAAGACATAAAGGAAAGAGCAATTCAGATATAGAGTAGGATAAGATATGTGCAAGAAACTAGAGACTAACGATATCCTGAACAATGATTGGATTTCCAGATTACTATCAGCTAACAAAACTAGTTTCGTGGACGGGTCAATTCCAGGTGAAGGGGTCAGCATTTTGCAGTTCACCCGCAAGTCGAAAAGGCCCACGTTAAACTTTACATGGACAACGAGGCCCATACAACTTCATTCGTTTGTTTACTACCACGGCCTACGTGAGGGCAACACAAAATGGCGTCTCGAACAACGCAAAACAAAATAGAGTCCAGTCCCGAAAACCACGGAACCTCAGCAGTTACCCCATCTTTTTCGGATGTATGACGTTACAACGCATACTTTTACATCGCATGCCTTTACAACGTGGTATTTACAACGAATACCATTACAACGCATAGTGCTTTTGGGTGTTGGATAGTGAATTATTTAATTTACTATTCCAACTCCAGTCCCCGTGGATAGTAGGGAAGGTGTTGGATAGTAAATTAAATCTATTCCCTATCCTAGAGCGCCCCCCAGCGCAATGCATTGTAATGGTTTGCGTTGTAAAAGTTGCGTCGTAAAGGCACTGCGTGGTAAAAGTTGCGTTGTAAAGGTTGTTCACCATCTTTTTCACCTAGTGTAATTCCCTCATTAACCGTTATACCAAATATTTGTGAAAAATGGTCTATCCATGATGTTTCATCTATAGCTACTTCTATCTTATGTGTCTCCCTATCTTCATTTAGGAAGGGGATTTTAAGGATTTTCCAAAAGGCCAGACTATCCTTTTCGGAACAGCTTTTGTGTAATTGTTCCCATACTTCATTTTTTAGTTCAAGTTTCCTTCTTTTTTATGGCCTTGTTATACGCTTTTCTTCGAAGAGCTACTTCTTTTTTGTCTCGCGTTGATTTATGTAAGGACTGCTTTAGGTCAGAGTATGCCTTTGTGCAGGTTCTATCGAACCATCCCTTAGATTTTCGTGGGTGTTTCTGTTGCATGAACAGGGCATCCTTTATAGTTTTTGTTATGACCTCAAAATGTGTTAGAATCTCCTGATGAGAAGAAGAGTCGTCCAGACAGACCTTTATAGAATCAAGACAATTTTTTACCACCGCCGCTGTTATATACAATGAGTCGATTTTGTCCCATTTGAGCGAATAGCCATTTACCCTATCTAGGGTCAGATTATCTTGTCTAAGTAATCTGGGTCAATACTTTTTCCGTTGCTTCTTGAAATTAGTTAGCTTTATGCTATTTGGGAAATGGTCACTAGTAGCATTGGAATGTGTTTTAAAATTTATAATGCGGGACGCTACATTTTTAGATATAAATATAAAATCAATTATAGTGCTTGCCCCCCTACCATGAAAAGTCTGGGTCAATGGGACCGGCGGTACCACTACCTCATTTGCCAGAGTAAGTTCCAAAATAAGTAATGTTTCATTTAGGCAGTTACCAAGTATTGTGTGGGGAAAATGAGTTAAATTAGTCCCCTCCTCATCGGTCAGACCACATATTGGATCATTATTATTATAGCCACAGGGGGATAGGTTAAAATCGCCACCCCAAATTATTAGGAAATTTTTTGTAGTCTTATATTTGAATTCCAACAAAGTAGTCCAGATCTCTTTTAGTATGGGAATCAGCTGTGCGTTGTCAATCAGTGACACTTATATAGCGCGCTACCTACCCGTAGGGTCTCAAGGCGCGTTGTAGATATTATTGTAAAAATTAACCAGGAGATAGATATCTTGTTTGCTAAATTCAAGAGAGATCACTTGAAAATTTGAGTCAAGTTTCAGGGGGAATATTTCCTTGTAGTCTAGCAGGTTAGATATAAACGTTATTAGACCTCCTTTGGCTCTTCCTGATGTAGTGGGGGTAGCAGTAGAGAAATACGTCTTATATCCCTCCAAGTGGACAGCTGAGGTAATCCAAGTCTCCTGTAGACACAGGACCTTGAATTGTTTGGCAAATTTAGGCCACGCATCGTTATCAATTTTAGTTTGCAGTCCTGCTATGTTCCAAAATGCGACTCCAAGCCCTGAGTCATCCTGATAACCCCTCTCTGGTAACCCAGGTATGTTAATGCCCTCAGACAAAACGGAATTAGCCACTTGTGCCACCTCCCCCATGCCCACCTGGTCCTGTGATCCATTTCTACATATGGGTTGAAGTGTGCTCTCTTTTGGATGAGGAAGATGTTGATCCTGCAATTTAAGACTGTTAGTTGCAGCAGGAGATTGCACAATATCTAAAGGGAATATCATGGGGGGGAACCAAATTCAGCCAATGCCTTATGTTTCCCTTGTTGGAAAATGTTGTTTTATTCAGTCAATCAGTTTCCTCCAGACCCGACAGAGAACTAAACCTGTTAGTTGTTTGAACGTTGGACCATCTACCATGGTGAGGGCCATGTGTGAACATATTTGAGTTAGTGTTGATATTATTGTCATTGCCAACCCACGTACGAGGGACGAAAAGAAACCAAGTGGCAGAACACTAATCTCCCTCATATTTGGGGAATTGTTACTTATTGCCCAGAGTATGTTCTTCACTAGGGCTGGAGTTTTGAATGTAAAAACTATGCAATCTCCCAAAATTTGTTTGCTACGGGGCCCAACCTACTGTACTCTTCTTACCATCTTAATCTCATTGAAGAGTTGGTGGGTTAGTCCCGTCCTCTCACCGAGCCAGAAAAGTGATTGGTTCTTTAAAGAGTCCCAATTTTCTTTTTGTAAAGGGGCTATTTTTGGGACATTAGCTAATATAATTACATACAGAGTTGCCTCCGCGGGCAAATGTAGATGCTGATCTATCGGATATTTGTCCAGGTGGGGTCTTTGAAAAATAAGACATGGAGTTGAATTGGGCTGTAGTTGGTGAGCTGGCAGGTTAGATCTACTGAGAGTTCCTGTTATTCCAATATCCCTATTGTCATTCTTTGGGTCTATGCTAGAAGGAGGAATTAATGTTCTCCTCTGGAAGTGTGGATCTTTGCCCCTAGTAAATGTACAATTTGGAGGATTGGGATGCTTTGCCGAATTTAATGTCAAGGAGTCCCTATCCGTGATATGTGATTGCCTAGTCGATGTCTTATTTGGTGAGTTAGCAGGGCCTAAATCGGGACTTATCAAATCACTAGCATTTCATGGTCAGGATTTTTCAGAATAAGTTTTTCAATAAGGGATAATCTCTCTCCCAGTTGATCCAATCTGACTCGTAAATAGAGGTCCAATCTTTCCACCAGGGTCGTTAGGTTTTTTATTTCGGTTGTGTTATTATCAGTTTTTCTATTTGGTTCATCCTTCCCCTTATAGGAACCTTTTCTAGTTCCCAGTTTCTTTTTCCCTTGCTGGGCCTGTTTTGTAGCTAACAACGGGGTAAGCTTTAGTTGTTTACTTGTTGTACCCTCACCCTGGAGCTGTTCGCCCATTTTTTTCACACCTGGTACCGGGTTCTTTAGCTTCTTCTGGGGAGGTTGCATCAAGCAATCAGAATCACTCGATTCAATCTCCTCTGAACAAGGTTGGACACACCCATTTATAGCTAAATTTGTTTTTGGAGTACCACCCAAAGGATCCGATGCCTTAGGCTGTTCCACAGCTGTTGCAGAACCTTCCTCCAAAGATTCTACCACAGATGAAATCTGCTTATCTAATACACCCATGGCCCCTGTAAGGTAACTTAGTAATGTTTGTTTGAGTATCACTCGGGGCTCGTACCGCTCCTCCTGACTTTGGGCTAGGCATCTTCCTTTTACCCATATGCGTTCTGTGGGGGCGAGTCAATTAACATAGTCAGTAATCTATAGAATAAACGTATAGGTCCTGGAGCCTTCAATTTATACCCCTTTCACAAACCCACAATTTTATCTGGTCAGTTCGGGGTATCAGGGTTGACACGATGAGATAATAATAGTCTACCCACTTAACATTTGCTCCATCAAAAACGGTAGGTAGGCATAGTTACGATGTGTCCAAGCGCCTTCATGTAAGATGGTAAAAGATTATTCCTTACTGTTCTTCTTGGAGATAGTCCCACTCAAGATCTCAGAGAATGGGCCCAGCCCAACCACATTCGGGCACAGATGGGCAAGGACGGGCCTGCCCTTGGCCCAGGCTTCGCCCGCGTACGTCCCGAGCCGCGGGAGCCCACCACCAAATTTATGACCCGGTCCTCTCTGGGTCTCGCCGCTCCTCTCGCGGGACCACACTGCCTGCTGGGAGATGGAGTTTTCTGGCAGTCTGCGGCCCGCGGTGAGGAGTACAATGGCGTTCGGATGGTGAAACAGCTTCCCCCAGGGCAAGTATCGTGAAATATAACTATGATGTTTACCGACAGGACATTTAATTATGATGTCACCAGTGGGACAGGTCTGGGGTCTGAAGCAAAAGCAGCAGTATATATGTGAAAACTCTCTTGACTGAACACAATGTTTGTGCATTCCATATTACTTTAGGAATAACTATGCCGTTGACTACACGGTTTGCGAAATGTGATATATAGTTTTGCATCCAAAAGGAGTCCCACATGATGGCTAGTTCCAATGTGAAATATGAACTTGTAAATTCTGCTTTAACAATAAACATCTGTTATTCAGTGCCAAGATGTCTATGGGCGAACGTGCGCTTTACAAATAGACATTGTTATGTTACGTTATCCGAAAGCCACTTAAGCCTTGAAGAATAGACCTGCTGTCAGTTATATAAAGCAAGAGCATATGGCTTGGTCAACCCCATACGCCTACCTCAATTGGTCTGCTCTATAGGCCTGGCACTGACAGTTCCATTCCAAAGCATAATTTTGCAAATTACTAGTGGAAAGTAGACCACCCGTCTACCCTCATCTTCAGTTTGTTAACTAAACATTCTTTCTGCTCCATGCATCTTCAATGAGGGTATTGGGGGGCTGATAGTGTTATGTGCTCTTTGTATGAAGAGGGTAACCCTATTCTTTAGATCCTGGAGCAGCAGCAATCCTGATGGCACATTAGGATTCGTGTTTAGCGTGGTCGACTTACCTCAATTTTTTCTGATAGTAATGCTGATGCTCATAGTGTTGACAGTCATGAGAATGTAGTCCTCTCCCTTGATACCAGTCAGGTACTCTAAGGCGAGTTCGGGGTGAGTACAGAGGTGAAGCAGAGCTGCTTGGTCTTATGAAGGCCAGTGATACAATGCTCTTGGGATGGCAGAAGTATTGAGAAATGTTCTGCTTCCCCTCACCCTACTTACGCTAGGCCTGGAACAAGAAGATCTCTTTCCCACTGCTGAAGGCACCACAATGGCAAGCCTTGACACTACAGCTAGGATGAATACTGTGCAGACCAGCCTAGTTAGTGCATAGGCAGAAATGAAACACAATAAGCGACAGCCTGGATAATGTTGTCCATAGCTATACGGCCTGACCTCCTAACAATGGCAATGAATGAAGGAAGGCATGCTTGACTGACTGCTCCATGCACCTCACGGGGTCTGATGTAATCCAAGGCAATTATTCTGGAAACATTTAATTTTTGAAATTTTATAAAGCGCAAACTCGTCTCAAAGGTATTAGAACACTTTACCTGAGCATCAGTTACATTACACAACAACACATTTTGGGTAGGCACAGGGAGATTAGGCGATTTGCCCTGAATTACAGGATGTTGATCCGATTCTGAGACTCAAACCTGGTTCCCTACCTCCAAGGTCATTACGCCACAGCCTCTCTGCATTAATGCTATTGGGCTGGAGAGGGGAAAGAAGCAGCAGGGATGGGGAAAGAACAACATGAATGGAAGGTGGATAGGAGGAGAAAGGAGCAAGTCCAACAAGCATTTACAATGCAACTGTCTCGCCTTTGCAAAAGTTAGAGCTATTGGCATTGTAAATGACAAACTTTTTATTTATGTGTTGGTTTTGAAAACAGATAAATAAATGGCATTGTCATTTACAATGCCAATAGCTTAATCTCTCGCAAATGCGAGACCTATTGCATTTGCAATGCAATAGGTTGCGTATTTACACGATTTTGAGCTATTGACATTGCAAATAACAATGCGTTTTATTTGTTTCAAAAACCAAAACATAAATAAAAGTTCTCACACTACTGTCTCTCTCACACTGCTGTCTCTCTAACACTGCTGTCTCTCCCTAGAACACACACACTGCTGTCTCTCACACTGCTGTCTCTCTCACGCACACTGCTGTTTCTCACACACTGCTGTCTTTCCTGCACACAATGCTGTCTCTCACACTGCTGTCTCTCATACACACTGCTGTCTCTCACACTGCAGGTGTGGGTTGTGGGTTTCCAGCTCATATCTGGAGTGTGGGCGCTGCTGCGTTTCATGGGTATGTTTTTTTTACATACTCCCCAGGGCATTAGTGGTAGCTTCCGAAGCTTTTGTTTTCGGGGGAGGGATGTTGGGGGTCAGATCTCAGCCAGCAAAAGGCAAATATACATTAGCCAGTAAGAAAATGCAGCATGAAGTAAAACTATACAAGCCAGGCAGAATTTCGAGCAAATCACAAACAAAGGCCGCATGTCCAACGGGAAGCAAAAATACACTCGCCAGACAGAATGTGGAGCAAATGTCAAATATACACCAGCTAGTCATAATGTGCAGTGAGGAGTTAAAATATGTAGGCCATGTATACAGCAAATGTCAAATATATACTAGCCAGGAAGAATGTGCAGCACAAGGTAGATATACTCTAGCCAGGCAGAATTTGCAGCGGGAAGTAAAAATACACTAGCAAGGCAGAATGTGCAGCGGGAAGGAAAAATACACTAGCGAGACAGACTGTGCAGCAATGGGTATAATTACACTAGCCAGGCAGAATGTGCAGTAAATTATAGATATACACTAGATAGACAGAATGTGCAGCAGGAGGTAAACGTACACTAACCAGGCCGAATGTTCAGAAAATGGAAGCTATGCACTAATCAGGCTGTATGTGCAGCAAGGGGTAGAATTACACTACCGAGGAAATCAAAAAGGAGGGAGAGAAGAGGTGGTGCTGGGTGGCACTGAGGTGGGCACGTCCTCCTCTTGCACAAGTACGGATTATCAAAAAGGTCCACCTCGAAGAGGTCCTGTGTGTATCAAGTTGTTACTGGGATCCACACAGTGTGTTAAAATACCCCTCACACACCAAAAGGGCCCTTGGTGTCATGCTTCATCATTGGGGTCTTCCCGCCCGGCTGCCGGACGGGGCAGTGCTGCGACAAGCGACTACGCTGGAGCACCTTTTAAGTGAGGGTGCTATGTGGGTGAGTTGGAGTGAGTGTCAGTAGGGTCAGGGGTGATATAGTAAGGTGGTGTTAAAAAATACCTGGCCTAGTGGTAGAAAAAAATATTTAATAAACACTGGCTGGTATTAATAAAAAAATGGTGGTGTCGGAAAGGGTAAGCGGGTTAATGGGCTTACTTTCCTGTGCGGGTCAACATGTTTCGGGGCGTCATGCCCCTTCGTCAGGACCGGGTACAGATCCCCCTGTCACTCACTAATGTTTTACCACAGTAAAGGTGTATGTACAAATAAAGGTGTAGTGGTGGTATTATTTATCAATGTGTATAAATATATAATTTACATTTACACATTTCCCTAGCTAATGCTAAAATACTGATGAAGTATGCTTGGGAAGGTGAGGAATAATGCCCCATGAGCCAACACTGGACAGAAGGGTAATTGAGGGTCCAGTCAACCCCCAGCCTCGATGTGGCTTCAGTGATTCACGTGATTCACGGAAGCCACGGACTGAGGAGCCACGGACTGAGGAGGAAGCACATCGAGGCTGGGGGTTGACTGGACCCTCAATTACCCTTCTGTCCAGTGTTGGCTCATGGGGCATTATTCCTCACCTTCCCAAGCATACTTCATCAGTATTTTAGCATTAGCTAGGGAAATGTGTAAATGTAAATTATATATTTATACACATTGATAAATAATACCACCACTACACCTTCATTTGTACATACACCTTTACTGTGGTAAAACATTAGTGAGTGACAGGGGGATCTGTAGCCGGTCCTGACGAAGGGGCATGACGCCCCGAAACATGTTGACCCGCACAGGAAAGTAAGCCCATTAACCCGCTTACCCTTTCCGACACCACCATTTTTTTATTAATACCAGCCAGTGTTTATTAAATATTTTTTTCTACCACTAGGCCAGGTATTTTTTAACACCACCTTACTATATCACCCCTGACCCTACTGACACTCACTCCAACTCACCCACATAGCACCCTCACTTAAAAGGTGCTCCAGCGTAGTCGCTTGTCGCAGCACTGCCCCGTCCGGCAGCCGGGCGGGAAGACCCCAATGATGAAGCATGACACCAAGGGCCCTTTTGGTGTCTGAGGGGTATTTTAACACACTGTGTGGATCCCAGTAACAACTTGATACACACAGGACCTCTTCGAGGTGGACCTTTTTGTACAATTACACTAGCCAGGCGGAATAGGCAGCAAATGGCAATATACACTAACCATGAAGAATTCAGAGCAAATGATACATATACATTAGCCAGGAAGACTGTGAAGCAAAGTTAATAATACAATAGGTGTGTAGACAGTGCAGCATAGAGAAAAAATGCAGTAGCCAAGCAGAATAAGCAGGTAGTGGTAAAAATATCACTCGCCGGGCACATTGGGCAACAATAGGTAACAAGCATTTGCAATGCAATAGGTCTCGCATTAGGAAAGTTTGAGCTATTGCTATTGTAAATTACAAATTTTGTATTTATGTGTTGGTTTTGAAAATAGCTAAATTAATAGCTTTGTCATTTACAATTCCAATAGTTTTAACTTTCGCAAATGTGACTCCTATAGCATTTCTAATGCAGTAAGTATTGTATTTACGTGACTTAGATGTATTGATATTACAAATAACAATGGCTTTTAATTTTTTTAAATAATTAATACTTAAAACTTAAAATCTTGCAGTCTGAGGTCTAGATAACAGCATCACAAAATAAATATATAATTAGTGTTTTTGGTTTCAGTTAAAACCAAATATAACTGATACAGCTCCACCAAATGGAAAATTAGCTTTTTATTAGAAATAGGAAAACACTTTATTTTACTGCAGTTTTAGTGAGTTAGTACTTCTAAAGGCAAATCAGTATAAGTGCAGCCTGTATCTCTAAGCACGTTTTTGAGCTGAATGCTCCCATTAAGTCCCACTCTTCCTATGGTAAACTGCATAATATGCCCTTATGTCCATTCTCAAAGTCTCTATCTATTCACCCTGAATTCCCTGGACCAACTTCCACTCCTATTTTCGGTGCACAACTCACCTCATAAGGATTTGGCTCACAGTGCTCTGCAAATTGCTGCATAGTGGCAAGCAGGTTCACAGCTGAACTATGACAAGGGTCTCAGTCCAGGCACCGCCTTGATGTCATTCTTCTCCCTGACAGTGTGATGAATCTTTGCTTTATGTAAGTTTAGGTACCAGGATTGTGGCAACAACTGTCACTGTACCTATAGACTTCTATAAACATCAATGTCCCTCAATTCAGTATAGTGTATCCAACAACTGTGTTCATGCTTTTATACTGTGATGGTCTGAAAAGCCTGCCTATAGGACCTGCATGCACAAATATGAAGACCATATCATGAACATTTTCAGCAACCATTCACAGCTCCAGAAAGGATGCACATGCTTGTTTTGCTGTAATGGTGCGGACTGCAGTACATACACTAAATTAGAAAATCTACAAGATAGTGTATGAGTTGCAGACAGTGCAGCTCAAAACATGAAGAAGCAGCCCTGTTTTAGTTTCTTAGGATGTGCAGGTGGCATGATTTGAGCAAAAACAATTACATGTATCCATTCTGGGGCAGCATACAAAAGTTCAATTTAATTTCATTGACTCCATGTCAAAATGAAGTTTGGTAACTATGACACTAAAACAAGGCCAGACATTTGGCAAATTCACCTGTATAAACCACAGTGACCATATTTAATGGAAAATGCACTAGAAAACGGAACTGCTGCACAGAACACAAAGGTAAAGTGCCGTCGGCAACTCTTACTTATGCCTGGCATGACCAGTCACCCACTGCATTCAAATATGATAGTGTGACATACTTGGAATAGCAGCATCAAACACACACAAAATGTATCTAATGTCCTAAGTAGAAAATCTTCATTCATTCAATCGTTTGAAGAGAAGAGCAGCAGGAAGCGGTGTTAAATGATCACCATTACAACTGACATTTTCACTGAACTATAACGCCACTTTAACCTTTGTTTTTTTAGTGAAATAGACATGTATATCTATCTCTATCTATCTATATATGCATACATACATATGTATGTATATAAAACTATTAGTGTTTGTGTTTAGCTAATGTACTTTTTGCATACTATGTGTTTCAACATACATCACAGCTAGATATGGGCAGAATTCTAGTTAAGCCCATTCCAACCACAACTTCCTGGACTTTTACACTGGCTTTTCTTCCATATTTATAGACTGCACTAGGAAGAGAGGGGTCTCCTCTCAAAAACTAGAACCCTCCGCTGGATAGCACTGTGCATCTCTGCTTTGTACAACTCTGGCTCTCATAGACAAATAGTACAAACCTGATGGGAAAGGCCTGGAGGATCTCAGCCACTCTACCACTGCACCCGGTAGGTCCATGCCAAGGCTTTGGAAGCGTGCTGACACCTCAGGTGGAAGCAGGAAAGCAGGGCTTGCACACCCGCCCGGGGGGCCAGCGCGCGCAGTCCTGTCTCTTCATGTTTTGTGCGCTGATAGGATCCAGCTTGAAGCGCGAGCCGGCTCACAGCTGGCTCGCCAGTCCTTAATGCTTGATAAAAGCATATTCGCGTGGACTCCGGTGCCAAGTTGGACTCAGAACAGACCGGGCCCGATGCACCGTGTGAAGATGAGATGAATAAAACAATCAGCAGATGTGCCCTGTGATGAGAGATGCGCCACTCGCGAGCGCCACGAAGAGTTAGGGCTGACGTGGCGCTACATCATCACACAATTCTGAGCCTCAGTGCAATCCCTGGAAAGGGGATTAGTTGAAAGCGGCCTCAGGATATAATAAAGCGCATTTTTTTTTAAGCATAGCCAACACGTAGTCATTCGTAATGTGTATAACTCTTCGTCAAACCGCAGGTGCCTCTCACCCTCATCATCACCAACAGGGACACAACAGCGGAGCTATCGAACATTTAAATGTGTGTCTAATTAAAAGATGGGAGTAGTATCTTTATCCCCAAGGTGGGAATTTAAAGGGCCTCAGAAAAAAACACAGCGAAAGAGAGTTAAGGGCACGCGAGTCAACTCGAATAAAAGCAGGAGGGACGTCGGCACAATAATGGGCGGCGGGCTTGGGGCAAAACCAGCGGGAGTCGCTGAGAACTTGAATACCGATAGGCTAACCAGGAGGAGGCTGGGAGCTGACGAAAAGAGATGACACAAAGCTGGCAAGAGCCGGGCTACCCTTTGCTCATGGCTATCATTTATAATCCATTCATTTGAGGCTGATGCTGCTGCTACAAAAAACAAGCCTTTCTTCCCTGATTGCATTGGCCGTGTCACAACCCAGTGATCGGGAGAGTGCCGCCACGCTGCCCGCGGCGACCCGGAAGCTCTTGGAAGCTCTTGGCCGGCCGGCCAATCCGCTCGCGGCCGACCGGAAGTCCCGCCTCCCCAGGTCCGCGAGCTGCCGGCGCATGGAGCGCCCTGCCGTCCGGTGTAGCCCTGGTCCCCAGGAGGGGGCCGGGGAGAAGGAGGAGTGTGGCGCCTGTTGCGGGGCTCCTCTGACCTGAGGGAGCCCCGATTTAGATGGAGACGCGCCGTGAGGAGCCCCGCCGGAAGAGCGCAGTTGGTGAGTGGGGCCCAGGGCTGATGTAAAGTGCGTGCGTGCGTGCCTGTTTGTATGCGTGGGGGGGGGAGTGTGTGCGTGTGTGCGCGAGGGAACGTGTGTGCACATGCGTGACTGTGTGTGATTGAGAGAGAATGCGAGGTAGCGGATAGTGTGCCTGTATGGGTGCTGTATGCCTGCGTGTGCATGCGCGCGCCTGTGTGTGTGTGTGCGTGCGTGCGTGCATGCAGAGAGGTGGGGGCTGCCTGTGTGTGAGCAAGGGCTTTGCGCATGCGCAGCGGCTTTGCGCATGCGCAGATACCAGACGCTCGCTCCCGAGGTCAAATCCGACCCTGAAAACGCTCGTAACACTTTGGTGTCCACTCTCCTGAAAACGGATCACATTAGTTGTCGAGCTGACAGCATTCATGCTTCGCATGAATGCTAACGTCAGCTCGACCTAAAAATACACTAATCAGGCAGAAGGTAGTGCAAATTATCAATACACACTGGCCAGGCAGACTGCAACAAGAGTTAAACTAGGTGCGCAGACTGTGCAGCAAAGAGAAACAAGCAACCCCAGCTGGTTTAGGTCACCCGTGGTGGTAGATAAATGAGAGCTGATAAAAGAACATTCAAAATACAGGTGTTACGCAACACTCAAATTGAAGCAGTGTCCATCTTAAAAAAATATAGGGTGTCAATTTAAGCAACACACTAATGAAACCAACCCTGTTGGACACAATATAACGTGCCCTGCATCTGCAACTATTAACACATAACAATAACAGACACGAGTGGAGAACCCCTTATCATAACGACAGGGAAATATAAAACACACACACGTCGCCGTAAGGCCCTCGTCTAACACTTACAGTCCCTGATGAGCCCCTCACCTTGTTATGCACAACAAGAGGTAGGCGCCTGTTAGCTTCACACTGGCTCTGTGTATGTGTGCACACTGACTCGTAATCACGGACTCCACATAGGCAACGGAACTCGAATATTTACACATTTGTTTACACCAAATTGGTCGATATCCTTGTATACCCTGCCATCCGTCGCCCTCCCTCCCACCACCATCATCACAGAGCAACACCGGACCCACCGCCCCGAGCATCTTACACAGACCCCTCTCACCTTACATGGGACCGTCGGCCATTGGACAGATAAGCTGGCCGCTTGGTGAGCCCGTCTGATACCTCGCCTCAACGTTCCGACTGACGACGACATGGAATCCCCACTGAGCGCGCTGCTCCTTGACCGGCTGACATCATCAGAACGTTGGGAATCGTCCACGACTTTGGGCTGCTGGTTTCCGTTCGTTGATCTTCCATGAGCAAAGGCCTGGCGAGTCCCCCTGCTGGGCACTTACTGCCCTGGGCTCCTGCGCCTGTTGCCCACAAGGAATTGGTAAGTCAACACAGAGACCCGAAACCGAGTCTACAGAGAACGTGTGCAACATCTGGCTCTAGCCTGAGCCCTTGGCTAGTTCTCGTCGCCTCGCTACCTTGACCCTGTTGTGGGTTTACATATTGCCCGCAATACCATTTTCGGTGCCGTCCTATCTGAGGGGAGGCCTCCCATTTCCAGGAGCGACCTCCCTATTGCCGCTTTGGTATCAAGCCGAGTCCTACGAGCGGCTGTGCATGTTCGCACCAAGGGTTCCACCGGAGACTTGTTACATATCTACTGCGTACTTGGGGCGAGCTTTGCAATTAAACTTCACATCGCCATATTCAACTTATGCATTGGCCCATCTCGGGAGCAGACATGCACCCTGAAGAACCGGGTTTTAGAACCCAGCGGCGCCAGGGGCACGCCCAAAGTCTTCGGGTTCTCCTGTCTTGGTATACAGAGACACGGAAAACTTCTGGGTGGCGTCAGAGATCAAATTTATTAGCTGCAGCTAGTAACAGTAATCCCAGCAATACAACACGGTGTACAACTCAGGAAACTGCTCAATTTTCGTAGAGCAAGACATCACTTTTTATCTACATTTTGCTCATTATAAATGCACACCCACTGCGACTAATACTGACAAATGAAATACATTTTCCCACACATTATCACATCATAAAAAGCTCACTTTACATTGTACCAACCCACAAGTTAATTATTAAGAATGTCTCAAATTCAATTTCCACAAGCCGGACAAACCCATAATTGAAAGCACTACCCATGTAATGAAAAAACATAAGAAAAGAAACAATTCAGACGCTGAATAGGATAAGATATGTACAAGAGCACTAAAGTTAACGATATCCTGAACATTGATTGGCAATCTCAGACAACGATCAGCCAGGGAAATTGGCTTCGCAAAGGGTCAGTTTCACGTGACGGGGTCAGCGTCCTGTAGTTCACTCACAAGTCAGAAAAGGCCTAGTTAATACGTACATGAACAACGAAGCCCATGCAACTTTGTTCGTTCGGTTACCTCCATAAGCCTCAGTGAAGGCAACACAAAATGGCATCACGAACAATTCAGACAAAATGGAGTCCGGTTCGAGAATCACAGAACCTCAATCCCCCTCAGGAGCTTCACCGGTAATTCTCTGCCCATCTGCGGCCGTGCCGCTTTCACAAACATGGGCCTGAGAAATCCATTAATCTGGAGTACCTGGGAATGACAAAGACGTCTCCACACGCTGAGGAAGGCAGCCGTCCGTCCAGTCACATTGCTGCCACTCGACAATTGTATCGATCTAGGAAGGATGAAATGCTGAATAAACCCTCTAACTTTGAAACTGTGAGCATGGGGTTGGCCACAGCCCACTGGTAGCGATGCGTTAGCCCACTGAGCCCACGGCAGCGTAATTAAACACCAACTCATGTTTTAGTACTGTTTAGCAAAATACTCAAACCTTCACCTGTTAGAGTAGCGACAACGTACACCAGGGTTAGTACATTACAGTTCACATTCGTTAAGTTGCGAACTACAAAACAAATGGAAAGAAGAAGAGATGGGGACAGAAGAACGGGAAAAAAGTTTGCAACATAGGCAAACAAAAAAGGCTATCGACTGAAACACGGAACAAGCGCTCAAGCACTCGCCATTTGTCTGTAAGCCCCGTCCTTTTCAGATTGGGGGGCATGTTTTCTAGGATGTAAACAACAATCAAAACCACGCCCCGCAGTCTGAAAAGGGCGGGACTTACAGACAAATGGTTCTTCTTTCTATCTAAGCCCCGTCCTTTTCAGACGGGGGTGCGTGTTTTTGTTGATTGACTGAGGACGTCAGTGAGAGAAAGAAACGAAAAAACACACCTCCTCAATCCGAAAAAGACAGGGCTTAAATTGAAAGAAAAACCTCTTCTCCAATGGCTGGCCGCCGTTTAGGAAGCCATCCAATGGAGAAGAGGGGCGGGTTTAAGCCACACTACTAAGAACATAAAATCTCACCAGCGAGACTGCACATGTGTGCAGCCTACGCTAGCCGAGACCTAAAAAGGTCACTCATATGGGTGCTTAAACAGAAATAAAAAAGTAGCTCCAATACGGGAGCAATGGATGGACCCAAGCACTTGGTCTATGCTCTAGGAGATGGCCAAACACAGGAAGAGGTATGACACTTGCATGCTATGGAGAAACAGGAATGAAAGATACAAGAGCGACGTTGAAGCAAACAAATGGTAAGCCAGTGGGCAGGCTGTAGCTCACTGATTGTAAACAACATGTCTCGAAAAGACTGTGCATGCACGGTCTAGCTGACACCTCAACAGGCAAATGTTTTGATAAATTGCACAGTAATTGGTGGATGGTATTTGACATCACTATTATCTGGGGCGCCAATTTAAGCAAGTTTTCATAGCTTGCCTCAAGGTTGAGAGGAGAGGAGAATTGGCAGAGACAGAGAGAGAGAAAAGCAGCACGAGTGAGAGGGCTTCCAAATCAATTTATCAGAAAAACATGGCTTCTTTGATGTTGTACATAGTAACCTTCTGCAAGAACCTCACATACCCTACATCTGAGGTTCTAAGGTTATTCAATGTCAGATCTACACCATGTTTCACCATGCTGATCTTGTCTTATACTAAGAATCTGGCAAATTGGTCTAATTGGTTAAACTCATTCAAAGGAAGGCTGAAGCTACTAAATGCAGTGATGTATTAAATGAAAGCCTAACATTAGAAAGCTGGTGCCCTGCCAGCATGAAGCAATACAGCCATGCCCAACTGTGTGACACAACACTGATGAGCCAACTCTTCACATGATTCCCCAACCAAGGGCTTAGAATAAGGGCCTAATTATGATCTTGACAGATGGGATACTCTGTCACAAACGTGATGGATATGAGGTGCCGGGTTTTTAGGAACCCGGTGGTGCCAGGGGATAACACCCGAAGACCTCTGAGTTCTCCCTTGTTCCGGATCACAGAAACAATGAGTCTTCTAGTCGCAGTCAGAGATCAAGTTTTATTGGTAGCTACCAAGTAACACGTGTCCTAGAAGCATGACAAACACGGGTCATGTATTCTCAGGAGACTGTTCGTGTTCGTTTTTACAGAACCAGCCTTCTCCTTTTATACAGACAAAATGGCTTCGAGCAAGAATTCTTGAGTTCATGATATGGCTATAAACATATTTCTGCAATAATACAAAGTGCGGAGTCATGTAAGCAAGCCCACATTTTAGATGTCCAGTTCGTGATAGATTACCCAGCAAGATCCGGGACTCCCATCAGATATCGATGAAACACCAATAAAGGCAGGTACCACCCAGTCATAAAACTGGCCATAAACAAGGAATATGGACAGGTGCATGTTTGTAGAAAGCATGTTCTGTATGGGGTGAATGGTTTGTGGAATGTTATGCATTGATGCTATCGTATTCGGCCACTGGGCGAGGAGCTGCCCAAACAGGTTTGGCTTAAGGCCATGGAGTCAGTTGGGACAGGTCAGGGGGAAGTCAGGGAAGGTGGACGTGTCCCTTTGGATCAAGCTCGACCTTTAATTGACTTAACATGAGGGCAAGACGTAAGATGGATGCCGTTCACAAAATGGAGTCTAAGGGATTGGGACGGAAACTACGATTTAGGGGTGTTGGCAACCCTCGATTGTGACGCAAATACATAGGAATGATGTCCTAATCATTATGGTTCATGGACACCAAAATCGTCATGGTACGTTGATATTTTGTGACACGGGTATTGGACCTCGATATTGGGATAACAACAGGGTCCAGATTTTCAGAACCACAGACCCTCCTTTTGCCCTTATGTAAGGCAATAACTCATGTTAATCCGAGTCCAAATCTGTATGAAGGAATTCGTGGAGATGCTGCTTTAACATCATTCTGTTGCTCAGTTCGTCCCTTGACACAGGCTTCCGTACACATGGAGTAGCACAGAGGCCACAGAGTGCAGGAGCGCACTGTACACACAGGCAGAACATAAACAGAAGTGTTAAGATCATCCCAATGAAGATCAGTGCTTTCCATCCCCAAGCAGCGATCAGTCCCCAGAACCACCCTAGCAAGGACCAATCCCCTTTCTCAACGTGAAGGGAACCAGATATTTCATGTAGTTTAGAGATGGCCTGGTATACTGTCGGCGCATTATCAGGGATGAATATGCAACAACTGGATTGGATGACTCTACACACACCACCACGATCGGCGAGTATGATATCAAGGCCAATTCGGTTCTGAAGGGTCATAAGTCGATCCGACTGAAGCTCGGTTGTCAAATTGCCAAGTGCTCCGGCCGTTGTAGTCACGGCGGATTCAACTATCCTTGCTAACTGGCGAATATTCCTGCTGTTCACCATAGGCCCCCAAAATGGCAGAAAACCTTTTGCGAAGTCAGCGAATTCCTGACCCGCGGTGTCGTCTTTACTCACGACACCTCTAGCTGTCCTTGACCGATGGTAATCTGCTTGGGCCGTGTAGGTGGGAGGCAGCAGAAATGAGATGAAACACGTGCCTGAGAAGTCAGGGGGTAACCATGTATAGGCTTGGTCGTGGCAGACGAAATACGTGCCTTTGGCTGCTAAGAGTATAGTGGAAGTTCGGGAGGCGAACACATAGGTTTCTGTGCAAATGCTCTTTCCTAACTGTGCTGTGGGATCCCTACCAATACCTTGTAAACATAATTATTATTATTATTATTATTATGCGTTCTTATATAGCGCTCGATTACCCGTAGGCATCTCGGCGTTTGCCTTGGGAACGTGTCCTGGCTTTTCCCTGTGAGATACCCGGACTGGGCATCCCCAAGGTGAAAGCCAGGCATCCCGCCGCAGGGGGCCGTAGTGGAGATTAAGCAAGCTATTGCCCAGAGTTGCAGAGTGTGAACCCGTGATTTGAGTAGGCACCGAAACGAGAATTATCGAGTCCGTGGATATTTGGGCTCAAGACCCTGCCGCGTCGGGAATTGAACCCTGGTCCCAGGTCTGACTCTGCTTCAGGGTCTACCTCCTCTAACCAGTGAGCCACACTTCTCCACATAAGTGACCTCGGTGGGGCACTATCCAAACTGGGCGGGATTTCTTTGCTGTTTGGCTCTTGATCAGGTAAGCGCCATGTTTGGTTACGTTCCAACGAGTGTATGGAGTCAGTTCATCTTTGGGGATAGTCAGATAGGTGTCGATATCCCTACTCATATTTCTTATCCCTGCTATTAGTGCCTTGTTACTGGAATCGCTCTCAGTGGAACGGGTCGGGTATGGTTCTAGGGCGAATAGGAACATGGTCTGAAAAGCCCACAGAGAACCATAATAACTAAATGGCAGGATGAAGTATGGGATACCCTTATCAGTTGTGTGCGGCATGAGTCCGCATATCCAACAGTTTGATGTGTTCATTATAGACTGGTGTTGGTGTAGGAGTTGGATGAAAGAGTTATTTACAAATTCGAGTCTTCTGGCAGACTCGTGTTCAGGTAGAGGGTGAAAAGAGTGTGGGAGGAGGCGTTGGCAGAGTGTCATTTGAGAATAGGGAAACTCGAAATACGAATAGAGCATAACCAATCAAAAGCATCACAGTGCTACACAGCATTAGAACACATATTATTAAAAATCTTCTCTTGGACAGTATAGTACACAATTGTTTTTCAAAGTTCGTAGGTTTGACAGGTCTCTCTACCCTTGGAAACTCTATCCTCTACTTGCTGCCCGCGGTGGTAGGTTGATTCTGCCAGGGAGTGCGCTCCGTTCAGTCCGGGGTGACTCCCTTGGACCAACCAGAACCGTGGACCTAAAACTTCCTTGGTTGCACTCCCTACACTTCAACCGCGACCCTAGCAGCGGAACCGGATGGCGGTTCGAAAATCAAAAAATTAGCTAGTTCCCTGGGACGAGAGAGCTGAAAGATCAAAAATAGTTCTTGGGGGGAAAAGGGAAATCACATTAGATCAAGTTTTATTAGTCTTTGGGGCTAGATCTCAGGTCGTACCGTCGCTTCTCAGGTACGGTGTGGTCTTTAAACACTGTCTCATGTTCGGCAGTGTCCAACTGCATAGACGGTGACACAAGTCCTTGCAAAATACGATCACTCTCCTTTTCGGTACCAGTCTCTTTAAAACGTGCATCGCTGAAAGGGATGAAACGAGGTACGGATTCAGTCTCAGAGTTGGCAAGTCCTTTATCGACCCACCGGTCGTATGGAAGGGGCAGAGGGACCCGTTTGCAATGGGTCCCATGCACCCAGTTCTTTTTGCCGTCCACCCGAACAGCGGACCTCGTGGAAAGAAGCACCAAATACGGTCCGGTCCACCTCGGCTGTCCGTTGCTGGTGCGCTGGAAGTTCCGCACCAAGACCCACGTGCCGGGTTTGATTGTATGACCTGGATCGTCAGAGGCTGGCGGAGAGGAACTGTGAACCTGTTGGTGTAAAACACGCAATTTAGCTGTCAATTCGCACAAATAATCAAGCAGTACGGGGTGTTCTATGTCACTGAGTTTATTTGGTCTCGGCACGCCCCAGACATTGGCTGGGCGGCCAAACACTATCTCGTGGGGGCTAAGACCTAATCTGGAATGGACAGTCATCCTAGTTGACAAGAGTGCTAGGGGCAAGGCGTCAGGCCATTTAAGACCCGTACTGGCTTGGATCTTGGCTAGCTTGAGTTTCAATGTGCCATTGTAGCACTCTACTAATCCAGCTGATTGGGGGTGATTTGCAGCGTGGAATTTCTGGTGTATGCCTAGACACTCACAGACTCTCTTCATCACTCGTCCTATGAATTCACTTCCATTATCACTCCAGACAATTCTAGGCATACCGAATCTCGGGAAGAACTCTTTGACAAGAGCTTTGGCAGTTGTCAAAGCGGTATTGTCTTTAAGGGGGTACGCTTCCACCCACCTTGAAAAGGCGCAAACAACAACAAGCACATACTTTAGATTGTTGCACCTCTCCATGTGGATGAAATCGAGGTGCAAAACCTCGAACGGATACGTAGGAGGCGCAAAATGACCAGCTGGAGTTGGAGTTCCTTTACCGGGATTGTGTTTCAGGCATATCATACAGTTTCTGACCACATTTTCTGCATATTTTGGGATATTGCTATTCTGCCATACTGGGGCCAATAGCTTACATATTCCTTTCGAACTGATGTGTGCCATGCCGTAAGCCATTGTTACTACTGCAAGTACGTATGCATTAGGTAGTAGCCATCGCTGGTGTTCCGATAATTCGACCCAACAACCATTCGCATCCAATCTACCCTTACTTTCTCTCCACTCATTCAACTCATTCTCAGTTGCCTCAGCTTGTATAGATGTCACGCTTTCAATGGTGTCCTCACACATTCCCATATCAGCAATACATCTAGCGGGACTCGCTACATACATTCGACTCATCGTGTTCCTTGCGGTCTCTTTCGCAACCCCGTCTGCAAATGCATTCCTGCGGCCAACATCGTCTTGAATTTTCTTGTGTGCACTGCATTTTATAATGGCAACTTGTAGTGGCATGGTCAGTGATTCAAGGAGCTCATTAACTAGCTGACCATGTTGTATCTTTGCACCATGTGATGTAAGGAAGCCACGTTCACGCCATAATCTCCCAAAACTGTGAGCCACGCCAAAGGCGTATTGGCTGTCAGTGTACACATTCACTCGCTTTCCTTTTGCTAACACGCATGCTCTGGTAAGTGCAATAATTTCCGCAGCTTGTGCAGAGTTGTGGGAAATACGTGCGGTCTCTATAATGGTGCGTAATGTTGTTACGGCATATGCGGCAGTCGTATCACCATTCGGTAACTTGAAACATGAACCATCAACCCATAAAGTATCGTTGCATTCAGGAAGGGGAGTGTCCTGTAAGTCTACTCTCCCTTTTGTCTCTTCTTCTGTCCTGAAGCAGCAGTCATGGTTATCAATTTTGTCTGTGTCTGTTTCTGTCGGGATGGGTAATAGTGTAGCAGGGTTGAGTGTATCACACCTCTTTATGTGTATGTGACTTGCTAGCAGTGTAAGTTCGTAACTGGATAGTCGAGTGCTAGTAAGGTGTTGTGTCTTTGTCCTGTTTAGTAAAATGTCTACTGCATGTGGAACCATAACAATCAGAGTATTATTCATGACTAATCCAGCAGACTGTCGAATGCAGACAGCTGCTGCGGCGGTGGCTCTCAGACAACTTGGTAGTGCCTTAGCCACAGGATCTAGAGTTGCCGAAAAATACGCGCATGAGCGCTGTTTGTCCCCAAAGTGTTGTGTTAAGACTGATAATGCACAGCCTTCCTTCTCATGGACATATAATGTGAAAGGCTTACTGTAGTTCGGGTTTCCCAACACAGGAGCCGAACACAATGCATCACGCAACTTGTGGAAACTTGTCTGACAATCTTCAGACCAGGGCATAGGATTGGGCGTATCTTTACGGAGTAGTGCCAGCAAGGGTTTAGCTAGTAGTGAGAAATTCGGTATCCATTGTCTACAGTACGATGTAATGCCCAAAAAGGCTCGAACTTCTCTCTGTGTCCTTGGGGCACTCAGTTCTGCAATTGCCTGTATTCTTTCTGGTGTCAGTCTCCTTCCCTCCTTCGACAAGATGTGACCTAAGTAGGTTACTTCTGGTCGGCAAAATTGTAGTTTGGAAAGGGATACTTTGTGCTTCATGTCACATAAGTGACGTAATAATGACAATGTAGCTCGCTTGCAAATTTCCTCAGTGTCTGCGGCGATCAGCAGATCGTCGACATACTGAATCAGAGTCGAACCATCTGGTAGAATAATCGTGTCCAGTTGTGTTTTCAGGGCCTGACTGAATATTGATGGGCTTTCGCAGTAGCCTTGAGGAGCGCACTTGAAGCGGAAGCTTCGTCCTCCTAAATTGAAGCCGAAAATGTCTCTACTCTCCTCAGCAATCGGGATGCTGAAGAAAGCGTTCTTCAGGTCAATCACCGAGAACCAGTTTGCTGAAGCTGGAACCATTGTCAATAAAGCAGTAATGTCGGGGACGACTGGAAACTGTGGAATAACTACCTTGTTCACTTCTCTGAGGTCGATCACGAATCTGTATGTAGGCGGTTGTAAATGATCAGTGCATTTTAAGACGGGCAAAACCGGACTGTTACAGACATTTCCTGTCGTTTCTTCGATGACGTCTTTATCAATCAAATCATAAACAATTTTCAACAATGCTTTTTCGCATTCGCTAGATATTTTGTATTGGGGAATACGTGGCAACCTAACGTCGGCTTTCAAAGTTATGACATATGGTGTTATCTCCAAACGACCTACATCATTAGAACCATTAGCCCAAAGTATATCAGGAAGTGACAATAATTCAGTTGGAATATTTTCCTTTGACAAATACATCGAAGAAATGACCTTCTTACCTAAAGTAAGTTGTACTACCGAGGGAGAACAGTACAAGGTCGCATATAACCTTTTTAGTAAATCCAAACCTAACAAATTTTCACCACAACCTGTTGTCAAAATGAGGGGTGCTTCTAATTCGCATGGGCCAACAGAAAGGGATATAGGACTAGAGATCGGGTTTCTAACAGGGGCGCCAGAGAAACCTACTGAGACATTCATTTCGCCAGACAAAGGTGCGCCAGGAAGTTTCGAGTGCATAATAGAACTTTTTGTAGCACCAGTATCCAGCAGAAATGGCTCTGACACTCCTGAGGTAATCACCTCGACATAAGGTCCATTCTGATCTACCGGAACTGAAACAACTCCCTCTCTTTGTCCATGGCTGTCCTAGCAATCATTACCCTCATTCTCGTGTTCGGCGTAATAGTCGTCAGCATAGTACTGAGCTGACTTAGACGATGAATTATTCTGTTGGTCAAAGCTATTCATGGACTTCTGAGGCGGAAAAGAAGTTGTATTCTGAGTGAAATTTCCACTGCCTCTACCTCTAGGGGCATGCTGAACACCTCTTCCCCTTACACCTTGAGCACCGTTTAAACGTCGCGCAAGAGCCGGACAATTACCTTTAAAATGACCCTCTTCCTTGCAATACGCACATTGATTCGGGCCATATGTAGGACGCTGATGGAAAAACTCGTTACCTTGCGCGTTCCTCGAATACTGCTGTCGTGGTTGATAGTCGGGCTGACTAGCCGTGCGAGGCGGATAGGCCTGCTGGAGGAGAACCTTAGTTTTCAAATATTTCGTCTTTTTATCTGCCTTGTCTAGCTCGTCCCTACGCCTATTTTCATAGTACTGGGCCGTAGCTAAAATCTGCGCTGACGTAGAGACAGCCCAAGCACTCTCAGAGTCTTTTAGTTTATTACATAGTTCAGGGAGCAAACTATGTACGAACTTGTCCACAAACAATCTTTGGCCACCCTCGGTAGCCATATCTTGACCACTGTGGTCGGTGAATGTTTCCTCAAATCTTGTGAAAAAGTCAGACACATTCTCATCTTTCTTTTGTTTACACGCTGATAGCTTGTCCCAATTTACGCGTACTTCAGGCATTATTGTCTTCATGTACGCTATAATTCTACCGGGAAGTTCGGCTATTAACGGCTCAGGTTTAAAACCACCGATTTGTCTAGCATCTGTAGTCGCAATGTTCACCCACGAGTCACCTAGTTCCTGATCGTGATCCGTATGACGTATCTTGCTCCATAAAGGATGTGGAACAACGTTTCCAAATAACATGTCTACATCCGCTAAATTCATTATACATGAGCTTGCAGTTTGCGATAACTCCTTATAATACCCAGTTGGGTTCTTACGAGGGTCAGGTAGTGACTGCTTGAGTGCTAATACTTCCGATCTTTTCCATGGGACATGTACCCATACACGCTGGAAATGGGGCAGAATTGGTGGATTAGCATTCGCATCACCTTCCGTCCAAACTGGAGGAACCTCTCTCATGGGGTACTGTCTCGCTCTTTTCCTACTAGACGTACCACATTCAGACGATGACCCAGAGTTACCACCTGTACTTCGATATGATAATAATACCTCAACTGCTTTGTCGACATCGGGACCTACAATCATGCCTTTCCCAAATTTAAATCGTACATTACACAACTCTCGAGCGTTGCTCTCTTGACCATTATCTTCCAAATCCTCACACAGAAAAACACACATCTGTTCAAAAACATATCTTTGCGTCGGTTCATCCCATTGACGGAAAACGTTCATGACGGACTCTACATCATATCTGGCTGTATCCAGAACCCAATTCCGTGCTAACTTATTCAGGCATTCCCTCTCTTGATAATCAGGCATTTGGCTTCGTCTTTGTCCCGTATTAGGGGTCGTTTTAGGCGACCGAAACAGTGGTGAAGGAATGTTAGTAACAATGCTGGCCATTTTATGCCAGACGAAAGGTGAAAGCGGAGGAATAACTGGTGGCAGAACAGAGTCACGCAAAGCAGAAACAGAAGCGTTCGCAGAACTAGTATCAGAAGAAATAGAAGGTGCGCTAGGCGAAGTTGTAGAAGGAACAGTAGGAGTAGATGTGATTGGTGAGCCTTGAGGAGGCTGCACTAGAGAAATAGAAGCCAGCTGAAGAGTAGCTGGTGAGTGCTGTAGAGGAGCTGGTATAACAGCTACCAGAGGTGCAACTAAAGGTTGCGGAGGTGCTGTGGCATTTTGCGCATAGGGTGGTGGCGAACTTAGCAAATGAGCCATTAATGGATCTTTTTCACGCTCTTTTACTGTCTCTTGCTGAAGAGAAGGTAAAACAGGATAGCATTTATCTATTGCCATTTTACGTTGCCTGTGCAACTGCTCACTTATTCGATCCTCTTCGTTGTCTTTAAATTTTATCGCGGCTTGCATTACTGAAATACCTCTTTTCCTCTTATTCTTCTTTTCTAATTTAATTTCCTTCTGTTTGGCCTCTTTACGCCATAAGCGGAAAGAGTCAAACATCGCCGGTCGGGCTTTCTTCTTGAACAGTTTGACCTCTAGGTTATCTAAAACTTCTGAGTCGAAACTACCATATTGGGGCCATTTTAAAACACCATCCTTACGGGTGTATTTTATCCACACTTCATTATATCTGATAGGACCTACGCCATGTTTTACATAGAGCTCATACGTTGGAGTTCCAATTGGAGGAACCGGACAAGAATCCTCTAATCGGGAGTCCTTATTATAACCAAGACAAAACAAGTTTCCAAGTCTGCTAAAACCAGGCATCTTCGCTCACTAGTCTAGCGTCAAACTTCAAAGGTTTGTCTATTACGATATTTCTCGTGAAAACACGAGTCCTTCGGCTTTGGGGCTTGCAAGTACCAAATCAAGTCGTATCTCAAGGATACCAAAAACTAAGGACAAACTAAGGACTGGGAGACGCTCCACTTATACTTAACTGAAGTATTTGAAGATCGGTGACGTCGCTAGAAGACTCGTCTATCGTTTCGCTCTACCAAGGATCACTGGGTCCAAAACAAGGCGATAGTCAGGGCAGCAGTCCTTCGTAGCCGTCGGGACGCGGGGAACCTTGCAGCAAAGACCTTCGGAACCACGTCGACATACAGGGGTCGCTGAAGTGGCTGGCCGTCCTCCGGAATTTTCACACGAAGCTCCTCACGAACATCTGGCTTGGACCGTCGCCGCTTGATATCGCCCCGAGTTGGGCGCCAACTGAGGTGCCGGGTTTTTAGGAACCCGTGGTGCCAGGGGATAACACCCGAAGACCTCTGAGTTCTCCCTTGTTCCGGACCACAGAAAAAATGAGTCTTCTAGTCGCAGTCAGAGATCAAGTTTTATTGGTAGCTACCAAGTAACATGTGTCCTAGAAGCATGACAAACACGGGTCATGTATTCTCAGGGGACTGTTCGTGTTCGTTTTTACAGAACCAGCCTTCTCCTTTTATACAGACAAAATGGCTTCGAGCAAGAATTCTTGAGTTTATGATATGGCTATAAACATATTTCTGCAATAATACAAAGTGCGGAGTCATGTGAGCAAGCCCACATTTTAGATGTCCAGTTCGTGATAGATTACCCAGCAAGATCCGGGACTCCCATCAGATATCGATGAAACACCAATAAAGGCAGGTACCACCCAGTCATAAAACTGGCCATAAACAAGGAATATGGACAGGTGCATGTTTGTAGAAAGCATGTTCTGTATGGGGTGAATGGTTTGTGGAATGTTATGCATTGATGCTATCGTATTCGGCCACTGGGCGAGGAGCTGCCCAAACAGGTTTGGCTTAAGGCCATGGAGTCAGTTGGGACAGGTCAGGGGGAAGTCAGGGAAGGTGGACGTGTCCCTTTGGATCAAGCTCGACCTTTAATTGACTTAACATGAGGGCAAGACGTAAGATGGATGCCGTTCACAAAATGGAGTCTAAGGGATTGGGACGGAAACTACGATTTAGGGGTGTTGGCAACCCTCGATTGTGACGCAAATACATAGGAATTATGTCCTAATCATTATCGGTTCATGGACACCAAAATCGTCATGGTACGTTGATATTTTGTGACACGGGTATTGGACCTCGATATTGGGATAACAAGAGGGTCCAGATTTTCAGAACCACAGATATACTGTCCGCCGTGTTACAAATTCCATAGGCTATAACGGATTTGTTATACGAGGGACGGGAAATCTGTCATGTTTGTGATTAAGTAGCCCATCCGCCAAGATCGTAATCAGGCTCCATGGGCCCGATGTAGGTGGCAAATACCGGTCGGAAACGGCCGAATTCGGCCGTTTCCGACCGGTATTTGGCATTTTGAGATGTAGGGGGCCAGATTTTACAGATTCTGTATATTTACCGAATCGGTAAATTTACAGAATCTGTAAAATACCGAATCGGTATTTTTACCGATTTGGTACGTTCCAGATGTAGGTGGGACTCTTCTGAGTCCCAAAGGCCCTACAAATTCGGTATTTTAACACACAATCCAATTGGGTGTTAAAATACCGAAATCAGGTGTGCATGCACATGTGTGCATGCACACCTAGCCATGTGACAGACAGACATGCCCTTAGGGCATGTCTGTGTGCCACATGGCGCACATACCTATTTTTGGGGTGCCAGAGGGTGTCAAAGTGACACCCCCTGCACCCTTGCCAAATTCGGTATTTACCGATTCTGTAATTACACAATCGGTATTGCCCATTGATTCCTATGGGCTTCAAGGCCCATAGGAATCAATGGGCAATACCGATTCGGTATTTACAGATTCGGTAAATACCGAATCTTAACGATTCGGTATTTACAGAATCTGTAATACCTACATCTCCCCCCTTCATATTTACCGACTCTTAAATACCGAATCGGTAAAATTCGGTATTTAAGAGTCGGTAAATATGAATTACCTACATCTGGCCCTAAGTGTGGCAGAGTGTAGTATTTTGGTCAAGATGCGTTATGTACGGATGTGTAAAAATAATCATGACACACCATCAATGGAATGATATCACAGTTAGTTCTAAAAGCTAAGCAGACATCATTATAAGGCACATTCTAGAATTCACATTATTGGTAGTTGGTGGTGTATGAAGGCTAAAAATTGCAGTTATTTTTTTATATTTTCAGGAGGGTCTCTTTAATTAAGAATTAAGCAGAACCACATCTGTAACTTTTGAGTAGTAGACAGAAGACTCCGACAACCATCTTTGACAACTAAGCAACCATATCCACATCCATTAATTCAACTCTCAAAATGAGTTGCCTGTAGCAGCAACTAGAAATCTCTCCACTTGCAATGTAATATGGATTTGTTAGTGGACAAATGATTTGCACTATTCTCAGTACTGACCGGAAAAACTGAGGGATATGGGAATAGTGGCTAATGTGTGGCAAGCAACAGTGGCATAATAAGGGTGTAATTGACCCTAATGCAGACAACTAAAATGGCCCCTCATCTCCCGGTTGGGCTCTAACAAACCATCCATAATAGAAGTGGTTTCCTCAAACCCCTGTGCAACACCGCCACTGCACCTGCTGCATTATTGATAGCCATGTCCCTCGTAAGCACCTATAATTATACAGATGTCTCTGGGTGAGACAAGAAAATGGCTTCATGGTTGGTCCATCGCATGTATAAACTGGCATAGCATCAATCAAATGTGGCAAAACTAGTGAGAGGAACTGTTTATGTACGTCCCGGTAGATACCACAGGCCTTACTGGTTGCTGAAACCTCCCTTATGGCTGGTTCTGGTATTGGACGATTATCAGAGAGTGTGGCCATTCGGGAATACATCGCCAATGCGACTGCTTCTAGAGGGGTCAGAGGTACAATCTGTAGAAGTCATGGGCATCAATGCTTCCAATTTCACCTTCTGAGAGTTAGTCAGTATCAGCAGGAGATGTTTCTGAAATGGCACTAAGGGGAGCATAGGTAATTAGTAAGTTGTTGCACAATGCAAACCCTTCTCAGGAGCAAAGGACATCTGCACATAAGATAGGAGCCCTAGAGGTTCCATGCAGGACATTCACAGTGAGCAGGTTAAGAGTTAAGTATTACTGTGGGAGGTTAATGCTCCTGAAGAGATGTTCTAGGTAGTGGTTGATAATGTTGGGACTGAGGATAAATCCTGCAGAGGAATTTTGTGCATCGCAGGATCTTGTGGGTCGTATCTAAATGAGCTGATGCTAGTTGGTGAGGTGGGTGGATACTTTGTTAGATTGCGGCAGAGAAGGTCTTGCATGTTTAGAGGGTGTCACTCAGTACTCCGTGGTCAACGGTGCTGAAGGCTGATGAGAAGAGTGTAGTTGACTAGTTGAATAATAGCTGTCTCTTTGAAGCATGATCCAAAGTTGGATTGGGAGTCTTCTAAAAGATTGTTGTTGTTGATCTTTTTCAGTAGCTGAGAGGAGGAAGAGGCTGCTTTTTCCATGATTTTCTCTTAAAGGATAGGCAGGTGATGGAACAGAGGTTATCTGGTCTGGCGTGAGATCTTTCTGCACTGGCAGGCTCTATGCTGCTGTGTAGGCATCCAGGAGTGTTTGTTGACTTAGGATGCTGTTGAGTGATGTGAGCAAAAGGAAAATCCCCCTGACAGGCAGACAGTGTGCAGAGAATGCCATTTGACTTCAGATACTAGCGGAAAAGATGGATCATGCCAAAATCTCTTGCCGGGTGCCAGACCTTCTCATTAATCGTGTCAATGCATTCACTCTCCTCGATGTCCACACTCAAGCGATATTCCAAAATGAGAACTCAAAGACAACTGAATAATGATTCCCAAAAACGTTACTAAAAAAAAAAAGTTTGGAAAAAATGGTACACGTGTCTTTTATTGCACCAAAAATGCATACATTCAGAAAATGGAATGCAAATTCTAATGTAAAGAGGGGCCAAGCAAAGGTGAAATGTGGACTTGGAAATGGAATTTCGTTTGCTAGTGCTGTTTTTAGACCTGGTTGGGTGCTCTTTTTAGAGCTGGTCTTCGTACAAGCAGTTCATAGTCCATAAATGCTATATTTCATAGTCTTTAAATCATATCGTGTCGGACTTTATTTTCATACAAACCGTTCCTTAGACTGTAAACCCTGTCCTTTTGGACCTGGTTGTTATGCAAACAGTTTATAGTCTGTAAATCCTTTTTTTTACTTGCTATTCATGCAAACAGTCCCTAATCTGTAAATCCTATCCTTTTAGGCCTGGTTTTCATAAAGTCTGTAAATCCTCTCCATTTAGATCAGGCTTTCTTATAACACAGTTACTGATCTGTAAATCGGTTTCTGCTATTAACTTAGATTATCTTGTGACCCTTTACTTTGCCCATAAATTGGGGCTCTCTTGTAGGACACAGGGAGTTTGCTATCACTCAGCATTTGGGTCTCCCAATGTCCATCCCAGGTGGTCTCCTGACCTGCCTTTGTCCTCTGTACGTCAACAGTCATGTATTCTGGTGTTGGACCCAAGTCTAAGTGCCATCAATGACAGCCTTACAGTGGAGCATCCTGTGTTACGTAAGCGTGATGTTTCAATTATTAGGACTACTTGGTAAATTTAAGGTGACAATGGCAGGATCTAGGCACACTGAGAACAGGGGACCTGTTTTCCACCTGTTTATTAATGCACCTTCAATATGTTAGTCAGAGCAATTTGTTTTGCATATATCAATGTACATCCAGCGTTTGCACAGTTTGAGACATGAAGACATGATTTGAAGCTTCATAAGACCTTAAATAGAAAAGTGTGTCTGGGCTTTGGGTTGCCTGTGCCTGATCTATTGCCCATCACCGCTTGGCAAGGATGCATCTCAAAAGAATTCATGAGTTTTTCTACCACATAATATGTACCTGTGGTTATAAGTAGCATGTGGGTAAAAAGGAAGGATATCCTGAGCATTGGGCTTGTCTATTGGCAAATCATCTGCCAATCATCTTCTGATGTCATCATGGCAGTGCCACCATCCACCCGGCACTCCTCGTCATTCAAGAAAAGAGAAACAGGATTCAAGCACAGATCCCCATTGAAATACCATGCTTCACCCGGGTGAATGCCGTACACGTGCTACAGATATAGACCATATTTCTAGACTCCAGACCCTCATTCTACCTGGTGATTCCGCACTCGGCTTCTGACAGCAGCTGCACCGACTGGTTCCACATAGTCACTTAGGGCCCCATTAGGATGGCGGGCGGATCGCCCCTGCCGGGCCGGCGGGGGCGATCCGCCCGCCATCCGTGCAACAAAGACCCCCCGCCATATTACAATGGCTGGGGGGTCCGCGGTGGACACAAAGACTGCCCGCCGCTTTTCCGCCTGGTCGTCAAGTCGACCCGGCGGAAAAGGATTCAATATGGTGGCGGTGTCTAACTGACACCGCCACCATAGTGAGCCCTTTTCCAATGTGGGCGGGAACATGACATGCTGCCACGGAAAGGCATGCAGAGTCTGCTTGCGGGGGCCCGTTGCGGGCCCCCAGGGACTCTGGGGGCGGGGTGGGGGGGTGCACTTCGGGGTTATCTATGGTACCCTCCTGCATTTCAGTGAACAATGTGGCAGGCACCGCGCAGTGACTGTCACATTGTGCATTGAAAGGCACAACCTGCCTTTATGCCATTGCGGCGGGCGGTGTTTTCAGCACCACCCGCTGAAATGTTGCAAATGTGCCATGCGCCCGCCAGTGTAGCGGGGGCATCCTAATTGGGAGTGCGGGACCGCCGCACCCTCAGCGGGCAGTCCCGTTTCCCGGGGGTATGGCGGGCGGACAAAGTCTGCCCGCCATACTAATGACCCCGTTAGTGATGAAAAGCAGTGGTGAGAGATATTGTCAGATTTCTTTTTTCTGGGTAGATGCCTGATTTATTTCAAAGGTCTTTCTTTTTGCTAATATTCAGTGCCTTGGAAACAGTCCCAGTGCAAACTTCTCCGATATTAACCGGATTTCAAAGTCACTGTACCAGAGGTCAGTGGGTCATTGCCAGTGCCTTTCACATTCGCTGATATTGTACTGGAGCAGCATATGTTGTCTGATTGCTCGTTTGTTGATGGTGGAAATAGGAGACCAGAGAGCTACCCTCTTCTTCGCCATTGTGTGATCCTCGGGCAATCACTCTACCTCGCAGTGATTCGCTTTTGCATCTGCCAATCTAGCAGTGTTTGCAAAGAAGTTAAGCCCTATTATTAGCCACTTTCATGTTGCTACAGTGTAAACCGCTATCAGATCATAACTTCCCCTTTCTCCCTTCATCCTTTCTGTCCAGTCCATGTAGGAGGTCGGATGTCCTAATGTAGCCCACATTCCACGTTTCTTACAGCACCTGCTTCATCTAACAATCACTCTAGGAGGTAGCATGTCTCTCCTCTGACCTTTTGAAAGACCTAGAAGCTTCCACTGCTAATCCCAGGCACACCTAAAGTGTGATAGACTCTGTTCCAGCCCTACTGTCCTTTCATAGACTGCAAGTTAGGTCGAAGCAACACTTTCAGAGATGGCTTATCTGCTCGGGCACGGGCCGAATTATAGCTCTCTAGGCTTGGGAAGGTGTAGCGGAGGGATCAATAAGAGATATTATGTGCAAAGGAACAGTTTCCTTGGTGTGTGCTTTGCCCAAAGATGATCGGTGCCTTAACAGGACCCCGGAACCAGAGAGGGCGGTTCCCTTCATTGGCGCCAGATTACAGGTGCATCACCGCCAACCTTGCATCATGGATCAGCAGTGAGAGGAGGCAACGCAGATAGACTTGAGGCTTCCTTGTCTAAGACCCTGGAGGAAAACTGATGATGTGTGGTTGACAGCACGGGGTGAACACCACTGCTGTCGAAGCCTGTTTGTGCCTCATCTCCCATCTGACCACTTTGAGGGGATTTGAAGCATGCGAGAGTGTGCACACAAATATGAAGGGCATCAACGAGAAAGAGCCTTAATTCCAGAATCTCAGAAATGGTGGCAAGAGGACGGCATAGTGGGGGCAATTTCTCCAAATTGTTGCTAGGCTCCAATGAGATACGGTGACAAGCATGCAGAGTGTAACCTCATGCAGTTAAACTCCTAAAACACGTATGAAGCATTATGAATCTATTTTGCATAGCGTTAACAAGTTCTTGATATCCAATTGCCTTGACTTGAACCCTGAATGATGAAGTCACTTCATTGACGGAAGTGATGTCACAACTCTATCATACAGGCCCCCCAGGATATTGCGTCATGGACTAGCAAATTTTGCGTCACAAATATGGAAATTTTGTGGCACAAATATGGAAATTTAGCTGCATTTTTGCGGCAATTTAGTTTACTTATAATCATTCATTTTGAGCCTAAAATTAATGGAAACTGTTTTAGCAAAGTATTCCACTTTGAAATAGGCATGTTTAAATGCCTGTAGCTCTACGGAAACACAACTCCAGTCCTAATCTCTTGGGAGGGAGCTGTATTTCTCCCTGGGATGTTCTAGCACCCATGTATGGACCAAAATGTCTGGGGTAGTGGAAGCAACATTCCACACCCTTTGACCTTTTCTTTCACTCACACACTTACACAAACACACACTCGCACATACACACACTGTCTCTCGCATAAACACACTCTCACACTCAAGCTTGTACACAACATACATTTTAAAGCATTTTTTACTTTCCTCAGCGTCCAGGGAGTATTATTCACAGTTAGCGTAATAAGAAAAGAAAACATGGAAAGTGGAGCCCCAACCAATGCCCATAAGGATGAATTTCCACTGTGTTCCTGGCGGTGAACAACACTTACAACGCAACTTTTACATCGCAGAGCCTTTACAACGCAACCATTACAACGCAAACTATTACAACGCATTGCTCTGGGGGCGCTCTAGGATAGGGAATAGGTTAATTTATTATCCAATAACCTTCCCTAGTGTCCACGGGGCCTGGAGTTGGAATAGTAAATTAAACTATTCACTATCCAGCACCCCAAAGCACTATGCGTTGTAATGGACTGCATTGTAATACTTACGTTGTAAAGGCATGCGATGTAAATGCATGCGTTGTAATGTCATACATCCGATCCTGGCACTGATTTTGCCGCCTCTGAAGCCAGAAATCACAAAGGCAGTGCCAGCAGTTGCAAGGGGCAAGCCGAGGGTCACAGCTGCAACCACTGGCTACCCCTAAATGACGTCCATGCTTTGCACCTTCAGTAAGCTCCTAAAGGCCCACCTCTTTTGATAACACCTAAACTAGTTCCTTTTGAAAAGAACGGTCGGCCTGATGTCGTCCTGCACCGATATGTTACAATACCATCGTCCCTGTGTCTCTCAAACTTCCCTTTTGAATTCCCTTTTACTTACCTTCTAATTGAAATGTAGACTTAAATGTTGTGCTTTATGTAAAGCGCCCTATCATGGGGCCTGGTAGATCCATTTTTTTTTTTTTTTAAACCTTTATTATACAGAAAGCGCTCACAGATACGGGCCTACAACCCATCGGGCCGGCCACCACAATTAAAGAAACATATCAGGCAGTACAGAAGCTCCAACAGGATATCACAGCAATCCATACAGGAAGCAAAGGCGAAAAGCCACCGAGCAACCACCACGAGCAGGATGAGAGAAGGTTGATTTTATAATAGAAGAAAGGGTATAGCAGAATAATGGCAATCAATAAAGTCCAGAGGGCCGTGGCGGGCCGCGAGCAAGCAGAAGTACCGAACACAGGAAAATTCAAAAAGAACAGTTACATTTTGGCATAGGCAGAACGTGAGTCCCACAGTAATAAGCAATTGCAACCGCTGCCCAACGCCCACCCACCACTACGAGAACACACAATGTTACACAGAACTAAAATTAGGCTTGCAAAACAAAGAGCCCTCTGCTACAACAACCCAGGGGGAGGAAAGAAAAAAAAAGGGGGGGAGGGGGAAAAAGGGGGAAAGGACATCGGAAAAAAAGGAGGGGAAGTAAGAACGCAGCATCACTGCATGCGCCCCACGGCTAACGAAGCACTCAAGAATAGACCGGCACATGGAACCAGTGGTAACAGGAGTAATGAATGCGTAGTAAACCGTGACGGAAGGAAGACCAGAAGGTTCATGCTAGCAAAAAACCCCAGGGGGCCACATGCCGACACCGCGTCCCGAAAAAAGGGGATACATAAGAGCCATAGAACCAAAAAAGAAATAAAGGGGAAAAAACAATATGACAGACCCCCCCCCCACCCCGCACATCCCACCCTGCACCCCTGCAGAAGGCTATGGCCTACCCCCCAGCAGCGTGCCTGTCGCCCTAATCAGAACCCGAAATATAGAAGAGATAAAAGTAAAGAAAGAACCACAAAGACAAAAAGAAGAAGGGAAAACAGGGAAATAACGACGGGAGAGGAGCCACATAATCAAAACCATCAGCTCCCACCCCCCCCCCGTCCGAAAATACTCAGAGCCCACGGGAAGATAGTAAGCACAAGGATAAGCTCCAGGAACATGAAGGAGAATCGAACATAGTCATACAGTTACAAACGGATCATCCGACCATACCGCAAGATAATAGTCCACCAAGGCAAGTTCATCTCAACCCTGTCCTTGTCTATCCCAAGCTGTAGTCGTCCAACGCACAAGGAACCAGATCATGTGGAACAGGAGGCGAAGAACAGGGAGTCCGATCATCAATCCACACAAGTCATATCGATTGCGACCCGGATGAACAGGAAAGGACAGCAACCACCTCAGGCAATGCAGGCACAGTTCCGGCGACAATATGAGGAAAGCCGACCCGGCGGAGCAATCACAGGATCTTCGGTCGGCCATTCGAGGCAAAAAAGGAAAGGGAGATCCAACGAGGCCGGCGGACCCCCCGCCCAGGGGGGAGCACAGGATGAATGAGGGCAGCGGACATCCGTACACCCACACAGGCGGCAGCCGCCGGGCCCACGACCTCCAGGAAAGTTCCAGCAGCACACAACAGAGATGAAGCCGCACACACCGGGGGGGGCCCAGCAGGCCCGGCAAAATGATCCTCCTCCAGGTCAATGATAGGTGCGGCCATGGGAGCACTCCAGGAGCGCAAGGCGGCGAGGATGTCGCCAAGCGTAGGCTCACCTTTACGGTATTCAGCAAACGTGCCATGCGGCGGACCAGCGTCGCCAGTCTCGGCCAGGCCGAGAGACATGGGGCCGGCCGCCATCTTAGAAGCCCGGCGGGGCCGCGGCAATCTCCGACCCCCGTCCGGCCACCAGCGGAGCAAACAGGATACAGCCGACCACCAGCAGAGGCACCACCAGAGCAGGAAGGGGGGCCACCAGAAGAAGGAGGGCCGCCGGCTCCCCCACGCCACCGGCTCCGTTCTCCGAGTCCGGGCGGAGGGACTCAAAATGGCCGGACAGGAGAACAAAGGGGAGACGAGCCACATACACGGTCAACCCCGTCCATGGAAGGCAGCGCCCCAACACCAGGCCGCAGGACCGCCGGACCAGGCCCGGAGAGCTGTAACCGGTCTAATTGCACATCGACCTCTCCGACCGAGCCCACACCACCACCAAGGGCCGGCCACAGCGCTCCGCCCCGCCCGGGCGCCGCCGAGGAGTTTCAGGCCCGCTCGCTCCGGAGGCCCCGAAGCGGACAAGGGTGCAGCTCAGGATCCGCGGCACCCAGGAACAAACGGATCAAACGGTAAGTGCCTGCGAAATGTCGTAGTTCCATAGTCTATCAAAGAATACTTCCCGGGGCAGGATAAAACACAGGATAGACGTTCCAGACAGGAAAGCGAACGGAGCCGAGCTAAAACGCGGCCATCGCGGACGCGAGCTTGGCTCCTCCCCCGGTAGATCCATTATTGATCTAAATATTAATAATACAATAAATTAGTGGCTGAAACTCACTTTCCATGTAAAATGCCAATTGAAAAGCTTAACGAGTCTTGCCTCTTTGTCCTTCGGTCCTGCTTGCATGTTGTTGCCTGCCTGCCTGCCTTTGCTGCATTGCGTGCAACGACATTCACAGCTGAATGCTATGCCTTCTGCAATAATATATGCACGACTGTTAGTGGTCGCCGTTTTCTGCTGTTTTTTTTAAAAATATTTTATCAGCTGGCTGTCTCAGCTATCCTCTCACTTTGTTCACATTCACTTTCTGACATTGTTTTGGTTTGTTTTTCCTACACACATAGACTGAAAACAAATCATATTCTAATGCATATGCATACTTTATTAGACACAATCTTGGGCGGCTGTGGCAGGCCCAGTGTAGGCAACACCCTCTACTACTCTACTGTGGGAAGGTAGCTGATCGAGACACAAGGGTCAAGGGGTTATTTCTAGCATGTGGTTTATTGCTATCTTCACCCAAAACCCACTTCAATTGCTTCTTGTAGTTGAAATGAAGACACAAGAGACACTGGCCATGAGAAGGGCAGAGCTGAATTAACATGAGTAGCGAATAATGCTAGGCGTCAGACATGTTATGGCGGTAAGAGTGATTTTCCCGCTGTTGCTCAAGATTCTGCAATTGTTAAGCAAATGAGCACACAGGGTGATACAGGGTCAAGCTTGTCATCTGTCCATCACAGGAGGACGCAAGACATGGTCGGGTTCTTGCAATCGAGCGTTGTGATGCAGGTGTAGGTAATGTTTTTTCAGTCCAAGGATATAATGCTTCATCCTTCTCTTACATCCTCAGCCGCAGGGTGGCCACAACACAGCTAAATGTTTTGTAAAATGCACGCTTTGCATTATGGATCAAAACAGAGGTCATTGTAGTTCACTGACAAGTGGGCAAAGCAGAAGAGGACGTGCCTTGTACTTATGACATAGACATTACTGTAACTGTAATAGAGGCAAGGGCATGATGCACAAAAACTTTTTTTTTGTAAAGGCGCCTGGCGAGACATCGTCCACATACATAAAAATAAATGAGAGATAATATTACAAAGAGAGCTACACGAGTGGGTAACGTCTGCATCGAGGAGAATGGAGATGGGATAATTTAACCTTTAACCTTTAGACCTTTTTCTAAGGAACATACAGCCTGATTCATGAAGCGAAATTGCGCCCGCAATGGCTGCGAAAATGCAATTGCGGGTGCAAAACACGGAATCGGCATTCAAGTACAAAATAGCGAAATCGCAAACACAGAATAGCGATTTAAATAGCGATTACGCTATAATAGTCGCAGACTCCGGGTAGTCGAGCATTAGCGATACGGAAATAGCGACCAACCACGGAATCTGCGAAATGAATAGCGAAACGCAATATTGTCTCAATCGGCATTCATGAAAAAAATACAATAGCGAAAAAGCGCTAATTCGCACGTTTGCGCGGCGCAATTTAAGGACAACTCAAAGCAGGTGGTAACCATAAAAGCCATGATTAAGTAAAATTTGAAAAACTGTTGGCCAATCACCAACAGGTCCAGGCCTGACCAATCACACATAAGGACATTCAGCAGCAGCATTAGGCGTTCCACAATGCCAGGGATGTACATGGTGGTGAGGCGGCGAAGGCTACAGCGAGCAGCACGGAGGAGACGCATGAGGCAGGAAAGGATTTACCGGCAGCGGGTCACCTTGCTGGGCCAAACCAGAGAACAGATTTATGCTAAATACAGGCTGAATGGGGAAATGATCACCTGGCTGATACAAGAACTCGACCCCATCATGCAGCACCCAACAAGGCGAAACAATTCTGTGCCCACACATGTGCAGGTATTGTGCAGCCTGCACCTCCTGGCCTCCGGCAGTTTCCAGGGCATAGTAGCCGCTGCTGGGGGGATATCCCAGCCCACCATGTCACGCTGCCTCCACACTTTTGTTGACGCCATGCTCAGCCAGCTCCACCGCCACATCACATTTCCCACGAGCCAACAGGAATTGGACCTGACAAAACTAAAATTTTACAATGTCGCCCATTTTCCCCATGTCCTCGGCTGCATAGACTGTACCCACGTCGCCATCTGCCCACCAGCTGCCACGGAGTATATGTACCGCAACAGGAAGTCCTACCACTCCCTCAACATACAGATGGTCTGCAATGCCAAGACCATCATCACTGACATTGTGGCCCAGTACCCAGGGAGTACCCATGACTCCTTTATCTTCAGGCACAGCGGACTCCACACACGACTGCTCAGGGGAGAGTTTGGAGAAGGACACCTACTTGGTAAGTACACTTTGTCGACAATGTCACATTGCTATGAAGTAACTGCGCTGCACAGGCAATCAACATCTGCTCCTCTCATTCAGGTGACAGTGGCTACGCCCTACGGGAATACCTCCTGACCCCTTACCTCAACCCTGCCACACCTCAGCAACGGCGCTACAATGTTGCGCACATCCGGACAAGGAACTGTATAGAAAGGACATTTGGCCTGCTCAAGAGCAGGTTCCGTATTCTGCACAAGACAGGTGGGGCGATGTATTACAGTCCTGCAGCGTGCTGCCGCATTGTGGCTGTCTGTGCAATGCTTCATAACATTGCAACCAAGCGCCGGATACCTGTTGACATCTCAGGCAGTGAATCTGAGGGGGACGACCGGCCACCAGCACATGCGCACCATGCACGCGGGGAGAACCCAGCTGAAGGCCACAGACGTCGCAACCACATCACAGCGAACAATTTCTAGCCCACCCTCTTCCCCCAACCCACATATCACAATTGCATGCAAAATGTAATGATTACACAAGGCTAATGTGTGCAGCAAAATAAATGTATTTGTTTCTTTCACAAGAAAAAGGTTATGGTTTCAACTATTTACAAATTACAGTATTCCTGCATACTGCAGTGTGAAGAAGGTTCTTGGCAGGCTTAGCGTCAGCCTGTGGCAGTGTCCCTCAGACAGTGTCAAAGGCGCCTCCGGCGCGTAATGCCCAGGCGCCTGTGAGGCTCATCCTCATCCTGGGCAGCTGTACCAGGCGTTGCCCTGGTGCTGCGCCTAGGTGGCGGGACCTGCGTGGCAGATTGGCTGCTCACGCTGGAGGCACCCTCACTGGCATCGTCTCCCCCTACAGTGGCCGGTAGCACAGGTGTGTGAAGTGCCGTCACGGCGGTGGTTAGGTGCTCCAGGACCCGGGTTATGTCCTCGCAGCACTGGACCAGTTGGTGCTGCTGGGTGAGAGAGCGCCGCGACAACTGGGTGGTGGCATTTGCTGCCACATAATTCGACCTACTGTAGGACGACAGCCGGCTCATTAGCTGGTGGTGGCGCCTGCTTGCTACACTGCGGTGCTTGATGAGCGCAGCAGTGTTGTCCTCCATGGCTGCAGTCATGCGGCACATGGCCGCCGTCATGCGGTCCATCCTGTCTCCAACTCCCGCCACATTGCGGCCAATTTTGTGCAGCTGGAGCTGGATGGCTCCTTGCTGCTGCGACTGGCGCTGGTGGATTATGAGCATGCGCCGCTCGACGCTCATACAGGCATGGAGATGCCCATTGCCCCTCCTGCTGATCGGCCGCTGTGTTGCCGCTGTCGCAGGCCCAGATCTCGTTGCACGAGCTGCAGGTGGTGTCGCAGCAGGTGTTGCTGGTGCGGCAGGAACTGGAGGCACATTGGTGGGGTGCCTGGCTGTGGCTGCCGGTGGGCCGGCAGATGCAGGAGCAGGTACGGTGGGGGGCCTGGCCTTGGCTGCGGGTGGTGCGGCAGATCCAGATGCAGCTACGGTGGGGGGCCTGGCCTTGGCTGCGGGTGGTGCGGCAGATCCAGATGCAGCTACGGTGGGGTGCCTGGCCTTGGCTGCCGGTAGGATGCTAGTTGCAGGGGCCACAACGGTGGGGGGCCTGGCTGCTGGTGTTGGTGCAGCGGCAGATGCAGGAGCAGGTATGGTGGGGGGCCTGGCTGCTGGTGTTGGTGCAGCGGCAGGGGCTGGTGCCGGGGTTTCGGATTGTGAGTCCTCCTCCTGGGCCTCCTCATCAATCTGCAGCCTCTCGCTGTCACTGCTATCTGCGCCACCTGTGAGTGTAAGTGGATACTCATTAGTTGCATGTGACTGTCAGACGTGCAGATGTTGCATGCATGCTGGGTGACATTCCCTGGATGGCTGTGGATTTGCGTACTTTGGAACCTTTCTGGCTGCATTGTGGTACTACTACATTGTGGACATACTACATCTCCCACAATGCTTCAGGGCATTTCCTGATGCACAACATAGGCATGACTAAGGGCCAATGAGTGAGCCTATTTGGTCAGGGACGGTCATAGGGGACAGGGTCGCAGTCGCATGCCACTTACCTTGGGTGTCTTGGGTGGGGCGGGAGGAGTCCAGAGGGGTCACGCCAACGCACGCCTCCCTCTCCAAGGTGTTCTCAACCTGGTCCTCCAGGGGTGTGTTGGGTGGGACTGTCGGTCCGCCACCTCAAGTGCCCGATGCCTCACCAAGGCGCTCCGCCACCCTCTCCTTGGCACGACCTCGGAGGTCATACCAGCGCTTCTTTAGCTCCTCCAATGACCTATCGGCCACACCCACCGAGTTTACGCTGGAGGCTATCCCCAGCCAGATCCTCCGCTTGTCCTGCTCTGGGACCTTCCTGGAGTTGAGGCCGAACAGCCTGTCATGGTTTGCCACCACCCCTTCAATTAGGTTCTCGAGCTCCTGCTCTGAGAACTTGAGCTTGCGCTTTCGTCCTGCGCTGTTGCTGGGGCTAGGGAGAGGTTCCTCAGACATGGCGGTCGCTATTTCAGGCGTTTCTGGAGTTGCTATCGCTGGTTAGGCGTCTGATTTCCGACGTGCTCACTCGTAGGATAGCGTCACTGTAGTGTTTGGGGGTGGGAACTGCCTGCTTCCTGGATGTGATGTCATCACGGTGCTCGGAATGCGTCTTCCCGTTTTCCCGATCGCGCGAGAAAGCGAGTCGCAATCCCGATCGCACGGGATTGCGAGTCGTAATCCCGATCGCACGGGATTGCGAGTCGCAATCCCGATCGCAGGTAGCCGGGAATAGCGATTTTTCTGAGTTTTTAGTTGGTCGCTAACGGCTTTAGCGCCCGCGTGCGAGTCGCTATTTTTCCCCCGAAAAGTACATGAATGCCGTTTTGCGTTTCCTCTATAGCGAGTCGCTATGAATCGCTATTAGGGACACGCAAAACGGCCCGTACATGAATCAGGCTGATAGCCACTACCGTCCACGAGCCCACAGATGCAAGGAACTAATTTCCCTGTTTTGACGAGCCTAAAAATTTAACGGGCAGTTTTGTAAAAATCGCAGCCTTATTACAAAACTGCCGATTTCATGATTTTTTTGCAAATCGCGAAATCCTGGAGGGTCTGATCATACACCTCACTTTAAAAGGAATGGGATCTATTTTACAGTCAGAGCTGAGATGCACACTTTGTTACATATTCTGTATAGGAAAGGAAATATATGCAAATAACATCTGTGTACACATATAAGCTTGACTTTCATGTTTGTCTAACTGATTGTCCTTTGTTACAAAGTAAAAATAATGCATGCATTTATAAACCTGCCATCATATTAGCCATGCAATCAAGCACGACATAAGGACTGCACAGATGGCTTTGAGAAGCTGTGCACTATTATACTGCTAGAGCTTTTATTTGTATCTCATCAAGTTAATGTCAGTGATGACAAATCCCATCAAGTTCACTTCTTTGAGGTACATTAGAGAAAGTGAGTCATGCGACAAAAGTGAAGTTATCCATACATGGATCTCAAAGGTTTGTACTATGCGAACACTCTATTAAAACAACAAAAATATTCATACTATCACAAACTGAACATTTTTAAATAACTTTTTAAAGTAAGTTTACCTACTGTAACTTACAGTTACTGTTAAGATTGAAATTTAGCATGTTAAAAACAGTGCTTAATTTGTAAAAGAATGAGTGAAGATGCCCAAAGCTCTCCTCCAGCGGCGCTATTGAAAATCCGTGTGACGAATACCAAGGCTGTGCACTCTTGAATTCACCTCAGGCATCTTTAAACCACCACCAGACACTGCTGCCCCTTTATCTCACTTTTGTATGATCGCTGCTTTCTCCCTTCATGCCGTGTTTTCCGTCTTTGTCTTTCTATTCTTTCCCATTTGTGAGTTTTTACCTCTCTTTCTCACTGTCAATATCTGATGTGGTAAAATAAGTGGTGGCCCCCAAAAATGAGTGCCGGGAGGCCCCACTGGCACAAGTCAAGCACTGGTTTAAAAGTACAACCTGACATAACTTTAAAGCAAAAGCAGATCTAAAAGGTACATTTCCCTGGGTAAATCTGTTTCTCAAAGAGGAAATGCTGTTGTACTGTTCATACTAATTCAGTAAGACTGTGCGTTTGGGTAACATAAGTGTCAAAACTATGGGGGCTGAGTCCGCTCATGCCATCACAATATGTTGGCCTAAATTCCTGAGTACCTCACAGTGTACTATCTGGAACCCTAAACCTCACAGGGTACCGGGTGGTGTCTGCAACCTCGGCACATGACAACCCTATTTTCCCCAAGAAAATCCTGTAAACAGATCTGCCCTTTCATTGTTATCTGAAGCATGCCCAAAGGGAGACACAAGAAGTACACACATTGGCATTTCCAACATTCATTGAAGCAATTGAATTCTTTGTCAAATGTATGCGCTGCAATGATTAGTAGAAGGAATTGTAACCAGCATTACAAAAAAGGTGAAAAAGATCAATAATTCTACCATTATAATTATTGCATTAAATATATGAATACATATAATTGTACTCCTACCTTACACTACCTATGCTAAAGAACACAGGGTGAATGTGGTTCTGATCGGTACCTTGGAGTGGTCTAACTCCCCATTTACCAGTGTGCATGTTTCATCCGAAAGCCAGTCTGGTGTAGAAAAGGTCGCTGTCCCTCGCAGTATAGTGATGACATTCAGCTGTGCTATTATACAGTCAGAGTGAACACGACAACCCATGGAAATGCTCCTCTGCCGAACAAAGGCTTGAGGGAGTCTATATAATCAAACTGGATCCATTTGCACTGTGCCTGAGTTCAGATCCGGCTGTCATTGTTGATTCTACCAGTTCAGAGCTGTCTCCGAACATACAATAAAATGCAAAGGCATGTTTGTGCAGTGTACTTGGTCCTTGGTCCTTGGACAAAATGTGCAATGGCATAATAATGTGCATACGAAGAAATGTATTTGTAAGCACGGACACAAGCAACATTTTGCTAAAAGTCATAGCCTAAAAAGATGTCAACTTAAAACGTGAACTCGTAAAAATGGGAGCGTTTGTGCACGGGCCCTATTAACCTCACAGCAGTGCTTTGATCCTAATGTTAGAAATCATTAATGTCCAGCCACACTGCCACTAATGAGTCACCAGAGCAGACTTAGCTGTGTCTTCTATCACCATGTTTAACACCTTAACACAGACTTACAGAAAGAGGCTGCCCTGGCAGGTTCAGTGACGTGGAGATCAAGGGTGTCATCGTTTCTTCTTCCGCTATTCTGTCCCCTGGTTCATGGCTTACAAAACAGGGAGTCACCACCTCCTTCTCCCACATCTGCTGGCAGATCAGGTGAGCACCGATAATGGGGAAGGTGACCAAACACTCTGTTATTACCGGTCTGCCACTTTAGCCCCTACATGTGAGTTATTGAAGTGGCTTGGAGCCCATTGACCCCTACAACTTTCCACCTATTACAAGAGAGGAGGCCATAACCCTGCATGGGTTATGGCTTGTGACAGAACTGAGTTGGGCTGCCTGAATGTATTGTGCCATTAGCTCCAGTAAGAAATTGGCATGGCTTTTCCTGAAGGCCCAACCCTTATGTGGAGGCCCATCAAAAATATTTAATTGACCAAGAATTAAAATTGGTGTGTCTGCATATGCATCCGATTAAATGAGCCTTTGTGCTATGTCTACTAAGGCTCTCACATTCAGCCCAGTCATGATATGGGCAGGTATTGCTGAGTCTCCCCACATCTGATTCGGAAGCAGGCTGCAGACCATCCACCCCCGGGATCGCCCCCCACCCGGTGGGTCTTCACCACCAGAATATCCCATGGCCCAGATTACACACAAATACCATCAGAACTTGTTAGGTTAGGGGTTGTAACAACCCCAGCTGTATTTATTTACACACATCACATCATAAAAATTTGCATTTTGACAGTAATACGTGGAAACCCCCATAACACTACATACAGTATTATTCACATATTCTTGGATGGCTAACCTTAACAGAGACTCTAATACATAGCCATTCCTAACCATAAACGATACATTGTCCATGCATATCATGCATTGAGCCTACGCGTAAGTTCATGACTGGTTCAACTACCTTTGAGGTCCCCCGTAATGATATTGCACAGGAGGCCCATCTGCCCAGAAGGTTACCTACCTTGGGCATCCCTTATGCCCTCGAACACCACCCCCAAGGGGATGTGCTGCTACTTGGCACCCACGCACCCTTGTGGGAATTGGCCATTCACTCCTGTTAGAAACGTGCACTCCCCCACCCTCTAGCCACCTTGCCATAAGCACCCCCCAGAGGGCCCTGAGAGACTGCTATCCCCCACCTATCCCCATTAACAAAGGGGATGCCTTCTAAGGACCGTAAATGCCCCAGCAATCATGACCTTACTGCAGACCAAGCATATTTTCATAAAATACGACAAATGCTGATCACTGCAAGAAAAGAGGTTAGTCATGAATAAAAGTGCAACAAACAGTTTAACATGTCTCCAGAACTTGACATCTGAAAAGAATAAGAAAACACCCAGTGGTACTGCAACAGGAACGAAACATTCACCCACAATAATCTGCTGCCTCAGGGGATGGCAGGCGGGACAAAAAAGGCAGTTCAATTTGATGCCCTGATGGGGCAGCCAGAAGCATTTCGGAGTGCCTCACCACTCTGCCGCCCCTTTTAAAAGGGCGTTTTCTGGAGCAGACTGATTCTCCCCGGCCCAGAAGTGTTAAATTCACTTCTGGGTCCCAATGCCTATGCGCATTCTAGGCTGGTGCCGGTGGCGTCACCGCCGACGTCACCCGCCCCTCCCTTCTGGTGGGGGCCGGCATCCCGCCATAGGTGCTGTGCTCCCGAAGCCAGGGGGGCACTGTAGCATATGGGTAGATATTGGTGATTCCCCATCCCTACACCCTGATTTGGAAACAGACCGCAGACCATCCACCCCCATGATCCTCCCCCTGCCCTGAGCATCTTCACCACCAGCATCCCCCTTGACACAGATTACACTCAAATGCTGTCAGTAGTTTTTGGGGTAGAGGTTGTAACAACCCTGGCCATATTTATTTACACACAACACACCATAAATATGAGCATTTTTATATTAATATGCAGAAACCCCCATAACACTCCATACAGTAGTATTTACATATTCCTGGATGGCTAACCTTAACAGAGACTATAATACATAACCTTTCCTAACCATAAACTATACATTGTCCATGCATATCCTGCATTAAGCCTACGTGTAAGACCATGACTGGTCCAACTACCTGTGAGCTCCCCCTGGTGGGATCTTGCACCTGGGGCCCATCTGCCCAGAAGGTTACCTACCTTGGGCACCCCCTACACCCTCAAATACCACCCCCAAGGGGCTGTGCTGCTAGCTTGGCACCCACACACCCATGCGGGGATTGGCTGTAAAGGCCTGTGGAAGTGTCCACTCCTCCACCCCACACCCTCTAGTTGCCTTGTCTTAAGCACCCCCTGGAGGGCCCTGAGAGACCGCTGTCCCCCACCTAGCCCCATTAACAAGGGCGATGCCTTTTAAGGGCTATAAATGTCCCAAACATCATGACCTTACCACCACATGCCAGCATAGTTCCTTACTATCTGCTCTCCCTCGAGAAGGTCATGCCCTGCCCTGCCCTGCCTAAGGGTCAACCATGCCAGCATATTTTCCAGAAATATCTCATTCCCTAATTTTTAAGGTGGTCACCATCCTGGACAAAAAACCTCTCTACCCATATGCACCGTGACGGATCGTCTGGAGTTTTGGGGACCTAAACACCTTGTCCACCTTTTTATTAATCCACTTTACGAATGATTCAGGGCAGAGACCGATGCCCCTCCTCGCCATTGCAACCTCTGGATGATGTGGGACCACCCTAGGACTGACTGCGGGCATCTCCTTGCTAACCATCCCATCTCAGTAATCAACGCCTCATATAAGACCCTCCTACCGAGATGTACAAGATTGTTGCCCCCTAGGCCCCAAAATGTACCACCATGGCACCATAATTCCATGATGTTCCTTAGATGTCCCAGACGTAGCCTCCCTTGCCTATGAAAGGAAATGGGCAGTTGTTATGTTGTGCTTTCACTTATTTCATGTGTATTGCTTTAAGGCTCGTGTTAGAGCGAGCCACTCTGTAGAATGCATTTGCTCCTGTAAGTTCGTATTCTATGTTGGGGCAGTTTAAGCCTTCCTGAGCTACTGTGCAGCTGTGCTTCCTGGCTCCACCTGTTTATCCTTTACTATAAATAAACCTTATGAAAGGAAACCTGCCTCCACCTCTACTTTACAATTGGCGACGATCGGGATCGACACCTTACAACCTACAATTTCGTGAGGATTATTTTATTTTTCCTTTTGTCCTTCTTTTCACTACCGTCTAACAAGAAGAAAAGAGAAGCGTTTAAAAGAGAATCGTTTCTACTATCCTCCGAGCCATCTACATTTCAACAGCTATCAAAGATTTCCGGGTTCGTATATTTTTTTTTATTACAACGAAGACTTACTGACTTTGAGGCTTCGGTTGGTCACGCTTGCCAGCATCTTTCAACCGTGAGCTGGATTCTAAGCACGATCTTCCGACGCGCGACCACAGAATGCCATACGTCAGTCACGCATTCCTTGTGTGATCGCGTGATGACACAATCGCGCTAGGTCACGTTACGTGACCCTGCGTGGCGGCCATTTTGGGTTGGTCGTGAAGTTTTCGGCGGTTCCTCAGTCACTGAGGCAGACTTTAAAAAAAAAAAAAAAAAAAAGAAAGACAAACGAACATAAACGAACCAGCGTTGACCCAGCCTCTGGCTCATACTATTGAGTGACGATTGTTTCTAGTAAGGAGGGTGAAGATAAACAGGTGAGACTGTCGGGGCGCTTGTTTTTTTTTTATTACAAATTGTATTATTTGAGAATGAGGTGCTATTGAAGAAGCCCTTTTACGTACTCTCTATATATATGGATTCTGGGGATAAATCCCAAAGTGAAAGCGTTTCTGAAGAATTAATGGCTCAACAAAGTTTTGTTATTAGTCCCCCACAACCTTTTTGGGCTACTGGTTCACAACCAGACATGAAGTGGGTGGAATGGAAAGAATATTTTAATAATTACATTTGTGCAATTGATGAGAATGCTAAAATGAAACCGGAGCAAAAGAAAAGAATACTTCTACATTCTCTTGGTCCTAAAGGATTAAAAACATATTCACGTATGCAGAAGTTAGCTGATGCTGATTCAAGTGAATTTGACAATGCCATTGCTGATATGGACAGATATTTCGCACCTAAAGTGTGTATAGGTGTAGTGAGACACAAATTCTTCCAAAGAAAACAGAAAAAGGATGAATTGGTTGATGAATGGGTTGATGACCTTAAAAAACTTGCTATTGACTGTAAGTTTGGAGACTTACATGACGAACTTATTCGAGATCAGCTGGTTATGCACAATGACAATTCTCCGATTCAAGACCGCCTTTGGGTAAATGGCGATGCACCTCTTGACGATGTACTTGCGATAATGAGGAAATCGGAAATGTCGGGGAGATGTGCCACAGTAATTAAAGATACCGTTAAAGATTCAGACAAGGCGTCATCTGCTGTCTTCAAAATCCAAGGAACACCAAAATATCAGAATAAGCAAGTTCAAAATAAAAACCTTGGTCAACCTTTCAAAAATCAAGGAATGGATAACAAGATGGAAGATAGAAGGTGTTACCGTTGTGGCAGCAAAGAACATATGGCTTACTACAAGTCATGCCCTGCCCTACGGAAAAAGTGTAGTGTTTGTGGTCTTATAGGCCATTTTAGCAAAATGTGCCGCAGGCGTACTAATGTCAAATGTATTTGGAATGAGGATGTGTGTGTTAATGAAAGTAGTGAAGATGAGGATGGTTGTGTAAAGAATGTGAGAGGAAATTACATGTTGAACATTACTGAGGAAGGCAATTACATGTTGAACATTACTGATGAAGCTATGGAGGGCAAACCTATCTGTGAAGTCTCTTTAGGTGGTGTTAAAGTTAAGGTATATGCAGATTCGGGATCTCCATATACGATTGTCAACGAAGAGATATGGAAAAAAAATTCACACAGAAAATAGGTGATAAGTTAAATGCCTCAGATGTTAGTCCGGTGAATTATACAGGTGGAAGAATTGACCTTTTGGGTTTCAGATGGCTCACCTTCATTTTTAAAGGTAGGGTGACCAGGGGCAAGTTATACATAGCCAAAAAAGGACCTTCTGTTCTGGGGTGGTATGACCAGAAGAATCTTCATATCATCTTAGACCCTAATAGCAAGGATAAGGTGCTAGTGGTAGATGAGTGTAGCAAATTGGAAGATATATTGAAGAGCAAATTCGCCAGTGTGGTAAGCGGACAGTTAGGCAAGCTTAAGGGTTTTGAGCATAGAATCATGCTCAAAGGAAATGCACAACCCAAAGTGCATAAGGTTAGGCCTATTCCCTTGTTGATAAGAGACGAAGTCAAAAAAGAAATTCAGGGCCTATTAGCTAAGGGTGTTATCGAAGAGGTAGACTCTTCGGAGTGGATTAGTCCAATCATTCATCATAACACCTTTCATTATTAATTAATTAGTTCATGACTCACTATCTCTGTAAATTACTAGGCATGGCATAATTTTCCTTTATCCAGCACAAGCGCGGTGATACCCCTTCGGGGATTTATTCAGGCGCTATAAAAGCACATAAATAAATAAATAAATAAATAGTCGTAGCGAGGAAACCCAACGGTAAAATCCGTTTGTGTATTGATTTACGCCATCTTAATCAAAATATTGTGATTGAACGTTTCCCCTTGCCCAAAATTAACGAGATGGTTTCCTCCTTAAGGGGAGCGACTTGGTTTTCCACAGTAGACCTTTCCGCTGCCCACCACCAGTTCGTCTTAGAACCTGACTCTAGGCATCTAACAGCCTTCATCACACCATTTGGCTGTTTTCAATTTATAAGGATGCCATTCGGCCTTGCATCTGCCGCTGCAGTGTTTCAACGCTTAATGCACAAATTATTTGGCGATATGGATGGCATTTGTTTTTTTCAGGATGATGTTCTAATTGCTGGCACTGACAAAGAAGATCATGACACGAAGCTGTGGAAAGTTTTTAACACACTTAGGGCCCGATGTAGGTAGCCCTTTACCGATCGGAATCGGCCGAAAATACCGATTTTCGGCCGTTTCCGATCGGTAAAGGGCTATGGAGATGTAGGGGCACATTTTCGGTAATTTTACCGATTCGTTATCATTACCGAATCGGTAAATTTACCGAGTCGGTAATATTTACCGAATCGGTAATGATAACGATTCGGTAAAATTACCGAAAATGCAATGTAGGTAGCCTATGTTCCGGCTGCACATGGCTTACAGAATCGGTATTTTACCATGGAATACAAATCCATGGTAAAAAACCGATTCCTGTGTACATGCACATCTGTGCATGTACACATGTGCCATGTGACAGACAGACGTGCCCTTAGGGCATGTCTGTGTGCCACATTGCACACATGGCCGTTTTGGGGGTGCTAGAGGGTGTCAAAGTGACACCCCCTGCACCCTTGTGAATTCCTTAAATACCGATTGGGTAAATACCGAATCGGTAATGCCTAATCATTCCTATGGGCTTCAAAGCCCATAGGAAAGAATGGGCATTACCGATTCGGTATTTACCCAATCGGTAATTAATGAATTGTTAAGGATTCGGTAACGAATCCAGATGTTGGGACCTACATCCCATTTACCGATTTTAAAATACCGAATCGGTAAGATTCGGTATTTCAAAATCGGTAAATGGGATTTACCTACATCGGGCCTTTAGTTCTGCTGGTTTGACTGTTGAATTGTCTAAATGCAAATTTGGCGAAAGAAGTGTTTCATATCTTGGCCATATAATTAGTGAGGAGGGTGTCAGACCAAAAGCTTCACTAATAGAGAGTATTGTTACCTCACCTGCACCTGATTCTAAGGAAGGAATCAAATCCTTTTTGGGAATGGCTGAGTATTGTGCCAAGTTCATCAAGGACTTTGCTTCAAAGGTATATAACATTAGGTCCTTACTGAAGAAAAATGTGAAATTTGAATGGTCTAAAGAATGTGAGAAAGAGTTTTCTGAAATCAAGTGGGAGTTGCAGAAAGTGAGTGCTTTGTCTAGTTTCGACCCTAATTTGGATTGTTTTCTGACAACTGATGCAAGCGACAAATGTTTGGGCGCAGTCTTGTCACAAGTGGATGAAAAGGGTAAAGACAGAATCATCTTATTTGCATCCAGGGCTTTGTCACCAGCTGAAAGCAGATACCCTATTATAGAAAGGGAAGCTTTGGCTTGCGCTTGGGCCTTAGAACACTTTCGTGCATTTGTTTGGGGGAAAATGGTTCACATCAGGACTGATCACAAACCGTTGGTCCACATTTTATCCACTGATGGCACTGCTACTGCTTCTGCTAGGTTGGCAAGGATCTCTATGCGCATGAAAGAATATATTTACAATATCACATATGTACCGGGAAAAGACAATGTTGTTGCTGATTGTCTGTCAAGACTTCCTTCCCCTCTGGAAGAATGTGTTGATGATCCTTGGGGAAACATTAGTGTGGCGTTTATACACGATTCTGGGTTCCCGGCCATTACCAGGGAGGATTGGTTAAGAGAACATAATGCAGATAAGGAATTAGTAGAAGTCTCAAAATTTATTTGTCACGGTTGGCCAAAAGAAAGATTTTTATCTGGCACTGTGAAGCTGTTTTGGGAGGTACGATCTGAATTATCATTTGAGAAGGAAGTTTTATTGAGAGGGGACAGGATTGTTCCACCTTTTGGTTTGAGAAGAAAGATCCTACAATTATGTCATGAGGGGCATTTTGGTATAGTAAGGACTAAGTTATCTGTTAAAAGTTTGTTTTGGTGGCCAAAAGTTGACAGTGAAGTAGAGACTTTTGTCAGAGGTTGCCCTGTTTGTAGTTCCGCAGACAAATCCTTGAGGACTTTGAGACCAGCTATGAGTGATGGACTCATTCCTAGCATGCCTTGGGAAACTATCGCTGTTGACATATTTGGTCCTGTAGGTGACCCGAAAGAATATGGTTTGGTTGCTATTGATCTGTTTACCAAGTGGCCTGTAGTTAAATTTGTGGACAGAGTGGATACTCAGGCTGTGTTGAAGTTTTTAGATAACATCTTTATAGTTGAAGGTTTACCCGTTAATATCTTAACGGACAATGGTGTACAATTTCTGTCCAAAGTTGCGAAAGATTATTTTGTGAAGTGTGGTATTACACACAAAACGACCTCGTTGTACAATCCTAGCGGGAATGGAACTGTTGAACGCTTCAACAGGGTGATTAAAGGCATTTTGCAAGCTGCAAATTACAAAGGGTTGGATTGGAAAGTGGAAATACAAAAGGCTGTGTGGTCTTACAAAGTGACTTTGAATAATTGCACAGGAGTTTCCCCTTTTGTGATGATGAGAGGTAGGCTACCCAGGTGTAAGGTTAACCCTAGCTGGTTATTCAAAGACAATGTCCAACAGTGGTCACCTGTTGAGGTCAAGAAAAATTTGGAATTGGTGCATGACAGGAGTAAGGCTTACTATGATCAGCGCCATAGTGTGAAAGATGTCATTGTAAAAACTGGAGATTGGGTTAGGATTTAGAAGCCTTACAAGGTTTTGAAAGGTGAGAATAAATTTGATTCGCCTAAACAGGTTCTTGAAGTTCTTAGGAATTCAGTCAGGTTAAGTGATGGGAAAGTTTGGAACCTGAAAGATGTAGCTTTGGATATTGGTCAGAATCATGATGAGGGCAAAATCGTGAAGGGCAAACTTACTGATTTTGATTGGGTTGAAGATTACTTTCATGGCAGCGAGCTGCAGTCCCAACTTGCGCCTAGTGTTTCTCTTCCTCAATTAAGGGAGGGGGATGTGGTAACTGGTTCTCCTGTTTCTCCTGACTGTCAAATCAATGAATCCTTGCATAAACCTTGTCATGCTGAACATGAACCCAGCTCTGTCGACACCAGTCACAAGTGTGATAAAAGTGTTAGTAGTGATACAGTTTCAACACCCACATTACCTGCTGTTAAAGTTTCCAATAGGACGCGAGTGTTGCCTTATTGGTTAAAGGATTACGTTAAGTAGTTTATTAATTTTCATTTTGTTTTTCTTTTCCTTTTCTTTATTTTCCTTTTCACTTCCCTTGGAGTTCCTTTTGTTTATTATTGTGAGGGGGGGGGATGTGTTATGTTGTGCTTTCACTTATTTCATGTGTATTGCTTTAAGGCTCGTGTTAGAGCGAGCCACTCTGTAGAATGCATTTGCTCCTGTAAGTTCGTATTCTATGTTGGGGCAGTTTAAGCCTTCCTGAGCTACTGTGCAGCTGTGCTTCCTGGCTCCACCTGTTTATCCTTTACTATAAATAAACCTTATGAAAGGAAACCTGCCTCCACCTCTACTTTACAGCAGTTCAATTCTAAGCCCCGATGGGGCATCCTGCAGCGGGTTGGCGTCAAAGCGGCGTGCGATGAAAGGGACAGCTTCGCCACTCCACCACCCCTTCTAAAGGGGCATGGTCCGGAGCAGCCTGGCTCTCTCTGACCCGGCAGTGCTTAACACACTTCCGGGTCCCAGCGCCTGGCTGACCAATGCCCACGCGCGTTGTAGGCTGGTGCCGGCGGCGTCACTTGACGCCGTCGCCAGTCCCTCCCCTCTGGTTGGGGACCGGCATCTCGTCATAGGTGCGAGGCTATAAAGGACTGGGATGGGGTGCCTTGGCATTTTGTACTTAACTTTTTTGTTAACACATTTCTCATAAAATCATGTGCATTGGGCAACTGTTGTTCTCACACATCTAAACAGCTAAAATGCTAATTTGCTCTTCCACTATATTTTTGAAATATGCTGTCTTGTTAGTTTTAGATATACAGCTAAAAGCTGACTGCAGTGCCTGGCCTATCAAACAGCCGATTCACATGCATTAAAGACCGATTTAGGGGAACAAATACATAATTTACGAGTACAGAACCTCATTCCATATTCAGAGAATCAGCACTGGTGGAAGAGTATTCCCCGTAATGGAATTTTCAAATATGATAATTCTGCCAGTATGGTGGAAATACTGCATTTACAAATTTATAGTTAAATACAAGTTTGTGAGCCCTGAAAATGTAGACATAAACTTTAAGTGTGTTAAAATTCACAGGACTCTCACAGGTAATTTCCCAACCTGAATATGCAGGCAAATTTAAGGGAACATTCTCCCTTGGTGAAAGAAATAAAAAGTTATATGTGGAGCACAGTGTACTGGAAATTCTGTATTTGTAAAATATTTGCATGCAATTCCTAGTGTACTTAGTGTATCACAAATTGTGTGGAAAATGTTTTTCCTCCCCAATCCTCCTTGTAACTCAGCATAATGGATGTTTACTATCACGCATCATAAAAGAAGGCCACACAGGTAACTGATTTGGAAAACTATCACAAGTTTATTAGTCGTAGTCCGCTCAGCCTATGCCACTACCAAGGTATGTGTCGCCATTATGATTTACGCTGCAGTCGTGGGCCTTGTCCGCAGCAGATATTCAGCCGCTGATGCCCAGGCAATGAGGTGTGGGATGGGACAGGATTACTTCACCTGCGGGGATTGTGGCATCGGAGCTTGGAACTATGTTCCAAGGAAGAGTTCACCTAACAAGTCTGGGTAAAGTAAGTGAGGAATGTTAAATACTTCTGTTTGTAAGATGCCTCCAGATGAGTCTTACCTGTCCCCGTTGTGGGATGGTACTGTTGAAACTTGCAATGTTAGATACCTGTTTCCTGCTTCTCAGTCAGTATGAATGTGATGTGTGTGTGGAATGTTGGAATGTTGGAATGCCTGATGAGGTAGTGGAATGCTGGAGTGCCTGGTGGAGTGCAGAGAGAGACCATTGGAGTGGGTGGCCTGAGCAGCAAGGATTCTGCTCCTGGTGGGGCTCAACTTCATATCTTCTACCTACCATCTAAACCTAACCTGTAACTAAGCTTAATAAACGTCTTACCTACAATCTACTACATGGCTACAATGGACTTGCATCAGGAACCTGCTGACATTTATGATATGGTGTGGTTGTGCTCTTTAGTTCAAAAGTTTTGTTCTTCAGTGTTTGCTTGGTGTCTCTGAGGGCTCTGAAGGGACAAGGGCTGAACAATGATTTTTGACACAGCCCTCCTGGTCGCCAAATGTGATATTGCCGCACAATGGGCATCTTCTAGACCACCTATTCTTTCGTTATTGTGCTGGTCAGTAGATTGGTGCGTGCATCAGGAGAAGCCAGTCTACAAGGCATGGGGTGCCCCCATAAACATGGGCGGGTCTGGGGGAAGTGTTTGGGCCAATTCGCCTGAGATCATGCCTGCTTGTGGGATGAGGATGCTGATTGGTGTATGTCTCTTGTGTTCTCTGACTGTCGTTGCTTAGAACAAACACTGTATCCTTTTCTATGACAAGCTACTAATGTGTCAATTTGATGTCAATTTTCATCTTTTCTGGTTAAAAAAAAACAATAAAATCTATACTACTATTATAAAGAGAGAACACACACCTTTGAGCCAGGTAAACTCGGGAACCACAGCGCCAATCCACACACCCGATACAGTGTAGAAATTGTCAGGGTGTGCAGTTGGACATAGGCTATAAAAAAATGTAAAAAACGTACAGTTAAAAATATAACTTTTAAAAAAAAGTAGTGGCCTGAAAGTAGCGTCGGCCGCGACGCTGCTCTGGCCGCGACGTAGCGCTGGCCTCGACGTGCGTGATGACGAGGAGGAGCGGCGGTCATGGAGCGGCGGTGAAGTGAGGAGCGCGGGCGCGTCATGGCGAAGAGGCGCGGCGGTGAAGTGAAGATCGCGGGAAGGAGCGGCAGCTCAGGTAAATTAAAGGCTCATTGAAATCAGGGCGGGAGGGAGTCGGGGCGGGAGGGGGCGGGAGAGGGTGTGCACAGAGGGACAGGCAGGAGGAGTGGGGGCGGGAGGGAGTCGGGGCGGGAGGGAGTCGGGGCGGGAGGGGGTCGGGGCGGGAGCGGGTGTACTGCCCCCAGCCCCTTTCTGCCCCAGGCAACGCTGGGGCGGGCTGCTAGTGTGTTTATAAAAAAAAAGATTCCATCAGACACGCTTGCCACCTATGCTGTACCAGTGCAGAGGGATTATTAAATCTTTGCAATATCATCAAGTGAAAAGGAAACTCTTGGCACCTTTAACGTATGTAGATTGAAACAGCAGCACTGGCAAGATGTGAGCAAAAATGGGCAGGGTCCTGCATCCATTAAATCAGCTCCAGATGGTAGGTTGTATTGACAGTGTCATTGTTGCAATTGGAAGGGTGAACTCTAAGGGGCTTATCATCAAGGGACGGTGATAAATAACGCAAAGAACGCTTAGCGCTTTTTTATTTATCGCCGTCTAGCTCTGGAATTTATCGCCCTGGTAGCGCGTTATTAACAACGCGTTTCTCCAGGGCGATAAGAATTCCAGCAATAGCGGGGAAATCGCCGGTTTGCTGGGAACATCACTGGTTTTCCAGCACTGTTCCCTGCAAAACGGCGATAACCTTGCTGATACGACCCTGTGGTCTTATCAGCATAATCCACCCCCAATGTCAGGGATAGGTATTTTAGCAGACGTTAGTTTTTGGCGAAATCAGCGGTTTTCCCCCAAAACTAACGTCTGCTTAAATGCTGGGGCAGCCTTGTAAATATTGCAATGTGCACATCAGCAATAGTTGCAAGGCTGTACTGCACAGTGACGCCCACTTTGCATCTCATTAGAGATGCAAAGGGAGGCGTCGGGTAAAAGGGTGCTAACATGCGCTAATGCATGTTAGCACCCACTTGTAAATAGGGCGAAAAGATTATCTCCACTTTTTTGGCTTTTAAAGCCAAAAAAGCAGAGATAATGCCCTTGTTGATGTGCCTCAAAGGGCGTTTTTTTTGGCCTGACGTTCTAGACCTGTATTGTTTTGAGCAAGATGAGAAGATGCTAATAAGGAAGGCCAACACATCATTTTGGTAATAATTTCTCCTCTCTACAATTTTGTATCTTTTGATGCCGTATTAGGCAGAAGTAAATTATTTCAAAAAGAAATAAATGCCTTGCAGACTCACCTGCTGTGCTGTATCAATTTCAAAGAGACATGGCAGGCCCTGGCTAACCCCTAGAACCCTAAGGACTAGGAATCAAACAAAACAATAGTTCAGATTGGGACTAATAGAAATTAAACTGTCACAGAACTCTGTACTGTGCCAACGAGCGAGGAGGTCTGGGAGTAGCCCGACTTACACATTTATTTAAAGCGAGACAACTTTTTTTTTTAAAACGGCAATATACTGTATTGAAATACAGAGGGTTCAGGTAGCACAGTGAGGAAGTGACTTTGATGCTCAGTTATTTACAGTGTAAACAATCATGTGCAAAGAAGATTTGCATATATCTAGACAAGCCCACCTTTCCTAAGTCAAACTGTTTCAAATATTTATATAGACAAGGCACAGGTCGGTTTGACCGTAATAGTCAACATTTGGGCGAGGTCTTCATCAGGTCAGGCTAGTCAGCAGTCTTCCCCACTGCTCTGGATAATGTTAGGGAAAGGGGGGTAGGCGTATCACTTAATAACGCCAGAAACTATTTTCAAATTGCAAACACTCTAACATAGCCCAAGTGATGGACCCCAACTAAAGTGGAGTACCTGAAAAGACATCCTGAAAAACACCCATATGATAAGCAGATTCAATAAAGCATAAGTGGGCAACAGTCAAAGATGGCTCCAGTGAGTTTAGATAGGTGACTTACACCAGTTATTAAAACAGTCCAGGAAGTTTATACAACAATGCGAAAGTTGACACATGCTCAACTTTTTAAGTGGATATAGCGGACACAGGTAAACCTTTCAAAGTTCTCATTTAACCCGTTCTGCACTGTGTCAAAGATGTACATCCAAAGATGTTCTTTGAGTAACATTAAATTCGCAAAATCCGCTCTTCTGTTGGTAGGGTTACCTGTACTGTGACTGTCCATTTAAGAACCATCACCAGGTGCTGTTTTTCAGTAAACGTTTGAGCCAGAGGGCATTTCTATGCAGCATTTTATCCTGCTCTTGGGCTGACAAATCCGTTGCTTCCCCTTTTGTATTGTGTGTCCCACGTACAATAAAGTGCGTGAGCATTTAATGGCATAGATCACGTTACTACTGTTACAGTTGGTGACTGACTGCAGTTTACGCATATTATTACCATGTTTGAAAACGTTGGTATTGTTTGTTTGTGTACAGCCTGGACAGTTGCCACACCTACAGTGGCCAGTCAACTGGGGGAGTCTCCCATTTTCACTGATGTTAGTGACCCTATGCTTCGAGGTTAGATGTGAGTGCACAAAATCCTGTAAGTTCTTACTTCTTCTAAAGGCAAGAAGACGTTTTTCAAGTTTCATGCCTGTTCCAGTTTCTAAATGTAATCTTGACGTTATCACTCATAGGATTAAAAGTGGATTTAGAGGCTGGTTTGTTTGGCTTTAGGAGACAGTGTTAAAACTACGTCAGGGACAATCGATATTTGCCCGGCGGTATCGCCTCTTTAACCCACAAAATATTAATCAATGAAGAGGCAGGCGCTGGAGACGGGAAGGCAGGAAACAAGGTTTATTCTCTCCGGAGGAGAACACATCAGTTCAAACAGCAGGTATCGTTCTGAGGTGCTCTAACCGCATCTCTGAGGCCTGGCCTCTTATACACAGGTTTATTGCTTTATTACATACAACACATTCTTGGCAATGCTTTGATGTACGGAAGGATATCCTCAGAATCTCCCCTTCAGGCCCGTTCCCACACACATTTACAGTTGAAGTCCCCACCCCGGTCACAACAGGTGATGATTACCGCGCAGCTGGACATTCCGCCGATTCATGGAATGTGGGGGTTTGATCGGATCTCATAGGGTGGGGGCTTTGATCAACTCGGGGGGTCCTTTGATGAGGGAAGCTTTCTACTGTACGGGGAGGGGCAAGGAACAGTATCGGCAGAGCTAGGTGTCGGCCTGGGAACGAGGAAGACAAACGGGCACACAGGAAAAGGGGATTTGTATCAAAAGGGCCTGGGACCATGAAAGAAATGAAGGGAGGTGTCGCGCTGGGAGCAGGATGGGGTTCTGAAGCAGAGCTTGTGCTGAAGGGGGGGGTTTATGACCCAAGGCATGTGCGAGCGGGGGTTGTCAGTGTGCGGGCTTTTTTGAGGGTGAAGGGCTATGCTGGGGGCCAGTGGCATGCAAAAGGGTTGTTCTGATCGAGGCACCTAAAATGGCGGGTGCGCACGACAAAAAGTGTGGCATCAGGGGAAAAAGGCAAGATGGCGCAGATAATGTTTACCAAACCGTACTAATTTTCCACAGTCCTCCCTTTAACATATCCAAGACATCTTGCTGGCCTATTTCCTATTCATGTCTACTGTGGTGGTCATAAGAAAAAAGCAGTAGGAACCCAGGTGAAGGAGTCATAAACATTACATTTAAATCTTTCATCTTAGGAGGCGGGTCTATCGATAAAAACTCGTTTGCAGGAAAGTCATAGTGATGCAATATCGGACAAAAATGATTCTGTAGTGAGAGCATTGAGTACATTTCATAGCTACTTTTAGTCGTTCGGAATGTAAATTGATAGGTCATTACATATGTGAGTTCTGTTCATATTTGGTCGGAGCATAATCAATACAATGGTGGCTGGGAGAGAAATGAGACATAGTAGAAACGATAATTAAGGGTGTCAATGTTCGAAGTTAGTGAGTTCTCAGCATTCTTTGTCGTTTTCTGTTGGCACTGTGGAGCACCGGCGGTGGAGCTACGGGTCCAGCTCTATTCTAGGTCCCGCGTTGCAGGGCACGACCTTTTCCTCGCGTTTCTGGTCAAAAAGGTCCTTTTCGCCCTGTGTCCTTTGAGTTGATTGTCAAAAAAGTTCAGATGGAAGAAATGTGCGTGTGAGCAGTCTTTTAGGGTAGGTCGGAGAAAAAGGGGGATGGAGCAGGGCCAGATCGGGAACAGACTAGGAGGACGGAAAATTTCAGGTAGGCGGGCTCATGACCGAGTTCAGAGAGCGGAGACTTTTCGGCATACGTTGAACATCGAGCAGGGGCATCAGGTCAGCCCTTTCCTCTCATTTTGTCGGAAACAATGCCTCGTCCTGCAGCTCCTTACTGTCCCGGTCTCGCCTTGGCAAATGTCGCAGATGTTCCATAATCTGTAGTCAGGCCACGTGCTCCCACATCCGGTCCTTCTTTCCTCCGACAGTCGTACCCTTAAATGAATTTGAAAAGACAGTCTTTAGAGAATTGGCAGAGGAAGGTAATCATATAAGTCTATTTCTCTCCCAGCTCCAGGCAAATGGGAACGTCCGTTATATTGGGGTTCACAATTAACATATAAATGATTGATGATGGGCTTGCTGGATTTACTATAACTTTCCTTCACAACTATTTCTTTGGTGTTTGTTGGTCGTGGTACGAGATCTGGTACCTTTTATTGCATTACAGTTACGTCAGTTCTTCTGACGGAGACCCACCTTCTTAATACGAGCCTTACAAAGCTATACCGTTCTCCAGGGCTTTATATTTAGAAAGGGTGCTGTGTGCTATCACCATGGTCTGACAGGTATCTTGCTGAGGGACGAACATAGGCTAAACATTTTTCATTCTATCAATGCATCCTGCCTTTCAACTAAACATTTTCGCTTTCAACAGGGTTCATTGCAATGATTTCTTCACTTCGGTCTAATCTTTAACTTTGTAAACATCATTCTGGTTCCTACATAGCCTCTTACGGCCTGACTACTTAATTAGAAAAGACAGGGGTCTTATGGGAAACAACTAGGGACATAGAAAACTGTGGTAAGGGCGTAAATCGACCCATCTCTTACAACCGGGGGTGAGGGACAGTTTTATAACTCTCGTCTGGGGCAGCTGATACGAAACAGGGGGCGTTCCGGGAACAGGAGGATGTTTCGATCACCTTTACTGTTTGGGTATTGCGACAATTCGGGACGGGGAAGGTCGCGTTATCTGAGGCATCTTTTTATAACACAGGAGCCGCTGACATGTAGTTCCCTTATTTCGGGTCAGATTAGGGAACCTCAGTCGTCTTACCTGTCCTTTCCCTTATGGCCAAATCTCGGTTTCATCAATTTTTAGCAGAAAGGAGAGGTAGTGACACGGCGTCAGGGTGATTTTTATTTAGGATACATTTTGAGCAAATACTTGTGGTATTTGGAGCCAATTGGGTGGTGCACTAGGGGTGGCGGTTTGCCAATTTAGGTGCTAGTCGTTCGGAAGAGCGAGAGAGAGAGAGAGAGAGAGAGAGAGAGAGAGAGAGAGAGAGAGAGAGAGAGATGTGCAACAACAGGCTAAATAGTACACGTGCGACATGGGGAATGGCCGTGTATTAAGATAGGCTATTCAGCGCATTACACAACATAAGACATTACGGGTCTGTGTTAGAATTTTGAAAGCATGCAGTTTGGGATGGACGAGCATTAGGCCGGGTACAGGGGACATGCATCGAGTAAAAAGGGCACCATTGTGTCGCATTTCTTGCATTCTCGGTCCTTTAACCAGTTAAGTCAACGCGTCAGTCATACACAAACATCATCTCATAGTTTCAGACATACGTGACAGGTGTCCATTCACGCAACACGGATTAAGGGTGATCGCTTTCATCATGTCATACAATTTATTGGCTCTTTTGGTACAAGAGCAGTTTGTGGGTGTGTTTAGGTGCCACCAGGCAGTGTTAGTCCGCTTCGTGTATCAGACATGGCGAGGCTTCAGATCTTCACCATACCTCGGTCGTGATTCCGATGTGGCCTGCAGGGGGGGGGGGAAAGAGGGGAGGGGAGGGGGACAACATTCGAGCATATCAAAAGCACGGGTACGAAAGTCTTTTACTTACCTCATACTCGTCTTATCTCTTCGGCATAGAATCCCTGGGGTTGTGGTTTCTGGAGCCAAGGGGGGGGGGCAGTGTGTCCTTATAGGCTGTGAGTAGGAAAACGTTAGAGAATCAGAAGCACTTAGCGCGAGGTTTCTAGTTGGTAGGTGTATTTAGCTATCGGGGTCCTTAAATCTCTTTCAACGCTGTGATGTTCTAAGGTTTATCAGCTCTTCGGTCAACTCTGTTCCCTAGTACCTTTGAGTGTCGTATCTTTATAATATTCTATCATTTACATCGTTTCACTTTACCCATCCTTTATATTCCATCATTTACACCGTTTCGCTTTACCCATCCCCAGAAGTCGAGGTCTTTCTCCATGCGCGAGTCCCTGAGTCAGTCGCATATTTGACGGCAGAGTGTCGTGTCTTAGATTCGATCCTCCATCCGGGGCTGGGCAACCATCTTCTATTAACCTTAAAGAGAGAGCAGAGTAGGGTGCACAGAAAAAAACTCTCCCGCCGATCCCACATTTTAAATAAATCATGCAATACCCGTTCATAGTTTCGAAAACCTTTATTTGCACAATCGTTCAGCATGTTGATAGGACAGTGTGATCGGGGTTGGCCGGATACGGCAATGGCTAAAGTGCGTACAGTAGGGGGGGGCTATTTTGTAGGATTAAAAACATGTTAAAAAGGTTCATTCATTCATTTGCAGGGAACTAAAAACGTCTATCGAATAGTTGAGGGATCAAGGGGCATTCATTTCATAATTGGAAACACAGTTGGACTAGTTGTAATCAAATTCCTATAGGTACACCATGGGAGTGTGTCATAAGCGAGGTTACATGTCAGACATGATAATATCATAATGAATCGTACATTGAAAAACATTTTTCACGGGGTCCTTTTACATGTTCGTCGAGTGAATCCTCCCTCTTTTCCGTCAAGTGTACAAAGGATCATAACATATCTCGGAACATCGAGTCTTTTTAGCAAAAGAAAACACCACGAGGTGTTCATAAGTTCCTATTGTTACCGGCGCCATTTTGGGCGGGGCCGGGTTAGTCCGGAAGTAGTATCAAGGAAAAAATGTTTCCTACAACCGGCAGTTGGACCAGAGTCCTTTTCGGCAGTTCGAGAATTCATGCTAACAGAAGGAGTGGCTATGTCATGCTTATTTCGTTAGCGATCAAGGCAGTTGTCCCTCACCGGAAACCTGCAGGGGCCGAGGGCTCCTGGGACGTTTGTAGAATCTTCAAGGCTGTGGGGGTGCTGTCGGAGGTGGGGGCTCGTGGCCCGGTGGGCAAGCGCCCGAGTTACATTGCTGGTCAAAGTTACTCTAGCGGCCTAGACCCGCCTTCCAGCGGACCCAGACGCCATTTTGAGGCCCTGCAGCAGCCCCCCTCGTCGAGTCTGCAAGAGTGGAAGAGACCCTTTTGGGGACAAAAAGGAAATAGAACTCCGTGTTGTGGAAGCAGGACATTCGGCTAGGGTGCAGCTGTGGTGCCCCCCACCTGGGGGGGCGAGGGAGACTCGTTCGCGCCGTCTCCCTCTCCCGGTACACTCCATGCCGCTCTCTTTCATGGGCATGCACGATGGCCTCTCCACACCCCGTGCTCCACAAGTCCCATGCCCAGTGCTGCGGAAGTATGGCCACCTGCGGCGCATGTTCGGTGCTGCGCAAGTACTGGGGCGCCACCATGGTATGTTCGGTGCTACGCAGGTATTGGCACCACCGCCTGGCTGGAGGAGTTCGGCGCCGGGCCGGGGGCTGGGAAACCTCCTATCCGTGGAGGTGGGAGAGGCTCGTCCGCGTCGCCTCTCCCTCCCAGCCCGATCTGGACTAATTTTCGCGGAGGTATGTACAAGACATTCCTTCCCCCCCAGAGTTGTCGCAGCCATTATTCAAGTGGCGCCTGGCGTGCTGCTGCTGCCATTACGGAGGAGAAAAGAAAGAAGTGTCTCGTCCTTCTCTGGGTCGGGCTTCCGGTGGATGTCGGCCGGACGCCCCTGGCTCTGGCCCCATGAACGGGTTCCTTGGTTTATCGGCTGCAGCCGGATCCAGTTGGCCCCAGTCCCTGGCCATTGGTGGCCGGACCGGGAAGACATGTGGTGGGACTACCTGAAACTCCCACGCGCCACCGCGGCCGGACTGGGGGAGAGAGAGAGGGGGGTCGAGGACATAGACATTCCCCCCCCTACAACTCTCCGGTGTGGTCAAGGTGATCCCCTGGCTGGGTCCCGCTGGCCCTTGTCTCTCCTCCGGCTCCACCCTATGTTACGATTTCCTGGCCGACTGTTGGCAGCAGGACCCGCCTTACATGGGTTGCTGCCGGCTGGGCGTAGCCGTAACCCTGCCCTACCTTGGAAGGTTCCAGAGTGGGGGGGGGGGGCGAATGTTCTGCTGACTTTCATTTTCTACAGTTTACCGTTCTTGTTTCTAACGTTTTCTGTTGTTAGGGCATTAATAGGTGTTATTATTACGTATTGTTATTTGTTTCTTGTTCGTTATGTTAAATAAAAGTTCAAGTTCATCAGTGGCCTACAGATTTCGTTTTCCCATTCCTTTCTTTCCAGGTTGTTTCATGCTAAAGCTTCTGTTAACAGAAGTTAAGTAACACGGAAACACAGGCAGGGGGATGACGTAGATTCATGCATCACGTACACACAAACTCAGACGGGGAGACAGTACAAGTATTATATACAAAGACCCAAGACAAACATAAAACAGTTTTTGGCCATAATTATCTTTTTCTGTATGCTGCGCATACTTATCGTTAGAGCAATGGGGCAGGTTTTAGTTATATGCCTATAGGGATGCGGAAAAAGGAGGTAGTAGGTTTTCAAACATTGGCAATATCCCTAGTCCTCTCGGTGAAGGATACTTGTGTAACCCTTACCTCGAAATACCCTAAACTTTTCCCTACTTGGCTAAACGTAAGGATGCTTTATCATGTGTGTACATTATTCTTTCTGCTTTATTCGGGGTTTGTCGTCTGTTAACTTAGAGCTAGACTGGGTTTCCCGTCTTAGCGTTGTTTGATCTATGAGGACTCGAACATGTCGCTGAAATCGGCCTGGCGAAATCTGTGCCATCGGGCATAATCGAACGTGGTGGTTCTATCTGGCCTGTCCATGTCAGTCTGATTCATCTTTGTCTCGCGCCTTTTCCCTTTCTGCCGGCCTGTTATTCCTGTCGGTCCTCTGCTCCTACTCACGTTCAGTAGAGTCGGGCATTGGGCTTTCCAGTGCCCGGCATATCTACAAAAAGCACATTGGTTTTGCCCTAAGTCTGGCCGTCCTGTGCGTAGTGTCGGGGGATTACTTTCGGGACGTTGTGTCCTGGGGTCGTCCTGTCGATATGTTCCTTTACCTGCTCTGTCCTCGTCTCTTTTCTTTCGTTGCATTGCTTCTTTGCGCCACATACCGAGGCAGTCGAGCATAATAGGCGTTGTCTTATGATCACGAAGGGCTATTTCTAACGTTTCTATTTTATCAAGATCGAAGGATCCTATCAGTGGCCACTGTTTCTCTTGATTTTCTTTGGTATACCTGTGCCACAGTTTACTATAGGCTATGGTAACTAATCCATAGTTTATGAACATGCCTTTATTAGGGGTGCCTTCCAGCGGAGCTAGATGATCCACCTCTAATAAACGGTCCGGGCTGAACCAGCTATCGACCAGTGGGGAGAAGACAGACATGACAGCTCACAACGAGGGACAAAAAGTCAGCACTGCCTATCTTATCACTGTGTGCAAAGACTAGACAGAATATTTCTATTCTACGTTGTTTGCAGGCAGTGAATACCTCCTGAACCAATATCAAATGAAAAAAAAGAGGACCAGTGGGAAGAATAAGTAGATTCGCAAAAGATCTGCGTCCTCTACCCTTTCACTATCTGCAAAGGGGAACCTGTTCTTTCCTGTTTGTAGACAGAGAATCTCCAGAAAACAATCCGCGAACAGTAGCTCGGGGTCAAAAACAGTTAATCAGTGGCCGTTAATAAATAATCAATTCAGTGGGGGAGAAAGATAGGCGCGACGGCTGCGTTACCTATCCTTCACTGTTTGCAAAGAGAGAGAGCCTACTGTTTCTCCGTGTGCAGACAGTGAATCTCCAAATAGGTCAACAAAGAGTAATACTAGTATTTTCTGAACAATTAAACAATTATTTCGTGATTCGTCGTGTCTACATGACCTTACCCGGACCGTATGGACAGTTTCTTGTCTTCCGAATCCAGCGCCCGATCGTCCTCTTTTCCTCGTATTCCTCGCAGCACTCCTGATGGTTCCCAGTCAGGACCGTAGATCACTCGGGAGAGGTCTGTTCGGAACCAGTGAAGTTCGGATGACCGGCTGCCAGACGAGGGTCTATTGGGCAAGAGCTCTCCCGATCGTTGCAGTCGTTCACTCTGTCGTCAGGACCTCTCCCACTGGATCCACGAGTCGCTGATGGGCCCCACGCTTGGGACGCCAATTGTTAAAACTACGTCAGGGACAATCGATATTTTCCCGGCGGTATCGCCTCTTTAACCCACGAAATATTAATCAATGAAGAGGCAGGCGCTGGAGACGGGAAGGCAGGAAACAAGGTTTATTCTCTCCGGAGGAGAACACATCAGTTCAAACAGCAGGTATCGTTCTGAGGTGCTCTAACCGCATCTCTGAGGCCTGGCCTCTTATACACAGGTTTATTGCTTTATTACATACAACATATTCTTGGCAATGCTTTGATGTACGGAAGGATATCCTCCGAATCTCCCCTTCAGGCCCGTTCCCACACACATTTACAGTTGAAGTCCCCACCCCGGTCACAACAGGTGATGATTACCGCGCAGCTGGACATTCCGCCGATTCATGGAATGTGGGGGTTTGATCGGATCTCATAGGGTGGGGGCTTTGATCAACTCGGGGGTCCTTTGATGTGGGAAGCTTTCTACTGTACGGGGAGGGGCAAGGAACAGTATCGGCAGAGCTAGGTGTCGGCCTGGGAACGAGGAAGACAAACGGGCACACAGGAAAAGGGGATTTGTATCAAAAGGGCCTGGGACCATGAAAGAAATGAAGGGAGGTGTCGCGCTGGGAGCAGGATGGGGTTCTGAAGCAGAGCTTGTGCTGAAGGGGGTGGTTTATGACCCAAGGCATGTGCGAGCGGGGGTTGTCAGTGTGCGGGCTTTTGTGAGGGTGAAGGGCTATGCTGGGGGCCAGTGGCATGCAAAAGGGTTGTTCTGATCGAGGCACCTAAAATGGCGGGTGCGCACGACAAAAAGTGTGGCATCAGGGGAAAAAGGCAAGATGGCGCAGATAATGTTTACCAAACCGTACTAATTTTCCACAACAGACAGCTAGATTCATCAAGCTTAATTGCGCTCGCAAAGGGCCAGATTCTGAGAATCTGGCCCTTTGCGAGTGAAAGTTTTTGCATTTGGGATTCATCATCCCAAATGCAAAAATCGCTAATAAAGAATTCGCACATTTGCAAGGAATTGCATTTAAGGAATCACTATTTGAGAATCCTTAAATGCAATTCATGAACCATGTTGAAATTGCGAAATCGCAATTTAGGTCCGCTATTTACCACGAAGTCAAACCTCGTGGTAAATAGCTAAAACTTAGAAAAATGCATTTAAATGCATTTTTCTAAGTTGCATGTTACACACACACATGTCCTTTGGACATGTGTGTGCACAACATCAGTGTAAATTCACATTTCAGGGGTGCGACAGGGTGTCCTTTGGACACCCCTGCACCCTTGAAATCACATCCTTATTTGCGATTAGCAAATTGCAAATAAGGAATGTGTAGGAATCGCAATTTATTTAGCAATTCCTACATGAATCCCGTTTTGCAAGTCCTTAATAGCGAATCCTTAGGAATCGCTATTAAAGACTCGCAAAACAGCCCTTTCATGAATCTAGCTGAGAATCCCTTGTCCCAGCAGATCCATGCATTCTGTGACCGCCTGACCAAATCTTTGGGATAACCACATTCAATAAACATGCACATAATGTTGCAGACTCAGTGAATTAGTCCTCTATCAGTCTGCAGCACTGCCTGAGTCTGATATATTATCTATTAGTGACCGTGGCAGGATGCTGCGTATGGTAGAAAAGAACGTCTTTTGATGGCTTTCCTAAAACGTTTGGTGTAAATCACTTTATTATTTTTAGGTCCAAATACCTGTTTTCGGAGGTGGTTTATAAATAACAATTAGAGTGATATAGGAACTTTGTAATTCATGTGAGTGTAATGTCGAGGATCGCAAGGCAGCAGTCTAGTTGTCCACGTCCGAAAGGGTGCGTATGCGCGGGCGTGCTACGTCACGCGCAGGAGTATAAAATAAATGGAGGCGTGGCCGGCAGTCAGTCCGGACCACGCGGAAAGCGAATCTGGTGTCCCTTGTGTTCCTTATGCCGCGGCGCCGCGTAACACTAGCACCTGCGGCCTGAGACCTCACACTGGCGACGAGGGTCTAAAAGAACCCATGCTGTGCCCCGGAGCACACCTCAACCCCCGGACGCCCATTACCGCCGCCGCACCAGTATCCAGCAGGCCCCGAACCAGCAGTGCGGCAGGCGCCATTCGTCAGAGGCCTCGTGGTGTCCACCCAGAGTGACCCCTCGCTCCTCCCGCCTGCGCAGCGAGCCACTTTGCAAGTCGGCCTCGAGCACCTGGAGTGCCTGCACCGACGCAGTGACCATCGGGACGATTGGAGTGGTTTGCCAATTGCCGTGGTAGGTGAACTACGCGCGCAAGCCCAGCGCGAATCCCACACCAGGCCGGGAGGAGGAATAATCACGCGCCAGGCAGCGCACTACGTCCGAGGCCCGCACCGACAGTGCCCCTACAGCCACCTGCCCCCAGTCTAACGCCAAGGGCTGCCCGGCGGAAGACCTCATCCGCTCTGGCACAGATTGTCACGTGCAGCATAGCAGGCCCATCGGTGCGCCAACATGACGTCCATTCCCGCCATCGAGCCGTTCAGCGTAGACGGCGCCCCAACATCCCTGGCGCCACGCTGGAAGGACTGGGCGGACCGTTTGCAGATTTATTTTGAAGGGACAGGCACTGCCAGAGAGAAACGCAGGGCACTGCTTCTTCATCTGGGCGGCAAGGGCATTCACAAAATATACAAAACGCTGGTGGAAGCTACCCTCAAGTCATACCACACCCTCCTCAACGCTCTGAATGCACACTTCGAACCCATGGCAAGCAAAGACTATGAAAGGTTTGTGTTTCGTCAAGCAAAGCAAGAGGCTGAGGAATCGATTGATGCGTTCCATGGGAGACTGAAAGAGCTGGCTAGCGCATGCGGCTTTCACGATGAACAAGAGGAGATACGGAGGCAGATAATCCAGGGCTGCTACTCTTCCAAACTGAGAGTCACAGTCCTACAGGAGGACGGGAAACCACTTGCCGATATGCTCAAGCTAGGGCGCTCGAAAGAACTGTCGCAAGCCAGAGCCTCGCACATGGAAGCCGCCCTCCATCGGCCAATCAAGATGGAACAGGTCAACGCGGCGGAGAAAGTAAACGTCGTGAAGCCTAGGGCACGCCAGTATGGCGGAAAGAAACTACAAGAAAGGCGCAGAGAATGCGGATACTGTGGAGGCCAACCTCACCGCGCACAGGACTGCCCAGCAAGAGGGAAGAGATGCAGCTCATGTGGGTGGATGAACCACTTCACAGCTGTATGCAGATCCACGAAGTCAAAGAAAGAAGCCGCACACGCGATAGTGGAAGATCAGGACAGTGAAGATATGGACGATGACACAAGCGAATATCCCGTCCACTACGTGTTCGCCATTGATCAACCCCAGCGGAAGAAACGACGACTCCCGAAATGGCACATCAAGATCCACCAACAAGAAGTGCGAGCGGCAATTGACACTGGGGCGTCCATAGAGTTAATGGTGGCAAACGTATATAACCAACTCAGTGCCAGACCCCCCTGAAAGAAGCAAAGATTAGAGTGTTCGCATACGGACAGAAAACACAGATCCCGCTAATAGGATGCTTCAAGACAGAACTAAAACACCAGGACTTGAAAGTCCCCACGACAGTTTACGTCACAAGGGAGGGCAGTGGCTTGCTGATCAGCAGACAAGCAGCCGAAGAACTCAGGCTGATATCCTTTGCCATGGCCGTGCTGACAGAAGAGCTGGACACCATCCTGGAAGAATTTGAGGAAACCTTCAGAGGTATTGGGTGTCTCAAAGGGAAAGAAGTGTCCCTCCACATCAACCCATCGATTCAACCAGTAGCCCTAAGACACAGAGAATAGCATTCCACTAAAGGAAGAAAGTCGAGGAGGAACTGGAGACCCTAGAGAAGCAGGGCATTATCGAGAAGGTCAGTGGACCCACACCCTGGGTATCTCCGATCATAGTGGCTCGCAAGCCTAAGCATCCAGGCCAAGTCCGCATATGCGTGGACATGCGACTACCTAACGCAGCAGTCAAAAGAGAAAGACGCTTAACCCCCACGGTGGACGACATCCTGGGGGAGTTAAATGCAGCACGGTGGTTTTCGAAAATGGACCTTCGCTCTGGCTACCACCAACTACCTCTCCACCCAGACTCCCGGTACATAACAACGCTCTCCACCCACGTAGGCCTCCGGCGCTACCGACGTCTCAACTTTGGCATCTCTAGTGCCGCCGAAGTTTTTCAGAACACAATCAGGGAGGTACTAAGTGGGCTTCCAGGAGTACTAAATGTAAGCGACGACCTGTTGGTCTATGCCAAGTCCGTTGAAGAGCACCATCAGAGACTTAGAGGCGTGCTGCAGAGGATCAAGGAGGCAGGGCTAACGTTACACCGAGGGAAGTACAGAGGAAAATCAGTTTCTTTGGGTACACGTTCTCCGACCAAGGAATAGCCCCGGACCCGGACAAAGTCCAAGATGTGAAAGACGCTCCACCCCCATCCAACATATCTGAAGTACGGAGCTTCCTGGGGATGGTGAACTTTTGTGGGCGGTTTATTCCAGATCTATCAAACCTCACCAGGCCCCTCAGAGAGCTAACGAAATCCACCACCCCCTGGCAGTGGGGCGAAGAACAGGAGAAGGCGTTCCGAAACACCAAGGAGGCCCTGTCGGCAGACCAGACACTGTCGTATTTCGACCCAGTCAAGCCTACGAACATAGCGGTCGACGCCAGCCCCTACGGCCTTGGATCCGTGCTGACCCAGCGACAAGACAATGAAGAATGGGCTCCCATAGCCTGCGCTAGTCACTTCCTGACTGACACGGAACAAAGATATTCCCAGATCGAGCGAGAGGCAATCGCGATTCGCTGGGCCTGCAGGCACTTCCATGTCTACGTCTACGGGCACCCCTTCACGGTGTTAACCGACCAGAAGCCGCTGATACCTCTGTTCCGGGGCTCGGTGTCAAAGCCGCCCCCGAGGATCGAGAAATGGATTCTTCAGTTGCTAGAGTACGATTATAAGGTGGAATACAGACCTGGGGCGACGAACCCTGCGGACTACCTGTGCCGCCACCGAGATGGAGAGGGAAGACGCTGAGGAGACGGAGGAATATGTGAGGGTCGTACTGGAATGGTCAAGACCTCTCCCCATGAGCTTGGAAATGATCATCGCAGCCACCCAAAATGATGAAGTGCTACAACTAGCGGCAAGTGCCCTACGAGCTAATGACTGGCGGCCAATCCAAAATTCCCTGAGCAAACGAACTCAGCAAGCCAAAGCGTCCTTAGAGGCACTCCTGAGGGTGAAGGAAGAACTGTCCCTCGACAACTGAGGCTGTCTACTGCGAGGCCCGCGGATAGTAATGCCGGCGAGCCTAACTCACCAGGCTGTAGAGTTAGCACACAGAGGACACCAAGGCATGGTCAAGACCAAGAGCCGGCTTCGAGCCAAGGTATGGTTCCCCGAAATGGACGCACTGGTGGAACAGGCAGTCAGGGCGTGCACGTGGTGCCAAGCAGCAGGACTACCCGAGCACCCACCCCCGAACTTCACGGAAGACAACCCGCAGAAGCCGTGGGAGTGCGTGAGTGCGGATTTTGGACACCTACCAGACGGAAGGTACATCCTTGTCATCATTGACAACTTCACCAAGTACCCCGAAGTAGAAATCGTTGAAACCCAGACCGCCAAGGAAGTCATTGCGAAGTTTGAAAAGACAATAGCCACTCACGGCATTTTCGAGGTGGTCAGAACAGACAATCGCCCACCTTTTCAGGGACAAGAGTTTGCGGACTACCTCCGGAACAGGGGGATCCATCACAGGAAAATAACTCCCCGCTGGCCTCAAGCCAACGGGGAGGTGGAGAGATTCATGCGCACCTTAAACAAAGTCATAAGGATTGCCCACGCCGAAGAATCCCCCCTAGAGAGGGCAATATACAGTTTTCTGCGCGAATACCGGCTAACTCCGCACCGAACCACGGAGACTGCGCCAGGTCCTGCCACGATGGGACGTGTGGTCCGAGACACCATTCCCAGTCACCCCGAATGGATCCCGAACTGGGTGGACCCGCAGAAGACCCTATCAAACAGAGCCCGGTCCAACAACTATGCCAACTCGCGGCGAAGAGCCAAAGAATCGGAGATCAGAGAGAGGGATCGAGTGTATGTGAAAGACTGATATCCAGGAAGCAAATTCAGGCTTCCATTCGAACCACAACCATGGACAGTCATGTGTCGAAAGGGCACCCTGGTGACAGCTCAACGTGGGCCAGAAACCGTCACCCGCAACGTGTCCTTCTTCAAGAAGGTCCATCCGGACACCGTTAGCACACAAGAGCCGGAACAAGAGCAGGAACTGAGTCAGGGGGCCCCTAGCCAGCTGGACGACCTCAAGGAGTCAGGGACAACAAGCCAAGACGTCCACGAGGAAGACCGTGCCGAGGGTCCAGCGATACCTGGGACTCCCAAAATGAACACTGCACACTCTCAGGCGGGGCAACCAGCCAGAAACCCCACACCCAGGGCAACCCCGCTGAGAGCACCGACCAGGGGAGAACCGACCGGGTATGGTCTGAGGAAGAACCCGGCTCCCTCATCTCAACTGGTGGACTTCATGGTGGACTGAGCCCTTGATTGAGAGCCACAGACTGGTAACCTGCATAACAATGTTTGATTACTATATTGTTTGATTTCTTACTGCTCATAGTTTTGTCTAAATAAAGGTTAGAAGGAATGTAATGTCGAGGATCGCGAGGCAGCAGTCTAGTTGTCTGCGTCCGAAAGGGTGCATATGTGCGGGCGTGCTACGTCACGCGCAGGAGTATAAAATAAATGGAGGCGTGGCCGGGAGTCAGTCCGGACCACGCGGAAAGCGAATCTGGTGTCCCGTTTGTTCCTTATGCCGCGGCGCCGCGTAACACTAGCGCCTGCGGCCTGAGACCTCACGGTGAGTTTATCTGTTTTGCATTACCAAATCAAACATTCAAATTTCCACCCTGGAAAGGATTGGATGTCTACGCCACCCAAGGGCTGGTGCTGGGTACGAAGTGGAAGGGATCACCCCCAGATTTGTTGAGGGCGTAAGGGTAGGGGTTTCTCCACAGAGAATAATATTTTCTGCCAAGAGAAAACAAAAAAAGTGTGCCCAGGCAGTCCTCTTTTCTCAGTGCCTGTTCCCTATGGAAAACTCTGCACAGAGAGAATAGAAGACGTAGTAAAAGTCACCTGACCTTCGCTTCGCACTAGTATGCGTGGAAAATTGTGCACGGTGCAGCAACCCAGACACACCATTGGGCGTTTCTGAATTGACATAAGTAGTAAACTTGCACTAAGATGTGTACTTTTATTTTGCTAATTTGTTCATGAAAAGGACCATATATTCAGTTAATCTCTGTGTTAGGCATATTTCTGGAATTAATTTGTAAAACACTGACGGCGTGGCTTGGCGCATCAAGATGGGGGACGCATTCTAAGAGTGCTCTGGACCCCTCCATCATCCGCACCACGATCCACTGTCATCAGCCCACTGCAAACTCTCTTACCAGCTGCTGCGGCCTCCGTCCCGTCGCGCGTTGCCAGACGAGGTGCCTGCTGTCATCCTGCCTCCCTGCAAACTCGACTTCTCTGCCTCGGCCGCAGACGCACCATCCCCACAAGATGGCAGCGGCTGTCCCCTGAGGCCTTTCTTTGTCCTGGGGCCTGGTGTCGAAGCCTGCCCAGCGGGACTCACGGGCCCTGTTGACCTGCCCGGGAGACAGACTGCCTGGTTTTCTCCTGATTTGGGCTCGGAGACGGATCTCTCCTCTGCCCGGCCGGACTTGCGGACACCGCCGCCCCCCCCATGCAGAGGCAGACACCGAGCGGCATATCTGCCAATAGGTCGGGTGGGGAGTCCTATAGAGTGTCTTCCCGTGAGCGGCCCGCCGTTTGTGCCCCGAGACCTACCTGGCGGACCCAGGGGATCCTGAGTGCTTCCGATGCTCCCGGACTGCTGGGCCTGATCCCTGAGGCCTACCTGGAGGCTTCGTTACAAAAGGTGGTGGTGATGGACGGAGCATCAGAACCAATCAAACACTCACACCCAGTCAACAGATCTGGGTTTAATCCATCACCGTTCTTTAGCCCACTCTGCCACCCCAGTTCAGACATGGCCATATGCAAATCAGTCTGACCCTGTGCCTCATGGGAACAGTCCAGCCCAAACTGCCAAGCCATGTCTTCCCTTGACCGGAAACAAGCTTCCGAGGACCGTTTTCTGGCATTCCAGCCGTATTCAGCCCGGCTTGCTTGAATCCAGTGGCAAAGTGAGCAAGGGACTCACGTCTGAGCATACCCTGCCACACATATGGCGGCCAAAAGCGGTACAAAAGGGGGTGGTGATGGACAGAACATCTGAATCAATCAAACACTCACACCCAGTCAAGAGATCTGGGTTTAATCCATCACCGTTCTTTAGCCCACTCTGCCACCCCAGTTCAGACATGGCCATATGCAAATCAGTTTGACCCTGTGCCTCATGGGAACAGTCCATCCCAAACTGCCTAAGCCATGTCTTCCCTGGACCGGAAACAAGCTTCCTAGGACCGGTTTCTGGCATTTCAGCCACCTTCAGCCAGGCTTGCTTGAATCCAGTGGCAAAGTGAGCAAGGGACTCACGTCTGAGCATACCCTGCCAACTTATGGTGAACAAAGCGGTACAAAAGGGGGTGGTGATGGACGGAGCATCTGAACCAATCAAACACTCACATATGGCCATTTCTGAACTGGGGTGGCAGAGTGGCCTAAAGAACGGTGATGGATTAAACCCAGATCTGTTGACTGGGTGTGAGTGTTTGATTGGTTCAGATGCTCCTTCCATCACCACCCTCATTTGTACCGCTTTGTTCGCCATAAGTTGGCAGGGTATGTCCAGACGTGAGTCCCTTGCTCACTTTGCACTGAATTTAAGCAAGCCTGGCTGAAGACGGCTGAAATTCCAGAAAACGGTCCTAGGAAGGGCCGAAGAAGCAGTAGATCTGCAACACCCCTCCTCTACCCAAGTTCCCATCATGACCTGCGACCCTAGACACGCTGCGCACCTGCTGGGAGGGGTGGCTGGGTCCTCTAGAGAAAGCAGACTGGAGAGACGCCCTCATGGCCTCCAAAACTCTGACGACCTCCTCTAAACTACGTCTCATTCAACTTTATTACCTTCACACAGCATACCTCACACCTGTACGCCTACACATGGCAAGACTACGCCCCTGCCCTAACTGTACACGGTGCGGCCACGCTCCGCCCGATTTTTATCACATTGTATGGCTGTGACCTGCTCTCGATTCATTCTGGGCAGATGTGGAATCGGAGCTCACACAGACTCTGGGATGGTTGGTCCCTCACAATCCCCTACGCCTTCTCCTGGGAGTCTTTGATGGCCTGGACTGCTCTAGAGCCGACAAACGCTTCTTGGGCACTGCAGTTTCGGTGGCCAAGAGAGATATTGCAGTGGCCTGGTCACAGGCAAACCCCCCTACCGTACGCAAGTGGCGACGGGGATGGATTTGTGCGCGGCCCAGAAGGAACCCCTCTTTGAGGCCCGGGGATGTCCTGAAAATTTTGCAAAGGTTTGGGGCAAGAGGCTAAATTTACTGTTCTGAATGCTATGCATGTTTTTCTCCTGTATCGCTGTATTGCCTTTTCCCATGAGATGGCTTGTGCGAAGGCCTTGCATTTAGGCCTGGTCTCCTGTTGTCTACTGGCAATGGACTTCGATATATTGCGCATTCCCATGCTGTCTTTGTATATCTTGTTTTTTTTTCAAATGCTAATAAATTTGATTACCAAAAAAAAAAAATTGTAAAACACTTGTATGTATCAAGGCCAAATAGGTTCGCAAACGCCGAAATTCGCAGAATTTCGGCGTTTGCGAACTCATTTTCACAAAAAGGTATGTATGAAAGAATTTGGCTGCAAAATAAGAAATCCCAAATATGCCATTCCTTATTTTGCGATTGCATTTAAGGAATCGCAAATTTTGCGATTCCTTAAATGCAATGTATTAAGCAAAAAAAATTCTAAAATGCCCTTAAGGAATCGCAAATTACCACCAACTTCTAATTGGTGGTAAATTGCGATTTCCTTGAAAAATGCAAATTTCAGCATTTTTCAAAGTGCCATGGGACGCACATACATGCCCTTAGGGCATGCATGTGCACCACATGTGCACCCATACTTATTTCAGGGGTGCAACAGGGTGTCCTTTGGACACCCCTGCACCCTTGAAATTATTCTCAATTTTCGATTAGCAAATTGCGAATCACAAATTGAGAATACATTCTCATTCCTTCCTATGGGCCACGAGGCCCATAAAAATGAATGGGAAAGTATTCCTTAGTTGCGAAATCGCAATTAAGGAAGATCAAGAAATCGCTAAAATATTGCGATTTTCTTGATACATACCAATTAGCGATTCTGAAATAGCGATTTCTTAAAAATCGCTATTACAGAATCGCTAATTGGTATCTTGATACATATGGCCCTAAGTGCTGGTGTTCAGTGATTTTCTCTGTAGCTCTGAGGAACAGATTTCAGGATTGCGAATACCAAGGCTGAATGGTCTTGATTCCACTGGATGCCTCTTTAATATACCACTCCATGTCTATTTATTTAACTCTTGCGGATTCTTTTTCATTCCTATATCCTCCCTTTGTCACTCTTTTTCCGTCTTTCTCTTCCTCTACCATTTGTGTTTTTCTCTCTCTTGCTCTGGGCCAGTGTCAGGTAATAAAAAGTAAGTGCTAGTGCCCATAAGTAAGGGCTGGTGGGCTCCACCTGCAACTATTGACTCAATTTAAGCACTGGTCACGTTGTTGGTAGATACTCCTCCAGCTCCTCTACTGATTTGGTGTATGACACATCCAGTGTAAGGTCACTACTGTTAACTCTGTTAAAAGGATAGCCAAGGAAACAGTGGTGGGCTTTCATGGAAGCGTTTGTATGGCGCGCCCAACATGCTGCAAGCTAGGGGGACTAAGAGACCTGACAGGTAGGTGCTGACAACATACCTTAACTTCAGGGTTCCTTTTTCATTAGACCCATTTGGTGGCATACATTACTCCTATAGTTAGGCCCAGTAATTGTTTCTCCTTCAGAGATTCTCTCCCCACAATTTCTTCTCCAATAGTGGTACAACTATGGTGGCAAAGTCTTTACATCCTTAGCAGAGCGATCTAAATAAGTATTTCCTGCCGACAAAACTTTCTAAAAAGGTGCTACTGTATGAATATTTTGTGCATGAAAATGTTGGGGTGATCCATCAATTGAAGGCTGAGATAAAGGGGGAGTGCAAGAACAAAAAATCACCATGTATTTTCCAAAGACTCCTTTAAGAAGAGCTACAGCAAAATTGTTGCCATATTAAGCTTCAAAATCCCATTATATTTCTCCACCAGCCCTGCTGACTGGGGGTGTCGGGCTGCATGGAATTTCTGTCGTATTTGTAAGCCATTGCAGATGAGTTTAACAAGGGCCCCATGGAAGCGCCCCCCGTTGTCCGACCAAATCAAACGGGGCAAACCAAATCGTGGTATAAAGTCTTTGATAAGTGCCTTTGCTGTAGCCAGAGCAGTGTTCTCTTTAGTTGGGTAGGCCTCCACCCATTTGCTGAAGGCACAAACCACTACTAACACGTATTTTAAATTGTTGACGCGCTCCATGTGGATATAATCCATCTGGAGTACTTCAAACGGTAAGGTTGGGGGTGAAAAACTTCCACTCAAAACAGTTTCTGCTTTCCCCGGATTGTGTTGCAAACAAACCATACAGTATTGGACCAAACGGACAGCCTTCCTTTGTATGTTAGGATTATTCCATACTGGGTCTAACAAGGCACAAATTCCTTTAGCTCCTACATGGGCTGGGCCGTGAGCCATAGTTACAACGGCTTGCACCAGGGCATTGGGCAACAGCCATCTTTGCTTCTCCGTTAAATCAACCCAACAGTTATTTTCATCTAGTCTCCCCACTTCCTTTTCCCACCGTTCCAACTCAGCTGGGGTAGCTTCCTTCTGTAATTCTTTCACACTTTCTATGGTATTATTGAACAAATCAGACTCCTCCACCCATCTTGCAGAAGATGTTACAAACATAGTAGACATCGTGGACTGAGCCGTTTGCTTAGCAATGTGATCTGCAAAAGCGTTTCCCTCGCCCACTTCATCCACCACTGCCTTGTGGGCACTACATTTTATTATGGCTAGCTTTTTAGGCAAGGTTAGGGCATCTGACAAACGTAACACCAGTGGGCCATTCTGTATTTTCTGGCCATGAGAGTGAGGAAACCCCGGTCCCTCCACAGCAGCCCTAAGCTATGGGCTACGCGAAGGCATATTGCCTGTCTGTGTAGATGTTGACCTCTAATCCTTCGCTCAACTCACCGGCTCGTAATAATGCCACCAGTTCAGCAGCCTGAGCTGATCGATAGGGAACTCGAGAAGTCTCAACTACCGTTTTCAGCGTGGTGATTGCATATGCAGCTGTTGTTGTGCCATCTGCTAACTTGAAACAAGACCCATCCACATACAATTCCCCTTGGGGGTCAGATAGAGGAATGTCTGTAAGGTCAATCCTACCCTTCGTTTCTTCTTCAGTTCGACATATGCAATCATGTACATCATTTACATTTTCATTCGAAGGGAGTGGTAGCAATGTGGCAGTATTTAATGTGGCACATCGCGTAATCGTAATATGTGGAGCAAATAGTGTCAATTCATAACCAGTGAGGTGTGCACTCGTAAGATGCTGTGTCTTAGTTCTATTTAGCAATACATCCACAGCATGTGGCACCATCACCGTTAGACTAGAATTTAGAACGAGTCCTTCCGACTGTCGAATGGCCACCGCGACAGCTGCTGTGGCCCTCAGACAGCTAGGAAGTGCTCTGGCCACATTATCCAATGTGGCTGACAAATAAGCGCAAGGTCTTTGTTTACCACCAAATTCCTGCGTTAACTCTGAAAGCGAGCAACCGTCGACCTCATGCACGTATAGTACAAAGGGTTTACGGTAATCAGGAGTACCCAAGACAGGTGCAGAACAAAGGGCAGATTTCAAAGAGTCAAAAGAATGCTGACATTCATTCGTCCAAGGGAGAGGTTCATGCACATCTTTAGTGGTTAAATGCGACAAAGGTTTAGCAAGAAGAGAAAAATTAGGAATCCATTGGCGACAGTAAGAAGTGATGCCAAGAAAAGCACGAACTTCACGCTGGGTGCAAGGGACAGACATGTTAGAGATAGTAGTAATACGTTCAGGAGTCAAACGCCTACCCTCCTTCGACAGTAGATGACCTAGGTAGGTCACCTCCTGTCGACAGTATTGAAACTTAGACAAGGACACCTTATTGCCTTTCGCCGCCAAAAGGTGTAACAATTTAACGGTGGCATCCTTACAGCCTTCCTCAGTGTCGGACGCTATCAACAAGTCGTCCATATACTGCAAGAGCACGTTACCGTCAGGTAAGACTAGATCATCCAACAGAGCCTTAAGGGCCTGACTATAGATGCTCGGACTTTCAGTATAGCCTTGAGGTGCAGGACAAAATCTGAAGCTTCGGCCAGATAACTAGAATCCGAAGATCTGCCTGCTATCAGGATGGATAGGGATGCTGAAGAAGGCATTCTTCAGATCGATGACTGAAAAATATTGGGCAGTTGGTGGGATCATGGTAAGTATAGTGGTGATGTCAGTCACCACGGGATACTGTGGTACTACGATCTTATTGACTTCCTGAAAATCGATCACAAAACGATATGCATCGCCATTCCCCTGGGGTCCTGACTCGGATGATTTCTTCAAAATCGGGAGAATCGGGCTGTTGCAAACATTTGCAGCTATTTACTCAACCACCCCTTTATCAATTAAGTTCTGAATGATCGAGAGCAAGGCTCGCTCACCCGTTGGCGAAATCTTATACTGGGGTATACGGGGTAATTTCGCACCCTTTTTCAACGTAATATGGACGGGTGGGATGTCCAATTTACCGACATCCGCATCCCCTGTGGCCCATAATGTGGCAGGGATGGTATCGAACTCAGGCGGGAGAGGTTAATATTTAGCAAAACATTGTCTCATACTGTCGGCGTAGGGTTGTATAGTTTAATAAACACCGTCTGGGGAGCAATACATTTTTGCATTTAGCTTTTCAACATATCCAAACCTAATAAATTCTCACCACAATGCGAAGTCAACAGGAACTGTGTATCAATAGTGGCAGGACCGATCGTGAAGGGGAGGGGTTTAGAGATGGGGCTTACCACTGGGACTCCTGAAAATCCCACAGATACGTTATTTTGCCCGGACAGAGCCGCCCCTGGAACCAATGATCGAGCAACTGAACTGTTCATTGCTCCTGTGTCAATTAAAAAATTCTCAGAAGTTCCCATCAATTCCCCCTTCACATAGGGTCCTTGCTGATTGACTGGGATCGACACCTGGCCCCTACTCTGTCCCTGGCTGTCCTATGGGTGATCGTACCCATCCTGCTCACAAAATGCGTAATCCTCATCATAGTATTGTCTACCCTGGGGGTTGTCAAAATGGTTCCGTTCAGACTTTGCTTGAGCCGTCTCTTCCCTATGCATATCACTCCGGTCTGGGCCACCCCGTCCACGGCCTCGTCCCCGAACCGCTCAGTTCTGGGCAAGTAGTAACGGACACTGAGCTTTCCAATGTCCTTCCTGTTTACAATAAGCACACTGATTTACCCTAACGGCTGGCCCGCGCCTGCGCCTGCGCCTCTGCCTGCGCCTCGGCCCGTCCCCTCCCCTCTAGATATGAGCCCTCGGACTCCTCTCCCTCCCCCTTGTCCTCGAACGACTTGCTGTAACAGTCCTCGAGTCTTAAGATCCTTGGCCTTTTTCTCCACTTTATCCTTGCTCTCATTTACCCTATGCTCGTAATATTGTGCCATGCTTAGTATTACGGAGGGGGTAGAGGTAGTCCAGGTACTCTCGGCAGCCTGTAACCGTGCAGAAATTTCGGGTGCCAAATTGGTTACGAATCTATTCACAAACAACCGTACCCCACCTTCCGTCGCCTGATCCTGTCCGCTAAAATCAATGAAAACTCCCTCGAACCGAGTGAAGAAGTCGGAAACACTCTCGTCTTTCTTCTGTCTACAGGCTGTTAATTTATCCCAGTCAACTTTACGGGGGAGAATCAGAGTATGCATGTAAGCTATTATTTTTGCTGCCAAAGTGATGATTTCGTTTCTAGGCTTATCTCCGGGTCGGTCTCGGTCCCAGTCTTTCAATTCGTTCCAGGACCCCTAGTTCTGCAGCATGAATAGTGTCATGCACCTGTCGCCATATATCGACCGGTACCAATAAACCGAAAAATAATTCTATGTCTGCTAATGTCATTACAGCCGAGGCTGCAGCCTCGGTCAGCTCTTTGTAGTAGGCCGTGGGGTTCTTGCGGGAATCAGGCAATTGTGACTTTAGGGCAAGAACCTCACTTCTTTTCCACAGAGTGTACACCCATTGCTCCTGAAAACGGGCCCCTACTCGAGCTCTTACAACTTGGTCAGTATTGTCACGTGTTTCAGGGATTTTGGGATGAAAAATAGGGTGTACTTCTCTCATGGGATGCTGAGAAGTCCAATTGGGACTTTTTATAAACATTCTGCCTCGATATTTTACTAATGTATCTACGTTCTTATACACCTCCACTGGGTCCATGTTAAACTTATGGGTCCAGTCTCTGATGTTATACAGTATTTGGGGTGCCATCCCATCCTGGAAGCATAGCTCCCAGGCCTCGATAAGATAGCAAGACATTTGATATAGCGCGTGTTGCTGCATAACTGGTTCGAGATCCTTTATGGTACTCCACAAATCAGCTACCGTGTATATATTGTTCCGCATCCACTTAGCTGCCTGATCCGCTACTGCTTCTTACTCACCATATTCCAAGGAGGCTCTTGTGAATAATCGTCTAGCTTTCATACAACCTCGCTCCTCTAACGGTGTGCGCTCCCTATCTACGGGGGTCGTACTAGCTGATTGAGAGGTCAAAATGGGACTCCGGGCTGCTAGGACCACTCGAGAAGTTGCCGGGGGCTGCGGTACGTCCGGGAGAAGGGTAGCCGTATCTCCCGATGAGGTAGGAGTGGCACGATTAGTACCTAGGGAAATGAGAGACACGTCTGCCTCCGGAGCGGAGGCCAGAGGAGCGTTGACCGGTTGGAGAGGCAGAGCGGGGTATACGCGCTGAGGCGCATACGGGGGTGGGGGTCGTGCATTCAACAAATCCTCTATTTCATCTTCCACTTCATTTTGAGTCACCTAACTTTTATCTACTTGTAACCTAAACTGTCTGCCTGCATACTCGATGTTCTGCTCGGTCTTATTTTTGTCATGAGCAATGGCTTTCTGAGTTACAGTCTGCCCTTGCTGTATCTTCATTAATTTCTCAGACCATATGCGTCTCCGCTTCGCCTCTTTCTGCCATTTGTTAAGAGTATCAAACATGGATTGCCTGCTCCGTTTAGCGAACAGACGTTCCGGCAGATACTGGATCTTTTTCTCATCAAAAGATCCCGTCTTTGGCCACTGGAGTTCTACATTGTCTTTTGTGTATTTATTCCATAATGTATTAAATAAAAGGGGTCCAATACCATGCTCACAATACATATCATGGCTAGGAGTTCCCTCTGGAGGGGCTGGTTGGCTTTTATCCAGCCTTGTACCTCCTCGGCCAACACAGCCAAAGCATAGCTTACTGAAACAGGGCATTGCTCCTCTTTCTAGACTGGTAGCTGAAAAGAAAAGGTATTATTCACAACACTCTCATACACATGGCCATGTTCTGCACTCAAATCCACTCTTACAATCTTGCACTACTAAAGTGAGACACAGTTTCCCATTAACATAAAATAACGCAACAAAACGAGGTTTTCAAACAAGAGGTGGAGCCCGTCGACTCCCACCTATGGAGAACTCTCTCCAAATCTCAAGAATACCCAAAAAGAAATCAAACAGCCTTGTCCTTAGACTGCCTAGTGATAGCCACACAGGTTCCTCTAAACCACAGACCGACCTACGGACCATCCGACAGCATTCATGGTTCACCTCCCGAACTATTCCGGCTAAGCCCGCTTTTTCAAGCGTCGCTCCAGATCTGTCCGAGTGCTACCCAATCTCAGTCGCCGGCGTTTCCGAGAGCAGTCCGGCCGGGTGTAAACTTTTCCCACAAGTTACACCAAGGCATCTGGTCTATCTCTAGTTATTTCCAAAATCCAAAACAGGAGCGTCTGCCTGTGCAGCTTCAATGCTGCCCCGTCAGACCCCCTTCTCGAGTTCTCCGTGACCAAAAAGTCACCAAATTCCAAATTCCAGATTCAAATCCAAAGGATATCCAACATGAAACAAGACGAATCACTCACCTGTTGCACTCAGGTCTGATTGAGCGTTCTCCACTGCCAATTCCTGTGGACCAACGTGGTCCGTTCTCGGGTTACACCCAAAGGACTCCGGCGTGGGGTCACTAGCAGCTGGGGCTCTCTCGATCGAGAGAGCGGAGTGGACCCCAATTCTTCGGTCGATCCTTCCCCCCGATCAAGATCTCCTTTTTCGATGTCCCGTCTTATCTGATTACAGAGGGACGACCCCGACGCGGAGTCCCGGCGGAGTCGCCAACTGAAGTACCGAAAATTATACTACAACCCAAATAGAGCCATACTTACAAATAGCCCTTGTACCAATTACCAATAATCAGTCAGTTGGCAGTGTAGAAGGTTCAATCGTTTATTATAACAAACAAACTCTGCCAGAGGAGCTCCTTGCGACCTAACCCCACGAGGTCCGCCAAGAAGACTGCTGGCACATTATCAGCAGATCACATATTTACTGTTGCATTTCGAAACCGTTACCTAAGATGGAAAAATACAGGCTGGTACAGGTTGGTGCAAAGGAAGGACCATATATGGAACACAAAAACCTCCTCAGTATAGTTCAGCTCGTTATAGCAAGGTCGAAGTGGTGACTCCCTCCTGTTTACTCTGAGAGAGTCCGCACAGCGCTCCCCTGGAATGTGCTTGCCCAATCTACCCCCACCTACAACCTTGACAGGCCTAACGTGCAGGAGCAGCAGGTTGCTACAGTTGTACTATTTCACAGGGGAACGGACTTCGGCTGTGTAAATGGAAGGGTTTCGTTAGTGCTAAAAGCGGACTAGGCCACAAAATGGCGCTGGTAGGGTCAAGCTGTGTTTGCGTAAAGAAAGAAAAAATGTGCAATGAAGTGTACATGAATCTCTAAGTGGTTATGTAGGCAGGTTTATTGGTGCTTGAATCTCTATATCTGATTAATAGCTACACCACGCTAATTACTAGCAATAACTGCATGTTTTACTCTGCCCAGATCGAATTCTGGTTCCTCAATCCCACCAGGCACCTCACTCCCTGAATTCAGTCCACTAGTGGCCCAGGTCATGATGGGGAACTTGGGTAGAGGAGGGGTGTTGCGGATCTACTGCTTCTTCGTGAACAATGGCCCTGCGACCCTAGACACGCTGCGCACCTGCTGGGAGGGGTGGCTGGGTCCTCTAGAGAAAGCAGACTGGCGAGACGCCCTCATGGCCCCCAAAACTCTGACGACCTCCTCTAAACTACGTCTCATTCAACTTTATTACCTTCACACAGCATACCGCACATCTGTACGCCTACACAGGGCAAGACTACGCCCCTGCCCTAACTGTACACGATGCGGCCACGCTCCGCCCGATTTTTATCACATTGTATGGCTGTGACCTGCTCTTGATTCATTCTGGGCAGATGTGGAATCGGAGCTCACACAGATTCTGGGATGGTTGGTCCCTCACAATCCCCTACGCCTTCTCCTGGGAGTCTTTGATAGCCTGGACGGCTCTAGAGCCGACAAACGCTTCTTGGGCACTGCAGTTTCGGTGGCCAAGAGAGATATTGCAGTGGCCTGGTCACAGGCAAACCCCCCTACCGTACGCAAGTGGCGACGGGGATGGACTTGTGCGCGGCCCAGATGGAGCCCCTCCTTGAGGCCCGGAGATTTCCTAAAATTTTTGAAAAGGTTTGGGGCAAGTGGCTAAATTTACTGTTCTGAATGCTATGCATGTTTTTCTCCTGTATCGCTGCATTGCCTTTTTCCATGAGATGGCTTGTGCGAAGGCCTTGCATTTAGGCCTGGTCTCCTGTTGTCTACTGGCGAAGGACTTCGATATATTGCGCATTCCCATGCTGTCTTTGTATATCTTGGTTTTTTTTCAAATGCTAATAAATGTAATTATCAAAAAAAATTGTAAATCACTTAGGGCCATATGCATCAAGGCCAAATGGGTTCGCAAACGCCGAAATTCGCAGAATTTCGGCGTTTGCGAACTCATTTTCGCAAATGGTATGTATGAAAGAAGTTGGGTGCAAAATAGGGAATTGCAAAATATGCCATTCCTTATTTTGCGATTGCATTTAAGGAATCGCAAATTTTGCGATGCCATAAATGCAATGTATTAAGCAAAAAAAAATTCCAAAATGCCCTTAAGGAATCGCAAATTACCACCAACTTCTAATTGGTGGTAAATTGCGATTTCCTTGAAAAATGCACATTTCAGCATTTTTCAAAGTGCCATGGGGTGCACATACATGGCCATACGGCATGTATGTGCACCACATGTGCACCCATACTTATTTCAGGGGTGTAACAGGGTGTCCTTTGGACACCCCTGCACCCTTGAAAATATTCTCAATTTGCGATTAGCAAATTGCGAATCGCAAATTGAAAATACCATCCCATTCCTTCCTATGGGCCAGGAGGCCCATAGAAATGAATGGGAAAGTATTCCTTAGTTGCGAATTCACAATTAAGGAATATCAAGAAATCGCTAAAATATTGCGATTTTCTTGATACATACCAATTAGCGATTCTGAAATAGCGATTTCTTAAAAATCGCTATTACAGAATCGCTAATTGGCATCTTGATACATATGGCCCTAAGTGCTGGTGTTCAATGATTTTCTCTATAGCTCGGAGGAACAGATTTCAGGATTGCGAATACCAAGGCTGAATGGTCTTGATTCCACTGGATGCCTCTTTAATATACCACTCCATGTCTATTTATTTAACTCTTGCAGGTTCTTTTTCATTCCTATTTCCTCCCTTTGTCACTCTTTTTCAGTCTTTCTCTTCCTCTACCATTTGTGTTTTTCTCTCTCTTGCTCTGGGCCAGTGTCAGGTAATAAAAAGTAAGTGCTAGTGCCCATAAGTGAGGGCTGGTGGACTCCACCTGCAACTATTGGCTCAATTTAAGCACTGGGCACGTTGCTGGAAGATACTCCTCCAGCTCCTCTACTGATTTGGTGTATGACACATCCAGTGTAAGGTCACTACTGTTAACTCTGTTAAAAGGATAGCCAAGGAAACAGTGGTGGGCTTTCATGGAAGCGTTTGTATGGCGTGCCCAACAGACTGCAAGCTAGGGGGACTAAGAGACCTGACAGGTAGGTGCTGACAACATACCTTAACTTCAGGGTTCCTTTTTCATTAGACCCATTTGGTGGCACACATTACTCCTAAAGTTAGGCCCAGTAATTGTTTCTCCTTCAGAGATTCTCTCCCCACAATTTCTTCTCCAATAGTGGTACAACTATGGTGGCAAAGTCTTTACATCCTCAGCAGAGCGATCTAAATAAGTATTTCCTGCCGACAAAACTTTCTAAAAAGGTGCTACTGTATGAATATTTTGTGCATGAAAATGTTGGGGTGATCCAGCAAATGAAGGCTGAGATAAAGAGGGAGTGCAAGAACAAAAAATCACCATGTATTTTCCAAAGACTCCTTTAAGAAGAGCTACAGCAAAAACTGCTGAAAGGAATTACAATAAACTTGGCGGGAAGCTAGATCGTTGTCCGCAGATTGTGCTTTTTGTGATTAGATGTAAATCAGTTCAGTAGTTTTTGAGAAATGAAGGTTAAAAAATAATTGTAGATCTGGACGGTCGGCTCCGCGAGAGGCTTGTGAGATTCTCACAGGAGGGTAAATTAAAAAATATTGCGGTATGTTGCGGCACAATATATACCTTATATTTTGTGATTTATAACTTTACTAGTACTGGGTCAATTTAGATCTACTAACAAAAAAGACCCTCTCCAACCCAAAATCTATATTCCTGACAAATCTAATATATAAATACATTCTGCCATTTTCCTGCTGTATCTGTTTAGATTACACTACCACATACCACTTCACTTCACTCTGCTCTATGCTATTCCATTCTATGTCACTCCACTCTCGTCTACTCTAAGCCACTCTACTCAACAATTTTCCACTGTACGTCAGAATACTCTATTCTATTTGACTCTACACACCCCTCCGCTCTACACCACTCATCTCTATGCAATTTCACTCCAGGCCATTCTTCTCCAGTCTACGCTATTCAACTCTATGCCACTCCACTCTACGCCACTCTACTCTACACTATTCCACCCTATGCCAGTCCTCAATATGTCACTCCACTCTACGCTATTCTACTTTATGGCACTCCACTCTATGCCACTCTACTGTACACCACTTCGTTCTACACCACTCCACTCTACACCCTTCCACTCTATGCCCCTCCACGTCACTCCACTCTATGCTATTCCACTCTACTTTTCTCAGTTCTACTCCACTCCATTCTACGTCACTCCACTTTACTCCACTCCACTTTACTCCACTCCACTCTACTCCACTCTAGGCCCTTCCACCCTATGCCACTCCACTCTACGCTACTTCATTCCACTCATTTCTATTCTTGTGTATGCCACTCATATCTACATCACTCTACATCACTGTACTGTACACCACTCCACTCTATGCCATTCTACCCAACTTCACCTTACCCCACTTCACTCTACGCCACTCCGTTCTACTCTACTCCACTCTAGAAAACTCCACTGAATTCCACTTCACTCTATGCTCATTCACTCTACGATATTCCACTCTATGCCACTCCACTCTATGCAAATCCACTCTATGCCACTACACTCAATGTCACTCCACTATACGCCGTAGCACTCTATGCCAGTTGAATGCGCCACATCAGTCTACGCAACTCCACTCTAAACCATTCCACTCTATGCCACTTGACTCTGCGCCACCCCGATCTACAAAACTCCACTCTAAACCATTCCACTCTACGTTACTGTACTCTACGCTACTCCACGCCCCTCCACTCTACCGTATTCCACTCTTCGCCACTCCACTCTACCCTATTCCACTTTATGCTATTCTAGTCTACCCCACTCTTCACCACTCCACTACATGCCACTCCAATATACAGCACTCCACTCCATGCCACCCACTGCATGCTATTCCACTGTATGCCACAGCACTCCATGCCACTCTACTGTACACCACTCCTCTCTATGCCACTCTACTGTACCCGACTTTACTCTCCGCCACTTACCTTACCCCACTTCACTCTATGCCATTCTACGCCACAGAACCCTACTGTGTGCCACTCTATTCTACGCCACTCCAAGCCACTGTATAAAAAGAAAAACAATGATGAGTTGACTCTATTATATGTTACAAAAAATGTTTTAAATAATTGTAAAAATACAAATTCAACACTACATTAACTATAACTCGCCCTTCTACCATGCAGTGTTCTCATAAATGATCTCATTTGAGATGTCATGAGTGTTATGAATGCTATCATTTAACATGCTATAAGTGATGTAATATCAAATGGTATAAGCAATGCATGGGGAAGGCGGGAAGTTATAGTTAATGTAATGTGGCTAGTGAGTTAACAGCACTGTGCACGGGGGTGCGCAAGTTAAACTAATTTGAAGGCAGTAAATAAAGTGTAACTGTAAGTTATAACTATAACTTTTGAATTTCTACTTTTATGTATTATAAGTTGGTTTTGTATAGAAATAATACATTTATATAGATTCAGTCTATAAATATGTATAATCTGCACCGGGTAACAAAAAAACACTTTCTTTGCTCGCAGTTGTTTATTTAGTATTCAATTATTTGCCACTTTGACCGAAACTGAGAAAACGTTGGGCAATCAAAAATTGTTTGAAACCATAAAACATTGGAAATTAAATTGTCTTCCGCAGCATTTATTTTGCCGTAAAACAGTGAGCGCTGCTAAAACAGCTTTCAGCGAACTCCACATAATGTATCCATAATTATATAAAACGTTTAGGAGGCGAGCCCGCGAGGGGGAAGAAGGTTTTGCAGTCTGACAGCCAAAGATAGAGACAAGGTGTGAAGCATCCCCGGGAGCTCCGAGCGGCTCTCCTGTGTGCAGGCCCGGGCATAGTTAAACGAGGACCGTGGGAGAACCGAGGGGCGAAGCCGCTTAAATCTGGAAAAATAAAACCTCAAAGGAGTCTGAGGAACCAGGGCTGGAGGGAGAGAGGAGGGCACGCCTGCTGCAGTTTGACTGGTGGAGGCGGATTCTGTATTGAAAGGCTTGTGCTAATAGTCTTGGGTGCCTTAAGGACGCAACATGTCACCCTCCTCTCTTAGCTACCCCCTTGGGCTAGCCCTATCGCCAGTGCCATCCTTCTCTCACAAGAGGTGGTAACTCATTTGTATTTTGGGGCTAGTCCAGATGTGGCTAAAGATGCTGCCTAAAGTGGCAAGTGTCCAGAAGATTCAAGAACATTCTAAACTTTTTAATGAAAATAGAAACAAGGGTCGATATTATCAAGAAAGAGCGATACGTTATCGCCGCTTTTATCGGCAGGAAGCTGCCGCTAAAGCGGCGATAATGGGCTTGATAATATGCCCTTGTGAATTCCCATAGCAGCCCAGGTTAACACCAGAACCTCGGCTGCCATGGGAATTCACAAGGACATATTATCAAACCCATTATCATCGCTATAGCTGCAGTTTCCTGCCGATAAAAGCGGCGATAATGTATCGCCCTTTCTTGATAATATGGCCCAGAGTGATTTCTATTTTTTCAGTTTATGTGCCTTATACCTCACACAGCACAGAGTTTAGCAGGTCCAGCTCCACTTCCACGAGGACTTTTAAGAGCTTTAACTAGTGGTTGCCCCTACTGATTTAACAAGCCTGTCTTTGGGAGAACCCCAGGATAATGTTAGCAGGTGAGGCCGCCCTGGGAGAGGAGTTCTCAATCCTTCTCTCTAATCTTGGTACCTTGGTATTGTACACAGAGTGTGAGGGCAGTTTCTGGGAACTCGTTTAATCACGCCAGGACAGGATAAACATAATCACAATGATTAGTTGCTCTGAAACATTTACACCCTTTGAGTTAAGTAGCAATTAATATTAATTTGTTGGTAAATAATGAGGGCTGCTGACGAAGCGTCAGTGGAGGAAAATTAAGTGAGAAGATTAGGGAGTAAGGAGCAATCAATCTGCTGTTAGGCACACCTCCACGTTTTCCATCTCCTGAGAACCAAAGGATTCTGGGTAAGGTGTCAACATTCTACTTCATGAACCTGGCTCAAGGAAACAGCGAGGAGAAGGCACTCTGAGAAGAAATGACAGTGAGATCAACACATCGAGCTGATAGGGTTAAAATACGGACAACAGAGTAGCAATCGGGGTATTTGTCTCTGGTGTTTCTGTGGAAAAAAGCAGTGAGTGCATTTTAGAGATGTTTGTCAGGATGCACTAAGCTTGTGCTCGAAATCTAAAAGGAGTGATGCTCTCTTCCATCACTCACAGGCATCACATATGACCATGCACTCAGTGATGTAAAGGCAGTGGTGTGAAAGGGGAAAGTGGACTGGGATAAGGCAGAAAACAGAGACACTGGGTTCCATTAATCTTGTGTGTCACTTCTACTAGTCTGTGATGCCCTCAGGCTGTAGTATGGTCTAAATATTAGTGACTTTCCATGGATGTTCTGCATTTAACTGAACTAGGGAATGGATATACATTGGAAGTATCTCTCTGCAACCAGCTCTATGTACTTTGGTCTGAATCTTGAAATGCAAACAATGAGTACCTTAAATATATGTTCACTAAACGCTTCTTCCTTTGTGGAAATGAATTCTAGTTTCTGTGAAGCGGAGCAAGAAATTTAACAAATATTAAATGCCATTCCTTCTGTAGCAAATTCTATTGCTTGTGTAGCAATTCATGTAAATATATTAGAAATCCAATACCTTAGGGTTTGTACATAGTACAGAGGCATGACGTAAGAGTCCTTCCCAGTGCATCACAGGAAACCTTTAAGGTTTTAAGTAAAATGCAGAAAACAGCAAGTCTCATGAGAGTTTACATTAACATTCAGTAGTTCAAAATTCATTTTAATTAACAAACACAACTTCCAGATACATTGCTGTGTTCCTAATCTACTTCGAAACACTCCAAGGAAGTAGCAGGTCTTTAGAAATGTCCAATTAGGAAATTCCAGGCTGGCCAAAAATTGTATTACAGTAGGTTATCAAAGATGATGTGAGCCACAAGGGAGGTTATACCCTCATGTGCTAGATGGGTACTACATATATAGAATGCATTCTAGTCCAGGACTTGCTGGAAAATGTAGTTCGTTGTGGAGACGCCTTTACATAGTGCATTGTCACGCACATGATGCCTCAGTTCAGGCAGAACTATTTTCCCTAGGGATAGCAGCATTTCTATCCATGAGAAAGACTCAGTGCAAGTAGGTTTGGAGTACTACATGGTAAGCAATACCTCCATCCCCACTCCCTTACATCGCACCTACCGCAACCTCCAACGCTGCCATCTTGGCAATGGAGTTTCTATTTTGTAAGGATGTCTTGCATAAAATTCTCTCAGCATATGCACAGCATGAAGATTAAAAACAGGTTTCCATGTTTGCTCTTCAGGGCAAACCCCCTACCAATCCACCAAATGTTGTAACTTTCTTCTTAAAATTCTTCAATTCTTACATCTAATCTCCTTTGTACCTTATGTTCCCTTTTTGCATTCAAAAGAACTGGCCCAGGATGAAGATCTTTTCAAATGTAAACGTTTTGTTTCTCAGTGTTAGAAATGGTGATCTATAGTTGGCAGAGGTAGGTACCTTTGCCCAAGTAGAGACCATTCTTCCTAGTCAGAGTAAGGGGGGATACACTTCTAAAATAACCCCTGCTCACCCCCTTGGTAGATTGGCACAAGCACACAGTCTTATCCCAGGGGAAGTGTGTAGCGTGTTTGTGCACACATACAGTAATACAGTGGAAACACTACAAATGGACACCACACCAGTTAGAAAAATAAGTATTCTTTATCTAAACCAAAACAAGACCAAAAATGAAAAAAATCCACAATACAGTTGTTAGACTTGGCCCTTTTTGCAGGGTCATCCTTCCTCCTGTATTTTGTCTGACCTGTTTTTGTTGGTTTTATGACTCTGGGCACTTTACCACTGCTGATCAGTGCTAAAGTGCATATGCTCTCCCGATAATGGATTAGTGACTCCATGATTGGCTTGTTTGGCTTACTGTCAGACCCTACTACAGTGCACTGCGTGTGCCTAGGGCTTATAAATCAAATGCTGCTGGTGGGCTTGCAGCACTGATTGTGCCACTCACCGGAGCAGCTTTTAAAGTGTGTCTCAGGCCTGCCATTGCAGAGCCTGTGTGCAGTCTGGTACTGCCATGTTGACTGGGAAGTGCACCCACTTGCCAGTCCCTAAACCTTCACTTTTATACATATTAGTCACCCCTATGGTAGGCCCAAGGGCAGGGTGCATTGTAGGTAAAAGGTAGGGCATGCCCTGATGTGTGTGGCATGTCCTAATAGTGAATTACAGCCGTTTTAGTTTTTCACTATTGCAAGGCTACCTGTTCCCCATAGGCCAGAATGGGCAGTTTGATTATAACATCTTATAATCCTAACTGACTCAGGAAACTAGGTAGAAATTCAAGTTTAGTATGCCTGAACTCTGGATGATAAAATACATATTTTAGTGAAGTTGGTTTTAACATTCTGTGTTTGAAAATACCACTTTTAGATAGTAGGTATTTTCTTGCCTAACTATCCAAGCCTGCCTCTGCTAAGTTGTGTATTCCTTGTCTGGAGTTTGAGTGACAAGGGCTGGGGAATTCCAGGAGACAGGGTGAGTCAGCACAGGGCTAAATAGAGAGATCTACATGCAGATGGGAGGGAGGAGTTGCACCTGGGACCTGAATAGAGCTGTGCCTCCCTCCACAATGCTAGCTCCAACTCCTGTGGTGCGTCTGATGTCCCTGGCCTGCACTGTCAAAGGAAGAGAAGGAGTCCTGTAAACAAAGTGCCCCAGGACTGACCAGAACTGGTTTTGACTAGGCCTCTCTGCCTTCAGAGAACAAAGGGAAAATGAGTAACCCTGGGGGTCCGAATCGGCTACGCCCACGGAGTAGGCGTAGTGTTGCCTTCTACGCATTTTGCGTAGACAGCGTAGCCGGCAAAACTACGCCCACTCCGTGTGCGTAGCCGAGTCGGCCGCCTCCCTCCCTTCCTGGATACCAATGCGCATGCGCATTGGTATCCAGGACGACGCTATTCCAAGAGGGAGCCCCGGACGAGCCCCGGACACGGTAAGTGCTTTAAAATTGTTTTATTAAGGTTAGCTGCTTAAATAATGTATGTAGGGGAGAGCGGGAGGGAGGTGCGTAGTGGGGCTACGCGGAGTGCGGGAGTGGGCGTAGCTTCTCGCCCACTCCGCGTAGCTCCGCGGAGCCCCACTACGCCCACTACGCCCAGGGTTAAAAATGAGTAGCAATATTGGGACCCAGACCCAAGAACTTTAGATCACTTCTGGGAATCAAGACGAACCTTTGCTGAGGAGAAGAACCAGGAAGCTGAAGGAGGAGACTACCCATGTGGTGTGTGTTTGGGGGTTGGCCTGCAGTGGTTGCTTCATCGCCAAAGAAAGGAGAAAAGGACTGAGTGTACTTGAAGAAGAATCTCCAAGGGCTTGAACGAGAGCTTGCCTCCTGCCTGAAGTGTCAGGGATACAAAACTTTACCAACTAGCTCCCCCCGGAATTCCTTTGCTGGGAATTGAAGTGCCTGCTGTTGTGCTGGGCCTTCTGAGAGACTGCGTGTCGATGGGAGCACGACGCAACGACGAGAAGCGTGTCGCCGCCACAGCAGCTGTCGTCGCATTGCCGAAGAAGCGAGCCGCCGCTGTCATCATCGCATCGCCGAGGAGCGGCGCATCACTGGAGAAGTGGGCCGCCGCCACAGAGGTCGCCGTCGCATCACCGGAGAAGCGCGTCGCAGGGCCTGTCACGGCTCCAAAGATCATCAAGTCGCTGCACGGCCGTCAGGCGTGCACACATCCCACCAACGTTGTCGCATCCTAATCAAGACGCCATTTTGTCGCATCGCACCGGAGAAGTGTTTCGCATTGAGGTGCCATCTTGTTGCATCGTACTGGAGAGCAGTAAGAAACCGATGCATCACCTCCCCACACAGTAAGGAAGCGAGCATCAACTCCCCTGCGCAGCAGTAAGGAACCGACGCATCCACTCCCCTGCGTGTAAGGAACCGACGCATCACCTTCCCTGCCACCCTTTTGTTTTCTTTGCGTTACGCATTCAAGGTACATTGAGAGTAAAGTGTTGCATTTACAACCTGAAAGAACTGAGCTATTTCATAGCATTTTAAAGTCTATTTTTGAGTACAGTATTGTGGATTTTTGTCGTTTGGTCTTGTGTTAAGTCTATATAAAAATACTTATTTTTATAATACAAACTGTGTTGTGTCCATCTGTAGTGTTGTCACTGTATTACTGTATGTGTTCACAAATGCTTTACACACTGCCTCTGAGATAAGCCTGCCTGCTCGTGCCAGGCTACAAAGGAGGTGAGCAGGGGTTATTTTAGGAGTGTAACTCCTTACCCTGACTAGACGCAAGGGTCCCTATTTGGTCAAAGGTACCTACCTCTTCCAACTAGAGACCCTCAAATCTAACAACAGTAATACAAATATGACTTTCAAATGGTAGAAATAGTTCTGTTCAAAGCAAATTGCAGATGCAACATTTTTCACACAAAGTGCTTTGGATGCGTTGGGGACACAAATAAAAAGGGTTGCAGGGAAGGTGATGTGTCGGTTCCTTACGAGCAGAGAAGGTGATGCATCAGTTCCTTGATTGGGGGGAGGTGATGCGTCGGTTTCTTACTGCTGCACAGGGGAGGTGATGCATCGGTTCCTTACCGGAGAGGAGGTGATGCATCGGTTCTTACTGCGTGGGGAGGTGATGTGTCGGCTTCTTACTGCATCCCCCAACGATGCGACAGACCTGTCGCCTCAATGTGATGCGTGACGATCCAGGATGATGCGTGGGTTCTTGCATACGCACAGCAGGGCTTGCATCAAAATCGGTGCAGTGGTCTCGGATGATTTCTTGAGCCGTGGGCAGGTGCTGCGTCGGTCTCTTCGACAATGCGTCGTCGCTTTTCCAGCTCCCAACAGCCAGAACAACCTCCAGAGACCCAGAACAGCTACAGGCACTTCTTGGGAGGTCAGAACTACTCCCAGCAAGGAAGTTCAGGGGAGCTGGAGTTGACATCTGTGTGCCTCTGAAACTTAGGAACAGGAGGCAAGCTCTTCTTCAAGCCCTTGGAGATCTTCCTAACGCAGGCCACACAGCACACAGCAAAGTCCTTTTCCCTTTCACTTTGCAGAAAGTAGCCACTGCAGGTCAACCCCAGACAGCAAACAGCACAGGGGCAGTATTCCTCTTCAGTTTCTCCAGCTCTTCTCCTTGGCAAAGGTTCCTCTTGATTCCCAGAACTGATCTAAAAGTCTGGGGTCTGGGCACCTCTTTTTATAATACAAATAAATGTGTTATGTATGGCAGAGAAGCTCTTTGCCCAACCAAAAGCAGTTCTGTCCTCTCTGGTGCAGCTTCTTGGCAGGAGGTGGAGACAGCATTGTTCTTGAAAGACCAGACCCGTTCAGGGGTGAAAGAACCCCCCCCCCCCCACCTCTACTCTGAATGCAGCCCAGGTCTATTCAGCCCAGCCCTGACTCACTCTGGAAAGGCAGGACACACCTCACCCCTCAAGTGGCGTTCTGAATTGGGCACAGATTGATCAGGTTTGTGCACAACTCATAACATCACAAATAGACGATCACTATAAATATCTCCTCCCTGTTGCCAAAGTCTTAGTAATTCCAAGGTGTGGAACCACCGCCAAATAATAAAGCCAATTCATAGCCTGCTCCCTTATTTGAATTTATGGTAAATTTATAGCTTTCCCTTGATACAACATGACTTCGTTCTCATGTCTATTTGTTTGTTCTTTTAGCCAAGCTTCTTTAGATATGGCTTGCTTTTCGATACATACAGAAAATAGTTCACCATGCCCAATTTGCTGTCCTTTAGGAAGGTACTTAAAACATGTTTTTTGTTTATTTAGATGCTGTCTTTAAGCCTACAGCGCTAGTGCCAAGGCACCTCTTAGTATTCATGCTCTCAAAAAGTTTATTTAACACAACACATTAATTAAAGCAATAGAATGATTTTGCAAAACCTATGAGGACAGACTTAATGGTGGATCTTCTGTGAACTGATTTTCACCTTCCAATTCATCTTGTCCAGAATTGGCACTAGCGCTCCTATTCTTAGACCGGTTCTATAGTTTATAACAAATTCAAGTAAGTAAAAAAAGATCAGGGTTTGTCTGTGTTGTCACTAAGTAAGTTCTTTGTCTGATGTCAGGAACTGCAAATAGTTGTGATAAGTATACACTTTTCATTGTTTTTGACCCCTAAAAATAATGTATCGGCTCTTCAAAAGATCTTTTAATGACCAAAAACCCATTGTCAGTGATTGTATAGTCTATCTCTGGTGGGGAAAAATTCTTAGAAAAGTAAGCTTCTAGATTAGCCTGATAAATGTTTGGATTTCTCTGCTTTTAACCCCTCCACAACATAATAGGAAGCAACCATAATCAACAATGAAAGGGCTTTCTCCATTAAGATGTTGCAAACTTGCAGCAATTAAAAAAATACATTTTTTAAACAAATACCTGATCTGCTTCTTTTGATTAAACAAAAACTTCTCCCTTTTGTAGTAAATTTGTTATGGGTCTTAAGATGTCAGAAAACTGGGGACTGTACCTCCTGTAAAAATTGAAAGGGCCTAAAACTTGTAATAGTCTTGACTGAAGTTGGTGTGTGTTTCCCTGCAAAAATGTTGACACTTTCTTTTTATCCATTTTAATAATCTTTGGTGTAGTTATGTACAATAGTAACCCTACATTAGCAGTAAGAAAAATACATCTATCCATCCTAGTGAACAGTAGGCCAGGGCAGAATTTAAATCCCAATGGTGCAATTTGGGGAACTTCATGTTAAGCTTGTTAAACAAAATTTCCAAAATTAAGTCATTACACCACTGTAAATAACTATGTGCTATCTGCGGTAAAAATGTACTGTGAATGCACCATGCATGGGGGCAGGTATTATTTGCTGTGCTTTTTTTGGTACTATTTATTAGCGCAAAATGCTTCATAATCCCAACAATGGTTGCGAGGATACATTTCATGCTAAAAGGTAGCACAGAATAACAGATTTTCATTTCACTTAATTATAACAAAAAAATCACATAATTATGCTAAAGCAGATTGCTAGAATCTCACACACCCCTAGCGAAAAGAAGGTGATCTCTTAACTGCTGCAATAATGCCTTAATATGTGAAATGTGGGTATTTTAGGAGTCATCATATCATATAAAAAGACAAAATGGAACACATCCAAAAATGTTCTCTACCTCATCAATGAAATATTAAAATGCTGCAGGGGCATAGAGTACATAAGCAGGTCCCTATATTGGAACAACACAAACTAAGGGCCCGATTACGATTGCGGTGAATCCGCATCCTCCGGGCCGGCGGAAGCCACCGCCGGCCCGGAGGATGCGGATTCACCGCTGCGTTGAGAGAAATGACCCCCGCCAGATTAGGATGGCGGGGGTCATCTGCGGACGGCAAGACCGTCCGCCAAGCTCTAATAAGGTGGCGGTGTCTATCAGACACCGCCAGCCATTTTAGGATTTGCTTAGGGATATGCCTTTCCGCGGCGGCAATGCCGCCACGAAAAGGCATACGGTCTTTTCTTTGGGGGCCCGTTGTGGACCCCCAGGGTGAAGGGGGGTACCCCCCTGCATTTGCATGCACGAAGCGGCAGGCACCACGTGGTGCCTGCCACTTGATGCATGCAAATGCACTGCTTGCATTTTTAACATTGCGACGGGTGCTGCTTCAAGCAGCACCCGCCGCAATGTTAAACATACAGGGTGTGACCGCCAGGGTGGTGGTCACATCCTAATTTGCACGGAGGGACTGCTGCTGCCCCTGCGGACGGTCCCTCCACCTCTGGGGTGGAGGACGGACGCAGGTCCGTCGGCCATCCTAATAGGGCCCTTAGTACAGAATGATGTTTTGCATTCATCGCCCTACCAAACTATCACCAGATGGTAAGCTCCCTTGAGATCCAATTTTGGGAATATGTGTTTGCTTTGAACCTGGTCTAAAAAAGACTGGTAATAATGCTAAGAACAACAATTCTTCCATGTGATTCAGTTGAGTATTGCAAGATCCTAATAAACCCATTACACCGATTTTTTTCTAGGTACAGTTTAATACATTCTATGTCTGATTCAGTAAGCTCATAGACTCAATTACAAGGTATCTTTGCACCAGGTTCTAAATCAATCTTAAAATCATAACTTCTATGTGAAGGTCACGTATTTTCCTTCTTGTTATCATGTATATCACTAAACTCGTTATTACAAGGAGCTAAATAGCACCATCAATAGCTGGCAAAATACCTTTTGCTGTTAGAACTTTAGAAGGATGACTCTGGATTGACATGAAAATAAATGCTACTGTAATAATAATATGAATTTATTTTAACTGTCTTTTCAGCCCAATAAACATGAAGATTATGTAAAGCCAATTTCAGCATTTCAGAGATTTCATTAAACTGAGGAACATTGACCAAATTAAAATTAATCTTTCCATGATGATTTCCCAAAAAAGATCAAACAAATCATGCACCTATGAAACCTTACTAAATCAGAGCATATATTAAAACCATCCTCTGCCTTTACATTCCCAGGAATCTTTACATTATTATGGGGAACTGCAAAGATTAAGCAAACATAATATTCATATAATTCCCATAATCCCCTACCTATGACACTGACAAAATCAATGCCATGGGAATCATCATGTACACCACAGCTGACTGCATAGAGTTCACTGCCTATCTAGGACTCTTCATTTAACATGACTGCTCCTTTCAAAGTTTTCCACCGGCTATGGCCTGTCTGTAGACTGTATTACCGAGGTTTGACTTTTAAAATCCTCATTTTACTTTTTCGATCTTTGAAAAAAAGACTTGACTTTCCATAATACAAACACAAACCATGTTAATGTTTTCTTTCTTTCTCTTGTATAGATATTGGGACCTTTGATAGTGCCTGATTGCAGTGACTCAGAAATCTCAATAACTCCATTCTATTCTACCTTAGGTTGAACCACTAAGACTTTGACCTTTTCTAACTATGTTCAGCTCAATAAAGTCCCAACTGTACGACTAACTCTATCAGTTCATCACATTTACTAGGTGGGTTAACCACCTGTGCCAAGGCATCCTTCAATTCCCTTTGCAGTCCTTGATAGAATAAGGATGCCCTTTTTTTACTCCGGGCCAACTAGTTTTAAAACCGAGCATTTTAATGTGGTAACATAACGTAATAAATCTTGCTAACCCTGTTAATAGCATTTGATTGTATGAAGGGAGAGTGTGTAATTTGATACAATGTCCTTACCTGCTTAAAAAAGACAGAAAAATGATAAAGTAAAGGATAATTGTTTTCTAACAATGGAAAACTCAAATTTGCCTCACTCACTTATGACAAAAAAATGCTATCTTAGGGGCCGATTACGATGGCAGGCGGATCGCACCCGTCGGGCTGGTGGGGGCGATCCGCTCGCCATCGTGACATCAAAGACCCCCGCCATATTATGATGGCTGGGGGGTCCGTGGCGGACGGAAACACCGTCCGCCGCTTTTCCGCCGGTCGACTCGTCAACCGGCGGAAAACGAGTTTAATATGGTGGCGGTTTCTGGAAGACACCGCCATCCATATTACGATGCAGGCCGCGATCAGCCTTTCCATGGCTGCATCGCCGCCATGGAAAGGCTGGTGGTTACTGCTGTTGGGGCCCGTTGCGGGCCCCCAGGATTTTGGGGGGTGGAGGGTGCACATGGGGTGTACCTATGGTACCCCTCTGCGTTTGCATGTACGATGTGGCAGGCACCGAGTGATGCCTGTCACATTGTGCATGTAAAAGCACAACATGTACATTTTACATTGCGGTGGGTGCTGCTTGCAGCACCGCCCGCCACAATGTAAAATATACTCGATGTGCCCGCCATACTGGTGGGCGCATTATAATAGGTATGGCAGGACCGCCACACCTATGACGGACGGTCCCTTTTGTTGCTGCGATGGCAGGCGTACTTTGTCCGCCTGGCATCATAATCGGCCCCATAGTTCGATCATCAGGAAACGTTACAGGTTTGCATACATTCTTTTACCTTACATTGATTAAGAAATAATGCTAACTTATTTGTATCTCCACAGATCCTTTCTAAAGGTGCTAAGTATATAATTATAAGCACCCAAGAATAGGAATGCGCAAAAAACCTGGTATCTCTGGAGGGAGGTGGTAATTCCCATGAATCGGCATAGTAGCAATGTGTAGTACCTTGTGCATTTGTGTCTCAGCTCCATTTACATGTAACCCCATTATCTTTTGTCCATCTTGGACAAGGAAACAAAATCTATATTCTTCCCATTGAGGGATCACTGAGTGCTCCTAATGTGGCAGAGTAGCGTGCTACTCACCCACCCACCGAAAGTATGTTTGGCACCTCGTGAGAAGCACAACAAGCATGGCTGTGTAATACATTGCAATAAACTATTTATGTGTACAGAGAATGTAGTATGCAGGTAAGATGTCTGTTCTAGAGGATGCGAGCGTATCAGTGTCTAAATATACATGTAAGCCTCCCTGTATCAAAATATTAAACCTCCAACTACACACATATCAGCCTGTTAGAACTTCAAATACCACACTAAGCGGGATTCAGCCTCTTGTTTATACTACTCTTGATAGACAAGTGAGTTATGCAAGATCATAACTGCTACCGAATACTTCCAATCCAAAACTTAAAAGTACATTCATTTGTGCTCTCTTCTCACCATACCAGCCTAGAATGATGGTGGTCAAATAAAGGAAGAAGGCAACAGAGACTCTCTGCCCTGCAGCAGGAACCCTATAGCCCGGTCTCAGCTCTGTCCTGCATAACTCATTTTCACCTGCACTTGCGACACATCGGACACCACTACTTGTTACCACTTATATGAGACTTCCTTGGGGTTGGTTCTTAGATGACTTCAGAACTTGCCCTCTCTCCCTCTTGGCTAAAACAATGCTATCAGCTCAGTGAGGGACATCTAAGCATTGGGAGGAAGCCATGTCATTGGGATCCCCCCTCAATATTCGCCATTCCCAACAGCGTACCGCAGCAGCCTCCTTCCACAGGAAGGTGCTAGGACTTACCAAGTGTCACTTGTGAGGGGTGTGGGCACGTGCACCCCAGAAAGACTCACTGTGCTGTGCCTAACTCAGTCACCTGTTAAGCTTTACCTTTTAATGGAAAAGCTGGCAGGGATTCCCAGGAGCCATGCCCTTGTCTCAGTACATGTATCTGGTGCATAAAAGGTGATAGGCCATGAGATACATGCCAGCCTGGTCAGTCATGCTACTTTAAGAGGTGCTTCTAGAGTGCAACATAAACCCCTAGGGCTCTTGGCACTAGAAGACAGTAAGACTAGAAAGATGGTAACAAAAGGAGGAATTAAGAAAAGAGAAATTCGTTTTTAGGTCGGTTTTCTGAAAAAAATGTAAGAAGTGTTGTTTTAAAGTCTAGTTGAAGATCATTCCAGAGGCGTAGAGGCAGGGAAGAGAAATCCTTTCCTCTTTAAATTACCTTTTGAAGAACGGTTGAACAAGTAGATTTGCTGAAGATTAATGGAGAGAATAGGCGGGAATGTATTTGCAATGTAGGCTTTAACCACTTCACTGCGGCGGCTATTCCGCCGCAGTGCTAACGAATTTGCGCGGCCGCGCGGCGGCCGCATGCTCGTGACGGAGCCGCTCCGTCACGAGCCTCGGTTGAGCTGTGCTCGTGACGGAGCGGTTCCGTCACGGCCCGCCCCGCTCAATAGAACGCTCAGCGCAGGCGCGGAATTCGCACCGCGCATGAGCGTTCTATCGAGCTGGGCGGGCCATGACGGAACCGCTCCGTCACCAGCACAGCTCAACCGACGCTGGTGACGGAGCGGTTCCGTCACCAGCACCGAAGGGGTTAATAAATTCAGACGCATCTCCATATAAGAGCTTGAGTCTTGAAATATAACCTGCCCTGAATAGGTAACAACTGAAGATTAGCCATAATAGAACTGGCTGTGGATAACTTTGAACAAAGAGCGACTACTGTGGCTGCTTTATTATTGTCGTTTTCGAAGGTGATGGGCATCCCATGATAAAGAGAACTGCAGTAATCCAGTCTTGCTCCAATGTCTGCCGTAAATACCCTATTCTGCTTTCCAAAGAAATTAAGGAGATGATGTATGCGTAAATGTGGTACTTCTATTGTGTGAGTCTAGCCAAAACACAAAAGAGCACTGTCTCTGTCAAAGATAAGCACAAAATCAGAGAGTGATGGGAGACGTAGTGGGACTGTGGGCTGTTAATGAATGGTGATGTGGTTTTCTTTAACCCCTCCCATGCTCATGACGGAGCCGCTCCGTCATGAGCATCGGCTGAGCTGTGCTCATGATGGAGCGGTTCCATCATGGCCCTGCCGCCGCGCCCGCGCCGCGCTGATTTCGCGCCTGCGCGGCGCGTTCTATTGAGCGGGCGAGGCCATGACGGAACCGCTCCGTCATGAGCACAGCTCAACCGCGGCTCGTGACGGAGCGGCTCCGTCACGAGCATGCGAGCGCCGCTCGGCCCCCCTAGCGCTGCGGCGGAATTGCCGCCGCAGCGAAGGGGTTAAAGAGGCGGTTCGTCAATTCTTTCCTAAATTGATGGATAAGGGTTATGTTTTTCCCGGTCCTCTGTGCATAGACAGAAAAGGTCTGCTTTTCTTTTTCTTTTTTACTCTTCTTTGTCTGAGTTTGATGATGCCCTGGCTGTGGGTGTGCCGAGAACAGTCAGAGATAGCTTGCCTAGAAGATAAGCTGGGGTCCTGCTCATGATGAATTTTTAAGTGATGCAGCTAGTTTTGCAGAGTGTGCAGGCAGGCAAGGGAAACCAATAGAGTTTCATCCGGATGTAGTTGATGTGATCATATTTTATCAGGCCCTGGATGATATATGTTGTGGCCTGTTGGATGGCTTTAAAGGGTACCAATGTGTAGTCTGAGATGCCATGAAGCAGGGTTTTTACCCTATCCAGGTATGAGAGTATGAGGACATGACTAGCCATTCTGAAGTCGCTTTCAGAAAGAATTGGTTTCACTTTCATTCAAACGTTTGAAAGTCCGGATGAAGGACTCCTACTGAGCACGTCGACATTGACAAGGATTGCTGGCCGCTACCTTGGCCCTTCAACCCTGTAATATGCAGAGTGACTCGTGTTTGTGACTTAGTCTCCCTGTGGATACGGAGGACCTGGGTCAACGTTCTGTGGACTATTTGTATCTGTTTGAAAGACTGTGAGACTCTGAAATGTATTTGCAACTTGCGAACCCAGGCTTCTACCTACTTGGACTAAACTTTTTGGAATCTATTGACTTTTGTATACAAATTAATTGAACCAAGATCAAGAAACTTGAGCCCTGACGAAGTTCCATTCAGAACAAAACGCGTTGGCTGATGTCCAATTTTAAACTGAAGCTACAATAAAGGATACATTTTGGAACACATTTGAATCTCACTGACTTCATTCTGGTGCACCTTCCTTCTCTTTATGAACTTACTTATCTGGTTTCCAGTGGAGTGGAAGTGCGGTGAACTCCGGAAGTGGTTGCACAGGCAATTTATTAATTTATTTACTTAGGAACTGAGGTGCTGGATCGTGGACAGCTGCATCCTGCTTTTCTAACTGTTTGAGCGTGCTCTACAAAGCTGATAAAACCAGAGTACAGCCAGCACTAGCGTCTGAAAGTAACACTTTTGCAGCTTTATTAACATAGGCTCTTGATATGAGATATTGTACTTTTATTGATACTATCATAAGCAACAAAAGACATTGTGTCAAGTATAGAAGTTAACTAGAAGTCAACAGAAAATAATTTCAGAGTATACCTCTATGTGGCACACTCTATGCTGGACTCCCTTAATAATGTCTGAGCAAGCATGCCCTTCTCGGGTGTGGCACCCAAGAGACCACGGCCTGTGAAACCTTTCAGGGCAGCACTGTACTGTGTCTGACAATGGAAACGGAGCTGTGTAAGTACCTGCATATTGAAACCAACCCTGGGGCCTGAAGATTGAAAAGGGTGAAGGTGGTAGCTGCTAGCCTTACTAAACTGGTCTCTATGTTTTCAGCCTGCGGGAATGTAATGGTGCAGAACATGGCCTATCAGGAACCACATGTACATGGTAAAAAGGTGATGGGGTGGCAATATCCAGTGGATAGTATATGGGTTGGTTCCATTGCTCTGAATGCCCACCGTTCTGTGTATCTTTTATACCTACTTTTATTTTGGCATAGCAGCACACTCATAAAAGCATGTGAGCAGAGGCTTAGGCAGTTCCCAGATGAAGCAAGGTCCTGGACCGGTCCTGTGACCTGGAAGAACACACTAAGCACGCTTTTTTAGAGGACAGAGGATTACTCTCACTGTCCTGGGTATAGCATGTTAAGTGTTGGTGGCAGCATAAAATGATGAACTTGATAGTGTGACTAGGCCTTTTCCTGTACAACAGAGAGTGTGTCCTGCAGCCCCATTTTGTGTAAAGTTCTTCAGTTATGTGACTGCCCAGAACCTCGTGCTTACATCCTGCATGTATGTTAAGTGCGTGTGCAGGTGTAGTGTCTGTACAGAACATGTGCAGTAGTGGGACTGAGTATGGGCCGATTCACAGAATGAACTTAAGACTCAATCCTAAACTTACTACTATTTTGGTATTCACAGAATGCACTTACTCATTTTGGTATTCACAGAAGGCACTTACTCATTTCGGTATTTACAGAAGTTAGTAGTCCTAACTTTAGGACTCCTAAATGCCTTCTGTGAATACCGAAAGTCTTAAAATTAGGATTTTTCTCAATTTAGTAGTAGTAAAGTTAGGACTCCTAACTTTAGGACTCCTAAATGCCTTCTGTGAATACCAAAAGTCTTAAAATTTTGATTTTTCTCAATTTAGTAGTAGTAAAGGTAGGACTCCTAACTTTAGGACTCTCAAATGCCTTCTGTGAATACCGAAAGTCTTTAAATTAGAACTTTTCTCAACTTTACTACTACTAAACTGAGAAAAATCCTAATTTTAAGACTTTCGGTATTCACAGAAGGTATTCAGGAGTCCTAAAGTTAGGAGTCCTAACTTTACTACTACTAAACTGAGAAAAAATCCTAACTTTAAGACTTTCCGTATTCACAGAAGGCATTTAGGAGTCCTAAAGTTAGGACTCCTAACTTCTGTGAATACCGAAATGAATAAGTGTCTTCTGTGAATACCAAAATGAGTAAGTGCCATCTGTGAATGCAAAAATAGTAGTAAGTTTAGGATCTTGTCCTAAGTTTGTTCTGTGAATCAGGCCCTATGTGTGTGAGTCTCAGTACTGAAGCTAGTAAGATGACCCTGGTTAGGCACGGCAAAAGATGGAGGACGACAACAGCATCCCCGGCAGTGACAGAGGAGGTGTGTTGACTGCATTCCTAGGGTGGAGATCCAGACACTGAAGTGAGGAGGATGGAGACAGGACTTCCTTTAGAAATTCCTTTAGGTTTTTTGTTAGTAAGAGGCTGCTTATTAGTTTTTCCTGATCACTGCCATTTGGTTGATGGTAGGTTTGAGGGGTGGGACTGCATATTCTGTTGTGTTGTGTTAGGTGAGTACGTTTCTAGGTGAGGCCTGCCCTTTTGTCTACCCTTGAATACTGCTTCTGAGAGGTTGATAACAGCCAGCTGTAGAAATCTCATATTGTATTGTGCCTGTGTTGTGAGTACTCCTGTTTGGGGAGCCCCATTGCTTCCTGCTGTGAGAAGCCTCCATTTATACACAGGCTGTGTCTGTAGAGCAGCTTGAGAAAAACACTTGAACCAACCCAAACCAGTTGTGAAGTTTGAGACAGAGGATCCACATTCCCTGACTAGAAAATGTGTGTAACATTGGGACTAAAACAACCCCAATGTGCTCCTTTTACAAGTCATTCATGGCTATGGAAGGGAATGTTCGTAGAGTACGAGAAGGACTTCAGTGTGGCTAGTCTTGTTGACAGTCTTCCATATGAGGGACAATCTTCTAAAGCCTGCACTTTCTGCTCAAGTAGCTGTGTTTCTGTGTAGTGGCTTAAAAGCCCACCTGCCTGCTGAGAGAGGGAATGATCCACCTGAGCCTGTAGGACGCGAAGCCCAGCATGTCCTCAGGTCTGAAGGACAGCGAGAAAAAAGGCAAACTGCCTAAGAGAGAATCCAGCAGTTACCTGTGCTGCAGATAATATCCCTAGCGTCTCAGGACAGTTCTTGGTGGGAACCGGTACAAGCCTTTGTGACTGTGATGGCCCAATTGGGTCTGCAACTGCCATGGTGAGTGCGTAAGCCTGACTGGGACTGAAACTGCCATGGTGACTATGTTGACTGATAAGGGAATAGTATAGTGACTGCATTGGCCTCATCTGGGATGCATGCTGTAGTGACTGTGACAGCCCAGACAGGGCCTATACCTGCGTTGACGCCATCTGAGTAGCCCAGTGTGGGCTGGCTCCATTTCCTGGCAGGATGGACCACAGCAGCTGGGCCTGCACCTGTGCACAAATGCCTAGGCAGTCAAATAATTCCCATTATATCAAAATATTTCAACATGACCAGAGGGATGACACAACCTCAGTGTAAAGGGAAGACAACTATTTAAAACATATAGAAAATAGCTCTATTCATATTTATCTAAAAATGAGTATAAAAGAGCAAGTAGGAATACAGATGGATGCATCATAAGTCAGGAGCAATGTGTTCGCCATTTAGTATTTTAGGCGAACAATTAATCCAAAACATTGAATGGACACAAACATGTGATAGATATTCATACATATACTTGTATCAGAGGAATTTGTATTGCAAGTTTTTTTTCTGTATATTTTTTAAATGGATCTTTTCATCCGCTGGGCATTCTATGGCAAATGTTTAACTGGTATTCTTTTTATGATCCTTCTTCCAAGAGCCTTGTGCAAGTAAAGAAGAGTTATGCACAGCCCAGCATCGGATTGGGAAGGTGGGCAGTCAGGCATTGGGCGATGGGCCGGTGCCTAAGGATCACCTGTGGGCCTGATTTTGTTAGGAGCTCTGTTAACCGGCCCACAGAGCCTTACTGTCGCCCCAACCATGCCATTGTGATATGGGGCCAGCATCATGGGCCTATTGTTGGCACCTCGGCTCCAGTGTCTTTCAGGCTTTGGTGTTTGCATAGGCCTCGCTGTGAGGCACTTTTCCCAGCGAGGAAAATTGGGAGGATCATGTAATGTTAGAAATTAAAGCTGCTGAATTTGGAACTATGTAAATAGGTTTGAGTCCCAGCCTCAGCTCAGCATCCTTTGATTCTAGGCTAATGACTTAATGGCCAAAGGCCTAAAATAAAAATGTATTTGATCTTCTGTAATGGGACTGGTGCTCTTATAATTGTTGCCCTTGGGCTGAGTTCATGCTAAATAAAACTACAATAAAAAAACAAAAAAAACTCATGTTTTAAGAGTCTACAAAGGCTGGAACATAACAATGAAAGAGGATTGTTTATACAATATTAAAAACGTTTGTATTCCTTCTTAACATGGCTTTTCTGCTTTTGATTGGTTTTAACTATCTGTCACGGATCATTAAAGCAGCTTTAGGCCACATTTTACACTGCTTTCACCTTACATGTACTGTTTAAAGTACATATTGATCTGAGGAGAAAATACCAGCTTTGGGTCATTTTCTTCATTTTCGTACCCGCCAGAACATTAAAATACCGATAATGCCAGCGAAAAAAACGGGCGGTGCCAAACATTGTCCGATCAGAAGTTGTGTGGCTTCTGGGCCACTTTATTTCACCAAGCTCGTCTGGCCACTTTGTAGTGCTTCTAGTTTTAACCAATGTTTCTGGCTCCACGAGCTTTAAAATACATAATTTATAAAAACATTTCGCAAAAAATGGCCCAATGAGATTAGCTAAATGCAGTTTCACAAACGGGCATGAACAGGGAGTGTACGCCATGTTTTTTGGGGGTGCCCAGGCCGAATTGTGATCCCAGTCCGACCCTGCCAAAGCTTCTCTCTGACAACAAAGACCAGTAACGCCACTTTGAGGTACAGTCGGATTGGTTGTTTCAGGCTTGGATGCCATTAAAGAAAAGTTTCATGCTACATTCTCCCGCCTTTTTTCCTACCTTCAATGTGTGCTATTGTAAGCCAGGCAGCCAGAACAGTAGCAGAATTAAATGAACAGATCAGTTGTAAGGAGGGATGGATGAGGTTTAGTGAAAGTGTAGCAACATCTCTTTTAGTGGTTAATTAAATGCCAGCGTGAGTTATTGGCCTGCTCCCTTACAGTCAGGAGCCCTAATGGATTATACTCACAGTGTACGGAGTCAGATCTTTGCCCCCGGCCATGTATTATTGGTTTCCGTGCTTATTTATTTGCTTGTAATTTTACTTTGACAGTTAATTTTCTCTCCCTACTTACTGCATTGATTGCAGTAGAGAGGTTTAGGGTTTTAAGTAATGGGCCGCTGCGCCGCCTCCCTTCCTGATGCATTCTCCATTTTATATAAAGGGACTGAAAAGCACAGCAGTTGTCGCGTTCAAAAAAACTAAATTAAATGCGCTGGTGGAGCAAGAAACATTGTCGCCAATTTGCGGCAGACTTCAGTGTCCTGTAGTGCACTTCCTGAGGAGTGGGCAAGGTGGAGTCCATCAATAATGTTAAATTCCAAAGCATGTATTCATATATTAACTACATTAGAAGATGTGCACTCCATATGTTTTGCATTTAATCATAACTTTGTCCAAATATAAACAAGAAACAGGCTAGGAGCAGGTCACCGCGCTCTAATGCATGCAGGCATTAGATGGTGGATGTAGCCTCCACTGGCCACATGGTAGATCCCTTGAATCAGCAGAGGCTCTTGTGGGCTGGGTCTGTCTTTCTACAACCAGTCTTTGGGCATGCACTCTGAATCACAATTTCCTTCTACAGGGATTACATTTAACCAGACGGCTACATGACCAGAGCGATACCAAAGGGGATGATGTACGGAGCGTTTGAGGAAATCAAACACTCACCCCCAGTCAACTGATCTGGGTTTAATCCATCACCATTCTTTAGCTCACTCAGCCACCCCAGTTCAGACATGCCCATATGCAAATCAGTCTGACCCTGTGCCTCATGGGAACAGTTCAGCCCGAACTGTACTGGGGTAAATGTATGACATTGTTCTTCATTCTGTTCATCAACTGTTGTTTTTGCATTTGTCACCCCGAGTGGAACGGGTATGCTCAGACGTGAGTCCTGTACTCTCCACGCCACTGGAATCAAGCTATCCTGGCTGATGAGGGCTGAAAGCCCGAAACCGGTCCTAGGATGCTTGTTTCCAGTCCAGGGAGGACCTGGCTTGGCAGTTCGGGCTGGACTGTTCCCATGGGGCACAGGGTCAAGACTGATTTGCATATGGCTAGGTTCAAACTGTAATGGCATGGTGAGCAAAAAAACGATGGATTTAGGCCCAGATCTCTGTACTGGGGTGAAGTTATGACATTGTTCTGCATTCTGTCCATCAACTGTTGTCTCAGTTACATGACCAGGACAACAAATAGAGCCAGGCAGAATTCACCTGCATCTCCAAAGGATGGGGAAGCAGTTCCGTGTCTTTTCAAATGAGCTTCTTCTGAGTATTCTCTGTTTTACTTAAAGGCAGTACTTCAATATGTTGCCAATGGTATCTGGATGATCTTAAAGACTTCATGGGCCTCATACAGAGAGTTCCCCAGGGTAAAAGAATTTGCCAGAAGCAGTAAATACCTATATTTGTGTTTTTTTTTGCGCCCATGTCGCCATGTATCACACTTTTCCTCACATTTCTCCATCATTAAATATTGGAAGGCATGACCTGATGAAATGTATCACAGGAAAATTGTGGGGTTGCTAACATTGCACCACAACTCATAATCTGGTCACTGTTTACACCTCCATTAGAATTATCCTTCAAATTCAGAATCAAGATCTAGGAGGCACCTTGGGGGAATGCGCTGATGATTTGTGTATTCATTTGTACCAGCTGCATCCTATGACAAATGATTATGAATTTCAGTCTCAGGTAGCGCATAGACGTACTCTAGATTTCTTCTACCATCCATGTGTTTGCACCCCAACTCCTCTTCCCGATGCCTTTTCTTGCAGTCCTGGGCCCACAAACCCTTCTCCAGGCAACAGGTAATTTTATGAATTCAAAAGAGGCGGAGGTCAAACTTAAAGTACTGTGGGGCCTGTAGTTCCTGTTCTAGGCCCAGATGTAGGTAAAATAGATTTACCGATTTTAAATTACCGAATCATACCGATTCGGTAATTAAAAATCGGTAAATCTATGGGGTGGATATGTAGGAACATCCAGATGTTCCTTTTACCGATTCGGAAAAAATCGGTAATGCCCTTTCATTCCTATGGGCTATGAAGCCCATAGGAATGAATGGGCATTACCGATACCGATTACCGAATCGGTAAATACAGATTCACACAAGGGTGCAGGGGGTGTCACTTTGACACCCTCTGGCACCCCCAAAAGAGGCTCGGGTGCCATGTGGCAGGCATACCTGCCCTCAGGACAGGTCTGCCTGTCATATGGCACAGGTGTGCATGCACACATGTGCATGCACACCGGAATCGGTATTTTACCATCAAATATATTTGATGGTAAAATACTGAATCGGTAAGGGTTGTGGGACTCAGAAGAGTCCCACCTACATATCGAAATCACCGAATAGGTATAAATACCGATTCGGTATTTTACAGATTCGGTAAATTTACCGATCGGTAAATTTACCGAATCTGTAAAATAATGTGTCCCTACATACCGATTACTGAATACCGGTCGGAAACGGCCGAAAATACCGATTTTCGGCCGTTACCGACCGACCTACATCGGGCCCTTAGTCCTCTTCGAGTTTTCTTTTTCTAAACGTGAAAATGGGTGGATATGGAGGAGAAAGGGGCAGAGGGTTAAAGTTTGTTCTGCTCTTGTGGGAAACATGACCCAACCCATGACATCTGATCTCACTACAAAGATTGGTAAGTATTCAGGGGCATATTATCAAGCACGGCGTTAACATTATCGCCACTTTAGCGGCAGAAAACTGCAGCTAAAGCAGCGATAATTGGCTTGATAATACGCCGTAGAGAATTCCTATAGAAGCCCATGTTCACACCAGAACATGGGCTTCCATGGGAATTCACAAGGGCGTATTATCAAGCCCATTATCGTCGCTTTAGCGGCACTTTTCTGCCGCTAAAGCGGCGATATTGTTAACGCTGTTTCTTGATAATATGCCCCTTCGTCTCTTGAAGTAAATATTTTTTTGAATCCCATTCCTTTAAAAGAAGGTCTTCTTTCAGCTCTTGTGTTTTCTTTTGTTTATGATCGTAATGTTTTTTCGGAGAGAGTTGTAAGAGCAATGCATTTTCAAGTTCCTTTCAAGTGTGATGATTCATTTTTTTCTAGTTTTCAGAATTTGTTGCAACTGATTTTTATTACAACTGTAAATATGATGTAAACAATCTGTTTTGTGTTTTAGGGATTTTTTAATTTACTAAGTATGCTCGGAGATGTAAATCGTTTTTCAATCAGGATAATCATAAATGCTGAAACTAGGCTTCACCCTTGATGTCAAGAGGGTCAAGGTTTATCGAATTAAATATCAAGTGAAATAGTGAACATCTTCCAAATTGTATGCCAAGCAATGATTTGAAACGGTCAGTGGCGGCTCCTCCGCTAAGGCAGAGGAGTGTCGCCACACTGAATTCAATATGAAAAATAAAATGATAATAACATATCATTTTATTTTTTCTATTGAAGTGAGTGGCTCCCGGGGCGGGGCTGGCCAAAGCAGGGAGAGGAGTGGTTTGCACTCCTTAGGTGCGCATGACTGCTTGTCCGGCCAGCATCTTCGGCCACCAGGCTGCATTACACAGCCTGGTGAAGAACATGCAAAGCCTCCCACTCCCCATCTGAGCTCCGTGGTTCGGCGCTCAGACCAATCTCAACGCAGCATTGCAGCATTGTGATTTGCTATTGGGAGTCTGGGAGCCCGGGTGCTTCCTGCTCCTTCCTGCAGCTGGCGGAGACAGGAAGAAGAGGACTGAGAAGAGGCGGCTGCTGGGTAGCCTAGTAAAGTGTATTTTAAAACAATGTTGTTCTATCAAGCGCCCGCCCCCTCTCCCCCCCCCGCTCCTATCCCCACCCTACCACTCGCCATTGGTAGCAGCCACTACTGGAAATGGTGGTGTTCATTCATTTAAGGATCCAGAGGCATATCTGATTTTAAAAGGAGTTGGGCTTCCATTTACGGGAAACAGTTTGCCTATACTGCATCATAATTTGAAACGAATCACATTGCCTTCAGGAAAGGGCTGAAGCTTTAGTTCTTGCTCCCCTAAATGTTAATGTTTCTCGTTTTAATCCAGGAGTAGACTAGTTTTGTTTAGTTGTTTAAACACCTGGAACCCTATGGGTAGCAGCGAGCTTTGGAAAGTTGTTAACATAGGATAGCATGACCAGAGGCGATATGACCTCTTTTTCTACAATCCAATAGTTCATTAATGATGCCAGCTTGCACATCATTCTGTAGTCTCTAGGGTGATCCTTCACATACTTTTCTACAGTGGGTCCATCAAGGTTTTCGTGGCCAAAGTCCGGAATGATCAACCTCTTCAGTTGTTGGGCATTATAGGGTACTTTCCCTCCCGAAAGGCCATGAAGTCTTAACTGTTCTGTTCATTCTCTCATTGGGTGCCTTGTGTGTGGTTTTGGAGACTTTTGCTTCCTGTGTGTATTGTCAAAATGAATGCTCTTTGAGTCAATGTTTGTGTTTTACAGCCAATTAATAATAATTATTGAGTTTTCATTACCTTACATTTTGATCTTGTAACTATGTCTTCTACTATTCTCTTTCACTGTGGAGTCATGCCTGTTTTTATTCCTTTGTTATTTTAACTCAACTGTTGTACTGGAAAAATGAGTTACTGCGTGCAATTGTATTCTTTCTGCAGCCTTGCATCCTTATAGTGCATTCTACCGCAAAAGAAAATCCTCTATGACCCTAAAATCTGGCATGAAAAATTGACCTTTACTCAAAACTTCTTACTGTTGCCGCCCCTTTACCTCAAATTGCCCTCTCCTTCCCTTGCATCCTCTGCATGCCTTCTATGTCTGAGTACAACCTATTCTGCCATATGCATGTTTGCCTTAGTTTCTATTTTCGACTTTTGAAAACCACTGTCCACCCATTTACAAGATCACAACTTCTTCTCCTCTGATTGTCACACGCCTGCAACCTAACAATACCTGACTTCCTCAAGCTCCCCTATAAATCACGCCAGGCATGTGCATGTGTCATATACCACCTCTACTAATGATCCCAAATAACTCCTATTTAATCCACAAAAATGAATCTTGATTGCATGAAGTGGTTTGCTTGGGCACACAAAATTAACAATACTGGACTACCTACTAACCTTGGGTTTCCTGAGCAGGTTGCTGACTAGCATAAAGCGCTTCAGTGCCTTGTCACTGGTAGTAAGTGCTATATAAATGCAAGTACAATTCTTAGATATACTATCTGTCCATCGATAATGGCCATTACTTGCAGAAGTAAATATTTTGTTATTCATCTTGAATTTTGCTAGAGGAATTTTGATGCTCAGAACCAAGCATCCAACCCGGCCTCTACCGGCCTGAGACAGCCACATATGTGCAGCACTGCTGTAACATGCTCTAGCACATAATCAAATACCAATTCACAGCTGTCACAGGGAGAGGTATAGCCAGGTTTGACCATTGCAGCTTTATAATCTCGAGTATGGACTAAAATGTTTCGGTAGAGCCCTAAATACTAATCAACGCCTTTTTATATCATGTAAAGAATCAAATGCCCAGTGCAACTTCCCCATGAACAGGTCTAGCCTAAAATGCACAGCTCAGACTTCCAAGGTTTGTCTAAAAAAGCCCAGTGCACACACACATATATAATCAAATGCTCAGTGCATTTTCCCATGTGCAGGGATAGTCTCAATGTCCCATTACAGCCTCTTAATATACAGGAGAAGACCCTAATGACAAGTGGAGCTTCCTCATATTTCAATATAAATTTAAATTCCCCATGTATTCTTCCGATGTCCGGGTACTCAAGGCCCCAGTGCAACCTCCCTATGCACAGGTATAGCGCTAAATGCACAGCCCCCATATGTAGGCATAGGCTCAAGTTGCAAAGTGCAATCTACTGCACAAAATTGTCTCACATGTCCACTACATATCACACAAGAGTTGGCCTGGACTGAAATGCTCAATTTGGTCTTATCATGTGCTCATCTAACTCAAATAAACAGTGCCACCTGCGTATGTAAAGATGTAGCTCACATGGCCAAAAGAGTATGACAATGGGGGTCCCTACCTCAATCCCAACTCCCTTTTCCCCTTACCACTTTTATCTTTGTCTTCTGTCCAGAGCCTTTCTATGAGAGATGGTCAGCTAGCGGCAGGATGCTGGGAGTTAAGGGGCAACTAGTCGAGAGTGAGTGGACTCCCAAACCCTGCTCACAGGGATCTGTTCACCTCAACAATAGCACAGGATGCTGTCATTGCTGCCTTCTTGTGCTGCAGCCCACCAATTAATTTATCTTTCCAAGATTCTGTGTCTGAATTATCAGAGCAGGGCAACACCCTATCAATTGCCTCTCCTCACCATACTCAGCACCATTCAGGATTTCACGAATGGGCTCGCAGAGGGAGAAGGTGTGGGAGTTCAAGTAGTGAGGCAATGGGTAGGATCTTCAGAAGTTAAACAGGGCTCTAAATTTGAATGTGGATCCTGTCAACAAATATCTTAGCACAGATCTTGCATTCATAATTTGAAATGTATAGATCTACTGTTAAAAACATTACTGGGCCTATTCTGCATCAGGATGACAATTATATTTGATTGATCAATTGAATCATCCAGAGTGATGAACCTTTACAGTGTGTGAAAAAGTTAGGTAAGTGCTGGTGTAATAATCGAGAAAAGAGATTTTTAAAAGATTGTTGAGATGCATCTGTGGTCAGATTGATTTAGACCTAGTAGTCTTAGCATCCTTTATTCTGCAGGATAGGTCCTTTGCTACAATGACTCCGATTGCAGAATTCCAGACTCAACACTAGTAACATGTTTGACCTAGAATTAATAAAGCACTCATCATTGAAAAGGATAACCCTCTGCCAATCAGTTCCTTGGATCACTGTGCTTGGCTGAAACCTTTGCACTGCTTTTAAAGACACCATTGCAGACCAACATAGGAACCTCTTGCACGCACAGGGACTCTTGTGGATTAAACACGTGTTACACCCAGATCCGTTCCTATGTTACTATGACAAGGGCAGTCATTGGAAGCCAAATGCCAAAAGAAAAACGCAAGGAACAGTTTTAAACCTCTAAAACACAACAGTTTGCATAATATAAAGCCATTTAGGATATCTAGGGGCCCATTAGGATGGTGGGCGGATTGCCCCCGCCAGGCTGGCTGGAGCAAATACCAGGATAAATAGACAGAAAAGAACACAGCTAGAATAGGCCAGTCTTAAGCAATTTCCTAAATTGGAAATAATCCTTGAAGATTCGAATTTGAAGAGGCAGCCTATTCTTATAAAACAGGGCTAGAAAAGAAACCGATCTGCCCCATTAACAGCACTTTCTGACCCTAGGAACAGTGAGCAGAGCTTTGTCGCAAGATCTTAAAAGTCTTGAGGGGGAAAAGTGAGTAATCCCTTTCTCAAATAGAGCTTTGTGAGTTAGACAACAGACCTTAAAGATAATTCTGTTTCTTTCCTGTAGCCAGTGTAATGCATTCAGAAGAGGAGAGGATGCGGCTCCGGAAGGGGAATACCACAAATGTATTGCCTATAATTTTATTAGTAGAATTCAATTTATAGGAAATAAATGTAAAGAAAATATGGGATATGATGGCAATTCAAATACGAGTAATTTCAAAAAGGCATGAAGTTCCTTTAAGATAAACAGAGAGAATTTACAGATAGGTCGGTGTGTATATCCAAAGGATGGAACAGGAGTCTGATCCTCTTGGAACTAGGGCTCTCACACACCCCACTGGGTGACATGCTTCATCATAGAGCTTGCTCCTCGTTGGACCAGCACTTTAGTGCCCGACAGGCACCTTTCAAGGGGCTCTTTTACAGAGATCTTTTGTTCCCAAGCCATAATGTGAAGTGCAGATGTAGAGCCGTGAGGTGTAGAAGCGTGTGTTTGGTGTGTAAAGTGCGTAAAATAATTTAAAATAGACTAGGTAGTACTCGGAAGCAATTTTAATATGTGAGTCTTTTTGTCTGATTCAAAACAGAAATAGCGAGCCACCGACATAATGTTCTGTGGTTGCTTCTACAAGAGGGCAACATGTTTCTTGCTTGGTCTGTCGCAAAAGTGATCAGTTAGCAATTCATCAGGACCATACATCAAGTTTTCATTTACACAGTGGTTGGAATCCTAGTTAGTGAAGTGGGTGGACCAAGCACTAGAAAAACTTAAATGTGGTGTACCTTGTGAAAATCCCGACCCATCTGGGGTAAGTTACAAGTCAAGTGAAGTCAAATTAACTTTATTGGGACCCAGAGACCATAAACGTTTCAAAATAAGCATTACAGATTAACATTTCCATGACCTATTTACACAACAGCAAAGATACAACTATTAAAAGAGAAATTCATAAGGATCAGTCCTTTAAAAAAGAATATAGTCCACAATACAGAGTACATTATTGCATCAAAATTATGTCATCCATATACACAATGGTTGGAATCCTAGTTAGTGAAGGGGGTGGACAAAGCACTAGAAACCCCCAAATGTGGTGTACCTTGTAAAAATCCCGACCCATCTGGGGTAAGTTACAAACTTCATCAAGTTATGGCAGAGGTGAACGCTAAATTTTAGTGTCAGTATGGAGGCAGCTGTGGAGCTGGATGACGTACCCTTGCTCTACCAGCCTGGAAGAGTCCAAATACGGTACCATCTATGTAAAGTTACAAATGTCTAGGGCTTTGTTAGGCCCATCTACTGTCTCGCAGAATCCCACACTTTCATTCCTATCCTATTTGGTCAAGTGACACTTTACAGCAACTAAGCTTGATTACATTGATTGATAAGGACATTGATGCCACTCATGAATGGGAACTTGAGGTATTTCCTAATTTATGTGATAGGCTTATACAGGGGATCGTCAATGGCCTATACTGAAAAAAGTACACCTTCACTCCTGAAAATGTGTGTCATGTCTCTGTTTAATAAACTGATCTTTGCGCCTATCATTCAATTCTCAGGCTCCATATTGTAAGTAAATTCCTGGTACATGCTGTGACTGAACTACCTGTCCCCTGCCAGAACCTATATGACATCATTAACCCCAGGCTGTCCTGGTTTAGTGTACATCATGGAACAGAAATCACCTTAACTGAGGTTATCAACAATATTCTAAAAGTTCCTAACAGCAGTGGATGCAGTTGGGCCTATCAGTGGTGTGTAGCAATGTGGATCATGTGATTGTGGCTATTCATAGTAAGAAGGTGTTAATTGCATATTCTACTATGATCGCTAAGGTTTCATTGTCCTGACATTCAGACTATGGGGTCTCTTTCTTTCTTCTACTGAGGTTTTGGAAAATTCTTAAATCTTGACAGTTCAAAATCATTAGAGAACACCTTTCTCTTTCTTTCTTGCTTTTGAGTGGCAAGCCTTCTTTGAAGTGTACGTGTTGTTTTAGCCCTTCTTGTTATGTTGTCTTCTGTAGTACCAAGAAGCTTTTCATTTCTGCACTCAAATATGACCATAGCCACTGGAAATATGCCATTGTGTAGCTTTGGCATTTTTTGGCATAATCATAGATTTGCTGCATTTGTCACATAAATCAGCATCAGCTACATCATTTGCAGATTTTAGCAAAACAAATCATTTCTGTTACTTATTGCTATATTTGGTACTAATGAGGTACAACCAGTGCTCAGACTGTGTTAATAATTGTTAAATGACAAAATATATGGCAGCAGTACTATAACTAAATGTGCCGCAGTATACCGCATCATTTGCCTGCTCACGTTGCATAATCTACTCAACCCTACCGCACATTTTGGCCCTCCACTGCTGCATAATTCCAGTGGCCCTGAATATAACATAACCAAACATAACATAGCATATAATGACAGGACATGATATGATATGATTGGGAAATCCACCAGGGTTTCTCATTCTTACCTTTACACTTTCATGTGTACTAAGAAACCCTTATGTGAACCATGTCCACAGGAGACTCCCAGGGCCTCCTTTATGAGGCTGTGCGTCACTTTTACACCGCGTCACTTTTTGGGACGCACCAGTGACGTAAAAAATGCTCCTTGTTGCGCCATATTTACAAAGTGACGCATCTAGGTAGATGCGTCACTTTGTAAACCCCTGCGCCACATTATACCTGCGCCTGGTATAATGTATGCAAGGGGGGGCGTTTTGACGCAAGAAAGGGTCATGGAAGTGACGCAGTGAAATCTATAAGATTTCACTGCGCCACTTCTAGGACACAAATGCGTAAATTTCTTATGCCTGCGTCACAGCAGGCGTAAGACTGACTCGGCCCTTTCACATGGAGCCTTCCCCATGTGAAAGGACACATTGCTAGAGTTGCGTCACTTTTGTGACACACTCCAGCAATGCGTCACTTTTGCACCATACAGATACGTCAGAAATACTGACGTATCTGTAACTCCTTGCGCCTTGATGCGTCATACTGTAAATATGGCGCATCATTTGTGTCGCAAGGAGGGTGCAGTGAAAAGTGACGCATCGCTGTTTTCACACAGCGATGCGTCACTTGTCATAAATGAGGCCCCCAGGTTTTAGACCTACACTAGTGACAGCTGATAATGAGACTGAGCAGGCACTGGAACAGCACTCAATCTTCACTGACTGTCTCCCACACATTTTATGTTGATGCAGTCAAATCAACTGGATCACAAAGGAGCATAACATTCTTTGTGACTGATTCCATGATAGTCAGTCTGAGCTGCTTGTATCAGTTCGACCATCTTTGGCCAAAAATGAAGGCAATTCTGAAAGTGAAGGAGGTTGAGGTTTATCTGGAAGCACACCTGTTTTTCTGACCAGAGATGTTGTTTATCAGTAAAAAAAATCTTTTAGTTGAAAAAAAAACGAATTATTGAGATCATTCCTGTTCCAGTGCAGAGGTCTCTTTACCCAGTCCTGCGTCTCTGACAATCAATAGACAATGTAGAATGTTGCTTTGGTTGATGATGTCACCTGAGGTTTTGAGATACACTGTGACATTCGCTTCATAGCCCCTTTAACCAGTGACCTTATCTTACTTTGGCAAAAAAGGCATATTCTCAGACAGTCTTGCGTTGGCACATAATTAGGTTCTATTTCCCTTTGATGCTGGATCAGACACATCACTGCAGACAGGAATAGCCTTCAAAATCTAAGCATTATTCATAGTGTAGTGGGTTGTAGAACCTTTGGAATTAATCTGAAGTGTCTTAAGTCTTCGTTGCAGTTTTGTCATTTTTTTAAATATGAAAATTTGCATTTTTTAAATTCAAATGTAGTTGGCAAAGATGTATTTTTTAGGTCTTGCCTACTAGATAGTGCATGCGCTTTCTGTTATGAAAACTATTGTATGCTTACCAAGAGCATACAGTACTTTGAGCCAATTGCTTACCATTGCTTTCCTGTCACTCCCATTTGTCTCCTCCTTATTCACTGTGCAGCTTGTCAATCTTGTGTTTGTCCATCCCACTGAGCATAACCTCTTTGCCATCTCTTTTGATTGTCTGGCTTGCATGCACCCACTGCTTGTTTTTCTAGCAGTACCTGTTCCCTCTTGAGTTAGCCATTCCATGGGAGTGCGTGTATCTTTCAGCTGTCGTCCAAGAGGACTTCTCTCCTTCTGCACTGGTGTTGGTCTCTGTCACCTGAATGCTTCTCCCCGCCCCCTCCATGTTGCTCTGATCCTCGCACACTCCCCCCCCATTGATTTCTCACGTGTGCTTTCACCTCGCCCACTCCACAGTGCTCTTTCACTCTTTTTCTAACTCTAGCTCTTCATTTTTCTCTTTCTCTCTCTCCGTCGTCTGGTTTTCCCCGCCCGTGCATCAGTGTTTCTTTCCTTATCTTATCTTATCTTATCTTAAGTGACATTTATAAAGCGCACTGACACCATAAGTTTCCTGGCGCTAAGAGAAAGAGTACAGGGATTGTGGGGAGACAGGCTAACCGGTTTGGGTGAAAAGACGGGTTTTCAGAAGCTTCCTAAAATTAAGTAAGGAACATCTAGACTTAACTGACAGGGGAAGGGGATTCCATAGTTTGGGAGCCAGGTGGGTAAATCGGCGGCCGCCAAATTTTTTAGTTTTGACTTTGGGGGCGACCGACAGGTGGAGGTGAGCCGACCGGAGATTACGCGCCGGTTGGTGCTGCGTGATCAGTGTTTTGAGGAAGTGGGGGCTGGTGCAGTGAAGAGACTTGAAAGTCAGGCAGCCGATCTTAAAGGCCGCCCTTTGTTCAACTGGTAGCCAATGAAGTTTGCGCAGCAGGGGGTTCGCAGACTGCCACTTTGGCGTTTTGTGGATAAGTCTGGCCGCCTGATTCTGCACAATTTGAAGACGGTGGAGTAATGATTGCGGGAGTCCATGGTATAAAGAGTTAGAGAAGTCGAGGCGGGATAGTACCAGGGAGATGACGACCTGGACCAGTGCCGCCTGCGGTAGTAGATGGATTATTTTATGAATTTTACGAAGCTGGAACATGTAGGCGGAGATCACAGCCCCTACTTGAGCCTTAAGAGAGAGCTCCGCGTCAATGACCACCCCTAGGCACTTCACCGAGCTTGCAGGGACGGGGGGGGCCAGCTCCCTGGGCCAGAACTGGGGGCCCCAGTGTACTGGGCTGTTCCCAGGAAGGATAAGCTCCATTTTTCCGGGATTTAATTTCAATTGGTTGTGGTTCATCCACTGCTGGATGTGGATCATGACCGTTTGGAAGCTATTAGCAGCGTTAGGAGAGTCGAGGGGGAAGATGATCTGTAAATCATCAGCATAATTAAACACTGTGATATCTCACCTCTTGAGCGAATGAATCAGTGGCCGGAGGTATAGGTTGAACAAGAGGGGAGAGAGGGATGAACCCTGAGGGACTCCAGAAGTCGTAAGTGTCTTGGCTGCCGTGTAAGGGCCCAAGCGCACGGCTTGTACTCTGCCAACGAGGAAAAACTCAATCCACTCGAGGGCAGGACCCTGGATGCCGGCCTGTCCGGCACGGTGGAGAAGGATGTCATGGTCCACCGTGTCGAAAGCAGCCGACAAATCCAGTAGTACAAGGGCCTGGGGAATCCCTTTATCAGCGTTCCCCCTCAGGGCGTCAAATACTGCCAAAATAACGGCCTCGGTTGAATGCGCCGGCCTAAAGCCGGCCTGATTAGGCTCAAGATAGCAGGAGCTCTCGACAAAGTTTGAAAGGCACCGAGTGACGTGGGCCTCGAGAAGCTTGGACAAGTAGGGCAGGAGGGATATAGGGCGATAGTTGGAGGGATCGGCAGGGTCCGCACCTGGTTTCTTCAACAGGGGCACTAAAATGGCCTCCTTGAAAGAGCTGGGAACCATGCCACTATTAAGGGAAGCGTTCAGCAAGGGTAGTATATGATCCGGCAGTTTGAGACAAACGTCCCGGAGGACCGAGGGAGGGCAGCAGTGATTGGGAGATCCTAATTTGACCCGGCCACAAGCTCGGCTAAAGTGTTGGGGTCAAGGGCACGGAACTGGGTAAGGGACAGTGGGTTGATGAGGGAGGTGCCTGCACACGCACCCTCCATATTGCAGACCCCACCCACGCATCCATGAAGCTTCTGACACCCACCCACAGTGGCCTGTGTTAACCCCTCCAACCCCCACAATGCTTTTTCCCCTGTGGTGCTTCTGTCCCTTCTACTTTCGACTCCAGTTGATTCCACCCCTGTATTGCTTCGCCCACCTATTTATTTAAAAAAAGAAAAGAAGTGTTTCTGTACGTTTTTTCTTCTTTTTAGTTTCCTATTAAACTCAAATCAGTAGCTCCAAAGGAAAAAAACTGCTGGGTCATTGTGTAGGCGTATGCATGAGTGATGCACGCTCCTACAAAATGACACTGCCAGCCCTGTCAAAGATTCAAATTATATAGCCATGCCACACAGCATAAAGCATGCTGTACTCACAGCATGGCTAAAAAACATTGGCAAAGTGATTAGAACTTTTCGTCTTGTCAATGCTGGCTGCAATTAGCTTCCACACAATTTTCATTTTTTTCTTTCAAGATAGTGCGTCCTGCTCTTTTACTAAGGAAGCATTGAACTTGTACCTGTACTTACGAAATGAGCTTAGATGCTTTCTCACTTGTTGATACACACATCTTTTCTAGCTTGTCTATCCCTTTTCCCATTATTTTGATTATTTGGTTGTATTCTTTATTTTCACGTGCATTGATTGAGACATACAGCGACAATGCAAGTGCACTTTGAATGTGCATCATTTGCTGAATAGGCAATACGTCAGTTTCTTTTATGAGTAAAGTTGTCTTGTATTACATCTCTTAAGTTTCACATTATTATTTTTCTTATGCAGAACATGTGGTCAATCTCCAACTCATTGTTTAATGTTTTGTCTACGTTATTGCTAGTTTGACGGAGATTGCTACTTGTCCAAATATACAGAGATTTAGAAGTGAGACTTCTTATTTCTCTAGGACATGTCTTGATGAAGGGATAATCCATCCGTGAATAAGAGACGTGGTACATACGTAAAATGTTGTTATGCTGGGTTTTTTAATATCTAGGAGGCTTGGAGATTTCTATACATTGTGAAGGCCAAAAGATCTTGAATAATTTCTGTATTATTTCTTTTGCTTAGTTTCCTGGACTCTAATGGGTAAATCAATAGTTATGTCATGTTATGCTGTTACGTATCTGCCTACTGTTAGCGTGCTATGCACATAGTTAGAGCGAGGCAGGGCCTGGTTGTAGTATACTTGATTTGTTTTCAGGTGCTTTGTCACAGATTATTTGACTTTTTTCTTGACCACAATGTCCTTTTCTGTTCCCTCTTCCAGGTCCTGCGTTAGGAGTCCTCCCGTCGGTATCCTCGGGGTAAAGAAGAACAAGACAGGTAAGGCACCTATTTTAATATTTTTTGTATCTCTGCCACCATCTGTTCCCTGGTGCAAACACAAATAGTAGTGCAGGGGGGTTGGGGAATTAGTGCTCAGAATCACTTGTGCTTAAAACGTCCTTCCATATCTTATCCTTTTACAGAGTGCCACGGGTGGTTGTGCTTAGGTTAGTAAACGTGGTTTGCCCTGCTATTTAGTTTTAGTGGAGCCCGTGAAGTTCCTTCCCTCGAACACCACTCCCAGATCCTGGCACGCACCTGCTCTAGCAACGCACCTCCGGTAGCTTGGCTGGGACGGCTGGCATGCCAATGGGTCACTCCTTCCTCATAGTTATCAGTGTCCTTCCCTGGATAGGAACTAATGGTTCCTCCTCGTCGGATAAGCCTGGCGACTTCGTCTGCTGGTACCCGTGTGACAGTTGGTTTGTCTTCCTCCTGCAACGGTGCGGCGTCCTCTGAGGTCTTCTCGAGAGGTGTGTATCCTTATTTTTCCTCTCTCACCGGTTGAACACCTTCCGGGTTACTTTGTACATTCAAATAAGAGTCCGCCCTCCAGGGTCAAAGATGAGGTCCCGCCCCTACTCGCTCTGTGGCGCATGTCTTAAAGGCACAAGATTCACTTCTGGCCTGCGAAAGGATGACAAAAGTGTTTCTTGATTTGTGAGCAAAAGGGGAGGGCCAGGGCACAGTGTCATACAAGTCTTCAGGGGCGGCTCTTCCATTAGGGCAGAGGAGTGTCGCCCCACTGCATTCTCGCAGTGCGAGAAGTAGAAACATAAAATTGTAAAACTACCATTTTATGTTTCTGCTTCTCAGACCACGAGAAAGCAGAAGGGTTTGGTTGGTGGAGGGCGGGAGGGCAGGTCTGCTCAAGAGCAGGGGTGGAGTGGCTTGCCCAATGCTGCGGGCACTGACTGTTTGGTCAGCCCCAGTCATGCGCACTTTCCCCTTTCTCCATGTAGGCTGCATGCAGCCTACATGGAGAAAATGGCCTCCCCGTAGTTTCCTGGCTGATTGGAGTCCCCACCAATTAAAACGCTGCCATGGCAGAATTTTGACTGGCTTAGGGGGGAGGCTGCCTGCTTCCTGTTCTTGTGCGGGTGCCGGCCAGGAGCTGAGACGGCGCAAGACCAGGGAAGGTACGTTTATTGTTTTTTTTTAAATTAACACCCCCACCGCCCGCGCAAAACCGTGTGCATCCCCCAACCCGGCCTTCATGCCATCGCGACTGCAAGTCTTCTTCCATGTCATATATGTTAAGTATGTTTTTTTAGTAGCACATTTTTTCCCTGTTTCTTATCCTCTTAGTACCTAGGTTTTTGGGGGCAGATTGATGTCTGATGTGATATTACTCAATTGAGCATCCCTATGGATGACAGGTGTAGGACATCCATCTTTCCCCTGGCTCATGTAAGAATTGGTGATGTCATTTGTATGGTGAGCTGTTTCACTCAGTAGTGTTTCTTAGTGGAGGGGTTGCAGGTAGGATGATATTGCAATCCACAATATTAGGCCGTAAGAGTAGGACATGGACTATCACTGATGGGTGCTACATAGGAAGGATTCGAGTCTTACAACCATCCACCAAACCTTAGTCAGCTCAGGTAGTATTTTCTTTACAGTCTGCAGGTTGTGTGTCTTTTAAACAAGCTGAGTAGGTGTATATCAGAAACTTTCCGGTGCTTTGTTTATGACTCTTCTGTTTCTTGTATGGGTACGTTCTTTGTGAGTCTTCTAATTCTTGTATAGGTAAATTGTTTTTGAGTCTTCTGTTTATTACTTTGGTGGATTGGTTGTGACTCCTTTGTTTCTTGTGTGGATGAACTGCTTGTGACTCTTCTGTTTATTGCATGGGTGCATTGGTGAAGACGTATGTTTCTTTGTATGGATGCTTTGTTTGTGACTTTTCTGTTAATCGTATGGGTGCACCGTTTGTGACTCTTCTGTTTATTGTATGGGTCTATCAATCAAGGATTTGTAAAGCGCGGCAAATTACTTGTGAGGGTCTCAAGGTGCTGGAGTTGCTTACTGCTCCATGGTGATCTGTTCATTAGAACAGCTTGGTCTTGAGTCCTTTCCTAAATTGCTGGAGCGGTGAGGAGGTCCTGAGGTGCACGGAATGGCCGTTCCAAGCTTTGGCAGCCAGGTGTGTGAAGGAACGTCCTCTGCTGTTGCTTCGACAGATCCGGGGGTGTCTACGAGAAAGAGGGAGTCTGATCATAGGTGTCTGGTCGGTTGGTGGAAGGCCATGCGTTTGTTGATGTAAGCTGATCCTTTGTTGTGCAGGGCTTTGTATGCGTGGGTCAACATATTGGGTGCACTGTTTGTGACTCTTCTATTCATTATATGGATGCACTGTTTGTGAATCCTCTGTTTATTGTATGTGTGCATTGTTTGTGACTCCTCTGATTCTTGTATGGGCACATTGTTAGTGACTCTTCTACTTCTTGTATGGATACATTGTTTAGGACTTTTCTGTTAATCGTATTGGTGCACTGTTTGTGACTCTTCTATCTCTTGTATGGGTGCATTGTTAGTAACTCTTCTGTTTCTTGTATGGGTGCATTGTTTGTTACTGTTCTGTTTATTGAATAGGTGCACTGGTTGTGACTCTTCTGTTTCTTGTATGGGTGCAGTGTTTTTTACTCTTCCGTTTATTATATGGGTGCCTTGTTTGTGACTCTTCTGTTAATCGTATGGTGCACTGTTTGTGGCTCTTGTATTTCTTGGATAGGTGCAGTGTTTGGGACTCCTCTGATTCTTGCATTTGATTTATTGTTCCTGAGCTAAGACTCAATGGGGTAGCTCTGTTTTTTGCACTAAGATCAATAAGCAGAATAAAGGATCACTGCCCTATCTGTGAGCTCATGTGTTTGGCAAAACTAGTGAGGGATAGTGGTTTTGTCTGTGTCAATAGAAGAAATACTATATTTTCTTTCTTGCATGAAGAATAAAGCAGCTGATCAAAGGGTAACTCTACAGGCTGCCAGTAGTAAGGGAAGGCTCTGTTGTCTATGACAATAAAGCAAACACAGAGAAATGATAGACGGAGCGCTGAAACTTTTCAGACAATCACCCCCAGTCACAGATCTGGGTTGAATCCATCATCGTTCTTTAGCTCACTTTGCACCCCAGTTCAGACCCAGCCATATGCAAATCAGTCTTGACCCTGTTCCTCATGGGAACAGTCCAGCCAAAACTGCCAAGCCAGGTCTTCCCTGGACCAGAAACAAGCATACTGGGACTGGTTTCGGAGTAACACCCCTCATCAACCAGGCTAGCTTGAATCCAGTGGCGAAGTGAGCAAGGTACCCACGTCTGGGCATACCCTGCCAACATAGGACGAACAAAGCAAACACAAGGAAATGATGGACGGAGAGCTAAAACTTTTCAAACACTCACCCCCAGTCGAAGATCTGGGTTGAATCTATCATCGTTCTTTTGCTTACTTCGCCACCCCAGTTTAGACCTGGCAATATGCAAATCCGTCTTGACCCTGTTCCTCATGTGAACAGTCCAGCCTGAACTGCCAAGCCAGGTCTTCCCTGGACTGGAAACAAGCATCCTGGGACCGGTTCAGGGTAACACCCCTCATCAGTCAGGCTAGCTTGAATCCAGTGAGCAAGGGACCCACGGCTCGGCAAACCCTGCCAACTTAGGGTGAACAAAGCAAACACAAGGAGATGATGGACGGAGTGCTAAAACTTTTCAGACATTCATCTCAGTCACAGATCTGGGTTGAATGACAATAAAGACATACTTCAGCTAGTTAATATGAGAGATAGCTCTACTGCTGCTGATATGTAATATATGCTTATTTTGTCTCTAAAATGTGGGAGATAATTCTGCTGTCACTGTTATATTATGCATAGTTCTTTGGTCTCTGATAGCAGCAAGATAGTTCTGTTGTTAGTACCGAGGAAGAGAATCAATGAGCCAAGCAATGAACGGGCATGCTTCCTGTCGCATAGGGAGAGGGAGTAGTTCTGGTGAGGTGCGGACCTGCTGTCTCCACTGAGCCAGGGGGTAAATGGCTGAACAAAGAACAGCTTTGCTGTCTACCACAAGTGGTGGATCACTCATCTGTCTGTGGCAAGCAGTGCTTAATTTGAGCCAGTGGTTTCTGGTGCTCGTCACCTGCACTTAATTGTCAAAATCGGCACTTATGACTGCTGTCACATGGTGGCGCTGTTTATGTAATTTAGAGATGAACTGAACAACAGTTATTTATTAACTCAGTGTACCTTTAAAGATACCTGCCACACAAGCCATTCTTATAGCTTTGGGGGCCTCAAACAGTCTGAATTGTCACACTTGTAGCAGTGTGATGGTTAGTAGTAGGTGTGTGGATACCGTACCATCATTTCCAGTGTTGGCAGAGGGTGGTGCAAGCTGAGGTTGCCTCCTGACGAGGACCCTGGCACTTATTCAGTTACAAATTAAGCACTGATGGCAAATAAGGAATACCTCTGCTGCCTACAGTAAGTCAATATACTGATTGAAGGATGGCTTCTGATATCTGTAACAGGTGAAGGATAGCTCTGCTGATTGTGGTAAAATGAGAGAGGGATAGATAGCTTACTGGCAAGTGGTTGCTAGCTCTGCTGTCTGCAAAGAGCGAGAGTTTAATCAACATGACAAGTGCATGATAACTCTGTTGTCTACGACAAAACCGGATAGCAAGCTTTGAAATTGCAGATGAGTTGCATCAATTTAGGGTGTTCTTCTGGAGAGGATATTGTGTGGCTTATGATTTTTGAATATTTCGTCTTTCCAAGCTGTGCTTTGGAAGTTTGGGAAGCTTCTTCTCTGAGTATTTTGTACGATCTTATTTTTTGCCTCCCTAAGCCTGTGGCATTCCAAAAATGTGTAAATTGCACTCCAGGTATCTATCCAGTACGCTTTTTTTATCATGAGATCTATCTTTTGGGTGGCAAATAAAAGTTTGCTGACTGTATCTGTGAAGTTGTCAGTTCATGTTGACATGCATGGAAAGGAAAAGTTTGTATATTACGTTTAAGTCGATTTGTGCCACTTTTTATGCACACAATTTCTTGCAAAATGATATGCAGTAGTGAAGAAATGCAATTATAATATTTTATCTGCTTTAATTTCGTATATGCTTGTGGTGATGTTTCCACTTTCGAAGTTTTTTTTTTACCTTCTGCACATGTTTTTTTCTTTTCATTTTGTTTTTTTATGTGCACTTTGCGAAGGTTTAACAGTTGTCAATATCGAAGAAACAAATTTCAATTAAAGGGATCTTTCAGAGTCTGGATACTTAAATTATTCGATTGGCTTTGTTTTGGACCAGAATATTTTTGACATCATAAACGATCCATTTTCTGGTTATGTCAGCTGGGTCCATTGAAGCGTTTCTAGAATTCTTGTTAGTGATACATACAGATTGTGTGTCACTAGTGTGTATACAAATCTGCTGCTTTCTGTTCGGTGTGTGACTGTTCGAAGATGTCCATCATGATTACCTTGTAATAATATATCGAGGACTGAAAGTCCACATTTTGTAAAGCGCACAATCACCCGTAAGGGTCTCTAGGCGCTGGGGGCCGTCGGGAAGATTAAGCGAGCTATTGCCCAGAGTCACATGGTGCTGGGCTAACCTGCCGCCGGAGCCGGGGATCGAACCGTGGTCCCCAGATTCCAGCGTCAGTCGCCCTGGCCGCGGCGCCACACCTCTCCCATAAAGCAAATGAGGCCACTCCCCCTGGGAATTAAGACCTCCCTTGAAATTTGGGAATGGTTTGCAGGTTGAGGGTTTATAAGGGATGCTGTCTCCAAATGGGAAATGTTGGAAGGTGGCCCTAACATTGGTAATGGAGCAGTGGCGTAATGAAACTTGAGGGGGCCCTGCCCGCAAAGTACATGGAGGGGGCCCCCATGCACTGGACCCAGTCAGGTGCTCTCAGGCCAGGGGCCCGCTGCCTGCGCACAGTGCTGAATGGGCCCCCTGCAACTCGGTCCCCCTGCGCAGCAGGGGCTGTGGGGGCTAATGTTACACCACTGTAAGGGAGAGGGCACTCACTTACACAGCCCTCTCCACTCCTCTCTTCATGCTTGATAGCCTATCCCCACAGGGGACCGAGTATCTAGTTTGCTACAACTGCAAAGGTTCCCAGCGCAGGGGCTGGAGCATGTGCACATGCACAGGAATGCCGCGCATTTGCTCAGCTCCTCCTGTAAAAATGGACAGAAGTCCAAGTTTACAAGAGTTCAGTCTTCCCTCAGTTCTAGAAGTGGAATAATACGTGGTTATTGCTTTCCAAATCATACATCTAACAAAAAATAGCAGCTTGCTTGTATTTTGCTGTGTTTTCTTTGCTGAAATTCGCCAAAAGTTGGGAAGACATGCGCCTCTGGTGACCAGCATGGTTATCGCCCTCAAGCCTACCTGTCCCCAGACAGCAGACCTTGAATTCTCTAGAAAGAGGCTAGAATATTAGAAGCTAAGGGCCTGATGTACCGAGGGCTTGCCCATTCTGTGTCTATGGGAACATTCCTTAGTACACTGAGACCTTAATCAGCAAGTTCAGCATAATTAGAAACCTTTCTACAGGAAAATGCCCGATTGAAATCCTAGAAGATGCAATTCCTAGGACTAAGATAGAGCTGCTTGTACCCTCCATACTAGAAGATATGTTCGACCACAAGTTTTTTCCTACTAGATCCTGACTCAGCATTTCACAGCCCCAGTCTGGTCCACAGCTGTAGCAATACAGGGGAAGGATTGAGTCAGTGTTCACTTATGTTGCTCAAGCTTCATAATAGCTGCAGGCTTAATATGGCACCCAGGAACCATCATCAACCAACGTGACATGCAGTAGAGCCAGAGATCGATTATCGAGGTATGTGTCAACCGTGTTCTCTGATTCTTGACTCGTACATGAATAGCTTTAAATTCATTTCTGCTCCTTGGGTGCAGGCTGTATTGTGCAGATCCTAGACATCTCCCTGGGCCACATAAAGTAATACATTTCTCTAACTAAGGAGGCTGCATTTGGAAAAGAATGATCACTCATCTGCAGGAATGCACCAAGATGCCCATTTTTTGGGAACACATGGCTTCAAACATTGCAACACCGGGCAGTCTCATGCTTTCCCTCAGAGAACATCAGCCATGAGCTTTCTTTTCTAGTTGCACTGACTTCTCTGTTCCCTCACTGTGTATGACGGAGCCTTGTGTGTCCTCACTCTCACAGCACCTGTTGTAGTGTCTTCTTTAAGCAAACTGAAATTGTTGCTTCCTTTCAGGAGCTCTGAAGCGCAACTGTCCCTCGCAGAAAGAGACACTCACACGGAGGGACTGTTTTATCATTAACATTGCTGAATGTGAGTCCCATTGAGTGGTCTGTGCGTGTCCCTCTGGATGCTAGCTCGATGAATGACGTATTCGAGCTCCTCGGTGCTTGCACAGGCTAGAGTGATGTTTGCTATTGGCTTTGCAAAGTTTCTTCACTGTTTGCTTTGATTCCAGGGCTCAATGGAAGGGGCTTCCAAAGCTGGACTTATAACATCCTGTGAAGAGGTCCATTGGGGAATTCTCATAGTGCTCAGTAGGCCTCATATAGTCAGTCAGGCGCCTTTACGTTAAACTGCACACTAGCTGAAGAAAAGAACACATTGATAATGTATGTGTAGGAATGGACCAATGGAAAGTGCGCAGCTACAACAAACAGTGATTCACAATTTCCCTGTGCTCATCTGTCTGTATTTGTGTGTCAAGTCGTTTGCTAAACTTTATGTGAGGGAGTTTTTCCCCTCGTCCTCGCCCTGATGGGCAGTAATGGTTCATTTAGCTCGGCTGCGATGGATTTAGCATGAGACTGACAGCCCCTGTCAGCGTGTAATTGCAGATTAATAGGATGCAGTCCGTCATTATGGCAGCTCGCGCGCGCGCCGCTGGCCCCGCAGCCCGACGCCCATGTCTGGCGGAGGCAGGTTCGCCTGACCCGGCCGAGACCCGCAGCTCGCGACGCCTCCCCAGAGCTCCCTCAGTCAAATGGCTTCCGCCCGCCTGACAAAGAGCGATATGTTTACATCTTGCCTGCGCCCAGGCATGCCGAGAAGATGCGGCCTCGTCGCGGAGGTGTTATTTCCTTCCCTTAAACTCCATCTTCGGAAACGGCCGCTTGAGTGACAGAAGGCAATAATCCGTCCCCAGGAAGTACATCGTCTCAGAATGGCGTAGATCTCCGGTGGTTGCGTTTGATACTGCGCATCGAACCCCAGAGCGTCTATTTGTCACTTGCATCCGATGGAGGCACGCTTGTTACTGCTGTTATTTATAAAGTGCTCCCTGTGTATTCCCAGCTGCACAGTGACAGGGTCGATTGACTCACATGGTGTGTATAGAAATACAAAGTACAGTATCTTGTGGAAGGAGAAATTGTCAGAACAATTTCTATGTTCAAGTTGAGTTTCTTAAAAAATATCTAGGGTAGGCCAGATTAGAGCCTAGGATAGTACAAAATTTCACATAGGTGACACAGGTCTCCCTACATAGTAAAGCAGTCGAAGATCTCGGGCAACTCATACGGTTGGACGGCTCGAGTCGGGGTACCACGAGGGTGGATGGCGTCCCCCCACTTATTTTACAGGGGGGACGCAGTCCCCCCTGCCAAACAGCTGGACTTCACTCTTTGGCCTCTCTGGGATGAGGAGCTCGACACCTTTCGTGACGTCACTTTCTGTCGTGACGTCACTTTCGGTGACAGCATCTCCCACCCCCCCCCCCCCCACACTTCGTTTTTTACGACTTGTGCCCTGGGTTGGAGATGTCAGAGCCGGATCGTGACTTAGTCCACATAGTGTGGGAGGGCCGGAAATGAAGGTCATTATGGGATGGCTCCTGGTCGGAACTGGAAACCATGCCTGGAGTGGCAGGGAACTTGGTGGATCCTGCAGCAATGCTTCTTGACTTTCCCTCTATCCAGGGATCATCCTGCAATCTCCACAGCTTCAGCAGTATCGAAATTGTGTTTTCTGCATTTTTGGAACTCTGTCGACTTATGATTTCAAGAGATGTTTTTAATGGCTTCTTATGAGTGAGGCATATATAGCTAGGAGGATCACCTACATTTCTTCGATGACGTTTGGGGGAAGTTTCTTCAGACTTCGATATGATTGTAATGTTTCAAGAGAGGGTACATTAGGTTGATTGTGGGACAAATGGTGCCCAACAGCTTCTAGTGGAGGTATAGAAATGCATGTTGTACTGTCAGACCTCTACACCTTTCGCCTTTTTTTGATTTACGTAATGGATAATATTGCAAATTTTGTACCATTATTAAGGATCCAAGTGGCGACTCTAGAAATGACTGGTCTAGTTCTTCGTATTGGGTCTTATGGCTCTTGGTCATGAGGAACTGAAAGGACAGAGTGATAGTGGGGTGGGGGAGGTTGAGGGTTCAATGTTCAAGGAGGATTGCCAGGTAAAGTTCTTGAGAGCATGATCCGCACGTTATATTCTCAGATTGTTTGACTATTTTGGTATACCTTTTGGATCACAAATCGCTGGGTTCACGCTTACATACAGTTGTTTAGTAGATGTAATCGTGTATCACAGGTTTGTTTCACCAGTGAATAAAACATTATTACACGAAGGACGCATGTCAGATCAAGTAATGCAATCAGTCAAATGCCAAGGTTTGCAGATACAATGTTTGTGCAACTCCTGCGCGCTCTCAGTTGTTACATTTGTAACTTACAACCCTACCTAGAATGACTGAGGCCTTCTCTCCCTAGGTGACATAGACAATGCACCCACATACAATGAGATTAAGTAAGGAGCGCTGAAGGGGTTGCTATCAGCTTTATTTTACAAACCACAGATGTGTCATTAAGGTGTGTTATCTACACAAAAATAATTTGTTCTCATGCTCCAGTGGTCGGAATGGTGAGAGAGCCAGATGTTTTGAAACTGTGTTTCATTGTCGCCTACGGGCAATTGTACGCGCTGTATAAATCTAAAAAAATAAATAAATAAATAAATATTTATGATGCGCATCAGCATGTCTGGTCTATACTTAAGAGTGTAGTGCTTAACCCCTTGGCTGCGGCGGTAATTCCGCCGTGTCGGTGGGGGGGAGGGGGGCCGCGCGGCACCCCCATGCTGGTGACGGAACCACTCCGTCACCAGCCACGGGCGCGCTGTGCTTGTGACGGAGTGGTTCCGTCACGGCCCGCCCGCTCAATGGAACGCTCAGCGCAGGCACGGAATTAATGCCGCGCAGGCACGGCAGCCGGGCCATGACGGAACCACTCCGTCACCAGCACAGCGCGTCCGTGGCTGGTGACGGAGTGGTTCCGTCACCAGCATTCAAGGGGTTAATTTGTGCAAGGGCCTGTAGTTTGTGTGCCATGGGCACTAATTTTTGGGAACCGCAGCTTATTTTTCATCATCAAACCCAGAGAGCGAAAGCCATTATAAGGGAGATAAAGAGACTGAAAGTGTGGTGTGGTGGAAGTAAGAGGCATGCGGTGGAATCAAAACAAAGCAGCCTTGATAATAGAAAAAGCCGGCATTTAGTAACGCATTAGGCTCCTGGACTTATTTCTTTTAATTTAAGCAACGCCGGAGTGGAGTATAAAACAGGAAAGGTTAGGTGTCTCTATTAATTTGGTTAGATAATTGTAAAAAGAGACCACAATTTGTGTGCCCCGGCTTTACGGTGGTATTGGTTGTGTAGAAGGTTTCATAGATTCCGCCACTAATTTCACATGGAGTGTTCCTAGTCCAAGGGTATTGCTAACCATAACCGGTTCACCTGATTTCTGAGTTCCTTCTCTAGATTGGTAGCACAGAATTGTACCTAATGTTGATCATGCTTGCCTGTGCGTTAACAGCTACAGGTAGTGTTGCGGCCTCTGATTTCACTAGACGCATGGCTAGTTAAGAAATTAACAACATCCACATTGATAAAGATAGTATACACGCACAAAAGGTGTAAATGTTCCTATCTTTGCCTTACAGAGAAGACACATGGTTTAAGTCTTGGTCCCATTAATGTAATATATTAACAGGCCGTGGTTACCAACCTTTATAGCATTGTGGACAATACTCTTGCATAAAGTTTCATGGTCTCCACCAATTCAGGTAAAACACTTTATGGCTCCCTGAGCTGGGTAACTTCAGCAACTCTACATCAACTGCTGACCCTGAGATAAAACACAGAACAATAATTCTTCTGCCAGTGTAAGCATGGTTGATTGGTGTGTGACAGTGTGAACAAGTACATCATACCAAGAAAACAAACATAGGCATTGAACTGAAGTTGTGTAGCTCCACACAACATAACCTTAGAATGAACTTGAAATATGGTTGGAATTTAATAACTATACCTCATCAACCAACACCGGAGGCACCTGCTGACACGGTACAAAAAGACTCGCAACCTGCCTAATAATACATAGGACTCTAACCATAACCACCCCCACACTTCACATGCATGATAAACTATGTGTACCCCAACTTCTACCTGAAACCACAATATGGAGGACAGTTAATGGAGTCTTTACGAATTTGATATAATCCATGTCGCTATATCACATCATATGCCAGTTTATTACCTGATCCCTCATCACCACCGGGGCACGCATAAAATGTATCAAAGGATTTATGGAGCCTAGCTGGTAATTGGGTGGAACAGATACAGACACACTTAAATAACCAATCAATACTAAACTGAAAACCCTCCTGAGATCAAAGAAATCTGTCACAAATTGATGGTCAGTGGAGGACTCTAATATACTCCACCCATCAGGCTAAAATAGTCGCACAGTCTGAGAATTGACATTCTACAATGCAAAAAGGTTGGCAATATCACAGCCCGGCTTGGTAAATCTCCTTAATTGACATCACATAATGCCAAACATATAAAAGAGGACTTCATTGCAGTAATGAGACAGACTCTGAAACTGTTCTGGCACTTGCTTCTCCCACAAGCTACTGTACTTTGTTTTACATTTCTATATACCATCTGAGTCAATATCTGTGCAGCTGGGAATATGCACGGAGTACTTTATAAATAACAGCAGCAACAAGCGCTTGGCAGTTATCTCATCCTCCTCACTATTTTTATTTATTTTTGCAGTTTTATGTATCATTAAGTTGGCGAAGGGCATTAGGGCATTTTACATGAGAGCCAGACACTACACATTTGTTTAGGCATAGAGAGATTACGTGGTTTACCCGTAATCACGGGCTGTTGAGCCGAGGCTGGACTTTGAAACTGGTTCCCCAGTTCCAAACCCGGAGGCTCTAGCAATCAAGCCACATTTCCTCCATCTTTATGAACGCCTAGTACCTCTTACCATTCTATAAGGCCACACAACGGATGTCCTCCTGCCACAGCCAGCATAAGGAATTGGATAAACTACAAACACAATATAGGGACCCGCAAAGCTAATCAGAGCAGCCAGTATAACAAATATTTAAAAAACATGCATCCGTCTCTCACACTTCCTCAGTGATCATCTGCTACACTGCTTCCAGTAATATGAAATCCCCACCTATTTGGCCATCACCCACAACATGAAAACACTTTCCATATAGGTTCAAACCAAAGCTAAAACTCTTCTAACTACACACCCACATAGTGTAAAATCTTACGCATGTGTGAAAGTGCTTCAGCTCCCCACCGAGAGTTAGTGAGTGGTATACAAATACTCTTATGCAATATAAGCTCTACCCTCAGGGTAAAGACATGTTCCTACATCCTGGATCTTTCCTATTTCCAGCCAGTCATTACTATGCCACCTAACAACACACCACATTTCAATGAAGTGCACAGTCGTGTACCACATCATCTGCACAGCAGGTTAGAATGTATTGAATATTGAAAAGACACACAGGTGCAGACAGATTCAGAGCCTTCAATATTGACACTCCACGTTCTAACCTTTTGAGGGTTTCGAATGTTAACAAACCATTATAAAAGTTGTGAATGTGTCGAGCATGGATAACTTAGATGCCGAAGGTTTGAATACCTCAAATGTCAATGAGTCTGATGAAATATAGACACATATCCACCAAATATTATCTCAAAAGGTCGTTCACCAACGCGTTAGTATTAGTCTCATCAGCCAAAATCTATATGCAATTTTCATGCCTTCCAGTTTTTATGCTTGAAAAAGAACTCATTATTCAGTAATTTGTATTCAAATGACTCGATCTTTAACACACAAATCAACACAGAGAAAGGGCATTTTTCACTTTTTTGTGTGGTCTGGCCAAAGACATTATTTCTATTTGTATTTTCGTTTGGATTTTGGATTTATATAGTACAAATGTTTGACCTTGGCCTAAAACAAGTTGACTCGCTAATGCCCATTATCAGTTGGATGGATTACCCACCAACTGATTGAGGGACTTGCCAGGTCTTCAAGCATTTCTGAATGTGAGAAGATCGTGTTCATCCCTAAGAGATGTAGAAGCAGGTTCCAGCTTTAGGCGGCTGCTGCAGAAAATGCAGGACCACCTAGGGGTCAGCAGACTACAGTGAAAAGCTGATGTCAATGCACGTGAAGGAATATACTGCATGAAATAAGTACAACGAGGGGATCTATCATGGGAATAAACTGCCTTGTAGACCAAGTGGATTTGAAGAAAATTCTCTCCTTTGCCGGTAGCCAATCCAGTTGAGCCAAGACAGGACAAATGCGAGAGCTGTGATGGAAACCACAGGCTAACATAGCTGCAAAGTTCTGGATCAATTGCAAATTTTTCATAAGACAGAAGAGCTAAGATAAATAGCATTATAATAATGCAACCGGGAAGAGATGAAAGCATTGAAAATTGAGAACTTTTATGCTTGAGTGAACAGGTAGAGCACATGCAGTGCAGCTGATGTAGACAGGATTTGGCCAGTAGCGTAGCAGGGATGCCATGTGCCCTGGTGCAAGCACGGAAAATGTCCCCTTTGAATAATACTACAATTGTCAGAGTTCACTGGGTTCCCAGGATTCTTGTCCCTTGTGCTGCTGCACCTGCTGCATCAATTGTAGCTACACCCCTGAATTTGACTGCAGCAGAAGACACTGGGTTGCCCAAAGACAATGCAACATCAATCTTAGTACCCAGATTTTTAACCACAGAAACTAAAAGAAGAGGTAGTAACCCGACAAGAGGACTAAAAATTAGATGGTAAAAGAGCAAAGTGCTTAGAGGGCCCAATAAACTCTTTTTGGGAACCATTCAATTTGAAATGGTTTGAATACATCCAATGATGAACAGTGGCTAAGCAAGCATACAAATTAATTGACGCCTTGGAGGACTTACCCTCAAACCTGGCAATAATTTGGGTGTCCTTGACATAAAGAAAAAATCTCAGTCCAAAGGGTTAGATAAGGTGGACCAAGGCAGTAGGGGCTCGTAGTGGGAGTGTTGCAGGGTGGTGGGGCGGGGCGGGAGAGGGACAGTAAACTCCGGCATACGTCTGACTGGATGTAAGTACATAAATAAATAAAACAAATTGCATCGCGTGCTGCAACGCAAATGGCGTTGTGGAAAAAGGTATCAATGTGTGACCTTCTGCCCAAACATCCAAAGATGTCTCAAAATGCCCCAAACATCCAAAGATGTCACATAGCACTCCAAAACCCAACTTCATTCCACCGTCCATCATCAGGAATTCCACGGCTGACTCTGATAGCGACAGCACTCGAGGCTGCGGAAATGGCAGACATTGTTGCCTGTGGAGCACATCTCCTGACTGGTCTGTACTAGGAGTTTGTTGTCAAATCGGTTCCATAAGGTTTTCGTGAGCACTTCTGCATCTACATGTGATAGTGCTATGGGTCAAAAACTCCCACGGCTCTCTGACTGCTCTTGGGCTTTGGTGAACCGATGCTTTTGGAGATCACCAAGTCAGAGCCTAGAAAATGAACACTGAAGGAAGATCCTTTCCTGAAAGGCTTTGCTTTGCTTGGTAGACTAACAACCAACCTGGGATCCGCAGCATAGATTCATTTTACTGGCAGCATTAAGAGGACTAGAGGAACTGTACTATTCTAGTCAATTCTTTGGAGCTAATTTACACTTGCAGAAGTTGCAGCACCATTGCACACTGATGCTGTGTGCACATTGCGTCAAAAATAGTTTAGTTTCCAGTACTTGCTGACGCCGCGTGTGTGCCCGCTGGAAAGGGTAGGACGCTGTAACTAGCTCAACCATTGCTTTTCTGAGTTTTCGGTGTGCTGCTCTAACACCTTCAAGATGGTGGCCCCAAGCCCCTCCTCATTCAAAGGCCACGATGCACAGGTGCAAATCCTGATACCTTAGCCCTGGTGACACACAAAATACCCAGGAGCACTTTCAGCCACCATTTGGAGAGGATCCCAACTAACCTCACATTGCAGGTGGGGGGAGGAGGAGAGGGTTCAGGGGATCACATTACTTCTTTGCACAAATGTGTGGTAGACGAGGCCCCAATCCCCTACGTGGCCCCTTTTAAAATGCCACCCCTGCACTGTAATATATTGTCACCTCGAGTTTGTCGAGGGTGACAACGATTCTAGCATTTGTATGGAAACACTCTCATGCAATGAGTGAGCGCCCCTTAATCGTAAATCTGCTGTTTCGTCAGCTGAGCATTGATTATTACAGGAGCGACCTGCAACCCTTCCTTTATCCCTGCATGGTATAGGAGCCTGTGCATCGCCTGCACAGAGGACATATCTATCATAATCCAGTCAAAGACAAAGTCAGTTTCCGAAGTTCTTCCCATCACATTTCACGAAACGTGAAAGGTTTTGTAAATTTGTGAAGTTTAAAAAAATGTATATATATTTGGACAGCCAAGGTAACTGCACAGGAAACGAGTAAAACGAATAAGAAATAGAAGGGGGAGTTAAAGTTATATGTGAAGAGAACATCAAGTATAGGGCAAAAGGGAAGAGAACGATCATAGAAGCGAATGGGAAGGAATGTGAGAGAGGAACAGGAGAACAAAGAATAGGAAGCAAGTATTACAATCACGTGTGGCCCGTCAGGGTGGGATGTTGGTCCAATGTGTAGACAGCAGACGTGAAGGACTTGTTGGAAAAGAGAAGCCCCATAAATGTCCATGGAAATGGCTTGTTTTAGGAGGTCTTTGTGTTTGTTTGTTTTTTAATGTCTTTATTGATTTTCAAAAATAAAACAAAACGAGGTAATAGCGATACAGTGCTTGCAGACAGAACTTCACGTTGTCAACAATCATGTTAATGCACAAAAAGATATGATAAAGGTAACCAAAACCTTCAAAGATATGAGACAAGCGTGGAGCACCCAGATCAACGAGCAGAATTATGGAGAAACAGAAGTATGAAAAACAAGCATTTACAATGCAATGGTCTCGGCATTATTAAAGGTAGAGCTATTGGCATTGCTCATGACATTTTTTTTTTAAAATCATAAATAAATGGCATTGTCATTTACATTGCCAATAGCTTAATCGCTTGCATATGCGAAACATATTGCATTAGCACCCACACACAGAGTAAGTAGTAGAGTAGTAGAGTGAGTAGTTGATAGTGGGTAGGAGAGAGTTATTAGTAAAGAGAGTATTAGTAAAGAGTGAGTAGAATAGTGACTAATTATGAGTGAGTAATGTTGAGTAGTAGAGAGTGTAGCAGAGTGTGTAGTACCGTATTACAGTAAGTACTATACATTAGATGCTATTTAGTACAGTGAGTAGTAGTGAGTATTTGATATTGAGTATTACAGTGAGTAGAGAGTGTTATGGAGTCGTATAGTAAGTATTCGAGTGAGTATTGATAATATTTGATAGTGCGTATTATAGAGTGACTATTTGAGTGAGTATTTGTGAGTAGTAGAGAGTGTAGTAAAGGGTGTGTAGTAGAGTGTGTAATAGAGTGTTATAATGAGTACTGTAGAGTATTTTATTGTGTACTAAAGTGAGTAGGGAGTATTAGAGAGTTGTTGAGTAAGTACTTTAGTAGTAGAGTGAGTAGTAGTGAGTAGTTGATATTGAGTAGTACAATGAGTATAGAGTATTAGATATTTGTCGTGTAACTAGTACAGTGAGTAGTGAGAATATTGAGTGAGTAGTAAAGAGTGAGTAGTAGTGTGTAGTAAGTGTGTGTAGTAGACAGTTTTTGTAGAGTATTAGCGTGAGTACCTTCCAGCATTTGTTTTCATTAGTAAATCTAGTAGGCAGTTTTAGAGAGTTGTAGAGTAAGTAGTACAGTATTAGAGTGAGTAGTAGAGAGTGATTAGTAGAGAGTATTAGAGAGCGAGTAGTCTAGAGTGTAATATTTAGTATTAAGGAGTGAAAGAGTGAGTAGTTAAGAGTGTTAGAGTTACAGACATTTACATGCACAGCCACACTCTTACATATACAAAGTGTGTTTTTTCTTTTAGTAGCAAAGAGTGAAAGAGTGAGTAGTAAAGAGTCCTAGAGCCACATACATTTACATGCACAGTCACACCCACACATATACAAAGTGTTTTTTTTTTAGTTTGAGTAGTAAAGAGTGAGTAGTATAGAGTGACTAGTAAAGAGTGAGTAGTAAAGAGTGAGTAATGTTGAGTAGTAGAGAGTGTAGCAGATAGTGTGTAGTACAGTATTACAGGAAGTACTATCAATTAGATGCTATTCAGTAGAGTGAGTAGTAGCGAGTAGTTCACATTGAGTATTACAGTTATTGGAGAGTAGTAGAGAGTTGTAGAGTAAGTAGTTGAGTGAGTAGTGATAATATTTGAGAGTGAGTAGTAAAGAGTGAGTATTGGAGTGAGTATTTGTGAGTAGTAGAGAGTGTAGTAAAGGGTGTGTAGTAGAGTGTGTAGTAGTGTTATAGTGAGTACTGTAGAGTAGTTTTTTGTGTACTAAACTGAGTAGGGAGTATTAGAGTGTTGTAGAGTAAGTAGTAGAGGGAGTAGTAGCGAGTAGTTAATATTGAGTAGTATAGTGAGTAGAGAGTATTAGATATTTGAAGAGTAAGTAGTAGAGTGAGTAGTGAGAATATAAAATAAGTGATAAATACATAAAAAAATTACACTTACCTTTAAGAAATGTTATCACGACGCCTGAGCAGTTACCTATAAAGTAAAATAACACAAAACTTGCCAAACATACATCTAATAATATAGTAGTTTAAACTTGTACCTGTGTGCCGAAGTGTTGGAAACGATGGCTTCCAAGTGATCCATTCAAAACGAAGTCACTTCTGACTGAAAAAAAAAGAAGAGCATTAAAAAAAGTAAAACTGTCAAACATAGTGAATAATACATATAACATTAAAAAATAGCACATAAAATAAGCGATAAATACGTTAGAAAAAAATTAGACTTACCTTTAAGTAAAATATAACGACGCTTGTGCAGTTACCAATAAAGTAAAAGAAAACAAAACTTGGCAAACGGATACATCTACTATTATTAGAATTTTACAAACATTAAAAAAATATTAAACTTACCTTCATGTTGCTGCGTCACGTACCGATAATTTTGGAAGTCTACCCAACATATCTATAACCGCCTATTAAAAGAAAAACGTGCCCCGCCCTGCCGTGGTCAAATGAGAGACTTTACCCAAACTCCGCCAAACAGCACTTTCGTCCAAAAAAAACAATAAAACATTATCAATATATTTGAAAGAAACTACTAGCTATGATAAAAAAAGCAAAGCAAAAAGTAGACACAATATAAATGAATATAACACGAACACATTTTCCAACAAATAATTTAAAATTTTTAATAAAAACACATAATACCAATTAGACATACTAAAGAAGCTGCATATGTAACAGTGAATAGTACATAAAACATAAAAAAGCACATAAAATAAGCGATAAATAAATAAAATAAAAAAATTACACTTACCTTTAAGAAACTTTATCACGACGCCTGTGCAGTTACCTATAAAGTAAAATAACACAAAACTTGCCAAGCATACATCTAATAATATAGTAGTTTAAACTTGTACCTGTGTGCCGAAGTGTTGGAACCGATGGCTTCCTAGTGATCCATTCAAAACGAAGTCACTTCCGACTAAAACAAAAAAAAGAAGAGCATTAAAAAAAGTAAAACTGTAAAATGAATAGATGTAAACATGAAAAATTGAATAGACTTACCATAAAGTTTCTGCAGCCCTATCCACAGTACAATCCCTGCTGCTGCAAAGAGACGACACGAGACAGACACGAGCCAGAAGGTACACCTGAAAAACAGAGCACAAAACACAAGATGGCTTACCTGACTCACGCAAACAGCAGCCGCTGCACATTGACGACACGAGCCAGGGTAGACCTGAAAAACAAACAGAATATGACATTACAAGAGCACAAAACAAAGAGGGCTTACCTGAGACCCGCAAACAGCAGCATTCATACCGGGCAGAGCACTCCGTGTACGACAGAGCACGGAGACCAGACGGGCCGGGGCAGACCTGCAAAAGAAAGAGAAAGAGGCATTAGATGAGCAAGCAAAGCAAAGGGGGCTTACCTGAAATAGGAAAACAGCAGCATTCATACCGGGCAGAGCACTCCGTGTATGACGGTGCACGGAGACCAGACGGGCCGGGGCAGACCTGCAAAAGAAAGAGAAAGAGGCATTAGATGAGCAAGCAAAGCAAAGGGGGCTTACCTGAAACAGGAAAACAGCAGCATTCATACCGGGCAGAGCACTCCGTGCACGACGGTGCACGGAGACCAGACGGGCCCAGGCAGACCTGCAAAAGAAAGAGAAAGAGGCATTAGATGAGCAAGCAAAGCAAAGAGGGGTTACCTGAAACAGGAAAACAGCAGCATTCATACCGGGCAGAGCACTCCGTGCTCGACGGTGCACGGAGACCAGACGGGCCGGGGCAGACCTGCAAAAGAAAGAGAAAGAGGCATTAGACGAGCAAGCAAAGCAAAGGGGGCTTACCTGAAACTGGAAAACAGCAGCATTCATACCGGGCAGAGCACTCCGTGCACGACGGTGCACGGAGACCAGACGGGCCGGGGCAAACCTGAGAAAGAGGCATTAGATGAGCAAGCAAAGCAAAGGGGGCTTACCTGAAACAGGAAAACAGCAGCATTCATATCGGGCAGAGCACTCCGTGCACGACGGTGCACGGAGACCAGACGGGCCGGAGTAGACCTGCAAAAGAAAGAGAAAGAGGCATTAGATGAGCAAGCAAAGCAAAGGGGGCTTACCTGAAACAGGAAAACAGCAGCATTCATACCGGGCAGAGCACTCCGTGCATGACGGTTTGCGGAGACCAGACGGGCCGGGGCCGACCTGTAAAACGAAAAGAAAGAGGCAGAGACGAGACGGGGAAAGAGGCATTAGCTTACCTGAAACACGTTTCACTGTAGCACATTATTTTTTAGCACTGTATTACTAATTAAAGAAGAGGCGGGAAGAGACGGGGAAGGAGGAGGAAACCAGGGGAGGGATCGTGAAAGAGCCCCGTCCTTTTCAGACTGGGGGCGTGTTTTTTAGGTTTGAGTGACTGAAGACGTCACAGATAGAAAGAACCTAAAAAACACGCCCCTGAATCCAAAAAAGACAGGGCTTAAAGGGAGTGACGCCCCTCTCCTCCAATGGCTGGCCAGCATTTACGAGGCCAACCAATGGAGAAGAAGGGCGGGTTCAAGTCCCCTAACTAAGAATCATTAAATCTCTGACCGAGACTACGCAAGCGCAGCCTACGGTCCTCGACCTAACAAGGGTAGGGCTATGTGTCAAAGAGAGACATTATAAGGGCCTTGGGGTGAGGAGCCCGAATCTAATGTGCAGATGTAATCACGCAGTGTCCCCCAGATGGCTTTAGGATGGGAACAGAGGGGTTGCAAGTCTGCGTAATCTTCGCTAACAGTTTCGCAGAATGACATACTTTTGAGCCAGGCGTGAGTGGGGGGAGCCACAGTGCCATCCACTGGAGCTCTATCTCTCTTATATCCAAGAGGAAACAAAGCTGCACAGGGAGCGCCGTATGTCTTTGGTGTATCCCAAAAGTGCACATAGTGGGTTCAGGGATAGCTCCATGTCAACCATTGGAGAGACGTGCCCAAAAACAGAAGTCCAGAATGTGTGTGTCACAGGCCAGGTCCTTGCTAGATGCGCAGAGTCAGTGCCAGGGGCATGGCATTTGACATATCATAAGATCTGGTGGCATCAAATTTAGCAATATCTGAGGGCGGAAGATAAATGCGATGGATACATTTAAAATGCAATCATTTGTGTCTGTAATTGCACAAAATACTCTTGATTTGTGAACAGCAATATGCCCATATTTTATCCCTGAGGGGGGCATTCCCAGTTTTTCATCCCACACCTATCGAACCCTGGTGGTGGTATCAGGTTTGAGTGAGATGCAAGTGCGATATAGTAGTGAGACTAAGCGATCGCCATCCCTATTAGCTGCAAGCGACAAGCGGCAAGTGGGAGAAATCTACAGGGGGCAGTGGGAAGGTGGGAAGCAGAGAATATAATATATTGAATCTCCCGATAATGAAACTGCCTAGGAAGGGTAAATCATGTAGAGGAGGTTCCGCAGTTGGCTGTACTACATGACTATCTAGGAATAGATCCCCCAGGGTGGAGAGGTTGTGACGGCAGAACACTTGTTGTATGAGTTTTTTACCGGCCAGTGGGAGCCAGGGATTATCAACAAGCGACCACCAGCCCACCCGAGGCAAAGGAGGGAACCCCCGTAGCGAGCGGAAAAAAGTCTGAGGTAGTGGGATAGGTAAGTTAAAAAATAAATATAAAAATTGAGGGAGTATGACCATTTTTATGATGGATACACGGCCAGCATTGGATAGAGGCAACTTGATCCAGCGGTCAACCTGGGAAGCAAGTTTGGCCATGCCAGGCCATAGTTTTATTGTAAAACTTGATCCCTATCTCTATGAAGCCATATGCCCAGGTATTTAGTACCTTCCACTGCCCAAGTAAATGAGTAATCAGCCGGTGGTGGCTGCACCACGTCAGTCAGCGGGTATAGCTCTGATTTGTCCCAGTTGATTTGGAGCCCAGACAGATTACCAAATTGAATCACCTCCTGTTCCAAGGGCGGTAAGTTTTCAGGCTGGTGTTGAATAAAAAGCAAAATATCATCCACGTTTAGTGAAAATTAGAATAGACCATGGGTGAGTGGAAGGCAGTGGTGCAGATGACGATTCTGCATATAGCAGACCAGAGGGTCCATAGTAATAATGAAATCAAGGTGGTAGATGGGGGAACCCTGCCTGGTCTCCCTCAGGATAGGGAACATCTCAAAAAGCGAGCCTTCGACAGGGGGGCAAGCGACAGGGTTTGCATGCAAATGAAAGATGGAAGAATGCCCAGATTACCAAGGACCACTCTGAGGAAGAGCCACTTGAGAGTCGAAGGCTTTCTCCTCATCCATCGAGGCCACAACCCCAGAGGTGGATGGTGAGATCTTGTAATGTATGGCAATGTTGGTGCAGAGATTGAAGGAGGTGGAATGTTGTGAAACAAAGCCAATTGCACAGGCGATGTGATGTGTTCCCTTACAAGGGACAGCCTAGTGGTGAGGTCCTTGGTGAGGATTTTATTGTCTAAGTTCAAGAGAAATAGGGGGCAAAAAGAGAACCACAAAAGGCGGTCCTTTCCTGGTTATGATAGTAGAACGAGAATGGCCTCCTGTAGGGATGAGGGCACGGCGCTGGTGACCAAGGATTCACTGTGCAGTGCCAATAGACAGGGAACCAATACATGCTTAAAAGACTTATTGAAGGTCTGTGTCAAGCCGTCTGATCTAGGAGCCTTAGAGCCGTCAAATGTGCCAAAAGCCTGTACAATTTTGTTGGTGGTAATAGACTCGGCAAGGAAATGACATTGGCCATCAGTCAGTCAGACCATCACTACCTCCTCGAGATAGGAGGATACTTCAGAAGAAAGGTCAGAGACATGTGATGAATATAGACTCTGATAGTACGGATGGAGTTCTGCCACCACACCCTTGCAGCCAATCACCCATTGTCCAGATTCTGAGCGCAGCTCGGTAATGTGATTCTGTGAGTGGTTTGGTTTCAGAAGGCGGGCAAGTATGCGACCCGGGTGTTCCCCCTCCCTGTACCAGAGAGCCCTGGTATTCCTCCCCATATGAGGGGAAACATCCTTTACAACGAAACTTTTACAACGCAGTGCTATTACAATGCAGGTTTTACAACAAAAACCATTACAACGCATTGCACCGGGGGCGCTCTAGGATAGGGAATAGTTTTAATTTACTATCCAACACCTTCCCTACTATCCACGGGGACTGGAGTTGGAATAGTAAATTAAACTATTCACTATCCAGCACCCCAAAGCACTATGCGTTGTAACAGCATGCGTTGTAAAAACTGTGTTGTAACAGCATGCGTGGTAAAAGCATGCGTTGTAACGTCATACATCCCATATGAGCGACCTACCTGTCAGCCAAGTCGCAAAACTTTGTTAACTAGGCTTAACATTGCTGTAAGCAGGGGTCCCTGCCCGCGGCTTCCTTTTTGTCAATTGTCAAGTAGAGTGGATTCGATACTGTGCCCCTCTGTGCATATGTCTAGTAAAATTCCTTTGTGTTTAGAGTTACACACTCCTCAAATAAAGGCCTTAAAGGCTTCCAAAAGTGTGACCTGCATCTCTACCGAGCCTTCATTTAGCTAAAAATATTCAGAGATAGCAGTGATCACTTCCCTGCAGAACACCGGGTCTCGAAGGGACTCGCTAGAGAGTCTCCATGTATGTTCCGCACCACTCCCATATGGGATTTGCCGGCAAAGAAGAACCAGGCTATGCTCCAACAATGTGCGTGGTAAGACCATGACTTCCCGCAACCAAGGGTACACATTGACCAAGAGTAGCCAATAGTGCAGGCTGGTCCAGACAGAGTGGGAGTCGGAATAAAAAGTAAATCCAGAAGCAGAGGGGTATCGGGAGTGCCAGGTGTCACGAAGCCTATAGGCATCCACAAGGTGTGCCATCGTGTATCTCTTGCCTGGTGCTTTCCACTTGGATGTGTACTAGTAGAGTCAGTTTGGGCACACTTTGGCATGTTTAGGTCCCCGCCCAAGATCACATAGTCTGCATCTAAGTGGTCCATATTTAACAAGAGATCGTGAAAAAAATCAGGATTGACCACATTAGGGGAGTAGACGTTCAACAACACCCTTTTATTGGCGAGTATACTCTGAAGTAGGACAAACTGACCATCAGAATCTAAGTACATAGAGTAAAGGGTGAAAGGAACATTTTTATGCATGAGAATACAGGTGCCCCAGGGTCTGGGGTGTGTCTTTGACTCACCTTGCACCCCAGTCTCGTTACTGCCACTGCATAATGTGAAAAATAGGTGCTGCCAGGGAGTTTGAATAATGGGAAATCCCTGCCTTAGGGAAGGCAAAGCTAGGCTTCAGAGTGAAATGAACAGGGCAAATAGACAATATTTTGCGAAAGGGACCTGCAAAAGAAAAGAACATACTTGGCCCCTAACCCATTAAATAACATTTGCAATACTGAATTTTAGAGCAACCCCAGAAACCTGCACTTCTTGCAGAATATAAAGAAAAAAATATTACAGTCCCTATGGGTTGAACTATGCACAGTATTCTACATTAAATATTCGGATATATGGTAATCATATAGATGTACATTCCTGCATTTGAATGTATAGGAACAAGTGGAAGTAAAAGATAGTTCCTGGGTATTGTCTTCAAATCATCGTGCACCCTCCATTCTTGAGAGGCCCTGAATGCTGGAACCTCTTTGCATGCTTGCTGCCTGAAGGTGAGTTATTCTGTAAACCTTTCTAAAGTCAATGAGGGTGATGTTCGAAGGCAGAAGGATCGTCCTCCGGTACAGCAGTGGCACATGCGTGGTGTGTGTGCGAGGGTGAGGAGAGCGAAGGGGTGGTTTCTGGGTGACGGGTGGAAGTTCAGGCAGTGGTTCATGTATGCTGGTCCTTGATTGTGAAGGACTTTGTAGGCGAGGGTGAAAAGCTTGAAATCGCAACTCTTCTGGATGGGGAGCCAGTGGAGGTCTCTCAAGTACTGGGAGACTTGAATCGCGTTGGGCAAGCTGAAGATCAGCTTGGCTGCTGTGTTCTGGATCATCTTGAGACAGCTGGTGATGAGGGCTTGCGTCACTGTGTTTCTCGTGCCAGTGGGTAGCCATTTGAACATTCTGCAGAGCATGCGGAGCGCGTGGAAGCGTGCTGAGCAGACCGCGTTGACCTGTCGTTTCATGGAGAGTTTGTTCAATTGTGATAATTGCTTGCTGCAGCCAGGACTTTGTTGTCAGAATTTTTATGACGCCTTGACATCTGCAGTTTTGAAAGTAAACAAAAGACTAATCTGGAGACAGAGAAGTATTCTAACAGAACACGTGTGTTAAAAGATATAGACCTTGCGCTTAAACATTATTTTAGGAGTCATTCATCAAAGATCATAAACTTATACTTTGCAATTATTTGTTTTCATAAGAAGTCATCCATTAGGATTATGGACTCTCTATTGCTTTCGTTTGTTTCTATAAGAGAAGTTATAGAAACTTTATCTTGCACAGACTATTATATCCTTCTAATAAACTTATGATACTAAGTTATTGTGTTAGATGAACACATGACTGATAATTGTTTATTTGAACTACATGATATTAATGAACACTTTTCATGTGTAGTTGAGGAACCAGTTATGACGAAGGTAATCCAAACCATAGGATACTAGCACATAACTCTGAAGTTCTCTGTATCAAACAACTCACAATATCTAAGTTTCATTCGTCTATGGAGAGATGGAAATAAAGAGATTGTCAAAAGGCATATCCTATACAGTGTCAGAAGTTAGATGCCAGAGTTTGCTTAATAGCATTCTGAAAAGTCTTATCTTGTCAATTCTCCTTTAGTGCAGAGCATGCCCAGCTGTATGGCCAGGTATTCTGACTATATCCAGTTTTTTTTTCTTTTCTATCTCTAGTCCCATTCACCTTCCCTGGATCTCAAGTTGATAGCGAGTGGTTGGTAGCAGGTTTGGTGAAGTGCGAAAGCACACATTGATCTCATTGGATTTGGATTACTAGGTTAGTGCATCTTGACACCGACAAGGGGATCTCCCTTCACCAGCAATGCAGGCAAGGTTCCTGGTGGATTACCAGATGCAAATATGATGCAAATTAATGATCAAGACAACTTTGTTTACTCCTGGTGTCAAGCGCTAACCGCCACTAGCATTCTCATCAGGGCTCCTAGCCTCTAAAGAGCACACTATGCAGTGAGCTCGGTCCTCTGGCTCCCTACACCACCCTTATCCTGTGCCTGGATCCTGGTGCTCCTCTCCTGCTGATAGGGGCATCTTGCTCAGCCCCTCAACAACCAGCTAGCAAAGCACCCTCCAGCCTGCACTCCTCAATCCTTATAGCTTCCTTGCTTGAACCCAGGTTGAATCCAGGTCTTCCTCTAACTGGTCCTCAGGGGGCATACATGGGCCAGTTGCACTGGCCCTGGAGCAACCCACCTTGTCCTGGGGGTCAGCTGGAAACAAAGTCCTCACTCCATTTTGTAGGGCATTAAGTGGCTCCTCTTTCCAGCTGGCCATTCTTCCATTGTTGTCATCGTCCAGGATCGTCTTCACTCTCTCTCCTTCGTGCAAGGGTTTATAAGTGGGGGTGGCGAGTTCTAGATGCCAGGCACCCCAGGCCAATCCTAGGATGCCACATCATCATTCCACCCTAGTCCGAACCCTTCTGCACAGCATTTTGGGACAGTCCAAAATGGCGGCCGCAAGTTTTCTCTGAAAAGAGCTCTTCTGAGGGCCTTAGGATCACCTCTAGCCAACACAATGCTGAGATCTCTTTCCACCAAAATGTCAAAGATGAGCCCCTTATGTGTTAGGTCTAAAAGTCTGTGCCTCCTCCTTTGTTCAGTGGGCTTGAGCTGTCCCAGCCCCAGTGCAGTGTGACAGCTAATTTTCAGATGCAGAATTCCTACATGCCCCTTTCCTCTCTTAGCAACTGGGTCAATCGCTGATGATTACCCCTTTTGTGTGGGGAAGCCTTTGTTCCTTCTGCTGGGGAGAAGAGTAATTAACTTGGCCCACCAAGTGGGGTAAAGGCCTGGAATCTGAACATGAGCTGTTCCATTGGAATATGACAATGCTTGACGTCCTTTAAGATGTATATATGGTGCTGCATGTTCAAACTTGGCATACATGTTTTACCCCAGTTTGACGCCTTGGTGGACTGTTTAGGCCTAAGTGGAGCAAAACTGCACTTTCAGGTAGATTTCCCCTTTATGTACAAGGCAGTGAAAGCAATACACATTTTTCAGTAAACGCTACTGACCTATCTATGAAGGCCTACCAATATTTTAAGGCCTACCCCAGGTCAGCCCCTATCCTTGCAGAGAGCCTTCTGCACCAAGCTACCTGTACACAATTACCAGGCTGCACACAACAGTAGTTTCACATGCACAACCAGCACATGTGCGCATGTATACCCAACAAATTGTCCCTTACCCTAGTGCACCACATTGGTTTATCTTAAAAAGCAGACACTGGCTGTAAACACGCTTAGCCCAATCACTTTGAATTTAGAATGAGACTCAAGAAGTGAGACTCATCCACAGTAAAGGTCCAAACTCCAGGTGATCAACAGTGAAAAATCCTGGTGGATTAAATGAACGAACCCCATTTGCAACGCGTACGCATATCTTGGAAGTGATCTACAGACAAATGTCTCTCTGTTGCAGAGACATCATGAGCTAGAAGTTGAATGCAAAGCAAACTGAACTATAATTTGCCGGCTTTAGACCACGCTTAGCTAATTTGGTGAGCAAACAGAGAGAGTAACATTTGAATTAGGCCACATAACCAGATGCTACCAGCAAGACATCAGCATATTTTACCAGGGCTTAACCACATGCAAAGACCAGGTGTTTAAATCATTCTTAAGTGTTTGTGAAAAAATAGAACACAACTCTATTTAGCCCTGTGGATGAACAAGTCATATCACCGCTATGAATCGAGAAAGTGATAAAAAACTGTCTCTCAGGATGTATAGGAAGAGAGAAGAAAGTTGGCCATTAATCAATATCAGTAAAACAGGTGGCTGTTAGTGGATTGCATAAAAGGATAGTAGTTGAGTTTGTGGCAAAAACAAAACTGGATAATAAAGATGCATTAGTGGCTCACGAGTTATGCACACAATTATACGTTTTTTAAACAAGATTTATGATGGGTTTGATAGATGACTGCAGACAGTAGGGATTAAAATCATTCCTTCAACAGGGCAGCAAAAACTGGGAAGATTCCTTCCACCACCTCAGGATAGACACGATACCGTGGTATGGCAGGGAGTTTCTTCATTGATTTGAATATCAAAGTCATAGTTAAACTACAACCTACATCTTTAGCTTGCTTGGATGAGAAAGATGAAGAGACTTGCTCTAAACCGTCAGACATCTCTTGAGAGAGTACATTTGTGACAGATTTTTCAGTAGCACATCAGATTTTCACTTAGCACATCCAAACAGCATTTTTGTTTCAGTTGTAACATCGAAATGACATCATCATTAGGGCAATGAACAGTATACTTCAATTTACACCAGAGATCCCTCCTCAGACATTTTGCTACAGAGGTGTTGCTCAAAAGAAAAGAGTTTTAGTCTGTAACAGGATCCAGGATATGGTCGCAACGCTGGTAACCAGGAATGAAATGCCAGTTTCAATTGTTTTGCTTTAATGATGAGAAGGGGGTGCCCGTGTTTTAGCGTTTTTTGCCTGCAATTTGTGCTTGTTCTTAAGTTTCTGGACGTCCTCCGTCCTGTTTCCCGCCTCCCTCGCCGCCCCCCGCTTCCCGCCACCACCGCCGACCCCGCCCCTTTTCCTTCTGTTCCCTCCCCGCTCCCGCCTCCCAGCTGCCCCGCCCACCCGCGCACTTGGCCTTAAATGGCGACCGTGCGACACAGGTGAGTGTGACCCACTTGTGGGACACCCCCGCGCCGCACGGCCACCAGCTGCTGCGTGTGCCCCCTGCTGTGCCCTCTGCCTCGCTGCCGGCTGACCCTGCTGTTTGCCATTCATTTGCGCTCGTTCTGGTCTTCTTAGTCTCTGCCCGTGTTGTTAGCGTTTTTTTTGCCTGTAATTTGTGCTTGTTTCTGTTTTCTGAGTCTCTGCCCGTGTCTTAGCGTTTTTTGCCTATAATTTGTGCCTGTTTCTGCTTCTTAGTCTCTGCCCGTGTTGTTAGCGTTTTTTGCCTGTAATTTGTGCTTGTTTCTGCTTCTTAGTCTCTGCCCGTGTCTTAGCGTTTTTTGCCTGCAATTTGTGCTTGTTCTTAAGTTTCTGGACGTCCTCCGTCCTGTTTCCCGCCTCCCTCGCCGCCCCCCGCTTCCCGCCACCACCGCCGACCCCGCCCCTTTTCCTTCTGTTCCCTCCCCGCTCCCGCCTCCCAGCTGCCCCGCCCACCCGCGCACTTGGCCTTAAATGGCGACCGTGCGACACAGGTGAGTGTGACCCACTTGTGGGACACCCCCGCGCCGCACGGCCACCAGCTGCTGCGTGTGCCCCCTGCTGTGCCCTCTGCCTCGCTGCCGGCTGACCCTGCTGTTTGCCATTCATTTGCGCTCGTTCTGGTCTTCTTAGTCTCTGCCCGTGTTGTTAGCGGTTTTTTTGCCTGTAATTTGTGCTTGTTTCTGTTTTCTGAGTCTCTGCCCGTGTCTTAGCGTTTTTTGCCTATAATTTGTGCTTGTTTCTGCTTCTTAGTCTCTGCCCGTGTTGTTAGCGTTTTTTGCCTGTAATTTGTGCTTGTTTCTGCTTCTTAGTCTCTGCCCGTGTCTTAGCGTTTTTTGCCTGCAATTTGTGCTTGTTCTTAAGTTTCTGGACGTCCTCCGTCCTGTTTCCCGCCTCCCTCGCCGCCCCCCGCTTCCCGCCACCACCGCCGACCCCGCCCCTTTTCCTTCTGTTCCCTCCCCGCTCCCGCCTCCCAGCTGCCCCGCCCACCCGCGCACTTCGCCTTAAATGGCGACCGTGCGAACGCGCAGCGTTGACGCGCAGCGGGCGCGCCGATTGTGTGCCGAAGGCGCGCCAAAGGTAAGCCCGTCTGCGCCCGTCCGCGCCTGGACCGCGCCCAGGGCCAGGACCCCTGGCCCCCACCGACGGAAGCCGACCCGACGAACCTACAGCGCCGCCGCTCTCATCGCACTCAACACCGGCCGCATCCCAGGATGTCACCGAGCCGCCCCGAAGCACACCCACGGACCCTTCAGCTGCCACGCCTGCAAGTTCACCTGCATCCGGACCTTCCCTGCACCCACCAAGCCGAACACCAGCAGCAACCACCTCAAGTGCATCCTGCTCAACACCCGCTCCGTCCACAGACACGCCGTAGAACTCTGGAACCTCCTCGACACCACCGCCCCTGACGTTGCCTTCCTCACCGAGACCTGGATGAACGCCTCCTCAGCCCCAGACATCGCCATCGCCATCCCAGAGGGCTACAAGATCATCCGGAGGGACCGCACCGCCAACCAGACGGGAGGAGGCATCGCCATCATCCACAGAGACACCATCCGCATCACAACCAACACCGACGACACCCTAACCACCGCTGAACACCTGCACTTCCAGATCCACACCAACCCGAAGACCACCCTCAGAGGCACCCTCATCTACCGACCCCCGGGGCCACGCACACGATTCAGCGAGGACATCACCGACTTCGTCAGCCCGCATGCCCTCCCCTCCGCCGACTACATCCTCCTGGGGGACCTCAACTTCCACCTGGAGAACAACAGCGACCGCAACACCATCAGCCTGTTCGACAACCTCGCCAACCTCGGACTCAAGCAGCTGGTGTCCACCCCCACCCACCTCGCCGGACACACACTCGACGCCGTCTTCTCATCCAGCAAAGACGTCACCTTCAGCCACGCAACAGGACTCCACTGGACGGACCACAGCTGCGTCCACTTCACCTTCAGTAGGACGACGATCCACCACCACCAGCAACAGGTTGCCCGAAGAAGCTGGAACAAGATCACAGCCGACCAACTCACCGCTTCCCTGAGCCAGCACCCTCCCGCCAGCTCAGCGAACCCCAGCCAAGCGGCCGACAACCTCACGAAGTGGATCAACAACTGCGCAGACGAACTCGCCCCTCTGCGAACCCCACCCAGCAGACCCTGCAGCAGAAAAACACCATGGTTCACCGACGAACTCAAGAGCTCCAAGAAGAACTGTCGAGCCCTCGAGAAAGTCTGGAGAAGGGAACCAACTACGGACAACATGACCACCCTCAAACTCGCCACCCGGAAACACCACCAACTGATCCGCGCCACCAAGAAAAATACATACAAGGACCGACTGGACAACAACGCACACAACTGCAAGGAACTCTTCAACATCGTGAAAGAGCTCTCCAACCCCAACGCCGGAAACAATGACATCACCCCGACGCAAGACCTCTGCAACTCCCTCGCGTCCTACTTCCACAACAAGATCACGGACATACACAACAGCTTCAGCAACCAACCAACGCAAGCCACAACCGCAACAACGCCACCCACCACCACCCTCCGCGCCTGGAGTCCGATCAGCACCGAAGACACCATCCGCACAATGAACTCCATCCACTCCGGATCTCCGACTGACCCCTGCCCTCACCACGTCTTCAACAAGGCCGACGCTGTCATCGCACCCCACCTGCGGGACATCATCAACACCTCCTTCGACACCGCCACCTTCCCTGAGAGCTGGAAGCACGCCGATCTCAGCGCTCTTCTCAAGAAACCCACAGCAGACCCCACCGACCTCAAGAACTACCGTCCCATCTCGCTCCTCCCGTTCCCGGCCAAAGTCATCGAGAAGACCGTCAACAAACAGCTGGCCGCCTTCCTCGAGACGAATGGATCCCTCGACCCCTCACAGTCGGGCTTCCGAGCGAACCACAGCACCGAGACCGCCCTCATCGCTGCCACCGACGACATTCGAACTCTGATGGACAACGGAGAAACAGCGGCCCTCATCCTCCTGGACCTCACCGCGGCCTTCGACACTGTCTGCCACCGCACCCTAGTACAGCGCCTCGGCAACATCGGAATCCAGGACAAGGCACTGGAATGGATCACCTCTTTCCTCGACGGAAGAACACAGAGAGTCCGCCTACCACCGTACAAGTCAGAGGCCACCAAAGTCATCTGCGGCGTCCCTCAAGGATCCTCACTGAGCCCCACCCTCTTCAACGTCTACATGAGCCCCCTCGCGGCCATCGCACGCCAGCACAACCTGAACATCATCTCCTACGCCGACGACACCCAGCTGATCCTCTCCCTGACCAACGACCCCGCCACCGCCAGAGCCAACCTGCACGAAGGGATGAGAGATGTAGCCGAATGGATGACGACCAGCCGCCTGAAACTGAACTCGGACAAGACGGAGGTCCTCATCCTGGGCTCCTCGCCCTCCGCCTGGGACGACTCCTGGTGGCCCCCCGCCCTGGGCACCGCACCCAAACCGACAGACCATGCACGCAACCTGGGCTTCATCCTGGACTCCTCCCTCTCCATGACCAGACAAGTAAACGCCGTCTCCTCGTCCTGCTTCAACATCCTGCACATGCTACGTAAGATCTTCCGGTGGATCCCCACCGAGACGAGGCAGACGGTCACCCAGGCCCTCGTCACCAGCCGACTGGACTACGGCAACGCCCTCTACGCCGGAACCACCGCCAAGCTCCAGAAGAGACTGCAGCGGATCCAGAACGCCTCGGCCAGACTCATCCTCGACATTCCCCGACGCAGCCACATCTCCGGACACCTGAGAGATCTACACTGGCTCCCGATCAACAAGAGAATCACCTTCCGTCTCCTCACCCACGCGCACAAAGCCCTACACGACCAAGGCCCCAGCTACCTCAACAACCGGATCAACTTCTACACTCCCAAGCGCCTCCTCAGATCAACCAACCACGCCCTCGCCGCCGTCCCCCGCATCCGAAGAGCGACAACAGGAGGAAGGTCCTTCTCCTACCTGGCCGCCAAAACCTGGAACTCACTCCCGACCGACCTGCGCCTGACCCAAGACCACCTCTCCTTCAGGAAGAAGCTCAAGACCTGGCTGTTCGAGCAGTAACGGCACCCCCCTCCCACCCAGCGCCTTGAGACCCTACGGGTGAGTAGTGCGCTATATAAATGACTTGATTGATTGATTGATTGAAGAACTTTTTGAGACGGGTTGACTAGCACCATTATCAATAAAGCATGAAGTGGGATTTTCGTTGATGATATACATTTGATAATTTCTGCTCCATATGGATCAAAGCTTGTATGGAGCAGTCAGCTTCCTTCGGCCTGTCTTAAAAAAGGTTGGTACCTGTACGGAGGAGAGTTGGAGGAAATAGTGTTTTTTATACATGCTGTGGGGTCCCTGAGGTTGAGTTGAGCACCGCTTGTCCAATGTCCAAGCCGACCATAATTGAAACAGGAGCAAACTCTCACCAACCCCACCCCTGGTCCCTTCTAGCCTTTTCCTCCTCTACCCTTGGCTGAAAGCACAGCATCTGAAAGGTCATCAATTATGATGTAGTAAATTCTTTCTTTCTTGAACTGCCACACAGGGATAGGTTACAGTCACCAATTTAGCAAAAGTCTTATTTTGCCACACTACATATGTCATTCTAACCTGCTCATGCACCTTTGGTAATAATTTTTGAACAAAAACTGCCCCACTGCATTTTGATTAGTTTCTGCAGTATGTACTAAATCGGAATTATGGTCAAATATATTATTCAATCGATCCAGGAAATTATCCTAAAACTAACCCTTATTTCGTTCACAGTCATTAGTTTTCGTCCAATCAGTGTTTAGCAGGACAAACATCTGTCACTGCATTCAATAAAGCTACTCCAGGGAAAACAAGCATTGGAAATGCAATAGGTCTCGCATTAGAAAAGTTGTAGCTATTGGTCTTGTAAATGAAAAAATTTATTTATGTGTTGGTTTTTAAAATAGCTAAATTGATAGCTTTGTTTACAATGCCAATAGTTATAACTTTTGCGAATGTGACACCTATAGCATTTGTAATGCAACATGTTTTGTATTTACGTGATTTAGATGGCAGCTCTGGTCGTTAGGCCACATCTGCGGTTTACCTGCAGCACAGAGTACTACTACATTAAGTGGTGTGACATGCAGAAGTAAAAGAACTCCAGTTTCTCTTGAAATCAGAAGCACGCTAAAGGGGGAAACAGTAGTGAAAGGACACATGCTCGGTGTGTAAAATGTATTTAGGACTCGATGCGTATATATTTAAAAAAAAAAACCACAACATCTGTGCTTAATTCTGAGTTGTTTACATACAAAAAAGGAGCAAAACTGAGTGAAGTTGGGCTTCAATACTACACATTTTCCGTTACTTGGAAATTTTAGAATATGTAAAAATATAAGCCAGCTTGCCATTCCCTCTTCCCCGCCACCACGTATGTTATGAAAACTGAGACTGGTATAAAAAATCGGAGCATTCAGTGGAGGCTGGTAGGGGACAGGGGGGTGGGGGGTGGGAGGGTGCTAGGAAAACAAGACGGAGGGAAGGAAGAGAAGGGCAGGGGGGAGGAGAAAAGCGACACGGCGGGCAGGGGAGGGGGCGGAGCGGGTAGAGCCAAAATTACAGAAATGCAGCTTTCCAAAAGCAATAGACGAAGTGCTGCAGAACTGGAAGCTGCCGGAGCCGCACTCAATGCACATTAGGACTGGAAGGAGAAAAGCGTAACTTCTCACGAGCCCAGTTACTTTCACAGAAAAATCGGAACATTCAGTGGAGGCTGGTAGGGGACAGGGGGGTGGGGAGAGTGCTAGGAAAACAAAACGGAGGGAAGGCAGAGAAGGGGAGGGGGGAGGAGAAATGTGACACGGCGGGCAGGGGAGGGGGCGGAGTGGGGAGAGCAGCGATGAGGGTGTGAAGCAGCAGGGGCCTTTGAAGTGAAGCTAAGCTTCACTTCAAAGGTGTGGGAGGAGTACTGCTGGGGAACAGATGGCGATTTGATGATGTGCACGCGCATTTTAGGTCAATGCGCTTGCGCATTGACCTAAAAGTGCACGGGCACAGCATCAAATCGCCAGTCTAGGTAAAGCTTATTTAAGCCCCTATAGTCTCGCTCTGCTCAATGCGCATGCACATTGAGAGGCGAGACCTAAAAAGGAACAATGAGTTCACATCAACCCAATTAGGAGTGTAATGTTCTCTAAACTTCTGAGGAGTCTTTTGGAAGCTGTCTAATGAAAGGTCGGACGGGTACCAATGGACCTGACATGCATGGGGGCCTTACCCCCATCTCCTTAGCCTAGATTGTGTCTCAAGGTCAGAAGGATATCCAGATGGATGTTTGAAAGGTCACTGAAATAATGATCACTGTCATTATATAATGAAAACAGGGTTCATCTGCTCTTTTGGGGCATATGGTCTAGCTCTCTAAACTTTTGTTCCGGTGTCAGCCGCAGACTCTCCTGTAAGTATGAGCACAAAATCCGTTCCGCTCGCGGATTTTGCGAATTTTCGGTAAATTCGCGATCCGCGAACTCCCGCGAATTTACCGAGAATTCGCAAATCCGCGAGCGGCGGATCCGGGGGCAAAAGTTGAAGCCTGGCCTGTTGTAACTATTTTACGATGGCGCCGGCAAGCTGCCAGCGCCATCCTAAAATAGTTACTAAGTTAGCTTCAACAGGAAGCTCTAATAGATAAAATAAAGCAAGTGCTCGATTTTATCTATTAGAGCTTCCTGTTGAAGCTAATTTAGTAACTATTTTAGGATGGCGCTGACAGCTTGCCGGCGCCATCGTAAAATAGTTACAACAGGCCAGGCTGGTGTGCTTTCTTTTCCCAAATCTACTGTCGAAAATCAGCTGTGATGCTGGATAGAGGCCTTTGCATCCTTGACTTTCACGAGCGCAATCCCTTTGCTGTTCCTGTGACCAGGAGCTTTTGTCTCTTCATCTGCTGCTCTGATCGGTCTCGGACCTTTTACACACACAAGAGGCATGTGCACTCGCATGGAAGCCCCGCCCACACACTCGCGGTGTGCACCGTCTTCCCGCCATTGACCCACTATGATGGACAGCTCACCCAAGGGACCCCTGCGCCCTTCGGGGCGATTGCATAGTAACACACACATGGTCGCTGGAACTAGTTGAAGCTCAAATTCAGTGACTCGTCATCGAGGCTGGGCAGGTGTGCCTTCTTCCCAAATCTACCGTCGAAAATCAGCTGTGATGCTGGATAGATGCCTTTGCATCCTTGACTTTCACAAGCGCAATCCCTTTGCTGTTCCTGTGACCAGGAGCTTCTGTCTCTTCATTTACTGCTCTGTTCGGTCTCAGACCTTTTAAACACACAAGAGGCATGTGCACTCGCATGGAAGCCCCGCCCCAAATCCGCGGATCCGCAAATCCGCAAAATCCGCCGATTTTGCGGATCCACGATCCGCAAATTCGCAAATCCGCGGATCGTGGATCCGCAAAATCCGCCCATGCTTACTCTCCTGTGTGATAGTCTGACTCCACGTAATTGCCGCAAGAGGTGCTTCAGATGGGTGAGCTACCAATGGAGACCTTGCTGGAGGTAGTTTTTGGCTGTATTCTTGACAGCCTCGATCTAGTCCTCAGACTTGTGACACAAGCTGCTCCTGCTTACTTCCCAGTCAATGGTTCCTTTGAGATAACTAGGAAGTGATTTAGGTATTGTGGAACACGAGAACTGTAGGTAACCTAAAGGAATTCATCATAGGTAAGGCATAGCCACACAAACAAACAAATATACAGTAATATCTAATTACATTTTAAATGTTACTACTTATAAGGGTGCTTAATAGGTAAATAAGTGAGGGTGCAGTGCTCAAGTAATATTCATGAGCAACCAAGTGGGGGGAAAAAGCACAAGGGAAACCCAGTGGCTGATATGTTTTTAAGAAGATTAGGTGGGTCAATGTAAACCACTTCTTGCACAAGAGTTCCACATATGCAGTTCAACGTTTTGACAATAATAGACTTATTTGAAGGAGTAATCAGGACAAAGAGTCTCAGAGATAAGTAACCCTGTATAAGAGAATTGTGGGACTTATTAGCATTTAGTCAGGGTTGCATAGTGTAGAGTACCTAAAATGAGAAACGTGCGTACCTATATTAAGTAAGAGGCAAGAAAGCATCAATTGAGTACAGATGACGTAAACAATCTCATCAAACTCAAAATATTTGAAACTAGCTGAAAATGGATGCATGCTTTAGGAAAGAAGAAAGTCAAGGGTGTAGCTTATCTAAACGTGAGTAGGAGGCATGGTAGTGAAAATTATGGGTGTCACAGGGAACCCGGCAACTGGATAACTGTTCCCTGTGCTGACATTCATGAAGCTCAATTGTGTATTTAATAACCTATGAGTGGACATAAGAAAATCCTAAATTGCCATTAAATATTGTCAATACACTATTTGTTGATGCATATTGATATAGCGCAGACATTACCCAAAGATGCTAGAGCGCTTTACAGGAGAAATAATTTGTTACATAGACGTTACAGCTGATTTAAGAAAGACAATATAGCTATAGGTAGGGGCATAAGGAAACACTCAGTCAAATACAATTTCTGTGTCCATATCGCTGTATGGTTTGCTGCTTCACTCCGCAGTGCCGCACAGCCGAACGTAAGTGGGTTATAACAAAATTATCAAAAGGAGAATCGGGCATTGTTCCTTAAATCCAATTTTACAGTGTATTGTATACATCTGCAGAGTAAATTATAAATTTAAACAAGACAAACCCGACAAAATATGAAAATAATGAAGAAATTAACATATAACATGAAAAAGAGAACAAGAACCGATCTCTACATGGAAATATCATCGTAGGTACGTTCGTCGGTCTGGTGCGATAACAAGTGATGTGTGCATAATCATAGGGGTGTAACGGGCCGTGTACTGCCATGTACCTCAAGGATAAGAGTAAGAATAAGAGGGGATTTAGGCATGTGGGGGGGGGGACCATGTGTCACCGCTAATGTAGGAAAATTTAGGGAGGAATCATGTGTGTCAACTTAAGGTAATTTTGGATCAAATCATTGTTGAAAAGAGTGGAGGTGAAGTGGTGCACTGTAGAGTCTTTTGTGCCGCCCCAGTGAAGGTTGAAATCTCCCAGAAAGATTACTTTGTTGCTTCGCGTCATTTATGAAGTCAGTGCATTCCTCGACAAAGGCCATGTTATTACCTGGTGGGTGGGAGATTGCCTATTTTCTGAAGGAAGGGTTGTTTTGAGCATGTAGGTCTAGATTAAAGCATTGAAATGTGGAGAAGGGGCCTTCCGGTATTTTCTTGCATTACAGTGAATCTCTGTAGAGGGCTGCAATACAGCTTCCGACTCTGCCTTCTTAGTCCTTTTGAATGATGATATAAGTAGTTTGGAGGAAGTAGAAGATCAAAGGTGTTGTGAGATGTGTCATTGAACCAGGTCTCAGTAAGGATTAAGAGATCAAGATTGAATTGAAAGATGGTGTGTTGTGCTTCATACCAGATCTACAGTTGTGAAGCATTGCACGTAGAGTTGAGGTAAGGGATTTGGTATGAGAGGTGTTGGGAATTTGGTTGAATATCCGCTTAACTGCGGCGGCAATTCTGCAATGGTGCGGCAGTTTAGCGCAGTGGGCGGGGCCACGACGGCCAACGGACGTGTGCAGCACTACGGAGGTAGTTCGCACGACGGCCGTTGGCCGCCAGAAGCAGCGAAGGGGATATAGAGATAATGTTCCTGATAGCAGAGTCCTGCTTAGGATGATACTTGTTTTTGAATCGGGTGAGGGAGATAGTTGGGTTTCTCTTCTGGTTGGAGTTGTCTAGGGTGGAGGTGGTGGTAGGAGGAAAGGGAGTAGAGGAGATTGGGTACCAGGGTGCTGTAACTTGCAAGTGGGTTGGCAGTGTCAGCTTGGGAGAGAGTGGGTGTGATTCTTGTGTGGCGAAGAAAACTACAACTTCTAGGTATGGATGGCTGAGGAAAGTGTGTCTGGGTGGCCTGGGGGTAGTCTAAGAGAGATGGTAGTATGTAGTTTAGCTGGAATACTGTCTCCTCGAGCTGAGAAAGTTTTAAGCTGATGAGATATAGTTTGTGATCTAGTTGGTGGGTTTCAGTAGTCCAGAGATGGGGAAAGAGGAGTTTGAAGGGATTGGCGGGAGGAGGTGTGGTGTGTGGTGCTGGTGTGTGGGAAAAGAATAAGTTGTGTGGTTGATCAAGGCTAAGAGCAGTGTAAGGTATAAAGAGGCAGAGTATAATGTTGTGAGGTGTGTCATGTGGTCTCAGTGGTGTTGTGAAAGGTTAACTTGGTGGTAATTAAGTGAGATGGGGCAGGTTGCCAGTTACTGTGTGCTGATGACATGTGAGGGGAAGGTCTGAAGTATGTGATTGAGGGGGATGTATAACCAGAGTGAGTGAAGGGACTATGTGCCTAGCTGTGTAAGAGGTTGATTTATGTGAGGTTAATAGTTCTGGTTTGCGAGTTACTATGAGGAAATCTGGTGGGGGTGGTTGTAAGTGTGTGGGTTTGGTGAGGCAGGAGAGTTCTTGTGAACTAATAGAATATGTGGGGAGAAGGTAAGGTGTTGAGATCAGGAGGAGTCATCAAAAGAGGTGATACAACTGAGGGATTGTAGCTAGTGTGAATGGGAGAAAACTGCCTTTACAACAAGGTTTTTAACCATGTTATGCCTTCACCATGCATTTTTAACTAGGGGTGGGTGGAATTTGCGTAGTCACGCAAAAGTTCAGCGAACACGCGGTATTGCTTGTTCCGCCCATTCACGTTGCTTTTTTCCTGTTCGCGAACGCTGTTTGCGTGCTCAGGGAGAAAACACACATTTTGAAAGTGCAACCAAGCAAAAAATTCTGCAAAGCCGCGGATCCCGGAATTTTTGGCAATTCTGCGTTCTCCGTGGAATGCAAAAATCACCCAAATTCCGCGAACGGGACAGAATTTACCGCCCAGGCCTATTTTTTACCACGTATGATTTTACAACATATATGCCTTTAGAATGCATGCCTTTACCACACTTTAAAGGTAAGTTCATGAGTGTGAGGGTCTCCGCCCACAAATATATTGTGTGTATGTGTGTGTGTGTGTGTGTGTATATCTATAAACATACATATATATATATATATATATATATATATATACACACACACACACACACACATACACATATATATACAGCCTTGTTGCAGTGAATCTGTATGCCAGAGGAGGCCACACTAGTGCACTTAATTGGGCTAGAGCGTGAGACTGTTGTGGGTCATCTGTAGGGCGATCACACTGAAGAGTCTGCACCTGAAAGTGAGCAAAGTGGCAACCCTGCATGCCAGAAGGAGCTGCCGGTTTCACTGTGGTCGACAGTTCAGTCGTTTGTCGGACGAAAGGATTACTACTGTGACCAGTGGGCCTAGACTGCAAAATGCACCTGACTATTTCCGTGAGAATTGGAAGATGCCACTGGGGACATCACACCAGCATTCCAGTCGGGAGTCAGAGATATATTGTTCATACTATCTGCTCTTTGAGTTATGAGTCATGTTCACCTAACTATATCTTCATCCCCACCAAGGGATCCTTGATTAATAGACCACAGCCACCACTGAGAGTCAAGTGCAGAAGGGGAACTTGGCCCAGTTGCGCAGGCTCCATGGTAGATCAAGGTTCCAGGTCATCAGGAGTAAAAGGCCTCATCCATGAGGGTTGGGCCCAGTAGCCCCTGTTTGTCCCATGGCCTTCTGATAGGGGCTCTGACCTGACTGCTATATTGTACACTGGACGGGACCAGATTTGTCAATGTGATGCTGAAGGTGCACCAATTCAATGGTGAGCAACCTGTTCTGAGCCTTTAGGAATTCATCAGTTCATCTGCTTTACCAGAAGGCATGAGAGAGAGTTCCCTTTTCTGTTTTCCTATCTGGTCCCAGAGTGTGTGGTTCTTTCCCTAGCAGTAACTTTCCAGATGAGATCAATTAGTTTGGCTGGATAACCAGGGGGTTAAGAGTCTTGGTCCCAAGGGTAGTCCATGCACAGGCAAGATACTAGTGCCTGCTGCTGTGGTAGAACCCCCTGTATATACGCATACACACATATGCACTCATAGCAGCTTAAAACAACTTGTGAAAATGGTCATTGGTTCTTAATATTGCATTTGTAGAATCAGATGGTGATGGATAAAGCAGTAATGACTTAGTTTTAATCCTGTTGGAAGAGAAGGGTGTAGTCCCTTATGGATTTTTATGATGAAGAGGCATTGACCATGATAGGCCTTTTTTATTGCTATAGGAATGTTATTGTTTGGATGGTGAGAGTGTGGAAAAATGAAATTTTGCCTGACCAAGATGTCCCCTACGTGTACCCTATGTTACATGTCATGTGCATGTCACCCATGCACTTCCTCGTAGTGGCCTGAATCACTAGGCCCCTGCAATCATGTCCTGCATTAGAAATGCCTGTCATCAAGTTTCCCAAAAGTTAAGCTAACATGAAGGCCCATGTATTTTACATTGTGCACTTTTAAATAAATATCGTACTGAACCCTTTTTGTGGTTCAGATTGAACCACCAGTCCCTGAATTAATGTTTTCATGACTCCTGACACACGGAAAGCCGCAAGAAGCCCAGTAAGGCCTGCCAAGACAGTATTATGAATAACAGTTATCTGTTTGCTTTACAGAATCACATTTCAGTCTGGTGAAGAAGGTACACAGAACCCATCTGTATAGATAGGGCCCAGCCATTCTGTCTCTGTTTAAGTGGATTACAGTGCTTGCATCCATAGAAAGCTCATGCAACGAACGAATAAATATGCCCTTTCTGTCATTTAGTGACGAGCAACCTTTGCTTCAGATAATACATCCCCTGACTCAAGATATCAGTTAGTACTAGATGTGCTGGTCGCCCTGACACAAGAGATCTCTCTTCTAGACTGAAAGTCAGCTCTCCTCCCAGTTACACGTCAATTGCACGTCATGCTCATGTTGCACACAATTAGGGCATAGTTCCAGCTAGCTATCCAAACTCCTCCTCTAAGTACCCACCCACCTATGACACCTACCTATCACCTACCTATGACTCATCAAAGTGTACACCCACATGTTCTTATCTCATGTTCTCTCTGCTCTGCCTCGAGCGTTCCTTCTTACGTCCTATGTACAAGATAAAATGTATATAACCCATGTTCAGTAAATAATTGTTAGATGACCCTTCCTGAACCTCTGTTGTGATGGAACTGATTCTCCCTTTGACTCGAGTTATTGGAATAAAGCCCATTTTAACTTGGACACCACGGATCCTGTCTCTCATTTGATGCATGATACTTTGTTAATGCCTAGAAATTCTGCCAGGGTAATATTTTATTTACCACATAAATTGGCGCCCGAATAGGGACATTTCCCTTTCCTCACTCGCCGGAGTTGTGGGTCTAGTCTTTGCCCCCTTCTACAGCCGTGACGGACTTCAAAGTGCGCACGCCATCGGGATTTCCCGCTACTCCCTCAGGCCCAGGAGGAGGACGGACTGCGACCAGGCATCCATACGAGGCGGTGAGGAACGCGGATCGTCTCAACCAGAGCCCAGCCCGTGAGAGAGCAAGGTCCGAGGTCTCCAGAGGTCCACCTGTTCCAAGGCGCAAGCGTAGTCAAGTCAAGTTTCCGAGGCCTTCAAGTTTCAAGTTCTGCTTTCCCGGTGAGTACCACTATGGGGAATGTATCAAGTTTCAAGACGGGCTCATTTTAAATGAGAACGGTCAAGACGGGTCCACTGTAAAAAGTGGAAACGGTCAAGACGGGTCCACGGTTAAACGTGGGCCCGGTAAAGACGTGTCTCATTTCTGAGACCGGTATGGTTGTACTGTATTCCAGTGCACAAAACTGTTTTTCAAGTACATGTTTAACTCTCTGTAATGGTATCTGTTTTAGTGTTTCAATGTTATGTTGTTTTAGTGTGAATGATTGTTGATTGTTACAGTCTGTTTTTTGTGTATTGTTCTCAAAATTACGTCAGATAGGGACCAGGAAAGGTATACTAGAAGAGTCAGTTAACATCCCGCCAAGAGATACACCTGGTCATGATATGTATAAAAGAAGTCAAGACCCTCTCAGAAAGACGCTATTGAGTTATGGCGCAAAGAGTCACATAGGAGATCAGAGAAAGAATACAACAAAGTAGAGAGAAATAAACTAGCAGAGGAAAAAGCCAAAGAAAAAGAATCACGTCCTCTCAGAAGAACTAGCTAGAGTTAGAGTTAGAGCTATAAGTTTACTGTGGAGTTCCTTGTAAATAGCGCCTTGTAAATATGCCTTGTGAATAGCGTGTCATTTTTGTGACATGTTGAGTTTCTTGTAAATATGGCTTGTGAATAGCGCCATGTGGTTATGTTTTGTGCAGAGCTTGTTACCATTACGTTAGTCAGGAGAGAGCTGGATCTCTTTCAAGTACTTGGAGAAAATGTTTTGAAGATGTGCGTACGTGTTATGTGATAACGTGGAGAGATGAGTTCATGACTTTCCCATGTACTGCAGTCATTGGGGAATGATTGTGCTTCAGCTGCCAAAGAGTTAATATCTTATATTGAGTAGGCAGTATTTGTTTTAACATGCTGTTTAACAAAGTGTTGAGGGATTTTGGCGTTTTTTGGTGTTTGCGGGGGCGTGTTTTTGAGCGGAAATTCGTACCCGTTCCAGTGGAGGGATTTGATTGCTTTTTGGTGAGGATTTAGGGAATAGCTTGGACTACTGTGATGAAAAAATTGAAAGGGATCCGAGCTGTGGAAGTGGTGGAAAAAGCATGTTTTGTGTGGAGGTGCGATTTGCCATGTTATCCAATGGTCGTATTTCTGAAAATTGAGATAAAGGTTTCTTTGACTTTTTCATTCCGGGTCTGCCTATGTGCTTTGTCAGTTTGCAGATTTAATGGTAAACTCTTGCATGGAGAGTAAAGAAGTGTATTTGTAAAGGGTTTGCCTTGGAACACTTGATTTTATTGTGTTTAACTCTAAATAGACCCATTAGAGAATGTGCTTTTAATTAGTGTACTGCAACCGTGTGTTTTTTTTTTTTAAATAGGAATGTTTCTACAGAATATTTTTCCCAATGCAAGCTGCCCTTTAGAATAGCGTTGTGACAGTTAATGGACTCAATTAGAAAACATGGGGTTTTTTTGTTTGTAAAAATTATGAATCTGGCCCTTTGAATAGGTAGAATAGAAGAGCTTGCACACTTAATTAGGAAAGTGGCTATTTGTAAATTAATGAACGTGGCCCTTTTTGATAGCTATAATACATTACCATCTTAATGCATTGCTAAGTGTCCCCTACATTAGTTTAATTTGCATTCATTTAGTTTCAAGGCCCACCTATGTACTTTGACAGGCTGCTGATAGAAAGGTAATATCTTGCACGGTAAAAGCAGTGTTCATTTAACATGCTGCCTGTTATATGTCCACCAGCCTTTGTAAATAGGGTTTATTATGTCTGATTCAGAGGTCAGTTAGGCTGCAATGCTTACACAGATGGTTACAGATAAACATTTAGTGGAGACACTTCAATTGATGTATGCAGAGAACAGTCTCAACCCAACAGTCCATGATAATTCGTTTTTTTTCTCAACTGCAAAATGCATAGCCTTGTGTGCAGAAGCACACTGTCCCATATTTGTGTGTTAATTTGCATGCTAAACAAATGCCCATGTTTCAAATATCTTGCCTTCTAGCTGAATTAGTTAGACAAAAGTGTTTTTTAGAAAGTGGGGCTTTTAAGTAGCAGTACATTGTAACAGAATTATTTTAAAATGCTAGCATGTCACTTAGTTACAACAAAATACATGTCTTTATTAATTTACTTTTTATCACGTTTTAAATTTACTTCAGTTAGTTAGAGAATAATGGTTCTGGCCTGGGTACAGATATGTTTTGAATTACAGAGAATGTGTTTTTCGACCTTGAAGGTCCTGGCTTCCAGTTTATGTTTATGTAAAGGGAGGGTTTTTCCCTCTTGCCGTGCCTGTCTTGTTATTATTGGCCATAACCCAATTCTTTCCGCGATCCCTTTGTTTAAGTAAAGGGAGGGCCACTCCTCCGACTGACACTAGCTTTCTTGGCAGCCGCTTGACTCTTTCAATGAGCTCAGCGTTGGCAGCGACCCAATTTTAGAGAAGCAGAGACGAGTGAGAGGCTTGTCTCCTATTTGTTATGTTTGACACTGAGCCAGCTCCTGGCTCTGAGGGGAGGGGTAGGTGAGCAAGGAGTGAGTTCGTAGCGATGTTACCTCCCCAGCCCCTCTGACTTGTGTACAAAAGTTGTTCTTCCTTACAGTCAACACTAAAAGCTTCATTGACTTCAGATAAATGAATAGTTTTTCCCTCAGTAGTGTAAACAGAATAATTGGCAGGAGTTTTGCTCTTGAAATGTGTTAAGCATCTGGCAGTCATTCAATTTTAGACCACAGTGAAGCCCGGCTTGGAGTTGATTCAAAACTCCGAGCGCGGACATCTTTCTAGAGGGAGGGGCTGCTTCTCAAAGGAGTGAGGAGTAGCTAGGCTCCAGCCCATCTGTCTATGCTAGAATAATCTGGATTTTATTCAAATACATTTAGAGAACATATTGTAGGTGGTATGGTCATACTATTCCCAAGATTTAGAGTAGGATTTTTTTGTAAACTGCAGAGCTTTTGGAAATAGAAATTGTGCTTTTGAATTGAAAATTCTATTTTATTTGTTTATTTATTTTTATATGATTTATTTTTGCTAGATTGATGACAGTGAGCCCTAGCATTTACAGTCAAGCACTAAAGAGACGGCTAGACAGTATTCACATGCCTGCCAACACAGCACTGATTCAGTACGTAGACGACATCCTGATTACAGCACGTTCAGAAAAAGAATGCGAAAATGCATCACTGACAGTTCTACATTTTCTGGCTGACAAGGGGCACAAGGCCCCAATGCATTTCTGTGAAAAGCAAGTGGTGTGCAAGGACACTTGCTTTCCAAGGAGGGTAGTCAGCTGTAGACAGCTAACACAAGAACGTATTCAGTTACTTACTAACCTTTCACAGCCCAAGACACAAAAGGAAGTACGTGCCTTTATTGGCCTCACTTCTTACTGTAGGCAATGGATTCCCCAGTATGCATATCTAGCCAAACCACTCATACAGTTAACTACACAGGAGGCAGCCACTCTGACTGTACTCCCTTGGACACAAGAACACACCTTGGCATTTGAGGAATTAAAAAGAGCATTATGTCACGCGCCAGTTTTAGCGACTCCATGTCACAGTAAACATTTTATGCTTTTTTATTTTTATTTATTCTTACATTTGACTGTAGCGAGACTGACAGGATATGAACTGACATTATTTCAGCCACACATAGAGATCAGACGTTGTAACATTCTTAATCCTGCAAGATTTTTGCCCTCAAGTACAGTAAATGCACCACCACATGACTGTGTGGAAGTAATGAATATAGTGACAAGACCAAAACAAGACCTGACAGATATTGCACTCCCAGACCCTGACCTGACGCTCTATGTAGATGGATCATGCATGAGAACGAGTGCAGGAGAATTAGTAGCAGCGTATACCGTGACCACAGAAGTCATAGAGACACAAAAAATAGACACACTGTCAGCACAAGCAGCAGAGCTTATCGCTCTGACACAAGCCTGCACAAGAGCTAAGCGCTTGAAAGTGAACATTTATACTGACTCACAATATGCCTATGGCGTAGTTCATGATTTTGGGGTCCTGTGGCAAGAGAGAGGTTTTTTGACCTCTCATGGTGCCAAGATTCAGCATGGCCAGCTTATCCAAGCCCTGTTAGAAGCCATACATTTACCTACAGCCATTTCTATCCTGAAGTGCAAAGCTCACACCAAAGTTACAGACACCATTTCCCAGAGTAATGACCTGGCAGACCGAACAGCTAAACTTACAGCACAGACACCAACAGACACGACAAGGACAGAGGTACCATTACTGACATAAAGTATGACAGTCAGGGACCCTACACAAGATGTACTCGACATACAGACACATGCCACTACAGATGAGATAAAGAAGTGGACTGAACAAGGAGGGGTTCAGACTGACCAAGGTTGGATGACTAAGGGAAAAGCTACATGGTTTCTCCCAGATTCTATGGTACAAGTAATCGTAAACACAGCCCATAGTCCAGCACACTTAAGAGAAAAAGCAATGTTAGACAGCTTACAGAATATGCGAACATGTATGATCTGTTGCCAGTTCAATCCAGGTAAAGGCATTCCGGTGGAACAAGGCGGATTTCATCCTCCTGACCACCCTTTTGAGGTTCTCCAGATGGATTATATCCAAATGGACAGATGTAGAGGTTACAAATATGTCTTAGTAGTTATGTGTGCACTATCTAGATGGACAGAAGCATATCCAGTTCCAGATTATACTGCTGTGACAACAGCCAGACAGTTAGTGCGTGAGTACTTCCCTAGGTATGGATTACCTCGTGTGATCTATTCAGATAACGGTCAGCCATTCTCCTCTGAATTAATGAAACAAGTGTCACTTCTGTTAGGATAGAAGTTCCATTGTGTACGACACCCAGAAGCAGCAGGCCTTGAAGAAAGACATAATCAGACAATTAAGACAAAAGTTGCTGAGATCTGTACAGAAAAAGGCGTGGATTGGATGGTGGCCTTGCCGGTTGCCCTCTTTTACATGCGTATGGTAGCTCATTCCAGAACAGGCCTATCTCCTTATGAAGTAGTTTTCGGTAGACCGCCAAATATGTGAGATACGCCTATGCCAAAGAAAATACCTGATGTTGACAGTAACATGCTGACAGATTACCTGGCTTCCTTGATGTCTGCACTACTCTCTTGTTGTTCACAGGTTGCTGCTGCCTTCCTTGACAACACCCAGGTCAAGGAACACGCCATTGTCCCCGAGAATTTTGTATGCATCCGGAATTTTGATGGTTCAAGTCCCCTTGAGCCACGTTGGAAGACGCCGAAGTTGGTGGAAGGACGTAAAGGCCGAACTCACCTTCATCACTACAAAAGATACTTTGGACTATTTGGAACTTTGGAACTTTTATAAAGAACACTGACCTTTGCTAGAAAAGACTCCACAGCAGGAGTATAGGTTTAAGTTGCGATCTAGTAAGTCAGACGTAGTTTAATTGTTTAAGCCCACTCGGTGGTGAATCGGTTAGACTTGATTTCTGACATGTATAAGATCACATATGAGAATAGCAAGAAGAGAGATAAGAAGGAAAAATACTGCAAGATATTACGCAGTAGATGTATAGTTACCTTGATCATTTTTTTATTCTGTGTATTGTTATAATTGGTATCAGTTTATTGCTACATGTTTTCTTTCCTATTTCCTCACATATACATTCTTCCAGTAACAGCACCGCAGAGCACACATTCAGTGACCTGCCTCCTCATGAATTGTCATATCGACTTGCACTACGTAACAATACATTTATTCGAATGTTACACCATTCTCACCAGACCAGCAATGCGACTGATTGCTGGGTATGTGGCCAACTGCCTCCTTATCAAGAAACGAAGGGAGTTCTGCCCTTCTACCCTTTACCGTTCTCACACAATGGTTCATGTGGAGCATGGTTTGCTCTAATGACCTCAATAGATAGAAAGTACATAGCTTATCCAGGTGGCTGGATATATGGAAACCTGAATGAAGTAATGAATGAAGCATGCTTTCCAGACAAAGACGGATTCCCCCAAAGAAAGGGAACCGATTTAGAGAATGAAGAGTACGAACAGGGAAATGCATCCGTTAATTTCATAATGTTAAATGTTCAGCCCAAGCAAAATACAGGTCCACCGTTTATTTCAGTTCTACCAGCAAAAGGTGATTTATGTGTTAAAAAGAAAGGCTCAGTACATATGGGACACAGCGAGTGTATAACTGTGATAGAGTTTGACGATAAAGGACTTTCTTCTTTCAAAACATCACGCCATACCTATTTCATTTGCGGTCAAACAGCCTATGTACATCTGCCCTTAGACTGGGGTGGGACTTGTTATATAGCATTCTTATTGCCACCTGTTTTCTTGGCCCCATCCCATTATCACAGAGATTCACAACTAGAACATGTTAGACAAAAGAGAGAGACAGATTCTGCAGGGATTGATCAGACTGAAACAGCTTGGGAGCAATATACACACTTCAACAAAGGTTTCTTTTTCTTCGTTGGCCCCGTCCAAAATAGTAAGCTGATACGCAAATTAACAAGAACCCTGGAAGCAGTAGTGAATGTGACTGCATCTGCCCTGGCGAACTTAACCCAGGAGCAATCTGCTATGAGACTTGTCGTTTTACAAAATCGCCTCGTTCTTGACGTCATCTTGGCGGATAGAGGCGGAGCTTGTAGAGTCATCCGATCTAGTTGTTGCATTTTCATCCCAGATAATGCACCATCTGTGTACGCAGCAATAACAAGGCTCCACAAAATTGCTCATGTCATACATCAAGACCCAGGCACATGGACTTGGTCCAGTTGGTTCTGGGGTGTAATATCGGCATGGGGATGGAAAGTGCTGACCTTCCTAGGAATGATCCTACTTATGATATTTGGTTGCTGTCTCTGTCTGCAGTGTGGCCCGGCCATTTGCGGCCTGTGTGCTACTGCCTGTATTCCCCATCCACGTTAACATAGGATAAAAGATGAACAAATGATTCTGTATGATCAACTATACGGTCTCATGAATATAGATGTATCCTAAAGGGTTAAGTAGGGGACAAGGAGGGAATGTGGAAAAATGAAATTTTGCCTGACCAAGATGTCCCCTACGTGTACCCTATGTTACATGTCATGTGCATGTCACCCATGCACTTCCTCGTAGTGGCCTGAATCACTAGGCCCCTGCAATCATGTCCTGCATTAGAAATGCCTGTCATCAAGTTTCCCAAAAGTTAAGCTAACATGAAGGCCCATGTATTTTACATTGTGCACTTTTAAATAAATATCGTACTGAACCCTTTTTGTGGTTCAGATTGGACCACCAGTCCCTGAATTAATGTTTTCATGACTCCTGACACACTGAAAGCCGCAAGAAGCCCAGTAAGGCCTGCCAAGACAGTATTATGAATAACAGTTATCTGTTTGCTTTACAGAATCACATTTCAGTCTGGTGAAAAAGGTACACAGAACCCATCTGCATAGATAGGGCCCAGCCATTCTGTCTCTGTTTAAGTGGATTACAGTGCTTGCATCCATAGAAAGCTCATGCAACGAACGAATAAATATGCCCTTTCTGTCATTTAGTGACGAGCAACCTTTGCTTCAGATAATACATCCCCTGACTCAAGATATCAGTTAGTACTAGATGTGCTGGTCGCCCTGACACAAGAGATCTCTCTTCTAGACTGAAAGTCAGCTCTCCTCCTAGTTACACGTCAATTGCACGTCATGCTCATATTGCACACAATTAGGGCATAGTTCCAGCTAGCTATCCAAACTCCTCCTCTAAGTACCCACCCACCTATGACACCTACCTATCACCTACCTATGACTCATCAAAGTGTACACCCACATGTTCTTATCTCATGTTCTCTCTGCTCTGCCTCGAGCGTTCCTTCTTACGTCCTATGTACAAGATAAAATGTATATAACCCATGTTCAGTAAATAATTGTTAGATGACCCTTCCTGAACCTCTGTGGTGATGAAACTGATTCTCCCTTTGACTCGAGTTATTGGAATAAAGCCCATTTTAACTTGGACACCACGGATCCTGTCTCTCATTTGATGCATGATACTTTGTTAATGCCTAGAAATTCTGCCAGGGTAATATTTTATTTACCACAAGAGCAGTGTAGTCCTTTCTTAATTGTGGTGTTATCCTCGCCTTGCCATATGGGGCTCCGATGTCAGCAATCTCTGAACATGACCACACTAATTCCCCAAGGACATAGTGGAAACAGATCTACAGTTTTGTTGTTTATTTTTTTAATCCCAAGGTAAACACAAGAAAGATAATTTGCTTTTCAAGCATTTATTGAAGCATTTATTGAAACAATCGTATTCTCGTCTAGAAAGCGTGAGCTACAATTATTAGGAGGAGGAAACAAAGCAGTGTAACCAGCATTACAAAAATGGTTAAAAAAGATAAACAGTTCAACCATTATAAAATTACTGTGCGGTTATGATTATATATATAATTTTATCTAATACTACCTACACCATTGAGAGCATAGCGAGAGTACCCTCTGCCAGAACTCGTGGTAAAACCTAACCTCCATACCTGTGTATGATGTATCAGAAAGTCGATCTGGTGTAGAGCAGGCTATCGTCCTTTGCACGATGAAGGTTAGAGTCAGCAAGACTGCATCTCAGTTACAGTGCACAGTGTTCCAGGATAATCTTAGCAGAAGCTCTCCTCTCCTGCATTCGGCTCAGACACAGTTTATATTTTAAAAACAAGCAATTTTCTAATCGCACTGTGGCAAAGGAGCAGAGTTGATGTGATGGTTAGTCCCGAGTCTTAGAGCTGTCTCCAACTGGACCACTAAGGGCATATCATTCAATGTGCCTAGCCTCGGACAGTGTGTACCGGCGACATGATAATATGTTTAATAAGAAATGTGCTTCATGCAGAATCGCTTCTAAGAGCAATATTGCGTAATGTGCAAATCATTTAAAAAGTCATAATAAGAAAAAGATGTCAAATTGAAACGTTTAGCTAAAATGGAGACTCTAGCATGGGCCATATTGATTCTTCTTACAGTGCAGAGTAGAATGCACTGGCATAGAGTGCAGTTGCGCAGAGTAGACTGCCGTAGAGTTCAGTGTCAGGGAGTGTAGTGTTGCAGAGTAGAATGCAGTGGTGTAGAGTAGAATGGTGTAGATTTCATAAGTGTAGAGTGCAGTGACATAGAATGGTGCAGAGCAAAGTGACATAGAGTGAAATGGTGTAGAGTAGAGTGGTGTTGAGTTCAGTGCTGTAGTGGTGCAGAGTAGCTGGGCATAGAGTGCAGCCGCATAGATTGTATTGGTTTTGAGTAAAGTTGCATAGAGTGCATTAGTATAGAGTGCAGCGGCACAGAGAGGAGTTGACTGGAGTGATGCAGGTTAGATTGCAGTGGTGTAGAGTGGAGTGGCGTACAGTGGAAAGGCGCAGTTTGGGATAGAGTGGCGTGGAGTGCAGTGGTGTAGATTGCTGTGACATAGACTAGAGTGTTGTAAAGTGCAGTGGTGCAGAGTAAATTGGAGTGGCTTACAGAGGACTGGCCTAGAGTGCAGTGGTCAAGAGTGCAGTGATGCATAGTGGAGTAGTGTGGGTTAGAGAGTATTGGCATACAGTAGCGTGGTATAGTGAAGTTGCGTAGAGTGGTACAAAACGGAATGCATTGACACAGTGTGGAGTAGCATAGTTTGGAATGGTGCAGAGTAGAGTGCAGTGGCGTGGAGTGGTGCAGAGTAGAGTAGAGTGGAGTATGCATGGTGTGGTAGTGCACAGCCATTACAGACAACACGTCTTCAAGTGAAATCATCGTTACATGTGTTTTACTTTTAAAAGTACACAGTGCTTAAACACTGGAAATGTCATCACCTTGAATGTCATCACCTTGATTTGTTTTGATCCTGAAAAAAGCTTGTTTCCACCACACTACAGAATTATCAAAAAATATGCTTCATTTGTCCCTGGAAGAGAGAGCCTGGCATTTGACCTATGTTTTTGAATGCACAGCAAATGTGACAGATCAGAACAAGATTTAAAGGCCTGTTTAGGTACGAACTTAAGCTGGACAGCCTATAAAAAATAGAGCCGCCAAGTAAGGGTGAGTTAAAAGCCACAAAGCCAATGCCAAGCAATGGGTAGAATGCATTCCCAGTGATGTTTTCCGAATGGTCCCAAGATGTTGTTAGCTGCGCTGATACGCTTCCACCTAAAAAGGAACTAAAGCAGAGAAAATGACAGATAGAAAGAAAGCAATGATCCACAAGCATTTACAATGCAATGGTCTCAGCATTATTAAAGGTAGAGCTATTGGCATTGCTCATGACATACAGAGTAGTAGAGAGTATTCGCGGACACAGAGCCACACACACACACACAGACAGAGCCGTTTACACACACACAGACAGAGCCGCGCACACACACACAGACAGAGCCACGCAAACACACACAGACAGAGCCACGCACACACACACAGACAGAGCCACACACACACACAGACAGAGCCAGACACACACACACACAGAGCCACACACACAGACAGAGCCACGCACACACACACACAGACAGAGCCACGCACACACACACACAGACAGAGCCACGCACACACACACAGACAGAGGCACGCACACACACACACAGACAGAGCCACGCACACACACACAGGCAGAGCCACGCACACACACAGACAGAGCCACGCACACACACAGACAGAGCCACGCGCACACACAGACAGAGCCACGTGCACACACAGACAGAGCAACGCACACACAGACAGAGCCACGCACACAGAGGCACAGAAAAACCAGGATGACAAGCAGGGAACAGAGGCACAGAAAAACCGGGGGAACAGAGGCACAGAAAAACCGGGGGAACAGAGGCTCAGAAAAACCGGGATGACAAGCAGGGACAGAGGCACAGAAAAACCGGGATGACAAGCAGGGAACAGAGGCACAGAAAAACCAGGATGACAAGCAGGGAACAGAGGCACAGAAAAACCGGGGGAACAGAGGCACAGAAAAACCAGGATTAACAAATATTAACACATATTAGCATTAATAAATACCAGTAGCGCCCGCTTAAACTAAACAAGGTGTGAAAAATGCAAATCGGCTACAGGCGCTTGCCACTGAATATTATAGTGACATCCGGGAATAAAAATGCAAATCCGCTCCTTTATGGAAGGCGGAAACAGCCAGCACGGGAAGAGGTGAGACTGCCCTGCATATCCTGCACCACACAGCAGCGAGCCCAAGAGCGAGTGGAGTCAGAGGCCCTGAACGTCAGGATTGTCGGCACCACGTCCTGGTGGGCATGGTGCCTTTGAGAGAGAGTCAGGTGCTCCGGGTTGGCACCGATCCCTGGGTGGAGCCCGGCAGCCCCAGCCCTCCACTATTACGACACATTTAAAGGGCGGTGAGCGTCCTGGTACCACCCTGCCCCCGTACAGCGCCCCATGTGACCCACACTGGTGGCACCATACTGTGCCCCTACCCCCAAGTGTCTACACCGCCCCCGCAAGCACTGACTAGAGAGCTTCATGGAAGGAGTAAGACAAAGGCAGTGGGCACACCAGGAGTAAGAAGCAGACTAGAGAGCTTCATGGAAGGAGTAAGACTTGGATTAACGATGTGTATGAGAAGAGCAATGCATGGACTACAGAGGTACATGAGAGGGGTAAGACAAAGACTAGAGAAATGTATGAGAGGAGTAAGAGACTACAGAGATAGATGAGAGAAATAAGATGCAGACTGTAGGTGGATGAAAGGAGTAAGAGACAAGAGGTGGATGAGAGGAGTAAGACACATGCTGGAGATGCTAGAGAGATCCAAGAGAGGAGTAAGACAGACCAGAGAGCTGCATGATGACAGTAAGATGAGGACTAGAGAAGTGCATGAGAGGAGTAAAACCCAGACCAGTGAGGTGCATGATAAGATAAAGAATAATGATATGCATGAGAATAAAAAGATGCACAAGAAAACTAGCAGAATAATAGTAGTAAGAAAGAATTGAGATGCATGATAGGAATAAGACAGAATAGAGATGCATGAGAGGAGTAAGACAGAATAAAGAGATGCATGAATCAGAGGAGTAAGACGGAATACAGATGCATGAGAGGAGTAAGACAGGATAAAGCGATGCATGAATGAGAGGATTTAGACAGAATAAAGAGATGCACGAGGACAAACAAATAAAGAGCATGCATGAGGAGTAAGACAGAATAGAGTTGCTTGAGAGGAATAAGACATAATAAAGAGAAGCATAGGAGGAGTAACATGCAATAAAGAGATGCATGAGGAGTAAGACAGAATTGAGATGCATGAGAGGGGTAAGACAGAATAAAGATGCATGAGAGGAGTCAGACGGAATAAAGAGATGCATAAGAGGAATTAGACGGAATAAAGAGATGCATGAGGAGTAAGACAGAATTGAGATGCATGAGAGGAGTAAGACATAATAAAGAGATGCATGAGAGGAGTAAGACAGAATAAAGATGCATGAGAGGAGTAAGACGGAATAAAGAGATGCACGAGAGGAGTAAGACGGAATAAAGAGATGCATGAGAGGAGTAAGACGGAATAAAGAGATGCATGAGAGGAGTAAGAGACTAGAAAGGTGCAAGAGGAGTAAGATGGAATAAAGAGATGAAGGAGACAAAAGTAAGACGGAATAAGGAGATGTTGGAGACAAGTATGATGGAATAAAAAGAGGCACGAGAGGAGTAAGACTCTGAACCCGCTCAAGACAGAGGGATGAGCAATACATTAAAAGCGTGCACTTATTTACTATATAATGTTTGTGCTTTAAAAACATTGAACAGTTTGATTTGGAAAATATGTCAAACGGCCTGGGCAAATAGAGCAGGCAGCAGTTCTAATAAAGCACGAAGAACTAACATCTGACTGATCTCCGACTTCACGCATCCCCATAGTCACTGACTTCTTATAGTTGGACCAATCTGGACCAATGGCAGCGCGGCTAGTTGATGACGCTGCGAGTTTCACGAGCGCTGGGACCAATCACAGCGCGGCCCTTCGATGACGCGAAGGGAACTCCGGGCAGCTGGGGCCAATCCCAGCACGGACCAGTGGTGATGTCGGCGGCTCTCCTCTCTTCCTGGAATTCCGCTTCGTCCACGCACTTTGCAGCGGTGATCTTTCTGGGGCACAACACGGGGGAAAATTACTCGCACGTCTTCCCACAGTGGCACAGGGCCCACGGCGGTGATTCAGGCCTCTTCTTGATGACGGCCTCGGGCAGTGCACGAGGTCGCACTCTCGAGCGCCGGAGCAGCAGTTAAAGGGAGCGGCAGTCCTCCAAAGCCTCACTGTGTGCCGATCGCACACCGGTACCCAGGATCACACGGACAGGCGAATTTTGGCAGAGAGTCCAGGCTGTGCACAGAGATATGCACGCAGCCCCTTTGTAGCACCCGCCATTTGCATTTAAGCCCCGTCCTTTTCAGACTGGGGGGCGTGTTTTTTGTTGAGTGACGGATGACGTCACGGTGAGAAAGAACGCAAAAAACACGCCCCCGAATCCGAAAAAGACGGGGCTTAAATGGAGTGACGCCCCTCTCCTCCAATGGCTGGCAGGCATTTACGAGGCTAGCCAATGGAGAAGAGCGGCGGGTTCAAGCCCCCTAACTAAGAAACATTAAATCTCGGAGCTCCGCCCACACTGCTACGCAGTGCGACGCAGTCCTCGACCTAAAAAGGAATAAAGGGGGATGAGGGGAAAAGGGAGGGAGAGAAATGGCACAGTAAAAACTAAGGAAAATGTGAAAAATAAGTGACAAAAAAATGGAATGGTAGACAAATAAAGAGATGTAAAAGTGGGAGAAGGGAAGAAAGAAAACAGGTAGGAAATTGTCAAAAAGACAGAGGATAATGGAAAAAAGTAAAAACATGATTGGATGGAAGAAAAATAGAAAAAGAGTAAGGGACTGAATGAGTAAGGTGATACGAAAAAGGATAAGCAAAAAGAGAATCAGAAGGGGAGAAATGTGCGAAAGAGAGAGTTGGGGGAGAAATAGTGCTGCAGGGATTATTAGAAGGAGAGGTAGCACGCAGACAGGTATTAAGACAGAAGGAGAGAAATGGGGAATGAGGAAATAGCAGGGAAGGGAAGATAGAGAACAGAAGGAGAAAAGAGAAACTGGCAGAATGGAAAAGAGAGAAATAGAGAAGAAGAAGAGAAGATACATCAAGAGAATGGGAAGAAGAGAGAGAGCTAGGTGGAGTAAGACTGAAAAGAGAAACGGGTAAAGGAGACGTAAGAACAGTTTTAAAGCCGTGAAGAATATTGAAAGAAATAACGAAAGTAAAAAATTTGTAGCGAAGGTTTTAGGGCCTGTGCGAGTTGCCTAGGTGCTAGTGATAACGTTGTTTTCTTGGCTACTTGGTGCAGAGCCTGCTTGCCTGTGCATCTTGCTCTAAAAATACCCTGTTTACAGTTCCACAGCTGCAGTCATCAACCTCTCTGTGGGTAAAGGTACATTGTTTCAAAACCTCACCGCTCTCCGTAATTACAGAGCTTCTAATTACTAACAGTTAAACAGAAGGAAAACGCGTCTGTAACTGAGACCAGACAACAAGGGTTCTTCAAACACATTTTCGGTCTCTCAAGTGGTGTGGCTGCAATACTGGGACTTTCTTTATATTTCGCTGGCATTTGAGAGTCGTTTCCCCTTTGCCCTCCATATGTTTGCAATGTCTTGGAATACACCTTTGGAAGACTGATAAAAGGGCTCTGGTAAAAAAAAAAACACTATACGGAAACAACAATTATGGCTGCCCGGGAGGAAAAACCACCAGCTACTTTACAGGTTGGACTGTAAAGGGTGTTTAAGCATAGGGCAGTGCAAGGTGTCCTTCAGAGTCCCAGGGCGGGGCAGGTAGTCGGAGAGGACCACCTCGGCACTGCTAGTGGCCTTTTTCAATTTTAGAGGGCTTTAAAAATCCAACATGCAATGCCAGTGGCGTGGTCGCTGAGGGGGTAGCCTTATATAACACCAAAATACTATAAGTCTGTAGTCAGAAGTCTGAAGGAGAGTTGTAGGATTGGAGAAAGACTGCTGACTGTGTCCTTTAAATCACTCATTAATTACACTATTTGTTTTTAGTTCTAACACCAATATATTTGCTTACTTCATCACCTGGTTCCTCCTCACCACAACCGTACTTTTTGGCACATGGAATGCCCTGCTAGAGCTCGTGGGAGAAGCTGGTGTGTCCCTCACTGATTTGTTCGCACTAGTAACAGTTCATGCAGTAATTGCAGATTTCCTTGATCCATCAGCAGGTTCTTTTTCTGAGTATTTAGTCCAATAAATATTCATTGCATATATTCCTGTTGCTATGAATTGATTATTTTTAGTGGGGTGTAGTCCCAGGAGAAAATCAGAAAAGTCCATGCTTTCTTTAATTAATGATGAATGCTCTTTCACAGCTGAAATGCTAGAATTTGCTAACCATCGTTGGCACAGTTTGCCCACACTATATTGGTAATGACTACAGGTGTGTGTGTGTTATATCTCGGATCAGGGTAATTCGCTTTAGGATCAGGTGTGCATGCAAGTGTTGGGACCATAGGGCCATGAGGCTAAACCTTCAGACAATTATTTCAAAATCTGAAATATTCATTTGTGATTGTCAATTATTAAGTAAGGTTAAATTAACTTTTGGTATAGAGGGTTTCTTAAGGTCTTCCATGATTCCAAACCACAGACAGGTGGTCTATTGGATAGTTTTCTTCATGAAAATCAATTCTTTAGGTGTAATGCATGCTCATAATAAGTCCTCTTTGCCAATTGTTTCTTTCCTATATGCTTTTATCAGCAACATTGTCTTTCCAATGCTCATACTTTGTATAAGCTCTCTATGAAGTGCACTAAAATGAAGTACATTGTGGAGAGAGTCTAGTGGGTCCCAAATAGGTACACAGGGCAAATGTAGATTGTACTAACAATCTATTTGTGGTAGTGTGGGCGAGCAGTTAGGCTTATCGAAGGCTAGTGCTAAGCATTTGTTCTACTCCCCCCATTGAAGCCACGGACGTCACACCATCCCAGGACCTCTGCAACACGCTCAGCTCCTACTTCCACCTGATAATCAAAGCCCTCTACAACAACTTCAGCGAACTGACTCCAGACACCACCCCCATCTCCACCACCAACAACCAGCCCACTGTCACCACCTGGAAACCTGCTACCACCGAAGACACCACCACGACCATGAAGAACACCTACTCAGGAGCCCCCACGGACACCTGCCCCCGGCACATCTACCACAGAGGCGCCATAGCACCCAAACGAGGCCAGACCATTAACGCCTCCCTCGAATCCGGCATCTTCCCCGATGACTGGAAGCGGGCAGAGGTCAAGCCCCTCCTCAAGAAACCCTTGGCCGACCCAAAGGACCTGACAAACTACCGGCGCATCTCTCTCCTTTCCTTCGCAGCCAAAGTCACCAACAGATTCGTCAACTCCCAGCTGACCACCTTCATCGAAGAGAACGCCATCTTCGACTCCTCCCAGTACGGATTCCGCTGCAACCACAGCACCGAGACCGCCCTCCTCGCCGCCACCGATGACATCTGCATCGCACCCCAGCCTTCCCCACCTTCTCACACCGCACTGTCGCAGCCAGACTCCACGACACCGGTATACGAGGAACCGTCCTCGACTGGATCCGCTCCTTTCTCTCCAGCAGAACCCAAAGGATCAGACTCCCAGCCTTCCTCTCTGAACCCACAGAGATGAACTGTGGAGTACCACAAGAATCCTCGCTCAGCCCCAAGCTCTTTATCATCTACATGGCCCCCCTTGCGCCATCGTCAGACAGCATGGGCTCAGCATCGTATCCTACCCCGACGATACCCAGCTCATCCTCTTCGTCACGAAGAATCCCAAAGACACCAGACGCTGCGTCCAGGAAGGGATGAATGATGTTGCAGCCTGGATGAACAACAGCTGCCTGAAGCTCAACTCGCAGAAGACAGAGGTCCTTGTCCTTGGACCCTCCTCCACCACCTGGAACAACACTTGGTGGCCTTCCGCGCTCGGAAACCCACCCACTCCATCAGACCATGCCCGAAACCTTGGCATCCTCCTAGACTCCTTCCTCACCATGACCCGCCAGATCAACGCCGTCATCGTCACCTGCTTCAACTCCCTCCAGATCCTCCGCAAGACCTTCAAGTGGATCCCCCCCGAATGCAGAAAGACTGTCACCCATGCACTCATAACCAGCAGACTGGACTACAGCATTGCCCTCTATGCTGGAATCTACAGAACTCTGCTACGCAAGTTCCAAACCATCCAGAACACAGGCTGCCAGACTCGTCATCGGAACCCCACGACACGAGCACATAACCAAGCACCTACGAGACATCCACTGGCTCCCCATTGAGAAGAGAGTAACCTTCAAGCTACTCACCCACGCCTACAAATCCCTCCACAGCATCGGGCCCAAATACCTCAACGAGAGAGTCTCCTTCCACGTACCCAAAAGGAACCTCCGCTCCGCTGACCTCGCCCTGGCAGAGACCCCACGCATCGGCAGAACCAGAGCAGGCAGAAGAGCCTTCTTCTAGGTAACTGCAAAGACCTGGAACGAGCTCCCAGTCAACATAAGATGCTCCTCTACTCTGCACACCTTCAGGAAGAGCCTCAAGATCTGGCTCTTCAACTGATCCCGAGCTGCACCCCACTCCTAAGCGCCTTGAGACCCTCACGGGTGAGTAGCACGCACTATGAAACCCTGATTGATTGATTGACTCACAGAGGCAATAAATAAGACACACACTCAAAGAATAAATCCAAGACCAAATTAGAAAAAAGAACCCTTCTTTATGTATATTTTGGAAACCAAGAACTTTGTTCAAAGGTAAGTTCTGTTTAAAGTATCAGGCTTGAAGTAAACAGCTGTTGGATATTTTCAATTGTGATTAAAGCACTTTGCAGCAATGTTAAGCTATGGAGAAAATATACACTGCATACGGACACTTATTGAGTTACAGGTCCCTTTCCCTGGGCTTGAGGTGAGTATGGGGCAAGGTCGAAGGCAGCCCCAAAAAGTCACCTCAGGAGGCACTGGGGCGTCCGAGTACAGAGCTGTGTTTTTCAGTGTCAGGAGACTTTGAGTGATTTTTGGTACTTTAAATCGAATTTTAAAGTCTTCTGTGTAATGTTAAGCTATTCAGGAAAAACACACACAGAATACAGTTACTTAGCAGAAACGTACGGAACCAATCTTCTGGACTTAAGGGGCACGGTCCAAGGAGCACCAACAGTTCAGTTCGGGAGGCTCTGGGGTGTCTGGGTGTAGAGGTGTAGAGGTGCATTACAGTGTTGGGTGCCGGCCTTCACTTCGATGGAGGATCCATCCAGTCACAAAGAGGCTAGAGGCTTGGACTGGGGGACCAGTCAAGCTGATCCAGCAAGGGGGCTCAACTCTTGTGATGTCCAGGGACTTGGGGCACCTTTGGTTTTCTTCTCCTGGGACGACCGGTGCAGAGGTGTCCTTAAGCATCATGTTTTTGTCACTGTTAGCGGTTGAGGGGGGCATGCACAAAGCAGCATCAGGAAGTCCACAATTGGGGGCCCACGCTGGCACCATTGGCCCACTTCAACTCAGGCTCGGACCAATGGGTGCAGTGGTTTTTTCTGCTGTCTGGTTTTGGGCTGTCGGGAGGCCTCACTGTAGTTCTTTGGTGCCTGTAGGATGCAGGGGAGCTGCTCGGCTACTCCACGGGAGACTTGTGGTTCTTTTTCGAAGGCATGCAGTCCTCCCAGGCTTTTGGAGGCACAGCTGCATGATGAGTCAGCTTTGGCTCAGTTCTTGATGAGGGATGCAAACAGGCTGTGGGACTGGGACTAAGTCAGCTGCTTCGTCTCCTCTTCTCTGCTTTTGCTGCCCTTCGATCCTTCTTATTAGGCCAGCAGGAATCTAAATTCAGGGTTGAGGTGTGTCACCTAAATACTGAATTTAGGGGCGTTACAGGGAGAGACAGGTAGTAGCCAATAGGCTACCTACCTGTAGGGTGTCTACACCCTCTGTGTGACCACTACATTTGGGGAGGGGGCACAACCCTGACCCTAATTGGCTACTTCACTCCAAAACAAGATGGAGGAATTGGAAAAGTGGGTCTACATCACCTCCCCCATTTTAGGGGCGGTGCTGGCTGAGTGTGGGCCTCCTAAACTAACTAATTTTCCCACCTGTCCTCCCAACAAAAATGGGGTCTGGACATGTAGGTTGGCATCATCCCCTAAATGGAGGAGCCTGGGTTGCATTTAAATGTGGCTTCGCTTTTGAAGCTTCCCGCCCTGGAATGCAATTCCTGCCTGGAGGAGGTGTGTCAGAAACATGTCTGGTGGTGTCAGGCTGGCTAAGACTGTTCAAAGACAGACCACACCAGTGCTTGGTAGGTTTTCAGGGGACCCTCTAAGGTGACCCCTGTGTTCATTTATTGATAATTCCAACACTGGCATCAGTGAGGATTTATTAAAACAAGATGTTTGGTAGCAAACATCTTAGGGTACATTGAAACCATCATGGAGCTGGGGAACTCATAATGACGAGTGTCCCGCCTGTGTACTCTCTATGGATTCCCTGTGCACTTACAATATCCAAGAATCGACTTAGATATTGTAGGGTCATATCTGCTAATGCAGATATGTCCACAAAAGGGATATAGTGCACCCTGCCTTAGGGTTGTAAGGTCTGTAGTAGTGGCGTCTTACCTATACCTCATGTATTGTCTGTGGGCATGACACACAGGGATGTGTTCCATGTTGACTCTTCAGTTTTCTCTGCACCAAGGCATGCAGCTTGCAATGTCAATTTGCATGATATTTGTGAGAGGTACCTAGGCTAGCACAATTTGTGATGCAGTCCTAGAGGATCCTCTTCAGTGCCAGTGCCCAAGATTCCAGGGGTACACTTACTCTGGTCTTCTATGGTGGCTGGAGGTGTGCCAATTGTGGTAAATTTTTAGGGAAAGAACACTGGTATTGTGAACCTGGTTAGCAGGGACCCAGCACATCACAGTCAAAGTTGCATCAAAAGCCGGCAGAAAGTGGGGGGAGGGGTACTGTAACAAGAATCCAGTTTCCCAAATACTCAAGTGAATGCATTCGAATATATACGCTTGTTAGTTGTAATTACATTTTGTCTGACATTGTTGTAGAATTTGTGAAAAATAGAAAGCTACTGATGGCACCATCAGTTCAGCTGTTAAATTATTTGCTTTGTCTAGAATTAAAGCTGTAGTATGCTGAAATATCCCTGGCTGGGAACTCAAGCTAGTAATGTTACTGCTCTCATCAAGGGGTATTTCCTTCAGAGTAGGTAGAGGTTCTCCTCTGAATCCTTCTTGGTGTCTGTGATAGTTGACTGTAAAGAATTGGCCACTTAGTGCTTTTTCACGTAGTTGATGGACAGGACAAAGCAGGCAGGCTGATAGTTTGTTTGCCGTGTACCCCAAGGACAGTTATAGATGGTTTGTAGAAATATTCCAAAGACTGCTTGTCGTGGATATTTTCTCAAACGAGATCCCTTACTTTAGAGACCCACCCTCAAGCAACAATTAAAACCTTCTCTTCACTGGTGGCGAATTCAGAATAGTTCAAATTAGCCAGCTTGTCTCTGACATATTGGATACTCTGTAAGACATTCAAATATTTTTCCAGGTCAAATTTTTCTTCATCCACCACTTTTCAAAATCATACAGGCCAGTCACAAACATAGGTCCTCCGAAGAGCGCCTCAATACTCATCTAGGCAGGTTATTTAATGCTCTTTGGACTCCATACAGAATATGGAGGCAGTCAAGGCTTGTTTAGTCATGCCGGTAGCATGCTCAACTAACCCTTTGGACTCAGCTTGAAACGGACTGCTGAACTGCAGATGCACTCCTAGAGCAGACATAGCATTACTGTAAGCCTTGGAGGCGAATGTAGGTCCATTATCTGACTGAAATGAATGAACTGCTCCCAGTGTTATCAGACACTGCAGATACATTAATACTGCTGAAACACTTGCATTTCTCTTTGGCCACTACCACAGGAATCAAGAACCTGAATCAATTGCTACCAATATATAATTATATCAGTTAACAGGATTTATTGGATGTGGATCAAATAAATCACCTGATCAGAATGTTGGAGACTATGGGGGGGGGAATTGGCAAGGGTCTCTTAACAGTAGTTAGTTTGAATTGTTAACAAATATCACATTGCTTAACATAATCTCTTGTCTGTTTATGCACAAAGGCCACCAGTAGCACTGCTGTAGCATTCCTATGGTTGTATTAACCCCAGCATGTGTAGATGCCAATCCCGCATGTGCTCCCCTGATTAGGTCTAATCTCTAGACAGCTTATTAGAAATCATCCTGTCTCCCACTCCTGGTAGAGTGACCACATCAGTATGGTCTGAATTAAGGGTGTAGGAGTATGTAGGAGGAAAGCCTGTGGGAGGCCTTTTATGTTGTTTGGTGGCATAAATGTCTTATATACTTGTATCAATCTTTATCCGAGATCTGATTAAGGCTGTTACTCTGACAATCGGAATTGCAGATTTGGCAGCTAAATCACCCGCACAATTCCCTATGGCATGAAATCCATAACATGGATGGCCTAAAGTCTGCATCACATGGACCAATAGAAAATTATCTTTTAAGACAGCTAACTTTCCCCAGAGCTGTTTATTGTTAACAGCCTCCCTCTTTGAATCCATTCAAACACCAATGTTGCAAGTCAACATTGTACCCTTGCACACAGAAATATGAATCAGACACTATTAGTGTGGGAACTGATAGGCCGGCCCTCTGTAATGCAAATATCATGGCATAAAGTTTAGCATGGTGTGCAGTGCTGTCACCCAGGAGTTTCATGTGGGTGCGGTACAGATAGAATTTACTATCTTTCACTACACCTTGTACTGCTGTGCAAGCTGTGTAATACTTATATCGTGCTCCTACTGTTGCTTGACTAGAGCCATCCATATAGAGCACACTCTGATAAGACTCACTGGACATGACTTTTGGAGTTGGAGTAACATTCTGTTCATATTGGAGATGAGTCGCGCGAGCGCGTCGACCAAGATGGCCGCCTCCGTCGGAGCTCCGTAAGTTTACCGGCCCATTCAGCCGGATAACGACGAATTTCCTGTCAGGTTTTAATACTTACCAGCGGCGCTTGCATTCTTTCACCGTCCCCTACCTGGTGCTGTGTTTTCAGGCGATTTCTTGGAGGGACAGTGATTCTTCGTGCTCCTCGGTCCTTTCCCCTGCCTCTACTCCAGCTTCTGCCAGCTTGCTCTGTCTGAGGGGCGGAGTGAACTCCAGGAAAGGGCCTGGCTTTGGCCTGGCCACGCCCACGCTCTTGTTTAACTGCTGCACCAGGCCTTTTTACAGTACTTTTGAGGCATTAACATCCTTTTTCCCACATAAATATTAAAAATTTGTGGTGCTTTTATTTTTTGCACTTTTTTGACACGAAAGTGTATTTTTTCTCCACAAAATGGAAAATAAAAATATGCCTACTAATAAAAGGAAACAGCAGATATCACCTCCTCCAATTAAGTCTAAAGCTGTTGAATCGCCGGAACCTTCCCTTGCTTTGATTTTTGAGGAAATTTAAGCGCTGCGACTGAATACAGACTCTATTGCCACTGAAGTGACAAATGTGCGCAAAGATATGGCTTCTATCTCCATGAAGGTGTCTGATAATTCTATCAAAATTCAGGACAATAAAAATAAATTAGACGCTTTTACTCCTTTGATGAGTCAAATAGTACCACTGCATACTCAACTGCTGGAATTGGAAAACCGTAATAGGCAATACAATCTTCGCATTTTCAATCTTCCTGAAGAGGTTGAGGGATCTGACTGCCGATTATATTTAGAGTCCTTGCTTCCTGGTCTCTTAAATATCAAATTTCCCGAAAAATTTGAAATTGATAAGGCTCACAGAATTCCCTCACACAGGAATCTTCGCCACTCTAAGCCCAGGCAAATGATTTTTAAGGTTCTGCGACACCATCATTTGGTCCTTATCAGGAAAGCTGCAAGAGACATTCCCTCCATCTTGGTTGATGGCTGTAAAATCTTTATCCATCAAGATTTTGCTAAGGAAACGGTTGCTATTCGCAAGGAATTTTCCTCTCTTCGTCCACAATTGCGAAGCCTTGGTTTTAAGTATGGTCTATTTGATCCCTCTACGATGAGAATATGGAAAGATGCCTTTTCTAAATCTTTTCATCGTCCTGAAGATTTGAAACTCTTTCTAGCGCAACAAGCTTCATCGTCCATGGACACTCATGATCCAGTTACTTGAAGACGTTTATCCTGATTTTTCCTGACATATATACTTCACTCTCTTCACGGGCTCCAACGGTTTAATTGGCCATGCTTGAGGAACGTGTGTGCGTCTCTGCCTTCTTATTTTTGTCATTGTTTCTTGTTTGTTCTTCCTTCCTTCCTTTGTGTTTCTCCCTTTTGTGTCTTTCCATTTACTACTCTCTACATAGAGTTACTTTTTCTCTGTGGCTGTTTTTCGGTTCCTCTTCCTTGTATTCTTCTTCTATTCTTTTCTTTCTAACTCCTAATGGCTAATACTCACTCTGTTAAACTTGTTTCACTCAATGTCAAGGGCCTGCGGCATCCAGTAAAACGCACGAAAATCTTGGACTACTTGGGTGCTTCCAAACCTGACATTTGTTTTCTTCAAGAAACGCATGTTGATGATAAGATTTTGCAATATATGAAGAAAAAATGGGTTGATAATATTGTTTCCTCGCCTGCGTTGGGGAAGAAAAATGGGGTAGCGATTTTCTTTGCAAAACGGTTACACTGTCAAATTCTTAGTAAGGTTCATGACACAGAAGGTAGATATATTATAGTTAAGGTAAAAGTTTATGATTCAACCTTTTATTTGCTTAATATTTATGGCCCTACGGCTGACGACCCTTCTTTCTGGTCAGCTATAACTACTGAAGTTCTGAAGTTAGGACAAGTTCCTTTGATTGTTGGGGGGGATTTCAATGTGTTTATTGATCCGTTATTAGATAGGCTTTCCTCTGCAAAATTCCGTCCTCCCAAAGTTTTTTATGCCTTTAAATCTTTCCTTAAAACCACCAAGTTGGCAGATATTTGGAGAATACACTTCCCCACTGACAAATGGTTTTCTTTTTTCTCTAATTCTCATAATTCTCATTCAAGGATTGATTATTTTTTAATTTCGCCTTCTTTACTCCAATCAGCTGACAATCCTGTTATAGGTAACATTGATATTTCGGACCATGCTTTAATCTCTTTTGTTTTAAATGTCTCCTCTAATTTTCCTAAACAAAACAGGTGGCATATGAACACGAATGTTGTGCTTAATGATACACATAAACCTAAACTGTTACAAGCTATCCAGGAATATTTTTTATTTAACCCTGATGGTTCAACTTCACTTGTCAATAAATGGGATGCGTTTAAGGCTTACATTAGAGGTACCACAATTTCCATTATTGCCCATGCAAACAAGCAATTTCAATCTAAAGTTAAGCTTTTGGACAAACAAATTACCAAATATGAACGTTTATTTATTTCTTCTAATGACCCTACACACAAATTTAAACTACAAACGCTTTGTTATGAATTTAATGCTCTACTTAGTACTTGAGCTGGGATTCAACTTGCTAAATCCAATGCTAAATTTCGCTTTAATGCCAACAAGTCTGGGAAACTTCTTGCAAATTATTTACGTATCAAGAAGGATAAGACACAAATAACCTCGATACGTGGTACTAATGGCCAAGTGGCTATTTCCCATAATGATATTGTCCAAGAATTTTTATCCTTTTATTCTACCTTATATAGTAAACCTGATTTCTGTGATGATTCTTTGATTGGTTCATTTTTAAATAAATGTAACTTGCCTCACATATCTCCCACCGATAGATCAACTTTAGATTCCCCAATTACCTGTGATGAGATCCTACTAGCTATTAAATCCCTGCCTAAGAATAAATCTCCAGGCCCTGATGGTATCCCTGCTGAATTTTATAAAGAATTTGACTCTCACTTATTACCTTATTTAAGTGTCCTTTTTTCCCATTTTGGTTCCTCTGGTACTATTTCGGGCTCCTTTACGGATGCTTTAATCATTGTGATACCAAAACCTGATAAGGACCCTACCCTGGTTTCTAATTATCGCCCCATTTCTCTAATAAACCAGGATTGTAAGCTTTATGCTAAAATCCTTGCCACTAGACTGGCTCCTATCCTTCATTCAATCATTCATCCGAATCAATCTGGCTTCATGAAAAACAGATACTCTGCAAATAATACCAGAACGCTATTACACGTTATTGAACAGAGCACTCACCTTACTTCTCCTGCAGGAGTGATGGCTTTAGATGCAGAAAAAGCGTTTGACAAAATTCATTGGCAATTTTAAAACTTTATTGTCTTTTAATTTTGGTTCGCATTTTATTCGTATGATTTCAGCCTTATATTTTGCCCCTACTGCTCGTTTGTTTATTAATGGTCAAATTTCTACTCAATTTCCACTCTTCAGAGGTACTAGGCAGGGTTGTCCCCTCTCCCCATTGTTATTTTTATTAGGAATTGAGCCTTTTCTTAATTATATTCGATACTGTGATAATATTCAAGGTGTTGTGATTAATGATGTCACTGTTAAAGCTTTAGCATATGCAGATGATGTGTTACTGTTTATTAACAATCCTCTCTCCTCTGTCCCTTCCCTTTTAGACATTATTGCACGCTATTCTGTAGTTTCAGGTTACAAGTTAAATGTCAGTAAAACTGAATTTTTTCCTTTAAATGCTTTTTGTACACCGGATATGCTACCAAACGCAGATATTCTTTGGCAAAGCACTAAGCTTAAGTACTTAGGTATTTTATTTGCTCCTTCGCTACCTGCTACATTAAAACTTAATACGGATTTTATCCTTGGTTATATCAAGGACAAAACATCCAAATGGTCTCCCCTTCATCTTACGTGGTGGGGGAGAATGGAGGCTATAAAAATGAATATTGCACCAAAAATTTTTTACTCTTTGGCTATGATTCCCACTCAGCTTCCTCTCAAATTTTATAATGATGTTGATAAGCTCCTATCTAAATTCCTTTGGTCCAACAAAGTTCCTCGTATCGCTTACAGAAAACTAAAACTCCCCAAGTCTCAGTTAGGATTTGCCCTTCCTGACTTTTACCTTTACCATAAAGCTTTTATCTTAAAACAAAGCTCCCTGTGGTTTTCAAATTTACATGTGGTCACTCCTCCAATATGGTTAGATATTGAAACCTCAATTGTACGTCCCTGTACATTGCTTTCTTTGTTATCAATGTCATCTACTTCTAAAGTTGTTCATAGGTCATCTATAATTAAATCGACTAGATTAATACTTAATGATTTAGACTCTAATTTTGAATTACCTTTGCTCTCTATAGTCCACCTGTCTTTATGGCACAGTGCTCTACTTAAGTTGAATAGAAACATTAATTTCTGGTCCTCGTGGATATCAAAAGGAGTTTTATTTCTTGAAGATGTCTTTTGTAACAATGCCTTTATTCCTTTTGAACAATTACAATCAAAGTTTGGTGTCCCGGCTTCTGATTTGTCGAAATACCAAGCTTTATGTAATTCTATTTTAGACTCCTTTCCAAGAGGTGTTCCCTCGTCCACCACTAATGACCTTTTGATTTATCTTATGGCTGTTACGTCATCTCCCAAAGCGGTCTCTGTGTTTTATAAAAAACTTTCTACATTCCAGGGCTCCAATGTTGGTATGATATCATCTTTTTGGAACACAGAACTTTCCATCTCCCTATCAGATGATTCATGGTCCTCAATTTGGCTCAATAGTATTTCCGGTTGGCTTCCGGTGTCCCTTTATCAGACTAATGCTTATATTTTATTTAACGCGTTATGGACTCCGTCTCGTTTAAGTCATGCCAAATTGCTACCATCTAATGTTTGTTGGCACTGCAAATCAACTTTGGGATCACTTCGTCATATGTTATTTGAATGTACAATTGTTATGAAATTTTGGGTGGATGTTTGGGGTGTCAATTCGAAAATTTTGCCTTTACATGATGATATTTCTTATGCTGTGTTAATATGCAAATCGGTTGCCCTGTCTCATCCTCTTAGTGATTCCGAGGCAAAGTTATTTAATTTCTTAATTACAGCTGCTTTAAAATCTATTACTTTTTGTTGGAAAGACGCTTCTTCTCTTTCAGTGCATGCTTGGTGGTCGTGGATTACCTTTACAAGAAGAGGAGCTCAGCTGTCTCTTAAAGGTGTTACCCACAATTCGCAGTCATTTCAATCCTTTTGGTCACCTGTTGACTCATATGTTCTACAATGATCTACTTATTATGCATTTCTTTTTCTTAATGTTTAATTATCTTTTGCTGCCATATTTGTTCTATTTATTCATTTGGTAACTCTTTATGGTATGGTTTTTATGATTATATGACATCCTTTCCCCCTTTCCCTTCCTCTTCATTTTTTTTTTTTTTTTTTTGGTTATTGCATTTTATATGTATCACTTCTTTAATTACGCATGTACACATTATTCTTTCTGTATTGTACTTGTTTATTTCTTTTGTTGCATAAAACTTCAATAAAATCGATTTGAACATCATATTGGAGAAAACATTGTGTATGAAGAGTGGGATCATACTGAAACTTTATATCAACTGGACTCAAAGAAGATGCCCATTAGGAATGCTTGCTTTAGTGGCTGCCTCTAGTGGGGGTAGTGGAGAAACCACACTCATTGGTGTTCCTTGCGCCAAAGGACGCTTCTTTAAAATAGATGTCTTTATAGCTACAAGAATTTTTTCAATTGTAGGAAAATGTGTTTCATTTGGAGAATACAAGTGAGACTTGTATGCTATAAGAACGATCTGTCCCTCATAGAAGGTCACTTAACTATAATCTGACTGGCTTGGTGTGACTCGCACTGAGCTGGTCTTACTGTCCCTAGTTTGTAAATATCTTATGTTCTTCCACTGTTTTGCTGTTATCGTGGGGGAAATCAAGTCATACAAAGGCTCTCAGCATAGTGAGGCAAGTAAGTTCACCCAAAGTTAGGGAATACGAGCAAGTATTACTACATCTTCAGTGTATTTGGAGGCTTCAAGATAGCATACTTCTGATTGAAGATTATGTCTCTACGATGCTGCCGGCCCAAGGGTTGTAGGCAGACAGCTGTGTCTGTAGATTGATTTGCTTCTGCTTTCTATTATAAACAGTATTGATCCATAAATTTAATCTCGTAACCATGTGATGTTAATTTTGCTACAATTATGCCTACCCTAGTTAGGTGTACATCTAAATCATCATCAGTGAGATAGATATCATCAATGTATAATAATACCTCATGATCTGTTTGTAAGAGCTCTATCATACGAGCGGAGAGTAAGCCAGGACTTTTTTTATAGGTCATAGACAAACGTCGAAGCGAGAACTGCACCCCATCTAAACTAGCGGCAGTTTGATACTCTCTTTCAGGTGCTATGTTCTGACTAAAAATCCCACTGGAGATCTTCAAGGTTGTTTCACTTTTTCTACACCAGCTTCGTTATCAAACCTGTGCTGTGCGCATTTTGCACTACATATATACATGTATGTGAGTTACAATTCCTATTGTCTAAAACTATCCTAAAGGATCCGTCTGGCTTGGAGACAGGAAAAAGGGGCATGTTCTTTGGTGAAATACAAGATGCTAATATTGATATTCTACCACACGTTGCTGCTCGCTAACACGCTATAACGGTATTGAGCCTGCGCTTCAAGTTTACTGTATAAGGGAATAACATGGGGATAGAATGTTTATACCATCCCTCATTGATTTGTGTATAAGGCCAGAACATATCTTACAGCCTATTCACTGATGTATAATTTCCTAGTGCGTTCAGGTATTATGGAATAAAAAGCTACCCTGTAAGACATTGCTTCTTAATTACTTTCTCACCCAGGGCGCGTCCCTAATAAAGGCTGGAGGCCGGTTATCTTCAGCTTGTATGATGTCATAATCCTTAGATACATGAGGCCGAAACTGCTTTTATAATACGTGGTATATGCCTCTCAATTTGTATTTCTAAATTATAAATCCTATCAGGAGGATTCAATTACTTATTTGGAGTCTCAATTCGTATGTACTCATCAGACTTGTCACAAGAAATATCTGATGCATCTGATATACTATCATGACTTGTGCGGCGCTATCTACAAGCGCTCTCACCCAAGTCTTGTTTAGTTGGATTATCCATAGCTGTATTGGCTTGTTTCTTAGAAAGTCCTGCTGCTTTCTTCTTCTTAACAGTACTCTCTTGGAGTCAAATCCTTTCTCTTTCCTCTTTGTGCTGACTTCAGTTTCTTGTCCTGTTTCACCATTCCCGCAATACTCTCCCTTTCTTCGGTACTTTGATTGACTCCCTCTTTCTGTTTGTTTTGCGTCAGTGTCCTGAAAAGAATGTGAAGGGCGAATATCAAAATGCTAATACCATTCCAGTTTTTATTTTATTTTATCGTGGTCCTTTAAATTGTAACCACCCCTACTGGATTACCAAAGCACAGGATATTCAGTCTGTCTTTTCTCTATTTCCCTCTATTTCTTCCCACCTTCCATTGCAGGTTTCTTTTTGAAGACACCCACAAAATTACGTTTTAAAAGTGGCTTAACATCTAGTGTAACGAAGGTATCACAGCTCACAGAGGTGTAAACTTCTGCAGGTATTCTCAGTAGTTCCCCTTCACGATCTGGAATCGGTACTGCTTCAGTCGCTGACATTTAGTCTGAACTGAAGCTTCTCTTTTTATGTTGCTCAGGATGATTGAGGGAACTGTAAACAAGTTCCCAATTAATTAATTCCTAAGTCCAGAGCTGGTGCAGCCCTGCACTCATTCCGTACTTGTTTCAGTACCTCAGGGAGAACTGCCAATGAAGATGTGCCATGTGTGTTAGTATACATGCATGCAAATATGTTCCTCCAGGTTTTACATTCCTCATCAAATGGCACCATCCCAAGAGGAAGACACATAGTCAGTATTCTATGTTTGTCTTGGGGTGTACGTTCAAGTAGGCTCCTTCCAACTGCTTGGTCTTAGAAGTAATCCAGAAGGCAATCTCATCAGGCTTTGTGGGCATCTTTTTTATGATAGCGTTTATAGTGTGCGGACTAATAGACTGTACCTGTACCTGAACTTCTGGTCCAGCAGCAAGAGATAGTCTAGAATTAATGGTACACTGTACATACAAACTGTACAAGTCTCCTATATAAGGCGACTGTGTAATTCAGAATTCCCACAACATCAGCGAATGCTACTGTTTCAGGACAGGGAACGGGTTTGTAATTAGCTAGTACTGCCCACATAGCCCCTTCATTGCTCAGGTGTCCCAAATGGACATTCCTGTCCAAATCTTGTAACTGACCAGCAAACCAGTTTTGGTGTTCCTTGTAAGTCAAAGGGATTTCCACATTCTGGTATACCCTATAGTGTGCTGGCGGTGCTACAGCTTTGTATGCCTGATTCTGCCCTGAGGGACCACCTATAGCCTCAAACTCCACCCATGAGTAAAACATCTGAAAGGCGTATGACTCATAAGCAGCTATTATAAAAGTAATTGCCCTCCCCCGCATTTGGGACACCTCGAAGCTTGAGATGCAAAGTAACTGCATTCTGGTAATTTACTCCAATCACAATAGGGGCCACCATAAAAAATAATTAGAAAAACCACAAGATGGGGACTAACCGTATAAAAGTCAAGCTTGATAAACCTACGGAAAAAGGTGCAACCTTATTCCCTGTAGGAAGTAACCATAATTACTGCAGACATCTCCATAAAAATATAATGCTAGTTCACTTCTGTGTGTGTATTAAAAGAAACTACTCATGGTTTCCAAAAAGTCTGTGCCTGGCATTGAGAGCCAATGTTACGTAAAGTGACATGGCTCTACAAGGTTTGTTTTCACAGGCACGGGTGACATGGGTAAACTTAATTCAAAGCACCAATGATGGAATGTGAAAGACAGGTTATTGTAGCCCTGCAGGACCTTACCCAGTACATAGCTGAAGTGGCATCAAATGGTTTAGGCTTACTAAGAGTAGCTAAACAGGGATCCATGGACACAGTGGTAATTTGAAAAGCCAATTTAATTCTTCACAATATCACACACGCACTGCACCGAGAAAAAGACACTTCAACTAAAAAACGCTTATTTCAACAGTCTTAACCTGTTGCTCAACACATCTAAAATATTCACACAGAATATAACAGCACAAACACATCTTGTGAAAAACAAGAATAAAATGAACATTTCTACCATAGTTGAAATGTCATCTAGCAACCTAACATCCTAACACCTACTTCTGTGTGCTGCAATAGGAGAGCATGGAGTAACATAACTTGCATACGGAGTTTCTTAGGGAGAATCAACACATTGCATACCTGTTTACAGCAAAACACTGCAGTTATCAGAAGTCGAGGAGGCAGTGTACCCTGCAAAATGAAAACACACATTGCATCAGCTCCTCTCCTCATGGCTTGGTATCAGCTTTCAGCAGAAAGCACGATGCTGCAGCAACTCTGGCAGTTAAGATCATACTTGGCAGTATCTTGCGTGATAATATGGAGCAAATAACCTCTCCTGACAAGTGGTCAATTGCAGTGGCGGCTGTTAGAGAACAGCCGCAGTGGGTGGGGGCAGGAGGGAGTAGAATGTTTTTAATAAAAGACTTACCTGTGAACAACGCCACCGCCACCTCTTCTCCATCCTCTTCTCTGTAACGGAAGCCCCCAGGCTCCCAATCTCTCCCAGACAATCACAACGCTGCCTAACAGCAGAGTCGTGATTGGTCTGAGCACCGTTGTTCGGCACTCAGAGAGGGACTGGGAGGCTGGGCATGTTCTCCACCCATGCTGTAAAACATGCAAACGGCGCAGGAAGGTTTGGACGGCCCGAGTCGGCTGGCCAAACCGTCATGCGCACTTAAGGTGCAGCCACCACTCCTCCCTCTACTGGCGTCCCGTAGCCCAGCCCACCCTAACATGGACCTTAAAGGCAGACTAAAAATAAAATGATAATAAGGTTCTATTATTATCATTTTATTTTTACTTTGCTCTTCTCTTAGCACATTGGGACAACGCCCCTCCACCTTAGTGCAGGAGCCGCCCCATGATGAACATTTAGAGCACTTCCCAAGTTCATGCTCAAACCCTTTAATATGGTTCATTACTTTTGCTGGGCGGTGGGTGCACTTTCTTGTCCTCATTGGTAAAAATCCCTCATTCATCTTCGGCTCTATGAAAACATCTATTAAGTTGTGTTTTGTGTATAGTTTTAGTAGGTAAAAGACCGTTTCAAAATGTCTTTATTGTTTTTTATTGTTCATCGGACATCCACACCTGCCGCAGGATTTTCTCAATTTCCACCCTTTTGCAGACATCTAATTCTCACAATTCTGTTGCACTCCCTCTGTGCTCCTGATACTCAGTCAATCCGGGAAAGCACTGGCAGAGTCAACACGTTTAGCTTTAATGTGCTAAACCATGTAAACACAGGCACGCATAATTGCTAATTTCATGTGGTTGCTCTTTTAAAGCAAGAACTATTGATTTGCCAATACTTATTCTCACAAACATCACTAGGACGGTGAGGCCCCCGATTGTTTGTAGTTTTAGCTTTGCACCATTGATTTACGTATTACTCTCACCCCCTACAAAATTGAAGTATAGTTGCACTATTAGTTAAGCAGTGTCCTCACAGTGCCCATGTTCACCTGCTCTAGCTATAGCTCCCCACTAATATGCCAAAATCTGCATATAGTTTCTCAGTCTATTACACAAAATGGTTTTTGTGGGTCTTAAATTGCATTGAACACCTATTTAATGCAACAATTAAATCTAGAATGTCCATTCTTCTCCTTTTTGTAAAACATTGTAGATTATCTAGATGGCTGATGTTGGGTGAGGTTCAGGCCCTAACAAAATTAAATTTTGGGGAGCAACCTTGCTTTCCCTCTTATTAACACTGAGTAAAAAGATAAAGCAAAAAACTGTCTGACTGTAACCCTGCTGGTCGAAGTTGTGAATTCTCCTTTCTCTTCCTGTAAGTCTCTTCTCCTGCAGGGTCAGGCAGACACCTTTCCTCCAGCCGGGCAGGCTTCTTAGTGCCTCAGGACAGATTCAAAACTCCTCCAGTAAAAAGTACTTACTTCAGGCGATGCTCCATCACCCCTGTACACCCAGGTTACACAGCTGGTTATTAAGGACTTGGAACTGAAAATAAAGTTGGGTGGTTTGAGTCCCACTTTACGCTCAAGTTCTAGGTGAGTTGTGAATCTACTTTCTAAAACTGTAGGGCTAGTTTGGGGAGATTCTTCTTTCAAATTTCGCTACTGACTGCTCTCTAGACACACCCTTTGTGTAAAGAGATTCTTCTCACAGCAGGTGCCACTAGGGCTGTCTCCAAACTTGAGCACGCACAACAAAGGCACAAAGAGATGTAAAGTTTCTAAACACAGCTGTCATCAGCTGAAGTAGTAATCAGGGATTGAAAAAAGGGCAGATTTCACACACAAACGTCCTCACATCTCACAACAGAGACTGCTGTTCTACCCCTCACCCTTACCTTCCACCAAATGTATCACTCAAAAAGTGTAATAAGTGGTTCCTTGCTTACTAAAGGTCTCATGGTATTTCTAAAGGTACACCTGTCTTCCCCCCTTCACTTCAGTGTCTGGATCTCATCTTTCCAGTGACTGATCCCCATTACTACGGCTAACTCCTACACATAGCATATTGCCACATATCTGTTACACACACTGCACATGCACATGCACTTGACACATACATGATGTCAGCACAAGGCTATGGACACACACACAATACTGGAAATTAACACATGTGGGCCAGTAGTCTTTACCCCCAGTGACAACGGTAAAAAGATCTGGTCACACAATTATTTCCTCTAAAAATACAATGTGCAGCCACCATAAATGTATGTGCTATCCCTAGGTGGTCATGAACAGTGGTCAGATGCAGGACCTCACACAGTCAGGTACAGGCCCAAGCCTCTGCAACATGCTTAGATTTCCCATTGGACACCAACGCTAAAATACAAGTCAGGACACCTTACATGCTCACAGATGGATACTCAGGGCAGGGGAACACAACTTTCTACCATGCAGAGGACAGTCCTTCCACAACAGCTTGTTTCTCACCTTCCCTTGGACAAGGTGATGATAATGGACAAGACACTTCAAACTACAAGGGGATGGGCTTGGTTCAAGAAAACAACAGAGGAAGAGTCAAAAGTCATGTTCTACTACTATAAATTCTTCCACTGGTCGGACATCTGTATTTATTTTGGAGAGAAACAAGTTGTTATTTAAATATCACCACATTGTAGCATAGAACATGTCCCTGGTACTGCACAGGCCTATTGATATATAGAGAACACTTGAACAATAATTCTACATGCATCTTCAACTTGGCACAATTCTCAGTTCAAATTTTAATAAAAAGGGGCACGGCCTTTAGAAGTATGCTAACGTTTCGGATTTAATGGAAAAAAAGGATTTTAGGACCACTGCAGACATGAACTTCACGTTTTGTCTTCGAATTGAGGATTTGCTGCACATCCATCAACTGCCATTTGCTGTCAAGTTTGTACCCTCTTTCATGGTTCACAAAGCGAAATGCCCTGATTTTGCTAGCAAAATCCTTAATTTGTACTTCCCTTGCTACAAAACTCTTAAGGCATAGCAAAATCTAGGGGATCATTGATTTTGAGGAAGAGGGACTCCCAGGTTTACTTTTTTAATATTGAAGTGTTGAATCAGAATGATGTTTCGCATTGGAGTAAGCTATAGGTGACAAACAAAAACAACACATTACTTTAATGGATTTTGGGCCAGATGTACAACCCTTACAATTTGCGAGTTGCAAATTGCGTTGTTTTGTGACTCGCCATTTGCGACTCAGACAGTGTTTGCGATTCCTAATGGGGTCGCAAATTGCATGCCTCATTAATATTCATGAGGAAGGTGTAATTTTAGACCCCATTGGTCAGCAGACCACCATTTCTGTCACTGCTTTTTAAATAAAGCAGGTTTTTTTTTTAAACGCAGTCCATTTTCCGTACAGGAAAACGCGCTGCATTTAATGACTGCCTGCTCTTAAAAAAATATATTCGCATCCATTCCCAAATGGGAAGGGTTTTCCTGGGGACCACTTTCTGTTTGTGAGTGGCTTACCACCTACTTGCAGTAGGTGGTAAACTGTGAGTGTTTTGCGACCACAATTGCGTTTGCATAACAATAGTACATTGAATTGTGAGTCACTATTAGGAAGGGGTGCCGTTGGCACTGCCCTTCCTAATAGCGAGTCGCAAACCTTATTTTGCAAGTTGGTAATAGGTTACCAACTCGCAAAATAGGATTTGTACACGAGGCAGACCAATTTTGCAGTCGCAAACAGGCTGATTAACCGTTTGCGACTGCAAAAAACGGTTCTGCCTCTGACCCTTTGTAGTTGCTGCAGACTACTTCCTTATTCATCAGTCGCTCTTGTCACACCATGTTGTATTATGTTCGCGAGTGTCCTATTTGCACTACTCAAAGGAGTAAAGGAAATTTCCAAAATGTTTGTTGAGTGCTCAATCATTATGTTCTTCAGAGAACACACAATGGGAGTGATGCCATATTTGTACTATCTTTGCTTTTCTCCTTGCGAGTAATTCTGTTCTAGCTTCCAAAACAGCCTACGCACCTCAAAGATAGTAAACCGAATTATATAATACACTCATAAATATTAGGCTCAAATCTGTCATTGTTGCTTGGATAATAGCTGGTGTGTTTTGCATCCATCAGTGATGGCTATGGCTTAACTTTACCAGAAAAGGCTCAGACTATGAGCCCAAACTCCAGCCTTCCCTCTCTATCCTAGATAGAATTTAGACAGTAACCAGTCCTCTGTGTAGGATGAACCCAATAAAGAAACCTTCCCCAGTTGAGCAATACTCCATGATGTAGTATCGCAAAAGTTCCAGAAATCAATGTTGTAATAAGCACCTTTGTGCCACCTGGATTGGGTGTCTGCGGCAACCTTTCAACTGTCAATTCTTAATCTAGATTATTGTGCATGCCACAAGTCTACCCTCTCCTCACTTTGACAGACAAGTGCAGATAACTGTGAGCCGATATCCTGGATGTCCATTCATCAAAATAACAGACATCGCATAAGAAGCATTGCACACCCTCTAACACCACACGTGAACCTTTGCACCACCCTTTCTTCCCCAAACCCATCATCAGCCTTCTATTTCTTCTGAAGAGTCGGGTAAAAAATTGAATTTGATAGTGCAGACTTTTTTGTATGTGTGCCCCTTACCTTTCTCAACCGCAGCAGCATCAATTATGAAAGAGCTTCTCTGGGTCACCCGGGGTCACAACTTGTAGTACTATTCTGTAAACTGGAAAGGATCAACATATAGAGCTAAACAAAAGAAAACTGAAATAAAGAATTACTTGGTACATGGAGGGTCTGAAACCTCTTTTCCATTTATGTCTGTAGGAACTTGTTGTAATTCCCATTTAGCAGGTCTAATACATTGCCGGGGATCCAAGATTATAGGCCAAGTCGAGACAGAAGAGTAGGGTGATCATCTCCCTCCTGTCATTAACAACAGTGTATCCCATACTGGACGTTTTTTGTGATACATTGCTGCATTCTGGGTGTTGTAGTCTTATTTTTCTTCCATTGAACTAAGAGGCATATTATCAAGGGATTTATCTCAGTTTTTTTGGCTTTAAAAGCCAAGGAAGCGGAGATAAAATTATCTCCCTATCACCAACAGGGTGCTAACACGCAAATTCGCATGTTTGCACCCTTTTTCTCTACGCTTCCCCTTGCATCTCTAATGAGATGCAAAGGGGGCGTTCCAGAGAAAAATAATAAGAGAAATGTTGCTAAGCGACATTTCTCCTATTATCAAGGATGTCGCTAACCATGTTCGTGATAAAAAAAGCAGCGCTAACCGCAGTTAGCGCTGATTTTTTTACACCTGGTATTTTCCTGACTTAGCCATGATATACTATGGAAGGTGGATATAATGGCTAAGTTTGTGAGCCCCTATCATCAAGCTAACACCAAACTTCGAGAGATTATCGTTGGTTTTCCAGCGAAAATCTCTCATTTGGCGGTTAGCGCGAGGATTTTTATCACTTCTGAGATAAGCGTTGCTAATAGCATGCTATCACAGTGATGAAAATCCATGCTACCCGGCGATAATTATCCTAGCGCTAAGTGCGCTTAGCGATAATTACTGCTGGGGGCTTGATAATATGCCCCAGTGTTCGTATTGCCTTTCACAAGGTGGTCACCCCAGGGAAGAGCGTCTGTATGGGAAGAAAGGCGGTAACTGAAATTAATCTGAAAAACAGAGGTTGGCAGGGGTTGAGGGGGAATGCAGTGAAGGCAGAGCGCAGTCCCAATATATGGAGACTTTGAGCAGACATGAGATGGAGCAGTAGCAAAAGCTCATAGTGAAACTGTCAAATCAGAGTATGGAAACAAAAATCTAAACTGAGGAGCGGATTTGTCAGACTTCGCTGCCACCACATTATGTGATTCTTTGTAGCCTGTACAGAATTTTCAATCAATTTCTTCATTGGGAAATGCAATAGCTGAAGAGAAATAACATTGAATAATTTCATTAAAACTGGAATACATTGGAGGTAATATGTCACTGATCAATAACGAGATAAACCGTCCCATTGATTCCCATCTCTCTAATTTGGCATTAGAGGGCAAAGTGGAAATCGATATTAGCCTTTTGGAAAGCGTATGACTTATTTGCACGTCCTCCTTTTTGCACTCCCACTCATGTCTTTTTATATTCATTTCTCTTTGCCTTCTCACCTCCTTACCAGCTTAAACTGTGTTGATGAATAGAAAGAGCCTTATTTCCAACAGGGCATTGCTATTGATACACCTACAGATAGTAGTCATAATTAATGGCATGCGTGTATTTCAAATACAAAATATTACTATATAGATAATTCATTTTATACCATTTTATTTCCCCATGCTGAGTGTACAGAGGCCCTGAAATCCAGGGCTGATATGTGGTCCTAATTAATAAACAACACTAGAGAGGTCACCATGACTAAATTCAGTGTGGATGATCTTATTTGGTGTCAGCCCAGTACCCACCAGAGACCATCAAAAGCCCAATGGAAAGCGAGTAATAATACAGTCTCCACCAGGGCTATGCCGAGGACTCATTGTAAGAAAATCTATAATAAAATTTAGTAAAGGGAGTAGACTGTCACACCTCATACTATCAATCATTAGCAAAGCAATTGATCTCCCTGTGTCAATATTCTGCAGTCTCTGCTTTTGATTTGGCCAATGTTTTAAAAATGCACAACCCCAAGATGTAAACCATGTTGTGTGAAACAGCGTGACAATTCGGTTTCAATCTTGTAAGTATATAAAACAATGTTTTCATACTTTGAAGATGGCCACCATGTTTCGTAATCCAATGTGACAGCCATTTTGATGACAGCAGGGTTGCCTCCTCATGTAGTGTCACTCCATGTGGCCGCCATCTTAAAAATATAGAAAACAATATCTATCCATCTATCTATCTATCTATCTTTCTATCTATCTATCTATCTATCTATCTATCTATCTATCTATCTATCTATCTATCTATCTATCTATCTATCTATCTATCTATCTATCTGTATGACTGTCTATTTACCTTATATGCATTTGTATAGGACACGTCTGGTGCTTGTATGGCTCTGTATTTCATTTACAATATGGGCACATTTTGCTTCTAGAATTTTAGTTGACTGGAATCAAAGTGATCTTTTGGTCTATCCACTCGGTTGTTTTTCATAAAGTTTAGATGTGAGTCATATGGGAAACAGCCTTTTCAACGTAGACTTAATCACGCATGCCTTTACAACGAAGACATTGCCATGACTGTGTCTTTATGACGCAAGCTTGACCACATTGGAATTTACAACGAATCTGCCTTTACCACGCATGCCTTTACAACAAATGTCATTGTAAAGGCATGAATGGTAAAGACATAGGCGTTTTTGCGGGCTCAGTTGCACTGAAGTTGAAGAGGAGCATTTTACTATGTGTGCTTGGATCTGGGACCCCCCCCCCCCCCCCCCCCCGACAAGTACCGTATTTCATCCAAACCGGGCATGATTTAGCGTGCAGTACATGCAGACTCAGTTGTATGCAAGTGGAAGGGGGGCATTTTCACTATGTGTGGTTCAGGCGCGCAACACCCATTAGGCTCACGGGGCTTCAGTGCCCCCCCCGTCATGTCTGTCAGCCCGAGCGGAGACAGCTTTGCGGGCTGGCGAGCACCTAATTGCACCCCCCCCCCCAAGTACTTAACAGGTCTTTAAAAGACCATTTAGTTGTTAATGAGGCTTTTGTAGTATGTTCACCCCTTCCTACAGCCACTTTGTCCGTGGTTGAAAGAATTACCCCCCCCCCGAAATATTTTCCAGCCCCCCCCCCCCCCGAAATTTGGCTCTAGTTGCCCGCCTGGTGTGGTTAGATCTAAGACCCCCTGACATGTACCACATTTTACTTATAATACAGTGCTTGTAAAATACTTGACGCATTGGCTGGCATGGAGGATCAAGGCCCGCAGTTACCCATGGTATTGTTAGCTGGACCAGTGGTCGAAGTGGGCGGGATTGGCAGAGCACAGCATGCCCCTACTTTTATAATTCAATTCAATACATCCCGTCCCCCTACTTTTTTCATTTTAATAATGCGTCCCAGGACGGCAGAAATAGCCTTCAAGAAACGGTTCTCATCCTCTCTTTCCTCCTTTCGTTTATTTGTTACCCGGTGAAATGGATCCCAAAAAAAAATACTTTTGCTACAAATGTCTTTTTCTGACATGATTCTATTCTAAAGTACAGCCTGGGGACGGAGAGAAATAAAATGTTCAACTATGAAAAATAAATAAATTACTGAGTAAAGCAACACAAAGTAGTCACAAAGCGCCCAGATTGATTTTATTCACTCTCAAACACATTAGCCCTACTATACAGAGTTTGCCAGTGAAGCGCTACTTTTGTTTTATCTTTTCTTTGAACAGCATTGTTTTCCCTGAATGAGGAAGTGCACCACTCCTGGAGATACTGCAATGCCGGATTGATGGGTGGATTGGAAAACGCGTACCGCGGCTCGGGGTTCATGGATTTCGTCTTTTTAAACCATACTGCTTGCGTTTTGTAAGGACATAAGCAATGGACATTGAAGTGGGTCCCTTCCGGGCCCTGTAGTTATGCCCTTAACTTTTTCAGGCACAAGCACTCACTGATTTCTGAATAGTGAGTGTAAATGCATTAAGTTATCCATGTTGCTCCTGCATTACATTTCATATGTTTAACTTAATCTTGCATTCCCTATGAGTATTTGCTTTTTTCAGGATGTTGTTATGTTTCTTTAGGCAGCATATTGCTCTTGTCTAGTGTGCAATTTGAGCTGTGTTGCATCCAGGTATTTAGCAGGGCACAATTGGGTTGTAGTTAAAGGTTGTGCGAGTTTCTCTCAGTGGGGCTGTATGGTGTTCAGTGGGGGAGAGGATGTGGCACTATGGTCTGAGCTGCCGAATTTGGAACTGGGGAACCAGGTTCAGCCTTTATGACCAGTCCCCCAGACCACTCTCCTGAGGGAGCACATTCCCATGCTAGGCCTAAGAATGCCCCGCAAGTCCATAGAAGCCCTTGTGTCTTAGCACCAGCAGATTTACCCTAGTGAGGGCAAATGTGAGTTAACCTTGGAGGCCTATCCACCACAATCTATACTGAAGTTCACCTCTAGTCTTGTGGGCAGGCTTATGAAGCAGCACACCCTAGAGCAATAGTGACTGTCACTGGGGTCACAGGACCCTTGAGAAGTGCCAGCTCTTGGGCGGTGCGACCTGTGTGTTCACACCAGGTGCTGACTTTGGGTCGCAAGTATATTATAGTTTTAAAAGTGCTTGGTGCCTCCTTCCTGGCCTCCAGCAATTTTCTGCAAAAATAAAAATTTTATGATAACTGCGTTGATTAACCCCTTCACTGCGGGGTGTTTCCCCCCTCCTCTGTGCAGGGGGAGGGGGGCCGCACATGACGCCGCTGTGCTTGTGACAAGCTCAGCTCGTCATGAGGCACAGTGGAGCTGCACTCATGACGAGCTGAGTTCGTCACAGCCACACCTGTTTTTTAACTTTTAGCATAGCGGGGAAATTATCCCCACGTGCGAACGTTCCAACGGCCGTGACGAGCTCAGCTCGTCATGAGTGCAGCTCAACTGTGCCTCATGGCGAGCTGAGCTTGTCACGAGCACTCAACGGGTTAATGTTCTTCCTATAGAGAGATCGGAGTTTTGTCTAGTGGAATTTTTGATTCATGAAAGGTTGCGCAGAGGGTTAATGTGCCTGCTGTAAAGAACATGTACCATGCAGATCACAAAGTGCACATAATATAAAAAGGTCAGTGGGTCACTGCTTTTGTCAGACAGATCTTTGGTTACTTGCAGTTTATAAAATCCTAACATAGACTAACATAGAACAGTGAGCTGTTGTCATCTAAGAGCTGCATGCAAACTGCAAGGTATAAATTAGAGCACTGTTGTCCCCCCCCCCCAGTCTTCGATTATCCTATTTTTGTAAAAAGTGTTCTTTTGGACAGAAATCAATTCTGATTAGTAAAGAGAACCTCCAACCATGGTATTACGTTTTAAATTCTGAGTTTGTGTTTGTTCAGACCAATCAATATTAAACTATCCTTCCTACTAGTATGGCTGTCATGTGAGTTCTACACCTTTTAGTCCTTTGTCTTATGTAACATTTTCTATGCCATGATTTACACACGTATAATTGATTGTCTCTTTGTAGTGTGTGTGATGTAAAGTGCTCTGAAACCCTACACTGGTATGAGTGGCTCTGTAAATCAAATAGAGTGTGGTAATGGAGACTTGAGGGTCACTGTTAAAGGGTGGAATTGAGGGAATCCATGGCAGAGGTGGTCATTGGGGGGACCAACAAACATTGTTCCACAGGGCGCCACCAGCGCTGAAGCCAACCCTGCCCTTGAGGCCAGTCCGCCTCACCCATTGGTACCTCCATTGGCCTTTTTTCAGCAGTAGTAGCTGCAACTCACCAGGGGTCGGAAAGGCAGGATTTGCACGCACATTAAACTTAGTTCTCAAACTTCACATTCTCTCTGCTTCATGCACAAGCACTTTTAAGATGTGCTGCATGCTTTGGGGCCACTGGAATTATGCAGCAATAGAAGACAAAATTATGCCGCAGTGTTGACTAAATTAATGCAGCAAAAAAAGGCTGCAACGTAATGCAGTATATTTTCTGACCCCTTATTATTTTGACATTTTTACACATGCTAGCAGTCTCTGGAAAGATGTTACCTCGTTAGTACCAGTGTAACACACAAATGCAGCAGTGAGAAAGGTGACCAGTCAACCTTTGTAAAGGCCCGTCCAATTCACAGAAACATAAGTCACATTTTTTAGTAACTTTTGATCTGTTTGAGCTACAAACAATTAATTAGTTAAAATCGTCAGATTATGTAACAGATGTTGTAGTATGTGGCAAATATGGCGGAGCCATAATTATATAGAAAACTTTAGCAAACTAGGATATTTTGCCATTCATGTTTGAACTGCTCTTGTGGAAAAAGTGAGGATAAGTGCTGATCACATAAAATCCATGACTCAGAGACAAATGACTTGTGCTTCCACTTTTAAGCATATTTGGGACTTTCTATGATTGGAAACATATCCCACTTTGTGATTGTATTAATGTCAATAACTCATATTAAACCTTAAATAATTTGTGTATTCATTGATTGTATTAAATAACATAATAAGCTGTAACTGTTCAGTGAAATTCCAAACAAATACAAAAAATTGGGATATTTTGCGCATTCTGATAACACCTCTGACTCCGCCCACTGATCCAGTTCTTGGGTTATTCCTGCCCTTTGATTCTCCACCCACAGTTCCCCTACTTTTTTCCCCCACTTCGACCTCTGAGCTGGACGAGTAGATGGCCCGTTTCCTTAAGGGTGATACCATGCCGGCAATCGCCTTGGCACTGGTGCAATACATAGCGAACACAAGGAGATGATGGACGGAGCGCTGAAACTTTTCAGACACTAACCCCCAGTCACAGATCTGGGTTGAATCCATCATCGTTCTTTAGCTCACTTCACCATCTCGGTGCAGACCCAGCTGTATGCAAATCAGTCTTGACCCTGTGCCTTATGGGAACAGTCCAGCCCGTCCTGCCAAGCCAAGTCTTCCCTGTACCGGAAACAAGCATCCGCGGACTGGTTTCGGGGTAACACCCCTCATCAGCCAGGCTAGCTTGTACCCAATGGCAAAGTGAGCAAGGGACCCACATCTGGGCATGCCCTGCCAATTTAGGGCAAACAAAGCAAACACAAGAAGATGATGGACGGAGCGCTGATACATTTCAGACACTCACCCCAAGTCTCAGATTTGGGTTGAATCCATCATCGTTCTTTAAGGCAATACATATCTTCTAATACCACTGCCAGCTCATACACTGCTGGGTGTTTAGCTACAATTGTTTATGGTTATCATATTCATAGACCTTCTGTTTTACATGCACACATGTTGATGTGCCATATATATATGAGTAGGTAATACCTGTGATCCTGGCGTAGACGGTATGAGATGATTTGTAATACTCGGTAGCTCATAACCATTTGACTTGTTCTCAAGACTATGTGTACGTCACTGTATTTTATTTTATTGTATTTGAATGTGATGATCTGAAGTACTGGTGTCATTCCATTTGATGCGCTATATGAGTTAGTTCATTTATGTAGTGGGACATGTCCTGAGATGGCGGCTATCATCATGGACAGGCAGGGGGATTTATTACACTATCAGTCTGTCTTCACTGTTCAGCTTTGATTATTTGTATACATTGATGTATGCTTCACCCATGACCAAGGCTACGGCTGAAATGCGTTGGGGAAGACATTAAAAAATCTAGATGGTTTGAAGCAGGAGAATCTGATCCGTCAAGCAGAGGCTGAGAAAAAGGGGGGTCCAAAACACGTTTTCCCCATGTTAATTTCCATAGGAACTTTAGACACAGCTACAGCTCTAACGGAATTACACTAAATTTGGCAGAAATGTAGCTGTTGGTCCAGAAAGCACCCTTTTTGTAAATTGTTGTAAATCTGTTCAGTGGTTGCAGAGTAAGTTAAACAAATTTCCAATTGTATATATAGGGATGCAGAGGATCCGTGACCCCTCTTGAGCCCGTGCTGAGATCTGATTGACTGCCAACACTTCAAACCAGGAAGTATGGGCCACCATCTTAGGACTCGGCTTGAGCCGAGTCCCAGAAAAACCATTTTTTTAAAGAAAAGGGGGCAGGGTAGAAATACCCTGACCGCCTAGGCCTCCCCCCGCAGGGACAAAAAAGCATGTAATTTTGTAAATTGGCAAATTGTAAATAAAAACAAAGCGCAGGCTCCTGTGCTTCGTTAATTATCAGCCCCCGGGTGGGCCTGGTCCCAGTGGCATAGCTGTTTTACCACTTCTGCCAAGCCATAGCAAACGGTCCGTTTCTAGAAACAGAGCAAAATTGCTTTTAAACAGATTGAGCTGCATGTTTAGCAGCTCCCTATTTGTAAAAGCAATGCGGATCCCAGGGGCCCAATTGGCCTGGGAGGGGGGCCGCTGACCCCTCCTTACATTTAAAAAAAAAGGCCAGGCCTTGTTGGATGGGCATCGCGGGGTCAAAATTGGCCACACAGTGGGATTGCTGAGAGGTGTTTGGAGGCCTCGCCCCCTTTATCCACCAGTCTGCAAACGCCCCTCCTGATGCACCGCTCGTTGAGAGATGAAGACCACTTGGATGCTGAGGGTCCTTGGAGGCCAACAAGCCCTCCTGTTACCTCCAGGAAGTCCCACACAGTGGGATTGCTGTGAGGTCTTCGGAGGCCATGCCCTCTTTCTCCACCACTCTGCAAATGCACCTCCTGGCACACTGATGGTTGGAGCATGAAGTCCCCTGGGATGCTGAGGGTCCTTGGGGCCCAACAAGCCCTCCTGTTACCTCCAGTAAGTCCCACAGAGCCGATTACTGAGAGGACTTTGGAGGAAACGCCCCCTTTTCCACCACTCTGCAAATGCACCTCCTGGTGCATTGCTGGTTGGTGGATGAAGTCCCCTTGGCTCTAGAGTGTCTTTGGGGGGCAACAAGCCCTTTTGTTACTTCCAGTCAGCCCCTCACAGTGGAACTTTTGAGAGGGGTTCGGAGGCCAAGCCCCTTTCTCCACCACTCTGCAAACATGCCTCCTGGCGCATTGATGGTTGGGGAATGAAGTCCTCTTGGATGCTGAGGGCTCTTGAAGGCCGAGAGGCCCTCCTGTTACCTCAAGTAAGTCTGATACAGCAGGATTCCTGGGAGCTGGTTGGGGGCCCTGCCCCCTTCTCCACCACTCTGCAAACGTGACTACTGGTTAAAAAGACATAGAAATTCACTTAAAAAAACAAAGGTTACAGGGACATTATACTTAATAAATAGAATTTGAAAAACCTTAGAAATTCATTTAAAAGCTAAAGGTTACAAGGTCATTATAGTTAGGAAATAGAATTTAAAAAAAACTATTAGAAATTCACTGAAAAAAAACAAAGGTTACAGGTACATTATAGTTAGGCTCATATGTCACTCTTACAAAACCTGTGAAATTCACCATTTATAGTTACCTGATCTAACTATAACTTATGTCCCGCAATGCACTGCTTATGACCTCACCTCACTCACATATTACATCGCTCATGACCTAACCAGTGAATTCACTGATGACGTGGTAAAAGTTTTTGTTGCGAAGGCATGCATGCTAAAGACTCATGTATTGTAATGACGGCATTCTAAAAGCATGCATTCTTTTGCATGCGTTATTCTGTCATACAACCAAGTCATACTGAGTAGTGTCCAACAATGGTAGAATCTTTGCTTAGTAATGGACATATTGGATAGTGATTGGCAAGATCCTTTATCCATGACAGATTATGAGCATTATGGGTGAGTGTGTGTAGCAAAGCCATACCCTGCATTGTGTCCATCTAGCATACAGTTGTCCTTTGTTCGGCTTGGGGTGGCTATTCAGTATTCAGGGAATCTTTACCATACTTATGTTGTTTCATGCTATGTTTTGGAGCATGATGGTGTGTGATATTTATGCTAACATCTGAATTGTTAATTTGTATATTGCAGGGGTGCGGGAAGCTCTGTAGTTTGTGCTAGTGTTCACAAAAATCCATGAACATGTAGTTAAATTGCATGAATTTAAGCTTTTTGAGTGATATGTGGTTTGCTAGTAATTCGGGTGCCTTTTTTTAAAAGTGAGTGTGGACCCCACCTAAAAAATGTCTTCAAATTTTACTTGCTTGAATAAAATTTCACTCATGCCTGGAATATTGCTGAGAATATATGGGTGCATTATTGAGGTGGAATAGCGTCAGTGGTTGTATCTAATGTATATTGCTGATGTTGGATAGAGTTTAAAAATATATTGTATGGCTATCTCTTGTCACAGCAATGCTTAGTCAACTACATGGCTTGGGGGTTAGTTGTATGTGTGATGTGTCAGCGGCTGTGTCTAATATGCACTGTTGGTGTAGGATTATTCTTGTACTGGGATATCTCATTACCCAGGTCAGGGTGGAACAGTGTCATTGTATTTGCTTATGTATATCTGTGCAGCATTGTATGTAAGGGTTATTTTCTTTCTCGTTTTTACATTTGGTGCTGGGTAACCCCATGGGAGTAAAGTTTACAGGAAGTGCTGCTGAGGTGCCTTCACCTATGCACAACTGAATGATGTTGGGGATTTGTGGGATGCATGATGATTCCAGGAGGTGTGTCTTGTGTGTTCTGTTGGTTTGGTGTGAGCAGTGCTCAGTAGTTTGTAAAAACAAATAAGTGCCAGGGCCCTTGTCGGAGATCACTGCAGCTTGCATCACCCACTGCTACTGCCAGCGCTGCCAATGACTGTACCTATACAACTACTAACCATTACACTGCTACAAGTTTGACAATGTAGACTGTCGAGGCCCCTAAAGCTAGAAGAATGGCTTTGAACGCAGGTATTAGTTATTTTTTAATGCATATTGAATGGCTCAATAACTGTTGTTCTGCTAATCTTTAAATTACACAAACAGCACCACCATGTGGCAGCTGGCATAAGTACCCGTGCTAACTAATAAGGACCGGTGCCAAGCACCGTAAACCACTGGCTCAAATTAATCACTGGGTGTGAGAAGTGAATACATGTTGATATAGCTGTGGGTTTGAGGTTTTAACGCTTAGCCAGCTATATGGTTTTGGCAAAGAATTTTGTTAGGTATATTTGTACACCTTTGAATGTCTGTGAGATATTGTACCCTCTATGGTATTTTGTGTATTGAGCTGTCCAGTGGAAAAAAAGCATAGGGTGAGGTAATACATTTCTTACAGTGATATCTACATAGGCCTCAGATAAGATGAAAATATTAAATATTAAATAGGTATATACCAAATTACCTGACTTATCAGAGGGGGAAAGGCCATATGATGGAGTGTGTTAGTCTGTGTTGTCCTTGCTTACAAAGTCTCATTGACCTCTCCTCTTGACACATGTCTGCAAAGCTTCAGGTCAAGCCATTCAGTCAGGAGCTGTCTCAGAGCAGGCGATGGGTGCTGGTGCCTTTTCCCTCCTTAAAGAATGAGGCACTGGGAATCCTTAAAGCTGAGGTAATGGATATGTGGAAGATGAACATTAGGAGAAAGAGACTAGTGGGTAAGATTAGTTATACTAGACGAGTAAACCATGAGAGGCAAATGAAGCCAGATACAATGGAAAAGTCAGCACTGGACACACCACTGGGTAGTCACCATATTAGGTCAATTCAAGCATCAGATGTCCCTTAGATGATTTTCTAAGAGCGAAAGTGAACTGAGTTATTTTTTTTTTTTGTACAAAAGCCCACACTTCTGGTTTTGTCCGTACATGTTTACTCTTTGAAGGAGAAGGCCCACTGCAGCGTAGGTCAGGTAGAAATATGCACATCTTGAAAAAATATTTTCTGTAAGGAAAGCTAATACCTCACCCCCTGCAAAATGAGGAATAGGTTTGTCTGGCTGCAGTAGCCCGCCTCCTCTACTGAGGGGGAAACCTTCAGACACCCTCTCCCTCCTGAGTGGCTCACACTCCAAAAGACTTGTTGAGGACCCTTGAGCAATGACTCTGGGCCAACCACTTTGAAACACACTGATCCTTGAGCCAGGACAGTTATTCAGTCCTTTGCCGCCTTCGGCAGGTTCTCCCACAAACAATGATAAGAGGGCCAAACAAGGTGAGAGACCGGACCGAAGGCACCAGTCGAGCCACTCACTCACCCGTTATCTAGGCCATCTCATGGGACCATCCCGCATCTGTGCATCCTTGTGCCCTGAGAATACCCTTCCTACCTGTATCCTCCACAGGAGCAGAGTTGGGGTTCCACCTCCTTAGCACCGCAAGATTTGTAAACGATGTCTTCCCTCTGAGAGCCCTAACAATCAAAGGTTAGGCCACATATATCAAACGAGAATAGATGTTTTTAAATTCACCAGGGAGCTCAAACTAACTAAATATTTTGCTGTTAAAAAACCAATGAGCAAAAAATCTCAAGGACAATCCTCTGGTGTTTTAAATATTGAAGACCTAGAAGTATCTGATGTAACAACATTTCGAACACTGGAAGATCTATTGACTGAAAATAGCAATAAGGAAATGACAAACTCTACCCAGACTTTGCTGCACAATGCAGGCAATATTTCGGCTCCTACCACTAGTCCATTTAAACCTGCCTCAACATTTATACCCATGATGCCACGGGATGCTGTAGATATTTTCCATGATCGCAGAGTGGAAGAACTGAAAAAGTTAAATCATAAAACTCAACAAATAATTAGAAAATACAAATACTGTGAGAAACAATATGGAGATTTGATAAAAAAAACTGCAAACCAACAGTGAAGTAGTAATACACAAATCGGATAAAGGAGGAAATATGATCCCGTTGCCCAAAAGTGAATATTTATTACAAGCTTACAAAAATTTAAACGACATGCTACGCTATAAGAGATCCAATTTACAACACATCAAGTTAGTTAAGGATGCGCTTAAACAAGACCTGATAAAATGGAAACGTGAGAGTCTCATATCCAAAGATGAATATCAGTTTTAATGTAACGAATTCTCTGTTTGCCTGTTAAATACTTTATTACAAAGATACACAAAGGAGTGTCCCCGATTCCGGGGAGACTCATTATATCTGCCCACAGCGGTCTCCCAGAAAAGATGGCACAATATGTGGATTTCATTCTTCAAGAATTTGTGGAAATGCTGCCTCCTACATTAGGGATACGGGCGACTTCTTGAATAAATTAAACAGTGTGCCCTGGTACGATGATTATATTCTAATAACTTAGGACATAACTTCCCTGTATACTAGCATTGAACATAAGGACGGTCTAAAGGTAATAGAGCATTATTTGCAAAATAGATCTATCAATATGTATAACCACGATGCAATGCTTTTGGGTATGATCAGCTGGTGTTTACATAACTATTTTCTATTTGGGAAGAAGGTGTTCCAAGAACTTAGAGGTTTGGCCATGGGAGCCTGCTTCTCCCCCAGTTATGCGTGCTTACACGTAGGCTGGTGGGAGGAGCGGGTTCTCAGAGTGACCCACAGAAATGATTGGGAGGTACATGTTATTAGTTGGATGCAATATATCGATGATGTATTTGTTGTTTGGAAAGGTTCCAAGGACAATGCAGCAGCTTTTGTGGATTGCATTAATGTTAACAAATTGAATTTGGAATTCACTGCACAAATTGACAATTATGCTATTGATTTTTTAGATGTACATATATATGTTGATAATAACAAATTGTAATCCACTTGTATCGCAAAAGTAATGCAGGCATTTGCACACTACATGCATCTAGTTTCCATCCCAAGCATCTGATCAAGAGTATCCCATACGGAGAGGTCTTAAGATTGCGTAGGATCTGCAGCTCCGAGAAAGATTTTATTTGATGTCAACAAGAAACTAAAAAGAGATTTTATGATAGGGGATATGATGCTAAGACCATCGAACAAGCTTTCATGCAGCATTAGTGACCCCAAGCATGATATAGCTAATCCAAGGCAAGATGGAGAGCTGGAGTGTAGACTCATAACTATAAACAGCCGAGAGTAGAGAGAAAAATGAGACCATTATCAATAATAAATGGCCCATAGTTTTGACCAATGCTGTATGCTCCAGATAAACCCACTCTAACTTTCAGAAGAGCGTTGTCAATGGAAAGTAGTGCGCTAGTTAGGAGCAGCCCGGAAGTGGATCTTAAAAACACCAAAACGAATTGGCTCTCACTTAAAAATATTTTTTACAAATGCAGTTCATGCAAGGCCTGCCGATTTGGGGTCAATGCATTTGATAATATGTCAGCATTCAACCCCAAACCTATGGAGCTGAAGGGTTTCTATAATTATAGAACAGAGTTTGCTGTGTATGTCCTTGAGTGGACCTGTGGGCTGCGCTATGTGGGTAGCACAAAATTACAGGTGCATTTGAAGATATTGCACCATTTAAGGGCGATTGTCAATTCTGACCCCACGTTTCCTGTGGCAAGGCATTTTAAACTGGAACACAACAATGACCTTAATTGTTTGAAGTATTTTGTTATTGGAGCAGCGCCACCTCTGAGAAGAGGTGGCACCAAGAAAAAAATGCTCTGTCGTTTGGAATCAAGGCTCAATTTAGAACTAGATTCGAAAACCCCGAATGGCCTTAATAATAGTGAGGATTTACACCATTTTTAATGAATGTCAACCTGATAGGAATAAATAGTGATAGGTATTGTATCGTTTGGTGAAATCAATTAAGAAATAATATGCTTTACTCTCCAACATGAAACATGTTCTCAGGACTAAGACTATATCAACAACTACTTGTTTTATATAGTCTATGGATTTTATAGAATTATCAACTGTCTTCCTTTCAAATATTTACCATGGTTTAGCACTGTATTACTACACTCTGCACTTTGTTTAGCACTTTTCACGGTTAGCACTTTATTAATGGATATTTGCATTCGAAGGCTATAGTTATATATTTATATATTGGCTTTTAGGTAAATACTGCATTTTTTTGTACAGGATTCCATAGTTGTTTAATAATTATGCTCTATTTGCAGACTGTTCGTCCAAGAACTAAAAATTGAAAACATTCTTTCCAACAATTGGACAATACTGGGAGACAGCTCAGATATTTGTTATTTATAAGTATAACCACAATATTAGTGTAATCTTGATCTCAGTTTATATTTTTTTTAAAGTGTTCTTAATGAGTATTTATTTGAAGCTGAAGCTAAAGCATTTATGCCTGTAATGTCTGCTATTTGACTTTAAAAGATTTTTGAATGAAAGTAGGAGTATAAAAACATTATATCTGTAACACAAGTTAGAACAAGGAAATGTGAACAGTCTGTCTTTCAATGCACAACAGAATCCTTTTCTGCAGTCCGTCTTCATGGGCGTTCACAATGCAAATCACGTGTTGTATTACTTTGTTTATTTATCGATGTTAACATCGCAGGGCATGGTGTATGTGGTCAAGGCTACGTAAGGCGGCTGAAATAAGTTATACATGTTTGAAATAATAAATTATTGAAAAAGCACTATATTTTGGAGTCTGTGCCGTCTTCTGTGCAAGGAGTTGCATTTGGGATTGTAAATATATATATATATATATATATATATATATATATATATATATATATAGATATACGTTTGTACATATATATATATATAGAGAGAGAGAGAGATATGTGTGTGTGTGTGTGTGTGTGTGTGTGTGTGTATATATATATATATATTCACTGAAAAAACCATAGGTTATAGACCATATATAGTTAGGAATTAGCATTTAAAAAACCTTATTTTACTCACACAAAACCATTGAAATTCCATATATAGTTAGTTGCACTAACTATATATCGCGCACCCGCAATCCACTGCTGATCATGTCACATATTACATCATTCATGACATGGTCAGTGACATCACTGATGACATCACTGATGACATCTCAAATGACATCACTGATGACATCACTGATGACAACATCCAGTGACTGTATGTTTCTGTAAAGTTAAAATATGTCTTACATATTGAAGAATGAGTGGATGTATAAGTGTCTGGATGAAGGATTTAGTAGGTGCGTGACTGACTGTATGAGTGAGTGATTAAATGTGTCTCACTGAATGCATGGGTTAGTGACTAAACTGTCTTAATTTGTGCATCATTATGTCTGTTGTTCTGTAAACTGCTGCATGTGTTGATCATTAGCTATACGAGAGGCTATATGTGTTATTAATTGGTTGCCCAAGTATTTCTATGGGAGATTGAGTTTGTGTGGGGGTGGCTGGAAGGTGTGTGACTCTATGCATAGATGTGTGAGCAGTTTATTCACTAGGTGTATGAGTTCAAGAGTGCATGTGGAAACAGCTACATGGGCAGTTGACTGTGTGCATGAGTGTATTGATGAGTGAATGGATATCTCAATGCTACATGTCATAGTAAGTACATATGTAAAACACAGTACATGTGAGAGTTGGCATATAAATAACTGTGCATGAGAGCCACTGAATGAGTGAGTGGTTGTATCGATCATTGTGAACTTGTATCAGGGATTGTATAAGAGAGTAAATATGTGTTAGTATATGTTTCAATAAGTAAGGTGTGTTTAACTGTATAGTTGAAGAAATGGAGGTGAGATTGTTTCTTTGCATGACTGACTGGGTGTGTGAGTAACTCCATGGATGAGTGACAGTGTGTGAGTGTCTGTATACACTGAGTGTATCTAAGGTTATATTAGAGTCTGAAGAGGTTTATCGTATTAGCACAAGAATGATGTCAAATGAGATGTCATCAGTGATGTCATCAGTGATGTCATTTGAGATGTCATCAGTGATGTCATCAGTGATGTCACTGACCATGTCATGAATGATGTAATATGTGACATGATCAGCAGTGGATTGCGGGTGCGCGATATATAGTTAGTGCAACTAACTATATATGGAATTTCAATGGTTTTGTGTGAGTAAAATAAGGTTTTTTAAATGCTAATTCCTAACTATATATGGTCTATAACCTATGGTTTTTTCAGTGAATTTTCAAGGTTTTGTAAATGCTAATTCCTAAATATATATGGTCTATAACCTATGGTTTTTTCAGTGAATTTCAATGGTTTTTTAATAGCAAATATCATAAGCTGTCGAATGTCAAGTACGTGGTAAGTGAAAACATTTTCGTGTTTATGCACACTGATCTGCTTTGAATGGTGCCCCCCCCCCCTCATTTCTATTAGGAGTACTCTCTCTTTGCAGATAGTGAAAGGTAGTTAACGCAGGCCTTTGCCCCTGTTGTAATCCGTCGTGCCTGCTTCTCTCTCCATTTGATTGATTGTTATCCAAGTATTTACTGTTTTAGAATTAGTTCTCTTTGGTTCATTCTCTATTTACAAACAAACACAGAGTCGCAATACTCTGTTTATTCTTTGCAGATAACGAAAAATCGTGTAAAAAAAAAGAAAAGGAATCGAGCAAAATCAGTAGGCCACTAATGGGATCTCTTTTTGACCTCGCTAAAATAGAAACATTAGGAACAACCCCTCATGACAAATACAAAACTAGTGAGATGAACTGAACTCCACACAATGATGGCTGCAAAACAGCTCGGCTCCGCCACCCACCCCGCCCAAAATAGCGATAAAGAACGGCTGCCATGATTGGTTGCGGAATGACCACGACGGAGCTACGAAATGGTGCTGCTCTCATGCTAACTCCAGCTTCAGTCTGAAACATCCAGAAACACTGTAGACTACCAATTCGATCAGTTCCGGTAGCGCCCCAATGTAACCCGGTAGAGAAGAACTAGCCCTCCCCTCTTTGACTGATGGTTCTTGTTGCCTGTCCCTTCTGTTGTCATTTAACAGAACTATTTAGCCTGCTGAAAGGGGTTGTGTTCCGACCGCTGGTTGGTGGAGACATTTTGACTATATTCTGTACCTGCGTTGTCGCGTAATGCGTCATATGACGCGCCGCGTTAGCGCATCCGGAAGTCATCCGGGGCGCGCAGCGCGTAACGTAAGCATAACAAGTCATGTGACTTGTTAATAAAACTTTTCATTGGTTCATTTTACTTTTCTTATTGTAATGATGAAAGGCTTGGTCATATGACCTAAAAATTACGCTTTTCATTACTTCCGAACATTATTTTTTCTTAAATATATGTTATAATGTTCCAGGCTAATGTACTTTCCCGGAAATTTTACAACTGTCCTGCAAGTAAAATATATTCTTTTTTCGAGAAAAAGAGCGTTTCTTCGTCCCATGACGGAGCCGTTGAGCAAAAGAGGGTCGACCTGCTGTCTTAGTCGCCGATACGCCTGAATATGAGATTCTTATCGATCACTTTATGTTGCAGGAATAGAAAACACAACAGCCCTTGACCATTTATCTTTACTGCGTTCCTTCGTATTATACCTTTTACCCTTCATGTAATTGGTCTGCTTTATTTCACTTGCCTTTTAATGATTCTAAAACAGTCACTATTATTAAAAACTTTACCAATGTATATACTACTACCATGTTTTCTTTTAAAAACCTTTATTGTGAAAATTTCATTATACAAATACGAGCCTATAACCACGTGGGCCTGCCACAGAGCAAACTGTAATCGTATATGATGAATAGACATTTACACTGTAGAGGAACGTAACGGGCGGGCCATTAGGTTGCAAGAACTAAGGTGTCTAACAGTTACGGAATCGGTGGACGTACATTTTATAATTAAAATACGACAGGGCCAGTTACAATAAAATTATCTAGATATACATTTGCGGGCAAGTACCATGGGTGACGTTAATTCGAACTTTCAACAGTACAGTAATCAATAACACATCAGAACTTAATATCAATAGGGATGTCGAAATAGTCAATCAATTCTCGTCCCCGCCCGCCATGTGCTTCAAAACTGCATACGTATCTCGTGATTTCAAGGTTCTGCAACCAGTACACAACAAGGAGTTACGAGTCCCATTTATTCCGGCGCCATTTTGGGCGAGGACGGGCAGGTCCAGGATATAGTCAAAATGTCTCTACCAACCATCGACTATGATGATGTTCATATGCTGTATTTATTAGAGTAACACTCATCTGTCCACATGAAATTAATTTGCCACAATCTAAACATGTCATTTTAATCTTTCCAAAGTTCTTCTAAATATTTGGGACCGTTTCCCTTGCCTCTGAAGCTCTCAGTGCCACTTCTTTGATGAATGTACTAGCAGGTCAGGGGTTCTCCTCCAAATCTCTCTTTTATGCAGCACTATAATTAATTGGTGCCACCTCTCCATATGACGATGCATGGTATAGTTACCACAACTATATTTTTTTTCGGTTCCTCTGGAGAGTTCATCGTGGCAGATGAAGCGTGTAACGTACCGGGCATTTACCTTTTTTTGCATGTACAGGAAAGGAAAAAAAATCGAGCCTCCGAGTTCTAAGGTGTCCCAAGGCCATTTTAGTGGACCAGGCCCAAATCCAAAGAACAGGCCGCCATTTTGAGAGTCCTCTTGCAGCCGCCTGTCGCTGTAGCATCAAGAGCAGCCGAAACTCAGCTGAATGGCAACTGAAACGGTAAAGGGGCGCCCCACTACAGCAGACGAGCCTCCACCTAGGAAGGCCCATTCACGCCGGCTCCCCCCCCCTTCGGGCACCCCACGCCGTTATTCGGAGCAGTATTGTAGGATGGCCACACCAGTGCGGCAACTTGCTAGACATCACCTCGTTGGTAACCGAATCTCAACGCCTTGTGGTGTCTTCTATTCAAAAAACATTGTTATGCTGCCTTCGACCTATTCGCCGCAAGTGCGCACACAACTCAACTGCATAGCTTGCTAGACACCACCTCGGTGCCATCCGGATCCTGGAATGTCAGCACCTTTTGGTGTCTTCTCTTCAGAAAATATTGTTGCGCTGCCTTTGGCCCCATTCGCACATCAGTCCGCTACTGACGCCATCTCACAGGCTAATGGGGTGCCCCACGCCGACTTTCAGCATTGTAGAATGACCACACCAGTACAGCAACTTGCTAGACATCACCTCGGTGCCATCCGGATCTCGGCGCCCCACTGCAGATGAAGTGCCTCTCAACTATGAAACCACCACGGTGACATCCGGATCTTGGCGCGTTGTGCTGCCTTCGGCCTATTCGCACATCGGTCCGCTACTGACGCCATCTCACAGGCTAATGGGGTGACCCACGCCGAGTTTCAGCATTGTAGGATGACCACACCAGTACAGCAACTTGCTAGACATCACCTCGGTGCCATCCGAATCTTGGCATCTCAACGCCTAGTGGTATCTTCCATACAAAAAATATTGTTACGCTGCCTTTGGCCCCATTCGCACATCAGTCCGCAACTTAGACATCACCTCGGTGCCATCCGGATCTTGGCATCTCAGCGCCTTGTGGTGTCAGTCAGAAAATATTGTTGCGCTGCCTTTGGCCCCATTCGCACATCGGTCCGCTACTGACGCCATCTCACAGGCCAACGGGGCGCCCCACGCCGACTTTCAACATTGTAGGATGGCCACAGAAGTGCGACAACTTACTAGACACCACCTCGGTGCCATCCGGATCTTGGCGCGTTGTGCTGCCTTCGGCCTATTCGCACATCGGTCCGCTACTGACGCCATCTCACAGGCCAACGGGGCGCCCCACGCCGACTTTCAGCATTGTTGGATGGCCACACCAGTGCGGCAACTTACTAGACACCACCTCGGTGCCATCCGGATCTTGGCGCGTTGTGCTGCCTTCGGCCTATTCGCACATCGGTCCGCTACTGACGCAAACTCACAGGCCAACGGGGCGCCCCACGCCGACTTTCAGCATTGTAGGATGGCCACACCAGTGCTGCAACTTGCTGGACACCACCTCGGTGCCATCCGGATCTTGGCGCGTTGTATTGCCTTCGGCCTATTCGCACATCGGTCCGCTACTGACGCCGCCTCACGTACCAACGTATTTTCTCCGCATTTTATACCCTATGCCGCATAACAGGTCATGTGACTTGTTTATAAAACTTTTCATTGGTTCATTTTACTTTTGGTTTCCTAATGATGGAAGGCTTGATCATATGACCTAAAAACAACACTTTTCATTGGATGAAAACTTTTTTTTTTCCCAAACGATGAAAGCCCCACCTTGTTTCTGGATGTTTCAGACTAAACTGGCGTCAGCATGAGAGCACCACCATCTCGTAGCTCCGTCGTGGTCATTCCGCGAGCAATCATGGCAGCCGCTCCCCACCAGAAGCCTGCAGGAGTCGGGGCCCCCAAAACTTTTGATGAATTCTCAAGGCGGAGGGGACGCTTTCGAGAATGGGGTCCAAGACCTAGCAGACAAGCGTCCGATTTCCAAGGTGTCCCAGGGCCATTTCAGTGGACCAGGCCCAAAAAGGAAAGAGCCTGCCGCCATTTTGAGAGTCCTGTGACAGCCGCCTATCGCTGCACCGCAAGAGTGGGCGCAACTCAGCTGAATTGCGGCTTTTGACACAGTGGACCAAAAACGGACGGAATGGCAACTGAAACGGTAAAGGGGCGCCCCACTACAACAGATGACACTCCACCTGGAGAGGCCCGTTCACGCCGCCTCCCCCGGGGCGCCCCACGCCGTTATTCGGAGCAGCATTGTAGGATACCAAAACCAGTGCGGCAACTTACTGGACATCACCTTGGTGCCATCGTTCTGCTGCCTTGGAACTATTCGCACAACAGTTTGCTACTGATGACCCACCCCCCGCGACGCCCCACGCCGTTATTTGCTGGGTGGCAACTTACTAGACATCACTTTCGTGTCATCTAGATTTCGGCGCGTTCTGCTGCCTTGGAACTATTCGCACAACAGTTTGCTACTGATGACCCACCCCCCGCGACGCCCCACGCCGGAAATCTGGACGTTGTGCTGCGTTGGGACTATTCGCACAGCCGACCGCTACTTCGTTGTTTTTCCCTAAAAATGTTTATATGTCATTACTATTTTTGTTTTCTTGTATATATTTATAAATTATTAAAGTTTTATAATCTTACTACTTTGTCGGAGTGCTATATATTTTTAATGTGACACATAATTGTAAAAACTTTGATGTACAAAGAGTCATCCCTGGAATCTTCCGCTTCACGCTCGGTCCCCTCCCCAATCACAATACAGGATGGTTTTCAGATAATAGCAACGCTTCTGCTGTGACGGATCTCATCGAGTGTGGGCCTTGATCTACTATAACTCCTTTGAAGAGGGGTGATTCTTTACAGCTGTGGCCATAAACTACATCTGCAGGGCTAGCTGATAGCCTAGGACCGGCCTGGACAATCGGACACAGAGGAAAAGGAGTGTCAGAGGGTGCGGTAGTGAATAGGGCGAAAGGGATGTGTCGGGCGGGCACAGGGTGTGATTCTCAGGGAAGAGCAGCGCAGATGGGGGGAGGTTTATTACCCATGCATAAGACAGAGAGCGGGGGTGACCACTGCCTGGGTGAGATGCTTGCGAGGGTGGGGAGCCATGCTAAGGATCGACAGCGTGCACAGAGTGGGTCTGGTCAAGGCATCTAAAATGGCTGCCGTGCACGACAAAAGTGTGGCATTTGAAAAAAGACAAGATGGCGCAGACAATGTTTTTCAACACTTCCTGATTTCCTTCGAATCGAACGTTAACAGACGTTGGGGCATATTACCAAAGTTAAGCGATATTTATCCCTAACGATGCATTGCAAAGATTTTTTTACCGTCAGAAATTATCGCAGATAAACCTTGCTATTATCAAGGTTTATCGCAAATACGATAAAAAACGACCGCAATGCATTAATATCGCTGAAAACTCAGCGATATTCATGCATTACCGAGCTAATGCTCTTAGCCATGTTATCCACCTCCCATTGGATAACATGGCTAAGAACTGCTCAGGGCAGCTGTTACTTTTTGGAGATATTCGCGCTTATCTAGAATATTTCCAAAAGTTGATAATAGGAGATAGCGATGTTAGCGACTGTTTCCAGTCGCTAACATCTTGGCATTCCCACTTTGCATGTCATTAGTGATAAATATCACTCACATGCAAAGTGGGGCCCAAGATGGTCGCTATCTCCTACTAGCCGTCGCTAACTGGTGTTAGCAACAGCTAGGTAATACAGATATAATTTTATCTCCGCGAAGCGGAGCGCTGTTACAGATATATATCTTGTTTTTGAACGTTAATTTCTCAAAATGCACTGAAGCACATATATTGAGACCTAGCAAAGGCACATCGGGCTACCAGTCCCTAATATTTTACCAAGTTTCGTGCAAATCCATTCAGCCGTTCGATTATTATTATTATTATTTTTTTTTGCCCCGCGGGGCCCTTTTAAAACCTCCACATCAAACCTAGGGGGTCAGCGAGGATCTACTATGCCCCCTTATGGTCATTTGCCCCTTCGCTTTGACCTCCTCTTGTCTCTCGATCCTACCGAGAGACAAGATGGCGGCCGCTACGTACTGTTTGGAATGTTTACAGACACCGGAGAGCCAATCAGCTTCGCTTCGCAAAGCTCCGTAACGCGAAAAGTACGCGAAGCGGTGCGCTGTTACAGATATATATCTTTTTTTGAACGTTAATTTCTCAAAATCCACTGAAGCACATATATTGAGACCTAGCAAAGGCACATCGAGCTACCAGTCCCTACAATTTTGCCAAGTTTCGTGCAAATCCATTCAGCCGTTCGATTATTATTATTATTTTTTTTTTTTGCCCCGCGGGGCCCTTTTAAAACCTCCACATCAAACCTAGGGGGTCAGCGAGGATCTACTATTCCCCCTTATGGTCATTTGCCCCTTCGCTTTGGCCTCCTCTTGTCTCTCGATCCTACCGAGAGACAAGATGGCGGCCGCTACGGACTGTTTGGAATGTTGACAGACGCCGGAGAACCAATCAGCTTCGCTTCACAAAGCTCCGTTGCGCGAAAAGTACGCGTCCTGGAGCGCTGCCCGGTCCGCTGTTACAGATATATATCTTTTTTTAAACGTTAATTTCTCAAAATCCACTGTAGCACATATATTGAGACCTACAAAAGGCACATCGGGCTACCAGTCCCTACAATTTTGCCAAGTTTCGTGCAAATCCATTCAGCCGTTCGGGCTAAAAGTGAGGCCAACCGCCCTATGGAAAACTCAATGTTAAAAACACGTTTTGGGACCCCCATTTTTTCTCGACCCCCCCTGGACGAACCCCCCCCCAATTTTCAGGGGCTGCTCAGAAACAAAATGTGCCATTTTCCTGAAAATTTCAGCCAATTCCGTCCACAAACGCCAAAGTTATTAGACATAGAATTTTCAAAAAACCCATAGAGAAAAAATCCTAACTATATATACCTACTGGCGACCGCCAGTAGGTAATATATATATATATATCTACCCATTAGTTTTTACATTTTTACAAGGTGTCATCCTACCTGTATGACATTCTCTTCACCATTTATTTTCACCACTATAACTTAAGTATATTGCAGTAATTGCTTCCCAAAATCAGTGTAACTTAATTTCGTTATTTGAATATTATTCTTATACAATGCTACAGAAATATATCAAAGTATACAAATAATCAGTCTTTGTCATTATGGCAAAAAAATGAATACACTTATAGAGTATGTGTATTGTCTGGACCCAACTTTGATATTAATACACAATCATACCAATCTCAAATGCATTTTCTATTTATTCAATTTGACTCCGATGTATCCACCGACTCATCTGAAGATAATTAGTTTGTGCAGAATAATTTATAGTACGCTTCCGCCCAACAGTCAGTCATTCCAGAACGGATTACATTAATCAGTGCAGTGCTTGTCAACAATATCGTTTTGACTCTTGATGCATAGTTGTTTTATGGCTGTCATCAACAACATATAGTGTCTGACAGCCTTCCCTAATGGTTGGAGGTTTACAGTCTGGAAATTTCCAAAATCATTGCCGGAGTTATGCATTTATTATTCCCACTGAAGGGTGTATTTTCACAATCATCTCAATTTGTAACTTTCAAGCTAGAACAAGTTCTAATGTTTTGTAATTATAGTTCATATTTTAAATGTATGGGTTCGCAATTGCTATTCGAGTTTGATCTTGGTTTCTCTGTGTTTGTGATTTCGTCATCTCCCTTCAAAGATCTCAGGGGCATATTTACAAAAGAAGTGGCGGAGCGTGGTGTTAGCCTAATTGGCTTAACGCCACGCCCTGCCACTTCTGAAACGCAGGGCTGCACCCTATTTACAAGAATACGGTACAGCCCTGAGTTTCCCCATGCGCTGGTGTTAAATTTCGCAGCCTAGCGCAACCTGGGCACCCTTGCACCAAAGTGCAAGGGGGCCTTCAATGAGGCGTCCCTTCCTGCACATAATCAATCTGAAATGACGTTTTGTGTCTTCTATGTGTGTTGCAGACTGCAGCACACATAGAGGTTGCACCTCATCATTCCTGTATATAAACAATCAATAGCTTTTTGCTGTTTCTGTGTGTGCTGCACAATGCAGCATACACAAACATGAACAACTAAGAGAAATAAAGCATTTCTCCTCGGTTCGCCACAGTAAGACCAGGTTTTCCCTTGTCTTAATTTTGGCGCTGCTACAAGTTTAAGCCACCCTTGTAAATATGGGGCAGCATCAAAATTAAATCGGTGTTGCGGTGGAATGCCCACCAAAACACCCATTGCCTGCCCCTTTCACGCTAAATATTGCGTGAAATGGTGCCTTATTTACAAGGCAGCATTGTTAAGCCACGTTAAGTGGCTTAACGATGCCTTGTAAACAATGGCGAAGTCCATATCGCCACAGGAACATCATTAAGAGTGATGTTCCTGTGGTAATAGTAGCTTGTAAATATGACCCTCAGATTTTACCAGTTTGTATTGATCACATGAATCATGGAAAACAACGTGTCAGAGGCCCTTTTAACTGGGATATGTCCTGCTTCCACACAAATTGCATTTTTTACTGGCTTACTTGCCAACAATTTGCCAGCAAAATAGAGATAGGTTTATTCAGGATTGGAAATCAAATTTTTTCACAATAGGGACATCAGTGCAATAAAAGCAATAACACGTGAATCCAAGACCAACAATGACCTGTAATGTTTACCACAGAACACTAAATGATTTGAAATGGCATCCTGGCTTTGGAAATCGACTTAAAATCTCTTACTAGTTCGTGTCTCCTGTGTGGGTAGGCTCTGCCACTGAAATGTTACACAGGTCCCACGTAGGAAATTGCTTTTGCTGTGACTACCAAGGCTATACAGTTCATTGTTTTAGCTGTAAAGGTGTGTGGAAACTAGCAGACAAAGACAAAAATATCTAGCAACATTGTTTTCTCTGTATTACTCTTTGCATGGAACACATACAATACAATACAATACAATACTATACAATACAATACAATACACTACAATAGTCATTTATAAATCGCACAGCTACCTCCACAGAGGTGTCTCGGTGCTAACAGCAGACTAAAGAAAAAAATCAGCCGATGATACTACCCCTGATTAAAGAGCCAAGTTTCTAACTTTGGTTCTGTCTCTACCTAGCGCAGGTAGATTGACAATGAGTTCAATAGTTTGGCAGTCCTAACCGAGAAGGACCTGCCACCTTGTGAAGTCTTGGCATATCATGGGACTTAGAGGAGTTGCAACTGATTGGATCTCAGGGTCCGCTCCTGTAGATATGGGCGAGCCTCTGCTTGAGGGTATGGGTCCCTGCCATTCACTGCACTAAAGGCTAGAGTCAGAGCCTTAAACTCTATCCTCCTAGCCACCAGGAGCAAGTGTAACTGTCTCAGGTGAGGGGAGATATGATGCCAGAAGGATACCCAATGAATTAGCCTTGCCGCACATTCTGTACCATCCTCAGTCTGTGAATCAGGAAGCTGGTAACGCCAGATATAAGCTGTTGGCATAATCCAACTATGTGTTAACCAGAGCAAGGACAGTGATCCTAAGCCTCTCGTCTGGTAGAAAATGCATGAATATCCTGATGGTTCTCAACTTCCAAAAACATGACCAGGAAATCTGCCTGGCTTGTGTGTGCTAAAAGAGAGGTGTGCATCCCAACTGATTCCGAGATTTCTTGCTGAATCCGTTGGGATAGGTGGCAGACCCAGCTCCAAGGGCCACCAGAGATATGAAAGAAGAGGAGGTGTGTAACTAAAAAACAATGCCTCAGTCTTAACAGCGTTCAATTTCAGACTATTGTCGTTCATCCAGCTTGAAATATCTTTCAAGCACTTTTGAATTTATGGAAAGTGACAACGGATTGTTCTTAAAAGAAAACACTAAATGAGTGTTATCTGCATAGGAAAGCACATTCACCCTCCACGATGCAATTAGAGAAGCCAATGGGGGCAAGGTAGAGATTGAAAAGCATTGAGCTCAGGGCTGAGCCCTGAGGCACTCCGCAACAATAGTGGCTTTACTGAAGATGAGAAAGGATGAAGGAAAACCCATTGGGAACGGTCTTCAAGGTAGGACTGGATCCAAGAGAGTGCCACCACATATGCCTATAAAACAATAAATGCACACATATACACCATTAGATAAAAAGGCCCATACCCCACCCTCCTGATTCCTATACACAGACTTTAACTACCTACACACAGGACCCAACATTGTCACCCTATTTAAACACTGAGGCACATTATAATGTTATTAATTTATGTATAGAATTTTGCCACTTGTGAGGCTCCTCCTAGATAGTCTAACCTGGAGGCTAACATACATTATCAGATATCAAGAATCATGAAAATTTCTATCCCAAACTTGTTTTTTGAAATGTTGCCAGCGCACAAGTAGACTCTCCATGTTCGAGAGTAATGAAACGCCTCATTACGATGAAAGATAATAGATTATTTAAAAAGCAGTTTTAAAATCTGGTATTGAATTCTGTAAAAGTGCAAACAATCTAATAAAGGTTGAACTTTAAATGATTGTACCATAATCTACGAGTACAATTATTATAGGAGAGTGCAGGGAATTTTTCATACTCTAGCCAAAGATTTCATTGCTACATAGAGTAAATCCACAAGCATAGCTTCTCTCTTGCAGGCCTCTTCAATAGGAGAGAGGGCACCATGACTTCAAAATTCCCAGCCTTCAGTATCGCTGCAATTTTCACTAATCTGTTCTTGACCTGCTCCACCCATTTTTATTATCTCATCACTATTTCACTAGTACAGAGATCTGAAACCTTTTGAACCTCAACAGACGAAATTTTAGCCCAAAAGCACAGAGTAGCTTTATAGGCTCGGAAATTCCAAGCCTGTAGGTCCCTTTCCAATCTCATCGCGGGACACATTGTGCTTTTAGGTAACCCCAACAGTTTTTCAAACATTTACCCTCACACTTATCCCAGCTTGAATCAGAGATGTGAGTCAGTAGTTCAGCACCATATAAATATTGAGTAGGCACCATAGCATTTTCAGCAGTTAATTCTGGGGACAAAGATGGTCCTCCAAACATGTTTTTAAATTGTACTAATTCTCCTATAGTGGACACTGCCCGAGCCTCCACAGTTCCTTTATGCAAGGCCCAATTTAGTGTATCGCTGAACATCGCTCCTAGATATTTATAGGAGGTTACCACTTCACAATCCTGTCCCCTAAAGACCGCTTGTACGCGTTTGTCTTTTCCCCAAAATTAATTATTTTTGTTTTCTCCAGATTAATCCTTAGTTCATTAGCCACACAATACGTGTTGAAACGTTCTAGTTTCCTTTGGAGGCCCACCTGGGTCAAATGAGGATAGCCAGGTCATCCATGTGAAGGAGGCACAAAATATGTCTTCCTCCCATTTTTGGCATACATAATTTGGTGTTAGAGAGGACCAGAGGACAATCTGAAAGAAACAGTAAAAAAGGCATGGAGGCAAGGACACAACCCTTTCTCAACCTATATGCCAATGGAATTCTTTTAGATAGTGCCCCACTTAAATCTAATTTCACTTGAGCCCAATTGTGTTGGTGCATAACCTGGAGAATTTCAAGTAAGCTACTAGGAATTGCCAAATGACAAAGCATAACCCACAGGATACTACGATCCACAATATCATTAGCGAAACTAAAATCAACATAACAACACAAAGATTCCCTGACGTTTCCATTTCCTTCTGGCCCATGCCCACAAACTAAATCAATGGTCGATTGTAGAGTGACCTTTCTTAGAGCCTCCTTGTTTCATGGGCACAAGAATGTTGGCCTCAATCCAATCCTTTAAGGACAATAAAATTACCTTGGAATATGATTTAGTTTCGACATCAAGCAGCCTTACCAATGAAAATGTCTGGGAAGATCGGCCTCTTTTTTGTTTATGGGTTTAATTATTGCACCCTTACAAATATTTGGGAGGAGAGTATGATTATATGTTTTAGGAGACCTGGCTGTCAGGAGAGATACTAAATTTAAGTGGATTCAGGCATTTCACAAAGCAAAAGTCGAAAGTGGGGATAAGATGCTTCAAAGGAGGGTTGCTGCCATTCATTTCACCGAAATCCTTAATTGAGACAGCTAAAACCTTTGCTGAAGAATGCATAGTGATATTATCAAGGTTCGACCCGTTTGCAGGAAACGTGAGTGATTCACTTTCGTGATTGAAGAGTTCAATGGGCTTGGCCCCTCTTTTCCCTTGGGGAAACATCCCTACACACACCACACAATTGGCTAGAAATACCTATAGAATACCCTTACTGTCTTGTGGCAACAAAAAATAATTTGAAGCAGATATTGCATCTACTTCTTAGATGCATACCACTTACCATCTCCTCCAGCACGCAATAATCGCCACCACCAACCTAAAAGGCATATAAATTGATCCACTTACTTTTAAAAACATTTTTTTTTAGATGTTTAGACTGCACCAAGTGGACGAGGGCAGCTTCGACCTGGAGCCAAAAGCCAGGAGCAGAATAACTGGGTGTGACTTCTCCCACAGTCTTGCAAAAAACCTCACATGCAGAATGCAAGGAATCCTCCACCATTTGACCCGGCTGCAGGATTCAACTGAATGGGGACCACACCCTGCAAAACTGTTGCGAGCAGCAAATCCAAGGACTACATCTGCTCCACAAATCGGCTGCCCAAAACTATCCAGGACTATCCAGGATCCTGCACCCGCCTAGGCACAGTGAGCAGCAGGCTTGTGGGCATGAGCACGGCCACAGAGCACACTTCAAGTGTAAACCATCAAAGCATCAGGAGGAAGAACCGATAGAGAATGACAGGATTGGAGATGACAGAAATTAAATCCTCCTCGCTAAACAAAAGGAGGAGTACACCCTGGAGGCATCTCAATGCCTCAGTCGAAGAGATAGAGGTGCACAGAAATTTGGTGAGTGAGGGGTCTTCTAACAAAGGACGAATTTGTTATTTTCTGTGCACCTCTATCTCTTCGAAGGAGGCATTGAGAAGCCTCCAGGGTGTACTCCTCCTTTTGTTTAGCGATATTGATTAAGGGGATCAGGAGTATTCCCGTGCAGAATACCCTTTGTCTCTCATTGATTTTATATAGAAATTAAATACTTACATGAAATCATCCCACATCACGATGGAAGCACTTAGTCTCATGAGCATTGTCACCCTTTATATATTACTCTATAGAGGCGATGAGGTTGGAATCTCCAATATTCAAGAGAAGTGACTCCCTTCATATTGTACTCCACAGAGGTGTCAAGATGAGTCCATTCGCCTTCAAGAGAATTGCCTCCCTTTATAATTTACTCACTTGAAGCAATCAAGATGAGCCCACCCTGGAACATCATCATCTTTCAAAACTCATTCAATTTGAGGACATTAATACACTTGCTCTCAAGAAGACTATCTCATAATAACCTACTCGATCACGGTCAGCACAGCATGACCATTGCCTTTCTAGGACATTCTCTTTTTTCATTGCTTACTCTGTAAAAGAGTCGAAAGGCTGCTCGCCTTTTGGACATATTCAATAGAGGAAATCAGGTTGGAAACGCTCACTCTCAATGTTACCACCTCTATAGCTACGCCATAGAGCAGTCAAGGCCAGATAAAGACCTTTGGTTTGACTGGTTAAGTTCATTAGCTCCTAACTTCATTGCTGGTTGAGATATTGTTCTCTCCTAGAATCACATCTCATACATCTCTATGTTCAGCTCAACGATCATAAGATTTTCAAGGGATACCTTTTGAAGTCTGTTGGTTTACCTATGTTGGCAGCTCATTACCTTCCCTCATGACCAGGCTGTTTTGGAAGTTTGATCTTCCCACTAGTCGAACTCTTTGGCCCCTCTCCCAGACCACCTCAATTCTCCCTTCCCAAGAAATATCCTGTACGCCGCTGCAAGTTTACAGATTGCCTTTGGCATAGGCTAGGTGGCTTCTATGAGTGGTGACTAATCCATACCTCCACCCACTCTCCAGTCTCTCTGTGAGCATTTGGCACATTTTTGTCTTGCAGTTGCCCTAGGCGCTTTCCATTTGCTTCAGTTTGGATCTCCTTTCTGCAGCTACTTCACCTGTCTTCATGGCACTGCTGGGAAGCCGGGAGAGGGGGAGTTGATGTATCAGGAGATGTTTCACAGGTGGACCGTTGATGCCACTGTGGTGATTTTACGTCTTCAGCCTGGGCATAATGCCTATACCAATGCGCAGTACGTCTGCAGCCCAGTGGCGTAGGAAGTGGGGTGCGGTGGGTATGGCCGCCCCAGGTGTCATTACTGAGGAGGGTGACAAAATGGCAAAAATATGAGTCTTAAACCCATATTTTTGCCATTTTGTCAAGCCGGGGGTGACAATTGTCATCACTGAGGGAGAAACACATATTTTTGCCATTTTGTCAAGCCGGGGGGTGACAAGATATTTTCCGCACCGGGTACCACCTGACCTTGCTACCCGACTGCTGCAGCCATTGTGTTTCTAGAAACAGTCATTTTTCAGAGGTTAAGCTAGCGTACCCTGATGTCAAATTAATTCATCTGTGACTCTTCCTAAGTGAATTTCTTAATTAAAACGTAAATCTACTGGAAACATAGGACACAAACATAACATGTAAGATAATTGTCATAAGGATTAGAGAGGACTTTATTGCTGTCCATTGTTGCAAAACAACTTTAATCAAAAAAAGACATTCAGACGTGTTTGACTTTGTATGCAAGTGAAAGTAATTTTTTCTTTAAAAAATCATGTTTTACTTTTGTAAGTGGCATGACATTTATTCTATTACACAACTCTAAGTAGTACCAACGCTATCTACTTACTCGTGTGCTGCAACGTCCTATTACTTACTTAGTCCCTCACTCTGACCTAGTGCTTATACTTCGATAACATATATACCACAGTACAGCAAAATTCAAATTACAAAAACACTATCTACTGCCTCACGGATTGCATGCAGAATTACCTGACACAAGGAAACAGCTCTCCAAATTGGAGGCCTCTTCAATGTGATGTTACCTTACTGCACACCGTTCATGCTTCTATTGGTTTAAATACCTCTTTAAAAAAAGAATGGACAAAGTGAAATGCAATGGCACAAACCATATATGCAGATGCACAGAGTGTAATATGCTATTCTGTACCATTTATGAGGAAGGAGTGAGGCTTTGCCTCTCATGTCATTGACCCACCTAACATTTATCAATGGTAATAGCATAAATAGCACCTTACTGTTTGCACATCTGCATATTTATGATAGATAGATAGATAGATAGACAGACAGACAGACAGACAGACAGACAGACAGACAGACAGACAGACAGACAGACAGACAGATAGATAGATAGATAGATAGATAGATAGATAGATAGATAGATAGATAGATAGATAGATAGATAGATAGATAGATAGATAGATAGATAGATAGATTCAGGTGTGATGTTATGTGTATTTATATAGTGCACAACTCAGAATGGAGGGGCATCCTGGCACAGAAGCGGGAGCTGTATGGACCAAGTCAGAACTTGTGCTAGGTGAAGAAGCAGGTTTTCAGTGTCTTGCAGAGTTCAGGAACTGAGGACGAGGTTCTGGTGTTCCAGGCATTAGGAGTAAGGTAGGAGAAGGAATGACTGCCACATCTGGTGTTGTGTGTGCAGGGTGTGTGTGAGAAGGAGTCTGGCTGAGTGGAGGTGTCCATTAGGTTTGTTGATGTTTATGTGGTTGTTGAGGTACGTTGGACCAATGTCGTGTAAGGCTTTGTATATGTGCATGAGGAGTTTGAAGAGTGTTCATTTGTGTATTTGGAGCCAGAAGAGCTTTTTGGAGCACACTGAAGTTTGTATTTGTCAGTTCAGTGTTGTTTCCAGCATAGAGTGCATTGCCGTGGTCCAGTCAGCTGGTGATGAGGGTTGCTTAGGTGACTTTTCTGCGAGTTTTCAGAGGAGCTATTTGAAGGTCTTCTTGAGCATCTTGAGTGATTGAAACCAGGAAACAGAGACTGTGTTGTCTTGGTCAGTCATGGTGAGTTGGTTGTTTCTTACTTCTGAAGTTCTATACGTAGGTTGCCAGGAGGAGTGTGGGTCCAAATTCAGCAGGTCACCAGGTGCAGCCCTAGAGCAAGGTGTCTTTGCTGAAGATTGCTACTTCCGTCTTGTCTTTGTTGAGCTTGAAGCAGTTGGTTTTCATTGATCTGGTGACTTCGGACATGCAGGCAGAGAAATTGGTCCAGGTCTTTGGCGTATTGTGGGAGTGGAGAGAATGAGCTGGGTGCCTTCACCATAAGATATGATGTTAATTCAATGTGCATTGAGGAACCTGGTTGGTAGAGTCCTAGAGGAGCTGATTAGAGGGGGGATGAGTTAGGATTCTCATGTAACTCTGCAGATGAAGTTGACAGCATCAGAGGTGTACATGCCCAGACTAACCGGCTGGATGGGGCCTGCCAGGAATAAGCAAAAACAGTAAAGTGCAGGACCTTGGATGCCAGCTTCATGCAGTTGTTGTATAAGGATGAGGTGGGTGATGGTGTTGAAGGCTGCAGAAAGATCAAGAAGGATGAGGGCTGCTGTGGCATCTCTTTCCATGATCACCAGGATGTCAACTGTGGCAGCCAGGAGGGTGGTCCCTGTGCTGTGGCTTGGCTGAATCCAGATCATTTTGTGTCAAGGAGGTGGCTATCAGTGAGGTGCATGGCTAACCATTTGTTTATCATCTTTTCCATGACTTTTGCTTGGTAGGCAAGGAGGGAAATAGGCTGGGAGTAGGCTAGCTTCCTAGGGTCTGCTGAGTATTTCTTGAGGAGGGGGAGTATTGTGGCACGTTTCCAGGTATCCAGGTAAGTGATTGTAAAGATTGAATCATTTAGGATAGGGGTAAAGGATGTTCTTATGGGGTCTTGTCTTTTAATGAAGATGTGGTGAGGGCTGGGGTATGATGGTGCTCCGGAGTATATGGACTGCATGGTCATTGCAAGTCCTTGTGTTGTGATTGTGGGCTTGGGGGTAAGGGTGGTCTTTGATAGAGATGGGCAATATGGCTACAAGGACGAAAGTGTCTAGTTTGGACTTAAAGTTTTCGTTAATGCTGGTGCTCTTGTTGCTGAAGAAAATGGACAGCTGGGTGCACAGGTCCTGAGAGGACGTTGCACTGGTGCAGCTTGCTGCTGGTGAGGTCATGTCTTTCACTATGGCAAAGCCTTCTTTGGTGATGTTGGTGCTGCATTTGATGTGGTCAGTGAAAGCAAAGCATTTGGTGGCTCTGATTTGCTGAAGTTAGCATCTGAGGGAAGATTTAGAGATCAATGCCTTTCTGACTTTGTCCCCATTTGTGTTCAGGTTGCATGCTGTGGTGTTTGGTGAGCCTGACCTCTTCTATGTTCCAGCTTGCTTGTGGTCTGGTTCTCATGGTTTTGTTGACTTTGAGAGGTGCCAGGCTATCTTCACAGGTGGTGATCAAGGGGTGGAAGCTGGAGATAGATTCAGGGAGGTTGTTGTTGTGTCGAGGCCAGTGGTGTAGGTGTTAGGAAGACCAGGATACTTCTGAGATCTTATTCCAGTCCTGTTGTGAAGATTTGGGGATGGTGTGTCTGTGATGGTATAATGGGTATGCTGAAGTTGATGAGGGTGTAGTTGATCTGGGTGATCAGTGTGGGGTTGTTCATTGTGATGTTGCTGAAGCTGGTGAAGATGGGGTCCATTAGTGGTTAGGCGGTTTGTGTGGGGCCTTTCACTGCTGGGTGAGTCCGTAGTTGGGGAGGTCCTCGAGGAGGTTGGTCGTGTTAGGATCGATGTGGTCCTCCAGATGCAAGTTGAGGTCACCAAGGATGCGCTGGAGTCAAGGATCAGGGGGCAATGAAGTTTGCAATGGTGTTGTTGAAGTTGGCGGGTGTTCCGTGAGGTAGACAAGGGTGGCACTCAGGGTGCAGTTGGCAGTGAGGAGTTCGAAGGTCAAAGTGCTTTTATTGCACAGAATGCAGTGGTATAAAATCCCATATATCATGAGAAACCACAAAATATGGAAACTGTTTTACAGTTCCCTGTGCAATGTGGATTTTCTTATCATAATAACAGTTCCCACATTGCTCTGCAGAACTTTGGCATTGTCAGAGCTATTAGGATTATGGAGTACTGGAGACCAAATTATGCATCAAATTTATCAAATGTATGCGGCTAAAATGGCAAATTATGCAGCATATTATCTGGCAGTATTATTTTCATCCATTTGAGCTAAAAATATTTGGAATGGAATCTGCAAATCATGGGGAAAATGTGGTAACGTGGTGAGCATATGGTAAATGCTTCAGTAACTGGCCCTTACCATTTTCTATTGTTGCATTTTATTCCTGAAAAATAAACAAAATCTAAATGTTGGGGATAGGATGAAGCCTTACGGCTAGGACGTCGACCTCGAAGCTGGGAACCAGGTTCGAGTCTCGGCAACGACGCTCAACATCCTGCGATCCTGGGCAAATCACTTAATCTCCCTGTGTCTAACAATAATGAATGTGTATATCTGTAACGAATCTGGTGCTCACGTAAAGCGCTCTGATACCTGATTCAGGTCTTGTTTGTGCTATATAAAACTCTATAAAAAATGGGGAAAAAATGTTCTTATTGAAATCAATGCTCATACTTAACTGCACCTAGAAGTAAACAGATTTTCAAGCTAACTAGCCCAAAATAAACACATGGTCCTCTAGTACATAGGAGTCTACAATCTCATTATAAATGCACTCTCTTACTTTCTTATCGGTGTCTAGTGACGCACTCGGTCCCTAATTATAAAGAAAATACTTCTGAACGGGACTGTAATAAGTTATTGCGATCCAGTGCTGACGTCAAATGCCTGTTGCCAGAGCCAGCAGCCCAGGTGAAAGGAAGGTCAGGTCACAGAGCAGCTGTGTAAAGCAACACAAATGAAACGTTTTTTTTCTTCTACTCTAGTTTTAAAGTTTACTGTGAGTAGAAGAAAGAACATGATTATTTTTAGCATTCCACAGAGAATTTTAGAATCTTTCTGCATGTTTCTACACATTCTTTTATTTTTTAAATACATGTAAGCATTTTTTAATGAGTCAAACAACAACCCAGCAACCAAAATACATAGAATCATTACATGACATATTACATAACCGTATAGGGGACCAGAGAGCCAGTAGTAATGAAAGGGCGAGATTTTGATCGATACCTTATATCTATTGATCCAAACCTCGATCTGGTCGACTGAACCTTTATTGCCTGTCTTGGAAGGAAACAGTACACCTATCTGCAAGTTAATTCACCCAATAAAGGACTCTACTCTTAAAGATCACGGACAACTTCTAGGTTTCAAAAGTTTATTGTAAAGATATAATGAGCTGCAAATACAAGCATCTCAGAATGAGATTCACGAGATACACAGGTCCAATTACATACATGTGCTCTCGAAAAGCCCTCAGACGAGCAACAGAAATCACTAACACAAGTTCTAAAAATAGCAAAGCTATCAGCATAGACGCATATCTCTCCTTCATTTAGGTTGGAGGAAAACAAACACAGGTTAGGCGTCCCTACCCTGTTCTAGATGGTATCCCTACTTAACCAAATCCCAACCTAACAAAGGTGTCAGCAATGAATGACCCCCAAGGGAAGTCACCCACTCTAAGTCTCTTGGTGAAAACCTAAAGTTCTCCAGTCATGACCCCTCACTGCCTACCCATCCGCTCTCTAGAGGGTCCTCAGGTCTCTGCTCTAACTCCACCCAGGGGTGCTGTCCCTAATACAAAACAGTCAACAACATTTGAGACGCCCCTTGCGAAACGCCTCTCACGTGGTGCAACTTCAGGCTTTTTCCATGATGCTTTGTATTGGGCCTCAGACGTTAGAGTTGACCTTGCTTCTCAGTCTCTTCTCCGGCCCGCTGATACCCCTTAAACATTCCAGAACCCTCCTCCATGTCTGGGCCGTCTACTGAACAGGCCTCTATTCATTCACTTATAATTGGATCCCCCCTTTCCTGTTGCAGACAGATATCTGCCGCCAAGAACCCAACTCTCATAGACTTCTAAAAAAGGCTTGCAACATTTCTCAGCCCAGACATGTACGTGTAAATCAATGCTAAAACATTTCAGGCCTACAATATTTCACATTATGATTATAGCATTCAATTTCTTCATTTAATTAAAGCATGTTAAAACTCTTATTCTATTATTTGGAAAACATTACTCTAAATCATGGCCCGTTAATGCAATGACCAAAAACGTTAAACAATCTGTGTCGTGAAAAGAAACACCTTCCCTTTTAGCTCCAGCTCTGGCCCTGAGGCCTACCACGTTCTGCTCTTAACCACATACCACCTTATGTTCTAGCAGCTTCACGACATGGATTCAAAATAATCACGTCTAATAAAATCATATAATGTCACGCATTTCTGTATTAGTTCCACTTCTACTTAAATCTCTATATTAGCTATACATTTAGAATATAATTTCAGATACTATTAGCACTCATGGCATTTCTCTTCATGAATTATGCTCTCTATAGGTAAGTGTGATGTACTCATATATTTATCTCAGTTTGCGCTCTCTCAGTTCCCCCCTTTGATGACCTCTCGGGGTCATCACTAACATTTAAACTGCAGTTATTGCTGGCATTCTCTGCGCTTCCAGAGCTCTCAGGCTCCTGTACTGATTATCTTGTATGGCAGCCAATCTCTGCAACTGTTCTCTTTGGGCCCTTTCTGACCTTCTTGCTCTGTACCATTTGAATACCCTCACCAATCCCCACAATACTATCCCACAGATCAATATTATGATGATAGGCTTTAGGATATACCAAATAAAGCTTTTGCCTAAGGTGGAAAACCACCCTCCAACTGTACTCATTCCGTGGCCCACCTTTTCCCAGACATTTTCTCTACTCAAGTCTTCGATCTCTTTGTGTATATTAGTTATGTTCTTAATAACTTTCTCAAGGGGTTTTGAAAGGTCTGGAATGTAAGTGCAACATTCCTGAACCTTCAAAGCCTTACAGACTCCGCCCTCTTTTGCTAATAAGACATCTAATGCAAGCCGATTTTGAAGAACCATAGCCCTTATCGATTGCATCTCTCCTTCTACCAGCATTAAGGACTGAGCAGTGCTGGCAGACAACCTGTCGACAACTGTTGCCAGTCGTCTAATTTTAACATCATTAAGGATTATTCCCAAAAGAGGGAACATAGCTCCAAAGACATCTCCAACCATTTCTGCATCGCCTAAATCCCTCCTTCCCCTCGATGATGTCTGGCCCTCAATGATCAATAAGTCTTGTGCATGATATATTTTGGGGAAGACAATTGCCAAGTAACATGATCCATACCAGTTGTCAGGTAGTCTCACGTAAGCATTTCTTCCACATACAAAATACACATTTGGAATCACTTGCATTCCCTTCAGGAAATCCTTAGTGTAGTACTCTAAATTAAAAGCATGTTCACAGTCAACTTCACCCACGTATACATTTTCATAATACGTTTTGGCTCGGTGAAGACATAACTTTCCTTTCTGCGCTTTATCTAAAGCTATTGGACCACTACTACCCTTTCTCTTGTGTGACTTCTCTTCCTCGGTCCAATCTAATTTCCCTTGTCCTGATTTTTTCAAAATCTTTTGTCTCCTGTAACGATCATCCACCTGCCCTATGAACTTTTTCTCGACTTCTGACACCTTGCATGTCAGATTATTTCTACGGGCATGTGAAGTATCTAAGGTAATCCAAGGAATGAAGAACTTGGCCAATCTGTCTTCACTCTTCCAGTAATCCCATTTATTCATCTGCTTATAATTCGGGACTTCTGGCAACACAGAATCATAATTGGAGAAATAGTATTCAAAACTATCTCTCTCATAAAATATACTAAGCAATAAGCTACATGTAATGCCATATGTCAGAGGGAGGTGATGATATCGAATTCCTTCATCTACAGACGCAGGCAACTGCATGCAGACGTAGCAATCCTTAACCTCCATGGCATCCACGTATTCATACAAAAGTTTAGCATAAGCATTTGACCTAAAGTCTCCTTGGGACTCGTCTACATGTAACCTGCGGGCTTCTGCAGCCAATAACGCTTTCTCTTGAGTGTTTTCCCTTTTCTCACCTGCAACAGTGGGTGTAAGTGTTACTACAGAATTCGCATCAGTTACCTTTACCTCTTCCTCATGTCCCTTTACATAAGATATTGTTACCACTAAAGCTATTAATATTATCACTCCTACTATTAGTGTACCTATTATGCATTTAGCTCTGCGGTTCGGGGTGCCGGCCTCCATTTCGTCAGACAATCTAGCTTTTCCCTTTCTCTTTGCAAAAAAAAAGTTCTTTTCCTCTCGTTCCTTTACAGTCTCTTTCAATCCTTTTTTGTCTTTAGAATCCACACAGCTGGAGGCTGACAGCCTTTTTCGCAAAAAGTCCTTTCACAGTTCAAAAAGACAACCCTAGCCCTTCTCCATCCACTCAAGGGGTTCCCTAAAATTCTCTGCTTCCTGGGCGCTAGGTAATCTTCTTTTCTTCTGCTTACTTTATTTACAAAGTCCTTTAACAATCGACTATTAGATTTGTGGTTGCAGCTTCAATAGCATAGTTCAATATTTCCATGCGAAGAGTATGCTCTTCATGTGCTGTTATCGTGGTACCAAAGTCGGGGAATTTCAATTCTGTAAGAAACATGTGTTTTAACTTGCTGAGGCGGGGAGGTCTGGGGAGCACGAATGTTAGTGACCCTTCTTGTTCGACACCGGGTACCAACAGTTGTATTTCCACGGTGATAATGGGCTCAGAACTGGACACCACCACCGCTCGGATCCTCCCTGTCTCCGGTTTCACAGACATTTGTCGCCAGATATGTCCACTCAGGTGTGGAGTATCTTCTGTTAGGCACACGCACTCTTCTTGACCTCCTTCGGTTCGGTGCCTCAGCGCCCTGAGCACCTTCTTCTGGGTCTGAGTCTTCTGATATCGGAGGAAGGGTTGCTTCTGGAGTTGACCTCAGGCTAGAACTTCTTCTTTGCGGCCAATTTGCTTCTCCACGTGCCCTTCTACTCCTTCTCCTTCTGGTCTGTTCTCGCTCTCTTTCAGACCTGTCAGGGTCAGACTCGTACTCCCAGCTGTCTTCTCCTTCCGTAGCGTCTTCTGTTTCGCTGTTGTACTGACCGTCCTCAGCTTGGTCAGACTCGTTCCCTGCTTCCACTGGCACCTCTACAGCTTGGCTAGCCCCCTCTATGGCTTCTTGGTCCTCAGCTGGACGTCCATCCGAGAGAGGAGCTGTTTCCAGAGGTGCTGGAACCCTTTTCGTATGCGACGCGTGTATCCAGGTGGGCAGGCCTCCCACCTTTACAGCTGTACTTGTGATCAGGATGACCTGGTAGGGCCCACGCCAACGAATATCCAAGCAGCTTCTTCTCACATGTTTCTTCACCAGGACCCAGTCCCCAGGATACAGGTCATGGCAAGGGCCCTGGCACGCTGGAACCTCTGCAGCCTGCACCTGAAGGGACACAGAACGCATGGCGTCAGACAGCCCCTTACAATAGTCCAGGATCATATCATCTGTGATATTTAACAGTGCAGTAGCTGGAATAGATGGCAGCCTCATTGCTCTCCCCATTAACACCTCATGTGGTGACAACCCTGTTCTTCTGTCTGGGGTACTACGAAGGCTCATGAGTACTAATGGCAGGGCATCAGGCCAACTCAGGGTCGTTGAGGAGCACACTTTCGCTATTCTGGACTTGATCGTGCCATTAATTTGTTCCACAATTCCTGAGGCTTCTGGTCGGTAACTGCAATGGAGCTTTTGGTCTATATTCAGTGCAACACAAATCATCTTCACAAGCTCGCTGTTAAAATGTGTTCCCCTATCTGATTCCAAAAAGGCCGGCACCCCGAAACGAGGGATAAGTTCTCTAAGCAGTAACTTAGCCACTGTGAGGGTGTCGCACCTACGTGTAGGGTATGCCTCAACCCATCTGGAGAACACACAAACAACCACCAGGACATAGCGGAGGCGGTTGCATCTTGGCATTTCAATGAAATCTATCTGCATTCTGTTGAATGGACCTCCAGACCTTCCTATGTGACTTAGTGCAACTGGTGTTCTTTTCCCTACATTCAGCTGCTGGCAGGTCACACAACGCTGGCACACTGCTTCTGCTGCTATTCTAAACTTAGGATTGTACCAAGTCTGTCTAAACACTCTCAGCATAGCATCTCTCCCTAAGTGTACGGGACCATGTATGAGTCTAGCCATTGGACTCACCATCTCATTGGGCAACACTGCTCTGCCGTCTGCTGAGACCCAAAAATGAGTCTCACCCATTACACATCCTGCCTTTACCCATGTTTCCTTTTCTGAATCAGGAGCATTTTCTTGCATGGTTGACAATTCATCCCAAGTATCAACAGTTTCCAGTATCATGGCTAATTCAGTTCTTACATTTATTCCACCCACATCCACCTCTGTGAAAGAGTAACCTTGTTCTGCGCAATACCGCGCAACTTCATCAGCATATCTATTGCCTTTCGAAACAAAGTCCTCATTTTTGGTATGTGCGATGCACTTTACAACTGCGATACTTGCTGGACATTGCAATGCTTCTAACAACAAGCGCACAAACTCTCCATTGCGAATGGGAGAGCCTGAAGAAGTCATGAACCCTCTTTGAGACCATAACTGCCCGTAATCATGAACTACCCCAAACCCGTATTGACTGTCGGTGTAGATGGTGACTCGAATTTGATTGCCTGCTAAGCAAGCACGTGTTAGGGCAATAATCTCGGCTACCTGAGCGGAGTTTACTCCTTCCAGGCACCCTGCTTCCACAACTCCTTCAATTGTACAAACAGCATAAGCTGCTCTCAACTGCCCAACTTCGTCTCTTACACATGAGCCATCGACAAAGAAAACTTCGTCTGGGTCGGTCAGTGGCTCATCTACGATGTCGGGTCTGGGTTTGGTGCATAGTTCAGTCACATCGAGACAGTCATGGTCTGTATATTCATCATCATCATCAATATCATTTGGAAGTGGCATTAAGGTAGCAGGGTTCAAAACAGAGCATCTCTTGAGGGTCACGTTCTCTGCAGCAAGAATAACTTGCTCATAGCGCGTGAGCCTGCTATTGGTCAGATGCTGTGTTTTGGTCCTGGTCATCAATAGTTCAACAGAATGTGGCACGCACACCTCTAACGGGTGCCCCATGACGATATTTTCACATCTCTCAATGCTGACACCCGTTGCAGCAACGGATTTGAGACATCCGGGCAACGCTGCGGCTACTGGGTCTAAAGTAGCTGAGAAATAAGCAACTGGTCTACGGGCATTCCCATGGATTTGGACCAACACAGACAACGCACAACCTTCTCTCTCACAACAGTAAAGAAAGAATTGTTTATTGTAATCAGGCATTCCCAATGCCGGAGCACGACACAAGTCCTCTCTCAGCTGTAAGAATGCCATCAAACAGTCTTTGTCCCATGGTACCGGATCACTCACCTCCTTGTGCGTCAGTTTTTGCAAAGGTTTTGCTTTCAGTGAAAAGTTCACGATCCACTGTCGGCAATAACCCACCATCCCTAGGAACATCCTGACCTCTCTCTGGGTCTGAGGCGCATTCATTTTCATGATCGCCTCTATCCTATCTGGTGACACTTTTCGTTTGCCTTTCTCAATTCTGTGTCCCAAGTACTGCACTTCTGTCAGGCAGTACTGCAATTTTCCCGGGGATACCTTATGCCCATTGGCAGCTAGGTGATTTAACAAAGCAATGGAGTCTTCCCTGCAAGCCTCTTCTGTGTCTGACGCCACAAGGAGGTCGTCTATGTACTGGACCAGAACTGACTTCTGGGGCAGCACTAGACTTTCAAGATTTTTCTTCAGAAGCTGGTTAAAGATCGATGGACTCTCTGTATACCCCTGAGGGATACGACACCATGTTAGGACGCGATTTTCCAGCTTAAATGCGAAAAGAAAATGGCTATCTTCGTCCAAAGGGATCGAAAAGAAAGCCTGACAAAGATCTATCACAGTGAACCACTCAGCTTGGAATGGAATCTGAAACAGTATCACTGATGGATTCGGTACCACTGGACAACATGAAACGACTATGTTATTAATCTTTCGAAGGTCCTGCACTATCCGAAATTTCCCATTTGGTTTCTGCAGACCCATAATCGGGGAGTTACATGGACTACCCACGATTTCTTTCAGTATTCCCTGTTTAATCATGGACTCGATCACGGGTTTTATGCCTGCAATCGTTTCTGGAGTCAATTTATACTGGGGTGTTCTTGGGAACTCAGCATGCGGTTTCACTACAATTTTCACTGGGTCCACCCCTTTGACCAATCCAATCTCTTCCCCAGTGAAATCCCATACCTCTGATGCCACTGTCCCTCTCAAATCCCAGGGAAGCTCGTCTACTGTCAAAGTAGGGTACAGCTCCACACATATTCTTGAGTTTGCAACTTTGAAATCTGCATCATCATCATTAGTCAATACCTCCACTCCCTGGGGTGTACAATATATAGTACAATTCAATTTGCACAACAGGTCTCTTCCTAGCAGACACACAGGGCTTGAATCGCAAACCACAAATTGGTGCTCATCGCTGTACTTCCCTATTTTCACCTGTACCGGTTCTGTCAATTGGCTGGTTATTCTCCTGTTTGCGACCCCTACCACCTGTATGGTCTCTCCAGACATGGGCAGGTCTGGAACTGCAGCTGATCTGATCGTGGATCTAGTGGCTCCTGTGTCCACCAGAAATGTCGTAGGGCACCCTGCTACTTCTGCTTCAACATAGGGTCCCCTCTGATCTACCTCTAAGGCTGCCCCAAGGGTGCAGTCTTCTCTTTCCACTCTCTGTCCAGTTAATGGGTCCACATAATAGCATTCTTCACCTTCCACAAACAGGGGCATTTGTCTATAGGTCTTACCCATACTCCCTACTCGAGGAGGTTGCGGGAACTGGGCTCGGGGAGGAGCCCCCCCCCCTTTGAGCACCTTTCCTTGGTATGGCGTCGCCCCTCTCATAGGTGCGCTCTGGACCTCTTCCTCCTCTATCTCTTGCTCTCCGATCTCTACATTGTAAGGGCACTCGCGTTTCCAATGCCCCAACTCGTTGCACTGGTGACACCTAGTCGTTTTCTTCAAGGTAGCTATGTCTACTCTGGGTCTAAAGGTAGTACTCTCCTCATTACCCTTGTTCTGACTGTACTGCTTCTTACCTCCTGTACCTGTCCCTTGCTGCTGTTGTTGCGGCCCCCCCTTTCCTGCTGTCTGCAATTGTACCACCATCAGCTTCTCTTTTAGTTTCTTAGCCTTGGAGTCTACCTCATCACAGCAGTACCTGGCATATCTCAGTATTTCATCTAGGGGTTTACTTTGCCAACAAATCGAGTGTTGCTGAATCATTAAACTAATATCCGGTCTCAGTCCCAGGACGAACTTGGACACGAATTGCCCTATGTCCTTTGGATCCATTACATCCAAGCCGCTATACTGTTTAAACGCCTTCAGCAGTCTCTCGTAATATTCATGGACTGTCTCTTTGGGTTCCTGTCTCGTTCTGTCTATTCTGACCCAATCTATGTCTTGCATTGGCACTTTTTCTTTCAGCCAAGTCATCACTCTCTCGAATTTTGCCATCACGATCTCGGACGGCCCATTAGTCCTAGCATCTCTCTCTGGCTCCGTTGTGGGCCACTCAGCGCTAACCTTGCATGCTGTCCACAGATCTCCTGGTACTACAATGTCAAACAGCGTGTTCAGATCTATCCATAGGACTTTTGAGATCTTTACAAACCTCTCGACTTGCTTGTACCACTCCACGGGGCTCTCTCGTAACTTGGGGAAAGATGTGGTAAAAGCAGCTAAATCTCCCCTACTCCAAGGGACATGTACATAGCTCCCATTGGCAACTTCACGCAAAGGGTAAGCTTCTATTCCCTGCTGTCCTGGTGTTATACCAATCATGCTTCTTCTGCCGGTCCCTTTCTTGGACCACCTCTCTTCCCATTTATCTAGTGCCCTCCATGTCCTTATTCCAGTAATCAGCTCCCTTATGTGTGTTTTCAGCCCAATCGTTCTCCTCTCATCTAGGTCCCGATCTGAGTAATGTAGCCTGTGGTTACCCTGTAATGCTTTGGTTCTTGACAAGTCCACCATATATTTGCCTGCTAGTTCGACTAACTTCTCATGGACTGCTCTCGCCTTTCGTGTGATGTCCTTTGCCATATACAGTATTTCATTCTGTTCATACATTTCCATTCTTTCTAAAGGCAGGGTACCATCTACCATGTCATCCAGATCTGACCTTAAGCTGGAGACATCAAGTCTCTTGGCTTTTATCTCAGCTCGCAATATGTCTTTTGAAGGGGGCTCACTGGTCTCCCTACCATCCCAACTTCGAGCTCTGCGTTTGGGCTCAGGAGAATTAATGGGTGGCCTCCCTTGCTCCCATCTCTCCAGGTCCCATGCTCGGCCATCCGATCTTGGAAGGTGATGGAACACGGGCCTTTTATCCCTACTCTCTCTCTGCCCACTCTCGTCTTCTTCTCTCCTCTCACCGCACATCTCTCTGTTATTTTCCCTCTGGTCGCTACACTCCCTTTGCCTCGTATCGCTCAGTATCCGATACGATCCTTCCTGGTTCCCCATATTCCCTGGGCTGCGCTCATTTCTGTCATCACAGGGACTATGGTGCGACCTCTCACAACTCCCATTCTGTTCTCTGGTGGCAGGCACACAGTGTGGACACTTAAAGCTGTTCCTGTACTCTTGCGCTCTCCTCTCCCCTTCACTGAGTATTGGGCACGCCACCCCTCCACTCCCGGGGCCCCCGTTTTCCAGGTCTGTTCTACCTCCATTCCGGGCCCAATGGGTGACTCCCCTACTCCCTCTACAGTCCCACTCCGGGCTACTCTCCCCAGCCCCGCAGTGAGTTCGTGCTCTGCTGTCCTGACTTTCCCTTTCTGCTTCTGCAGCATTGATGCACTTTTGAGCCTTCACTGCCTCATCCCACTGCTTCATGTACTCATTTAGTTCTTGAAAGGATTTTCGTCCAGATCCCCTCAGATCCATTGGCCATCTAGGGCCCCCAGGATCTCCTCCTGGGTCCCCTGCTGTGTGCATCGGGGTGCTCCACTCTCTGGGTATCGGCATCTGACTTGGGGAATTAGTGGTATCTTTCCTCCTTGCCTGCTCTGCTCTTTCTCTGTCTTTCCGTTTCCGTTCTTCCCCTTTTGCTCTCTCTTGGTCATATATCGATATTATAGGACCTATGGTAACAGGTACCTGTAGTGCATCTGGTAATGGGTAGGATGTGGCGCTTTCCGTTTCCGGCGCTCTTTGTACCACAAACCTACCGACTACCTGTTGCACCTGACTAGGCTGGAGCAACTCTTTCTTTGGCTCAGGATCCCACTCTGAACTGGGAAGCGGTCTATGCTCTCCTGCATTGCCCCCCTTTTCTCCTTCAGTATTCTCGACCTCTCCCCCTGCTCTATTATACGGGGGTGGCCTGTCTGTCAGTAATCTGTTTATCAGGCTGTCCTCTGTTTCGCTCTCATCATCTTCTTCTAGGGGGCTTTTATTTACTGGCGCCTCTAACACTGGGTACAGTTTATTTATTTCCAAATTATGCACTCTCCATCTTTTAGCATCCGCATCCCACCTGGCATCCTGTACTGCCCTTACCGAGCGTTTCACCCTTTCTTGTCGTCTGTTCATATTCCTTTCATGCGCTGCCCTAAGCCATGCATCAAGGGCTTCAAACTGGGTTGGTCTAGGCAAGGGTCTCTTTGAGGTCATGATTGATTTCAATCGATGTAACACCTCTAATCTGAACGTCCCGTACTTCGGGAACGTCAGTTCCTCGTTTCCTTCAGTAATCTTACTCCACTCTGATATCCAAAGGATCGTATGCAACCCAACATTTACTGCCATATAACGAGCTGGCGTACCCTCCGGCGGGGCTTCTTCCCCTTCATACGATCCTCTCCTCTCTTTCTTAAACAGCGCTTTCAACCATTTAAAACACTTCATAATTATGCGCACAAAATTCAGCCTCGCTACTCTGTTTACTTCCTGATGACAATCCACCAATCCTGTCGCGGCTTTGCTAGCTTGGCCTATCACAGCGCGGTCTTTCTCCTGTTGGCCAATCACGTCGCGACCCTGTATGACGTGTTCGCTAGCTGGCCTATCACAGCGCGGTCTTTCTCCGGTCAGCCAATCACTGCGCGACACCCCCTGACGTCTCTTTTCTCCGCTTCGCAGCAGCACCCCTCCTTTCTCAACTCGTCTCCCGGTTATGCATGCGTCCCATTCATACACTGAAAAATGACTACTTCCGACCAAGCGGTCACTTCTCTCGACTGTACGTCCACAGTCTATCTGTAATTGTCAACACAACTGACGAGATGTCTATCGTCTCTCTGATAGGTTACTTACACACACAGTAACTTCCGACCAGCGTCCGTTACTCACGCACTCACTCTTACGTTCCCCCTATCTCGGTCTCTCGGGTGATCAATGGTACCTCATGACCCCCTTCACACTAGTTGACAATTACTCTGGGTGTCCGATACACCCGAACCACTTAAGCTCTCCTTGAACTTAAGATTTCCACCGGTTGCGCGCGCTCACAACCTGTTCCACAGTCACTCTACAGACATTCAACTCCGCCAGACATTACAACATAGACACAATACAAAAACACCGCAATCTAACACGCATAACCCTTTATACTCACTCTCGACCGATACTGCTGCTTTTTCTGTCTCACGTCATCCGGATCTTCATCTGCGGGCTGTTCTTCCGATCATCGATTTCTAGGGGCCTTGGGGTAAGCTAACCTGGCCTAGGTCACCGTCCTCAAGAAGGCAACCATCCTCTATAGCTACCAACTGAAAGGGCGAGATTTTGATCGATACCTTATATCTATTGATCCAAACCTCGATCTGGTCGACTGAACCTTTATTGCCTGTCTTGGAAGGAAACAGTACACCTATCTGCAAGTTAATTCACCCAATAAAGGACTCTACTCTTAAAGATCACGGACAACTTCTAGGTTTCAAAAGTTTATTGTAAAGATATAATGAGCTGCAAATACAAGCATCTCAGAATGAGATTCACGAGATACACAGGTCCAATTACATACATGTGCTCTCGAAAAGCCCTCAGACGAGCAACAGAAATCACTAACACAAGTTCTAAAAATAGCAAAGCTATCAGCATAGACGCATATCTCTCCTTCATTTAGGTTGGAGGAAAACAAACACAGGTTAGGCGTCCCTACCCTGTTCTAGATGGTATCCCTACTTAACCAAATCCCAACCTAACAAAGGTGTCAGCAATGAATGACCCCCAAGGGAAGTCACCCACTCTAAGTCTCTTGGTGAAAACCTAAAGTTCTCCAGTCATGACCCCTCACTGCCTACCCATCCGCTCTCTAGAGGGTCCTCAGGTCTCTGCTCTAACTCCACCCAGGGGTGCTGTCCCTAATACAAAACAGTCAACAACATTTGAGACGCCCCTTGCGAAACGCCTCTCACGTGGTGCAACTTCAGGCTTTTTCCATGATGCTTTGTATTGGGCCTCAGACGTTAGAGTTGACCTTGCTTCTCAGTCTCTTCTCCGGCCCGCTGATACCCCTTAAACATTCCAGAACCCTCCTCCATGTCTGGGCCGTCTACTGAACAGGCCTCTATTCATTCACTTATAATTGGATCCCCCCTTTCCTGTTGCAGACAGATATCTGCCGCCAAGAACCCAACTCTCATAGACTTCTAAAAAAGGCTTGCAACATTTCTCAGCCCAGACATGTACGTGTAAATCAATGCTAAAACATTTCAGGCCTACAATATTTCACATTATGATTATAGCATTCAATTTCTTCATTTAATTAAAGCATGTTAAAACTCTTATTCTATTATTTGGAAAACATTACTCTAAATCATGGCCCGTTAATGCAATGACCAAAAACGTTAAACAATCTGTGTCGTGAAAAGAAACACCTTCCCTTTTAGCTCCAGCTCTGGCCCTGAGGCCTACCACGTTCTGCTCTTAACCACATACCACCTTATGTTCTAGCAGCTTCACGACATGGATTCAAAATAATCACGTCTAATAAAATCATATAATGTCACGCATTTCTGTATTAGTTCCACTTCTACTTAAATCTCTATATTAGCTATACATTTAGAATATAATTTCAGATACTATTAGCACTCATGGCATTTCTCTTCATGAATTATGCTCTCTATAGGTAAGTGTGATGTACTCATATATTTATCTCAGTTTGCGCTCTCTCAGTAAGAAAGTGGAAGTGGGGGAAGGGGGGAGGGGGGCATTTGTGAGATGGAGTATGCATAAAGTCCAAAGGAAAAATAAGGAGCAGATTAGGTGATATTGTTCTATCAACGGGTGAAATGCATACAGAGACAAGAGCAAATTTAAGAGAAAAAAAGGGAAGTCCATCATGGACACGGGAGCGCTGTGTACCCCTCCTAATCATCCTCAGCGCTAGAGGCCAGCATCAACAGATAGTCCCTAAGTGGCTGCCATGTGTCTCTTGGCCGTGAAGTTGGGGGCTGTAATGAGATAAAGATTGTAATGTCACAAAAAAATTGGTCTTGGATCGGCCTGGGTGGTAAATTCCATTCCGCTCACGGAATTTGGGTAATTTCGCGTTCCGCAGAGAACGCGGAATTGCCAAAAATTCCTCGGTTTGCGCACTTTTTGCTTGTTCTCGCTTTCAAAGTGCGTGTTCGCGAGATATTTCCCCCCTAGCAAGCAAACAGCATTCGCGAACAGGAAAAAAGCAATCGCATGGGTGGAACAAGCAATTCTGCGTGTTTGCCGAACTCTGCGTGCTCGCGGAGATTTTTTCCCATTTTGCAGAGCTTTGCATAGCGCAACTACGCAGATTCCGCGCACCCCTAGTCTTGAAGCCAAGCTGTCTCTGTAGGAAGCGTACTGCTGCCCCAATGAATGGCCACCTGCCGCTTGGCTAACAAAAGTGCAATAGCTGTAAAGCGCTGTATGCTCACCGGTAAAAGCGTAACATATCCAAGTAGGACCAGCAACTGATCAAGAGCAAGAACTTGGTCAGTCATGCGTGATAATGTAATATGGGCACTCTTCCATAAATCGTGGATTGGGGTACAATTCCAATCCAAGAGGGCAAAGTCTGCATGCTCTGCAGCACATTTACAACAGCAGTGTGACCTGGTCTGATCTAGCTTGTACAAGGCAAGGTGGGTATTGTAACCATGTTGAAGCCATTTATAATGCAGCAATTTGTGGTGGTGATTATTGGATACCAGCTTGGTCTGTACGCAACAGTAATACCATGTTTAATTGGGAAGGGGATGCCCCAAATCTCTTTCCCAATCAGCTCTGGCCTTTTCCGCCACAATAGGTTTCATTTGTAAGGAGGTATGGTATAGGCGGGATAGCATATGTGCATTGTATGGAGCAGTAATGATTAATGTGAGGGGAGGAAAGTCTTTGGGTTCCATGGGGTAGGATGGTATAGTGGACCGCAAAGTGCCTTGCAACAGATGCAATATGAATCTATCCTTGTGTGATGTGACATGTCCTTCCGTTAGGGCAAGGATAGAGTGTAGGGTTGAGTTTGCTAATAGGTCACCCATAGGGTGCAGGTGATGGGCAGTTAGCATGCATTTGGTCACGCCCACAAGAGTTAGAGGAAGCCAAGACTTGTTGGATAAAGGGATATGTGGGTAATGTAAGATACCATAACCCAAATAGCGGACAGGTCTGGTCCAGGTCCAGCAGGTGGTGGGTAGCATCTGTATCTCAGCTGGATTTCTGGGTAATCCCTGAGGTAATATGGGGGCGAAGGGAGAGCCTGCATCCATTCTGGCTTAAGATACTGGAGTCTGGCATCAGGATGATACCAAAAGTAGGCAAAATTTAACTATAACAATCCGTCCCACTATTGACAATGGCAGTTTAATCCGTCGCTCAATCTGGGCTAATAGCTTGTCAACCAAAGGGCCGTAATTATGTCGAATCACCTCGCAACCCTCCCTGTGTAGGTATATTCCAAGTTATTTGGGGGAGTCGATGCACCATTTTAGGGGGTAGTCAATAGACAGGGAACTGTGACTTTCTTTAATGGGAAGAGTCCCAATTTACTCCAGTTAATAGATAAACCAGAGAAGGTACCACAATTAACCACCTCTTGTATTAAAAGAGGGAGGTTAGTTGCAGGGTCCCAGATGAATAATAAGAAATTGTCAGTTTAGAGTGATGCCAGTAGCGGACCCGGATGAACGCGGGGCCCGTAATCCAAATGACACTCCAGGAGGTGATGGACCAAGGGGTCCATGGCTATAATGAACAGTAGGGAAGAAAGTGGGCAGCCCTGGCAGGTGCCATGCATCAAGGGGAGGAATTTGTATAGTGCGCCATTAACCCACAAACATGCCTGAGAGGCAGTGTATAGCAGAGTGATTAGATACCAGAAACCCATGTGGATTTCCAATGTAGTCAGGGTGGTGTGTAAGGAATACTGTTCAAGGGAATCAAAGGCCTTTTTGACATCTAACAGTGCTGCCGCTGGGAGATTAGGAGAAATTTGATTAATAACCGCAAATACAGCACAGAGATTGATGGAGCTAGAGGGATGAAGAACAAACCCTGATTGCAAGGGGGAATTATGCTATCCGTTAAGAGAAAGAGACGCATGGCAAAAACTTTGGCCAATATTTTATTGTTGTGGTTGAGTAACGACAAAGGACTGTATGATGTACAAAATTGTGGAGGTTTTCCAGGTTTAAGCAGCAGGTTAATAACTACTTCCAGTAGGGTGGGAGGGATGATTCCCAACTCCAGAGATTCAGCATATACCTCCAGTAAGTGGGGCACTAAAATCATTTCATAGGCTTTATAGAAGACTCCAGTGAAGCTGTCTAATCCAGCAGCTTTAGAGCCGCTCAGGGTGTGAGTAACTTGAGATATTTCTTCACATGTGATCCGGTAGGCTAAAAATTGTTATTGGCTACCTTGGATAAATAGTCTGCAAGAGCTGCCTCAGCTTCGTTCATGCAGGACTTATAAAGTTGCTTGTAATATGCAGGGAATGTAGCCGGTATGGAGATATTGGCAGTGGGCATGCTGTTGCCTTCCCTCATCAAGGCAGTTATGTAGGAGGCCTGGTATGGTGGGCACAATAAACTAGCCAGTGTACGTCCAGGTCTTTCTCCCCCCCCGTCTTTGCGCACCCTAGCGTATTTGCCTAAGTAGGCAGCCTCGCGGGCAGCAAGGTCCTGAAACCCCTCCAGTCATATAGTGGGGCATAGTGGACATGGTCTATATATTGAGGTCATGAAGTTTCTGTTCAACCGTATTCAAATAATTTCTAATGCTCCGGAGGACTCCTGCATGTTTAGCTATGCATACTCCCATGATGTAGGCTTTGAAGGCCTCCCACAGTATAGAATGCTTCAGTATTGTCTCCATGTTGATCATAAAGTAGTCAATAATGGCATTGCGGAGTTCGGTATGAAAAACCTCATCTTGTAATGCGTTAGTAGAGAAACACCATGTCGCAATCGGATGGTTAGAAAATGGAATTTGTAGATATACAGTCACTGGGGAGTGATCCGAGAGTATACATGGTTTATGTGTGATATCAGAGAGCCAAAACAGTACCTCAGGAGATAGGTACCAGTAATCTATATGGGTTCAAACACTGTGTGGGGCAGAGTAATAGGTTTAGCCTCTGGAATGCAGGTGTTGGGAGCGCCAGGCATCTGTAAGTTGGAAAGTGTCTAGAAGGTCCCTAAGTGCTTAAAGGGTTTGCTGCTTGGTGATGCCAGCGGAACCAGAGGAGGGTTACAGATGATTTTGAAATCCCCACAGAGGATAATATGGTCAGAATGTAATCGACTCATATGAGTTGTAAGTTCGTAAAAGAATTCAGGTGTATGCACATTGGGGACATATACATTAGCTAGTATAACACATCTGCTGGTGAGTGTTCCCGGAGACCAAGAGATATCTGCCGTCAGGGTCAGTGGCCCCATCTCGTACAACAAAGGGGATGCTATTAATGATCAACGTGCAAACTCTCTGGGAATAGGAGCTATGATGAGCAAAAAACTGCTTAGCGCCCCATGAAGAAGCATATGAACAGTTTCTTCGAGTGTCTTTCCTGCAGGAAGGCCAATTTAACACTGTGTCTATTTAGATAAGAAAGGACCTGTTTTTGTTTCCATGGGTTGTTTAGAGCCCTAATTTTTCAGGTCATGCATGAGAGGGTAATTGGACATTTACCCCTAGCCTGTGACATCAAATAAGTAATGTGGAGTGCAGGATTGATGGATGACATATGAGATAGAAATTGTAATGTCAGTAAAAGTGGTGTGGCTTCTCCAAAGAAACAAAACATTTAGAAAAGGAACTATTCCCCAACCCCAACCCACACCGGAGTAGATAACTACTGGTGAATCCCAGCATATCCCCAACAAACTAAGGAAATAAGCAGGGTGGTGTACACCTCAGATGTGGCAACGCTCCGAGAGGGGAATCGCCATGGTGCTTAGAGGGTCTGTATTAGAGTAGAATCTGAAGGCCAAATCCAACAGCATGGATTGCGTTGCATATAGAATTCTTCTCCACAGCACTCAGCAAGTCAGCAGTTGGGTATCTAGACATTGAATAGAAGAAAAATGCACTGCTGAGAGCCATCAATTTGAGATATGTCTTGCAAGTCTGGAGCCGGAAGAGCCAGTAGAGGATAGGTGCCCCGGCGATGTCGATCCAAGTTTGTGTTGCTTGCAAAAGTGCATTGCATCTGCTGGAGAGTGAAACACATGGTACTTGCCATCCAGTTGGAGTTGTGGTCGCCCCAGATATAGCATGCCATAGCATAGGCTGCATTTCTATAGTGTCAGCTTCACCTCGGTGAACTTGCGCCGAGCCTCTTGGACAAATTGTGTGAAGTCCAAGAAAAGAGATAGGGCCATGCCTTGATGTTGCAGGGGGCTCCTCTCACTGGCCAGGCACACGGCTGTATCATGATCCCGAGCTATTAAGAGGCATGGAGGCGCTCCTGAGGTGGGATGCAGACCAGGGGGCTGGTGGGCTCTCTCAAGAACAAAAGTGTTGGTGAACAGGTCTCTGCCAAACGCTGCTGTCAGTAGGTTCACGACTAAGGTATCCATGCCCCCAGTGGTGGTGGTCTCCACCACTCTAGCAATGCGAATGTTATTATGGTGAAAACGCACCTCCAAATCCTCATTCTTTGCAGCCATTACCTTCAGTAGACGCTCCACTCTAGCTAGACACTTATTCATGGCTACACTGTTTTCCTCAATGTCTGATATACAGTGTTCAGTGCCATCTAATCTAGACCCATGCTATTCAATACGTTTATTCATACTGCAAAGCCTTGCACTCAGTTGTTTGCCTTGTTAGGATGGGAAGTTGTATCAGCAAAGGGCCTGGAGGCTTGGCCCTCTGCCCAACCCTCTTCCTGAAACAGGGGTTGGGCAATTGTGGCATGTGGGGCACTGGGTCCCAGCTCCTGCTATGTACTGTATGAGCTGAAGGGGAATCCTTATAATGGGGGGATGGTAATTATTAACAGCTGCTATTGCCTTGCCGGTTAGGGAAATAAGGCCTTCTCATGTGGTGAAATCAGCTCACAATAATGAACAAGCAGATCCTCTGTACCTCCTGTAGATATGGCTCTCTCCTAAATGCCCAGTTGATCACTTATTTGGAACATGCACTGGACATTTCCCAGTATGGATTTAGGAGTAACCATGGGACTGAGACAGGCCTACTGTCCGCAGTCAATAACATCCATTCCGTGGTTGATGCTGGGCAGGCTGTGGTGCTGGTTCTGTTGGACCTATCCATGGCCTTCGCCACCATCTCGCAGATCAGGATGATTGACCACCTACAGGAAATTGGGGTCACAGACTCAGTCTTAAAGCTTCTGTCATCCTTCCTGACGGATAGGTCACAGACAGTGGTGGTGGACCAATTCTACTCTAACCCCATAGCCACTTTGTGTGGGGTTCCACAAGGCTGGGCCCTGAGCCCCACCTTGTTTAATATATATGTCTCCCCGCTGGCCAAACTGATTAGATCTTTTGGCCTTCAGGCGTTATCCTACGCTGATGACACACAAATAATTGTGTCTATCACAAAGGACATAGAGGCCTCCACTGCTAATTTTAACAACTGCATGGAGGCTCTGGCCACCTGGATGGTAACACATCGACTGACTGGGGACAAAACAGAGGTTTTGATCTTTGGTAGCCTACAATCTATTTAGACCCATTCTTGATGACCAGAAATGCTAGGGCAATGTCCCAGCCCTGCTGACTCTGCAAAGAATCTTGGTCTTCGAGTTGACAAAAATCTGTCCTTTAACCGTCAGGTCAATAAGACAGTATGCTCATGTTTTTGTGCTATTAAGACCCTCATTTTTGTATTTATTTTTTACATGAACACCTGTTGTGTTACATAAGAAATCATTCATTTTTGTTAGGCATGGGGAGATTAAGTGATTTGCCCAGAATCACTGGGTGTTGAGAGTGGTTACTGAGATTCGAACCCGGTTCCCCAGATTTGAGGTTGACAACCCTAGCCGTTTGGCTACATCCTCTCCCCTTAGTAAGGTATTTCTGTTTCTCTGTCTCCTTGAGTGTAAATAAGTAGCTGTGGCACTGATTATGTCCATGGTGCATCATTGCAACACGCTCTACCGTGACATTAATAAGACAGCCATTGACAAGTTGGGGCTTGTCCAGAATGCTGCAGCAAGACTTGTTTTAGATCCTCCTAAATATCATTCAGTCTCTGCTGCTATTCGGAAACTGCACTGGCTCCCGGCCACCAAACAAATTGAAATTCAAGGCCTTATGCATTGTTCATAAGGCACTTCACAATTCAGGCCATCAGGGAGTTAAGCATCTCTTTCAACGGTATACTCCTACTAAACAGTTGGTTTCTGCTGGTAAAAATCTGTTAGTTATTCCTACGTTTCTGAGGGCAAGATGGGGAGGGAGAGCTTTTGGTGTGGTAGCATCTAAGCTAACGCTCCCTCAATCCATCTCATGCCTAGAAGCCCATTTTCCTTTCCCTAAGTCCTTGAAGACCTGGCTTTTTGCCTTGTAATGTCTTTTTAGTACAGGGATAATGCTTGCGCCCCCAGGTAGACTAACCGCTTTAGTGCCTTAACGCCTTCAGGCATTTGTTTGTGCTTTATAAGTTGCCACATCAAATCATGTCAAATCATGGCTCTCTTTGACAGAAAGGATGATCTCCTTTTCATACTGCTGCAGCCACTACCCTTCATCACAAGGAAGAAATGTAAGCTTAAATGCCTAGAAGGAAAAATAAAGGAAAAAAAAGACAAGTCGTTTTTTGACTACTTTTCAATAGCTATTACACCTTAAATTCCTCCCTAGCAAAGGGAGGGGGCAGCACAGCTTGGCAGAGAGAGTGGTTCTAATTGGAGAGAGTAAGGGATGCGCTGCTGTGGCTGTAGTGAGAGGAGATGTTTGTCTCCTCGAGTAGTACACACAGTGGCGGCTGGCATGTACTGAGGGGGTGGGTGGGTGGCACATAAAAAAAATAATAAATAAAATACACTTACCTTCCTGCGCGAGCACAACATACTCCTCGATCTGTCTTCTCTCCTGGAGACAGGCTCCCAACTCCCAAGCCAATCATGGCGCTGCTCTCATGTTGCTAACCTACATGAGGGAAGCGCCAGGATTGGAAGGAACAGCCTCTCTCAGCACTCTTAAGAGCACTGGAGGCCTATGCTTTCCCTAACCCAGCTGTAAGAAAGGTTTCAAATGCACATGCCTGGCTGGCCGTCGCAAGACATACACATATTAAATTTAAGCGTACAGCTCCATGCAGCCACTCAGCAACAATGGCCCCGCCCTGTCCTGACGCTCAGTCCGGTATGGTTAGGTTGATGAAAAATACAAACATTTACAATGCAATAGGTCTCGCATTTGTTGGAGTTTAAGCTATTGGCATTGTAAATGGCAATGCCTTTTAGTTATGTTTTAAAAATGAACACGTAAATAAAAGGCATTGTCATTTACAATGCCAATAGCTCAAACTCTCACAAATGTGAGACCTATTGCATTGCAAATGCTTATTTTCCTATGGCTTCTGCTCTGGTCCTATGGCACGCAGTCAAGCCATTTAAAAAAAAAATGTGCTTGAATACTATTCTGAAGGTTTGCAGAACTGCAGGAAATCAAGCATTGTTCTGACAGTCCTGGAACACTGACGAAGCCCCGGGGCTTCCCTACCGCTGCACCTCCTGTACAGTACAGTTAGAGCTGCGCGTGCTCTGTACCCAGCGGGAGCTCGCCCGGCCTTCAGCTGTTGTTGCTGGCACGTGCCCTCTAGGGGCCCGGTGTGGGAGAAGAGCTTGCGCGCGGCTGACGTCAGCGGCGCGGCCCCCTGGGCTTGGAGGCTGCTGGGGTGCGAGACAGGCGCGCGAGCAAAGAGTTGCTGGCGGGGCAAGGAGTTGTGCGGGGGGCACGCAGACAGCCGAGAGTGAGCCGGAGCCTCAGGAGGACACGAGGGTGGAACGACGGGGTGCCGGGGCGCCTCCCGCTGCCGCCAGCAGCCATGGCGCGGGTGCTAGCTGTGATCCTCAGGACTTTGCTTGGACTTGTGGCTGTGGTGCGGGAAGGCGAGACCTACACAGGTAAGGAGAGCTGCGACCCGTGCAGATGGGACAGATCTGGGTGCTGGGGGGCGGTCAGACCCCCTTTTTGTTGTGCTTTTGGTTGATGGTCGCCGGTGCAGCAGAGAACCGGTGGCATGGGATGTCGCCTGCCCCTGTGGTGTTGACAGTACCCCAGTCAAGCTAAGGGGTTGCACGGGGACAGGGGGCATCTGTAGTTTAAGGGGAGTGTGTTCATGTAGAGGCCCGTGGGGTGTGTGAGCCCTTCTCAATCAGTGCATGCAATAGTGTGCGGACTTGGCAAACTCCTCACCTGTGACATGGGAGCTCTCTGGCAGCAGGCGCCCTAGCACGGCACATGGTGTCAGCAGCAACTTCAGGGTGGCGCCCAAGGCTGCCCCTTGCCTCACCTGAAACTGCCCCCTGTCCCCCCTCTGGTCTGTAACAGGATTTTTCTATGCTTCCATTCCTGTCCAACGATAGTGCGAGTTTTCACAAAAGTGAAAGTGAAACTGCGTGCTGACTTGCCTCCCAAGGGGGACAGGAGATGTGCGTGGCGCATCGCGTTCACATTTCCAGTCCGGCCTGCAGCCTGCGCGTGCCCATCTCCTGTCTCCCTTGAGAGCCCTTGAAAGCCTAGTCAACGACAATAGGTCTCGCTCGCGACAGCGCTTCGCACTGTGTCGCCAGGTGCGAGACCTAGAAATGGTGATAAATAACCATTTTATTTTTCAGCGCTGGCCTGGGGCTTTTCTTTATGGGGCCACTCTCCTCTGCTCAAATGGAGGAGCGGCTCCTGAGTACACACACACCTCATTCACCCCTCACAGATGGTTGGTGAAGAAAGAAAGCACTGTTACTCAAACAAAAGGAATCCTACTCACAGTGGACAGGGAGAGTGTAGACCACGGAAGTGGGGGACACTCAGTGTTTTGTAAAATACCCCTCACACACCAACAGACCCCTTGGTGTCATGCTTCATCATCAGGGTCTTCGCACCCCTCTAACGGGATGCGGCGTGCTGCGACCTGCAACTACGCGGGAGAACTGAAAGTATAGACTATGTGTGGTGCGTGTGATGGGAGTGGTTGGGTATTTTAAATGTGAGTGGTGGGGTATGGTGAAGGTTAAAAAGTACCTGGCTCGTAGGTATCAGGAAAAAAATTTATTCACTACCTCGGGCTGGTGCTAATAAAAGATGAAGATGTCATCAATATACCAAAAGGGACGTTTGCGCTGCACCAAGAGTAGCGTAACCACATTGAAAACTAACGCATGCGCATTAGAGATTGCTACCAGTAGGCACAGAGACGTCTCAACACGCATGAGCCTCACGGACCTCTACATGCTGAAGTAACGGTCTGGCATAACGCGTGCGCAGTTCAATCAACTTCCGCGCATGCACCTCACGAGCCGTCCTCGCTACAACACGGGTAAAATCCTTGCGTATACCTGATAAGACGAGACATTTAATTGGCCAGTAAACGGATCACCCATGTATGGGCTCAGTGCGCATCCGACAATTATCCTATCACCAGTCAACCTGTCAACCAATTAAGGAATTTGAGCATATATAAGATAGGGCGCACTCCTCTAGCCATTACCAGCGGAGCAGCGTAAGGGGTAACACGGAGGTAATCTCGCCCTGATTCTGTGAGTATTGAGTAAACAAACAAAATCACCATTCTCTACCCAAACAGTGAGTAAAAAGTACTGAAACCATCTTTTTGTTCACATAGATTACGAATCTAGCAACCTACCCCGACGTTCTTGAATTGCTCATGGAGCCAGAAAACCTTGCATAATGAGTATGACCATAGTGCTTCTTTTAACCCAATTTTTGTTGTGTGTCTTGTATGTCCTTTTTTCCTTTACAGGATCAATACATCATTGGGGCTCCAGGTGACTGCACCTGTGTGAGCCAGCCTAATTGGGGCAACCAATTTATTTTTCTGTCTTTTGTTCTTTCAGGTCATGCAACTGCATGGACCAATACCGCTGTAGGCACATTATAGCCTTAATTTATCACTGTAAATAATCTTTCACTTTTAGTTATTTACACTTTTAATAGAGAAACGTGAGTAAGGTGGGGAAGTTGTGCCCCCGTCCTGAAGAAGGAGCACAAGCTCCGAAACATGTTGACGCACACCAGAGGTAATGTCCATAATTACGACAATTAACTACCTCATACTGCACTTCTTTTATTAGTACCAGCCCGAGGTAGTGAATAAATTTTTTTCCTGATACCTACGAGCCAGGTACTTTTTAACCTTCACCATACCCCACCACTCACATTTAAAATACCCAACCACTCCCATCACACGCACCACACATAGTCTATACTTTCAGTGCTCCCGCGTAGTCGCAGGTCGCAGCACGCCGCATCCCGTTAGAGGGGTGCGAAGACCCCGATGATGAAGCATGACACCAAGGGGCCTGTTGGTGTGTGAGGGGTATTTTACAAAACACTGAGTGCCCCCCACTTCCGTGGTCTACACTCTCCCTGTCCACTGTGAGTAGGATTCCTTTTGTTTGAGTAACAGTGCCCGTGGAGTAAGAATCCTATCTCTATACTCTACCTCCCTTCTGTTGTTATTTTGAAGAAAGAAAGCACACAGGACCAAGGCTTCGTAGAGAGGCTGGCACAAGCGGAATGTTCCCAGAGTGGGCCTATGCTGGTAGTTATAGCCGGAAAAGGGCGCACTCTGATTGGATGTCCTGCTCTCAACTTTCCATGCTAGGTGCTAGTAATGCTGAGGCCCTCATTGAGAGCCCTACCACTTCTGTGGATGTGAAAACCGCCAGAGGCAAATACAATTACTGGTTGGTTGGCAGTTTTACCCGGAGAGGTTTCTGACCCAGTTCTGTGTTTTCTGTGTAGAGTTTGTGACAACATGTAGTTTCAGTTTTACCGACCATAAAAAGACTTGTTTCCCCCGTTCCTGCACACACATCCCTCCACATTAGTTAAATACGTGTAGACAATGGCTTGGAGGAAACCCTGGGGTCTTGGTTCAGTTTTCACTTTCCTCGGATTCTGACATCGAGCGCACACTGCTGTACCTGGATCAGGGATCCCAGAGGAACCTCTTCGGTGGGTGATCCCCTCACCAGGCAGATGTGTGCGTGATCTGCATAGATCACAGGTTCAAATCACAAGTTGGGTAACTCAGCCTCTCGTAATTCAGCCGCCAATCCAGTCAGTACCGAATAATAGCTTTGATTAAAAATGTTGTACAGATAACAAGTTTATATTTTTTGCATTAAAGAATGACTCAGTCACCTAGCCCTGCAGCATATGTGCGGTATTTAGCTTTGCTTCTGTATATTTTTGTGACTCAAGGCTTGGGGGCATATGTATCAAGCCCTTTTCCCATTCGCAAACAGGACGATTCTCAGAATCAGCCCGTTTGCGAACTGGAAAAGGCCTTTTGGGATGTATCATCCCAAAAGGCCATCGCAAAATATGGAGGGGCAGATTTGTGTTTCCTGGCGCATCCCTGCAAATCAGCAGGGATGCGCCAGGAAAGATGCGTCACGCAAGTTTACCCTTGCGCCACCACAGATGCGCCACATTTACAATGCGGTGCATCATGGCGCAAGGATAAATAGATGCGTGTCGCATCTGTCAGCGTAAGGTTGGCACATTGTGACCCAACTCCAGCACTGTTCCAACCCTGCCTCTGTCCAACATGGTGCGTCACACCTTACGCCTGCAAGCAGGCGAAAGGTTTTGACGCAGCGGGTTTGGAAAAGTGACTGAGTGAAATCTTGTACATTTCACTCAGCCACTTTTGCAAGGCGTTCCTGCGCCGGAACGCGCCCCCCATCCCCCGCTCCTGAACGCCCACAGGTTTCATGTGGCGCAGGGCTTTATGACGTGACTCAACTCCCTAGATGTGTCACGCTGTAAATACCCCGCAGCATGGCACTGGCTTTACTCCTTCGTTGCGTCACAAAAGTGATTCAACAGTGGCGAAAAAGTGGCATACGAGGCTTGTAAATCTGCCCCTCAATGTCAAAATTTGTGATTCCCTATTTTGCGATTGCATTTAAGGAATCGCAAATTGTGATTCCTTAAATGCAATGTAGGAAGCACCCAAGTTGTGCGATTTTGGCTTAAGAAATCACAAATTACCACCAACTTCAGGTTGGTGGTAATTTGCGATTTCTTTGAAAAATGCACTTTTTTGCATTGTTCAAAGTGCCATGTGGTGCACATACATGCCCTTAGCAGGCCCGGACTGGCCATAGCGGGCACCGGGCAATCCCCCGGTGCGCCGCAAGTGTGGGGGCCGGTTTTGAGCCCCTGGGGCCGATTTTGTTAGAGGGCCGTTTTTGCAGCATAGCTGCAAAATCGGCCCTGCAACAAAATCGGCCAAAAACCGGCCCTAGCAAAGCGCTCGGCGGCACCTCCAACCCCCCCGAGTGGGGAGGGGGGGATGGCTGAGCACTTTGCCAGGGCCGATTTTGGTTCCCAGTCCGGCCCTGGCCCTTAGTGCATGTATGTGCGCCTCATATGCACACATACATATTTCAAGGGTGCTACAGGGTGTCCTTTTGACACCCTTGCACCCTTGAAATTGCAAATGTTTTCCCATTCATTCCTATGGGCCCTTTGGCCCATAGGAATGAATGGAAAGGTATTCCTTAATTGCGAATCGCAAATTGCGATTCACAATTGAGGAATATGTAGGAATCGCAATTAATATTGCGATTACTACATACATAGCATTTTGCAAGTCCATAATAGCGATTCACTAAAAACGCTATTAAGGACTCGCAACAAGGCTATTTCATACATATGCCCCTACGTTCGAGCGGACCTCCCCATGCACTTCATGTTAGGGGTATTATTTACAGGTGTTTATAATGAGCCACAATCTCCAAAGGGAAGGACTGGAAAGTCATTCCCACTTCAATAATATGAGAATCCAACTTTCTTGATTTACAAGTTCCTCCAGTCTCCACATCATGCGCACTTTTAATAATAAAAATGACGTTTGGAAGACTATCTGTGAAGCCACATTGACAACCTATGCAAGAGTAGACAGTAATTCGACTAGTCTCAGAAGGTATGGTGATTTGACCCTAGGAAACCAGGAAGAATGCAGTTCGACCACTGATGCCATGTGTCCTCCTAGACATGGCGCTGCCTGCAGAGGCGCGGGATGAAGGGTATCTGAGGAGCCTCAACGTTTTCCCAATTAGCACTGGCTGAACAATTGCCGTCACTGTACAGGTTAGATAACATTGTTTCTAGCAGGTGCTCAACTCACTGAGCCACCTTACTGTTGGATGATAAAGGAACACTGGAGGTTTAATACGGTTATGCTTTAAGTGGAAGCTTTTTGACAGATGTCCGTTTAGCACAAATACAGGTCACACTCAACAAAAATATATTGCTCGGATGCAAATATTTTAGGCTTATATTAGACACAGTGAGATACTGAAGGTCTACACAGGCATAGCTCATCAAGTGACAAGACAACACAGAACTGCAAATTGGTTGTTTTAACCACTGAAGGGGAGCAGGAGTACCACATGGTTTGCAAATCATTCACAATGGATTCTGAAAAAATCTTGCACAGGCTGAGATGGCCAAAGATTTTTATATGTACTATTACTGTGGTCACATGAAACCTAGAAAGCGCAATGCCCTCACAAAGACAAACCAAAGAATCCTCTATATGTACTCTGATGCCACTCTTTAACAGAGTGGGCTGAGCTCCAGCCTTATTCTGAAGTAGTTGGTTGGGGGCATTTGGTGCAAGCATTAACAACTTATATATGCAATGCAGTTCAAAGAATAAAACATGTAAGGGCCAAAACAAGTTAAAAAATAAGAAAATGTTTATCTAGTTTCTATGAAGGATTATAAAGTCAAAGTGATGAAAATGTATTTATTGCAAAAAGCAAGAACAGACGCCATTAACATTGGCTCCTCTGGAACACATTGCAAGTGAAGTAAAAAACCTGAAAAATGATGGTGTTTTTCAATGTACCCAAATTCAGGCCAAACCAGACAGAGTTGGTGGATTCATCCCTGTGAACAAAGTTACCTTTAGTCTCAAAGCGCTTTGAGGTGGACTGAAGTAGTACATCCACCAAAAATCATGAGTCAACTCCTCCACCGACCTCACAAGGTAGCCATTAGTTTCCCACAACATGGACACTGCTGGCTCTGCCATCAGAAACCTTTTGCCAGTGATCGAACTACGTCAGAACCACCGGCTTAACAGTGTCAGAAACCCTACTCTGCTTAATGCAGGGCTTTCAACATAGATTTTTTTCTGTTCACTACTAATTCTTTTTTTTTTACAAATCTTTTTATTAACAGTTAACAAAAAAAAGACATCAGGTGACATTGACCAGTTACACAATTGTCCAATATACAGATCCATACTTCAAACAATACATACAAGATGATGATCACGGGATCACAGGGACTCCGTGCGCCTCCTCTTCTTCCAGACAGATCGGGGGCATACAAATGTCACCAGGGTAGCGATTCCAGTCTGCCCAGACCGTACCCCACTTTTTGGGACAACCTCTGGAAACGTAGACCGACCTCTCCCTGAACATGCACCAATCCATGTCTTCTGCCCATTTCCCAACCCGGGGTGGCTGTCCAGCTCCCCACAGCTGAGCGATGTTGTGCTCGGCAACCATGCATGCTATCGTTACCCACTGCCACTTATACGCACACAGATCTGTGGCTTCCCAAACATTTAAAATACACCTACGAGCCTCTGGCCATATATCTACCCCCAGGACATCCCGTAGCCTATCATGAATCTCTACCCAATAGACCTGTACCTCCCTACAGTGCCACAAAATATGCATGAAGGTTCCAAGTTTTCCACACCCTCTGCGACATTCCCCACTCTCTGATCTACCCATTAGGACCAGACGAGGCCCTGTGACATACGACCTGTGAAGAATCTTTAACTGCACTAATCTGAGCCTCATCTGTATTGCCACTACACGCGGAGAGGAGACTGCCTCCCGCCAATCCTCGTTGTCTAACTCCATCCCAGTACCAGCGGGTCCTCCATATTATTGAGGAGTTTTTTATATATTAGGGAGATGGTCTTTTCAGGGAGAAGACCATCCAACACCCGGTCTTCAAGAGGAGAAACATCTGGAAGTGACGTGCCTTCGGGGATATGTGTAAGTAATGCGTGTCTGATCTGGAGATAGTGGAAGTGCTCCCTATCATGAAGGTGATATTCCTGCTTGAGGGAATCGAACTTGTGAATTGTGTCTTTCCCCCAGACATCCTCGATCTGTGTAATCACGATAAGTTCCCACTTGTCGAACCCTTTGGACTTCCAAAGGCTTCCTAATCTCTCCGAACTCAATAATGGGGTGGCGAGTGTTAGTTTCCCCTCCCACTTGAGATGCCTATTGACCGCGTGTCATACCTGTACTGTGTGTGCCGTAGGACCCGCAAGGGGAACCCGTCACGATCTGGCATACAGTGCCCTGGTGTAATCACCCCCAGCACTTGCCAGCGGTCCATAGCATAACCGGGGTCCATTGGGGCCCCATATATAATGTGATTCACCGCTGCCAACTGGGATGCCCAGTAATATTTCCGTAGGTCAGGCAACCTTATTCCCCAATCATACCAGGGGAGGGTGAGCTTGGAAAAGGCTATACAGGGCTTTCCATCCCAAAGAAGCTGCCTCTGGAAAGCCTCTATTTCCTTGAAATAGGACGCTGGTACTGGGTCCATAACGTTCTGGAGCGCGTGTAGAAATCGGGGAAGGGCCATTGTCTTGAAGAGCACTCCTCTGCAAAGAAGAGAGAGCGGAAGTGCCTGACAATGCATCACGTCTCCTTTAAATCGAGTCATAGGGGGGCCCAAATTGTTAGCATATCGTAATTTCAGGTCAAGTGTGACATAGATACCGAGGTATCGAAACCCCATCGGCTCGATTTGTATCGGGCAGGTTTCCGGTATCACCGGCGGATCGCCTCTGAGTGCAAAAAGCACTCACTTTGACCAGTTGCTTGCAAACCCAGAGTACCTCCCGAATATGGCAAGCACATCCAGGAAACTTATCAGGCAGCCCCTTGGATTGGTGAGATAGAGCAGAATATCATCGGCATACAATGAGATTTTATCCTCCCAATCCAACGTCCATTGCAGTCCTCGGATCGATCGGTCCCACCGAACCCACGCTGCAAGCGGCTCTAGCGTTAAAGCAAACAGGAGCGGGGATAAGGGGCATCCCTGCTTCGTGCCTCTGCCAAGGGGAAAATCAGCAGACTTATGTTTATTTACCACTACTCTGGCAAGGGGGTCGGCATACAATAGATGCACCCAATCGATGAACTCTGGTCCAAAGCCCATCTTTCCCAAGACTGCAAACAAGTAAGGCCACTCGACCCTATCAATTGCCATAGTGGCATCGAGCGACACCAGCACCGCTGGCTCCTGGATCGTCGGGGATCTTCCCAATACTCTGTGTAACCTGCGCAGGTTGAGAGCAGTAATTCAATGTGGCATAAAGCTGGACTGGTCCGGATGTACCAAGGTAGTGATGACTTTGACAAGTCGTGTCGCCAGCAACTTTGCTAGAACTTTAGGTTCAGCATTTAGTAACGAGATGGGCCTATAGGATGAGCAGAGTGTCCTGGGCTTTCCCGCTTTATGGATGACCACTATATTTGCCACCCGCTGGTCATATGGGAGCCGACCCCTCTCCTTACTCTCTGCGAACATGGACCGAACAAAGGGGGACAATTTGTTAGCACTCAGTTTATAAAGTTCTATAGAGATTCCGTTCGGGCCTGTGGCTTTTCCAGAGTAATCCCCTCTCATAGCCTGTGCCACCTCGTCGTTAGTGAGTGGGGAGTCTAAGTATTCCTGGTTGTCATCTGATAGAGTGGGCATCTGGATCACTACTAATTTAAAAGGGTTGGTGGTTGTGATCAGGAAAAAGCAACAATGACCCCTTGTGCTAGCAGAAAAATCTAATTGCATCAAGGACATTGCAGAAATACCTCCAATTGCACTTTGGGGATTTAGTTCATAAAAAAGAATGGCCAACCGAGCCACCATAATATTGTGGTCTAGCTGGCATTACGCTTTCTACAAAAGTGCTCTCAACCTGCCGGCAGAAGCGATTTGTGCAAAAATCCCCTTCGACAATGGTGGGGACCTAATTACCGGGCTCTTGCCCTGGGCTGTTGGATGAGGACCTCTCTCCTTCAATGAGCTCTGTAGTCTATTTTCTGGGGTCCATACCTCACCAGTAGTATTAGCAGAGGGACTTTATCTAATGATAACTTCATACTGTTTGATAGGCTGGTAGGGGGATCCCAGGGACCAGAAGAAAGTCGAGCACACATTTCTAGACAACATGATTCACAGTGGCTGGTGTTTATAGGTGCAGTGGCCATCAGGCTTAGGCTGAGCATGATTCCAGAATATCAGTAAGGACTGGTGGAATCTTGTCAAATTCACTCCAGTCTTCCAGTGGGTGTAATATTTGTTGAAAATATTCAGCAGTACTGAGTAGCGTTTGAATGGCACCCACAGTTGTGCTTCTTCTAGAACAGTAGTGATTGCTGTTGGGTACTGTCTTAGCCAAGGGTGTGGCTTGCTCGAATGGGCCTTGATTGATGCATGTTAGGAGTTCTGTGTACTTTAGATTGTTGTTGTGAGGTGTATCATGGTGGCAGTGCTGTTGTGAGAATGGTGATAGATTGATTTATGGTATATTAGTGTTGTTTTCGACGCATGCAAGATGTTGCGTCTAATATGATCTCTAGTAAATTAGTGTATGTTGTTTTGTAGTAATTCGTGCTGATGTGACACATATAATAACTAGTGATGTGAAAAAGGTATGATGTTTTTGGAAATAAACTTAATTTTCACTTAAGTATGCCATTATATGAACTATATTTTCCGCCAGTCCCAAGAATTTTTCTCCCTGAGGCTTTACCTCGCACAGAATAGTCACGAGAGATTCGAACAGACTAGTTATATAGCAAAATGTCTCATTTAAGGTGAAATTGTCTCTTGCTGAAACATTTCCTACTGAACCAATCTCTATCGTACAAAAAGATTGTGAAAGTTCATGTAATATGAAATGGTGAAAGCACATTTTGGTGACTACACTAGTTTAAAGTGTAACAAAAATTTCAACTAGCCCTAATGATAATGCTTTTACAGCATTCTATGGCTGAATAGAGTGTATATAAAATATATTATTTAATTTGTTTTGTTTGATATTGGAGGGTGTGTTAATTCCACTACAAGTCAAACCTAAAAATGGCAATGAGTCTTTTTTTAAATATGTTTTTATTGGTTGAACAGTATCTTCAAGGATCATTTCTTACTCGTCATACATTACAGGATCACTGAATAATCACCAACGCTTACAACAAACACAAAACACCTTATCTCCACCTTACAGCTCAGGCCTGGAAACATACACATATGTATCTTATCTATAGAAGTATGTGTGATCTTTCAGCATCGTATTATACTCGCTATCTTCCTCACCAACCGTACTCTTTCCAAGCAGAATTTAGTGTACCTCATTGTTTACTGGAGGCACAACACCTCCTTCACTTGTTTCCCCGTTATTCGTGCATCCTCAGGTTCAACATCTGGCTCCATTTCGTTCCCATTTAATTCCATAAGCATCTGCCTCCATGCCTGTATGTCTTCCTCCAGCCGGTCATTCCTTCGGAGGATTTTTATCTGGACTTCCTCAGCCACCGCCTACTCAGACATATCTCACAGCCATTCATTACATCGAGGTGGGTGTTCCCTCATCCACTTGATGGCTAGCCAACGTTTAGCTAACAGTAATCCCAGCATTAGGAATTTAATGGTATGTTGTTTCTTTACTGGGGCATTCAGGAAGCCCAGCAGTACCTCTCTAGGTGCCCCCTCAATCTCCCAGCCAAGGGCCTTCTGTAAGCTCTGGAAGACCTCTGTCCAATAGGGCAGGATCTCCGCACAGCGCCGTACCATATGTAAAAAGTCTGCGTCTAGTGTTCCATAGTGTGGGCAACGACCCGATCTCGCAAGATAGATAGTGTGTAGAGTTTTTAGAGTGAGGTAGAGTTAGTGTACATAATTATGCTCGATTAGTTTAAAATGGACATTAGAGCTGACCACACGAGTTTCCTCATGAATCCTGCCCCATACCGTCAAATGCTCTTCTAACCCCTCTGCTCAGCGTGCATGTGATTTTAAGGTGGGCGCAGGGGAGTCCTCCAATAACGCTCTGTAGATGTGAGTTATGAGTCGTCTGCCCTGACCATATCCAGCAATCTGCTCAGCGTTTGAGATGGTATGGCCTCGTCAGGATAGCTAGGCCATAGTTCACGTGCAGTGGCCAATATTTTATTATATTGTAAGTATTGCCCCACGCCCAATGCAAAGGAGTCTATTGCATCATCCCGGGTGATGAAGTGGCCTCCCAAATATAGATCTCCCAACAACTCATAGCGTCCCTCTCTCCATTTGCGTATCGACATAGTGGCTTCAATGTACAAAAATGGCTTAATTGGCCATATCGGCATGTCACGTGCATATGGGGCTCAACGTATGACCGATTTTACCACTCACTCCTATGTACAGTCCATTTGCCTGATCAGGTAGAGGCACCTATGGGAGACTCGTGCCCCACACATGAGGGGCTCTGGAAGTGTACGGTGGCAATCAGGGTCGCCAAGCAGTCTCCTCTCCCAGTCCTATCCTTTGTCAAACCAGTGAACTGCGTGTTGGAGGTGGGCTGCGAAATAATATAATTCCTAATTAGGGAGTCCAATGACCCCCACTCCTGTGTTTGTTGTAACATGTGCAGCCCTATCCTTTTCTGTTTCGTGGACCACAGCAAGTCAACGAGGAGACCTTCAGTTTCCTGAAGTATCTTTTAGGGATCTCGTAGAATGTATTCTGTAGGGTGTAAAGGCAACGAGGCAGCACTACCATTTTTACCAAAGCCACTTTCCCCATCAACATTAAGGGGAGATCTCTCTAGAACTGCACTGCTGCACTTAATCCAGTGATCACCCTACCAATGTTTATATCTAGGAATCTTTGCTTCTTAGTGGCAATCATGACTCCCAGATAACATATCCCCTCAGGACTCCACGACAGTGCCAGGAGCAGGCCAGGGTCCATCACTGCTAGCGCCAAGAGCTGGCACTTCCGGACATTCACAGAGAGTCCACACACTTCTGTGAATTCTGACATTGCCATCAGTAATACTGACAGTGCCTCGGTTGGGTCCCATAAATATACCAGGGCATCGTCGGTGTATAATGGAATTGTGTGTATGGCACCACCAAACTCAATCCCCAGCTCTTCTAACGGCTTCACCGGCACTGTAAAGAGGAGTGGCGATAGCGGGCAGCCCTGTCTAGTACCACGACACAACCAAAAGACCGTTGATAGTGATACATAGCTGCCTGTGCATACCCTTGCACTCGCCGCTGTATACAGTAACTTAATACATGCAATAAACTTGGGACCAAAGCCCATTTTACCCAGGGACATACCAGCGATATTCCCACCCCCACTGAGTCGAATGCCTGTTCATTATCTTGGAATGCAAGCGCATAAGGACCATCTCGGATCTCAGGAGCATGGAAGACATGACATAGCCTACGTAGATTATAGAGGGTGCTTCTCTTGGGGATAAATCCGCACTGATCCTCATGTATTAGAGCGAGTAAATAGGGGAGCAGTTGGGCCACCAGAAGACTACTCAGTATCTTAGTGTCAACATTCAGCATTGAGAGAGGTCTGTAGATATTCCCTTGTCCACTGCTTTGCCCCATTAGGCCACCAGCACAACCAATGCCTCACGCATAGTGACGGGGAGGCGTCGTGAGTGATAAGCCTCATTATGCATCTCCATCAACTTGTCGACCACCAAATCAGAGTATTTGAGATAAAATTCTGCTGGGAGTCCATCGCCTCCCAGGGTTTTCGCTGTCTTCTGGTGCTTGAGAGATGCTAAAATCTCCTCCTTAGTCAACTCTGCCTCGAGCGTTACACACTCCTCCAGGCCAATGTGGGAAAGCTCTAAATCCACTAGAAAATTCAAACCGTCTTGGCTTGAAGTGATCCCCCTGCAGCATATACACTCTTGAGATGGGCTTACATGACCTCATTGATAGCTACCTGCGAGTCCAGCAACACTAATATAGGGTCATGTGAGTCCTGTTGTATCACCAGCCTCACCAACGTAGCACCCATCTTTGTCTATGGACGTTATAAGTGTATTTTACCAGTCTACACCAGTCACCAAGCACCGTGCTTCGGAGACAGAGCAACTCCTCCAGCCACAGGGGCTGCGTCTGGAGCACCCTTTCCACTTCCAGAAATTGGGACTCAGTTTGTTCTAAGTCCCTCGTCAGTTGCTGTCTCACTCCATAGGTGGTGGTCATGCATACGCCCCTGAGTACCACCTTCATTGCGTCCCAGTTGTGAGCTCTACTACTGGAATTACCCCAGTTCTCCTGGAAGTAGCTCCCAGGCTGTTAGCACAAAGGATGGGCCCATCAGTGCCTCTGCACTGAGTCGCTTAGGTGGCACCATAGGGCATGGGGTCCCGTTGCCACAAGGACCAGCTGTGGAGAATGGACAGATACGTACCTTGCAAAATATGTTACATATCAGGCCTGTACAGCCAAACCAGGCATCAGCAAGCAATAATCCAGTCTGCTATGTGTACCCGTGGCTGGCGTATAGCATGAGAATGTCCTTCATACGTTCAGTAATACAAGATTGTGCATCAGTGTTCTTAACTGGGTTGTCATATGTAGTTTTGTATGTGCTTTTGGGGCTCTCGGTCCAAAGTCTCATCTAGAACGCAGTTACAGTCCCCTGCCAGTACTTGTGTCGGCAGTAAGAAACGGGGCAGCTGCCAACATCACCCCAGAAAAGTACAGTGTGCTGTCTTTGTATGTTTGCATATATGTTTATGAGGCAAATATCTCCACCATCTAGGGCTCCAGAAAGGACCACACATCGGCCCTCTGAATCAACTAAATGCCCATAATATCAAAATGGAACTCCCGGTGCCACCCAAATCTAGGCTCCGCGAGTGTTCCCCGAGTATGTTGTAGCATAGAGCTGACCCCTCCAACGCTTACACAGGGCGGGGAGGCAATCACCCCAGACATGCGTTTCCTAAAGCAATGCATCTGAGGTATGATATCTCCTGAGGTAAGCATATACCCTCCGGCACTTCTCCGGCTGGTTCAGTCCCCTGACGTTGTAGGTCAGGAATTTGAAAGTCGATTCAGCCATCTCAATCACTGATCCAATCCTGTCTAGTATCTAGACATACCGACAAGCAGCATCCCGTCGCACCTCTCAACATCCCTGCACCTGAGCATTGCTATCCACTTTAAGATATAACAATAATCGAACTTCCCCTTCCCTCAAAGCCTCTTTCCCGATGGGCAGTACCACGGTCCCACCTTACAACGAGCGGCACTAAAACCTGCAGGTCCCGCCCCACACTCAACATTATGCACATTTTTTATTTAAACCGAAATCAAAAAGACGAACAGGCAAAGTTGGGGATCTGTGCGTTCCGGCTGGCAGGAGAGAGGGTACCTCTACTCAAGCAGCAGCAAATATATTCGAGAAGCAGCCCTCTGATCATGACTTCTCGTGACCACCTGCATTATAAAATCCCACTAGGGAATACCAAATCTCGCTTGCACTGACCAGTTTGCATTTCTGGAGCCTTGCGAGAAAGAAAAATCTGCCACACGGCGATTGAAGGAATTGGGCAAGAACTCCATGTTACAAACATAACACAGAGTCAGCAAATTCCGCCAATTCCACAAGCAGAATTAAACTTTCTGCCCATCTCTAGATTTAAACCTCCCTATTCAGACTCTGAAATCAGATTCTCATCAAAATCTAATGATCGTTACATCTCGACAGAAGACAATAGGCAGTTGAACCTTTTGGATTATAGCCATGCAAAATTGGACCCTACTACATACAACATGTACTAAAAGCAGACTCAGACCTCTTGAGTTTTAAGAGGCTCAAGATGTGGCATTTTCCTTACACTTAGTATTGGCAATTGACAGCTGCAATAAGAATGTGTTTTAACCTGTTTTTAGCACCATGTGGGCTCAAAGATGTGCTTTATAATTATAAACAAACATAAACGTTCTTTCTCTTTTTCTCTCACACTCAATCTCTACCTCTCTTTCACTCTTGTTAGGGCATCAGGGAGGCAGAAAGACTGCAAGGGAGGCAGGAAGGCTGCCTGGGAACAACTCCTACGTCCCCAACATCTCTGCCTTTTCGGAAGAATAAGGGGCCTCATTTATGAGAAGTGACGCATCGCTGCGTGAAAGCAGCGATGCGTCACTTCTCAGTGCGCACTCCTTGCGACATGATTGATGCGTCATATTTATAATATGACGCATAATGTCGCAAGGAGTTACAGATATGTCAGTATTTCTGACGTATTTGTAGGCGCAAAAGTGACGCATTGCTGGAGTGTGTCACAAAAGTGACGCAACTCCAGCAATGTATCCTTTCACATGGGGAAAGCCCCATGTGAAAGGGCCTGCGTCAATCTTACTCCTGCTGTGAGGCAGGCGCAAGATTTTGACGCAACAGCGTCCTAAAAGAGACGCAGTGAAATCTCATAGATTTCACTGCATCACTATTACGAGGCTTTTTGCGGGGGAACGCCCAACCTGCATACATTATACCAGGCGCAGGTATAATGTAGCGCAGGTGTTTACAAAGTGACGCATCTGCTTAGATGCGTCACTTTGTAAATAGTGCGCAACAGGAGGCATGTTTTACCCCGCCGATGCGTCACAAAAAGTGACGCATCGGAAGCGCAAAACTGACGCAAGGCCTTATAAATGAGGCCCCGGAAGCGCAAAACTGACGCAAGGCCTTATAAATGAGGCCCCGTATTGTTTTCAGAGGCATAGAGTTAGCTAATGTGCAGAAAACAAGGCCAGGTCCTTCCTTAGCATAACAATTGGAATTGCATTTAAATAGTGCTTACTACCTCTGATGCGGAGTTGAGGTACGGGTCCTCTTGGTAGCTGTCGATCACACTGCCCTATCTAGTGCAGGTGCCTCACTATTTAGGTGGGCCCCTCAGGACTTGTACAGAGGAAGCCATTTGTATGGAGGCAATGATACAATTGAGGCCAATGCCAAAGTTCCCGATTTATTCAAACCTTAACTTGGAAACAGCTTAGCTTGAAACTCCAGGGCTTTAGTGTGTGAAGCCAAAGTCACAGACACTTGTGGGGGGGGGGGGTCATTGAGACCTCAGTGGGTGGTCCACCATATTTCGGGTTTCCTGCCACTCTGGCAGGGCATTTATGATGAAAGTGCTACTGCTGATATGGGCAGAGCACTTTCATCACAAACATAATGCCGGGCAGATCACCAGGCCACAGCACTTCCTTTTGTTTTTAGAAACAAAAACAAATGTCCCTGATGGGCAGGTATAGTTTTCTTGGGCATCGGGCGCATTGCTTTCGTTTCACGGGCCGGGTCCACCACCAGTCCTTAATTTGTAAAAAAATAAAATAAGTGCCAGGGCCTTTGTCGGGGGGGATACTTCCGATTGCACTGCCCATTTCCACTGTCAGCTCTGTAAATTACAGTAAAAACACTCCTACTAACCATCACACTCCTACAAGTGTGGGAGTTTTGACTATTACAGGCCCCCAAAGTTATAGGAACGGCTGTGGTGGCAGGTATTAGTCTTTTTTTTGGGGGGGGGGGGGGAATATTCTTTTTATTAAGAAAAAATAAACATATAGCAGCAAGATTACAGTATACGAGTCCACAATACACATATGCATGATTCCAAGCGAGGGATATGTGGGAATCACAGCGTACATCGTCGTACACAGTCACATTGGCACTTTCAAACATGGCCATTGGTTAATGCACAACACTATGTCACAATTGCGATGCAAACATTTGCAGCACTTGGCATACAAGGTATTAGTCATTTTTAATATACATTGAATTCATAAACAATTATGGTTGTACTCGTGCCTAAATTAGACAAACAGTGCCACTGTGAGGCAGACTGTCATAAGTGCTGGTTTTGACAATTAAGTTCTACTGATAGAGCGCGCGAGGCCACCCGGCCAATAGTTTTCGCCGTTTCCGGCTTCAGGGCCCATATACTTTCCAAATCACCATATACATCGATCGGGTGACTTCACGAGCTCTACCAGGTTGAATGTGTGTGTGTTCCCTGCTACCAATTTTCGGTGCACCCGACTTACCATCCACCGATGCGGGTGCCTAATGACCACAATGAATCAGGGAGCTAGCTGTAAAAGAAAGGCAGCAAAATACAAACCCAACCAATAACATTCAAATACTGTTTAAATGACCACGGACAACTGGAAGTTTTAAAATGTTTATCTAAATTCAATATTTTCTTGCATGAGGTACAGTAAAATAAGGCAATCAATAACCAAGATAACGTAAATCACATAAGCATGAAGAAAATAATGACAGAGTAATCATCAAGGTACTAAATAAAATGTAGCGAGAAAATACTATTCAAGTCAGTATTATCTAGACAGGGATAGACTAAGTGTGGGTGACTATAGGAGAGCTTATAATGAATAACACGCTTCACTTAAGGTGAAGGGGCCTTTGAACAATCTAGGCAACGAAGTTCTAGACCATATCAGGAAATGACACACTGCTATGCAAAATATAATTTCTAACAAATGAGAAGGCATAGGAATAACTTTGCAAAAATTATAAATGACTTTCAATAGTTGCAGAAAGGCATGGAAAATATCACATATGCAATGTTGAACTTTATTAAAGCAAAAGTTAGAAATTCAGAAGGTGCAAGAATTTCAAGAGGTTCAGAGCAATATTTACCTAGAAAGGTGTGGAAACCAAACCCTGGCCACGGGTCAGTTAAGGACAGGAAACCCTCAAGGAAGGATACCCCTCAAAGGACAGCAGGTGCAGAATGGACACCCAGGATAGGACAGGATACCCTCGGAATAGGAATCAGGACAGGACCCTCAGGACAGGACAGCAAACCCTCAGGACAGGACAGCAAACCCTCAGGACAGGACCCTCTTCAGGACAGGACCGGAACCCACAGTTCGGAAGCAACGCCTGCGCTCCACCCGCTCTGCAGCTATCGATCAAGACCCCGATTGGGTCAGCGAACTCCCAGCTAAGTGCCTTGCCAGCACTTTAAGGTTCAGTAGAACCTTAGTCTATGGTAAAATTCGGACAGAGTGCTCCGCAGCGCTCTGTATCTTCAGTCACCTATTGAGTGCGTTGGGTCAGTGACAGGTCAGCTAAACCAGACAAGTCGGACGGTTCACTAGGTGAACCCAGGGTAGATATACAGTTTGGGGACAGTGTACCACCCCCCAAATGTTGCAAAGTGTCAGAATCCCTCAATTTCGATTGGTCCTAAGGTAGGGTTTGGGTAACACACCAATCACAATACACGATTTGAAGCCTTCATTAACATATTTGGGTACCGCCTAGCAGGTTTGGGGTTCCCAGGAGAAACTGTGCAGAAACACAATGACAATTTAACATTGTATCATATGAGGAGCAACATTCGCTGTTCTCGCAGGGCAGAGGTGACTTTCTCAGGAGCATCTCGCCCATCACTGCCAACTGGCTATGTTCCATCAGCCAAGGTCCCTCGTGCTGCCGAATGTCGCACAGGCGCAGAAGGGACCTCCAATATGGCTCTCCTCTCACTCAGACCCCCATTTCCCGCGGTACATGAAAAGTAAGCGAAAACAAATTAATACATAATAATGTCATTATGAAAATACATCACAGTGTTTGTACTTTAAATCATCATCAAGAAATAAACTTATTGCATAAAATGTTAGCTACATTGACACGGACACAAGAGCAGTGGCACGAGCAGTACCACATGATAAGCACAGCTATGAATTACGCATGCGCATAACTTTCCCTCCACTTCTGCAGACGCGTCAGGACACGTGAGTGTGGCTGACGCATGCGCAGTAACTAAAATACAAGCGGCGGCCATTTTTAGGGACACGGATTAATTCATTAGAAATACACATAGGCAAGCTTCGGGAACTTTGCCTAAACAAAATAAATGTTAGTAAAACAAACACTTTTGTTACCTTATTACACATAAACGAGGTTCTTGATTTCGGCAAGCCGCAAAATATGCGAAGCTTTGCTTCATCAATCCCCTCTTTGATGATATCTACTATCATCACAAATTATAATGGAACCAGATGCCAACTTTCTTTCACACTTTATAAAGTTCTATTTCTTCCAGCAACCGTTCTAACTTTTCTCTTTCAGTTTTAGCAGGGTGAGAAGTCTTCACCTTTTTGTATATCTGATCATTCACTTCCTCTAATTCAATCTCATCCACACTTCGTTTCACTCCTCTTGCATTTACCTCGTGCTTTTTGGTGCGCTTGCGGTATTTACAACATAAGAAAATGGAAAGTATAATAAGACCTATAATACCAATTGGCATCAGAATTTTGAATAATAAGCTTTTACCTATGCTAGCAAGCCAATGACCTACATTTGAGAGACCATCTACCAGTCTCTTCCAGGCACTATCAACCTCGAGTGGTTTGAGTTCCTTTGCCAAATTAGTAATGTTTTTCACATATCTTTTGATCTGCACACTTTTATCCGGAATATAAGTGCAACAATGTTGCGCCTTCAACATCCGGCAGACTCCGCCCTCTTTCGCTAATAAGGTGTCAAGAGCAAGTCGATTTTGTAAAACCATTGATCTGATCGCAACCATTTCGGTGTTGACCAGCAGAAATCCATGAGCTGTTTCAGTAGACAGCACATCTACTATAGTAGACAATTTGCAAATTCTGTGAGTATTCAGAACCACTCCCACTCCAGGTATCAGTGCACTGAAAATACTACCCATAATTTCACCTATACTTTCTCTTTTACTACGCACTAAGCCATTAGTATCTTCATTGCTTCCAGCTTTTCCATTCACATGGTATATTTTCGGGAAAACTATGCCAAAGTAGCAGCTCCCATACCAGTGATCCGGCAATTTGAAATAAGCCTTGTCCCCACAAATGTAATAAATTCCAGGAAACACAGGCTCTGACCCATTTTTGAAACCCCAACCTCCAATTACCTTGTAATTATGTTCGCATTCACTGGAACCAATGAAAACATTATTATAATAGCTAGTCTTCTCGCGGTGAAGACATAGCTTGCCTTTCTTTTCAAAATCCAGCAACAGAGCAGGACCCGCTCCACCAGATGAGGTGCCTTCCATGTTTTCTGCCCACTTTGGCTTTTTCTGACTTTCGTCATTAGCCTTCTTCTGAATTTTAATTCTCCTTTTCTCTGCCATGTTCAGGAACATCTTTTCCTGCTCACGCAAAGAACAAGTCAAGTTATCTCTGTGTGCGTCTGCTATGTCAATGTTCCCTATAGTCAGAAAGTAGTCTCCCATATATCTTATGGTGTCAGTTTTGGTATGTACAGGATTCAAGTTCCCACGTATAGGAAGTTCAGAAAAAATCACGTCATTGTTAGAGTAATAATACTGTAACGGTCCCCTTTTGTAAAATAAACTAGCTAAAATGCTACAGGAAATTCCATATGTCAATGGCAGATGATGGTATGTCACGCCTTCAGCCACCGAAGTAGGTAGCTTCATGCAGACATAGCAATCTTCAATTTCCATAGTCTCTACATAGTGTATTAACAAATTTGCGAAAACATTTAAATGTGTCCTGTTCTTCATTCCATGATAATGTAGTCCTCCCTCATCTGATGCTTCTAAATTCTGTTTTGTTTGTCTCAGGGCTCTTTCATGTCGTGCTACACTCTGTGTTGTTAGCTCCTCACTGTCAGTATTTACGACTTCAGTAGGGACAATGTTAGTATCTTTACTTACAGCAAAGGGAATGAAAATTGTTAATCCTATCCAGATAACTATCAGTACTACTACACTACATATACACACCTTGCAACACGTCTTAAAACGGCTGCAACTAGGTCTACCATTCACTGTTGAATCAGACATTTTGGCTCAGAAGGAGTGTTCTCACCCCTCTTTTTAGCTTTTTACACAACTAGCTTACTTTGTGCAAATTCACGGTGGTTCGTCTTCCTCTTCAGCTGAGTACTCAGGGACGGGCTCTCCGTCGCTCACGTCAGTTATATCAAGATCTTCAAGCTCCTCCAAAACCAGTGTCCATTCAGGAGACTTGTACTTTTTGTTTTGTCTTTTTATTCGCTCACTCCTTCTTTTGGAAGAGTCTTCTTCTTGCTCTGCTATCCGAGCACTTCTTCTTGCCTCTGCACGTTTTTCTTCCACTGTCTTTATCCTTAGTCTCAATCTTTTTACAAACCTAGGCTCAAGGTTGTTTCTTTTCTTTAGTCTCTTAGTCGGTACTTGGACTTCACTTTCTTTTCTTATTTTCTTGTTCTCTCTATCTTGTTGTAATTCTTCTCCACTTTCCTCTCTTACTTCCCTTATCTGGCTAGTTCCAGGGCTAGCATCAAATTCTTCTGCCTGGTTGCTAATCTGGCCTTGTTCAGGAATATTTTGTTTTTGGCTTTCGATTGTCTTTATTTCTGTTTCTGTTTCCTGAACCCGTTCTTCTAACCCTCTCTGATCCTGTTCAAGCACTTCGATCTCTTGATTTTCTTCTGCTCGAACTATCACTCTTTTTCTAGTCTCTCCCTTATCTGCATCAGGTGTGCGCGGTGGTGTATCGAATACCTGCTCTGTCCCTGTCTGACCTTCTCCTTCCTCAGTTTTGATGTGAATCTCAAGCGGCTGAGGTTCTTCGCCTGTGCCTTGCTTTTCCTGACTAGTCCACTCTCTACCTTCACTAAGTCGCTCTCTTGTTCTGATAGGATCTTCAGTCAGATCAATCATCGGTATCCATTCTTCTGGCCATATGCTTGGCAGCTCGTCTTCAGCTACTCCTGGCTCAGTTTCCTGGACCTCTTCAGCAGGCTGGATTCTTGGCAGTTCGTAGTCAACTACTCCTGGGCCAACGTCTGCTGTTCCTGCAACCTGACTGGTGCTGGGCTGCTCGTTGTCAGTTGCTTCTGGTCTGGCTCCTTCAGGGTCCTCCGCTGGTTGCCCTTCTTCTTCAAATCCTTTGTCTGGCAATACCTTCTGGGTGTGTCCAGCGTGGATCCACTGAGGAACACCTGCGACCTTCACTGCAGTGGTTGTCACCAGGATTACTTGGCGTTTCTTTCCCCACCTTGGTGCCAGACAGCTTGATCGAGTGTGCTTCTTTATTTTGACCCAATCTCCTGGAACCAAGCTGTGGAGAGGAGTCGTTGGATTGAGGATGCCGTCGTCTCCAATCTGGCGAGAGATAGAACGCACTTGGTCACCCAATCTTCTGCAGTATTCAAGCACCAAATCATCAGTAATACTCAACAGTTTGCTTCCTGGCACCCATGCTTGTCTCATCACTCTTCCCATAATGATTTCATGGAGACTTAGGCCTGTCTTGCGGTCTGGAACACTTCTCAGTCCCATCAGGACCAGGGGCAGGGCCTTCACCCAGGTCATGCCAGTAGCATCTGTCAGCTTTGCTAGTCTGTTTTTGATAGTTCCATTTACTTGTTCCACTATTCCAGAAGCCTCTGGGTGGTATGCACAATGGAGTTTCTGCCTTATTCCAAAGGCCTTACAGAGTTCAGCCAGTATGTCATTCTGGAAATGTCCACCCTTATCTGATTCAATAATGCATGGTATTCCGAACCTAGGTATCAGTTCTTTTAGTAAACACTTCGCTACTGTCAGTGCGTCACTTTGAGGAGTAGGGTAAGCTTCTACCCATTTTGAAAATACGCAAACAATGACAAGGACATATCGTTTCCCTTCACAACGGGGCATGGTGATGAAATCAACCTGTATCCTTATAAAGGGACCCCCTGATCTCCCAATCTTGCTCAGTTCAACCATTGTCCTCTTGCCTGGGTTCATCTGTTGACATGACAGGCACCTCTGGCAAAGGGACTCTGCTACCTTCCTGAACTTTTTACTGTACCAAGTCTGTTGAAATACCAGAATCATGGCATCCCTACCAATGTGTGATCCTTCATGTATTAATCTTGCCATTGTGCCAAGCAAGTGTCGGGGTAACACAGGCATACCAGTTGGGCCCAAGATGACACCATCCACACGTCTCGGTCTACACCCATCCTCCTTCCATTTCTCTCTTTCTTGCCAAGGAGCCGACTCCTGCCACTCTCTCACCTCATCCCATGTAGGCACTTCCTCAAACACCTGAAGCTGGCAGCTGGTTCCTGGCCCCCCTCGTTTTGGATTTACAATATACCGATCTTTGGCACACCATTGAGCCACTCGATCAGCATAATCGTTTCCCAGTGATACTCTGTCCATGCTCTTTTGATGAGCAGTACATTTTACCACTGCCAGTTCTTTGGGCAACTGGATGGCCTCTAAAAGGTCATGAACAACTTTTGCATTCCGAATGGGAGTACCTGAGGAAGTCATGAATTCCCTCTGTAGCCATAATTGGCCAAAGTCATGCACAACGCCATAACAGTACTGACTGTCAGTATACACTGTTATGCGTAAGTCCTTCCCAATTTTGCAAGCCTTTATCATGGCTATCAATTCGGCTACTTGTGCAGACTTGATGTTATATAGGTAACCTGCTTGTTCAATTTTTGTGAAAGACACTACTGCATAAGCAGCACTCAAGCCTCCTAATTCATGTCTTAGACAGGAACCATCCACAAATAGTTCTTTATCATGCTCAGGCAATGGTACTTCTTTTATGTCTGGGCGTGGCTTGGTACTGAACTCTGTTAGGTCAATACAATCATGTTCATCATCATCCCCACCTTCTATTTCCAAGGGGTCGGGGAGTAAGGTGGCAGGGTTCAGAATACCGCACCTAACAATGCTTACATTTGCTGCACCCACAAGAATCCTCTCGTATTTAGTCAGCCGACTAGGGGTGAGATACTGTGTTTTAGTTCTGGTCAATAGAATTACCACTCCATGTGAAACATACACGGTCACAGGATGTCCCATGACAATGGACTCACTCTGTTCCAAACTTGCACAGGTAGCAGCTACCGCTTTCAGACAGCCTGGTAACCCAGCAGCTACTGGGTCCAATGTGGCAGAGAAATAAGCCACAGGCCTTCTGGTCGTGCCATGTTCTTGAGTCAGGACAGACAATGCGCAATTATCGCGAGTGTCACAAAAAAGGGCAAACTCTTTGGAATAATCTGGCATTCCCAACGCAGGGGCTGTACACAGACAGTTCTTCAATCTTGTGAAAGCCATTAGACTTTCATCGTCCCACTGTACAACATCTGGCATTCCTCTCGTGGTCATTTTTATCAAGGGCCTGGCTAAGGCTGCAAATCCCAGAATCCACTGCCTGCAGTACCCTAATACACCCAGGAACATTCTGACATCTTTTTGAGTACGGGGCAACTGCATTTTTTGAATTATTCTCACTCTTTCTGATGTGACTTTTCTGACACCCTTTTCTATTTGGTGTCCCAAATATTTCACTGATTTCGCACAGAACTGTAGTTTGTCAGGGGCCACTTTATGCCCTTTCTCACACAGATGATTTAGGAGGGCAATGGTGTCAACTACACAGTCCCTGTGACTTTTAGACGCCAGTAGAAGGTCGTCTATGTACTGTACTAACACAGAGTTCCCAGGTAAGATCAAAGTCTCTAGACATTTTTTCAAGATCTGATTAAAGATAGAGGGGCTCTCTGTATACCCCTGAGGGACCCTGTTCCAACAATACACGTGACCCTCAAAAGCAAATGAGAAAAGAAATTTGCTGTCGGGGTGCAGGGGTATCGAAAAGAATGCATGACACAAATCAATCACAGTGAACCATTCAGCATCCCAAGGAATCTGGTACAATATCACTGCAGGGTTTGGGACAATAGGGCAGCAAGGAACTACAATTTTGTTAACCTTTCTCAGGTCCTGCACTACCCTATACTTGCCACTAGGCTTTTTGATGCCCATAATCGGTGAGTTGCATGGGCTGCTCATTACTTCCTGTATGATGTTTCCTTCCAATAATTTTTGTATTTCCAGAGTGACACCTGCTTTCACTTCAGCATTCATTCGGTAGGGCCTAGTGTTAGGATATACTGCATTGTCCTTGATGGCTATTTGTATGGGGTCCACATCTTTCATCAACCCCACATCCTTTCCAGTGAAATCCCACACCTCTGGCTTTACAGCTTCCTGTAGTTCTTGGGGCAAGTCCTGCAGGGTCAATCTTTTAATTTCTGAGTCAGGTCTAAGCAACAATAATTTATAAATGCCGTCTTCATCTGGGGTCTGTATTTCAACACCTTTTGGTGTGCAAAAGATGGTACAGTTCATTTTGCACAGCAAATCACGTCCCAGTAGATTCACTGGACTGGTGTCACAGACGACAAATCTATGCATCTGTTTAAAATTTCCAATTGAAATCTCCATTGGTTCGGTAACAGGAGTACTAATCAATTGATTAGATACACCCACTACTTGGATATTTTCTCCCGAGAGGGGTAGGTTTGGAACGTCCACTGTTCTTACAGTAGAACGGGTAGCGCCAGTGTCCAACAGGAAGGTGACATCATTTCCGTCAACCTTTCCTTCAATATATGGTCCAGACTGGTCTACCGGCAAGGAAGCGCCAAGTACGCACTCCTCGTCCTCCCCTCTCAGGCCCCGTCAGTCCTGATCGTTACAAAGGAAGGTATCATTTAGCAGATACTGCGAAGTTGCTGTATTTCTGTTCTCCCCGCTTTCCCAAACCTCTATCTCTTCATTTTCTGCCTGTCTTCCCCTGTATACCTGCTTGGGTGCTCGAGGCACCTGAACTGTTTTTACCTGGGGTTGAGTCTTTCTTGGTCTTTCTTTCTGCGTCTGTGGAGTTAAATCAGGAGTTTTCTCATTAACATCGACTAATTGGGGACACTCGTTTCGCCAGTGTCCAATTTCACCGCACTGATGGCAGGGAAATTTTTTCATAGCCTCTTCCCTGCTAAATTTGGGCCGGGGCTTTCCTCCACCCCCTCCCCCAGGACTTTTGTTCTCAGCATTTTTAACCATGTTACTCAATTGTTTTTCCTGTTGTTCTGCGAGCTTCACCTGAGCCCACATAACCTTCTCCTTAAGGGCCTTTTTCTTTTCTGCCATCTCGTCCTCGCAGTACTTAGCGTACCGCAGGACCTCATCCATTTTCTTAGTATGCCAACAGATTTTATTATCCTTTATCCACTGACAAATTTCAGGTCTTAAACCATTTACAAACCTGTAAATAAAGTGCGTCATATCTTTCAGGTCGATGTTGTCAATACCACTGTATGTTTTAAATACCTGCAATAACCTCTCATAGAAGGAGTGCACTGTCTCGTCCCTTTCCTGTGTTGTTCTATCTATTTTTGTCCAATCAGTTTCCTTTGCGGGCACCTTTTCTTTCAAATGCTGAATTACCTGCTCATATTTTCGCATGACATCCTTTGATGGCTCTCCAGTTTCCTTGTTTCTGGGGTACTCCTCACTCGGCCAGTCTATATTTATTTTACACTGGGTCCATAAATCTACTGGAACCACAATGTCGAAAAACCCATCCAGGTCTTTCCACAGACATTTCTGTACCTTCACGAACCTCTCCACCTGCCTGTACCAGTCAACTGGTTTCTCTCGTAATTTTGGAAAATCGTTCGTGAAGGACACAATATCCTGCCTAGACCAGGGGACATGCACATATTTCCCCCCTGGAACTTCGCGCATGGGGCATAACTGCTCAGGTTTTTCTACCTCTCTTAAAGCAAACTCGGGAGTCACTTGTCGGGAGCGAACCTCTTCCCTCTTTTTCGCCCACCTGCTTCTCCATCTTTCCACATCTCCCCATTTCTGCAGTACCCCCATTAATTCTTTAATCTGCAACTTCTTCCCTGCCACATTCAGGTGTTCTATATCTTTGTCTGAGAAGTCTGCTCTGTACGGTTTCTGTAAGGGCTTGGATTTTGAGATATCTACCCCCATACTAACTGCTGTTTCGGTCAGTTTTTCATGGAGCACTCTGGTGTTCCTTGTAAAGCTTTTACATATGAACGACAATTCTTCTTCAGAGTAGGTATTCAATCGATCCAACCCCACATTTCCTGCCATTAATTCTTCTATTTCGACCCTCAGCTTGTAGAGATCTAAAGGCTTTGTTTGCGGAGTCTGCTTCTCTAATTCACGACTCCAACTCTCAATTTCATCCGGAGTTACCAGAGAGACATTCCTAGTACCTGTTGCTGTCTCTAATTTAATTTCTTTTGAATTAAAAGGGTTATACCTCTGCTGTATTCCCTTTCCAGTCTGTTTGTTTGGTAATTCCAAAAACGCAACTTCAGACTCGCACTCACTGGACTGATCATCTATGATGATCGGTTCCTGTCTCGGGGTTGCCATGACTGGGGCCATAACTGGAGTAATCGGATTTCCCTGACCATTTCCGTATAACGGGACCACCGGTCCAATAGTTACTGGAATAGTCAATGCCTCAGGACTGGTATTTAACTGAGAAATTTTCTGAATTATTTCTGTTCTTTGTCTAGCTAGAGCCTCTTGCTCCTTTTCCACTAGTACCCTTCTTAGAGTTGTGTCATGTAATATCTGGGGGGTCAATGGAGGAGTAAAACTCGGGGCAGTAGGATGCGTTTCACTTGGTCCTCCCCCATAATTTGGTTTCGGGAATAAAGTTCCAGTATTAAAGGACCTGCGCTCTTCCCCATATGGAGGTTGGACAAAAGGCAGTCCTGAATTCGAGGGTTTCTCTTCGCTTTCATACAAGGGTCTGGGAAAAAAGGTTTTCGTACGTGAATATTTTTCTTCCTGCCTTGCGGGCATTTTGGGATATATATCCCTCGTTTCCGTCGGTTCGGGTTTTTCAGGATAGGGCAATACTTGACCACCCCCTCCCAGTCCCAGGGACCTGTCTTCTTCCTTTAGGAAGTGGCGTCGGGGAACATCTCCTACACTGGAAGGTCGGGTTCCCTCATTGTAAGGTGGCGGACTTCTGGTACAGATGTCATCTATTAATTCATCATCTGAATCCCCCAGGGCCCCCCAATGCTTACATTTTTCAGTACTTTTCTCACCCGCTCCAATGTTATGACATGCCGGCATCATGGGAAACAGACCCTCAACAATCATGCTCTGTCTCCACTGTTTCATCCTTTTATCCCTGGACTCCTGTTTCTGCCTGGGGTACCACTTGGTCAAACCCTTGTCCATTCGGGGTCTTTCTCTTTCAAAAGCCTCAATCTCCCATTCCTCTAATGCCTCATACTGCGTTAGTCTCGGTCTGGGATGCAGTTCATTCATTCGGGTTCTTAAATTAAATAAGATCCTACCATTGAAAGTACCATCTAACGGAAAAGCCAATATTCCGTCATCTTTTGTGTACTTCACCCAATTCTCCAGCCACACACAGGTATTGTACCCTCGGTCAAACATCATGAATGAGGCGGGAGTATTGGGTGCTGGGACAAGAACACCTTCTCTAGATTTAATCGGTTTGTCCGTTTTAAAATAATTTTTCACCTTACTTACAAGGGACATTTTTCTCTTGGTTCCGTACATAATATCGTATCTGTTAGCCTTCCACTGATCCCTTTCAAACCCTAGATGCCTTGGATCTGGTCGAGTCTCTGTAGTCTGCGAGTGCCACATACGACTTCTGCGCTAACTTTGTTTACAAACTACCTCCAATCAGAACGCGCTTCAGAAAATTCGTGCAACCAATGGGTGCGCGACACAAAATAAGCTCCGCCAATGGGTGCGCGGCCCCTTCGTGAGACAGTTCCCACGCTCCGGCGCTCACCCCTCCTTTACAATTTCAGCTCCGCTACCCGCCCGCTGCTTCTACCAATCCCAGCGCGGCACAGAGTGACGTCAGAGGCGCTTCGCGACTGACTCCCTCCCTTCACAAGGTAACGGAAACTTTCTTTCTTTTAAAGTGCTCAGTGCTTGGTTATTTTACAACAAATACACATTCGCCACAGTGCTCAAGTGTCTAGACAGAGAAAGAATTCTTTTACTGCAAGTAAACTACTTCCATTTACCTTTCACTCGCTGCGGGCAGATCTCTTCCGCCTACCCTTCACTCTAGCATCGGTGAACCTGTTATTCCCCTAAACTCATCCACTTCTTTCCGGGATATATTCCGAGTTTAAGGTTTCTCAGCGGACCCCTCTGCTTTCACGCTAGCTCCGAGGAACCTGCTACTCTTCCGATGTGACCCTTACTAGGTTACGCCACTATGGGAATTTTGCCAATGAACCCCGTTACTGTCATTTATTCACACATGTATTCAGAAAACCCTAGTTAGTGCTTCCCGGTTATCCTAACCTGCACCTAACTTTCCTCGAACCTGTGACCTCAGGACAATGGATTCTATTCACCACTTGCCCTTTCAATTCCCCTGGGAGTTCGGACAACACTTAACGATTCGATTTACAAATGCATGGATTAGTACATATAACAATATAAGAACAAGAATAATGACAATACAAAAATTCATGAGTTTCAGCAGCGTATTCACAAGAGAGTGATCAGTTCCCTCAGAACAGCCGCTCTTATAGCAGCATTAATATAATAGCAGCTTCCGACTTAACTAGTCCAACTAATCCCTGCCTTACTCTCAACTAGTCCCTAACCATCCTCTAGCTACCAGAAAACTGATAGAGCGCGCGAGGCCACCCGGCCAATAGTTTTCGCCGTTTCCGGCTTCAGGGCCCATATACTTTCCAAATCACCATATACATCGATCGGGTGACTTCACGAGCTCTACCAGGTTGAATGTGTGTGTGTTCCCTGCTACCAATTTTCGGTGCACCCGACTTACCATCCACCGATGCGGGTGCCTAATGACCACAATGAATCAGGGAGCTAGCTGTAAAAGAAAGGCAGCAAAATACAAACCCAACCAATAACATTCAAATACTGTTTAAATGACCACGGACAACTGGAAGTTTTAAAATGTTTATCTAAATTCAATATTTTCTTGCATGAGGTACAGTAAAATAAGGCAATCAATAACCAAGATAACGTAAATCACATAAGCATGAAGAAAATAATGACAGAGTAATCATCAAGGTACTAAATAAAATGTAGCGAGAAAATACTATTCAAGTCAGTATTATCTAGACAGGGATAGACTAAGTGTGGGTGACTATAGGAGAGCTTATAATGAATAACACGCTTCACTTAAGGTGAAGGGGCCTTTGAACAATCTAGGCAACGAAGTTCTAGACCATATCAGGAAATGACACACTGCTATGCAAAATATAATTTCTAACAAATGAGAAGGCATAGGAATAACTTTGCAAAAATTATAAATGACTTTCAATAGTTGCAGAAAGGCATGGAAAATATCACATATGCAATGTTGAACTTTATTAAAGCAAAAGTTAGAAATTCAGAAGGTGCAAGAATTTCAAGAGGTTCAGAGCAATATTTACCTAGAAAGGTGTGGAAACCAAACCCTGGCCACGGGTCAGTTAAGGACAGGAAACCCTCAAGGAAGGATACCCCTCAAAGGACAGCAGGTGCAGAATGGACACCCAGGATAGGACAGGATACCCTCGGAATAGGAATCAGGACAGGACCCTCAGGACAGGACAGCAAACCCTCAGGACAGGACAGCAAACCCTCAGGACAGGACCCTCTTCAGGACAGGACCGGAACCCACAGTTCGGAAGCAACGCCTGCGCTCCACCCGCTCTGCAGCTATCGATCAAGACCCCGATTGGGTCAGCGAACTCCCAGCTAAGTGCCTTGCCAGCACTTTAAGGTTCAGTAGAACCTTAGTCTATGGTAAAATTCGGACAGAGTGCTCCGCAGCGCTCTGTATCTTCAGTCACCTATTGAGTGCGTTGGGTCAGTGACAGGTCAGCTAAACCAGACAAGTCGGACGGTTCACTAGGTGAACCCAGGGTAGATATACAGTTTGGGGACAGTGTACCACCCCCCAAATGTTGCAAAGTGTCAGAATCCCTCAATTTCGATTGGTCCTAAGGTAGGGTTTGGGTAACACACCAATCACAATACACGATTTGAAGCCTTCATTAACATATTTGGGTACCGCCTAGCAGGTTTGGGGTTCCCAGGAGAAACTGTGCAGAAACACAATGACAATTTAACATTGTATCATATGAGGAGCAACATTCACTGTTCTCGCAGGGCAGAGGTGACTTTCTCAGGAGCATCTCGCCCATCACTGCCAACTGGCTATGTTCCATCAGCCAAGGTCCCTCGTGCTGCCGAATGTCGCACAGGCGCAGAAGGGACCTCCAATATGGCTCTCCTCTCACTCAGACCCCCATTTCCCGCGGTACATGAAAAGTAAGCGAAAACAAATTAATACATAATAATGTCATTATGAAAATACATCACAGTGTTTGTACTTTAAATCATCATCAAGAAATAAACTTATTGCATAAAATGTTAGCTACATTGACACGGACACAAGAGCAGTGGCACGAGCAGTACCACATGATAAGCACAGCTATGAATTACGCATGCGCATAACTTTCCCTCCACTTCTGCAGACGCGTCAGGACACGTGAGTGTGGCTGACGCATGCGCAGTAACTAAAATACAAGCGGCGGCCATTTTTAGGGACACGGGTTAATTCATTAGAAATACACATAGGCAAGCTTCGGGAACTTTGCCTAAACAAAATAAATGTTAGTAAAACATACACTTTTGTTACTTTATTACACATAAACGAGGTTCTTGATTTCGGCAAGCCGCAAAATATGCGAAGCTTTGCTTCATCAATACTGCCTAGCATTGGAAACCACATGTTCAAATTAAGCACTGCGAATGTCTCCTTTGACTGTCCCGGATATGAACAATGAGCATCGGAAGGTCTTGCCTACGTACAGCTGACATTCATATACTGAAGGCTTTGTGGTGGATGCGCCATCAGTCAAAGGTCTCCGATCGCTGTCAGCTGAAGCCCCACCTGGCAGTTTCCCCATCTCAAACTGGGGCCATTGACCGTGAATATGGGTGTGAGACAGGCCAATTTACAGTGAATCTTCCCCTCTTCCAAACCCTACATGGCCTTTGCAGGCCTACTAAATGACAGTCCAGAATGGGTAAGTGATGGCTATAAAACGAGTTTCCAAAGCACATATTACCGCCAGTTACACAGCTACTTGGCAATGCGGGAGCCCTTTTCCCTTCTACTTTTTTTCATGGCACCTGAGCACCTCCTTATGGCCAACCTCTTGGGCTGGTATTTCATAGTTTTGGTTTGTGGATGTAGGTCATGTAACATATTCTAAACTTTGTTTAAAGCTGCTTTCTAGGCCAGGATGATAACTTCTCAACTTCCTCTCGTTTTTCACCGTTGGCCTACCCTTTTATAGCGCAGTGCATTCTGCTCCCTCGTGGCTAGATTTGTGTTTTTAAAATACCCCAAATACATAAATTAATAAATGAATGTGATAACATATATATTTGTCCGCTACAGCTAAGGTTGCAGCTCATCCTAAAAGCAATTCAAGACATGCTTTAGTGAACAACAGACAGGGAAATTAGCCATGCATGTGAAAGGGCGAGATTTTGATCGATACCTTATATCTATTGATCCAAACCTCGATCTGGTCGACTGAACCTTTGTTGCCTGTCTAGGAGGAAAACAGTACACCCATCTGCAAGTTAGTTCACCCAATAAAGGACTCTACTCCCAAAGACCACAGACAACTTCTAGCTTTCAAAAGTTTATTGTAAGGAAATGATAAGCTGCAAATACAGACATCTCAAAATGAGATTCACGAGATACACAGGTCCAATTACATACATGTGCTCTCGAAAAGCCCTCAGACGAGCAACAGAAATCACTAACACAAGTTCTAAGAATAGTAAAGCTATAAGCATAGACGCATATCTCTCCTTCATTTAGGTTGGAGGAAAACACACACAGGTTAGGCGTCCCTACCCTGTTCTAGATGGTATCCCTACTTAACCAAATCCCAACCTAACAAAGGTGTCAGCAGTGAATGACCCCCAAGGGAAGTCACCCACTCTAAGTCTCTTGGTGAAAACCTATAGTTCTCCAGTCACGACCCCTCTCTGCCTACCCATCCGCTCTCCAAAGGGTCCTCAGGTATCTGCTCTAACTCCACCCAGGGGTGCTGTCCCTAATACAAAACAGTCAACAACATTTGAGACGCCCCTTGCGAAACGCCTCTCACGTGGTGCAACTTCAGGCTTTTTCCATGATGCTTTGTATTGGGCCTCAGACGTTAGAGTTGACCTTGCTTCTCAGGCTCTTCTCCGGCCCGCTGATACCCCTTAAACATTCCAGAACCCTCCTCCATGTCTGGGCCGTCTACTGAACAGACCTCTATTCATTCATTTATAATTGGATCCCCCCTTTCCTGTTGCAGACAGATATCTGCCGCCAAGAACCCAACTCTCATAGACTTCTAAAAAGGCTTGCAACATTTCTCAGCCCAGACATGTACGTGTAAATCAACGTTAAAACATTTCAGGCCTACAATATTTCTCATTATGATTATAGCATTCAACTTCTTCATTTAATTAAAGCATGTTAATACTCTTATTCTATTATTAAGTAAACATTTCTATAAATCATGGCCTATTTAATGCAATGACCAAACCATTAATATAATCTGCATCGTGAAAAGAACCATCTTCCCTTTCCCTCCAGCTCTGGCCCTGAGGCCTACCACGTTCTGCTTTTAACCACATACCATCTTATGTTTTAGCAGCTTCACGACATGGATTCAAAAATAATCACGTCTAATAAAGTCATATAATGTCACACATTTCTGTATTAGTTCCACTTCTACTTAAATCTCTACATTAGCTATACATTCAGAATATATTTGCAGATACTATTAGCACTCATGGCATTTCTCTTCATGATTTGTGCTTACTACAGGTAAGTGTGATGTACTCATACATTTAAATCAGTTTGCGCTCTCTCAGTTCCCCCCTTTGATGACCTCTCGGGGTCATCACTAACATTTAAACTGCAGTTATTGCTGGCATTCTCTGCGCTTCCAGAGCTCTCAGGCTCCTGTACTGATTATCTTGTATGGCAGCCAATCTCTGCAGCTGCTCTCTTTGGGCCCTTTCTGACCTTCTTGCTCTGTACCATTTGAATACCCTCACCAATCCCCACAATATTATCCCACAGATCAATATTATGATGATAGGCTTCAGGATATACCAAACAAAGCTTTTGCCTAAGGTGGAAAACCACCCTCCAACTGTACTCATTCCGTGGCCCACCTTTTCCCAGACATTTTCTCTACTCAAGTCTTCGATCTCCTTGTGAATATTAGTTATGTTCTTAATAACTTTCTCAAGGGGCTTCGAATTGTCTGGAATGTAAGTGCAACATTCCTGGACCTTCAAAGCCTTACAGACTCCGCCCTCTTTTGCTAATAGGACATCTAATGCAAGACGATTTTGAAGAACCATAGCCCTTATCGATTGCATCTCTCCTTCTACCAGCATTAAGGACTGAGCAGTGCTGGCAGACAACCTGTCGACAACTGTTGCCAGTCGTCTAATTTTAACATCATTAAGGATTATTCCCAAAAGAGGGAACATAGCTCCAAAGACATCTCCAACCATTTCGGCATCACCTACATCTCTCCTTCCCCTCGATGATGTCTGACCCTCAATGATCACTAAGTCTTGTGCATGATATATTTTGGGGAAGACAATTGCCAAGTAACATGATCCATACCAGTTGTCAGGTAGTCTCACGTAGGCATTTCTTCCACATACAAAATACACATTTGGAATCACTTGCATTCCCTTCAGGAAATCCTTAGTGTAGTACTCTAAATTAAAAGCATGCTCACAGTCAACTTCACCCACGTATACATTTTCATAATACGTTTTGGCTCTGTGAAGACATAACTTTCCTCTCTGCGCTTTATCTAAAGCTATTGGACCACTACTACCCTTTCTCTTGTGTGACTTCTCTTCCTCGGTCCAATCTATTTTCCCTTGTCCAGATTTTTTCAAAATCTTTTGTCTCCTGTAACGATCATCCACCTGCCCTATGAACTTCTTCTCGACTTCTGACACCTTGCATGTCAGATTATTTCTACGGGCATGTGAAGTATCTAAGGTAATCCAAGGAATGAAGAACTTGGCCAATCTGTCTTCACTCTTCCAGTAGTCCCATTTGTTCATCTGCTTATAATTTGGGACTTCCGGCAACACTGAATCATAATTAGAGAAATAGTATTCAAAACTATCTCTCTCATAAAATATACTAAGCAACAAGCTACATGTAATGCCATATGTCAGAGGGAGGTGATGGTATCTAATACCCTCGTCTACAGATGCCGGCAACTGCATGCAGACATAACAATCCTTAACCTCCATGGCATCCACGTATTCATACAAGAGTTTAGCATAAGCATTTGACCTAAAGTCTCCTTGGGACTCGTCTACATGTAACCTGCGGGCTTCTGCAGCTAATAACGCTTTCTCTTGAGTGTTTTCCCTTTTCTCACCAGCAACAGTGGGTGTAAGCGTTACTACAGAATTCACATCAGTTACCTTTGCCTCTTCCTCATGTCCCTTTACATAAGAAATTGTTACCACTAAAGCTATTAATATTATCACTCCTACTATTAGTGTACCTATTATACATTTAGCTCTGCGGTTCGGGGTGCCGGCCTCCATTTCGTCAGACAATATAGTTCTCTCTTTATTCTTGCAAAAAGTTCTTTTCCTCTCGTTCCTTTACAGTCTCTTTTCAATCCTTTTGTCTTTAGAATCCACACAACTGGAGGCTGACAACCTTCTTCGCAAAAGTCCTTTAACAGTTCAAAAAGACAACCCTAGCCCTTCTCCATCCACTCAAGGGAAGTTCCCTAAAATTCACTGCTTCCTGGGCGCTAGGTAATCTTCTTTTTTCTGCTTGCTTTATTTACAAAGTCCTTTAACAGTCTACTATCAGATTTGTGGTTGCAGCTTCAATAGCATAGTTCAGTATTTCCAAACGAAGATTGTGCTCTTCATGTGCTGTTATCGTTGTACCAAAGTCGGGGAATTGCAATTCTGTAAGAAACATGTGTTTTAACTTGCTGAGGCGGGGAGGTCTAGGGAGCATGAATGTTAGTGACCCTTCTTGTTCGACACCGGGTACCAACAGTCGTATTTCCACGGTGATAATGGGCTCAGAACTGGACACCACCACCGCTCGGATCCTCCCTGTCTCCGGTTTCACAGACATTTGTCGCCAGATATGTCCACTCAGGTGTGGAGTATCTTCTGTTAGGCACACGCACTCTTCTTGACCTTCTTCGGTCGGGTGCTTCAGCGCCCTGAGCACCTTCTTCTGGGTCTGAGTCTTCTGATATCGGAGGAAGGGTTGCTTCTGGAGTTGACCTCAGGCTAGAGCTCCTTCTTTGCGGCCAATTAGCTTCTCCACGTGCCCTTCTACTCCTTCTTCTTCTTGTCTGTTCTCGCTCTCTCTCAGACCTGTCAGGGTCTGACTCGTACTCCCAGCTACTTTCTCCTTCTGTAGCGTCTTCTGTTTCACTGTTGTACTGACCGTCCTCAGCTTGGTCAGACTCGTTCCCTGCTTCCGCTGGCACCTCTACAGCTTGGCTAGCCCCCTCTATGGCTTCTTGGTCCTCAGCTGGACGTCTATCCGAGAGAGGAGCTGTTTCCAGAGGTGCTGGAACCCTTTTCGTATGTGACGCGTGGATCCAATTAGGCAGGCCTCCCACCTTTACAGCTGTGTTTGTGATCAGGATGACCTGGAAGGGCCCACGCCAACGAATATCCAAGCAGCTTCTTCTCACATGTTTCTTCACCAGGACCCAGTCCCCAGGATACAGGTCATGGCAAGGGCCCTGGCACGCTGGAACCTCGGCAGCCTGTACCTGAAGAGACACAGAACGCATTGCGTCAGACAGCCCCTTACAATAGTCCAGGATCATATCATCTGTGATATTTAACAGTGCAGTAGCTGGAATAGATGGCAGCCTCATTGCTCTCCCCATTAACACCTCATGTGGTGACAACCCTGTTCTTCTGTCTGGGGTACTACGAAGGCTCATGAGAACTAATGGCAGGGCATCAGGCCAACTCAGAGTCGTTGAGGAGCACACTTTCGCTATTCTGGCCTTGATTGTGCCATTGATTTGTTCCACAATTCCTGAGGCTTCTGGTCGGTAACTGCAATGCAGCTTTTGGTCAATATTTAGCGCTACACAGATCATCTTCACAAGCTCGCTGTTAAAATGTGTTCCCCTATCTGATTCCAAAAAGGCCGGCACCCCGAAGCGAGGAATGAGTTCTCTAAGCAGTAACTTGGCCACTGTGAGGGTGTCGCACCTACGTGTAGGGTATGCCTCAACCCATCTGGAGAACACACAAACAACCACCAGGACATAGCGGAGGCGGTTGCACCTTGGCATTTCAATGAAATCTATCTGCATTCTATTGAATGGACCTCCAGACCTTCCTATGTGACTTAGTGCAACTGGTGTTCTTTTCCCTACGTTCAGCTGCTGGCAGGTCACACAACGCTGGCACACTGCTTCTGCTGCTATTCTAAACTTAGGATTGTACCAAGTCTGTCTAAACACTCTCAGCATAGCATCTCTCCCTAAATGTACGGGACCATGTATGAGTCTAGCCATTGGACTCACCATCTCATTGGGCAACACTGCTCTGCCGTCTGCTGAGACCCAAAAATGGGTCTCACCCATTACACATCCTGCCCTTTCCCATGTTTCTTTTTCAGAATCAGGAGCATTTTCTTGCATGGTTGACAGTTCATCCCAAGTATCAACAGTTTCCAGTATCATGGCTAATTCAGTTCTTACATTTATTCCACCCACATCCACCTCTGTGAAAGAGTAACCCTGTTCCGCGCAATACCGCGCAACTTCATCAGCATATCTATTGCCTTTCGAAACAAAGTCCTCATTTCTGGTATGTGCGATGCACTTTACAACTGCGATACTTGCTGGGCATTGCAATGCTTCTAACAACAGGCGCACAAACTCTCCATTGCGAATGGGAGAGCCTGAAGAAGTCATGAACCCTCTTTGAGACCATAACTGCCCGTAATCATGAACTACCCCATACCCATACTGGCTGTCGGTGTAGATGGTGACTCGAATTTGGTTGCCTGCTAAGCAAGCACGTGTCAGGGCAATAATCTCGGCTACCTGAGCGGAGTGTACTCCTTCCAGGCACCCAGCTTCCACAACTCCTTCAATTGTACAAACAGCATAAGCTGCTCTCAACTGCCCAACTTCGTCTCTTACACATGAGCCATCGACAAAGAAAACTTCGTCTGGGTCGGTCAGTGGCTCATCTACGATGTCGGGTCTGGGTTTGGTGCATAGTTCAGTCACATCGAGACAGTCATGGTCTGTATATTCATCATCATCCTCAATATCATTTGGAAGTGGCATCAATGTAGCAGGGTTCAAACCAGAGCATCTCTTGAGGGTCACGTTCTCTGCAGCAAGAATAACTTGCTCATAGCGCGTGAGCCTGCTGTTGGTCAGATGCTGTGTTTTGGTCCTGGTCATTAACAGTTCAACAGAATGTGGCACGCACACCTCTAACGGGTGCCCCATAACGATATTTTCACATCTTTCAATGCTGACACCCGTTGCAGCAACGGATTTGAGACATCCGGGCAACGCTGCGGCTACTGGGTCTAAAGTAGCCGAGAAATAAGCAACTGGTCTACGGGCATTCCCATGGATTTGGACCAACACAGACAACGCGCAACCTTCTCTCTCACAACAGTAAAGAAAAAATTGTTTAGTGTAATCAGGCATTCCCAATGCCGGAGCACGACACAGGTCCTCTCGCAGCTGTAAGAACGCCATCAAACAGTCTTTGTCCCATGGTACCGGATCACTCACCTCTTTGTGCGTCAGTTTTTGCAAGGGTTTTGCTTTCAGTGAAAAGTTCACGATCCACTGTCGGCAATAACCCACCATCCCTAGAAACATCCTGACCTCTCTCTGTGTCTTAGGCGCATTCATTTTCATGATCGCCTCTATCCTGTCTGGTGACACCTTTCGTTTGCCTTTCTCAATTCTGTGTCCTAGGTACTGTACTTCTGTCAGGCAGTACTGCAATTTTCCCGGGGACACCTTGTGCCCATTGGCAGCTAGGTGATTTAACAAAGCAATGGAGTCTTCCCTGCAAGCTTCTTCTGTTTCTGACGCCACAAGGAGGTCGTCTATGTACTGGACCAGAACTGACTTCTGGGGCAGCACTAGACTTTCAAGATTTTTCTTCAACAGCTGGTTAAAGATCGATGGGCTCTCTGTATACCCCTGAGGGATACGACACCATGTTAGGACGCGATTTTCCAGCTTAAATGCGAAAAGAAAATGGCTATCTTCGTCCAAAGGGATCGAAAAGAAAGCCTGACAAAGATCGATCACTGTGAACCACTCTGCTTGGAATGGAATCTGAAACAGTATCACTGATGGATTCGGTACCACTGGACAACATGAAACGACTATGTTATTAATCTTTCGAAGGTCCTGCACTATCCGAAATTTCCCATTTGGTTTCTGCAGACCCATAATCGGGGAGTTGCATGGACTACCCACGATTTCTTTCAGTATTCCCTGTTTAATCATGGACTCGATCACGGGTTTTATGCCTGCAATCGTTTCTGGAGTCAATTTATATTGGGGTGTTCTTGGGAACTCAGCATGCGGTTTCACTACAATTTTCACTGGGTCCACCCCTTTGACCAATCCAATCTCTTCCCCAGTGAAATCCCATACTTCTGATGCCACTGTCTCTCTCAAGTCCCAGGGGAGCTCGTCTACTGTCAAAGTAGGGTACAGCTCCACACATATTCTTGAGTTTGCAACTTTAAAGTCTGCATCATCATCATTGGTCAATACCTCCACTCCCTGAGGTGTACAGTATATAGTACAATTCAATTTACACAACAGGTCTCTTCCTAGCAGACACACAGGACTTGAATCGCAAACCACAAACTGGTGCTCATCACTGTACTTCCCTATTTTCACCTGCACCGGTTCTGTCAATTGGCTGGTTATTCTCCTGTTTGCGACCCCTACCACCTGTATAGTCTCTCCAGACATGGGCAGGTCTGGAACTGCAGCTGATCTGATCGTGGATCTAGTGGCTCCTGTGTCCACCAGAAATGTCGTAGGGCACCCTGCTACTTCTGCTTCCACATAGGGTCCCCTCTGATCTACCTCCAAGGCTGCCCCGAGGGTGCAGTCTTCTCTTTCCACTCTCTGTCCGGTTAATGGGTCCACATAATAGCACTCTTCCCCTTCCACAAACAGGGGCATTTGTCTATAGGTCTTACCCATACTCCCTACTCGAGGAGGTTGCGGGAACTGGGCTCGGGGAGGAGCCCCCCCCCCTTTGAGCACCTTTCCTTGGTATGGCGTTACCCCTCTTGTAGGTGCGCTCTGAACCTCTTCCTCCTCTATCTCTTGCTCTCCTATCTCTACATTGTAAGGGCACTCGCGTTTCCAATGCCCCAGCTCGTTACACTGGTGGCACCTAGTCGTTTTCTTCAAGGTAGCTATGTCTATTCTGGGTCTAAAGGTGGAAGTCTCCTCATTACCCTTGTTCTGACTGTACTGCTTCTTTCCTCCTGTACCTGTTCCTTGCTGCTGTTGCTGTTGTCCCCCCTTCCCTGCTGCCTGCATCTGTACCACCATCAACTTTTCTTTTAGTTTCTTTGCCTTAGAGTCTATCTCATCACAGCAGTACCTGGCATATCTCAGTATTTCGTCTAGAGGTTTAGTTTGCCAACAAATCGAGTGTTGCTGAATCATTAAACTAATATCCGGTCTCAGTCCCAAGACGAACTTGGACACAAATTGCCCTATGTCTTTTGGATCCATTACATCCAAGCCGCTATACTGTTTAAACGCCTTCAGCAATCTCTCGTAATATTCATGAACTGTCTCTTTGGGTTCCTGTCTTGTTCGGTCTATTCTGACCCAATCTATGTCTTGCATTGGCACTTTCTCTTTCAGCCAAGTCATCACTCTCTCGTATTTTGCCATCACAATCTCGGACGGCCCATTAGTCTTGGCATCTCTCTCTGGCTCCGTTATGGGCCACTCAGCGCTAACCTTGCATGCTGTCCACAGATCTCCTGGTACTACAATGTCAAACAGCGTGTTCAGATCTATCCATAAGACCTTTGAGATTTTTACAAATCTCTCCACTTGCTTGTACCACTCCACAGGGTTCTCTCGTAACTTGGGGAAAGAGGTGGTAAAAGCAGCTAAATCTCCCCTACTCCAAGGGACATGTACATAATTCCCATTTGCCACTTCCCGCAAAGGGTAAGCTTCTATTCCCTGCTGTCCTGGTGTCATACCAATCATGCTTCTTCTGCCGGTCCCTTTCTTGGACCACCTCTCTTCCCACTTATCCAGTGCCCTCCATGTCCTTATTCCAGTAATCAGTTCTCTTATGTGTGTTTTCAGCCCAATCGTTCTCCTCTCATCTAGGTCTCGATCTGTATAATGTAGCCTGTGGTTACCCTGTAATGCTTTGGTTCTTGACAAGTCCACCATATATTTGCCTGCTAGTTCGACTAACTTCTCATGGACTGCTCTCGCTTTTCGAGTAATGTCCTTTGCCATATACAGTATCTCATCCTGCTCATACATTTCCATTCTTTCTAAAGGCAGGGTACCATCTACCATGTCATCCAGATCTGACCTTAAGCTGGAGACATCGAGTCTCTTGGCTTTTATCTCAGCTCGCAATATGTCTTTCGAAGGGGGCTCACTGGTCTCCCTACCATCCCAACTTCGAGCTCTGCGTTTGGGCTCGGGAGAGTTAATGGGTGGTCTCCCTCGCTCCCATCTCTCCAGGTCCCATGCTCGGCCATCTGATCTTGGAAGGTGATGGAACACGGGCCTGTTACCCCTACTCTTACTCTGCCCATTCTCATCTTCTTCTCTCCTCTCACCGCACATCTCTCTGTTATTTTCTCTCTGGTCGCTACACTCCCTTTGCCTCGTATCGCTCAGTATCCGATACGATCCTTCCTGGTTCCCCATATTCCCTGGGCTGCGCTCATTGCCGTCATCACAGGGACTATGGTGCGACCTCTCACAACTCCCATTCAGTTCTCTGGTGCCGGGCACACAGTGTGGACATTTAAAGCTGTTTCTGTACTCTTGCGCTCTCCTCTCCCCTTCACTGAGTATTGGGCACGCCACCCCTCCACTCCCGGGGCCCCCGTTTTCCAGGTCTGTTCTATCTCCTCCCCGGGCCCAATGGGTGACTCCCCTACTCCCTCTACAGTCCCACTCCGGGCTACTCTCCCCAGCCCCGCAGTGAGTCCGTGCTCTGCTGTCCTGACTTTCCCTTTCTGCTTCTGCAGCATTGATGCACTTTTGAGCCTTCACTGCCTCATCCCACTGCTTCATGTACTCATTTAGCTCTTGAAAGGATTTTCGTCCAGATCCCCTCAGATCCATTGGCCATCTAGGACCCCCAGGATCTCCTCCTGGGTCCCCTGCTGTGTGCATCGGTGTACTCCACTCTCTGGGTATCGGCATCTGACTTGGGGAATTAGTGGTATCGTTCCTCCTTGCCTTCTCTGCTCTTTCTCTGTCTTTCCGTACCCGTTCTTCCCCTCTTGCTCTCTCTTGGTCATATATCGATATTATAGGACCTATGGTAACAGGTACCTGTAGTGCATCTGGTAATGGGTAGGATGTGGCGCTTTCCGTTTCCGGCGCTCTTTGTACCACAAACCTCCCGACTACCTGTTGCACCTGACCAGGCTGGGACAGCTCTTTCTTTGGCTCAGGATCCCACTCTGAACTGGGAAGCGGTCTATGCTCTCCTGCATTGCCCCCCTTTTCTCCTTCAGTTTTCTCGACCTCTCCCCCTGCTCTATTATACGGGGGTGGCCTGTCTGTCAATAATCTGTTTATCAAGCTGTCCTCTGTTTCGCTCTCATCATCTTCTTCTAGGGGGGTTTTATTTACGGGCGCCTCTAACACTGGGTACAGTTTATTTATTTCCAAATTATGCACTCTCCATCTTTTAGCATCCGCATCCCACCTGGCATCCTGTACTGCCCTTACCGATCGTTTCACCCTTTCTTGTCGTCTGTTCATATTCTTTTCATGCGCTGCCCTAAGCCATGCATCAAGAGCTTCAAACTGGGTTGGTCTAGGCAAGGGTCTCATTGAGGTCATGACTGATTTCAATCGATGTAACACCTCTAATCTGAACGTCCCATACTTCGGGAACGTCAGTTCCTCATTTCCTTCAGTAATCTTACTCCACTCTGATATCCAAAGGATCGTATGCAGCCCAACATTCACTGCCATATAACGAGCTGGCGTACCCTCCGGCGGGGCTTCTTCCCCTTCATACGATCCTCGCTTCTCTTTTTTAAACAGCGCTTTCAACCATTTAAAACACTTCATAATTATGCGCACAAAATCCAGCCTCGCTACTCTGTTTACTTCCTGATGACAATCCACCAATCCTGTCGCGGCTTTGCTAGCTTGGCCTATCACAGCGCGGTCTTTCTCCTGTCGGCCAATCACGTCGCGACCCTGTTCTGACGTCTTCGCTAGCTGGCCTATCACAGCGCGGTCTTTCTCCGGTCGGCCAATCACTGCGCGACACCACCTGACGTCACTTTTCTCCGCTTCGCAGCAGCACCCCTCCTTTCTCAACTCGTCTCCCGGTTATGCATGCGTCCCATTCATACACCGAAAATGACTACTTCCGACCAAGCGGTCACTTCTCTCGACTGTACGTCCACAGTCTATCTGTAATTGTCAACACAACTGACGAGATGTCTATCGTCTCTCTGATAGGTTGCTTACACACACAGTAACTTCCGACCAGCGTCCGTTACTCACGCACTCACTCTTACGTTCCCCCTATCTCGGTCTTTCGGGTGATCAATGGTACCTCATGACCCCCTTCACACTAGTTGACAATTACTCTGGGTGTCCGATACACCCGAACCACTTAAGCTCTCCTTGAACTTAAGATTTCCACCGGTTGCGCGCGCTCACAACCTGTTCCACAGTCACTCTACAGACATTCAACTCCGCCAGACATTACAACATAGATACAATACAAAACACCGCAATCTAACACGCATAACCCTTTATACTCACTCTCGACCGATACTGCTGCTTTTTCTGTCTCACGTCATCCGGATCTTCTTCGGCGGGCTGTTCTTCCGATCATCCGTTTCTAGGGGCCTTGGGGTAAGCTAACCTGGCCTAGGTCACCGTCCTCAAGAAGGCAACCATCCTCTATAGCTACCAACTGAAAGGGCGAGATTTTGATCGATACCTTATATCTATTGATCCAAACCTCGATCTGGTCGACTGAACCTTTGTTGCCTGTCTAGGAGGAAAACAGTACACCCATCTGCAAGTTAGTTCACCCAATAAAGGACTCTACTCCCAAAGACCACAGACAACTTCTAGCTTTCAAAAGTTTATTGTAAGGAAATGATAAGCTGCAAATACAGACATCTCAAAATGAGATTCACGAGATACACAGGTCCAATTACATACATGTGCTCTCGAAAAGCCCTCAGACGAGCAACAGAAATCACTAACACAAGTTCTAAGAATAGTAAAGCTATAAGCATAGACGCATATCTCTCCTTCATTTAGGTTGGAGGAAAACACACACAGGTTAGGCGTCCCTACCCTGTTCTAGATGGTATCCCTACTTAACCAAATCCCAACCTAACAAAGGTGTCAGCAGTGAATGACCCCCAAGGGAAGTCACCCACTCTAAGTCTCTTGGTGAAAACCTATAGTTCTCCAGTCACGACCCCTCTCTGCCTACCCATCCGCTCTCCAAAGGGTCCTCAGGTATCTGCTCTAACTCCACCCAGGGGTGCTGTCCCTAATACAAAACAGTCAACAACATTTGAGACGCCCCTTGCGAAACGCCTCTCACGTGGTGCAACTTCAGGCTTTTTCCATGATGCTTTGTATTGGGCCTCAGACGTTAGAGTTGACCTTGCTTCTCAGGCTCTTCTCCGGCCCGCTGATACCCCTTAAACATTCCAGAACCCTCCTCCATGTCTGGGCCGTCTACTGAACAGACCTCTATTCATTCATTTATAATTGGATCCCCCCTTTCCTGTTGCAGACAGATATCTGCCGCCAAGAACCCAACTCTCATAGACTTCTAAAAAGGCTTGCAACATTTCTCAGCCCAGACATGTACGTGTAAATCAACGTTAAAACATTTCAGGCCTACAATATTTCTCATTATGATTATAGCATTCAACTTCTTCATTTAATTAAAGCATGTTAATACTCTTATTCTATTATTAAGTAAACATTTCTATAAATCATGGCCTATTTAATGCAATGACCAAACCATTAATATAATCTGCATCGTGAAAAGAACCATCTTCCCTTTCCCTCCAGCTCTGGCCCTGAGGCCTACCACGTTCTGCTTTTAACCACATACCATCTTATGTTTTAGCAGCTTCACGACATGGATTCAAAAATAATCACGTCTAATAAAGTCATATAATGTCACACATTTCTGTATTAGTTCCACTTCTACTTAAATCTCTACATTAGCTATACATTCAGAATATATTTGCAGATACTATTAGCACTCATGGCATTTCTCTTCATGATTTGTGCTTACTACAGGTAAGTGTGATGTACTCATACATTTAAATCAGTTTGCGCTCTCTCACACGGTAATTGGTTGACCTTTATTTTCTTATCTTCTCCAACAAACGCGTTTCGTGTTGTGTGCCACCACTGAGAGCTCGAGCCGTGACTGACAGGGCTCCCACGGACAAGATGTCCTCAGGCGTCGGTACAAGCAGCCCCGTCGCATTAGTGTCAACACACGGCGGTGCCGTCCGGCCCTGCTCCCTTTCAATGCCCATGATGCCTCTCGTGCGCTCGCGCAGCTGCTCGCGCATGTATCCCAGAGTTCCTCTGAGTAAATCTCAATTGCCGCTATCAGGATCGATTTGCGTCATTCCGATCTCTGCTGAAGCTTGTTGTGGACGATTACATCCTACACCCGAAAACGTGCTGGGCTATTGTTCTCACATGTCAGCTTTAAAATTGGCTCACTGTGGTACTTGTCGAAAAGAAGTTTTGCTTTCGAGTGTCCATAGTTTGTGGAATCATTGGCTCGGACACAGGACCGGTTTTAGGGCAGTGTGACCTTTGCGGCCAAACTGGGCGCCAGGCCTCACCAGCGCTAAAGTCGGCCCTGCTCGGACCAACGGTTTCCTAGAAACTTCATGAGGACACGATTTCGACTGTACCTTCACAGTTCTCACAATGGGCAGTAGCAGAGGAGCAACTAGAGTCAAATTTCGCGGGGGGGGGGGGTAGGTGGGGGGTGTGGGGGACTGGTTCTTCCAACAACAGGCAGAGCAGAGATACATGGGCTTTAAGAAGGTGTGAAAAACAACAAAGATTCATTAACAACCGAATGGTCTTTTAAAGACCTGTGAAGTACTCGGGTGCGGGTGTGTGTGCACATGGGAAGCTGTCTCAGCCGGGGCTGCCACACACGACGGGGAAGGGGGGGGCTGAAGCCCTTTGAGCCCAATGTTGCGCGCCTGGGCAGTAGCAGGGTTGGGTTGGGTTGGAGCTACAATTAGGCTCAGGCAGCCAAAAATGTGGCCCCCATTCCCAGATCGCAACCTTTCGCAATTAGCTGCTTGGTCACGATCATAGAGGTAGGTGTTGGCAAACATTTGAGGTAGCGGGACAGACCTAGACAGACTGCCTTTTACACTCACCCTGGGCTTTTATATATTTTTTTACAGTAATTAAGAGAGGTCCTCCAATGCTCAGAGAATCGTGAAAGGTGTATCTGTTTTTTAATTTCATTTTTTTTACTGCTAAGGTCACCTGTAAGTTCCAATAATGGAAATGATGCTAGAGGGTAAATGCAACAAAAAAATAGTGTCACTTTCCTCAAATACATGGAGTTTTATATAGCACGAAATTGGCCCAAAGCCATTGGAGTGCTTTACAGGAGCACCAGAAAACATTACAGACGGTCAGATTCATTTTTTTGGCTCGTGTGAATTGAGTGATTTGCCCAGAATCACAGAATGTTGAGCTGACACTGGAACTCAAGCTGTGTTCCTAGTTTGACAGTGGGCTAATGCTACAATTTTTCCCTGTTGACTGCACTAATTGATTGATGGCAGGCAAAGGAGAACAGCAGAGACAAATGTATCTCCACCTGTTCGATGCAAGGGAGGGAGACTAACATAACAGAAGAGCCTCCTTGCTGGCCCTCACCAACCTCTCCAGTTCTCTCCCCTGCCCCTGCGAAATTAGTGCTAATGGCTTCCCATCAGCAGCTCTTTGATGCCTCTGTCACACCTGGAAGGTGCCTAAGAGTAGACACACCTCATACAGTGACAGCCAGAGCAGCCCAATGTCATTCTGCCTCTGACAGTGCTGCAGCCTGGCCTTAATGAGAATCAGGTCAGGCTCATTATATTTATGCAAAGGCTTTAACTACAGTCTTTGACCTTGTGACCTTACGGTGGAGACTGAGACAGCCACCTATCAATAGCTCACTGATAGGCCTTAACCTCAGGCCCATCGGCAGCTGGCCGATTGCCTGTCTTGCCAATCTGAGGCTGGGCAGTAGCCAGGGTTGGGCTGGCTTATAGAGCAATCCCAGAGAGCCAGATGGGCTGGCCTGACAGGTCAGTGTGTGGGCCCGTTTATTTGCTGTTTGTAGGCCTGTATTATGGTCCACTGGGCGGATGTTTGCTGTTGATTTTACTGATATTACCCCCTCAAGTTCTCCCGTCGGCCAACGGCCGTCATGAGCACTACCGCCGTAGTGCTGCGCAAGTCTGTTGATCGACGCGGCCCTGCCCACTGATTAAAACCGCTACACCGCGGTGGAATTCGCGCCGCGGTTAAGGCAAACATTGCCTGCAGCAAGATCAAATCCATGCAGTCTTCCACACTTTGCAAAACACTAATACAGTGTCTTTGCTAGTTAAAAATAGCCATAATTTGCAACCATGGGCCACTTTTTAAAATCTATCTAATTCACTAATTGGGACCACTTTTATTTTGGTGCTAAAGTCGATTTTTTTGGTCCCTGTCCAACTCTGTCAGTAGCCGTGGGCACCTGGGAATAACTGGTTAAAAAGCACAGATTTTCCTCAATTTTGAGTTCTATCCACTCAATCATCTGCTCCACAGGTCTGCCTATAAGCTACAACCTATATCTCACTCCTTCCTAACTGTACGTATTCTGCGAGCCTTAAAAACCTGTACTAGTCTGCCCTTCTGAATCTGGTCTGCAGGGAATGGAAAATTGCATTTATTCCCCTCTATGAAAGAGGGAAGGATGCTTTGCTACTTCTAAACTGTACTTATTTATGAGGAAACAGGTTGCACTGCTACCTCTCGAATTCCGCATCATGTAATGTGGAAAGCTTGTACTGCAGCTTACTAAGCTGTACCTCTCCTCTGAATAAGAGAAACTTGCACTCTTTCTCTCCATGTGTACCTGTTCTGTGGAGAAGTGCTGCCTGTTTCGACTACTGTTGTTCCTCCATATGAAAACACAAAGGATATTTTGAATGCACTTGGCCAGGGCATTCAGAAGCTTTTGTGGGACCCAGTAGCAAAAATTAATTGCATTGCCTGACCCAGAGACCTTGGTTCAATCTGCTTTTTCACGATCATCACATATGAGAGTACCTTGAAATAATTCAGTTCAGGTTGTGCACTGTCAAAAATCTCTCTTGTACGTCGGCGATGAAAGTAAGGTTGCTGGGAGTGCTGCAGCACCCCCAAGTTAATGATGATTAGGACTCCCAGTCTTATGGTATTTATTTTTTTGACATTTCCGTCTGTATTTATCCATATTTATTTTTTGAAAATTTTATTTGTATTTATCTATATTTATTTTGGGTTTTGTGAAAAAATGAATCTGAGATGAGTATATTTCGACATTTATTTGACCAATAAATATGCACTCATGCCTGAACGACAGACAGGTTTCAAGGATGTAAACATTGTCCTATGATAAAATATGCTCTTTTAAGAAACCATGCACGTTGTAATATCAAGGTTGTGCATATCTATTGCTGTTTAAGGCTCTTTACTAACGTTGCTTTTTTTTTTAACCCCCTTACCTTTCGATCGACAGAGCTATTGACCTGGTAGTCATGATTGACAGCATTTAAAATCACCGAAAAACCAGCCCAATTTCCGTTTTTATCCACATTTAAAAATAACTAAAGACAGGAAAATAAATGGTTTTCTGTCTGTATTTATCTGTAAAGAACTGTAAAAACGGAAAACGGGGAGCCCTAATCATGATGGAGTTCAGAAGGTGAGTGAGCAATACAGATGCCTTTAAATGTTGGTTTTATCTTGCAACTTTGATGCGCTTTAGAGAAAGAGGTCAAATGTCAGACAATAACTCCTGCCAAATGGCTGTTTATTCTTTTAACTAGAGGTGGGCTAAGCTTGCAGAGTTTTACTCCATGGAATTCCACTGAGTTACATAAAAATTCTGTAAGATTCTGTGGTTTTCTGCCCACCCCTAGCCGTTGACCTTCAGAAGCTGTCTTAAAGTCCAGGGGTGAGGTACAGTTCAGAAAAGAGGCGCATTGGTTTCACAAAACCTCAGTATTGGCGTGCAAGTGGTCAGAATTAGAGTGCTGTGTGACCCCAGCATCGGAGCAGAAGTGATGCTTAATGCCAGGGGGTGAAGACATTCGTGAGACACTGCACACCAACACCTCCATGGCTACCCTGAGCTCATTTTCACGGAGCAACAAGAACCAGTGGAGAAGGATCATGGCACAGAAAGGAGAGATGGCACACACATAGTCAGAAAGGTAACCAGCAAGGGTCGGCAGGTCAGCTATCAACACGCTACTCACGGCGGAGATTCATCGAAAGAGCTGGCGATGAGCACCACTGCCAGTGAAGATAAAATAAGGAATAATGCTGTCGGGCACGGTGCCCACACAGCCATGGTGTATGCACAGACTCACACAGCGCCTCCCCACACACACAGGAAACTGGCCTATCATAGCAATTTCTCTACCTCGGTTTAGGGCGGAACCCTCCCAGCCCAGATTTGACAAGGATGGAAATGAAAAGTAAAGTCTGTCTGAAAGCTTCACCTGTGCATAAGAAGCCTTTGAAAGGGGACCTGGTATGTGGAAGCACACCACAAACAGAGCAGGGACAGGCGCAGAGTTCAAAGGTAAGGGGTTCAAAGTGAGTGAAGTGCGGGGCCCTTCGCTTGTTTTTTCCTGCCTGACACGGCTGCCAAATTCACTGAATTCGCCCTATCTGCACCAGAGGGACGACGCAAATCGCGCACCAACACCCTGGTGGGACTTCTGATCCCAGGGTGCACCACACCACCGCCCCGTCGAGAGTGGAGACAGCTGCTAAGGGGAGGCGCTGGCATGGCGCTATAAAGCGCCGCCTTCCCCCACGCAGCGCGGGGCCCTTTGCTTGTTTTTTCCTGCCTGACACTGCTGCCAAATCCACTGAATTCGCCCTACCTGCACAAGAGGGACGATGCAAATCGCGCACCAACACCCTGGTGGGACTTCTGATCCCAGGGTGCACCACACCACCGCCCCGTTGAGAGTGGAGACAGCTTCTGCATGGGGAGACGCTGGCATCGCGCTATAAAGCGCCGCCTTCCCCCACGCAATGCGGGACGCGCGCTGGAGAAGCCCGGGACAAGGGGGGGCCGTCTTAGGCCGTCAGAGGCCGAAAGAGGCCGGGCTGGGCCATTCTCCTTAATTTTATTTTTTGAGAGCGGGCGCTTTGTTGGTTTTCTTTTTTTAATTAGGGAGAGGAAGTCTGACGACCCAATTCAAAAACACCAACAATTTGCTCTGCACCATGTGGAAAGACAGAAGGAGGCAAACAAGAACCAGAGTCACCCCCGACCACAAGAACATTGGACATTACAGGGTATACGTGAGTAAGATTTCACAGAAGTTAGTCAGCTCCAAGGCACTGACTGCTGCTATTTATTACTGACTCTTTGTAACATCCTGATTAAGTCAACCAATATCCTTATTCTTTGTATGATGAGTAAGCGGAAGGCCATAAGCTCGGTGGTAGGGGGGGTCAAGGGGACCCTGGATGTATTTTTAACCAGGGCAGAGTCTCTCTTGAATCACGAAATACACTTAACGGAAAAGAGGCTCTCGCTGGACACGCTCATAGAGCACAAACGATCCTCTATAGGCGCTCTAGCTAGTTGTAAATCACCTGAAGGGGGATCCCCTCAGGCCAACCAAACAACACGACTGGTAACCCCACGAAGGCTTTAATTCACGCCACTCCACTCTCACAGGGGGTGAGACTGGCCCCACAACACTCGGAATCAATTATTGTTAACCAGAGCCAGACAGAGATTTATATAGATGAAAACGAGTGCCAGTCACGGCGTATCTCTATGACACCTGACCTAACAGGGAGAGGGGATGGTGAGAATGAGATCATGATACACGGGTCTGAAACAGGAATAACCCTAGGGGATAGGGGCGAGGTGGTTACTAGCTTAAAAAATGTCCTGAAAGCTAAGGCCACACCATCCATGGCCCCTTCTTTAACTGATCCCAAAGCAATAGGCTCTCGATCAAGGGTGGTGGCATCACACGTCGAAACCAAAATCGAGACCGACGGGCACAGCCAAGGCGAGTGGGGCAAGAGAAACAGGGGGCCCCATAGTTTCCCTCCAGTGTCAAAATTGCAAGGACGCAGAGCCTAATAAGGGGGTGGACAAAGTACAGAGGTCCAAGTTGGAAACAATGTTAGCCACCCAGCTGAGGCACCTGTATGCGAGATTGGAGGTGATAGAGGGGAAGCTTTTTTTCCTACTTGCACAGGGCAGTCTCGCATCCGGCACTACTAAGGAGTTAGTGCCCCATGGGGCACGTAATTCTGAAACCAGTTCGGCCCACAAGCCAACAAATAGGATAGAAAACCTAGGAGTAACTAACTATGGGCATGACCCGACCAATGGAAGAAAGGAGGCCGCAACCAAGGGATTAATGGAGGAGAGTTACAAAGGCACTGACCAAGGCCCACCAGGGAATAAGGGAAACCCTGAACAGATAGGGGAGGTTTGGGCGGAACATAGACTCAACATTAATAGCGTGCCCAGACCCACTGAACTTGGACCGGTCCCATCCAAAAATATAGCGCCACCTAGTCCAGACCACGCACAGAACACCAGGGGTCTCCCGATACTTGACCTACCACCAGCATAAAGTCCATACACGGTGGTCATGACAGGGATCCCTTCATGCAGAGAAGAGAGGGAAGAAACCCCACACACCCTGATAAATAAGGCGGCCCACTGGTTGGTTAACCATGCGGGTTTTAATATCAAACATCATAGGCACATCTTAATGGCAAGAATGGTTTCCTGGATCGGAAACACCAGGAAGGGCTTCCCGGGAGACTGTGCCATTTTAAACTTTCATACCCAGAGCTGGCAAGAGATCTTCTTGATATTCAACGGAAGGGGTTGCATCAGTGAGGGGGTGGCACAAGCATCAGAACGCTCCCTCTCAGTTTTTTCTCCAGGGATATGATGCACCCACTGAACTGTGACAACCCCAGACGACATCTAGTCAGACCAGAGTGGGGGGACAGGCCAGTCCTGTTAATGAATAGGTACACCCCACTCCTCAGTGCCTCTGCCTTAAGTGACTTGGATTGACTGACTGAGGGTTTAGTCACCAGTAAGGGGGCTCAAAGGGAGGGCGAGCCCCCTGGTGGATTCAACGGGGGAACACCCATGCCTAAATCCAACGCTCGTATTCCATCTAGCGGACAGAAAGAAGCTAGTGGGTCAGGACTAGTGGAGAACATCGTTGTACCCCTTGTACCCCCAAGCGTGCATACCCGTCAGAGGCCCGAACCCCCAGTTGCCATGAGGCATGGAAACATTGACATAATCTATTGAACATAGCTGGCCTGTCCAATAAAATAGAAAATCCTGACTGGCTTGTTTATATAAAGAGATTCCACATTATATGCCTCCAGGAAATGTGGGAGGTAAGCAGCAATCCAATAGCTTTGGAAGGCTACAAAATGTTCTTTGCCCCAGCACGCAAGTCCACATCAGGGCGAGCCAAGTGGGGCCTGATCATCTATGTAGATCTGAAGCTTCAAGGAAGATGGTGGACCTAGGCTGGAATTCAGACTCCATGCAGGGGATTCAGTATCAGAATAAGGGTCTAAAACTAATCCTCATCAATTTTTACAATGCTATCACATTGGGCCAGACCTTAAACAAATTGGTCGAGATGGAACAAAGGTTGGCGGGATTAGAAGCGTTAGGGGCAATGAGTGCTCAGAAGATATTAATGGGAAACTTTAACTGCCACTTGTGTCCGCACCTGATCACCAGTAAGGGGGAATGGACCTCCTGCCCATTGGAAGATGGTTTGCACATGGATCACACTAGGGAGGGAAATGAGTTAAGTAAGGTCCTAGGAATGTACGTTTTTGCACATACCATGGACTTAACTAGTGTGGGAATAGGGAATCCAATCCACCCAACCTTTAAAGGGAGAGGAAGGGGTACTTTTATTGACTTCATTTTTGTTTCCAACACACTTAAATCCTGGATTATAAGCTTCACTATAGAACTCAGTATTTATAGCGACCACAACCCCCTAGTGTTGTCCATATTGGACCCCTCCCCAGCCAAGGACCTACAGCGACCGCAGTCCAGCGGCACAATTACAGCCGTTGATCAGGGAAGGAGACTGAGATGGGCTAACACTAACGGTGAAACCTTTTACAGGGAGTTACTCTCAGAGAAGGAACAGCAGGTTTTAATATGCCTAGACCTAACAGTGGTGGGGGCAGATATAATAAAAGTATTTGAAGGCGTTGTCACAATGCATCGATGGTCTGCTAAGGTGCAGAACACCGAGAAGGGAACAGGACACTCCAGGGTGGTTTGACCAGCAATGCTCTATTGCTTTAAGGGAATTAAAGTCAGCCCTAAAGGCAGTCCCTAAAGTCTTTGGTGTCCACGTGTAGGGCACGGTACAAACAGGCAGTCAAACACCGCAAACTCTCTCTACAGTACCAGGCATGGGAGAGCCTAAGAGAAGCAGTCGGGGCAAAGGACTCGTCCGCCTTCTGGAAAGTCATAAATGATCCCTGTTTCCAGGACACAAATAAATCTAAACTTGCATGCCACGTCCTGCCGGAGTCATGGCTGGAGCACTTTCAAGGTCTATATAACCAAGGTAGCATTAGTGACTCAGTCCCATCAGCAGAGGAGGGAAATATGACCTCACTCCCGACACTTTTCTCTCTAGATGAGATAAAAGTGGGCATCGAGGGTCTATCACGGAATAAGGCCCCTTCCCCGATGGGATCCCCCCAGACCTCCTAAAAAGCCAGGTAGATCTCTGGGCACCCATTTTAACAAGAGTCATAAACGCTGCAGTGGAGTCAGGGATGCCTGCGTCGTGGTCCACAGCAACAATAGTGCCCATCTTTAAAAAGGGCGACAGGGATAATCCCCAATGTTACAGGCCTATTTCCCTTATTGATGTAACTGTGAAAGTTCTGGGGAGGGCCATTCTGAATCGGCTAATGGACTGGGCGGAAGAACACGATATAAACTCAGACACCCAGTATGGGGACAGGCCTGGCCGCTCAACCTCAGACCAATGCCCCAACTTGTATCTTTTGGTTGCCAAGTACACCGCCGCTAGTGCTGAGACGGTGTATTAGGCATTCATGGACCCCCACGGCAGCCTTTGATTGGGTCAATCGGAATAGGTTCTGGGAGTTAATGGGGGCCCTGGGCATCGATGTAGGTTTGGTTAATACTTTGAGGGCCCTGCACCAGCATACTTCAGCACAGGTTAGGTACAATGAGGAGGGCAACACCACTGATTCCTTCCCCTGTTCTAGGGGGATGAGACAAGGATGGTTCTTGGCGCCCTTTTTATTTACCTTATACATTAATGGCTTAGACCAGGAAGATAGGGGCCCATTATGATGTCGGGCGGATTGCCCCCGCCAGGCTGGCGGTAGCCACCGCCAGCCTGGCGGGGGCAATCCGCCCGACATCCTCTCCAGAATTCCCCCCGCCATATTAGAATGGCGGGGGGACCGCGGCAGACGGAAAGACCGCCCGCCGCTTTTCCGCCCCGGTCTCCTTGCGACCGGGGCGGAATTGTTTAATATGGTGGCGGTGTCTATTAGACACCGCCAGCCATATTAGCATGGGCTTTCAGACATGCCTTTCCGTGGTGGCAATGCCGCCACGGAAATGCATGCGGTCTTCAGGGGGCCCCCAGAGTGAAGGAGGGGTGGGGGTTGCACACGGGGGGTCATTTGCATAAACAAAGCGGCAGGCACCGCGCTGTGCCTGCCGCTTTGTTTATGCAAATGCTGTAATGCATTTTTAGCATTGTGGCGGGCGGTGCTGAGAGCACCGCCCATCACAATGCTAAAAATGCAGGATGTGCCCGCCACTGTGGCGGGCACTTCCTAATACCCCCCAGGGGACCCCTGCCCTTATGGCGGGTGGTCCCGAATTCTGATAGGATGGCGGGCGGACTAAGTCCGCCCGTCATCCTAATGACCCCTTTAGTGTTTTAGGGGTGGACTGCCCAAGGATAGGAAGAAGAGGGAATACCGCCTTGCTCTATGCGGACGACGCTGTGCTAGACGGCTTTGTTAATTTTATGGAGAGCCTGGATTTGTCTGCCAACCTCTCCAAATCGTACATATTGGAAATGGGAAAAAGTCCAAGCAGGAATTTTTCTTACAGGATTGGTACCCATCGATTGGAAAAAAGTGCAGGTTTTTCCCTATTTGAGTATCCTATTTGATAGTCGCCTATGTTTTAAAACCCTGATGGACAATAAATGTAAAACAATAACTAATTCTGTCAGGGCAATTATGAGTTTTGAACATAGGCTGGGTCGCTGGTCTCCGTAACACATATTGAAACTATATAGTTCCATATGCATTGCCAAAACCTTATATGGCAGCGAGGTTTGGGGTTTCGTTGATCCTCAGAGGATTCAAATTGAAGAAAATAAATACCTGCGGCAGCTGTTTAAAGTCCTGCAGAGTACACCCTCCTATAGCATTCACGAGGAAGTGGGTCTTACCTATGTCAGAGATAGGATCCAATTAAAACCCCTCACTTGTTGGATCAACATTTGGACAAATCCTGAAGCTGTATTAACTCAACAGCTCATAATGGACTGCATTTCCCGGGAGCGAGGGGGGATCATCCCTTGGCTAAAATATGTGAGGGAGACACTCTCAGGATTGGGCCACATTGATTACTTTAACCACCCCACTAAACTGCTAGCCCAGGACAAGGCCCTTATCAAGTGGAATTTTTAAAGAAATTGGCATCCATTAGGGAAGACAGTGAGCTGATCAAACCATCAGTGAGAGCCCACCTTCTGACCAAATCGTGTATGGGCATGGAACCTTATCTGTCCTATTCCCATAACACACAGGACAGATTTTTAATGACCCGGTTCAGGTTGAACATACTGCATCACACACTGGGAGTGCCTGCGGGGTACTTAACATCAATAGAGCTGAGGGGTCCGTGCGGCTAGGACCAACGGTCTCCGCAGGACACGCTTCACTTCGTTTTGCTGTGCCCCTATTATGCACACACCAGAAAGTTATTTTTAAAGCGCATTTTAAAAAACGCCAGGTTCAAACAGGCAAAGGTGGCTCTACTGTTCCTAAAATTGTCCGCAGAGGTTTTAACACTATTTTGTACTGTTAACTTTTTACGGATGGCTGCGAGACTTAGAAGCACAAAAGGAGATGGATGACGGAACTTGATGAGATTCTTCTTGCACTAGCACTCACGTTGATTAAATAATGAATTATGTGGGGGACGGGTCCCCCTTTTTATTATCTTGGCATTGCATTAGCGCCCCTATTCTTGACAGATCTTAAATGCACTGTTTATACATTTTTAGTGTCCCGTTGTTACTGAGGTTCATTTTCATAACCTCCAAGATGAATTTTATAGATATCTGTAATATAATCCTCAAATGTGTGTATATGTATTTGAACCAGGTCACAAACACTGTCATTTTTGCACTTTTATGGTATTGCTGTATACCGAATAAAGTAATTTGATGATGATGATGATGAGTGAAGTGCACACACCCTTTCAGGGAGGGATAACAGGGTCTGTGTTATATCTTGTAGTTATTCATTATTTCTGTTTATTCATTATTTTGTTTTTACTATTCATGTATCTTTAACTATGCTGTATTGTTAATGCATCTTTCAATTGATAAAGCTTAGCAGTTTAGAATGTTGGGCTTGTACTAGCCAGTATGAGCTGTAGCTGATTGAAGAAACACTCTGCTTGGATCTGAGTACTGCACTTGTTTAAGAATAAAACTTATTCTTATTCACAATACCTTCTCAACTCTTCATTGAATACAACAGTCTGAGGCAAGAGATGGATGGAGAGGAGAGGATGTCCTGTGATTCCATCAACTACACGCTGCAGCTGGAAGCTTTATTTACACACTCAAAGCTTCTGCAAAGACACCTTGCTAAGAATAATACTTATTACTCCATAACACATCAGAACGAATTTCTGCTTTTCTGAGGGCTATAAATGACAGAGGTTACAAATCTTGAATTTAATGGTACCAAAATCACTGGCCAGGGAAAGATGAAATGCTGAGTGTGCCTTGCTGGCATGGGAACTCGTAACCTGCAAATCACACCAAGCACTCCAGGTGAGCGTTCATCTCGCTAAGCCATCCTGCTGGCACGGCTCAGGGTGTGTGTATATTGGTGTCATTAAAACTATGTGTGTTTAGAAAAGGGATAAAATGTGGGCCAGTGCTGCTGAAATTCGAATGTATGACCTTACAACACATACATTTACAACGCATGCACTTACAACACAGTTTTTACATCGCAACATCCACTACAACGCATTCCATTACATCGCATTACACTACATCGCATTTTAAAAAACTACCTTTACAACACATTCCATTAAATCGCATACAACCTTTACAACGCATACCGTTATAACACATACCATTACATTGCATTCAAGGTAAGTATTGAATAGTATATGGGTAAAAATGAGTATTCTAACTCTAGAGGGTGCAACAGTAGGGTAAGTGGTGGATAGTGTAGGGGTAAAAATTTATATTCTAACTCCAGGGGGTGCAACAGTAGGGTAAGTGTTGGATAGTGTAGGGGTTAAAAATTACTATCCTGACTCCAATGGTATGCGTTGTAATGGTATGGGTTGTAATGCCTGGGTTGAAGTGACATGCTATGTAGTGTCATGGGTTGTAATGGTATGCGTTGTAATGCCTGCGTTGTAGTGTCATGCGTTGTAAAGGATGTTGCAATATAATGCCTGCGTTGTAAAGGTTGTGTCCCGTGAAATTCTGCATAAATAACACATCACAGATAGCTTTTATTGACAATAAATTCAAAATATGTTTTCATGATCCGGTTGATGCTATTATTAGATTCCAATATCAGTGGTACAAACTTGTCCATATAATACCACCATACACGTAAAGAAAAGAGAACATGCCATCATCAGAATTTTCTAATCGTCCATTTCTCTGTATGCCTTACATTGCAAGTCAAAACCACAACCTGTGCCTAAGAAGCACATATTAAATCATATCCACCTTCATGAGTGGAAAATACAGCAAGACTGCAAGTGTTGCAGATACTGAGAAACATTGATTTTCCCCACTCGAACCGCACACTTAATATAGATGTAACGTCGTCAACATTTATCAGGCAAGCTGTCTTATGCAAAAATGCCACTGAAAATTGCCTTTTGAAAGTGCTTATTTCCCTCCCTTTGTTCTCTCTCTACCCACCTCCCTGAAGCCTCTTGCGGAAGAAGGGTTTCTTTAGCCTCACCCTGTCACAAAGGCACCAGGCTTGTTCATGGCGCCCTCTGCACACCGATACACTGCACCTCTCTGCGGCTGATGGAGCGCTGCATGTCTACCAGGGGTTGCAGCACTTGGACACCCACAAGGACAGATCTAGGCAATGCAGCAGCCCTGTGCCCTTTGGGCACACAGCCCCTTGTTTACTCAACCCTCTCGTGTCTACCTCCTTGTGCGGGTCTGCCCATGAGTCACATTGCTTTCCGTCAGTGCTGTAATAATGCCCACGATTCCAGGGCCCCAAAAACAAGCAAAGAAGCTGCCAGTTTCAGAAGCGCACCAACTCATAACACTCTTGTCAGGAAGCAACTTTCCATTAAAACATTTTTTAATGCCGTTCTTTTCATTTGGATTTCCGATTTGGCAGCAGTAAAGTCAATCTGTGTAAATCCCGGGCAAAGGCAGAGGTGGGCTTTGAAAAGTCCTGGAGATGTAGTTGTAAAGAGGCGCACTGCGCATGACAACATGCAGAAAGTCTCCTTGATCTTTTGTTTTTTTTCCTCTCTGGCTGCTACTCATGCTATTATTTAAAAGATAATCACAAATCCTTTCATGCTGACAATAAGCATACCTATTATTTACATCTCATCCACCCAACGCGGAATGACCATGTAATAATTAGGGGTCTGCACAAGTAAACTCTGCCATGGGGCGGTTGGTGCAATTATTGCCAAACTCCACACTCCAAGTGGAGCACGGTGTGGTAAAAGTCTGTGAACTTCATGGGGCAGAGCGGAGTTTACCACCCGCCCCAACTTTTAACATGGAGATTGGTGTTTACTTTAACTGCAAAGCAAGATGAATTTTCAAAGTGAAATATCTAGCAATCTTGCAGAGGTACAATAGATGTAATTTTTTTAAACACATAATAAACTCTAAATACCTGTAAATGAACTGAACAAATGTTTCAGCCTCTGTCAGCAGTTCGGAAAGTACACATTAAGCACAGTTTGTTTGTAATTCTGAAGTGTGATGGAAATAAAGATTTTAATTGGATCGAAATAAATCACAACATATTTCCAGAAAACCAATTTCCATACATTATCTCTTTTGCACTTTTTATCAGTAAAATAATGTATGTCTGAGCAAAGTTAGTGGGAATTTTAATAGAAAGTGTGCTGTATGTAAATGACAGTACGCTACCACACCATGCTTTAGGAAGATAAGTGTGACAGTGTTCATCAAAAAGCACCACTAGCTACATACTACACCCTAACCACTGTCCTGCTGAATATAATATATTCCATACATTCTTTGTGTGTAACGCTTGGAATCTTCACACTCCCTATTACTTCAGTGATGTTACATTGATGGCAGCACCCCCACTCTGAAAACTGTTCAAGCACCACTGCTTGTATATGGTTTCATACACTGTAACATTGCTTCATAGGTTTATATAGGAGAAACAAAGCAACTGATTTGACTCTTGAGTCATTAATGAAATCATAAGGGCAGAATAAGTGTGGTTCACTCATTCTAATAAAGGACACCAAGTGCAGTGATAGTATCTAATGTGCTTAAGTTAATAAATTGAAAGTACACTTACACTTTCTTTTAATTTAAGTTAGTACCTGAGTTATAAATAAAGCGTCAGTCAGTGACACTTGAAGCATGGTGGGAGGTCCAGGCTGAGCTAAGAACTGTTCTCTACCGCATCCACATTACTGCTTTTCCAGTCAGAATGTAGCACAGGTGGTCTGCAGAGATTTTTGGGACCCAATGGTCATCATTTCCCTGCTGTCACTGGCAGGAAATTATGGAGATGCCTGGGCGTTGGCCGTGTGGCTCACAGTCTCAAGGACTATGCATGTCCACCACCCATACTCAGATAGCTGCAACCATGGCCTGACAATGCTGGGATGACCTGTTTCATGGTGCCAACTATAATTCTGGTGCCCTGCTCTGTGAAACATGTCCCACACGCCTCACCAATATCGCATTGTGGGGCCTCTTCACAGAGTGAGGCATGGTGAACACGCCTTATTAACTAGGGACTGATACTCAAGATTTGATACCTACAGACCTGAGGAAGGCGCTTGACCTCAGAGGGGCAATATTTGAGCACCGAAACATGTTACGAGAATGGCAGTGTCTGTTGTTCTACCCTCCCATTTTTAATATTACATCAGTAAAAAGAATATTTATCTCACCTACATATAATTTTAATATAGGTCTGACAGTTTAGAAAAGGAAGAATGTCAACTTAAGGAAACACATTTAGCCAAACTAGGTAGCAAATAAATAGGAGACTGTACATCCTCTACTGTACTCGGATGCTTCCCGATGCTAGATAGTTACCCACTGATAACGCATACAACACTCCACACTAGGTAGTTGAGGGTTCATAGTCATTTATAAGAAGGCAAATGCAAGGTAATGCCATAAGAGATAGGGCTATTTCTTCCAGGACTTTTGTAATATTCATATATTTATGTCTAAGAGCATACAATAGTCCTTTAACTCGTTTCATCCCTACTTCGGATGTATGATGATACAACGCCTACCTTTACAACGCCTACCTTTACATCGTAAGTTTTACAACGCATACCATTACAACGCATAATGCTTTTGGGCGCTGGATAGTGAATAGTTTAATTTACTATTCCAACTCCAGTCCCCGTGGATAGTAGGGAAGGTTATTGGATAGTAAATTAACCTATTCCCTATCCTAGAGTGCCCCCCAGAGCAATGCGTTGTAATAGTTTGCGTTGTAAAAGTTGCGTTGTAAGGGTAGTTCGTTGTAAAAGTTTCGTTGTAAAGGTTGTATACCCCCTACTTCAGTGTCCTAGCTACCTGTCTATCATCTGTGCGTGAATTGCTTGATATTCCTTCTGCTACTTCGACTTGCCTTTTACTTGTTCATTGTTTTAAGGAAGGTTGTGGTGCTGCTGTTCATGTTGTGCATTCATGCATTTGAAGCTTAGTAGAACATGTTCCACTACACAAAAGGCAAAATAATTGTTAATTACCAATGCTTGTTTTCGTGCATGATGTGATTGAATCCACACAAAATATGTGAGCAGTAATTACCTTTGATTGTACATGTGAAACCAAGCAGTTTATGAGATGGATTAGTTGACTGTGTAAAACCTTTAAACATAGCTGAGAAATGGCTTCATGTCATGTATGGAACCTTCTGCCAATCAATGCATTTTGGCCAAAAGCACTTTTTGATTGCTGGGATTTTAAGCCACTAATGAACATGTTTGGAAACAAAACTACAAGCCCCACAATCAACTTGCTTTCTTCTGAAAAGCAAGGAATGGCTGATCATATTCTACGTCATATTCCCCTTGGCAGATTGCTGAAATTGAAGATAAAATATTGTTCTCGACCTCTTCTGCCTTTCCTACTTGTAGGCAATCATGGGTAAACAGCTCAGTGGGTGAGAATGCTGAGATAGCCTTCCAAATGCAAATACGCTGCATGTTAAAAGCTGGACATATCTGGAAAGAGACAGAGGAAAAACAATGTGTGGTGCTATGCACAATGTGCAGGTGTTGCCCATGAGCAGGGCCAACTTTAACACTGGTGGTGCCTCGTGCAACAACATTTGTTGGAGCACCCCTCCCCAGTGACCACCTTCTCCACGGATACCCTTACTACCACTCTCCAACAGTAACCCTCATCTCTCTATAGTCTCTCTCTCTCACAGGTGTATAGTGCTTCTTACCAGTGTTGGGTGTCAAAGCACTTTACATTACACACACATTATAGCAAGACAATGAATCTTACATGTGTAGATCAGTGTATAGGAATTGTTATATAAGATATTGAGGATTTCAAGGTGCAGGAGTCTTATGTCGTCCACACTGGTAGGTAGTATATTTTAAGAGTTCTTGGTCTGAAGAAGCACAAACTCAGGATTTCAAACATAACACAGTGGCTGGGTTTGGCTTTAGAAACAAAACGATCTTCGGGCCAAAAGCAATTGCCCAATGAGGTAGCTAGATAAAATACAATTCTGTGATCTGCATGGTACACCTTCTTTTAACCCGTTAACCCCAGCCGTTTTTTCGCGGCAGTGCTGCCATTTTAAGGAACGGGCGGGGCTGCGTCGGCCGTTGAACGTGCGCAGCACCAGCCAGGTAGTGCTCCGAGCGTTCAACGGCCGACGGCAGCACTTAACGGGTTAAGCAAGCATATTAACCCTCTGCGCTACTTTGTTATGAGTGGAAACTGCCACTGGACAAAACTCGTCTCCAGCTGGTATATTAATCACCAGCATTATCTTGAGATTTTTATTGTAGCCTGAGAATTGCTGGACACACAAGCAACTCTATAACAGGTGCTTTTAAATAAGATATTTGAAAATACCACCCCTCCCCAAGCTCGGCTCCCATTTGCGTGGCACCCGTCGCACCACCCTAAAGATGGGCTTGTCCGCGAGGCCTGCCAGTTTTCGTCCCTCTCTTCATGAGTCTTCGCCTTTCTCTCCAGATTATTCAATCTGTCCCTTCTCACTAAAGCTTACGAGTAGTGTTTCAAATATGTTGCAGCATTACCTTTACTTAACATGCATTGACAAACGAAATAATGTGGTTTTTTTGCAGTGAAAACACTACAGTGCTTCATTTATACACATCACCTGCATAGCATGGTCCACAGCAGAACAAGCTTCCATAATACATGCAATAGGCCCAGCACAGGCATCACTAGAAGTGTAAGCCTACCAAACACGGAAGATGTACATCATGTACACCAGCATGTTTCCACCCCAAGCCTTAATGGTATTTACATCAGTGATGTTACATACCATGCATCGTAAAAGCAGACCACAGTTTATGGTAATATTATTCGTAGTACTTCCACATCCAGTGCTCAGGATTTTTGCAATGGATTGTGTCATGGACAACTCTTGAGTACATGGAGGAAACTAATGCCAATGCCCAGCTGTCACAAATACCAACTGTCCTTCATGGGAGAAAGAGGTTGCCTTTGCCTTTTTTGCCGTGGCCTGACAACATCAAGTTTGAGGCGCATCGTACATTCTTGAAGGGTTTTTTGTAAGTCTAGAGTGAACAGCGATCACCCTGTAGCTATGCTTGCAGCACTAAAAAACGGACCCATTATTCCTTCATTCTTACAGGTCGGCGAGCCAGAGGTCTTTTAATGGGTTGCGGAAAAGAAGAGGATAATCTGAGTTGCAAGGCCACAAATACCTCCCAAGGCCCAGGTTTTGTGGAAGTTCACCCGATTGTGATGTGGGCATTGAGTTTGGGGAAGCTTCCATGCTGGCCATAATTTGTTTGCACTGGCCATATGGCCACAGAAGGGAATACTCTGCTTTCTCTGGCTGGTAATTGATCATCCATCATAAAGAGAGATAAGTGTTAGGAGGCTACCTCTGATCTTGAGTGTGTTTACATGTTGCAGATTGCAATGGACTTCTTGGGATAAATGCAGCAGAGTTCACACAATCAATTTAGCAATGTTGACTAAGCAGATACAAGGTTGGGCAGCAGAAAGTGTTGTATAGGCCCCTGTGATGCCTGTCCATGTCTCTTTACTGATATAGAGGATGAAATAAGTTTTGTCACTCATGTTTACAATGTTACTCAAATTTAGGATTTAGACGTGTGTGGAAAAGAAGCAGTATTTTGGGCAGCACCCCAAAAGTGGATGAGTGACTGGTGCGCTACGCCCATTGGACTCAAAGGGCTTCAGCCCCCCTCCCCGTCGTGTGTGGCAGCCCGGGATGAGACAGCTTCCCGGGCACACACACAGCCGCACCCGAGTACTTCACAGGTCTTTAAAATACATTTTGCTTATTAATGAGGCTTTGATGTTTTTCACGCCATCTTAGAGGCCCTGCAGCTCCACTCTGCCTTTTGCTTGAAGAATCAGTCCCCCCGCAATTTTTTCTTAGCGCCCCCTCCAAATTTCAGTAATACCACGTTACTCTTTGTCACGGGTTTACCGATAATTATGTGATTACATCTGCTTACACAATTTTGAGTAATTTGTGGGGAAATCCTACTGCGCGAGCACATTTTTTCGCACGCAAGCGGCTGCTTGCACTCGCTATTTGTGTTTTATTGCTTTTAGCTCCTATTTCTGAGCACAAAATGCTTTCATGCACGAGCATTAAGAAAGTAAGAAAATAGCGCTAAATGCCAGGAGTAAGTTGGGTAAAATCCTGCCCAAGAGCACATTTAGTGAGTGTCACCAGCTGCACACGCTCGCTATTTGTGTTCCGCTGTACTTAGCACTATTTCTGAGCGCAAAATGCGAGGAGGAATTTTTGCTCTAAGAAATAGGGCTCAACTCAGAATTACTCTTCTTGTGTAATTATGCGTAATCTTGCAGCATTCTCAAGTAATTCCGCATGATTATGCTACACTGAATTACGTGACTTACACTCACCCTAGCTCAATATTCGAATTCCTACTTTCTTCTGTCCATAGCCTGGTTTCTACCCATTATCAAATTTGAATGTTATGGCAGAAATATATATTGCTATTGGAAGTAAACTGTATGTGTTGTTTTTTCATTGAAGCACAGAAACATAATTATTGGACACATTGTTACTTGTCACTGACCTAAGCATTTGGAAACCGAGGCATTATTAGATACTCATCTCCATTACTCCACAGTGTTCCATCCTGAGACAGATGGTCAATTAGAACATTTTAATTAGGTGCGAGATTAAATCCTTAAATGTTTGATAACATTTGCACAGGATGATTTGGTTATGTGCCTACAACAAGTGTAATGTGTATAAAAATGAAAATCACCCACTATAATGCCACAGTTCTTTTAAACCTATTGGTTACATCCATTTTTTTTTTTTTAGAGTCGAGTAGCTTCAAAAGCATACATGCGCAGTTTTCCATCACTTAATATATAGTTAGCAGTTTGTAAGAGTCAATGCATTACATGCATACAATTTGGAGTCTCAATATGATTCAGGTTTGACATTTTCTTTTTTCCTGGTCCTGTATTGCTTCTTACGCAGTACCAACCTTTATCGTGAGCTACATTTTATACAGGTACAGTTTATTAATTATCTTCCCCAGGTAATAAATTACATAAACCTACCATTGTAATTCTTAATAGACAGATGAAAGGGTTGCATCCCAACATGTCACAACTTTTGTTCATTCAACTCATGTCCACTAAAGGACTACCAATTTCGAAACTTGGCTATCCATAAGGATTTCTAGTGATGAGCATATTTTTATAGCTGAAATGAAAATCTGCAGAGAGAATGGCAATTTTCACTATTTACTGCATCATCACACGTTGGGGCGACCTGTACCCTTCCCACAACCAAAGCTCATCACTCTCATATTTATCCAAAACTCTCGGGTAAAACCCATCTCCGATTTCTGAGTCGACCACATGACCCCGCCTGTCCTATCATATCTATATCTTCAAGTATATCTACAGCGGCCATATGTAAATGTGTCTCCCATTGGTAAGACTAATGGAAGTGGCCTTCACAAACAACATATATACACAAGTACAGCCTCAAACCAAATCGTTTACTGTGACCTCTCAAATCCAACGGTCACATTGTCATCATATCTACAAACATACACGTGAAAAGTCATGCTTGTAGTTCCATCACCATTGCAGCATAAGAACCCATACCCATAGCATCACAGTGAAGCTCAAGAACAGAAACTAAAAACTCATATTTTTACATATGTCCCTTATGGATTAACAAGAGGCTAATATTTATATACACACCCTTTTAAGGACACATTATCCCTGAATGTATTAGCTTGGAGTACTTCCGTACTCCAAATTGTATCTGCTTTTATATCATATATATACATATATACATATACATATATGTATATATGGAAAGAGATTTCCCGTGTTTACCCTCAGTTGTGCAAATCAAAGTCTCAGAGGGTCACAGAAAGGCAGCACTCTCATCAGCAAATCAAATCAAGTTAAAGTGGTTCACCTTTTTTTATTTTTATTTTTTCGTTATTTCTACATTTGGTTTCTATATAAAGCATGCAATGTGCCAAGTGCAACAGGAAGCAAAAAGATGACTTACGCGTTTCGTCCAGAGGCCTTCGTGCGGGTCATGTGATAACAACAGTGGGGTGTTTAAAAAGAGGTTGGTTTGGTTTGACCCGCTCTCATTTACAAAAAACAGAATTCCAAATTAAAAGCATATTTTTAAGGGGTGAATCAAGTATTCAAAATAGAAAAGATGGTTGTTTAGACTTAATGACATCATCTATAGACTTGTAAAGTAGTTAAAATGAAATTCTCCTACTTGGTGAGAGTCATAGAAATTTGAAATTTGCAAAGATAGTTAATTCATATTGCAATAACAATTAAGTGAGCCCAACTATCATTTCTCTCTCATGACATGTCCATATTAAATATAAGTAATCAATATTGACTTAATCAATGATTAAGCAGAAAACTACAACAATACACAATTCATTGTTAGAAAGATGTTGAAATCAAATTTGAGATGCAAGATTATCTAAGTTTGGTAAAGTACCAGCACAGAGGAATGGTGCAGATTTACCAAATCACTATATATTTCCTAAATTTGAGGAATGAATATATACACACACACACATATATATATATATATATATATATATATATATATATATATACATACATATATATATATATATTAAATCACATTCCAAGTAAGGGTCCTTCCGAGATCGACTCCCATCGTCAGGTGGCGCGCTGGTCGGCAGACCCCCCGCCGAATTTTTAATTGAAGTTCCAAAATTGCTGGTAGGCAATGCGCGCACTCAGGAGTATGGATAAACAGATTTTAATCCTTAGTAAACGTTACGCGTTTCGGCAATAAAGTTGCCTTGATCACACGTTAACCAACACTGACATCAAGGCTTTTTAAATAAAGTTTCAAACAAACAAGCATGACTAAACAGCAAAGAGGTGACTGTTAAACATCATATAGACCTAGTACATTTTGATGGTAAATGCGTCGGCCATTTTGTAGTGTAACCTTGTGCATAGAAACATTTGATGGACCCAATTTCTACAGAAGTATACCAAGTTCCATGAAATTAGACTTCAAAGAAACAGTAATTAATAACATAATATTCTGCAATATTCAATGAACGTTCAATATTGTCATATCAGGCAAGTGCCACATAAGTGAAATTCACATAATTCTGTAAACTCCTCAATGCGGAGATACAGAGGATCCCCTATAGATTTTATACATGCGGGAGGTAATCCCACATTTCCCAATTCGTCCTATGAGGATTTCAATTCTTTCGGAACAATCCAAAGAGCCCCATTGGGGCACATCTTATATACATAAATAAGATAAATAAGAACAAGCTCTAGAATCATTTCTTTCGGACTAGTGCCTTCGAGCAAAAAAAAGGAGCTGTCATAATTCCTGGTAACTAACAGATTATCTGATGTGTGGGTCGATCTTTGAAAGGAGCACACTAATGGCCAGTACAATTGGTCTCCTATGTACAAAACTAAAAGTAAAAATAAAGCCAAATACTGTCAAAAAAGTGCGAAGAAGTGAAAGTCTTATCTCTAAGTAGTGCAGTGATCTTCTTTTGAATCATAGATGAAAAAAGTGGGGAAGAGTGAAGTGCATAAAGGTGAGTTCTCCCTTTCTTTTTTCTCCTGAAAAAAACACATAAACATACTATTAAAAATTGTTTTCTATATGATTAAAACATTATACAACAGGATATCAGATTCTAAATCAATCTAATTACAACACAAGAACGGCGAGTGGCTGCTACAAAGTACTACAGGCTATTGAGATAGACACTCTTACTCAGAAAGGTCGGTACTGGCTGTTGTAAAGAATCTATTCCTCTGGTTTATTCCTCGTGCAGATGAGTTGCTAACTCCTCATCCTGATTGTGTCCCCCAGGGAATCTAGTTTCCAGTTCCATGATCCATTTGGATTCCCTCTTTCTGAGTGCTAAATCACGATTGCCTCCTCTTTTACCCATTTGGACCTGTTCCAGTGCAAAGAATCTCAGCAAGGAATTATCCGATTGATGAGATTCTTGGAAGTGTCTTGCTACAGGATACCGAATATCACAGTTTGTCACTGCCCTGAGATGTTCTTGAATACGTTTTTTAACCATGCATCTAGTGCTGCCCACGTACTTGAGTCTGCACGGACATTCCAGCACGTAGATAACAAAATTAGAATTGCAGGTAAGAAACTGTTTGATCTCATGTTTTTTATGGCGTCCTGGGATTTCTATCTCCTTCACCATAAGGCTCGTTGTACAAGCTCTGCAGTGACCACATGGATAAAAACCCTTGAGGCCCTGAATGTGTTGGTTAGTGTCTGTGATATCGCCTCTCACTAAAAGATCTCTAAGACTTTTGCCTTTTCTGTAGGTGATTTGTGGCCTTGCCTCCAAATGGGTACCTATCACATGATCTGTTCTCAGAATTTTCCAATTATCAACCAAAACTTTCCTGACTTCATTTGACCTCTGGTTGAAAGTGGTAATAATTCTGATTGGATTTACTTCTCCATTTACCTCATCTGTTTTAGTTTGTAGGGTTTGGGATCTCTCTACTTCTGAAACTTTCTTCACAGCTTTCTCGAGTACCCACTCCGGATAACCTCTCTCTCTAAATCTCTTAAGCATGTTGTTTTGTTCCAGAGTGAAACTGTCGTTGTTGCTACAGATCCTTTTTGCCCTTAACAACTCCCCGTAGGGAATACTCCACTTTAATGGTTCTGGGTGAGCGCTTAGGGCATGTAGTAGGCTGTTGCCAGCCGTCTCTTTCCTATGTAATGTGGAGGTTAGGATTCCTTCCCTGATTTCTATAGTTGTATCCAAGAACTCAATTTTAGTGTCACTTATGGTATGGGTGAGCTGTATGTTGTATATATTGTTGTTTAATTTTTGGATGAATATTTCTGCCTCATCTCTCGTTCCACTCCATATCACAAAGAGATCGTCAATATATCTCCTCCAACAGGTGACCTTAGCAAACTCCTCCACTAAGCTCTCATCGTTCATCACCTCCTCCTCCCATTTTCCAAGGAAGAGATTAGCAAAGCTTGGTGCAAATGATGAACCCATGGCTGCGCCACGCACTTGTCTATATATGGTCCCGTCAAACATAAAGATGTTATTTTTCAGACATAGTTTCATTATTTCCACTATCATGCGAGTATGTTCGAGAAAGCCTATTTCTCTTCTCTTTAAAAAATGATAACTCGCTTCCAAGCCTTGTATATGATCAATTATAGTGTACAATGCACTGACATCCATAGTAATAAGCAGAGAGCCCTCTGCCCATTGGATGTCCTGTATCTTATTAAGGAAATCTGTGGTGTCTTTTGTATATGAGGGTAATTGGGACACATGATCTCTCAAAAAATGATATACATATTTCGACATGTTTTCATTTATGCTACCAATCGATGACACTATAGGTCTGCCCGGAGGTTCACTATAGTTTTTGTGTACCTTCGGGAGAAGGTAAAAAATCGGGAGTTTGGAGTAATCTCTCTTCAGAAACCGGAACTCGTGCCATGAGAGCAAGCCCTCAGCATGCCATTCACTCAGTTTTTCCCAAGTTTCCAGAATGCTTGTATTGTATTGAGTCATGGAACTTTTAGCATAAAATCTACCTCCTTCTAGTTGGAAGAGTGCTTCTTTAACATACATCTCTCTCCCCCATAGGACAATGTTTCCGCCCTTATCTGAGGGACGGAGTATAACACTTTTGTCTCTTGCCAGGGACCAGATGAACTCATTCTGTTCTTTAGTCAGGTTTATCTCATCTTTCCTTAATCTGGGGCGTGTATGCTTCAGTTTAATGAGTTCATTAGTGACCACCTCATGAAAGGAATCTATTGAGTCGTGGGGTAGTAAGGGGTAGAAGACTGATTTAGGTCTAAAGGTAGTACCTGCCGCCCTATCTATTCTTGTTTCTCTGAGACCTATGAGTTGTTGGTCTTGTTCTCTCTCTGGTGAAATGTCTCCTAGAGAATACACTGTTTGTAGCATGTTTACGTCTGCTATAGTGAGTTCTGGTGTAACTTCTTTGTTACCCGTAATGGGTATAGATTTCTTATCCTTCAGTGCATGCCATTTTGATAATTTCAGTTTACGAATGAATTTGAACATATCTACCCTCGTGTTGGCATAGTCAAAGAGTTCAGTAGGGCAGAACGTGAGTCCCAGACATAGAGTTCGTTTTTCTTTCATAGTCAATGTTCTGGATGATAGGTTAATGATTGTTTTATTTACCATTTGTTCGTCCATCATTGTCTCCTCTTTTTGTAACCACCTCGTTTGGTTCCCACTGGTTTTTTGTTGGTTTTTTCTTCTTCTCCCCTGCTTGAGCTTGAGTCGTCTCTGTCTCGCATTTACCATCAAAATGTACTAGGTCTAGATGATGTTTAACAGTCACCTCTTTGCTGTTTAGTCATGCTTGTTTGTTTGAAACTTTATTTAAAAAGCCTTGATGTCAGTGTTGGTTAACGTGTGATCAAGGCAACTTTATTGCCGAAACGCGTAACGTTTACTAAGGATTAAAATCTGTTTATCCATACTCCTGAGTGCGCGCATTGCCTACCAGCAATTTTGGAACTTCATATATATATATATATATATATATATATATATATATATATATATATATATATATGTATATGTATATATATCTTTATAATGGTTGCATAGTGACATATATATAAAATGTTTATATCGGTGGCACACTGACAGCGTTTCATTGTAAGCATAGATTATGTGTGTAACAAACCAGTGTAGAAATAATACATTAGATACGGGTATACATATCCTCGGACATGAATTACATACATGATTCTCACCTTGTGCCTAAAAGATAAAGCATCTCATGGCCAGTATTTACGCCCTCATTAACAGAATGTAACCTCATAATCCATCTGGCTTCACACTGTCGGAGTCTCCACTCAAGGTTGTCACCTCTCACTTCACTTTTGAGAACATCAATTCCATGAAATCTGAAATTAAAGTGTATATTCTGTTCTTTATAGTTTTTGGCATGTATAGCTAGCTGGTACCTAACGTCATGTGTTTTTAGAGCCCTTTAGTGCTCAGTTATCCTTTCCTATAGTGGTCTGATTGCACTCCCTATGTATACCATTTTGAATACACCATATCATGTACTGCAGTCAATGTGAATGCGTATAGTGTTAGGAACTGACTTATTATAGTAAAACTGTAATATTATCCATCGCTAGTCTGCACTTAGTGCAATGTGCCTATTTGTAGAACCCAACTCTTAGCCGGGATAACCATGTATCCTCCACACTCTTCACAGGATAACTAGGAGAGGTGATGTAACGCTGGGGCTAAGATCTTCTATATCTGATAGCAAAAGAGCCAAATAACTCTGAGACGCATCTTCCCGCACCTGGGATTTCCACACAAGGTCCAGGCTAATATCTCTCTTGTTCTCTCTAAACTTAATTATGCCAATAGCCTCTACCATGAATCATCTTTAACAACTATGAAAAGACTAAAATGGATTTAGAACTTTGCTGCTAGACTACTGTTACATATAAAGCCACAAGCCCACATCGCTCATGCCTTGAGAGCCCTACATTGGTTACTGGTTGCCAGAAGATCCACATTTGAGCTGCTTTGTCTCACCCACAAAGTGATACATGGAACAGGACGTCTCTTCATCAGGAATAAAGTCACCAAATACATTCAACAAAGTAACCTCTGCTCTAGACTGGCACCTCACCTCAAAATCCCAGCATACAAGATAAAAACATAGGTGGCACATCTTTCCCTGTTAAAGCAGCCAAACTGTGGAACTCCTTACCCCCAAATATAAGATCCACAGATTACTACCTTATCTTCAAGAGACTACTCAAGAGTTGGCTCTTCCCCACTAACCCCTATACTCCAACATAAATATACAGAATATCCCTCTGTATATAAGCATCATTTGTGTACTGCTATGCATAAATGTGTACAATAATTGTTTTATATCTAGATATTCATTAGTTCTGCCTAACAAATGTACATATTACGTATGGTTGTATTATTCTATGTTTTAAATGTATATAAGTGGCTGCATAAATGAGTAAATCTTTTATCGTAACTATTTACCTACAATTGCTTTACTATGGAAGTACATAAAAATGATAAAAACAAATAAATTAACTTAATTTACAGCAACACTTGAAACAGTGAGTTTATTAAATACAACTTAAATCTACAGATATTACCTTCCTTATACATATATACCTTCCATGTACTTATTTATCTTTATATTTATTACTTTGCTTCTAATTCAGCATCTCCAATGTGCTACCCAATATCTCACCCTATACCTCTTGCAATACATCCTCTACCTCTACTCTGACTAATCTCAAACCTCCTTCTACTACTCTCTCCAATGTACTACCATATTTCTCACCCTATACCTCTCTCAATATATCCTCTACCTCCACTCTTTTACTCATTTCAAACCTCATTCTACTACCCTTTCCAATACACAACACTATTTCTCGCCCTATACCTCTCTCAGTATATCCTCTACCTCCACACTATCACTAATCCCAAAGCCCATTCTACTACTATGGCCCCCAAAATAACCCTTTCTAGAATCTTCCCTCATCTACCTCTCCTTGCATAATCTCATACCTCTTTTACTATTTAGATCTCCCAAACAAGTCTTTCTAAACCCTGTCTTTCTAAACCTCTGATTCTTCTACTCCACCACCCAGATACTCACACCAAACCTCCTTCTACTACTATGAGCTCCCAAAAAATGAGAAAATATACTTTGTAGACCCTTCTCTCAACTACTCCTACACTATCCTTTTCAATCCATATAACAGACTTACAAGTCCACCACAAAAATGTATTTCATATTTCCCTATACTAATTCACCAGTAACCCATTTGGGGCTCTGTAGTAGCATGCTACTCGCTGAAAAAGCGCTTTAACACCTCATCAGGGGTAGTAAGCGCTATATAAATGCAATTACAATATTTACGTTGGCTAATGGAAACACGCAACTAAGTATGATGCAGACACTAACAGATGTCAGGTGTCCCAGTTTCGAAGCAAGGACAATATTTAGAACACCCAGTTCAGTGCAGCACAGACAGACATTTTCGGTGATGAGGACTTATGATTATTGAACTTACTGTCAAGGGTAGGAACCCGAAGAACAATCTTCTGTACCATCTTTTGTACCAAGTCAGTATAGTAGTTAGAGGAGTCAATACATCACTTCAAGAAACACAGGCCATCACTGTTAGGTTCCTTTGTTAAGAAAACTCTTATGTGGCATCTTCAAATGGCATCTTCACCCTAGTCACTAACAGTACTTTGTCAACAAGTGGGGAAGAAGTTGTAAAGCGATAATGTCTAAGTTATGGTGTGCTTGTTGGTCCTTCATCTTCATGGGTGTTTCATATTCCTGCTCATTCCTGTTATGCCACAGTTCAAATGACACATAGCTAGGGGAAGTTACTCTTCTGGAATAAATCTTGTAAAAATTAGTGCATGAGATTACAATGGGAGCAGTGGTATAAGGCTTTAATACAAGCTCTCAAAAATTAGGTTATTAACTTGAGATGTTGGTATCCCTATCCACTTGAGAAACACATTCTTTGTTCGGTCACAACCCAGTTCCATAAGACACTTAACCTCTGGTAGACATGGAACAGACAGCATGCAATTCCCCAGAGAAATTAAGTTCAAGTCATACCAAACAATATTACATTTAACAATGCAGGACAATACAATTCCCAGATCAGCTTAGGAAAATCAAAGTAAATTCAAGGAAAAATCAAGGTAAATTTAGGAAGCAAAATGACATGGTTAAAAACAGATTACGCAATACGGATTTGTACATTATAAAGCAAAATGCATAATAAAACGCTTATAGGTACAATGGAGATGCAAAAGTCACTCCCATCCAATGTGTATACCAATGCGTTTAATTTTCCTAGTGCTCTTCTGTGGAACTCCAGTCACAGCTCCAACAGACACAAACCTTCCTACCACTGTTTTTTGCACAAGGAAAGAGTTTAATGCTCCATGATGCTGCGAGGAAAGTCACTCCTACAGCCTCTAGGTCATCAGAGCAGTCCACTAGGCATCAGATCTCTCTGTGGTCAGGACTCACAAAATAGCCAATGATGTCCACTGAAAACTAGTCAGCTATTTTTTCTGTACATGATGAAGCTTCTCTGCTTATTATGTCCCCTGGCAGTGAACAGGAAACCAATACCAGACCTGAAGGTCAGACAGACTTCTTTATTCCTTCAGATGATCTTCAGGTGAGGTGTGTTTTTAATCCTGTGAACTAGCTAGTGGTTGGAGAATTCTAGAATCCGTTCGAATTTCTACCAAAGCATGCTCTCCTGTTTCTGTATGTCCCAGTGCACCTTACTACAAACCTTCCCAGAATCCATTATTGAAGATGGCAGGAGACCGGCTTCCATCCAAGGAGCTCTGAGTCCCATTCTCAACATACAGAAACAGTGTTTAAAAAAGCTTCAGATGGTTCAAACCTCAGCAGCATCCCCAGGGGCAAATCTGTATCTAAAGAGATTTGCAACCTGCACTGGCTTCCTCTGTAACAAATCATCAAATTCAAGGCTCTGTGTTTGGAGTACAAAGCATTGAACCACACAGGTCCTTCCTTTCTGCAAAACCTTTTTGTCTGGTATGACCCAACAAGACACCTTTGTTCCACAGGGGCCAGACACTTGATAGTGCCCAGAATTCGAACATCGAGCTGGGGTGGCCACAGCTTTCATTACGGCACCTCTAAACTCTGGAACACTCTTCCAAGTGAGCTCAGAAGTGCGAGCTCCCTCTCCACCTTCAGGAAAGGACAAAAAACCTGGCAGTTCCTGGAACTAGACATTAAAGCGGGCTTACTGTGTCCTCAGTGCCAAGACACCTCCGGGTATTCGTTCGCTCTATAAATCCTGTTAATGTTAACATTAACATTAACAAAGTCTACCACCGTAGAAATGAGGGAACACCTATTCTCCTGTCCTGAAAACAGCCATCCCTCTGCAGTGGATAGAGAAGAATGCCTAAGACAACTGTATGCTATAAATGTTTTCTGTCATTTGGGATTCCAGTTCAGTATTTTCATGTGAAAGAGAAGACTGCTGCTGAAGTCTTTTCTGATTCCGCCTTTTCATGCTCTGTGCAGATGGATCGATTATCTTCTATAACAGTCTTCCTAGGATTAGAAGAGGCTGGGTTATTTTTTAGCAGATGAGCATTCCCCTCTTCTTAAGATTACAGTCAAAGGAGGAAAGGAGGGCTCCCAAACTGGTTACTTTTGGCTATTGGACAAGAAACATACACTTATTTATTTATTTATTTTTCAAAAACCTTTATTACACCTTCAATTCACACAGCGAAATGCCAACATCCCAACGGGCTGGCCGCTATAATAGTTTGCATGAGATATGATATATGATCTCAGGTAATACAACATTCGTGAACATTCCTACATCATGGCCGCTTCTAAGAAGAAAAGGTGCGTTATAAGCGAAATCATACTCGTGAGGTTAGGTTTTTGGTTTTTATATTTTCTTCCCCCCTCCCTGCAAACAATAAAAACTGAAAAGAACAGTCAGGAATAATCACGTGTTCATAGAAGTGTTACAACCGAATTATCGTGTCCCCCGTAACCATGTGTCTTTAAGCATTTCTCTTACTGATTCTCCTATCTTTCCCAACCACAATGCATGTGTTGAGGTATTGATCCTTTTTCAGCTATGGTCCGTATCCCCTCTAGACCCCACCCCTCACTGAAGTGTGGTTATAAACCCTGCCCCACAATCCCCCTTCCTCCCCTGGTACGCTTTACTTCAGCCCTCCTCCTCCTCCTCATCTGACTCCGCGAGGTCCTCCTCCGGCAAAGGGTCACAGATGTCCCCCCTGTAAATGTTCCAGCAGGACCAGATTTTATTCCATTTCCCCGGGCAAGCACGGTTGGAGTATACCGCCCTCTCGGTTATCATTATTCTGTCCATGTTCAGACACCAGGCTGATGTGGCTGGAACCTCCGCCACTCCCCACCTCTGTGCAATATCACGTTTAGCTACAACCAGTCCCACCGTAGCCCAAAGTCGCCCATGTCTTGTAATATCTGTAGGTGCCGACACGTTTAACAGGCATCTTTCTGGTTCTGGCACTAGGGATAATGCCAATGTTTGTGAGATGGTTCTCATTATTTGTCTCCAGTATTCCCTATGTGGGGGCAGTCCCATATGGTGTGGAAAAAAGTACCCTCCTCCCCACATCCCCGAAGGCAATAGGGGTGCTGAGCTCGAGATATACGGTGTAGCATTGTCCTCGTGTAATATACTCTGTGTAGAATTTTTAATTGCACTAGTCTCAGCCGTGCCGAGATGCCCACCTCCTTGGGCGAGGCTAATGCCTCATTCCATTCGTGTTCATCCATCTCCTCCGTGTCTCCCTCCCACTTCACCTTTAGGGAAAGCATTGGGTCCGGTAGATTATTAATCAATTTGCGATATGTGAAAGATGTGGCTCGCTCCAACATAAAATCAGTAAGGAGGCGGTCCTCCAGCGGGGAGGACTCCGGCAGGTCTGTTCCCGCGGGGAGGGCCGCCAGTAGAGCGTGTCGGATCTGAATGTATCTATAGAGTTCCCTGTCATTAAGTTCGTACAGTTCTTGCAATCTAGCGAAGGGTATGACCCCTCCCCGTTCCCATAAATCGCCCACAGTGGAAATGCCTATGGTATCCCAGTGCGAAAAACCGAAACATACACTTTTTAAAAGTATTTCCCCACTACTGATACCAAAAAGCTACTTCCACTATTGATTTTCTTTTTTTTTTTTTAAAGTGGTAAATAAATTATAAGCGGGTTTCTGCTATTTTCCCATATCTTTCCATGTTAAAGGGTCACAGATAAGAAAGAAAAGAAAGCATCATAGTTATGTTTCTTACCACCCAAACTGCTCCTATGTTTTGTCTCTGCGCTTTTAAACGCTTACCCAGGAGGAATTTGTGCAAGCTTGTGTGTGCAGCATGTTTGTCTGTGCTGTGTGAAAACCTGCACAAATTTGGTTCTCATTTAGTAAGAAGCAACAACCAACACATTCATTTGAATTTGCAGAACATCTAAAAGTGATTGGGGACAGCAGGCAACTCAATCTGGGTCCTATTCTTTTTTTTCTTTTCAAAATAATTTATTACAATGTTTATGAATAAAAAGACAATACAGAAATGGTACATAATGGTACATAATGTTTTATCAATACACATAAGGCAGGAAATTTAAAAAGAGAAGTAAAAACAAACTTATATTATAAAATATAGCAAAACTAGAGCTACTTATCAGTGAAGGAAGCACATTAAATGTAATATACTAATTAAAATACCATTAAATAATAAACGTTATAAATATAAAGTAATGTAATCATCAACTGGTTTCCAAAATAGTTGATAAGCAGAAGTATTATGAATAACACACTTTAGATTTTTTAATTGGCTCCACGTCTGGTGAACATTATCCAAGACCATCAAGCGTGAACTAAATGCAAAGAGGCATTTTTCCAGCCAGTTTGATGTGATTGACTTGAGGGCAGAATACAGCAAAAACTCAAATAACGGATAATGAGATAGATTTACAAATAACTCATGGCATAAGAAAGCTTATCAGAAATATTGAGTATTTTCATAATAAAACTTCCAAAAACTTGAAACAATAGGACAAGCAAATGAGACATGTCTTACAGAACCTGCAATTGTTTTACAATGCCAACACTTGAGGGCATCTAAAAGTTACACTTCAAATAATTTCTAAGAGCTCCATAAACAAATAAATAGAATAAAAGAGTTAGTTTGATGAAAGGCTAGAGGAAGTCAACCAGAAATGTCTGTTAACCATATGTGTATCTAAAGAGGCAGGCTTGGAGAATTCATCATCCCAACAATTACTAAGAAAAAGGATATTCTCACTTTTTGAGTTTTTAATCTTTTATAAAATTTTCAAACTGTGGGTAGATGTGGTAAAAGCTTGCATGCAAATTTCTGAATCAGAGATCACAATATTAGGTAAAGTTTTAGAAAATAATTGAGAAAATAATTGCATTAAATTTCATAATTATAGAGTTCTGTTGAAGGTAAGGAAAATGTTGTTATTCAGAAAAAGTTAAAAAGGTGTCATTATGACATATATCACTTAAATAAAAAAATTCAGTTGTAATCCAAGATTGCCAGAATTTGATATTATGATTTAATTGTATCAATGGGTTGTGCCAGAAAGAGAGTTTCAGAGTAGATGAGATAGGTGACTGAAATAATTAAGAGAAATATTGCACAATTAGGGGCCGATTAGGATGGCGGACGGATCGCCACCGCCATGCAGGCGGTGGTGATCTGTCCGTCATCTGTGCCCGTCCGCCACCAATTTCCCCCCGCCATATTACAATGGCAGGGGGGGACCGCGGCAGACAGAAACACACTCCGCCACTTTTCCGCCCCGGTCGCCTTGTGGCCGGGGCGGAAAAGGGTTCATATGGCTTTCGGTGTCTTCCAGACACCACCAGCCATATTACAATGGCCGGATGCAGATGCCTTTCCATGGCGGCAATGCCGCCACGGAAAGGCATAGGGCTTTGCTGTTGGGGCCCGTTGCGGGCCCCCAGGGTGAAGGGGAGGTGGGGGGTGCACATGGGGGGTACCTATGGTAACCCCTGCGTTTCACAGTACAACATGGCAGGCGCCGCGCGCTGCCTGTCATGTTGTGCTGTGAAACGCACAACATGCATTTTTGACATTGCGGCGGACGGTGCTTTCAGCCTTCACACCTAAGAATAGGCATGCATAATAGTAAGTAAATGAGAAATTGAGGATTCTGGATTACAAATATAAAAAAAAACATTGTCTGCATAAGCAGAGGTTTTAATGGGAACATTGTTAATAGTAAGCCCTTGGGCTTCATTAAAATTTCTGATGGTCGAAAGTAACGGCTCAATAGCTAGTAAAAAAAAGTGAAGGTGATAGTGGGCAACCCTGTCTAGTTTCTCTAAAAAGTTGAACTGGACTACAAAATTGGTCATTTATAAACAATCTAGCATAGGGGCAGAAGTAGAAAGCTGATATCATACGTATAAATGAATTGCCAAAATTAAATGCAGAAATAGTATGAAATAAGTATTAGGGCGCAAAAAGCAAACACAAGGAGATGATAGGCGGAGCACTGAAACTGTTCAGACACTCACCCCGAGTCTCAGATCTGAGTTATTCCATCATTATTGTTTAGCTCATTTCGCCACCCTAGTTCAGACCCAGCCATATGCAAATCAGTCTTGACCCTGTTCCTCATGGGCACAGTCCAGCCTCAACTGCCAAGCCAGGTCTTCCCTGGATCGGAAACAAGCATCTTGGACCTGGTTTTGGGGAAACACCCCTCATCAGCTAGGCTCCTTGAATCCAGTGGCAAAGTGAGCAAGGGACCTATGTCTGGGCATTCCCTGCCAACTTAGGGTGAACAAAGCAAACAAAAGGAGATGATAGACAGAGCACTGAACCCCCCAGTCACAGATCTGGGTTTAATCCATCATCGTTCGTTAGCTCACTTCGCCACCCCAGTTCAGACCCAGCCGTATGCAAATCAGTCTTGATCCTGTTCCTCATGAGAACAGTCTAGCCTCATAACAACATATACACCGGAGGGTCTAGCACCATAGTACGCACAATGTGTCCAAAAAAGGGTAACCTAAGACAACCTAAACATATGTGTATCCAACTAGGGTCATCCCCACAGTGGTCAGGAAAGGATGCCCATCAGTCACCACACTGAACCGCCCTTCATCATTTGGGAATCCATCAAGACCACCACTGGGATAGCCAGTCAACTCCCACGGTAGGGGGTCGACATGTTTCAGCAATTTAGTGACCAGTTCGTCATTGCTTTTTTCAGGACCGTATCTACTGATAGCTACTGTAAAACTAGTGATTGTGAAAACAAAAAGTGTGCTCAAAATCAAAAACAGATACAAAGATCTAAAAGAAAAACAACCGCAAAGGTGCACCACAGCAGATAAAATAATAAGTGCAAAAACAATTGGCACAACTACTCTTAAAGAAGATGGTTTAAAGGCCAAATTTAAAAAACTGGAAAAACTTAAGATGAACGAGATGTCCCGTTGGTGGGATGGCACCACCTTGGGAAAGTATCTGGAGAATGAGAAAATTCCACGTGGGTTGAGGATACTTATCTTCCCCACGTTTGAAGACTTAGACACAGACCAACTAGAAGATTGGGAAAACAACTTACGGAACGCATCCTTCACTATGATGCGCATCCTAATCAAAAACGCTGAGAGAAAGGGAGCAAAAGCTCAGCAAGAAATAGAAGAATTGGAAAAGGAGCTGGCACAATCCGAATCAAAGGATGTGACTAAGAAAAATTACGCTATACTAGACGGGGTACTTGAAAAACACCAGATCTATCTAAGAGATAAAAAATTAAGGAAAATCAGGAGGGACGACAAGGATTACAGTGACGGGAGGGTATATACTTTCTCCAAAAAATATGATAAGGTAAAGATCCCGGGTGAGGGTAAGAGACAGAGAGTAGAGACCCCTGAATTGAGCTCTGCTAGTAGTATTACATCACTCTCCTCAGCCGCAAGTTCGGCCTCCACAACTGAACCAATAAGTTCCAATACATCTGACATAAGGCCCAATAATTTTTTATTGGAGATGGAGAGGTGGAGGTTGGGGGCACGACCGGCACACAGAGAATCTCCAAGACAAGAAGGGGAGGGAGGCTCTGGCGCAAACGCAAAGAAAAATCCCAAAAAACCAAACTTAGAATCAATGGAGAGAATAACAAGGTCCAAAAAGAAGGGGAACCAACCTCAATAGTTAGAACTGAAGCTAATAACACAGCCAGGTCCATTGTCGTAAACCTATCAAAGAGAGTACTAAATCAAGATGAAATTTCTGTTCTTAACAAGGGCTTAGGTTTTTGTCCTAACCAAACAGGTGGAGATGTTGATTTATTTGTTGATTTAATGAAATTTGTTCGACTTGTTAAACTTAAAGATCACTTTGCACGTAATCCTACCAATCATGTTAATGTGAATAATGTCGAGAATGTCACAGACTATACTGTTAATGAAATAAACACACTACAAGCAATGATTTCTGTGGAACTCGATACTTCTATTGACATTGAAAATGTAAGAGAAGAATTGAATATTGTTGAAGATGTGTACATTGAAAGTGGATTGAAACCAAGATCTAAATACACCCCCACAGGTACTCATCCAAATATTGATACTTTTCGAGAGAGAGTCACCCAATCCCTTTATCAAATGCTTGACAATCCGAAACGTCCTGCCCATTCTAAATACAATCTCACACGCATAGAGTCTGAAGCCCTAAAAACACTTCAGTCAGACGACAAAATTGTCATTCGTGAAGCTGATAAAGGGGGAAATGTAATTGTTATGGACAAAGAGGATTACATGAATGAGATTTCTCGTCAACTCTCTGATCCCACCTGTTATGCCAGACTTGGTTCCAATCCTACTGAAACACTCACATCTCATATAAACATGAGACTTACAGAATGGCGAGAGATAGGTTTACTAAGCGCTGAGGAATGTCAATATTTGACAGTTACAACCCCTTCCTTCCCTTGTATTTATATACTCCCTAAAATTCACAAGGGAGGCCCTTTTCCACCTGGCCGTCCCATCATTTCGGGAGTCAATTCGCCCACAGAAAGACTATCTGAGTATGTCGATACTTTCATCCAGCCCATGGTACAAAATCTTCCGGCCTACTTGAGGGACACCAAAGATATATTGGGCAAACTAGAGGGTTTTGTGTGGACAGATACCCTACATCTTGTCACCTTAGATGTAGTTGGGCTTTATACATGCATCAAAAAAGAATTTGGAATAAGAGCCCTTGAAACTTTTCTGGAGAAACGCTCAGCAGACCATATTTTGCACAATGGTGTCCTTCTCGAGATGACAGAAATCATACTGTCTAAAAACTTCTTTTTACATGATTCGACATGGTACCACCAAACACAAGGGACTGCGATGGGTTCCAGATTTGCTCCCGCTTACGCCGGCCTATTTATGGGCTGGTTTGAGCGGGAGCATGCATGGGGTCGCCACGCATCCAGGTGGATGAATAACATCATCTTCTGGGGTAGGTACATCGATGACGTGATCATGATCTGGGATGGACCTACCCCGGAACTTTTGGATTACTTTGGCTACCTCAATGATAATCCTTTCAATGTTCGCTTCACGATAACACACAATCAGGAATCCATCGATTTCCTTGATGTGAATTTTTTTGTAAAGGACAACAAAATCCAAAGCTGCACTCATCGCAAGGCGACTGCCTGCAACAGTATTCTACATTATGAGAGCGCACATCCCCGGCATGTAATCGAGAACATCCCGTATGGGGAAATGATCAGGATGCGCCGCAATTGCAGCATGGAGGACTCCTTCCTTCAGAATATCCAGGAGACTGAAACACGATTCCTTGAGAGGGGTTACCCCAAAAAAATCTTGGATAGAGCTAATAATAAGGTCAAAAACATATCAAGACAAAGTACTTTAGCTCCCAAAACTAGACCAACAAATAGCAGTAGACCCCTTTCATTCAGCACACAGTTCTCTGATCAGAGCAGTAAAGTTTTCAACATTTTAAGAAAGCACTGGCATCTGATTGCGGACATACCTAGCCTCCAGGATTCGGTCACCAAGACACCCAAAGTATGCTACAGGAGAGGAAAAAACCTCCGCAATATCCTGTGCCCAAGCTATATAGAATCTAAAAAGCGGACTAACTGGTTAGCCTCCTCCGCCAGAGGATTCTTCACATGTAGCAATTGCAACATGTGTGAGCTGGGTAGAAATAAGACTAAGGAATTCAGCTTCAATACGAACAAATCCTACACAATAGATCACCTGATCAATTGCAACACCAAATATGTTGTTTACATTTTGGGATGTAGCTGCAACAAGATTTATGTGGGCAGCACCAAAAGAGCTCTAAAAGTCCGCATCCAGGAACACGTCCGGGCGAGACGCAATGGTGACATGAGGTATCCCATGTCCTACCATATGCAGGAATATCATGATGACACAGAAAACATGTGGTTTATGGGCATTGATCATGAAATCAGCCACCCAAGAGGAGGTAACAGGGAACTCGCACTAAGACAAAGGGAGGCGGGCTGGATTTGTAGACTACGATGCATAGAACTCGGCCACAATACCGAGGATGAACTACATCATTTCCTCGCCTAAGCCCGCCTGTTCAGTTTCACGCCTCCCCTTGGATTATGCCCGCCATATGGGATTCCTCCTCCCCCCTTGTGCACAATATCCAAATTAGGAGGACATGTCCACACAATCTGTAAGATGCTTCCAATTTAGGACTGGCATTTTGTAAATAGAAAATATGTAAACACCATTCTGTATAAAGTGAGGATGACATGTCCCCACTTTCCTAGGCTTTATAAGTAAACAAATTTAGGATGTTATGTCCTTATACTATGTTCATAGGTCCATATATTGGACTGCCAAATTGTAAATGGAGATTATGTATATGATTCACTTGTTTTTCTTAAAATACATTTGAGAATATCTTACACTTTTTTCCAATTGAACAATGTTAATTGGTTCCACTCGCAGCTTATCATGGCAGGCACGTATAAGGTCCCAATCATTGTCATTTTTCACTGTTGTTTCCCTCCTGTCCCTCTGCACCTTGCAGACTTTCTCTTTTTCTTTTCTCACACAATTTGGTTTCTACTTATCCACACGAGGCTTAGCGGTTGTAGAACCAAATTAATCCTAGCATACCTAACTAGGCCTGATGAGATTACATATTTTATGTCTTGTCATTTCCCTCACATGGATTCATACTTTCTCTTTTCCTCTAATGTAAATAGCAAAGCCTACTGTTTTCATTTTCTGGGGGAACAGAGGCAAAGATGGCCGCCGTTTTTCTTCGCGCTTCCTACCCTTTGCACTAGGGTTAATATTACCCATGTGTATCAATTTCCCTTTATAAATGGGTTTAATTTTCCTATGGATTTAAGTGATTTTAGTAGATAACGTAAGGGGTGCCTATATCCGCGATTTACACAGAAATCGTATTCCTTTTTTATTAATGCCCGTTGCACTAACATACGGACAGCACACAGGGCCGTTTACAGTTTTCAACTGGCCCCGTTTTTGCTAGTATTAAGGGTGCATACACTCTTGACAACGAGGCTCTAGGGGGTAATGATGTAGATACATATGCCTCTTCTTTGCCATTACAAGATGGCCGCCGCCATTTCATAGGCGTCCATAGGGCAGTCTTGACGACTGGCGCTTCAGTTAGCACTGCGCTTGGCCGTTTATGATTTAAGCGCCGTCTTAATAACTTCATGTCCCTGACTTTTTGTCATTACTTTATGGGACATGTGGACATAATTTAGATCCTCTCGAAAGACCGTTTTAGCGACGAGGTTACTAGGAAGGGCGGACACTCGGCATATACCAAGGCCTCTTTGGTTCAATCACAGGACCGATTACAGCATCGCGGTCACTAAGCAGGGCGTACATTCATATGGTGATAGGGACTATGGGGGAAAGATTGCATACATATACGTCCCGTTTAGCCACTACAAAATGGCCGCCATCATTACACACACCCGTGTGTTGTCACTGCTGTTTATCGAATTCCGACGCTAAGGCGCCGGCGCAGCAATCCCAGGTGCAGACCCTTTACCTAATTGCTGTTAGTATATAACAGTCAAGATGGGCACACCACATTCGAACACAACTTCGCAGGGGGTGTCTCGCTTGAACGAGGGATGTGGATGGACGCCGGTCGTTTTATCAGGAACGGTGAGTGTATCAGGCTACTGGGTTACTTAGCTATCCTCCCTGTTAGTACTTTCTAGCAGGATTGGTAACTAGTTTGGGTTACTGGTAACATTACCTGCTCAGTAAGACCTGTTTTCACTGTAGTTGAAGTCTTCCATTAATGAGTTTTGGCATTTGGCTTAGGGGGAATGCTTGTTTATATTCCAAAAAATCTTTTTCCTTTTAAATTTCTAATAATTAGAAATTAGCATATCATCATGCTTAGCACCCCCTCTTTTGATATACCGCAATAATCAGCTCACCAGGTATCTTATCAATATTATTCACATTTCTGGGCTATTATCCAGATGTGTTATTAACGGACATTGTCTATAGGGTGAGATACTACTTTTGTAAACCCATACAGAAATGTATGTCAATATATCATTAGTGTTCTAGTCACATCTTACCACATTACAACATCATATTTACTCTTTGATTTGCCAGACCTGCTGTAATACAGTGCCCACATCCGAATCTCATGGAGTAATAGGACCTCCTGCCCTCCATCAGATCTATAGATCACTCAGGTAATATTTATCTCCTACCAACCTCGGTTTCGGTCCTTTTTACATCTTGTCACCGGTTTCAGAGTGTGTTCAAACCTTGCTGTTAAATGTTTTGCAGTAATTGACCAAAAAGGGTATACTATCAAGGTGGCAAGACCGTGCTCACCACTCAGGAAGATTTGACAAACATCGCCATCTTCGCCGATTGGCATGTTTAAAGTAAGTAGACTGTAGTAAAGTGTTACTAGATCTAAATGATCGAGGTGTACTGTTCCCCCCCTTGTCTATCACCAACTCATCGAGTATTGACAACTCAATTATATAGATTCTAAGACTGGAACTCCTGTCTTTTTGTGTTCCCGCCTAAGGTCCAAATATCTTAAATTCGATATTGTCAAGAAACAAGACACAACAAGAGTAAAGTTGCTAGGAAGACTATCCTTGGACTCCAGTTCACTTTACTTTATCCCGCGTCCAGAAGCGACGCATTACCAAACTAAAAGGTAAATGATACCTTGCGTTCAGTTTAATAAGGGCATTGGTCACTGTAGGTATTTGGTTCTCCTTCTCGTTGGGCTCCGCATTATATGGTACTAGTCCACTTTCGTTAAGGGGTTTCTTCCTGTTTACTCCGTTTCCTTCTTCAATTTTCTTTCCCATTTTTCTGTCTCAGTTTGGTCCTTCTCAGTGCTTCAAGCATATACTGCAGGCACTCTGTATTTATCTATCCCCCGTCAGATAGAATATGTTGGGTCGATACACAAGTAATACAAGAGTGTTCTCCTGCAAATGTAAATAATGTTTATACACCCGCTTTTTAACATAATAAATTGCTCCAAAACATTTACAAATTGTGATGTTTGACTGTAACCGTAAGAGTAAAGTTCATCTGTGGGCTAAGGCCTAAAGATAAATGTAGTTGGCTCCATGTCTATCGTAGGAAGGTTTTAAATTTGTCTGTGGTTTTAGATTGTCAGATTGTAAGTCATTTGTTGTACACAAAATTGATTGTATGTATATGTTTTTTACCGACAGCCCTGAAGAAGTCCCGGCTTGGGACGAAACGCGTCGGCTGTTTCTGTTTCACCACAAATTGAAAAATAAAGATTAAAAGAAGACTAACAACATTTCTTCAAGATATATTTCTTTATTGTGCTCAAATAATTTTTGCACTTATTATTTTATCTGCTGTGGTGCACCTTTGCGGTTGTTTTTCTATTGCATTCAAATTCCCCAGGGGAATAGGCACAGTGATGATGGGTGCTATTCGGTGTGCACACAATCCCCTTCAGTAATTTAAGGGTTATTAATTATCGTTGGGCGTAAGTTAGTCAGGTGCAGACTCTAGGAAGGGTCCATCATTGCAATCTGTTGTTTACAGATACAAAGATCACCTGATGTCACTAGGTGTTCATATCGTTCATTTTCCCTCTTTTCAAGTGAAACATACTTGTAAAAGGTATGGACCTCACCCCACCTGGCCACGGCTCAGGAAAAAGGGGAAGCACCGCTCTGTCCTTCGGTACTCCTAGAATCGGCGTCCGAGCAGGAGGAGAATGGTGATCCAAAAAGTAAGTCATCTGGGCGGTGGAAGGATTTAGAGATGCCATCTTTCCAGATTCGCATTGTCAAGGGATCAAAATGAATATATTTAAATCCAGAGCTTAGCAGCCTTGGTCGTAACGCTGTAAACGTCTTACGAACATTAACTGTTTCCTTAGTGAAATCTTGATAAATAAAGATTGTGGATCCATTAAACAGGATGGATGGGATGTCCCTTGCAGCCTTTGTTATCAGCACTATGAAGAACCGGGTTATTTAAGACCCGGCGTCACCAGGGGAAACGCCCAAAGTCTTCGGGTCCACCTGTCTTAGAATACAGAGACACGGGGTACTTCTTGGTGACGTCAAAGATCAAATTTATTGGCTGCAGCCAGTAACAGAGATCCTAGAAGTACAACACGGTGTATGTTCTCAGGAGACTGCTCAACTTTACAAAGCAAGCCATCCCTTTTTATACAAAAAATTGTGCTTCAGGCAAACATTCTTTATTTACAGTTTGACCACTCACATGTTTCCACGACAAAAGCAGGAGCATGATGACAAGCCCATTTTTCAGTTTGTCCAGCCCAAAATCAATCATTGGTTAAACTTAACATTCTTCATCAGACAGGTCGAACGGACCCATAATAAAAATGGGCACATCCCCATCGTAAATAGGCCATAAAGAAGGAACAGAATCAGATGAGAAGCAAGATAGAAAGGTGTGTGCGTGTACCATAAAATCAGCAATGTCCTGCTCTTTGATCTCTATCTTGACCAGCTAAAGGGCAAGAACTGGTTTGGCAAGGTCAGCTTCAGGCAGCAGGGTCAGTTCACTTCAGGTCAAACAGGAGTCAGCACAAACTCAAGCTAGGGTGTACGTGTCCCAGAGACTTGTTCAGACACAGTCATAGGCCTATGTGAGGGCAACCACAAAATGGCTGCCATGCACAAAATGGAACCCAAGGGTTTCAGAACGAAATCGTCAAATACACAGTGAATCCATCAATGTAACATGACGGAAACACTCATGCTTGCTGAGCTCACTGTTTACGGTTCGCTGTTACCAAATTCGTAACAGAACCACGACCATTATGACCCAGGGTCAGAATTCACGGAACCTCAGACCCTCCTTTTGCCCTCACATAGGCAATAACCTAAACTCACGTCAATCTGAATCCAGGTCTATGCTCATCAGATCATCAAGATGTTGCTGTAGCATCATCCTAGTACTTAGTAACTCTCTCTGGACAGGTCTCCTCGAGCACAAAGTAGCACAAAGGCCACATATAGCAGGAGCACACTGTACGCAAAGACAGAACAGGAAAAGGATAGCTAATACCATCCCAATGATCATCAGAATCTTCCATCCCCAAGTGGATAACAATCCCCAAAACCATCCCACCAACGACCAATCTCCTTCGTCCACATGCACAGACTCGGAGATCTTATGTAGCTTGGAAATGGCTTGGTACACTGTCGGAGCGTTGTCTGGAATAAAAACGCAGCAGCTCGATTGAATTAATTTACATACCCCTCCTCTATCTGCAAGTATGACATCTAACGCAACCCTGTTCTGAAGAGTCATAAGGCGATCCGACTGCAGCTTAGCAGTCAAGTTACTAAGGGCACCAGCAGTTTCAACTATGGTGGACTCAACCACTCTCGTCAATTGCCGTATGTTCCTGCTGTTAACCATAGGTCCCCAAAACGGCAGAAAACCCTTCAGAAAATCTCCCAATTCTTGTCCTGCAGTATCTTCCTTACTGAAGACACCTCTAACAATTCTCGTCTTGTGGTAATCTGTCGCAGCTGTATACGTAGGAGGCAACAGGAACGAGACAAAACATGTGCCCGAGAAATCAGGGGGCAACCAGGTGTATGCTCTATCGTAACAGATGAAATAGGTACCCTTGGCTGCTAGGAACGATGGGGAAGTCTGGGATGCAAAAACATACGTCTCAGTGCAGATACTCTTCCCTAACTGAGCTCTCGGATTCTTGCCATTACCTTGCAGACAGTAATGACCCTGATGGGGTACAATCCAAATCGGAGAGGATCTTTTCGCTTGCTGGTTCTTACCCAGACTAGCTCCTTATCCGGTCAAGTTCCATCCAATATACGCTAGTGTCTCATCTCTCAGGATAGTCTCATAGGAACTAGCTCCTTTAATCATATCGACTATTCCCTTAACTAGAGCACTATTCTTTGGATTGTCTTTCACAGAACGTAGGGGGTAGACTTCACAAGCATAGATGAACATCGTTCTGTATGCCCACACGGAACCATTATAGCTGAATGGCAGGACCAGGTAAGGAATACCTTTATCGGTAGTATGAGGCATAAGGCCACACACCCAACAATTTGTCGTGTTCACTACTAGCTGGTGTTGGTGCAGAAGCTGAACAAAGGAGTTATTAACGAATTCCAATCTCCTAATGGACTCATGTTCAGGCAGAGGATGAAAAGAATGCGAAGAAACAGTAGAAGAAGGTATGGGTTGTGTAGTGGGTGCAAACGTCACTTGAAAAGAGAATATAATATATCCCATCAAGAACATCATCAAGCTAAGTAACATGAAAAGACATAATATCAAAAAAACACTTTCTACTCATAATTCGGCACATTTTGCTCTTAAAACTAATTTCTTCAACAGGTCTCTCCATCTCAAAAAACTCCATCCTCTAACCGTGCTGCTCGCGGCGGTGGGGTCTTCCGTGCTAAGGAATGCGTCTGTCAGTCCAGGGAACGCCCTAGGACCAACCAGAACCGTCGACCTTATGTCTTCGGCTTGCACTCCCAAGTCTTTGCACCGCGACCCTACAGCTGAACCCGGATGGCGCTTCGAAAAACAAAAATCGGCCAAAACAGTTTCTCAGATGGGAGAGCTGAATTTCAAAAATAGTAAAAAGGAAAATTTCTTATTTTATTTGTCCCATGACACTTGGTCGTAAATTATAACGGCCTTTATCGGGCAATGTCTGGTCACGGAATAAAAGTTCAGGCTCAGTAGTGTCCAGTCGAACTGCCGGTGGCACAGCTTCTTGCAGAAGATTGTCGCTTTCACGCTCAGAGCTCGTCCCAATTAAACGTGCATCGCTAAAAGGCAGAAAACGAGGCACAGTGTCAGTTTCTGAATCAGGAATGCCCTCATGGACCCACTGGTCGTACGGCAGAGGCAAAGGAACCCTCTTACAATGCACGCCGTGGATCCAGTTCTTCTTCCCTTGCACTCGTACTGCAGATCGCGTAGACAATAGCACCAAGTAGGGACCGGTCCAGCGGGGCTGATCGTTCTTTGTCCGCTGAAAGTTCTTCACTAGGACCCAGGAGCCAGGATCGATGGCATGTCCTGAATCTAAAGAAGCCTGAGGCAATGTATCATGAACCTGTTGGTGTAAGCCGTCAATTCGTACAGGTAATCAAGCAGTACAGGGTGTTCGATCTCGCTGAATTTCGTCGGCCTCGGCACTCCCCCTATGTTTGCTGGGCGACCAAAAACTATTTCATAGGGACTAAGTCCCACTAGAGAAGGTACAGTCATCCTTGTTGACAGAAGTGCTAATGGCAGAGCATCAGGCCATTTAAGACCAGAGCTCGTCTGTATCTTGGCCAATTTCAACTTAAGGGTGCCATTATAGCACTCAACTAAACCAGCTGATTGGGGGTGATTTGCAGCAAGGAATTTTTGACGAATTCCTAAACCATCACATACTCTCTTCATCACTTGACCCACAAATTCACTCCCATTGTCACTCCAGACCATTCTCGGCAAACCGTACCTAGGGAAAAACTCCTTAACAAGGGCTTTAGCTGTGGACAAAGCAGTATTATCTTTCAGGGGATATGCTTCTACCTATCTTGAAAAGGCACAAACAACCACGAGTACATATTTCAAATTGTTGCACCTCTCCATGTGGATGAAATCTAGCTGCAAAACCTCGAACAGATACGTCGGAGGCGCAAAATTACCAGCTGGAGTTGGAGTTCCCTTGCCAAGATTGTACATTAGACAAACCATACAATTTATGACCACATTCTCTGCACACTTAGGAATTCCGATTCAGAAAAGGGGGTGGTGATGAACAGAGTGTCTGAATTAAGCAGACCACTCTTACCTAGTCCAAAGATCAGGGCTTGATCCATCACCGTTTTTTAGCTCACTGCACCATCCCAGCTCAGAACCTGGCTACATGCAAATTAGTCTGTTCCTGTCCCAGTGCATGATGGGAACAGGGCAAACCAAACTACCAAGCCAATTCTTATACTGGGAAGGAAACAAGCTTCCGGGGACCGGTTTCTGGCATTTCAGCCGTCGTCGGCCCGGCTTGCTTGAATCCTGATGGTGCAATGAGCAAGGGACTCACATCTGAGTATACCCTTCCACGCTTGTGGTGGACAAAATGATTCAGAAAAGGGGGTGGTGATGAACAGAGTGTCTGAATTAAGCAGACCACTCTTACCCAGTCCAAAGATCAGGGCTTGATCCATCACCGTTTTTTAGCTCACTGCACCATCCCAGCTCAGAACCTGGCTACATGCAAATTAGTCTGTTCCTGTGCCAGTGCATGATGGGAACAGGGCAAACCAAACTACCTAGCCAATTCTTATACTGGGAAGGAAACAAGCTTCCGGGGACCGGTGTCTGGCATTTCAGCCGTCGTCGGCCCGGCTTGCTTGAATCCTGATGGTGCAATGAGCAAGGGACTCACATCTGAGTATACCCTTCCACGCTAGTGGTGGACAAAATGATTCAGAAAAGGGGGTGGTGATGAACACAGTGTCTTAATTAAGCAGACCACTCTTACCCAGTCCAAAGATCAGGGCTTGATCCATCACCGTTTTTTAGCTCACTGCACCATCCCAGCTCAGAACCTGGCTACATGCAAATTAGTCTGTTCCTGTCCCAGTGCATGATGGGAACAGGGCAAGCCAAACTACCAAGCCAATTCTTATACTGGGAAGGAAACAAGCTTCTGGGGACCGGTTTCTGGCATTTCAGCCGTCGTCGGCCCGGCTTGCTTGAATCCTGATGGTGCAATGAGCAAGGGACTCACATCTGAGTATACCCTTCCACGCTTGTGGTGGACAAAATGATTCAGAAAAGGGGGTGGTGATGAACAGAGTGTCTGAATTAAGCAGACCACTCTTACCCAGTCCAAAGATCAGGGCTTGATCCATCACCGTTTTTTAGCTCACTGCACCATCCCAGCTCAGAACCTGGCTACATGCAAATTAGTCTGTTCCTGTCCCAGTGCATGATGGGAACAGGGCAAACCAAACTACCAAGCCAATTCTTATACTGGGAAGGAAACAAGCTTCCGGGGACCGGTTTCTGGCATTTCAGCCGTCGTCGGCCCGGCTTGCTTGAATCCTGATGGTGCAATGAGCAAGGGACTCACATCTGAGTATACCCTTCCACGCTTGTGGTGGACAAAATGATTCAGAAAAGGGGGTGGTGATGAACAGAGTGTCTGAATTAAGCAGAGCACTCTTACCCAGTCCAAAGATCAGGGCTTGATCCATCACCGTTTTTTAGCTCACTGCACCATCCCAGCTCAGAACCTGGCTACATGCAAATTAGTCTGTTCCTGTCCAAGTGCATGATGGGAACAGGGCAAACCAAACTACCAAGCCAATTCTTCACCAGAAAGGATACAAGCTACCGGGGACCGGTTTCTGGCATTTCAGCCTCGTCGGACCGGCTTGCTTGAATCCGGATGGAGCAGTGAGCAAGGGACTCATGTCTGAGTATACCCTGCCACACCTATAGTGGCTCTGAAACGGGGGTCGTTCTCAATGACCCAAAGAAAGGAGACAAAAGACTAGGAACAGTATCCGTCATTCTCAGTCGGACAGAAGGAGAAGTCGACAGGACAGGAGATAAAGCGGACTGAGAGGAAGCTAATGCAGGAGCAGTAGCAGAGGAGGCAGCGAGAACAGGCGGGAAAGTCGTAGAGATTAAAGACGGAGCAGGTAGCAAAGTCGGCGGCCCTTGAGAAGGCTGCGCCAGAGGAATAGGAGCCAACTGAAGAGGAGCTGGCGGCTGTGCAATAACAGGAGGCAAGGCAACCGGAGGTTGCGCAACTAAAGGTTGCAGAGGTGCTGTAGCACTCTGCACATAAGGGGGTGGCGACCTCAACAAATAGGACATCAAAGGATCCTTCTCAAGTTCCTTCGTCGCATCTTGCTGATGGGGTGGCAAAGCTGGATAACACTTATCAATCGCCATTTTACGTTGCCTGTGCAACTGCTCACTCGCTTGTTCTTCTTCGTTATCTTTAAACTGTATAGCAGCCTGCATTATCGAAATACCCTTCTCTTTTATTTCTCTTCGCTAATTTAATTTCTTTCTGTTTGGCTTCCTTTCGCCAGAGGCTGAAAGAGTCAAACATCGAGGCCGGGCTTTCTTCTTGAAGAGTTTAACTTCTAAATTATCTAAATTCTCAGTGTCATAACTACCATATTGGGGCCACTTTAGGACACCGTCCTTTCTAGTGTAGCGAATCCACACTTCATTATACGTGATGGGGCCCACGCCATGTTTCAAATAGAGCTCATAGGTGGAGTTCCAATCGGAGGAACCGGACACGAATCCTCCAATCAGGAATCCCTATTACAACCACAACAAAATAACTTTCCAAGTCTGCTAAGACCAGGCATCTTCGCCCACTAGTCTAGCTTCAAACTTCAAGGGAATATCAAACACGATAGTCTCGTGAATACACGAGTCCCTCGGCTTTGGAGCTTGCAAGTCCCAAATCAAAGATCCCAAGGGATACCTAAAAACTAAGGACTGAGAGACGCTCCACTCATACTTAACTGAGGTATCGATGACGTCGCCAGAAGACCCGTCTATCGTCTTGCTCTACAAATCATCAAAGGCTCCAAGACAGGGCGACAGTCAGGGCAGCAGTCCTTCGTAGCCGTCAGAAAGCGGGGAACCTCGCAGCAAAGACTTTTGGACCAGGACGACATACAGGGGTCGATGAAGTGGCAGGCCTTCCTCCAGAATTTTCACACGAAGCTCCTCACGATCTTCAGGCTTGGACCGGTACCGCTGAAGTCGCCCCGCGTTGGGCGCCAATTGAAGAAATCGGGTTATTTAAGACCCGGCGGCGCCAGGGGAAACGCCCAAAGTCTCCGGGTCCACCTGTCTTAGAATACAGAGACACGGGGTACTTCTTGGTGACGTCAAAGATCAAATTTATTGGCTGCAGCCAGTAACAGAGATCCTAGAAGTACAACACGGTGTATGTTCTCAGGAGACTGCTCAACTTTACAAAGCAAGCCATCCCTTTTTATACAAAAAATTGTGCTTCAGGCAAACATTCCTTATTTACAGTTTGTCCAGCCCAAAATCAATCATTTTATTTATTTATTTATTAGAAAGTTTTATATAGCGCGAACTTGACCCTTGGGTATCAGAGCGCTTTACAGAAAAACTAATATAGAATAACATATATTAATATAGGATAACATGAGGTAGAATAACACGCGGTATTTTAGAGATACATCTTACGTAGACATAACCGTAAATATGAAGATGTAGGTAGGTTTAAATACAGTGTAACAAAACGTTCCATATAGTTATGAGGTAGGTTAGGAATCAGTCTGTGAGGTAATAAATCAAAAATGTGCTAAGGGGCGATACATTTTTACGATAGTATTTGCCATTGTTAGGATTACAAGTCTATAAAGTTTCAGTCTCTGTCTGTCAAAGATGTTATCCTAGAGCTATTCTATTTGGCGCCACATTTAAGTCGTACTACTGTAGTCTTGGATCCACATTGTCTGTGCATTAGACCTCCAAAAATTACAGGTAAGTGGAGAGCCTTCAGATTATCTTCATTATGCTGATAGACTTTCTCCTTTCCCCATTTGATTTCCGTTTTGGCCTCCTTCTGTATCGTTGTCGGTACTGCTCTTTCTTGTCTAATTAAGGAACTTACTCATTAGGAAGGTCTTAGCTTCCCTTTTGAAGGTGGCCGTGTTAGAAATTTTCCTAATATTAGGAGGAAGAGAGTTCCAGATTATGGGCGCTGTCCCTGAAAACGTTCTGTCATATGTTTTCCTCTTCTGGAAAATCGGTGGTCTCAACAGTAACTCCTTAGCCTTCCTGGCCGGTCTGCTTCCTCCCGATAGCTCTAATTTCTGGGCCAGGTATCTTGGTGTTTTGTGGTGGATTGCTTTTTGTGTGGTACACGTTAATTTGAATTGGATTCTGGCTTCATATGGGAGCCAGTTTAGCGATTTCAGGTGTGGCGTGATATGGTCAAATTTCCTCGACCCGGTAATGAGTCTAGCAGCTGCATTGAGACAAGTTTTAAGTGGTGCTGTGGAGATTTTTGGCAGTCCTGCTAATGTAGTGCATCCATATTCGATCCTCGAAATAACCAAGGACTGTACTGCCAATTTGAGGTCTGTAGTAGAGATGAATGGTTTCAGTTTCCTGATATAGTTCAAGTGAAAGCGGGCACTTTTTGCCATTGATTTGATAAGGGCTTTCATGTCTAGATTCTTATCTAGTGTGATTCCTAAAGATTTCGCTGAGTCCACTATGGTAGGGGTGCAGTTTAAAGCTGTGATCAAGTTGGTCCATTCTTTCACTTCCGTGCGGTTTTTTGGTGGTATGATTAATAGGAACTCAGTCTTTTGTGCATTTAGTTTCAGATGATTGCTGGTCAGCCAGATTAGTGTCTTTTTTAAGGCCTCATTCATTAGAAAGATATCTTCCAGGGATGCGATCTTGATGTAAATCTGAGTATTGTCTGCATACATATGATACGAAATGTTTGCGTCCCGAAGAATTTCTGTGAGAGGTTTGACATAGAGGTTGAAGAGTGATGGGGATAGTGTGGACCCTTGAGGGACTCTGATCTCATTAGGGTATGATGGAGATAGAGATTGATTAACTAAAAATCTTTGAGTTCTGTTGTGAAGGAAGGATTCAAACCATTTCAGCACCTTTCCCGACATTCCCATCCTGTTATTCAATCTGCTTAGTAATTTTACAAGGTTTACCGTGTCAAACGCAGAGGACAGATCTAGTAGTACTAGTAGACATGTTCTGTTCCTGTCTAGAGCCTGTAATGCATCATCAACGATATGAAGGATTGCCGTTTCTGTGCTGTGTCCGGATCTGAAACCCGATTGGCAGTCGTCTAATAGCTTAAAATTCGTGATGTGGAGGTTCAATTGGTTTAGTACGTATTTCTCCATTACTTTTGCCAGTAGGGGAATATTGGTAACTGGGCGAAAATTATTCAGATCCGCAGAATCTGCTGTTGGTTTCTTGATGATAGGAACAACTTGTCCTGTTTTTAAGCAATCTGGTAGGACCCCTTGTGCGAGCGAGGCATTTATTATTTTGGTCCATATTGGGATGATGATGTGATTTATCCTTTGTAGACATTTTGTCGGGAGTGGGTCATTGTAATGGTTGTTTGGTCTAGTATCCGATAATATCTTGGCTATCGCAATCTGATCGTATAATTCAAAGGTGTCCCAATGTGCTTCGTATTTTTTGCTTCTTCTTGGAATCATTTGTTAAACTTAACATTCTTCATCAGACAGGTCGAACGGACCCATAATAAAAACGGGCACATCCCCATCGTAAATAGGTCATAAAGAAGGAACAGAATCAGATGAGAAGCAAGATAGAAAGGTGTGTGCGTGTACCATAAAATCATCAATGTCCTGCTCTTTGATCTCTATCTTGACCAGCTAAAGGGCAAGAACTGGTTTGGCAAGGTCAGCTTCAGGCAGCAGGGTCAGTTCACTTCAGGTCAAACAGGAGTCAGCACAAACTCAAGCTAGGTGTACGTGTCCCAGAGACTTGTTCAGACACAGTCACAGGCCTATGTGAGGGCAACCACAAAATGGCTGCCATGCACAGAATGGAACCCAAGGGTTTCAGAACGAAATCGTCAAATACACAGTGAATCCATCAATGGAACATGACGGAAACACTCATGCTTGCTGAGCTCACTGTTTACGGTTCGCTGTTACCAAATTCGTAACAGAACCACAACCATTATGACCCAGGGTCAGAATTCACGGAACCTCAACTAAATGGTTATGACACAGCACTTTAAAGTTCACTTGACGGGGTTTAGCTTGTCCAGGCTTGCGGAGTGACGGAATCTAGTGCGCTTTATTGATTTCAAATTGCAAAAGGCTACGTAACAAGTTATTTAATGTCTGCAGTAATTGCCTTCAACATCTTTAGGCAAGTAAAAAATGTGCAAATTATATTGCCTGTTGTGTTTTTTTAAATCCAATAAAATTTTGCACATAGGAAGAACTTTGGCTCTGATGTATAGAAGGCTGTCCATTTGAGATTTATTATCTTCAATTTTGATCGCATTATCTGTAAACTTTCATAGACAGACCTGCCCTATCTTTGCAAATATTTTTAATTTATGAGGCATATTGTCAGTGTTCGCCCAAACAGCCTGTTATTCTTCCAAAAATGTGGCTAAAGGTGGTTCGGCAGAGTCTGCAATTTTAGATGTAACCGTAGGTGAATAAATTGCCTGTTTGCATTTATTATTAATATATACATATACAATTTTTTCCCTCCTTGGAAATAAAATGCCACAAAAAGTAGTAGAAGTGAAGAAAAGCAGTGATAAAGAAATATAGAAAATTACACCAAAGTAGTTGTATGGGCAGCAGCTAAAAACAACTGTGGGAGTGACACAGGCCTCAGCCGTGCCCTTTCCTGAAAGGAACTTCTGCTGCAAGTCTGAGGAAGATTCAGTGATTAGCTCCAAAATTAGTTAAAGAATCCCACAAGCTGCAAACACCAAGAAAAATGGCAGACTCAAGAATCCAGGCAAAGTGATGGATTCAGCAGTGAAAGGCAACTATTAATAAAAGCATGTTGGCAGCCTTAATGTAGAGAAAAGTCGTCATTAACCCAGGCATCGGTTGGAGCTAGTGTGGGCAGCCATCTTGTTATGCACGCTTGTGCAACTCCTCCTCTAGGTACTATTCTATGGCCCTGGCCATGCACCCTGTTATACTTAATGTACTGTCCCCAGAGTAACTGCTAACTCATGCCTGCCCTGGGGGCAGCACAATAGTGAAAGGCAGAACAGGGCTTGGAACCAACCGGTTGTCTCACGTTTTGCAGGAGGCAGCATGGTTTACCTTTAAAGGGGAGGACAGAGATCCCCCTTCAGGCAGGTGCAGTAACTAACTGGACCTGATTGCAGGGAGATTCCTTAGGAGTCTTTTTGTCATTTTACCCCCCCTTTCCCACCTTTCAAGGATCTCCCTGGGGAAAAAGGGCAAGGTGCATCTCTTTGTGGTGCAGCCACGCAACCCCCAGTCAGCTCCTTTGTGTCAGGGCCTGCATCAGAGTTCCTTCATTTCCCTCATTTGCGTAGGGCCTTTTTAAGAGTTAGGCGGATAGGTTACTCCATGGCAAACATGACGGATATCGCGTCCATCTTATGGCAAGTACATTAGGATATAATGCACTTGTAAGATGACGGAAAGGTTATCCTTCACGTGCCGTCACAAATGTGATGCCTATCCTGTTCACCTTATTGTAAGTACCATAGGATGTAATGCACTTTTAATACGGGGAACGGGATACCTGTGACATTTGTGATTGAGTAACCCATCTTCCAAACACTAAATCAGGCCCAAAGTGCCCCCTAGTTGCAGACAGCGGGCACAAAAGCTGTTGCACCCCTGGGGCCCTCAGTGCAATAAGGCCCTGACATTTCCATGTCCCTCATGCAGTGCAACTGAGAATCAGGCCTAGTTAAGGAGACTGGCCTAGTTGATGCGTCTCCTATAATTAACGGGGTGATACTTGCAAGCTCAGGGAGCTTGGCAAGTCTCCATCTTAACTATAGTGGTGCAGAATTGGAATCCCAGTCCAGAGATTAAGACCATCTGTTCTTGGATATGTCTTCTAACTAAAACTATCACTTAATCTATTTGTGCTATTTAGACAATATGGATTTAGAAACTTGGACAGCAGTGTGCCTAGCAGATCTGATCAGCAGGATAGAGGCCTGATGGAAGAGAGGTTGAACATAACTCTCAGAATGATAAAGGTGCAACATTCCAGTTGTGGTGTGAATATGGAAGGGAGCATAACAGAAGAGTGTGCAAGTTTTGAGAAGTGGATTTATTCCAACTCTAGCTTGTGGCATACGTATGACTTTAAGAGGAATGTCCTAACCTTTTTTCAAAACGCATGCATGTTAGTATCTTAATAGATGTAGCCCAGGAGAGAGTTAAACAATATTGATGCCGAGCATTAAAAGCCTTCCACTTTGGGTTTTGTGATGTGAAGATGAGGTAAGGGTGTGTTTTGTAGCACCTGCTGTTATGGGTTCTTGTTTACAGCTAAATGGTTCATGAAAACCGACGTCCTTCAACTAGCTTAGAACTCATTCGAGCATTCATTTACCCGAAGCGAACAAAGAAAGCCCAAACTATGGAGATGTTAAGTTCATATCTGAGGCTGATGAGCCAGAAGGATACTGTCAACATCAATATGCGACCCTAAACGGCATAATATTTCGGGGAAAACGATGAAATTGAAAGGTTGCTAATTTCGTGAAGTTCTCCACATTGTTTGTATGGAAGATAAATGTATATAGATCCTCAGCACATTCAGCTGACACACACAATACTAGATTTGTTGTTCTTGCTTGGAAGAGTGTGGTTTTATATAGAGACCTGAGTGGTAAGTGTTTTTTTTTCGTGCTGCATGTAGCTGTGCTCAGGCATGGGGTGGGGCTAAGAGAAACGAGAGGTGAAATCACTTGCAGTGCATTGTATTGTTGTGTTGGCTGATAGACTATGGCAGTGGTTCCCAAACTTTTTCGACCTACGGCTCCCTTGACTTATTGGCCTTTTGCCGTGGCTCCCCGTTATGGCATTTTAATTTTATTCAGGTGGGTGGGATATAAGCCAGCCTCGGCTCACTACCTTAGGATCTCTTGGAGCAGATATTTAAGTTACCCAAGTAAAGAGACATATGTAGTTCCTTTTTTTGAAGTAGCCAAGGAAGGAGATTTCTCAGATGTTTCTGAGTAGGAAATTGTGGGAAAGCAGTTTTTTTACTTTTGAATCGAGTTCCATTCAGGGAGGGTTAGGGAGTTTAATTTTCTCCTTAGATACTGTCTGAGTTAAATAGCATGAGGAAAGCCAGTGAATACATTTGAAGAAATGGCAAACTATTCTGGCCCTCCATAACATGGTCTCTTCCTCCTGAGAGCAAATGGACAACAGCATTTTGAGGTCTTTGGAGAGGGTGGACTCATAATGCAGGAAGACTAGCAAATACTTAATTACAGTAGTAGTTTGGGATTTTTCTAGAAGCAGTTAGCAATGATGGTGGCTTCAAGTAGGAGTATAAAACAACCAACCAATCGGAGCCTGTTCTCACCGACGCCGGTGTGCTAAAAAAAAGCTGCGGTCCCGCCCGAGTGTGAGGTGTCAGACATTGAGAAGAGGACTGTCTGGTATAATTTATTTTTAAATATTTATAAAGCACATGGTTACTGAGGTACTGTTTTTCTAGCTCTAGGAGATTTAGATAAATGAAGAAAGGAGTTATTTAAAATAAATATAACACACACGTTGTATCGCTCTGTTGAAAATGACCTCCATCTGAGTGGTACACATTAGTGAGAGGGCGCACACAGGGGTTCAGAAGTGAAAAGGAACACAGAAAACTCTGGAGGGAGAGAGGACACGGGGGTTGTGAGTGCAGAGGGAAGCAGCGTCAATTACCCACACATCTGTAAAACGTATTTCATCTTTAATATATGGAAACTGCCCAGATCTTGAAGTTAACAAGTGCATAATGGGCGAGGATGCTTTGACGGAGCAGCCCTGTCAGAAGGTAGGTGAAAGTGTTTTATTTCATTACACCTTGAAGGACCAGGCAGGGGTTGGGGAGGTTTCAATCACTATATATGCAGTGTGATGTCCTTGATAAATGTAATTTTGACTCTGGTTCGCAATACGTCACGCACTCAAGTTTGTTCCAGCTCCTCGTGTAGCCCTTTAGCATTCCCGTTTGGGCGGATGTACCCTGACCCCAATCAATGTGGAATTCTATCTCTCAGCACTGGAAACGAGAAGCAGTTCCGTAAAAGTGAAGACTCTTTTATTGCATTGAAGCATGTTACGCGCTCGGCCAAACCATGATGCAGACACCGACAGGTGGGGAATGGATTCCGTAACTCCCACACATGGCACTGCCAAATGGGTTACTCGGGCCCGCAAATAGTTAATTTACAAACTTTGCGCATCAAATCTTATTCAGAACATACTACTTTTTCCAAGTTCCCAAGATGTGCGTGCGCGGTGCCCCTGGTATGTTCTAATGGCGCACCGGGGAGCCGCGGCCCACAGTTTGGGAACCACTGGACTATGGGGTTATGGTGTGACCTATACAGAAAGTGTTCTAGTGTTCTGTGTGGCGAGTGGCGACCAGAGGGATGCTCTTATCAGGGTGTCTCATTCTTGTAGCTGAGGTTATCTGTGGAATGGAGTAATAGTGTAGGCAGATCAAAAAGGCCCCGACTAGAACTGGATAACTGAAACGACTATGAAAAGGGTAACAGAATAAGACCTCTTGCTGTTCAATGGTTTAATGAATCAGCCGCCATGTTTCCTCGGCTGGGTGCCTGCAGGCTACATGAGACTAGTTTTAGTCAGCCTGGGGCACCCCTTAGTTACTATGCCCCTTCTTGTCTTGTTTAACTGTTTGTATGAGTTATGGGTTATTTAATATTGCTCGCCGGTGATAGTAATAAATCATAAATAAGTAACTACATTCAGGACTATGACTGATGGACCATTTGTCTGAAGTGTGCATTTTGAAATCCTTCTCATACGGAAAGTTGCGTCTGCCTTAATCGAGCTACCTGCTGTGCAAGCAAGACTGCAAGGCGATTTCACACCTCATATTGTGTAAAGGAAAATGCAATAAACGTGCAGGTAGCAGAGGAATAAATCGGATAGTCATAAAAATAGAGGGGGGTGGCATTATTTAACGAAATACAGCGTTATTTACAGCAACGAATAGCTCCACTCTGCAGTGCGGGTGTTATTGACAGCACAGGTCTGTTGAGCAGTAATACGGTCCAGCTGGTCATAAACTGAGAAGCTTTTAGTGGCGATAAAGCTCAGCTCGGAGGCTATTAACAGTCTGGTGTGAGTGGTACTCTGCGGCCGACAACGATAGAGGTGCTTGCAGGCAGCAGCCATGTTGCTTCTCTCAGGGCTGAATCTAGGGGTAGATGTTTTTTTTTGGGGGGGGCTTGCCTCATAGGTTGCTATAGCTTAAAAAGTGGACAGGGATGTAGCTCCCCTCACAGTATCTTTTTTTTAAAAAGAAGCACAATATAGTACGTTTTCAAAAGGATGCAAACATTATTTTTAAACATTTTTATTGTTTTTTACATGAAGTAATACTGATTACTGAAATTGAAATAATGTACAAAATACACAGTTGTGTCGATCACCTATATAGCTCCATTCTAAAGTTGCACTGTTCATATCTCTCACATGCCCCCCTAATTGTACACACAGTAGTGACAGAGCTCCCATGAATAACCTTGATCATGTCCGTTATTCGCTCAGGTCTGGTTCCGACTCTTCAGGAGGTGGGGTACAAATATTTCCTCTAAAAGCGTTCCACTTCCCCCATACTTGAGTCTTTTTTTTGGGGAACCCTCTGTGGACGAAAACCGCCTTTTCAGCCACCATTGCACTGTCCATGTTGCTACACCACTGCTGCTGTATGGGGATGACCTGTGCTCCCCAGAGTTGAGCTATGTCGCGTTTAGCTAGCATCATACCCAAAGTCGCCCAGTCTTGGGCCACGTGGTTAAGACCGATCGGTTCCCAAATGTTGAGAAGACATCTCTTGGGGTCTGGGGGTCCACAAACCTGTGTGATTGTATCCATGATACCCTACCAGTAGCACCCAATCTTGGGACAGTCCCACAAGGTATGATAGAAAGTACCCAGTGTCCAGCAGCCCCTCAGACACAACGGGGTGTCGGCTCTACCCATTTTATGTAGTGTCTTCCTAGTGCAATATGTTTGGTGTAATATTTTGAGTTGTACTAGCTGCAATGTAGAGGGTATTGCCACTTCTCGTGGGGACGCTAGCGCCTCCTGCCAGTCCGTGTCGTCCAGCTCCAACAGCTCAGTCTGTCATTTACTATTTCTGAGTCTACCTAGTCATCGGGTGTCCCAATGTGGTGTGTGTTGCATTAAGACCCCTTCCCAACCCAGCGCTCGGAGCGCAGTGAACCAAATGTGTACCGTATGCGCAGTCGGCCCCACTACTGTGCTCCTAGGTGATTTATTTTATAGGGCACCCAGACCGCCTCTAGCCCCAAGAGTATGTCTATCCATGCGAAGGGCTGGTTCGTCTTGTGGGGCATGTATCCACTGGTTCACCACAATGAGCTGTGGGCCCAATAGTATGTTTTGATATTGGGTAGGGAAATCCCGCCATCATACCAGCCCCTTACTAATTTGTTCATGGCTATTCGAGCTGGCTTCCCGTCCCAAAGAAGGTGGCTTACAGCTGCGTCAATCGCTTTAAAGTAGGAGTGAGGAACCGGGAATGGGGTATTCTGCAGGGCATATAGAAACCCGGGGAGTGCCATCATTTTGAACATGGCTGCACGACCCAGGAGCGTCAGGGGCAGGGAGTCCCAGGGTTTCACGTCTCAACGGAGACTGTTCAGGGGTTAGCAAATGTTTCTCTCAATGAAGAGTGAGGGTTGGGAAGTAATATATATTCCAAGATACTTGACCCCCCTGTCCACTACCTGTATCAAGCAACTCGGAGGGAGCCGCGGAGGAGGGCCCCTCAGCACCTAATGGACTGACTTGGACCAGTTAATGGTATAGCCTGAAACTCTACCATAGGATGCAAAGATATCTAGTAGTACACTTATTGATCTTCTGGGGGATGCCATATAAAGTAAGATGTCATTAGCATAGAGGGAAATGTGATCCTTCCATCCCTCCGTCCACCTGAGCCCGCGCATCATTGGGTCCCTCCTTATCCATGCTGCGAGCGGCTCCAGTACCACAGCAAACAGGAGAGGAGACAACGGGCAACCCTGTCTCGTCCCGCGACCCAGAGGACCACCACATGCGCCAGAGGCTGCGTGTATAGGAGTTGGATACAGGCACAGAATTTGGGGCCAAAACCAAAATGTGTTTGAAACCTTTGAAAAGAAAGGGACATTCAACAAATTCGAAAGCCATACATGCATCCAAAGAGAGTATGACCGCCTCTTCCTGAATAGTTGGTATGCGGGCCATTACACTGTGAGTCGTCTGAGATTAAGAGCCGTTGTCTGACCCAGCATGAAGCCTGACTGGTCGCGATGCACTTGGGTGGTAAGGTATGGTTGGAGCCTAACGGCCAGTACTTTGTGAGTATTTTGGCTTCTGCATTCAGCAGCGAGTTCGGCCGGTAAGAGGAGCACTCCTGTGGGAGTTTACCAGGTTTCAGAATTACTATAATTGTCACGATGCGCTAATCTGTGGGAATCATTCCCACCACAAGACTGGCTTTGTACATTTTAAGCAAATGCGGTGTGAGTTTGCATGCTTCCTTTTTGTAGAGTTCGACAGGGATGCCATTGAGACCTAAAGCTTTTCCCAACTGGACTGGAGCCCATTGATGGCTCGTGTTAGTTTGTCAGGTGTCAAATCTGTCTCTAATTCTTGAACCTCGTGGGGTGCAAGTCTTGGCATTTGTATATCTTTAACCTGTTAAGTGCATGCGTCGTCCAACGGCCGTCGCGAGCACTACCTCGGTAGTGCTGCACATGTCCTTTGGCTGACGCGGCCCCACCCGCACATTAGAACGCCCGCACCACGGTGGATTTTACGCCACGGTTAATGGGTTAAGGAATGCCAGATTCTCCTCTTGCGTGGTCAAGGCCTTGGGAGTATATATTTTCTCATAGTGAAGTGCAAACGCATTCACTATCCCTTGTGGGTCCTTAATTGTCACCCCACTGTCTGAATTCGGTTGTGCCTCCCAGCGCCCAGCTCACTCCCTTTTGTCTAACCAGGCCAGAGGTTTGCCAGCTTGATTGCCGACTTCATAAATAGTATGCTGTATTTAAGTTACTTTGGCCTTGGCCTCTTCCCACATATAATCCCTGTATTCCTGCTTAGCGAGGCTCAGTTTATGAGTTGTGCTGTTACTAGGGTCGGAGGAGTGCTTGAACTCGGCCCGCTGTACCCCCTGCTCAAGGGACATCACCTGTTTGGTCTTGTAACGTTTATGGGAGGTAATTAAGGATATTGCTTGGCCATGCAGGACTGTCTTATAGGCCTCCCACAGGGTCGCTGGGAGTTCAGAGAATGCTCATTTTCGGCACCATATTGTCCTGTAGTGTTGTGTAGCCCTTTCCAGATTGTAGGGTCTCTCAGAAAGCCAGGCTATATGAGATATATGCGACGCCTCCCCCGGAAGCGAGAGGTATATTTTAACATAATCGGGGAATGGTCGGCGATACCGTTGGGGAGGTGCGAGATCTCTGACACGTCCTCCAATCCGGTTGACAAAGCAAGGATGTAATCTATCCTGGACAGACTATTGTGCGCACCCGAGTGGAAGGTATTGTCGCTCCTGAGGGAAGTGTGAACTCCAAACGTCTATCAGGCCAAAGGCGTCTAGGAATTCAGCCACATGAAGGTGGGTCCTGCATTGTGCCCTAGGAGGTTGTCTGTCAAGTGTGGCCTCAAGCATGGCATTAAAGTTGCCCCCTATGATCAGTTCATCCCGTGGAAGTGTAAGCAGAAATTTACCAAGGGCCGGGAGGGCTAGGTTATGCAGCGCAGGCGGACTATATATACAGAAACTAAAGTGTATGCACGCCCTTCCCATTGACATGTAATAGCTGCGAAACGCCCCTGATCGTCCGTCCAGGACCCAGTTATAACAAGTGGTAAGTTTTTGTGAACCAAGATTCCCACACCCGTGGACCTGAAGTGAATTCAGAGTGTGTCGCCATTTTAAATCCCCATCTATCCAAAGCCTTACAGGCCAATCCCATCAAGTGTGTTTCTTGGATGAGGGCCACTGCCAGAGCATGTTGTTTGAGATATTGCAGCACCAGCCCCCTCTTTATCTTGTCACGTAAGCCATTTACATTCCATGATATAATGGAGAAAGGGGGGCCTAGCCCATTAAACATCTCGGGTTGAGCCTGCATGAGGTTGATCAAGTTGTCTCTTCCTGCCAGTGGTTGAGGAGGTGACTATGGTGCATGGAGAGCAATGCGATGCAGGCACTGTGCACAAACTGTGTATAGATGTAATCAGCATATGGTGTACTTGCGCAAACAAAATAAACAAACTTAAACCGGTCCCCGTCCCCAACGCCCATTCCTGCCTCCCTGCAAGACGGACGAATAACTCCTGGCCATCCCAACTTCGCAGAGTGCTTATTACCCATAACTTGTACTTGCGTGAGGGGGGAGAGTAGTCCAGAGGTTGTCCGAGCCATCCCATTGGTAAAATAACATATCAGTTCAGTGAAGTCTGTCTCTACGTAGATGTTAATGCGTTGGTGCTAAGACGCCCATGGGGGCAGACATTCAAGATGAACCTGGTCAAATACAGTAGTCTAGATCTTCAGTGTCAACAGTGCTGTAACTCTGCATGTTCCCCACTGCGGCCTCCCTCCTCGTACAGATCTGGAACATGGGCGCCCATTGCGTCGTCATTATCAGGACTCCGCCTGTGTTAATACCTCAGTGGAGTCTGTGTCTCTCAAGTCCTGCAATGCCGCATTCAGACGTTGTATCTTGTTTGGTGTTTGCGTCCCCTGGACCGTTCGCCATCCATCCAGACAGTCGTGGGCCTCCTCAGGCGTCTCAAAGAACCATGTTTTACCGTCCACTACAACCCACAGCTTTGTAGGGAAGAGCATGGAATAGTTGAGTTCTCGGCGTCTGAGTTCTTTTTTAACCTTCAGAAAGCTCTGTTGTTGTTTAGTAACAGTAGTCCGGAAAAAATGCGATTACAGAGTTCTCAAGCCGCAATGGAGGAGCCACCTGCACCGTTTGTAGTATAGCGTGGCGGTCTCGAAAGTTAAAGATGCGGACTAAGATTGGTCATGGTGGGGCCCCTGGTCATGGTTTGCTGCCCGGTATGCAATGGGCCCTTTCCACCGAGAAAAAACTGGACAGTCCTCGAGGCTGGAGCTGGGTGTTGATGAGACAAATAAATCCATTGCTTGGCCCCTTTACCTTCCAGTATGCCAATAATTTGAGAGTCTCGAGCGACCCTCCTGATCGTCCAGCTTAGCCGCCATTAGTCTGTGTTCTGCTTCGAGTTGGAGCACTTGGAGTTGCAGAACCGCAGTATCAGCAGAAAGAGACGTTGTAACAGTTTCGACTTCTGTAACTCGGCCATTTTCTGGAAGTCGGCACACAGGAGTGAGACATTTGTGGAAATTGTCCCCACTGTAGATTGCACTTTATTAAGGGCGGACATTATATCCTGGAGTGTGACCTCTGCCTGCCCCCTAGGCGCTGGGTTCTTTTCTTGTGTGGCGGTCCGTTCCGCCATGTCCGGTTGGTCCTTGGCGTAGGCATATTTATCTAATTTGAGCTGCTGTGCGGTGCATAGGCCCTGGCCCCACATTGTTGTCAGTCCGGTGGGGAGTCCCAAGAAGGGGGTCGAGTGAGTGGCAGCATTAGTCGCTGCCTGCCTAGTGACTATGAGCCACCTGTGGCCTTTCGGGTTTCCTTTCACAGATGCACAGTTTCATTAAAGAGGGACCCCCTGCAGAGTCCAAACACAAAGGTCCGTCAACTTCCACAGGGCCTGGAGTGCAACTCTGTGAGTGCCATTGGGCCCCGCACACCATCTCTGGTGCAGTTGCTGAACAGTTCGGTGTACAACCAGGAGTTAATTGCGGGAGGCGGAGGCACTACACGGCCGGCGTCAGTAAGGTCAGCCACGCACCTGCTGCACCGCCGTTATCGCACACTACCCTGCCGCCTCCTCTGCAGAACTTGCTACGTTGGCACTGGCTCTGGCACTGGGGTGAGATCCGACACTGAGCAAGCAGAGTGTCGTGCGGCAGGTCCCCCGCGGCTACAGATCTCCGCAGTCCATTGCCATGCAGCGCTCCATAAATATGTGCCTCACTTGAGAGTTCAGTCCCTCAGAGGCATTTAGCACGTGGTGCCCCGCCACCTTTCCTAGGGTGTCTGCTGCTCGCTGCCTTCCCTACCGGGTATTGGCCACTCTAGGCCCCGGCTGCAGCCGCCGATGCAGGCCGCATCCCAAAGACACGACGCAGGATCTGCACACTTCACTGCACGGATCTCGATGAGGGATCCAAAGGCGCCCCACCGCTTTCGACGCCTAAATCACAACAGTTTGTTGCATTTCAGTGACGATTGTTTACGGATCGCCGGGGATGTCTCTGCAACCTCAGAGGCTCCCTAGGCAGCGGCCATTTGGTAGGCTGATAGCCACGCCCCCTCAGATGCAACACATTTGGTGGTAGTTCTAAACGTATTCTACCTTGACAGCTATTTCTGATAAGTTGTTTTAAATGGTGCAATTAAAAGCAAGTTAGAAAGGAACACTGGACATTTTTTAAGAAATGTGTGTCAAATGGGGTTTTGAAAGCACTCTGAACAATAACTGATAAAAACACAATAGAATATAAATTCAATTACCCATGGGGATGTGGATTCTTCATCAAGGCACCTTCAGGAAAATGCAAGTCAAGTGCTGCATTTCTGGGCACATTTGCATAACAGCCATTGATAATAATTGAATGTTTTTGAAGACAGTTCAAATTATATTGGCATCGATTTGAGTACACATACATGGTGCATACAGATATATGGTCTCACTGTCAGTCAGCACTGCAGTGGCTGCACCTGGCTCTCTGCCCATGTGTTTCGTCTCGCCTTATATACTAAATATGGTAGACCGGGCTCTATGCCAATACATAACACCCCTTCGTGGCCGGCTTTAGAAAGGAGTAATGTTATCATATATGCTATAGTGTCCTACACCCATCAATTGAGGAAAATGCTTGGAACTCTAAGCATAGTATTTTTTGCTGGAGAGGTATACTTTAAGTCCAAAATCTATGCAAGACACTATGCGTACACCCTGAAACTGTGGTGCAAGGGTGTGTGCACGGCGCAAGGCAGGCTTGAATCATTCCGGCCCCGGGGAAGAGAGAAAAACCTCTGTATCTTAGTGGATACGGTGCTGTTCTGCTCTCACCTTTTCATTCTGCGCAGCAACTTTAGTTGCTGCTCTGTGCTGCATGAAATGTTGGTGAATCTACCCCTAATTTTTATAAATGAGAAGGAAGGAGTAGTTTCACATATCATTTAAAAATAATGGCAAGGGTTGGAAGTTTGCTTCAGAATACAGTGGAGGTGCATCATTTTGACATGAATGTTGAACATATTCAGAGGTGAAGGAAGCGTGAATACGAGCAAAGCTTTTGTTTGTAAAACTATCTCTGGACCTGAGGGTCCTGCCTGCTGCCAGTTCAATTTGAGGCTGCAAACATTATCATGGGGGTGCCCGGTCCATCCAGCTCACAGCTATGGCCATGCTTTCCCAGACCAGTTTTTGGACTGTGCATACGAAATAACTTCAGCAATCTGCGGGCTGAGTGTGGCTATTGCATGAAATTTAAAAATGTGTAAAAAGGTAGATAGAAAATGCACTGTTACTCATATTAATTTGGTAAAAAGGCTCATTATTTTGATATCCAGCCTATATAAATATGTGTTGCATGGAAGTTACGTTACTGTTACATCCAGGGAAGTCTCAGCCTTTCATCCTTGGAAAGGGGTAATATAAATATCTTTCTATAGGTAGTGCTTACTCAGGCGTCCATCCATTGGACGGCGTTTACATGAATCCCGAATCCTGCCCAGGTGGCAGGGTGTAGCCGATGACAGGATAAAAGTAGCCCTTCTTTTTGTTGTTTTGGTGCAATTTAAAATTCTCAAATGTGCACATTGAATGCAAACCCCCTGTTTAGCCCTGGGAGGAGGGAGAGGGGGCAGAAAAACTGCCATTAGCCACACCACAATCCCAAATGAGACAAAGCAGTTTTTCGGCCCCCGCCTTCCTTGCCAGATTCCCTAGCTACCTGTATCACTGACCTCTCCACGTAGCGCTTTAGGGCATTTTGTATTAATGTCTCTTGGCCCACTCTCAGAATTCAGGTACTGGTCATATCAGGCAACATGTGGTGACTCAAGGTGGTAGGTACTTATCCAGCACTCTGAACCAGCCCTCTTACCATTCGTCCTCCAATAGATCTTTTCTTTCCTGCCTGAGAGGTGATGGAGTTAACATTTCATCAATCAATTTCAATTAACAGTGTAGCCTATTTGGCTACACAATAAAGACCAGGAATCAGTGACTATAGTTAAGAAGGTTTGTTACAAGTTAGCAATAAAGTTAAGATACACAAATCTTAGCACCATTCTATAAAGATACAGAATAGCTACTGCAAATCCCATTCTCCTAAAGAGGGTTAGGCTTACCAATATGAACAAATAAGAAGTTCATTCACAGCTTGAGAAGAAAATTTGGTGCTCAGAGAAGAGTTTCTAGTTCTTTGTTCTATAAATCGGTAAATCCTGAATCAAAAAAAGAGGAAAAACAGAAAGTATGCGAATAAGGGAATCAAGGGAAGGTGTCAGCATCTCAGAAGCTCGGTCAAGAGTCTTCTTGGGTCGGGGGAATTTGAGGGATTAGCCTAAACCACACCCAACAAAGATTGAAAGGGAATAAGCATGGATGTTAAACCTCTCAAAGTTGAAATAATAAGTGGAGGCAGGCTCAGTCAGTGTAGACTTCAGTTATTTGCAACAAAATCACTCGGGAACCAACACTCTGTTCACATCATCAGGGGTTCCTTTGTCCTTTTCCATTCTTATGTTGTAAGCTGCAACATTCACGAAATGTCCACACTAAACATGGGCATGACATCGTCCTTGCTCAACCAAGCCATGTTGCAATAATGCTGAATAGGACTCTTTAGTTAATGCTCTGGCTCTCCATGTTCCTTTGTCAAAGTCTTCTTATCAGGCTTTCTCTCTATCACGAGTACAGTGTTGTATCTATTCTCAAACTAGCAAAGTATGTGAAGGCACCTGCCAGGGAAAAATCATGCAAGCAGAAATGACAAACATTATTTTATGCAGAATGTAAAAAAATTAGCCTAGTTAGGGTAACTTTACAATATTAAATCAATGGTGCACATTTAGTATGTGTGTACACTTTCGAACACAAGTTAATATAAACTTATCAGTGCATTAGATTCATATTGCATATGGCATATAGTACAATCTTTAATACATATGTGTAAGTATGACTTAGAACTACATTTTGAATTAAACATATGAAACATTAGCATACACATTACACAAATCATTATAATTTCTAAAGTAAACACCTTCTAAGTAGGTGAGGATGGTTTATATATCAAGTCTCCAAAGAATACCTCATTTGATACAGTTAAGGCACTAGGGGCCCGATGTAGGTAATTCTTATTTACCACTTCTTAAATACCGAATTTTACCGATTCGGTATTTAAGAAGTGGTAAATATGAAGGGGGGAGATGTAGGTATTTCCAGATGTGTAAATACCGGAACTTTTCAGATTCGGTATTTACCGAATCTGGAAATACCGAATCGGTATTTCCTATTGATTCCTATGGGCTGTGAAGCCCATAGGAATCAATGGGCAATACCGATTCTGTAATTACAGAATCGGTAAATACCGATTTTAGCAAGGGTGCAGGGGGTGTCACTTTGACACCCTCTGGCACCCCAAAAATAGGCATGTGCGCCATGTGGCACACAGACATGCCCTAAGGGCATGTCTGTCTGTCACATGGCTAGGTGTGAATGCACACATGTGCATGCACACCTGAATTCGGTATTTTAACACCCAATTGGATTGGGTGTTAAAATACCCAATTTGTAGGGCCTTTGAAACTCTGAAGAGTCCCACCTACATCTGAGATTTACCGAATCGGTAAAAATACTGATTCGGTATTTTACAGAATCGGTAAATTTACCGATTCGGTAAATTTACCGATTCTGTAAAATTGTGCTCCTACATGCCAAATCTGTAATACCGGTCGGTAACGGCCGAAAATACCGATTTTCGGCCGTTACCGACCGACCTACATCTGGCCCATAGTGTATATGTATGAATTCTTTAATTCTACAGTGAATGTACTTCAATTATGATGTCAAGTACAACACTTTTTATGAATTTCGTTAAGTCACGCAGGAATCACGTGCTCAGTGCACTTTCATGTTATGAATTTGTGATGTGTAAAGGCGGAACCAAAATTATGCTGCTCCAGTACTGTGTGGCTCTCTGCAGATTCCAGAGATTTCCATCACAGAAATGTGATGAAAATGTGAGCTTTTTACCAAAATTTGACATTTGCAAAAGCTTCTGTGTGAAATCACCTAGCGAGAGCCATGCAAGTAACACACTGCATGACTTCCCTAGCTGTTTAATTAAAAAAAATATGCAGATTTGCTAGGTTTCCCTAGCTGTCATCTGAGCTAGGGCTCACAACCCACAGCTACCGATATTGCATAAAAGGGTCATTTTAAGTGGATAAATGTGATGTATGCATGTTGCAATTTGGCTGTTTCCTGTCAAGGGCAGTAGGCCAACCCACACAGGTGAGGTACCAATTTTACAAAGAGACTTAGGGGAATGCTAGGTGGAAGGAAGTTTACTTTGTGGCTCCCCGCAGATTCCAGAACTTTTCATCACAGAAATGTGAGGAAAAAGTGATGTAGTCAAACTTTGAAGTTTGCAAGGGGTTCTGGGTAACAAAACCTCTAGTTTTCAAAAATGTGCAGGTTTGGTAGGTTTCCTGTGGTGCCAGCTAAGCTAGACCCCAAAATCCTCAGCTACCAACTTAGCAAAAAAAGGGTTGGTTTTAAGGAAAATGTGATGTATCCATGCTGCATTTTGGGCCTTTTCTGGTCACAGGCACTTGACCAACCCACACAAGTGAGGTACCATTTTTATTACAAACCTTTGTGAATATTGGGTAGAAGGACAATTGTGCCTCCCTGCAGATTTTAGAACTTTCTATCAGAAAAATGTGAGGAAATTATATTTTTTTACAAACTTTAAGGTTTGCAAGGGATTCTGGGTACAAAGATCTGGTGAGAGCCACACAAGTCACCAATTCCTCCATTTCCCCATGTATGTAGTTTTTGAAAATATGCAGGTTTGCAAGGTTTTACCTTAGTCCCGGCTGAGCTAGAGCCAAAAATCCATAGCTGCCCACTTTAAATAAATAGTCAGTTTTGAGTGAAAAAGATGTGATGGATCTGTTTTGCGTTTTGGGCTGTTTCCTGCCACTGGCATTAGGCGTACCCACACAAGTGAGGTAACATTTTTATCGGAGTACTTAGGGGAATGCTCGGTGGAAGGAAGTTTGTGTCTCCCAGTGATTCCAGAACTTTCCATCAAAGAGATGTGTGCAACATGTGTTTTTATCAAAGTGTGAGTTTTGCAAGGGATCCTGGGTAAAAAAAAAAGCGTGGTGAGAGCCATGCAAGTCACTCCATCTTGTTTCCCTGCATGTATAGTTTCCATAAATGTACAGATTTGCTAGGTTTCCATTGTAACTGGCTGGGCTAGGGCCTACAACCCACAGTGAAAACAAAAAGGTCTGCTTTGAGTGCTAAAATGTGTTTCATTCATGTAGCATTTTGGGCTGTTTTCAGTTGCGGACACTAGGTAGTCCATACAAATGAAGTACCATTTTTATCAGATGACTTTGGGAAATGCTGGGTGGACAGAAGTTTGTGGCTCCCCACAGATTCCAGAATATTCCATCAAAGAAATTTGAGGAAATTGTTCTTTTAGTCTAAGTTTGAGCCACACAAGTCACCCCTTCCTGAATCCCCCCATGTGTCTAGTTTTACAGCATTTGCAGCTTTTCTAGGGTTCTCTAGGTCCCAACTGAGAGCTAGGGCCCAAAATCCTCAGCTATCTTCATTGCAAAAAAAGGGTCAGCTTTGAGTGAAAAAGTGTGACGTGTTCATGCTGCGTTTTGGGCCCTTTTCTCTTGCATGCACTAGGCTTACCGTCAGAAGTGAGGTACCATTTTTAGTTCTCGCCTAGCGATGCAGCGCATGTGCTGCTCGCGCCTTGGCAAGACCTATTGTTGTCGGTTTGTCAGTGGAAGGGGGACAGGACATGTGCATGCGCGCGTGCATACGCACATCTCCTGTCCGCGCTGTGGAGGGGGTTCAGGGGTTCAGGAGATGTGCATGTGCCCGGACAGGCGTGCACGCACGCGCCCTGGCAGGCGATGTGCACGCGTACAGCTGGCGCATTCAGCACAACGCGCACATGGCACGCTTGCGCTTTTACCTTGCCTCCCTCCCGTCGGCTCCAGATTCACCGGGCTCTCACATCCTGTAGCTGGTATTTCGAGCTGCCTGCCAGGGTCTGGGTACATTATTTGAATTTGCATTAGTGTGCTCTGAAAACCGATTTTGCTGTTCATAAATACATAAACACCTGAATTGTTATTTTAACATAATGCCCAAGTTAACATTGTTTTCTTAGTCAGGGGTAATGAAATGTAGTGGCATCTCAAGCTTGAACTGGTAATGTCTCAAAAGCTGTTCAATCAGCATAATAATACCTTTGGGATGAAAAGGCATGAATGTTTATGTTACAATAAAAATGTTAAAAAGGTGGGCTGGTAAATGGAAAGAGAGGAAGCGATCCAGTGTAGCCGGTAATTAACTGTATGTGCACATTACTAGAAAGTAAAAAGCGACTGCCATGCAGTGGATAAAAGGCAGAGGGGTGTTTACAAACGATGGTAGTATTAGGATTTTGCACAACTCTTGGTAGGATGCATAACTGCAAACTGGAGAGACCGAGCTGATCACAGATAGTGCATTGGTTGGATTAGTCCACACAGTGAATGATGGTAGAAGTGAGTTCATGTGAATGAATGCAGTGAACAGGGTCGGATGTCGCTAAATAAAGACGGTTAAACTGAATCTGGGCAGTCCGAGAAGGTAGCAGCCAGATGAATGGAAGTATTAGGTGGAATTAATCTGACTCTGCTCATTAGACCTCTGTGTGGGTTCAGCATCCAGTGATTCTGAGCAAATCACTTAATCTCCCAGTGCTTAAAAGAAAAATCTATCTGTAACCGATGCTCGCTTAAAGCACTCCAATACCTTCGGGTCAAGATCGCACTTTATACATTTATAAAAAAAATGGATGAAAACAGAAAATGATTGCGGATCAGGTTGGGGAAAGATATCTATAATTCATCTTTTGATGATCAAAAAGTCCAACACTAAGTACTTGTCTTTTTCCCAACTGGGGCTTGGTGAGAATTTACTTAGATTAACAGCTTGTCTGAGTAGGTCTTAGTCTGCTTCTAACTATGGAAGCTCACACTGCATGTGCTGCAGCCCTGTCAAGTATCACGCATCAGGTGTTAGACTAACGCATTTTGGTGTAGTGGTCCGCATCACCGCACCAAAATCCGAAGTCACGCATTCATAGCGCCTCATGAAGTTGCTGGTACACTGAGTCGGGAGTGCCGCTATTATCACTCATTTACATTAAGTATAGCACAGACCTCACGCTGCTCTGGAAGCCGCACATAGTGTATGACAGGCTATACTCACTGTTCAGTGCAACTGCACTGTCATCTGCTCGGGTTTTGAAATATTATTTGTGTACAACATATAATCTCATCTACCGGAAGGTGGTTCCAGTCACGCTGGACAGGTTGGGCTCAACTGTGCTCTCACTGGCTCCTGCACCGTGGCGGCATTCACAACATTATGTATCAGCCGCCTGAGGCGGAATTGATGTCAATAAGTGGGCAGCGCGAGCGGGCGGAAGTTATGCTTTATTACCAAGTGGATTTCCCTGCATTTGTGGCTTCCAAATGTAAGCCAGTGTGTAAGAAAGAAGATATTTTGAAAAATACCCTCTAAATCATAAATGGTTTAGTTTTGCATTCTGCCACCGCTCGCACCACCGCCTGTGCCTCTCATCATGATGCCAATGCAACCGACTAGGCCACTGAAGTCTCCTGTCGCATCCGTGGGTCTCAGTCACTCTCAGCCTTAGGTCTGTATGTGTTAGTATGTGTATAAATAAAGAGTGATGTGATTAACATTAGTAATTTATTTTTCCATCCCGCGACTAAAAAGTGCTCGTGCTTGGCCCCTGCGGTCTGGTTTAGGTAGCTTTGGGCATTATTCTGAATGCTTCGGAGTCAGAGAATCAGAAGTTGTTCATATATGCCAAACCTATAAATGTTGTTTTCGACACTCCAGTGTGTGTCAATGTGAGCTACTTTCAATTTAGCTGATATGGGGATGTGACCTTTGGCTTGCTGCAATTTAAATGTAGTTTTTTAAATCCATGCTTGTGTTCATAATCAGCAAATGCCCGCTCAGTGAGGGATTCTGCTGTTCTTGGCTTACCCGTTCCACTGGTGGAAGTGACTGGTATCAGCAGCACTAGCAGATACGAACGAAAAGAGACTTAATTAGGGCAGCGGCAGCATGTGTATTACAGGCTGTATTTGAGTGCTCTTTTAACTTTGGAAGGAGTGAGAACATTAAAGGGTGGGCCCTCAGCTTCCCAAAAACATTGTAATCATACACTGGAAAGGGGTAACCCTCAATGATGCGGGCATCCTTTTAAGCTATTGATTAATCGTATTGTTTTTATTGTGTACTTTTATGGTTTTATTTCTATAAACCGAATAAAGAGTTTGATTGATTGATTGATGCATGAATGTTCCCCAAGCAAGTGGGCAGTATATGAGTGCAACAGCAGGACAGACACCTTGTGGAGAGAGGGACTGCTTTAGGGGGCTTTTGCGAACAAGCATTTGCAATGCAATAGGTCTAGCATTTTAAGCTATTGTCATTGCAAATGACAATGCCTTTTATTTATCTGTTTTCAAAACCAACATATAGATAAAAGGTTTGTCATTTTACAATGCCAGTAGTTCAAATACTCGCAAATGCGAGACCTATTGCATTGCAAATGCTTGTTATCAGGAGACTCGGGAGAATGGTAGGTGGAAGGAAGTTTGTGACTCGCCTCAGATTCCAGAACTTACTATCACAGAAATGTTAGGAAAATTTGTGTTTTTTTAGTCAAAGTTTGAGGTTTGTAAGGTATTCTGGGTACAAAAAAGCTGGTGGGAGCCATGTAAGTGAACTCACCCTGGATTCCCATAGGTGTCTGGTTACCAAATGTACATATTTGCTAGGTTTTCCTAGTTGCAGCCTGACCTAGGGCACAAAATCCACATCCACCTACATTGGAAAAAGGGTCAGTTGTCAGTGGAAAATGTGATGAGTCCATGTTGTGTTTGGGCCCATTACATGTCACAGGCACTGGGCCTACCCACACAAGTGAGGTACCATTTTTATCAGAAGACATGTGGGAGCGTAGAAGAGTAGAATTATTTTTTATTACCAAGTGGATTTCCCTGCATTTGTGGCTTCCAAATGTAAGCCAGTGTGTAAGAAAGAAGATATTTTGAAAATATAAATGGTACGGGTACCCACAAATTCACAAATGGACAAACAACCACTGCGCCTAAACTCCATATCTTGTGCCCAATTCAGAACTGCATAGGCTTGTTTGATACCCATTTTTCACGGCATATATTGCACCATATGAATTGGTCTATACTCTGTACACAATGAAAAACCATTGCACGGTGCAGCTAAGTTGTTGGCTCTGTGTACCTTGGTTGTTGGAAAACTTACAACCCCTAGATATCCCACAACCAGGAAGGTCTTTTGAATATACATGTATATTGCTTTTGAAAACTGGCTATTGTGACATAAAGTTACAGAGGAAAACGTCGTCACAAATGGCCGTTTTTCCTACTCATTTTCAATATTTATTTCAACAGTTACTTTCTTTGGGTAAACCTTGAGGGAACTACACATGACCCCTTCATGAATTCGGAATGTTGTCTACATTTCAGAAACATATAGCTTTCCTGAATCCCCCACAGGTTTCACACTGGTTTTCACCAAAGACTGGAAGTAAGTTGAAAGCACACAGAAGAGGAAAAATGGGCAAACTCTTATATAAATGCCAAAATTGTGGTAAAAAAGATAGTTTTTTTAATTCACTTCTGTACGATCCTGAAAGATGGGCAGATGGTACCTTTAGCACAGCAAACCACTCTTTATTCAATTTTTAGGAAAAAAACATACACTTTTAGCCAGAGCACTTTTTTCTATATTTCCCAAAAAACAGAAAATGTATCGATATTTTGCCTAATTTCTCAGTCTTCTCCATAGGAATCCACTAACCCTGGGGACCTTTAGAATACCCAGAATGGTGTGAATAAAAGAAGCAAATTTAGCATGGATACCTTTTGTGGATAAAACGTTATGGAGCACGAACTATGCCAAATAGCCAAAAAAGAGCTCAGGACAGGGTTGTATGGAGGTTAAGACTAGTGGCGGCTGGCACGGATCAGCGGTGGCGAGGCAGGGGCAGGGAGAGTACTGAAGGAAGTAATTGAAAAAAGTAATTGTAAAAATAAAAAAGTACCTTATCAACGCATCTCTCCGTCTCTCCTTCACATCGTACTCGAACTGCAGGAAGCAGGAAGCACCCAGGAAAGAAACACCCAGGCTCCCTGTTGTGATGAGTCTGAGCCCCGTGGTTCGGCGCTCAGACGGGGACTGGGTGCCTGTGCATATTCTCCACACAGGCTGTAATGCAGCCTGCTTGGAGAACATGCAAAGTGCTCAAGACTGTTTGGCCGTCACAAGATGGCAGGCCAAAAATTCATGCGCACTTGAAGTGGGCAAACCACTCCTCCCGTGTACTACTCGGAGAGCAGAGCAGCCCCGTTCCGCCAAATAAAATGATAATAGCATTGAGCAATCATTTTATTTTTCCTTCAGTTACACAGCTTAAAAGCAGTGATGTAACGCTCCTCCACCTTAGCGGAGGAGTTGTCACTGGGTGAGACCCTGCAATTAAGGGGTTAAAGACTGGTAATACCTCAGTTGCTGGGGGTGTTAGGCCTGTTAGTACTTTGTCATACTAATGCAGATTGCTGGATAATCTCTAAACAAGGGTTTCAAAATCCCTCTCTGACCCTCTCTTTCACTTCTGCATTGTAGATGCCAGGGGCCGTATTATAGAATACAGCGCACTCTCCTTGTTAGAGCCGAGCGCACAGTTCAAAAGGTGCGCTTGGTGCTAACAAGGAGAGTGTGCTGTATTATATTGACTGCGCTGCCCCCAGGGCAACTGCAAAGTAGTGCTGCCCTGAGGGCAACACATTCAAGAGAAATACGGAGAATTGAAGCAGCCACTCCGTGTTTCACTGGGCAGGCAGCACCTGCACTTTTAAGGGGGATTAGAGATCCCCTTGGAGGCGGTGTAGTGAGTGGCAGCACCCACCTGCAATGGGATGTCTGGAGGGTCAATGGGACCCCCTTTACTCCACTCCAAAAGACTTCCGTCAGGGTGTGCACTGACACTGCACCATCTTTAGGCGGGGCACTATCAGTGTGCCTCCTGACAGCTTCTTTGACTCTGTGTCCTCATCTAGAAAATGGCGTGGGCACAGAGGTAAAGGGATTCCCTCATTTACATGGGGTCATGCCCCCATACAAATGAGGGAACACCCTCTGGTGATAGCGCTGGGGCTATATGTGCGCCAGTGCTATCTGTATTACAGAAAGGGGTGAACAAGCATCTGCGGCCCTTTCTGTAATACCAAAGTGCTATAGGGGCGCGCCAAGTGAGATCATATGCCCTTTATACCCCCCCGGGCACTTTATATAATTCGTCCCCAGGTGACCTCTATTTCTCTTGAGATGCCCTCTCTCCCTTCCCACTCTACTGCTACATACACCTGTATTCATGGCACTCAGGAAAATCCAGGATACCTTCTGTTTCCAACTCTGACAACAATGCTTGCTGAGTCAAGTGCTGGTGACATCACCTGCATCTTTCTGCAGTTGCTCTAGTCCTAAACTGGTGCCTCTCCTCAGTATCCAATGAACTGAGGATGATGTGACTGACTGCTATGCCCTTTCCTCCTGTGAGATACATCTTCTGGCTTCCAGAAGGCCTGCTTGTACGGGATTAAGTTGTTGATCCACATTCAAGACTCACGACGGTACTCTGAATATCCACTCTTCCCATTTCTTATTCCCAGTTAATTTTAAATAGATCACCGCTTTCAATCAGATGCTGGCTCAGTAGACCCATCAATATATATATATATTTTTATGATAACATAGTTAGTGATTTCTCTATACTTTTTTCCATGTCGGTAGTGTCAAACCAAAAAGCAGCTGCGCTAAAGGAGGGTCGAGAAGGAAGTCTGACCCTTTCTTAATGTGCTCCATCAAGGTTAGTGCCAGAGTTAGTTTTACCTTGATAAGAAGAGCTGCCTTAGGGCCCGATTCACAGAACTAACTTAAGACAAAATCCTAAACTTACTACTTTTGTTATTCACAGAAGTTAGGATTTTCTCTTAAGTTTGTCTTAAGACAAACGTAAGACAGACTTAAGACAGACTTAAGTTAGGATTTTGTCTTAAGTCTGTCTTAAAACAAACTTAAGACAAAATCCTAACTTCTGTGAATACCAAAAGTAGTAAGTTTAGGATTTTGTCTTAAGTTAGTTCTGTGAATCGGCCCCTAAGAGTCCCCTGGCACCGACCAGCCCCACCCCAAAGAACACATACTCAGATAACTCTATGGAATGGAGGTGGGGGGGGGGTGATTGGAAGACATGTGGCCACATGACAGCCCTCTGCTCTCGCATCTTCCTTTCTCAATAATTGGTATCACACATGGTGACAGGACGGTGTGCGGGACTCGAGAAGTTGCGCTCCTTCATTTCTTATATGAATCCATGACCTCAGTTTGTTTTAAAAAGATTTTTCTGCTGAAAAGTCAGAAATCTAGATCTTGAGTGCAGTCAGTCGAGGTGATAATCTGCAGGGAGATGTAGGCCTTGAAGCCAGTCTGCGTGACAAGTAATTAACTGGTACATTTCCAGGTGCCTAATTATTCTTTTCCCTGGTGCGAAACTTTGTAAATTTTGCTTTGTGAAGCAGAACTGGAGGTGAACTCTTCCTCTGACAGTAAGTGCAGACATTAATGTTTTGTCTTGCTTTGCCCTTAATGTGTTTCTAGATAGGGAGCTAATCTCTTCAGCATATAAATGATGCAGTGCAGGCCAGAACCCTCCTGCTCTACAGAAGCGAGCAGCAATCACACGTAATTAGAACATTGATCCATTGTGTCTGGCACAATAAAGAGGTTTAAAGACATAGAGTCTTGGTTTGTCTTGGCAGTGAGTTTATTATTAATTTAGTGGTGCAATGTGGCCTTTAGAATCAGACCAGCTGGAATATATTTGCGAGGCATACATAATCCCTTTAGCCAGCATCGTCCACTCTCACGACATCAACGTCCTCTCTTATGCCAACGGCACACAGCTCTTTCTCTCCCACACGGGCAAGAAGCCCAGTAGCCAGATCAAGGTCAATGCATGCATGACTGAAATCGCCCACTGGATGAGGGCCTGATATAGATCTTGGCAGAGAGGGAACTCTGTTGCAATGGCAACGGTGTTCCCTCTCTGCCAAGACTACGGTCCGCACAATTTAAATGTGAGTAGACAAGAGTTTGATGACAGTGGAGTCTACTCCGTAGCTTGCTTAATCTCCACAACGGCCCCAACAACGCTAGGATGCCTGGCTTCACCTTGGGGGTGCCCAGGAGTGGGCACTTCACAGGGAAAAACCAGGAAGGGTTCCACAGCGGTATGCGTACAAGCGCCGAGATACCCTCATGGGTCGATTTGTGCGCTATACAAGTACTACTACATTTACATTTTACATTTACTCCGTCTTGGCCATGGTCAAACTTCTCCGACAGAGTCAGTGCCATTTCAGGATTGGCTATTTGTCCGCCCACCTAATTTAGATGGGCTGACATATTGTCATTTTTCAATGTCTGTTACTGCCAGAAAAAAACCTGGCAGTACAGGGCACAGGGATGTGCTCAATACCCTCATCACCATGGAAGAAAAGTCCCATGGCGAGGGGGGCAATTTTTTTAATTTTCAAAAAGCTTCCGAGTTTCGTTTTGAAAATAAAAAAACTTTGTACGTTAGCCAAATGACTCATGTTGATGGAGCCACCCGGTAAAATTACAATCCATTGACTGATACCGCCTTGATGGCAGTTCCTATCAATGCTAGAACTGTCCGCTGGGCCTGCAGACATTTCCAAATTTGGCTGTCGGCACCTCCGTCAGGGCGACCGAGTAATCTACCCTGGCAGAAGACTAGCTGACTGCCAATTATTAAAACAGGTCCCAACTTGTTAAACCTGAACACCAGCAAGACCAAAATCGTGACCTTCGAGAAGAGGAATTCTCCATGGGACTCCACTTGGCGGCCAACAGAACTAGGACCAGCACCCACCACCACCACCCATGCCAATAACCCCAGGAGAGTGATTGACAGGACACTCGACATGACCAACTAATTCCTCGCTTTCACCGCCTTATGCACCCTTACCCTGAAGATGGTAAGGAAGATTTTCAAATGGCTCCCAATCAGCACCCTGAAAAACATCATGCACGCCCTCATCACCCTTTATGCCAGCATCAACAAAGAAGTTACCTGAAGGCTAGAGACCATTCAGAACTCAGCAGCCAGAATCACTCTCAATCACCCACACTGCACTCACATCACACCACACCTGAAGGAGCTCCACTGCCTCCCCATACACAAATGAGCAACTTCAAACTCCTGACCCACACTTTCAAGCCACTACATAACATGGCCTAGCATACCTCAACAATCACATCTGCTTTCACAAACCTTCCAGACTCATCCTGACTCCTACTTGCACACATCCCACGCATATGAAAAACCATATCCGATGGTCAAGCTTCCTCCTACATCGCTACAAAAGCCTGGAACAACCTGCTGACACACGTAAGAGCCTCCGTCTCACTTCTTGATTTCCCCAAAAATCTGAAACCAAGCTTTACGATTAGACCCACTAAGCCATAGGTTGGCTAGACTCACACCTGCTCAGCACTAAGATACCCTCCCAGGTGATAATTCACTCAATAAATCTGCATGATATAACATAGTACAAGATCTGTGTTTTTTAGGTCTGGTCAAGATACATCTGTAACTGTGGTGTTGGCCTTTTGTTTTCTAAGCAAAATATAATAAAAACACATACATATGTTTATAACCTCAGGGGCCTATAGTCAGTCCTTTTCATCCATTGCTCTTTTCAATTGTCATTTACATTTGACATCCACCCACCAAAGCATATAGCATGGGGCAGTTGTTGACCCAGCGGATGTCTTTACTGGGAGTGACTGCATTATGCTTGTGCATCTTCAGATAAAAATGTAAAACACTTCAGTGCCATAACTGGTAGACACTCTGCTTTCTTTTCTGTTTTCATTACATGTTCAATTTTTGCAGTGGACAATTTTAGGGGTTTGTTTTTGCAAACAGATGCATGCTACCTTTAGACGATGGAATGTTTGCTTAATACTGTTTCTAAAGTTGTAATGCCTTTGGAAAAAATATGACATGCTTGCCTAGGTCATACCTATGGGCTTTTTTTAAAATACTTATTTTAACACTAAATTGCAAAAGTGTAAATCAGTTGCCTCAGATAAGTGGTTTCTGGAGCCAATGCTTAGATTATTTACTGGTAACCCCCATGGATGCCCATTCACCAAAATGCCTGGGGTAGTGGAAGTAACATCACACGTGATTTGATATCAAATTACGTTTCACCCATATTCACCCTGCATATAGCTGTCTGTTTCTCAGCTGTCAATCTTTATTACCGCTCTCCTTTTCTTGTCTCTTTCTCGCCTCTTCTGTGTCCTTCCTCTGTCTCAACTGTCTTTCTACATGCTTTCTTTATAATATGTCACACCTTCTCCTCTCTCATCTGACTTTCTCACCTATTCTGTCTATTTTTCACCTCTCTTACTCTCTTCTCTATATCTTTCCCACCGGTTTCTGCCTTAATATCATGCCATGTATCCCTGTTTTTTTTCTAAACTCTGTGTCTTATCACCACATTTTCTCTCTCTTTGCTTCCCTTTGCCTCTCAGTTATCTATCACCAGCTGTCTCCTTATCAGTTTTATCACACGTCTCTCCCTCTCTTTCTATTTTTGCTATCTTTTTATCTGTCTGTATCATTCCTCTTAAACAGTAATCCACTCTCACTGGTCCACTTTTCTCTGCCTCCCAAGGGCCATAATATAGAACACTTTTACTGTTTGCACCAGGGCTCATCTTTAAGGAAGTGCGCCAGGTGCAAACAGGAAAAGTGTGCCCTATCATGTAGAATACACTGCCCTCAGGGCAGAAGCTAACTTGTGCTGCCCCCAGGGCAGCGCATTAAAGAGAAATATGGAACGGCTATTTAAAAGCTGCTCCGTGTTTCTCTGTGCAGGCGGCGACCCGCCTGCACTTTAAAGTGGGATATGAGATACCCTTATAGGCGGGTGAAATGACTGACTGCACCTGCCTGCAAGGGGACGTCTTGGTTGTCCATAGTTCCCCATTTCCCCCCTGCAGAGGGTTGCCACCAGGGGCTGCACTGACACTGCATCGCCTTTTAGGTGTCGCACTGTCAGAGCTTCTCCTGATAGCTTCTTTGCCTCTGCGCCCACATCTATAATACGGCATGGACGCAGAGGCAAGGGGATTCCCTCATATGCATCGGGCCATGCACATGAGGGGAGAGGGAATGTCCTCTTGAGAAATTGTTGGCACTATATGTGTACCTGCGATTTCAGTATTACAGAAAGGGACACACAAGCGTCTACGGCTCCTTATGTAATATCAGCATGCCCCGGGTGCACAAAGTGGGCCCACATGCTCGTTTGGCCCCTGGAGCACATTCTGTAATGCGTCCCCAGGTGTCTCTTTGTAACCTATCAATGTGCCCATCACCTATCACTCTCACCTGTCTCACTCCTTGAGATTTGTTATATTTCCAACACCTGTCACCTCTCTCTGATGTCTCTTTTTTCCCTCTGTATATTCCTTTGCTCGGTTTCCCTCTCACACTCAACTGCCTTCGTCTTCCTGCAGTTCCTTTTGATATTTTACCATTCTAGTCTTTCCCCCCTAACCACCGTTCTTTCTCATTCTCTGTATTTCATGCTCCATTCACATGGGCTGCAAGAAACACCTAGATGCACGCTGTATTCAAGGGGCACAGAAAGTAAACAAGGCTCATTAAAGGCTTGCTTAAAGTCTGCTTCTGACACTGCCCCTATCACCTCTGATGCCATGGGTTGCAAGGGCAGTGCCAGGGATCACCGCAGGCAAGCCAGGGTTGCAGCTGCAACCCCTGGCGGCCTCTTCCTGACCTTCATGGTTATCTCATTGGTTCAATGGTTCCTTCCTCGTCCCTGACCTCACATGGGTGGTTGCACCGCCTCGTGGATACGCACATTTATTTTCAGTCTCCTTTCTGGTCGGCATCATAAAAGGATATGCAAATCACTGCACCTACCCCTGTCCACAAACAAAACTGCAAACCAAAAATTAAGGAAGGGAGGTAATAATAAGAGTAATATAACTACTGATTATTAATTTACACATTTCCATCTCATCTTCTTTCCTCATCCTGTTCATACACAAGAGAACATATCAAAGAGATTGGGACAGCTTTAACAATCACAACAAAGAGTCACAGAAACCGAACAGATAACTGCAATGCATACAATTTAGTGACTACTACAGACGGCCTAAAAATATACCACTCAGTACAGAACACCTTCTCCAAGTGACAAACTATTCTGTATCCCCGTGCCCAACCTGTAGTTGGAGAGAAAAGTCAAGCGAGCTGCCTACAAAACTACCTGACGAATGCCCAAATGAGAACGCCAAGAAAGCGCTGTGCCCAAAATGGACCTACGCTGAACCTGGCCTGAAGGACTTCAGCAGGGAACTTCGAAGTCAAGGAGATAGTACCCTCTATCCACAGAGCAAGAATAGAAAGGTTGACCATCTGTTGAGGGGCATCGAAAAACTAGTCGCAACATCAGACGGGTAAAAAAGAGGGTGCTGACTGTCCTGTGCACATTCGGTGAATACAAAGCAGACCCCTTAGGAGAGACTGGGTCAGGATGGAATGTGAGGAGCACAGTGTCAGACTCAAGTTAAAGCCACCCACCCACCGTCAGCACCACCCTATCTGAGAAAATCCTCAGAGGTGGGGTCCTCCATCCTAGCCACCCCAGCTCACCCAGTCTCTTGGCTGCACCCAAGCTAGTGGATGATATGATATCCATATTAAATAAGTTATTATGAGACCACACCTTCAGAGGGACTCTCACCAGGGTGGATGTGGATGGACCACTGAAGGCTCAAGCTTGGCTTGAGCATGTCTTGCTTTGGCTCAGCCTTGATTCCCTAGGACCCTCACGCCACAAAGGAGCCAAACTGATTGGTGAGTAAGTCATCTCAGTGCAAGACATAGACCCTCATATAATCTTTTCAGTGAATGTGCTTCACCAATGTTGTCATTGCCTTTAGGGACTTCACTTTTGTGCACCTCCTCTGATATTTCTTGTCACAGCACTTGCTGTGACAAAAAAAAGGGATGCAATAGAAACCTGAGGGTAAGAGACGGGGTAGAAAGAGGTACAGGCGGCGAAAGATTGGCAGTGTTTACAAAGATATAAGGCAGAGAAGGATGCAAGTGACAGACTAGTGAGTGAGATGCAAATTAGAAAGAGGGGAAATGGCATAGAGAATGGTAAGAAATGGGAGAGAAGAGAAAGAAATGTCATTGAAGAAGGCCTCGACTATGACAGGCTGGTGTGAAAGGCATGTTGGGCTGGGATAAGGTCCATAGTGTGATGTGATTGACTGTGACTCCCTATATTACCAGCCTGTCAGAGACACCACCATGTTGCAGCATGTCCATATCCTGCTATGGGTCAGTTTGGCACCCCACATGCACACTACAGACACCTCCATGGCCTGTCACAGCATAAAGAATTGTTTACTGTCTCAGGATTATGTTTTGGCTCTTAGAGCCAAGTCATATCCCTGGCTCTGCACAGACATGGTTCTTCCAATAAATTCTCTGACTTGCAAACCTGTACATCAAGGGATCCGGATTAGCAGACCAGAGAACAGTCAAAAACCAAAGAAATGTCCCTGGGAGGCAACCCAACACTAATCAACTGAGTGCCAAAAAGAAACTCCTGAGCAGCCTGCCTGAAAATGACACTGAAGCTTGTACCTCTCCGCCAATCTGATATCTTGTGGCATCCACCTACAAGACCTTCAGCATGGCTGATAAAATCCCCCAGCAAAATCATTTTGCTGGGACTGGGAAAGCGGTACAAAAGGGGGTGGTGATGGACGGAGCATCTGAACCAATCAAACACTCACACCCAGTCAAAAGATCTGGGTTTGATCCATCACCGTTCTTTAGCCCACTCTGCCACCCCAGTTCAGACATGGCTATATGCAAATCAGTCTGACCCTGTGCCTCATGGGAACAGTCCAGCCCGAACTGCCAAGCCATGCCTTCCCTGGACCGGAAACAAGCTTCCACAGGGTCAAGGCTGATTTGCATATGGCCATGTCTGACCTGGGGTGGTGTGGAGTGCAAAAAAACGATGGATTTAGGTCCAGATCTCTGTACTGGGGTGAATGTATGACATTGTTCTGCATTCTCTCCATCAATTGTTGCTTTTGCATTTGTCACCCCGAGTGGGATGGGTATGCTCAGACGTGAGTCCCATGCTCTCCACACCACTGGAGTCAAGCTATCCAGGCTGATGACGGCTGATAGCGAGAAACCGTTCCTTGGATGCTTGATTCCGGTCCAGGAAAGACATGGCTTGGCAGTTCGGGCTGGACTGTTCCCATGAGGCACAGGGTCAAGGCTGATTTGCATATGGCCATTTCTGACCTGGGGTGGTGTGGTGTGGAGTGCAAAAAAACGATGGATTTAGGTCCAGATCTCTGTACTGGGGTGAATGTATGACATTGTTCTGCATTCTGTCCATCAATTGTTGTTTTTGCATTTGTCACCCCGAGTGGGGTGGGTATGCTCAGACGTGAGTCCCATGCTCTCCACACCACTGGAGTCAAGCTATCCAGGCTGATGACGGCTGAAAGCCAGAAACCGGTCCTTGGATGCTTGATTCCGGTCCAGGAAAGACATGGCTTGGCAGTTCGGGCTGGACTGTTCCCATGAGGCACAGGGTCAAGGCTGATTTGCATTTGGCCATGTCTTACCTGGGGTGGTGTGGAGTGCAAAAAAACGATGGATTTAGGTCCAGATCTCTGTACTGGGGTGAATGTATGACATTGTTCTGCATTCTGTCCATCAATTGTTGTTTTTGCACTTGTCACCCAGAGTGGGATGGGTATGCTCAGACATGAGTCCCATGCTCTCCACACCACTGGAGTCAAGCTATCCAGGCTGATGACGGCTGATAGCCAGAAACCGGTCCTTGGATGCTTGATTCCGGTCCAGGAAAGACATGGCTTGGCAGTTCGGGCTGGACTGTTCCCATGAGGCACAGGGTCAAGGCTGATTTGCATATGGCCATGTCTGTCCTGGGGTGGTGTGGAGTGCAAAAAAACGATGGATTTAGGTCCAGATCTCTGTACTGGGGTGAATGTATGACATTGTTCTGCATTCTGTCCATCAATTGTTGTTTTTGCATGGGACTGGGAAAGCAGCACGAGCTTCTATTTCCACAACAGCACCCCTTTCTCAACCCACCAATTCTGGAAGGAAGTAAATTGATGATTAAGCACCTTCTGAACAAACAGTCCCTTAGATGCCTGTAATATCTCTTTCTGTATGGGGGGGGGCCAGAGTTTTGAAATTCATATTTGTTGTATGCATAAAAGAAAGCAGACACTCAAAATAGCGCATATAAGTCTAACACAATATTTAATGCAAAAATAACCAGCAATCCTTCAAAATAAGCAAAGATAAAATGCCAAATCAACAGACAGAGCTTCGCTCCCTCGTCAGTTGGAGCGTTTAATGCTAACGTCCATACATTTTGGTGCTATGTTTATACACTTTTTCTCATCGCAAGTGAATGGAAGCAGGAACAGGTAACCGACAAAAACCTACAGATAAACCCTAACGAGCAGGTGCCTGGATGGTCTTGTTTGAAGGTTGCAAAAAGACTTCGTAATACTGTTACAAGTTTCTTATGTAGAAGGTCTTTGCTTTCTGCGATCGTCGCTTTGCTGCGTCAACTTCAGAACAAGGCTTTGCTTTCTAGGACAGCTAGGCTAAAATGTGCAATGTACAACACAGGATAACAAAATGGCACTGGGTATAAAATACATGTAAATGTGCATTATTGCTAAGGCTTTAATTATCTTCAAGCAGGTCAACAAACAAAATTTAAATTGATTAATAATCAATACATTAGCGCTTGTTAACGTATAATATGGATTTTCATTCTAACGGTGTGTTAGATATTGATATTAGATATTTAAGTTCTCAAGCCCTCTTTTTTCACTTCAATTTTTAATTGATGTATCCCTCATCTTCCTCAAAGGTATCAAACATGTAAACATGGGCAACTTCTTTATTACTGCAAGCATGCTGTATGATGCACATACTTAATTTAATTGCAATATATACGAATTTTAACAAGAATAAATGCAATTATGATTTCGAAAATATTCAATCCCCAATTCCCAAATAATACTGGCAACTAAGCCAGATGGCGCTAAAGTTGAAACCAAAGCCTCTTTTCATCGCATGTAATTTCTGACTTCACACTATCCTTAATGTGATCTATATGTTCGTGGGTACTGAGAGGGGCTGTTGGGAAGGTGTGTGCAACATGTAGACCCTAGTATCACTGAACCCCCTCTCTTATGCAGCCTCCTTCCCCCTTTGGCCAAAAGGATATAATACAGTCATTATTTTTTGTTAGAGGTTGGTCTTCTTGGCACCTAACTGAACTGATATCAACCCAAAGGAAATGGTGGTGGCATTGGCTACTTCTTGTAATATTTGAGCATTGTGTCTTGTCTCTGTGGTGGCCTGTCCTATGCCTTAGTTGGCAACAGAATGGAGAAGAACGTGTTCATTTTGGGAGCTCTGCAGCACCTCCACCACTGCTGGGGAGGTGGAACACCTGAGTGTTTGAAAGCAGGGATGATGTGACCAGGCAAACAGACCCTAGTCCACTATAAAAGGCCGCCAGGCTTTCGTGCAACAAATGAAATTTGCATAGTCTCTTCGATGCTGACATTTGTCGTTAATCTTGCCCCAGGACCCTTTTCCTAACGTTGTGAATTGACATTTGTAAAACACCATGCCAGTGGAGAGACGGTATTCATCAGGGACTGTCTCATGAGGCATGGTCTCTACAATCATGTCACATTCACCCTTGCCTACAAAGACAATCCAGTTGGTGGTTTCTAAATGAATACTAAAGTGTCTCATTTTAGAAAATCCTAGATGAGTACAGTCAGGTTTGTAGCGACCAGTGGGTTATTCTTCAAGACCTTGAAAAGACTTAGGAACAATGTTCCCTCTAATCATTTTCCTCTGCGGGTGGCAGCAATATGTTTGTGGGCACAATATCCTCTACTTTGTGCAAGATCAACAGTAGTGATGATCGACTAAGCAGATCATTGGGGTGAGTAAGCTATCACATCTGAGGGGTGGGGAAGCATTAGATCATAGCGATTGTAGGCTGAAAAGGCCCAGCCAAAAAGATTATCAAAAATCAATCAGCAAAAGTGAAGCCAGTATGTCCTCGGTTGCTTCTGATAGGGATCTAGTTCTACAATTTGGACTCTTTATTTGCTCCCCGGGGATCCCAGCGTTCTTGGCTGGGGGTTGGCAAAATTATCATTTTTGCCAAATGAAAGAGACACCCTCTGAAGAAAAGTTCTGAACCTCCCAAATTGTGGCAATCACTAGAAAAGCTTAGTCCAGAGCCCTGGTTGATTGGCACAAAAAAAGATGCTGAATGGGAATTGCATTGGACAACGGGTGGAGGAGGGTCTCCTCTCAAATTTAAAGAGACTTTCTGGTCTTTTACGTAGTCCAGGCAATAGCTATCCAATTGTAAAGGAATAAGAAATAGCAACAAATTAAAAGTTGCTTTATGAGTTCTTCACCTTCTTTGATTGGGGAATGGTCGGGCCACTGGCAATATAAACAAATGCCTAAAGCTAAGCTGTTTTTGTTTCAAAAAGCACACATCATCTTAGGGCTCCCTGGCACTGAAGGGAACTGCTAAGCATGTGGATATGCTCCTTGTGAAAGATTAGAAGCTGTCACTCACAGTTAAATTAGTCAATGGCTGAAATAGGCTCAAGCATTGCCATATGCGCTAGCTTTAGTGGACAGAAGAAAAATGTGACTTATGTGACAGACCGATGGATAAAGAGTGCTGGTGGAAATCCTCTATATGTTTATGTATTACATACATTGTTTTAATGAAAACAAAAGGTCCAGACAAGCGCCAGTCCTAAAAAAGTAATTCTCCCCATTGTACTCTAAACATGAGAATGATACGAGCCACCTGATGATATCCTCAAAATTGGGGTATGGCGGGGAATGTAAGTTAACATATCTCCAGAAGCTCAAACTGCCCCTGCCATTAACCAATGCCATTGCTTTATCTCTCAAATGTACTCTAATGGCACAACTCCAGTTTGCTCCTTACTCGTCCACTTAAATCTCTAAAACAGGTAGAGTAAGAAAGAATGTTTTTAAGTGGGGTGGAGAGGTGTGGATTATCAGTTGCTGTATAACATTTTCAAAGGACACACAACGTATATGCACTATTTACAAACCTAAAAAAATGCAAACTGTCAGCTTAACTTGAGTACCACCTCCATTCAATTGCAGAAAATAACTTATTGGATGAATTAAATAGACATTTCACCACTGGCACATCAATAGATTACTATTTACAGACCAGGAAGGTTACACTTAATGTGTAAACTCCAAATCTAAAAGTTAGGAATCCGCCAATACATGTTTCAACAAACTCTTCAAAAGGCTTATTACTAGGATCAGTATCTATACAAATCAGTCTCACAAGTTTCCATTTTCACCAGCCCCCTTCAAATAGTACAAGGAAAAATATAGCAACATATGAACATTTGATTTTACAGATGCACTAATTTTGAATCAATGTGCTTTAAATGCATATACTTAACCCTGCCACATAAGGAATTTTGTTTTGTACTGTCTGAATAGAATTTTGGATATTTAACAAAAGTAGCAGGCCAGATTTCAAAATGTTCTGCTGTGTACACACTTTGTGAACAATTCTAATCACAGTAGCCCAGAAACAAAAGTCTCTCATTCCAGTCTGAATGAGAATGAAAAGGCCTGTGTTGATGTACTCAGAGGTTCCTGGGCAGACTACTCCTTGCAGGCTGTGAACATATGGTGCACCCTTCATTGGGGTAGCAAACGCTATGTAAATAAATGCATGGAAGTTGTTTCAGTTACCTGCATTTGCTTATCTGAGTAACTGGGGCTGCAACAGAAGTGTCATACAGCAGGCAGCAAATTAGCAATACTTAATTTTTTTGTAATGCTGATTAGGAGGAATTCAGTGTGACAGCTTTGACACAGCAGCAAAGTGTCGCTGCCACCCTTAGTGCATTGCAATTGGCCCTGTGAAGATAATAGTAATGCTCCCCTAGTTGGTGATAATTGGTGTGTGCGTGCTTTCAGTCTGTCTTCCTGTGCGCGGCGCGTAGACTGAGGCGGAGCGGGCACCCAAGAGGGCACATTTGAGGGAACTTAGCTTAAGAGGTGCCAGGACATTCTGACAGTCTGTGCCCATTTTAAAACACATCAAGGCTAGTTTTGTTTTTGCCTCCAATGACAGGCACACCCCCAGAACATTGGTGGACAAGTGTGTATGGTTAAAGCATGAAAAAGGATTCATTATTTAGTGATATTTCTCAAAGCAACAGCAAGTAGGACTTGTTTTCATACAAAAAGCGGCATCAGTGCTCAAGTACAGGTACAATACACTTAGGTTTCGTGATAAATCCCCATTCCACAGCACTGAAGTATCCTTCTAAGAGCCAGAGATTGAGTAGGTAAAGATAGCAGGCCAGACCCACAGAGGAATCCAGTATCCAGGAGGCAGCTGCTTACCTCTGGCAGAGGTGGTAACAATGAGGGTTGATGGGCGCATCGTTGTGCGGCTGAGTAAGATAGGCACTAGAGATCCGACCCACTCACAGGTGGATGGGCAGCAACGGGAGCAGCTCCGGCAGGGAGCCCATCCATGGGCTTGATGAAGGTCCAGAGAGGGGCACGGTAGGCAGGCGTCCAGGGGAGGTACAGCACGTTTGCACTTGGAGAAGTTGGTCCAAGTCACCAATCAACAAAACTTGACGTCTGTGTTGGTGATGAGCAGCTCTATGTAGGGACCATGCCAGCAAGGTGTAATGTTGTGAAACATTCTGGGCGCTAGGACCAGCACACGAGGTGGAAGGAGAACTAGGACGGAAGAGGAAGAGTGAAGGCGGGGGAAGTTGGTTAGAGTAGGAGCAGGAAAGGAGAAGGAACGAGAATAAAGCCCACCAAAGATAAATAAGTGTCGGTGTCGTATTTTCCTGTGCAACAACACTACACAAGGCTGTAGAGCAGACTTTCTCTGATGGATTCAGAAGTAGATCCCATTCCTGGTCTGGAGGGAATGTCAGACTTCAGTTGGACACCCTGATAAGGCAGCTTGAATCTGAGAATTGAAATTGTAGACACAGCTTGAAGGCTTTCTGTAATATTGGAGGCCTGCATCATCATAGGTCCAATTCAGCAACTGATTTGGAAGGGTTTGAGGGTATTCGCTTAGGGTGTCCATGAACTGTCTCATAGGGGCTCAATCGGGTTTTCTGACTGGACCTCAGATGTAGGGGGCAAGGAATTAGGCCATTACAAATGAAGTCTCTGTCTAGGTGCTTTGCAGCTGTTATGGCATTTACTATTGTGCTGGCATAAACTTCCACCCACACTGAAAAGGTACACACAATCACATGGAAATATGACTCACACCTTCGCAGCTGGAGTCTATTTGGATGTGGAAAATGGGGCTCCAAGGAGGGTGAGCAGCGGGGATGGTCTTAATCATAGTGGTAGATGGTGAACTTTGTAAGTGGTGAGGCGTATGACCAAATCATGAATTTGCCTGCGTTGACACCTGAGCATGAGTGTCCAAAGGAAGACCTGGGGTGGGGAGGTTTCTCCCCCTCCCCCACAAGAAATGTATTTTAAAAATGAGGCAAAACAATGCATTTCCAGCAAAATACTGACCAGAAAAAAATATTTTTAGTCACTTCTAAAGGAAATCTCACACATATTTTGACAGAATTCCTAATTTGCCCAGTGGGGCTGACCTCCCCAGAAGTGCAGACACCAGGCAAGAAGGCCAGAGATTGGGGTATTGTATTGTAATTGCATTTAAATAGCACTTACTACCCTTGACAAGGCGTCAAAGTGCTTTTTCGGCGAGTAGCACGCTACTCTGGAACCCATACAGGATATACCCAAGAAGCGTTAGGCTAAAAGAGTTCTCTTACCTCAATGAGCAGACCGGAATAATGGGATCTGGTCAGGTAATGTGTGAGTGACGTTAAACAAATGGGCCAGAGCTGCCAATTGTGCAATGCAGGCGAGAGACAGAAAATGTTTCAGAGTGCTTTTAAAGGTTCCCAGCATAGTTATTCTACAGATTACAGATATTGCTAGGACAAGCCTGCTGATTTCCACACTGCCCCAAAAAAATCCAGTCGGCTAATTAACTCCCCTGTGATGTGCTGCTTGAATCCAAAGCTATGAGCGGTGGACTCCGCGTAGACCTCTGCAAATGGTACATTAACCTGCTCACCTACTTTATTAGAATATGAATGTCTGCCTGCGACTTACACAGACTACTGCAGGCAGAATGTTAAGCTGTTTCATCTGCATTCAAACCTGCGACCTGCAGGTGTGTGCACTAGCTCTGCAGCCAGTGAATTAACTGGCTGAGTGAGTCAAGTGCATAAATTGTACAGAACATAAGTGCCAGAATCCAAAGTGTTTTCTTTGGAGCTCCCTGCCAGTGTTGCTGAATGCTGGTGATGCCAGATAACAAGGCTGCATTCTAGTCCAAATTCCACCTCATGCCCCTTTCTGCCACCCCGCCACATTTCCAGTCTCCTCATCTTACTCATTTTACTCTTGTTTCATTTCCATCCATGCTTCCTCCCCATGTCTCCCCTTGTCTCTCTTTTTGGTCTCTCTCTCTTGTTTTGAGTTATACTGTGCAGATGTAAAAAGAAGTCCTGACCCCAAAACTGGATCCTGACGCCCATCATGTGCAACCACCGGCATACAATAAGCATGGCCTTTCAGAGGATGGTTGGGCTCATAAAGATGTGTGCTAAATAAATTATTATTTTTAGGTCTGTCTTGAGAGTGCAGCTGTCTGCATGACATATTATTACCAGTACTAAAACATATGCAGAGAGTTGGCTTTGCCCAGATGAGTATTACCCTGTCACCAGATGCTGTTGGCTGGTCGGTGTATCATTCCGCATCCACTTGAGTGTTTGTTTTGCGAGGCACCAGGGACTGTTTTAAATCTTGCAGGGAGAACCTGTATATATTTTTAGTTCTGTTGGATACTGGCTCCTCTTGCTCTCCTTCTCACTCACTGCTGGTGTCTTCAACCTGAACCGGAAGAATAACACAGGCAGAGACCATAAAGAAAGCATGGGGAAATCTGTTCCCATTCTCCTAATTCCTTCCACATCTCAGACTTGTAGTCAGAGCTTAATTTGAACCACTTGTTGATGGCGCGGCCCACCGGAACTCTTGTTTTGAGGACTGGGACATATTATTTTTATCAACAAAGTTAACCTAGAAAAAAAGAGAGAGAGGCAGACAATGAGGAAGGAAAAAGGAGACGGAAATGGGAAAACAGTGAGAAAGGAACACCGCAGTGATGAAAAATAGAATCCACCCGAGTAAGATAAAGGGTCAAGGAGATTATTGTGGGGGATGTAAGAGGCCAGAAGTCGAATGAAGTCTTGGTATTCGGCAACTGGCGTCTGAGAAAAAACTTTAGGCCCTGGCACATATTTTTTTACAAAGTAAGCACTGCTTGTAGTGGGCGGACAACTGAAAATCTGCAGAAATATGTATGAGGTCATTCTGAGAATCACATTTACAAAGGTTCATGATTGTTGTATTCAACACTCATGTTTGTATTGTTTATCTATGCTCTTGTATATAGACTTTTCACCTTTGCGATATATCGGTCCTCCTCCACCATCTCGGAGGTGTAACCGCCTGTATCTTTCACAAGCATGTTGTTGTTTAGCCCTGCTCTTCTCCCTCTCGTTTGTTCCAGATTATTTGTAAAGCGTTCCGATACCCTCGTGGGTCATGTTTGCGTTATATAATGCTCAATCAATAAATAAATAAAGCAACTTAGGCACAGTCGGTCTATTATTTGTTCTCCTATATTTTAATTGGCACTTCCCATGCTACCTTTAGTCTATGTAATAGTGGTCTGAAGGGTGCAGATTTAACCCATCAGACTCAGGCATGACACCCCGAGATATACATAACTACTGCTCGCACATAGGCTAATCAAGACTATCAAAGGATCCTTTTTACGGGCTCGGCGACGTCACCACTTCGTCAGAAATGGGGAGGAGCTGCGAGCCGTATTGTAGCGGGTTTCTGGCTCGTGCTGGAAAAATTCTTTTTTGCTCGTGCATTTGCAGTGCTTTATTTTCTAATCTGAATGGTGATTGGTCCTCGCGGTGCTGTTTTTTTAGTAGTCTTGATGCGATAGGGCATATGTAATTTCCGTCCGCCATTTTTGGCATTTTCTGTGCGGTTTCGCGCACGGCAGTCCATTAATTTTAATTAGGAGCTGTCAGGGTGCCCTTCTAATGCAATCCAGATGGTGGGAGCGCGCATGTATCGGGCGCGCGTTCGTCTGAAGCGTGTAATGAGGGTAAGATCTCTAGGAGTGCACATTACAAAGCTGTGGGGCACGCTGCTCGCCATGAGTGAATTGTTCAGACAGTTAATGACAGAGTTGAGACCTGCAGAGACTGCTGATGATGACGGCCCTCCCGTGGATGTGAGTAGGAGATTATTAACGATGTGTGAATTAAATCATTTGGGGTATGATTGTCCTTTTGGATGCTGGAGACGTCCGCAGTATTTTCCAAGGAGGATAAGGATGCTTGCTTAATCTTCCTACGCTTTTCTCCACGCCTGAGTTTCCAGGCGGAAAGAAATGCCAAAGCAGTGTTGAGGCAGAGGGGTGACTGGGCCGAAAGGGGGAGGGATAGAGTGGAAGCTGTCCAGGTAGGCTGCAGCGCTTCCGGCGATGATGCAGTTCGAGTCGGCTGAGTGGCAGGCTGTGCTGAGCAATGGGCGGTGGCAGAGTAAGGCTTTTCACAAAAGCGAGCCGCCCTGCGTCTGACTAGTGGCCACTGACCCAGTCCTGTCACTGCCAGGTGCCCCATACAAACCGGAAGAGGGCAGCTGGGACCTTGAAAGGGCGCAGAGGCCCCTGTGACGGGGCACATGGAGTCTAGTTTACTAGCCTCATGTGATGTTAGACAAACCTTGAATTTGGGTGAAAGGGGTGCTTGAGGAAAGGTATGCCTGCGAAACTCGGCGACTGAGCGGTTCACATTTACCTTTCTTTCTAAACAGTGAATTTTGAAAACAAACACTAGTTCATTTTGTAGTTCTTTTAAATATTTAGGCAGTAAGTTAAGAACCAATACAATTGTTTCACTTTTCATTACTTGCAGAATTCTATTTTCTCTACATATTTTCCATGTGGATGTTTCTCTCTGATTGCAGTAAGTTGTGTTTCCTAGTGTTGCATTATTTAATTCACTGTCTTGTAGTCTAGTCTTTTTACTTGGTTTGCAAAAGTCGTGATGGGAATCCTTGCATCTTTGCATTGAATGCCTCCAGGCTTCCGTAACTTGTGTGTTACACCTCTCGATGAAAGAGAGAAGTGTTACGGGATAGGACCAACTATGTTTCCTAAACCACATGTCCTGGCACAGGGCGATATTCCTATAAAAGTTACGGATTTCCAATGAATAAATGTCAGTTTTTGTACCATTGTACGCGCAAGGACGAGACTCGTTGGCTACTAGTTTAGACCGTTTCCTCAAGGGTTCACTAGTCTCTGCCTAGCCCTCCCACAGTTATATAGTGCTTTACGTATAGCCAAACCATGGTCAGCTTGCCATCGAGTTTGTTTTTAGTTCCTTTGCACCTGTCGTTCTCACCCCTATAGTGGCAGACACCGGAAGTTTGTCCAGTCGCTAACGGACCCAGTTTATTTCTAGTCGAGGAGATTGTGGTCCGTTTTTAAATTGCATTTTTTTCCAGACTAGCCAGGGGGCACGCATGGGAGACAGGCGCCAGATGTGTATTTTTGATTTGCCGTCTTGCACAAGTTTAGATGCCTCGAAGGATCAACCGCTCTTGGATAAATCCTGCATTTCTAGCTGACCTTTGGCCTCTAACTTGGCTAACCCATTTAGCAATGATTTTTTTTCCTCGCCCTTGTGTTCAACAAATATGGTTTGCCTCATTAGCCCTGTCTCTTGTCCGGAGAACAAGCTGTTCACTTGATTGCTCACCCACCAGGGATGGCACTGCTAATAAAGCAAATCCCTCTTTGTCCTATGAAGAATGTGTTTTAGGTATTTTTACGGGCTCGGCGACGTCACCACCAGTACTACCACTACTACAGCCACCAGTACTACCACTACCACCACCACCAGTACTACCACCACCACCAGTACTACCAGTACCAGTACTACCACAACCAGTACCACTACCACCACCAGTACTACCACCACCAGTACCACCACCACCACCACCACCAGTACTACCACTACCAGTATTACGGGCAGCAGTACCACCACCACCAATGCTACTGCTACCAGTACCACCACCACCAGTACTCCCGCTACCAGTACCACCACCACCAGTACCACCACCACCAGTACTCCCGCTACCAGTACCACCACCACCAGTACCACCACTACCAGTACTACCACCACCAGTCCTACCACCAACAGTACTACCACTACCACCACCTCCAGTACTACCACTACCAGTACCACCACCTCCAGTACTACCACTACCAGTACCACCACCACCAGTACTACCACTACCAGTATTACAGGCAGCAGTACCACCACCACCAATGCTACTGCTACCAGTACCACCACCACCAGTACTCCGGCTACCAGTACCACCACCACCAGTACCACCACCACCAGTGCTCCCGCTACCAGTACCACCACCACCAGTACCACCACTACCAGTACTACCACCACCAGTCCTACCACCAACAGTACTACCACTACCACCACCTCCAGTACTACCACTACCAGTACCACCACCTCCAGTACTACCACTACCAGTACCACCACCAGTACTACCAGTACCACCACCACCACCAGTACTACCACTACCAGTACCACCACCACCACCAGTACTACCAGTACTACCACCATCAGTGCTACCAGTACTACCACCACCAGTACTGCCACTACTACAGCCACCAGTACTACCACTACTACAGCCACCAGTACTACCACTACCACCACCAACAGTACTACCACCACCACCAGTACTACCAGTACCAGTACTACCACAACCAGTACCACTACCACCACCAGTACTACCACCACCAGTAACACCACCACCAGTACTACCACTACCAGTATTACGGGCAGCAGTACCACCACCACCAATGCTACTGCTACCAGTACCACCACCACCAGTACTCCCGCTACCAGTATCACCACCACCAGTACCACCACTACCAGTACTACCACCACCAGTACTACCACCAACAGTACTACCACTACCAGTATTACCACCTCCAGTACTACCACTACTACCACTACCAGTACCACCACCACCAGTACTACCAGTACCAGCACCACCAGTACTACCACTACCAGTACCACCACCAGTACTACCAGTACTACCACCATCAGTACTACCAGTACTACCACCATCAGTACTACCAGTACGACCACCACCAGTACTACCACTACTACAGCCACCAGTACTACCACTACTACAGCCACCAATACTACCACTACCACCACCAACAGTACTACCACCACCACCAGAACTACCAGTACCAGTATTACCACAACCAGTACCACTACCACCACCACCAGTACTACCACCACCAGTACCACCACCACCAGTACTACCACTACCAGTATTACGGGCAGCAGTACCACCACCACCAATGCTACTGCTACCAGTACCACCACCACCAGTACTCCCGCTACCAGTACCACCACCACCAGTACCACCACCACCAGTACTCCCGCTACCAGTACCACCACCACCAGTACCACCACTACCAGTACTACCACCACCAGTCCTACCACCAACAGTACTACCACTACCACTACCTCCAGTACTACCACTACCAGTACCACCACCTCCAGTACTACTGTCATGTATTCCTATAGGTTCTGAATCGATCCCCCTATTCCTGACCCTATTCTGGTTAAACTAACTATCAAGTTAACTAACAGTCAGCCCATGAGGCAAGAACAGCCCCCATGATGCAGATACCGTTATCTGACGCAGTCACACTACGGCACAGGAACGTGTTATCTGATTAGGTCATAACGCTTGAGATCTAATTAGACAAGCGACATTCCTCCAGCCCCTGATAAGGCATACGACTTTCTCATAACAAATCAAACCTATGACAACCTGGAAAATCCGTGCGGCCATTGTTTTGATTTCACAGAGAACTTTAGTAAAGAATGTGCTAACGAGCAAGTCGTATGACATCTTTATTGACGTATCTATGTCCATCCTTACGTCAATCTCGGCACCTTTAAGGTATAAATATTGCCGATCTTGCCCTATGCAAACACACGCGTGGTGACAAGACGGAGCAGCCACACTTGCCGAAGCCGAGAGCAGAAGCAGACCCCGCTGGCAGCAGCCCCGCCTTCCTGACGCGCTGAGAGACGCGCTGCTATCTCAAGCCGAGAGACCCAGCACCGGCGTTTCTGGGCAGCCCTCGCAGGCAGCCTGGAATATCGAGAGCAGAGAAAGAGATACCATTCCTCATTCATCCTAACTTCCAGGTACAGAACTGAATAACCCCTCACAGAGAATTCTTTAGTTATTCACTTGGCAAAAACAAACTTAACTTAAACTGTAACTTTCTATTCCTGCCCACGCATTAGACTTAGGTCAGGTACACGGGGTAGGCGTATTTAGAAACACCAGTTGAGTACGTTTAGTCAAATGTATATGTGTATGTAAATATATTTTAATCATTTTAAACATCATATGGCTCAGAAACCATATCAATGTTTTTACAGTATTATTTTATACTATTGCTTTTAATGTATGCACTTTACTTAACTATAAGTATTGCAATAATATCGATCCATTTCTCTTGTACGAGAAAAGAGACTGATCAATAAATAACATCTTTTTATTGAACACGCCCGTCTCTTCCTTTTCTCTACAATCTGATGAGACTAAGAATGCACGTACTGACTGAGTAAAATAATTGCCTTGTGCTCACACGACTCTCGAGATTGACTCTTGATTAGGGGAGAGCAAAGTTGTCATGTTCTATGGTTGTCAGAAACTAAATCCCTTCTTGTCTAATCAGGGAAGTTAATTCCTCCTTGAACATTCGAGAAAGTTTCTAGCGAACTCTGAGCTACGCTGGCAAACCCAAAAATTAAGTCTAGTATCGACAGTAGTAGACCTAGTTAACGTCTGGTCTAGGCCTTTACTGCTGTAGGTATTATTCCAATGCGCAGAGCCTATTGGGAAAATAGGAGCTACACTACATGGCGCCCAACGCGTTTGGAAAGGGCGATAAAACTAACGTAAGACATTTACAGTAACTCAGTCGTGCTTTCTCACTCAGACCCCTTTTCCCATTATACTCCAAAGACGTCTGGAGTCGGTGAAAGGTAATATCCTCCAAAACCTCGCAGGAGGGAACTCCTATGTATGGTTCTTGGTATAGTCAACGTTTAAGGATAAAAACATTCCCAAAATATTGTGCATCTAATCTCTGTTTCCATAAAGAAACCTGATCTGCAAACAAACATAATACCATCCTGTCTGTAAAATGGCAGAGAGTGATGATGAAAGAGAGGCAGTTAGATTAGCAACTGAACTCGCAGATGCTGATGCTACCATGCAAGCAGCAGACCCGAATATAACACTCATTCCGGTCATTAAAAGGAGATCTATAACCTTAAAACTTATAGAAAATGGACTGACACCTAGAGGTGGCACAGTCATATTCGTAATCGAGGCACACGAATATCGGCAGACAGAGGTATACTATTCATGGATACATTTTCCAGCAGCAAATGCTGTAACAAAGTACTTCCACTATTACAAAGTATAGGAACCTCCTGAAACGTACACTCCTTTCGAGGAGGTGGAAGTACCACTCAAATTCCAAGAGCATTTGCTCTTATTTGATGGCGCCCTAATACATAACAATCACATTACAAGGCTCGGTCCTTTAGGAAGACCAGGAGCAACGTGGCCGGTCTTAGCCGGATACACACCACATCCAGACATCGAAAGAATGCCTGCAGCAGAGCTGTTAATACAGCTAAAACAACTACTAAAAATTCATAGACAATTAGTTCAGTATGTAATGCGGACTTCAACAATTCAGCCAGCGATTAAACTTCCACAGCTGACCCCTCACCAGGGGAACACAAATAAAATTACACCACAGAACATCCAATCCTGCCTAGGTAAAGTTCCAGCTAAACGGGAACAAATACCATTCTGGTTGGCACAGAAAATCACCCAAATAGAGGCGGTGTTTCCTGACACCACCCCATTAGAAAAACACAGGATTCTGACTATATGTCTCCCAATGGGAATCGCACCACACATTGAGGACTGTGACACTTGGGGTACAGTCTTTGCTTCCATCTACACAAAAACGCACGGTGTTCCATCCATTTCGGTAATACCAGATGTGCTAAAACAAATTCAAGATGAATACGGTCCAGAACCTGCTTTAACTCTTGGTATGAAATTACTAAAAGACTTCAAGCAGGTCTCGGCTATATTATTAGCCAACATAAAAGGTGAGGCAGCAAACGTGGCGATCCGCCAGAGGTTAAAAGAGACAGATATAGCAGACCAACCAGCTGAAATTGCCAGAATCATAGAAAAATCCTATGAAGAACTAGGCAGAGATAGTCTAGGTGGAATACCAGTAAAACCGCAATTGACTACAAGTCCAGAAAAAATATTTTTTAATAATAATTCACCAAAAAAGAACTGGGATGGAAACAAACAATCCAATCCTAAAGAAAAGAAATTCCAGTCCCGAGGGAGGTCTCCCAGGCGAAGAGAGAAATCTCCAAACCAAAGACAGAGGTCACCGCAGAGTGACCCCTCTGGGAATAGATATAACCTTAGAAATAGGGATAATATTAAAAAACCTGATAGATATCAAGACATTGATACACGTCCCTCTCAATCTTTTCAGACTTCCTCGCAGAAATCGGAAAGAAGAGGACGATCAGAAGAGCACGCCAAGTCCAAAGACAAGGAACCTGCTCAGCTAAAAAAGAAATTACAATTTCCAAAAAAGAAGGTAGCCAGTATCAAGGTAGTTAAAAATGCCGAGAATACTGAGGACACAACTGAAAAACGGAGAATGGGCTCAGACAATGCTAGACAGCGCAGCGGAGGTGAGCATAGCTCGCAAAGTCCTTATGAATCATCTGGAGACAGTGGACACGAATGAATACCTTCAAGTGGAAACTGCAGACACCAGAGTTAGCAAGCCCCACAAGATATACGAGATAACATTACGTATAGAGGGAGATAAGACTAGGAAAATAAGGGGACTATTTTGGGATAACCTCTCAAAGGGTTATGACGTCCTTCTAGCTGAAAAAGACTGGCCACCAGAGTTTGTCAGGGAGTGCCCTCATGGTGAAGAAGTAATTTTTCTGTGGTAAATTAAATTACCTGATATCTAATTTCTATGTGGTAAAGTTCAATAAAATAGCTCAATCAAAATAAGAGACACAGAGTCCGTGGCGTCTGAGTTTTAAGGGGTTTTATTCCATAAAATGGAATTGGTTCGAACCAGGTAGCATGATCCATCACCACGAGGGTTCAGGAAGGGAATCATGGACATGTACAATGATTTATTAACAGTACGCAGTATATATAATATCATTACAGTGGTGATGGGTTCAGAAGGCGTAACGGCTGAAAGAAACAAGATAAGAAACATGTGCGTAACAATATGTAATCAGAAGGCGTGCACAAGGGTGTACACGGAGGTGGGTGCCAGAAACGTCACATAGAAGAAGAAATATTTCAGCATTTCAGTCATAGAAGTGGGTGGATCCCTAGAAGAATCCTGCAGTGTCAGCAGAAATATATGGCAGAGATGCGCGCGCAGCAGCATGACGTGTGACTGACGTGGAACTGGAGGGTGAAGGGGACTTGACATTTAACGCTAGGATTAGAGACAGAAGTCTGGTGGGTCAGATCAACTTGTTCCTAAATCATATCTGGTATTTTGTGTTTGGAGAACGGTATTATCTAAAGAAAAGGTCTCTCGGGCAGAGGCTATTCTATACTGACTGCTAATGCGTGCATGTGTGTCTACGTGTAATGCGAGGGCTATGGGCCTACCATGGCAACAGGAGCTATGAATTACGTACATGGAGATAGAAAAGCCGGGCACTTTACTCTGCAGCTGGGGGGATGTTTACCTAAACTACTAGACAGGAATGTATTTTCGAGGAGCAGAGCAGATAACTTGAAGGCTGAATACAGTTTTGGCAGGCAGTCAGGCAGAGCCGGGCACCACTTGCCGCGTAGAGAGTAAGTCAAAGTTCAGGGATGCAGATGCAGGTCCTCGCTGCAGTTTTCAGAGGCAGAAGTCAGGAAAAAGGCTCAATGGCAGAAATCAGGGCCTTCGCCAGAGCCATGAAAACAAGAAAGTGCACCATGTAAAGACGGTGGCACGGCACACTTAGGAACTGAATTATTGATCCATTCATGGCGGATTAGAAAGAGGACATGTTAACGTTGGACGCAAATGTATTTGCGTCTTCATAGCGGGTTATGGAGGGAACTTACATGCGCTTTAGGCACATACATGGAGCCGTTGGGGTACGTAGTAGGGGACACAATTGAGCATAAAAATTCATATTACCTCATTCCCTCCTTGTCCCCTACGGACCCTTCATGATATATCAATCTTCATTAATCCATCTATGTGTTCATATAACATCATTTGCTCTTCCTTTTTCTGACGGGAATTTGAATTTGAACTTGAATGGGGAATACATGATGTGGCGCACAAACCGCATATCGTCGGCCCACATTGTAGACATAGGCAACAACTGAATACTATGAGAAGGGCTATCCCTAGGAAGGATAGGACTTTCCATCCCCAAGTGGATAACACGCTCCAGAACCAACCGGACCAAGTCCAGGTGCCTGGATTCTGGTGTATCTGACTAGCAATTTTGTGAAGACGGGTAATGGCTTTATATACTGAAGGTGCGTTTTGTGGAATGAAAATACAGCAACTCGATCCGATGACTCTACAAGCTCCGCCCCTATCGGCCAAGATGACGTCAAGAACAAGACGATTTTGAAGGACAACAAGTCTCATAGCAGACTGTTCCTCTGTTAAATTGCCTAGGGCGGAAGTAGTTTCATTCACTACTGCTTCAAGGGTTCTGGTCAATCTACGTATCAGTTTACTATTCGAGACAGTACCTAAGTAGGGAAAGAAACCTTTATTGAAATCTGTATATTGCTCCCATGCCGTTTCAGTATAATCGACAATCGGGAGTTCTCTCTTGTGTCTAGTATGTACTAGGTGGGAGTTCCTATGATAGTCAGGTGGGGCTAGAAAAACAGGTGGCAGAAGAAATGCAATGTAACAAGTACCATCCCAATCTAGGGGTAAACGTATGTATGCTGTATGGCCACAAACAAAATAGGAATGACGGGAAGCTTTGAATGTAGACTTGCCTTTATCACTGAATTTGACTACAGTGGTACATTCGCTATGACCTAGGTGTACTGAACCATTCTTTCTGACACATAATTCACCTTTAACAGGTAATACTGACATAGAGGGTAAGTCTGGCTTGGTTTCGGACTCGACATTCAGAATCATGAGGTTAAGTGTAAAATTACCTAATCCATATACTTTGTTTTCTAGATCGGTCCCTGTCCTTTTGGGAAGACCCTCCTTGTCAGGGAAACATACTTTGTGCAGAACAGTGTTCAGATTTCCCCATACCCAATTGCCTTGGTAAACTACGGAATCAGAATCTAAGGAATTTATTAAACTAAACCATGCACCACAGGAACCATTGTGTGTGAACGGGTATGGAAAGAGGGGCAGAACTCCCTTGTATTTCTGATAGGGGGGGAGTCGGCCACATATCCAACAATTGGTAGCATTGCTGGTCTGATGGGAATGTTGTAACATACTAATGAATGTATTGTTGCGCAGCGCAAGTCTGTATGCCAATTCATGCGGGGGTAATTCACTGAAAGTGTGCTCGATAGTAACATTTGAAGAAGAATGTGTATGCTTGAAAATAGGGTAGTACAAGTTTAACAGTATACTTGCAGCAATAATCATAAGACTCAGAAAAAACATAATCAATAATGTCACTATGCAGTGACTGTGGAGAGATTCACAATATTCCCGTTTCTTGAGCTGTTTCTGTCTATCTCTCTCTCTATCGGGGTCTAGCGGGAACATGTCAGAATCAGGTCTAACCGATTCACCTAGGGGAGGACTTAAACAATTAAACTGTCTGACTTGCTAGACCTCAGTTTGGATTTATACTCCTCGGACGGAGTTTTCTCTATCAGGGGAAGTTTAGAGTCACTGAAATCTGGGCAGTCCTTAGAGGGGGAGGGCTGAGAGTCTGTAACTGGAAGCAGTCCATGAAATATCTTGACGTGGCTGGAGTGGAGCCACCCTTTTCGGCCCTCGACCTTGATTGCAGTCCTCGTGGTTAGCAGGACAAGTTTCGGCTCCTGCCAACGGGGCTCCAGCGGACTCCTCCGATCAAAGTTCCTAATGAGGACAAGATTCCCCGGAATGATCCCATGTGGCTTTACATCGGTGTTGTCGGGAAAGGCTGCAGCAACCTGTGAACGACATGATTGTAGTGCAGACATCAAGGAGGCAAGGTAATCTGTCAGCATATTACAGTCAACATCTGTGATTTTTCTAGGCAGAGGAGTCCCCCACATATTCGGTGGCCTGCCAAAGACCACCTCATACGGGGATAGCCCTGTTCTCGAATGCGCTACCATCCTCATGTAGAAGAGGGCAACGGGTAATGCAACTATCCAGTCTACGCCCTTTTCTTTGCAAATCTTGGCGAGACGAATTTTCAGAGTCTGATTGTGACGTTCCACGAGACCTGCTGCCTCGGGATGTCGGACACAGTGAAACTTCCATTGATAGCCGAGCAGGAGTGATACCTGTTTCATTAACTCGGACGAGAATGGCTGACCGTTATCTGAGTACACGACACGGGGCAAACCGTACCGTGGGAAAAATTCACGTACCAGCTGCTTGGCAGTGGTCGGAGCAGTGTAATCTGGGACTGGATATGCTTCTGTCCAACGGGAAAGTGCACAGACAACTACGAGGACATATTTAAATCCTTGACAACGTTCCATCTGGATATAATCCATCTGGAGGACTTCAAAAGGGTGATCGGGAGGATGAAATCCACCTTGCTCTACGGGAATGCTTTTACCTGGGTTGAACTGACAACAGATCATGCAAGTACGCACTTTCTGCTTTGCTGCTGCTCGTAAATGTTTATTGAACCAAAGGTTTTGAATACTGTCTAACATGGCTTTCTCTCCTAAATGTGCAGGACTATGTGCTGTGGTAATAATAACCTGAACCATAGAGTCGGGGAGAAACCATGTGGCCTTTCCCTTCGTCATCCATCCCTGTTCTGTCTGGATCCCTCCCAGTTCAGTCCATTTCCTGATTTCGTCTGGTGTAGCATGTGTCTGTATGTCAATTACATCTAGGGCGGGATCCTTAACTGTCATGCAATGAGTAGGCGTCGGGATTATTGTCTTTGTCAAGTCAGGTGTGTGAGTCTGTGCTGTGAGCTTGGCGGTTCGGTCTGCCAGGTCGTTGCCCTGGGAAATGTTGTCAGTGACTTTAATATGTGCTTTACACTTCATGATGGCTATTGCTGTAGGCAAATGTATTGCTTCTAACAGAGCTTGAATGAGGGGACCGTGCTGGATCTTGGCACCGTGTGAAGTTAAAAAACCTCGTTCTTGCCAGAGGACTCCGAAGTCGTGTACAACTCCGAATGCATAACGGGAATCTGTGTATATGTTAACTTTCTTGTTCTTGGCTAGAATACAAGCTTGGGTCAGAGCAATGAGCTCTGCCGCTTGGGCTGACAGGGTGTCAATACGATGTGTTTCTATGACATCAGTTTCTGTTGTTACTGCATATGCAGCCACTAACTCTCCTGTGCTTGTTCTCATACATGAACCATCCACATAAAGTGTCAGGTCTGGATCTGGTAATGCGGTGTCTGTCAAGTCTTGTCTGGGTTTCGTCATGATGGTAATGCCTTCGACACAGTCATGTGCCAAAGGGTCTGTCATATTTAATGGCAAAAGTGTAGCTGGATTCAATGTGTTACAGCGTCTGATTTCTATGTGTGGCTGAAATAATGTCAATTCATAACCTGTTAGTCGTGCTATAGTCAAGTGCTGAGTCTGTGTACGGTTTAAAAGAACTTCCACGGAATGTGGAACTTGTACTGTCAATTGGTGTCCTAACACTATAGAATCACTTTGTCTGATTGCTAGAGCTGTTGCTGCTACTGATTTCAAGCACGCAGGCAAAGCCTGGGCTACTGGATCTAATGTGCTGGAGAAATAGGCACACGGTTTGTGTGACCCTGCTTGGTCTTGAGTGAGGACTGACAATGCAGTACCTTCACGTTCTGTGACAAATAGTGTTAAAGGTTTGCTGTAACTTGGTGTCGCTAAGACTGGTGCTTGACATAAAGCTTTCTTTAATTCGTCAAAAGCCTGTGTATGTTCCTGAGTCCAAGGGAGGACAGTCGATGACGCTGCCTCCTGTGTTGTCAACTGTATAAGTGGCTTGGCTAGAAATGCATACTGAGGGATCCATTGTCTACAATAAGAAGTGAGGCCTATAAAGGCCCGCACCTCCTTCTGTGTTCTGGGCTGTGTCATATTTACAATTAACTGGATACGGTCGGGTGTTAGCTGTCTCCCCCATTTGGACAGCAAGTGCCCAAGGTAAACCACTTGCTGAACACAGAATTGCAACTTCGAAGGGGACACCTTGTGTCCCTTGTCAGCCAGAAAATGTAAGACTGTCAGTGAGGCATGTTCACATTCATGTTCACTTCGAGCGGTGATCAACAGATCATCGACGTACTGGAGTAGGGCAGTATTGTCAGGCATGTGGATACTGTCGAGCTGTCTTTTCAATGCTTGGCTATAGATGCTGGGGCTTTCTGTGAATCCTTGAGGTGCGCGTGCGAATTTAAAGCTTCGACCATTTAAACAGAATCCGAAAAGGTATTGGCTATCCGGATTAATGGGGACACTAAAGAAGGCGTTCTTCAGGTCAATTACAGTAAAGAACGTGGCTTCAGAATCAATTGCAGTCAATAAAGACGATATGTCTGGGACCACAGGATACTGTGGCACAATGCATTTATTCAATTCGCGCAAATCGATCACTAATCGATAAACTGGTGGTGCACTTGGATCAGTGCGTTTAAGAATCGGAATGATAGGGGAATTACAGATATTGGAGTCGGTCTCTACAACCACTCCTTGGGCAATGAGTTCGTCAATGATTTTCAGTAAAGCCACTACAGCATCTGGTGGTAACTTGTATTGTCGAATTCGGGGTAAGACAACTCCTGGCTTGAGTGTAACTCGATATGGTGTAATGTGCATACAACCTACATCAGTTGGGCTTTGTGCCCATAACTGTGCAGGAACATTCTGTAACCTGGGATCAATATCTCTCAACACATAGTGACCTTTAAAGTCACGTAAAAATAATCTAACTCCTTCCGGAGAACAACATATGACTGCTCCTAGAGCCTTCAGTGTCTTGATACCTAACAAGTTTTCTGGACATGATTTCGTAAGCAATAAGTCTGTAGTTTGTGATAACGGACCAATTGCTAGAGGAACTGGTTTTGATACTTCATTAATAATAGGTTTTCCTGAAAAACCAAGGGAAACATTCTGTGAGCCTGAGAGGGGTGCCCCTGGAACCTCGTCGTGACTTATCGTTGTTCTGCTTGCCCCTGTATCAATCAAAAACTTTCTATCTTTCCCTAATACCTGACTATGTACATAAGGACCCTCTTGATCAACAGGAATCTCAATGAGAGGCAAGCCAACTTCCCTCTCTAGGCTGTTTCATGTGTATCGCTGATACTCGGGATAGTCAGTTTGTGCATACTGGTACATCTGCTGAGTTGCGTGTTGTGTTGAGGCAATTGGCTGTGGCTGGGGTACCGCTATGGTCTGTACTGTCTGTTGTGGAGCATGCATAGGCTGTACATTCTGGGGTACGTGTTGGTGGACCTGATCCTGTCTAGGAGGACGCGGTCTCTCCTTAGTTTTGCCTGTTGCTATATTGTATTTTAAAACAGTGCATTCATTTATATAATGGCCTGGCTGTTTGCAGTAGTTGCATGTCCCTTTAACGGGAACTGCTGACTTATTGGACTGTCTCATGCCGTTTTTCTGACTGTCAGCTGGAACTGACTGAGCAACTAACATTTTCATTTTTGTGTCTTTCATACGTCTTTGTTCATGATCATGTTCTTCCCTGACTCTGTTCTGGTGGTACTGTAACATTTGTAACATCTGGGAAGGCGTGTTTGCTTGCCATGTGCTCTCGACTTTTAATACACGATTCTTAACTTGAGGCAAGGAATTCTCAACTAGTTTCATTACAAAAAGATGTGGGTATGACTCACTACTTGGTTTCAGGCCACTATTAATATTAAAACATTTCTCAAACCTAGAATAAAAATCACTAGTGTCTTCATCGGGTTTCTGTTTGCAGGCTGAGATTGCACCCCAGTCTTCCTTTTTAGTTGACAATAATCTTGGCAGAACCTGTACTAACAATCCTGGTAATGCTTTAGTTTTGTCCCCAAGCCCTAGACCTGGGGTTCGAGCCGTTTCTTCATTCTCTAATGCAGCCCAATCAATCTTTTGCTCTCCCACCTCCCAGTCTTTTTCTTTGAGTTTCTCGTAAATACCGGCAGGCAGTAATACTTTCAATATTTTCATAATGTCGGGATAGGTATAGTCTCCCATAAGTAACATGTCTTTTATTTCACGGTGAAAACCTGCTGGATCTTTATCATGACTAGGTACTATCTTCTTCATTTCTAATAATTCCATTTTAGATAACGGTGTGTACACGAAAACACGTCTAAGGGTGTCATCGGCATTCTGGACTGGATGTACTTCTCGTAAGGGATTCTGTCGGTCGAAGTAAAACATTTTCCTTTCTGGGGGTGGGGTTGAAACAAACTGTGGGTTCAAGAAAGCACTATATCTGTGTCGCTGTTCTAGAATTACTTTAATTAGATCGGTACCTAGACCTCTCCATTTATTCATGAGTAGTTCTATTAGTACATCAGATAAGGGACCTGGATCAGAACGTTGGCATTTATACAATAAAAGAAGGTGTTGTATCATGTACATACCAGCCAGTCGCTGTTTGTCTGGGGACAGATTCAAAAAGGTTTGTGCTACTGTGTCATCATTATACATACTAGAATTGTCAGCCCATTGCACTGCTGACCTGGCTAATTCTTGTTCATCCATAGAATTGAGTACATGGTACCCCATCCGATGTTGAAGTACCTTATCGGCAGCCTGAAATAGATGTTCAGGCGTTTTCGGATTTGACATAGCAGAGTGAAAAAGTCGCTTGCTTTCTGGGCGTAACGTTTTATCAAAGGATCTACCCTTACCTACATAGGCTATCGTGTCTTGACTTATTTGCTGCGATGTTTCTACTGTTTTCTCTGATTCATCCTCCTCCTGGGAGGAGGCTAGATCGTCTGATTCGAGTGGCTCCTCAGTTTCTCGACGAGCATGTATATCTATGATTTCTTTACGAACCTTTCTAACCATAGCATGTATACTTTTCTCTCTATCGTGTTTACCCTCAGCCATGTTCTGACTCCATCTGTTCAATTTATCCATCTCACTTTGTGGAAATCCTGCCTGATCTTGTTCTCTTATCAGACAATTTACCAAAAATCGCATAATTAAACCTTTGTTCTCAATTTTCTGACGTGACATGGCGTCACCAACACTCTCGGGTCCTTCTCCTGTTCTAATAAAGTGATACATTTTGTCTAGATGTTCTGGCATTTCTGGTAACATTATCAGATAATCTGTAACTCGTCTTAAGCGTAAGGATGCTAACAACATGGGTCCTGACGTACCAGGCACAGTGTCGTATCTACAATCTGTAAGCTGTTGTCTGAGCTGTTCTGCTGCGGCACCTTTAGGTGTCCGCGCCATTGCGAAATCTCTCATTGTCACTCGATGTAACTGCGGCGGGGTTCGAAAGCCTCCAGATGCGCCTTCTGAGCCGGAGGCTTGACCATAACCTGGCTGCGTTGGGACCTGAACTATGCCAATCCCAAAAGGATTAAGGGTATTTATAGGGGGTGCAAGATTCGGGACCAAAGCTGCAGCGAGGACCTGCTGTTGCGGACCCGGGGGCTGCTGATTATGGGGTGCAGGTACATGTGGGACGGGTACATGGGCAGGTGCATGAGTATAAGCTGGGGCTGCATCATCCAAATAGGAAGAAAGAAAAATCTCTGCTGCGGTCTTGTGACGTAATTTAGTCGGAACCAATGGAAGGGGCAGATTCTTTGGTACTTCTGGGGTCGCCTTGGGCAGGCCCTCGGCCCGAACTGGATACATGCCATTATTAAGCGTACTTAATTGTCGGTCTACTTGTTCTGTTCGAACTCGTATACCTTCCTTGACTAATTCGTTTTCTCGAGTCTTTTCTGAATCTTCTCTATGTTTCTCTGCTTTTCTGAATTCTTTTTCTGTGCGTCTATGTGATTCTTTACGCCATAATTCTATGGCGTCTTTCTGTGACTGTCGGGCTTTCTTTTTCAATAATGCTTCCTCTACTCTCATGATGCACTCGGCATCCCATGTTCCTGAAACAGGCCATTTATATTTCTCCTCTAAGTGTTTGGTATAATCGACCCACAAGTCTAAGTACAGTATGGCATCTAAGCCATGCTTGTGGTACATAAAGTGCCCTGGAGTGTCCCTAGGTGGAACAGGTACTGCTTCTTCTAGAATCCCCTTTCTAGTTCCTAACCGTCGTAACTTACTGAACAGCGGCATTTTTGAACCTTGATACTTGATACTTATTCGAACTCGAACACCATAAATACAATATACACAGTAATGTAGATCAAACAATCACTCATACCACGACATTAAAACCACATATTAACTAGTAACATTTACTGGATGTACTGCTAAACAGCACAGATACACTGCTAAACAGTGCAGACCGGGTCTATGTACCCAAACCCGTCTCGACCGGGGCAAACTAATGCACTCATCTAGATGCGTCCCCAGCAAAGGTACTCACCGGGAAGCACGGAACAGAAGGCCTCGGAAAACTCGACACTGGACTGGACTCGACTCGACTCGTGACGTAGGTACTTCGGAACTTCGGAACTGGTGGGCCTCAAGACACCTCGGACCTTGCACTCTCGGCTGGACTCGGGTCGGGATCCTCCGCACTCCTCACCGCCTCGTCTGGGTATCAATCGCAGTCTCAGTCACCTCCGTTGGCCTGAGGGAGATACAGGAAATCCTGTGGATGCGCATGAGTGTCCGTCCGGCTGTGGCAGGGGACTAGGGCTGCAACGCACCGCCGGCGCGTAAGGTGGGGGAGTGTCCCATCTGGGGTGCCAATTTCTGTGGTAAATTAAATTACCTGATATCTAATTTCTATGTGGTAAAGTTCAATAAAATAGCTCAATCAAAATAAGAGACACAGAGTCCGTGGCGTCTGAGTTTTAAGGGGTTTTATTCCATAAAATGGAATTGGTTCGAACCAGGTAGCATGATCCATCACCACGAGGGTTCAGGAAGGGAATCATGGACATGTACAATGATTTATTAACAGTACGCAGTATATATAATATCATTACAGTGGTGATGGGTTCAGAAGGCGTAACGGCTGAAAGAAACAAGATAAGAAACATGTGCGTAACAATATGTAATCAGAAGGCGTGCACAAGGGTGTACACGGAGGTGGGTGCCAGAAACGTCACATAGAAGAAGAAATATTTCAGCATTTCAGTCATAGAAGTGGGTGGATCCCTAGAAGAATCCTGCAGTGTCAGCAGAAATATATGGCAGAGAGGCGCGCGCAGCAGCATGACGTGTGACTGACGTGGAACTGGAGGGTGAAGGGGACTTGACATTTAACGCTGGGATTAGAGACAGAAGTCTGGTGGGTCAGATCAACTTGTTCCTAAATCATATCTGGTATTTTGTGTTTGGAGAACGGTATTATCTAAAGAAAAGGTCTCTCGGGCAGAGGCTATTCTATACTGACTGCTAATGCGTGCATGTGTGTCTACGTGTAATGCGAGGGCTATGGGCCTACCATGGCAACAGGAGCTATGAATTACGTACATGGAGATAGAAAAGCCGGGCACTTTACTCTGCAGCTGGGGGGATGTTTACCTAAACTACTAGACAGGAATGTATTTTCGAGGAGCGGAGCAGATAACTTGAAGGCTGAATACAGTTTTGGCAGGCAGTCAGGCAGAGCCGGGCACCACTTGCCGCGTAGAGAGTAAGTCAAAGTTCAGGGATGCAGATGCAGGTCCTCGCTGCAGTTTTCAGAGGCAGAAGTCAGGAAAAAGGCTCAATGGCAGAAATCAGGGCCTTCGCCAGAGCCATGAAAACATGAAAGTGCACCATGTAAAGACGGTGGCACGGCACACTTAGGAACTGAATTATTGATCCATTCATGGCGGATTAGAAAGAGGACATGTTAACGTTGGACGCAAATGTATTTGCGTCTTCATAGCGGGTTATGGAGGGAACTTACATGCGCTTTAGGCACATACATGGAGCCGTTGGGGTACGTAGTAGGGGACACAATTGAGCATAAAAATTCATATTACCTCAGTGCCTGCCTTCTCGAATCAAATCCCGATTCATAAAAAATACACACTTGCTAGAAAGTGGGCAGTGGCCTTAGCACCTGCTTTATATAAAAATCATGTAGGATGGGATGAGGATTCCCCTCCTCACAAAATCCAGTTAAAATCACAACCTACTGCACAAAGGCAGTACCCAATTAAGCAAGAAGCTAAAAAAACAGGTAAATGAAATACTAGATCAGCTAGAATACCAGGGGGTGATTGAAACTTGCACCTCACAAATGAACAATCCTTTGTTTCCGGTCTCCAAACCAGACAATTCATATCGTCTAGTTTTGGATTACCGACACCTTAACACATGTTGCAAAACTTTTGCAGTGCAAAACTCACACAGTGCTGCACTAATGAATAACATAGTGCGCAAAAAATACAAAACAACCTTGGACATCTCCAATGGATTCTTTTGTCAAAACATAGCACCAGAGAGCAGATATTTAACTGCATTCTCAGTAAATGGCACTCAAAAACAATTCTGTCGGTTAGCCCAGGGGTACAAGAACAGCCCGGGGGTATTCTCAGCGAGAGTAACAGAATTACTACAACTATATGATGATGAAGCATTATCTTATGTCGATGACATTTACTTAACAGATGATGACTTGGAGACTCACTTGAAAAGGGTGAACACCATAATACTTGGGTTCGCTGCAGAGGGTTACAAATTCAACTTTTAAAAGTCCAGAATTGCCCATCTGACGGTCCTATTCTTAGGATATGAGTTATCAAGTGAAGGCAAAAGCTTGGCTGACAATTTCCTAGAGAAATGTGCCGTAATCCAAGCTCCTAAAACACTAAAAAACCTACAGTCAATTCTAGGTTTCCTAAATTTCGGAAGAACATACATTGCAAATTACGCAGAAAGGGTCAAACCCCTTTATGATCTAATTAAACCAGACTTTAAAAGATCCAATTGGACTCAAACACACACAGAAATTTTGAGATCCTTACAAACAGACATGCTAATTAAAACAAAATTAGAAACACGTGATAACACACGCAATCTTGTGATTCGAGTCATCCCAGGGAGATGCGGATTCACATACCTGACTTCTAATGAAGGAGAAAAGGTACCAATTGCATTCAAATCACACTTGTACACTAAGGCTGAAATGAAATTTAGCCCAACGGAAAAAATTCTTACAGCAACACAGACAGCTATAGCAAAAGAACGAGCCCTGGCACAAGGTAAACGTATAGTAATCGTAACACCAATACCAGCCTTAGAGGCGGTAACAAAGGCAAGCATTCCAAATGCTAAAGCACTCCATCCAAGATGGATACAATGGGCTAACTCTCTTGCTGCAACAGACGTGGTGTACGAATTTGATCCTTATTTAAAAACACAAGAATTTCTCCAATATGAATTTGAATGTCCTCCGCCAACCGAAATTCTGCCTCTAGATCACTACGGCTGTATAATATATACAGACGGATCAGCACAACCCGCAGTAGGGGGTAAACAAGCTTACAGTGCTGCGTGCGCGATTGTTAAAGGTCGTTGGCACGAAGGGAAATTTAAACCAACCCTCACTAAAACACAATCCCTAGGAGATTGTACAGCTCAGCGAGCTGAACTACTAGCATTCAAGATGGCGCTTGAAAATACCGATCGAGAATTCCCCACACTCATAGTGTGTGATTCGTATTATTGCGTTCAGTCTTACAATGAATACTTGCAGATCTGGCTTCAGAACGGTTTCAAGGATGCGAAAGGTGGCACAATCAAGCATAAAATGCTCTGGGAACAAGTAGCTCTTTTACAAAAAGAACTACCAAGGACTCACGTGATACATACACTGAGTCATCAACGTGATGGCGTTCACGTTGCAGGGAATTCATTGGCTGATGAGGCCGCGAAGGCAGCTGTGCAAACGGCTTCCGTAGCTGCCGTCACCAGGTCAAAAACAAAAATAGACAGCGAAATATTACAAGCTGTCAGCGCTTCAGAAAAGGATTCGATAGAACCACTCCCTAAAGGCTTTCCAGTAAAATACTCATACATAACTGATGCAAACAATGTTCCTTTTGCTCAAATCCCTGGAGTGGGGGATAGGGCAATTCCAAACATGGAACATAGGTTAGGACTAATAATAGCGGCACACGAAGGGCTTGCTTCTATCCATGCTGGCGTCTCAGCCACAGTATCATTATTAAAACAGAGATACTGGTGGCCACAAATGAGAAGACAAACGAGGAACTATGTTCTAGCATGTGAAATATGTCAAAAAATGAAAGTATCAACGGTGAGACGTCCAGCGCAGACGCCCCTTCTAATCTCGGATAAACCATTAGCCTGTGTTTATCTAGACCACTGCGGTCCCTTACAAAGGGATGGTAACTATAAATATATCTTGGTCGCAGTGGACTCATGCACGAGATTCATATGGATGTGGCCCCAGCGAACGGCTGACGCCAGAACTGTTATAAAAGATTTGCGAGTCTTTATCGGCACATACGCAATTGGCATGCTGCATTCGGACAATGGTCCTGCTTTTAGCTCTCGGGCTTATAAGGAGGCCATGGTCAGCATGGGCGTGCAATTGCGGTACTCTTGTCCATTTCACCCTGAGGGGAACGGAATTGTTGAAAGAAAAAACCGTGACATAAAGCAATCTATAACGGCAAAGGTATTAGGTTCGGGAGCTGGGTGGGTCAAACATCTAATAAGTGTCCAACGTAGTCTAAATAACTTGCCAAGAAATTCTCTGAAGGGATTCAGTCCGTACGAATTATTATTTGGAACTAGGATGTTGATCTCTGACCTTGATAGTCAGACTTCAGTGGTTAAAGAAAAAAGCTTTGATGTCAAAGACCGTTTGGCTATTTTGCAGGACTTAAACAAAACAAGAAAGACCTGAGCAACATACAGTTGAAACAACAGCCAACGACCACTGAAGAATCACCACCTGTCCCAGCAAGACCTGTCTGGATTCCAAAAGTCGGGGATCTAGTCAGGGAGAAGATCGCGGTAAAGAAGGAATTTGGGCCTTCTTACAGAAAAGCAGTTCCTGTCTTGTCTGTCAACGGGACAAGATCAGTTGTACTACCGCCACTTGCTGGTAAAAAGGAGAACCGAGTTGTATCCATCGACCTGGTAAAACCACAACATGTGGCCGATAACAAACAGTAGGCCAAGTGGACTCCCAATAAGTAGCAGAACACCAAGGTTTGCTACCAGCACAGAGGTCCTAACAAAAAGGCTCATCACATTCGAAACGCCTAAAGAAGAACAAGAAGGACTATGCAACAATGCAATAGAACTCAGACCTCTTAAAACCCAAATAAAGACATTTAGCAGAGACACACCAATCTACAATGAAGTACCAAGTGAAAATGCAAAAAACAGAAATCCTGAACCAATTGGAACAATTGACAGAACTGCATCCGGTTACTTCATCAACTTCGATGATTCCTCTGACGGCTTCAGTGAATCAAAGACACAGCCATCATCAAAATCCTTTAAAGACAAAGCGAAGGAACTTTTGAAACAACTGAAAGAAACATATCTGGTTTCTCCATGGATTGAATTTTGGGTGGGTTTTGGTGCATTTATCCTCATACTTTGGCTCATCATGGTATTTACTTTGGGACGCTTCATTGAGGGAAAATATGCTAAAATGGACACAGCAAGTCAGAACATCAACTTGGTCCTCAAACCACACACATCTTCACACGTCGAGAAAAGAGAACTTTCTTCAGAACTTTCTTCAGCCAACTTCACAGCCAATCCTATACCTGGTGGGGTAGCCTGGGACAACACTGACTATGAAATTTATGGTCCGGTCGAGATCCTGAAATATCCACACCAAATCAAGATCTCCTTGAGTGACTGTGCAAAACCAAACTCATTTGCTGATGATTGGGACTTCGAAAGTATTAACAACATGATGTCTGACTTAGTAATGTCTGCTAAATTTACAAAACATGATTATTTGCAAGGTTCTACAAATTATGATAGTGTGTATTGCTATAACCACTATGGTAATCATTTTTTGCATAAATCTGCACAACCTAGAAATGTTTTAAATTACAATCAATGGGAACATTGTGCTACACCTCCAAAAGGGAGCTCAAGAACCGTTTACGACAAATATTCATATTTTTCAGGTTTTAACATAAGTAATGCTGAAACATTTTATTTTAAATTGTCAAACAAGACAGGGATGAAAACCATGATAACCAACACAAAATTGATATATTCAGATTCATTCTTTGAAAAAATGAATACATTTGGATTTGATTATTGGGACAAAAATGTTGATTTGAAAAGTGTTTGGGGTACAAAAGAATGGCAAGTACAGGGTATAGAAGCTTTGTTTAGAGCCTGCATGATCCCAGAACTAATGATATTTTTAAATGACACTGTTCAACAAACCACCTGTCTTGGCTTAGCCAAAATCAAAGATTTAAATAAACCGTCTATTCCAAAGCCAACAATGTTTAGCAATAACTCTGATACAGATGAAGAAATAGACGTAAACCATATATTAAACCAAAACAGAACACATCCTGATTGGAAACAATGGTTGATCTGGCCCACAGATACAAATAACTGTCAAGATAGATTCCTGAATAAAACACAGGGTTTCAAAATGACCAGGCCAGACCCTAGATATCCCCAAAGACATCACCCAGGGATAATAACAACCTACAGTGTGGGCAAATTATGCCTTCAATGGCTACAAACTTCCACACTGCCTGAAATTAAGCAACACCTAACTTTACTTACTGATGGTGCTGACTTGCGTGATTTCATAATGGGACCACGCAAACAGCGTCAAAAGCGTTTCATAGCAGCCTCTGTATATGCAGCATACAATGAGGCCTGGAAGGTTACTCAAATTGAAACAGCAGAAAGAATACGGGAAATTGACCGTATTCATTTGGAAAAATCACTATCTGTAGTGGACAATGGGTTAATGACTCTGTCCTCCAGAATTTTTTCTTTGGACAGCATTGTGTCGTCAGCAATCGATATATTATCGCAAGACTTACTGTTATTACAACATGGTCAGTCACAATTGCGTTCTATTGTACAGCTTGGCTGGACGTTACAAAATCTGCGTTCAGGCTATGTGCCTTGGCGTTTAATCAACACGACGTCACTATTCCAAATCTTTAACCTTACTGATAGACAAATCGGTATGGCGCAAAAGGGTGCTGATTATACAATCTTGAGCATTGAAAAACTAGAAAGATTACCAATGACAATGTCAGAACGACCTGTCAGTGAATGGATAATCCACGGAATCATAAATATTCCAATCTCAACCTTCAGGTTTCAATACTGCCAAAAATATATACAGGCTGGCATGTACGAGAAATTGGGAAAGGGGTACCTTAAAACAACTTGGAACCTGCCCTATTCACATGCATGTGTCAGTAATAAAGGACAGAAAGTGTTTCTTAGTGGCAACAATTGTGCTATGTCACTAAGCGGCACGCTTCTGTGTAACGGTATTAGTTTGCACGGAGCCTGTGAAGGGAATTCATACAACCTTTCATGTCACCAGCAAGGCGCACCTGCAACTGAAATAGAACCATTCTTTCAAAGACTCTATAATGGGAGTTACATTCTTATTGTAAACCGCAGATGTTGTAGTCTTATGCCCGGGACTCCTTATCTAGTCACTACGACGGCGAAGGTCAAGTGCTGTGGACGTTCTTTATTCCCCAGCTCCTTTCCAGACAGGGAGGCAAGGGCATGGCCCAGTTTGAAAATTACTTCTATTCGAATAGATACTTTAAGCAGAATGAAAACAGTGCTTCTTCAGACGCCTACAAGGCTCACGTCATCAAAAGAAACGTATGATCTACAAGTCGCAAGGACGACTGCAGAGATACATACATTATTATCAACTAATTCCCCCGTACATTTCGCGGAAATCCTGAGCGAAATCTTAAATATTTCTGATACCACTGGGGTCTCAAAGGTATTTAAGACAGTATTTTAGATGGCATTAACACCATTCAAAGCCATACTGGGTATTTTTCCAGATTTCGTCCATTCGATTTTTGGCGGACTTCCCCTGATCCTGGGACTAATTGCAGGAATCCTATTCTTAGTCCTTATTTTTCGTTATGGCAACCCATGTCACAGATCAAACTCTTGCGACAATGGAAGATACGATCCTAGCCATTGGATACCGGGACCGGATATCAAAAATCCTGGGAATCTCCCGGCTTAGAGACCTAAACATGACTTGGTTTCTATCATTTCGACCAATGTGGCAAAGGTGTGTTTTACCTGTACTAAGGTGTCTGCTATGCGGAGAAGAATGCGTGTTAGACACCTGTCTGACGCTACAATCGGATGCGCCAGTGGATGCAGATACACTGTTGGTTCCTACCAAGGTTCACGCTTTGTGCTGCCCTCAAAGGCTGCTAATCCTGATGACGGCATTCCTGGAATCTTCACCACTGCGATTGAAGAGTAGTGAAGTTCAAGATGAAAGCAGCATCGAACAGGTACGACCTTCTGTCAGCAATGCGAATCAGAATGTCAATGCAGACAATCATGCGCACGAATGCATGGTTACCCCTATTTCCGACTTAGTGAAACTTTCCCATGAAGCTGTTGACAGTTTTTTCGAAAGCCTGAATGATATGATGTTCTCTCCAGAACAGAAATAGAGACTTTTGAGCAAGCTCGCACACGGCGTTCCCTGAATTCGGCCTTCAACTTTAAAAATAAAGTCACATGAACAATTCTTCCCACCAGTTCACGGACAACAATTTTTAGCAGCCCCAATTATTTTTCACAAATTTTTCGGGACACTTATCTTCTGCTTAAAGTAAGAAACTATTCCTAGAGAACTAAGATTTCTATTTTTAGATACTTTATAAAACTTTAGTTGCCCGCTGGGATGTTCACAAATATTTTATTATGTGATGAGATGGTCTCGAACTTCCTTTCTGTATAGCTATATTAAGAGCCATTTCATGTGTATTTTTCAAATACCAAATTAGCAATAATGCATACAAATGCGTGTTTACTTTTGCATTTAATTCATAGCTTAAGTGCATACAATATATATGACTGCAATTTTTCAGTATATTTGAAAATTTCAAAATGCATTTATGTATTTTGGGGTGGTAAGGTATACACTATACTCTATAGTATGTTGTACTATGTTATACTATGCATAGATTAGTAAATATGTCCATAGTTAGCGTGGAGTGGGTGTCATGTATTCCTATAGGTTCTGAATCGATCCCCCTATTCCTGACCCTATTCTGGTTAAACTAACTATCAAGTTAACTAACAGTCAGCCCATGAGGCAAGAACAGCCCCCATGATGCAGATACCGTTATCTGACGCAGTCACACTACGGCACAGGAACGTGTTATCTGATTAGGTCATAACGCTTGAGATCTAATTAGACAAGCGACATTCCTCCAGCCCCTGATAAGGCATACGACGTTCTCATAACAAATCAAACCTATGACAACCTGGAAAATCCGTGCGGCCATTGTTTTGATTTCACAGAGAACTTTAGTAAAGAATGTGCTAACGAGCAAGTCGTATGACATCTTTATTGACGTATCTATGTCCATCCTTACGTCAATCTCGGCACCTTTAAGGTATAAATATTGCCGATCTTGCCCTATGCAAACACACGCGTGGTGACAAGACGGAGCAGCCACACTTGCCGAAGCCGAGAGCAGAAGCAGACCCCGCTGGCAGCAGCCCCGCCTTCCTGACGCGCTGAGAGACGCGCTGCTATCTCAAGCCGAGAGACCCAGCACCGGCGTTTCTGGGCAGCCCTCGCAGGCAGCCTGGAATATCGAGAGCAGAGAAAGAGATACCATTCCTCATTCATCCTAACTTCCAGGTACAGAACTGAATAACCCCTCACAGAGAATTCTTTAGTTATTCACTTGGCAAAAACAAACTTAACTTAAACTGTAACTTTCTATTCCTGCCCACGCATTAGACTTAGGTCAGGTACACGGGGTAGGCGTATTTAGAAACACCAGTTGAGTACGTTTAGTCAAATGTATATGTGTATGTAAATATATTTTAATCATTTTAAACATCATATGGCTCAGAAACCATATCAATGTTTTTACAGTATTATTTTATACTATTGCTTTTAATGTATGCACTTTACTTAACTATAAGTATTGCAATAATATCGATCCATTTCTCTTGTACGAGAAAAGAGACTGATCAATAAATAACATCTTTTTATTGAACACGCCCGTCTCTTCCTTTTCTCTACAATCTGATGAGACTAAGAATGCACGTACTGACTGAGTAAAATATTTGCCTTGTGCTCACACGACTCTCGAGATTGACTCTTGATTAGGGGAGAGCAAAGTTGTCATGTTCTATGGTTGTCAGAAACTAAATCCCTTCTTGTCTAATCAGGGAAGTTAATTCCTCCTTGAACATTCGAGAAAGTTTCTAGCGAACTCTGAGCTACGCTGGCAAACCCAAAAATTAAGTCTAGTATCGACAGTAGTAGACCCAGTTAACGTCTGGTCTAGGCCTTTACTGCTGTAGGTATTATTCCAATGCGCAGAGCCTATTGGGAAAATAGGAGCTACACTACACTACCACTACCAGTACCACCACCACCAGTACTACCAGTACCACCACCACCACCAGTACTACCAGTACCACCACCACCACCAGTACTACCAGTACTACCACCATCAGTACTACCAGTACTACCACCACCAGTACTACCACTACTACAGCCACCAGTACTACCACTACTACAGCCACCAGTACTACCACTACCACCACCAACAGTACTACCACCACCACCAGTACTACCAGTACCAGTACTACCACAACCAGTACCACTACCACCACCAGTACTACCACCACCAGTACCACCACCACCAGTACTACCACTACCAGTATTACGGGCAGCAGTACCACCACCACCAATGCTACTGCTACCAGTACCACCACCACCAGTACTCCCGCTACCAGTATCACCACCACTAGTACCACCACTACCAGTACTACCACCACCAGTACTACCACCAACAGTACTACCACTACCAGTACCACCACCTCCAGTACTACCACTACTACCACTACCAGTACCACCACCACCAGTACTACCAGTACCAGCACCACCAGTACTACCACTACCACCACCACCACCAGTACTAGCAGTACTACCACCATCAGTACTACCAGTACTACCACCATCAGTACTACCAGTACTACCACTACTACAGCCACCAGTACTACCACTACTACAGCCACCATTACTACCACTACCACCACCAACAGTACTACCACCACCACCAGTACTACCAGTACCAGTACTACCACAACCAGTACCACTACCACCACCACCAGTACTACCACCACCAGTACCACCACCACCAGTACTACCACTACCAGTACCACCACCACCAGTACCACCACTACCAGTACTACCACCACCAGTACTACCACCAACAGTACTACCACTACCAGTACCACCACCTCCAGTACTACCACTACTACCACTACCAGTACCACCACCACCAGTACTACCAGTACCACCACCACCACCAGTACTACCAGTACCAGTACTACCACAACCAGTACCACTACCACCACCAGTACTACCACCACCAGTACCACCACTACCAGTACTACCACCACCAGTCCTACCACCAACAGTACTACCACTACCACTACCTCCAGTACTACCACTACCAGTACCACCACCTCCAGTACTACCACTACCAGTACCACCACCACCAGTACTACCAGTACCACCACCACCACCAGTACTACCAGTACCACCACCACCACCAGTACTACCAGTACTACCACCATCAGTACTACCAGTACTACCACCACCAGTACTACCACTACTACAGCCACCAGTACTACCACTACTACAGCCACCAGTACTACCACTACCACCACCAACAGCACTACCACCACCACCAGTACTACCAGTACCAGTACTACCACAACCAGTACCACTACCACCACCAGTACTACCACCACCAGTACCACCACCACCAGTACTACCACTACCAGTATTACGGGCAGCAGTACCACCACCACCAATGCTACTGCTACCAGTACCACCATCACCAGTACTCCCGCTACCAGTATCACCACCACCAGTACCACCACTACCAGTACTACCACCACCAGTACTACCACCAACAGTACTACCACTACCAGTACCACCACCTCCAGTACTACCACTACTACCACTACCAGTACCACCACCACCAGTACTACCAGTACCAGCACCACCAGTACTACCACTACCACCACCACCACCAGTACTAGCAGTACTACCACCATCAGTACTACCAGTACTACCACCATCAGTACTACCAGTACTACCACCACCAGTACTACCACTACTACAGCCACCAGTACTACCACTACTACAGCCACCAGTACTACCACTACCACCACCAACAGTACTACCACCACCACCAGTACTACCAGTACCAGTACTACCACAACCAGTACCACTACCACCACCACCAGTACTACCACCACCAGTACCACCACCACCAGTACTACCACTACCAGTACCACCACCACCAGTACCACCACTACCAGTACTACCACCACCAGTACTACCACCAACAGTACTACCACTACCAGTACCACCACCTCCAGTACTACCACTACTGCCACTACCAGTACCACCACCACCAGTACTACCAGTACCACCACCACCACCAGTACTACCAGTACCAGTACTACCACAACCAGTACCACTACCACCACCAGTACTACCACCACCAGTACCACCACTACCAGTACTACCACTACCAGTTTTACGGGCAGCAGTACCACCACCACCAATGCTACTGCTACCAGTACCACCACCACCAGTACTCCCGCTACCAGTACCACCACCACCAGTACCACCACTGCCAGTACTACCACCACCAGTACTACCACCAACAGTACTACCACTACCAGTACCACCACCTCCAGTACTACCACTACTACCACTACCAGTACCACCACCACCAGTACTACCAGTACCACCACCTCCACCAGTACTAACACTACCAGTACCACCACCACCACCAGTACTGCCAGTACTACCACCATCAGTACTACCAGTACTACCACCACCAGTACTACCACTACTACAGCCACCAGTACTACCACTACTACAGCCACCAGTACTACCACTACCACCACCAACAGTACTACCACCACCACCAGTACTACCAGTACCAGTACTACCACAACCAGTACCACTACCACCACCAGTACTACCACCACCAGTACTACCACCACCAGTACCACCACCACCAGTACTACCACTGCCAGTATTACGGGCAGCAGTACCACCACCACCAATGCTACTGCTACCAGTACCACCACCACCAGTACTCCCGCTACCAGTACCACCACCACCAGTTCCACCACTACCAGTACTACCACCACCAGTACTACCACCAACAGTACTACCACTACCAGTACCACCACCTCCAGTACTACCACTACTACCACTACCAGTAACACCACCACCAATACTACCAGTACCACCACCACCAGTACTACCACTACCAGTACCACCACCACCACCAGTACTACCAGTACTACCACCATCAGTACTACCAGTACTACCACCACCAGTACTACCACTACTACAGCCACCATACTACCACTACTACAGCCACCAGTACTACCACTACCACCACCAACAGTACTACCACCACCAGTACGACCAGTACCAGTACTACCACAACCAGTACCACTACCACCACCAGTACTAACACCACCAGTACCACCACCACCAGTACTACCACTACCAGTATTACGGGCAGCAGTACCACCACCACCAATGCTACTGCTACCAGTACCACCACCACCAGTACTCCCGCTACCAGTACCACCACCACCAGTACCACCACTACTACCACCACCAGTACTCCCACCAACAGTACTACCACTACCAGTACCACCACCTCCAGTACTACCACTACTACCACTACCAGTACCACCACCACCAGTACTACCACTACCAGTACCACCACAATCACCAGTACTACCAGTACTACCACCATCAGTACTACCAGTACTACCACCACCAGTACTACCACTACTACAGCCACCAGTACTACCACTACTACAGCCACCAGTACTAACACTACCACCACCAACAGTACTACCACCACCACCAGTACTACCAGTACCAATACTACCATAACCAGTACCACTACCACCACCAGTACTACCACCACCAGTACCACCACTACCAGTACTACCACCACCAGTACTACCACCAACAGTACTACCACTACCAGTACCACCACCTCCAGTACTACCACCACTACCAGTACCACCACCACCAGTACTACCAGTACCACCACCACCAGTACTACCACTACCAGTACCACCACCACCACCAGTACTACCAGTACTACCACCATAAGTACTACCAGCACTACCACCACCAGTACTACCACTACTACAGCCACCAGTACTACCATTACCACCACCAACAGTACTACCACCACCGCCAGTACTACCAGTACCACCACCACCAGTACTACCACTACCACCACCACCACATTAACACACTCCATAACACTTAGCAAAAATACATTACCATTTACAATGCCATTAGCTCAAACTCAAATAAATCCGAGCCCGATTGCATTTCTAATGCTTGTTTTTTTGTTGCAGGTTTATATAGTGCGAACTCGACCCAAAGGGTATTGGAGCGCTTTACATGAGCACCAGTTACGTTACACAAGGACACATTCATAATTTTCTTTTGGTAGCCGCGGGAGATTAAGTGATTTGCTCAGAATTACAGGACGTGGAGACAACCCCGAGGCTCGAACCTTGGTTTCCCAGCTCCAAAGTCGGCAGCTCTAGCTATGAGAGCTCATCCTCTTCCACATGCCTGACCAACAACTCCAACCCCATTGTGCACACTGAGTGGTGTGGGGGCTGCGACCCCACACCTCATGCCAGCTCGGAGCCGGCCACTAACCGAGGATGAAACCTTGCAGAGGGTCTTGCCCAGTGACCGCTGAGGGCCTGAGCTACGCTCAGTGGTGAGCAGAAAGCACCCAGATGTGGAAGCCCACAATGCTGCCTCTCTGAGAGGCAATTCAGTTCTGCACAGCACTGAGATGTGAGTCCTGTCTCTTTGCTTTAATGAACATTAATGGTTCGCGTTGCGCATTTCGCTGATCACATTCCTTTTGTATAGTACTGTAGCACTTTACCAGAACTTTGGTATAAACAAGTGGCGTTGAAGCATGGCTTCAGGAGGAGATCAACTCACCTCTGTTAAATAAACTGCTTTGCAGTGCTTCAGTGACACCCGTCACACACGTCACACTTGCAGCAGCTGCTTTTTAAAGAGAGCCGTCCTGTAGGCCTGCGGTCCAGCAAACAGCATGATTGATAGCACTTAATTGGCGGGAAGCAAATCAAATACAGCACCCTAAGGGCTAAAATCCCACTAGAACAACGGTTCTTGAACGTGTGACTTCTGTGGACCCGCCTCTGAATCATTACAGGAATCCGGGGTCCACCTCTGAGTCATTATTGGAAGCCGAGGACCACCAGCCTAAAGACACACAACTGACAGACGGAATGCAGAACAAATCAAAACATTCACCCCAGTCAAGAGATCTGGGTTAAATTCATCAATCTTTTGATCACCATGCCACCCCAATTTAGACCTGGCCAAATGTAAATCAGTCTTGACCCTGAGCCTCATGGGAACAGTCCAGCTTGAACTGCTAAGCCAGGTCCTCCCTGGACCGGAAACAAGCATCTTAGGACTGGTTTCGGGGTTTCACCCCTCTTCAGCCAGGATAGCTTGAATCCAGTGGCACAGTGAGCCCGGGACCTATGTCTGGGCATACCTGACGCACTCAGAGCGAGGAAGCAAAAACACACAATTGATGGACGGAATGCAGAACAAATCAAAACATTCACACCCAGTCAAGAGATCTGGGTTAAATCCCTCATTCTTTTGCTCACCATGCCACCCGAGTTTAGACTTGGCCATATGCAAATCAGTCTTGGACCTGTGTCTCATGGGAACAGTCCAGCCCGAACTGATAAGCCAGGTCCTCCCTGGACCGCCAGCATAAGCAATTTTTATGATTTGAACCTCAAACCAATACACAAAAATACAAAAACAAGCATATATATATATATATATATATATATATATATATATATATATATATATAAAAATTTAAATGTTCATTTGTTCAAAATCGTAACTCTCCAAAAGTTCTTCTCCGATTGCTTTGAAATGTTGACACAACGTTGGATTTGAATAGGGGGGTGTTTTATATACACAATGTTGGATTCCAATACGCGTGTGTCGAATACGCGCGTGTTTTTAATCGAAAGCCTGAACAGACACATAAAAATGTCAATGTTCCCTTGGTCTAAATCTTAAATCTCCGAAAGTTATTCACAGCTTGATTTGAAATGTTGACACAAAGTTGGATTCGATCGATTAAGCGCGTGTTTATATATACACAACGTGAGATTAGAATACGCGCGTGTCCAATAAGCGCGTGTTTTTAATCAAAAGGCCGAACTGACCCTATCGATTTGGTTGCTCGCAAAAACTACAAGGGACGCATAGAGACAATAGTCTACATATATTAGGATGGACAGTTGGTGTCAGGATGGCAGACCGGGAAGTGGGTGGAGGGAGGGGGGAGGAGTTGGTTCACTTTGCAACATTAGCACGTGTTTATATATACACAACGTTGGATTCGAATATGCGTGTGTCCAATACACGCGTGTTTTTAATCGAAAGGCCGAACAGACCCTATAGATTTGGTTGCTGCGCAACAACTCCAAGGGACGCATAGAGACAATAGTCTACATATATTAGGATGGACAGTTGGTGTCAGGATGGCAGACCGGGAAGTGGGTGGAGGTAGGGGGGAGGAGTTGGTTCACTTTGCAACATTAGCGCGTGTTTATATATACACAATGTTGGACTTGAATACGCACGTGTCCAATATGTGCGTGTTTTTAATCGAAAGGCCGAACAGACCCTATCGATTTGGTTGCTGCGCAACAACTACAAGGGACGCATAGAGGCAATAGTCTAAACATATTAGGATGGACAGTTGCTGTCAGGATGGCAGACCGGGAAGTGGGTGGAGGGAGCAGGGAGGAGTTGGTTCACTTTGCAACATTAGCACGTGTTTATATATACACAACGTGACAATAGTCACAAAAACATATTGTGTGCCCACAAGCATTGACTGAGCCACAGCAACGCGTGGCGGGGTACAGCTAGTATATATATATATATATATATATATATATATATATATATATATATCGATTACCAATCTATATATATCCAGATACAAGTTGCAGTGTACTGGCGTGCTGCCTGATCGCTGGTGGTGCACAAAAGGTAGCGCTACCGCTAGCGTTGAAAATGTAAGAACATGATTTCGAGTGCCGTCTCTTCAACCATAGAAGATTGGCGAATATTGTCTTATATATATATATATATATATATATATATATATATATATATATATATATATATATATATATATATAGTGTAGCCTGTGTTTATTACCTGCGACATCCTGCTGACACCCACGACTGCTGCCACGGAGCTGGGTGACTTTAAGTCCACCGCAGGGCCACGCTGATGCCTGGAGCGGCCAGGGGACTTCATCCCCCACTGTCCTTCACGGCACGCGCGCCACGCACCGCGTTTTCGAGCGCCAGGAGGCACTGAAAAGGGGGACAGGGCTCCCGCAGCGCGGGAGTCTGTGTTTATTACCTGCGACATCCTGCTGACAACCACGACTGCTGCCACGTAGCTGGGGGCCTTCAAGTCCACCGCAGGTCCATGCTGACGCCCGGAACGGCCAGGGGACTTCATCCCCCACTGTCCTTCATGGCACGCACGCCATGCACCGCATTTTCGAGCACCAGGAGGCGCTGAAAAGAGGGCCAGGGCTCCTGCAGCGCGGGACACGTGCTGGCGACACGTCAGAGGCCGGTGGGGGCCGGGCTGGGCCACCCCCTGAAAGATACTGCTAGAATTGAAGTGCTTCTAGAGTGAGTGAGGTGAGTGTTAACCAGATACTGTGATATGGGGAAACGTACTGTTACACCAAGCTTCCGCTCTACTGCCACTGTAGACAGCATGTTAGAAAGAGCTGTCAGTATTGTCTCAACAGAGATTGAGTTAACAGAGAGGCGACTATCCTTGGGACTAATGGCACCCCAACCCACCTTGCTGGAAGGAGAGAAGTTGGAAGATCACAGTGGCCCCCCTCTGTCACCTAATGTAATCATTAGTACCATCAGACATTCTCCAACACAGCAAGACTGTAATGAGCTGGCAAATATTGAGGGTAATGAGACCATTGTAGGCCCTATGGATTGCCAACCTCTGACTCACGCAAAAGACATTGTCCAAAATGCTTCCCCAGACCCCAAAACAACAGGGGCTAAAAGAAAAAGAACTCTGGTGAACCTACCAGAATTAAGAGAAAACAAACACTCCGTTCTAAACCACAACGCACAGCCCTGAGCTCATGGATACAAGGTACAGCTGCCCCGGGGACCACAGCAAACACTGGGCCTACCATCATTACAACTGATACCACCGTTGATTTGACTTTATCAGAAGCTGTAAACCACTCAATTTTTACACAAACTGAGCACACGATAGCCCCAATAGCTCATATTAGGCCTGTTGACATTTCAATCGATGCCATAGTGGACTCAGTTTATGAACGTATGAAAAATTTGGTGATAACAATTTTAATGCTCTTTTGAAACGTCTAGATCGGCTTGAGAGTTTGATAAATAAATCTAACACATTTATATGCACACCCAAAGTTACAAGTAAAACTGGGGGGGTTCAGAACACAAAGTCCCCGAGAGCAGCATACATAAATATGCCACAGCAAATTGCTGACCCCATGCCCCCTCTTTCCAATAACGCTAGCACAATGGGTGGCAAACATACAGTTTTCTTTCCAGATCTATTCCCAGTGAGATTCATTCAATATGCCCAGTGTCTATTAGTAATAGTAATAGTTTGCACTGCAACATCTCATCAGCCAACACTTCAACATCCAATAACCCCACAACCCTGGCCCCCTTGCAATTAAACTCAAGCACCACTCCTATCCCAGACAACCATAACATTGGGCCGCCCCTAGAGACCAGGAGTGATGTTCTTAATTTACCACCTGAAGCATGCCCTTATGTCCTAGTCTTAGCAGGTGTTCCCCCTCTAAGGAAAAACCAAACTGAGTCTTGGTACCAACTCCGGAATAAGAGCGCCGACTGGTTAGCCAAACATAAAGGCCTAAAGATGGCAAATGTCAATGAGATATTAATGGTGCGCAGGGTGGGCTGGGTTGGACCCTCACAAAAGAACATCAAAGGGGACTGTATTGCTGTTAATTTTAGACGCCCCCCACTGGTAAAATGGTTTTTGTCAGTACAGGAACTGAATAACAACTTTTCAACCCTCATTTGGTCGCTGCCCTTGGGTTTTTTTCTACAAACTATCCCCGGACTCACATAACTTTGCTATCCCCCCACACACCATGATTAACAGGTTCTCCGTTCTGTCTAGTCTAGATAGCCTGGATTGATTGTTTCCCTGTTCATCACCTGCGGTATCCACCATTAATGGACCTTCCAAAGACCCTCTTGTTGCTGCTGGCCCCGAACTGAACGATTCAAATGTACATGTGCTTAGTTGGAATGTTGCAGGGCTAGCTTCTAAGTTACATTCTAACGAGTGGGTCGACATAGTCCAGAAATATGACATTTTCATGTTCAAAGAAACATGGTGCACAAAGGAACTATTTTTAGAAGGCTTGGTAGTAATAATAGTATTGTACCTAGCCCTAAAGCAGGCCGCCCATCAGGTCGTCTTTCAATCTGGAGCATAAAGTCTCCTGTGACAAATAATGATAACTTCCAAGCAATGATTTATACACGAGGGGCATCAATTTGTTTTATCAATTTTTATAATAATGATTTTACAACACTACCAAATATGAATTTTATTAATTTGTTCGAGTGTATTGCCAAGTTACAAAATCAGAATGTGTACGATAAATTGGCTGGAATCTGTCTGGGCTGTGACTTTAATGCTAGACTTCCTAGGGACATTGGTCCAACTCTTATTTCCTCGGCCACTGAGCCCCCATGTAAAAGGGGGATGGAACTATAGGACCATTTATCTATTTGCAATTTAACAAATGTAATGCAAACAGCCGACGCATATTAAAACGAAACTTGTCCAAACCTACCTATAGGGGTTGTGGCTCTTTTTCTACAATCGAATATGTTTTTATATCAGCCTCATTTGAGGACCTTTTAGTAAAGGCAGAGGTTTTGCGTACCACGCAGGGTGACCACAATCCAATTTCAACAACAATTAGATTTTCTCCCAGACTGAGTCCCGTCAAAGAACTTGGGGCAAATAATTTAGTGGTATCTACTGACAAATTGAGAGTAATCTGGAAGGGCATAGACAATAAAGTTCTATTTGCCAATATGATAAAATTACACCCACTGCTCATTGAAACTTGTTTATCAACCAGCAACCCTAACACAGAGATTATTGAGGCATTTAGTAGCCTATGCGCTGGCATCAAACATATGATTTCTAGACCAGCTTTAAACACCAGTGAGAAACCCAAATGGTTTAATGGCACCTGCTCGCGGGCAAATAAAGAACTGTGTGTAGCATTAGCGGCTACACCCAGGGACATAACTCTTGTTAGATCTTTACGATCTCGTTACAAAGAAGCGACCAGGTTGCGAAAAGATGAGCTTTTAAAGGAACGTTGGGTTAATCTTGCCTGTGCAGCTACACTTAATGACGGAATTGGATTCTTGGCGGTAGTCAAAACTATGAGATCCTTGGCTCAACCCTCACCCCCATAAGTTGCAACATAACGGGTGAATCATGGGAGGCGAATTTTGCCTGGATTCACACAGACCCACTCAAGACTGCGAGTATGCCTATTAGTACTTCCGTCACTAAGGTATTTATATCAGTGTCAGAAGTTGAGGATGCCATACACCAAAGCATGGGGAACAAAGCCCAAGGGCCGGACGGGCTCTCTATCGATCTTATCAAACATGAACCGGATTTCTGGGCACCCCTACTAAGTAATGTTTTTAACCCCATCGATGCTGGTGACGGAACCATTCTTTCATCAGTCACGGTTGAGCTGTGCTGATGATGGAATGGTTCCGTCGCGACCGCACCCTGTTCTGGAATGTCCAGCACAGGGCCGGAATCGGCGCCGCACAGAAGCGGTTAATAACTTAACAAACACTGTCATCCCAAGTACTTGGTTCACCAGCATCATTGTGCCCATTTTTAAAAAAGGAGATCGATCTAATCCTAGTTGTTACCGACCAATTTCTTTGATAGACAACACCCTAAAAATCTTAGGAAGGGTTGTGTTTAACAAAATTAGGATATGGGCCGAAAAGGATAACATTTTAAATCAGTGCCGGCTGGGTTTCAGAAGTAAACTGGGAACAATTGAACAGTGTCTTAACCTAAATCTTATTATTGGAAAGTATACGATAGCACAGAAGTCACCTATTTATTTGGCTTTTATAGACCTCACATCAGCGTTTTTTATTTTGTCAACAGGTCACGTTTTTGGTCGGTCCTTTTAAACTACGGGTTGGATGAGGCTTTGGTTAATTTTTTGGCACATCTGCACAGGGACTTGAAGGCTCGGGTGAGGATTAGTAATTATCGGGAGGATTCAGGTGACATTGCCATCGGTAGAGGGGTCAGACAGGGATGTGTACTGGCCCCTCTACTATTTATCCTTTATATAAATGAATTACACAACGCCCTGTCAGAACTCACTAACGATGTACCAAAAATCATAGGTAATATACTCCCCGTGCTTTTATACGCGGATGATGCAGTCCTTATGGGCCGTACCCCGAATGCACTGCGCACTTTAGTTGGGGGTTTCGTATCCTTTATGGCTGATTTAGAGCTTTGCACTCATTTTAATAAATCATACATAATGATTTATGGCCAAAAAACATTGCATTAACTCAATAACTCCAGGTCGCGAACGCCTACTACGCCCTCGCACTTTTCCCTATCTGGGCGTAGTATTTTCTGAGACAGGATCTTGGGCAGCTCATGCTGCCCATAGTAGAAGCCAGTTTTTAAAAGCAACTAATTCTATTCTAATTCTATTCTTCCCCAACCAAAACAGACAGAGGTAGTTTTACCGCTAATGAAGATCTACAAATCGCAGCGCATCCCCACTGCCACATACGGCGCTGAAGTCTGGGGTTTTATAAATTGCTGTGGGATTCAAAGAGTAGAAAATAGATTCTGCAGGAAAATCCTGGGGGCCCAAATTTCTTCCCCGACTTATGTATGTCATAGGGAATTAAATTTGTATTATATAGAAGATTTTATTAGGTCACGCCAAGCTATATTTTGGTTAAAAATATGGCTAAACCCATCAGCATCTTTAACAAGGGAGATCATCGTGGACTGCCTTGAATATGATTAGGGAGGATCCATACCTTGGCTTTCCGCTGTCAGAAAAAGCCTAATCAGCGTGAACCTTGAACATATTTTCCTACACACCTTAGTATTAGAGGGCATGAACAAAAGAGCACTCATGGGTGCATTGTATGAATCTTATAACAATGAAAGACATTTTATAGAGCAATCTAAACCTGCAGTTGCCAGGTACATGTCCCTCCTGGAGGTAAACAGCCCTCAAATACATATGCCATCTTAATACCTCCTGAAGAGTATTGGACGATAGGCGAGAAGTCTGCTCTTTCGCCTTAGGGATAGCACTATAAAATACTCACTTTGCTTTCCTTTGGGATTTAACAATAACCTTGAGAAAACGCCTTGTCCGTGTGGTACTGGCAGTATCCAAACGGTGGTACACTTTTTATTCTTTTGTAACTTTTACGGAAAATATACGAAACAATATCTGACTCCGTATTTCAAGGCATCTGCCAACATTGATTATAGATCAGCGCATCTCGAGATTCTTAGACTCGAAAGCGATGACTTAATTTTCTGGGCAAGCTCGTTTTTGCAAGTGGCAGTCTGCTCACATATCTATCTCCATGAGTGATTTTTATTGTGCTAAGGGCACTTGCCCACATAATAATGTTACTTTGTATATAGTCATTGTTATCAGTAACACTTGTACTATGCTGCTAATAATGTTTACAACAAATTGCACTTTATTTTAATATGATATTGCTGCTAAATGCCTGTCCAACCCTTTTTAATGTTTTAGCTTTGTTCATCAATTTTTAAATCGCACTATGGTACTGCTTTCGTATATTATGCCTTTTTAACATTGTATACAATTCTAGTCTTTTTATCGAAGCTACTTCTTTTTATCTAGCTTTAAGCACCGCGGTTTTAAATAAGAATTTAAATAAGAGTAGTATTTCTGTTGGTGGTGATTGAATTGTGCTTTTATGGATATTGTATCGGAATAAATATTATTGATTGATATATATTGTGTAATTCACAAATATAGAGAAAAAAATTGTTTATTTGTTTGTACTTATTTTATGAATTTTAACCCCTCCCGTGTGGCGCACGTTCAGCAGACGTCACGTGCACTAACTCGGTAGTGCTGCGCAAGTCCGCTGAATGTTCCGGCCCCGCCCGCGCATTAGAATGCTCCGCACCAGTGCGGAATGTTTGGCGCAGCGGAGGGGTTAATTTATTCATTTTAATAATATTTAATTTTGTAAATCAGTCACAGACCCCCTGAGTACGCCTCATGGACCCTCAGGGGTCTTCAGCCCACAAGTTACAAACCACTGTGCTAGAATGTCTGAATGCTTTGAATGGGGCCTTCTAAACTGGACATATTGCTCATAACGCGCTTTTGAGCCAACCTAACAGAACACAGGATGTGTCTTGCAATTAAAGCGCTCCCATCTGCATTCGCTGGAACACTTGGTAGTTACATAGCGGGAACACAAGCTTGCACCTGTTCACATTGTTTAGCAGACCACCATCGCCGCCAACAACCAGCAGAGTCGTGGACCTTGTTGAATTAAACTGTCCATTTTAAACTCCTGGCCAGGCTTACGCGTCTGTGCAACTGTGCAGAAAAAAAACTGTGATTGCCATAATGCCACATAGCAACAGGACACTATTTGACCAAAACTACCTGAAATAGGTTCAGCTTTGTATAGCGACTGTGCAACACCCTTATTACTGCCTCAGAGAAATGTCTTCCACGTGGAAGGTGCTGGAAATGCCTTAAGAGTAGCCCGAGGGACAATCACAACCAGCAGGTGCTTAAACTACTGCGCCATCTAATTTTCGACAAGAGGTGTACTAAATGGGAAACGCTATCGCATTTGCTCTGTGAAAGATTCTACGTTATTTGATTGGGCTCTGTGTCGGGTCCGTTGTCAGAGGTGATGGGGCATCTCTGGATTGTTTCTTGTGTAAAATAAATAACTTGCTTCTCTTGCATGTGGGGCAGGGAGACACTACACCGAAAGCTAAGCTGCATTGCTGACCTCTGAAGTGCTCTCCAGTGTCCAGTCTGGATACGCCGGAACATTACATAGTGTGGGAAGCTCAGAACTTGAATTCTGCACAATGTGTCATCAAAAGTCGTGATGGGGAACTGCACAGTCGCCAGCACTCAGTTTCTCGCGGCAGCCTCTCCCTCCACCCTATCAAAACTCGTTTTAGGGTGGGATTGGGTCATTGGTGCTGGTTGACTGCATCCTACTCTGTGGCTGGCTGTGAAAGTGGTGAGCTGATATGGCTCCAGTCCCTGATTGATGCATAGTAGCCGCTGGCGCTGCAGGGCTTCACCCTGAAGCACCCGGACCTAACTTCACCAGCACATCATCAGCGTGGAGTACTGGAGGCTGTGGCTTTGCAGGATGGTGACCTCACAGATCTCAGGGCTGTGAAACCATCAGCCTGGCAAATGATGATTTATGGCAGCGTGCATATATGCATCATGCACAGACAGAAGAAATGACTCAAGTGAGTGATTCTGTACTGACAATATCATCAACACTGCATGTTTTATATAGCGCCTACTACTCCTGATGAAGCATTGAAGATGCGTGAGGAAGAGTGGGAGCCACATTGATTCCTATCCTAATCTTGTTTTAAAACCGTCTTTTTTAAAATACGGAACAAAATAGTTAAGGGGGAGGTATGCCCACACTGGCCGCCGCTGATTAATCCCTTTCCCACCATTATGGGACTTTCAAGTGATGCAGGAATGCCAAAGATTTGGGGCAATAAAGGAAAGAAGGGCACATACCAATGGGTTACGGCCACATGTATCATGCCCGCCCTTCCTCCAATCTGAGCTTATTTCAGCGAAAAGGCACCTTGAAAACAGGGACAAATTCCCCTTCTTCCTCCACCTACAACCCAAATTCCACTTGCATCCTACACTAGCCCTTCCCAACATAGCTCCCGACCTCTAGAACCTATTACCAACCGGAAGCAGCACCCCAAATTTGAATCCCAAACAGCCGCATTACAGCCACCTCCAGTAGGCCTCAAATTGCGTCAAAACGCACTCTGAAACGAGGCCCAAAAAAACCCTTCCCCTCCATGGAGTTTCTTCAAACCACTTGCAATCAAAACTAGACATTCCCACCTCTGATCCCAGCTAAGCACATCCACTCGGAACCCCCTAAAACACCCTCCAATCACACCCCAAAAACATGCAAACAATTCCCTGTAACATGGGCGCCTATGGCAGTGGTTTCCCTTTCTCGACATTGCCCAAACACACCTCTCCGGTCAAGCCAATTTTCCCAAAATTCCTACACACGCACCAATCTACCCTCCCTACCACTCACCAAAGCCTTGTTCCCCTAGCACAACTGGAACACCCCAAAAACAATGTATCCATGCGCCCCCAAACCACCCATTGGATAACATTGCAAATCACGCCTTCACAACAAATTGCTGTTTTCAGCACTTCCACTGCTTCGATCCTCTTGAAACTTACTTGGACACTAGTTCCAGTGATTCCCAAAAATCTCAGCAATGCACAACAAGTACGACTTTTCACCCAAACACACGCCCCCCACAAACCATCAAAAACGGCCAAAAATCGGCCAGATCTGTAGGGCAAGACTGGAGAGTAGAAATCTTGGTGCGAACGCATGCCCTGAACCATTTCTGCACATTTCTTCTGGGTTCCTTGAACACCTGTGTTTGATCCAAAGTTATTTATTTCTATCTGAGGTTCCCTTCTGGAATAAAGACATTTAAGGCAGGTACAGGGAAAGACATCAGTCGTATAAAGTATATAGCAGCATCATTGGTTTGTGATAAGACCGCTTTCCCAGCAGCTGAATCAACGAGTGCATTTCCCCAGGATACCGTAAAATGCGGCTATTGGCTGACAGCTTATTTCACTACAGCAACCTTGTGTAGCAACATTAAAGTGTTGAAGAAATTCTATATATTGAAGCCCATTTTATTGATGATACCGGAAGATGTTAAGAATCCCGCTGCATTGACAGGAGGCCAAATTCATGCCCAACTCCAAAAGCTTACTTTCAGTCCATGAATACAGTCACAATCTTTTTCTCAGCCAGGATGCAGGCTCGATTAAGCGCAATAAGCTTAGCAACCTGGGCAGACACGATATGTGGCAGGTGGTGGTTTTAACAATTTGATATACAGCAAATCCTGCAACCTTAATGCTTCTAAGAAATAAACCATCCATAAAGTAGATTTAATTCACAGGTTAGTATGGGTGCATCAGTTACATCAGCATGGGTCTTTTTTACATGCTCAGTTACACAAAGTCAATCATGAGGCTCTCTGGTAGGCATCAGACATGCTTGGGTCAGAGTTGGGCAAATGACAAGAGTTATATGAGAAGCAGTCACCAACAAAATTTCATATTGAGACAATATGGCAGAGGAAAGGTGCCAACCCGTGCTGGTGAACAGAAGAGCAACAATAGCTTGAGGCACAGCAAGACTCAGAGTGGAACGCAACACAATATTGTCAGAGAACTCAACAAGACAGGCAGCAGTAACTATAGATCAGAGACACCGAGCCCCTCAACGGTGACTGGATCTGAAGCGTAAAACAAATATCTAATAGGCTTTTTCTGATCCCCAAGATCTCGTATCAGTATCCCAGGGGCTAAACGATTGCATTTGTGGCAATACAGCGGAAAGGGTTGGGCATATTCACAGAGCCCCTGAGTGGGTACAGATTTCAGGACTTGTTTTATTTGTGCAAATGCATTTCGACTTCCTAAGACCAGTGCAATGTTTCGGGGTGTCCTTTCTGACATCATTTTTTAGGGGTTTTACCATTGTAGGGTAACCCATGATCCATTGTCTATAGTATCCAGCCATGCCCTAGAAAGTTCTTACCTGGGAGATTGTCACTTGGCAGGGAAACTTACGGATGGCTTCAGTTTGCTCGGGTGACAAGTGAAGCTCTCCAGCAGAGATTTTAAATCCAAGATATCGCACTCGGGGAGACATAACCACAGGTTCTCCTTTGAAGCCTTCTGCACCTTCTTAGCCAGTACAGTGAGGAGACAGAGGAGGTTGACCTTGCGGTGATCTAAAGTAACATATGGCAATAATAAATCATCCACGTATTGCACCAGAATAGATCCCCTAGAAAACCACAAAGTGTTTAAATCTTTCTTTAAGGTTTGGGAAACAACTGACGAAGATTCTGGAAATCCTTCAGGAGGTTATCCACCATGAAAGTTGAGATACAGTAATTGACAATACGAAGAGAAATTGACTCTTTGTGCTTGGGGATGAAGAAGATGGCGGAGTAGATATCAGCCTAAGTAGGCATCTGCAGAGATACAAGAAAGAATATTATCAGGGTTAGAGACCACAGGGGAACTACGGATAACCACATTTTTAATGTCCCTAAGGTCTTGGACAAACATGTACACGTTGATCTCTCTCACTTTTTTATAGGGAGATTCGGGTTGTTACATTTGCTAATAGGTACCACAACTCCCTGTTTTATTGGGTCAGCAATGACAGGAAAAAATCTTGCCTCATCCTTGGGCTTCAGAGGGTACTAAGGGTTCGAAAGCTGTTTCTTTTGTAAATTGGCCTTATTTTCACTTGCTCTATTGAAGAGATGAACCCCACATTGTTGGTCTCTATGGACTACAACATGGGAGGTACCTGGCAAAGTAAACTGGGTAATACTATTTACAACAGAGTGTGATTTCACAAAGCATTGCAAACGCCTCATTCTTGTGGTGTTGGGGAATTCTGAAGTAGCCTTTACAAGGTGTACAGAATACAGTGCAATCAGGATTGCACAAGATGTCTCAACCAGATAGATTGACTGATGAGGCAGGATTTAGTAGAAAGCATGCTTATCTGTAATGGGGCCAAGGGTGATGGAGACAGGGCTCAGAAATGTGGTGAACACACTAATTTGAAATAATGACTTAATCTATGGACAAGCCCAAGAGGGGTAATGAACAGAATTCAGATGTTCTTAAGGCAGAACGGCTAGTGCCAGTATCGATACGGCAGATATTGCGTTTGCCATTTATCATACAATCCAGCTAGGGGTCTTGCTGATCTGCCAGGATCTGGGTATTCAGGGCACAGTCAGAATCTTTCAGGCTGACCTAAGGTTTAGGTAAGAGTTCTGCGAAATTTGGTTATATGTGTATGGATCAGCAAGACCCGATATATCTGAAACAGCATTAGGACAATCCCTTTTCTATTGCCACTGTATGTCACTTTGAGGCCAATAGACTTCATTTACTATCAGTTCTAGATGAAGCATGACTCAAGAAGGAGGCTGAGGGACAGCATGCAGAGGCTGGCAAAATGTATTCCAGTCAATCCTGTGCTTTGGGTTTAGTATCCGACCGTAAGGTGTTGGAGGGTGGACATGAAAAACAAAGGTGGAGGATGGAGGCAGGACCGCTTTATGCAGCAGGAATTTTTCTAAAAGAGGCTTGATGGAGGGTGTAGGGCTCTGTGTTCTCTTTCTTGTGCAAAGGGGATCATCTAAGCAGGGACTGCCCCTTTGTTTCTCCCAAAAGCAATATTCCCAGAAGGATGATGGCCGCCAAGATGCAGGTCTCCACCACTGATTGAGCTAGTGTTTTCAGTGCTTCAGTATGAGGTTCCCTGCTTCAGTACCGGCTGTAAACGTCACCGGAAACAAAGACTGTGCCTGCATTGCAGAGTACAGATGCACTAAAAAAGAAACCGCTTTGGACCAGTTCCTTTCCCTCTCCGCAGCATGACTTTGAAAAAGTGGGACTGAAATTTCCCCCACTTGGTTCCATTTTTCTTGCTGACCAAAGAGGTAGGCCTCCAGACAGCACCATAGAAATTCCTGAGATCCATGGCTGGTGTCATTGATAGCATGTCTCTTTGAGGTGATGAGAATTCACCTGTAAACTTTGCAAGGAGTTCCTGGAGAAGCTAAGAGAACTGACTCAGTACCAAACGGGGCGGGGCTAGGGGCAGGGGGCTATGGCGGATTCTGCCATTTGCTCGGAGTCAGACCGGTGCCGATTTCTTTCATACACCAGCCAGGCCCTAATTGATATGGGCAGGGATGTTACTGCTTTGTGTTCCCACAAGGTAGGGAGTAACTTGGAGGGACCGTTTACCTGCAGGGAATGCTCAACGCAATTCACTATAAATGCGGTAATTACCCCGTGTCAGTTAGGGTCTATTTCATCTGTCACTGCTAAAGACCCCATAAAGTTGATCATCAGCCCTTTCAATGACCCCCTTTTAGACTGTAAGAACCTATTGTGTAATGTTCGCTCCTTGGTCATGCATTGTACTCAAGTCTGGGATCTCCTTACATCAGAGAAACCTCATCTTTGTTTTCTGACTGAGACCTGGCTTAAGCCCCATATGGTTCCGGCTATTACATTGGGGGTGCCGTCGGGATATAAAATGGTAAGGATGGACCGCCCTATTAAAACTGGAGGTGGGCTAGCCATTGTTTTCAGGCAGGATATGGAGGTGGTGGTTACCGAGACGGTGTGCAATTCTCAAATGGAGCTTCTAATCTTCACCATTAACCCCAGTTCTAGGGAAACCAGGAAGGGAGCTTTGGTATATCGACCCCCTGGTCCTCTCGGGAATTTTTCCCTTAACCTTGTTGAAGTGCTTGCTCCCTATATACAGGCAAACTCAGATTTTATTCTGGTAGGGGATTTTAATGTTCACAGTGAAATAGATACCTGTGTGGAGGCACAGACACTATTGGCGGATCTGGCCACTCTTGGTTTTAACCAAATGAATCAGGGACCCACGCACATAGCGGGCCATACATTGGATCTTGTGCTTCACACTTCTACAATGATTAAATGTCTTCCTCCTATTCAAATGGACTGGACTGACCACTTTATCATAGAATTCCACACTCGTTCCATTCAGAGGGTAAAGGGCACACAGAGGACTATGGCGGATGTCAGAAGACCCTGGAACAGACTAACATCAGAGAATTTTAGGGGTAAATACACAGAACCCAATTGGGCTGAATGCGGCGATAATGTCACCACTGCATTAGCCAGGTTTAATGAAGCTATAACTACAACTATAAATCATGTTGTCCCTCTGAGGATATATAAACCACGGCCTGCCCCTAAACAAGAGGTCTGGTTTACGGACGATCTCAGACAATTAAAGCTAACTACAAGGAAGCTAGAAAAACGTTGGAGAGTCACACGCAGGGCTGAGGATAGAGAAAATCACAGGATTTCCCTAAAAAGCTACCATAAAGCTATCCGGTCTGCTCGGAAACCCCATATAGCGGCCCAATTAACAGCAGCTGGGAAAAATGCTAAAATTCTCTACCAAATTTTACAAACATTTACTAAGCCCACTGCATGTGAAACTGAGGGGATCGAGTCCCAGGAACTCTGCAATAACATCTCACAGTTCTTTGTTAGAAAAATTGAAGGTATTTATACTAAGATCTTGACCTCAAATACCACCTCTCATAACACTGAAACTGGTGATAGTCTGCCACACCTTAGTATAGCAGGAAACAAGGATAACAGTCTCACTGAATTCCCACCAATATCGTTGAAGGAGATAACCACCCTAACCACTCAAATAAAAAGTGGGTGCCCTTCAGATGTTATTCCAGCACGGGTCATGTCGCTTTTAAGCGACGATCTGGGTGTGGGAATTCAACAGGTTGTTAACTTATCCTTGAGTACAGGGGAAGTTCCCCCTGACTGGAAGCATGCCCTGGTGCGGCCTTTACGGAAAAACAACTCTATTCCGTGGACCGACCTGACTAACCTAAGACCTATTTCTCTCCTCCCTTTTTTGGGGAAGCTCACTGAGAAGTTTGTAAATCAACATCTATCTAAATATACTGAAAGTACGGGGGGACTAGATCCTTCTCAATCAGGCTTTAGGCCAAGGCACAGCACTGAGACCGCCTTGCTGTCCGTCGCTGACGATCTTCACATGCTACAGGATAAGGGTTACTCCGTTATCCTTGTGCTTTTAGATCTGTCAGCGGCGTTTGACACTGTGTCACACGAGATCATGACCTCCAGACTAGTTGACATCGGTCTGGGAGGCAAGGCGCTGGCCTGGTTAAGGAGTTTTTTCATAGAACGTACCCTAAGAGTCATACTGGGTCCTTACCAGTCTCAGGAGGTGGAGATCTCCAAAGGGGTGCCACAGGGCTCCTGTTTGAGCCCAACGTTATTTAACATCTACGTGGCACCCCTAGCTAACATCATGAGATCCCACGGGTTCATCCCTGTATCGTATGCAGACGATACCCAACTCCTCTTCCCGTTTAAAACTATGACTCCGCAAGTGCGTAGCTCCTTTTCCCAAGGGCTGAAAGAGGTGGCATACTGGATGGCAGCAAACTTCCTCCAGTGCAACGTCTCCAAGACAGAGGTGATGCTCTTTGGGGAAGCCAAACGTCTGTGGACCCCTGACTGGTGGCCTCAAGATCTAGGCCCAGTCCCCGAACCCAAGGCGGTTGTGAAAGATCTGGGAGTTAAACTGGATCAGGAACTCAATCTTAAACATCATGCCAATCAAGTGGTGAGTTCCTGTTTCCATGTAATTGGGCTTCTCCGACGGGTATTCCCATTGCTTCCAGATACCACCAGGAAAACTCTAGTTCAGTCACTCGTTTTGAGCAGACTGGACTATTGTAATGGTTTGCTGCTAGCCGCAAATGAGGGGATTATTGCCAGACTGCAAGTGGTGCAGAACACGGCTGCTCGCCTTGTTCTTAATGCCCCTGCCCGCACACCCTCTAAACCACTGTTAAACAAACTCCACTGGCTTACAGTGAAACAGAGAGTGTTGTTTAAAACCGGGTGCATTATTCACAAGTGCATCTCGGGTAATGGTCCCAATTACCTGTCTCAAAAATTTCACCCCTACATTCCCTCAAGATCTTTGAGATCTGGAGATCGTGAACTGTTGGTTGTCCCTAGGTTCTGGAAGACAAGACAAGGGGGAAGGGCGCTATCAGTAGCAGGCCCGAAGTTCTGGAATGATCTTCCTTATGAAATTAGATCATGTAAAGAACTTTTCCCCTTTAGGAAAAAACTAAAAACTTTTCTGTTTAACTCTTAGTTCCTGTTGGACATTTTATAAATAAATGATAGGATAGTGTTCTAAGATGCTGCCAAGGGCGCGGAGATACTCCTTAGGGAGTCGATTCCCAGCGCGGTACAAGTGTGCAAATAAATAAAGCCTGCCTGCCCTGCTGAGAGAGGTGATTAGAAGATATCCCTGCATTCGGGGACTGCCCAGAAGAGCATTTCAGCAATGCAGGAGCTGACTCGAGTGCTGGAGAGGATATCCCTGCCTCCCAGTCTCTTCTTGAAGCATAGCTGGCCTGTTGCTCCCACCAAGAAGAAAGAAGAGAGTGTGAAGATGACTGTGGCCTCCATAGACATGCGCTTGATGCTGATCATCCTGTGCGGACTCAGCCGGCTAGCAGAGGATCACAAATGACTGAATGACCACGGGCACTGGAGGGTGGACTCTTCATTGTTTGAGAATGGGGTTTTTGCTTTGGACCTGTTCTCCCATTAGAGTCGGTGGCCAATCCTGCTGAACACTCATGCTCTCCACATAGCTCTCGGAACATTAGTGGAAGCAGGCTCTGTCGCCTATGCGCGCTGGATTGAGGGCCTCATGCGGGAGACCTTACTACTGCTATGCTCAGATCATGTCCATTTGACCTGTGCTCACCAGACATTGGGGCTCTTTTAACTTCAGGACAGTTGCGGTGGTCATTAGCCAAAACACGACATTGACGGACCGGCCTATGGGACAGCAACACCGCTGTCTTCTTACGCCAATCACAGCAAACCTGCAGCTTTGGGATTATTCTAAGTCAGATATGTGTTTTCCTGTTTTTCATGTGGTGCATGTTATAGAACCCTGTGTTCACGCGCATATTCCTTTGTGTGTTTTTTTCATTTTGCTGTAATAAAGTATTTTCTTTTATGAAAGATAAGCTCCAGATTGGACAACCATTATTAGGTGCTATTTGATTACTGTTGAAATATGAGTGTAGCCCCCACATTACCTCTATGAGAAGCCTTGGACTGCTTGACAACTACATGAGGGTCATGTGCTTCAAGGGAGTACTTGAAGTTCAGTGTACAAAGTAGGTCAGGCCTGGAGAGCAGGGGTAAAAGGCCTCAACCACCACGTTGTCCAATGACCCTTGCTTGAAACGCTGCCCCAATCAGAGTCTGATACCGCACGTGAGTGACATGAGCAGGGCCGGACTTGCAGTAATGGGCACCGGACATTTTCCCGGTGGGCCGGAAGGGTGGGGGCCAGTTTTTGACCCGTGGGGACTGGTTTTGTTACTAGGGGTGGTTTTGCAGCAGAGCTGCAATATCGGCCCCTCTACAAAAGCGGTAGCAGTGCTTGACACGAGCCCCCACCCCCGGGCCAGCGCTTCTTCTTAGGGACCGGTCGAGTGCAATTTCCAGGGCTAGTTTTTGTTCCTAGTCCGGCAGAGGACATGAGAAGTGCTGTTAACTTGGGGAGCAGCGTCTGGTAGTGTGGTGGAGGAATAGATGTGAGAGACAGTTCGTAATTAGGACTTTTTTTGTTTAGTCTGCAGGTCCCATGCTATGTTATAATTTCTATTACATTTTCAGCTTATTCCCCATGCTGGCTGCAGCAGTTGGGGCAGCTACCCAATAAGGTTTTGTGAATATGAGAGAAAGGAGGTGATTAGTGCTCCGAAATGTCTTTTCAGGTATTAACAGCATTTCATGGTTATGAGTAACCCTGGGCGGTGAACACCGCTCCGCTCGCGGAGTTTGCAGAGTTTTCTGCACTCCACGTTAGGCGGAGCTCACGGAGTTCTGAAAAACTCCGTTTCGGGTAGCAGAGTTTTTTACCTCGCTGGCGTTCGTCAACATCAAGTTGGTGACCGCGAGCGAGGAAAATCAACCTCCTGGCGAGATTTTTCCTTGTTTGCGATCTGCAACATAAAGTTGGCGAGCGTGGAAAATCAACCTCCCGGCGAGATTTCTCGATACGGGGGGGGGGGTCAGGTTTCTCATTACGAGTGGTCGCGTATGTTCGCGACTGCTCGCTTTGAGAAATATCCCGTTCGCGTTGAGAGAGCTGCTGCTCCAGTAAGAATCTACTCGAGAGGCAGAAAAGGAAAGCAGGGACCACTTGCACTGTGCATGGAGCCGTTTGCGATGATTGCACAGTGCGGACAAGCATCCGGCACTGTGCAATCACCGTGAACGGCATTTTTGTATCGTACTTCGCCACTTGCGGAGCTCCGCGTAGTGCGGCCAGAAATTTGCTTTTGCACTTTGTGGAGTTCCACGTAGTGCAACTCCGCGAACTCCACCAAGGGTTAGTTATGAGGGCCATTCAGGGACAGTAATACCACCCAGAAGACGAACGTAAAATGATGCCCCCCTGCAAAGTTTGGTTAGGGTTCAAAACTTTCACAATATGCAAAGACCTTGTGCCTCAAGGGTATCCCTGAGAGGTTTGCCACCCATGAACCCCAAGTCTTGCAGGGGTCCTCTTTGCCCCACTGGGTGAGACTCCTGCACAGGCATGCCTCCAAACTGAAAATACATCTCTTCCCAGATTCTGTCGGATAGGCTGGCACACCCATACAGATATTGCTGTTGAAACTAAGCACCTAAAGGGGATTCAGTTTGCTTTTAGCGCTAGCCCCAGCTTTCTATCAATTATTTGAAGTTACGCACTTGTTAGCAAGAGTGGAAGCCCTTGGCTTCGCCCTGTCATGGCCACATCACCATGTTACATGGGGGGCGGGGAGGGGGGGCGCATTTGGGTAAGATTACGGCACCAGACCCTGCTACTCCTGCCCCTTTAAAACTGAGCGCTCACAGTTAAGTCATCAAAATACTCTTACACACATCTCCCCATTTATTGATGGCTTTAGTTTTCATTATCTGCTGCCGCCTTCTCACAGTAATCGACCTGATGGCACTCCTTCCCTCATTCGGTTTCTTGTATCTCTTGGCTCACTCTGAGCAAAATACATCATTTCAGGAATTAATGTTGTGAAGTGGTTGAGATGCGATTGCACTTATGCCTAATGTCAGTAAGATCTTGTTAAAGTGGAAAGACGTGGAAAATGCCAATACTAACTAAGACACTGCACTGTTTATGCCAACCATTCATGCCCCCTCTCGAAGCTTAGCAGTAAAGCAACAGAAATATTATTTTACTACATCCCTCTTCCACCTCACCCTTCTCGTTTTCTCTCATGGAACCACTTAATTTTACATCTATCTGTTACTGGGTTCTCCCATATACACAACTGATCACCCAGAAAAGTGACACAGAAAAAGGTCACCCATGAAAGGTCAAACAATTACAAAAGTAATGGAAATAATTTCAACTCTCTCTATAGACACCTATCAGAGAGGCAAAGAATATCTTACAAGGAAGATTGGAATAGACAAAGGATTCACACAAAAGTGAAGAACTCCAAATCAATTCACTAGTCAATCCTAATACAGTTTTATAAAGGATGACCTTCAAATTTCCCAAAGGTCCCCCTCCCTTGGTAAGGTCACATTTCTAAGGCTGTAGGCTGCTTACATCCAGCAGCCAATTTCGATGCGACAAACCTGTCGAAATATAGACTAATAGGAGAGTTCAACAAACTCAATTTCTCTCGATACTGCAGAGGTAGGTACTCTTCTGATAATATGGTTCAACTAGAATATATTTTCAGTAGCCTAGAAGACCACTGGAACAAAGCCAGGTTTTATTTTTAGGAAATTACATATTGGAAGTAAATATGAGAGATGGTGAACCCTGTCAGGTAACTTGATTTAGAGCATAAGATGTTTGACTTTAAATTGTACCGGAGGAAGGGATCTGTAAACGCCAAGGCAATGGCTTTAGGTATTGCAAAATTATGGGCATAGAAATGCTGCTTCGCACATTACGTGAAAAAGTGCAAACTTACTTAGTAATGCTGCTACCCTTGTTGGGGGAAATGTTTTGTTTTTCATAGTTAAGTATAATCTGGACAGTGGCAGCGCCACAGCACTGTACATACTGGGGGCAAAATGTGGAAACTTTAATCGTTTTCTTGGTTTGTGCTAATTTGCAGCACACCAGTGTTCTGCAAGTTTGCACCTCTTCCCCATGTAGACACCGTTGCTATGCGACTTGCACATTGTCTCCAATAAAGCAAGCAACATTGCTAGGTTAGAACATTTGCTGCAGCATGTGTTAAGCACATTGAAAGTGATTTGACAATGTCAGCTATACATACTGGGACAATGTGCACTATACATACTGGGGCAATGTGAGCTATAGATACTGGGGCAATTTGAGCTATAGATACTGGGGCAATGTGAGCTATATGCCGCTGGGAGGGATGTATGACGGTACAACGCGTGGTATTACCACGCGTACCATTACAATGCAGGTTTTTCAACATAAGTCGTTACAACGACTTGCGTTGGGGGGCGCTGAACAGTGAATAGTTTAATTTACTATTCCAACTCCAGTCCCCGTGCATAGTAGGGAAGGTGTTGGACAGTAAATTAAACTATTCCCTATCCTAGAGCGCCCTCCAGCGAAAGTCGTTGTAACGACTTTCGTTCTAAAACCTGCGTTGTAATGGTACCGCGTTGTTAGGGTTTCGTTGAAAAGGATGTTCCACGCTGGGAGGGAGCGCAAGCACGCTGTTGTGCCGCTGCCTTTTGTAGGCAGGGTTCCAGGCCGCCCTCCACCAGTCTGCCGATTTGCGCCTGTTATTGTGTTCTGCCTCTTGTACTGTGCCTGCTTGTTTTGGGATATTATCTCTTTCTTGTGACTGCTTGTTTTGAGATTTTCTCTCTTTATTGTGCCTTTTTTGTACTTGGCTGCCTGTATTACCCCTTCTTGTGCCTTGTACGGCGCCCACTTCGCTGCCAGTTTTCCCTGCTGCTGCAGCCCCCACTGCTCCTCCCCCTGCCGTTTCCCTCTCCTGCCTCCCAGCTGCGCTTCCCTCCCCCCTCCCAAATTAATGGCGGCCAGTGTGCAGGAGTGCCAAAGGCAAGCCCATCTGCCCCCGTTCGCGACCCAACTGCGACCAGCGCCTGGAACCCTGGATCTCCGACCACCCACCGCTACGACTCAGCAGCCCTCAACGCACTCAACCCGGAAGAAACAACTGCCAGCTGTCCATGCAGAGCACCACCCACGGACAGTTCTCCTGCCTTCACTGCCATCACATCTTCCCCACTATCTGCACCCCAATGGCCACAGCCCTCACGCCGAACGCCAACACCTCCAAAGCCCTGAGGTGCATCCTCCTCAACGTGCGCTTCCTGCACAGACACGCCGTAGAGATCTGGGACCTCCTCAACAACCTCTCACCAGACGTTGCCTTCTTCACAGAAACCTGGACCAACTCCACCTCCGCCCCTCAACATCGCCACCGCCATCCACGACAGGGAACATGATCAGGAAGAAGGACCATCCCAACCGCCCAGGAGGAGGACCACCATCGCCCACAAGAACTCCCTCCAACTCACAACCTGAAGCACAAACGACAGCCTGCCCACCACTGAACACCTCCATTTCCAGATCCAGACCAGCCCCAGAACAATCCTAAGAGGCACCCTCGCCTACAGACCTCCCAGACCTCAAACTGCATTCACCACCCCCCTCGCTGACTTCCTCGTCCCACGCCATCACCTCCATGGACTACATACTCATCGGAGACCTCAACTTCCACCTTGACAACCTCAGCGGCCCCAACTCTGCCACCCTCCTGGACAACCTTGCCAACCTCGTACTGAAACAATTCATCATCACCCCCACCCACAAGGCAGGAAACACCCTCAACCACATCTTCGCAGGAGGCAATAACACCCACTTCAGCCAGGCCACGCAACTCCAATGGACAGACCACCACGGTATACACTTCCACATTGACAAAGCAGCGGCTCCCAAACCTGCGCCCCGCACTCACCGAAGAAACTGAAGCAAGATCACCGAAGAGCAGCTTAACTCTGCACTCAAACGCGTTACCCCCGCCACTTCGACCAACACCAATCTCGCAGACAAAGAACTCGACCGATGGAGCTCAATCTGCCCAGACGAGCTCTCACCCCTACAAAACCCCGACAGACAGCGCCCCAAGAAAGCCACTTGGTTCACCACTGACCTCCCAGAATAGAGGGGCACCTGCAGACGTCTCGAAAAGAATTGGAGAAACAGCAAATCCTCCGAAGACCAGACCACCTACAAGAACACCATGACAGAATACCACCAATGTATCAGATCAACCAAAAGAACCTTCATCCAGAACAAGATCCTCACAAACTCCAGCAATTCTAAGGAACTCTTCAGCATCATCCAGGAATTCACAAAACCCCCCAGCGAAGCCATGGACATTATCCCCTCCCAGGACCTCTGCAACAAGCCCAGCTCCTAATTCCACCTGAAGATCAAGGGCCTCTACGACAACTTCAACGACCAAACACCTGACTCCGAAACCACACCAACCCCCAACAATGTCACCCAGCCCATCATCTCCTCCTTGACCCCAGTCACCATGGAAGACACCGCATCGACCATGAAGGGCATCCACTCAGGAGCCCGCAACAGACCCCTGCCCCTGCACATCTTCCACAGAGCCGCCACCGCCATCACTACGGCACTATGACACACCATCAACGCCACCTTCGAAACAGGCATTTTTCCCCATGACTGGAAACATGCAGAAACCAGACCCATACTGAGGAAGCCATCAGCAGACCCCACGAACCTCAAGAACTACCAACCTATCTCCCTCCTCCCTTTCGCGGCCAAAGTCACAGAGAAGACTGTCAACTTCCAGCTAACAAAATTCATGGAAGAACACTCCATCCTCGACCCCTCCCAATACGGCTTCCGCATCAACCACAGCACGGAGACTGCTCTACTTGCCGCCAAAGACGCCATCCGCACCCTCCTCGACCAAGGACACACCACAGCCCTGATCCTTCGCGACCTCTCTGCAGCCTTCGACACCGTCTCCAACTGCACTCTTGCCGCCAGACTACACAGAGGGTACCTCCCTCGACTGGCTCTGCTCCTTCCTCGACGGCAGAACCCAAAGAATCAGACTCCCAACCTTCCTCTCCGAACCCACAGAAATCAACTGTGGAGTACCCCAAGGATCATCACTCAGCCCCACGCTCTTCAACATCTAGATGGTCTCCCTTGCCGCCATCATCAGACAGCATGGGCTCAGCATGGTATCCTACGCCGACGACACCCAGCTCATCCTCTCCCTCACCAAGAATCCCATCACCACCAGACTCAACTTCCAGGAAGGAATGAAAGACGTTGCATCCTGGATGAGCAGCAGCTGCCTGAAGCTCAACTCGGAGAAGACTGAGGTCCTCATCCTCGGACCATCCCCCTCTGCAAGGGACAACTCCTGCTGGCCCACCGCCATCGGCAACCCCCGCACCTCCACAGACGATGCCTGAAACCTAGGCATCGTACTCAACTCCTCCCTCTCTATGACCAGTCAGGTCAACGCCATCTCCTCCACCTGCTTCAACACCCTCCGCATCCTCCGAATGACAATCAAATGGACCCCCCTCTAATCAAGAAAGACCGTCACCTACTTACTCATAACCCGCAGGCTGGACTACGGAAACGCTTTCTATGCCGGGATCAACAAGTCTCTACTCTGCAAACTCCAGACCATACAGAACACTGCAGCTAGACTCATCCTCAGCATCCCTCGACACAAACACATCACCTAGCACCTGCGCAACCTCCATTGGACCCCCGTCGAGAAAAGAGTAACCTTCAAGATACTCACCCATGCGTACAAATGCCTCCACAACACCGAACCCCAATATCTCCACGACAGAATCTCCTTCCACGTACCCAAAAGGAGCCTCCGATCTGCCTGAACCCCCGTGCATCCACAGAGCAAGAAAGGGTGGAAGAACCTTCTCCTACATCGCGGCCAAGACCTTGAACGAGCTGCCGATCAACATCAGGCGCACCCCCACCCTGCACATCTTCAGGCAGACCCTCAAGACCTGGCTCTGCGACTGACTGGAGCTCTTCCCCCCCGCCTCCTCCCCCAGCTCCTTGAGACCCTCACGGGTGAGTAGCGTGCTTATAATTCCCTTGATTGATTGATTGACAAACTGGGGCAATGTGAGCTATACATACTGGGGCAATGTGAACTATACATACTGGAGTAATGTGCCATCAGAGATTATCTGTCAAGTAATGGAGACTTTGACTGCATGAATCTCCCTGGGTCAGTACCCAAGGCATGTAAGTGACCTCCATTAGTCCCTACACACCGTGCAGCCCACTAGAAGTTACAATATTTTATATGTTTCCCTTTAGAACTACCTGTAAAGCCTATATCTTTTCAGCCAATAATTTCAAAGAATGTGCTTTGGAATGCTCTGTTTGGACATCACTTTTAGCAAACTTTTAATGTGGGAAGAACGACTTCAGATAGTCTTGGAAAGGACTTGTCTGCTTGCTACAGCTGTACAAGCGGAGGCTTTTAGCATGGTTGCTTTTGGATCCCAGCCTGGCCATCTTGCAAGTTTCCTCTAGCCTACCCCCCACAAAAGGGGCAGCCTGAACTGCTAATCCACATCCTCTGTGAACTGGGAGATACCAATTCATGGTTCTCCTCATAGAGGTGCAGCTTGAGTCCTAGGGTATAGCTACTTTGAGAACATGTGGGCCTACCCACACCCAGGGGTTAATTTGGAAAAAAATAAGGGCTGAGGCTCTCACCCGGAAGCAGCTTGCATTAGCCCATTTCCCCGTTAGCGCTGCCTAAAACAGGACCAACTACTGTCCATAAAAATTGGGGAGATGATGTGGCGTAATGGCCAGAGCCACTGACTTCGGCGCTGGGGAACCATGTTCGAGTACCGTGTCGGCTCAACATTCTCTGATTCTGGCCAAACCCCCTAATCTACCCGTGCCTACCATAAATTAATGTGCCCTTTAATGGTGTGCATGAAAAGCGCTGGTGTTGATAATTAAGTGCCGGTACTGAGCACCGGAAACCACTAACTCAAATTAAGCACTTACCACACCACTTAAGAAGCCACCTTTTGCCTTAACATAACTGATGGAATCAAATGCTTGAATGGCTCTGAATCGCTGTGTGCATGCAGTGGTGCTGTAACAATATCCAGAGTTGGGTGCGGTCATCAAAGTTACATCAATGCAGACAAAGGGACTGTAAAAAATCCAAGTGTTTCACAAAGAGCAAGTGTCACAAATGAGCCACACCCATTCTGCAGGAGATGCTAAAGGTGTGGTATGTAGTCAGTGGTGCATTTTGGAGTACACTGTTACAAATACATAACTAAAGGATGGTGTGACCACACACTGGCATTTACAAACAGCACATGGTCCTTGGAAATGGCCACTAAATTGACACTAACATACTGCTTACTGGCAAACCTATATAGCACACAACTAATAATGTGTGGAATTCAGGTTCCAGCAAGTATTTATCATTTGCACATCAACTAGTGTGTCTTGATTTGTTGATCCTATTAAAATTATTGTTTCCATCGAAAATGTGCTTCATTTGTGCCTTCAAAACTGCTGGAATATTTTGAAAAATGTGTACAATTCATTTGAAGGTATTTAAAATGTTGTTGTGTGTTAGAAACAAAAAAGGATTCATACAGCCTTTCCTTTGGCTTACAGCAGTCAGAGAAAGAGAAGTTAACACCAACATTCAGGTCAAAAGACATTTTGTCGGACCTTGGACTGTGTAGCTGCTCTGTGTGTATAGCTGTGTTAACAACAAGAATTAGCATCATTTAACAGCTTCAAGTTAACATTTATATTCTCTCAATAATTTGCCAGAGCTGGCATGTTCCCACCATACACAAGCTTTCTACTCTACTTATTTCTCCCCTGCTGATTGACAGTGCTTGGCGTAGGTAATCTTAGCTTTAGTGTGATCAAAATGGACACTGGCATAAGCGACTTGTGTTCTAGGCCAATTGCATTTGTGATTCTTTTTTACTCATACCGTTCTAAAGGTTCCTACTCTCTACAGGCACTTGGGGGCATATTACGAACAACTAGCGATATTTATCGCTAAATGGGCTTAGTGAGTTTTTTTTTTATCGCCAAGCATCGCCGGATATTATCGCAGAGATAACGTGCTATTAGCAACGTTTATCTGTAAAGTGATCAAATATCCGGTGATAGCGGCGAAATGCGTGAATATTGCTGAGAATACAGCGATATTCACGCATTAACGCCAATAGGGTCTTAGCCATAATATCCACCTCCCATTGGATATATTGGCTTAGGACTGGTCTGAGCAGGCGTTAGCTTTTGGAGATACTTGCGCTTAGCGCGAATATTTCCATCGCTACGTCTGTGTTGATAATAGGCGATAGCAATGTTAGCGACTGTTTTTAGTCGCTAACAGGTTGGGTACGCCCACTTTGCATGTCATTAGCGATAAATATCGCTGACATGCAAAGCGGGCCCCAAAACGCTCGCTATCGCCTACAAGCTGTCGCTAACAGCTGTTAGTGACAGCTTGCTAATAGTTATCGCCGCTTAGTGGCCGAAAACGGCCGCTAAAGCGGCGATAATCTCTTATCGCCCTCCTTGATAATATGCCCCTTGGTCTCCCTGTTCTCTACTGTGCTTTTCTGAACCCCTGCACCTTCTATCACACAGACAAAATTATAAGTAGGGATGAGCGTGGGTCCCTACAGGTGAGCCCCCTAGGATCAAGCGATAACATTAGAATCCATTTTTTAGAAACCAATGGTCAAAAAGGTAGCCGATGACGTTGAAGCGTAGACTCATACTTTATTAAAAGATGATGACCAGGGCTTGGACCACTGCTGTGAGCTGTATGGTCTGAGAGAAAATGTAGAGCAGTCCTATACTCTGTATGTGAAATTGCAATGCTGCAAATTTTTGACAACATCTGTGAGATTCGCAAAGTGCGAAGATTTTAAAGCTAAAAAAATATTGGCGCTACACCAATCCTGCATGGCAGTGGGAAATGGGAGTGATAATACCATTCATTCAATACTTCCAGCTCTGAGCTCGCTCACGCCCTGGGAAAGGCAGAGACCCACTTGTCTTAACCTCACCACCCCTGCAAGGCTGTATATTCACATGGCCTGGGTGTGAGCTGCACCCCGCCCCTAGGTCGCAGGCCATGCCCCCTATCCTTACCTCTCTGCATTCTTCCTGGCTCCCTTTATCTGCTGACTGCTAGGAGGGCTGCAGACTGCCTCGATTTAGCATATCATTGTACCTGAAGCAAAAGGCTGTTGGAGACGCCTCCAATAATGTCCAGGAAGGCTGGGTTCTCACAAGGACACCTCCAATGTTAATGTATCAGCTCCTCAAAACAACTGCAAGTATTTCATGCAGTACTTTAGATGGAAGCTTAAAATTGATGGTAGTCACTAGCCTCAGTACCTGTTTGCTCCTGAGAAATGCTGGTACTCTCCCATTAAATGCATTGCATATCTGCTAAGATTTGCAGATACTCTCCTTTTTAAATGGAAGAAGTGAAGGTACTGGGTACCGGATGGTACCTGCTCATTTAAAATATTGATTTCACATGTTCAAAAGAGGCAATAAATTCTGTTAAATTGAATGCGAGCAATTTTTTGGTCTTGCGTGAGGCAGCCCAGTTGCACATTCCCTTGCGACGGTCTAAAAAAAATACTCTAAAAAGGGCCTTTTAGCGCATACTTTACTTACCATTGGTTGGCTTAACTGTCACTCTTATGTTTTCTTTTTGTTGGTGACCGCGTATCTGCACATATTGACTTTACTTCATCTCCATGTTTACATTTTCTTCCTTGGAGCATGGACCTAGTACTGATTGATTTCTTGATTAGTGTTCTGAACTACTTGCACTTGTATTCTGGTACTTTTTTTGTGAGTGTACATTTTTTTCTATCTTCCTTTTACGTGCTGCTATGATGCTCTATCTTGTTTTTTAGCTGCTTTTATGCCCCTTAATTTCTGTTTTTTTCATTTTGGTTCCACAGCTACTCTCATTCACTGTCTGCTTTCCAAATTTCTCAAAACTTCATTTTCCAGTGATCCGCTTTCCTCCAGCCAGTATTTTCCAAGACACAAAACACAACAACAACACAATTTATTACATAAAGGTAAAGTACCCACGCCATACATTACAACGATATTGCAAGTCACTGTGGAGTTCCATAACCATGTAGAGAAAAAAGGCCAAGTTCCTTTATAAGGTTGTTGAACTCTGTACTGACTTGCAATATCCTTATCATGTACACCAGAGGGTACTTTATACCATGTAATTCATGGTAACACCATCACCTTTCCCACAAACTATTTAAAAGCTTGGTTGGTAGCTTTTTCATATGAAAGAGTGAGCATGTTTGAAAATATGAAGAATAAAAATAAAATCTCTAATGCAAAATTGAAAACATCAATTAATATTTCTGACAAGCATGTATTCGAAACAGTTCAATAAAAGTTTGTTTTTTTAAGAAAAAAAAAGATTCAGTAGCTCGGAATGTGTAGAAACATGAAGACAAATTCTCGCTTTTCTCTATCTAAGGAGTACAAAAAATTAACATATTCTCTCTGCTTGTCATTGTAAGTATTGAAATAAAGCACAAGAGAGAAAAGCAATGTTAACTTTTTTGTTGCTTTAAACAGCTGCTTCAGTTATGCTCAGTGACCTGCCCCGCCTTTCACCTCACTTGCCGGCTCTGGCCGCAGGCATTGTGACATCAGAACTTGACAGTAATAACTTATAATAGTCGAGTTCGGATTACTTTTCTTTATAGCCGACAACTGGGTGCATTACAAGTCACTGATTATAAATAAGGCTCCCTGTTTTCCTTTTTTTACTGATTTTTACAGATAAATACAGACAGAAAACCATTTATTTTTTGTCTGTATTTATTTTTAAATGTAGATAAAAACGGAACTTGGGTGTTTTTTTAAGTGATTCTAAATTCACTTTGACATGACTGCAAGACCAATAACTGTGTGGATTGATAGGTAAGGGAGGTTAAAAAAGAAAGAAATTTTAGTAAAGAGGCTTTAACAGCAGTAGATATGCACAAGGCTAAGACTGAAATGTGCATATATTCATATAAGTGCATTGATTTATCTTCTACAGGTGTTCATTTCACTGAAACCTGGCAGGCATTCAAGCATGACTGCATATTTATTGGTTAAATAAATATGGAAATATACCAGTTTCAGTTTTATTTTGTCACAAAACCCATAATAAATATGGATAAATACAGATAAAGTTGACAATAAATAAATATGGTTAAATACAAACGGAAATGCCCCAAAAATAAATACCATAAAACCGGGAGCCCTAATTATAAACAAATCAGAGACTGCCATTTATGCACGGTTTACAGTATCCCATGTATTATAGCTTAATAAAGTTACATGTTGCAGCATTTACTAAGGGTGCATTTGTTTATGACTCGTCCTCATTTTGGCCGTATTCCATGTAATGCCACCTTCCTTCCCAATCTGGGAAAGCTAACTCAAGTAACAAGTTTTTTAATTGTACCAAGTAGTGATAATGGTGCTTGCCTAAAAGCGTGCTGTAAGTAATTCACAGGTTTACGCCTCTATAATACCCCATACATACTCATACAATAATATACTATACAATAACAGACCAAGACATACTACACCATACCTTACTAAACAATAACAGACCATAACAAACCATATTAAACAATAATACATCATACTATACTCTTACAAACAATATAATACCATACTAAACAGTAACTGGCCAAAACATAACATTCCATAAAATAACAGCCCATTCCATACAATGAAGAGACATGCTATACAATACCACCCCATACTGTATAATGACAGGCCGCACCATATCATACTATCCAATAAAGTCACCCTCACCTCCTTTTACCTCTGCCCACCACTGAGCCCTCTTGTCACCCTCACCTCCCTTTCCCTCTACCTGCCCTATAACCCTCAAGTTACCCTCACCTCCCTTTTCCTCTCCCACTCCTGCATCCTGAAGTCACCTTCACCTCCCTTTACCCACCCCTGAATCCTCAAGTCAATTTCCCTTTTCTTTTCCTCTTCTCACTACTGAATCCTCAATCTAAAATACTGTGAAATGTATGCGTTAAAAAAAAGATTTACCTGAGTGATAAAGTACTGCGTGGTGAAGGTAGAAATACTTACCTGTGCTGCAGCGAATCACCTGCATGGTACTTGTAAGTGCGGTAAAGTACTTCCCCCACTCCCTATACTTTTGGTCTTGCCTGAAACAGTACATGCACTGTTTCTTGTGAGATATTTTGTTTACTTAGGGAACTTAGAGCCCCCCTTTGCTTACCATGGGTGGCTTCATGGCCACTCTAATTTCCCTGATTTTCTTTGGCCGGTAGGTGTCGGCTTTACTTCCTCTTCATGTGGTTTGTCCCTACCCTAGAGCATGGAACAAGTACTGCTTCCTTTGTCCACTGTCCTTTCACTGCTCGCTGCTTTCAGAGAGACCTTTTTCCCCTATAATTGTACCCCTTTCCTCCCTTCGCCCTCCGCATTGTTGCTTGCCCTGCCTCTTACCCTTCCTCTATTGTTCCTTGCCTTGTCCACCCCTCACCTGTCCTGTCAGAAAAATTCACCCAAAAGACATGCCAGCAGGAGTCAAGATGCTACAAAGATGCAGACTACACTGCGCTCCCTGCTCTCCATGGCGTTTTTGGTGCTATTTTCATGCAGGCCAAAACAGCGAATTTCAGCTCTGACTAAAGATAACTAATAAGATAATTAAACATTTTCTTTTTCTGACTGCAGGTAATACTCCCATACTAAGTAAACGGATCACTGCCCCACACGGTCAGTGCTGGCTATATCATAGCCCTTTTTTCTCTGACTTTTAGCCATGCTGCAGAGCAGCCCCACTGCTGTACAACATGGCTAAATGAAATTGACAAAGCCAGTAGCTCTCCCATTGGTGAGACCATTTGGCTTTGCCAATGCGTGTTGCCTTTACCAGGATGGGGGTAAAATGCAATATTTGCACACCTACTACCAATACAGATTGACTGCTTTTAGAAATTCATGAAACTCAAGAACAACACAGCCTGGTGTGTGTAGTATATATTACTCACACCCTACACTTTACTTAAAGGATGTCGAAGATCGTTTCTCCTCTTCGCCATGTTCTGAGCTCATCTATTCCAAGAGCAGCTGCTTCCTTTTTCTCCACAAGACTGGTTGTGTGAGGCGTTGAGAACTCTAAGTGGACACATGCTATAGGTTTCAAATATATGAATGCATCAAACTTCAGTATGAAAAATTAAAGAGAGCATTAAAAATCAAACTCTTAGTTTTACCTTGGTATTCTTGCGATGATTTTTTATTTTTTGTGTGCAAATATACACACTATGCAAAGTATAAAAAAAATAAACATGGAGGACTGATTGACTGAGCAGCCCAAGAACACCAGCCTGGCACTGACTGGAGTGCCCACTCCTATTCAGGGGGCCCTGCACATCATCTGATCATGCTAATGCGTCACTCACAGTACAAGAACGCCAATAGATGAAGTGAGCTGACCTAATGACCCCGCTGTATGCTGACCTAATGACCCACGCTGTATGCTGACCTAATGACCCGTGCAGTATGCTATGGTGCTGGGAAGTAAAATGTGAATGACACTTCATTGGATCAATGAATCTGGTATGCATGTATGTACTTTTATTATTGTCATTGTAAATTGCATTTATATAGTGCTTACTACCCCTGACAAGGCGTAGAATTGCTGTTTTGCGAGTTGCATGCTACTCCGGAACCCAAAAAGGATTAGTGGTGAATTAGTTTAGGGAAATAGGAAACTAATTTGAAGGGAGGACTTGTGAGTCTCTTATTTGGGTTGATTATGAATGTTTTGGAAAACCTAGGGCTGGCGAAAGCTGTCTCTAGACAAGACCTAGGGAGAAGTGCACAGTGCTTCTGAAGTTCCTCCTTGGTGTTAAGCAGAGCCTGCCTTCCCTCAAACATCGCTGCAGGCAAAACTAGATTTGGGGCCCCTTCTCCACCTTCCCCCTCCCATTGTTGAGTGGGGTCACTTTTGTGCCCACAGGCCATGTCCTGGCTGAAATGAATACCTGATAGTGACTTGTGCACTCACAGTTGCACCATGTCCACTCACCTCAGTCGCCTATTCAGCTGCTAAACTAGAGATCAGCGTGCCTGGGGGGAGTTGTGGGAGAAGGAAGGGGGAGTGTGAGAGAGGTAAAGGAGGGAGGCTAGGAAAATTAAAGAAAGTAGGAATTTACATACAGCGTGAAGTTATAAACAGACCGGTCTGGAATAAAACATGTATTCCATGAAGGTCAGGAAGCCAGCTGCCTGTGTGCCTCTCTAATTGTAGGCACCCCGGCCCTTGGCCGAGCTCGCCCATGCCAAACCCGGCCCTGGTGTTAAGTGTAACAAAAAATAATAAACAAAATAAATGCCCTGACTTTTCGGGTTTGTTTAAAAAAAAGTGAGTGTAGATCTGGCTTTATGTTTTTGTCGAAAAATGTAGATTCACGAAACAGGCGCCCTGGTTCCATTGTGCGACTCTGCGCAGATCATTTCGAGCCTCACTTATCAAAACTGGAAACGCTTCGGAAGGGCTAAATGCCCGTAGCAAGAGCTATGTAAATACCTCGTATTTACATTTTACATTTTCTGAAACCATCAAAAAGCCATTTCTTGCGGCAGATCTTTGGCAGTTGTGTGAACCGATCTGTGACGGTCCTATCAGGACACGGGCACCGGCCTCACGTGCTCTGTGTGCTTATTTGCAGCATGCCGAGTGCCCATTGCGCTGATATTATTAGCATTACGATTCCGCGCCACTCCGTGCTGTAAATTTCCCTCTTCCCGCCGAAAAGGTGCACGCGGCTGCTGTCATGGCAGCTCCCACCGCGGGCTTTGCTAGATGCTGGCCCCAGAATTCTCCGGCCCCGCTGTGATGGCGGCAATCTATCTCCCCGCGCCTGCACCCCGCTCCTGTCCCCAGGTGCTTGATCCTGCAGAGGAAGCTGTACCTCGGAAATAAATCTCCTAACCCGGTAACAGAAATCCCTTCCAATTACCTCGCTGGAAGGTCTTTATTGCACTTTCATCTGGCTGCTCTTCCCGCGCTTTGTCTCACTGACGCAACGCTCCTCCTGTTTCACTGCAGGCTTCACCAGCAGATGTCCTGTGTGAAGCAATGGTGGCTAGCTCGGTGTGTTATTATGTCCCTGGGCAGGCATGCGGATACCTCTTGCACCAATGTCCCACCTCATTTCTCGAAGGATGCATGGTTTGTCGTGGACCAGGTAATGCAGATAACTTTTCCGCGGAATGCTCAACTTTCCAAGAGGATCAGCCGATGTGTTAAGGAAAGCAGGAGTGCAAGAGGCATAGATGAGCCGTAACTTTAATATACAGGAGGCATCTGGGGTGTCCCCGTGCCTAAATGTGATTCATGCCCCACAAGAACTCAGAATAAAGCCCAACCCAGGAAGCATATGGCCATATATTCTCTGACCAAAATATGAGAGCTCTACAAATCAGATATGATTGGGATATTGACTATGTAATGTCATATCATACAATTAAAATTTTGTTTTAAAAGTCAGAATTGTTATTGGAGGACTTTTAACCTTTCCCCAAAAAGTTAGACTCCTATCTATGAAGCGGTCAATCTATCCACCCAGATATCTATTATTTCCTGGTTGGATAATACCACAAAACCCTGTTCAGTCATCTTCCCTTTCCTCATAAGATCATGGCATTTTGTGATGCAAATGGGAAAGCTGCTTACAGAAGGGAAGGCGCCACAGTTAACCAGGTCTGAGGAGAGCAGCCCTGTAGGTTTTGTGGCTCAAAGTCCATGATTCATTTATGCGATTGTTTTAGTAACCATACAGTTAATGTATCCTAATTTTTCCTGAGCTGCCAAATGCAGTGGTGTTGGACTTGGCCCTCTCTGCAAGGTCATCCTCAAACTTTTTGCCTTCATCCTCCTGTTTTCTGAACCTGTTTTTGTTGGCTTTTAGGAGTCTGCACACTTTACCACTGCTAACCAGTGCTAAAGGGCTTGTGCTTTCTCCTTTAAACATGGTGAAATTGGCTTGAACGTACCTAGTAAAATGGTACTACATGTACTCAGAGCCTGTAAATTAAATGCTACTGGTGGGCCTGCAGCACGTATTGTGCCACCCACTTAAGTAGCCCTTTAAACATGTCTCAGGTCTGCCTTTGGAGCCTGTTTACGCAGTTTTTAAACTGCCATTTCGGGTTGGGAAAAAAACCTTTTGCCCGGCATAAATCTACCTTTTTAATACATACAAGTCACCGCTAGGGTAAGCCCTGGAAAACCCGCAGAGAAAGGTGCAGTATATTTAACCCCTTTACTGCGGCCGAAATTCCGCCGCAGTGCAGAGGCTTTGAAGAGTGGGCGGGGCCGTATTGTCCAACAGACCTGCGCAGCACTACGTAGGTAGTGCTCGCGACGGACGTTGGCCGGTGCACGCAGCGAACAGGTTAAAAAGTTAGACATGCACTATTAAGTTTTACATGATCTGGTAGTGAAAAACTCTTACATTCGTTTTTCACTATCTCAAGGTCTACCTGTCGTATAGGAAGGATAACATTGGGTTACCTTACTACATTTAATGAGTGTGCTAAATTTCAATTGGGAGAAGGCAGAGAAGTCGAGTTTGGTGTATAAAGGATTGAAATTTAAAATGCTCTTTAATGGTAAAGTTAGCATTTTCTTATCTTAACCATTTGATGCCCGCACCCTGTATCCTTGGTCACATGATCAGGCAGTCGACTCTTGTTTAATGCTCCCAGACAGTGAGACAAAGGGGGAATGGGGTTTAGCAGGATGGGCCATCTCTGACTTGACAAGGGGGATGAGCTGTCACCTACCACACTTGCACACCACAAAGGCTGTGCCTAAACACACTCACAAAGGGTTTGACCATAGAATTTTTTGGCCTACCTAAATTTCAAACACCTTGGGGTAAAACGCTCCCAAACCTTATCCTACTTCAAAGCTTGCACCAGGTAAACATATTAGACCCTCAGACCCAACTCTTCAGTACACATCTGAACCGGTGGATACTACAGAAAAAGAAATTCCATGCTGCTCTTCTCCCAGAAGGACTGCTATTCTGCTGACCTGCTTGCTGAGAGGGAAGACTGGATCAGCACCCTTTATTCCAGGATGAAGTGCCTCCAAAGGTCAGCTGACTGACCCCTTATTCTGAGCTACAGGAATTTAACAAAATTCAGAGCCCTCCCTGCATCTGCGAACTGACCTTCAACTGGACCTGCCTGAGCCCAGCTGGCCTCTGCTGGAGTGAGCTTTGGGTCCCCAAGATGGGACTGTCAGGTCTTGGACCCTTGGTGTGGCATCAGTTGAGCTCCCGCTCCAAGAAAAGCAGAAATCCTGAAGTTTTGTGCTCTTTGCGACCATGAATGGGCTTGTTCGTACCAAGATCTTGCCACTGTGCTGCCTGCTAACGCGAAACTCTGGTGCACTCGACTTTTCGCGCCACAGTGACCACTAGAGACGGCCAGCAATGCCTGAGCTGCACTTTGAGCTACAATTATCCCAGAGTGGCCACCAACGTGAACCTCCAGCAACAGCCGTCCGTGATGCCGACAGGATCTTTATGTTACAGCGGCAACTGTCCGTGGTGTCCAGCCTTGGTGCCCAGCCTGCTCACCACGCTACATAGATGACGATCCGCTAGGCTCTCCCTGCTCTTGGCAGCCCCTTCCACCGCAAATAGAACTCTTTGCGCTGGGCTTTCAGCAGTAACTCTTTGAGAGAGACTAACCTTGTCCTTCTGTCTGGCGTGCAATCCATCGCTGTTGGCCTGAACTTGCGACTTTCACCCGATCTCACACAATTAAATAGCCATGAGTGGCACTTTGTGCTTTTAGGCACTATACTTACTAAAAATCTTTAAAATTGCGTAACTCCTGCTCTACTGATTGGATTTTTTTTATCATTTTGGTCTCAAGTAGTTTATTCAACTTTACTCTGTTTTTCTAAATTGGTGTAGGAATTTTCTTGGGTTGTGTTTTCACTTTATTACTGTTTGAAGTGTGCATTAATACTTAACATATTGCTTCTAAGTCAAGCCTGACTGCTTTTGTGCCAAGCTACTAGTTGGTTATGCACAGGTTAATTTGAGGTTGCTTGTGACTTTACCCTGACAGAAATTGTCAGTGCTACTTGAGTAGGTTTTCACCGACCTCAACCAGTTACTGAATTTCCTACAAGTCGGAATTGTGTTCTATGGCATAGTAGGGTGAGCATGTAAGTATGCTCCAGGAAGTGCAGTCAATGTCTATCTGATGACTTTCCTCCATCTGGTGGGCTATTTGTTGATTCCCGGTCATAAATGGTGCTTGGATTTCAATGCTCAGTGTAGCGTTGCCCTTGCAACCGTGGGCGCCTTTAGCAGTAATGTGGCTTTACACGAGGGTGTCCTCAGATAAACTGCTGCCCCAGTTGCTTGTACCTCTTGCAGCTGCGGCCAATGTAGGTAAGAGTGGTAGGCCGGTGAAGGGGGGATTTCAATGGACGATGATGAGGGAAAATTAAATAATTAATTAGTCTTCCATCGTCATTGTCCGTCGTCCCCCTCTCCCCCCAGGCCCCACCGTTCCAATGCTCTTACCTGCACGGGCCACGGCTGATCTCTTGAAGAAACCATCAGAGCATCCAAACTGCTTGAATCCTTGATGGGGTCCTGCATGACAAGTTGTGTACTTTCTAGGACTGTATGGACCATGTGGACCAGCAGATGCTATCAATAGTGTGGTTAAGCCTTTCTTGCAGCCTGCATATGTCTGAAGGTTTGTTTGCACGTTAAAATGTCTGTGTTTTTGGCATATTTCATAAAGGGAAAGGTAGCACACTTTCTGAACTAGTTAGATATGCACAGAATCCCGGGTCTAGTATGTTCTACGAGTGGTCGGGCACACCTTCATCGACAATAAGCTTGATCATGCCGCGCGCATTCAATAGCTCTTTTTGTGAGAAAATATAGAAGTGCTTCATGCAGATAAGTAATTGAACAATTACTCAATTAACAAACCTCAACTTTCCTGCTAAAGGCACAATACTGCGCTAATTGTCCCATCAAGCAGAGAGTTGCTATGGTGAGGGCAGCAAAGTGCCTTAAAGTATTTACTTTAATCACCTGCATGTTTCCGCTAGCAGGGGATATTCGTCCACATTTTTGGTTTAGCTTCCCCCAAGAAGGGTACTCATTCTTTATCCATGCATTCATCAATACAAGTACTGCACTTCTCCAGTATTCAAGGGTGTTTAGCCAGGGTGGTGTCTGATAATCAGGGCCACTGGAATTATGCCACTTGGGAAAGTCAAATTATGCCGGAGGGTTGACTAAATTATGTGACAAGAAAAGGCAAATTATGCAGCATAATGCAGAATATTTTGTGACAGGATTGCTGCTTTATTTTGTCTTTTATACACATGCTACCACATTAGTAACAGTTTTGCACTCAAATACAGCAATAAGCAAATGAAAGGAGCAGGGCTGGACTGGGAATGCAAGCCAGCCCTGGCAATTAAATCAGACCAGCTTGGGGGATGAGGGGAACGAGGTGCTGTTGTTGAACACTGCTCCTGCGCTTTTATTACAGGGAGCCGAATTTGCAGCACTGTTGAAAAACCGGCCCCAAGTAACACAACCGGCACCCACTTATCTAAAACCTGCCCCACCCTTCTGGCCCACCGGGAAAACATCAGGTGCCCGCTACAGCCAGTCTGGCCCTGGAAAGGAGATGAGTTAACTTTTGCGAATGGTCTTCCATTGTATAATTCCAGTGGCCTTGCTAATAAGGCACTTTGTGACAGTGAGGTGGGCAAAATTGTTCCACTTCCCACCATCCTTGCCATGGGCGGCCTTAGACATGTGCAAGCTGTGCACCTGCACAGGGCCGCCAAACCCCAGGGGCCACTACGCCAATATATATCCTTAATATAATAATCCTCTGAGGAGGGATACATATTTGCATGGCGGTCCCTGGCAGGGATTTCTCGGCCTCCGGCTCTGTTCCACTTCCAAACACCCTGACCCCCCTCTTCACTGGCCTCCGCACCTGCGTTCTTCCTGGTTCCTGATTGGCTTCTTTTTTTCCCTACCCACTGCTGGCCACGTCATGTGTCACAATACCCTCCTCCTCCTAAATTTTATCTTTCTGAGACGAATTTGGAAGGTAGGAGCAGCAGCAGGTACTGGTCATCTAACGCCTTTTCTGGACGTTTTATTAAAACACCTTCCTGAGCTCCTGGGGGTCCGCCTTGCCCAGACCCCCTCTTCCGGGGCCCCCTACCTACGCTTCCTGCCCAGGGCCGCCATGAACCTAGAGCCGCCCCGGTCCTTGCATTTATTTAATGTGAGCATGGGGTGAAATGGACTGATGTAGAGGTAAAAGATTTTGATATGCTTTAGTGGCCTGAAGAGGATTATACGGTTCTCAGGCAGCATCAAGATTCACAGATGAGGGACCAGATTGCACACATACTCAGTTAATGTGCACCATTGTTGTTACAATGTACGAATGCTGAATTAGAATATACACAGGTGGGTAGTTTACACTAATACAGATAAGAACTCACTAATACAGGGTTAGAATGCATTGTGAGGGATCAAACTGTATCAGTTCAGGGCTAGATTATACATACATAGATTGTGATACTTAGATAGAGGATAGAATACGGTGATACTTGTTAAAACAGTCAGATACACATTTGAAGTACAGGCAGAATCTAAATGTAGTGATGCAGGGTTAGAATATCAAAAAACATATGAGATACTTGTGGTATAACGTCATAAAAGGGTGTGGAAGACTGGAGGGAAAAGCCATGTGCCTATAACCAAACCATTCAGTTTAGAGGATGAAGGCCCTGACCCAGCTTAAGGTGGCATGCTTCATCATAGGGTCCTTCCCCACACCACTATCGAGAAAGATAGTGGTGTGGGCTACAATCCTCCGTGCAAAGGCAGGAAGCACTTAGGTTCATCAGGTGGAGATCCTGCAAGGTCATAGGTGTGGGTTTGGATAGCAGAATATATGTTCTAACTACTTCTTGGTGGTCCAAGAGAGGGATATAATCAACCCATAATAGATATGCAACATGTTTCAGTCTGTATTAATCCCTTCGAAAAGGTGTAAAGACATTCATCAGGTCCATGAAAAATCACCCAGCGAACAAAATTAATGAGAAACTATGAGTATAGATAAATGCAACTAGTGGTGATATTCATGGTATTCATTCACTGGCAGCTGGGCCTGCAGTAGTTCAGAGAAAAGAGAAAAAGACTGACACATAATGAAAAACATAATGGTCTATGTATATTACATCCCTACGCCAAATTAAAGTGACAACCTGCTGTGTGGGACAATGTGTTGTGACACACTGTGTATGTGAAATAGTGAACAATGCATACAGGCGTGAAGAGGTGACAGTGTCGTGTTTTGGCAGCTCCTGAGTTAGCGTTTAGCACAGCTACACGGTCTTTTCTGTTAACTTGACCAAAACGAACGGGGGCCATTTTGAATCCTTCTGCCTTCCGTTTCCTATGAACACGCTGCCTCATGGTCAGTGTGCCCTTTTGTCCTTTCTCGATACCCATGGTCACTAGTCTGCTCGGCAACAGGCTATTTTTAGTACTGGTCAAGCGCACATGCGCATTACGCACCAATTGGTCACTCTTCAGGAATGTTCATGCTAACTGACCAGTGCTGTCGAAACTCCTCCCACGTGTTGGCTGTGTTCCAAAAATGACCTTATATGTACCTAAAATGTGTAAACTTGTAACCGCCTATCTTTTTATTGCTATTAAACTATATAAAAGAGGTCGCGCACCGATGTTCGGGGTGCTACTTCTTACATTGCCGAAGGGTGCTGTTGGAATGTATCACCACCCCATGGGGTCTTAATAAACTTGTCTTTTACCTTTTCCAGTGTCCGTGCCAACTTCTATACTAAGGTGTTCGAGAGTTTAGCAGAGTATGTAGGCCTGATTTGAACCCAACACCACAATTGGCGACCACGAAGGGACTCATCGGCGACTCGGAGGCCCGAAGGAGAGGTCGTGACGAAGGTTAGGAAACTCGCCATGGACGCGATCGCTGCCATTGAGTGACCCGAGTCTCGGCACCCACGGTGTGTTTTCCCTTCCTTCCGATCTGACCTTCCAGGTGGCGCCGGTCTTCGACTGAGATTCTGATCTTGGATTGTCGTGATGTGCCGTTTTGGCTGATTTGACCACAGAATTTGGCAGTTGGACGTTGGACGTTTGCAAATATTTGGTAAGCTTTTGAGCGGTGAGGTAGTCTACTGACACTTACTGTGGCTTTTTGAACTTTTGAATATGAATTTGAATTTGTTAGCTAACGTTTTGAATCTTTGAATTTGAATTTGAATATGTGAAGTGCACCTCACATAGGCGGGCATGTAGGGATATTTCTCTGATTTATTTGACTTGAACGGTACACCGTGTTCGGTGTCACTTTTGTAGTATCGCGTTTTCGTGGTACTTTTTGAAACATGCCTGTTTTTAGCACACTCCGTAGGATGTGCTGTTCTGAAAATGGTACCAATTATCGATTAAGTGAAAAACAGCCGGCTCCCCCAGAGGGGACTCCAAATCGTGAAATGTATATTAAATTCGGTATTCCACCTATAATGTATAGTACATTATGGCATAAGTATACTAAGACTGATCGTGAATTACAGTGGCCACTATATGGGTCGTTTGACCTTCGAAAGGTACAGTATGTAGAGCAGTGTTTGTTTCAGCGAAGGTCTAGACAAGATATGTTTGATTGTGTGCGTATGTGGGAGAAGGAGGTGCGTGAACGAGTGAAGCGTGAGGAAGCCTTGGCGGAGAAAGTGCAGCGGAAGGCTGCACATGACAAAGCTTTACAGCTACAGGAGAAGGAATTACAGGAAAAGAAAGAGAGGGAGAGACGAGAACGTAATTTACAGGTTAATGGTCAATTCCCTATCAGGCGTCCTCTCTATCCAGTCCTTACTAATGAAACGGATGATTTTTCATTACTAGATCGTTGTCCGCCTCCGTACGTCGTACCTACGGCTCCGAACGAGGACTCGGACGAGGATAGTGATCGAACACAGCGTACCAGGTTATATACGGAACGAGCTGCGGAATTGCGCTCAATTGCGCGAAAGCTAAATAATAATACTGTTACTGTTTCTGATGTTACTAAACAAATGGAACAGTGGTCTGATAAGGAACGACTGTATTTTTTAGATCATTTTGGAGATGAAGTTGTTGAGCGGTATAGAAAATATTCTCTCGAGTTAGAACCTAAGGAGATATCCAAGGATCGTGAGAATTTTCGTAAAGGTCTTTTTGTTCTTTCAGATGCGGACGACTTCTTCAAGCGTTTGCTTGACCTGCGTAATGAGACGACACGACTACGGGAGTTGGAAAAGTCGAAGAATTCGTCTACGTCCGGAGCGACGGGGATATCCAAAGAATGCCCTATCTTTGAAACAGATAAGATCGCTGCGATTAATGTTAGACCTATGCGAGAAGCTGCGCCTTTATATGTCCCTCATAAAGGGGATGGCACAGATGATGATAAAAGCTCCAAAGACGCGAAAGGGTATTTTGTATATAATTGGGTTTATACGCCTTGGAATAGAGCAGATGTCATGGCGCTTAAGAATGCTTTACCTGATCCCCGTAAAAACCCTGCGGCTTTTTATGAAAATGTTGAAAGTGCAATTTCTTCATGTATCATGACGTTAGTTGATATTGATCTATTTTTCGGGTTGATATTGCCCCCTGATATGTGGAGAGTCATTCGTAGGTTTGATGACCTCACGACTCTCGGGGCCACTTGGAAAGATATTGTTCAGGCTGATTTAGATAGAGAACCAGCATGTAAGCCGTGTCAATTAATATTAGACCTTCCAGGTGCCATACTAACAAAACTAAAGACTCTTGCTCCCGCTAAAAAGATTGATTGGACTATATTAGCCTCTTGTAAGCAGAAAGCGGATGAATCAGTTTCCGATTTTTTCTCTCGCTTCGAGGAAGCGTTCCATGATTACAGTGGTCAATTATTGACAGAAGATACTGGCAGGCATCTATTCGTTGATAAGTATGTAGCTAATCTCCTACCGGAGATTGCGAAACGATTAAAAGCGAGTGAAAGTTCATGGACCACAGCAACCCCTGCTTCTTTATTGACTATGGCTCAATATTATGAAAGACAGGAATTGGAGGCGAAAGAAAGTAGTGAAAAGAAGGCGAAGGAATTGAAAACGAAGGTAATGTTAGCTCAGGTTCAGGCTACGAGAGGGAACAATAGAGGGGGGCGAGGATCGTACAGTAATGCTCCTCCCCCTCGTTCTGACATTTCTGTGAATCAATGTGCATACTGCAAACAGTTTGGGCATTGGATTGCAGACTGTCCGGTGTTTCGAGAGCAGCGTAATTTGAGGGGACGAGGAAGTGGGAGATCTAGGAATTATTATGGAGGGTCAAGAGGAGGTTATGGCACGAACGATCGTGGAGGATATGGAGCAAGGGGTCGTGGTCAGTCAGATTATAATACGTTTGATAACCGCAATCAATATCAGATAAATGAGGGTGATCCTGCTGAACCACGGGATGAGCATTACGCATAGGATTGCGTAGGATGGGGTGTGGAATCGGTTGAGGTACCAGTTGATCAGAGGGGTCCATACATAGAAGCACATGTTTTGGGTTCTACTGATCAATTTCTGGTCGATACAGGAGCTACTCGTAGCGCTTTGTCCAAACACTTGGTTCCAAGGGCTCCCCTGTCTGGCGAGGTAATTACAGCAATAGGGTTCGATGGAACACCTACTTCTAGCCCACTGTCTCAACCAGTTGCATTTCATGTTGATAAATTTGCTGCCCCTTGTCCCTTTTTGTTGTCTCCAAATACACCCGATAATATTATTGGACTCGATATGTTAAAACACTTTCGAGCTACCATTCGCTGTGCCCCAGAAGGAGTGCGAGTTGTGCTGAATGAGAATTACCCAGACTTTGAGCGAGTGTGTTTTGTCCATGAATCTGAAGTTCTGGCCTCCTTACCAAAAACATTGTGGGCCACTTCTGACACGGATGTAGGACGAATGATAATTCCCCCAGTGCGTATTACTGTAAAGGAGGGAGTATCTCTGCCACGTGTCCCGCAATATAAGATTTCTAGAGAAGGTGAACTTGCTTTAATACACATTGTAAATGATTTGATTTCGGCAGGAGTAGTCGAGGAAGTTCCTTACAATGTTTGCAATAGTCCAATTTTACCGATCCTTAAGAGAGATACCGATACTAAAGTTTACCGTTTCATTATTGATTTGAGGGAAATAAACAAGATAGTAGTGCCTCAGTATCCAGTGGTATCTGACATCACCACATTGCTTACGTTGGTTCCACCGACGGCGACTACTTTTACAGTCATTGATTTGAAGAACGCCTTCTTTTCGATCCCTGTACATCCTGACAGTCGATATCTATTCGGCTTTACATTAAATAATAAATCGTACAGATTCTGTCGAATTCCTCAAGGCTATACTGAAAGTCCTAGCATTTATAGTCAGGCATTAAAAAGGCAGCTTGATTCCTTTGACTTACAAGAGGGAGTGGTTCTCATTCAATATGTAGACGATATCTTACTTGCTGCAGACACGCCAGAACAATGTGAGAAGAGTACCTTTTCCTTGCTTTCCTTCCTGGCCAAACATAATCATAAAGTTTCGAAGAAAAAGCTGCAATATTGTAGACCAAAGGTGACCTACCTCGGTCATCTTTTGTCTAAGGAGGGCCGTGCGTTGACACCAGATCGAATTCAAGCAATATTAGATACCCCAGTTCCTCGCACTCAGAAAGATGTTCGCGCCTTTATAGGTTTGACGTCTTTTTGTAGGCAATGGATATTGGGTTTTTCACATATCGTTAAACCATTGTTAGCATTGTTGTCTAAAGATACACCGATTCCCATTGAATGGACGGATGAATGTCAGAATGCTTTTGAACAATTGAGACAAGCTCTTTGTTCTGCACCAGTGTTAGGTACACCTGATTACACGAAGATTTTTACATTATATGTACACGAGAAGGATGGGTGTGCATTGTCAATGTTAGTGCAGACACACGGAGACAAACAGAGGCCTTGTGCATACTTCTCGGCGGTACTCGACCCTGTGGCTCGAGGATTGCCTGGATGTTTTCGAGCAGTTGCAGCAACAGCAGTTGCGATACGACAAAGTGAGGGAATAGTTTTGTCACACAAATTGTTGGTGCTAGTTCCCCATGCGGTAGATGCGTTACTGAATCAAACGAAAACACAGCATCTAACTAGTGCCCGTCTGACAGGATATGAGCTAACGTTGTTGGCGCCGCACATCACACTAAAGCGATGTGCAACACTAAATCCTGCTACTTTACTGCCGGATCCTGTTGCTGAGACCCAGAAGGAAGAACAACATGATTGTGTTTTTCTGACTGAGGAACAGACAAAGGGTCGTATCGATTTACAGGATACGCCATTTCCAGATGTGGATGGGGAACTGTGGGTTGATGGGTCATGTGTGAGGCTACCAGATGGTACGACTTCCGCAGCTTATGCGATCACGACACTTAAGACTGTGGTAGAAGCAGCACGGATACCCCAAAAATCGGCTCAAGCGGCTGAGTTGATAGCCTTAACGAAGGCATGTGAGTTAAGTGCTGGATTATGTGTGAACATTTACACGGATAGTCGTTACGCTTTTGGAGTAGTGCATGATTTTGGCCTACTTTGGAAGGAACGAGGATTCCTGACTTCACACGGAGTACACATCATGCATGGAGAGTTGGTGCGCGATCTCCTGAATGCACTGTTATGCCCAAAGAAAGTTGCAATAGTCAAGTGCAGTGCACATAAAAAGGTGACGGACAAAATAGGGCAAGGCAATGCCTTTGCAGACCGCATTGCGAGAGAGACCGCTATGCTGCAAAATAATTGCCCCATGTATGTGGTGAAGTCACAAGCTGAGCGGTGGCATGATGCTAGAGAAGAAATACTAGATATACAGAAGTCAGCATCAGAGGCAGAACTTGCGAAATGGGCCACTGAAGGAGTATTGGATGATGAGGGTTGCTGGCGTAGTAAAGATATGGAGAGATGGAAACTACCCATGGCCTATTTACAAACAATGGTGCAAATGACACATGGACTGGCACACATTGGAGCTCTCGCAATTACTAAATTGCTTACACGAGTTTGGGAAAATGCTGACATTGCTAGCACGGCTAAGAGAGTAGTGCAGACCTGTCTGATATGTTTGCAGCACAATCCTGGACAAGGGACTCATACTCCTAAAGGTGGGTTTGTTCCACCTACTGCACCATTCGAAGTACTACAAATGGATTACATCCAGCTGGAACGCTGTAATAATCTCAAGTATGTCCTAGTAGTGGTGTGTGCCTTCAGCAAATGGATTGAGGCTTACCCTACGAAAGACAATACAGCATTGACAACAGCTAAGGTGCTACTCAAGGAGTACTTCCCGCGCTATGGTGTTTGTAAACTTATGTGGAGTGATAATGGCCCTCATTTCATTGGAAAAGTAGTGGAATATGTCTTGAAAGGATTGGGAATCAAACAACGATTCCATGCTGTCTTTCATCCGCAATCAGCAGGTTTAGTGGAGAGATATAATGCAACTCTGAAGCTGAAGCTAGCAAAGATAGTGGCATCGACATCTCTGAAATGGCCGGACGCTTTGCCTCTGGCATTGCTGTCCATTCGATCAGTGCCCCATTCTCGGTCTGGCCTCACACCCTATGAAGTAGTGTTTGGAAGGCCTATGAATATCTGGGGAGTTCCAAAACCTCGTTTGATACATGATATGCCTTGTATAATGATGAACGATTATCTGGCACGATTAACAAATGATTTGCTTTCTATTCATCAACAGGTTCGAGAGGCGCTCCCTGATAACTCCGCTGGTGAGGCTCACGATCTCCGTCCTGGGGACCACGTGATGCTTTGAGCGATCCAGCAGTTTGGAACCGAGATGGCATGGCCCTGAGCAAGTGCTGCTGGCTACGCGAACTGCTGTGAGAGTCACCAACAAGAAGCGGTGGATTCATTCAACGCACTGCCGACGTGTCTCTCCGGATCTGGTGAGCCCTGTGGTGCTATCCGACTACAGAAAGATTTTGGATACAGAAAAGAGCCCAGCTGTCACGCCTGATGAATTGGAGGGAGCCTTCCCGGACCACGTTGTTACGGATAAAGTGAAGTACAATCTACGACCCAGGAAATAAGATTCCTTTTGTGTTTTTTGAAACTGGTTGGTAACCGCTCTGAGGTTTGTGAAACGGAAGCCGGGAATATCAAGGGGGGGGGATCAGTTCTGCCCAGTGTAGCGACACCCGTCTTGAATCCCGGAGAACAAATCAACGGCAGCCTCGGTTCAGAACCATCGTTTTAATTTTTCTCGCTTAGTGTTGCTTTTGAAGAGTATTGTTTTGTGAACTATGGCATCTCCTTCGACACGAAGAGGGAGAATTCTTGGTGCTGTTTTGTTTGTCTTGACCGTAGTGGTGATCGCAGTATTAGCTTGGACTATAGAACTGTTGTTTCCTGCACGAGAACATTTACTGCCCACCACTCCAAGTCCGTCTGAACATTTTCATTTCACTCTGCCTTTTCACGAAGAAAGACATAGGCAGACTTATTTGAATAACAGTTTTATTAAGATTCTGCATCATACTCATAACATGACCAACACGTCCAATTGTTGGGTATGTGGGATGTTGCCCGGACATCAGAAGAAGGGAGGAACACCACTCATTCCTCTCCCGTTTTCTCATAATGGTTCTTGTCATGCTTGGTACACTCTTCTTTTTACTCTGCGATGGCCAACGAAAGGTGGATTACTTTTTCGGTTGAATAAAATATGCTATAACGATAAAGATGGCTATCCACATGCTGAAGGAACTAAATTCGAATGGGAAGAATATCGTCCGGACAATATTTCTACACCTCGTGTATATACGAATCAAAGACTCATAAATGTGACGAACATGCATATAATAACCGTGATCGATACAAAAGCAGATTTGTGTATTAGAAATAAAGGTACAATCCCCGTAGGTCGCAGTGAATGTAATATTACACTTACCTTTGATACACCAACTGGAATTGCATGTGTAGCTTCGCATAACACATATTTTATTTGTGGAAATAAGGGATATCACCGTCTACCTTTGGGATGGTTAGGAACGTGTTATGTAGCATTTGTATTACCACCTGTGTTTATTGCTCCTCCCATGTATCACAATGATTATGTTTTGTACCATGATTTCATATTGAATAGAGTGAAACGAACAATAGATCTTGATGAAATAGACCAGACTGATACCACTTTACAACAATATGTAGATTTCAATTTGGGGTTATTTTCATTCGTAGGAGCTGCATTAAATAGCAGAAAGATAAGGCGGCTTACACGTGTGGTGGAAGCCGTTGCCAACGAAACTGCCTCTGCTTTAGGGAATATTACTGAGGAATTGCAAATTACCAGAATTGTGGCGCTCCAGAATCGAATGGTTCTAGATGTGATACTAGCTGATAGGGGTGGAGCATGCCGCGTCATCGGAAGTAGTTGTTGCGTGTACGTACCAGATAACTCACCTTCTGTATATGATTCGATTACAAAATTACATAATATAGCTGCTGAGATCCACCCAGAAAATGGAACATGGACTTTTTCTGGTTGGTTCTGGACCCTGCTTAGTACTTGGGGTTGGAAATTATTAACGATTCTCTGTGTTTTTATTGGAGTATTATTTTTCCTTTGTCTATGTATTCAATGTGGCCCTACCTTATGTTCTGTATGTATCACAGCCTGTATTCCGTCCAAACGAGCTATTGTCAAACAAGAGAAACTGATCAGTGATGAAGTATTGAAAATAATGGCTATTGACATTGAGGATGAACATTCTGACTATGTCCACTATGAGGTAGCTTTTGCTAAACGCTAAAAGGGCCGTCTGTCGTGTTTTGGCAGCTCCTGAGTTAGCGTTTAGCACAGCTACACGGTCTTTTCTGTTAACTTGACCAAAACGAACGGGGGCCATTTTGAATCCTTCTGCCTTCCGTTTCCTATGAACACGCTGCCTCGTGGTCAGTGTGCCCTTTTGTCCTTTCTCGATACCCATGGTCACTAGTCTGCTCGGCAACAGGCTATTTTTAGTACTGGTCAAGCGCACATGCGCATTACGCACCAATTGGTCACTCTTCAGGAATGTTCATGCTAACTGACCAGTGCTGTCGAAACTCCTCCCACGTGTTGGCTGTGTTCCAAAAATGACCTTATATGTACCTAAAATGTGTAAACTTGTAACCGCCTATCTTTTTATTGCTATTAAACTATATAAAAGAGGTCGCGCACCGATGTTCGGGGTGCTACTTCTTACATTGCCGAAGGGTGCTGTTGGAATGTATCACCACCCCATGGGGTCTTAATAAACTTGTCTTTTACCTTTTCCAGTGTCCGTGCCAACTTCTATACTAAGGTGTTCGAGAGTTTAGCAGAGTATGTAGGCCTGATTTGAACCCAACACCACAACAGTTACTCAAAACACATAAAAAACAAGGTTTATCCACTCATTTTATGGTCTATAACGTCAGCTCGCTTCCTATGGTCAAGGATTGAGCAGATCTGAGGACAAGGATGATAGAGAAATAGGACACATATTGGTTAGCTGATGTGTTGATCAAAGGAGCAGTGATAATAGTCAAATAACAGAGACTTCGAATGTGAAAACAGATAAACTGGTAGGTAAGCTACTTGCATACCTAAGTGACCATGGGGAGATCGGTAGCCCATGAATCGGGTAATTCTAACAGTACCCATGATAAACCGCAAAGGGCATTTTAAAGTCAGTCCCAGATGTGAGAAATGCACCAGGTGGGGTAGAGTATCTCCTACCTATAGAGACACCTGCCAGCAGCGTAGCCATGCCGTGCCAAGCAGTGGCGTAACTTAGGGGTATATTACCAACAACTAGCGATAATTTTTGTCTCTAACTTGTTTAGAGACAAAAATTATCGCCGCACATCGGCGATTTTTATCGCAGATAAACCTTGCTATTAGCAAGGTTTATCGCAAATGCGATAAAAAACGGCCGCAATGCATGAATATCGCTGAAAAGTCAGCGATATTCATGCATTATCGAGCAAATGCTCTTAGCCATGTTATCCACCTCCCATTGGATAACATGGTGAAGAACTGCTCAGGGCAGGTGTTAGCTTTTGGAGATATTCGCGCTTAGCGCGAATATCTCCAAAAGTTGGTAATAGGAGATAGCGATGTTAGCGACTGTTTCCAGTCGCTAACATCTTGGCACGCCCACTTTGCATGTCATTAGTGATAAATATCACTGACATGCAAAGCGGGGCCCAAGATGGTCGCTATCTCCTATTAGCTGTCACTAACTGGTGTTAGCGACAGCTTGGTAATAGGGAGATAATTTTATCTCCGCTTTCTTGGCTTTTAAAGCCAAAAAAGCGGAGATAAACCCCTTGATAATATACCCCATAGTGAGTGAGATTCGGGGAGTGTAAATCTCAGATTTCCCAACTACTAGCCTGTAGGGGTGAAATGACCAAGGTTCGGTCAGTACTGAATTGTATTAGGTAGACCTCTATTTAGAATGGCACAGTGATAAAAATAATGATGGGTTGAAATGCCACTGGTTAGGCTATTTGCAAGCATTCAGTGCATCACCTTTTTGGGTGTCTGATTACCTGTAGTGCGTATGGAAACCTGTGACTGCCACAGCTTTCCAAGCCTACTTCTGCCAATGTTTTTGAATTCTAAAAAAAGTAGTCATTTGCATCTTTTCAAAGAGTACTTGTATGAGTACAGATTTACTATTTTATTTGTAAATCATTCACTGTATATTTAGGTTTCCGCTCAAACATATTAACAAGTTAAAAGCTCTTTGTGAAATGAGAATGACCAGAAAACTTGCCACAGACATAGCAGACCCAACTGAGGGTCATCAGACCCAACTACAAAGCCAAGAATGCATTCAGGAGTTCCACATCCCAAACACACCCTCCCCAGAATCTACGACCCTGCCTGTACCACTTGGACTTGGTAGTTCTTCCTGGGTCTCCTGACTATGATCACATAAAACACAACAGCCTTGGAGTCCCTGGCCTGAAATCACTTATTTAAAATAATACACACTCTTCTCTGTCTCTGTTAGGAGAAGCCATGATGGTAGAGTTATCAGATCGGTGCATGTTGGCAGGCCTCGATGATTCCAGTTCTTGTCTTTTACAAATCATTTTATCAAGTGACTGAAAGCCCATAGCTTGGCTCTAAGAACACGGGCCAAGGCATTAAAATGTTTGGCATGTATATCGTGCAACAAACATAACGCAAAAATATGATACATTCTCTGCAGAAACGTTTCACCTTAGTGCATCAGATTACATCACTGCATAGACATTTATCAAAAGTGATCGTTTTTAAACTTGAACGTAGAAATTTTATTGGCTCGCCCCTCAACAACAAAAAGGTGATTCTACTATGCATGCCCTGAAGTCAAGTATTTAAAAGTGCTCTCATGCATGATAAAGGAAATGGTGGCTCTGTGAAATAAAATATTTGCCTAGGATCACACAATTTGGACAAGCAGGAAAGCCATATTAATTCCAGGTTATCTGGTTTCACATTTTGAAAATTCACCACTGGATGTATATCTCTGTTTGTCTCTCTCGCTCTCTCTGCCGTATTACATCAAAAGTCCAATTTTTGTGTTTTATTCTATGAGTGCAAGGAGAAAAACCAACACAGATATAGCAGAAACAACTCAGGGTGCCAAGACCCAACTACCTAGCCAAGAATGCATTTATTTGGTGGGTGTCACAACCCAAACACACCCCTAAAGCTATGCCCCTGGCACCAAGACATGCAGACAATCTGTTTCACCAAGAGCAGCTTCAATCAGAAGAGGCATGCAGTGTTGAGGACATCACCCAGCTTCAGAAAAGTACTGAGGCTCATGGGAATTGTAGTGTCCATGGACATTCACTTAAATAAGAAGCAATGCTGGTGCACGGATATAAGCAATAAGGGTTAGGATACTCTAATATACTTTGAAAAAATATTGTACTGATCTAGACTGTATTGATTACATTTAGAAGGTACTTATGCTGGATTAATATTTAACATTGCTGGTCTAAAATTTACTGACACAAGGACGGGAATGCACCGCTACAGGATTGGAATGAACCTGTACAATTTACATTGATATAGGCTACATTATACTGATGCAGGTATAAAATGCACTGACTGACGTTTAAAATACATACTAGTTTGAATGCGGCCATACAAGGGTAGAACATCCTGATACAGGGTTATTTAATGAAGTAGGTTTAAAATATAGCAGAATAAATTACAACATACTACAATATAGTTAAAATATACAGATACATTTTAGAAGACTTAGAATCAAGATTAGATTTAGGGCTGTGCAAAGCTAGGAACGTTCACTTTGACAACTTCCTTACTACCAGCTAGAACTGAAACAGAAAATCAATTAGAAAAGCGGTGTCTTGCTTGTTGGCTGTCTAGCCACCCTTTAGACTTGTTAGGCTCCAGTGAGATTTCTTTTAGCCGGGGCCTCGGGACAGAAACAGAATTGGTTTTTGCACTAAAGTCCCTCAGACGTGACCTGGAGGAAGGGGCATTATTCTTGACCTGCCTGCTGCTTTTTATACAGTGGATCATAACATATAGGTCGAGTGCATTGAGCCTGCAAGAACATGCAATGTTTTGGTCTGCATCCTTTCCAGTGTTTGACTCTCATTCCTCTCTATACTCATTCAGTGTCTGGAGCCCTCCAAGGATCAAGAGTTTACTCCACTTTGTTTAAAATCTATCTTTACACACAAACTATCATCATTAAGAATTTTGGCATTAGAGTAATCTCATTAGCCGATGATACCCAACTCATTTTGGGGCTGAAGAAAGCACTGGATGAAATCCTGGTTATTAGGCCATCTTATTTTGTGTAACCGACAAATTATTGAAGCGTATCATTTCCAAAACATAATTACTGCTGTTGGGTCCATCATTCCCTGGGACATCATTTCATTTGCTCTCAAATATGAGAGAAGTCTCCTCTCCTACAGATAATATAAAGAGCCTTGTTTTTCGATTGCACAAGGATGTCAAGGAGATGAAGAACCGATTATAAATGTGTCGTCAAAGCCATTTGACTGTCAAAGCAAATGTATTGTCAGTGTTTATGCCAGTTCCATTAGTCTGTGATTTATTCTTAGTAAGTTGGTGGAAATTAAAGAACATATAATAGCTTTTATTTTACATTAATTAAAGAGATCTGAGGTATATTATAGCACAATTGAAAGCAAGACACTACTAGGGGTGGTGAAGAGACTGACAACATATTTGTGGGCTTCACATTTTGATCATTCACCGACCACAATCGCCTCATTTAAATGAAGAATGGCAAAGGTATGGGAAAGGCTTTGGCTAGATTTGTACGTTTGATGTCAAAATTGTAAGAATACAACTTAGATATTAACTCTGTGACCAGTGGAAACCTTTACTCACAGATTATCATTGAGACTACCTCCAAGAATTATTAATGCAAGGGAAGAACAAGACGATGTTGTGACTTCTTTAGATGCCATACAGAAGTGTGATGATATTGAGTTAGAGGATGAATGGTTAAAGTGCATTACTCATAGTAGGTATTCTGGTGTTAACCACCACCAACAAATTACCCATCCATGGTTTTACATGTAAAAAATGTAGTTAATATATGTAAATAGTGTTTGTTGCAAGATAAACAGTCGAAAACAGTCGAAAACCAATGAGAAAACTCTACATCCTGTTCCTTGACCAGAGTGGCCCTTGGACACATAGGCAATTGACATTCCAAGCCCATATGTACTACGTCTCAAGGATATGAAGTTTCTATTTGTGGTGGTGGATTGTTTCAGTGAATTAATAATGGTTTTACTAGTTCAAGGGTGAAAGATGCTGTATTAGATTCTCTCAAGACGGTAGTGAGAAGTGGGACCTAATTGCTTGATTTCGTACATGGGACACACTTTGGGGTCCATTAGGATGTCGGGCGGATTGCCCCCGCCAGGGTGGCGGTGGCCACCGCCACCCTGGTGGGGGCAATCCGCCCGACATCCGCATTCTAATTCCCCCCCGCCATATTAGGATGGCGGGGGGGGACCGCGGCGGACAAAAACACCGTCCGCCGCTTTTCCGCCCCGGTCGCATTGCGGCCGGGGCGGTAATGGAACCATATGGTGGCGGTGTCTATCAGACACCGCCATCCATATTAGGGTGCCTTTCTGCAGCTGCTTTTCCGCGGCGGCAATGCCGCCACGGAAAGGCAGGCGGGGATTGCTGCGGGGGCCCCCTGCAGGGCCCCCAGGTTCACGACACTGTCAGGGGGCACATGGGGGGTACCTATGGTACACCCCCATATTTGCATATGCAAAGCGGCAGGCACGGCGCGGTGCCTGCCGCTTTGCATATGCAAATGCAAAAAAGCATTTTTAGCATCGTGGCGGGCGGTGCAGAGTGCACCGCCCGCCACAATGCTAAAACTACAGGATGTGCCCGCCACTGTGGCGGGCACATCCTAATGCCCCCCACGGGACCCCCGCCCTTATGGCGGGCGGTCCCGTTTCCCACTATGGTGACGGGCGGACAAAGTCCGCCTGTCATCATAATGACCCCCCTTGTGTCAGAGAAGATGTTGATGTTTTCCAGCATACTGATATGGAAAATGTTAAATCCGCTGTTGTACTCTCCCTTATCAAATGGGATGGCAGAAAGAGCCAATAAGATTTTAAAAGAGGGCATACTAACTGCCCTGTATTGTGGTCTGGATGTCATGAAGTATTTGAGAAAGAAAGTGTTAAATTATGTAAACACATAACACTATACCATAGGAGTCATGCTGTTTTTACTTTTGATAGGTAGGGAAGCTAAAAACTGATTAACGCCTGTTTCTGGAAGGATGTGCAAAAATCTTCACAGAAAATTTCTTCTGAATTGTTGCAACAGGTTAAGGAACAGGTAGTGAATAAGCAATAAAAATGTAAAGTGTATTATGATAAAGATCCAAAAATAAAAGAAAATGGCATCTTAGTTGGAGACTGGGTGATTATTAGGTGTATGCGAAATTCATTTAGTTTACTGTTGCACAATTGTTGGAACTGGGGTAGCCTGGCCTAGGGCAAGACATACATTTCAGAGGCACAGTGTTAAGGTTGCAGACCACCCAAGAATAAAAACCACGCAATAGCACACAAAAGAAAACACTACACCGAAAATGTAGGAAAATACGTACTGCTTTATAAAAATAATATACTCTTTGTCCTTAAAATATATAGCTTAGAACATTTCCGGTCACTTTAGTATCAGCAATTATATTACTTAAACTGCTAAGCGAATAATCAATTAACTTCGTCAGTACTCTTACACTTATTACTCTAGGATTCACAGTTCAGTACTTTATAATCAATCAGGTGAAATATTAATCCGCTAGAACCTTAGGAAAGAAAACTACAACTCAATATAAGTACATGCAGATTTCCTTTTTGAGATGAAAGAGCAAAACTTCTTAATCAGGAAATTAATAGTCTTTGACAAGGTGCTAGCTTAAATCATCAACTTTACATTACTAGCGTTTCTAGCATTTAATTAGGCCTAGTTTCTAAATAGTGCCTAAAACTTTACAACTGGTCTCAATAATAGCAATAATACTTTTTAAACTGCTATGCAAGTCATTAATTAATTCCAATAGTTAAACATGCACCATGACCATGGCTGATTGGTAACCCTTCCACTTTCTTAGGCCAGATTAGCTGTACATCGCTCTTTATTTGGCTTCTCAGCAATCCTACTCCACCAGAGGGGGGAAGAAAGCAAGCGGTCGCCAACTGTTGAGTACCAGGGGTCTTGAAGACCTTTGTATTCTTTGCACCCCCCAGATGACCAGGCCTTTTGAAGTCAGTTAGTTAGTTTTTAACAGCTAGGCCACTTGTTTCTTAGGCCCTCCTCCCTCAGTTCTGCATCGAGTGGGGGAGGAAACCAAACGACTAGGAGACCTTACCGGAACTCTCTCAGCACTCCCTCGCTCTTCCCGGCTTACTTGTTTAGACGGCCGGCAGGCAGTTCCTCCGCTCACCCCCTCAGCACTCAGTCGCTTTACCTCTGGGGATCGGCCTCCTCGCTCCCACGCAGAAGAGCGGAGGCCCTCTCAGCTACAACTCGGGCCGCAGTAACGGTGATTCCGCCACACAAGCGGCGGCTCCTCACCACGAAGGATCGGTCCCACGGCGCGTCGATCAGTCTGCCAACACTCGACGATCAAGAGACGTTCCACCGGCGCCTCTCCTCATGCGTGGAAGCGCTCGCTCTTGTCCCGCCTCTCCCGGCGGCCGCTCCCAGGAAGGACACTACTCTCCTGGGCCTGCTCGGTCCTAGGCCCCTCCTGTGGGGATGGTGATCGCGACAGCGGGCATGCGCGAAGGCGCTTCCAAGAAGTGTCTCGCCCTCCCCTTTTCTAAAGGAGACAGTACTCTTCAGGCAATGCGCCAGCAACGCGGAAGGCGCTCCGGGGTCCCGTCCACAGAGAGAAGCCTCTCAGGCTCAGTGGATCCCGGGGCAGGCGCTGTCACAGAAAACGATCAGCCCCTCAGGGGTCCCGCTCACAGTGGGGTCGGCGCTGCCTCCAGAAACCGGCCAGCTGCACGAACAACCAGGACTTCCCAGGAAACCAGGGGACAAGCCTTCCTCAGCACCCAGGAAGGTAGGAGATCAGTGCCAGTTCGTTTCCTTTACCTCAGCGCCCACTCTGCCAAGTCCTTTTAGTACTCAAGTTGAGATGGGGGTTGGGGTCCAGGGAAGAGGGCTATTCTTCCTGAGTCTCTTTCTGCTGGGCAGAGGACTGCGCACCGCAGCACTGCAGTCTCCTTCTCCTTGGACTTCCCCTGTATGGTTTGGACAAGGGGCAAGCTAGGCGCCCAGGGTCTCCAGTAACCCTTCACAGCGGGGTCAGGACAAGTAACCAAAAGGGGAGTAGTGGGGTGGATCATAAGGCAGCTTCCCAGTCCAGGAGGTCAACCCTAAGTCTAACCTCTTCCCACCCTTAGCTACAGCCTGTCCTCCAGCTGACTTCCACAGGTAGACAAAATGGCTGCCCCGCATTCCGCCTTTTATAGGCTGCCCTTCAATGGTCCAGCATGGACCAGAAGGTTCTGGAATGCCCTATGTTAGGCTATGGCCAAGTTCTGAGTGTGACAGTTGGGGCAGTTGGTGGCCACCATTTTAGGTGGTGCCAACTTTCCTGTCAGAACAGGCCTCTGGGCCTGAGGTAAAAGATTATGGGGGAAAGAAAGAACACCTATCCCCTTGACCAACACCTAAAAAAAGTAGTAGACACAAAAATATCAAGGGAGTGAGGGGCAAAAAGGGGACAAAATAAATAATAATGAGGAGGGACTGCGCAAAAAAAATCCAGACAGGTCTAACACGCGTCCCCCCCAGCTGAAAGTGGGGAGAACTACCCAACCCCTTGGGAGTCCTCTTCACTAAGGCGGAAATACCTGGAGAGACCGTCTGCATTGGCGTGGTCCACTCCAGGCCGATGTTCCACCCGGAAGTCCATTCCCTGTAGGGAGATGGACCACCTCAACAGCTTGGGATTTTCCCCCTTCATTTGCATCAGCCAACGAAGGGGGCGGTGGTCAGTCTGAACCAGGAAGTGCGAGCCAAAGAGGTATGGCCGCAGCTTCTTCAGAGCCCACACCACCGCAAAAGCTTCCCTCTCAATTGCACTCCACTTCTGTTCCCGGGGAAGCAGTCTCCTGGATAAGAAGACTACAGGCTGATCCAGGCCCTCTGCATTTAGTTGCGATAACACTGCCCCAATGCCATGTTCGGATGCATCTGTTTGAACAATGAACTCCTTGGAGAAATCGGGAGCCTTCAGGACCGGTGCTTCACACATTGCCTGCTTCAACTTTTCAAAGGCTTGCTGACAAGCCTTTGTCCAAACTACCCGTCGAGGTTGTTTCCTAGAGGTGAGCTCTGTGAGGGGCGCTACAATAGTGCCATACCCCTTCACAAAGCGACGGTAGTAACCTGTGAGGCCCAGGAAAGCTCGGACCTCAGTCTGTGTCTTGGGGGGTTCCCAGGCCATGATTGCCTCAATCTTTGCCTGCAGGGGTTGCACTGACCCCCTACCCACCAAGTGTCCAAGGTACACAACCGACCCCTGACCAATCTGGCATTTACTGGCTTTGATGGTCAATCCAGCTTGTTTCAGCGCCTGGAGAACTGCTTGCAAATGTTGCAAGTGGTCCTCCCAACTGCTACTGAAGACAGCAATGTCATCCAGGTAAGCAGCCGAGAAACCCTCCATTCCAGAGAGGACCTGGTTCACCAGTCGCTGAAATGTGGCAGGAGCGTTCTTGAGACCAAAGGGCATCACACAGAACTGGAAGTGTCCCTCGGGCGTGGAGAAGGCTGACCTTTCCCTTGCTCCATCTGTCAAGGAGATCTGCCAGTACCCTGAAGTGAGGTCAAAGGTACTTAGGTATTGGGCAGCTCCTAGCCGGTCAATTAACTCATCCGCCCTGGGGATTGGATGAGCATCAGTTTTGGTAACTGAGTTCAGTCCTCGGTAATCCACACAGAACCTCAGTTCTGGTGTGGTGCCCGGTGGGGCGGCTTTTGGGACTAGCACCACCGGACTGGACCAAGGGCTGTTGGACGGTTCTATCACTCCTAGCTCCAACATCTTGGCAACTTCGCCATGGATGCTAGCCTTCACCTTGTCCGACAGCCTATAGGTCTTGGATTTCACTGGAGGGCTGTCTCCTGTGTCCACATCATGGGTACACAGGTGGGTTCTTCCCGGGACAAGGGAAAACAGTGAAGAGTACTGCCCCAATACCCGTCGGCAATCCTCTCGTTGCTCAGGAGTGAGAGACGGGGAGAGAATTACTCCCTCCACCGACCCATCCTTCTCTTGACATGAAAAGAGGTCTGGGAGAGGCTCGCTCTCTGCTTCCTCAGCACCATCAGTCACCAGCATCAAATTGACCTCGGGCCTGTGTCCAGCTGTTGTTGGTGGATCCAATGGCCCTACAATGTCGATGCCCACCCTTTCAAAGGGGGTGCTAACGACAGGAAGTGGTTCCAGGGGAGCCTTTAGCTTCACCCCTGTTTTCCCACTAGCCTGGCAGGATACACATGTCCTACAGTATGTGTTGGACGCCACTTTCATCCGAGGCCAGTAAAAGTGGAGGACAAGCCGTGCAAAGGTCTTGTCCTGGCCTAAGTGTCCTACCAGTGGTATCGCATGAGCCAATTCCAGCAGAAAGGCTCGGTATTGCTGCGGGACCACCAAGGCCCTTGATGAGCCAGGTAGAGGTACCTTGGGTTCACTGTAGAGGAGGCCATCCTCCCAGTAAATATGGTGGTGTCCCGTAGCATCACCTGCTGCCTGGGCTTCAGCCTGACGCCTCAGTCCCTCAAGGGTGGGGCACTCCCTCTGTCCCTTACAGAATTCCTCCCTGGTAGGACCTCCCTCCACATGCCATTCAGCAGGGATGGGTAAATCCTCCAGAGAGTCTACTCCCCCCTCCACGGACTCCTGGCCTACCACTGCAGGTGGCCGATCTGTCACATGGGGCGTGGAAGCCGAAGGAGGCTGTCCCTGTCTCCGTTTCTGTCCCTTTTTGGCAGCGGGTTGGGCCATTGTTCCAGGCTCCAACCCAGGCAAACTCCCTCTCCGGGCAGTCGCAGACCGTGTGCTTACACAGGCCCAGTCAGGTGTACCCAGCATCGCAGAATGCGTCCGGTATTCCACCTCTCTCCAAGTGTTGTGCTCCATGTCATTCCCCAACAGACAATCAACTGGCACGGCAGGGCTTACGGCAACTCGAAGTGAACCTGCAACCCCTTCCCACTCAAAGGGAACCTCAGCCACTGGATAGTGGCCCATTCTGCCGTCAGCCATCGCGGCGGGGTGGAGTACATTAGGAACAACCTGCTCTGGAGACACCAGTTGACTTCTCACCGTAGTCATACTGGCTCCTGTATCTCTCAGAGCCTCCCCTCTTTGGCCATTGATGGTAACCCATTGCCCATACTTTGTAGTATTTGGGGGCACCTGGATCTTTGGTACCATCTCCCGCTCTCCCAGGGACACTAAGGTGACACCCGCCCACTCACCCCCCTTATCTAAGGGCAACTCCTCCCCGAGCGCTACACTAGCTACTCCCGGTGACTTTCCTCCGGTGGGAGGGGGTGGTCTCTTTGGGCATCTGACATCTCCCTTATAATGTCCAACACCACCGCATTCAAAACAGTGGAGAACCCTTGGCTGCTGGCTTTGGCCAGGATTAGGGTTTCTGGGCGGGTTTGCCCTAGGGGTGAAACCTGCTCCCTTACCTTGGAAATTATTTTGGGGACCTTTGGAGAACTCCTTCTTTTTATCTCCTCCCTCTTTCTTCTGGGGGGCGCCCTGTCCGGCTTTTTGAGAATCCCCTCCAGTCCCCTTGGAGGACACCCGGGTACTTGCCCAAGTGTCCGCCTCCTCTGCAAGCTTCCGGGGATCGGTCAGCTTGCTGTCCACCAGGTGTTGGCGCAACTCGGGAAAACATTTCTCGAGGAGGTGTTCTTTCAAAAATAGATTGTACAGCCCCTCATAGTCTTTTACCTCGCTGCCCTTGACCCAACCCTCCAAAGCTTTCTTGGCGTAGTCTAAAAAGTCTACCCAATTCTGGTTACTCATTTTGTGACTTCCCCTGAATTTTTGTCTGTACCTTTCAGGGGTAAGTCCAAACGTTTTCACCAGTGCCACCTTCATGACAGGGTAGTGGGTTTGCTCATCCTGCTCCAGAGCCAACAAGGTGTCTCTGCCAGCAGGTGGCATGTATTTATACAGCCCACCTCCCCAGTGAGTCTCTAGGATCCCGTGAGCCCTTAAAGAAACTTCGTAGGCGGCCAACCATTTGGCAATGTCATCACCTGGGGTGTAACTAGCGATGACATCTTTAGGTAAATAGGGTCTGGATTCCCTGGTGTCCACTTTCTTTTCGCTGCCACCATTGTCTGGATTGGGAGACCTACGGATGAGAGCTTGTAAGTCCATCTCCTTGATGGTTCGCTCATGAGCTAACCTCCTTTCCTCCCTTTCCATATCCATCCTAGCTAATTCCAGCTTCATTCTCCTCTCCTCCCTCCTATCTTCTAGCTCGGCTTCAGTTAAACCCTTCTCCGAGATGCTGCTGCCCACCCTGGGAGGTGACCTGGTACCTGTCGGTAGATTCCCCCCTCCCGCTTGGTACAGCATGGCAGTCTCAATGACAGTGTCTCTGTCACTCCCTTCTGATTCTGGTACCTCCCCGGAATGAGCCTCCACCCATGCCCGAATGCTTGTCAGCAGCTCGCCTTTCCTGGCACCCTTTTTAAAAAACACATTTTGCTGCTGACACCAGTCCTTTAGTTGGGTCACAGTATAGTTATCCAGCTCTTCCACATTTATCTCCATTTTTACTAGAGTATAAACTTTTCACACAGGAGGTAACCAAAAGTGTCCTGGGGTCAACCTCCACCCACCACCAGAAATAAATTTAGAAAAAACAAAATTTAAATTAGGAGGGCCGCAGGGAGAAAACTCCTGGTGTAGGTTAGTGTATTGCGTTGAATTACTAGTGCGTAGCTGCAACCAAGTCAGTCATCCCACCGCTAGGCACCAAATGTTGGAACTGGGGTAGCCTGGCCTAGGGCAAGACATACATTTCAGAGGCACAGTGTTAAGGTTGCAGACCACCCAAGAATAAAAACCACGCAATAGCACACAAAAGAAAACACTACACCGAAAATGTAGGAAAATACGTACTGCTTTATAAAAATAATATACTCTTTGTCCTTAAAATATATAGCTTAGAACATTTCCGGTCACTTTAGTATCAGCAATTATTTTACTTAAACTGCTAAGCGAATAATCAATTAACTTCGTCAGTACTCTTACACTTATTACTCTAGGATTCACAGTTCAGTACTTTATAATCAATCAGGTGAAATATTAATCCGCTAGAACCTTAGGAAAGAAAACTATAACTCAATATAAGTACATGCAGATTTCCTTTTTGAGATGAAAGAGCAAAACTTCTTAATCAGGAAATTAATACAGTCTTTGACAAGGTGCTAGCTTAAATCATCAACTTTACATTACTAGCGTTTCTAGCATTTAATTAGGCCTAGTTTCTAAATAGTGCCTAAAACTTTACAACTGGTCTCAATAATAGCAATAATACTTTTTAAACTGCTATGCAAGTCATTAATTAATTCCAATAGTTAAACATGCACCATGACCATGGCTGATTGGTAACCCTTCCACTTTCTTAGGCCAGATTAGCTGTACATCGCTCTTTATTTGGCTTCTCAGCAATCCTACTCCACCAGAGGGGGGAAGAAAGCAAGCGGTCGCCAACTGTTGAGTACCAGGGGTCTTGAAGACCTTTGTATTCTTTGCACCCCCCAGATGACCAGGCCTTTTGAAGTCAGTTAGTTAGTTTTTAACAGCTAGGCCACTTGTTTCTTAGGCCCTCCTCCCTCAGTTCTGCATCGAGTGGGGGAGGAAACCAAACGACTAGGAGACCTTACCGGAACTCTCTCAGCACTCCCTCGCTCTTCCCGGCTTACTTGTTTAGACGGCCGGCAGGCAGTTCCTCCGCTCACCCCCTCAGCACTCAGTCGCTTTACCTCTGGGGATCGGCCTCCTCGCTCCCACGCAGAAGAGCGGAGGCCCTCTCAGCTACAACTCGGGCCGCAGTAACGGTGATTCCGCCACACAAGCGGCGGCTCCTCACCACGAAGGATCGGTCCCACGGCGCGTCGATCAGTCTGCCAACACTCGACGATCAAGAGACGTTCCACCGGCGCCTCTCCTCAGGGCAGACACTCCCTCGCCGGGCATGCGCGGAAGCGCTCGCTCTTGTCCCGCCTCTCCCGGCGGCCGCTCCCAGGAAGGACACTACTCTCCTGGGCCTGCTCGGTCCTAGGCCCCTCCTGTGGGGATGGTGATCGCGACAGCGGGCATGCGCGTAGGCGCTTCCAAGAAGTGTCTCGCCCTCCCCTTTTCTAAGGGAGACAGTACTCTTCAGGCAATGCGCCAGCAACGCGGAAGGCGCTCCGGGGTCCCGTCCACAGAGAGAAGCCTCTCAGGCTCAGTGGATCCCGGGGCAGGCGCTGTCACAGAAAACGATCAGCCCCTCAGGGGTCCCGCTCACAGTGGGGTCGGCGCTGCCTCCAGAAACCGGCCAGCTGCACGAACAACCAGGACTTCCCAGGAAACCAGGGGACAAGCCTTCCTCAGCACCCAGGAAGGTAGGAGATCAGTGCCAGTTTGTTTCCTTTACCTCAGCGCCCACTCTGCCAAGTCCTTTTAGTACTCAAGTTGAGATGGGGGTTGGGGTCCAGGGAAGAGGGCTATTCTTCCTGAGTCTCTTTCTGCTGGGCAGAGGACTGCGCACCGCAGCACTGCAGTCTCCTTCTCCTTGGACTTCCCCTGTATGGTTTGGACAAGGGGCAAGCTAGGGGCCCAGGGTCTCCAGTAACCCTTCACAGCGGGGTCAGGACAAGTAACCAAAAGGGGAGTAGTGGGGTGGATCATAAGGCAGCTTCCCAGTCCAGGAGGTCAACCCTAAGTCTAACCTCTTCCCACCCTTAGCTACAGCCTGTCCTCCAGCTGACTTCCACAGGTAGACAAAATGGCTGCCCCGCATTCCGCCTTTTATAGGATGCCATTCAATGGTCCAGCATGGACCAGAAGGTTCTGGAATGCCCTATGTTAGGCTATGGCCAAGTTCTGAGTGTGACAGTTGGGGCAGTTGGTGGCCACCATTTTAGGTGGTGCCAACTTTCCTGTCAGAACAGGCCTCTGGGCCTGAGGTAAAAGATTATGGGGGAAAGAAAGAACACCTATCCCCTTGACCAACACCTAAAAAAAGTAGTAGACACAAAAATATCAAGGGAGTGAGGGGCAAAAAGGGGACAAAATAAATAATAATGAGGAGGGACTGCGCATAAAAATCCAGACAGGTCTAACAACAATTATGTGAAATTTCGGCAAAGTTACACAAAATTACACGTAATAAAGCCTTATAGCCCGCCGTAGCGGGCTATACCGGCTATTAAAGGCCCGCTGAATCGTTAAAGGCCCGAGCCGAAGGCGAGGGACTTTAACGAAACAGCGGGACTTTAATTGCCGGTATAGCCCTGCTACGAAGGGCTATAAGGCTATTAGAACATTCTGCCACTAGAGGGCAGAATGTTCTAACAAATTAAACAAAGGGTTCTCGAAGCTCGAGGGGATATAAATCCCCTCGAACTTCGAGAAGCCTTTGTAGAACATTGGAATGTTGCTCTACGGGCCTTTACCGGCCCGTAGAAGCAGGGAGCACTCCATTGTCTGCAATGGAGCTCCCAACATTCCAATGTTCTAATAAATGATAAAGGTTTGTGGAACAAAGGAGTGTGGTGAAACCTCATAAAGAACAGATGGCTATTCTGTTAAGATAAAATCCAGAAACGTCTAAGGATATTTTATGTAAACAAGCATGAACGTTTCTAGTGTTGTGACTGGTGGTTTCGAAGAAGAAATAGAGCATACTGAATATTGAACATTTAATGAACCTGAGGAAATTCGGGGTGATGCTTCTCACAGAGGCTCGTTGGAAGTTCCTGGTGCTCATGGTGTCGTGGAAGTTATTTTGGACAGTTGTCAAAGTACATCACATGAATACACCTCAGTAGGGAGACAGTCTAGAATTTCTGTTGGGTTTTAGGATTTTGTTCTTTATCGAGATTGATTTATATATTGTTACATGGCTTAATGTTTTACATGGCCCTCAGTTCGTCAAAATGCCAGGGGTAACAGAACTGACATCACATACCCTTTGACCATAATGAAGGAAGAGTCATCAGAAGACTAACCCTGGGCGGTGAACTCCGCTCCGCTCACAGAGTTTGTGGAGTTTCCCGCCCTTTGAGTTACGCTGAGCTCGCGGAGTTCCGAAAAACTCCGCTTCGCGGAGCTGAGTTTTTTCCTCGCTCGCGTTCACCAACGTCAAGTTGGCGAGTGCGTGCGAGGAAAATCCACCTCCCGGCGAGATTCCTCAATGCGGGAGGGTCAGGTTTCTCATTGCAAGTGGTTGAGTATGCTCGCGAGCGTTCGCATTGAGAAACTGCCCGTTCGAGTTGTGAAAACTGCTACTCAAGTAAAAATCTTCTCGAGCGGCAGAAAAGATACGCTTGCGCTATGCATGGTGCTGTTCGCAATGATTGCACAGTGTAGACAAGCATCCTGCACTGTGCAATCACCGTGAACTGCATTTTTGTACTGTACTCCGCCGCTCGCGGAGCTCTGCGTAGTGCGACTGAGTTTTTTTTGCACTTCGCGTAGTGCAACTCTGCGAACTCTGCCCAGGGTTGCATATGACCCTTGACCCTGATTTTTTTTCCAGGAAGTCATGTCACATGACTTTAACCATGATGATATTGCAATAATTGATACAGCTGAAGTTCCATAATGTCTTCATATTTAATATCACAACACATACAAACATCTATTTTAGACACCACCTATATTTCAGTGCTGACTTGACCTTTGAAAGTACTGGGACATAATACTTGCTCAGTATTGTAGTGAGTGAGCGAAGTGAAAAAGTCAGGCCTCTGCTAAGAGTTTCTGCCCCCAAGAAAACTTTGAAGACAATGTGGTTAGATAGTGCATTTTAAAGCCCAATTTTCGCATACATTTGCTCAAAAGTCATAGGCTCTGAAATGGCACTCATTACATTTTCAAATCCTTTCATGGTGTGCCAAGCCAATGAAACCTAAAGATCCCTAGGACTTGACCCATTTTTCCAAAATGAGCCATGGATGCCACCATATGTCAACAATTAACTCCGTTGTGCCAGGCCTAGCCTTTTGTCACAGGTACACCATATGCGATTGTTGCCCCCAATATGCCAATGCAGAATTTTACATTTATGACATTCATATATCATTGGTCAAATGTGCCATTACCATCTCCTGGGTGCCCATATGCCAAGAATAATCTCCAGTGTGTTAATGCCCCTAATTTGTCACAGGTGACTGCCATGTTAACAATTAGCTCAAGTATGCCACCATCAATATTTTACTGCAGCTCTCTCTAAAAGACAAGAATTACATTCACTACGCCAGGTCCAACGACAGATTTGCAAGCATGACAAAACATTCTCACTTGCACTAACTTTTATTCACACACCGTCTTAAACATAAATCCACCCAAAAGCACATGCACAACATGCATGTAAATGCATTTTTTCTTACCTAAGCTGCCACCAAAGGTCCATTCCAGAGAATTGTGCTACATTTTTGTTACCCTAACAGGGAATAGTACAGTATTATTTACAATTAGCATAATTGGCAGAAAATAAGGGGAGTCACCTCTGTCTACTTGGCACTGATTTTGCCACCTGTGAGGCCAGGTGTCACAAAGGCAGTGCCAGGGGTCCCAAGTGGGAAGTCAGGGGTCACAGCTGCGACCCCATGTTTAACTTACTCTGAACGTACTTTTTTTAATTCTCGTTTAAAAAGGTGAAGATGTACTGTATGTAGAGTTTTGTTTTCGTTTTTTATTCTATGTTTATCCTGTGTGACCTAATGTTGAGTGTAGCCTAACATTCAGAATCCTGTAGTGTGTTGTAGTTTCTGACGTAGCGCATGCTCGTGTTGCATCTCTGAAACTTTGCCTTTAATGGTTAACTTTCACACTGCGTCCAGCTTTAAAGAAAGTTAAGTATCATATATTCTTCAGTTCAAGTCTAAAAATATGGCTCCTCAAGGAAAGAAACCTCTTTTTGACCAAGTAACATGCGCTGCGTTGTCTAAAAAAGTATGCTAGTCTCCCAGTCTTCAGTGAGGAATGGGGACTTGGGGGCAGCCGTTCACAAGGAGGTCAGTCCCCCAGAGTTTTTGGGGAAGTGGTGCAGTCCAGGGACTGCAAGGGGTTTGTGCTTCTTTTGGGCTACTTTTGTAGCCCAAGATGTATATGGCCTGCCATTTAAGGTCCCAAATCACATTTTGTCTTGGTGACACAGTGGCAGGTACCTATGCAGGAGCGTTTTTGTCCCCACCTTCCATCCTCCTTTTTTAAGGCTGTTTTTTGTTTCTTTTCATCGTAGATGCTCCATTATGGGGCTGGCTAGTTTTGTTGCATAACAGGTGCGCAAGGGAAGTTATGTTATTCGGTTGTCGCTTGATTCAGGTCCAGCCTACGTACAGTAGGGATGATGTTGGAATAGTAAATCTACTATTCCTTAGCCTAGAGTGCCCTCCAGCGCAAGCCGTGGTAACGAATTGCGTTGTAAAACCAGCGTTGTAAACACCGCATCGTAATGGATGTTCCCCGGTTTAAAGGTTAATAGAGGTAGAAAAAAGGGAAGGGATTTTAGAGGTCCCAATTACAGTGGATCAGCTCTGATGCAATTATTTTATTGACGATTTAAGTTTCTATGAGGGCGAGGAATATTTTGGGGGAGGGGTTGCTTATCATAGGTGATTAAAGATGTGTAGTGAGTTTATAGTTTTGTAAGGCAATGGCCCAGATCATGTTGTAACGTGCACGGCTCCTGTTTAAATAAAGCAGGCTTTTGCACACAAACCTGGTGTCAGTGGTCTGTGCTGCTTCCCTCTTCCCCAATGATCAACTCTTTCGAGCTCCCTGTCTCCTCTAAAGCCCTCTCTGGTGAAACCCCAAAAACGGATGCACCTCATGTTCCTCTCCAGCTCCACGTACATATCACAATGATCTCTCCATTGTTCTCCCAACAGAAGGAAGATTTGCATGACCGTCTTGTTCTTGACGAGGCTGCTGCAGTGTCCCCGGAGCAACAATATCACACTTCTATCACATCAAGAAGCACAACTCAGGACACTGAGTTAAGAAACCACCAGGATCCTCACAACAGCACTTGGAAAGCCCTAAGGCAGAAAGGCCTGTGAGGTAAATGAAAAATTCAAATGATATCCTGTGTTTTGATATTTTCTGGTATCTGGTGCAAAACTATCTAATTAGGTGATTCATGTAGAGGGTTTGTAGTGGCATGTCATGCATTTATTTATTTCATAACTATTTGCAGCATTTGAAGCAGCATGGTTTTGAGGAATAAATAATCATACACATTCAAAATATGTCTTACAAATTCATCATTATAAATGAGATAAAATACTCTCTACCATACCTTGTGGGGGGGTATTGCAAGTCACCAAGGTGTTGTGTAACCATATGGAAGAAGGGGCTGAAGGCTGAACTCTGAGGTGTCTTTCATAATTGTTTTAATTTAAGAGGGAGGGTATTTTATTCAATTAGATTACTCCAGTGTCTGTAAACCACAAATCTTAAATCTGTAGTCTCCTGCTTCCTCATATGAATGACTATGGTCTACTGCAAAATCAAGCACATATTCAATATACAGTTAATATTTTGCTGTGAAAACATACGTACATTTATGCAGGTAACTTAAAAAACATAACCGTACTTCATAATGTGTGGAAACGTGCAAATAATTTTTGCTTTCCTGAAAAGAACTACAGCTGTGCAAAAAAGAACCCCTTTATCATAAATGACTGTTTGCTACTTATGGCTCTTCATTTCAGAACAAAAGCTCATAAGAGCTGAAAAGCTAGTTATTGTTTTCATTGTTTAAACTGCTGTTGTAATTATGCTTCCTGACCTTCCTTTCACATTGTTCTAGCTCTGGCAGCAGGTGCTGAACAAAACTATTCAAATGTTATAACATAACGGTTTATCAGCTACATTATATTGTTATTACATGCACCTAGTGATACAGCTACCCTGCAATAAGACAATTAGACAGATTAGTATGCAGGGATTGCAACATTCCATGTATTGTAAATCATTATATGTTGATGTACCACTGTGAAACTAACATTCAAAAGGTGATCAGAGAAATGTTTGCAAATAGTGTAAACCACTGCCACTCACTTGGGGTAGCATTCTAACCCATTGCATTTTGCTGGCTGTGCCACTCTAGACAGAGGTTTTCCTTAGGTACATCTGAATTGATCTTGCTGTCATGGGAACAGTAGATCACAAACTGCCAGGCGAGGCACCCTCCAGAAGAGAACACAAGCAACCCCAGAGAGGTTTTGACTATGTTAGACCTTGTCAGTAAGGTGTAGGTTGAATCCTGTGGCCCAACAAACAAAGGGCCCACGTCTGGGTCTGCTCTTGGCCACATAGGGCAATATAGCAACGCATTGAAGGTGATGGTAGGAATGCTTGTGAATAGCTAAACCACTGGCAATCACTTGGAGAAGCAGTCCAACCCATCCTTTTTCACCCACTGTGCCAACCTAGAAAGAGGCCCGCCTTATGCAAAACAGTATGAACCCGGCTCCTCATTGGAACAGTACATTCTGAACTGTCTAAGGCCCCCTACAGAAGTTAACACAAGCAGTATCAGACAGTTTATAGTGCTTTAAGGCTTTGTCAGTGAGTTATAGCTTGAAAAGCTTGGATCCAGTGGCACAGCAAGCACTACAGTGGTCAGTAAAATGCTCATCTAACGTGCTTAGCATTCCTTAAACCAATCTAGTAATGTAGCAAATGCAGTGAAAGCCACTGGAATGACATGAAAATAACAACGTTCTGATAATCTAACACTTAACTGACAGCCCGATTTAGAGTTTTGTGGATCTGGACGGGTCATCAAAACCCACCAAAGTTGTCCGCCTGTCAGATTTAGGGTACGGGAGTTTGACGGACAAAAGTACTTTACCCGTTTTCAGCATTTTCCAAACTCTGTTAACCCTAAACATGATGGAGGGAGCGGCAGAAAGCCACTGCTCAGTTGGTTGTATTTAAAGTATAATTTCTGTGATGGAAACATGGTAGTTTACTCTCTACACTTGTGGTGGAGGACAAAGAGCTTAAATAGCCAAACCCTGCCCACAACAACCACTAAATCTGCATCTTTCTACATGTCCCTGCTACTCTAAGGCTTGGTACTCTATCTGGCAATGCTGGAGTAACAACAGCACAATGCAAAACAATAGAGAAGGTAAATACACATTTTTACCCTTTTTTAATGCACTATGTTAACTATCACTGGCACTAAACATACAGTTATGTACACCAAATCATATCTGGCATCAATGTACCATCTTTCACTCTACATACCCATATTAAATTCTCACCTAACACAATTTTACTACCCCCACACCTCAAGTCAGTAAGACAACAGGCAATTTTAACAAATCTACATTATTAAACGAAAATAAAGTGCTAACACTTTAGAACTTTTCAAATGTTTTACCAAATAAATGTATGCTAAGAATATCTTCCAATTTGAGTGTTTAACGTAAATCACGCAACTATTCTGAGCCTAACATTCATCATACTTTACTCACTTACCACATTTCACAATCATATTATTCCACCAGGTACCCCAAGTACAAATTCCCACTACCCAGTCACTGACAAGTTACATCTTTAAATCTGGCACATAATATGAAGGGCTGGACTCATGCTCACATGCAAGACATTTCACTCATGTATGTATCCTTAGCGTAGGCATACATAATATATGGTATGGAGTGATTGTATGTGAACCACAATAACTGCAGGTGTTCCTACATTTACTCACAATCAGAATGAAGTTAAATGTAGTCACACACACATGACCACTCTGAAAGCTCCACACCCTAGGCCCTCACAGGAACGCTCCCACTTCCTTTAACGCGCTGGAAAGGAAAGGAAGAAAACCTCCCACAGTACAACACATAGGAAATCACAAGACCTGAAAGTGGAAGTAAATAGTTAACCCCAATAAAATCTTGGAAAATGCAATCCTATTTGGCAAACATTGTAACACTTAACAAAAATAATGATATCTCCAAGTACACAAAAGCTTGAATTATACACCTTTATAAATAATAAATATTAAGGGACAACGAAAACATATTACTCTGGGTATTTAATTTTTTTTTTTTTTTTACAGTCCAGGATCAGGTAATTAAAAATAAGGTCCTATTAGAGTCTTTAGTTGGCTTCATGCTTTTATCTTGCCTCAACATCAGAGTAGTGTCCTCCACATGTGGCTCTTCATCACCCAGATGCAGGAGGCTATATGGGCACCTATATTTTGGGATGAGGTGTGAATTTTAGTATGTTGTTTTGGTGGGGCAGACCTAGGGACTTATGTGGAGGGTTGATGACAGGAATAGTGAGGTTTTGGGTTTTAGGAGTGTTGAGGCTTTTAGAATGTTTTGAGGTGTGGGGTGTTTTGGGGTCAGGTGGAATGGTGGAGGGAGGTGGACGGATTAGGTAAGGAGAAGAACTTGGCTGTAGAATGGGGGCAGGGCTTTGAATGAGGGCATCGGGTGGAATGGGGTCAGTGGTTTGACTAGGGGTAGAAAGTGGGAAAGGGGCAGGTGTGCTGGAATGATCGGTGTCAGCGGAGGCAGTAAGAGAGAGAAAACCTCTCTGTAAGGCAGACAGGGCAGAGCGCATGTCATCCAGGATGATAGTCACTTGTGTGAGTTGCGGACTGACACCCAGGACGGCATACAACAATGCTGTCCAGGACGGCATTCAATAATACTGTCTGCCTCACAGAGAGATTCTTTAGAACTTTCAGTGCCTACTCTGACACCAGTGCTAGTGGGATGGGGCAGGGGAGAGGTGCCTGGGTTGAAGGGGACTCCCAGCCTATTTACAGACTAGGTGCTGTCTTTATACCAGAGGACAGGAGTGAAAGTGGGGCTGGTGGCAGTGGTGGCGACAATCACAAGAACAAATATTGTGGCTCGTTTTGTTTCAGCCACTACCAAGAGGGGCTAGCCTGTGTCAGTGGCCTCATAGTTATTATAATTATTATTATTATTATTATTATTATTATTAACACTTCTTAAGTGCATGGCTACCCTAAGGCCTCCCAGCGCTAGCGGCAGAAAGAACAGGCGCAGAGAAGTAGCTAACAGTTGATGTTCTGGAATAGCCAGGTTTTGAGACATTTCCGAATGGCGAGGTGGGATGTCTCTGAATGCAGATGCAGGGGAAGGGTGTTCCACAGTTTAGCTGTATTGTAGGAGAAGGAGCGACCCTAGCTATGCATTCTTTGGATTTTCGTGATGGTAGCTAAATTTAAGTTTGCAGAGCGGAGGAGTTTCCTCGGACGGTAAGGAGTGATAAGGGGCTGGTTGATGCGTGGGCCTTTACCCATTACGGTCTTGTGGGCAGTACATAGGGCTTTGAATGTAATCCACTCTTCTATTGGCAACCAGTGTAGGGTCTTCAAACTGGGCATAGCTGACTGTGTTCTGGGCGAACCCGACAGAATTCGGGCGGTACAGTCCTGGGCCACCTGAATCTTCCTTAAAGTGGATTTAGGTGCTCCTAGACACAGTGAGTTGCCATAGTCTAGGAGCGAGAGGACTAAGGCCTGGACCACAGTTCTCCTTGCCCCCATGGGAAGGAGTGGGAGGCTTTTCCCCAGCATTCTGAGAATGCTGTGACAGACCCCTGACACTTCCACTGCGTGCTGGTCGAATTTAAGTGACTTATCAAGGCACACGCCCAATCTTTTTATTTTGGACTTTGGGACCGTGGGGGGTCCCAGACAGGTTGGCCATGACATGTGCTATTGGCTTTATAACCCTCATTGCCACTGGGTCCTTCTGTCTTGGTCGCTCCACCTTCAAACTCCCAGTGGCTCTTCTGTGTGTCCTTGAAGTCTAGCCAGTGTCTCCCCCACTTGTTCTGGAGGAAGGTGAAAGCAGACATATGAACGCATTAGTTACATACTAGAGATCAATAGCAAAAGGTACACACATTAAAGAGGGCCAAACATCAGTCATTGTGTCATACCAATCTTAACAAAGGGCACCTAATGAGACATCATAAGGGGCATGATTTTGTAAGACCAGCCGTTCCATCACAAATGTCATTGATATTCTGTCTGCTGTGTTACAAGTGTCACTTATAATAATTTGTATGGATTATCTGTCACTTTTGTGCAAAACTCAAAATCATACACTATATCTGTTAAGGAACTAAATTCAAGTAAAGCTAAGTTTTACCAAGTATCCACAATTGCAATCCAATCTCAAACAGTGTGCCACATCTATACCATTAGTTATAGGGGAAATATAGACCTGCTACACAGTTTGGCGGATGGCTTACCCTGTCACAAAGGTGATGTAATTTCAGTCCACCTTATTACAAGTACACTTGTAATCCAGGATATCCATCGCATTTGTGATGCAGTAACCCACCTATCAAACTGTAAATAAGGCCATGAGTCACATACAATTGATGAAAGAACAGGGCATAATCCATCAGTAACAGCTGATCCTTCAGCAAAGTTATGAATACAGTATTGACAATGTGCCTCATTTATAGTTTGACACTTATGATTCTGCTTCATAAATGTGACAGATATCCTGTCAGCCTCATGTATATGGGAGATTATGAACACCTAGAGAATGTAGTAAATTGTGGCAGACATTTGCATACATGTGTGAATAGATTATCAGTGGAGAGCTTTGCATTATGGACAGGGGTACCAGAGTGAATGGAGCGCTCGAACAGGTAGCTCGAGAGCTACTGGCAGCTCGCCACCACCTTGGAAGTAGTTTCTAGAGGTGAAGCAGAGCAAGACATTTAGAGAGCATACCTATTTTGAGGGCATGACTGAGTCCATATCCTTGGAGTGGCTTCCAGCCAAAGTATCAGCAGGGCAACACGCTTAGACACAATCACACACTGTGAGAGCCTGAGGTACCTACAACAAGACCGCGAGTCTCCACTTTCAATTTAGCAAAATCACATGGTTATTGGCCACTTTGCAAGCCACGCTCTATCAATCGTACTGTACCTGTCAAAACTGGTCCGGAAATGAAGTGCCAGCAATAGCCCGAGTGGAGTCATTAGAGCAGGTGCGCAACAAAGGCCCCCGCAGCCCCCGCGGTGTGGGGGGCCCCCCAGGCTTACCCATACTGAAGGGGCCCCCCTCCTCCCCTACAGATGAGAGTGTGAAGGGGCCCCTGTCATGAATGCCTGAGCTCACAAGAGTAGTGCCAATCACAAGCAACACTGCACCAAACCCTACCCTTGGAGTCTGGAGCAGTGCACCTCAACACTTGACCAGGGGTAGTAAGCACTACATACAATACAATATGGTCATCTTGTAAGTGTGTTTTCTGCACGTGGGTCGACGTGACTGTAATGTTGCCCCTATGACGCAATAGGCGCAACCCCCTGGGTGATACCATTGTTGACCAAGGGTCTGTACTGTATGTGGCGAACCCCCCTGTGACCCCACCAGTAGTGGGAACGCCAAGGGGTGGTCACGTGACCAAGCTAATAAAGATAAGCCCTCGCGGATGTGACGGTGACGCGAGTGGCGCGCATACGAGAGAGCCATTTCTCTACCTAACAACTGGTGTCCGAGTTTTGTTTTGCGGCCTGCGCCACTTGTATTGCCCGACTCTCCAGCGAGGAATCAAACTCTGAGTTTCGATTCCTGCTCAGACCATGCTCAGGGAGAGGCGCCTCCTCAGATACACTCAGCCCCCGCTGACGCCCAGCTCTGTCACCCATCACATGCCCATACTGTCACTAGTCGGCTCGAGCACAGTAGTCTCCTGGGTCAGCGAAAACCGCAGGTATGTGATCAGCAAAGGCTCTATTGTGGGGCGACCGAGGGTGGGGGGGGTGTATCCAATGAATGCTCGCCGCTGATGTCATCTATAACCTGCACTCTGCTGATCACCATTCGGGAGCCCGCACGACTCAGCCTTTTACCCTCCGCAGTCCATAAATTCCCCACATGTAATAGAGTTATAAGAATACCTTTTATCCACAGCACCTAGAGACGGCAGAAGCGCTGTGCAGTAAAGTGAGTTATTGTGTCATATTTTGTGGGGTGCACTCGGCTCCATGTGTCCCCAACGGTGCAAGTGTTGAACATGCCAATCTTTATATGTACTGGCCACCTCTGTGTGTCTGATACATCCACGAATCGCACTGGCAGGCTTCGAGGCACACGGCACAGTGTGTTTGTGCATAGCTCCGACCTGGAGTTCACCCTCTTTACAGCGACTCCTACTGATCATATGACTGACCTGGGGCACGGTTACTAGCCCAGACTCACCCGAGCAGGCCCACACCATCCTTACCCACCGTCCCCCTCCAACGGCTAACTATGAAGCCCCAGGCCAGTGACCATAGGCACTGGAAGAAGGGCTACTGCAGCACCCGCATAATAACCATTCTAGAGTTCAGAGGATGAATGGGAAATAAACACGAGTTTAACTCTTGTTTTTATCTGGTAAAAGTTGCTGTGCCTCAAAGACTGACGTCAAAGTCAGGCAATTGCTTTTCCCTGTGGCTGTTTATTATGTTAACTTGGAGTTTGGGTTTACTTTCTCTAACTGCAAAGTGAGATGATTTTGTAAACTGAACTTAGTGGCCGTCCTGCATGGATATAGTACAAGTCTTTTTTTTCTGACACACAATGAAATCTAAATACCAGTCCGGAAAGCACAAATTAAACACATCTTTTTTCTTAATTCTAAAGTATGATGTAAATAAAGATGTTAATAGGAACAAAATAAATCAAGACATCATTATTTCCTGGAGGAGAATTTGCATGCATAGTTTACTCTCTTTTTAACAATAAAAAACGGTCTCAGACCAAATGTAATGGCCATTTAAATGGTAAATATGTACTCTGTAAATGACTCTTGCTTTAGTAATATAGCTCCGCCAGAGTTGTGCTAAATAAGCACCACCAGCTAAGTACTACACCCTTAACACTGTCCTGGTGAACACCTTTGCGTTCTTTGTGTGACACTTAGAATTTTCACATTCCCTATGACTTTTGTGATGTAACATTGATGCCAACACCCCACTCGGCACCCTAATACCCCCTCGCTGCCTCCCACACCACTAGGTGGGAAGAGTTTGCATTTAACAGGGAAAAGGTAAGACATACATATTTTTGACATCCTGTGCCACGTAACAGTAGAGACAGTAACACACCTGGAACTGCAACAAAGACATTCACAGTCCTGTGACGTCCTCCCACGAAACAAGTCAATCAGAGGTGTATGTTTGGGGCGCTACAACCCCCACCCCCAAATAAATGTATTCTCTAGTCTAGTGAATAGTTGGGTACAGGTGCTTTCAGTCGGGTATGGTGAGGTGGCTGCAGGATTTCACCAATAATTTTTACCAGCCCACAGGGATAAAAACTCACGCACACACACTCCTCTCTGCTCTTAAAACTGTTGGTTATTTGACAACATTTGCAACATTTGACAACACATTTTCTTTGTCGGTGCCAAAAGGGGACTGCATAACACAATTGGGCCTTCGGAGCCTTTCAGCACTGTGATGCATAGATTGCTTCACTAATTATCTTTTTAGTCACATCTGCGGGAGCATTTTCATGTGGACTCCTCCGATTTAACACGCCGTTTTAGTATATTGTATATATTTTTGTATTTGCACTGCTCCTTGCATTTTCCATCTTGTATTTTGTAGTATGTATGACTTGACTGTTAGCTGCACAGCGCTCTGATACCCTGAAGAGTCATGTTCACGCTTTATAAAACTCCACAAATAAATAAATAACATGGTTAATGCTGCACAGCTGAAATTTTGCCACTGACAGCAGAGATTGCACATAATTCACACAGCCTTTTGATTTTCTTGGGGACTCAGAGGAAGAAGTGGGTGGCTGTAAAATTTGCGGGAGGCTGAGAACAGCGGGGCAGATTTACAAGCCCCCTGCGCCACCAGTACGTCACTTTTTGTGACGTACTGGTAGCGTATGCCACTGCTCCATATTTACAAGGACAGGAAATTCCTGTCCTTGAAAATATGAGCTCTTTAAGCTCCAGAGGGCCCCCTCCGGCACTGTGCAGGAGTGGCTGGCCCCGCCCTGAGAGCTCCTGAATCAGGCTTTGCCAGGGCCGGTTTTGGTTCTCAGTCCGGCCCTGTCCTGATTGGGTCCAGAGCGTGGGGGGCCCCCTCCATGTACTTTGCAGGGGGGCCCCTCAAGTTTCGTTACGCCACTGTTTGTTGCAGATGAGTCCCAAGTGCCACAACATTTCTCACTGTGAACAGTAACACCCGTACTTTAATGTATTTCGTAGCCCGTACCTTTCATTGCCTTTCAGTGTATACAGACACCTACACGCCAGTGCATGTCTCTGTGCTACAGATGTACCGCGTGTACAGAGACCGCCATACATTTGTATATGTTATAGACGCAGCACGTGTCTCATAGCTCCACACCGTGTACAGAACTACGGCATATTTGTATATATGATGCACCCCTAGCCTCACTCAACCTTTCAGTGTGCCGAGGCGCGCCCATACATTTCTGTGTTATTGATGCCCCCCCCCCCCCCATGTGCCTCAGAGGCTGTCACTGTGTACAGCGAGAGCTATCCATGCTTGTTGTTTATGTGTCAAAGATACTCCCCGCGTGTCTCACAGCCTATCACTGTGTACTGACATATGTACGTTTCTATATGTTAAAGCTGCAGCCAATGTGCCTCATAGCCTGAAAGGAATCCTAATGTAGCACAGTGAGCTATGAACTGGAATGAAAGATCTGCATGAAAACTGCACGGTATAGGTTAGAACGCTATGATGTTTCCAGTCTCTAATAATCCTAATGTTGCTAAAAAGGGTTTGTTTGGGTATTAATATATTCGTATTAGTAAAACCAACTCCAACCAGTGGGATACTTTTAAATCCTGAGCTTGTGCTTCTGCAGACAAAGCACTCTTAAACTACAACGCATAACCGTATGGATGACGTGTGACTCCTACACCCTGAAGTCCACTCTGTCTTATGTAACATTTCCTGTACACTGATTTCCACACGTATGATTCATTGTCTCTGCATAATTAGTGTGTGATATAGACTTCTCTGGCACCCTACACTGGTATGTGTAGCGCTAGAAAAAAAATGAAATACATGTGAGAGAGGTGCTATGGAGAGATGAGGGGCACTGTTGGAGGGTGGCAGTGAGGGAATCTGTGAAGAAGCAGGTCTTTGGGGGGAGGAGGTGCCAACAATGGTTGTCACACTGGGTGCCACCACTGCTGAAACCGGCCCTGAATACAAACAAAACAGGCCACGTACTATTGCATCACCCACTTTGCCTGAAGGCTAACGGGAACTGATTGAGTCTTCACTTGCTGTGCTTGTCAGACAAGCTGCAAGCACAGGAGTAGAATAGCAGGCTCAGTTATTTTATTGAACATAAATCCTTATTGTTCGAACAGGTATGCAGGTGTGCATCATCTCTGAAACTCAAATTAGGCTTTCCTTTTAAGTCTAAGGTTAGCTTAGTGAATAGAAGAATGAGGGTGAGATTGCTAAGAAGTAATACAGCAGATATGTTGGACTGTTTTGTTGTTTACACTTTTAGTAAACATTGCAGCTAACCTTCTTAAAGCTACCATTTGGTTTATCTTTATTATAGCAACAATCCACATCCTAAACACTAGGAGGGATTTTTAATTTAAAAAAGACATCTCTGAAATGCATCCATTGTTTCCACATGTTCGTGGGAGAGTTCTTCCTTAAATAAAGAGGGGGTTGAGTTCTATTAACTAGTCCTGTGATTTTTTTCATAGGATTGATCATTACTTAAAACACGTCTCACTCAAATATTGGTCAATTGGTTGTGAGTTGGTCGCAGTCCAACAGGTTTTCTGTCTCGGGTTGGCAGATTGACTAAGTTCTTAGTGCCAGGGGAACTAGAAAACCACATTTTGGACCATGTATTTAGAGAATGATTGAGAAAACATATCATGCTCCTACACCCTGTGTATCTAAGAGCCTGTTTCTGTGTACAAAGACGCACACCCCTTACTGTGTACCAAGATAAGCACCATCTATGTCTATATGTTCAAGATGGGAAACAACCTTTACAACGCAGTCATTACATCGCACTACCTTTACATAGCAGTCATTACATTGCAACATCCTTTACATCGCATGTCATTACAATGCAGCCATTACATTGCATGTTACTACAACGCATGTCATTACAACACATGTCACTACAACGCAGGCATTACATCGCAAGTCATTACTTTGCATACCATTACAAAGCATAGTAGTACCCTTACACTATCCAACACTTACCTTACTGTTACACTCACAGGAGGTAGAATAGTAATTTTTACCCCACACACTTTCCAACACTTACGCTACTGTTGCACTCACTGGAGTTAGAATAGTAATTATTACTCCTTTACTATCCAACACTTACCTTAAATGCGATGTAATGGTATGCATAGTAATGGTATGCGTTGTAAAGGTATAATGTGATGTAATGGAATGCGTTGTAAAGGTAGTTTCTGAAAATGCAATGTAATGGCATGCGATGTAAATGTATGCAGTGTAAAGGATGTTGCGATGTAAAAACTTTGTTGTAAAGGCATGCTTTGTAAATGTATGCATTGTAATGTTATACATTTGTTACAGATGCATCATAAGTGCCTTATAACCAGTCACTGGGTATAGACACACCCATACAAGTCTATATGACACATTTGCACTCCATGTCTCTAATAGCCTGCCACTGTGTACCGACACGCCCATACCTTTCTACTTGGTAGAGATACACCCTGTGCGTCTAATAACATCTTACGATATGGCAAGATAAGTACCATCTATGTCTATATGCTACATACAGACATATGTGCATAGCCGCTGTGTGATGAGATGCACGCACATACATGTCTATATGTCCCATATGTTCCCAATGGTCCAAACGCTTTCATGGTGTATAGGGAAAGCTATATTCATACATTTCACTACTTAATGAATTCCACAGTTTATTTAACAATTTATTTATTTATTGTTTCAGCTAACAGCCTTACAATATTTTTAAAACTGTACACAACTCAATAAAAACGTGAGTACAGCAATCTAGCAATACATTCATTGGAAACATAAAATACAGGTATGGTACTGTGGTACGCGGTCAATCTGACCGTTGTTGACTAGACTCGTGTCAGTTTCGTAAGATCCTTAAAACAGATGGACTCATATAATGCTGCAAACAGTTTGCTTGTAACAGCCACTAAAGTGAAGATCAAATTCTCTGAGAAAGGTCTTAAGCCTCGTTTCATGTGGCCTTAGGGAAAGCAAACGATTCTGGGCACTTCTGCATTTATTTAGCTGGGCAGCTGGCTCAGTGATCGAGGCTCACTCTGTGTCCTGTCGGCCTCAGTGAAGAAGAAATGTTGCTCTTTATCTCTCGCCCTCTCAGCAGAATGCACAGTCCTTCATCTGCCCCCCTTCGCGAAGCTACAAGAGCAAAGGTGCATTCCACCCTGGCTTACAGGTTGGAACCTGCTTGGATCTCTTGCAGTGTAAAACCGACAGAAGTGTGTGTTCGCTTTCATGAACTAGCAAAGCTCAGGTGAGACTGGAGTGTGACCCAGGTCAGTAAATGTTGATGGTAACAGCCCCCCTGTTTCAAATGGTGTCATCGTCTCAGAAGTGCTAGGGAAGAGATAGTGGAATATGTCATTTAGGGGGTGATTGCCCACAGGCTGCACACCCCTTGCTTGATACAGCAGCATGATAGGGATGAATTCTTATTAAATTGACTTAAATCCATGCAGTCCCAATCCTTGTAGATCTCAGGGCTTCCTTACTCTGCATTTGAAGGCTCAGTGACCAAACAAATTATTATCAAAATGTATGGACTACTCGAAAGAAGTAGCACACATGGTATGTATAGGATCCTGCCTGAATCTCCCAAAACCAGAGTAGTCTCACCACAAGTGTACGACGAACAAACATTTGGCTACGTCTCACGTTGATTCCTATCATCGAGGTTCAAGGCTCATGATCCGCATTTGGGAACAGCATTAGGCTTGTCAATATGGGACGTAGTCACTACAACTTTCGTTCAGCTCTTGTCCACATTTAAGTAGCGAGTACAGGAACTGGTTATGGTCTATCTTTGCAACACATTCTTTAGAACCTGCAAAGATATTTCTAGATGGAGCAGTGGCGGCTGGTGACATTTGAAAGTGGTAGGGCATAAATACTGCACTGTGGGGAACAAGCGTCTGTTTTCATTTTTCATGACAAATAGCATATCTGACTTATTAAAAGCCTCTATAAAGCAGAGATTTGTAGGTAGGAGAGAGGCGGTCCAGCCACAAGGGAAAGGACTAAAGAAAGAGGATGAGGTGAAAGGTCAAACTTTATATATCGCCTGTTCCTCTACATACACCCGTGAGTGAAAAGTACCAGGTAGAAGCGCCAAGTGAGAAGCAAGAAGGAACGTATGTCTAGGCAGTTAAGAATTTCTTTCATCAACACACACTGCTTGTCTATTTATCTCACTCTTTTAGGCTCTTTTTCGCTCATGCGTACTCCCTTGATCACTGTTTTTCCATATTCTTCATTCTCCCTATTCTCCCCTTCTCTCTTTTTCTGGACTAAACTGATGACAAGAAATAATCCCCACTGCGCAAATGAGAGTCGGTGCTTACCACATGCAACCACTGGCACAGATTTGGATCAAGTGAAGCATAAGTATAGAAAGAGTCGACAATGCACAGGAGACGCGAATAAAATACAATGATAACTATGGGTTAATTATGTAGCGCCATAGGAAGAGGAATGTCATCAGACAAGAACTACTAGAGCAAAGCTTGGTAAGTAGTGTTGTGGGGATAACCAGAAGCTCCTGAACGATGGAATACTTCTTGCTTAGAGAGAAATCCATACATTGTCATTCACAATCAGCAGAAGCCATGCAATAATCCGTCTTGGATGCGCAACTCTTTGGACAACGGAAATCAGTACACAAAACACAACAGATTCCTAGAGTAAATTATTTCAAATTCCAATATTGAGTTGGGCTATGCACTCGTATGGGCCAAAAATTCTGCAGCCATGAACCGTACGGCAAGACACAGTGGAGGAGCTGCAAAGCGTGGACCAAGAGGGAACTGCCCAGTGCCTGGGATTGGGAGGGGAGGGGGGGAATCCATGGTCAGAACTCTCTACCTGTCTGTCTCTCTCTGTCTCTCTGTATCTTTCTTTCTCTCTCTCCGGTGTTCTGTTTGTCTCAATGTATCTCACTTTCTCTCTCTGTTGTCTGTATCTCTTTCGCTCTCCTTTTCTCTCTGTCTCTCTCTGCCTGTTTCTCTTTGTTTCTCTCTCTCCATATTTCTCTTTCTCTTTCTTTTTCTCTCTCACTTTATCTTTCTCTCTCTCTCTGTATTTTTCTTTCTCTCTCTCTCTTTCTGTTTATGGCCCTCTCTCGCTTTCTTCCCTCTCTATGTTGACCTCTCTCTCCTCTGTTACTTTCTCTATCTCCACCTTTCTCTACCTACCCCCTTCTCTACATCTCGGTACCTGTCCCCAAATCTCCACTCTCTACCTTTCTAGTACTGACCTCTCTTTCTGTTCCACAATCAATGCTGGTTCTTTCATCTCTCTCTCCATACATTACTGTCTACCTCCCTTCAAGTTACTTTTATGTCCTGATGTCTTTTGTCTGTTTCTTCTCTTTCAACCTGTTACCTCACCTTTCTCCACTTCGTCTCTCTCTACCTCCACATTGTAGAATGTCGTCTCTCTCTGCCTCATGCCCAGCTTCCATCCCTCGTAACCTCAACTCACCAATCACAAGGGCTTTGATAAGCTAAAGATAAGTAACACATGTGATGATGTTCTGAACTGGGAACCATATGCCCTGCCCAGGGCTTCATAAAACCTAAAGACACCAGCAAATAGTAGACAGGACCAGTTGCGGCCGGCATTACGGGCGGGCAGGGGGGTGGATATGGGGTCATCGCACCGCGAAGGGGATGGGGGGAGGCGGGATAAATAAAATAAAAGTAAAACTTACCTTCCCGCTTTTGCTTAAGTCCCGAGACTCCCGACTCCCGCCGTCCTGCGTTTCGAATTCCTAGGGTGCTCGTCATCAGGAAGGTTGCAGGCAGCCTCCCTCCCCTCCACCGCAGCGTTGTGATTGGTGAGGCCGCGCCCCACCCGGGTCATTTTCTCTATGTATGTTGCAGCATACATAGAGAACAGGGAGAGTGGGTGGTGTTGCTCGAGGGCAGGGGGGAGTGGCTTGCCCACTGTTGTTCATACTGACTGTTTGGGCGGCCCAAACAGTCAGTATGAACAACAGTGGGCAAGCCACTCCACCCTGCCCTCGAGCAGGACCACCCAACCCCAACCAGGAACTTCTGCTTTCTCGCCGTGCGAGAAGGCAGAAACAAATGGTAGTTATTACCATTTATGTTTCTGCCTTCTCACACTGCGAGAAAGCAGGGGGGCGGCGCCCAAACGCCCCTATAGAGGAGCCTACACTGAGATGGAGCATATCTGCTCTCTTCTTGTGATGGTACACTGTGTGCAGCCTTGTGCCAAGGAAGGCACCCTTATACCATAGTGCAAGGGTACCTGTGTTACAGGCAGGGTTGTATTTGTCAAAAAGTCAAAGAGAAATCCCTGGGGTGTGTTAGTTAGCCCGTGGTATCTATACCCGTACGGTTCCTCCACAGCACCTGGGTTACCGGTTGCTATAGATCACCGTTAGAAGGGAAAAGGTTTATATAATGATTCCCACAAAGAAAAATATTTGTTAACAATCTAGATTTTTATTAAAATAAAGCAATAGTTTTCAATAAAAAATACACACATTTAAAATTTCAAAGGAACTTTCCCTGAAAAATAAAAGTTAATCAGCAAAATATCAGTGGACAATATAAAACTATACAGTATATAAGTACATTCATATTATATTGCACATCATAGATACAAAGATTTTGTTACTTAAGACAACACATGTAAATACAGAAAAAAGAAAAAAGAAAAAGGACCCCTTTAAAACGGTGGCACTTTGATGTTTTTACCACTATTGATTTCTAGATCCACTAGCTAAAAATGACATGTACATTATAACACACATGCAACAGTAATACATGTACATCCAGTGTGTTTGAGCTAGAAATGGATTCTTCTATATAGAAATGCGTCGACGCGTTTCGGTGCTTTGCACTTGGTAATGTGGCACCTTCCTCAGGACTTCTTAGTAGGGGTTTTCCGTACAAGAAAGACTTCACTTTCCCTGTATAAGGGGCAAAATAATATCGTATCAGAACCTTTTTTCCTTGGGTACATATTCATGTGTTCTATAGTCATTATCTCTTATGTCTTACTGACACTCATGATATTTTCATAGTTACTAACCCCGATAACCGGTTCTCTGAGCATCTCCAATTTTACTCTAGATACGAGTGCTATCTGCAGTTGCCCTTGAAGTTGGGAGCTCGTCAATTCATTAGTATAACAGTGATGTACAATTGACAATTCCATTAATCTTATTTTGCCTCTAGAAAATCTATGTAACATTTCGTGTCCTTCAAACATTGTTCATATGTGGAAATCATTATTTGAAGGGACTCTGGAATAGAGAGTTGGGAGTAACAGATGTATACATATAATAAACAGTACCAACAATCTCACCTAAACATAGGCGAAAGGATTTCACTCAGTTTCTTAAAAGGTGGGTATTGGGCGCCAATTGCGTCATTCCTGGACAATCACTATGAGGTCACTGGCTGTTTTCGCCTGAAGAAAGATATATGCATGGCAGATATTTAAACGTGGGCTTAATGGTTGTTCTACCCTTTAGGTTATAAGTTTATGCTCACTCATTACCTCTATGTTTTCTTTAAGGCTTCTAGTGGTGATATTCCTTAGTCTTCCGATTAGTCTGGTCTTTTTCTTACGTTCAGTTTATTTTAAAACACGATATCTAATTGGAAAGAAGTTGTATGTTTCTATTCCTTTCTATTGCAAGTATTTTTAACAACTTTATGTGGTTAGTTTGCATTCGTTCTTACCTGCAACGCTATTAAAACTCGCTTCAAACGGGCATATATTAGGGGCCTCGCCGGAACTGGATATGTTCTGGTGGGGTCAAAAAAGAGCATACAATTGGTGATTTGACCAAGTCTCTACCACTAGGTTCGTTATTTATTTATTTAAACCTTTCAAGGTTCTAAACCGTAGTTTTATGTAATAGCGGGGTTTGCTGCTTGTACCTTTTAGTACATACCCTCCTTTAGCTTATGTGGGTTGGTGCTCAGAGATTATTCTGAGGCGCATCTGAGCCATGGACATCTTCAACTTGCCCCGGTGCACCCTTATCTTTGTCACCCGGGAGGAAAGGCACCCCTCCTACTTACATTTTGCCATAGTTAAAATAAGTTATCTTAACACCCTTGGTCTGCTGCCTGTAAACGTACTATTTTTGCTAAGATTAGATGGGTGCTATGCCTCTCAATTTAGTATCTAGGAGGCGCCCTTTGCCCGCGCTGCTGGAATCCCTTCTACCCCCTTAACAATCAAAGTTCCTCCGGGTCCCTAGTTCTTACCTTTAAAATCGTGGCGCCGCGCTTCTGCCTCGTTTGGTTCTGCACTCTGGCGTGTGTGTTACGCGCACGGCTATTTATACTCAGCTGATGTCGGTAAATGGCTTACAGCTGATTGTTTTGCTCGTAGAGGGGGCGTGGTCTATGTGTGCGGATTCGCCATCTTAGAGTGGTGAATATTATCGCTCCGTACCTGATGTGTTGAGTGTTTTATATCTCTACATTCTTGGAATTGATGTACTGAATTCCTATATTTTGGTCTGCATCTTATTTTAATATATCGAATTCAGGACTCTCTTTGTTTTGACGAGATTTTGTATGTATTTCCCTTTCCGGACTCTCGTTTTTATTGTGCTGGGTTAAGCTGTCCTTATTTTAATTACTGCTATCCTAGGTGATATATTTAAAGCGATTTATATTGAGTACTTTAACTATTTGTTTATTTACTTGTTTGTTTATTTAAGCCGGGCGTTCACTCTTCTACAGATGGCACTTGTCATTGTCCCTAATTGGATGTTGACCAGTGATGTGGTGAATACGTGGTACACAATATTAATTGGCCATGCCGGGGGATTTGTTATTGTGGCATACCGCGTGATGGTTTATTCTCATCGCCACTGGATTACTCCAGTTGCCAGATGCATATTGGAGGCTCACTAAGGTGTCTCACGCAAAGTTTTATCTTTATATATATTTCTGAGACACTGTATTTTGGGTTGTTTGGTCGCAGCCGGGGTTACTGCAATTGCCTAGTGACTAGTGGCAGGTAGCCAGACTATCTACGCGATGTTTTTCTTAATCTGTGCCCTGTCTTTGCTATTCCATTAGTCTAGTTTCATCTCGGTCTTATGTGGAAGAGATCTCATTATTCACTTCAGATAAGGGCTTCCCATTCTTCCCTCGAATTGAGGCCTTTTTTAATGGTATTAAACTTTATCATGTACCACTGTTCTTGCTGTTTACGTCTAGTGGTACTATCACCTAGCCTAGTTAGTTCCTTTATCCGTTCTATAATGATCCACCTGAGATCTTTTTCATTGTGGCCTTTTTCTTTCCAGTGCATTACAAGGGGGGCATTTTCTTTATTATTTCTGATCGCAGATTTGTGTTCACCGATCCTTACTCTTACCTCCCTGCCTGTTTCCCCAATATAGGCTTGTTCACATGGGCACAGGATCATGTATATTGCGTTTTTTGTTCGGCAGTTGTTTAATGTGGTTATATCATGAGTTGCGCCGTTGTGTTCCACTTTCTTTGTAATTACACAGTGGTCACACACGCTGCACTTGCCACATTTGTTGTTTCCCACTGCTCTGGTGCCGGTGAGCGTTGTCTGATTTTCTACCACATCGTCCCTGTACGTATGTACTAGGTTAGATCGTAGGTTTTTGTTTTTTCTATACGCAAACAACGGGCGTTCTAAGACACTGGTGTCAGGTCCGTTGTTGAGAATCTTCCAGTTGTGATTGATTATATTTTTTACTTGGTTGGTTATGGAGGAATGTTGACTGACCATCACTATTTTGTCTTGTACGTTCTTTTTCTCTTTTTTGGTTAGTAGACTTTCCCTGTTATAGTAGCGAGCCCGCTTAAAAGAATGTTCAACTAGTTTCCTGGGATATCCACGTTCCCTGAACTTCTTTTTCATATCTCCAGCGTGCTTATGAAAGTCTGCCAGATCTGTACAATTTCTTCTCAGGCGAAGAAATTCGCCAAACGGTATTGAGTCTTTTTGACTCTTGGGGTGGTAACTACGGTAGTGTAAGATGGTGTTACGGTCTGATTCCTTTTTATAGAGCTCTACTTTAAGTTGTTTGTCCTCACTTTTAATGCAAATATCCAGGAAATTTACCTTTGTTTTACTGTATACGGCTGTAAATTTGAGGTTTGGATCTCCCAAATTCAGCCATGCCAGGAATTCTTCTAGTGACTCTGTATTACCCAGCCAGATAAAAAATATGTCATCAATGAAGCGAGCCCAGTTTCGGATATTCTCAAAAAATGGGCTCACTTCATTGTATATATGCTTGTTTTCAAACAAGCTGACATATATACAGGCTAAGCTCGGCGCGCAGGTAGCGCCCATACTGGTCCCTTTCTTCTGAATATACAAGTCTTTCTTAAAGAGGAAGATGTTGTTGAGGAGTACCATGGAAACACACTCAACAATAAATTGTTTGTTTCCTCCTATGATTTCCGTATCTTCTAAAAGACTGCTAACTGCTGTAATTGTGTCTTGTTGGGGTATATTAGTATATAGTGACTCTACGTCGAGAGTCACCATATATTCATTTTCTTCATCGAATTGAGTCCCTTCAATCTTGGATATCATATCCGCAGTGTCGCGGATGTAAGACTTCTGTTTTTCAACTAGAGGTTTTAAGAATCTGTCCGCATACTGACTCAGTGGTTCCAGTAGCGAGTCTATTGAAGCTACTATTGGTCTTAGCGGTGGATCGTTAAGACTCTTGTGGACTTTTGGTAGTCCATACATAGCGGGGGTTTTTGGATTAGGATTGTTTAAAAATTTCCATTCGTCCTCAGTGATACCACCTTCTTCTAAAGTGGTTTGGAGCAGAGTTTCCACATCTTTTTTAAGTTTGTATAATCTCGATTGATGGACCCTGTTGTAGTGTTCTTCGTTTGCTAGAAGGCACCCTACTCTGCGTTCATAGTCACTAGTGTCGAACACCACGACTCCTCCCCCCTTGTCCGCAGGCTTTATTGTGATACTCGTGTCAGCGGACAAGGAGTTGATGGCTTCCCTCTGTTCCTTGTTAACATTTTGCTCTTGGTAATGTTTCTTTTCCAGTAAAATGCCTACCTCTAGTTTTACCATGGATTCGAAGATTTCAAGATTTTTATCCACCATACCTAGGCTGGGGGTGAATGTTGACTTAGCTCGCAAACCCGAGTCAGTTGGTGTCTCTCTAATAGGTCTATTTTCAAAGAATCTGCGCAATCTAATTTTCCGAAAGAACGCTCTGAGGTCCTTCTCTAATTGGAACCTATTTATACCTGCCGTTGGGACAAAGTTAAAACCCATACCCAACACCTGTTTTTCTATATTGGTGAGGGTTCTCTGGGATAGATTAATTATAGGTGTTATTTCTATCTCCAGTATATTTTGTTCCTGGTCCGCTTGTATTCCTGAGGGGCCGGGTTCTGTTGGTAGTCTTGCTCCTGTTCTCTCTGAACAGGTCTCTTGGAGTATTGTCCCCTCCCTCTGCCACGGAAGTTCCCCCGACCTCTCTGTGGGCGTTGGTCTAAAAAAGGAGTTTCATAATCTCTATTGGGACCTGCATATTCCTCATCTTCTCTGCAGTGTTCCTCCTCCTCTAGGCTGCTCTCAGATGTACCTGAAAAGTGTACGTGTCTAGGTCTTCTGGGTTGGAATCTAGTTTGGAATCTGGGTTTGGTGTTTTCATTCCTGAAATTATCAGGTTTTTCAATGTAATAGTCTTTCTGTAGAAAGGGATAGACTACTTCTTGGCTAAATTTAGCAATGTCTTTCCTCAATTTTTGCGTTTTACGGTTGGTTAAGTATTCGCAATATCCTCTCATATCCTTATTTATTTCCTCAAGTCTCTTCTTGACATCCTCGACTACATTGTTCTCCAAGAGTGCTTTTTCTAATTCCTCCATTTCTTTTATTTCTATTAGGACAGTGGCCTGTGCGGTTTCGATGATGAGTAGCATGAGATCTCTGCTACATCGGTTACAAATAAATGTCCATGTTTCCAGAAATTTTTGATTATCTACAAACAGGCCGGGTTCATTCCGGATTTGCAACCCTATTGGTATTTTACCTGCTCTAACATACTGAGTCATAAAGTCAGCATGTAACTCAGTTCTGATGATTTTCTTTTTTAGGTTAATAAGCTGGTTCCACTTTTCCCCCCCATTAGGAATAACTGTGATGTTGTTACCGCCTCTATAGAACGGGCATTTTTCCCGCAAAATGGAAGCATGCGTCCCTAGTCCCCATCCTTAAGAAACCTGATCTTGACCCAGATAACCCTAGTAACTACAGGCCCATCTCTCTCCTGCCTGCCCCAGCTAAGATCCTGGAAAAACTGGTGCACGCCCAGCTTGCCAACTATATTGAATCCCATGGGCTCCTGCACGACTCTCAGCACGGCTTTCGATCGGGCCACAGCACGGAGTCGGGCCTTGTTGAAATGGCTGACTCGGTGAGATGGACGCTGGATCGAGGGTCGAGGGCGGTGTTAGTGCTGCTGGATCTCTCAGCAGCATTTGACACCGTCTCTCATAAGATCCTGCTGAGAAGGCTGGGAGACCTGGGTATTGGCGGTACAGTGTTGAGATGGCTCTCTTCCTACCTGGGTGACCGTACTCAGCAGGTATACACCCCTCCCTACACCTCCACCGCTAGACCACTTAAATGGGGAGTTCCACAGGGCTCCTCCCTGAGCCCGCTCTTGTTCAATGTTTACTTTTCCCCCTTGGCTAAACTGATTGCGCAAACTGGGATTAAATCCACCTCCTACGCTGACGACATTCAGTTACTCTTCACCTTTGATACCCCCACTGCCTCTGCCTTCGACCCATTGAAAAACTGTCTAAGAGACATCTCTAGCTGGATGGACTCCAATTCCCTCCGACTCAACGCTGGAAAGACAGAGATTTTGTTTTTTAACTCATCATCCCCTCTTGATTCTAATTTATGGTGGCCGGATGATCTCAGCCATGCCCCCACGCCTAAAGACTCGGTGAGAAACCTGGGAGTGCGCTGGGATAATCATCTCAGTTTCAACGCCCAGGTTCAAACAGTAGCAGCATCCTGTTTTGCTAAGATCAAGACAATTAGACGGCTCATCAACTACCTGCCGATGGACTGCCGTAAGACTGTGGTACAAGCCCTGATAATATCTCACCTGGACTACGCCAACGCACTATATCTTGGCATCACAGCAGGCCTATGTCACAAGTTACAGACTGTCCAGAATGCTGCTGCTCGGCTGGTGGAGAGAATTCCTGCCAGACATCACATCTCCCCACACCTCCGTAAACTCCACTGGCTCCCCATTTCCAAGAGATGTATTTTTAAGGCCATGACCCTGGCTTTCCGGGCCTCCAAGGGCAAAGGCTCGGCCCATCTGAAAAGCACTCTGAGACCGTATGTCAACACCAGGACATTACGCTCAAATTCCCTACTTCTGCTGGAAACCCCTAGATTTAAACGTACTCGCGCCGGAGGGAAAACATTCGAGGTCTGTGCCACTCGGTGTTGGAATAACCTCCCGGTTGCATTACGAGCCTGTCAAACTGAATTAGCATTCCGAAAGTCCCTGAAAACACATCTCTTCCCCATATAATGCCCCATTGGTGCCTAGCCTCTAAGTTCCATGATTTATCAGCGCCGGGACGCCCCATTGGGGCAGCTGTTGCGCTTTACAAAATACACAAATAAATAAATAAAATTGGAGCTTAATATTTTATTTAATTGTTCTTCACTAAAGCCGAAGGTCCTTAGTGTATCCATTTTATGATTGGATAGAGACTATTGGGTTTTATTTGGATAGGAAAAACTGAAATAGTCACCATGAAAAACCTAAACTCTCCAGCACAAGGCCGTACTTAGCAGATTTCAAAAGAGAGGTTACCCCACTGTCACCAGGGATCAGGGCACAAAGGACAAAAAGTCAAAGAGAAATCCCTGGGGTGTGTTAGTTAGCCCGTGGTATCTATACCCGTACGGTTCCTCCACAGCACCTGGGTTACCGGTTGCTATAGATCACCGTTAGAAGGGAAAAGGTTTATATAATGATTCCCACAAAGAAAAATATTTGTTAACAATCTAGATTTTTATTAAAATAAAGCAATAGTTTTCAATAAAAAATACACACATTTAAAATTTCAAAGGAACTTTCCCTGAAAAATAAAAGTTAATCAGCAAAGTATCAGTGGACAATATAAAACTATACAGTATATAAGTACATTCATATTATATTGCACATCATAGATACAAAGATTTTGTTACTTAAGACAACACATGTAAATACAGAAAAAAGAAAAAAGAAAAAGGACCCCTTTAAAACGGTGGCACTTTGATGTTTTTACCACTATTGATTTCTAGATCCACTAGCTAAAAATGGTTGTATTTGTGCAGGAAGAGACACATTCCTGCACAAAAACAACCCTAAGAGGCATTTTCCTGTTTGTATCTACACACGTGGAATGAGGAAATAAAGATATGTCTCACTAGAGAAGGAGCGGGATTTCGACATATTCCCAGATGTACAATTCTTTGTAAATCTGTGAATGTGCCAAAAGGCATCGGTGGATGCATGCAAATGCCCATACTCCACCCATGAAACGCCTCCCAAATTGAAATGTAATGTAACGTAGCACAAGCAGCTGCCTTGCGTTGCATTTCTTTACAACGTTACGCAAAGCCACACAAATCAGGCCTTGCGTGGCTTTGTAAATATCACTGAAGCCTTTGCATCGTCCTGTGTTGCCTGGCATGATGCAAGAACAACTCAAAGGCTTCAAAAATAGGGGGCCAATTTTGATTTCTTTTTATTCTTTGATGATTTTAATTTAGATTTTGCTGCTACATGCTTTTGATTATGCTTTTACATGACCTCTCATTCAAGTTCAAGAGTAAGTCAGGAGTATGACACTACTACTGGAATTATGAGAATGGTGGTCTCTGAAACACATTTCAGTTAAAGGGTAGATGTTCACAAGTCTCAGAATGCATGAAAGCAAACACCTCAAGGTCATACAGTGCAAGAACTGCAATGAAGACGTAAGGTTTCAAGGTCAACTCAAAAACCTCCATAAGGATAGCTGTGCATCCCCAGCACACAATACACATTTAATTACATTATGCAGGACAGCAATGTTGACAGGACTGATACCCTTAGATATCCAGTTTCCAATGGCATCAAGGAACATGTCACAGATGGCTGTACATGTGGCATCACCAATGAGGCCATCTTTGCCATCACTGACCAAATTCCATCATACAGGAAGTCACTACTGACAACACTGATTGTAATGCATGTCCCTTCACCAATGGCAGCATTGAACACATCACTGCTGGCTTCACATGTCACATCACCAGTCACAACTTCCGTGCCATCACAGACTAAATAACATGATACAGGAAATCACCGCTGACAGGGCAGATCGCATTGCAAGTCCCATCTCCAATAGCAACATAACGCAAACTCCAGATGTGTTTGCATGTGACATCACCGATGATATCAGCTGTGTCGCATGTTCAGTGCCATCACTGAACAATCATGTCACGCACCAGTGCTGTAATTTCTTGTGACTTGCGTGATGGGACGAAACGCGCGCAGACAGTACGTAGTGGCATCTCACTCACTGCTCGTCAGTCACAAGGTGCAGCAGAGAGGCTGATGAATACCCTCGCGCAGACGAGAGGGCTTCCAGGCCGAGACACTCACCCCCATGCCCCACCTCGTTTGTAGGTGAGGGAAACAGCCACTACAACGCGGCCGTTTCCACGGAAACGTTAACCACGCATGCATTACAACGCATGCGTGGTTACCACGAAAGCCTTTACCACGCATACCATTACTACGAGGTACGTAGTAAAGGTATGTGTGGTAAAGGGTAACAAGAAAAGGGGGGATTGGGGGGTCTCCCCCCCAAAAAAAGAAACTCACCTTAAAAAAACGTCGAGTTGTGCAGGAAAACGGCGTCCTTTAAGAGGAAACCGAAAGAATCTTCCGTTTCCTCTTAACGACGTACGACGTCACCACGAAGGATTAGAGGAAAAGCGTATGCGAAGAAAAAGCATTCCGTTGTAACGCATGCGTGGTAAAGGCATGCGTTGCAACGGAATTCGTTGTAAGATCACATATTCGTAGGTGAAGACCGGGGAGAGAGGCCTGCGGTTGTCGCGCTTCTTCTGCTGAGCAGAAAGTAACACAGGAAACGGGAACTCCTTGCCAGGTGAGCAGTGTGGAACTCCTAGAGAAAGAGTGTGGAACTCCTAGAGAAAGAGTGTGGAACTCCTAGAGACAGAGTGTGGAACTCCTAGAGACAGAGTGGAAGAATACGATAACTGTCCATTAGCAGCTCTCTGTCTGCAAGGAGAGCAGAGAGTGTTTGGAGAATATAGAGGTAATGGCTGTTTGTTTCAGACGGTGGGAGCGATGTGTGCATGAATGTGTGTGTAATTAGTTAAATGTGCATACGTATGCAAACGAGTGTTACTATGCATGTGGCCGGTGTTGTATCCAGCCTTGAAGGCCATTGTCTCATACTGGAAGTAATTGCTAGAGTCAACGAACAACAAATGTGTATATTTCTCCTAAATTAAGGGGTTTATCCCTGGCACAATTATAAGTATTCCTGACAATGTTGGCATTGAGATAATAATAGTAAATATTGACATATGTTGGGCATCCTTGGAGTAATCATTGTAAAATGGGAGCTGTACCTGAGTTATTGTGAGTACACTTGGTCATATTATGACATCGTGACATTTATAACATAATTGCGGTCATCCCTGGAATAATATTGTCCATGCCTGACATGATGTGGTAGTTCTTAGCAATATGGCGTGCAGTCATGGCACACTTGTGGCTATGACATAATGGTGGACACTTCTTTGATATTATGATGGGCACTTCTAACATAGGATGGTGACACTGGAGATGGTGGAGTAGAATCTCTGTCAATGTGATGTATTTGTTGTAAGGACATCACAAGCTGACATTATGAGACATGCATTAAAACTGAATTTTGAGGCGATTCTTTTTCAGAAAAAGAAAAAGGTTTCATTCGAGTGTCTTAATCGAATATGGAAAGTGTATATGTGATACAAATACATGGTGTTTGAGAAACTGATATGTTGATGTTTGAAAACTAAATGATTAAAAATCCAAAACATATTTAAAGTACCTCTTGGAAGGATAGTTCAAACCAAGTTGAGATTTATAACTGTTTGTGTTTCTATTATGCTGTTGGGCACCTTCTGCTGTTCTTTATTTCAGTAGTCATGTGGAGGCATTTTAGATTTATAAAGCTCTACCTGACATTGCTGTTAGTAACCCTGTCTTATGGGCTGGGGATTAGTTTACTATTCAGTTCAACTTTATTTCGGCTAATATAGCCATAAAAGCAGGAGTACAGAGACATAAGGAAACAAAAGCGTTTACAAACATAAAAAACTTTTACAGACAATTGATAGCAGTGCCTACATTGACAATTTATCACATACATAAGTGGCAGTTGGTAGAAATGGGACTACGAAACAATTAATTCAAAAACGGGTAAAATCGCATACTACGTTAACAAGCATTGGAAATGCAATAGGTCTCGCACCATTAGAGTTAGTGCTTTTAGAATTGTTTATGTTTTTTTTTGTAAATGTTTAGCATTTTTGTTTCCTGTAGCCAATGCTAAAGAATTACAAATAAAAAAAGCCATAAACATTTCTAAAAGCTCTAACTGAAATGGTCTGAGACCTATTGCACTGGGTGAGGGTGAGTGAGGGTGAGGGGTTGAGGGTGAGTGAGGGTGAGGGGTTGAGGGTGAGTGAGGGTGAGGGTGAGTGAGGGTGAGGGTGAGTGAGGGTGAGGGTGAGTGAGGGTGAGGGGTTGAGGTTGAGGGTGAGGTGTTGAGGGTGAGTGAGGGTGAGGGCGAGTGAGGTGTTGAGGGTGAGTGAGGGTGAGTTAGGGTGAGGGGTTGAGGGTGAGTGAGGTTGAGGGGGAGTAGTTGAGGCTGAGTGAGAGTGAGGGTGAGTGAGGGGTTGAGGGTGAAGGTTTGAGGGGTTGAGGGTGAAGGTTTGAGGGTGAGGGTGAAGGTTTGAGGGTGAGGGGTTGAGGGTGAGTGAGGGTGAGGGGTTGAGGGTGAGTGAGGGTGAGGGTGATCATGACGTGGCACAATCCGCCTTCGTAGAACAGAGGCTTGGCTTGGCTTGGCTGTTTCCAGGCCTCGGGCGAGACATTACAAAGACACAGGTGCAATAGGGTGCGCACTTAGCAAAGGTGAGTGCGTTCTTAGGACACCACGAACTGTGAACACACAAGAAAGGCAGCAGTGTGACGGAAGACTGTTGCGCAGAGAGGGCCAGGAGCGGCCCAAGACAATAAAATTAGTAAAATAGCAGGAATGTTCAACGAGAACATTTAGAGCTGAATGCAATAATTGCAGGGGCAATGAGTAACAACTGCACGAGTGGGAAACAGTCTATAAGGGAAAGAATGAGCCGTATGCAAGTATTAGGAACTGTAGAGAAACTCATGAACTGCAGAAAGGGTGGAGCTTACAAACTACAGGGGAAGTAGAGCGCAGTAACCGGGTACATACCAGGTGTCCCCGCAGGCGGAATCCAACAGAACTAGAAATAAATGAAACATGAACTGCCAATGAAAATAGTAGGATGAGATGACCCGGAAGATCAACGAAACGGAGCACAGGTAAGGCTTAGAGATAGGGGTACAGCTGTATAGTGCTGAGAGGGGTGAGCATGAATGGCTGAGGCAAAAAAGCAGCAGGGACACGTTAAAACAGGGAAAGTACCTCTCTCGATGTGGGGTTTACTCGATACAGACGCCCGCCGAGTAAGTTATTGATGAGACACTGTGGAACATTTTCTTTTCTTTTGACGTTGGTGTCTTTAGCCGGTTGGGAGTAAGTGGTACAAAAATACCAAACGATTGCATGCGACATGGCGGGGAGGGGGCGGAGCGGGGGAGAGGGTTGATTTTTAAATGTTTTCTGCTCCGGATATCTAGTATGTAAGAAATGACAGACTCAGTAAGTTATTGATGAGACACTGTGGAACATTTTCTTTTCTTTTGACGTTGGTGTCTTTAGCCGGTTGGGAGTAAGTGGTACAAAAATACGAAACGATTGCATGCGACATGGCGGGGAGGGGGCGGAGCGGGGGAGAGGGTGTTAAGCAGCAGGGTACAGACGGCTGAGGGAACAGACGGCGGGCAGGGGAGGGGGCGGAGCGGGGAGGGGGTGTGAAAGCAGCAGGGGCCTGGAGTGCTGTGTGAAGTAAGTGAGTTTGATTATGAGAACGGACAGGGTTTTTTTAAGGAATAACACTACCCCCTTCCTCGCACTGGGCCCAAGTGTTGAGAGCAGAGGAAGAGCTGTGTCTTGGAGAGAGCTGTGCCCTCTCCGGTAAAACTGTGACGCACTGACTTGTGTGTGAAAATAAGCAATGGGGAGACAGTTAAAAAGGAAAATAACCATAGTAAACAGAAGAAGGTGCAGCAAAGTATCCCTAAAGCGGTAAGAGGACGCACACACAGCGTCCACTAATAAATCTGTTACCACTGAGTAACAATAAAGAGCCAGTTAGGGAAAAAGCTAACATGCCGGCAACTAGAAAGCACAAGTACTGGGTCCGTAAATTAATAAGCGCAGTAAATAAGAGCCGCTCCAGCAAAATAAAATAACGCTTGCTGTGCAGTGAAATTATGTGCTCGTTAAAAACACGCAAAAACATGCGCTGCTATCGTAAATGAAAGAAAGCCGAGCGCTTACGAAAACGGAATAGAATATGTTTACGAACAACAGGAGAAATGCTTTGCCATCAGAGATGAAAAAAAGGCTAGCGCTTTAGAAAAAAAAACTAGTACGGGAAATGCTCTGCTATGAAAGAGAAACCAAAGCCTAAAATGCATTCGAAAACACATGCCACAAGAAATGCTCTGCTATCGGACACAAAAGTATCAGAAACAAACTAAAGCTTAAAACGAGTTAGAAAACGCATGCTACAGGAAATGCTCTGCTATCGAAGACAAAACAAACCCTAAAACGCGTTAAAAAACACATGCCACAGGAAATGCTCTATCGGGGACAGAACAAAGCCTAAAAGAAAGTCCTCCAATGATACCGTATCTGTTCCGAAAAACAATCTCCAAAAGGAGGGACTTGAAGACTGCTTGCACCAACCACAACTCGAAGGGAACTCTGGCGGTTTAAGTGACACACGGAGCGGGGGTGTGGGAGGAGTGCGGGAACAGACGGCGAGGGGAGGAGAGTAGGAGGAGGAGTAGGGGAGGCACGGCCTAGCGGCCGTGCAATCAAGCAGTGAGGGGGCGGGAGAGTAGGCAAGGCAGGCGGCTGGGGGCATGTGCACGCGCTTTTAAGCTCAATGCGCATGCGCATTGAGCTTAAAAGTCACGGGCACTGCAAGGAATCGCCACGATTCCTTGCAAGTTGGACAAAGAGTGGATAAGCCCCCATAGTCTCGCTTGCTCGATGCGCATGCGCATCGACAGGCGAGACCTAAAAATCTCAATAATTTAATAAAACAGGTTTTCTCATAATTAAAAAGCCAGACTAAAAACCAAGTTTAGAATCTTTAAAACCGCTAAAACCACACGTCTTGCAAAGGATGAACTCAGTGCATTCTACATTTTTCTAATGCTGGGTGGAAGGGGCTATGGACACCACCGTAATATTACAACTTGTATCCAAGCCGTTTCCTAATTAGATACACATTAAACAGAAACCTACTTATGCAAAAGACAACCAATTGCGAGGTATTAGTCTTAATGATGCGCTCTGCCTCTTTGTATGATCTGACACCCATATTTTTACAAAGGGATCTAATCCAGCGATATCTAGGTGATTTGTATGCTGGACAAAAGAACAGTAAATGGACATCATCCTTCTTTGCCTTTAACGAGCAAAGGGACAGAGGCCATTATCATTTTCACCTCCCCAATTGCATGTTTTAGCATTTGTCTGTAATACCCCGTATCTAAATTGCAAATATAAGGTTTTTGCTTTTGGTGGTCTTATTTCATCCATAAATGGTTCAAATGCAGCATTATCTTTTATAATCATAAATTCCTGGGTCAATATGCCAATAGATGAACTATGAAATAGCTCATCATTAACATAGGACCAATAAGTAGACTTTAGAAGCTTTTTGCACACCGGTGTCATATTCTGGGGTTCGTCCCAGAAGTGGGACAGCCCTAACCTGATACACCAAAGGGAAACATGTTTTACCCAGGTGATTTTCTTGTATTCATCAATCTGAATTATTTCTATCAGACCACTCTTATAGTTACACAACTCCGGGGTTGTCCATAATCTTATCCAATACAGCAATGGTCTAAGAGCTGCTTGGTAATCCGTCCTTTTGAGATTCAAATTCAAGAACATTGGAACTAAGGGTGTTCTAGTTGGTAATTTAAGTAATCTATGCAAAAAAAGATTCTCTTCCTTTTCAAAATTGCATTTACAGTGGTGTCCCCAAACCTCGGCGCCGTAAAGTGCCGCTGCTAGGGCTTTTGCCTTAAATACTTCAAGTGCAGGGCTAATGGCTTTGGAATAACTAGCTCCATGCACTTTTAGGATGGGCATCGAATTCTGTTTGAAAGATAGCTTACTCTTTGCTAGATGTCCCTTCCATGAAAGATTACTATCCAACATAATGCCTAAGTAATTAAAACTCCCCACGTATTCCAATTTTTGGTCATTTAGAACCAAATTCTTTCTAAAGGACTTTTGCGGATTTATGGACATATATTTTGTTTTAGATGAGTTTATTTCTAACCCCTTCTTTACACAGTAACCATAAAATGAATTCACCAAGTTTTGAAGGCCCCTCAAAGTCTGTGAGATGAGGATTGTATCATCGGCAAAAAGTAATGCCGTGATCGCCGCATCTCCTAGCTTCGGGGAGTCATGGTCACAGTCCCTTAGGTAAACAGGTATATCGTTAACATATAGTGAGAACAGCGTAGGCGCCAGCACACAGCCTTGACGCACGCCGCGACTCACCGGAATGGGCTTTGAAAGTTCACCTCCTTTCCCCCATCTAACTTTGGCATAGTTCCCGGTGTGTAATCTAATAAGTTCTTTAAGTAGCTCACCGGGGACCCCCATCTCTTTTAAAGTGATCCACAGAAGATTCCATGGAACGAGATCGAAGGCTGCCCTTAAGTCTATAAATGACACGTACAAACTGCCCTTTCTTATATTAATATACTTCCAGCAGATGCACGTGAACCTAAACACTTGGTTTTTGGTCTAAACCCTGCTTGGAATTTAGACAGTATCTGCATCTCCTCCATCCATTCTGTGAGTCTGTTTAAAATATGCCTGGCAAAAACCTTCTGTAAAAGGTCAATTAAACTAATTGGACGATAATTGCCCGGATGGTAACGATCCCCTTTTTTGAAAATCGTTACAATTTCTGCCCCTTTCCAACTGTCGGGGATTGGTGTTCCAGCCACTATAGAGTTACATAGAAAATTAATGTAGGGCCCCCAGACTTCAACATCATGTTTAAGTAGATCTCCAGGAATTTTATCTGGTCCTGGGGCTTTACCCACTTTAATGGCTTGTAATGCATGGGTTGTTTCCTCCATACTAATGCTCAATTCTAGATTACTCTCTTTATTATGTACGTGCGATCCCTGTTCATTATAGGAATAAAGTTTAGTAAAATGGTCGCACCAAGTTTGTTCATCTAGATAAAGATCCTTGGATGATCTACCCTTTCTGTTACCGCTGGCTATTAAATTCCAAAAAGTACCCTGATCTCTCAGTTTAGCTGCTGCTAATAAATCATCCCATAATGCATCTTCCCATGCTCTTTTCTCATGGGTCAAGATTTTGTTATATGCAAGACTACTTTCTTTTATAGAATGGGAGTTTTTAGATTTAACAGTCTGGATCAGATGGTGTTTCGCTAAGCGACATTCATTATTATACCAAGGGTTAGCCAACTGTAAGTGGCCGTCGCTTGGGTTCTTGTTCCCTTTGCAATTCTTACTCAGAAAGGGGATTAAAGCATCAACCAATTTGTAATGTAGATCTAGAACTCCCTGGCTGCCTAATTGGAACTCCTTACACGACCCAATAGTGTCGGAAAAGGTATTATAAATATTTAGCATTGTCTCATCTTTAGCTAGGATATAAGGCCATCTCAGGGCACGTCTATTATTAGTAATCTGCGATTCCCCAAGTGGACTATTTCTTATAACCTCTTTATCCTGTTTAACTAAAAATGGTTGAGGATGTAACCATAATTGGAGTGGGAGATGGTCACTCTCTATCCTGTCGTCTATTTTGAGATCAATGAGTAAATACCATAAGCTCATGGAGACCAACATAAAGTCTATATGTGACTTACTATTGCCTTTATGAAATGTTGGGGCTGCTGGTCTATCGGACTGCAAGCGGCCATTACATGCCCTAAGATCATGACCTATTGTCAACTGCAAAATTTGAGTTACAGCTACCGTGCATTTAACAGACCTAGTAGTGTCCAGATTTGGGATATCATTAACCATATCTTGTTCTTCAAGTAAATTGTCAAAACCCAACACCGGTTCATATTTGCAATTAAAATCCCCTCCTACTATTACTTGGGCATTTGGGCCTAGAGAATCTAAAAGGGAATCTAGATGTTCTATAACCTTAGATTCTTTATTTGCTGGGTACGGCCTATTGTAGATGTTTATTAAATATAGAATTCCTTTACCCCTTGTCACCACTTTTAACCCCAGTAGATCAGGGGAATTGATTGTCAATGTGGTAATCTCTATTTCTAGATTTATTCTAACCCAGATCACCAGACTCCCTGCCGCCCTCCCTCTTACTGAGGGGATTGCGTTACAATAAAAGGTTTTGTACCCAAGTCTGTGGGGGGTTTCCAGGGCCCAAGTCTCTTGAAGCAGGATAATATCGTAGTCCTCAGTGTAGGTACACCAGACTAGATCACGAAGATTCCTGGCTAGCCCTGCTATGTTCCATGACATTAGTCTTACTGGTAGATTATCTTTAGAGCCAGATAGCGGTACTTTCAGCAATTCCTCTTGTGTGGAATTGTCGTCCAGTGGAACAGGTGCAATGTTTAGTACTTCCAGTGAGGTGTTTCTGGAAATTGATCTCTCAAACACAGTCCTATCAATACACCAAGTACTGTCCTCTCCCAAGATGTCAATATTCTCGCTATCACAATTAAGAGGCTTATCCCTTACTAGTGCCATTGGAATACAGCCTAGTACAGGCATGTCATCGTGAGTCAATAGGGGCACTACAATCTGTGCAAACTCGTATTCTAAATTAAATGTGTTAGGTCTGTCTACTTGTGTAGTTGGAGGTAATCCCAACCCAGGCCTCTTGGACAACGCAAGTCAATCGTTCAGATCCAATGCACTCAGTGCCTGATACCTGTTGCGCGTTGGAAACTCAAAGACCGAACTTTTATTAAAACCAAAAGGCTTAGGTGAAATGTTATGTTGAGCACCCTTTGCTAAATGGCTATAAAAATATCCCAAGGGGTGTACACCCACACTATTCTCACTTTGTCTCAGAGTGCTGCTCTAAGAAGCACAGTTGCAACATGCTGTGGGTGCTTAAAATTAATGATGACACAATCACCCCTACTAGTTTTCATGGCATTTCCGATCCACGGAACCCGTCTGGTTGTCAATATCTGGTCCGAATAGTTTATTGGAAATCCACAATTCTTGTTCAGCCAGGATACAGTTTTATATTTAAGTGATTCGTGAGATTCCTGGCGGGAAAGGGACTAGAGGTGGGACGTTGGAAAGTACAACCACATATGGTTCACAATCAGGTGGGAGGTTGGTTGGGCGGATTTTTTTTCCTGGGATTGATATGCCCCCTTTAATTACTCGAACCGTTTGTGGCTGGGTGGACTGGCCATCTAATTGGCTCTTCTCCCTATTTTCAGCCGCGCTTACCCTTCCCACCTGTGTCTTGTGTGCGACACTAGCTGGTTGGATATCTCTTACCCTTGGTTCTGGGCTACCAGTGTTAGATAGCTGGTCTAAGAGGCCACCTAATCTAGATACTTCAGCAGTCAAGGCATCTATTTTTGCCACTAGAGGCTTGACAGTTGAATCTAATTTAGCCTCAAACATTTTAGCAATGTGGTCCAAAAGATCATTATCCGTGTTAGTGCCATTATTCGTAATCATAGTCATAGTCTCTTTGTGGCCAACAGTACTTTTCTGCACTCTTTCGGGTATTTTTTTGGGATGCATTCCTCCCCGCTTTGTTGTTATGTTCCTACATTTCCTCACTGCTCTCTTAGGTGGTGAGCGTCGTCTTGAAGCATCCACAGATATATCAGGTGAATCCTCATCTGTTATGTCCTGGTCAACCACAAGCATGTCAGGGGTTTCCACTATAGAAGCATCACTAATAGCATCAATGGTGGGAAAGGGGGCAGAATTTAGATCACTACAGTCATCAGAGGGAATAATAGGTATCCCAGGCATGTTATCCCGTCCCAATGATTTCCTTCTATCATTGTTGATCTTGCTCACCATTTTGACTAGGTAATTATCCATAATTCCTTTGTTCTTTGCCATCAATAACAGTGGAATACTAAACCCTGAAACACCTGTTGCTTTTAGGTCACGTGAAAGTGTGAATACACAAAGACAAAACTCTTAAACTTCACATGTACTTCCTTAAGAAATATGAACTAAAAAGATATACCTGAAATTCTTAAAATCTTACTTTTCAAGGGGATGGCCCTGCCCTGCCTCTGTCTGCCCGGACTGCACAGACTGCCCCGCCCTTGTCCCGGGCTTCTCCCGGGCAGCTCCCCCGCGCGACTCGCGGGGCGAGAGGCGTGTCCTTCTCTTAATGCGCCGCCGGGCGCGTTGGTGGCGTTGCTCCCGCTGCGCCGGACCCGGGGCTGCTGGGAGTTGTATTTGCCTCAATGCTGTTTCCCTCACGGCGCGAAGCGAAGAGGAGGTAAGGGAGAATACGCCGTTGCCCTCACGGCAGGGAGAGGAATCAGGTAAGGCTGCCGTTCCCCTCACGGCTCGATGCCAAAGTCCAGCTGCTGCCCCCTGAGCGCTCGGCGCGCCCTTCTCTTAATGCGCCGCCGGGCGCGTTGGTGGCGTTGCTCCCGCTGCGCCGGACCCGGGGCTGCTGGGAGTTGTAGTTTCAGCCCGTCAAAGGGTCCGGCGTGTTTGCCTCAATGCCGTTTCCCTCATGGCGCGAAGCGAAGAGGAGGTAAGGGAGAATACGCCGTTGCCCTCACGGCAGGGAGAGGAATCAGGTATGGCTGCCGTTCCCCTCACGGCTCGATGCCAAAGTCCTGCTGCTGCTGATTAGTTTACTACTACAATACAGAGTTTTAAATATCTTCCAGCCAAAATATTGTATCTAGAATATCGACTACCACATCATGAAGGTAAGTATTTATAGGTACGTTTAATTTCTTTTACATTCTTAATTCTACATCTATTTATATTGAAGATACATGTATCACATCTGGTACACAGATGTGAAGTTAAGAATGACAAATCAGTACTTACCTACAGATAGGTACTTTCATAATGTTGTATTAATTAGGGACTTTCATGATATTGTATTAATTAGTCAATTTTCGGGATAGCACATTTTACCTTGAAGATATTTTGCCACTGGACATTGTGACATAAATCTTGGTGTTCACTACTGGTAATCCTGCAAGGTGTTATCACCATTTTCATTGTATCTGAGGTGGTCACCACTGCAACATTGGTCAAAGTCATTAGTAGCTCAGAACTATTTTCATTGATAAGCAGTAGCTCTTGCGATAGAAAAGGTTGGAGATCCCTGCTATGGACTTTACCTTTACTAGCTGACAACCACCTACAGCAGACTTTCCTGTGACAACACCGTACCCACTGACAGCCCTCTCACCCCTTCCACCCTACCTGCCCCATGAACGATCATTCACCATTGGCAGTTCTTCTCATTCCTCCTTTGAAAATCTGGGATCCATCTGCTAGATGGAACTTGAAAGGGTGGCCAGACATTGCAGGTTTTCAGCTATGGGAATGATGCCGGGAATTGCTGGCGTCTGGCTACTTGCTGGATGGGGTATGTAAGGATGGCAAGTTGCTATGGGAGGCAGCAAGGTGGGGAGAGTAGCATTTGCTGGGGGTGTGCTGCAGGAAAGATCACGTGGGAAAGCTGGAATGGCACCAAAACACACTCTTTTATGTAACGGAATTTGTATGAATGATGGTGTTTTAGTAATTTTTCTGAATCAGTCAACAAAAACTCTGAGCTTGTGCTTATTTCAATAAATTGGTGAAACGTCCTTATCTGCAGAGTAGAGAAATTACAATTGTCATTTTTATCCACCGAAAGCTTGTTTCTGACCAGCCAATAGTTGGCCAAATTAAATTTGGAAGACTAGCTGGCAACCAGGAATGGGCATTGCTTTACTGTTTTCAATGGGTAGAGGTGGCTCACCAGATAAAAATGCGTTTCCGAGGATACACTTTTACAATTGTGAACAGAAACAAATGTAAGAAATCTCAGGTAGTGAACTGTAACAAGCCATCAGACAGCTGCAAGATTGCCACCCTGCCCACCCACGTCATAAATAGTCCACATTTGTAGAGCCTAACTAAGACATTCTGTTTCACTACATACCAGCCAACGAAAGGAATTTAAACACACGAACCAGTTCTAATTGTTTGTGGGGTGTCCAATAAATCAGCCTGGCTCTTCCACTTTTATGTGTGTTTTTTCATTTCACATTCACGAATGAAGTTTTTTCTTTTGCACTTTTGTGAGAGTGGCTAGAATGATCCGCATAGTACAATTGATTCTTTTTCTGAAAGATTATTTATACAATGATCCACGGCTTCACAGAATGTAACATTTTTATACATATTAATCACTGACTTGTAAAAAACTGAATCGGTGTGCCATGCTCACACCTATGTGTATGGAGGCCAATGGAAGGCTGTCTTTGTGGGGAATGGAATATGAAGCTGGATGTAATATCCTGCCTTAGGCCTGACTCTTGTAATCTCAAATCAGTAGCTTGTGATCTTGGCACTACAGTTCTAATAGGTCAAAATTATTTAAAAAAATGAAGTTACTGGATGGGAAGACCAAGCTCATTGTGTGCATTTAAACAGAATATGCCAGTTAGAGGCATCATCAGTGTAGGTCCTGTGGCTCCTTCTCAGTATTCTGTAAGGTGGTGCAAGGAGATGCCGGTGTGTGATGTTCTGGGATTTCAGAGTCCTTGGGAAAAAAGGTTGTGGTCAGGAAGAAACCACTTAGTTGTGTGAAACAGTGCCTCTTATGGGCCTTAATAATGTTGAAAGGAAAGTATGGCCTCATGACATTGTGCTCAGTGTGTACCACCCAGTGCTGGAAATTAGTCGGATCCCACCAGAGCCTGGTTCCGGCAACTGTTTCTGGATCCAGGGAAGCATGCTGAATTTGTCCTGGTGTAATTTTCAAACACCAGGACATAATTTGGTGCCGCCTGCCTATTGTCTCCATTCCATCTGGAGCAGCAGCCTGAAGGCGGTAACAGAGCTTTCTGTTGGCCACTTCCAAAACAAAGGCCTGAATTAAGAGGCCATCAGTCCTTCTTTTGTTCAAGTATCACCAGGCTGGGAGCCATCTGGAGCCTAACATGTAGATGCCAATGAAATGGAAGGAAGCAAAAGCACTCAACCTTTCACTACACACGTTCGTTAGAGAAACTATAACTTGGGGCAGTTTTTTTCACTTTGTTCAATGGCCATATAAGAAAAGTGGATTATATGTAAGAATGCAAGATTTATCTGTGTGTATGAGCAATTACAAAATGATTCGTTAAATGTCAACTTCTGTTTTATATTTTATTGAATTCTTTTATAGCACTACTCGTCCCATTGCAGGGTGTCAGAGTGCTTTACATTAGACACCGAGACCCAGCAAATAATACAAGTGTATAAATAAATGTACAGGAAATGGTAAATAAGACAATGAGGTTTATAAGGTGTGAGAATTGTCCATACCTGTAGACAGGATAATCCCCTCAAGATTGTTGGGCCCACAGAGATCTAGTCAACAGGTGTCTTAACCCTGCAAAATATTTTAAAATGCAGCCTCTTTGTGACCAATTAAGTAAGTTAGAACAGATTTACTGACACATTTGTCCTGGTTGCAAATTTCTTTGCAGCAGATTTTTTTTAAAATAGTGCATACATTGATTGTCAGGTTCTGCTTTTCAAGTTCAGCCCCTCATGACTCCCCCCACCCCTTTGTGTTGCCATACTTAGAGATCTCGTAGATATGTTTCCCAATTCCAGCACTGGCACCACCTTAAGAATTGTGTTAACTCACTTAGGAAAGCATGGAGAAAAAAATCAGGCGGGTAAGCGGACTGCCACAAATACTTTTTCTGTCACCGAGTGACATTACAGTGTTTAATTTGTAAAAAAAAAGTGCCAGGGCCCTCGTCAGCAGCTCTCTGCAATTTGCACTACCCATAGCCATGCCATCTCTGCCATTGACAGTACCAACACGACTACTAAGTATCGCACACCTACAAGTGTGACAATTCAGACTATTCCAAGCCATCAAGGGTATAAGATTGACTTGGGTGGTGCGTATTAGTCATTTGTAATGTATTCGGAATTAATAAACAAATGTTTTGTGTTCCTCTGTAAATTATACAGTGCCACCATGTGCCAGGTTGTCATAAGCGCCAGTGTTAATGAGTAAGTGCCAGTACTGAGGACCAGAAACAACCGGCCTAAATTAAGCACTGCTTTAAAATATATCATGCATATGTTAACACCGATGGCGGCCATTTACAGTTCAACTTTACATTGATGTCTAGTAGGCATGCCCACAGGAATGTGCCAAATCTAAAGGCAAGCTCACTGTTAAAAGGCTATTTGTCTGGCTGGTTAAAGCACTCTAAAGGACCCCGTCACAGCTTTTAAAAAAAAATGTTTAAATGAATTTTTATTGAATTTTTCCATCCAACGTACCATCAGTCCAATATCACATGCAAGACCATTGCGCAGATGGTCCAACTGCCAGCTTGTAAAACAGGAGGAACCAACTCTCAACATTCTTCCTCTAACTTCCCTGCCCATCTCCCTCTCCACCCCCACCACCCCTGTCAGTGTTCCCTTGTCTACCCCCCCCCATCTAGACATGTAAAACCCCCTGTACCGAAGGATCTAAAACAAATCAATGGAGGATAACATCATTACCAGTACCAGAGGACAGGAAGTTCCGTTTAGTTGCTCATGTGTGCTCTGAGCCCCTGCCCTGACTCCTCAACCCTTCTTAGTCTAGAGTGTGTGAGCTGACTCCTCTCTGTATGTGCTTAAGTGTCCCTCTCCCCATTATACTCCCCAGTGGTCCCCGCCCTGACCTCTACGCCCTGACCTATTTCTGCGTTACCTTCGTCCCCCTCATCCATTTCTACAGGTGGTTGGAGCTCTGCTACTAATGCCCCCCACTCTCTTGCTGCTTCCAGGACCTTGTCATTAGAGGTACGCCTGGCTAGTTGTAGACGAAGCGTCCCTTCGCTACCCGCCCAATTCAAGAAACTCGCCTTCCATCTTTGAAAGTTAGGTCCCGCTCTCGCTTTCCAATGCATGGTAAGCTCCCTCTTTGCCATTATCAACCCCAGATCATAAAACTTGCTAGTAATTTTAGTATTGGGAGTGTGCGGAAACCAAAGCAAAAGGCAAGTTCCCATCTCTACCTCCAGCTCACGCTCCGTTACCCGGTTCAAACACGCCACCACTTCTGCCCAATAAGATTCCAGTCCCACGCAGGACCAAAACATGTGAAGTGGCAGCTGGGGCAGTGCTGGCACGAAGCCCTTGGGTACCATGTGTGTGCTGGTGGGTTTTACAAAGTGTTGATGTAGCAAGGCTGGGCCACTCGACTGGGAAGATTGTGCAACTTCTTGGGGGTACAGACCCCCTTTTACCTTGAGTCCATCTATTACCTTGAACCATCTTTTGTGGCAGCAGTAACCGCAGTCGCAAGCATGATAAGCTGGCGATGACTTGTGGGCTTGGACGGCGATGCTCTCTGAGTTGCTGACACTACCAGATAAATTGCCCCCATAGGAAAGAGAGTGACTTAGGCAGCAGTCGGCCGTGCAGGGAACAGCGATGAGGCGGGATTAGGGGGGGTTTCGAGGGACTATGCCAAGGGGAAAATTAATTATTTATTCATTTTCCCTCTGCATCGTCCCTCAAAATCCCCACTTACCCGGCCCACCGCCCCACCTCTGTTACCTGCAGGGACCGCGACTGGACCTAGGACGATGGGTAGATTAGGTTACGATATAAACTCTGCAAGGACCATCCACTTGTGCTCTGTCTATGCTCTGCTTGCACCATCACGAGGAAAAGTCGATCCAGTACTATAAGTATATATCCTACAGAGCTTGTGTTAGAGTCTGAGGGGGCGGAGGAGGGGGAACCTTAAGAAAAGATTTGTTTGACATTGAAAATGTGATACAATGCAAATTGTCAATATTGATAATACACTTTTGGAAATCAAAATCTAAACTTAAACAACAACCATCTGCCGCAAAGTGTTGATGATGACACTGCCCCTCATGCTTTTAAAGCAGAGCAGGCTGCACACTTTGGGTGGGTACCCGTATTAAAACCAAAGCGGAGTTCCAAGGCTGCAAACCATGAGGCAAAGCGACTCTGCACACCCCTCTGATATAAACATGGTCACTTAAATGTTATTAATGTGTTTGTTTGAACGCCCTCTCTAAAGGGGTTCCAAGGTAGGTTAAAATAAAAACAAGATAGTTATTTTACATGTGTTTAAAGAAATGAAATATAAAGGACACATTAAGTATATGTGAACTAGAAAATAAGTGTTCTCATTTGCCAAGTCGAGAGTCGTGATAACCTGAGCTCAGGGGGAAAAGTGCTTCATAATATACACAGACAGAAAAACGCCACCCACTCAATGCAGGAGGCTGAATCATAGGGAAAAGCAGGCTTCAAGAGTCTTAAGAAGTATTATTCAAGCTTATGGCACCTGAACTGAACTTGTCAGCCTCAGGGCTAAGTTGTTCTTGAGTAGGAAGTCCCTGAGTGTCGTGTCATTGTGCTGAATGATAGGCCTAATTCTACCTTTTTAATACTTATAAGTCACCCCTACAGTAGGCCCTAACCACTCATAGGGCTGAGTGCATGGTCAGGCGTGGCCCAAGCTTAAGGGCTTAAGCCCCCCCCTCCTTTTGGCAAACTAGAAGAGTGTCTGTCAGGCTGAGCACAGGTCAGCCTGGTAGACACTATTCATGCTCAGTTCAGGCAGCCAGGTGCTGTACATGCACTAAATGTGGTGGCACCTGACTGGCTGAGCTGAACTTTGCCTGGCTGAAGATTTCACAGCCCTGTGGGCATGACCTCCTCAGCCCGGCAAAGCACATGGAGAGCCTCCCCCTCACAACGAAGGGGCACTTCACAGATAGACTCGGACGTGGGTGCTTCAGTTTGAAGTGCTCAGGGCCGACTGTCTATCAGTGATGCCTTATCTCAGAGTGGGATGGGGTCAGCAGTCTCCCTGACCCCCCAACAGCAAAGCATTCACATTCATTTGATCCAGGACACTGGCAGAAAGGTACAGTAGGTTTGGCCAAGAAAATGCCAACTTTCTAGAAGTAGCATTTTTAAAACTATAACTTCCAATCCAACTTCAACATTAAAGAGGATGTCAAATTATAACTAGTTTGAGAGTAAACGGCATATATCCACGGCCGGCTTTTGCGCTGGTGGCCACCGGTGTGACAATCCGTGTTAATTCCCCCCCACCATAACCTATTCCTCAGATTCCTTCATTACCACCCAGCAAGAGGACCCCTCATCTCTCCATAGTCCCTCTCTTGCATACATTTTATTTGTTTTAATGTGCTGGTAAAGGCTGACTTTACTAATTCACACAGCTATCCACTTTTAATACAGATATGTTCCTTGTAGAAGGCATATTATCCCTCTGCGCTACTTTATGGCGAGTCAAAACTGCCACTAGACAAAATCTGAGCTCTCTCTCTCTCTACCAGGAACGTTAATCACAAGAGTTGTCTTGACATTTTTATTGCTGGCTGAAATCTGGAGGCACAAGGAAGTCTGAATAAGCTGCTTTTAAATAGTAAGTTATTGCTAAATACAGAGTGCCCACCTAAGGGCAGCACATCCCCCTCCAGGTCAACGCCCAGTGCGGTGGCACAAGTCGGACCGTCCTAAAGCCGGCCCTGTGTATATCTATCAGGTCAGATAGACTCGGACGTGGGAGCTTCAGTTTGAAGTGCTCAGGGCTGACTGATCAGTGATGCCTCATCTCAGAGAGGGGTGGGGTCAGCAGTCTCAGTGACCTCATCCCACTCTGTGACGAGTAAAGGATTACTGCCTCCTCTCATTGGCTGATGAGGAGGCGACAGTCCCAATCCTCTGGGAACCACTGAGATTTCCCTTCCGCCACCTGAGATCACCACTGTGGCCCGGTAAGTTTTTTTTTAATGTTTAGTGCATACGTGTGTGTATGTATGAATATTAGTGCATAGATGCTGTGAATGGGTGTGTGCATGAGTATGTGCTTGTGAATGGTGGGTGTATGTGTTTGTGAATGTATGGGGGTGTGTGTGTGTGTGTGTGTTATTTATCACTATTGGGAGGCCTAACTCTCTAAGAGACTAACACTTGGTTACCCTATCACATTTAATAAGTGCTAATTTCAGTTTGGGAGCAGACAGATATATGCTGTTTACTCTCGAATTATTGGTAATTTAAAATCCTATTTTATGTTGAAGTTGGATTTTAAGTTACAGTTTTAAAAATTTCACTTTTAGAAAGTTGGCATTTTCTTGAGCAAACCAACTGTGCCTTTCTGCAAAGTCCTGAGTCAAATGAATGTGAATGCTCTGCTGTTTTTTAGGTCGAGTGTAGCGATGGACCTCTTGTATACTTTAGTATACCTATATGCTTACTGAATATGTGGACACGAGTCGGACGCGCGCATTTTCCGTCTCGGATTTGGCCTTGTGAGCGCGCGTTTGCTGCTGGCATGAGCTGTGAGCGTGTACGGCGGCGTCAGCAGCGTCTGGTCTCGCGCTCCTGCTTTCACTTTTGAGACGCCACAAGAGCCTCTCGCAGGCACCTTCACTGCCGCCGACCTCTCCCCCACAGTGCTTGTTTTAGGTCTCGCCCAGGGAACGCTATTGTCATCGTTTAGGTGCTGGAAGGGAGACAAACCATATGCACGCCCGGACAGGCGATGTGCACGCGCATGCACATCGCCTGTCCGGGCGCGCACATGGTTTGTCTCCCTTCCAGCGCCAACAGCCTGTCCGAGCGTGCACATGTTCTGCGAGACGGAAGTATACTTCAAAATGCGAGTCATGGAGGAAATGTATTGATGTGCTTACTTTCTGCTTACGGGCGCATCGCGCACATTCACTTTCACCTCCCCCGTCGGCTCCACGGAGACAGCTAGTTTCCATATTTTCCGAGTAGTGGTAAATGAAAGTCACGTACGCAGGCGCACCAAGGACGTGAATTCAGGCCACGCTTTCGCCCTTCTGACAGGTTCGCATTTTCACAGTTTAGGAATGTGTCAGCGCCAAACTCATGAGCAATCCGATTCTTTTTAATTAAACACATTTCTAAGAACATTACCTCACAGGCGTGTTGACTGAATGGATATTTAGAAAGGTGCACTCTTTGCCTTAAAGGCAATCGCAGGGTACGATCAAGGGTATGTTTTAACTATTGTGCCGGCTCTAATCCGGGCTTCAACGTTTGACCAAGATGTGTGATCGTGTGCAGGTAACTCATTCTGCCAATAGTGGATACTGAAAGGTCGAAATGGAGAGTCCTGAAATTGGTGAATACAATACCGTCAGTTATTTACAGCGCTTGGAAACAGCAGACCAGCGCTATAACACGCAGTAGAAAAATTGTTTCCAGCTACCAGAAAGAGAGGAGCTTGTTGCAAACCCTATAGAAATATATACAAAATGTACCCACAATCGCCCTCTTTGCCTCAAAACCTGCAGAAGAGGGAAGCCCCAGATGTGCGGTTTCTTAAGGGATCAAAGGTAGGCGCGGTCTGGATCGGAACACCTTCACGCCACGCGCAGTCGATCACACGCCCCGTATTGTGTATAATATTCGTCCTGATGAAAGTGCGGGCGGATCTCCTTTCAGTGCAAAATATCACGCAAGCCTCTGCTTTCCCGCGCTGCTGTTTTCATGTGTGGCGCCAATGAGCACACAGGGCAGTCGAGGGGGCTGTGTTCTCAAGGAAGAATATTGTCCAAAAGTGCCCCAATTGTTTGTTTTCACGCGTCCAGTGTTCATCTTTATTTGAACCCGAAGGATTGAGACAGTGAGACTGGCCGGCCTGAGGGCTATAATGAAGCTGAATTGTTACATATTTGGTAATAATGAAGAGGTAATTGATCTAAGTGTTTAACACCTGTCGGCCAAAAGTGCCAAATAGGGCAACCTCAGCCTTTCATCTTTTCAAATCGGAACACTGAGCACCATTACTGCGTGTCAACCTGGCTCTTGCACATTCCAGGGCTTAGAATCGGTATAGCTCCTTCTTTAAACTATTTATTGGCAAAAAATCGAGTTATTCATGGCCACCGATGTTTGGGAAATTAAGTTGAGTGTTTTTGAAAATAATAAATAAAAAAATTACTTATCCAGCCAATCTCCTAATTTGGTGTTGCACGAGTGAAAATAGGCAAATAAGCTAAAATGTAGGTAACTGACCGAAAGAAAATCAATAAGTGTTTTTGATATGCTTTTTTTTGCACTCCCTTTTACCTAACGTGACTTGACAAATACCCTTTTTTCGTTTATACACAAAAACAGATTTTGTGTGAATCTGAACTGAAGACAGCAAGTGTCGGTCCCACATTAGCATATCACCACTAACATGTATGGAACCGACTTGCAATGTTTGTTTTGCCCTTAAGATGGGCTCAGCCATACAAAAAAGAAAAACACAAAAATTCACCATCTAGATTCATGAAACACGGTTTGGTGTAATTTCACTCTCTTAAGGGTGCACTTACAAATACGAAAACTCAGTTGGGGGGCACACAAGTTCAGGGCGAGGGCATTTTCTGGGTAGGCCATTTTCTTATAAAAAAGGTGAATACCTCAAAACTCGCTACTTTTTGGTATTTACGTACCTCTTGCAGGACGTTTCCTCCAATTTAGACATGCTGTTCTGGCAAAAGTAAGTGCCTTTGCAGGGGGCAATAGATAAATAACCCTCTAATATATAATGCTGCGTATAATATGATGGTGTAGTTGCACTGAGGTGCATCGCATGCAAATATATCTCCTGAAAACCTAGGGTGAATTCAGCCCTCATGGTCCCACATGGACACCCCTGATCTATGCTCATCATGGCTCCGAAACCTTCGCTATTAAATGGCACGACCATAACGGTCTGATTCCTCTACATTTTCATCTTAAAAATTAGTTCTGGTTTAACAACCAGGTGTCCTATGTTTTACAACAGATGTCTCATATTTGATTACGATTGGATCTAGGTTAGGAAACTTGAAAAATGCTATTAGGGACGGACCTGATTATATGCACATACATTAGCTTGTTCAAGTGCCATGATGACCGAACAGTCAAAATGATTTCAGTATTCCATAAAGCTATTATTCAAGTTTACTCTACTGTTGGCCACACCAGAGGTTAAACAACATTTCACTGAACACTCAAAAAAACTGCTCACATTTGCAATGCAACAGGTCTCGCAGTTGTGAGAGTTTGAGCTATTGGCATTGTAAATGGCAATGCCTTTTATTTTCGTGTTGGTTTTTAAAACATAAATGAAAGGCATTGTCATTTACAATGCCAATAGCTTAAACTCTTGCAAATGCGAGACCTATTGCATTGCAAATGCTTGTTTGTATTGCTTTCAGACAGTCCGATAAAGGAAGCCTTGGTGTGAGGGGGAAGGTCTTGCTGACTGGCCAGCTGGGGAGGAGCTGTACCCTGTCATGATTCCATTTCAACAGAGCACACACAAAGGAACCTGGCTACAGGCCTGCCCTGCCTTTTGTCAACCTAGATAGTTTGGAGCCAGGACCAGGGGAAGGGAAAGAACTGACCAGAACTAGTTTTGGGGATAGGTCAGGAAATTCTCTCACATAGACTGGCATCAGGTTTAAAAATGAGACCTTCAGAACCACTCTTCAGAACATTCCCGGACCTGCGAAAGACTCAAAAGTAAGACTGCCCTGCTACTGGAAGGACTTTCTTGTTCTCTGAAGAAGGAAGTTTGGGCCTGCCTACCTTGATCCCAGGCTCCCCAGAAGTGACTTCAAGGGTCAGATGGCTGACTTTCTGTTTTAACTATAGAGACACAACAAGCTTCCGAGGCCTCTTCTCCTTCCCAGCTGTCCAGGCCGAACTAGGCCTGACCTGGCCCCCTCTGCTGGCCTCTGTGCGATTGCGTCCTGACCACTCAAGTGCTGTCCTCAAGGTTCAGTACCTTTGGCTAAAGTCCGAGTGTATTGCTCCCTGCACAATGGAAGGTTTCACTGGAACAGATGCTGTATGCGGACTCAGGATCTTGCATCACAGCACCTCACAGCTCCTGCTCGGCGGCTTCACTGGAACGGATGCAACATGACACATCCAGAAGCATCCTGATGCAGGACCTTGCATCCCAGCACTTTGCAGCTCCTGATTGGAGGCTTCATCGGAACCTACTCAGCACGACCCAATCAAACACAGGACCTAGCATCGTACCACCTCACACCTCATGCGGCGTTCTCACCGGAACCAAAGCAGTGTAGCCCAGACTGATACAGGACCTCCCATCACAGCACCAAGGACAAATAGGTGCAAGTCCCTGAGGGCCGAACTCTGTCCTTGACCCGGACGGCACTCCTTCACTGTCAGCCTGAACTTGTGGCTTTGTCCAATTCTGGTGCAACCAGATATAACTGCAGTTGGAGCTTTCTGCTTCTTAGGCGCTATTTTCACTTAAAACGTTACAAATCTATTTCTCTGGTTCTATTCATTCGATTTTTCAATCTCGTACCATCTTTTTTTTATTAAACTTCATTTTATTTCTCTAAATTGTATTGGGATTTTTCTTGTGTTGTGTTTTCCATTTGTTACTGTTTGTATGCTGCATAAATCCTTTACACATGGCCATTGGTAGTGTTTTTTCTTCAAAAGACAGGAAGAGCTACTGTAAATCTAAATCCCCCATTTCTTGGAATGCACCACCGATTTTGCAGCAACAACGTTGTGGTCTACCGTGTCTAGGGCTACTAGTAAACCTAGCATAATAAGGACCTAAACAAAGTCCCTGTCAAAAGATTGTAGGAATGATCAGTCCTCCACATCAGTGGCAGTGACCTTAAAGCCAGGCAGAGTGACATCATAGAAGCAGATGTTTCCAATGAGGTCTACGGTAAAAAAAAAAAAAACAGCCACTCTAAAATCTCGACTAAAAGAGGCACAAAGTATAAGAAAGAATGGATGACAAGCAAAGAGATATGTTAATTTTTAAGCCACAGTTCCCTTTGCCTTATTTACTAAAATATTTATTGTAGTTCGTTCTGACTATTAAAAACACCCTTCTACCTAAAATCTCACGCCTGTGATGCAGGCAGGTAAATGTCTGCAAATCAGTGGACTTTGTGGTAAAATCTTTCTTTGGGGATGAGGAGATCAGGAGCAGTTGCCTTTGATTAAAAATACCCCTAGCGAAAATTAAACATGGTGTGACATGCAGTGCGGTGCGAACTCCCTGCTGCTTCCCACAGGCATCTGATAAGTGGATAATGGATCTCCTGGCAGGGAAATGTCCACTTGAGAGTTATCATAAAGACAATAGGTTGCTGCAGCAATGCAAACAAATGAATCTGCAAAATGGCAGCTCCAGCGTTACGTCGCTGTACCATGCTCAGAAGAACCTGCCAAACGTTGTCTTAGTGCACTTTCTTTCCCCAATCTTCATGCCATGTTACCACAGTGCTGATCACATCCAAGCTCTGGATGTCCACTGGGATGCTCAGGGCAGCAACGGCCGGCAGTGGGAGTACCTGCAGGGCGGTGACGTGGGGAGGGGCAGGGTGGGGGATAGTAATGTATGGATTACGGAGTTTTACAGGTAAGTAAACATTTAAATAAATAAAACGAATTTCGTTGCGCGCACTGCATCGCATTTGGGGATGCAGTGCACTCAACCAAATTCATTGTATTCCGCCCTGCAGGTACTCCCACTGCCGGCCGCGGCTGGCTCAGGGTTATCCACCAGATCTCACCGGTGGAGAAAAGAGTTCCTGGGTTGAAACCGCTTGCATTGTGGCATCTGGAATGCCCATGGATCTTCTGCTGGTCAATGTTGTTGTGCCTCCAGGATCTCTGGATAACACCTGAAACTGCAGCGCACGGTGTCCGCAAACACCTGCAAACACAAAGCACTGATCAGCTGGTTCTACTTTTTGCATCTGGGACACCTCTACTCTTCCAGAATGCACCACCACCCAGTTCTCCTAGTTTGCCTATGTGAACAAGCCACCCCTGTCCTGAGGAAAATGACAGATGTGAAGCAACAAGCTTAAAACTGCATAGGCAACCTCATATTCAAGCAGGGAACTCTTGCATACCAGCCCAGAGGAGCGATGGAGGTCTCATCCGGAAATTCAAATCAAACTCAGGAGTGAGGCTTCTCCTCTGCAGGAGAGCCCGCCTCGCCACTGGCAACAATGTCCTGATGCATGAAAAAAACAGGTGTGGCTGGCGAGATGATGCCGCCTCCACTCGGAGACATCAGCCTGTTGGGAAATCTCAGACATTTACTACAGGCGGGACCCCCCATGACTGATTCAGGGGCAGTGGTACACCTCATAGGTAGTAGATTTATTAGGGGCAGGAGAGATGAGCTCAGCACCCTTCGGGAAGGCCGGGCTGCAGAATAAATCTACGGAGCATTTCATAGCATCCTGCTATCAGGCCCAAACCAAGAGAGGCGGGCGCAGCCGCTGGCAACCACCGCCCGCGTTTTACAGGGCTCTAAATCTGAAGCGCAGGCCCTCGGCGCGGGAGATTAATAGAACGTGTCTTAGTGCCGGATATTTATTTATTTTTGGTGCGGCTCTCGTTGCTTTTATGACGCAAGTAAATCCAATCTATGAAAATTACACCTGTATTGATCGCGGGCGCTCGTTTATATTCACGTCTGCTGGACGTTTGATGGCCACTGCCTCAGCATTAGGCTTCTGGTCCAAACTGCGTAGGATGGTGTCAGTGAAGGCGTTGTATATTGTACTGTATCTCCTATGGCAGTCAAGGCGCTGTATATTGTACTGTATCTCCTATGGCAGTCAAGGCGCTGTATCTCCTATGGCAGTCAAGGCGCTGTATATTGTACTGTATCTCCTATGGCAGTCAAGGCGCTGTATCTCCTATGGCGGTCAAGGTGCTGTATATTGTACTGTATCTCCTATGGCAGTCAAGGCGCTGTATATTGTACTGTATCTCGTATGGCAGTCAAGGCACTGTATATTGTACTGTATCTCCTATGGCAGTCAAGGCGCTGTATATTGTACTGTATCTCCTATGGCAGTCAAGGCACTGTATATTGTACTGTATCTCCTATGGCAGTCAAGGCACTGTATATTGTACTGTATCTCCTATGGCAGTGAAGGCGCTGTATATTGTACTGTATCTCCTATGGCAGTCAAGGCGCTGTATCTCCTATGGCAGTCAAGGCTCTGTATATTGTACTGTATCTCCTATGGCAGTCAAGGCGCTGTATATTGTACTGTATCTCCTATGGCAGTCAAGGCGCTGTATCTCCTATGGCAGTCAAGGGGCTGTATATTGTACTGTATCTCCTATGGCAGTCAAGGCGCTGTATATTGTACTGTATCTCCTATACCAGTGAAGGCGCTGTATATTGGCTCTGTATATTGCACAATATTAGCCAACAGCAGTGAACGCTCTGTATATTGTACTATTTTTCCTATGGCAGTGAAGGCTCTGTATTTTGCACCGTATTGGCCTGTGACAGGAAAATCTCCATGTATTGCACTGTATCAGCCTATGACAGGGAAGGCGCTGTATTTTGTCTCTGTATAACCATATTAGCGGATAGCAGTGAAGACTTTGTATATTGTACTATATTTCCTGTGACCATCGAGGTGTTGTAATTTGGCTCTGTATATTACACCATATTAGCCGATAGCAGTGAAGGCTCTGTATATTGTATCGTATTAGCCCACAGTTAATACTCTGTATATTGCATTATATTAGCCTATGACAGTGAGGGCTCTATATATTGCAGCATGTAAGCAGATGACATTGAAGGGCCTTTATTTTTCACTGTGTTCGCCTATGCCAGTGATGGCTCTGTAAGTAAATCGAGCTTAGCTGATGGCAGTGAAAGGCTCTGTATATTGACCACATTAGCTGATGGCAGTCAAGAGTCTGTAAATAGCAGTGTGTAGCAGATATGTTCTGCCCATTTAGTCCTCAAAGATTTTTTGTATTTGACTATTCAGTGTTTGGACTTTTACTGTGAGTGGCTCTCACTAATGGTAAATTCATGGTAATGGGGCTGAAAGTGCTAACTGCCAGTGTCTGCTTTTTAAGAAAAAGCCGCTGCTTCTCAGCCAGCTTAAAAGGCTCTGGACTGTTTACATGTGATTTACAGTCACTAACATCATGCATACACACCTAATGGCACTTTAAGAATTGTCTTATTTCTCTGGCTAAGCTTATCATCAGATTCCAGACATTTTTCCTGCCTACTGGGCCACATTATTTACTCTGCTCAGAAGCAGGATGATAAAAGCCCCCCCCCCCCCCACTTAATAGAGCCATTAACAGTGCTTGATCCAATTCCTGGGAAAGGAAGGGAAGGGGAGGAAATCTGCATCTGTTAATTAGCTTGTCACAGGCCAACAGAAACAAAGAAAAAGAGTCAGACCTCTGAAGCCAACACAGGAGAGGCTCGCCTTTGAAGTTTTGGTGGAAAGGCATCAGGCAACTGTGTCTGCTAGGGGGTGCTGAGGCTCTCAGGGAAGCTCTTTCCAAAGAGAACTTGAAGTCGCCATATTGGATTGTCCTAGAATGCTGTGCAGGAGGCTTGGGACAGGGGTGGGGTAATGATGAACACCCTAGGATTGGCCGGGAATGCTTGGCTCCACCCCAACCAAAAAACACCTGCATAAGTGAAAGACAGATGAGAAGTCGCTGGAGGTGGGTGCAACAGTAGGGAAAAAATGCCCAGCTGGAAGGAAAGGTCACCTGACGCCCTGTAAGGATGGACTTTGGGATTTTGACTTCAGAAGACCCCCAGGACTAGGATTCCTCTCTCCAGGGCAAGTGGTACTGCCCCCCTATGTCTCCTGAGGAACAGTTGGGGGAATGGGTGTGCTGGGAGACCCTCAATGGATTCCCGGGGCTTCTGTAATCTGCCCTTGACTCCACTGACACATTGGTGCCCTTCAAGAAGCCCAGAGACTCTGGGACCTGCAGAGTGTGACAGGGAGGGGGTTCAGCTGGATGGCTATTGAGGGGCAGTGCAAGACTTCCCCACAAGCAGGAGAAGAGTCCAGGGGCCAGGCAGAGGATAGGCCTGGTGTAGGGAGCCAGAAAATCAAGCTACCAAAAAAAAAGGCCTGAAGAGGACTGGCCACCGCAGACCAGACGGAGAACGTACTGAGTTGTGTTTTGCGGTGGATTTTAAAGAATTTACTACAATATGCATCTTTGATGTGTCTGTCTCTCCCTCCCAAATCACTGTCTGGGGGTTATGTGACAGAGAGAGGCTTCTGAGCAGAGACATCCGACCTCATGGTGCCATGGGTATGAGAACATTTCATATGAGCCTTCATTGGGACTTCCTGGGAAGCTCTGAACACTGAGCCCAGCCCATGAATCGCTTGGTTTATTGATTTATTTTTATTCTGTATCTAGTACGTCATCAGTGATGCGGCCTGACAAATTTAGCCCACCTCCAGGCGTGATAAATGTCACATTGGCGCAATTTCGCGCACCACTAACACGTCAGTGGATTTTCCTATTTCCTAGTCAGAACATGAATATTGCTCTATAAAGCCTGTGAACGAATAAAAGAAAAGGAAATGGAATTCCAGCAATGTATACATCTCATTGCACCCTTGCTTTTCTTAGGAGTAATTTTAAACATGTTGCCGTCAGCTGCCTCGTACAGGAGGCCCTTAATAAAAAAGTAAATATACAAATATATTGCTTTACACGAGCGAACACGCCCAGGGGCATTTTTCCTTGCATAAATCATTATTACTAATTCATTCTATAGTGACACATCTCCTTATTAAAAGGGGGATGGTAACAACTTATTAATGAAGGCATGAAAACAAAACAGACCAATAAAAGAATTGGCATACGATCCATGCAGCTTAACAGCTTGCAGCATGACAAAACCGAATTTAGGAGCAGTAACTTGGCATTTGTACTGATCGTGGCAGCTTCAGTGCGCCTCGGACACCCTAAGCATATAGAATGTAAAAAATACCAAACAATAACAAGATTCAGAAAATATATGTGGTGTAGAGCAAGCATAGCGCATCAAGCTGCCCAGACCCCACCCGCAGGCCAGCAGACCATTGGCTATTCAGCTACCAGGCAAGTCTGAGCCCTCCTCTCACACCTGCCCAGGCCCCCTAAGGCCTTGCTGGGTGCACCCCAAATCATTCAACTCCATCTTGTGAGTTGCAGCCCACATGTGGCCCGGATTTCAGGGAGCAGAGTCCAGGAAGTGGTAAGGAGACAGGCTAGTGCTGTCTCTTCCCAAGACAAAAAGTTGTTTAAAAAACGATTTTCACTTTCTGTGTTTACTGTCTATGCCTGTGGTTGTTACAGTTAAAAATTTTAGTTTTAGCCTGCCTGTATTTGCATATTTTATCACCTGTGTTGTGTTTTAAATGTGTGGTTTCCCTGCCCATGATTGCCTTCATTTAGTGTGTTGAATTGTGGGATTTGCAGTCCAACCTCTGTAGTTTGTCCCTCTCATTCCTTGGTGACAAATCTGTTTTCCCTCCAAATTTCTCCTTTGCTCTGTGCTTAGGCCTGTGTGCTCAAACAGTGCACCCCAACCACCATTTTGTCTTCACAAGCCAGTGAGGCCAGCCCCCCTGCGTGCCCCCCCCCCCCCCAGCAACAGGGATTTTCTACATCAGAGGGTGCTTCTGTGAGCTGTTTAAACTGTATTTACTGGGGCCTGTGCACTTCGTTTTTTGGCCAGCAGGGGGAGTAAAGCTTTATTCAAACAGTATTGTTAGATTTCGAGTTAGTGAAGCCTTTACCTGCTGAAGTCCAAAGTTGCGGATTGAGCCTGTCTGTCACTTAGGAGATTCTGAACAGGAGCAAGCAGCTGCCCAGACCCCACCCCCAGGCCAGCAGACCATTGGCTATTCAGCTACCAGGCAAGTCAGAGCCCTCCTCTCACACCTGCCCAGGCCCCTTAAGGCCTTGCTGGGTGCACCCCAAATCATTCTCCATCTTGTGAGTTGCAGCCCACATGTGCCCCAGATTGCAGTGAGCAGAGTCCAGGAAGTGGTAAGGAGACAGACTAGTGCTGTCTCTTCCCAAGACAAAAAGTTGTTTAAAAAACTATTTTCATTTTCTGTGTTTACTGTCTATGCCTGTGGTTGTTACAGTTAAAAATTGTAGTTTTAGCCTGCCTGTAATTGCATATTTTATCACCTGTGTTGTGTTTTAAATGTGTGGTTTTCCCTGCCCATGATTGCCTTCATTTAGTGTGTTGAATTGTGGGATTTGCAGTCCAACCTCTGTAGTTTGTCCCTCTCATTCCTTGGTGACAATTCTGTTTTTCCCTCCAAATTTCTCCTTTGCTCTGAGCTTAGGCCTGTGTGCTCAAACAGTGCACCCCCAGCCACCATTTTGTGTTCACAACCCAGTGAGGCCAGACCCCCTGCGTGCCCCCCCCCCCCCCCCCAGCAACAGGGATTTTCTACATCAGTGAGCTGTTTAAACTGTATGTACTGGGGCCTGTGCACTTCGTTTTTTGGCCAGCAGGGGGAGTAAAGCTTTATTCAAACAGTATTGTTAGATTTCGAGTTAGTGAAGCCTTTACCTGCTGAAGTCCAAAGTTGTGGATTGAGCCTGTCTGTCTCCTAGGAGATTCTGAACAGGAGCAAGCAGCTTCCAACTCCCTGGCCAGCAAACCTTGTCTGAGGTTGCTGGGACCTTATATGGTGTGGTAGTGGTTGGCGCATGTGTACACTGATTGGTGGTTGTATCTGGTGTTACTATTGGGTTAGGGTTAATGTCCTCATTGGTTGGGTATTTGAGGGTTCTGATTGGTTTCTCGGTCTGTGATTCAATCATTGAAGGTCGGGACTAGGGCTAGGGTTAGGATTTCTATTGGAAGTAGGGACTAGGGCTTCCTATGTTATTGGGAGTAGGGTGGGACTAGGGCTAGGGTTAGACCTTTAATTGGAAGTAGCTATTTAGGGCTTCTGGTGTGATTGGTTGTTGGACCAGTTGTGGGACTAAAGTAGGGTTAGGCTTTCTATTGGAAGTAGGGACTAGGGCTACCTGTACCATTGGCTGCTTGGACTTGGGTTGGGACTAGTGGTAGGGCTAAGGCCTTTATTGGACGTAGAGATCAGGGTTTTTTTTAGCTGATTGGGTGCTTGGACTAGGGTTAAGATTGGCTGCAAGGTCCTGGTCTCCTATGGGTTCTAGATATTAGGGCTAGTGTTTTGATTGGATAGTGTTAGGGCTAGGGTTCCCATTGGCTGAAGGGGTGACCTGATTACTAGGGCTACAAAAAAGGCCAGGATTAGGGCATCTCGTCGAGGCTAAGGGTGGAGAGGACAAGGGTAGTTGCCTGTTTGGGCCTGTTAAGGGTGTAGAGGACAAGGGTAGTTGCCTGTTTGGGCCTGTTAAGGGTGGAGAGGACAAGGGTAGTTGCCTGTTTGGGCCTGTTCGAGACTGGTCGGGACTAGGGCCAGAAATGCTGCCCTTTTTCTCATTTAACAATTCCCAGCCCACACCATCCACAACCACAAACAGAGCAACACACTCACACCAAATATACACCACGCACAACACTATCCACAGATTAATGTACCGACATGCATCACCAACCCAACCAAACCACATCTACACACCCTACTATCCCAACTACCACACATATCCACCATCACCCACAAACAGTACACAACTCTATCCTATACCACTAACCAAGACACTCATTACTAACATGCCAATCAACACCATAAATAACTACATCCCACTCAGACACACTCTCCCTGCTGAAATTACACCTAACAGTCCACCTTTTATCACTAACAAATATATAATGATCCTTCCATCAGTTGACTTAATAAAAAAATCCTTCACTCTTTTATCCCTCCACTATCCTTTTTCTATCAAAATTAACAGACTAACATGTTCACTTCTCAAATTCCATATTCCATATTCAACTATACTAATATACTGCCCAAATAACTGAATAACATATCTACTACTCAAATTACTTCAAATTTATACTATACTAATTTTCAACACTAATCCTTTATGGGTTCCGGAGTGGCGTGCTACTCGCCAAAAATGCGCTTCAACACCCATCCGGGGTAACAAGTGCTATATGAATGCAAATCTTTCTTCCCCTTTTATCCATCCGCTATCCTTCTCACTCCAAGTAACAGACTAATATCCACCACTGAAATTACCTCATATTTCACCATATTAATTCACCACTAATCCTTTATAGGCTCCCTGAATAGCATGGGTCAACAAGCGAGCGATAAATAAATACAAACTTTTGTTCTACTCTATCCTTCTGCTATCATTCCAAATCCAAATAACTGACTAACCTATCCACCACTTAAAATGTACGTGCATGTTTCACTATACTAATTCAACACTAATCCTCTGTGGGTCCCGGAGTAGCGTGCTACCCGCCGAAAAAGTGCTTCAACGCCTCGTCAGGGGTAGTAAGCGCTATATAAATGCAATTACAATACAATACAATACAATGTGTACATCCAGGACTATGAGCCGAGAGCCCATGTCCTGGGGTACTTACGACTGCACAAAAATCCACCTTGGATTCCACCCCTTCTTTGAATTGGTTTACCCTGATTGACCGAAGCTTTCACTACTCCGGTCAATTGTTTTTCCCAGTGCTTAATTTGAGCCGGCCATCCGGCGCTCATTTTTATGCAGTGAACATTTACCACGAGCAAGAAAGGGGAAAAACAAACAAAGCGGAAAGACCGTGGAAAGAGAATGACAGAAATAAAGGCATAAAGGGGGAAAGCAGGAACATGCAAGAGTGAGATACAGGGTGTAATGTTTAGGGCTACCACTCAGACACATTGTTGAGGTAACTAGTACTGGCCCAGGGCACATGCCAGCCGCGGCCCGTGGAAGGAGTTGCGGTGGCGCAGGCAGGCGGGGCGGGGAAGGGTCAGGGTGGGGGGTGATAAACACCGGAATATGGATGATTGTAGGTAAGTAAACAATTAAATTAATAAAACGAATTTCATTCCGTGCCCTGCAAAATGCGATGCAGGGCGCGCTACGAAATTCGTTTTATTAATTTAATTGTTTACTTACCTGCAATCATCCGTATTCCGGTGTTTATCACCCCCGACCCTGCCCCTCCCCCGCCCCACCTGCCTGCCCCACCGCAACTCCCTCCACGGGCCGCGGCTGGCACATGCCCCTTTTATTGGCAGAGTCACCTGACTGGTGACACCTGTGATCGATGGGTGTGGGGTGAGTGTAGAGGCCAGCCCTCTGGGAGGGGCTAGTTACATAGGGCATGTGCTGGAAACAAGAATGTATCCAGCATGTCACCACATCGGGCAGATAACGTCTGGTAGGGGAACAAATTGGGCATTAGGTGCATTCAAGGCTTGCCAGCCTTGGTATTGGGCACACTGACATTTAATTGCACCGGCCGTCACCATCTGGGCAGAGTGTTGGGAATCTGCACTCATTCCTTTAGAAATGAAGCACTGTTTTGTCCATTTGGTGCACCTCCAAACAAAGACCATTTGTTTTCAGGGGGCAGTGCTTCATTTGTGAAAGAAGTGCCAGGGCCAAACAGAACCTGCTGCCAGCCCTGCTAAGTGTCAGCGGTGCCCAATACCAAGGCTATCCTGTCTTTATTCCACCTCATGTCTCTTTCATCCACAACCTCGTATTCCCCACATTTTATACTAGAACATATAGTTAAGTGTATGAAGACCCCGCAGTTGGGGGGTAGAACTCATGCAGAGGTGTAAAACTGCTCGCAGTTTGCTCTGGGTTTTGGTTCTGAAATTATAAGGTTATCCCAAACCATAACACGTACTCTAGCATCATACTTTTTACGTTTTTAGACACTTGATGATGCTTATGTTCTTTCCAACACAATGACTAAAGCACCATTTGCCAAATACTTGTGGTTTCACCTTCAGCCTCCTCTCTCTACAAAACACCTGTCTGTTCTTAACAAGATTCTGAGGCTTCTGCGCCAGAGCACCTTGGGATGAGGGATCCTATTAGAGACATTCATCAGTCTAGCCAGTTAATGATGTCTTCCCGGTGGTCCGGATTCATCAGTGAGCATGATCCCCTGCACCATCACTGACACCTTTGTCAAAAGCATGGATTCTACTTTCACCTCCTAGAGGTCCCCCCTAGCTTCCATCCTGCACAGCACTAAGACGTGCAGCCTATACCAGCCTTGGAAGCCAGAGGTGTGTCCTTGAGCTACAGCATTGGTCGTCTGCTGGGCTTTGGACATAGGTCCAGTAACCGGTTATTTCCAGAAACCTGATTCAGAGCTCATTCATAGCAACCTCAAGGTTCATCTGTGTCTTGGTACATTGCAAATGTATTATTTGCGTGTTTGACAGACTTCCATATCCCTTCATTACTGACATTGGTTCCTTAGGAACTGACTACCACGGGTGGGAAACCTGTGTCTCAGTGGTGGCTGCTACTGAACGGGGGTGGTGAGGCAAAGGGAGGGGGGAATTAAAAATAAAATGCAATGACTTTGGGTGTTGCCGCCTGCTGCCTCTCCTCCGTCATCTTCTCCGCGCCGCAACAGGAAGCACACAGTCTCCCAGACTCCCCTGGCCAATCACAATGCTGCAATGCAACGTTGTGATTGGTCTGAGCCCCTGGTATGGTGCTCAAACGTGGACAGGGAGACTGTGCATGTTCCCCACTAGGCTGTGTAATGCAGCCTGGTGAGGAACATGCAAACTGCCCAGGACTGTTTGACCGGCCCAAGAGGGCCGGCCAAACAATCCTGCGCACTTTAGAGTGTGCTTAACACTCCTCCCCCTGACTACTGCTCTGGCCAGCCCAGCCCCAGCAGCCCCACCCCGCACCTAAGCAGGAAGGAAAACGAAAATGATAATAACATTATTTTTTTAGTTTTCTTTTTTTTAAATGCTCAGAGAGCAGTTAGGCGACGCTACCTCTGCCTTAGCGGAGGAGCCGCCGCTGCTGTGCCTATCTTTTACGGTCAATGAGACATAATGAACCATATATTTAGTTAGGCTTGGAATTACCTTTAAGTTTGTGGCTCTCCTATACCTGAGACCCAAACATAACGTTTCCTGATTATCCTAGTGAGGTGGGGACACAGGGATTTGTCATTATTGACTGATACAAATGGAAAACGTAGATACAATTTTCCTTGATTCCCAGTATCACAAGGGGTGTAAATTCATTTCACAACAAAAGATCCAACCTAAATACTATTTCATTTGATTTTGGCTTATTTCTTGAAAACCACCAGCAAGAAGTGTACATTTGATGAAGGCTCAGTTATGAGTGCTTTTTGGGTACCATCAAACTTTGCTGATTCTGGCTGCAACATCCCATAGTGTTCAAAGTTAATGTTAATGTCCCTCACCACTCTAAACTGAACCAGAGCTGTCCACGGGACTGAACTCTCATAGAATAACATCTACCATTGTTTCCTATGAAAAATGTTATGACAAAACAAATCACCAAACAAACCTTGAAATGTTCACAATCCATAGAATAAAACTTTAATTTTAAAGCTATTACTTAAATGGAACATAAATAGTTTGGATTAGATTTTTGGGTCTTTCCATATTTTTTCTCATGCTGCATGTGCTATCATTCTCAGCTGTTTATTAAAACATTATTTATTCTTATTCAGTAATCATGACTGTAAATTCATATTTATTGAGTGTGTGATAAATGTTTTACTGCACATAATGCAACTATCACTTCTCATAAGATATGCTTTAACTGCTCACCCAAACTGCTAAAGAAAGTCGAGGAGGATTTGAACGTCCAACTATACATCTTAGATCACAAACCCGGTGTCCTAGCTTGTAGCTAACAGTGGCGGCACCTCCGATAGAGCAGAGGAGCACTACCCCTTCAAATAAAATGATAATAAAACGTTTTTTTTAAATCTGTTTTATTATTGTTTTATTTAGATCCCCTAGACCCACCCCCAGCACTCTGCTGAGTCTTGGGGGCGGGTCCAGGAGATGACACTGCTGGTGGGGGAGTGGTGGGCACGCCCTTCACTGTGCATGAGGTGTTTGGCCAACCGTCTCAGGCCGGTCAAACCCCTCATGCGCAGTGAAGCTCTCTCCAGCCCCAGCTGTGTTGCTAGTGTTGGAGAGAGCAGGCACAGGCTCCCAGTCTGCCTGGGAGCTCAAGTTGTTGCGCTCAGGCCAATCCTAACGCCGTTTTTTCATGCAGCATCAGGATTGGCCGCAGTGCAGACTTGGACCCTGTGCCCAGAACGAAGAGTGCGTTGCGGAGGCAATGACGGCGTTGGTGGCTTTGAGGTAATTTTTTTTTTCTCCCCGATCACCCTCAACCTTCTCCCCTGCCCACCTTCCTCCTCCGGCCTTCCCCACCTTTTTGGTAAGGTGCGGGTCGCTACTTGTAGCCAACATGCAATATCATCTTCAATAAAGTTCGGATTCCCAAAAATTCCAAGATCTGGGAAAAAGCCTGGTGAAGTGAAAGTTTAAATTTTCATTTCAAGCACGATTTATATCCTTTTCTGTCTTCTTTCCTATGGCAAATGCTTCAGGCGCCGCACAATGTTACACTATGGTAATGCTAGATGACAGCTGAGATTCCACGTTGCTCACATTATTGAAGCTATTTTATCAAATAATCTAAGAAAAAGCACCTACGCAGGATCAGGAACAGAGTTGTCCTCAAGAACATAGGAGGAAATGTGTCTCAACAGATATTGCAGCAAATAAATCTGCATCGTAAATAAATAAGCTTCAAATCAAAAAGGCCCCAGTCCGGTAATTTTAGAATCCATAAAAGTGTATTAAGAAATAAAGTGCAATACAATTGGTGAAAATAATATATAGTCAAAATGCATGGTAAATCCTTATGGGGAACTAGAATAAATCAAATGCTGCAAAGAGATTGGCATTAAATCAATTCTCAGAGTAAAAGTATCCTATGTCCTAAGCAAGAGTCAGACTAATGTGGGTCGGCTGTCTGAAGTTGGGGCAAACAAGCCATGGCTCACCTCCAGAATGTCCTCCTTATATGGCAAAATATATCGGGATGGCAGTGCCTGCATGGTATGGCCACTAGTGGAAGCCACTGGGCAAGGGGTGTCCCATAGCCAGTTCGCAATGTGGAGAGAAAAGAGGGGAGCAGATGAGCAGCATCAACAGCAGCCCTTATAACCTGACAGTGAAACCAGCTAAGCTCCGACGAGTCACAGGGAGTCTCTCTCAGCCAGGAAACCTCGGGCGAGCCGATGCACTGAAGATCGTCCAGCTGAAACGGCTCTGAATCCCTTAACATTAGCTTGTTATCTGAACAGCCCAACAACAGCAGACTTCGAGGGTGCGGATAGACTCATTTTGGATTGGCAGCGGAGATTGGTGAGCACCCAGGGAAAAGAGGATGCTGCTGGTATTGGCATGCTCAGAACAGTGCTTTTTAAAGAGACTTTTGTTTCTTCATTCTGTTGTCATGAGGAAACTTTATGGTAATCGGAGATTTCCAGGTAATCCAGTCTATAATGAAGGGTACATTGCTAAAACTTGTTTCTGAGCAGGAAATCATGACTTCTGTTCACTTTTCCTAGAACCTTTGTTGGATGTTCAAGATCCTTCACTCTCTCCTCTCCACCGATGGAATTCTTCAGTGAGAGCAACAACATAAAGGCTTTGACCAATATTCTAAGACACCCATTGTAAGCAATGAAAACTCACAGCCGACACAACTCTCCAAAGAACACTAAGCAACCTGCTCCTACTACTGATATCAAACGTTTTTCTGTCTGGCGGTGTAGAAGTGTGTCCATTCATTGCTCCTAAGATCATGGCCACAAATAAGCGACCTAAAAGCCTTCTTTGGCAAAATACAGAATTGCCAGTTCAGCAAAATTCGGCCAACACAAGTAAGGCTAATGCCCTCATGAACTTACGGCACAGTGATACATCATCAAACTACAGCAATTCACAATCAAATGACAGAAGCCCTTTTGAGGAAGCAACTAGAAATTTAGAGTGCAACTCTCAAGACAACCAAGAGGCAATGGTAGAGAAGAATCAAGCATAATGTCTTTTTGAGTAACCCAAGTGTGCTGAGTTTCAAGGCAAAGATAGAGTTTTGGGGATAGCGTATGATTCCCCTGCATATATCTCACCTCCAGTAGCTACTGAGATGAGCAATCCAGTAGTGTTCCCTGGCCTGTCAAGCCACCCAGGCTGCACCTTGCAGGTCTCTGATTAATTCTGTTATCCTCCAGGAGCTCTCAGCTTATCTGAGCTCCTTAAGAACTATAGTCCTGCTTTACTACTGCTCCTTTGGTTATTTGAGACTATTCTGCAGGAGATCAAGGAGTTCAACTCCTCGAATATGTCGAATAGTCAGAATATGTTGCTTCTGCAAACTCAGCTATGTGGTATTGATCACAAACTCGCGCTCTTTACTGAAAGACTTAGGGAGACATGGCAGAGAATTATTTTGGACCTTGAGGATCATCAGAAGCTTCAAAAAATAAATCAGAGCTTTTAAGAAAGACGAGAGGAAATGGAAAATCATTCACCCCGCTCCAATTTGAGGTTTATTGGGATTTCAGAGAATACTAAAAGCGCAAACTATATAATTCCATTAATTGAAAAACTTAAATTACACCATATTATGCCCAGTTTCACTGCTGCTCTTACATTTATAACAGCCCATTTGGTTCCTGGATGTAAGAAGTGGGGTCTCTAGTTGGCAGAGGTATGCACCCTATCTAAGTAGGGAACACCACTCTTGCCAGGGTAAGTCAGATACACAACCTAAATTAATCTGTGTTCACCCTCTAGTAGCTTGGAAAAGAGCAGGTAGGTTTAACTTAAGATGCAATGTGCAACGTATTGGTGAACCACTGAATACAGTAAAACAGTGAAACACCTAACAAAAATAATCCACACTAGGTTAGAGAAATGGAACTTAATTTAATGAACAAGACCAAAATGACAAAAATCCAATACGCAGAGCAGGAGTTATGAATTTGTAAAGAATATCTTGAAATCTAGTGCCTAGAGTAATAAAGTACGAACTGGACTTATCTGGCCACGCTGGACCAGGTCAAATCTGAAAAGAACAGCTGACCGTGATGGAGCGGATACAAAAGTCATGCAGGCCCTGCAGAAAACAGTACCTTTCCGTGGGATGCGTCAACAGTGAGAGAACTTTGTGTCGGTTCCGAGTCAGGCAGTTGGGTTCCGTGTAAGCATGGGCGGATTTTGCGGATTCGCAATCCGCGAATTTGCGGATTTGCGTATTCGCGGATTGCGAAAATACGCGAAATCCGCGAATTCTCGCGGATTAGCGGATTTTTGGGGGGTGTGTGTGTTCGCACGGGTTTCTGCAAGTTCGCGAGGGTTTTGTACTATTTCGCAAATTGCGAACTTACTTGTCGGGTCGCCAGTTTAGCGAACTTGTTGTTTCTACGTGCCCAGCCTGTTTGCTAAGCTTTCTTCATCACTGCCACCCTCTGTCACCACTGGCACTCTCTTTGGTCACCCATGCCACCCTCTGGCTCACCCATGTCACCCTCTGTGTCATCACATCACCCTCTAGTTCACCAGTGTACATTATTGGGGCAAAGCAAAGCACTGCCATCCTCTGTCAACACTGGCACTCTGGTTCACCCATGCCACCCTCTGGCTGGCACACCCATGCCACCCTCAGTGTCATCACAACACCCTCTGATTGACCACTGAGTGAACAAACACCTGCTAAGTGCTTTAAGTTTTGCAAACAACAACACCTGCCCTGCCCCAACTGACATTAATGAAGGCTGGCACCTGCTTGTCTGCTCCCTTTCCTTTTTGTAGCAAATGCAATGTAAATAATTTTTTTTAACAGGATGCAATGGCATACTTGTAACTATTCTGTGACTGTCAGAGCAGGGTCACACAATAGTTGCAAGTAGGCAACCGGATTCTGGAGGGCCCCTTCAGGAAGCACTACAGGTAAATGGTTACAAATGATGAGCTCGAACTTTTGCACCTGCTCGTTCGTTTTGCTTTTGCAAAACTCGTTTTTCGGTAATTTCGCCCTATTCGCGGGGCGCGTCGTAGTGCGAACTGGCCCGTGGAGGCCGCGAACTCGTGCGAGTTACCTCAAGGTTGAGTATGGGCGCCGCCATTTTGTTTGCGTGACGTATTTCCGTTTCCGCCCGCTAAGTGTAATCTCGCGCGACTCGCGCCTTGCGAATACAAGTTCGCACGAGTTCGCGAGAGAAATCGCGTGCGAACTTACTTACGCGCACGTGATCGGGCCGCCATCTTGTTTTTCATTCATTCCTATGTGTCTGGGTATGGTGTTTCTATCCTCTCTATATCTCTGCCATCCTTTGCTTGTTTTAATATTTTTTTGATCTATTTAACTTATTTTCTATCCCTGTATTTTTCTAGATCTATATTTTTGTGTTTTAAGATACTTTTGAACTACTTTTTTAAACTTTTACTTTCCTTCTTCCCTACTCTTATTCTTTTTCATTTTGTCTCTTCTTTACTGCTCACACCTGCCCAGAACATGGTAAAGACAGCTGTGAAGCTGCCCAAGACGGGCACCGCAGCCCGTGCCCGGCTCCCGTGTGGTCGATTGAGGGCGGAAATGGTGGTGCCCCGGGAGATTTTCAGCCCTGAGGAGGTGGGCGCACTTGTTTTTTACGTGCAGCGCCGTCTCCCCAGGACCATCGCGGCAGGCGGCAGGATTGCTGCTGGTTACACCAACAGCCAGGAGCGACGGAAGCGGTGGGGGCAGGTGTGCCGGGCCCTTTTTAAGATCACGGGAGTCCAGCGCACCTACAATCAGGTCACCCACCGCTGGACCGACATCCTTGACCGAGAGCGTGACCTGCTAGACGTGCTGGGAGTGGAGGTCCCCGGTCTTGGTGGGTAGTAGTAGCAATTTTTTCATTAATATTTCAAAATCTTCTGTGCATTTCAGGTGCACTGTTCTCCTTCTCTGTGCCGGTGCCACTGCTTATTTGTTATCTATTTTGTGTTCATTTAATTGGGATGAGTATGAGTGTATTTTACAGAACTGCGTAATGCTAGACACAAAGGGGCAGATTTACAAGCCCCTTGTTCCACGTTTACACTGCCTTACCTGACGCACAGCGACGTAAACGTGGCGCATCCCTGCGAGTCATGTACAACGTGATGCATCTAAGGAGATGCGCCACGTGAATGCCTGGGCCTGCGCCTCAATGGGTGCGTTCCCACGCAGGGGGGGAGTGGGGGGTGGGGGGTGCCTGTCAGGCAGATGTGTGCCTCGCAAAAGTGCCTGCGTGAAATCTACAAGATTTAACGCAGGCACTTCCGCGACGCTGCTATGTCAATTCTTTATGCCTGCTTGCTTGAAGCAGGCGTAAGGACTGATGCGGTATGTAGAGTATTGGGCAGCCCTGAGCACTGCTATAGTTGCATTGCGCCCGCGACGCGACTCTAGAGATGCGCCCCTATTTCGTCACGAGATGCGTCACGCATCTGCCTACCCTTGCGCCAGGGTTTGCCGCATTGTAATAGCGGCGCATCTGCTGTGACGCAAGGTTAGTTTTGCGTTACGTATTTGTTCTGGTGCACATCTGGAGGTGTCCAGCTCAGAACTCGTAAGTATGCCCGTAAGTGTCAGATTAGCAATTACCTGCGCATCCCTGCAAAGTGTGTGGCACGGCAGCACCACCCATGGTGCGCCGTATTTACAATGCGGCACACCATGGTCCCAAAACGTCACCGAAGCGTTACGCATCGGTGCCGTAAAGGCGGCTCTTTGATGGAGTTGCGTTGCAACGATGGCGCAGCTCCAGCAATGCTGCGTCAAGCCGTAAGTCTGCTTCATGCAGGCGCAGGGTTTCAGTGACGCATCATTGTCCTAAATGACTGATTGAAATTTTATATATTCCCCATAGCCACTTTTAGCATGCGTTCCTGCGCAGGAACGCCCTCCCTTGCGATGGAATGCTCCCTAATGGCGCAGGGTTTTAGAATGAGATGCATCTCCCATATGCGTCACGTTGTTAATATACGCCACACCATGGCGCCTCTCTTGTGGCGCTGCGTCACAAAATTGACGCAAGAATGGAGCAAAAGAGCTGCAAGGGGCTTGTAAATCTGCCCCTAGAGTAGAGGCTCAGGTGCAGTCCTTCCTTTGTAGCCCTCTTTTTGGATGAAATAGTAGGTTCTTGTTCTTTCTAAATGTTTGATTTGGTTGACAAGGACATCGGCAAGCAGCAATCATCAATGTTTTCTGTTATTTCTTTCATGTTGTACGTCAGGTCCGCCCAGGGGCAAGCGGACCGAAAAATCTGATGCAGCAGTGGCTCCAAAGGAGGAGGATGCAGGCCAGGGCGGCGAGTGCTCCTTTGCTGGCCCCAGTAAGTTTTCATTTAAATATAGAGGACCTATTGTTGTCCAAGCATTCCTAATTTAATTGTTTCGAAATAGGGTTTAGATAGGAGCAAAATCAATAATCCAACTGTTGCAGGGACAATTCTCCACAAACCGAACTATGGACAGCAAAGACCAGAGTAATAATATTTCAGAGTGGCGTGTTTGGCACACTGTATAAATAAACCTGGTAGTGTCAGCAGCACAGACTCCTCCTTGCAAAAATTGCAAAACTTTTCGCTCAGTCACTCTAGTCTGGACTCTCTGGAGGACTAAAAACCACAGAGTCAATTCAAGTTTAAAAGCTTTATTAAAAGTTTAAGTAAACACATATATGAAAATAAAGTTAGTTGGAAATGGAAAAGTGCTTGGTGCTGAGTTGATGAGTACTGGATTGGTACACATTTCTTGTGGTCGAGCCGAGCTTTCACCTGGTTTGAAGTTGATGTTCCTCTTGTCCTTAGAAGTCCAGTTTCTGTCTGTTCAGAGAAAAATAGTGTGTGTTAAAATTAAGCAAGCATTCAACAATTGTGACAAAAAAAATGAAGCAAGACAACAGCTTTCCCTGGAAGGAGGGACATTTTTACTTTAGACTAGAGTAGACAGTCAATTAATTTTTCTGTTGTTTTCACATTTTTTCATTCATAGACCAAATACTAGTGGAGTGGTGTAATCTAACATTCTTAAATCTACTTTGTAGGTGGAACATCTGGTGGCGGGGCCAGCTCAGATGTGGTGGTCATCAGTGACTCGGAGTCCGAGGGTCAATCTGGGGAGGAGGCGGCGCTAGAGGAGTCGGATCAAGAGCAAGAAGTACAGACTGTGAGGAAGGAGACGGTGGCGGTGGCGAGTACAGGTAAGCTGGATCATGGAGGTACTATCTGACTCTTAGATAGGATATGATGTGTATTCAGTGGTGGCCCAGTGACAAATTACAATATGGTAATTACAGCAGGCTGGGACCGACAGACAGATGGAGGCAGAGACAGAGAGAGAGGAAGACAGAAGGAGAGAGAGAGAGAGGGAGGGAGCCAGAGGGAGGGTGAGGCAGGGAGACAGAGAGAGAGAGACAGCGAGGTAGAGGGAGACAAAGGGAGACAGAAAGAGTGAGACAGAGAGAGAGAGAGAGAGAGAGAGAGAGAGAGAGAGGGAGGGAAACAGACATATCGCCTGGGCCTGGTGCAGATGATACGGTTGCTGGTGTGGTTAACGGCTCAGAGGAAAAATCCCTCACTTCTGCCAGATCTCTTTCATATGAAAGAGCACCAAACCAAGGATACAAGTGAGTTGTGGGAAGGGAAATGGTGATTCAAGCGCCCCTCCCTGCGGACGCCCATGATACTGGCCTGAATAGTTTTGTACTGCCCTGGCTAGTTGCTAGTTGTACTGTGACACAACTTCCTGCTGAATCATTTTGTGTTAATCATATTCTTAAAGAGCATTGGTTACAGATTATGTCTTTCTTTCTTCATGTAGTTGGCAATACTAAAACCTCCAAACCAACGAGGAGTATGCTGGCTGTACTGGCCCGGCAACGGAGGCTGGAAGCAACTGTTGCTGAATATCGGCAACTGGTGGAACTAGAGGGGGACGACACGCACTCCAGTGCATCAAACCTAACAACATCTACATCCTCCTCTGTTACCCCACGTTCTACCGGTAAGCACAGTGCTCCAGCAAACCGGAGCCGTGCCGGAAGACGCCACCGCCGAGCAGCAAAAGCTGCACCTCGCAGCACTGTTAAAGGTCGCTTGCGCCGTGCACTCCGCAGAGTGTCCGACCTAGAGGCGGAGGTCCAGAAATGGACCAAATATCAGAATGTGGTGGAGGGCCTCCGCCTAGATCAAGCCATCCTCCAAGAAAAATATGATGCCCTGGCCCTAAAGCATGATGCCCTGGAGGCCAAACTTAACAGCTTGCATCCATAGAGTGTCCCTTGCCCCTGTTTTTGAGACTTTTGGGGGGTGGGAATTGGGAGTTGGGTTTTTTGGGGACTTTTGAGGACTATTTATTTGTTGGGGTTAGGGAGGGTCTTGCGGGAGATTATTTTGTTAGGGATATAAATATACTTTTTCAAACTTTATCTGAGCATACCTGTTTTTTTACTACTTTTGAGCTGGGTGGGTGGTGGTTTTGCAGTAATTTCATTTAACTGAACACTGTCATCGTGTTGGTTCACGTGCAATAGGCCAAATGTTTTCCTAAGTAAATGCCTGTCACAGAGTTTGTTAATTCAAGAGCCCTAGGACTTTGCTGCTAGTACCACTGTCACTCTCTCGCCTCTCCAAATACTCCATTATACTACCTCCCATCCAAACGCTTATCTTACCTGTAATTTGTGTTTGAGGGCTGGCTCCACCTGGAATTCACAGAGTCCTAACGCGTTCTGCAGCAGGGCCACAACTGGAGTTTCCCGGCGTGGATTTTCTGCAAATCAAAAGCAATCAACATTAGAAATGTGGTAGCGGTGCTGACACAACCCTAAAACCTAGAAGCCCCAGAGACAGCACCCCTGAGACAGGCAAGCGAGCAATATAACGCCTACACGTTCACGTGCAATAGGCCAAATGTTTTCCTAAGTAAATGCCTGTCACAGAGTTTGTTAATTCATGAGCCCTAGGACTTTGCTGCTAGTACCACTGTCACTCTCTCGCCTCTCCAAATACTCCATTATACTACCTCCCATCCAAACGCTTATCTTACCTGTAATTTGTGTTTGAGGGCTGGCTCCACCTGGAATTCACAGAGTCCTAACGCGTTCTGCAGCAGGGCCACAACTGGAGTTTCCCGGCGTGGATTTTCTGCAAATCAAAAGCAATCAACATTAGAAATGTGGTAGCGGTGCTGACACAACCCTAAAACCTAGAAGCCCCAGAGACAGCACCCCTGAGACAGGCAAGCGAGCAATATAACGCCTACACGTTCACGTGCAATAGGCCAAATGTTTTCCTAAGTAAATGCCTGTCACAGAGTTTGTTAATTCATGAGCCCTAGGACTTTGCTGCTAGTACCACTGTCACTCTCTCGCCTCTCCAAATACTCCATTATACTACCTCCCATCCAAACGCTTATCTTACCTGTAATTTGTGTTTGAGGGCTGGCTCCACCTGGAATTCACAGAGTCCTAACGCGTTCTGCAGCAGGGCCACAACTGGAGTTTCCCGGCGTGGATTTTCTGCAAATCAAAAGCAATCAACATTAGAAATGTGGTAGCGGTGCTGACACAACCCTAAAACCTAGAAGCCCCAGAGACAGCACCCCTGAGACAGGCAAGCGAGCAATATAACGCCTACACGTTCACGTGCAATAGGCCAAATGTTTTCCTAAGTAAATGCCTGTCACAGAGTTTGTTAATTCAAGAGCCCTAGGACTTTGCTGCTAGTACCACTGTCACTCTCTCGCCTCTCCAAATACTCCATTATACTACCTCCCATCCAAACGCTTATCTTACCTGTAATTTGTGTTTGAGGGTGGCTCCACCTGGAATTCACAGAGTCCTAACGCGTTCTGCAGCAGGGCCACAACTGGAGTTTCCCGGCGTGGATTTTCTGCAAATCAAAAGCAATCAACATTAGAAATGTGGTAGCGGTGCTGACACAACCCTAAAACCTAGAAGCCCCAGAGACAGCACCCCTGAGACAGGCAAGCGAGCAATATAACGCCTACACGTTCACGTGCAATAGGCCAAATGTTTTCCTAAGTAAATGCCTGTCACAGAGTTTGTTAATTCATGAGCCCTAGGACTTTGCTGCTAGTACCACTGTCACTCTCTCGCCTCTCCAAATACTCCATTATACTACCTCCCATCCAAACGCTTATCTTACCTGTAATTTGTGTTTGAGGGCTGGCTCCACCTGGAATTCACAGTGGGGGACTCGTCAACGTTAAGTAAGTTTCTTCATTGTGCAGAATCCAGGCATCAGCATTATGGGTAATGGATAGGGTGAGTCTGGAGGAGGAGGACTCAGGATAGACGACCAGGACTGAGTTCGTGTCAACTAACTGTTGTGAACCTGAGGAATGCTGCGGCATCAAAATCAAGACAGTTCTGTTGATGGGCTTGTTGTTTTATTGGTTGATTTGATTACAGTTTTGTTGGGAATGTGATGAAGCACTTGCTAAAGAAAGACAGACACACAGGAATAAAAGTGAATAAGGAGGACTATTTACAATTAATGAATGAATGATTGAGTCATTTTCAGAACTCGCTGTCAGGGAAGCAGAACTCGTCCTCATACTCTGCTAAATCATCAGTCGGGGTTACTTCTGGTAACTGAGGAGAACTTTCCTCGGGTAGGGCGGTGTCCTCTTCTTCCTGCGTGCATTCTCGTACTCTGTAATCTGGTGGTATGAAGTGCTGGTTCATCTTTATCAAGGTGAGCCGCTCCACATTTGCGGGCAAGAGGCGGGACCTTTTGGAAGTCACAATGCCACCAGCAGAACTAAAAACACGTTCTGAAGACACGCTTGCGAGTGGGCAAGACAAGTAATTGATAGCCAGGTTGGTGAGCTCTCGCCATATTTTTCTTTTCCCATGCCAATACGCCAATGGGTCCTCTGTAATATTGACCTCTGTTGAGTCATCCAGATAGGCCTGCACCATTGAAAGAATGTCCTCCCGGATTCCTGTACTTTGCACTTCTGTGTCCTTTCTAGGACCAGGAAACCCTAGCTGAGTTAGCCAACTCGCTTCAGACATATCGCATGCGCCTGGTGCAGATGATACGGTTGCTGGTGTGCTTAACGGCTCAGAGGGAAAGTCACTCACTTCTGCCACAGGCACAGATGGTGAAGTGCTTTTTTGGGACGCCTGATCGCCTGCTGATTCACTAGTAGTACTGTCTTCTCCTACAGTTTCCTTCCGCTCTATTTCAAAACGAATGGCTGACTGAGCTAGCCAACCTTTGTACTCTGTAACATCCGATGTTTCAAAAGGAATTATTACTTTGCCAAACAATGGCTTTTTGTAACGTGGATCCAGAATAGTAGCACAAATGTAGTGCTGTTGTTTCTTGATATTTACAAGCCGTTCATTGCTAACTAGGCGTTGTAATAATCTCTGCGCCAACTCATGTGCTTCGTTCTTTCCAACGTCCTTTAATTGTGAAGACACCACCTTGACTTGGTGCTCGAGCTTCAGCAACAGTGGGATAGCTTTGCTCAAAGAACAGTCCTCCCTGCTCACGTCACGCGTGAAGACCTCAAAAGGCCGAAGCATGTCTGTCAGGCTTTTAACTAGCTGCCATTGCTCCACCGCTAGCATCATTCCTGTCGTATCACCACCCAGGTTGTAGAAATACTCATTGACTACTGGAAACAGCTCATGCAGACGCTCAAGCATGTAGAAGGTTGAGTTCCAACGTGTTGCCACCTCCTGGATAAGTGCTTTCACTGGCATTCTACGTTCATTTTGCTTGCGCCTCAGCTCCTTCCGGGCCTCAAAAGAATGGTTGAAATGTGTGCATATTCTTCTGCAGATGGTCAGTGTTTTGTCGACTGCAAGTTCTTTTTTCAAAAAATTTTGCACAACAAGGTTGATACAGTGTGCCAAACACGGCACTCTGAAATAGAAACCGTCCTCCATGGCCTTAACTACATTCCTGCCATTATCTGTAGAAACATAACCAACCTTGCAATGTCTTGGGCGCAGCCATTTCAAGACCTTTTTGTTAAAGTCAGCCAAAATGTTGACTGCAGTATGACTTTTCTCCATGCCAAACATGGCTAATGTTGCATGTTTACGAGCACCCTTAAAAATCTCGACCAAGTCACCACCTGCATTTATCTGTTTAATAACCCCTGAAAAAGAGACCCAGTGTGCAGTGATGCACATGTAATCAAGGGCTTGGCAACTGGTCCACATGGCTGTTGTCAGGTGTATAGTGTGAACAGCACTCTTCTGCAAAGCTGCCCCCACCAACTCAAGCACCTCTTTGTGTAGTGCTGGAACAGCAACCCTGGCAAAATAGTACCGGCTAGGAACCTTCCATTTAGGGGCCAATGTTGCCACGAGTTCAAGGAAACCCACACCTTCGACAAACGAAAAAGGGAGAAGGTCCACCGCTAGCATTTTTGCCAGCTTAGTGTTATAGAGGCGTACAGTTGGGTGGTTGCGTTGAAATTGCGCATCTGAGGAGAACATGGCTGAAATGGTGCGCTGGACAAATTTACGGGATGATGCTGATGCCTTCTTGGACCCACTTCTGATCAGTGTTGACATTTTCCGCATTGGTGTGTCTCCCAGACTCTCAGTGTGCCTGCTATGTGTTACGGAGGGTGTGGTGCTGCAAGGGGTACTGGGTGCAACCGGACACATGTCTGACGCTTCTTCTACCTCCCCATCATCTTCAGATGAAACACCTACTATGGGTATATTTTGGCCACTTGCCCTTTGGGATCGCTTTCCCTTGACGTTTGCTAGGTGCGGAAACCATTCGACAGCGTGCTTTCTTTCAAGATGACCTATCTGGCCTCCGGTTCCATAGTTGGTACCAGTCTTACCACGGCTAACGCTAGTCTTACAAATGCAACAAACGGCTATGTTATCATATTTTTCATGGACACTAAAAAAGTTCCAAACTGGGGACTGGAAACTTCTGGTTTTGCCGCACGAGGTGATACTGCTGCCAATGCCAGATGAAGCAGTGGTGGATGAGCCTTGCAGACATCTACTGGGTTGTGCAATTATTGCAGCAACCTTACTTGAGGGAGTCGAGCTGGATGGAGTCCCCCTCTGGGGAGAAAATATGGGAGCTGTAGGTTTTGTTGAACTTGTGGTACTACTTGACTGCGTTGGGGTGCTACCAGTGGCACGTCGCCAGGGTCACGCTCAGCATGACGTCGGGATAGGGTGTAAATGTCTGTCTGCTGCATGGCCGGTGTGGCTGGACTGACATGTGTGATGACTAGGTCATTGCTGTCATCCTCTTCAACAACATCAGAATGCACCACTTCATCAAGTCCGACGTTCGGATCCATAAGTATGAGCTTTCCGGGGCCCTTCCTTTTACCATGTGATACCTTTCGCAGCTCATGGTGTGCCTCCCTCTCAGACGTCAGAGATGGTTGCCAATCTAGATCCACATCATCATCTGATGGAGCGGGGCTTGAAGAGGAACTTCTACACACCCTCCTTGATCTTTTCCTTGCTGGGGAGCTGGGAGAAAATGATTCATCAGGAGGAGTGGCTTCGTCTTCCTGACATGATACCCCGGCTCCAAAGTCAATTTCCTCCTGTGCCCCTACTTCTGGAAGAACAACCATTGTGGGCACTTGCACCGCTCCATGGCCATCTTCACTGACCTCTACTTGCAAGTCTCCATGGACCTCTCCTTCTCGGCCTTCTCCTTCTCGGCCTTCTCCTTCTCGGCCTTCTCCTTCTCGGACAGCTCCTTCTCGGACAGCTCCTTCTCGGACAGCTCCTTCTCGGACAGCTCCTTCTCGGACAGCTCCTTCTCGGACAGCTCCTTCTTGGACAGCTCCTTGCGCATGTACTTCTGCTTGTACTAGTAGCCCATGCAGTTGTTGTTGCGGCTTTGGTTGTTGAATAGTACTTGTGAGATGAGTTAAAACCTGTGTTGATGGCGTGCTGCTACTTTCTTGCGATGATCCAACATCACTGGTCGTTGGTGATTCAACAACTAAACAGGCTACCTGTGCAGCACTCATGGTGGTCCTTTGTTTTTTTGTTGTTGTTGCCCAAAAAATGTCTTGGTTGAGCAACCAGTCGCCTTGGTAAGTGGTGCCACTTGCTTCTTCTTCTCCTTAGTAGAGACATCTTTCTTGGAAGAGGACCTACGGGCACCTCTTTTTGGAGCCATCTTCTTCAGATGTCGGAACAACAGGCCGCAGCAGCACTTCTTCCTGGCACTGATGCTCAACGATGATGCGTAGTTTTGTGCACCTAAACGCAAACGAAGACAGAGGAACATCAGTAAATATAAATGTTGCATATGTAGCGCTTGAATAAACAGTTAGCAAGTAGGCATTTATGAATACACACGTGCACACCACACAATATGGAATTTTCAAAATTAGGATTTGCTAAATTTTTGGGAAACAGGAATTTAACATTGATCCAAGAGAGCACACACACAGAGGGTTGTGCTTTCATGTACCCCTGACTCCGCCTGGGCACAATGGGTGAAAGCAAGGCACAATGGGTGCAGGCCTATGTCTCAAAGCTGACTGCCTGCCTTCAAAATGGCCGCTTGACCCCCCCATCCACATGGCCAGGACCATGCCTCAAAATGGCCACCACCAACATAGCCAACACCCAACCCCTACTCCAAAAAGTGAAAACACACAACACAAATCAAATCACCACAATCCAATGCCATCCATCCATTTTCAGAAGGCTTATGCTGCCTGCTGGTGGTTTTCCGGTGCAAAATTGCAGTTTTTACAATTTCGCGAGTGCGAGATTGTTGCTTCACGGCGCGAACGTGGCAAAAACCCGCAAAATCCGCGAACAGACCGATTCTGGGCCCCCCTGGGCATAATGGATGACATCAGAGCACAGTGGGTGCAGGCCTATGGCACAAAGCACACAACTTACAAATGGCCCCTAGACCCCCACCCACACGGGACCAGACAATAAAATGGCCCCCACCCCCATAGCAAGCCCCCAACACCACCCCAAAAAGTCCTAAAACACACAAAAATCAGCACAATCCAATGTCATCCATGCCCTGGCCAGAATCATGTTAACAAAAATAATTTCAACAAAACAGTTGTATCATCCATGCACCCATAAATAAGCCTGGTGGTTTTCAATTCATGTGCAGCAGAATTGTAATTTTTACAATTTCGCGAGTGCGAGATTGTTGCTGCGCGGGACACGAGCAGTGCGAACACAAGCAAAAACATCCTCAGCTCGCGAACTTGCAGATTTTCCCCCCAAAAAAGTCGAAAAAAAAACAACACACACAAAAATCACCACAAACAAACAACATCAACTTACTTCTTTGTGAAATCAAAATTCGAATCCAAAAGTAATCCAAAAGGCCTCAAATCCAAATATCCAGCAGCAACCACAAAAAGTAATCCTTCCCAGTCAAGAATGATCGAAAAGTGGCCAGGAAATGGAGGAGCTTGCTGGACAGGAACAGGAAGTTGGAGACTGGGGCACTTCCTTCACCCCACCCCTATGGGAGGAGCTTGCTGGACAGGAACAGGAAGTTGGAGACTGGGCCACTTCCTTTACTAAGTAATTTTTGTACTTTCGCTAGTGCGAGATTGTTCCTGCCCGCGCCGCGGACCGCGAGCAGCGCGAGCAGTGCGAACACAAACAAAAAATCCGCTTCGCGCGGATTTGCGTATTCTCGCCGCATCCGCGAGAGTTCGCGGATTGCGGATTCCCCGAAAATACGAAAAATCCGCGAGCGTAACGGATTTTACGCCCATGCTTAGTTCCGTGGCTTCCTCAAATCCTGTACGATGAAGCTGCTACATCATCGTCGAACCTCGTGGATGGGTCCTGCATCGTCGTTGAACTCCTTATGATGAAGGTGCTGTGTCGGTGTTGAACCTCGAAGTCAGGTCCTGTTTCGCCGTTGAGCTTCAGGCTATGAAGACACTGCTACTTTGCGAACTTTCTATATTTTTCATCCTATTTTTATGATGTCTATTCATTATATCATTTATTGGATAACAGTTTTATTCGACTGATGGCGACAGAATGCAATATTTCAGATTGTAGGCGTTTGCCCAAATCATCGAAGAAAGTTAGATATAAAACTTTGTTCTGGGCTTTATAAAGGTGAGAATAACTGCTCAGATTGTTTTCTATTTCATGTTTTAATATACCTGCCGGCTAGAAGATGTTTTCCTATTAGATCTTGGAAACAAATATGATGCAAACATGGAGAATGAATGGTTACTCTAGCCTGGCAGATTTCTTGAACCATGATATCTGGAAAACATGTGTTAATATCGATCCCCAGATTAATTGTATTAAAGCGTCTATAATCTGGTCCTAGAACAGAAGGGAAGTGTTTACATAGGTGCTCATTGGTCAGGCGCGCAACACCCATTGGGCTCACGGGGCTTCAGCCCCCCCTCCCCCGTCGTGCCTGTCAGCCCAGGCTGACACAGCTCTGCGGGCTGGCGAGCATGTCATTGCAGCCGCACCCGAGCACTTAACAGGTCTTTAAAAGACCATTTAGTTGTAAATGAGGCTTTTGTTGTGTGGTCACCCCCAGGCCCGGACTGGCCGTTGTGGGCACCGGGCAATCCCCCGGTCGGCCGCATGGGTGGGGGCCGGTTTTGGGCCCCAGGGGGCCGTTTTTGTTTCAGGGCCGTTTTTTGCAGCACGGCCGTAACAAAATCGGCCGAAAAACGGCCCTGGCAAAGTGCGCGGTCGCACCCCCAACCCCCCCCGGGGAGAGGGGGGGCCGGCCAAGCACTTTGCCAGGGCCGGTTTTGGTTCCCAGTCCGGCCCTGGTCCCCCCTTCTCACAGCCACGCAGTCCGTGGTTGGAAGAATTAGCCCCCCCCCACCCGAAATATTTTCAGCCCCCGCCCCCAAATTTGGCTCTAGTTGCCCGCCTGTCATTGGTGCATTCGGCTTCGCCTGTGTTGGCCAATCCAGAGCTCTCCTGGGTGTGAAGGGAGCGTGCGCAGTATGTCCACCGCGCCTGAAGGATTAGATGTGCGGCAAGGCAGGCGAGACATGTACTGAGCCGCATAAATATGCTCATTAACTGCCTCTGGCTTCTTTCTATAGCCAGTTCTCCTTTGCACCGGGGTGCTGATGAAATATTGAACGATGTGGAGACGGGGATTGCTGCACGGAGCCCTCGTGCTTCCAGGAGCAGATGAAAGAAAGAACAAAGACAATATTTTCGCAGTATTTTTCGAGCAGAGCCTTCCCTGCACAGTAGAACCACATGGGCCCTGAGCACCTACGGGTGGGTCCGAGTACCTCGCAGCCAAGTGAGGCCCCTGTGAAATTGGTAATGCAAAAATACAGACAGCGCCCACGTTCTTTCGATTTCTTAAAAAAGCTATATATATGTAAATGTTCTCTTGTTAATGCATGCTGCTCTTAAGGGGCATGGGGGTAACCCTGCCTTAATTCCTATACTTCCATGGCTGCGGTTTCATACGCTGCAGGGCGCGTGCATCCAGGGATTGGCAATTCTCTTTGCAAGACCTCAGGCGGAATCTGTGAGCCCTGAATTTAAAGCAGGGAAGGGTTGCACCACGCTTCATCGGCTTCATCGGCCTCCAGGAGCTACAATTTGTTTCGCTCAACCAGGCAAAGGGTTGCTCAGTATTCACAAATCTCTTAAATCCCTCCTCTTCCGTCATCCTCCTAAAATGTTTCTTAACTCGGTAATCAGATCACCGAGGGGTCATCGGCATTAATCCAGTTCTCCCTTTTGTCACCTCAGGCCTTAGTATCATGCGATGAGTCTACCTCACCTGACAGGACTGGCTGCCCAATCGGAAGAATTACTGCTTCCATCGACCCTCCACTGTGCCGCTTTATGCTATTAATGTCATATGGAGAGCTATCCAGTTCTACAGGTTTAGGGCCAAAAAAACATCCTGAGAGGGAGGATGGGTTGTAAGGATTGGGATGAGGAATGTGAAATTAAATGTTGGAAATTACCATCTTTTGCATGGCAATCCGTCAGATTTTGCTTTCCTTTGCTAAACCAACGTTTGCTGGCCATAGGATTTTGCACGCTTTACTCCTGAAAATCAGTGGTAAAGTGCTTGTGATCTTCTCTATACAGAATTTAGAACTGGCATACCCCTAATTGGCACACTTAATTTACTTGTAAATACCCACAGCCAGTAAATTAAATGGTACTAGTGGGCTCCTGCACTCATTGTGCCACCCAAGTAGCACTGTAAAACAAGTCTCCAGGCCTGCCACTGCAGCCTAGGTGTGCAGCTTTAAACTACCATTTTGAGCTGACAAGTTTGCCAGGCTTATCCCTTCCTTTTAACTCTTAAAAGTCACTCCTATTTTTGGCCCTATCTGCCCATACGACGGGTTGCATACCTTGTCAGTGGCATATGAAGCTCACACCTAGGCCTGCCTCTCTTTAGTCTCTCTAGTCAGGCTGGGACCAAATCCAGTGACAGGGGAGGAATTGACCATAACAGTTTTTGAAGGAGGAGGCAATGGTTTGCCCTTCCTCAGTCTGGTACTGGCATGACTGGTACTAACAGACTTTTCCTCAGAATAACTGGACCTGAGAAGAATCGGGACTGACATAGTGTCTGAATTCTGAAGAAGGCTGGACCTGTTTGACTTGAACCCAAAACCCCAGGAGGTGCCCAGAAGGGTCAGTTGGCTGAATTCTTGTTTGAGCTACGAGGGACACAACAGGGTTCTAGAGGCCTCTCTCCCTGCAGCTGCCAAGTTCCAACTGACACTGCCCTGGACCCTGTTGCAGGCTTCTACTGGAGAAAACCCTTACCCCCAAGGGATGCCACCCAGTTCTTGATGAAGCACTGTACATTCTAACTTAGAAACTTTTCTGGAAGTCGGATCTCCTTCAGCGGGGCAAAAAGAGCAAACTGAGGCTGACCAGTGATTCATCATCAATACCGATCCTGGTTTCAGTGGAGTCTCCAGGCAAAAAGTTGGCAAATAGATTCAAAGTCCTGCTTCTTGCAGTTTGGAGACTGAAGGAGTCCACTTTAACTCCAGGACTCCTTCAGTCTCCAAACTGCAAGAAGCAGGACTTTGAATTGCTTCATCAAGAATGACACTGACCCAAAGCCCTTCTTGGGCATGGACTCTGAAGCATTCCCATCTTTATCGACAACAGAACCATGACCACACTCTTTAGCAGCCCTACTTTGTCGAGTCCCACTTATTCTTGATCAAATTTCTAAGTCAGAAGGTAAACTTTCCACTGGGACAAACCTAGCCCTGTATCCAACCCGCGTTCCATCACGGTTGGCTTTAACTTTTGCCTTCAACTGGTCTAGTGCAACCAGATAATCGTGGCTGGTGCTTTGTGCTTTTTGGTGCTATTTTTAATTCAAACGATAAAAATAATTTTCTGTCTGGTTTTATATACTGGATTCTTGTTGTTTGGCATCGTTTAATTACAATATTCTACATTTTTCTAATTTGGTTTACTATTTTTACTGTGATGATTTTTTACTTTATTACTGTTTGAGTGCTGCATTAATACTTTACACATTGTCTCCAAGTTAAGCCTGAGTGCTTTGTGGCAAGCTACCACAGGTTTATTTTGTGACTTCAGGATTGTGATATTAATTCAGGTGGGTTACCACCTCCTCAAATATTACCCCAATTTTGTACATTAATTCAATGAAAATTACTGATAATAGGAGTGTAAGCTCCTCGTTCTTGCCCGTAGCACATTCATGTTTTCATCTAGAGCCCTTTGCCTAGCAAAACAGAGTAGAAGAGGGCATAACAGAGGGCAGAAAAATGAGCAGGAAAGGCAAAACAGGGCAGAAAAACATGCAGATAACACAAAACAGAGCAGAAGAGGGCAAAACAGAGAGCACTCAGACTCTCACACACCAAATCATAGACTCACTCTGAGACTCATGCACCTACTCACAAACCAACTCAGACATTTAAACGCCCAGTCACAGACCCACTCAGACACTCATGCACCCATTCAGACACCCACTCAGAGACTCATGCACCCACTCATAGACCCTTTCAGACTCATGCACCCACTCAGAGACCCACTTAAACACTCAGACCCACTCAGAGATGCACCCACCCACTCACAGATCCACTCAGAGACTAATGCACTTATTCAAGACCCAATCAGACCCACTCAGAGACTGATGCACTCAATCAGAGACCCACTTAGAGGCTCCTGTACTCACTCACAGGACCTCTCACACACTCATGCACAGATTCCCTTAGAGACTCACATACTTACTTACAGACCCACTCAGGCACAAACTCGCAGACGGATTCAAATATTTATGGAGATACTCAAAAACCCACTCTGACACCTAATCACATACTCACTCAGACACTCATGCACCGACTCAGACACCCACTCAGAAAACCACTAAGACACTCACACACCCACTCATAGACCCACTCAGACACTCACTCACACACCCAGTGAGACACTTATGCAGCCTCTCCCAGACCCACTCAGACACTCACACACCCACTGACAGACTCACTCAGACACTCACACACCCACTGACAGACTCACTCAGACACTCACACACCCACTCACAGACCTACTGAGACACATTCACTGTCAAATGTTAGTAGTTTCAATTATGAAATACAATTAGAAATTCAATTAAAAAACAAAGGTTACAGGGAAGTTATGGTTAGGAAATACAATAACAAAACCTTAGGAATTCACTGAGAAAAACAAAGGTTACAAGGACGTTATGGTTAGGCTCAGATTTCACTTGTACAAAAACTGTGGAATTCACTAGTTATAGCTACCTGAGCTAGCTATAACTTATGCCCACGCAATGCACTGCTTACGACCTCACATATTACATCACTCATGACATGGTCAGTGACATCACTGATTATATCACCACCCCCGCAATGCACTGAAGCAATGATTTGTGTGGACTCATAAACCACTCACAGACCCTCACGCATCCACTCACAGACCAACTTAGACACTCACAGACCCACTCAGAGATGCACCCACCCACTCACAGATCCACTCAGAGACTAATGCAATTATTCAAGACCCAATCAGACCCACTCAGAGACTCATGCACTCAATCAGAGACCCACTCAGAGGCTCATGTACTCACTCACAGGACCACTCACACACCCATGCACAGATTCCCTTAGAGACTCACATACTTACTTACAGACCCACTCAGGCACTAACTCACAGCCTGATTCAAACATTTAAGGAGATACTCAAAAACCCACTCAGACACTCTGACACCTAATCACAGACCCACTCAGCCATTCATGCACCGACTCAGACACCCACTCAGAAAGCCACTAAGACACTCACACACCCACTCATAGACCCACTCAGACACTCACTCACTCACACACCCAGTGAGACACTTATGCAGCCTCTCCCAGACCCACTAAGACACTCACACACCCACTGACAGACTCACTCAGACACTCTCACACCCACTCACAGACCTACTGAGACACACTCACTGTCAAATGTTAGTAGTTTCAATTAGGAAATACAATTAGAAATTCAATTAAAAAACAAAGGTTACAGGGATGTTATAGTTAGGAAATACAATTAAAAAACCTTAGGAATTCACTGAGAAAAACAAAGGTTACAAGGACGTTATGGTTAGGCTCAGATTTCACTTGTACAAAAACTGTGGAATTCAGTAGTTATAGCTACCTGAGATAGCTATAACTTATGCCCACGCAATGCACTGCTTACGACCTCACATATTACATCACTCATGACATGGTCAGTGACATCACTGATTACATCACCACCCCCACAATGCACTGAAGCAATGAATTGTGTGGGCGTAGGTTTTAGCTCAGATAACTATACCTGCTGAATTTCACAGGGTTTGTGTGAGTGAAACCTGAGCCTAACGTCTCTGTAACCTTTAGTTCTCAATGAACATATATATATATATATATATATATATAGATAGATATAGATATAGATATATTACCTACTGGCGGTCGCCAGTAGGTATATATAGTTAGGATTTTTTCTCTATGGGATTTTTGAAAATTCTATGTCTAATAACTTTGGCGTTTGTGGACGGAATTGGCTGAAATTTTCAGGAAAATGGAACATTTTGTTTCTGAGCAGCCACTGAAAATTTGGGGGGGGGGGTTCGTCAAGGGGGGGCTGAGAAAAAAGGGGGTCCCAAAACGTGTTTTTCCCATGTTAATTTCCATAGGGCGGTTGGCCTCACTTTTAGCCCGAACGGCTGAATGGATTTGCACGAAACTTGGCAAAATTGTAGGGACTGTTAGCCCGATGTGCCTTTGCTAGGTCTCAAGATATGTGCTCCAGTGGATTTTGAGAAATTAACGTTCAAAAAAAGATATATATCTGTAAGCGCGCTCCGGGCAGCGCCCCGGTTCGCGTACCTGACGCGTAACGGAACTTCGCGAAGCGAAGCTGATTGGCTCTCCGGTGTCTGTCAATATTCTAAACAGTCCGGAGCGGCCGCCATCTTGTCTCTCGGTAGGATCGAGAGACAAGATGTGGTGAAAAACGAAGGGGAGAATGAAGGAAAGAGGGCAAGGTAGACCCCTCCTGACCCCCTAGGATTGATGAGGGGAATATTAAAGTGCCCCGCGGGGGAAAAAATAAAAAAATAAAAATTTTCGCAGTAGAGGCGCGTCCCGGTACGCGAACCGGGCAGCTCACCGGGCAGCTAACCGGGCAGCTAACCGGCAGCGTAGCTGTCAACATTGTAAACAGTCCGGAGCGGCCGCCATCTTGTTTCTCGGTAGGTTCGAGAGACAAGATGTGGTGAAAAACGAAGGGGGAAATGAAGGAAAGGGGGCAAGGTAAACCCCTCCTGACCCCCTAGGATTGATGAGGGGGATATTAAAGTCCCCCGCGGGGCAAAAAAAAAAAAAAAAAAAAATTGCGATTTTTCGCGGTAGATGCGCTTCCCGGTATGCGAACCGGGCAGCTAACCGGCAGCGTAACGGGAGTCCGCCATCTTGTGTTTTTGGAGCATCCGGTTCGCGTACCGGGTAGCGTCCCGGTAAGCGTCCCGGTAAGCGTAACAAGAGAAACAGTAAAAAAAAAATTTGTATGGGAGACTGAGTGTGTGTGTGGGTGGCTGGGGGGTGTATGACTCTGTGTAAAGATGTGTGAGCAGTTGATTCACTAGATATATGGGTTCAAAAGTGCATGTGGAAACAGCTGTATGGGCGGTTGACTGTGTGCATGAGTGTATTGGTGAGTGAATGGATATCTCAGTGCTACATGTCAAAGTAAGTACATATGTAAAACACAGTACATGTGAGAGTTGACATATATAAATAACTGTGCATAAAAGCCAGTGAATGTGTGAGTGGCTGTATGGATCATTGTGAACTTGTATCAGAGATTGTATAAGAGAGTAAATATGTGTTAGTATATGTTTGAATAAGTAAGGTGTGTATAACTGTATAGTTGAGGAAATGGAGGTGTGATTGATTCTTTGCATGACTGACTAGGTGTGTGAGTAACTCCATGGATGAGTGACAGTCTGTGAGTGTCTGTTTACACTGAGTGTATCTAAGGTTATATTAGAGTCTGAAGAGGTTCATCGTATTATCACATGAATGATGTCATCAGTGATGTGATCAGTAATGTCAAATGAGATGTCATCAGTGAAGTCATCAGTGATGTCATTTGAGATGTCATCAGTGATGTCATCAGTGATGTCATTTGAGATGTCATCAGTGATGTCATCAGTGATGTCACTGACCATGTCATGAATGATGTAATATGTGACATGATCAGCAGTGGATTGCGGGTGCGCGATATATAGTTAGTGCAACTAACTAACTATATATGGAATTTCAATGGTTTTGTGTGAGTAAAAAAAGGTTTTTTAAATACTAATTCCTAACTATATATGGTCTATAACCTATGGTTTTTTCAGTGAATTTTCAAGGTTTTGTAAATGCTAATTCCTAACTATATATGGTCTATAACCTATGGTTTTTTCAGTGAATATATATATAGATAGATATAGATATAGATATAGATAGATAGTTTTTTTCACAGAAAAACAAACAAAGGTTACAGGGATGTTATAGTTAGGCCCAGGTTTCACTTGTACAAAACCAGTGAAATTCAGCTAGCTATAACTTGCGCCCCCGCAATGCACTGCTTGTGACCTCAAATATTGCATCACTCATGACATGGTCAGTGACATCACTCACAACATCAATGATGACTTCTCAAATGACATCACTGATGGCATCAGCCACTGAATGCGGTTGTTTAAAAAAAGTTTATGAGTGTTAAATTAATATACCAAGGTGTATTGGTGAATCAGTGTGTGTAGGGGTGCCTGTATGGATGATTCAGTGGTTGTATGCCTGACTGTATAAGTGAATGATTAGGTATCTCACTGAACGTATGCGTGAGTGTCTGGTTGTGTGAATGTCTCTAACAGTCTGTCAGTTGGTGTTGCAGTGACAGTATGGGTATGTGAGTGGGTATGTGAGTAGCTGTATGGGTGAGTGATTGGTATCCTGAGTACCTATATGGGTGTCTCAGTGTCTGTGTGGATGGCTGATGGTGTGTTTGACTGACTGTATGGATGAGTGAGTGGGTGAATCAGTGGCTGTATGGGTTTGTGAGTGTGTGTGTGAGGGGCTGTATGGAGGAGGGAGTGTGTGTATGGCTGTATGGGTGGGTGAGTGAGTGGATGTGTCAGTGGTATATGGTTGAGTAACTGGGTATGTGAAAGGCAGTATAGACAAGTGATAAGGTATATGCGTGAATGTATGAGAGAGTGAGTAAATGTGAGAGTGGCTGTATGGGTGAGTGTGTGCTTGTGTCATTGACTGTATAGGTGAGTGAGTACGTGTTAGTATCTGTATAAGTAAGTGAGTGGGTGCATTTGTGTATCTGTATGGGTAAGTAAGTGGCTGTGTGATTAACTGTATAGGTGAGCGATTAGGTGTGTGAGTAGCTCTATGGGTGACTGACTGTGTGAGTGGCCATATGGATGTACGAGTGGATATGTCTGTGGCTGCATTAGTTTGTGAATGGATGTATGATTGGCTGTATTGGTGAGTGAGTGGATGTGTGTATATATCTATGAATCAGTGAGTGGGTATGTAAGTACTGTATGGGTCTGTGAATCGGTTTGTGACTGGTTGTGTGGGAGTGGGTTATGAAAGGTTCTACTGGGGTGTGACTGGGTGTGTCAGTGATTCTGTGGATTGTGTCATCAGTAATGTCAATCCAGAGGTCATCAGTGATGTCAGCAATGAAGTTACTGACCATCTCATGAGTTTTGTAATATGTTATGTGATAAGCAGTGTATTGCGGCTATGTGAGTTAAAGTTAGCTCAGCTAACTATACCTGCTGAATTTCACTGGTTTTGTGCGAGTGAAACCTGGGCCTAACTATAATGTCCCTGCTACCTTTGTTTTTTTCAGTGTATTTAAAAAAAAAAAGTATACCATTTCCTAACTATAACGTCCCTGTAACCTTTGGCTTTTTCAGTATTTACTAAGGTTTTAAAAAAATGCTAATTCCTAATTTTAAGGTCGCTGTAACCTTTGTTTTTGTTTTTTTCTGCGAATTTCTAAGATTCTGTAAATGCTAATTTCTAACTATTCTGTCCCTGTAACCATTGTTTTTTTCAGTGAATTTCTATAGATTTTCAGCCAGTAGTCATGTTTGCAGAATGGTGGAGAAAGGGGCTGGGTCCTCAGACCAGCTCTCAGCAATCCGGCTGTGTAGGACTTACTATAGGTAATAGGAGAGGTGGTTGGCCCCCAAGGACCCTTAATATTCAAGGGGATTTCATCTCCCAACTAATAGTACGCCAGAAGGTGCATTTGCAGAGTGGTGGGCGTGGCCTTCGACCATCTCTCAGCAATCCTGCTGGGTGGGACTTACTGTAGGTAATAGGAGGATTTTCTGCCCCCCAAGGACCCCAGGATGCAAGGGAATTTTTTTAACCATCAACTACTGCATCAGGAGGTGTGTTTGCAGAGTGGTGGAGAAAGGTGGCGTGGCCTCCTAAAACCTCTCAGCAATCCCACTGCATGAGACTTACTAGAAGTAACAGGCGGTCTTGTCGGCCCCCAAGGACACTCAGAAGCCAAGAAGACTTCATCCTCCAACCAACAGTACGTCAGGAGGCATGTTTGCAGAGTATTGAAGAAAGGGGCAGGACTCGCCGAATTGCCGGCCATTTAAAACAAATTGTAACATTTTTTATAAATTCATGGAGAGGGGCTGTGTGGCCCCCTTCCCTGTGCTAATTGTGACCCTGGCACCCCATCCCTCTGGCCAGGCCTATTTTGAATAGGGGAGGGACAATGTTTGTCCCAGGGACCCCATCCCCCTGGGCCCGTCCCTTTATTTTTTTTTAAACTGCAAGGGAGGGGGGCTGAGTGTTCCTCCTCCCAGGACGATTTCGGCCCTGGGGACATTATCCCCCAGGGCCCAGCCTCTTTTTAAAAACATTTTTTAAAGAAATAAATATAGGGAGGGAGCCACCCGGCCCCCCTCCCAATCTGAATTCGGCCACAGGGACCTCAGGACCTGGCCGGGCCTTTTTAAAAACTAAATAAATGATGGGAAGGGGCCGCTGCGGCCCTCCTCCTGGGCTGATTTCGGCTCCAAGAACCTCATCCCCATGGCCCAGCCTCTGTTATGGGCACCCTGGTCCCACCCAGGACATCTACTTTCTATTGTTGGGGACAACAGGGGGAGCCTCAAGGCACCGTCGGTCCCTGCTAGCTCCCCGCCTCCTGCAGAAGCTGGCATTGCTTTGACACAGAGTAATCTGCTAGCATGCAGGGCTGCGGGAGGTCCACATGGCCCTCTGCTATGTTAATACATTAGCCCCAGGGAGGTGGCGATCCCTGTGTCTACGGGGAATACCATACGGGCCTCCCTGCACTAATTTTATTGTTTGCCTCAGGGAGGCGCAGGTCCCCAGGGCACAAGGAGTGCCGCATGGGTATCTCCTGCATTATCCATACACTCTGCCACCAGGATTTTGACCACCTGGGGGCTCCATTAAAAAGATGCACAGGAGCCTGCACCTCTCTTTTTTTTAAATGTTGCTGCAGATCAAAAGGCCCACTCGTGAGTTTGGGGCAAAATAAAAAAATTAAAATGTTTTTAACCCCTGTCAAAGTCCCTCTGGGACACCCCCACCATATTTGGGGTGCAGTGTATTCCTACATTGCCCCCTTTTCTTTATTTTTTACTTTTTTTGAGGGACTCAACTTAACGTTGAGTCCCAAGATGGCTGCCAACATTTCCTGGTTGAAGTGTTTACAGCCAATCAAATCTTAGTAGGATCCGCTAATCCATTGCAAGGACTCGCGCCCCAGATATCTATATTTTTTTAATTAACTATCTCTGAAACTACTGAATGGATTTACACCAAATTACAAAAAGCACTCTTTCTCGACCAACATCTAGCTTTCTGCCAAATTTGGTGTCATTCCGTTCAGCAGTTCAGGCTGTAGTCATGTATCAAATAATGAAAAAATCCCCACAGACATAGGGGTCGATTAGGATGGCGGACGGAAATGGCTACTGTCCGCCATGGTGGGGGAAATTTTACTCCCGGCCGCGCCGCGGAGATTCCGCGTTTGGGATTAGGATATTCATGTCACGAAACTCCGACCGCGGCGGACGGATCATAACCAACACCGTCCGCGGTGGACGGAACACATCCAACTCCGTCCGCGGCGGATGGAGTCCAATGAACAACCACTGCCGCGGACGGAAATGACCGCGGAAAATAACACATGTACCGCCATACCTGTGAATACTCCGTGGCCGCAATTAGGATTAATCCGCCCGGTCCACGGAACTCACAGCCATCCACGTCCGCGGCGGAAAGAATGCTACGATAACCACAGCATCACTGCGGAAGGCCAACACGCACAACATCCCTAGCGGCAAACAAATGTCAGGAAGCCTACCGCTAGTCCAAAGCAAACATACCAACATTGACAAGGCCCCCCCCCCAACATCAAGCACAAGCCTCCATGACACGTCCCAATTATCCAATAATGCACACTAGTCAACACGCCCACCTACCACCTGACTGCCAACAACCATTGAGACACGACTATAAAATGACACACACACGCTACCACAATCCTTTGCATCACAGCATTGCTGCTAGCAAGAGGCCAAAATCCAGATACTGCAAACTCACATAGAAGACACACAACCACCACCCTACCACACCCACCACACAAACACCCACCACACAAATCCTACACATCACACACCACACACCTGCACCCCCCAACTCACTCAACTCACACACTGAGCACCACACACCATGGCACCCAAAAAAAAACCCAAATTCACGGAGACAGAGTTGAGGGTAATGGTAGATGAAATACTCCGTGTAGAGCCCCACATCTTCGGGGCCCAAGTCCAGCAGACGTCCGTGGCGCAAAAGAACCACATGTGGGACAGGATCGTCACTCGGGTGAATGCCTCGGGGACTGTGCCGAGGACGAAGCATGACATCCAGAGGCGGTGGCATGACCTGAAGACCAGGGTCAAGGGCATCCGAGCCAAAAACTTTGCCGGAGCCAATCATACTGGCGGTGGCACACCCCCGGAGCCCATACCCTACACCGATTGGGAGGAGAAGGTGCTGGTGATACTACACCCAGAGAGCCTAGACGGACTTGACGAAGGAGAAGAGACTGGTGAGTACAAACCAAGCACCACGATCAGCACGACATGGTCAGGCTAACACAACTGAGAAGAAACATCTCCTATGCCCCAACCCATGCAGGTTGGACACCAACTCACTAACATGTCCATGGCTCCCAACAGGCCCCCATGCTCACGGGGTGGGTGGTGGTGGTGGTGGTGGAGGGCGGGGTGTGTGAGAGGCCCAAACTACAACTCCCAACAGGCCCCCATGCTCACGGGGAGGGTGGTGGTGGTGGTGGTGGAGGGCGGGGTGTGTGAGAGGCCCAAACTACAACTCCCAACAGGCCCCCATGCTCACGGGGAGGGTGGTGGTGGTGGTGGTGGAGGGCGGGGTGTGTGAGAGGCCCAAACTACAACTCCCAACAGGCCCCCATGCACACGGGGAGGGTGGTGGTGGTGGTGGTGGTGGAGGGCGGGGTGTGTGAGAGGCCCAAACTACAACTCCCAACAGGCCCCCATGCTCACGGGGAGGGTGGTGGTGGTGGTGGTGGAGGGCGGGGTGTGTGAGAGGCCCAAACTACAACTCCCAACAGGCCCCCATGCTCACGGGGAGGGTGGTGGTGGTGGTGGTGGTGGAGGGTGGGGTGTGTGCGACAGGAAACAGAAATGTCTAAAAATCTACATAACCATGTAATGTCCACATCACTGACCAGCTCTATCTTGTCCCTCAGGTGATCGTCAACTGACTGGGGAAACCAGTACCCGGCCGCCAGCCTCGCCTCCCACACCTACAGGACTCTCTGCTGACGAGGACACAGGCAGCTCCGGTGCGGAGGATGGAGCGGGACCAAGCACGCAGCCAGGGCCATCTGGCTCACAGGGACTCCCGGGACCGACCAACGTCGCAAGTGTCACACCAGCGACACCTGTCTCTGTGATCTGCACAGTCCCCACCACCACCAGTACCACCAGTACCACCAGTACCACCAGCACCACCAGCACCACCACTCCTGCCGGTGCCACCCAGCATAACCCAGCACACAACGCTGGTCCATCGGCCCCACACACAAGCAGGGTGAGTGGGCCACAGGCAACGGGACATCAGCCAATCAGGCGAGCCACACACCGCCGTGCAGAGGAAGGACAGCTACCCCAGCCAGTGGCACAGTCCCTACAAGCCCTTGCCAGGTGCCAGGCGTCATACGACCGGTCCCAGGCAAACGCAGATCGTGCGCACCAGGACTCGGTGGACAACAACAACATCCAGCGCGAAATCTGTGGCATCCTTGGCCAGATGTTGCAGATCATGGGCCAGCAGGCAACGATGTGGAGGGAATGGGTTGCCCGGAACAACCCCCCCCCTCCACCAAGTGTCGTAGCGCCACCGCCACCGTCACCTCCGCCTCCACCGCCACCTCCGCCTCCACCGCCACCGTCACCTCCGCCTCCACCGCCGCCACCACCACCTGTGCCCCTGGCGACGGATGTGGCCCTTCAACAACCTGCCCTCCCAGCTGACTCTGTACCACCTCAGAGACGGAGGGGCCGGCCCAGGCAGGAAGTGGCTGAGAGCAGTGTTGGAGCGCCATCCACACGCTCCAAGAGGGGACGACCATGACAATGTCACCGCCTGTGCCAGACATACACCCAGCTAAGTATCCTGTCCCACAGACCATCATTCCAACTGGTCTGCTGGACTACCCTGACACCCCCCAATGTGGTGTCAGCACGGACATTTCATCTGCCATTACCTTCAACTCCAACTCCCTCCACCCCACTTACTTGTAAATATTCACCAGCACAGAAGCACAACCTGTAAATAAATAGCACTTACTCACACAATGATGTTTTGCCTCCATGTTTATTCACATGATTGCCTTCAGAAACAGACGTAAACAGGTTCATTGATGACAGTCGTACATGATCATGGCGCTGCGGGAGTGACCTAGAGAAAATCAGAGACAGCAAACACACGTCAGGAAACAGATTCACACACATCACAACACAATGCACAGCAACATTACACAAACGACAACCATCACAAAAGCATGGGATGAGAGCACACACATCATGGAGACTTGTATGTCCAAAGAAATGAAGACACACATAAGCAACCATCACAAACAAGAACACCCAGCTGATTAACCCCACATCCACACAACACCAGCAAACATACATGAGGCATTGTCAACCGCCACTAGAGGTAGTAACTCACATTCAAGGGAAGTAGCGATCTATGAGCTGGCGCCTCTGGTCCACACCTTCCTCCTCACCACTATCCTCATCAGTCGACATGGGTGGGATGGGAGGCCGAGGAACTCCTTCGTCTTCAGGGTCCAACAGCAGTTCTATGTCATTGCGTACTGCCAGGTTGTGGAGCATGCAGCAGGCAATCACGATCCTGCATACTTTTCCTGGTGAGTAAGGCAGGGCCCCTCCGGTCTTATCGAGGCACCGAAACCGAGACTTTAGCAGTCCAAAGGTACGTTCGATGACTCTCCGTGTCTCTCCATGTGCATCATTGTACCGCATTTCACCCGCTGTTCTCGGATTACGTAGGGGACTGAGGAGCCAGGGCCGGTTTGGGTAAGCCGAGTCGCCTATGTAGGGGGATGACAGAGACAAACATCACAACAAGATATGGTGGGTACCCCATGCAACACAGAGATCACAAGAGTCCCAACTGCACACTCACCAACAAGCCACGCTTGACCGGGTCGCAGATTTGCCATGAGTCGTGGGACATTGCTGCTCCGCATGATGTGGGCGTCATGTGCAGATCCAGGAAATCTTGCACACACATGTGAGATGATGTTGTTTGCCAGGCACACCACCTGCACGTTCAGCGAATGGAAATGTTTGCGATTCCTGAACACTTGTTCCCGTGCCCGTGGTGGAATGATTGCGATGTGTGTGCCATCAATTGAGCCCACAACGTGAGGTATGTGGCCCAGGGCATAGAAATCAGCTTTGACAGCTGCCAACTCTTCCGGACGTGGGAAATGGATGTAGTCATCCTTGTACAGCATCATAGCTGTTAAGACATCCCGAAGAACCGTGCTGAACATGGCCTGTGACATCCCCCCGGCATGTCCAACTGTATACTGAAATGTGCCAGTAGCAAAGAAATGGAGTACCGCCATGACCTTTGCAGTGGGTGTAATCGACCCAGGATACGTCCTACGTGGCAGCAGATGAGGAGACAATTGAGCCACAAGCTCCAGCAACCGACGTCGATCCAGCCGGAATTTCCGAATCACCTCCTCGTCAACCATATCCTCCAGCACAGTGTATGGCCGATGCACATTTGTAGCCCTCCTGTGTGGGAGAGAGATGTAACTTAGGTCAACTTGCAAACGACGCATACGTGTACAACTCCATCACATGTGAACCTTACTGACAATACTTCAGTCTGCACCCTAATGTTTAGTAGCCACATCACAGACACACATGCAACTGCATGCACACAAACGATAATTATACACACGCCATGTCATCAAGCACACATGCCAACACCAAGAATGATGTACATACGGTAATTACATGCATGGTGACACAACGTACAAAACACATACACGGAATGCATGTGTACCACCACCACTGTAGTCACCTCGCCAGAACAAGACACAGACAACAGATGCATAATTTGGGCACACAGCCGTGATGTACTGTGTAGTTGTGAAGATGTAAGAACGTATGTAGGGTCACACCCGACGTCAACACGTACAAATGCACATCTGTTGCCCATTGTGTGCCCAACGATGGGCATTGCATGGACACACATGCTACATTGTATGACATATGACCTTTCCCTATCACGCTCACATCCCTCATGACGCAACTGCACACAATACATCACGGTGCAGCGTCTGACAAGATAACATAATTGGCGCCGCCATGGCGGTGCTCAACTTCCGCTACTTCCCAAAGGCCAGACGCGGCCAGCGTCCCTCTTCCCATTGGCTGCATGTGCGGGGACCGTCACGGGCACACATCGGCAACCGCACGTGCAAGCCTCAGGCACGGATGCTTCAGTTGCAACAATGTTCTATCACTGGCGCCTCCATGGCGGTGCACGTACTCAGCGGGGGAGGTGCAGGCCTATACACCCTTTAGATGTACTCAATGGACATGCCAGTTCATGACCCCCCTTACAGTCACATTGCATCATCCACCGTACACCGGCCGGAGCGGCCGGGCCTAGGACGGCCGTGCCCGGCCATGTCCACACCCGCCGTGCCCGGCCATGTCCACACCCGCCGTGCCCGGCCATGTCCACACCCGCCGTGCCCGGCCATGAACACAACCGCCGTGCCCGGCCATGTACACAACCGCCGTGGCCGGCCATGAACACAACCGCCGTGCCCGGCCATGAACACACCCGCCGTGCCTGGCCATGAACACAACCGCCGTGCCCGGCCATGAACACAACCGCCGTGCCCGGCCATGAACACAACCGCCGTGCCCGGCCATGAACACAACCGCCGTGCCCGGCCATGAACACAACCGCCGTGCCCGGCCATGAACACAACCGCCGTGCCCGGCCATGAACACAACCGCCGTGCCCGGCCATGTACACAACCGCCGTGGCCGGCCATGAACACAACCGCCGTGCCCGGCCATGTACACAACCGCCGTGGCCGGCCATGAACACAACCGCCGTGCCCGGCCATGAACACACCCGCCGTGCCCGGCCATGTACACAACCGCCGTGCCCGGCCATGAACACAACCGCCGTGCCCGGCCATGAACACAACCGCCGTGCCCGGCCATGAACACAACCGCCGTGCCCGGCCATGAACACAACCGCATGGCGGGCACGGCGGTTGTGTTCATGGCCGGGCATGGCGGTTGTGTTCATGGCCGGCCACGGCGGTTGTGTACATGGCCGGGCACGGCGGGTGTGGACATGGCCGGGCACGGCGGTTGTGTACATGGCCGGCCACGGCGGTTGTGTACATGGCCGGGCACGGCGGGTGTGGACATGGCCGGGCACGGCGGGTGTGGACATGGCCGGGCACGGCCGTCCTAGGCCCGGCCGCTCCGGCCGGTGTACGGTGGATGATGCAATGTGACTGTAAGGGGGGTCATGAACTGGCATGTCCATTGAGTACATCTAAAGGGTGTATAGGCCTGCACCTCCCCCGCTGAGTACGTGCACCGCCATGGAGGCGCCAGTGATAGAACATTGTTGCAACTGAAGCATCCGTGCCTGAGGCTTGCACGTGCGGTTGCCGATGTGTGCCCGTGACGGTCCCCGCACATGCAGCCAATGGGAAGAGGGACGCTGGCCGCATATGGCCAATCGCAAGTAGCGGAAGCTGGGCACCGCAACAACAGGGCCAGTAATTGGCCCATCTCACGATCACGCTTCCAGGGCTGACCAATTGCTGGCGACGTATGCCACTGACACGTGCTGAGGGCCCTATATATGTGTGTTGGGCAAAATGACACTTCCTACCCTGGGGACCAGTGCTGCCTGTTCACCTCGACCTGCTGCTGCTGCTGAGCTGACCACCGACTGCTGCCTGTGACCATCACCTCGACCTGCTGCTGCTGCTGAGCTGACCACCGACTGCTGCCTGTGACCATCACCTCGACCTGCTGCTGCTGCTGAGCTGACCACCGACTGCTGCCTGTGACCATCACCTCGACCTGCTGCTGCTGCTGAGCTGACCACCGACTGCTGCTGTAGTGCCATACTCCGTGATCTTGCCATGTCGAGAGGCAAAGAGATCCGATCTCGACCCTTCACCGCCGCGGAGCTTGATGTCCTCGTGGACGGTGTACTCCGCAACTATGGACGCCTCTACGGCGCACCAGGACGGGTGGTAAGTGCAGTGTGGGACATGTTGGTGTGCATGAGGGGGCCAAATCATCAGGCCTATTTCTATCTTAGCTGTGTAGTGTGGGCTAGACATATGTTCCTGATTGTGCATGGCTGCTGACAGTTACGTCTTGCCCCTATGTGTGGGACAGGCCACCTGTCCACTGACTGAAACCCTTTTGTCTCCCATCATGGTAGGTCAAGCTGCACCTTCGCAAGGACCTGTGGAGGAGCATAGCACGGGAAGTACGGGCATTGGGGGTGTGCAACAGACGACATACACACTGCCACAAACGCTGGGACGACATTTCCAGGCTAAGCAAGAATGTAGCGGAAGTAACACTGGGCCTGATTCCAAGGACGCCCCGTCTGGCCCGACGCTCCATGACCCCTCTCATGCACCGTATCATTGCAGTGACGCATCCTGAACTGGCCGAACGTCTGAGTGCCGATCAACAGCAAACTAGCGGTGAGCAAACTGTCTGTGTAGGAAACCTGTGAGTGCTATGCATGTATTGGTGCACAGACACACTATTGAGTTCCGTGTTGCGTATGTATGTCTGTGATGCCATTTTGGTCCCATTGGGTGGTTCTCATTTGACATCCAGGTCCGCCATGTTGACACGCCACTTGCTTAGTAGTTGAGTGTTGAGGCACATCCCCTAGTGGTCCATGGCCCCATGGCAGGAAATGTGAGGATGACTGGTAGAGGTGGGCCATGTGCAGGATGAGGGCTACAAAATCTTTGTCAGCTATGTAATTTGCCAATCCTGTTCCTTCTGTACGTCAGTCTGCCCATGACACACACATCTTTTATGTGCATTTCAGGTATGACAGAGGACACTCAGCCACAGACGGCGGAGAGTAGTCGAGGAAATGAGTCCGGCTCAGACTTCACACACACGCAGACTGACACAGAGGAGGCCAGCGCCGGAGAGGGGGACAGGACCGTCCCTGAGGACTCGCATGTGGAGACACCATCGTCCTCCTCGTCGGACACTCTTGGTGAGCCTGCACTGTTGTCACAGACTGGGAGTGGGCACTCTTCACCTTCTGTCGGAAGTAAGCACACAGGGCCCACACTTCCACAAACTGCACCATGTACTGTTCGTGGCCGGAGGAGTAGGGGGAGCAGAGTGGCGTTCGGTGCAGGCACCGCTGCCCCTGCCACGGTGAGCCAAAATGCACTGTGTGCTGAGGCCGTTGATCTGCTGCGACAGCTGTGTGTGGGGCAGACCAATATGACAAATGCTTTCCAGGACCATGATAGGAAGTTGGGGCAGGTGGTGGCTTTCATGGAAGGGATGCATGGCGATCTTGCAGGTCTACACAGGACAGTGCAGTCATTGGCAAGCAGTGTGTCGTCTGCAATAGTACAGTCGCATGAACAGGGTGCTACTTCGGTTTCCCCATCTACACCACTGGATGTCTCAGGGGGTAGTGATTATTCTGAGCAGGACTCAAATACAGGTTATTGCACTAGAAGCAGCGTCAGACAGCACGTCAGGGCACGCAGGGCACAGACCCCATCCCCTAGATCAGCTAAATCTGTTCAATTAGACAACGTCAGATACACTGGAGTACACACACAGGATCCGCAAGTGTTGTTGGGGGACATGCCTTCAGGAGCTACACAGGCATTCAACACAAAAGGTACTCCCAAGGCAAGGGATACTCACATGTCCATGGACTGTACCTTGGACAAGGCCAGTCAGAAGACAAAGGCACCTACTAGGAGCAGGGAGACTCCCAAGGGCAGGCCCACAGCAGAGGAAAGGGACACTCCCAGGGACAGTGACAAGACAAAGGCACCTCCTATGAGCAGGGAGACTCCCAAGGGCAGGCCCACAGCAGAGGAAAGGGACACTCCCAGGGACAGTGACAAGACAAAGGCACCTCCTAAGAGTAGGGAGACTCCCAAGGGCAGGCCCACAGCAGAGGAAAGGGACACTCCCAGGGACAGTGACAAGACAAAGGCACCTCCTAAGAGCAGGGAGACTCCCAAGGGCAGGCCCACAGCAGAGGAAAGGGACACTCCCAGGGACAGTGACAAGACAAAGGCACCTCCTAAGAGCAGGGAGACTCCCAAGGGCAGGCCCACAGCAGAGGAAAGGGACACTCCCAGGGACAGTGACAAGACAAAGGCACCTCCTAAGAGCAGGGAGACTCCCAAGGGCAGGCCCACAGCAGAGGAAAGGGACACTCCCAGGGACAGTGACAAGACAAAGGCACCTCCTAAGAGCAGGGAGACTCCCAAGGGCAGGCCCACAGCAAAGCAAGGTCCATCTCCCAAGGGCAGGGACACACACAGAGAGCAGGTGTCTACTGGAGACAGGTGCACCACAGACGACAAGTCTGCTGGCAGGAACAGGGCGGCGACCAGGGCACAGGCTACATCCAGAGACAACACTCCACCTAAGGATCAGGCACATCCTACGGACAAGGCATCTAGCATGGACAATGGCGCAATCAAGGACAGGCATACTTCACCCCTGGCTGCACTGAGGCTGATGTTTTCTACTAAACGCCAAACTGATGTCTCCGCCGCGGAGTCCCCCCATACCTCCACTCCCATCCAGGCCAGTCAGAAGCAGAGGAGGGTGTCCCCTGTTGTTGCATCCCCCATTACACATGATTCCGAGTCCAGGCGGCAGGCACAGAGCAAACGACAAGCAGGCTCCAGCACGTCCCCAGAAACCAGATCCCCGGCAGCAGATGCTCCACCTATGGTGGGTGGTGATTGTTTGGCGTCCCCACCACTTGGCAGTCCTGTCCTGTCCAGGGTGCACACACACATCCCTAAGAAACGCAGACACACACCATTGACACCTGCCAACCTCGATTTGGCTCTAGGTCAGCTATCCCCAGCTCCCAGGCCCACCCTGCCTCCAGGCCCATACAGCCCTGTGGCTCATCATTTCAGCTTTCACAGTGGCGCTGGTGCAGTTGACTCTCATGTATCAGATGGTGGCACAGTGTCAGTTGTGCCCTCTCCTGTTGCAGGTCCTGGCAGTGTATCTGGGTCTATGGCTCACGTGTCAGTTAGTAGATCTGTGGCTGTGTTGCACACTCCTGTTTCTGGTGCTGGCAGTCTGTCTGGGTCAGTGGCTCACGTGTCAGTGACTACATCTGTGGCTGTGTCTCACACTCCTGTTGCTGGTGCTGCCAGTGTGTCTGGGTCCGTGGCCCATGTGTGTGTCACTCGGGCTGTGGCTGTGTCTCACACTCCTGTTGCTGGTGCTGCCAGTGTGTCTGGGTCCGTGGCCCATGTGTGTGTCACTCGGGCTGTGGCTGTGTCTCACACTCCTGTTGCTGGTGCTGCCAGTGTGTCTGGGTCCGTGGCCCATGTGTGTGTCACTCGGGCTGTGGCTGTGTCTCACACTCCTGTTGCTGGTGCTGCCAGTGTGTCTGGGTCCGTGGCCCATGTGTGTGTCACTCGGGCTGTGGCTGTGTCTCACACTCCTGTTGCTGGTGCTGCCAGTGTGTCCGAGGCAGGTAGTTCACGCAGTCCCCCTGATTCTGTGATGTGAGGTGCTGAACACTTCACTCAAATGTTATTTCACATGGTGTGTCCATTGAGAGCTGCGTGGCACTCTTGTGGTTCCTGTGACGGGTTGGTAGGGACACGTACTTGTGCAGCCTATGATGTACCTGCTCTGTACTCTACAATGCCCTGTTGATGCTCTGATACTGCATTCTGCCCTCTCGTTACCTGCCTATGATGTACCTGCTCGGTACTGCGCATTGCCCTGTTGCTGCTCTGATACTGCATACTGCCCTCTCGTTACCTGCCTATGATGTACCTGCTCTGTACTCTACAATGCCCTGTTGATGCTCTGATACTGCATTCTGCCCTCTCGTTAACTGCCTATGATGTCGCTGCTCTGGTGCCCACTTTGCCCATGCTCACGCATACACTGTGATTATTCCCCTATTTTGTACAATAAAGGTAGTCTATCAAGTCTCGTGGTCTGTCGTTGTCATTCCTGCTTGCGTACTACAAATGTGTATTCGTATATGCCTCTCATCAGTGGTTTCGGTAACATGACACTCCCTCTCCCTACGTCACGTCCCTTGCTGGTATTCCCCTCCAGACAGCCAATGGTTTGTGCCTTACCTGCGTCGTCGTCCATAGTGGGCCATGACTAGGACGTGGTGGATCGCGAAGAGCATCGGGAAAGCGTGTAGCGCTGGGTCCATGGTGGTGGTCAGCTTGCGGTGGGTATCTCTGCTATGTCACCTGTGTTCGCTGTGTGGATTCCGCCGTGTTCAGTCAGGTTGTTTTTCCGCTGCGGTTTTATGTGGAGTTTCCGCCATCTTGATTTGGGGGACGGTCTTAGACGTCAGTACGTACGGCGGGGCCTCCGGGATTGTTCCGTCCGCCACGTGGTCGTGTGTAGTTCGGCGGCGGTGCGTCCTTTTCCGTCGCGGACGGAAACTTGACACGTTTTCCTATCCTGATATGGCGGACGGAGTATCCGCGGCTGGCGGACACGGAAAGGGCTTTTTCCGCCTACTCCAGGGCCGCGGTGGCTCTTCCGTCCGCCATCCTAATGAGCCCCATAATATGGGGAACCGTATTTTGAGACCCCTCTTTTTTCTCATCTTGACTTGACAGATCACCCCGAAACTTTCAACACAGCAGCTCAGCTATGGAAACTTTGGTACTAACTATAACTACCTACTGATATATATATATTCAATCCAAATGCCCCAAAGCAACGGAAGCGCACACGACATCAAAAGAACCTGTCGGTTTATTCAAAGTGGAAAACGAGTTGCAGCGTTACTGAAAAGTTCATCTCCGACGCGTTTCGAGGCTGCCGCCTCTTAGTCATGGATCATTTCATAGTGCTTGGCAGATTGCTCTGGCAGCCTGCTCCTTTAAATACCTTTAGTAGGCCTCATTGATTGAGTAATTTATTGCGTTGCAGGCTGGGACTTGTAGTCAAGTTCAGAGTAAAAGTTCGTCACCCTTCAGTGGGCTCTGCTAAGTACTTGATATTTGAATTATTGTTACCCTCCGGTGGGCCAGCATGCTGAACAGGTTTAATTTTTCCTCTTTTGAAGTGCTGTCACGAGTGCAGGCACAGTTCCCACTCGCAGCCTCTCTTACATTGCAGGATGGTGCAGCTTCCCACGGCAGGGCTGCCGTGAAAATATGTTCAATCCAAATGCCCCAAAGCAACGGAAGCGCACACGACATCAAAAGAACCTGTCGGTTTATTCAAAGTGGAAAACGAGTTGCAGCGTTACTGAAAAGTTCATCTCCGACGCGTTTCGAGGCTGCCGCCTCTTAGTCATGGATCATTTCATAGTGCTTGGCAGATTGCTCTGGCAGCCTGCTCCTTTAAATACCTTTAGTAGGCCTCATTGATTGAGTAATTTATTGCGTTGCAGGCTGGGACTTGTAGTCAAGTTCAGAGTAAAAGACAGCAAAACACATGAGCATCTGCCAAAATGGAGACTGGAGACAAATGCATTTCTATGGTGCAAGAATGCTGGACAAAATGGAGAGAGGTGGTGATGTGGTCCGCAGGCTGCGACAAATGGAATCACGCATGATAGTCAGACTCAGAACGAAACACCCAAAAGGGATGAACTTTGGAGAGGATCTGCATGTTCATCTTGAATGAAAATGTTCTCATTATGACAATTGGGTACTATACCATGAATTGGGAATATCACCACAATAATGAAGAACATGCATGCAGGACTTGGGTACTATACCGATAACTACATTGACATAGCCCCAGTGAACTATCTGTCATTAATGTGCAGTTACTTAAAAAGCACACAATTGTCTTTCTTTTATTTTTATTTTCCCACAAATTATTATTGTAACTACAATTCCCACAATGCCTCCTAAATGGCTAGTTTTGGGATAGTACATATACTGACACTGAAGAGGGACTAACCAACCGTGAGCAAGGCCAGTGTTGGCTGAAACGCGTTGGTGGGGTGAAGTCTTGATTAAAAAGACTTAAAACAATTCCTGATGTGCCGCCTCCTTTGTTTGTTAAAATTTCCCTGGGTCTGGATCCGACCCCTGGGCTGAGCACACACTGTCGAGCGCTCTCGCTAGGCTGGAGGATCACTTTGGAGCAAAAAAAATATATATATATATATATACATATATATATATATCAGTAGGTAGTTATAGTTAGTACCAAAGTTTCCATAGCTGAGCTGCTGTGTTGAAAGCATATAGACAGCATATATATATATATATATATATATATATATATATATATATATATATAGCATAGTGTTACACATGAAGTGTTTTTTGGGCATTTATGCTTAAAATTGATTTGCACTTATTTGCACTGAAAACCTTGCAATATGTTGCACATTTATGCGTATATTTGCACATGTTATCCAATAGAATATATATTTTTGTACCATATTTATATGTTTTATAATAACAGGTTTTAATTACAATGAATTTTTAACATACTATTGTTATTGAATTGTAATGTGTATATATTTACTATGCTTATTTATTGCTAGAATTTGCACCTTGTTATTTTTGTGCATTTATGCCTTAAATAATCAAAACAAGTAACTGCTGAATTTAAGAATACATTACATTTCTGATATTGTCATTATCCATGTAAGAAATGCTAATATGCGCGAAATACGTTTGATCCCTGTAATTCATGCACTTATTGCACTCTTAAGTATGTTTTCACTTTTAATTGCATCACGTGCTAAAACTCACCAATGAAACTAGTATTTAATGTGGTTTGTAAAACTTTGTCGACATGTGATCAACCACCCCTTGTTGTAAATAGACATGTGATCAAGGGCATTCTGTGCCCGAAACGCGTCATGCCGAAATAAGACCTTTGGAAGATAATAAACCTACCTACTAAATACTATCTGCTGCGTGGTGGTCCGTGTATCTGTGGTGGTGGCGATATACCAGTGAAACAGAGACTGGAAATATCAATTGCGAGAGTTTGGTTGTTCTCGCTCCACGGACCCGCCCTGACTGCTGGTGGCCGCCCTCAACCGTTGCTGCTCCTGATCCGGAAGGAAAACATTGGCTGGTCAAACCCCCTGTGAGTTGAAGAAATAATCACCGAGGTATCGAGAACGCCGATGCTCGAGTCGGAGGACCCGCGAAGGCTGTAACTTGAGATTGGTGAGTGATTCTAAAACTATTCACTGGACAGGGATATACGCGGCAGACAAGCACGGAAAGGTTTCTTCCACTGTTGAGCAATTCCGCACTCGAAGTACAGGCTGAAAAGAATAAGGTCGCCCAAACCGGCAAAATGCTGAATGACGAAGTACAAGAACGTGAAATGAATGCAGATGCATTATTTTTGAATGTTACCAAAACTAAAACCAATACAGTTAACACGAACTTGCAAGCTGACAATGGTGATGCTGACAAAAATGCATATGCTCTTTTGAAAAGTCTGGAAAAAAAGCGCAAAGCAGAGATAACGAAATGGTGGGAACATAAATCCCTAACTGTTAGATCTGGGGGTCTCTAGTTGGCAGAGGTAGGTAGCACTGTCCAAATAGGGACCCTTGCTTCTAGTCAGGGCAAGGAGATAACCCTCTGAGATAACCTTCGCTCACCCTCTAGGTAGCTTGGCGCGAGCAGTCTAGGCTAACCAGAGGCAATGCGTAAAGTATTTGTACCAACACTCACAGTAACACAGTGAAAACACCACAAACTGACTCCACAACAGTTTAGAAAAATAAAGGTATTTTTTAATCTAAACTACACAAGACCAAAACGACAAAATTCCAACATACACAGTTCAAGAATATGGTTTCAAAAAGAGTTCTTAAGGTTGCGTTAAAGTTCTTCAAGTTGCGGTAAAATAAACCACAGATGCGTGAAAAGTTCACAGTTGCGTCACGTTTACTCACAGTACCTTTAGTTGCAACAAAGTTCCAAAAGCAGAAGCTGGTGCGGTGGAAAACAAGCGATGCGTTGCTCCTGAGACCCTGGGGAGGCGATGCGACAGCCCCGCTGCAGCAGCAGGCGTGTTGCGACGAATCCGGTCTGTATGGGGAGGAAGGCCACTTGTATGGATTCCGGTGCGTAGGTTCCGTAGGAAGTCTGTTCTCGCAAAGGCACGATGCGACGATCTCGTAGGGGCTGCGACGATCTCCGGGGCGACGATGCGCGGTCCAGCGGGGATCCTCTCTCTCGCAGCTCCTCGATGCGTTGGTTCTGCGACGACACTCGCAGCGACGTGATGCGACCCGCAAGCAAGCGGTGCGGCGTTCTCACCCAGCGACGACAGGCTCTGCGACGATACTCGCAGCGATGTTCGATTCTCCCGCACCGGTCTGGTGCGTCCCGCAAACGAAGGATGCGACGGCTCTGGCAGCGGCGTTAGGCGCTGCGACGATCTCGACCTTCGTAGCGGCGGGAAACTTATCGCACTGTCGGGGATGCGCTCCGCAAGCGAGCGATGCGACACTTTTCAGATTCAAAAGTCACTCAAGCTTAGTTTCAAGCTTCCAAGCTCAGGTACAACTTCCAGAGGCCCCACAACTGGATCAAGCACTCTAGGAAGGACAGAACTCTCTCAGCAGAGTTCAGGGAAGCTGGGGGTGAAGTCCTTTTGTTCCTGGGACTTCAAAACAGGGAGCCAGCTCTTCTCAGGCCCTTGGAGATTCCTTCAAGACAGGGGACACAGCTCAGCAGCAAGGTCCTTCCCCTCTCCTTGGCAGCAAAGCAACAGGTCAGTCCAGCAGAGCAACAGCAGGACAATCTTCCTTCTTCAGTTTCAGCTTTCTCCTTGGCAGAGGTTCCTTCTTGATTTCCAGGATGATCTAATTTTCTGTTGTCAGGGGTCCTGTACTTATACCCCTAAAGTCTTTGTTCTCTTGGTGCATGTGGGCCCTGAGCCCGGTCTGAACCAGTTCTGGGTGGATCTTGAGCACTTTGTTTTGCTGGCTGCATCTTTCCTTTCAGAGTGAGGGGCAGGGTCCTCAGCCGCCCAGCAGGGGGGTGGAGCCAGCATTGTGGAAGGCAGGCACAGCCCTATTCAGCCCAGGTGCTAACTCCTCCCACCACTCCAGTTGCAACTGCAGTCATTCAGCCTAGTGCTGACTCATCCATCCTGCTGGGGAATTCCCCAGCCCCTGTCACTCACAAACCAGACAGTCAATACACAAACAGGGCCAGGCACACAGAAGGGTTAGGCAAGAGAACAGCAACTTTCTAAAAGTGCTGTTCTCAAACCCAGGATTTAAAAACAACCTTTCATAAAAGGTGTGTTATTAAATTCTGAGTTCAGGGATACTAGATACTTATGTCCTATCTTGTTCCTATGGGAAGAAATGCTGTTAACCACTGTAGCCAGCATCCCCCATGTTAATCTATTGAGCAAGATAGCCTTACAATAGTGAAAAACGAAAATGGCTGTAATTCACTACCAGAACATGTTACCTGCACCAGTACATGCGCTACCTTTCACATACACTGCACCCTGCCCAGGGGGGTACCTTGGGCCTTCCATAGGGGTGGCTGATGTGCACAAAAAGGGAAGGGTTAGGCCTGGTCAGTGGGGACACTGACCAGGAGGACATGGCAATTCTAAACTGTCCATAGGCACTGCAGTGGCAGGCCTGAGACACCATTTTAGAGCTACTCCTGTGGGTGGCACAATCAGTGCTGCAGGCCCACTAGTAGCATTTGTCATCACCAGCCCTGGCACACCCAGTGCACTTTACTAGGGACTTCGTGGTGATACAAATATGCCAAACATGTATATCCAATCAGAATAACAATTTACATAGAGAGCATATGCACTTTAGCACTGATCAGCAGTGGTAAAGTGCGCAGAGTCCTATTGCCAACAGCCACGGGTCAGGAAAAATAAGGGAGGAAGAAGCAAAAAGTTTGAGGATGACCCTGCAAGAAGGGCCAGTTCCAACACAACCCCCTTCCAGCCTAAAGCCAGGGTAGACCAAACGATACCTCGATGGTGTTCCCTGCTTAAGGCGATAGAACACGGCAACTGGCCCACACAGCAGGGCAGTCCTGTTCTACGCCGTCCTAAACCCAGTTGGATCACTCTATCCATACTCTCAGTGTCCACCATGCCAATCCATGTGGAACCCTTCTCCTCACCTGTGGGCACCACCTGTGCAGCACCTAACTTTAATTTCCTCACAGGTGTGTCCCAACAGACCGACAGCAAGCCACAGTGACCACCAACAGTGATCAGGGATGAGACCCAGGCCTCATGCCTCTCCGGGCACTCAAACCTCTGTGGCGTCAGAGGGTGGGGGGCAGTAGCCCAGGTGCTTGGCACCCTTTGTCCACTCCCTCTCTTGTCAGGTCAGGTCTGACACTCTGGCACTGACCCACCAGTCCTGGACCTGTATCCAGCGGCTGGACAGGAGGCTGTGGTGGGCTTCCCCACACCCGGTCCTCCTCTTCCTTGGGGCTCTGTACCCTCCCACCTGGAGCGGTACCCCCTTCTAGAATCGCCAAGGCACCTGTGGCAGGTGTCCCGCACCATTCATCCACCAGTTCAGGGGTGCTATCCTGCAACTGGTTTTCCAGGTCAGGGGGGATACCCCGGGCCTGGCCCTCAAACCTAGGCTCCCAAGCCTCCAGGTCAGACAACACCTGAACCTGGCTTCCCCACCCAGGGACTAACCCCTGCAGTGGAACACTTGCCTGGTGCACCAGGACTTCACTCACTGAGGTGCCTATACTGGTAGACAGTACCCACCTGGCCAACACAATGGTGTGGCCCAGTCCACCCCCAGGGTGAGACTCCTGCCCTCCTTCGAGGGGCAACCCTGTACACCAAGACAACCAAGAACACAACTTTCCTACCAGTTCAGGACCTCCCTCCAGCAACTGGTCTCCCAACCTAGGGTTTAACCCCTCAGGTTGTACCGGGGTCAGAGGCGAGGACTCCCTCCCTCTGCACCCCCTTCCAGAGCACTGCACCCTCCCTACTGGAGGGGTACCCCTGGGAACCATATTGGTCAGGACACTGTTTACAGATGTCCTTCCTTCCAGGTCAGGCAAATCCTGAACCTGGTCTCCCAACCCAGGGACCAAAACCTGCGGTTGTGCATTTGCCTGGCACGCCAGGACTTCTGGGGACTCACATAGTACCCCCTTGAGGGTGACACACGACTCATGTGTCCCGTGACAGTCTGCCTGGCGCAGATCTCCCGACCCCTGTCCACTTGACAGCGCTGGAAGATCCCCCAGGACAGAAGTGAAGTCACCATGGTCACTCACTGGGGACTCAGCCCTTCTGACTGGTCCCTGACCCACTGGTTCTCCCACTGGGGACTCCTTCCCCCACTCACCCCTCAGCCTGGACTCCTGCACCCTCCCAACTGGAGTGGCACTGCCAGACACCAGAACTGATGGAGGCCTGGTTACAGGCACTCCCCGTTCAACAGACACTAGGAGATCCTCCTTAAATGGCCTACAAGTACAGTCTAGGTCCCCAACCTGGTGTTCCCTCAAGGAACCCTCCAGGCCCTGAGACTGGGTTTCGGGCACCGTGAGACACACAGTCCCACACTCACTCCTTTTCCACTGAGACCGGACATGAGCCCCTACACCCCTCCCACTACACTGGGACCTAACTGGGCTACACTGAACCTCTCCCACCTCACAGGTCTGGAAGATATCTGGGCCACTCCTCTTGGGATCACTCCCCAATGCCTCCTCAGACTCTCTGGAATCCACCAAGAGGTCTGCCTCCAACGCAAGCTCTCTGGGGGTCAGAGAACTCACACTCCACCGGGTGTTGGCATAGCTCTGGAAAACAGGGACTTAAAATATGCTCTCCAACAAATGAATCACACAGCCCCCCACAGTTGTTAACCAAGCTACCCTTTGCCTCACCCTCCAGTGCCTCACACAAGTACCCCACACCACTCTCCTGAGACTGGCAAGACAGTATCTGACTGTCTCTGTCACACAACCCACACTCTTCTGGCTGGTCTTCCCACACACACACCAAGGCTTCTACCATGGGGGAACCCCTCTCCCTGTACCTCTCTTCTAGAGTCAGTAGAGTGTCCCTCCCACCACTAGGAATATGGTCCCCTGTGCCAGTCCCCCAATCTACTTCAGGGACACTGCACTCCACTGGAACTACATCATAAACCTGAACCCCCTGGTGTATGTCGACCCCCTCCCTCAAGTCAGGCGCCACATCCCTGGGTGTTTGTACCTTTCTTTCCACACTAGATATCATAATCATGCTGCCACCATCTGAGCTGGACTCCACCTCCAACTCAGCAAAGCTCAACTCTTGAGCTACCCATGTTTCTTCTTCAGCTGAGACCCTCATTGCCTCACGCTTCCTGAGCTCCAACTCAAGCTTCCTCATTCTTAATTCATGGGCCAAGGTCAATTTTAATTCCTCCAGGGCACGGGCATTTCTGCTCTCCTCCGCCGCCCTTTCTCTTTCCATTTTCTTCAGCTCCATTTCAAGCCTCAACATTTCTAACTTATGATCTCTAGCCCTTTGGTTTTCCTCCAACTCCTCTGGGGAAAAACTTTCAGCTGAATGGTTGCTGCCAGCCCTTGAGGCTGCTCTGGACACAGGCATATCCTGTGGCCTGAAACCATCCCTTTGTGCATCCTCATCCACTTCTGCATCATCTGTCTCCCCAGCCTCTTTGGTCTCCCACCAGGCCGTTAAGGCCTCCTGTAGCTCCTCCTTCTTGGAGCGGCGCTTCATGGGGCATCCAAAGTTCCTGCAGAACTGCCTGAGTTGACCTACTTTGTAATCACTTAACATTTCAATATCAAACTCCAGTTCTGCAACATCACTTGCTGGTTTACCATTCAGAGACATGATGCTTGGATTCCTTCAGGGTTACGATCAAAAATAGAACCAAAAATAAAAAATGTAGTATGCGGTGGCGTAGTGGTCTGCACTCACTAGTGATGTACACCAATTACTGTGGGTCAAGTACAAATACAAGTTCAAATCCCACCGCCTAACCACCAATGTTAGATCTGGGGGTCTCTAGTTGGCAGAGGTAGGTACCACTGTCCAAATAGGGACCCTTGCTTCTAGTCAGGGCAAGGAGATAACCCTCTGAGATAACCTTCGCTCACCCTCTAGGTAGCTTGGCGCGAGCAGTCTAGGCTAACCAGAGGCAATGCGTAAAGTATTTGTACCAACACTCACAGTAACACAGTGAAAACACCACAAACTGACTCCACAACAGTTTAGGAAAATAAAGGTATTTTTTAATCTAAACTACACAAGACCAAAACGACAAAAATCCAACATACACAGTTCAAGAATATGGTTTCAAAAAGAGTTCTTAAGGTTGCGTTAAAGTTCTTCAAGTTGCGGTAAAATAAACCACAGATGCGTGAAAAGTTCACAGTTGCGTCACGTTTACTCACAGTACCTTTAGTTGCAACAAAGTTCCAAAAGCAGAAGCTGGTGCGGTGGAAAACAAGCGATGCGTTGGTCCTGAGACCCTGGGGAGGCGATGCGACAGCCCCGCTACAGCAGCGGGCGTGTTGCGACGAATCCGGTCTGTATGGGGAGGAAGGCCACTTGTATGGATTCCGGTGCGTAGGTTCCGTAGGAAGTCTGTTCTCGCAAAGGCACGATGCGACGATCTCGTAGGGGCTGCAGCGATCTCCGGGGCGACGATGCGCGGTCCAGCGGGGATCCTCTCTCTCGCAGGTCCTCGATGCGTTGGTTCTGCGACGACACTCGCAGCGACGTGATGCGACCCGCAAGCAAGCGGTGCGGCGTTCTCACCCAGCGACGACAGGCTCTGCGACGATACTCGCAGCGATGTTCGATTCTCCCGCACCGGTCTGGTGCGTCCCGCAAACGAAGGATGCGACGGCTCTGGCAGCGGCGTTAGGCGCTGCGACGATCTCGACCTTCGTAGCGGCGGGAAACTTATCGCACTGTCGGGGATGCGCTCCGCAAGCGAGCGATGCGACACTTTTCAGATTCAAAAGTCACTCAAGCTTAGTTTCAAGCTTCCCAGCTCAGGTACACCTTCCAGAGGCCCCACAACTGGATCAAGCACTCTAGGAAGGACAGAACTCTCTCAGCAGAGTTCAGGGAAGCTGGGGGTGAAGTCCTTTTGTTCCTGGGACTTCAAAACAGGGAGCCAGCTCTTCTCAGGCCCTTGGAGATTCCTTCAAGACAGGGGACACAGCTCAGCAGGAAAGTCCTTCCCCTCTCCTTGGCAGCAAAGCAACAGGTCAGTCCAGCGGAGCAACAGCAGGACAATATTCCTTCTTCAGTTTCAGCTTTCTCCTTGGCAGAGGTTCCTTCTTGATTTCCAGGATGATCTAATTTTCTGTTGTCAGGGGTCCTGTACTTATGCCCCTAAAGTCTTTGTTCTCTTGGTGCATGTGGGCCCTGAGCCCGGTCTGAACCAGTTCTGGGTGGATCCTGAGCACTTTGTTTTGCTGGCTGCATCTTTCCTTTCAGAGTGAGGGGCAGGGTCCTCAGCCGCCCAGCAGGGGGGTGAAGCCAGCATTGTGGAAGGCAGGCACAGCCCTATTCAGCCCAGGTGCTAACTCCTCCCACCACTCCAGTTTCAACTGCAGTCATTCAGCCTAGTGCTGACTCATCCATCCTGCTGGGGAATTCCCCAGCCCCTGTCACTCACAAACCAGACAGTCAATACACAAACAGGCCCAGGCACACAGAAGGGTTAGACAAGAGAACAGCAACTTTCTAAAAGTGCTGTTCTCAAACCCAGGATTTAAAAACAACCTTTCCTAAAAGGTGTGTTATTAAATTCTGAGTTCAGGGATACTAGATACTTATGTCCTATCTTGTTCCTATGGGAAGAAATGCTGTTAACCACTGTAGCCAGCATCCCCCATGTTAATCTATGGAGCAAGATAGCCTTACAATAGTGAGAAACGAAAATGGCTGTAATTCACTACCAGAACATGTTACCTGCACCAGTACATGCTCTACCTTTCACATACACTGCACCCTGCCCAGGGGGGTACCTTGGGCCTTCCATAGGGGTGGCTGATGTGCACAAAAAGGGAAGGGTTAGGCCTGGTCAGTGGGGACACTGACCAGGAGGACATGGCAATTCTAAACTGCCCATAGGCACTGCAGTGGCAGGCCTGAGACACCATTTTAGAGCTACTCCTGTGGGTGGCACAATAAGTGCTGCAGGCCCACTAGTAGCATTTGTCATCACCAGCCCTGGCACACCCAGTGCACTTTACTAGGGACTTCGTGGTGATACAAATATGCCAAACATGTATATCCAATCAGAATAACAATTTACATAGAGAGCATATGCACTTTAGCACTGATCAGCAGTGGTAAAGTGCGCAGAGTCCTATTGCCAACAGCCACGGGTCAGGAAAAATAAGGGAGGAAGAAGCAAAAAGTTTGAGGATGACCCTGCAAGAAGGGCCAGTTCCAACACTAACTAAATACATTGAAGCTGGCAGAGTCCCGCGTGGACTGCGATTGTTGCTGGCTCCGAGTTTTGAGGAGCCCAACCCTGCAATGTTGCTGGAGTGGGGAGAAAGCAATTTACAGCAGTCTATGAACCTCATGCGCATTTTAATTAAATATGCTGAGATAGATCGTCAAGCACTCATCATTGAAATAGAGAAGATTGTACAGGAACTATGCAAAATGGAAAAACAAGAATGGATTGCGACAAAACCGAATGAAATCAAGGAACGCCTAAAAAAACATGAAGAGAGAATTAAGGTCAGAAAGATACATAAGTTTGCTAGAGACCTGGAAGATTATGAGCAAGGCCGAATATACACTTTTGCTAAAAAATATGATAACATCCGCAAAATGAAAGGGAAAATCATAACTAAACCCAATACTCTTCAAACGCGACTTACGGGCGAAAATGAAAATGAACCTAACTCAGACACTGAGACAGAATCTTTAACCAGTGGATCCAGTGAATACTCAGCTAGCACTAGCACTAGCAGTGAACCACAAAAATTTGGGAGGCCTGGTCTGGGAGAAGAGATTGATTTTTTGGTACAGGACCGAATGAAAACTCTGAGACCCAGAAACAACAAAAATCTGGTCGGCAAAGGCGGAACGCAGCCAGAAAAACCGAACGCAGGAAACGCAAGCGGCGGTTACAAAAAGAAACAAAAGAACTGGCACAAGAAGTAAATGCGGATGGGAAAACAGTAGTAAATCTGAGTACCATGACATTAACAAAAGCTGAAGAGCAGCTTTTAGCATTAGGTCTTAATTTCTGCCCTAATACTAATTTTGATTACGCTACCACTCGAGTGGATCTATTTTTGTTCATAAGAAAACTCAAATTATTAAAGTTCTATGCTATGAAAGAAGCATGGGGAGGAAAACAACATAAAAATAAAGAGACACCTAAAGTTAACCTACAGGCTGCTGAAGTACCAGCTCTTTGGGCAGTCCATGGATTAAGCAATGAGGATGAAACTGATTCTCAAATATCAACTCAGGCCAAACTTAAGGAAATGAACCTGTTACAGAAAGGGGCAGGTGAAAGCCCTTTCAAACCCAAGTCGACATTTATACCTCTCATGCCAAAAGACGCCATTGACGTTTTTCATGAGCGAGTGACTGAAGAAATAAAAAATTTGAACATTTCAGTTAATCGAAAGAAACATCATACAAATCAAAACCAAAAGGATTTCAATAAACTCATGGCCAGGATAGCAAAAAACCCCGAAGTTATTGTGAAAAAATCAGATAAAGGAGGCAGCATTGTCTTGTGGCCAAAAATCCAATATGAAACTGAAGCTAAACGACAATTGGAAAACAAGGAATGTTATGAAATAACAACTTTAAAGAACTATACCAAGGCCAAAGACAATATCAAAAAAGAACTATTAAAATGGCGAAACGAAGGATTGATCACTAAAGATGAATTTAACTTTTTGTTCAATGCCCATCCTAAAATTCCCCTCTTATATCTGTTACCAAAGTTGCACAAGGGGGTCAGTCCAGTGCCTGGACGTCCAATAATTTCCGCAATTGACAGTATGGCGGAACATGTGGGACAGTATATTGATTTCTTCCTCCAGGACCTTGTAAAAACTATGCCATCTTATTTGAAAGATACAGGAGATTTCCTAACTCATATCAACAACATGCCATGGAATCCTGATTTACTGTTATTAACTCTTGATATTGAATCACTCTATACAAGCATACAACATGATTGTGGAATGTTGGGAGTGGAATATTTTTTGAACACTCGTCCAATAGAATATGTTCTACATAACAAAATGCTTGTATCCCTAATCAGATGGTGCCTTGATAACAACTATTTCTCATTTGGAAAGAATTTATTCAGACAAAAGCGGGGCGTAGCCATGGGGGCCTGTTTTTCCCCGAGCTATGCGTGCTTGCACGTGGGGTTCTGGGAAAGGCAGGTCCTCATGGGGGAGCACAGTATACTTTACAACCAAAGAGTCGTTTCCTGGCTTAGATTTATCGACGATGTGTTCGTCATATGGAGGGGTGACATAGAAAGTGCTAATACATTCATTGAAACATTGAATAATAATGTGTTCAATCTGCACTTCACATCACACTGCAGTACAACCACTATTCAATTTTTGGATGTACAGGTACAGGTAGAAGGAAACAAACTAGTCACCACCGCATATAGGAAACCTACAGCCGGAAATGCGATACTTCATGCCTCCAGCGCGCACTCACGACACTTAATTGCGAGTATCCCCTATGGGGAAATCTTGCGTCTCAAGCGTATATGCAGCACTGATAATGAATTTGAAAGATGTAAAAACGAAAGCATAGAACGCATGAGACTCAGAGGATACACAGAAAACATACTGTCTAAAGCAATTGAAAAAGCTAATGCTAGACCCAGAAGCACTTTACTACCTATTAACACTGAATCTGAAAGTGCAACTGTAGAAAAAAGAGAGGCACCGAGATTAATTGTAACTTACAGTAGACAGGAACGTAAAGTTCGCTCAATCCTAAATAGAAATTGGCCCATTGTCTTGACAGATAGTGTATTGAAATGTGAATTACCTAATAGGCCTAATGTAACTTTTAGAAAAGCTAAGAACATGGCCGCACTTCTCTCGAACAATACGGTGATTGGGGCTCCAGTCGCGAGTGCATGGCTCCCAGTTAAAAATTGATTTTTTAAATGTACCACATGTAGAGCCTGCAATTTTGGTGTGAACACCGCCAAATACAACACCCCCTTTAAAACTGAAGATCAGGTGATTAAAGGTAAATATGATTGCCGCACTGATTATGCAGTTTATGTCCTCACGTGTACCTATGGGCTTAGGTACGTTGGCAGTACCAAGAACCAGGTGCACGTGAGGATACTTCAACGCATTAGAGCAATCATAAATAGCGACCCAGCCTACTCAGTTGCTAGACATTTCAAGAATATACACAATAAGGATGTGAAATGTCTCTCTTACTTTGTCATTGACACAGTACCAGAACAAAAAAGAGGATGAGACAGAGACAAACTTTTAAGACAGTTGGAGACCAAGTACATTCTTAACTTAAACAGTAAGTCTCCACGACAGAGAGGACATGCATACTTTCCTGTAATAATTTCTCTACTTCATTACCTGAACTAATTTGTTTTTAAGAACTACTGACTTGCTCAATATTAGTGTTACCTAGTAATTAGGATTTGTAGAGATTAAATAGGAGCTTCCTATTCCTAATGCAGATACTAACATTCGTTTAACCTGTCTTTTTATCACCACACATTTTTTCTAGTTTTTTTATCACTTGGACCTACTAGCACTTTACACAGGGACAAGGTTCCATATAGAATCATAATATAAGTGGGCTAACATTCGGGATCGTATGTTGCCCAATAACCTTGTTTTTACTTTTACTTTTACTTTTATCTTTATATAGCACCAATTTCTATATATTCTTACAATCGGCATATCATAGCGATATAAACTCATTTATGAGGTTCTCTTCAGCATAGTGTTACACATGAAGTGTTTTTTGGGCATTTATGCTTAAAATTGATTTGCACTTATTTGCACTGAAAACCTTGCAATATGTTGCACATTTATGCGTATATTTGCACATGTTATCCAATAGAATATATATTTTTGTACCATATTTATATGTTTTATAATAACAGGTTTTAATTACAATGAATTTTTAACATACTATTGTTATTGAATTGTAATGTGTATATATTTACTATGCTTATTTATTGCTAGAATTTGCACCTTGTTATTTTTGTGCATTTATGCCTTAAATAATCAAAACAAGTAACTGCTGAATTTAAGAATACATTAAATTTCTGATATTGTCGTTATCCATGTAAGAAATGCTAATATGCGCGAAATACGTTTGATCCCTGTAATTCATGCACTTATTGCACTCTTAAGTATGTTTTCACTTTTAATTGCATCACGTGCTAAAACTCACCAATGAAACTAGTATTTAATGTGGTTTGTAAAACTTTGTCGACGTGTGATCAAGGGCATTCTGTGCCCGAAACGCGTCATGCAGAAATAAGACCTTTGGAAGATAATAAACCTACCTACTAAATACTATCTGCTTCGTGGTGGTCCGTGTATCTGTGGTGGTGGCGATATACCAGTGAAACAGAGACTGGAAATATATATATATATATACATATATATATATATATATATATATATATATATATATCAAAACAAAAGCGGTTCCATTCCCTCGGCATCAAGCGCTGCACAACCGGGTGCGTTGCCCTCGTGGTCGAACCGCACCGCATGACATGTCCACAAAACATCCACAGCGGAAGTAACAGGGCCGCACACCAGCAGGAATTGTATCACGAAGAAGTTTATTTTCCAAGATTATTTACACAGCATGAAACAAAGCCCACGCGTTCCGGTATCTCGTAATACCTTGTTCACGGCTAATCATTACTTGTGTAAGATTGTTTTTTTTAAACCATTCAAACAACAGGAAATACTGGTCACATAACTTCCTGTCTCTTTCCACATTGAATTCTGGGAGTTGTATTTTCTTATTAACAATCTATACATTATTTACAAAAAACACATCGCAATATACTTTTTATATATCCTTTTTCATTGATGAGTTCCTTTTGTTATTTGTATTGACCCATTCATTCTATGTATTGCCTGTATTTACCAGACAAAAAAATAACTTTTTTTTAATAATATCGACATCCTCCTCCCTCTAGTGGGACTAATCTCTTTTCTTTGTGTATATGTTTTATACCTCAACCTAATGCAAAACTTTACATTTTTATAACTGTTGTTATATATATATGCACATTAGTTGCTTCTCATGATTTTACAATTCACAGCATTGGTGTGAGTGTATTACCCATTACTTTCATGGATTAGAAATCTGTTTTTGCCCTCTAGTGGGCCCATTCAAACATTACACTCAACATTAAACCATTTTTATATCCTTTTGGGTCCTGTGAAACAAATGGGAACTCTATCAATTTTCTAGTACTTGCGGTGTTACTCAATGGAGAAGCTATACTCTAATATTTACAAGTGAATATACAGTTCTTCTGACTGATTCAAGCCAAAAGGGTTTTGATATAATACTCGGCTGGTGCTCGCCGTAAGAAAAAACATCATCAAAGAGTGAACACGGAGATTCAATAGCGGACCTGCTGAACGAGAGGGAAAACGCTTGAAACCATCCAGAAGAGCTCTCTCGGAGGTAAGCGCGTTTAACCCTCGCAGCGGGTTTGTTCGAATCCCCAAGCACTGTTTTTGGCTCCGGAAAGCAAACGCCATTACAGCGATTACAGCTAAGACCGCTATAGGCAGCGTTTCTAGTGGGAATCGGTATTTTAATTCTTTGCAACATTGTCTCAATGCGGACGAAGCAACCAATTTAACCGAAAAGAGCCACATAGTAAACGAAGCCATTGACGGCAGGAACAATCACACTCCTTTTTGAAGTTTGGAAATAATCAGCGAGAGTCTGAGAATACATGCACACGGCATAAGAATGGAAAAAAAGAGAAGCGAAACGGAAAGAACAAGTGGAAACAATGTTTGATAAAGGAAATATTGAAAGTGAAAAAGATCAAGACAAACTAAGTATGCCTGGAAAAACGGATATAAAAAGTAAATTAAGATCATGGGAAAGACTGAGTAAAAAGGAAATAAACAAGACATGGGAGCTGATAATATTACGCACATATTTAGAAGTACGGCGAGTTCCAAGAGGCTTGAGAATAATGTTACTGCCTAGCCAGCAAGATGCAACATATGCCTTGCTTGAGGACTGGGGAGAATACACACTAAGGTCTTCTTTGGGTTTGATAGAAATATTGGTCAAACATATTGAACTGGCTCTGGAGAAAATAAAGTTGGAATTACAGGAGGTGGAAAAAGAAATAGAACTAATAAATTTGAATCCTGATATGGCAAAATTCAAAGAAGATTTTGAGAAACAAATCGATAAACATGAAGATGCAGTCAGACAACGGAAACATAACAAATTCGTACGGGACACAATAGATTACTCTGAGGGGCGAATCTTCACTTTTGCACGGAAATTTGATCCGTTCAAACAACAGGGTCAGTGGAGAAATGAAGGCAGTGCATCGAGTAGCCAATCCTCAATAACCTCAGCTGAGCAAAGTGAAGAAGACTTGCCAACAGACATCACAAGGAGGAATTTTTTAGGGGACATGCACCTTGTTCTCCAACAACGACAGGGGGAACAGACTCCGATGGCGCAAAGGCAATTTCGAGGAAGAGGAAGAGAAGGACGATGGCAACAGGGAAGCAGAAATCCAAACACGGATAGGGCGGAGAAGCAAGCGCCCCAGAAGAAAAGATTGGTACGAAAACAAGGAGTATTATTATTATTATTATTGGGACATTTATTGAGCGCTGCGCTTACGCACACCGGCGTGTCCACGCGCTAAAAGTGGGAGTAGGCAGATGACAGGGAACACAAAACAGCACGAGCCATTATTTGCTATAAAGATAAGTTTTTAATTTTTTCCGGAATCTGGCCTCCTCTAGTTCCAGACGCAGGTCCGTTGGCAGTTTGTTCCAGATTGTTGCCGCCAAATATCTGAAAGACCTGCCTCCCATGCGGGCCTTCTTAATTCTTGGGGTCCTCAATAGGCCACCCCCTGTTGATCTAAGCGCCCGTGTAGGTATGTACGCTTTGATCAAATTCGTCAGGGGGGCGGGTGCCCTGCCATTCAAAATACGATGACAGGTACAGAGGGCTTTATACTCCACTCTTCTCCTTACGGGAAGCCAGTGTAGCTGCTGAAGGGCCGCCTTGGAAGGCGCCCTTTTAGGCAGTCTGAGTATCAGACGTGCTGCCGCATTCTGGAGCACTTGCAGCCGGGCCATGCTTTTTTCTGGCGCCCCCAGGTACAACAGGTTCCCGTAGTCCGCCCTAGCTGTTACCAGGGCATGCACCAGGGTTTGACGTGCTTCCAGCGGGAGTAAGTCCAGGACCTTTCTCAGCCGCTTCAGAAACCCGAAGCAGACTCCCACCACCCGATTAATCTGGGGGCCAAAAGTGAGTCCTACGTCAAACCACACCCCCAAATTGCGCGCCTCTAGGCACGGGGTAGGGGTGGGGCCAAGGTAGGATGAGACAGAAAAAAGTCACAGGATAAATGAATCCGAAGGAGAATCAGAGACCGGGATTGGGTTGGATGAACTCCAAGTGGCAAACCTTTCAGAACATGAACTGACTATACCTGAGATCTCGCTCCTGAAAAAAGGTATAAACTATTGTTCAACACAGAGAATGGACCTTGCTCAGACAAGGATAGACCTTTACCTGTATATCCGAAAAATAAAGCTGGCTAAATATTTTCAGGACAACAAATATCGAAAAAAAGAAATCAAAAACACACCAAATATAACTACAACTTTATTGGCAAAAGAATCAGATGCTTACCTAACGCTCCTGAATATGAATGCGGAGGAGGGTGAGGAAATCCCCCTGGAAACAGCATGCAGGCAGTTGGGGGCAGGTTTAAGTGGTAAAAAAACCAAAATCGAGATTTTACCCACAAGTGCCACCAGGAAACAAAATAGATATTTTTCAAGAAGCTGAAATCCATGACTTGTACAAAATAAAAAAATCGAAATATCAAGACAACCTAACAAAGATTGAGAGAGGCCTTGGAAAAACTAGCGAATGACCATCAAGTGGAAATAAAAATGGCGGACAAAGGAGGAAATATAGTCCTGTGGGACAAGAAATGATATATGAAGGAAGCCACACGTCAATTAACTGATGACCAATACTATGAAAAACTGAATCAAAACACAACTACGGAAATCAAAAGTAAAATTGATGGGAAACTCAAAGGATGGTTATCCGATAAATTAATTGATGAAGAAGGAAGAAAATATCTTACTGTGGACTTTCCAATTTTAGCAACTATATATTTCCTCCCAAAACTACATAAAAATCAAAAGGAACCACCAGGAAGACCCATTTTATCAGCAAAGGGTTCTTTATTAGAACCTATGGCTAACTTCATCGATAATTTCCTAATTCCGTATGTGGCACACCTTAAATCCTATATCAAGGATACAACTGATCTTCTAGGGACATTGCAGGATGTGACATGGAAAGATAATTACCTCCTGATAACCATGGATGTGGTCGCACTATATACAAACATCGATAACGATATGGGCCTCCAAGCTTGCCAGTATTTCCTACAAGACAGAAACATACACTTCAAGGCACATAATACCATGTTGGTGGACATGGTCACCCTATGCCTCACGAACAATATCTTCCTTTTTGGAGAGGATCTTTATCGACAACGCAACGGAGCAGCAATGGGGTTTTCTTTCAGCCCCAGTTATGCGTGCTTAGCGATGGGATGGTGGGAAGTTGAGAGAGCATGGAACATCAGTAATGCCACATATACCAGGCGAATAGTAAAATGGATGAGATTCATAGATGATCTCCTAATCATCTGGGATGGAAGCAAAGAAGAATCCCAAGAATACTTCAACATCCTGAACACCAGCTAACCGAATTTAAAGTTCACCTGTGAAATAAGTAATGATAAAGCAATTTTTCTAGATGTGGAGATCTATGTAAAAAATAACATTTTAGAAACAACGTTACATAGAAAGAAAACAGCAACCAATGCCACATTGGAAGCAACAAGTTTCCACCGACCATCACAAATAACAAACATACCTTATAGAGAATTCTTAAGGTTACGACGAATTTGGAGTGAGGATGAGGAATGGAAAAAGAACAGTGCCATAACAATAAAACGTTTCAGACAAAGGAAATATGCAAAAACAACTGTAAATAAATGTTGGAACAGGGCAAACCAAAAAACCTGGCAGGATTGCCTAACTGCAAAAAATAACCATCTAGAAAGCAAAGAGGAACCCATCAGGCTTATTTTGGATTATAGCCTGGAATCAAAACAAATTGCAAATGTCATCAAGAAAAATTGGGAAATTTTGCAACTTGATACTTCTATTGGAGAAAAAATGGGGCCCCATCCAGTAATCACGTATCGGAGAGCAAAAAACATAAAGGATCGTTTGGTGCATAGTCATTTAAGAGCTAAAGCTTCCAAAAATACATGGCTCAAAACAAAAGGCTTCATAAAATGCAACAACTGCAAAGTGTGTGAAATTGCCAAACCAACAACGGAAGTGATGATGGCAAATAATAAAGTTTGGCAGATAAGAGATCTAATCACACGCAAAAGCCAATACACGATATACGTGATTGAATGTCCATGCTTGATGAAATATGTGGGAAGCACCATATGCGATTTAAAAAAACGCATATTGGAACATGTGCGAGCAACCAAAAACAAAGACAGAAACAATGCGGTTGCGAAGCACATGGAGAGCCATCATAATGCCAACTGGAAAGCTTTAAAATTCTATGGGATAGAAACCATCCCACCAAACGAAAGAGGTGGAAATCGCTTGAATAAATTGCGCCAGAGAGAATCACGACACATCCTAAATCTGAGAACAATGACCCCTTTTGGCTTGAATCAGTCAGAAGAACTGTATATTCACTTGTAAATATTAGAGTATAGCTTCTCCATTGAATAACACCGCAAGTACTAGAAAATTGATAGAGTTCCCATTTGTTTCACAGGACCCAAAAGGATATAAAAAATGGTTTAATGTTGAGTGTAATGTTTGAATGGGCCCACTAGAGGGCAAAAACAGATATCCAATCCATGAAAGTAATGGGTAATACACTCAAACCAATGCTGTGAATTGTAAAATCATGAGAAGCAACTAATGTGCATATATATAACAACAGTTATAAAAATGTAAAGTTTTGCATTAGGTTGAGGTATAGAACATATACACAAAGAAAAGAGATTAGTCCCACTAGAGGGAGGAGGATGTCAATATTATTTTAAAAAGTTATTTTTTTGTCTGGTAAATACAGGCAATACATAGAATGAATGGGTCAATACAAATAACAAAAGGAACTCATCAATGAAAAAGGATATATAAAAAGTATATTGCCATGTGTTTTTTGTAAATAATGTACAGATTGTTAATAAGAAAATACAACTCCCAGAATTCAATGTGGAGAAATCGGAAAGAGACAGGAAGTGATGTGACCAGTATTTCCTGTTGTTTGAATGGTTTAAAAAAACAATCTTACACAAGTAATGATTAGCCGTGAACAAGGTATTACGAGATACCGGAACGCGTGGGCTTTGTTTCATGCTGTGTAAATAATCTTGAAAAATAAACTTCTTCGTGATACAATTCCTGCCGGCCCTGTTACTTCCGCTGTGGAGGTTGTGTGGACATATATATATATATATCGTTTGCATCCATGGCTTCGTCCACCACCGATGCTCACATTGCAGATGTATGCAGGTTCTGTAGTGTGCACTGGAAGATGAATTGATGACACACTAGGGTGGAAATAAAAACATGGTTATTCAGAGCATGGCTGCACCCAAGCTTGATGCTAAGGTGAGTAAATTGTATTACCTTAGATTGGTTACTTTTCTCACATCATTTCTCATGTGGTTGTATTTTCTATCAAAGGCCAATATGTGATCCTCTGTGTAGCCCTTTAGCATTTGCATTTCTTTTTCTACTTCATCTCATACTTGGTTAATCTTAGTGCCATTTTCTCTAAAAGGATTTCACCATGTCGTGTTCCAAATGAGCATCCTGCTCGTTTTCAAGCTGATCCAACGTGTCCGTTACTGATTTCAATTCTGTCCATGTATATTTTAACAGTATCTCCATCATTCCTGTGCATGTCTTGGCCATGAGTGATGCCCACTCCTCCAATTGTTTTGGGTTTGGTTTTCGTATGGAAGGACTGAAAAAAATCTGCATCCCCAAGGAACTCTGTAAGGGGACCACTTCCCACCATCTATTGGCCTCATTCCCGGTTAATTTTTTATACTGTTGTCATTTTCGTTTCAAATTTGAGCTTGTGTTTACCCCATTTGCCTCACCCTTCCAGCAACTTTACTATTTGTAAGAATATTTAAGGTAGAACAACCTGATTTTACAGGTACCATCCACCTAAGAAGAAGCATATTGTACACATACACAGGACTTGTACCACCCATTTGGGTAATTCTACCTCTTGCATAACAGTGGGACCCTAAAGCATTCTTCACACTGGTGTTTTCTGGCATACACCAGAACTTCGATGTACACTACCATGGCACAGGATCAACTTCTGCGTCTTTGTTTCACACAATGCAGTATCACATTATAATGCTGCAAAACAATCGGATTATGGTGTGATATTTGATTACAACTTCTTGCAATTACTGTTCTTTGAGTGGCATCTTCTTTTTTGATGTGGAGAAAGGATTGTGAATATAGATTTATATGTATACATAAATACAGGGGCCTATTCACAGAGGTTAATGTATGTGTGAGTAAATCTATTTGTGAATTTATTTTTACACTTTTAGTAAAGGTACTACGTTTGCCTATTCACCATGTCAGCCAGTAAATGTACTACACAGGGTAGATTACATATGAATACATACATAAAAAACACGACCAACACCCATCCTGATTGCTACTTACTGTCTGCTTTCTTCTGGCAGATATCTTGTTCGTTTTGCACTTGTTGGCTCATCCAAAGATTTTCAAACTTCCATGAATTCCCATACCTAGTTTGAAACCTCTTGCAATTGATCTACTACTTCATCTAACAAGGGGCATCACCCTTTTACCTCTAGTGACTCACGTTACATTTATTATTTTACCTCTGTTAAGGTACATCTATCATAAAACTAGAGAAAATGCTTGAGAGCTTGAGAGCACAGACGTAACACTATGAATCTACAGTAACGAAAAAGAAGAAACAGAATAATTTACCACCAAACTACCTCTATCCCTGGGTTCCAAAGCGGTGTTCTACTTGCTGCAAATCGCTTCAAAGTCTTGCCTGTGTGAGAAAGTGCTATAAATGCTATTTCGATTACAATTCATGGGGTGAAAACATTCAATCAGCCCTCGATCAACCCTTGAAAGGTTGAACAGCATTCACTTCTTGAATGATAGGCGAAACAAATTCTCCTATTGCTCCCAAAAGATATTGTGGTCCTGAAATGGAACCCACGAAAGGCAGCCCTCCTGTTCAACAGCAATCCTCTGAACTCTCAGATGAATGTGTCTTCTTGGGATCCCTGTAACCAAGATCGAAGGGCTGAAACAAGCGAATTCTACCTCTGATACAGCTTTTGCAGGGATCTCCAAATTGGTCAGCAGCCTGGAACACCGCTCTCCATCATGGAGATCAATTAATTAAGAGTGGCTGTAGGTCCGTCCTCCTGCAGGGATGCATAAATAGCATACTTTCCAGTGCAGAAGCTAAAAGGAGCCCCGCCTTGTGCTCTGACCCTACTCTGCAGACCCTGTCCTTCAGACATGCGCTCTAGTCACTGGCCTCAGCTCTGCTTCAGAGGGTGCCGCTCACAGAATGTCATGGCCAGCTCTCAACCGCGTTCTGCAATGGCAGGCGGTCTATTCCTAGGTCAGGCCACTCTAAGAAAAATGGCCGCCCATAATTGGTGAGGCTCCCATCTTTGTTAAAGCAAAAACAATCCAAAAGGCAAATGTACAAACCTGGCACCAGGGACGAAGCTGGCTCTTTGGAGAGGTTGTGGCCTTATGGCCAGAGCTGCCGACTTTGGAGCTGGGGTACCAGGTTCAAGGCTCAGTGTCTGCTCAGCTACCTGTGATTCTGGGCAAATCACTTACTCTCCCCGTGCCTACCAAGAAATGAATGTGTCCTTGCGTAAAATAACTGGTGCTCATGTAAAGCACTCCAATACCTTCAGGTCGAGTTCGTGCTATATATGAAACGGCAAAACATTTTTATTTAAATGAAAGGTGGACCACAGGCTTCGCTGGTTGTTTATAGTTTAAGTAACACGGATGATGTCCGTATATTGTATCAAAAGGCATGGGAAAGCCTTGAATTCTGCTAGGTTATGTATTATGGTATGAACATTTTAATGGAAATGCTGAGAGCATCTGTGATGTGCAGCCCAATCATGTTGTACAGATAAGACGCATACACTAGTTATGACACAAAACCACTAAAAATAACCACAGGAATCCATTTTTATTTCATTTAATACATTTGCAAATCGTGTGGCTCTTTGCAGCACTTTCCAATACATTATAATTATATTTGAAATAGCCATGTTTTTGAGAGTTTTCCTAAATGCTGAGTATTCTGTCACTATCAAACTAGCGGCCATGTACAGCGCAATCTCGGGGCTTTCAATGTATTTTCTCTGTACTATGATGAGGTGGCAGGGTAGAGCAGCGCGAGCCAGAACACTGCAGAAATACATGGATTTTGAACATTTCTGTATTATATGATGTGTGGAGAATGCTCGAGCAGTGTGCCAGGGTATCACTGAATGTTGTGCGGCACGCCAAGAGATTATGTAATGCACGCCAGGCCGTAGATGGCATCTCGTGAATGGGTCTCTTCGCCTGCCTCTACCCAGCTCACGGCTTCCCACAAACAGCGTCTGTTCGCGTCTGCGCGCCGTCTGCTGTTTGCTCCTAAGTCCTTGTAAGCAGTGCCTGCTGCACACCCGGGCCCGTTCTATTCCTAGGCCTTGCTGCTCCCGTGTGAGTCACGTGCCTTCCACGTGTCACTGTCCCAGAAACAGTTCCAGTTCCCTCCCTCGCGGTGTCTGCCAGGCGTGCCTCTGATTCCGGGGATACTTAGGACCCTCTTGCCGCTTTCCTCGCGCAGACAGACCTCGGTTGTTCCTCCTCCGGGATCTCACCTTCTCTGTCCCTATAGCAGCAGCTCAGGGGCTGTCCCTCCATTCCTTGGCCCAGATATGCAGAACCACAAAGTCATTGTGACGCAATTCCAAGCCTGCACTGCTCTCAGGCATTGCAGCTGAACCTTCCCGGCAGGCCCAGCACGACCCCTTCTTGGTCTGTAACTGCTGCCGGTCACTTGCACGCTGCTGGAGTCCTGATCCTCGACCCCCAGTCTTGCATTGAGCCTTATCCCTGGAGACCGTCCTCCTAAGACGCGGGCAGCAAGCAACACGACGTTGTGGGTTCCCGGTGCATGAGTCAACGTCCACGCCTGAGGTGTGTGTGTGCATATGGACTGCTATGTGATTTACTTGTTTGAGGACTGGGATTGTAGGGATGTATGACGTTACAACGCACACTTTTACAACGCATACCTTTACAACAGTAGGGTAAGTGTTAGATAGTGTAGGGGTAAAAAATACTATTGTAACTCCAGGGGGTGCAACAGTAGGGTAAGTGTTGGATAGTGTAGGGGTAAAAATTACTATTCTAACTCCAGGGGGTGCAACAGTAGGGTAAGTGTTGGATAGTGTATGGGTAAAAATTACTATTCTAACTCAAGGGGATGGAACAGTAGGGTAAGTGTTGTATGGTAATGTTATGCGTTGTAATGGTATGCGTTGTAATGACTGCGTTGTAATGACATGCGTTGTAGTGTCATGCGTTGTAATGGCATGCGTTGTAATGGATGTTGCGTTGTAAAAGTGGAGAAGTGTGGCTCAATGGTTAGAGCAGGCAGACCTTGATGCAGAGCTCTGGCCAGGGACTAGGGTTCGATTCCCGCCTCGGCTGGTCTCCGGCTCATTAATTCCCCTGACTGGATATTCTCGCCTCAGTGCCTGTTCTGATCATGGGTCCCACGCTGCAACTCTGGGCAATAGCTTGCTTAGTCTCCACAACGGCCCCAAAAGCGCTGGGATGCCTGGCTGCACCTGGGGGGTGCCCAGGAGTGGACATTTCCCAGGAAAGCCAGGAAGGGTTCCTAAGCGGTATACGGATAGCGCCAGGACACCTCCGGTGGAGGTAGCTGTGCGCTTTACAAATTCCTACATTTACAAGTTTTGTTGTAATGGTAGTGCGTTGTAAAAGTTGCGTTGTAAAGGTTGTTTCCCGATTGTAGAGGGTTGTATGTTTCCAAAATATATTTATGTGGTTTGGTTCTCCAGTTGCTGAAGGTGACATTGTAGATGCCCTTGGATATGCACTAAACATGCAGGAATCTTCAGCAATAATGATCTACAGGTGTCACTGAAGGTCCTGCACCAGTTTGATAGTGAAAATCTGCAATGCCTGAGACAGTGGAGTGGGTCCCCCTCATGGAACTTGGAACCATCCCTTGGCAATGCGTGAGACCATGTGGGGGAACTGCTTCTTGAAACCATGTATTCAGAATATGTAGGGCAGTGGGTGAGTCAGCTTCCATTCATAAACTTTATTGGACAATTAAGTCATAAAAGTAGTACATAAAATACACATTGTTGCAGTATAAAAATTACATAACCAAATGAATTTACATAAATATTTTAAACAAGATTAAACTCAAGACTAATGCCGAATATATTAATCACTTAAAAGCCAATTAAGATCATTTTTTTTAAAGTTACAAATTTCAATATAAACAGTCCAAGAAATATTGCTTGAAACTCAGTTAAGCAAAGTAAGATGTACCCCCCTCATGTTTCGATTAATTTTTGGAAGGACTAAGCCACCTTCATAAAATCATCTGGTGACAGTGTCTGGGACAGTGGTTGAGTTCCCTTCGTGGAAACTCATGGAACCATCCCTTGGCAATTCGTGTGACGTGGGAGGAGTCTGCTTCCTGAAGCACGTATTGGCAATGTCTGCACAGTGGGTGAGCAAACTTCTTGAAATGATCCTTTTGCAATGAGTGACAGGGAGATCGCCCGTCATGAAAGCAACGCTTGGCACTCACTTTATGTAGTGGAAGGGTCGTCTTCAAGAAATTGATCCTTGGTGATGCTAAGGGCAATGGTGTGGCTGGTTTGGACAGTCAGGAGAGTATTTTACACGATCCCCTAGCGTTCTGTTGGGCATTGTGGTGAATGCACTTTCGACACTTCCTGGTTCGCGATATTTGGCAGAACGTGGTGACTGCTTTATTTATCCACCTCATTCGCAAAGAGGAGCATTGAAGATAGACAATTAAATAGGACCAAACCTGTCCTTGGCAATGTATGAAATCTTAGTGAAAGTACATGCCCATCAACCTTAATTTGGCATTGACAGTGCAGATGGACAGTCCGCTTTATAGACCCACTTTTGGGGTCAGATGTAAATAGCTTTTTTGAGGTTGCAAACGGCCTGATTCGTAGAATTGGGCCATTTGCAAGTGCAAAAAGCATTTTGGATGCTCAAAACCATATTTTGCGATTCGGTAACCTACTACCGAATCGCAAAATGTGTTAGCGATTCGGTATTAGGAAGGGGCGCGTTAAAAGCATCCCTTTCTAGTAGCGACTAGTACGCAGTGATACGTGTAAATGTTTTGTGACCGAAAGGCGGTCGCAAAACATTCACATTTGATCGCCTACTTCAGTAACCCATTTGCAAATGGTTAAACCGAATCACAAGAAAACAGATTTTTTTTAAAGAAAAGGGGGCAGGGTAGAAAACCTTTCCCTCTAGCTCTCTTGGAACTGTGTGTGGGGGGGGGGGGGGTCCCACAGGGCTCCCCTTCCCCCAGGGACAAACAAGCATTAAATAAATATATATAAGCAGGAGTCGCTTTGGATTAGCGACTCCCATAGAAAAAAAACCCCACAAAGCGCGGTCTCCTATGCTTCATTTAAATTAGGCTCCCGGGTGGGCCAGGTCCCGGGGGCATTATGAAAATATAGGAGGGGGTGCATAGGACCCCCCCTCCTCAGGCTGTTCAAAGCATAGGGGACCACCACCTCTCCGGGGTAGTCATATGGTTATATGTGGGGGAGACTCAAGACTCTTCCACTGCTCCAGGGACCGCAACCTCCCCAGGGCTCATATACTGTTAAAAAAATGTGCTACCTCCCCGGTGCACTTTATATTAGGACTGTGGGAGGGGGTTCGCCACCTCCCCAGAGCACTGTTGTATTGAAATGCGGGGTGACCCACTAGGCCCCCTGCTTCCCCGGGGACCACCACCTCACCCATACAGCCACTCATACACCTACTCTCTGACTAATACTGATTCTGACATATCCACTGATACACCCCTACATACACTCACACACTTAATCAGTCACCCATAGAGTTGCTCACACGTCTACTCACTCACCCATAAAGTCATTCGCATAGCCACTTACTCACCTATGCAGTTTCACACACACTCACTCTCTTACTCATACAGATACTACCACATATCACTTGCCTATACAGTCACTGACAGAAGCACACACTCAGCCATATAGCCACTCTCACATTCACTCACTCAACCATACAGTCACTCACATACCCCAACACTTACCTATTCTGCCTTTCACATACCCAGTTACTCACCCATATACCACTGACACATGCATCATTCACCGAAACAGCCATACACATACTCACTCACCCTTACAGTCCCTCACACATACATTCACTGACCCATATAGACACTGGCTCACCCACTCACACATCCATGCAGACAGTCATATAACCAATCACCCATACTCACAGTCACTCTTACACCCATACAGGTAGTCAACCAATCAATTACCCATTGAGCCACTCACGTACCAACTCACCAACACATACAGCCACTTAGACACCAACTGACAGACAGATACAGACATTCACACAACCTAGTCACTCACCCATACATTCACTGAGACACCTAATTACACACTTATACAGTTAGTCATGCACCCACTGAATCATCCGTACAGGCACTCATACACCCAATGATTCATCAATACACCTTAGTATATATATTTAACACTCAAACATTTTAAAAACATCCACAGTTACTTAATGATATCATCAGTGATGCCATCAGTGATGTCATTTGAGAGGTCATTAGTGATGTTATCAGTGAAGTCACTGACCGTGTCATGTGTGATGTAATATCTGGGGTCATAAGCAGTGTTTGAGCTAACAAAAATCACAGAAATTCACCAGTTGTAGTTAGCATTGCTCCCCCATGATGTACTGCTTATGACCTCACATATTACATCACTCATGACCAGTGCCACTGGAATTATGAGGGATAAGAGAGTCAAATCATGCGGCAGGGTTGAGCAAATTTTGTAGCAAGAAAAGGCAAATTATGTGGCACAATGTGGCACATTTTGTAATAGTACTACTTCATTATTTTGACATTTTTAACTTGTAACACTGTCTGGATATTGGTTGCACCTTGTTAGTACAAGTGTAGCACCCAAAATTAGCAATAAGCAACAGAAAGGTGAACAGTCCAGCTTTGCAGACAGCCTTCCACTGTGCTGCAACACATGTCGCTGCATTTTTAGTAACTTTCGAACCGCTTGAGCTAGAAACAAAATTCTGTTTTTGGTCAAATCTTTAATTATGTGACAGATGATTAATTGTGTGGTAAATGCGGCAAATCTTTAATTATGCTAAAATCGCTGTGGCCCCAAATCGCATAATTCCAGTGGCCCTGCTCATGACATGTTCTATGACATCATTGATGAGATCTCAAATGACATTATTGATGGCATCACTGATTGCATCATCTAATAAGTGTGCTAGGTTGTTTTTATACTTTACATAGTGGCAGGTAACTCCCATAGTACCTTTCTACCTAATTCTGTACAGCCTGGGTCCAGCTAATGGATGTAATTGATAACAAAGCTCATGTGCTCCTAATGCATCGTAGGTGTATAGAGGTATTGACCACGCTATAAATCTATGTATTGAAGAGTAACTATGTGTATGTATGTGACAGTTGATGGTTTGTAATCACTATATTCCACACAAGCTTTTTTGGTTCTGCAGAACAAGTTTCCAACAGGACAATGATTCTACATACTACATACTAAGTATTGTAAGCAGCCTTGAGTTATTAGACAGAATTGCAGCAGCATGACGATTTCTACTTAACATAGAACACTGTGTCTACCAGGTATTGAACTATGTTCATGTGCTTGGTTTGCTTCAGAAGATGGACTATCTGTAAAGTTTCACCACAGAAGGAAGGCTGCAGGTAGCATAATCTTTAGCACCTTCAAGCGTTGCTTATTTTAAGTGAATAGTGTCTTTTTTTCCAAGTGTTGCATAGTGGTACACCGTTCATGGTAGATGCTTTTTAATACTCTGTAATGTATTTCTCATTAGAGTTTCAGTGTCTGCAAACAATCTGGTACAGGGTAAACTTTCTCCATACAGTATACGGATTGAACACCTTATGCAATTAGAGTTTCTCGTATAGCTGTGGTTGAGTGTTAATGTGAACTAAGCTACACGTGAAGTGTATGGTATAGGGTCAATGTGGCACATAACCGATGCTTTCGACACCTATGGGAGTTGTTTATGTGATTGCATTAATGATGCCTCATATTCTTCTCAGCTAATTGTACTGACATTCAGAGCTCTAATGCTATACTGGTTTATAGAGCAATGTGTACAAAAGAAGCTTGGATGATGCCATCAGTGATGTCATCATTGATGTCATTTGAGATGTCTACAGTGATGTCGTAAATGATGTCATAGAACATGTTATAAGTGATGCCTAAAGCTTACTACTGATAAGCCTGAGCTACTCTTCTTCGTCAGCTCCTCTCCGCTCGACCTACTGAGTTGGTGGAAAGATTTAGAGGAACCCCTAGCCTGATCTACCATGGCTAGACATTTGAGGATACAATTCAGACTATCACAGCTTCTTGATTTGTTTTGTTAAATTCTTTTAGAAGACCTTATAAATTTCTGATTGGTCACATGCAGAAAATTATTGTTTTTGTTCTGGTGACCTCTAGATTAGATTATGCCAAATCTCCATATCCAATGGTGCTAGCCAGCATTATCAAAAAACTCCAAATGTTCAAGAGTGCTGTTGCACAATTAATTCTTACTCTTCACAGATGGTAGTCCATCTCCCCCCAATTTGAAGGTTCTTCATTGGTTGCCAGTAATCAAAATGATCAACTACAACGGCCTACTACTTACATTCATAGCAATTTACAGAAAACGGACCTGCCAATCTAAAGTTCAAAGAATATATACCTGCAAGAGTGCTTCGACCCACCAATCAGGGTCTATTATGTGTTCCGAGTTTCCTAAAATATATATAAAGGAGAAGCACACCTTTTCTTAGTACTTTATGTCTCTTTTAATCACTCTTGACTGTAAATACTCAATGCGTGCTGCAGTGGTGGCTCGTATGTCCCCACGTGCCGAAACTGACCCTACCTACCTCGAGTGAAATCACACCCGACCACTGTGCACTGTTGCAAACCACTTATTTGGTTTATTTGTTTTATTTTAAGATTTTACCATTTGTATATTCAATGATCAAATCAAATTCAACATATCTTTAACATTTCAAAACTTTAACCAAACACAGTCTTAATTGGTTAAACAATGATACATCTGACAGCAGGGTTTATACAAATCAGAAAGCATATTACATCTTTCATAGCGTTTTACAAAATGATGCCCGATGCATTTTGAGCCCAATGTGGCTCTTCTTCTGGGGCCTGAAAGCTAAACAAAAAGCAAAAAACATATGCATGAAAAACACTCCGACAAATGCGGGACCAATGTTTAAATACGTAATTCTGAATTAAGAAACCTTCACCCGTCACCCATGTGGGTGAGTGGGGCTCACGTCTTCCTCCAGTGAGCCCCACTTTCAACACTCTCACTGCCTCAGTCTCTATCTTCTAACCTTGATCTGTTGTCTGTCCCCTAAGTCTTTTCTCTAAGAGTCTATACTCTCACTTCTCTAATTGTTTTCTATCACCTTTGTCACACCCTGTATTTCTGATTTGCCCTCTATTCATTTTAGCCCCGCCCTTTATTCTCTTCACTTTTATCCATGCTCTGCCCTCTCTCCCCTCGATCTTGGCTCTTTACTATCACTCTTTAGCAGTGATTAGCTATATCTCCATTTTATAATTTGTCTGCTTTTTTTCCTCTGTCCTGTACTCCACCTACTTTCATTCTATCTTCTCTCTTCTTAATGCTCTCTTCTTCACATCATGGCTGCTTTCTCTTTGTATCTGATTTGCTCTCCTCCTTTTCTTCTACTTTGCTCCATTTTATCTCTCTCCTCTCTTGTTGTTTCTTCTCCTCTTTACTCTTGCTGTCTCTCATCTCTAACACTGCTGCTGCCTGTGACCCCTGTCGTCAGCCTGTACATGTCCCTGCTATTTTGAACTCTGCGTTTTCCTGTTGTCATTCCTAAAGAAGCGGAAGTTCACGTTTTACTTTCTTACCCACACCAAGTGCAAAAACAAAATGAAAATGCTTTTTTGCATATATTAATCAGTGTAGTATGACTGGGTTTATTGTGGAACAGGCGGCTACTTGAGCACAGCATGTCATGTCACTGCTAGTGCTGCCTGTAATTAGTAGGTCCAGGGATGGCGACGGCATCGGCATCCACTGCTCAGCTTGCTGTGATCCCGCCTGCTACAGCACAGGCATTGTCCCCAGCGTAATGCTGCCAATGCCGGTAAGTATGGCGGTGGTGCCGACTGGACTCACTCACGCTCAGCAATTACCATGCTGGGGTGCAGCACACAGATTCTACTGGTGACGCCATGGCGCACAAAAGTTGTGTTGGGCCACAGCCGCATCAAGCACATTGAGGGTAGCAGCAATGCAGGGTTGCCGGATATGCTACTCAACAAGTGGAAAGTCCACACTTACTTTAATTTATTCTTCCTGAAGAGCCCTCACTCCCAAGTTCCAAATGTGCTCTTGCAGCTTCCTTGCCTCAACTCCGTCATGAGCCAGCCCCCAGCTACATTTATCCAATGGGAGGTTTAGGCTCAGGCAGTGGCAGGGTGCAGCAGACTAGGGGAATAGAATGCAAGCCATAGTTGGTCGATGACTTCTTGGATTGTGATCAGTGTGATGACATCATCACTAACGTGGTGATACACAATCATGTCTGCCTGGACAGGCGTATGCCGGCCTGCCTATGAACATTTTACCAGCCAGTCACCATGCAATGTATGTTATTCTTTTTATTTTGAATTGAACAATTAATATTGAGATCACCACCTGTAGGTTCAGAAATTGTAGCCCCGGCCCTGTGAAAGAAGTGCAGGTGCTGAGCACTAGATAGCACCTGCTCAAATTAAGCACTAGACCAGACTGGATGTTGGATAGAATATAAAAATGATGGGTCCACGAAGATTGACTTCACCAGACTTGTTAGGATTATTTTAAAGTCAAAAACGTTCTAAAGTTATAAAAATTTAGAGCGACAGTGGATAGAAATTCAACAAAACATAATTTGTCTGTGAGCACCAACATACAAAAACGCACTTTTGAAGGAGAATTTGCAAAAGATTTTGAAAAGTGACACAATTTGCAGCTTTGTGACGTTGACACCTTTGCATGTGGTAAGATCATTTCACACAATCGCACGGTTTACAATCTCACAACACTGTGCATGCTGTAGAGGGTGGTACTGCCTCACAATTAACACAATCACCGCTTCCCTACAATGTGTGTTGCCACAAGCAGGACCAACATGTTTCTGTCAATCCTTATTAAATGGCCGAAAGAGGATTCTACGAAATATATAGAGGATGCTGGCTGAAGTGGAAGAATAATTGAGGAAAGATTCTGCAGAATCACTGAGACAAATAACCTCCGCGAGGTTCCTGGTATCACGAATAGCGCTGCGGAGGTGAACACCTAGGCCCACCGTTCAAATCGGAACTCTGGCTGTGAACACAAATTGCTTCCCTGGTCAATTTGTGAATTTCCAATCCAAGACCTTTAAGGAAGCAGCCTTCCTGCAGTTTTAAAAGACAACAAGCAGCCAGTGGGGAGGTTAATATCACTCTTCATAACAAGCATTGGCAAAGCCAGTATTTCTTGCCTTTTTGATTTGTCATTGCAGACCTATTGGCTTTTCCAAAGGTTTGTGCCCATCCTGAACAGCATGGGTAGAAAGAGAAGAAAAAATATTTATTGCTGATGCTAAACATCTTTAGTAAAAAAAATGTTTTTAAAGTAAAGGAGGTGAATATGTGTGTGTATGTCATTGTACGCGTGTATGTTTGAGTCATGATGCTATAGCGGCTTCAGCATGATAGTGCATGAGTGTGTGTACATCTTAACGTGGTGGACATTTGTATTGGTTTCAGTTTACTATTCCAAGATGGAGGACGTACTTGGACCTGTGAATCAAAAATTATAAAAAGTGCACCAAAGCAAATAAATGTTAAGAGAAAAGCAGCCGGGCAGCAAATAACAGCTGCCAAACCCAGGCTGAAATTAAATGCTGATAAGCAGAAGTAGAAGCTGGGGTGGGGGAGATGGAGGGAGGTAGGAACAAAAGAGCTGCTGGGTGCAAGGGATTTTTAAATAAAAAAAAGTTTTTAAAAAGCCAAGTGGGATGGGAGGGTCAAGCGAAGTAACGGACGAGCTTTGGTGAGAAAGAAGGGCAACATGGAGAACATAGGGGTGGGGATGTGAGTGTGGCAGCAGCACCGAGGGGGAATGATAAGGAAATACATGCACCTACCCTGAGTGCTTTAAAAAGAAATGTAAAAAGTAGTGTCTCATCCAATAAACAACTTAATAAAGAAGTTGCACACGCCGGCAGGGACAAATACAAGAAGGGAAACCAGTCAAATAAAATGCAGGCAAATGAGATTGACAAAAAAGCCAACCAATGGCAAGCAATGGGCTTCCCCAAATTCCACTGCGGGTATTGATATTGTCCACAGTAGGAACAGGTCTTCGACAATAGACATTTAGAAACTATCTGTAGGCGAGATCTAATAAAAATGACTTGTGCTTGAGACTCCCAGGGAAACAGCTTCACCAGCTGGCTCCATACACTCCGGCACAGTTGGTGTCATAAATGAAAAATCTCCAGTATGTATTACTTCCCTGAAGGAACGTGACAGGACCCTTGATGAGCCAATGATCTGATGTGTAAAATAGGTGACACTGGGAACCGCGGCCCCTCAGGAGCTCCATTCTCTGTGCAGGGCAGGGCTTTATTTGTAAAAGAATGAGTGCCAATGGCCAAAGCTCTGCTCAGAAGCCCGTGGCCAGTGCTATTAAATGATGGTCTGCCGAATGCCGAGGAGGTGTAGCCTTGAATCCACTACATGGTTCTCTAATCCACAACCAGACACTGCCTGCCCCTTTACCTCACTCTTGCAGGTTCATGATTTCGTCCTTTTTGATGGTTTTTCCATTTTTATCTTCCTCCTTCTTTCCCCTTTCTGTGTTTTTCCCTATCTTGTTCTTGGTAAATGTCTAATGGGGAAATATAAGCTCTGGCCCCCAAAAAATGAGTGCCGGTGGCAAGGCCGGACTGGCCGTAACGGGCATTGGGCCTTTACTCAGAAGGCTAGAAGGGAGGGGCGGTTTTGTGGCAGTGCAGCAGTTGTAAAAGCACTGCAAAGTTCCTTGTATATCAAGCAGTTTTTGGGCAACAATAAAAGTGTCAAGTAAACTCTGGTGATTAATGTACCTGCTGGAGACAGATGGAAGATTTGTATAGTGGCAGTTTTTGCTCATATAAGGTAGCGCAGAGGGTTAATATGCCTGCTGCAAAGAGCTTGTACCATGAATATCAAAGAACAACATTTTATGTGCATGGCACAGCGGGTTACTGCTTTTGTCACAGTGATTATTTTGTTACTGTGCAATTCATAAGTTACAATCGTAATCTAGCACAGTGAGCTATGAACTGCCATCAAAGAGCTGCATGCAAACTGCCTGGTACAGGTTAGAAAGTTATATGTTTTCCCCCCAGTTTTCATTATCCTGATGTTGCTACAAAAAAGGTTTGTTTGGGTAGAAATAAATTATTTTTATTAAAGTCAACCCTAACCACCATGTTATGTTCTGAATTCTGAGTTTGTGCTTTACTAAAACAGCCACTCTTAAAAATACCTACCATTATGGGTGACATGTGAATTCTACACATTGTAGTCCCCTTTGTCTTATGTAACATTTTCTCTCCACTGATTCACACATGTATGACTCATTGTCTTTGAATGTGTGTGTAATGTAAAACCTTGAATACATGTGAGAGAGAGGCTATGGGGAGATGATAGGCACTGTTGGAGGGTCATAGTGAGGGCATTATTGAAGAGCCCCGACACTGGTTATTGTATCCTGGTGCACAATAAGCTCATCATTTACAATGCTTTAAAAGCTAATACAATTGAATATATAATGACAAATGTGTTTGGTGGTTTCAAAAAACGTCTGTCATTTCCCGACTCCAAGTGAGTATCTTTCTGGGGGGGACATAGTGCTACGGCCCCTGCTATGCTGTACATCACAAGTGTTGGTATGTGGCTATAAACATGATAGGCTGAGTTGTCTCTTCTCCGATGCTGAATTTGAGTACCAACGCTGTCTCATCTTGATTCCACCTCACGTCTCTTTCTGCCACAACCAGACACTTCTTATCTCTTTATTTCCCTCTTGTAGGTTCTTTTTCATCCTTGCTTCCGCCCTTTGTCCCTGTTTTCCTAACTTCAATTCCTCTATCGTTTTCCTTTTTCTGCCGTTCTCTCTGTTCTTCTCCATTAGACGTGTTCCCTATAAGTTGCACAAATAAATGTGCATTAGGTGCATAAACCTACCGAGGTGTCTCACCAGTGCTGAGCATTGCAATTGCCGGATAGATCTCATAGAGCGTCATTCTCCATCTTTCCTACTCCAGCTGGCTATTTTATGTCGGTGGGTTCACTTCTGTGCTAAACTATTCATGGTTTAATGCCACAGCTTTTCTTCAGCTGCAAGCTGTTACAGGATGCGCAAATCCTGGCTCTGTCCTAAGTGTGAAACTGTGGCTAAAAACATAACCCCGCTATCGCACTGCCAACATCATTAGAAGCCAAAGTGATAAAGTACATATGCAGATCCCTACAACTGTTATTAATATAATCGTTCAATTGCGGCCAGCCGGCGCTGCAGGCATCAACGCCCGAACAAACAAACAAAAGGGGGACCAACACCGGGAAGCAGGAGAAAAATACATATTAGGTCCAGATTATCCCAACATGGATGCAACATAAAGCTAGAAACTCAAAAGCAAATGATGCAGGCAGACAAAGACACAATGGCACCATCTCGCGCCCATTGTGTTTTAAATACAGAATGAATGCTAGACAATCCTGATATCGTTTGAAAGACGATGCGGTCATCTTTCTACAACCCACCAAACTTTATTTTTAATCTTCTACCACCTTCGGGGTCCTAAAGAACTTCAGTCACCTGTGTTTCTGGACAGAGGTGCCTGGAAAGCTCCTGGCTGTAAACAAGCATTTATCACAAATCCAGAACTTCCCAAGTCTGAGAGCAAATGATTACCAAGCTGGCCATATCCTTTGCATGATCGCCAGGAAAGACTGCCTCGATCGAACAGCCTCTGTGGCCTTTTATTTAGTGTGGTAATGTGGAAAAGTCAGCCCATAACGCACCTGATGCCCAGGCTGCTGGCGCAGGACGCCTCTTAGTTCCCATCTTGAACAATTACCAAATAAAGAGACGGGCGCTGGAAGCAGGAAAACAAGAACAGAGTTTTATTTCTCATGAGGAGAGCCTGTCATTACGGACACTCGCATAGTGTCTTCAGGAGGTGCTCTCTCCTTCCTACCCACACACCACCCACCACCGAGGCTTCGTCTTTTATACACATGTTTATGATGCACAAACATTCCTTATTACAATAAAGACGCTTTGAAGTAGGAAAAGGCATGCTTGGAATCCCAGCCTCAGGCCTATTCCCATACCAGTCGTTCAGATGTCATCCTCCCCTCCTGAATGTAACAAGAGATTGTGATCTCTCAGCCGGACATTCCTGCAGGACACGAGGGCAGGAGGGGATGATCAGATCAAAGGTTGGGCAGGCGATAAGATCGGGGACTTCGGCTGGTGTATCATGGTTTGTTATGCTGGGCAGGAAAAAGGGGGGGGTGTACATCCACGAGGCTAGGTCTTAGGACTTGGGACCGGGTTGAAAGGCCAAGTGCAGCTGGGGGGTGGGGGGCTCGTCAGCTGAGGGGAAGGGTGTTCTTGGGAGGAAATGGGGGGGTGTGGGTCAAGCAGGAGTGTTACTTCTAGAGCAGGGTCACGCAGAGGGAGAGGGTTTTATGGCTGATGCATGAGCAGTGCGCGCGGGGAGGGGTGCCGGGAACAAACGGGCAGAGAGGCCATGGTGCCTACAATGGCTGTCGTGTACGTGTGTGCATGGGTCTATGCTGGCGGAATAACACAGTCAGTGTTTAGCGATATCCGTTCTGCTTACATCAAGGGGTACAATGAACACAAATGAACGCCGCTTATGTGCATATACATTGCCATTTTCAACAGTCGCCGCTTTTTTACATAAGCTAGTTCATTTCTATACAGTCGATACGATTGGCGGAATGCTGTACATATGATTTTACATTTGTTGTGTTATTCATACAAGTCTAGAGATCGGCATAATACTTAGTTGGGATCAATCAAGAAAAAAATGTTCCGACACATTATAGAATCAGGTTCTGACTTTCTCTCCGGTGACATCAAAATACAGTAAAAAGTGCTCTGATACCTTCGGGTCTTGTCAGTGCTATAAGAGACGTTTGGAAAACTAAATACATGAGTGACCGATGAAACATTTTTGAAAGAAATACAAAAAATGGCTGAGGGAGGAATTCAGTTCGATACAAGCAATTTAGTCAAGGGGTGGGCAGAAAGTTCAGGAAGGGTGGGGTCTTCGTCACAGTGTCTTTTTAACAGCGAGCCATCACTGGTAGGCTCTGATAGTCCGTCTTCTTTCGTTGGCGCTGTTGAGCACCGGCGGTGGAGCTATAGGTCCAGCTCGGATTCATCCTTACGCGTTGCAGGGTGCGATCAGTCCTCTGCTGTTAGATCACAGTCCTGTTTCCTAACTGATCTTCTTAGGGGTGCCTCATGCTGGGCACCTGCGTGTCTTTCTTCTTCCATATTCTATCTAAATGCTGCTCTTCTTTTCTGAGTCAAAAGTTATGCGAAAAAGGGTGATGTTGTTGAATAATCAAGGCAAGAGAGGGCGGAGTGGGATCAGATCATTGAACACACCAAGGGACCAAAGGAGCAAAGGACGACGAGCAGGCAGGCCCATCAGTCGGGCTCAAAAGGGACGGGGACTTCAGGCACGAGTGGGTCAGCAAATCGAGGGCTTCAAGGCAGCCCTTCATTCCTTCTTCTGCCGAGTTTGATAGTGGCGCCTCGTCCCGCGTCTCGTTGCTCTGCGACTCCACCTTTGGTTGAGATCACACGTGCGTCATGATCTGTGGCCAGGCTGTGCGTCACGTCCAGCTCCTCTCCTCCGGTGATTGTATCTTTGAATGGGTACAAAACAAGTTTTAGAAAAACTGGCAGGAGAAGACATTTATACATCTCAATTCCGTCCCCAATCCTAAGTAGGTGGGGGATATGTTCATCAGTCACAGTCAGAAGTCATCACTTATGGAGTATGTAGGAGGGCATTTCCACTGAATTCGTAAGCCTATTTGGCGTTCATTCGTGACGTACGTGGAGAGAAATCGGACTCCTATCGACAGTGTATTATATCAAACTCGAAATCGAGTCCTTAGGTAGAGACTCGACCCTTTTTTTTTAACCCTAGTACTGACAATCTTACATTTCCCTTCGGGGTCGACTAACTCTTGCAAGCAGGGGGGTTATCATCATGAGAGGGGGGCAGAGGTTAAACATGCTTTTCTTGGGGAGCGACGGTTAATCAAGGTCATCAATTACGCTTCGGGGATAGCTGATATGGAGCTGGGGTCAATCGGGAGAAGCGAGGACGCTTTGGACAGGGAGCTGGGGTCAATCGGGGGAAGCGAGGACGCTTTGGACAGGGAGCTGGGGTCAATCGGGAGAAGCGAGGACGCTTTGGACATCCGCACTCAAGTGCAGAGGGGTGAGGCAATCTGGGCATTGGGGATTGCATTTCTAATGAACTGAAAAACAGAAGACCATTGACGTTATAGTCCCCCTATAAAAAGGCCAGATTAGGGGACGTCAGTCGTCTTACCTGTCCTTTCTTTCATTACCAACTCGGGTTCTATCGTTTTGCAGAAAGGAGAGGTAGTAATATGGCAAGTTACAATCGTTTTAGTTCCTGTCAATTTTGCCGAACACCTTTGTGTTCGAAGAGACCCAATTATGTTTGTGCCGGTGAGGCACAACGTTCCCACACAAGGGAGGAGGGAACAGGGGGACCCTCAGAGAGAGAGAGAGAGAGAGAGAGAGAGAGAGAGAGAGACGTGTACAATAATAGGCCACTTAGTGCGCACACAACACAGAACAGCAGGTGTCAAGTAATACGGAAACACAGGCAGAGGGACGACGTAGATCCATACATTACGTACACACAAACTCAGGCGGGGGAGACAGTACATGTATTATATACAAAAATTCAAGACAAAACATAGAACTGTTATTGGTATTATACACAAAAATCTAAGACAAAACGTAGAACAGTTATTGGCCAAAAAGATCTCTTCCTGTATGCTGCGCATCCTTAGCATACATAAGCTCTTTTTACCTTTTACTTCTCTTTTATCGTCGGCTGCCTTCACTGGTGGCTTTGGTTGCACACACTTACGCCTTTGGCAATTGGTCAAGAACTAACCTTGTCGGGCTAATGCTCCAGGCTGAGGCAACAGTGGGTGTCAGTTGGGAGAACAATGGGGCAGCTTTGAGTTTCATGTCTATGAGAGTGCGAAAAGGAGGTAGTAGATTTTAAACACTGGCAACATTCCTAGTCCTCCAAGCGGAGTGTACTTGTGTAAACCTCACCTCGGAATATTCCTTAATCTTTCCCTATTTAGTTAAACGTAGGAATTTATTCATTAGTGCACGTCATTCCTGGTTGTATTATTCGGGGTGCCAAGCAAAGTCATATTTTGTAGTTTCCGCTTCAGGCTGCCCTCTCAAGCGCTAAGTTCAGGGAGAGAAATAGCCATTGTTCGCTCGTCGTGTGTAAGCACCATAATCGCACCCCTTTTTCCCATCTCTTCGTCCGCTAGATCACCATTTTCTTCCGATGGGACCTGCAGAAAGAGGGAAAAAGAAGGGGGGCGGGGGCAGCATTTAACAAACACATCAGCGCGCATAAACTCGAAAAGGCTTTTACTTACTACATACTCGGGCTATCTCCACGGGATGCAGTCCCTGCCAACTCGGCGTTTAAGCCCAGGTGGACCATTTAGTGTGGGAGAGATGATTATCGGAAGCCTGTGGATAGCATCGGTCGCCCAAGTGTGGTATTACGGATCGTGCGCAGGGGGGGGGGGGGGGGGGGTCAGAACAAAGGGCAGTCGGTGCAACGTGGGGGGCGAGCTCGTGCTCTCCTTTGAGGAAAAGTGATAACCTACAGTGGTACGGGGTCGTTTGTCGTTCGTACCAGGGGGGGGTCAGGTGACACTCCTTCGAGGCGACTTAGGGGCATTTTTAAAACAACTTTCCTGACACAGGTAGCATATAAAGTATAGGCTAAATACCAGGATCTTTAGCAGTTGCTTTAGGCTTGTACAAAAATGCAAAACACATACAACAAAAACCTGGACCGTTCATATTTGCAATATTTCTGCGTACTATACTTTTTAACCCTTAACTAGTCGAGCTGAGCCATTTCACCTGTAATCTAGTTATATCGGAAATAGTGGTCATTTATTCGAAACTTACCAATTTACGCGTGACAACTACGTTTGCTTTTTCCAAAAATCTTTAATACAAATGTCGGTGCATAAATATGGGCCTACAACCCCGTGGGCCGGCCACGGAGCAGGCTGGAACTGAACATGTGGGGATACTTATTAGTGGAAAACCTAATAGAGTCGGTGGTCGTTGATTTCATAATACAAAGTGCGACAGGTGCAATAAAATCATATCGAAACTTCAGTGTGAGCGAGTATCATAAGTGTTGAAATTCGAACTTTCAATAATCATGATGCGCCAAAACTTAACAACAATTCATTGTCCGAATGTTCAATCAGTACCCATCTCACTTCAATTCATTGTCCGAACACATAATCAGTACCCATCCCATATCAATTTATTGTGTTTAAAAACTGCATACATATTTCATGACACCAAGGCTGAGCAATCGGGGTACAACAAGGAGTTGAAAGTTTCATTTGTACCAGCGCCATTTTGGGAGCAGCCAGGCAGATCTAGGCATAGTCAAAATCTCCACCAACTCGTGGTTGGCCTAGAGGCTCTTTCGGCAGTCCAAAAGTTCCGTTAAAGGGCAACAGAAAGGATCGGCGGTATGAACCATCAGTCAAAAGGGGGAGGGAGGCAACAATTTTTCTACCGGGTCATACTGAGTTTTCACCGGAACTGATCCGAACTGTAGTCTGCAGGATTTTAGTCATTCAAACTGAGGCTGGCGTCAGCATGGGAGCGCCGACGTCTCGCGGCTACATTTTCATCGTTCCGCGGGTAATCATGGCAGTCATTCCCCATCGGGGGTGTCTGCGGGGGGTCGGGGGCCCCGTGGCTTTTATAGAATCTTCAAAGTCGAGGAGAACACTTCTGATTGTGGGACTCATTTCTTAATCAACAAGCAACCGGGCCATCTCTTCACGCCGGGCCCGCTCCTGGAGGGTCGACCGCCATTTTACGAGTGGCCGAACCCTCGTCGGGTGAGTGGAGCGTTGGGGGTGCCGCTGGGGGCCTCCACCTGGGGAGGTGGGAGAGGCTCGTTCGCGCCGCCTCTCCCTCCCAGCGCACCCCACGCCGTTTTTCTCGGCGCTAATATCCATGATGGCCGGACCAGGCGATGAGAGGGGGGGGGGTCGGAGGCATAGGCAAGACATACCCCCCCAGGTGGCCTGCAAGGCGCCGCTTCAGGGCTGAACGGGGAGCTCATACCAAGCCGTGGCTGGACCAGGAGATGCGTGGGGGGGGTCAGTGGCATGAGCAAGACATCCCCCCCCCCGTGTTGTCGCAGCCATTATTGAAGAAAGAAGAGGGGACGCCCGGATCCCGTCGGCCTCGGCTCCTCTTCTGGCCCACCTTATGCGACGACCTCCGGCCGACGGCTGGCAGCAGGACCCGCCCTACACGTGCCGAAGATCTCGTCTTCCGGATGGGCGTAGCCGCGGACCTGTTGCACTTCGGGAGTTTCCAGAATGGGGGTAGGTATCTGCTGACTTGTATCTATCTCATGTTACCGTTATTGGGGCGTGGCAGGCGGTGGGACAGACATGTTTGGAGCAGTGAGGGGTGGCGAAGCCTGGTTGCCTCGTGGCCGTTTGCGATGTCAAGCTTGGCTTCTTTCACCATTTTCATGTTTCCTATTACGGGCTTATTTCTAACATTTCTTATTTCTAGCGAAATCATGTGTTTTATCGTGAGCTATTTCTAACGTTTTCCTATTTGTAGTGAAATCAAAAACTCATCAGTGGCCTACTGATTTTGCTTTCTTATTTCTTTCTTCCCTTTTTTTCCTAGCGTGTTTCATGCTAAAGTTTCTGTTAACAGGATACGGTGATTACTTCGTTATTGTTGCATATGTCCTTTTTATTAGGGGTACCCTCTGGTCGAGCCAGATGACCTACCTCTAATAAATGGTCCGGGTGGAACTAGTTTACCAATCAGTGGAGAGTAGATAGGCCCGAGAGATTACAACGGGGGACAAAGGTCCGCATTACCTACCCTTCACTACTTGCAAAGATTAGACAGAATATTTCTTTTCTACGTTATTTGCAAACAGAGAATACCTCAAAAGAACTATTCCTTGAACAAGAAATGTCCAGACAATCAATCAATCAGTGGGGAGAATAAACAGGCATGACGGATTACAACGGGGACAAAAATCTGCATTACCTATCCTTCACTATCTGCAAAGGGGGCAGAATATTTCTATTCTTCCCTGTTTGTAGACAGGGAATATCTCAAAGAGCAATAATCGATAAAAATCGATAACAAACAATCAGTGGGGAGAAAGATAGGCATGACGGATTACAATGGGGGACAAACGTCTGCATTACCTATCCTTCACTATCTGCAAAGAGAGAGGAACGTTCCTATTCATCGCTGTTTGCAAATAGAGAATGTCTCAAAGAGAACCAATACTTCAAGTACAATCAATCAATCAATTAGATGGATAAAGCCATCCTACCAATCGGACGTAAAGACGTCCTACTTAACCTTTCCCGGACCGGACCGTGTGGGCAATTCTTCGCCTTCCCTTTTCCAGCGCCCAATCGTTCTCTTTCTCCATGTTTTTACCGCAGCATTCCTGTGGGATTCCAGTCAGGACAGTAGGTCACTTGAGAGAGGTCCGTTTGGAATCGGTGAAGTTCATTCAATCGGCAGCCGGACGAGGGCCCTCTCAAGGCAGTTATACTCCAATCATTTAGATGTTCACCCCATCGTCTGGACCTCTCTTACCGGACCTTATGTCGCTGATGAGCCCCGCGTTGGGACGCCAATTGTGGAAAAGTCAGCCCATAACGCACCTGATGCCCAGGCTGCTGGCGCAGGACGCCTCTTAGTTCCCATCTTGAACAATTACCAAATAAAGAGACGGGCGCTGGAAGCAGGAAAACAAGAACAGAGTTTTATTTCTCATGAGGAGAGCCTGTCATTTCGGACACTCGCATAGTGTCTTCAGGAGGTGCTCTCTCCTTCCTACCCACACACCACCCACCACCGAGGCTTCGTCTTTTATACACTAAGTCCAACCTTACACCCCTCAAAGAAACTTACGATCATGTTCAGCTGCAACGTACTGTGTCCCCAGATTCAAGCTCACCAGAATGGGTGGCAGATCCTTCGCCCACCAAGGCCCATCTTTATGGAACACACTACCACTTCACCTACGCAAAGAGGAGTGTTACTCCAAGTTCAGGAAAGGAATAAAAACCTGGTTGTTTGATCAATAACCATTCCTTGATTGAATTGATCGTCCTTCTATGCTGTGTTGTCTTGTGCGCCGGGAAACCCTTTTTGGGTAGCTGTTGCGCCTTACAAATTGATAAAATAAAATAAACATGTTTATGATGCACAAACATTCCTTATTACAATAAAGACGCTTTGAAGTAGGAAAAGGCATGCTTGGAATCCCAGCCTCAGGCCTATTCCCATACCAGTCGTTCAGATGTCATCCTCCCCTCCTGAATGTAACAAGAGATTGTGATCTCTCAGCCGGACATTCCTACAGGACACGAGGGCAGGAGGGGATGATCAGATCAAAGGTTGGGCAGGCGATAAGATCGGGGACTTCGGCTGGTGTATCATGGTTTTGTTATGCTGGGCAGCAAAAAGGGGGGGGGGTGTGTACATCCACGAGGCTAGGTCTTAGGACTTGGGACCGGGTTGAAAGGCCAAGTGCAGCTGGGGGGGGGGGGCTCGTCAGCTGAGGGGAAGGGTGTTCTTGGGAGGAAATGGGGGGGTGTGGGTCAAGCAGGAGTGTTACTTCTAGAGCAGGGTCACGCAGAGGGAGAGGGTTTTATGGCTGATGCATGAGCAGTGCGCGCGGGGAGGGGTGCTGGGAACAAACGGGCAGAGAGGCCATGGTGCCTACAATGGCTGTCGTGTACGTGTGTGCATGGGTCTATGCTGGCGGGATAACACAGTCAGTGTTTAGCGATATCCGTTCTGCTTACAACAAGGGGTACAATGAACACAAATGAACGCCGCTTATGTGCATATACATTGCCATTTTCAACAGTAACTCATCAAACTAAACCTTTACTGGCCCAAACCGAGGCTTCATTCACTGTTTCAAGACCAAAATCGAAGCTAAAAGTGGGGAACATTACCCTAGTTATAGATCTTCTATTGCACCAAGGGATGACACTGAATTTAAATCAAATTGCATGAAGAAATCCCAACAGCAATCATAAGTGTTATATCACCTGAACGGACGATAGAGGCTATTCAACAGTAAGGTAATCAATTCAAACTACAAGCCAGCCTTAAACAAGTGCCACAAATTCCCTTAATTATCACCGAGCCTAGGTGCTTATGTGTGGAACTACCTTCACTCCAGGAAGCATGTAACAGCATAGCCCTTTTCTATCTCACCAAAATGAGGCTCATAAGAATTAGTAGCTTGAAAACTAGAATGCAATGCCAACTGAGAGGAAGAAGCAATGGAGCACCAGGTCCAAATGGTAATCCCGAAGCAATATTCAAAGTAGAAATACAATTCTGGGGTACTCAACTTTCAATGTTGTTTAATGAAATATAAGTATTGGGCAGTATCCCTCCAAGCTGGCATGGCTCCATACTAAATCCAATTTACAAGGGGGGTGATCGAACAAACCCAGCAAACTACCGACTCATGACACTACTTGACGTTGAAGCGAAATACTACGTTTCCATGATTCTGGAAGACCTAACAGAGTGGTTGGAGAACCAGAACCTTTTCCCAGTCAATCAAACGGTTTCAAGAAAGGAACCGGAACTATTATGAAGATACTAGCAGTATCTCAGATTATGATAAATGTAAAAGGAAAAGTAAAAGACTAAATTTCTGCTTCATCCTTTGACTGCATGGACTGACACAGATTGTGGAAAAAGCTAAAAGACTGGAATATCCCAGGAAATATATTACGAGGAATAATTCAACTATACAACAACACCTGGGTAAGACTGAAAGTAGGCGATGGCACAAGGGTATAGTGGAAGATCCTACCAAGTAGGGGTCTGAAACAAGGATGCGTGCTGTTCCCAATCCCCCCCCATTCAATTTTGTCCATGAGGGACCAAGCCCAAAGACTCGATCAAACTAACACTCATCCCCCACGATTACGGACCCAACCTCTGTTGCATCTCTCTTACGCTGATGACCTTGTAGTCATGAGCCTCATGCAAATAGGCCTCCAGAGGGCACTGAAAAAAATGCGGAATTATCTAACAATAAATAAACTGGAAATCAACACAAACAAAACAAAACCCATGCTGATCCAAAATAGACTGAGCCGCAACCTCAAGTTCTGGTTGAACGGCAAGGCGCAGGAGGAGTTTCCAAACTACAAATATTTTGGAGTCTATTTAGACAACAGATTCAACCAACAAGCACAAAGGAACTACATGGAAAAAAGGGCTGGTGCGTTAATATTTGCCTTCAGCACTCTAGCAGAGAAACTGGAATGTCCATTGTTTAAGACAATATTAGCAGTGATGACAGCAATGCTTCTGCCAACACTACCTTATGGCAGCATTACTCAACACAGAAAAGATTCCTCACTACTAAATAAGCTGCAAGTTACCACCTACAAACGAGCCTTCCAGTTGCCAAAAAGTGCATCACCAGCTCAGTTACGGCTGGAATTTGGATTAATAAATTTATCACTGGGAAAAATATACTCAACCGTAAAAAGCTGGTACAAAATAAAATGTAATCAATAACACTGTCAAATTAGTGGAGCACTCTGGATGGAAGTCAAGAAAGATAAAAAATCCTCATATAATAAATTACTACTTAAAGCCATCCAAAACAACAAGACAGAAGATTTGGGGAACACATGTATGACTTTCCCAGCATTTAGACGAATCACCAACAAAATGGCAAGACTGCAATCGTTGGTAGAAGACAAAACTACGTTCAGCAGGCAAACACACGCATGGATGGTAATCAATAATTCTGACTCTTTAAAACAAGCACCTTACTTAAGAGCCACATTTTCTGTCTTTTAAGAAATGACTAATGGCACTCCGGTTTGGCGATCAACCAACAACAGCAGATCAACCAAGCTGGAAGTATAGTGGCCCCACAACATGTAGATTTTGTGGTAAAAAAAGAGGATTTTATTCATTTGATCTGCATTTGCACATACTTTTTATGTAATTACAAAAAGGGGGTGGTGATGGACAGAGTATCTGAGTTAATCAGAACACTCCTACCCAGTCAACAGATCAGGGCTTGACCCATCACCGTTTTTTAGCTCACTGCACCATCCCAGTTCAGAACCTGGCTGTTGTAAATTATTTTGTCCACCCTAAGCGTGGAAGGGTATACTCTGGGCCAGGGACAGACTAATTTGCATACAGCCAGGTTCTGAAACTGGGATGGTGCAATGAGCTAAAAAACTGTGTTGGATCTAGCCCTGATCTCTTGACTGGGTGAGAGTACTCTGCTTAATTCAGAGACTCTGTCCATCACCACCCCTTGTTGTAAATTATTTTGTCCACCCTAAGCGTGGAAGGGTATACTCAGATGTGAGTCCCTTGCTCATTGCACCATCAGGATTCAAGCAAGCCGGGCCGAAGACGGCTGATATGCCAGAAACCGGTCCCCGGAAGCTTGTTTCCTTCCCAGTGTAAGAATTGGCTTTTGTAGTCTGGTCTGCCCTGTTCCCATGATGCACTGGGCCAGGGACAGACTAATTTGCATACAGCCAGGTTCTGAAACTGGGATGGTGCAATGAGCTAAAAAACGGTGTTGGATCTAGCCCTGATCTCTTGACTGGGTGAGAGTACTCTGCTTAATTCAGAGACTCTGTCCATCACCACCCCTTGTTGTAAATTATTTTGTCCACCCTAAGCGTGGAAGGGTATACTCAGATGTGAGTCCCTTGCTCATTGCACCATCAGGATTCAAGCAAGCCGGGCCGAAGACGGCTGATATGCCAGAAACCGGTCCCCGGAAGCTTGTTTCCTTCCCAGTGTAAGAATTGGCTTTTGTAGTCTGGTCTGCCCTGTTCCCATGATGCACTGGGCCAGGGACAGACTAATTTGCATACAGCCAGGTTCTGAAACTGGGATGGTGCAATGAGCTAAAAAACGGTGTTGGATCTAGCCCTGATCTCTTGACTGGGTGAGAGTACTCTGCTTAATTCAGAGACTCTGTCCATCACCACCCCTTGTTGTAAATCATACTTTTTATGTGGCGTGAGTCACTTTACAGTAGCCTGTCTTCAATAAGAGGAAAATCAGGATATGTAGGACTGCCATTACTCAGTGCCAGGCTCAATCCATCGGACACTCAACTGAACTGCAAGCTGCTAAAGTTTTAAAAGTACCATGATTTAGCCTTAAAAACATGCCTGTTCAATTAACATCATAAATGAAACTCTTTGTATTACACTGAACTGTAATGTTGATTATCCTTTAAAGAAATTACGTGTCCAATGTTTTTTTATAAATGTTTGTATGTAACATTGTTATGGTTTTAATTAACCAAACAATAAAGTTTTCTTCTTCAATGCCTGTTGAGCTTTATATAAACAACTCGTTTCTGGTTCAAACCAGAGTGCACTATTGTTAAAAAATACATAAACCACTGAAATATACCCGTTATAATTTAGTCAACTAATTATAAGTTGCGCCCACATCATGTACTGTATATTACCTCGCATATTACATCACTAATGACATGTTAAATGACAGCATTGATGACATCCCTCTTTAGAGTCAAAGAATAGAATTGGTCAAATTATGTGCGAGTATTGCAGACCTCCTAAAAGGTAAAGGAGGTTGGGAAATGAGCACACGTGGTTGGTTATGGTTGGATGTGTATGTCATGACGGAGGTAATATGTGAGGTCAAATGCGGTGCATGATGAGGCACAAGTTATAGTTAGTTGACTAATCTATCACTGGTATATTGCAGTTTTTTATTTTATTTTAACATTATTTTTTGTCTTCTTTGAACACCTAACTATTAAGATCGCTTTAATCTTTGTTTCTTCAGTTAATTTCTAGTTTTTTAATGCAAGATAAAGACTTAGCACCCAACTTAACTATAACGTCACTTTACCTTTTGTGTGTGTATATATTCAGGGACGGTTTCACTGACCGCCCTCACTCCATCACGCAGGTTTTGACCTGTAAGACCGAATTTGCGGTCTATGTTCTACTATGCCCCTGTCTACTGAGATATGTGGGCAGCACGAAACATGCTGTCCATAAACGCATTTTACAGCACTTACGTGCGATCACCAATGGTAATAACACATACCCAGTGGCCCGACACTTTAGGGAGGCCCACCAGAGCAATAACACCTTACTAAAATACTGGGTGATTGATTCAGTACTAGCCAGTAGAAGGGGTGGAGATAGAGAGAGCAAGTTGAGGAGGCTTGAAACTAAATATATCCTTTTACTTAATACCAAGAGTCCTGGGGGATTAAATGTGACAGAAGACCTCTACACATGCTTACCTTGATGACCAATACATAAGTATATTATTGATGTGTCATCTAAGAATAATCTTATACTCTGGCAGATTTTCCCCGGCTGGGTGACGTAAATGTAATACGCAATCTGTAATTCTTAGGTTTTGGATCTGACATGAATCTGTTTCTGCTGCTATTTGATCATGAATTATTTTAACATTTGATGGGTAAGGCTGGATATAAGTAGACTAGACGGGTGCTTGTTCCCTGATAGTCTTACATACCCAGCCTATTATGCACTTTATTCACGGTGATTACTGTTTTTAACATAGTGACATTAGAAGGAAAGGACCTGTGGATGGAGGGTCATTTATGAATTTATCTGCTATTTTATCATCATTTTATTTGTATAGGACCGGGTAGTTTACCCTATATATGTTTTAACCATATTTTATAGCATATGTGGTTATTTAATTGGTTATGGTATTTATTGTATATTATGTATACAGTATTACAGCTGAAGGGACTATTAGATTTTAAAGTCTCCCTACTGTTGGCATCAGCGATGTTTGCACTATTTTGCACAGTTGGTATGTGAATGATCGTACCTTGCTAATTTTGCACTATTGCGATTTGTTGCACATTTAATATGCACTATTGCAGTTTTTTGCACAAAGAACAGTATGCACTTGCGCTTTATTAAACAACAGTTAGCTGTAAGTACTGTGATAAAAAATTATGGTATTTTACTAACATTTTACAACATATGTCCTATTATACGAATTAATTTGATGATTAATGCTTATTTCTTGAAATACCTCTGTTCCATTCAAATTCAGTTTGGTTTTTAGGCAATGTTTTGGTATTTTACCGAGATTTCAGTAGTACATGTTTGTATTTGACTCACATGCATTGCAATGACCTGCCAGTATGTCTTCTATGTCTTCTATGACTCAACACTACCCTCTCATGTGATGATCATTATCCAATCACTGGCAGTATATAATTTTGTACCTTTCAATTATACATTGTCATGTGAACAAGGCTCTTGCGAGCCGAAACGTCATGAGACTGAACCTGCACCTTAAATAAAAACTTGGAGCACTATACTTGGTCCGTGTCCGTTGGCTTCCTTCCTGGCTGGAGTAGATCCAGAGCGTGAGAGGAGTGGCGGTGTGGTCGATATATATATATATATATATATATATATATATATTATATATATATATATATATATATATATATATATATATATATATACATATATATATATATAAATATATATATATATATATATATATATATATATATATATATATATATATATATATATATATATATATATATATATATATATATATATATATATATATATATATATATATATATATATATATATATATATATATATTACCTACTGGCAGTCGCCAGTAGGTATATATAGTTAGGATTTTTTCCTATGGGATTTTTCAAAATTCTATGTTGAATAACTTTGGCGTTGATGGACGGAATTGACTGAAATTTTCCTGAAAATGGCACATTTACTCTCCGGTCCTTTCCTGAAAGTTTGGGGGGGATTCGTCAAACAGGGGCCGAGATAAAAGGTGGGTCCCAAAACGTGTTTTCCCCATGCAATTTTCCATAGGGCGGTTGGACTCACTTTTAGCCCGAATGGCTGAATGGATTTCCACCAAACTTGGCAAAATTGTGGGGACTGGTACCCCGATGTGCCTTTGCTATGTCTCAAGATATATGCTCCAGTGGTTTTTACGAAAATTAACTTTGAAAAAATATATATTGGGCTACATTGGGCTATATATATGTTAGAGTCCAAATGTAGCCCAATGTAGCCCAAAGATGGCCACCAGAGACTTAAAATATACTGTGCAACTTTTTTATGTTACATAGTAATTTTGCTCATAGTTACTTCCTATCTCCCACTATATTATCTCCAATGTGTATTTAACATCTCTTTATCATCTCCTGCCTCCATGTTGTTTATGCTTTCCTGACAGACTATGGTATGAATTCCATATACCACAATAACTTCTGTAACAACATGCAAGATATCTACAAAGGAGACGGGTTTTAGTAGTGAAAATGAATGCTTGTAAATAGGATCTGTGCTCGGTTCATAAAATATTAATTAAAAAACGATTTTAGGGCAAATTAATGGCTTTCAGTAGTGAAAATGAATGCTTGTACATAGGACCTGTGTTCTGTTCCTAAAATGATAATTGAACAATGATTTTAGTGCAAATCAATGGGTTTCAGTAGTGAAAATTGACAGATTCTTTAACATTCACATGACCCGACGCGCTTACGCTACTACGCTAACAGTCTTACTTATGACAAAAGTATGGCACACCTGAAGTCATCTTGATTGGAATAAAGTGGTAACACTTAATACATTTAATTTGAAAAGGAACAAAATGAGGGGTTTCATTTTGCCATAGAAATGTTATATATATATATATATATATTACCTACTGGCGGTCGCCAGTAGGTATATATAGTTAGGATTTTTTCCTATGGGATTTTTCAAAATTCTATGTTGAATAACTTTGGCGTTGATGGACGGAATTGGCTGAAATTTTCCTGAAAATTGCACATTTACTCTCCGGTCCTTCCCTGAAAGTTTGGGGGGATTCGTCAAGCGGGGGCCGAGATAAAAGGGGAGTCCCAAAACGTGTTTTCCCCATGCACTTTTCCATAGGGCGGTTGGACTCACTTTTAGCCCGAACGGCTGAATGGATTTCCACCAAACTTGGCAAAATTGTAGGGACTGTTAGCCCGATGTGCCTTTGCTAGGTCTCAAGATATGTGGTCCAGTGTATTTTGAGAAATTAAGGTTCAAAAAAATATATATATATCTGTGACAGCGCTCCGGTGCGCGCACCGGAGCGCGTTACGGAACTTCGCGAGGAGAAGCGGATTGGCTCTCCGGTGTCTGACAACATTCCAAATAGTTCGGAGTGGCCGCCATCTTGTATCTCGGTAGGATAGAGACACAAGAGGTGGAAAAAACAAAGTGCGAAATGACCAAAAGGGGGCAGGGTAGATCCCCCCTGACCCCCTAGGTTTGATGTGGGGGCTATTAAAAGGCCCCGCGGGGCAAAAAAAAAGAAAAACAAATGTTTGCGTTTTTTCGCGGGAGTTGCGCTTCCCGGTGCGTGCACCGGGAAGCTTACCGGCAACGTAACGGGAGTCCGCCATCTTGTGTTTCGGTCGAATTTAGACAGAAGATGGAGGATAAACAATGTTGGGAATGGGCTAAAGGGGACACGGTAAACATATCATGACCCCCTAGTTTATCTGAGGGTGTATTTTTTTAGGGAAGAAACAAAAAACTGTGAATTAACAGTGGCTCAACAGGAGCAAAAAAAATAAAAAAAGCTACTGCTTTCTTTTCATGCTGCAGTGGTGGTTGTCTACAGCATCATTAAAAAGGGAAATACTTAGTTGCCCGTAGCAGATGGTCTTTCCACAATAAATGCAGACCATCTTTAATCCACCAAATTTATTTTGTATGTTTGGCACCATTTGGCGCCCTTCTGGTGCTGCAACCGTAATTTCACCTGTGGAGGTGCTGGCCTGAGGATCTCTGTTCTTTTGAATCATGTCCCGTACCTCAGCCTGTGCCAAATTGTTAGGATGCCACCTCTCCATGTGGCGGATCATTGTATAATTCCCGAAGGAATACTTTTTGTTGGGGTTGCCCCTGGAGAGGACTTTGTCGCAAATTAAACAGGTGACATGTGGGGCATTCACTTTTTTTTGCCCAGCAGGGATGGAGAAGTACTCCCATATAAAATGCACTTTTACATGCCTTTCCCTAGGTTCTTCTGGCAAGAATCTCCTACGCTGTTCCTCCTCATCATCTTCTTCCTCCACTTCTTCAACTCCTGGAAGGATCTGGGGTGGTGGACCTTCCTTTCTGGGTGGTGGTGGTGGTGGTGGGGGTACACCAGCTGCAGCTACTACTGAAGCCATTTCTCTGCTCACAAATAGCTCTTGCTCTCTCAAAGAAGAAAGTAAGAATGAGGAAAAAAGGAGGGGGCTTTCATCATTTGGAGAAAAAAAAAGTTGAGAACCAATGAAAAGTGTTATTTTCAGGTCACATGTCCCGACGCGCTTACGTTACGCGCTCTGGCGCGCTTACGTTACGCGCTCCGGGTCACGCCACGGAGCGCTTCCGGGTGCGTTTACTCAGCGCGCCGAAAGAACGCATCACGCGGTTACGCGATACGTCACGCTTACGCGGCGCGTCACGATGTTGTTTTCGTTCGCGGCAATTGCGCTGACGGGGCGCTTACCGTAACGCACACCGGGGCGCTGAACAGAGTTGCGCTTACCGGTGCACTGCCCGGTGCGCGTAACGGGAGCGCTCCGGGGCAAATTTAAAAAAAAAAAATAATAATAAAATTAAACATAAAAAAAATTGTATTAAATAAATATAAAATACATTATTCATTTTAATGAAGTATCTATTTTACAGCTATTGATATTTGCTATTAAAAAACCATTGAAATTCACAGAAAAAAACATTGGTTTGAGACCATATATAGTTAGGTATTTGCATTTACAAAACCTTGAAAATTCAATGAAAAAACCATAGGTTTGAGACCATATATAGTTAGGTGAATATTTTAATCATACAAAACCAATGAAATTCCATATATAGTTAGTTGCACTAACTATATATTTCGCGCACCCGCAATCCACTGCTGATGATGTCACATATTACATCATTCATGACATGGTCAGTGACATCACTGATGACATCACTGATGACATCTCAAATGACATCACTGATGACATCACTGATGACATCATCCAGTGACTGTGTGTTTCTGTAAAGTTTAAATATGTTTTACATATTGAAGAATGAGTGGATGTATAAGTGTCTGGATGAAGGATTTAGTAGGTGCGTGACTGACTGTATGAGTGAGTGAATAAATGTGTCGTACTAAATGCATGGGTTAGTGACTAAACTGTCTGAATGTGTGCATCAGTATGTCTGTTGTGGTGTAAACTTCTGCATGTGTTGATCATTAGCTATACGAGAGGCTATATGTGTTATTGATTGGTTGCTCAAGTATTTGTGTTGGAGATTGAGTGTGTGTGGGGGTGGCTGGGAGGTGTGTGACTCTGTGCATAGATGTGTGAGCAGTTGATTCACTAGGTGTATGAGTTCAAGAGTGCATGTGGAAACAGCTACATGGGTGGTTGACTGTGTGCATGAGTGTATTGATGAGTGAATGGATATCTGAATGCTACATGTCATAGTAAGTACATATGTAAAACACAGTACATGTGAGAGTTGGCATATATAAATAACTGTGCATGAGAGCCAGTGAATGTGTGAGTGGCTGTATGGATCATTGTGAACTTGTATCAGGGATTGTATAAGAGTAAATATGTGTTAGTATATGTTTGAATAAGTAAGGTGTGTATAACTGTATAGTTGAGGAAATGGAGGTGAGATTGTTTCTTTGCATGACTGACTAGGTGTGTGAGTAACTCCATGGATGAGTGACAGTGTGTGAGTGTCTGTATACACTGAGTGTATCTAAGGTTATATTAGAGTCTGAAGAGGTTCATCGTATTAGCACAAGAATGATGTCATCAGTGATGTGATCAATGATGTCAAATGAGATGTCATCAGTGATGTCATCAGTGATGTCATTTGAGATGTCATCAGTGATGTCATCAGTGATGTCACTGACCATGTCATGAATGATGTAATATGTGACATCATCAGCAGTGGATTGCGGGTGCGCGAAAGATATAGTTAGTGCAACTAACTATATATGGAATTTCATTGGTTTTGTATGATTAAAATATTCACCTAACTATATATGGTCTCAAACCTATGGTTTTTTCATTGAATATATATATATATATATATATATATATCCTCCCCAACACCTTCCAAGAAAGAAAGGTAATTAGCCGCACACCACGATGAAGCCTGCAACAATTTATTTCAAAAGCAGCCTTGTTTTCCTAACATGTTTCGCTCGTGTCTTCGTGAGCTTTATCAAAGGTTTCACACCGCTGTCGATCAAAACTGGTATGGCAAGGAACTACATCACTTCATTGTTTGTATATATATATATATATATATATATATATATATACATTCATTCATATACATACATACATATTGCCCAGTGGCAGTCACCACTGGGTATTTATAGTTAGGTCACCTGTTCCATAGGAAAATCACTATTTGGGTTGCAAATAACTTTGGCCCTGTTTGACAAATATCCTTTAAACTTTCCAAAAAGGTGCAACTTTTTTTATTAGTTACACTTGGAAAGTTTCTGGGTGATCAGTCAAATGGGGGACCAAAACGCAAAATCTCCATGCATTTTTCACAGTCTTCTTTAAGAAGGGCTACAGAACAAGCATTTGCAATGCAATAGGTCTCGCAGTAGCAAAGTTTAAAGTTGTTGGTATTGTAAATGGCATTGTTTTTTTATCTTTTTTGTTTTAAAAGCAATAAATATAAACAAGGTTATTTATAATGTTAGTATGTGATAGTGGGGCAAATGTGTTATAGGAAATACAGTCTATGCACGTGGGATAAGACTATCAACTACTGCTACTCCTTATAGCAATGGATTCATATGATGTTTTGCCAAGTGTGTTTTCTGTTGCAGAACATACCATGATTGCCAATCGATGCTTTGTGGTGAATACTTCATTTCCCCTAACTTTAAAGAACCTGTTGGTGAGAGTTGCGTGCTTTCCAACATATACACTGTTACGAATGGGGAGCGACGTTCATATTAGTTTTTAGTCACTGTGATTTTTAGGAGACATTGCTCTGTTTTCCTGTCTTGGGGGTAATGTCATCCAAAACAAGACGTTGATTTTTTTTTAAATGAGACCTTAATTCACTTTCCCAGTCTGGCATCAAATTTTGTGTCATAAACTACCTACCCACTTCTTCACATGTCGCATTAAAGAATCACAGGGAATGGCAGGAAATAAAATTACGGCCCACTGTGGTATCAGTTCACATTTAAAGGAGGAAATGAACATGCGTGTGTTTAGTGTTCTGTGCGAAAGGCAGTCCACAGAGGACGATATCCGTGTACTGTTAAAAAGTCAGAGGCAAAGGGTACATACTCAATCTATAGCACTAACGTTTAGTATACCACCCTATACTGGCCGTTCAAGTAGCCTGTAAAGATACTCAGACACAGAATGTTGAAGGCTGCATTGCATTGCATTGCAGCCCGGTTAGTTCATGGGTCAGCTGAATAAGTCTCTTACTGTTACTGTTTACAGATAGCCAGTGGCAGACCATTTGCTCTGCATTCCTGTATCGAGCTTTATGGCGAGGACATCATAAACTACCAGACACTGCAAAAAAACAGCTAGGTGCCGCAAAACTAAAACAAGAAAATCCATAAAATAAGAAAATATTTTAATATTATTTTTATATTATTTAAAGGTTGTACCAAATGCACTGTATGCATAACTTCACACACACACTTATAAATACGCGCACGCCTATACACAGTCTCTCACATACATTCACACCTGCACACAGGTAAACACACACACACACACAAGAACATGCCTGCCTGCACACAGGACTCACCATGCGCCCGATGCCAATAGCAGCGCTGCATGACTTTGTCAGGGCACTGAAGTGCTAGATACATAATTCATGGGAGACAGCTAATAATTGCGCAACGAAGACAGCGCTTTGGGCCAAGCAGAGGGCAGGGAAGCGCTACACAAAAGGCAATGCAATTATGTTTACACACGGTCGGCGCTTCACCAGCGTGCAGATATTGTATTGTATACTGTGTTCTAGCCACGGGAGCAGCGACAGGGGGCACGGTGCCGAGGAGAGGGCCCCAATGAGTGGCTTTCACTGACAGGTGGCACCGTCACCTCTACTCCCTACCAGAGAGCCCCAGAGGTGGATGGGCACGGAGATCACCGCTCCATTCACCCCTTGAACAGACACTGGCTTTGTACCCAGTGGCAGGAAGGGGGGGTGCACAAGAGGTCAGGGGCACACAGAGTCATATGGGGGCAGGGTCATACGGGGTCAGGGGTACACGGGGGCGGGGGCACACAGAGCAGGGGCACACACCTTATCTAGAGATGAGAACTTGAGCCAGAAACGTATCTTGGACCTAGTGGGAGCCCCCGTGCCCTGGCACGATGACCTGGGCACTGCGGAAAAGCACTACTGCTAAGCTGGCAAGGATCCTTCACCATGGCAGCAATCCACTCCACAAACATGAGAAGCAGGTCAGGCCCCAAGGACAGGGCCACGATCAGGGCCCCCGAAATATATCCACGAGTTGCGAAGACATGACAATCGCGAGCATGAAATGCAGGGCAGCCCCGCACAGGAGAGGGCAGGGCCCCCACCGGAGTGGCCCGGGGCGCAGGCGCCAAGCAGGGTCAGAGCCCACGCAGGACAGACCCAGAGGCACAGGGGCAGAGCACTGGGCAGGCAGGGGCTCAGCTTGTTCTCTGCACTGCCTTGACCCAGCACAGCCTGCACCCGGACAGCACTGACCCCGGACAGCCTGTCCGACAGGGACCCAGCACAGCCTGTCACCCGTCCGACTGGTACCCTGCACTTCCTGTGATCGCTGACTGACCGGGACCCAGCGCTCCCTGGACCCAACACAGCCCTGCCCCGCCCCGCCCGCCCGGCTTCGCTACTTCCTCTAAGTGCCCGGTCTGATTTACAGGAAATGATGGCCCTGGTTAAGTCAGGGAAATTACTGGCAGTCTATACAAATAATGGAACTGAATTATTCCGAGTTTAAAAATAAAACGGATGCTTCGAGAATTAGAATTTTAAATGCATGTAAGCTGTTTCTTAAAAGACAAGCTGCCCCAATGCTCCTTAGTCCAGACTTGCGGCGCCCTCTGTTCTGCTGTTCGAGCAGCGGGACCCCCACAGCTCTAGCAGGGCCCCTCAATCCTGACTTATAGAGTCCTCGGTCTTTCATGTATTGAATGCATTTGAAATAAGCAAACAACCAAAGAGAACAAGCTGAGGCGCCCTTTTGTTCCTCCTGAGATCGGCCAGGCGAGCCATCTATCATAACTAAAATACATCGTTCCTGTAGTTTGTAATGGTTTCCAACATAAGTTTATTTTTTGGACAGTCGTAATATATTAGATTTCCTGTGTTTTGTATTGTACCTGTCAATATTTTCATTGTACTTAAGTCGCTGTTATGTGTAAAGTCGCCAGTGTCACTGTCCCCAAGTCCGATTTATGTCGTATTCAAAATTATAACATGGCCGCACCCAGTCACACGAGAACAGCGGCTTCCGCTGACCGGGACGCGCTTGCGCAACCTATCGTTTCCTGTATCTGTGACGTCGGCTATGTGGACGGATCTCCTGCACCGTTTCGCTTTCTCAATAGGTCGGTAACCTGCGCTGGCCAAAAACACCGGTTGCCCCCTCCTCCCCGCCGGGCAGAGACAAGACACACTGCCGACTGATAAAACCGGCAAGGGGAGGAGTGCTGTAGGCAGCTACCATCACTGTCCATCCGTGAGGTTTCCCGTCTGTGTCCCTTTTCTCCCAGACCGGACTACGGTATTCTCCGATTCCCCTAGTTGATTTACTGTTCGCTGCGGTATGCTGCTGACGGTGTTCTGCCTGCGCCGGGACCGCTCAGAACTCACCTTCTCACTGGACGTGGATCCGGACTTCGAGCACCGGAGCAGGCAGGAGCCTACCCTGCACCCCGGTGCCGAAGGAGGGAAGAAGAGTCCTGCTGCCGGGCCCTGCAGCTGCCGATGAGAGGAGAGCCGCCGCACCAAGGAAGCCGGTGAGTGGGGCTTCGCCTTGTTGCTGAGCTGCGAGGGCGGGGGGCATGTGTGTGCGCGCGTGCGGCAGCGGGGAGCTGTGTGTGAGCGTGCGTGTGTGTATGTGTCTTGGAGTCTGTGTGTGTGTGTGTGACTGTGGGGGGGGGAGGGGGTGTGTGTGAGAGAGTGTCTGTCTGTCTGTGTATATGCACGCGCATGTGCACGGCGCGGGACGGAACGTGCGCGCTCGCGCACACCAATCTGGTAGAAACGCTCGTAACACCCTTTTGTCCCTCATTCCCCCAACAGGCAACTAAAAGGCTCCACCTGGACGCATCCTTCGGATGCAGTACCAGCGAGCCCTAAAAAATTGCTGAATTGAGTTACACCAGATTTGGCAGGAAGCTAGATCTTGGTCCGTGGATTTTGCTATTTGTGATTTGATGTAAATCCGTTCAGTAGTCTTTAAGAAAGTAAGGGTCAAACTTATTTGCATATTTGGATGGTTGGGTCCAGGAGTGAGCCAATTTAAAAATGGACCATTCTGATTGGACCAGAGAGCAGGTTTTCTCTTAGGACAATTTTCTCCAGTAGAAGTCAGACTCCCGCGAGCGCTCTGATAGGCTGTTAGCAACATCAGAAGAATGTTGCCGGTAGCAATTACACAACTCTGGGACTTAGCCCCCTGTCCTGAAGTAGTAAATTAAAAATATATAAGGGGTCAGGGTAAGGATACCCTGCCCCAGTAGCCCAGGGGGGAGCCAGAACCACCCTCCCAAAGACAAAATAGAATAATTTGGCAGTTTCTGCTACAATCCTGCAAAAATCCCACAGGATCGAAAAAAACAAATCATTAATTAAGGGGAGGGGGCATGCGGCCCCGCTCCCTGAGGTCCAGGATAGCTCACCCCGGGGACACATTTAATAAGGGGACGGGGCTCAAGGCCCCCTCTTTGAGTCATTGAAGAACCTGGGAAGCCTACCCCTGAGTCAAAAATTCATGCTATAAGGGCGCTCGGCCCCCCTCCCCTTAAGGAATGTGGCCCTGGGTGTGGGCTCCCTGAGGCCCATAATGGCTTATGAAGGAGGGCTGTGCACCCCCTCATTAGCAGCCCTGAGGGATTGGGTCCCCAGGGCCTTTTTTCAAGGCTCGGGGAGGTGGGACTGTGGGGCCCCCTTTCCTTCCAGTCATGAGTGATGCAATATGTGAGGTCATAAGCAGTGCATGGCGAGGGCGCAAGTTATATGCTGCTTACTGCTAACTATAACTTGTGAATTTCTGTGTATTTTCGGCATCAAAACATTAATGCTATTACCAATATATTGACTAACTGTAACATTACTTTAACTGTTGCTTTTTCAGTGCATTTTTAAGGTATTTTTAAAACAAAAATAGATCTATTTATCAGATATAACTATAACATTACTGTAACCTTTGCTCTTTTTTTTGGCGAGTTATAGATATTGTGCAAAAAAGGAATCAGGGAACCATACGTCATTCCCAAGTTGTACGTAGAGAGCCGCTCCTATACATGGAACACTCTACAACACCCTTCACACTCCAAATCTGCTCACCTCAAATATCTGTTTTTCAAGCTGAGTTTTTAGGCATAAGATAGGCACAATGCCTTCCGTGCTGATCTAGAAAGTGACAAAGCCTTTCACCGTTTTTGCTGCAAGGTTTTTAAGTAAAATGACAAAACCCTTCAACCATTCCAGGTACGCAGAGATACTTCAGCCTAGGCAACTCCAGGAACATACATATAAAGTTCCTGAATTATCAGTTGGGCATACTTCCATCTGCCCTGCATCTCCCAATATGGAGGAGGGGACAATCTCAACGTCCTGCCGCTTGTGTTGCAACGGAACAGAGGATATGCTTAAAACTCACAAGGGATCCTCACGCGGAGACAGGCAGTGCTAGCCTGCTTCAAGTCATAGGACCCACAGCTCATCTGCAAACTAGTAAAGTTTCACGCACTGGCAGAAAAAAAAACTACCAAGACCCAGTATGGACACTCTTCCTGCAGCATCCTCGGCCGCCATTGCAGCAAGCAGTCTGTAACTCATCATTTTCAATCTCTTGCTCACATGCACTGCACTTTTTTCCTTATGACTCAGCTGATAATGCAGTTTCTATAATGACACTTGGCAGAAAATCCCCCTCTTGCTGTTGTTTTTATTGCACCCGACACTTTATTAGACTCCTTTCATAAAGAAGGGCTAGATTACGGGTGACTTCCATTGGCATTACGAGTACTCTGCTAACCACTGCTTGATTACAGGTCTATTTATTGTTTGTGCACCTTTAACCCCTAGTGCTATCATATAATTATTTCCTATGAAAAAAATCAATTATTATGTAAGTGCTTATGTTAATTTTTAATTTGACTCTCAAAATGTATTTTATTCTTTTTCTTTTAATCTGATATGTAATGCACTGGTTTTAATTAACTATGCATATAAATAAACTTTAAACATTCCAGGCACAGAATTACATCTTTGGATTGGTAAAATATCATCCAAGTGCACCCCGATTCAATAAAAGCAACCTTTGACACAAGTGTTTCTATCTTATTAGAGCTTGCTAGAGAGGTATAGTTTTGTCCAGGGAACAACCAGTATAAGTCGAAACAATGCCCTTTCAAGCTAGAGTGCCCCATAAATTCTGCTAAAAAAGGTAGTAAGGAACCCTGAGTAGTTCCTATGTTTTAGGTGAAAAGCATGGAACACTCCACAAACCACCAATACTCCAATCTGCTCACGTTAAATGCCTGTTTGACTATCAGAGTTATTAAGCATAGGTTTGGCACTGTGTCATACACCCTGATCTAGAAAGTGAGAAATGCACACCGAGCTGAAAAATTACAAAAGCCTTTTACCATTCTAGCACAGTATTACAGCTGTGGATTGGTAAAATACCATCCAAGCCAACCTGGAATAAATTAAGGAACTCCAGGCACAGGTCCTTGGAATGGTAAAGGATATATACATAAAGTTCATGACATTAAGATAGTATTGTGGCTATGCCAGGCTCTGGCCTTGGCTTCTTGGTTGCCCTTCTAAAACCGGCCTCCAAGGTACCCAAGAATGACACCACTGGAATTGGTTTCATTTCTTTACTCGAAATCTCCTCTGGATTTGCTTCCACGCTGCTCCTTATTGGACTCCAGTTATATGGAGGCTTGCGCTGTGTGCCCTAAGCCGGATACTCTCATTCACATTTCATGAACTTTGGTGGAATTTGTGTAAAGGTTAGACGCCTTCTCTTACACACCCTGATCTTCAACTTCTTCATCCCTGCTTAAGGTAGTCCATATGGGATGTATCATGCTGTGAATACAGCATTGAGACTGTCCAGAAGTTTGGGAATGATGGACTCAGACGCCTCCTCATAAGCAGAGCTAGACTTGAAATTCTGCCACTCGGGCATTTTCCCAGTGGGATGCAGGATAGGGGGTTACTTTCAAAGCATGATGAGCTGTCATGACCCAACCACCCTAGACCCCTGTTCTAGTTGCAGCCTCCTCCAGTGAGGGCCTAGTTTGGCATTTTTAGTATCGCTGATTTTAATTTCTGGTCAGGATCTGCTCACACAATGTGTTTTTATCATTCCCACCTCTTCCCCCTTGAATTTTCAGCTCAACAGGCGGTTGCTTGCCAATCCCAGAGCTTTGCATAAGTGTCCCATACAAAAGCTCTGTGTGTCCCCATTGCCCTGAGGAACGCCGGCTTTCCAGCTCCAGTGATCCCAAGCTAAGGCCAACATAAAGCCACGATCTAAAGCAAAGCTTTAAACAAATGCTGTAGATGGCTCTAAACAATGTTGAGCCATCACGGACGGGTTATGGCATCTTCTTGATGAATGGAAACCCAGCATCTCTCGGAAACCATCTGCTCTGCCCAGCCTGGCAGGACTCATGAGGGAGAAAGGGCAGGGCAAGCATGAAAATAATTGCAACAGTAATGCTTTTGTGGGGTGGTTACCGCTTTTTACGACTACTTCCGGGTCTCTGAAGCATCTGGCTGAGCGGTGGAAGCGCGTCTGAAAGAGGGCGGCGCAACGTGAGATTCAGGGCCTCAGAAGAGAACTCCCACGTGCAGCATCGCATCGGATGTTATTATTGTTTTATAGAATGGAACAGTAACATGAATGGGGCCGGCGGTCCCTGTCAGCTGAGGCCGGCTGCGTGCTAAAGGCAGAGCAAGGGCCGTGAGGAACAGGGTGTAGGCGAGGCCCATTGCGTCACACTGCGGAATGCGCGCCTCAGATGCCAGGCGCACGTGGCATAACTTCCCGATCAAGGGTGCCCTTTCCGTGGCCCGATCTGAAGCTTGTAAAACAGTTGTTCAGTGGCTTTATATGTGTGCTTCGCACATCTATGTGTAAAGTTCAGGTAGTTAGATATCATTCCCACGGGGATCCGTTCGTGCTCTGCCATTTTCAAAGATCAATTAAATATTTCCTTTGGCTTTAAGTAAAAGTAGCACAAACTATATTGCGCATTGGACATATTACTGATAACCCTATATTTTATAATCCTTTAATACATGGCAGCCTCTATTGACTTAAAAAAACTCTCTAATTTCCGCCTTACAGTCTGGTGGTGATTGCACCCCTTGCTTATAGAATTGCGCGGCTATTTCACTTTAATAAACGAACACAGTTCAGTTGTGACTTCACAAAATATCCTATTCGTCAAAGGGCTTGAAAACACATGGCTCAGGACAAACTGCGTTTCTTTGGCTCGATTTGCTTCATTCTGAACTTTCACCAACTGCAGAATATTTTCACGAACACATTTTCTGCACTTGCCAATCATGATAATGTGGTTCTTCCGACGTTGTTTATTTCATTGTATGTCATCTTACTGGTACTTAACAATATCTCAGAGCTTCCTGCTCGCGGCTATAACTCTGTGCAAATAAAATGCAGAGTCGGGAGACTGAAACGTTCGTTGTCCTGTTACATGTGATTAAATCCACTGCTCGTGTACCTACCGACATCAACGTAAGTGCTGCTTCGTGGAATGTTTATTTGTGCTCGCAGATGAGGGGGTGGGAGTTGTGACTTTCCAAGAGGCGATAGAGCTGGTGTACTGCGACGCAACCAACCCTTTCCGGGCAACAGGCACTCCTTATGCATGACTGAATCTGCCCCATCCCTATTGGCTTAGAGTCAGAAGGCGTGCCTGACATGGAACTGACTGGAGCCCAGTCCCACCAGCCTTCAACAGACACCAACTCTCCTGTTGTTGCCTCCAAGGACACCATCCACAAGTAAAATACCAGAGGGAGTAAAAATCCTGCCCAGCCTTGCAGTGGACCACCATTATGCTATTTCATATTAAGATAGCCATAATTGAGGTGCAGTCGCCACTTACACCCTTGCCTCCCCCCCGCCTTCCCCCCCGCTGCACCAATGGTAGTGATAGTCCTTTAACAGAAAAAAAGCCCCCATATATTGCTACGCCCCTAAAAAATAATAGAAATCTATATACACCAGCCATTTCTTTGGGAGCATCTCTCTAAGGAAGCGGTCTATTGCCCCCTCTTCTGGGCCATGTCTTTGACACTATCCATTAATCTTGCTCCTCTCCTCTGGGTCATTACTCTGAGGCTCTATGGTTCCATAGGATAAGAGTTCTGCATCGGGATACAGTCCCTGTTGGCCTCCCCAGCCACCTCCTGGAATCACCTTTTGCAGAAAAAGCTGCCTCTGAATGTTTGATGTTGACCTTGAGGTGTTTCTGCTTCAAAGTGAGAAATGTACAGAGAGCTAAAAACGGAACAGGTCTTCTCCGCAGCCTTTGATTGATGGAGTCACTTAAAGGTTCATGGTGACAAATATTTATTCTTTTTAAGCGGTAATGCAAAGGTGTTATCAGCTGAGTTCCGGAGTAATGGAGACACAAAAATGTTTGCACTAGGCCCAGTCTGAATATTTATTGCTAAAATCTATATTTTGAAAGCACTTTTTAAAAATCTCAAATGGTACATCATTTTGCGGAAAATAATGGCATAGTGGTTTCTGTCTCAGGCTGGTACCTCATATCTCTACAACATGCAAGTCACTATAAAATACTTACAGAATATTTTGTACTTTTAGCTGCTTCTTTGACCCTGCTACCACACTCACAGTTCCTATACTTTGTTATGCACTTCATGGGCTGTTTGTAAATGAAGACAGGCAGTAAATGCCCTAAATATACAAGGCCATGCGTGCAGGACATCTTCATTTACAACTTCTTGCATATGTCTGAGATACCTTTCGCCCTTACAACTCTGGAAGTAATAGGCCGGAAGAGTATTTCTCGATTTCCCTAGCAATTACTTGCCCTTGTGGGGAAACATCCTTTACAACGGAACCGCTACAATGCGGTAACGTTACAACACAGTTTTAACAACGAAAGTCGTTAGGAGGGCGCTCTAGGATAGGGGATAGTTTAATTTACTATCCAACACCTTCCCTACTATCCACGGGGGCTGGTGTTGGAATAGTAAATTAAACTATTCACTATCAGTGCCCCCCCAACGCAAGTCGTTGTAACGACTTGCGTTGTTAAAACTGCGTCGTAACGGGACGCGCTGTAACGGTACGCGTTGTACCGTCATACATCCCCTTTGTGGGTTTTCTAAAATGGAGCCTCCTTCAATCCTTCATAGTTACACATTAAAAACATTTCCCTAGGAAAATATACCTCATGAAAATGTAGCTAAACCCTTTTGGAGACACCCTTCTCCCAATAGTGGCTGAATAAGACCAGTCCAAAATGGTGGCATTAACTGCCTGGTAAAATCAGAGACCCTGCTGGTGGAACCCTCCCACTTACATAGTACTTATATATATTTATACACCTATATTTTAAGAAAATACAAAAGAGTTTGTTAGTAATATAAAATACTTACAAAAAAACAAGAAAGAGCTATTCAAATACTTAGAAAAAATAGCCACATACAATAAAAAAAATTGCTTGAATTCTACAGCATTTTCTGGCTTCCTCCTATACACAAAAAGTTGATTCTAGAAAGAAACCATGATTTTACACTCATATTTCCACCCATTAAAAGCTGGAGTGTCTTTAGCTATCTATTTCTTTGCTTTGATATCATGGCTAATAATAATCGCAAATAAACCAAATTCCAGGTTACTGGGTTAAAGAAGAATGAAAGAGTAGGGGGGTGTCCAAAATGCTGGTCTCACTGACGTTTAGCTCCTGAAGTTTCTTAACGCCCAGCCGGAATCAAAAGACAAATTCTGCATCCTAGGGAGAGCCTGAAGGGTAAGCTGTGTAGGAGCGCACCACACAAGATGTGAGGTTCCTTGCTGAGCCTGGTGGTAAGCAGTGGTAAGGGCGTTGAAGAAGCTAACACGAGCCGGAACCAGATCTGAGGCTTGGTGGACCCCTAGTATGGTGCAGCTGAAAGGAATTCGTTTTGGGGCAGAGCACAGAGCCTGGTGAACAATGGCCCCCAAAACAGGGGTTTGAGGACAACAAATGAACACATGAGTACGTGGAGACACGGAGTGGAATAATTCAAACCTCCCTGAAGCTGCCAAGAAAGGTCCACAACAAGAGACAGCAATCACGTACTGCTGTTGCGGTAGGATGCTATGACTGTAGTTTGAGGGGCCATTGGCATCACAGAAACTGGATTGGAATGTGCTGAATAGCAGAGCCACAGGCAGGACACTCCCCCATACAACACCTGGACAAAGAGATTGGTGCGGTCTGCTGGGGACCATTGAGCGTTAATGAGACAGAGGCAAGGAAATACAGAAGCTTGGAGCTGAGGCACAATCGCTGGTAAGGATTTTGAAGGGGGCGGACAATAAACAACTTCACATAGGGCCCAACATCCCAACTATCCAATCCAACTGTGGAGGGAGAGGCGAAGACCAAGTAGGGCTTGAGAGTCAGGGACAGGCGCCCCCTTGGAGTGTGGTGAACAGCATCAGACGGAGAACACGTACATGGAGATAACATTGATGGATGGCAAGAAATGGCCATATAGAGTAGGGGTGAGATGAGTGAAGACAGATCACCCCAAGCATTGTGGAATACGTGGTCAGGTTCCCAAACACATTTTCTGGTTTAAATGTGAGTACATGTTGAGCTTTGATCGATTGCTACACCACTGACCCAAACCTGGGGGCCACACCTGCACGACTTTCAGAGCGATAGGAAGAAGTAGTGCTACGCCACCTCCTGAGGTCAATAAGTGGACTGCCTCCCACATATTAAAGTCACAATGGTGAAACCTAAACTCGCTAAACAGCTGAGGGCTTAAGATATGCCTGAATCATCCCACATGTTGCTGCGACCCACTGTCAAAAAACTCCTAACCCAAGTGTCACAGCTGAAAAGCGAGGTACAGACTTTAAAGATATGAGAAGAGGATGCAGAGTGCCACTCTTAACTGAACAATGCCCACATAGTTGGGAACTCTGAAACCGCCGAGATACCAAACATGAAGCTGTTCCTTGACCAGTGGATCTTAGATAATGCTCTGCGGGGTAAAAAGCAACTTTCTTCTCCATCGAGAGGGAACACTGGATTTTGAGCCACCTGCCACCAGCAGCGGTCCTGCTAAGACCAGAAATGGCACATCTCTTTAATTAATTACAGGGACAGGGATCCCCTACTGTACCTTTAAAGAGCCAAGGGTTCTTGGAAACTTGAAACCAGCACAAGAACCTCATGGTTATAGCCAATGACAAAATCCTGTTCTTTCATTAGGTTTAGGATGTATGGCAGTGCCTACAATCAAAGGGAGTGAAGACCCCGTAGCCAGAACTCAATGCATGCTATGGTTGGCCTACTCAGTACTCCAGTACGCACAGGAACAGGAGGCTGAAAAGCAAACCCGCGAGAGAACAAGCGGCCAAAGATAGAGCCCGAGTCTTGGCGGAAGTGCTGACCCAGAACCTAGGGCCAGATGTATCAACGCTTTTTGCGATCTCAAACGGGCCGATTCACAGAATCGGCCGGTTTGCGATTGCAAAAATGCGTTTTGCAATGTATGAAACATTTTTTTAGCGCAATATGGGTAATCACAATTATTTGTAATTACCTAAATTTCAAATGCAGTTAGGAAATCACATTTTGCAATGCCCTAAATGCAATTTTTGTAGCCATCACAAATTGCGAATTAGCATTAAGGAATCGCAAATGACCACCAACTTCTCGTTGGTGGTAATATGCAAATTCCTTGAAAAATGCACTTTTTAGCATTTTTAGTGCCATGTGGCGCACATACATGCCCTAAAGGCATGTATGTGCGCCACATGTGCACACATGCATATTTTAGGGTTTCATCAAGGTGGCCTTTTGGCCCCCTCGCACGAATGAAATTGCATGCGCAATTTGCGACTACCTATTTGGTACTCGCAAATTGTGCATGCAATTCCCATTCATTCCTATGGGCCTCTAGGGCCAGAGGAATGAATGGGAAGCCATTCCTTAACCGCATGCGCGCTAGCGGTTTTTCCGCTGCGCGCTGCGTTTTTTAAAAAGCTGCGTTACATGACGAGCTGAGCTCGTCATGAGCGTGCGAGCGGCACAACTCATGACGAGCTCAGCTCGTCATGAGTGCGGAAGGGGTTAATAGCGAATCACAAGGAATATGTAGGAATTGCAAACTTTTTGCAAAATCCTACATACATTGCATTTTGCGAGTCTATAATAGCGAATCAGTAAAATTCCCTATTATAGACTCGTAAAATGTAATCTTGATACATCTAGCCCCTACAGCAGATGGATGTTCGCTTTCCCATAAAAGGAAAGGGAATCGAAGTCAGTGGATACAAACAACAAAGATACAGATTTAGAAATTACCAAGATGATTGCCCTGACACCAAGAGTTGAAGACAGCATTATACGGGAAATGATGGGGCATCTGGGCTGGTCAGATTGGCACAGCCGCATGAACCACATCAGGATGGTAAATTGTAGTATGGTTCAGGGCCTACTTTTGCGTGCATGTTATGTTAGCATGGCTTATTAGAAGTTTAAACGCCATTTTACCTTTTGCTGCTTTTGCACACGACACTGCATAGCTGTTTTTGTACGTTAGCCTTCACAAAGGTCTACACATGAGAAAAGGTTTGTTTTTCGACATCTCTAGACTTACATTGTGCCCCTAGTCTGAACAGTGAGTGCTAAGCCGTCAAGGTTATCAAAACGTGTTAGCTGTTTATCGGTATGTCCGTGTAACGCATTCTAGACACAATATTTTGGCAGCTGTGAGCCAAGATGGATTCTGGCGCCTTTATCATTGCACACTTGCCATTATTTCAGACACTTGGAAAATTTCCGTTTCAGTGATGCAGAGAGTCTATGCTGATCCAGATGTAATTTACTCTTACTGAGCGGAAAGGTAACGGGGTCCCCCTAACCAAGCCTAAGAGACCTTCTGTAGTTTATAATATATAGTTCCGATATAGGGAGGGTGTTAAAACTAGGCGCTATAGGACCTGTTTTCACCATCATTGTAATATGATTCCTCCTATTGTATTTTATGGAATTGTAACCATGCTGACCATATTATTTTTCATCATATGTCTGCTTATGTTAGCTAAAATACTGCACATGAGATCACGTTGTTAGAATAAATATTTTAACCTTACTGTGTCTCTTATTTACTCCTGTTTGGACTGGTATAAGAATATAACAAAGAGTGTTCTCACTTCCCACCATGCGTGAGATGGTCCTAAATCGCATGTTCTAGGTTGTCTAATCATTGGTTACTTTGCTATAGGATGAGTAGCTAATGTGACACTGATGCTAGCTGGTTGGGGTTTTTCTAGGTATGGAGATGAGTTTCTGGTACATCACAATTCACTGACGTCCTAGGTCTCTGTGCACAGTTCTGTGTATGAGCAGGATCCTTGCAACACAATCATTGGATGCTTTAGAACCAATTCCACACAGGGTGCAGGAAGATCCAATGGGACAGTGTTATTAGGGGCATGCAAGCAAAGTGACACCCTCCACACACACACCAGCAGACTTGGTTAGGCCAACTGGTACAGATGTTGATGTTCTCAGAGTGTATTGTGTATTGCAGGAAGCCTGTTGCCACCTTGCTAGGGCTGAGGGGGTTACTGTAATATAATTAAGGCTCCTGGTTTTCCGTTTTTACGGATATTTACAGATAAATACAGACAGAAAACAATGTGTTTTCTGTCTACATTTATCTTTAAAAGTGGATAAATACAGAAAATTGTGCTTCTTTCAAGTGACTTTCCGTGCTTTCTTTCATGAATTACAGGCCAGCAACTGAGCAGATGGACAGCATGGGAAATAAAAAAAACAGGATAAAAGGTCTTTAAATAACGGAATATGTTAACATATATTCATGGTATAGTGCTAATATCTACCTGTGTATGTATTGTGTAATATTTAGCAGCTTATATAGCTAAAACACGACAGACATCACAGTATGAGTGCGCTTCTGTCAGTTAAATAGATATGGAAATGTACAGTTTTACAACTTTATTTATACACAAACACAAAATAAATATGGATAAATACAGATAAAATGACCAAAAAAGAAATATGGATAAATACAGACGGAAATGGCCAAAAAATAAATACCATAAAACCGGGAGCCCTAAATATAATCTTCCCTGTTGTCCTTGCTTTCCCCTACAGGTACAGACAACACCAATTAGAAATGGTTGAGATAACTGTTCTTGACATGCCACACGTTAGACAAAGATGGAGTAGCATATAGTAGTAAGAGCTAAATAGCAACAGTTTCCATCACCTTACACTATCCTGACGTGGAATGTGAGGGGGGTATAATCACACCAGCTAGGAGGCATAAAGTGTAAACATACATATGGTGCAGATATATTAACATGGCATATATAAAATAAACACACATGAATATAGTGGAGTTACAAAGGCTGAAGAAGAAATGGAGGAGTAAAGTAATAGGAACCACATACTTAGCATTTGCTAGGAGGGTACAGGTTTGTAGAGCACCAAGTTCTAGCTGTGTAATCAGATATAGTCAGATTGCTCGGGAGAGCAGGCACGTTGTTGCGGAGGGACTGCTGGATGGAGCACCATTGGCCCTGTTGGCAATTTATGCCCCAAACTCTAATCATTCTGCTTACATTGGTTCTCTCACCCCATCACTACTCCAGGATATGGCTACTTCTGGTACATGGGGCAGGGATTTTAATTGTGTAACTGATTAACCCCCCCCCCCCACACTTTAGGGTACCTCAAGTAGTGTAATCATGGCCCACCTCTAGAAATAGATGAAACCCTGAGACCTCAACCCAAAGGATATATTTCTTTTATTCCATGTACATAGGCTTCCTACTAAGTTAGACATAATTCTCTGTAGCCCTCGTACATCCACAAAGGTACTGGACACAGAGTACCTGGTATGTATTCCGTCTGACCACAACCCCCTTAAAATGATGATAGGCTGCAGCAGATCTAAGACATACATCTCGACCAGCGTTTGAATGTTGGAGCATTGCTGGGCACATCATTTAGAGAAACAGTGGGCAGGGCTATCACTGATATTTTACAGACAATGCGGAGACATCTAGTGATGGACTGCTGCAGTGGAACTCATTTAAAGTGATATGAAGGGACTGGAGCGGACGGCTTTTTGGTAACATGTGGCGTTGCAATGATCTTAGGGCTAAGGTCTTCAATCTGTGCGGCGCGACCCCCATGGGGGCTGTGGACTCCTGGGAAAAGGGGCACACATACCCAGCCTCATTTGTGCCTGCAATCCCAAATTCCTTAAATTTTGGGAAAAGACAACAGTCCTGGGACAGCTAAATTTGATCATTAAAATGCTTCAGCTGAAGTTTCATTAATTGAGTTTCCTGTGCTGTGAAAAGCATTCATTCCAGGGTGCCTGCTTGCCTGAATGAAATGCAAATGTGCACTAATAGTTAATCTGCAAGTCTAACGGGTGCTTGGGAGCCCTTGATCAAATCATTCCAAGCTTTGTGATGACAATGTTTTTTTTTTTTGAGTGGTAGTGCAAAGCGTTAACAACTGGGCTGTGAAGTGTGTGCTTTTAATCATAATTGTATCTACACCACCCTTTGTTCCCCTAAGGAGGTGTTGAAGGCCCAGTTATGTAAAAAAAATGCTTTACATAATTGCACATTTTGTAGCAGTAGATCTTATACTGTGTGTAATGCAAGTATAATATAATGACTTACAAATTCGCAGTGATTTCTGTCACAGGCTGTGACCTAGTAACACTAAAAATATACAAGTCACTATTCTCCACTGTACCAAACAAGATTTAATTCTGTGGCTCTCTGGTTACACATAGACCTCTGCAATGCATTAACAAATAGAGGTTTCACAATGTACTACAGCGCATTTCCCACTGATTAACAACTTTTAAATTTATTTTTCATTTAAGTTGCTTATTATTTTATATGTAGCCACCTGATGGTGAAAGACCTGAAAAACCGTACAGAATATTTTGGGGCTTATTTATGAGAGACTTGCGCCACCAGGCGAATCACACTTTTAGCGCTCCAGCGGTGCAAGTGTCTCAGCCAAACCTATGAGGCAGCACAAAGCCAACCTGCATGGCTTACCATGGCCTCATGGTTATTGAGTAAGACAAAGCAGGTCACCTCACTGTGTTGCCTTACTATGCATCAAGGAGGCATTCCATGTACATTCCCACGCTACACCCATGGTTTTTGATGCTGCCACACGATTGACAAGAAACCTGGGGCAGTGCCAAAACCTTACACCTCCACAGCCGAGACATAATGAGGAGAAATGTTTTCATTTTTCTTCATTTTTTCCTCTTTTCATGTATGCTGCATTCTGCAGCTCACATAGAAAGAGAACACCTCTTGGGATTGTATTTGTGAAGGAAGGTGCCCCTTTCTGCACAAAAACAATCCTGCCCATGTTGTTGCTAGGTAGCATTTTGTGCGCTAATGCATGGGGGAAGGACAGGATGCAACATATTTTAGAAATATTTTGCATTCCTGCCCTTTCGAAATGGTGTAAGGCAGCGCAGCAAGAAGACTTACATCGCTGCCCTTCGCCAATTCCTCATAAATGAGCCCCTTTGTTTTTAGCGACACCTTTGACCACGCCCCCACGCTCAAAGACCTTTGGTTTTTTAAACACTGTTTATTATTGTTTCCCCACCATAAAAATGATTTGCTGTGGGAATTGGGGGTGTTTATGATTGTAGATAGTTGTCGATGATGAGGAGTACCAGGTTCTAGAATTTTTTTGCCAGGAGGGTGTCCTTACTCCTAAATAATTTTGACAAGGACGTCTCGGTAGCAACAAATTTGAAGACCTCTGGTTTAGGTGGATAAGATGAAATAACTATGAGTCTAGTTGTTAAGAGTCAAGGCGGACAAGACACCTATTCAGGCTATTAGAACTGCACAAAGTGGTCAACACATAGGCTGAAATTAATCTGGACTTTGCTGACCAGTAGACCAGTATAGCATGCTCTACGAGGTCCAGGATACATGTTGTCCGGGTGGCTTCTGGGACTATTTAGCAAGACATAGAGGTCCCAAGCCTCGGCTCTGCGACGCCACATATTAAAGAAGCCCCTGTGTTCTGAACTGTGGTGACCAGATGGTGTGCAATACATCAGGAACAGAACCGCATCAAGCTGAATTGTATGGTGCGTATACGATGGTACTGCCCGAAAACGTCCAAAATTATATGAGGAGGCTAAATTCCTGGGCCATCTGTTGGGCTCTATGATAGAGGTGCTTATGGTGATCCTTTTGAAACAGGGCAGGGACCTTGATGTCTGCTCCTACTGGCCAGTGGCATTATTAAACCTGGATTATCAAAAACTGCTAAAAATACTTGCAAACAGGTTGCTAGAGATAGTAAATTATGTGGTTTACTCAGATCTAAATGGGTTTTATACCTGGCAGGAACACCTTCCTGAATTTGAGGCACATGTTCAGCCTGAGAGGTGGTGCCTGAGGGGGTGAGTTACAGCTTGTGGAGATCCCCCTAGATATAGAGAAAGCATTTGACACCCTAGGTTGGCGGTGCCTTATGCAAGTGCTACAGAGAATGGTTGTGGGCCCATGCTTTCAGAGGTTGATTCAAACTTTGTATACCGATCCAGTCCCAAGAGTGCACGCAGGCCAGACAATCTCAAGACTACTCTCCATAAACAGAGGCAACAGACAAGAGTGCCCACTGTACCCCTCATTTTCCCCTTAGCCATGGAGCCATTTGCACAATTATTAAGGAGTAGATAAGGAGCAGATAGGCGACCTGGGGCATTCCGTCAAGAGATAGATGACAAATAATTTTGCTGTACCCTCATCTACTTGCGGGACGGTCTTCAGGCATTACTGGGTGTCATGGACATACTAGAGGAATTTAGAGATCGCTCAGGGCTGCCAGTGAAGTGGAGTAAGTCCAGTTTGTTCTCTTTATGACCGATGTCAAAATTAGATTGCAATACAGCTGACGCTGAGGCTTTAACGGTAGTTGGACTCCCTTGTACCTGGGGGTTACAATATACCTAGGCTGTATGGTTTTAGGTTTAAACCTATAATAACTGATAAAACTCCACCAAAAGGAAAATAGCCATCTCCGGTGTAACCATATAGACACTGAAAAAACACCTTTGTAACCACAAACTTAGTGAAAGGAAAAGATGAGTGAGAGAGACATTTTTATTTCTTCCTGAAGGGGCCAATACAATGTAACTTTTTTATACAAGGTAGCAACAAGAAAAACTGGGCTAACATTATTCTGCTTTCATTTTGTTTAGGGATGTCACTAAAACATTGTCTCTACTTCCTTCTGCTTTTTTCAGTTTTGTGGTCTTTGGTCTAAAGATGCAGTGTTTAGAAGCATGTTTTAGGTCTTATTTAGATATTTTAAAAACTGTAGAGAACCGGGAAATGTCAAAATCATATTTGATATTTTGGCTACATTTGATTTCACTGATAGGTAAAATGGCTGGTTTCATAAGAATCTTTCCTAATATGTACCATCACATTTACCCACAGACTGAGAATGGGTGAAATCCTTTGATACACCAGCCCCCTTTTCTAGTGAGTCAGTATTGATTGTAAGTGAATTGCCAAACGCCCCGAGCTTTAAACATTCAATGCAAGATGCAGTGACAGGTATATGTGAAAAGAATGTTGTCACCAAGCATCTTCCAGTGATATTGTTTGTATTTGCAGAAATTCATGTATGTATGTGAAAAAGATATATGATGGTCTGTCAAAATAGATTCCTGAGCTGAAGTACTTCTGTGTAAGAGATCCTTGTAGCTTGCTAGATGATATGCTGAAAGCATCTTTACAATCTTCAGAGTTAATGAAGAATGCTATTGACTTTGTAGTCCATTCTGGTGCAGTAAAAATGTATTTGGAACACTTATACCCTATGCACACCTAATCTATACACATGCACCATCAGTGCAGAAAGCAAGCAATAATTAAAATTAAATTAAAATTCCGTAAACACCGAAAAACACTGTTTCTGTTGTTTTTAATGGTGCAGAAATGTGTAACCACTGATAACCACAGTTTTTTTAAGGTATTGAAAAAATTGGAAAAACCCCACCAAAATATACCAAAAATAGAAACTGAAAACAGGAAAGATTAAATATACCACACAGCTGAGGCACTGATGGAGTCACCTGGGGAAGTTGATAGCAACGACAAGGCAGGCTATTAAGTTCTGGATAACGTGGTCATTGTCCCCACTGGGCAGGACAATAACAGTGAAAATGCTTGTCTTGCCACAGATACTATGCTTCTTTCCGGCATTAGTGTTGCGCCTCCTTTGTCGTTTCTTCAGTGATTTGAACAGTATACTCTCTGACTCGGTATGGGGTACAAGGAGGACAATGGTAGCAGCAGAGGCCCCTCCATTAGGGAGGAGGAGCGCCACCCCTCTGCCACCAGCCGCAAATAAAATAATAATGAAATGTGTTTCTAACCCGTTTTATTATCATTTTATTTTAATCCCCCTGGACCCGCCCTCCAGAATTCTGATGAGTTCTGGCGTAGGTCCAGGGGGATGACACTGTGGTGGGGGAGTGCTAGTGCACCCTTGTCCCTTCACTGCACATGAACAGTGGCGTAACAAAACCTTAGGGGGCAAGGTGTGATGAAGGGGTCCTTCTCACCTAAATGCAATCTATGTCCCTCACCTTTCACCTTTGCAGGGACTTTCAGAACTGCACAACATATAGACACTTTTAGCAGAACTATTCCCAGATTACACAAATCTTCAGGCTGTGGATTGAGACTATGTTGTATCTCAAGTGAAAAAAAAGCTCTGCAGGCTGCACACACTAAATGGCGTCAACCAGACTGGATGCTAACCTGGGGTGTAGGTATGTTACTGATACAAGGAAGAGAGGCATCTTAGACAAATTACTATTGGTCTTAGTGTATGCAATGCTGGGGCTGGCAGAGAGGAAATCAGAAGATCTAAAAAGATATTTTATTTAAGTGAGGAAATGGCAGAGCCGGAATGCAAACAACTGTAGACAAGAATGAATATCAATGAATCAGAAACCTTATGTAGTGCAAATGCAAAAAAACACTAAACACTGACAAGCTCAACACTTTGTTTCACAAGATCAATATAATACAGCACAAAATATGAATATCATCTAGTCAGGAATTCATTTGTTTTCCTCCCTATCTCACTGGGTGAGGCAGTGTTGGGTCCCTGCCCAGCAACATGTTGTGGTATCTGCCCATGGTATGGCAAGAGAGTCTGGTCTCACAATAGATTAAAACAGCTGTTGTGACTCCCCACCTTCAAAAAATAAGGTCTGCCTGTGGATGACTGACAATTTTAGACCAAGTTCTTGTTTGCCGGTATTGACCAGGTGTCAGAGGGAGTGGTACATGAAATGATCCAGCAGCATGTTTGTAAGTTTTATTCACCACAAGGTTCTGCAGATTATCCGTTGTTTTTTAAAGGATATATGGCTGGACTTCCAACTGGACTGAACTTTCAGCACTAAATATGACACCCAAATAAGGTTTCATCTGCAGCACTGAGTTGCCAGGCTCTATTTCCACATTCTTAATGGCTCAAAGAGATTGTGGCCTCTGAACTGCAAGATTTAATCATGGAGCCGGTAACAGCAACTAAACCAAGCACAGAATTAGCTGTTGTCTTGCACATGTCAGTAAACGGAATATAGCAAATGCCTTTAAGAAAACTCTGATCACTTGAACATGCTCAAGTATCGGTACACTTAAAAAGGGGTTTAGCACCAACTGTCAGTGTTCAACAGTGTTTTGTTGCGGTACAGAACCTTGCCAGCTCATCTATGCATCCTCCTGCTCACCACAGCTCCACGCTCTGCACCTTGTCTACTCCTTAGCATGTACTCTCTCACTCTTCCAGATTTCCCTCAGTATTTCAGTTCCAAATGGTCCTCTTTGCCTTTTCAGTGCCACTGTGCTATTTTTTACTTGCCTACTATATTCAGCCCGGGTCAGACAGATTCATTTATTACCAGGCATTTTCAGGTCAGAATTTCAACTAGTAGTGTGTCACTCCAGGCTTCTGGTTTCTTTGTCATCTCTGGCTAGTCTACAGCTGGTCAACTCTACTGCTGATTACCATTTCACTCCAGAACCATTTGTAGTGGTAAGTTCGAAGACGCAATCTTGAAAGGCAGAAACTACACTGCCATCATCCTGAGGCTTGGTGCTGCCTCTTCTTGTAAATCAGGAGGCATGCGCCATTGTAGAGCGAGAGATGTTGTATTCCATCCCTTCATGTCTGACAATAGAGTGAGAGCAAATAACAGCTTCTTCCTAGGATGAGAGTAAGTAAACCAACTTTCAGCGGCAGAAAAATTGAAATATCCCACAATGAAGTAGCTATTCGATCTTAGTCTCTGTTTTCTTGGCCAGAGTTCCTTATGGCCGCATCATGAGCTAGCTCTACCGTTAAAGAACCTGAGAGTCTATACTGGCCATCAACTCTCCAATATTAGGACAGAAGTGAAAGTTTTAGTCCTGACTGGCCGGAAATCTTGTTCCATTCGTGGGCTTAGTGAAAAGGGCTGCATTTATGATGGTTTCATTATATATTGTATGCACTATGATAATGTCCTTCATGTCAAGATAACTTTTGGACAGATTTACATGTTCCAGGTGGCTCAAGACAAAGCTATGTGACTGATTTACAGAGTGAAGAAACCACATTGTTGTGCTCCATAGAATTAAGGGCACCACGTCAGGCCCAAAGAGCTATTTATTACAAAAGCATTTAGTGCCTTAAAAAGTCATTAGAAGATACTCCCCCTGAAGACATTTGAGATTTTCAGCTCCTATTGAAGCCTATCTCTCTGAGATATTGTAAAAGTCATTCCAGTGGAGCCTTCTTTGTCATCTTTGTGGTTTCCCTATGTTACATATTGCCTTCGGATATCTTGGCAACTGATAAACTGTTAAAAACCAGCCATTTCACTAAAATGTATAGCTAAGGATAAGTTACTGCTCTACCTGGTGATGCTGTTCTTTGTGCAGTGGCCAACATTCTACATACATACATATTCTCCATAATAGAACACCAGAATGTTAATCTATATTTGTAATAGGACATGCTAATTTTTGTACTTTGTGTTCTACTCCTCCGAAGGTTTCCCTTTCCCATAGCTATTCTACCCATTTGTGTCTTCTTCTACTAATATTCTACCTCATGTGGCCTCTTTTTACTCTCTCCTTCGCGTCTTCCATGTCCTATTGTTCTCCCCTCCCTTTCTCTGTCTTTTAACTCACTCCTCTCCTCTGCCCTTTCTTCCATGCTTTTTTTTGCTGTCATCTCTTCTTGACTGGGTTGTCTGTCTTTTCCCTCTTTCATATTACTTGTCTCTGTGTCACCTGTTTTCTTCTCTCACCTCTCCCTTTCTTTCTCTTTCTAGTGTCTCTTTATTATCACTGCTACCTTTCCCTATCATTTGTTTCTTGATTACATATTTGTCTCTTTATTACCTCTTTTACCCTTCTCCCCACTCTTGGTCAGCTATCTCTCACTCACATAATTATTGTTTAATTACCTCTCTTTCACCTCTTTTCCATTCCTGTCTCTTTATATCATGCCTGTCCCTTTATCAACTAGCTATTTCTCCCCACCCCCTCTATTCTCTTTCTAACTTCTCTCTGTAGCACCATGCTCTCTCCCATCTACCCACTCTCTCTGCCTCTCTCTCAGTTCTTTCTCATCTGTATCTGTCTCTTGGTTTGCTTCGCTTTCCCTCTGCAATGTCTCTTTGTCACCTGTCTCTTCATCATGTCCACCATCACTTCTCCCCTCTTTCTCTGTTTCTCTGCAGCCCCATTCGCACCTGCCTCTTGCTTAATCGCCTCTTTTAGCTTGTCCCTTTCTCACCTCTCTCTAAACTGTATGCCTCTTTCTCATTGCTCTCTTTTGTGACTACGTATGCTCTCTCGAGCCTATTGCTTTCTTGGCTTACTCTTTATAACCTTCTCATCTGCCACCATTTGTACCTCTGAGTTGTCTTTCACCTCTTTTCAACTCTCTCAAATGCCTGTCTTTTCTACTCTGCAGTCCTTTTTTCACTTCGCTCTCGTAATCACCCAGTCTCTCGCACTCACCTGTCTTCCCCGCCCAGCCCTTCTCCCTCTCCCCTGACCCCACTCTGCTTGTCCTTTAAGCTGTCTCTTTCCCATATCCCTCTATATATTTATCACCTCTCACACAAATCTCCCCTTCCATATCAGCTGTGTTTAACTTATCTTCCCCCCAACAACTGTCTCTCTTTCTCAACTGTCTTTCTTTCTTTCTCTTCTAGCTCTATCACTTCTCTTCCCATCTATCTGTAACTGTCTTTCACTTGTCTGCTATCTCTCTCACATCTGTCTCCTCTATCCTGTTTTCCTCAGTTGTCCTTTATAACATGGTTGTCTCTTTACCAACCCCAATCACACTCAGTATTTCTCTGTCTCAGCTATTTCTTTCCTTCTCACAGTCTCTATTGTACCTTTTTAACTGACTTCCATCTAACGCTCCTCATGGTGTTTCACCTGTCTATCACTTTCATACCTGTCTCTTCTTTCTCTCTACCCTGTCCCTTTCTCACCTGACTGCTTCTTCTTTATTACCTCTCTACTCTCATTCTCTGACAGCTGTCGCTCGACAATTTCTCTTACACCTATCTCCTCTCTCATCTGTTTTTTCTTACCCTCCCACGTCTCCAACTCTCTCTGTAACCTGTTCTTTATTACCCCACACTAATTTGTGCAGTTCTCTGTTCTCTTTCTCCCTCTCATCTGTGTCTTTTAAGTGTCTATTTCTCATCTGCCTTTCCCCTTCCCTATGTTGTCTTTCCTCCTTCTCACCCTGGGCTCTGCAAGTGTTTCCTTGCTCACTGACATAAAGAGACATGGAGGCATGTTTTACCGAGGGCTTTCTCTGTCAACAACAAATGATTTTGCAACTTTGTTCTGTGTGACTTTCACTGTGCTGGGAATCCCATCCCATGCAGAAGGCTTCAGCCAGGCAGCAGCTGCCCTGTTGCTGCAGCCTTTGCAAGAAGGCTTCGGAAGTCTCTATTAATATTTGCTGTTCGAAGTATGCACAGATAAGTTTTGAAAAAATATGGCTTTAGGTGACTATTTTTGTACTGTCTGGGACATCAAAATAAGGATGTATGACGTTACAACGCATACTTTTACAACGACTACCATTACAACGAATTTTTTACAACGCAAAAACTTTTACAACGCATACCATTACAACGCAAGATTTTACAACGCAAGTACCTTTACAACGCATACCATTACAACGTAAATATTGGTAAGTATATAATATTTTTTTTTATTTAAATTATTTTAAATTATTAAAATATAATTAAATTTTATGTAATTTTATTTAATTAATTTAATTTAAATATAATTTTAATTTATTTTTACAAATTAACCCTGTACCCCAAAAACCCAAAACTGACCCTGAACCCTAAAAATATTTTTTCTAATTTAAATTATTAAAATATAAATAATTTTTATTTAATTACATTTAATTAATTTAATTTAAATATAATTTTATTTTATTTTTACAAATTAACCCTGTACCCCAAAAACTGAAAACTGACCCTGAACCCTAAAAATACCCCTTTACCCAAAAACTGAAAACTGACCCTGAACCCTAAAAATACCCCTTTACCCAAAAACTGAAAACTGACCCTGAACCCTAAAAATACCCCTTTACCCAAAAACTGAAAACTTACCCTGAACCCTAAAAATACCCCTTTACCCAAAAACTGAAAACTGACCCTGAACCCTAAAAATACCCCTTTACCCAAAAACTGAAAACTGACCCTGAACCCTAAAAATACCCCTTTACCCAAAAACTGAAAACTTACCCTGAACCCTAAAAATACCCCTTTACCCAAAAACCCAAACATATAATATTTTAAAAATAATTATATACTTACCAATACTTACGTTGTAATGGTATGCGTTGTAAAAGTACTTGCGTTGTAAAATCCTGCGTTGTAATGGTATGCGTTGTAAAAGTTTTTGCGTTGTAAAAGTTTCGTTGTAATGGTAGTTCGTTGTAAAAGTTGCGTTGTAAATGTTGTTTCCCCAAAATAATGAGCTGGCAACTCTAATCATAAGGCTGGATGTTACATCCCGCAGTTGTTTTTTGACTACAGCACGCTCATCACCCCCTTACTAGAGGCTATGAAAAAGGCACAAATTGGCAGCGAGAAGCTAAAGTGGGCACACAATACTTTCTGTAATCTCAAAACAGAGATAACACATGCACTGGTGCTAGGGACACCCGACTAGAATAAGGAGTCCTATTTAGCCACAGCGACGTGTGAGTCATGTCGCCACTCCACACAGAAATATCCATTGAGGCACAAACCCCTCGCATACTAAAGTGGTGACTTAGACTCGATCATGCAGGGTCAAATCCCATGATCTTTCATTAGAGAAATCAGTTCCACTGGGTGATGAAAAACTTCAGTATCCAGGCCCAGTCCAGGATCACATTTAAGCTTCTTTGCCTTGCTCATGGGGCTGTTTATGGCTCTGGTTCAAAGAGTATTAGGTCTCTCCTTCATCCCTATTCTCCTTGTAGGACCCTTCGGTCATCTTCAAAAAATCTCCTATTAGTCCCTAGATTTGCTAAAGCAAGATGGGGAGGGAAAGCCTTTGTCACCGTAGTCCCTAAGCTTTGGAACTCCCTTCCTCCGAAACTGGTGGGATTACCCTCTCTGGCGCGCTTTCGCAAAGAATTGAAAACTTGGCTCTTCTGTAAGGCGTACTCTTAGATGTGAACTCGGTGAATTTGAGACGGTCTCTTTAGTTTGGGCGCCTTGATGCCCTTGGGCTAAGTTGCGCGGTACAAATTCTCAACCATCATCATCATCAGTCATTCCTTGCCCTCTTCGAAGTGATCAGTTATAGGTAACAGTGCTGTGCACTCTACTAACCGGTTTCCAAAATCTACGTTTTTGATACAATTATTGAAATGCAATCTTGTAATTCATTACCCGTCTCTCTCTAGGATTAACACTACACACTTATGATTGTCATGTGGCTTTATCTACCCTAAAACACCAAATGCCCATTCCCAGGCTTTCCTTACACAAATCACTTTTATCAAATGTGATGATCATTTGGGTCAAGTGGCGCAAAGAAGTAACACATTTTCCAGAGCACATTAATTTGTTGAGCAAAAATTCATCAATAGAAACGTTGTTTAGTGTTTATGGCTTGTTTTAGCAATTCCTGTTGCTCACTGCAATTTGCATACATTTACTGTGTGAAGTTATATTTTTTCACTAAACACACATTTGGTGTTACTTGCTTGGATGCATTGAAAGGAATAATTTCACTTTAAGCTAAAACGTTGAAACCTTTAAGCTTCCTCTGTGGTGGGCTGTAAAACATTTTTATGAGTTTGTGTTTGTTTACGTTTGTTTTGTGTGACTTTCACTGTGTTGGGAATCCCATCCCGTGCAGAAGGCTTCAGCCAGCCAGCAGCTGCCCTGTTGTTTACTGCAGCCTTTGTAAAAAGGCTTTGGAAGTGGATGGGGGCCCCCCTCCAGAGTAAGGGTACCTGCCCCCCCCCCCCCCCGCACCGCGGGGGCCTGTGTTATGCCCCTGCGCATGAGGTGTTTCGCCGGTCGTTTCAGGCTGGCCAATCCCTCATGCGCAGTGAAGCCAGAGCTGGAGAAAGAAAGCACAGGCTGCCAGTCTGCCAGGGAGCGCAATGTTGTAGCGCTCAGGCCAATCCTGATGCTGCTTTCTTGCAGCCTCATGATTGGCCGCAGTGCAGTCTGAGAGCTTGTCCCAGAGGCAGGAAGAGCGGGATGGAGCGGATGACTGAGGTGGCGATGATCAGGTAAATTTTGGTTGTTTCCTTTGTCCCCCAAATCCCTACCCCCCAGCTCCCTTCTCCGGCCCGCCCCACCACTTTGGCAGGGGACAGGCCGTGACTGAATAGTAGCATATAACCCCCATTGAACGAGGAAAGCTAGGAGGCCCCATCATGAAATATATTACACAGCAGCCCAGCTACAATGGATGGTAAGTTGGCTCAGCAGCACCCAAAATTCCGGAAACGAGATGGTGTTTGGGAGGCTAGGGACAGGAGACACACCATCGGTAAGACCAAATACCAGATGAAATGAATGGTTCTGGCTTTGCTGTTAGTAAAAAACACCACTTAGCTATGTTATGGAATTTGTCTGTGCAAATTCCACTCCCCCCACCCACACACCTCCCCAATGTGGGCACTTGAATTAGTGATTTGAGACAAGGACGACTGCTGAACCGGATATCTTGACAGAGTTGCAAAAAAGGAAAAGGGGTGGGACAGTGGAAAGATAGGTGCCTGCCTTGAGAAGTGAAGGAAGGCTTAGGTCTGCATTGGACTATAGGCCTGACAAAAAACGCATATATGCAGGTGGTAGATGAGTCGGAGGGTGCAGCAATGATACCCAGGGAAATAAAACATATGTAGAAGAGTGAAGAGGTTATATGAGATTACACATGCATTTCCTGTTAATTACTGAGACTCACCAAGGAATAGCCAGAATGTGTCCGAGGGTTCGTTTCTGATGGGGGGTGAGGGGTGGGGGGAAGCTGAGCGGAGGGAGTGAGACTACATTATTGTGTTTGATGTAGTTAAGCGATAAACTATGCTCTAGAATCTTTTAAGCATGATGCTAGTACCAGCACCGGACAGACGGATGAAGCATAAAATGTATTCGATGTAACAGTGGGCGGGAGCAAGCAGAGTACATCTATGGTTTTTTCAGTGAATATCTCTATATTATATATATATATATATATATATATATATATATATAGTTTTCACAGTCAAGTGCAGTTTATTGCATCCAAATTAGCAACATTTCTTGATGGCAAGTGCCCGGTATGACGCGTTTCGACGGTGGAACACTGTCTTTAACACATGACATGCCCTGGGCCAATCAGCAATAAATACTAGTGCAAATGGTGAAAAAAACACAATGCCCGCCTTTTTTCTCTTTTTCCTCTTCCTTCCCCAACGCATTGAAATAGAGGAAATACTTCTAACAGCTTCTGCATATACAATTGGTATTGATTGTTTGTTGGGTCTTACATTGTGCAACATCGCAAATAAATATGTGGAAATAAAGTGGAAATTCCAAACAATCTTAAAATACAATATTAACTAATCACCAGTTATTAAAACACCATAACTGATTAAAACAATATTTCAGAGTAGCCTGTGTGATGCTTTCTATATATATAATATAATGGCTTCTGATATCATATTTAGCCAGTGCAAAATTCAATACAAAGTGCAATTTACTAGGAGACAGACATATATATTCCTCATGATTATTGCTTTCGTAAGTTACCCCTGATATTTAGCCAGTGCTAAAATATAATACATTCATTACAGGGAAACCCAAGCGAGGAAACGAAAAAGTCAAAAGAAACTATGTAAAGATCAAATCATAAATGTTTCAGTAAAAATAATTTAGGAATACCTTTCTAAAATTCCACCCCCACCAAAATCCCCGGTTAGTGCCCTGTTAAAAAGACTGGTAAAATCAAAGGTAAAAGCCGGAAACCTCCAGATAAAAACCCATGAAAAAACAACGTCTAAAAACCGGACTAAAACCATGGAATAAAAATGGAGTGAAAAAAGAGAAAGATAAAATTTAGATACCGTTCATAATATATATACCCACAATGCCGTTATAAAAAGTAGTGCAGTTCTTCCCCACTATTCAGACCATTGGGCATTTTAGTATTGAGTGTTAATATATAGTGCGACTCCAGTTGTCTAAGCTTCTTTTCCCTGTTACCTCCCCTTGGTGATCTAGGCACTGTATCAATAACCAAATAACTCAGTTCTTTCAAGTTGTTGTTGTGCACATGTTTGAAGTGACTAGCTACCGGGTAACTGGGATCAGAGTTCACTATGGCTCCCAAATGTTGTAGAATGCGATTAAAAGCTTGTAATTTAGTGCTGCCCACATATCTTAGTTTGCATGAACATTCTAAAACATATCCAATCAAAAATCAAGGGTGAGGGAGTGAAGAGGTAGTGCTCAAGAGCACTCTGGTGGATGCATCCTCCTCCATGCAATGGTATCAGAAAACAAAAGGATCCACCTCTAAGAGGTTTACTGTATGTCTAGAGATGTAAGGCATACACAGTATTTGTTAAAATACCCCTCACACACCAAAAGGGCCCTTTGTGTCATGCTTCATCATCAGGGTCTTCCCGCCCCGCTGCGGGACGGTATTTTTTATCACCACATTGCCATCCACCCCTGACCCTACTTCACTCACTACAAATACACCTCACATAGCACTTACAAACTTAAAGTGCTCCAGCGTAGTCGCCAGTCGCAGCACGCCCCGTCCCGCAGCGGGGCGGGAGGACCCCGATGATGATGCATGACAGCAAGGGCCCTTTTGGTGTGTGTGAGGGGTATTTTAACAAATACTGTGTATGCCTTACATCTCTAGACATACAGTAAACCTCTTAGAGGTGGATCCTTTTGTTTTCTGATACCATTCTAAAACATGGACATCAAATTCTGTCCTACAAGTTAACAGCTTAGTGATCTTCATAGGATTAGGATCAAAAGCTGTAGTTATCTCACTTGTGTTACTACCAAATTTACATGCTCTGCATGAACTACATTTAAAAAAGCCCCTTCTGTTTGATAACCAGTTCATTGTATCCTTGACCTCAGGACCTGTTCTGACTAGTGCGTCCCTCATAGACGGTGCACGTCTAAAGGTAATCTGAAGTAAATCAGGCACCATTTGAGACATAGTTAGGTCTGTTTTTTATAAGGGGCCAATTCTTATACATGATTTTTCTGAACTGTTTTTCTTGTTGACTATATGATGTAATAAGTGTTACTGTATTGTCTGATTTGGGAGAAACACTGTTTCTACAGTTGGCAATATCAGTGTATGTGGTGATAGGTGTTTCCTCCCCCATCGTTGGAGTGTTAACTCTGTTCATTGCCACTTTTAAATCCTTTTCCTTATATCCTCTACTCCTAAAGCTCTGAAATGCCTCAGTTTGGCAATTCTTGAGGTCAGCATCTGAATTGCAGATGCGTTTAATCCTCAAGAATTCCCCATAGGGGATACTTTTTATCTGGTGCCTAGGGTGGGAACTGTTGGCGTGTAACATTGCAATGCCTGTAGTACTCTTTCTGTGTAATTTTGTGTGGATTGTATTGTGCTCGATATAGATTTCCATATCCAAGAACTGTACTCTTTCCTTACTTGCTTCAGCTGTGAAACTCAGGTTGAGGTCATTGTTGTTGATCATCTTAACAAACTCATATGCACTTTCCACCGACCCCTCCCATATGACACATATGTCATCTATAAAGAGCCACCACTGTTTAACATGTGTTTCAAACAGTGTCTTGTGGGTGGTTCTGAGGACGCGCTCCTCCCACCAGCCAACGTAAAGACACCCACAGCTGGGGGAAATATATGCCCCCATCGCCACACCACGTAGCTGTTGATACACTTTTTTGTTAAAGATGAAATAGGTATTGGTCAGGCATATATTAAACATAGCAAGAAGCATTTCATTCTGTTGATAACATTCACTGTGGCGTTTCGATAAAAAATGTCTGATAGCTGCTACTCCATCTTTATGCCGTATACTTGTGTAGAGTGAACTTATGTCCATGACCAACAAGACATATTCATTTTTCCATTCAATAGATTGTATTTTGGATAGAAAGTGGCCAGTGTCACGAATATAAGAGGGTAACATCTCTGCATAGTCATGAAGAAAGTTATCGACGTATTTGGACATTGGTTCTAATAGTCCCTTTTGTGCCGATATTATGCGCCTCCCTGGTACTGGAGTTGTATTTTTGTGCACCTTGGGGATAAAGTACAGTACTGGTGTAGTGTCGTAGTCATTCTTTAAAAATCCAAATTCATTTTTGCTTCATAGCCCCATTCTTTTTCATTGTGAAAGCTGTTTAAACACTGATTCCTTGCTGTTTTTAAGATCATTAAATGCAGCTTTTCTGTAGCATTCTGAGTCACCTAGATATTTTACGCTTCTTGCATATAAAGCTCTCGAGGCCATAGGACTATGTTTCCCCCTTTATACGATTTGTTAATCACAAGTTTATCATTATTCCGCATCAGTGTAGAGTATTGCTTTCCTTGTATTTCCTTTGTATCTCTTTTTGCAATACTTTTCTGTTGAGTTGTTTTAATTCTTCTACAACACAGTCACTAAAAATGTCAATTGCGTCTTTCGGCATCATAGGTATAATTGATGATGGTGGTCGAAAGGGGGTTGAGTTGTTTAAATTACTTTGCATACCTAGTTCCGCCAAATCCTCTTGTGTAGAGCTAGTTGGATTACTTTCTTCTTGGGCTAGGGCATGTAAAGACCTGAGTAATGGAATATCACAAACCTGAACCAATTCATCTGTTGTTGTGGTTGGTGTTGGTGTATTTACTGCTTCAGTCACTTTATTTAGCTTGAAGTGTTTCAGTAGTTTAAATTTCCTAATGAATTTAAAAACATCCACTCACGATTGGGGATATTTGAAATTATTGCCTGGACAGAAAGATAAAACCAATGATAGGAGCTGGAGTTCTGCAATGGTGAGTTCAACATTCGATAAATTGATCACCGTTTTATCAGGGGCCTCTGATTCACCTATTGTTGTGGCCATTTCTTGCCCCTGCCACCCTTGCCTCTGTTTTTTGGGTTTATCTCCTTTATTTTCTCCTGATGTTATTGTATCGCTGTTTTTCCTCATTGGATTGTATGAGCGCAGTGTATGGCGGCGATCTTATATGAGAAACCCCAATTCTTCAGATGGAGTATAATCAGTGGGTAATTTTGTCAGTTGATTATTTGAACTACTATCATCCGATTCATAATTGCTGCTTAAAGAGCTGGCTTCTGAGCTTGATGGGTCGATATTAGCTTGAGCTGTAACACTATTAGATGTTGCCTTAGGGTCCAACGCTTTTGGCATTGTCAAATTTTTTCGAGAAAGTGTTTCATAATCGGTTTTGTCCAGAGCAAATTTCAAAATGTCATGTGATCAAGACACTGTCTTTATCACATGACATCCCCCGGGGCAATCAGCAATAAGTACTATTGCAAATGGTGAAAAAAACAAAATGCCCGCATTTTTTCTCTTTTTCCTCTTCCTTCCCCAACGCATTAAAATAGATGAAATACTTCTAACAGCTTCTGCATATACAATTGGTATTGATTGTTTGTTGGGTCTTACATTCTGCAACATTGCAAAAAAATATGTGGAAATAAAATGAAAGTGCAAAAATTATCATAAAATAAAATATTAAATAATCACCAGTATTAAAACACCACCATAACTGAGTAAAACAATCTTTCAGAGTAGCCTGTGCGATGCTTTCTATATATATAATATAATGGTTCCCGATATCATATTTAGCTAGTGCAAAATTCAGAGTGCAGAGTGCACCTATGGTTTTTTCAGTGAATATATATATATATATATATATATATATATATATAGCGACAATGAAGCTGCTCCTTTCCCCAAGCCAAGCCGGTGATCAAGGGGGTTTGTCCCCGTAACGCGTAAGGCAGTATGGCTAAGAAACTGATGCTGCGAATTGAGTTACATCGCTTTGTTGCTGCTGGCCAGAACATTAAAGGTGAAAACAAACGTAGAGTGGGTGTCTCCATTTGTGCGAGCAAACTCAGATGGAATGTGTAGTGGCCTGCTCTGGCCACGGAGACACCCCACTGCCACCCTGGCGGGTCCACGTGCCTCAATTTCCTCGAGACATACAACTGGAGCTACGTACCTGTTTTGGCAAGAGGAGATTCAGCAACAAGCGGGTACAACATGAAGTAGCAACCCGACGGATAACACATTTGGAGGATGAGGCACAGCGCTTTCCACTATGGATTTTAATTAGGACTGCATTGACCAGAATGCTGAGCGCTGACACGCCCGGATGGGCGGTCCTGAGAAGCCTTCAAGCCCTATACACCTGTGGCGAGAATGAAGGTGCTCCTTTCCCCAAGCCAAGCCGGTGATCAAAGGGATTTGTCCCAGTAACGCGTATGGCAGTATGGCTAAGAAACTGATGCTGCGAATTGAGTTACATCGCTTTGTTGCTGCTGGCCAGAACATTAAAGGTGAAAACAAACGTAGAGTGGGTGTCTCCATTTGTAAGAGCAAACTCAGATGGAATATATATATATATATATATATATATATATATATATATATATATTCACTGAAAAAACCATAGGTTATAGACCATATATAGTTAGGAATTAGCATTTAAAAAACCTTATTTTACTCACACAAAACCATTGAAATTCCATATATAGTTAGTTGCACTAACTATATATTGCGCACCCGCAATCCACTGCTGATGATGTCACATATTACATCATTCATGACATGGTCAGTGACATCACTGATGACATCACTGATGACATCTCAAATGACATCACTGATGACATCACTGATGACAACATCCAGTGACTATGTTTCTGTAAAGTTAAAATATGTCTTACATATTGAAGAATGAGTGGATGTATAAGTGTCTGGACGAAGGATTTAGTAGGTGCATGACTGAATGTATGAGTGAGTGATTAAATGTGTCTCACTGAGTGCATGGGTTAGTGACTAAACTGTCTTAATTTGTGCATCATTATGTCTGTTGTTCTGTAAACTGCTGCATGTGTTGATCAGTAGCTATATGAGTAACTATATGGGTTATTGATTGATTGCCCAAGTATTTGCATGGGAGACTGAGTGTGTGTGTGGCTGGATGGGAGGTGTGTGACTCTGTACAGATCAATGTGTACTTGTATCAATGATTGTATAAGAGAGTAAGTATGTGTTAGTATATGGTTGAAAACGTAAGGTGCTCTATGTTTAACTGTATAGAGTAGAAAATGGAAGTGTGATTGATTCTTTACAGGACTGACTAGGTGTGTGAGTAACTCCATGGATGAGTGGCAGAGTGTGAGTGTCTGTATAGGTGTATGAGTGCATATGATTGTGTTGTAAACATGAGTGATTGTATGTATGAATGATTGTATGGGTGAATGAGTGAATGTGTGTGTAGACGTAGGAATCAGTGAGTACGTATGTAGTAACTAGTATTGGTGTGTCAATGGTTTCAAAAATTATACTCTGTTTTTAACACTGGGTGAAACAGAGGTTATATTAAAATGTGAGGAGATGCATTGTATTGTCACATGAATGATATCATCAGTGATGTGGTCATTGATGTCAAATGAGATGTCATCAGTGATGTCATCAGTGATGTCATTTGAGATGTCATCAGTGATGTCATCAGTGATGTCACTGACCATGTCATGAATGATGTAATATGTGACATCATCAGCAGTGGATTGCGGGTGCGCAATATATAGTTAGTGCAACTAACTATATATGGAATTTCAATGGTTTTGTGTGAGTAAAATAAGGTTTTTTAAATGCTAATTCCTAACTATATATGGTCTATAACCTATGGTTTTTTCAGTGAATTTTCAAGGTTTTGTAAATGCTAATTCCTAACTATATATGGTCTATAACCTATGGTTTTTTCAGTGAATTTCAATGGTTTTTTAATAGCAAATATCATAAGCTGTCGAATGTCAAGTACGTGGTAAGAATTTTTTTTTTCGTGTTTATGCACACTGATCTGCTTTGATTGCTGCCCCCCACCCCTCATTTCTATTAGGAGTACTCTCTCTTTGCAGATAGTGAAGGGTAGTTAACGCAGCCCTTTCCCCCTTTGTAATCCGTCGTGCCTGCTTCTCTCTCCATTTGATTGATTGTTCTCTTTGGTTCATTCTCTATTTACAAACAAGCACAGAGTCGCAATACTCTGTTTAGTCTTTGCAGATAGCGAAAAATCGTGTAAAAAAACAAAAGGAATCGAGCAAAATCAGTAGGCCACTAATGGGATCTCTTTTGACCTCGCTAAAATAGAAACATTAGGAACAACCTGTTGAAAATAGCAATGCGTATGTATATAAGCGGCGTTCATTTGTGTTCACAGTACCCCTTGTTGATTGTTTCAATCGAGCATTGAATTGTTCGAAGTTAATTCTCTTAACGATCTTCTCTACCTGCAAACGAGGAAGAATAGGAATATTCTATCTCCCTTTGCAGATAGTGAAGGGTAGGTAACGCAAGCCTTTAACACGTCGTACCTATTTCATTCCTCATTGATTGATTGATTGTCCGAACATTGACTGTTTGGGAATTAGTTCTTTTTGGAGGTATTCCCTGTTTGCAAATAAACGTAGGAAAATCTTTGCAAGTAGTGAAAGGGTACGTAATGCGGACCGTTCTCCCCCGTTGTAATCTGTCATGCCTATCTACTCCCCACTGATTGATGCACCTTTTTCACCCGGACCATTTACTAGAGATACGTCATCTGGCCCGACCAGAGAGCACCCCTAGTGAAAAGGACATATGCAATAATAACGAAGTGATCACTGTATCCTGTTAACAGAAACTTTACCATGAAACAACCTGGAAAGAAAAAAATAGGAAAACGAAAATCAGTAGGCCACTGATGAACATGAACTTTTATTAAACAACGAACAAAGAAACGATAACATAACGTAATGATAAAACCTATTAATGTCCTAGAAACAAGAAAACGTTAAAATATGCCAGTGGTGAGAGACCAGAAAAACAGTAAGAGAAACCAAATCACCCCTCGCTGTCCCACCGCCTGCCACGCCAAAAAAATCGATAGACTAGGGAAAATGCAAGTCAGTAGAACATCCACCCCCACTCTGGAAACTTCCAAGGTGGGGCAGGGTTCCGGCTACGCCCAGCCGGGAGCAGCCCATATAAGGCAGGTCCTGCTGCCACGCCTCGGCCAGGAGATCCTAACGTAGGGTGTAGCCGGAGGAGAGGCCGAGACCAGCGGGACCCGGCCAGGGGATTGCCTTTACAACGCTGAACAGTTGCAGGGGGGGGGAATGTCTCCTCGACCCTCCCCTCTCTCTCCCAGTCCGGCCGCGGTGGCCCTTGAGAGTTGCAGGTAGTCCCGCCACATGCTCTTCCGGTCCGACCACCAACGGTCGGGGGGCCGAGGCCGACGGGATCCGGCTGCAGCCGATAAACCAAGAAACCCGTTCATGGGGCCAGAGCCAGGGGCGTCCGGCCGACATCCACCGGAAGCCCGGCCCGAAGACGGACGGGACACTTCTTTCTTTTATAATGGCTGCGACAACACTGGAGGGGGATGTCTTGCACATGCCTCCGACCCCCCCCTCGTCCTCATCGCCTGGTCCGGCCATAACAAATCTCAAGCGAGACGCCGTGGGGTGCACTGGGAGGGAGAGACGGTGCGAACAGGCCTCTCCCGCCTCCCCAGGTGGAGGCTTCCCAGCTGCACCCTCAGCGCTCCAGGCGGTGGCATCCTAACAACTACAGTGCTGCACAGTTTCGGAACGACCTAGATAACGGTTCTTCCACTGTGGCCATGCTGCAACGTCTCGCCCGGCAGGGTGGAGCCCGTCCGCTCATGTGACCCCGCGATCGCCGGTAGCTGCCGAACTCTCAAAATGGCGGTCGACCTGGCAAGAGCGGGCCCAACATAAAGAAATGGCCCGGTCACTGGTTGACTCCACCACCGTAGTCCTCCACGACCTTGAAGATTCTAGAGGAGCCGCGGGAGTCTCCGACCCCCGATGGGGAATGACTGCCATGATCGCCCGTGGAGTGACGAAACTGTATCCGCGGGACGTCGGCGCTCCCATGCTGGCGCCAGCCTCACTTTGAATTACTACAATCCTGCAGACCTCACTTCCGGTGAAAGCACAGTGTGACCCGGTAGGAAAAATTATTGCACCCCCTCCCCTTTTTGACTGATAGTTCAAACCACCGATCCTTTCCTTTGCCCTTTTAACGGAACTTTGGACTGCCTCCCCCTCTTTTACATTTTCTAGAGAAAACAAAACATTAACCACTACATTAGCATAGCAGTTGACACCAGAACTGTTTTCAAATTGAAAACCAACAACATCTTCAACAGAATCCTTTTTGTTTCTGCTGTGACCCTGCTACAGCACAGGCATTGTCCCCAGCAGTAATTCTGCAATGCCGGTAAGAATAGCTGTGGTGCCTACTGGACTCACTCACCCCCGCGGCGCCCCACGCCGTTTTTTGCTGGGCGGCAACTTACTAGACATCACTTTCGTGCCATCTAGATTTCAGCGCGTTCTGCTGCCTTGGAACTATTCGCACAACAGACCGCTACTGACAAGAATATTTCATTATTGGTGCTGTCAATTTCAATAAATCTATTGGATAATTAAAAAGAAATTGCCACGGTCTCTTCGTTGTTTAAATGTTTTTACTGTTTTTGTTTTGTTGTATATATTTATATGTTATTAAAGTTTTATATTCCTACTACTTTGTTGGAGTGCTATATATTTTTAATGTGACACATAATTGTAAAAACTTTGATGTACAAAGAGTCATTCCTGGAATCTTCCGCTTCAGGCTCGGTCCCCTCCCCAATCACAATACAGGATGGTTTTCAGATAGTAGGAACGCGTGTGCTGTGACGGATCACATCGGGTGTGGGCCTTGATCTACTATAACTCCTTTGAAGAGGGGTGATTCTTTACAGCTGGGGCCATAAACTACATCTGCAGGGCTAGCTGATAGCCTAGGACCGGCCTGGACATTCGGACACAGAGGAAGAGGAGTGTCAGAGGGTGCGGTAGTGAATAGGGCGAAAGGGAGGTGTCGGGCGGGCACAGAGTGTGATTCTCAGGGAAGAGCAGCGCAGATGGGGGAAGGTTTATTGCCCATGCATAAGACAGAGAGCGGTGGTGACCAGTGCCTGGGGGAGATGCTTACGAGGGTGAGGAGCCATGCTACGAATCGACAGCGTGCAGAGAGTGGGTCTGGTCAAGACATCTAAAATGGCTGCCGTGCACGACAAAAGTGTGGCATTTCAAAAAAGGCAAGATGGCGCAGACAATGTTTTTCAACACTTCCTCATTTCCTTCGAATCGAACGTTAACAGACGTTGGGGCATATTACCAAAGTTAAGCGATATTTATCGCTAACGATGCTTACCAACCAATTTTTTACCACTAAGCATCGTCAGAAATTATCGAAGATAAACCTTACTATTATCAAGGTTTATCGCAAATGCGATAATAAACGGCCGCAATGCATGAATATCGCTAAAAACTCAGCGATATTCATGCATTACCGAGCTAATACTCTTAGCCATGTTATCCACCTCCCATTGGATAACATGGCTAAGAACTGCTCAGGGCAGGTGTTACTTTTTGGAGATATTCGCGCTTAGCGCGAATATCTCCAAAAGTTGGTAATAGGAGATAGATATCTTGCATGTTGTAATGCAAGTTATTGTGGTATATGGAACTCATACCATAATCTCTCAGGAAAGCAGAAACTGATCCTTTTGGGACCGCCTAAAAAGGCCTAGGGGGTGAGGAGTACTCTACTTTGCCCCCTTTTCACGTTCCGAACTATTTTATTTTACTCTCTTCTGTAATTACACAAAATACCAGCGATAAGATGCATCGGAGACACACAGTGAGAGAAAGGAGGCCGGAGATGAAGAAGACATGTCAAATACACATTGGAGATAATATAGTGGCAGAAGGGAAGTAAATATGAGTAAACTTACCATGTAACATAAAAATGTTGCACTCTATACTATAAGTCTCATTTTATACTACAATCACTTCGCTACAACCTCATAAATTAAAAATAAAAATAAATAATGTCTCAAACAATTTTTGATTTCTAAATATAAATTTATTCTTCAGAATTTTCTAAATTTGAAACAACTAGTAACATGTCCTCATCAGTAATTTCCTCTTCAATCATCTCATCTGGAATCTCCTCATTAAAAGTCTGCAATGATGATTCTTGTAACTCTATGGTCTCCAAACACTCGATAAATTCGCCATCAAGAGATTGATCAAAAAAATCATTCAAGTCATCTCCTCCTTCTGACAATATTTCATTATTGGTGCTGTCCATTTCAATCAATGTAGTGGAATCATTCAAGTCATCTCCTCGTGACAATATTTCATTATTGGTGCTCTCAATTTCAATCAATGTAGTGGAATCATTCAAGTCATCTCCTCCTTGTGACAATATTTCATTATTGGTGCTGTCCATTTCAATCAATCTAATGGAATCATACAAGCCATCTCCTCCTTGTGACAATATTTCATTATTGGTGCTCTCAATTTCAATCAATGTAGTGGAATCATTCAAGTCATCTCCTTGTGACAATATTTCATTCTTGGTGCTGTCCATTTCAATCAATCTAATGGAATCATACAAGTCATGTCCTCCTTGTGACAATATTTCATTATTGGTGCTCTCAATTTCAATCAATGTAGTGGACAATTCAAAAGAAATTGCCACGGTCTCTTCATTGTGAGCCATTTTATTTTGAAATTGCTTGCTGTAAATTGCAGAAAAAAATAATCACTTTCATTTATCGTTTTTAGTAATACATAATATAAAACTAACTTCATCAAGTATTTAGTATAACAGAAGGACTGCAAATAAATAACAGAAAACATTTTTCAAATTATCTTCAAGTGTACAACATAGTTCCCCTTACAAATTAACAACTCACCTTTTTAAAAGTAGCAGAAGTGTTAGTACTGTGTAAATCAAACACCAGAAATTCACCACCAAAAATTCCTCACAAATGTACCTCAGACAGTAGTATCACAAAATGGCTGTGGTTTCCTCTCATTTGACATATATACATAACCAATTAACTTTCATCACACACAAATACAAAACCAAAGTAACATTTTAATTGGTTCTAAATTTCAACACTTTCAAATGTGTTTTCCCCATGCAATTTTCCATAGGACATTTACATACGTCTACAGCCTGAATGGCTGAACGGAATTACACCAAACTTGGCAAAATGGTACATCAAACCTAAGAGGTCAGGAAGGATCTACTATGCCCCCTTATGGTCATTTCCCCCTTCGCTTTGGCCTCCTCTTGTCTCTCAATCCTACCGAGGGACAAGATGGCGGCCGCTACGGACTGTTTGGAATGTTGACAGACGCCGGAGAACCAATCAGCTTCGCAAAGCTCCGTAACGCGAAAAGTACGCGAAGCGGAGCGCTGTTACAGATATATATCTTTTTTTCAACGTTAATTTCTCAAAATCCACTGGAGCACATATATTGAGACCTAGCAAAGGCACATCGGGCTACCAGTCCCTAATATTTTGCCAAGTTTCGTGCAAATCCATTCAGCCGTTCGATTATTATTATTTTGTTTTTTTTTTGCCCCGCGGGGCCCTTTTAAAACCTCCACATCAAACCTAGGGGGTCAGCGAGGATCTACTATGCCCCCTTATAGTTATTTCCCCCTTTGTTTTGACCTCCTCTTGTCTCTCGATCCTACCGAGAGACAAGATGGCGGCCGCTACGGACTGTTTGGAATGTTGACAGACGCCGGAGAACCAATCAGCTTCGCTTCACAAAGCTCCGTTGCGCGAAAAGTCCGCGAACCAGAGCGCTAACCGGTCCGCTGTTACAGATATATATCTTTTTTTAAACGTTAATTTCTCAAAATCCACTGGAGCACATATATTGAGACCTACAAAAGGCACATCGGGCTACCAGTCCCTACAATTTTGCCAAGTTTCGTGCAAATCCATTCAGCCGTTCGGGCTAAAAGTGAGGCCAACCGCCCTATGGAAAACTCAATGTTAAAAACACGTTTTGGGACCCCCCTTTTTTCTCGGCCCCCACTGGACGAACCCCCCCCAAATTTTCAAGGGCTGCTCAGAAACAAAATGTGCCATTTTCCTGAAAATTTCAGCCGATTCCGTCCACAAACGCCAAAGTTATTAGACATAGAATTTTCAAAAAACCCATAGAGAAAAAATCCTAACTATATATACCTACTGGCGACCGCCAGTAGGTAATATATATATGCAGACTCAGCAGGTCCGTGTGCCATGGATACAGAAGCACACAACGGAACAACCTACCGGTTTGATTGACATAAGGAAAGCGGCAGGAAGGTATTGCACCAAACAGCAACCCGATGGATAATTATTAATGAAGGGAAACAGACGGCGTCTACTAAAGACTGTACACTTACATGAACTGCAAATACCAGCAAGCACAGCCCGGACACGCCCCTGTGGGGGCAGTCTGATAAATCCTTTTAAACACCTGATTGAAGTGAACACACTGCTCCATTCCCACCTTAGCCCAGCCAGTGAACAAGGGAAGTTGTCCCGGGACGCGTGTGGCATTAGTGGCGAAATTCATGCTGGAAGGTCCGTTACCAAGCCTGTTGCTGTCTATCAAATAAAGAAGGCAAAGGATATATATATATATATATATATATATATATATATATATATATATATATATATATATATATATATATATATATATATATATATATATATATATATATATATATATATATATATATATATATATATATATATATATATGAGAACCAAGTCCTGGAAAGAAAGCAAACTCCCTTTCGGCAAACTGCTAGACCAGGAACGGACCACCACAAGGTTTTTGAAGTTTCTTAGTGCATTTTATTCCAGCCTTCACACAACATGATGCGTTTCAACCGAGTTTCCCCTGCCTTGATCGCATCATATATATATATACATATACGGAAAGCGGGTTCCCTGTGTTTTACTCCTCCAATGTCGACAACAAGTCCCAAAGGAACACAGAAAGGCAGCACTCACTGCAGCAACACTAAGGCAAGATGTAGTTGTTTTAAGCGTTCTTCATTTTATTTTGTTTCTATTTTTTCCTCCAAAGATTCTCCATTTGAAAGTGCAAAGTGCTAGGTGCATCAGGAGCAAACAAACAAACTACGCGTTTCGGCCAGAGGCCTTCGTCTGGGTCTATATATCTATCTATCTATCTATCTATGTATAAATATATATCCACAACAATCGTCTCCGCACGTTTGAAAAAAACGATGACCATGCCACTTTTCCCATATATATGAGCGTGAATTTATTTTTGATAAACACTCAATCACTCGACGTATTTCGGAGGGAGACCTCCTTGCTTGTGAGCAAGGAGGTCTCCTTCCGAAACGCGTCGAGTGATTGAGCGTTTATCAAAAATAAATTCACGCTGATAATGGGAAAAGTTTCCTGGACATCGTTTTTTTCAAACGTGTGGAGATGATTGTTAGGGATTATTGGGAATCGCGACCCCGTCTGGGCCCACCGCTGCAAGTGGCTGGTGTTTTTGCGCGAAGCAAATTGGTAGAAACGAGATATATATAAATAAAGAAAAAGATTAGACAAATCATCAATCGTAATTGGCCCACCATTCTAACTGACACGGTGCTAGGAAGTATGTTGCCAAATAAACCACTGGTAACATTCCGGAGAGCACAGAGCATGGGGACAGTGTTGGATCAAAGTAGTCCAGAATTGAAGCAAAAAGCGGTCTGGCTTCAACCAGCATCGGGGTTCCGTAAGTGCTCTAGTTGTAGGGCTTGTCAATTTGGCACTAATAAAACTCACTACAGCACCCCATTTAAATCAGTGGACACGCCTATTATTGGCAACCCCACATGTAAGACCGACCATGCTGTGCACGTCCTGACGTGCACCTGCGGCCTTAATTATATAGGCAGTACCAAGCAGCAGGTGCACGTCAGGCTCTTACAACACATCAGGGCCATTTTGCACTGCGACCAATCTTATCCAGTGGCTCGTCATTTTCAAAGCACACATAATAAAGATGTTAATTGTCTATCTTATTATGTGGTAGCCTCAGTCCCCCCTCTTAGACGTGGTGGGAATCGAGAGCTTAAACTGAGGCAATTAGAATCTCGCTTTTTTCTTGAATATGACAGCAAGTGGCCGAATGGGCTCAACAACACAGAAGATTTACGTATTTTTCTCTAAAAACTTTACCCCTTGCTCCAATAAATCTTATTCCCTCAGGTAGTCAGGTTCCCTGTTACCTAGAGATGATTGCTGTGCATAGTGAACTTTGTGTCCAGGTTTTCTCTAACTGTTTCTGTTTTCCTGCATTCCGTGGCTAGTCAAGTTCCTTGTTAGCCACGGTAATAATAGTTATCAACTCTTCACCTCCATTTAGCTGTTTACATTTATCACCATTGTGGATTTTAGCACTTTTTATATATGGGTGTTTTTATCACTTTTTTTAACATGATAATATTTTTATACCTGTACAAAATGTTTTAAATGATGCTTTTTTATAAAGACAAAATTGTGAGTATTCCTAATTGTCGAAATTAGTATTCATGTACACATTTTTTACACAGGTTACTTTATCATGTATTTGCCACATTTTAAATTATTATTCCCTTTAGCACGTTTGATCGCACTTTATGAACAGTTAAGACACTGATCTAGTACAGCACTGTTGTTTGCACTTTAATGTTTAGCCTGCCCTGTTTACACTTGAATTTTGTACTATAGACTTAGAATTCTGTCAATTCATGGATTCATCCAGGTATATACTTCGTCTACAAATCTGAAATAAGAAACACTTTACAATAATATTTTTACTAATGAAATTGTAAATTGCTATGTTTTATTAATTAACTGGCATTTGTATAAATGTGTTTTAACTTATTTTGCGTAGTTGCACGAAGAATAGCTATGAAACACTCAAAGATGTTGTTTATGTCTATGGTCATGTGACTGTTTGAAGGGCGGGGCTTATGCTATTCACTTGAAGCATTATAAAAACAAAAAAAGTTGCACTAGTTCCTTGCATGTGAACAAGGGCTCTCGAAGCCCGAAACGCGTATTGCCCTCATGTTTTATCAGCTGCAATAAAGTACAGAACCTGTGAATCCAGTGGTCCGTCTCCTACTTTGCCTGCCTCGCCGGTCCTGGGTGGATCAGGAAGTGGCGTTCTGTGGAGTTTCGATATATATATATATATATATATATATATATATATATATATATATATATATACACATACATACATACATACATACATACATACATACATACATACATACATACATACATACATACATATACATACATACATACATATATATATATATATTACCCACTGGCGTTCTCCAGTATGTAGTTATAGTTAGGACCAAGTTTCCCATGGAAACACATTTGTTGTTTTGCTTAGAACTTTGGCGTCATTTGATAAACCGTCATGAAATTTTCAAAACTGATTCTTTGTTCATATCAGCTCCTATGTTAAAAGTGTGGGGGTGATTCGTCAAGGGGGGCCGAGATAAAAGGGGGGTCCCAAAACATGTTTTCTTCATGTTAATTTCCATAGGAAACTTTAGACAAGGCTACAGGTCGAACGGGTGAACGGAATTACCCCAAATTTGGCAGGGTGAAGGGTCTTAGTCTAGAAAGCACGCTTTTGTTTATTTGGTGTAAATTTGTTCAGTAGGTTTGGAGAAATATCGAAATTTACAGATATCGATATTTGGGATTTCTGCCATCTGATTGGCTGAAGCGTTACAAGCACAAGCTTGCTGCTTATTGGTTGCGAGCGCTGCGAGCGGTTGCAACTAGGAAGTGTTGGCCGCCATTTTGTGATTGCGTTGAAGCAAGTAAGGGGAAAAAACGGCGAGAAAAGTGGGAAAGAGGAGGGTATAGGCACTGTAACCTCCGTGGTGTGTTTAGGGTGTGCTATGGAGGGGGTGCAAAGCAAAATATTTACCCCTACAGGTGTGAAAGTGGTGGGCTGCAGAAATTAAGTGAGGTATTGCCTAGAGTCTGATGCTGCTAAGGTGAGCTGGTGCGGGACTCGGGGATTAAAGCGTGAATTGTGTGTCTTATGCTGTGAAGTCATCTGCCGTGGCCGTTGCACTACACCTGTGGAAGTAGTGTTAGCATGTGTTTATACCTACTAGGACAAACTACTGACCCGTACTGGTCTGAAAGTCCTGGTGTACGGAAAATATGTGTGGTATTGTCTAGAGTCTCATTGTGCTAAGCTGAGCTGCTGCCAGACTCGGAGATGATGGTGTGAGCCCATACTGTGTGTCATATGCTGTCAAGTCATGTGCTCTGGCCGCAGTGCCACATCTGTCTAAGTAGCATGTAGTTATACCTATACGGAGGAACTTTTGTTTCTGGCCGCTGTGCCACATCTGTCCAGTGTGATCATGTAGTTATACCTATACGGAGGAACTTTTGTTTCGAACGTTGTAACTTGTGTATGGTCCTTAGGGAGTGTTATACAGGGAGTGTTAAGGTAAATTTGCGCGTATCTAATCAATTTGGTATTTGTAAAGTGCAAACTACTCACTCCTGCGGGTCTGATGGCGCTGGGGGTGTAAGCTGAGCTGCTGACGGAGTCGGGGTAAAGTAGCTGAACTGCTGACCCCTACCGGTCTGAAAGTGCTGGGTACGGAAATTAAGTGAGGTATTGCCAAGAGGGCCATGCTGCTAAATTGATCTGCTGCTGGACTCGGGGATGAAACCGTGAGCCCAAACTGTGTGTGCTATGCTGTGAAGTCATGTGCTCTGGACGCTGTGCCACACCTGTCTAACTTGTATATGGTGCTTCGGTGGTGTTGTACAGGGAGTGCGAAGGTTAATCATACGGTATTCCTAAAGCGCAAACTACTCACCCCTATGGGTGAGTAGAGCCGGTGATCAAAGCGAGAGCTCCGTGCTGCAAAGTCAGATGGTCTGGCCGCTGCGCCACAGCTGATTGGAGAATACATTTTGGCGAGGGTCCGGGAGTTGCCGTTACCTGGCCCTAAAATAGCGGGCCTAAGTTGTAAGTTATAGGGTGGTTCTAAAAAGATCCCTTGTGTTCATTAGTTGGAGCTACATATAAGTGCGGATGCACAGCTTCAAGTTATTCAGGAAAACTCGATTTCCCTGATCTGTGAAGTGTACTCCATCACTTCTGTAGATATCAGCCATATCAAAACGTATGTTGTTGTTGTAGATGGACCCCATTTTGTGGTCTCTGAGGTATGCAGACACAGCTTTGTTGACTTTCTTCCTAGATTTTTCAATCTGAGGACAAAATTGTTTTGACCATTTCCACTTCTGTCTTTGGCATATATTGAAATATACAAAGACGGTTTGAGGCAAAAGTAACATCAGTGGTCCAAAAGGAGTCCTTCATAAGCATTTCCAAACCTACCCCAGTCAATGTGCCTAGGTCGTTTCCACCACAGTGCACAATCATGAGGTCGGGGTGCTGGAGATGCAAACATGTTTTAACCAAAGGCAGTAATTGGTGCCACTTCAATCTTCTCTGTGCAAACCATTTAAAGTCCACATTTTGTAAACCTAGGTTTAAGTCAATACGTTTCTGTTCTGCATACCTCTTGCACCAGAAAATATAGCTATGTCCTACGATCCATGCTAGCATTTTGAAGATATGGCTGGAAGGTATGGAAAGATGTCTGGAGCTCATGCAGTTCCTTCGTAGAATAAGAGATATGTTTAAAGATGGGGAACTACTTTTTTTGCCATAGAAAACGATACCTGCTTGGGAGATGAAAAGCATTGTTTTTTAAAAGTAGGGTGCACACTCGTTTTGTGGAAAAGCATCTTTGTGATTGGTTAAGAAAAAGCAGTTTGAATGTGGGGTAAATATTATAGGATAAAATTTGCCCAACTCAACCACACCTGCTACTTGCATTTGGAAGGCACTGTTCGAACTTAAAGCAATCGTGAACTTTTAACCTGCATGTGCCGTTAAATGTTCGAGAAAATGTTGCAAAAAAATATCTTTCGGTTTAAAAAAATTGATGAACTTTTAACCTGCACGTGTTGTAGAATGTTCTAGAAAGTGTGTTGATAGAATACTTTGCACTGCTGACTTCAGTGTGTCGTTTAATATGAAAAACACTGTTTATATGGAAAATTAAAAAGAAACTAATAGAGAGAAGTTTTGAAACTTAAAAGAATCAAGGAAGTATTCTAATTTGTTCTTTACATATATTTTTGTGTGGAGGAACAAAATTATAGACACAACAGCACCAGGAAGAGGAAGAAGCAGGGAGAGGGGGAACGGAGGGGGATGGGCACAATGGCACACATGCACAATCAAGTACAGCACAAGTATAGACAAACAATGGCCAAAATGAAACACACCAACAAGGAGCATGTCACACAACCCGCCAACATCACACACCTGAACGAGCATAGAAGTGTAAACCACGCTCCATTCATACAGGATTTGTACAAAGGGCTGTCGTGGGTGTTGTGGGATGTCTGGGATCGTGGTCATCATGGATGAGATGCTCAGCACATGGCACATGAGCGGGTTCACTGTGTCATGTTGCCAAACAGCTGTTCCTCCCTTCCACAAGCCCCCACACTTTTGTACGGTGCGCTGTTGTATCCTGTGCACTCGTACGGCACAGCATTGTAATGCCTATTCGGGCATGTCCTGCGGCATTCCAACTACACCATGAGAGTGCCGTTTGGTGGTGGTGGTGCATGCCACTTTACAACATTGTCTGCTGTGGCCCTTGTGGCAGGTCACACCAGAACACAAAGACACACTTACCGCACTTCCTGAACACGGACATGTCCGAGACACCCCGTTTCCCTTGCCGGATTGGCACACCCCTGCGCTGACCTGTGTACGCTGGACCAGCACAAGCCTCTTGTGCATGCAGGAGGATGCGAGCGTAGCTACATGTCCAGGGTCACTGCCAACTTTGAGGGGACATGGTAACGTCTGCTAAAGACAGCACACTGTGATGTTGCAGGGCCCGTGTCTATCATGCTAACACAATGACCACATGGATGCAATTGCTCAGAAGCGGGTTTGGGGGGCGTTGGCAGTCCTGGGGTTGTTAAGATGAGTCTGGTTGCCCTCATGTGTTTCCCTGTATGATGCTCATTGACTCTATGGCACCTGTGGGTGTTCTGGTGTGTCTCTTGGCTGTGTTTCCTTTCATGCTGCAGGTAGTCATCCTGCTTAACCACAGCAGAAAGCAGGTGTAAAATACCTGGTGGTAACGTGGGTTATCTCCAGAGTTTCTTTCACATTGCAGTTGTTGTGAAGGTTGTGTTGTCATTTTTTCGGGTGCAGAACAATATACGAACTGTGCAGTGTATCCCGTCAAGATCCAGCACCTGACGCACTATTCCTAATCAATATAAATACAATGAGATTTCTTCATTGATTTTGTGTGTATACAGTAAGTGCAGGCACTACCTCAGTGCAATTCAATACAGGATTTTAGTATTTAGAATAAATCGCAAATGTGCACCTCGTGTCTTTTTGCACGGGAACGGCTACTCTGCATTTCATTATCAGCACTTTAATGCAACTAAAGTTGAGATAAATCTAACACAGTATTCAGAAGTTGGTGAAAACTGCAGAGATCCACCAGTATTACCGCGATAAGTGCCCCAAAATTTAACACCATGGTGGATACCAGCAAATAACAGTAATAAGAACAAGAGTCACAAAGCAGTTAAGAAAACAACCAAAAAGGATAATATATTTTTTTTATAAACATATAAACCATAAACTATTTCAAATTGTATTTTTTTATTAATATATATATAAAAAATAAACCAATCAACAAAAATTTAAACAAATATAATAGAAAACAACAAGGTCGAAGACTCCTGTGAGGACCATGGATGTCGACAACAGAGCCTGAAAAATAAAGCACAAAATAAGGACATGTGTAATGCACATATCAAAGGACTGAGAGAGAGAAACGGAGAAGGAAAAAACAACCTAGAGGGAAAAAGAAAGGGAGTGAGATAGAGAGAGAGAGAGAGAGAGAGAGAGAGAAGGAAAAGAGAGAGAGAGAGAGAGAGAGAGAGATAGAGAGAGAGAGAGAGATTGAGAGAGAGAAGAAAGAGAGAGAGAGAAGGAAAAGAGAGAGAGAGAGAAGGGAAAAGAGAGAGAGAAGTAAAAGAGAGCGAGAGAGAAGGAAAAGAGCGACAGAGAGAGTGGAGGAAAGAGAGAGAGAGAGAGAAGGAAAAGAGAGAGAGAGAGAGCGAGAGAGAGAGAGAGACTGTCGCCTCTGCGCATCCATGAGCAAATAATTACCTGGTGCCAGCGGAGTGTGCAGCAGAGGGCGGACTCCACGTGCCTGTCAAAACCCTGCCGATCTCAGAGGTGTTGCTGAGTCCTGAGTCATGAATGGCAGAGACCACATCAGATTTTGCGCAGATCTTACAGATGTCGCTGAGTCCTGAATGGCGGAGACCACATCAGCTTCTTTGCGGATCTGACAGATGTCGCTGAGTCCTGAATGGTGGAGACCACATCAGCTTCTCGCGGCCCAGCAGATCTCGCACATGTCGCTGAGTCCTGAGTCGTCAATGGCGGAGACTACCTCAGGGTTTGGTGCCACTAAGCCTGTGAAACTCAAGTCCGTGCCAAGCGGTGGTAGGCCCCTGATGGCCACATGAGTTTGGGGTGGCACTAACCCTATGCATATGAAGTCCACGCCAAGGGGATGGTAGGCCCCTGACGGCCATACAGCTGAGGGTGCGACTAATCTTCTGCGCAACTTTTCATGGACGCTTCATGGTTGAGACCTGTGGAGCGTTCGCCAGCTAGTCAGCACCGGCAATAAAGGATGTAATGTTGTCGATCTTATATATTTGCGTGGTCACAAGGCCTGTGACGCATGTGCCGGATGGGTGTGGTGTGTGTACAAACCTGCCCTCAGGGAGTGGCTGTGAGATGTTGAGAACTAGACCACTGACCTGCACATCAACAGCGAGTACGCCTGCGACAGGTAGCTATGTGAGGCCAACGTTGGAACGTAATCGGAGTGGCGTGGCGTGGCTTATGACGGAACAGGGCAGGGATAGCTACAATGACGTGGACGGCTCGTAGTACTGCATCTGTGAGTCGAGCGGACGGGCCACGGCTGTCCCACTGCGAGCCTGGGTGCGAACTGTTCAGAAAGTCACACTACATAAGTATTGAAGAATCATTTTGTGATTCAGTCCGTCAGCTGGCATCTGTCGAGGCATTTGTGAAAACATATCGGAGTTCTTTCTGTTAGAGATACCCCTTTGACGCTCCCTCTCCCCACATTAGCAGGTAGCGCACCCTCTTCCCACATTTCCAACAAACCCACAACAACTTTCTTGTGCCCGGAAGTGTCCCTGTGAGGTAGGACAAAGAAGAATCTTAGTCAGGTATTGATTTACATATAAAAAATGTATTTAAAGAAAAGAACAAATTAGACTGAAGGGAGTCTGGTGTTGTGATCGCTGCCACGAAGTTGGGGTCACTGCCATTCAGGACTCAGGACACAGTTACTCATGTGGGATTGGTTTGTGTTAAATAGGGTTAGTGGCACCAGAAGCATTGAGACTGTATGAGCCTGTGATGGTGCTTGGTGTGGACGGCCTCACTGGGAGTAATGTGTGTTGCCTACTGGACTGCCTCATGTGGAATCGGGACTCTATCTGAATTGTGAGCTCTGCTGACCCTAGTGTAGTCTAGAGGTAGCAATGAGGAAGGGCCCACAGCCATGTGCATACGTTGTTGGTCCAAGCGGTCTGTGTAGTGCAGGTTCAGTGGCACTACCTGTCGCCAGCCTTCAGTATGAAAATACTCCTCACTAATCAAAGGGAGTCAGGTGCTGTGGTCGTTGCCACAAAGTTGGGGTCATTGCCATTCAGGACTCAGGACACTGTTACACATGTGGAATTGGCTTGTATTAAATAGGGTTAGTGGTACCAGAAGCATTGAGACTGTATGAGCCAGTGATGATGCTTGGTGTGGACGGGCCGCATTGGAAGAAATCTGTCTTGCCTACTGGACTGCGTCATGTGGAATCGTGACAGTATCTGAATTGTGAGTTCTGCTGACCGTAGTGTAGGCCAGAGGTAGGGATGAGGAAGGGCCCACAGCCATGTGCATATATAGGTGGCCCCACCGGCTTGCATAGTGGAGGGTTAGTGACACCACGTGTGGCCGCCATTGCATATGCAAATATCCCTCACTGATTGAAGCGAGCCTGGTGCTATGGTTGCTGCCACGGAGTTGGGGTCGCTGCCATTCAGGACACAGGACACAGTTACATATGTGGGATCGGCTTGTGTTAAAGAGGGTTAGCGTGAGTACATGTCACTGGCTTGCATATCGAAATATGCCTCACAAATCGAAGGGAGTATGGTGCTGTGCTTGGTGCTAGGGACTTGGAGTCAATGCCATTCAGGACTCAGGACACACATGTGGGATCGGCTTGTGTTAAAGAGGGTTAGTGGGACTATGTGTCGCCGGCTTGCATATCGATATATGACTCACAAATCGAAGGGAGTATGGTGCTGTAGTCATTGCCACGGACTTGGGGTGACTGCCTTTCAGAACTCAGGACACAGTTACACATGAGGGATTGGCTTGAGTTGAACAGAGTTAGTGGCACCACGTGTCGCTGCCGTTGCACATGGAAATATGCCTCACTCATCGAAGGGAGTGTGGTGCTGTGTTGGTGCCATGGACTTGGGGTCAGGACACAGCTACACATATGGGATCGGCTTGAGTTAAACAGAGTTAGTGGCACCATGTGTTGCCGGTCTTGCAATTCGAAATAAGGCTCACTGATCGAAGGGAGTCTGGTGCTGTGGTCGGTGCCAGGACAGGACTCAGGACACCGTTACACATGTGGGATCAGCTTCTGTTGAAAACGGTTAGTGGCACCATGTGTCGTCGGTCTTCCACAGTGTAGGCCAGAGGCAGCGGGGAGGAAGGGCCACAGCCACGTGCATACGTTGGTGGCCCCACCGGCCTGCGTAGTGCAGGTTCAGTGGCACCACATGTCGCCGGCCTTCCATATGCAAATTCCCCTCACTAATCGAAGGGAGTCTGGTGCTGTGGTCGCTGCCTCGAAGTTGGGGTCACTGCCATTCAGGTCACAGTTACACTTGTGGGATTGGCTTGTGTTAAAGAGGGTTAGTGGTACCACGTGCCGCCGCCATTGCATATGTAAATATCCCTCACTGATTGAAGCAAGTCTGGTGCTATGGTCGCTGCCATTCAGGACTCAGGACACAGTTACACATGTGGGATCGGCGTGTGTTGAACAGTGATAGTTGGCACCACATGTCGCAGGTCTTCCACAGTGTAGGCCGGAGGCAGTGGTCAGCAAAGGCCCACACGCATGTGACATTGACATTGACTTGAGCTGCACAGATTAGGAGCATTTGGTCTTCTTAACCCATTATAGTCTCTTACACAATTTGCATCACTACTAATCTTGAATTGTGAACCATGGTAACCCCAGTGTAAGCTGGAGGCAGCGGTCCGGATGGGAGAACAGCCACGTGGCGTTGAGTTCAGCTGCGCAGTTAGCGGCACCTGGAGCACTCAGCGTGTGCACACCCTGCGATGATAAGTGGTCTCGGTGGGCTGCACTGTGAGCAATGTCTTTTGTCTAATGAATTCTGTTTAATAAGGCCACGTGGTGATGACTTATGGTGCAGTGAGTTAGTAGCATCTGAAACACACAGCGTGTGTGCAGCCTGCGATGATGCGTGGTCCGGGCGGGCCGCACTGGGAGCAACGTGTCTTGCGAACTGGACTACGTCATCTGCAATTGCCACTGCATCTGAATTGTGAACCCTACTGTCCACGGTGTAGGTCGAAGGCAGTAGTTGGTCCAGACATAAGTCTGTGGTGCTGTGCCGCTGGGTTTGCAGGGGGCCTGTGAGGAGGAGGCCCGCGGTCATGGCTGCAGAAACGTGCCAGGGTGAAGGCTGCCGCTCTGGCAGACTCGTTGGTCTTCGCACAAGTGAACCACGTCCAGGGCCTGGCCTATTTATTCATAATCCTACGCTGGAGTGGCGTACATTGGACCAACCCACTCTGCTTCCATTTCCAGGGGGGGGGCAACACAGCTAAATGACGAGATCTTCCCCATTGCGTGAGGTAACATGGTTGTGTCCACTGGGCACTACACTACAAGTATCAATACTATATCTCCACATGGAGAGGTTTGTGCTTTGCATAGTGAGGTCTGTGCAGCACATCACCGGTACACTTGGCATTGTGGGCATTATTATTGATGGGCAACTTGCCTCCTTCGCACATACTTGGTTGCCACATTTCCCAACATTCAGCTATTGTGCGGCTGAGGGGCTATGGCATTTTGGGAAGGTCCATTGTCCTTTTTTGCGCTGCCTTGGTGGTAGTGGGGGGTGGTCCGGGGGAAGGTTCTGGTGGTGGTGGCGCTGGGTGTTGTGGCCTTGTTGGGTGTCAGAGGTGCATGATCAGTAGCTCTATCACATGTTGGTCTTTAGATGTAGCTGTGAGTTGGGGCCAATTCACGCAGTAGATAGTCGATGTTCTTACACCAATTAAAGGTTGATGTTAATTTGTTACTGGTAACTCGGCCTATCGCCTGTTTTTGGATCGCATTGCAGATTTGGCTGGTCGTTGAAAATATGGGGAAGTGGTGTTTTCATTTTTAGTTTTCACTGGAACGCTTACTTTGCATATCATTAGCGTTAGTTTAGGATCTCGTTTGTCGCGATTTTTTTTTGCGGAAGGTATAGATGGAAAACTGGTGAGATTTGCAGTTTTCACCAGGTTGAGAATGGGATGATAATTTAAAAACACAAAAAAATAGATTTAATGAACATTAAAATTAGAAATTAGCATTTAAAAAACCTTTGAAATTCACTGAAAAAACCATAGGTTTCAGGGACGTTATAGTTATTTTGACATTTCACTCATACAAAATTATAGAAATTCCCCTGTTATAGTTAGCTCAACTAACTATAACATGGGAATTTCTATCGTTTTGTATGAGTGAAATGTCCACCTAACTATAACGTCCCTGAAACCTATGTTTTTTTCAGTGAATTTCTAAGGTTTTTTTAAATGCATAAGTTCTAACTATTACGTCCCTGAAACCTATGGTTTTTTCAGTGAATATATATATTACCTACTGGCAGTCGCCAGTAGGTAGTTATAATTACAACCTAGTTTCCATAGGAAAAGCATTTTGTGATTTGTTAATAACTTTGGCGTCATTTGATGAATCTTTGTGAAATTCTCCCCAAAAAAAGTCTATTCAGGTCAGCTCCTATCCTGAAAGTGTGGGGGTGAAACGTCAAGTGGGGGCTGAGAAAAAAGGGGAGTCCCGAAACACGTTTTCCCCATGTTAATTCCCATAAGAGCCACCAGGTACGTCCAGTAAGCGCCACAGCGTTGCTTTGCAGAGAGGTGTCAAAAGGGGCGAGCCTCAGACCACCTCTCTGCAACGCAGCTCTGTTGCACTTACTGGAGGAACCTGGTGGGCTAATTGGCCCCCAGGGTTCAAAGGGAATTAATCCTCCAAATTAAAACCAACCAGGGGGCCCTTTTGACCAGTGTTGAAGGGAGGGGCGGGGCCTGATATGACATGTGTGTACTTATGCAATCACTCCGCCAAAACCCAAACACTTATAAATTTACCATGCACTCTCCTTGCAGCGCTCTAATCATCCAGTCACTACCCATGCACTCATGCAATGACTCATGCACTAACTCATGTACTGCTACAATACCCTGAGCAGTACTCATGCAGTCTAGCCATCGCCCTGTCACTACCCATGCACTCCTCCAATCACCCAGCGAGCACCATGTACTTATCCAATCGCTCTGCCAAAACCCAGGCACTTATAAATTCACTATGCACTGTCCTTACTGTACACTAATCATCCAATCAGTACCCATGTACTTATGCAATGACCCAAGCACTAACACATGCACTGCTACAATCCTCTGAGCACTACCCAGCAGTCCAGCCATTGCCCTGTCAGTACCCATGGACTCTTTCAATCACCCGGCACCATGTACTTATCCAATCACTCCACCAAAACCCAAGCACTTATAAATTTACCATGCACTCTCCTTCCAGTACTCTAATCTTCCAGTCAGTACCCATGTACTCATGGAATGGCCCAGGCACTAACACATGCACTGCTACAATCCCCTGTGCACTACCCATGCAGACCTCTAACCACCTGCACAGTAGTGATTCACTCCTCCAATTATCCAGGTTATACCCATGCACTCCAGAAATCCCTCTGTCACTACCCATGCACTCCTCAAATCAGCCATCCAGCATCATGTACTTATCCAATCACTACGCCAAAACCCAAGCAGTTATAAAATCACCATGCACTGTCCTTGCAGCACTCTAATCATCCCGTCACTACCCATGTACTCATGCAATGAACCAGGCACTAACTCAAGGGAAATACAGAGGAGATCATGCTAATTACAGGGGTACCCCAACACATAGTGTTCCCTAGTGTATGTAGGTGTTTTCACTGTATTCTAAGTGTCTTTTAGCATAGCACTGGCTCCGGTCCTGGTTAAGTCAGAGTCAGTTACCACCAGCATCCATCAGTAAAATGTTGGGGGCACAGGAGGACTTTTTGCTCCTCTGTTGGTTCTTTCTGCACATCTCTTGGTTCATCTTGCACTTTTGTTCGTCTTTCTGGACTTCTGTTGACTCTTTCAGCATTTGTCTTGCTTCTTTCTGCATTTTTCTTCGTCTTTCTTCACATCCTACCTTTGTAGGCATAGTTAGAAATTAGCATTTAAAAAACCATTGAAATTCACTGGAAAAACCATAGGTTTCAGGCACGTTATAGTTAGAAATTAGCATTTAAAAAACCTTTGAAATTCACTGAAAAAACCATAGGTTTCATGGACGTTATAGTTACAAATTAGCATTTAAAAAACCTTTGAAATTCACAGAAAAAAACATAGGTTTCAGGGACGTTACAGTTAGTTGGACATTTCACTCGTACAAAACCATAGAAATTCCGCCGTTATAGTTAGTTGAGCTAACTATAACTCGCACCCCCGCAATGCACTGCTGATGACGTCACATATTATATCATTCATGACATGGTCAGTGACATCACTGATGACATCTCAAATGACATCATCCACGTGAAAATCTGATGCACCTCCTCACAGTCTAATATAACCTTTGATACACTCACTGTAAAATACTGACTACCATTTTCGAAACCATCAACACACCAATACCAGTTACTACATACGCACTCACTGGTTCCTAGGTCTACACACACATCCACTCATTCACCCACACAATCACTCCTACATACAGTCACTCATCAATACAACACTATCATATGCACTCATACACCTATACAGACACTCACACAGTGCCAATCATTCATGGAGTTACTCACACACCTAGTCATTCATGCAAAGAATCAATCACACTTCCCTTTACTGATCACAGATCACTTATTCAAACAGAAACAAACACATAATTACTCTCTTATACAATCACTGATACAAGTAAACACTCATCTATACGGCCACTCTCATAATCCCTGACTCTCACATATAGTCATTTATATACTCAAACTCTCACATATACTGCCTTTTACATATGTAGTTACTTGGACATGTACCACTGAGACATCCATTCACTCAGTAACACACCCATACACTGACCCACCCATACAGCTGTTTCCACATGCACCTTTGAACCAATACAGCCAGTGAATCAATCACTCAAACATGTATGCACAGAGTCACACACCTCCCACGCACCCACACACACACTCAGGCACCCATACAAATACTCTGGCATCCAATCAATAACCCATATAGAAACTCATGTAGCTACAAACCAACCCATGTAGCAGCTTATACAACAGCAGACAGACTGATACAGACATTCACACAGTTTAGTCACTAACCCATGCATTCAATAAGACACATGTAATAACTCACTTAAACAGTCAGTGACGCACGTACTAAATCCTTCATCCAAACACTTATACACCCACTCATTCTTCAATACACCTTGGCCTATATGTAATACAAATTTAAACTTTATAGAAACACACAGTCACTGGATGATGTAATCAGTGGTGTCATCAGTGATGTCATCAGTGATGTCACTGACCATGTCATGAATGATGTAATATGTGCATTGCGGGGGCTCGAGTTATAGTTAGCTCAACTAACTATAACAGCGGGATTTCTATGGTTTTCTACGAGTGAAATGTCCAACTTACTATAACGTCCCTGAAACCTATGGTTTTTTCAGTGAATATATATATATATATATAGAACATTACAGATTTATTTTAAATATGACAAGATGCCACATCAGAATGCATGCATATGTACATTTAGAAAACAAATCCTAAATATATGAGTGGGGGCCTCATTTTTATAGGCAGTGTGCATTGGCAATTCACAATGACGTCACGTGGATTGATGTCACAGGAAGTGAATGCTAGACATCTTATTCCTCAGAATATTGCTTATATGTGCATGTGTGTGCAGCCCTTACAAGTGCAGCGCTGACTCCTTTAGAGGAATTTTATTAAAGGCTCCAGATTTCTTACATCCCCTGTCACAGCCTTAATCCATCTTCATTTGTCGGCTAACCTAATTCTTTACCATTCCCGTGTGTAAAATTTCAAGTATCTGTTTTTTACTGCTGGGTAATTTTATATCTTTTGGGCAAACAGGGAATACTTTCCTGGAGAAGTAGCAGGTTCAGGTGCTCTTGGACTGTTTCTCTCTCTCATCCGTGTAGTGTTCGTCCTACAATTGGTGCCTGTGGAATAAAGATGCATTTCCTAACTGAAATATGCAAGTCTGATATTGGAGATTCACACTCTCTCAAGTCTATTGTCATTCACACAAGCTGTTGATGCCTGTTGTCTGCTTGAAGGATTTTTATTCATATTACTTCAGACTTATGTAAGGTATTGTGTGCTCCCTTTCAGTTTACCACTTAGAGTTTTTATAGGATGATGGAACAGGATGTGGGTGGGTGAGGTTTGCTGCAGTAGTCTTTTGTTGTTGTACGTCTTTGATGGACAATGTTCCATGTGCATCACTTTCATTCCAAAAGCTGAAGCAACACCAAAGCAGCTTCATCCATTCTTCTAGTGCTTCATTATAAGCCTGTGCCGATATATGGAACAGTTCAGTGACTGTTGAAAAGCTGCAATATCACCTTTTACTCTCCCACAAATTGATTTCAAGGAAATGCACATATCACCTTAGTGCCTAGTCTATGTAACTATAACAGGAAATTGTGAGGAATGTTTGCTGCCTTCTGTTTATGTCATGTGGGTGAGATACAGTCTCATCATCAAACATGTTTTGCAGCAACACTGGATCTTCACTTGGACCTCTTAGCATATCGGTTGTACAGCAGGTCTGAGGTCAAAATGGAATTGCATTTGGGCTGTTAGCCTAAGTAAAGGCACCTTTATGAAAAACCTTATTGGTTTTGAAGCACCAGCATAATCGCCTGGCTGTTATCTTGAGCTGTTTGCTCCCAGACTTCATGTGGATCCTACTAGCTTCAAGTGAAGTCAACCTAACAAAATGAACCTTTTGTAAGGACTAAACCTTCCTTTTTTAAAACATATAAGTCAACCCTAGGGTAGGCCATAAACAGCCTATAGGGCTGTGTGCAGTTTAAATATAAAGTAGTACATGTTCTTTTAAGTTTTACATGCCTTGGTAGTGAGAAACTCTTACATTTGTTTTTTACTACTGCAAGTCCTACCTCTCCCATAGGATAACATTAAGTTAACTTATTACATTTAGTAAGTGATAACTTTCAATTGGGAGCATGTAGGAATGTTGAGTTTGGTGTCTAAAGAATTGAAATTAAAAGCCCTCTTTAAGGGTAAAATTGGATTTTAAGTCACAATTCTGAAAATGCTTATTTTAGAACGTTTAAACTAGAAACAGCCTAATGCACTCGTAAGAAGCGAAAGAGTATACCAAACCAACAATGTAAACCACTGTAGAGTAATGCTGTGTGCACCTGCAGAGAAGGGTCCGCCCAATCCTCCTAATTCAAATAAGAACAAATGAAACCTAGGACTAATTCCTGGCCTGCGTGTGCACTACAAATCGACACTCAAGAGTGTAAGCACAATGTGAACATCACTTGAAACAACAATATAATAACTTGAACAATTGTGAACGAAATGTTAAATGTCCATCTTCATTATAATCCCATCTGTGCGGGGTTAAGAAACCAAGCTCCACCTTTGGCTCGTCAAATGCATTTATTTATTAAATGAGTGAGACAATCAACTTTCTTGCAAAACTGAAATGTTCATCCCAATGCATTTCAGGCTTAGAATAATAGCCCTTCTTCAGGGAAATCTGTAAACAATGATATGTATATCAATGCATTCTGTGCAATACATAATTACATGAATTTCAGCAAACCTGTCAAACAAATAACCTCAGAAAACCAAAAGTACATGCTAACATAACAATTAGCTCTGACCACTTTAAACACAGCACCTAGAATCTGTCTGCTGTAAGTCCTACCCTCCCAAGTGGTCCCACCCTAGTCCTGGACCTTGGAAATGGTCCTGAATTTGATCTGCTAGCCTAGTTGTTGTCCCTGCAGGACCGAAGCAGTGTGATGCAATCGCCCCACAAAACTCCACATCGGAACTGCTGCATGACACATGGCTGATGCAAAACTTCACATCGTAGCCTGGAGCCTCATCAGAACTGTCGCTGTGCAACGCATCCTCAACGCAGGCCTTTGTATCGCAAGCCCTTCATTGATCGCATCCTTGACGATGAAGCAGGGCTCTGCATCGCAAGCCCTGCACCTATCTCGAGACAAGAAAGTGTGTGATGCATCGATGATGCAGGATTTTGCATCGCAAACCCCTCATGGATGGCATCCTTGATGATGCAGGACCTCCCATCGCAGTCTAGCAGCTTCCCGGAACTGCCGCTGTGTGATGCATTGCCACACCAGAACCTTGCATTGCCTCCACTGCACAAAGTATGATCGATGCGGGTTCTCGCAACTCTCCGTGATCAGGTTTTAAGATACTCTTTTTCAGCGGGTCCAACTGGGTCCCTGTATCCGACCCACACTCTATCACGGTCAGTCTGAGCTTGTGACTTTGTCCCGGTCTGGTGCAACCAGATATGCACAATTGACGGTTAGTGATTCTAGGCACTGTTTTTATCTAATGCTTTAAATTTGCATATCTCCGGTTCTACTGATTTGATATCTGCCATTCTGATGACATATAGTTTATTAAATGTTACCCTATTTTTCGAAATTGGTGTGGGATTTTTTTTTGTGTTGTGGTTTCACTTTATTACTGTGTGAAGTGCTGTATAAATACTTTACACATTGCCTCTAAGTTAAGCCTTACTGCTTTGAATCAAGCTACCTGAGAGTTAAGCACAGATTTATTTGGGGTTTGCTTGTGTTTCACTCTGACAGAGTGTGTGGTTCCTTCTTCAGTAGGGCTTCACTGCCCCCTTCCTCCCCCAATCACCCAATTTCCAACAAAATGCAAACAGTTGAAGTGACATTATAGTTAGGCCTTTTAATAATATGCAAAACCGTTGCTTAAGCAATTAAAAAACTGAAATTCACCAGTTATAGTTTACTACTACTTCTGCCCCCATGTGCTACTTATGATATTATGATCTCACATATTTCATCACTCATACCATGTTCAATTACATCATTGATCACACCACTGATGATATCTCAAATTGCATCGTTGATCGGATCACTGATGACATCATCAAACCTACTGCTATTCAACTTACTTTACAAACTAGTGCAGCTCTTCTTAGAGAGGGAACTCCCTCAAGACCCCCAATGCCCAACAGATGGCCAGACCAGCCATCACCATGTGCACAGCTCTTCACCTACAGCTCACTCCCTCCAGACACCCATGAGCATTACGTGGTGAAGCCCATACTACACATAGCCTTTAACCTGTGCACAGCTGTTCATGGAGAAGCTACTTTCTCCAGACACCCAAGCCGCATTACATGGCTAAGCTCCTACTAAACACAGGTCATTGCCCTGCGCACAGTTCTTCATGGAGAGCCCACTCCTTCCAGAGACCCAAACCCCTTTAGGTGACCAAGCTCCCACTATACGCAGTCAGGCAACTAAGAAAAAACTTTCGCCTTTGCACTTATTGTTTTGTGTCACCCATGTGTGCTACAGTCATCTGTTGCAGACCTGTTCACTGCCTCATAGCAGGCCCAGGAGCCATACCGCAGCAGACAAACTCTTGGTGAGTCTCTGCACCCTTCGCCTTACACTTTTTAGTCCCTCTTTCCTTCACCACCTACACACTCTACCTGTGTGGGGTGGGGTGGGTTCAGGCAGACACAGAGAGATCTTCATACACAATGTCCTGCCATGGGATATCCCACAGCAGGGTACCCTCCCCTCATCGCAGCATGATTGATTTACTTTACTTGGAGGAAAGTCATGCGAAGCCAGAAAGCTTTGCCTGGTTTCACCGATGCCAGGTTTCTGACTCTATCCAAATTTGCCGACAAATGTTTTTCATTTGCGAGCACTAATTATATAGAGATGTTTTATGCTGGAGCTGACATTTTACCGCAATAACATATTTGATTATCAGCCTCAGAGAATTCCCAATACCCTACGTTGTTACTAATACCCCCCATTTCTCATTGAAGGTAACTTGGTCATTTTATGTATGGAGCATACATTGCAGGCGTAAATGTATTTTTCTCGTAGCAGTGAGCAATATGTGTAAAAAGTTAGCTTCACTGCTAAACATTCCACTTAAAGAAGGGTGTGCTAGCCTGGTGATGAGCCTCAATCAGGCATCTAGGTTGAGGCATGAGGTCCTTCTCTATTCTGAATGGCCACTGTTGGTTGGAAGGAGGTGAATGTTGGAACATGGAGACTTTTATAGCACAAACCCCTACTGAATGACCGCTAAGCACCTTCTGGCTGGGCAGGTGGGTTACCCTTGGGTCGAAAGAGAGTGGTTTCAGTCTCTTTCTAAAAGTTAACTGGTGTCCCTAAAACTCAATTGGGGTGGGAAGACTGGTACTAACTGTGGTCGCTGTCCAACAGCACTAAACTATTGAATACCCACACAAATCTTAAAGAGATGAGGCTTAATACTCAACCTAAACTTCAGCCACTGCAGCAACATAACAGGACACACGGGTCAGACCAAAACCACGCTCTCACATAGCCATCATTGTACCTAAGTTATGTGCATATGATAGCACCATAGCAGCCGTGAACCAGTCACCATCTTATTACACGCAACTGAACACACTAGAACTGCATCTCAACTGTACATTACTACATAACACTTTGAAGAAGCCCACTATTCTACCAGACCTTTGTCACACCTTTATGCCACCAGCCATCTCAAGGAATACTAAATGGTCAAGCCCTCCAGCACTTTTTTATCACCACACTCGTACACGAACATAACCACACAGGGCCTCCTTACGGGATGTATGACGGTAAAACGCGTACCGTTTCAACGCGTGCTTTTACGACGCATCCTTTACAACGCAAGTCGTAACCACGACTTGCGTTGTTGGGCGCGGATAGTGAATAGTATAATTTACTATTCTAACACCAGTCCCCGTGGATAGTAGGAAAGGTGTTGGAATAGTAAATATACTATTCTTTATCCTGTAGCGCCCTCCAGCGCAAGTCGTGGTTACGACTTGCGTTGTAAAGGACGCGTCGTAAAAGCACTGCGGGGTAACATCTGCGTTGAAAAGGATGTTTCCCCTCCTTACGTGTACCCAGTTTGGGGGTTGCTTATTACGCACCTCAGGAGTTAACAATACTGTGGGTCTTTCTAACTCCATGGTGCACAATTAATGGGGATTCGAGAGCTGAACCCGAGAATATGCTGAGGAATGAGCAATTACTGGGGCGATCAGGATCAGTAATTCTGGGTCCAAATCCACTGGGAATTCCTCTTTGACCCCCTATGTTTTCACCATAGATTTTAGCTGCTTTCAGCCGTCAGAATTTCTGAGGAAAGCAGGACACATCTGCCGTATTGGGAATTATGGGCCTGTCCTGATGAAGGCCCAGGACCACCCTTCCGAGGCATGAATCACAGTAAGCCCGCAAGCAAGTAATGAAGTCATTTTTCACTTTACATTTTTCACCAAGACAGTACATTATGTAGTATACATTAAAAAGATGTTAAAAAGGACGTTTAAAAAAAACATTTATGCAGGATGGATCGGGTTCAGGTGTTACTTTAACTTGTAGATAAATCAAACCCCTTGATTTGAAACATCACTTTATATTCTAACGGAAATTCATTACCATATTCAAAACAATTAAAACTATACTGAGCAAATTTAATTATGCAAATCATAAGGAACATGTTTTATAGTATGCTACATCTCAATATTTACATAGTTCATTCAGCTGTTGAGGTATTCAGTGATCTAAGTCGTTTAGCTCTCATGGCTGCAACCAGAAAGCTAGCCACCCCAAACATTACAATAGGGGTCTCCATAATTTGTAAAAACAGCAATGCGGGTTTCACTTGCATAAATCCCCTGTTTCTCAAAAGCGGCAGTAAATATTTTTCTCTCCCCTCTATAAAAAAAGAGCAAAAAAATACAAAGTGGATCTGGTCTTGGTCAGAGAAAGAATCGCATTTACATGGGACATGATCCATTGGCTTGTTCCATTTCGGATAATCACCCAGAAGGAAGTGCATCTGATTGAATCGGAATTTTGTGAGAAGCCACCGGTGGTATGGCCTATTCACTACCCTCAAATAAGGCTGGATGGTCATGGTTGAAACAACAGTGTAGTGAGCCCTAACAGTTGTTTTCTCTATTTCTTGGGCTTCACGAAGCATGTCCCTAGACTCTATAAAATGTGTTTTAATCCATGTGACATCCTCTTTACATAGCCTCTCGGGATTACTATACAAATCAGGGCGACCCAAATGAGTAGCAACAGACTTAATATAGCTTAGCCATTTTATATCTTTAACTCTGTCTCTCCTCATGCAGTCTGTAATAATTTGTCGGTTTAGCATCAGGTTCGGGTTCAACCACATTTTCACCCAAAGAAGTAGTGGGGCCAGGTTAAGGACATCCTCAATGTATCCTTGCCCTAATTCTGTCAAGACAGAGAAGATGGGTGTAGACTGTGGTAAGCCTAATAGTGAGCGCATGGACCTATTCTCTTCCTTCTGAATCAGTGCCAAGTCCCTGAATCCCCAAATCCCAGCCCCATATGTAGCCAGAGCCAGAGTTTTGGCTCTATACAGTTTGAGGATGGCTTCAGTTGGTTTACCCCCCAGTCTCTTAGCAAAACTCAGTATCGCAGCAAAAGACCGCCGTATAGCCATTGCTTTATTTGCGACCTGCGGGGTCCAGTTGCCCATGTCATCGAAGATGACTCCAAGGTATGTAAATGTTTTGACTTTGGATAAAATCACTCCATTGCATCGTAGGGTTTTTGTGGTGTTTTTACCTTTCCCAATGGACATAACGTGCGATTTTTCCATATTTACAACCAAGTCTAGATTTTCCATAAAGGCCCCAAACGAGTCAAGAAGCAACTGTAAACCATTGGGGGTTCTAGCAATGAGGACCGTGTCATCGGCATACATCAGCACCGGCAACGGTGACCCTCCCATATTGGGTATATCTGGGGTAGCTGTTTTTAGAACAGAATACAGGGAGTTAATATACAAAGAAAATAACATGGGGGCCAAAATGCACCCCTGTCTAACCCCTCTTACTGATCTAAACCCAGTGGTACACTTGCCTTCTGTAGTCATCCGTACTGATGCAGTCAGGTCAGTGTGCAAGAAAGCTAAAAAATTAATCAAAGCAAGGTCCAGACCCAGCTCCGCAAGAATCGTCCACAGCTTCGACCTATTTACTAGGTCGAACGCTGTGGACAGGTCCATAAAAGCTAGGTGGATAGACCCGCTGGATGCGACAGTGTATTTACAAATGGTCATGTATAAATTAAGACACTGCTCCTCAGTCCCCCTTCCAGTTCTGAATCCATACTGAGTGTTGCATAAAATTGCATGTTCCTTTTCCCACAAATTAATTTTGTTTAAAATGACTTTACCTAGAATTTTAAATGAGGAATCAAGTAGCGATATTGGTCTATAACACCTGGGATCACCCCTTTGCCCCTTCTTAAAAATTGGTATAATAACCGAATGTGACCAAGTGGTCGGAATGTCAGACAAATTCATACATGCTAAATTAAAAACATTCGCAAGTACTATAGACCATATGTAGGGATGTGCTTTATACAAATCAGCGGGGACCCCATCCGGGCCTGGGGCTTTCCCGCCGGCAGTATTTTCAATTGCGTTTAATACTTCTTTTACCGTTACCCTTAGAGGAGTGTGTGTAGGTAAGGTATCTATAGGAGTAGAAGGGGTAGTAATGGTCTTACTTCCGTAAATGTTTTCAAAGTGATCTAGCCATTGCTTCTCGGTGATATTAACTTCTAATGGCTCATTCTCATTGCCACTAAACAAAGGAGAGTTCACTATAGACCAAAATTTTGCACTATCCCTTAAAGTAAGATTCTCAAAGAGTGCTTCCCAGGCTGTGTGTTTTATTTCTCTTTTACGAGCCTCGGTCATACTCCTATATTCTTTGCTTAGTTGGGACACTTCAGTTATGTTACGTGGCTTACATTTTAGGGCTTCTAAAAGTTTTTTATGTGCCTTTGAGCAATCGGCATTAAACCATCCCTGTGCCCTTCGTGGCTTATCAGCTGGTTTGCTTGTAAGGGCCTTAGCAACATTTTTACATATGGATTCAAAGGCTTTTGTGACATTTCCTCCTGTGGTCAAAGGGTCCCTGCATATATTTAGTTCCACACTTACTTTATCACACAAATTGGTAAAAAATTCCTCAGCGTTAATCCTAGACCATTTGACTCGTCTACCTTGGTCATGGGCCCGGATGACAGTGGGGTAGGTTAACTGTTGGTCAAGATTTATAATGGTTGGTTTTAGATTAGTCAGTTCCATGACGACCGGATTATGGTCACTAAATGCTGTTATAATGGCATTGTATGAGATGACATTTGTAAGAACACTAGGTGACCCAAAAATATAATCAATGATGGTATTACTCCCTCTTGCACTATAAGTTACCACTCTGTCTTTCGGATTCACAAAGGCGGGTTCAGACATATCCATATCAATCAACAGTTCTTCTAAAGCGCCCCCTTTTGCAGAGTGTTCGAAGTGCAGATGGGTCAAATAGTCATCATCACAGGAACTGCCGTCATAACAGTTGAGTTGACAAAGATGTGTGTTAAAATCACCTAAAACAATATAATAAACCAAAGTAGATTGACTCTTCTTATAATTGTTTAAAAATTCAGCCAACATTAGGATATTTTCGCTTCCTTGTAGCCCTTCTGTTGAATTATAAAAATGTACATATAGGAGTTTTTCCCCCATACTCATCGAGACCTCCAGAATAAGACAATTAGGGGAATTAATATTTAAAATTTTCATCACCCCCATGTGGCTTACTGAGATTAAAAGTGCTAGGCCTCCCTTACTTCTGCCCCTATTAGACTTTTGAGCAGCTTTAAAGTAGGATACATATCCTTCTACCCGTCTACTACATTGTTATATGTGTTTTTTTTGCTTGTAGTATACTTTTATGATTTTAATTAATCGAATAAAGTATTTTTGACTTGACTTGACTTGAAGTAATGAAGTCAACAAGAACACTTATGGAGTTCTCAATGATCGAACAAACCTGGGCCATCCAGCGCACCCAACCACAACCAACTCACTGCACAACAAAAGCAACAGACATCTGCAAATAGGCAATAGCCTACGTAAATTCTCAGAGCTGGGCAGAAATGTGTATTGAAGACAGTCCATGGCCCTTCGAAGGGCAATGCTGGTACCGTAACATAATACAACATACCATAACATATTAACCATGACTCTGAAAATTAATCTGCGTGAAAAAGAACCCAGAAAGTGACATTTATCTGGCACGACACACATTCCTCCCCTCACCCCTTTTCTCTTCCATCCCCAGGTGATTCGCAAGTGCATATTTTGAGATTACATACTTCTGATATTCACAAGAAAAGACAGGCATAATGCAATCTTCGGAACAGGGACAATGGCAGAGGGACCCATCTTCCAATAAACAAATAAATGCAAAGGCCATAGCTGACTAAGGCCTGATCTACACTTAGGCGGATGGGATATCCGTCACAAACGTGACAAATATCCCATCCGCCATATTGCAAGTGCCATAGGATATAATGCAGTTGTAATACTGCAGATGGGATATCCGTCAAGTTTGTGACCGCTGGCCTAGTAGTGCTTTCAGACTGTTCCCACTAATGAGAAATCTGTGTACATTGGCCGAGAAAAGCACAGTACTACAAGTTTACTGAAGACCTTCTTGTTAAACTAATTGTATTTAGTATCTTTCATAACACGTCTGAACATGGAAACATTTCACAAATAATTTTACAAGAGTGCAATATTTTGACTCAAAGTGAAGGATGGTAACCGCGCATAGTGAGGCCCATCCAATTTTTTATATGATTGGTTGAGATGTGGAGGGGTGGGAGCTAAATATCACTGAGTGGCACGTGAAGAAGGAGGGGCTTAGTAAAGAACAGTCCCACTACTCGTATTGCCATACAAGAAGCACATCACTTAGTGTTTTTGTTGTGTAATGTGTTTCTGTCTTTTTGTTGCCTTCGAACCAACCGGAGTAAAAAATGGCCGGAGCACTGCGTGCTTACCTATATTTTCTCAAGTTATGTCTTGTTTCTTTCTTTCACATATTTTATTTTGGCTTCCATGGTCCTCATTAAAGGAGATCATAAGGAACTCCATGGTGAGGTCCTGTATAGTTTTATAAGGCCTCCGTGGTTCTTATTCCAGAAGTTCAGAAAGGTCTCCATAGTTATAACCTGTATCCAAAAGTTCACAAGCACCTCCATAGTTCGGTTCGGGAAGCCCTTATAGAGGTTCGCAAGGTCATCCATATTTTTGTCTTAGAAGCTTTATAAGAGTTCACTACAGCCTTCATGGTTCAGTCCTGAACAGCAAGGTAAGTGTTTACAATGACCTTAGTGGTTACAAAGTGAGGAGTTCGCAAAAGCTTCCAAGATTTTAACGCATAAAGGTTTAGGAGACTTCACCATTCCTCCAAGGTTCTGCTCTGGATAGCTTTTCAAGAGCTCACAAGGGCCTCTGTGGTTCAGTAATGATTGTGTTATGAGAGCTCACAAGGACCTCTGTGGTTCAGTAATGATTGTGTTATGAGAGCTCACAAGGGCCTCTGTGGTTCAGTAATGATTGTGTTATGAGAGCTCACAAGGACCTCTGTGGTTCAGTAATGATTGTGTTATGAGAGCTCACAAGGGCCTCTGTGGTTCAGTAATGATTGTGTTATGAGAGCTCACAAGGGCCTCTGTGGTTCAGTAATGATTGTGTTATGAGAGCTCACAAGGACCTCTGTGGTTCAGTAATGATTGTGTTATGAGAGCTCACAAGGGCCTCTGTGGTTCAGTAATGATTGTGTTATGAGAGCTCACAAGGACCTCTGTGGTTCAGTAATAATTGTGTTATGAGAGCTCACAAGGGCCTCTGTGGTTCAGTAATGATTGTGTTATGAGAGCTCACAAGGGCCTCTGTGGTTCAGTAATGATTGTGTTATGAGAGCTCACAAGGACCTCTGTGGTTCAGTAATGATTGTGTTATGAGAGCTCACAAGGGCCTCTGTGGTTCAGTAATGATTGTGTTATGAGAGCTCACAAGGACCTCTGTGGTTCAGTAATGATTGTGGGCTCTCACAAGGGCCTCTGTGGTTCAGTAATGATTGTGTTATGAGAGCTCACAAGGGCCTCTGTGGTTCAGTAATGATTGTGGGCTCTCACAAGGGCCTCTGTGGTTCAGTAATGATTGTGTTATGAGAGCTCACAAGGGCCTCTGTGGTTCAGTAATGATTGTGTTATGAGAGCTCACAAGGGCCTCTGTGGTTCAGTAATGATTGTGTTATGAGAGCTCACAAGGGCCTCTGTGGTTCAGTAATGATTGTGTTATGAGCGCTCACAAGGGCCTGTGTGGTTCAGTAATGATTGTGTTATGAGAGCTCACAAGGGCCTCTGTGGTTCAGTAATGATTGTGTTATGAGAGCTCACAGGGACCTCTGTGGTTCAGTAATGATTGTGTTATGAGAGCTCACAAGGACCTCTGTGGTTCAGTAATGATTGTGTTATGAGAGCTCACAAGGGCCTCTGTGGTTCAGTAATGATTGTGTTATGAGAGCTCACAAGGACCTCTGTGGTTCAGTAATGATTGTGTTATGAGAGCTCACAAGGACCTCTGTGGTTCAGTAATGATTGTGTTATGAGAGCTCACAAGGGCCTCTGTGGTTCAGTAATGATTGTGTTATGAGAGCTCACAATGGCCTCTGTGGTTCAGTAATGATTGTGTTATGAGAGCTCACAAGGGCCTCTGTGGTTCAGTAATGATTGTGTTATGAGAGCTCACAAGGGCCTCTGTGGTTCAGTAATGATTGTGTTATGAGAGCTCACAAGGGCCTCTGTGGTTCAGTAATGATTGTGTTATGAGAACTCACAAGGACCTCTGTGGTTCAGTAATGATTGTGGGCTCTCACAAGGGCCTCTGTGGTTCAGTAATGATTGTGTTATGAGAGCTCACAAGGGCCTCTGTGGTTCAGTAATGATTGTGTTATGAGAGCTCACAAGGACCTCTGTGGTTCAGTAATGATTGTGTTATGAGAGTTCACAATGGCCTCCGTGTAGCTTTCATAACAGACCACAACGGCCTCTGTGGACCTGTCTTGCAATGTTTTACAAGAGGTCCCAAGGTCTTCCATGATTCTGTCCTAGTTAGGAATTCATATGGGCCTCCATAGACCTGTCCAGGAGAGCTTGTTAAGAGTTCATAACTAACACCAAGAGTTCACAGGAGCCTTCGTGTTCCTGGACAGATTTATGAGTCCACAATAGCCTCTGTGGGTCTAATTCCCGAAGTTCACAAGAGTTGTATGGTTCTAACCGCACAACTCTATGTAATTTCACAAAAATCTCGGTGTGTCTAAACTCAAGTACTTATCTTCCAGTTCAAAAACAACATCTGTATTCATTGCCCCAGATATTTCTTTAAGAGTTCAGAAATGCCCTTCATGCTTTAGGCCCAAACATCTCTATGCTCATTCACTAGTATCTGTGTGATTCTTTCACTGACTAGCTCTCTGAAAGTTCACAACGGTCTCCATGTATCCTCTAGTTCCCAAGGAATAACTTGGTTCTTGTACTAGATACCTCTGGGCTCAGAGGGACCTCAATGGCCCTGGGCTAGAAATCTGTCTATGAGTTTGCCTAGAATAACATTGTTCTATGTCTAGACATCTCTAGCAGTCAGTCAGGCACAGTCCTTGACTCATACCAGGCAGGTCAAAGAAAGCATCAGTCACACAATCAGGCTCCATCTTTTATCTTTGCAGTGTCTATAGTACCTTCTCCTTCTTTCAACAAGATCTCTTATGCTCTTTCATGGTACTCCTTGCAAAAAAGAGGACTATTGAAGACATATGGCTGCGTAGTTTTGAATTCACCTAGGCCTCTTTAATCTACTACCAGGTATTGCTGCCCCTCTATCTCCCTCTTTCCGGTCCCTGCTTTCTCCCTTTGTGCCCTTTTTGCATCGTTCTCCACCTTGTTCTTTCTATTATGTGCGTTTTTTCTTCTCTTGCTTGCAATCAATATGAGATGAGCAAACAAAAGTGCTGGGCCCCAAAATGTAGTGCCGGCAGGCCACACCAGCAAACCACCGGCTCAAATTAAGCACTATGGGAGATGGAGTTTCTGTGGGTATCTTGGATATGCTCTTTGATAAGGCTTGGTTCCTCATGCATTGTGTCTTAAACCTGATCCTTTACTCTGTTGGAAGTCAGTGATAAGATGTACTCATGTGATAAATTTTTTGAGGTTTGCGTAGATTGTGCTTACAGTTTTTGAAGATCTTTCTTTGGAAGGCCAATGTAATTGATATCACAGTAGAGCAAGAGAGGGAATTAGTGTTCTGGTTCCAAGTTAAAGATGTAAGCTCATGGCACAGCTGGAGTTCGCACCTGATATTTAACGTGTTAAAGTAGTTCCATGTATAGACGTGGTGCAGATGCGTTTGCTGCAACACCTGTAATGCCCTTCGCACATGTGCACATATCACACATGCACAGTATCACTGGGATGTTCCTTTATTGACAAGGGTACATAGCTCCATATGAATGTGCTAACGCGGGATTACTGGTTACTAATTATCTTACCAAATCCCATTTCCTGTCGACTGAATCGTTGGTACCTGTCTTGAGTAAAAGGTAATCTCGCAGTAAACAATCAATTTAAGAACTTACACCACTCTAAATGACCACTGACCAAAATTAAGTTTTAAAGATTTAATATAAAGTCAAAGATAACTGAAGATACAAACTTCTCAAAATGAGATTAAGAAGATAAATCGGTATCACTATGAACATGAACTTTTTGAATAATCTGAGTCTGAAAAACAGAATAATAAGTACAAGCTCGAAAACCATCAGGTTTGCCAAAATGGATACAAGTTGCAACCTCAAAGTCATTACAGAAAAGAAAATTAAGGTTAGTCTGTCCCTACACTACACTAAATGACATCCCTACTTAACAAGATCTTTACCCTCTAGGTGTCAGCCGTGGTGATTTCCTAAGAAGATCACGCACTTCTCTTTGTCTCTTCTCTGATAATGGGTCTCTCCTGATCAGCCTATCTGCCTACCCATCCGCTTCCTTAGGCTCCCAAAATCATCTGCTCTGCTCTCCTCCCGGGTCACTTTCCCTAATACCAAATCACATTTCCAATAGAAACGCCCCTTGGGACGCCCCTCACGTGGTACATCTTTGCGCGGTAAACTCCATGATGGTACTCTTGAAGACCCTCGTTATAGTTGACCTTGGTTCCCAGGCGGCTTCTTCAGTGCGCTGATACCCCCTGAAATTCCTGGAAACTCCTACAGGCCTGCGCAAGGCGCCACTGAACAAAGTCCCTTTCATTCGAGCTGATTAGGACCCTCGCACCTGCATACAGCTCGTCCTGCAGTGGGCCTCAAATTCCAGACTTCACCATATCTTAGGCCATAAAACACTCTCAGAGCTCCATACTGGACACCTCACGACCTCTCCTCTAACGAGCACATGACGATTTAAACTACATGACATTATCTGTTCTGGCCTACTTGATTTACATGCAGCAGGTTCCTGCACTCTTAAAACGTTACCTTGATTTAAACAGCAAACATTCTTAACTAGCATACGTTTCTAAAATAACACATCTATAAAGCATATACTTTTAACCCTAAGTTCAATAGTACATTTTGAAAGAACCATGTCAACTTTATCTCACATTATTTTAGCAGCACGTTCAGGTTTGCTGTGAATTGCCCTAAGGCCTACACAAAATACTGGAATCCAAAGTTACATTTAATTCGGACATGACTCTTTTAACATGAGAGAACCATGAGGTTTTCACATATACTCCAACATTTCTACATTTAATCTCACACCGTTATAATTATGGTTACTCTACTTAACATTCTATACATTTCGCTATTGAATATAAAACACTCGTGTGCAAAACATGTTTAAACTAACTACGTGCTTGTAAATATGGCGTACTTATACATTTTTTTCAAACTTGTGCTCTCTCAGTCCCCCCTTTGATGACCTTTAGGGGTCATCATTACCATGACACTAAAATGTAGAACCTTTAAAGTGAAGACAGGGTAGTACCACTTCTTTTCATACTCTCTAATGCTTTCAGACTCTTATATTGAGTGTCCTGCATCGCTGTCAACTCTTCTTCCTGTTTCTTCATAGCTCTCTGTAACCTATTTGCTCTATACCATTGATACAAACGCACCAATCCCCACAAAGTGATTACACAAATCATTACTATGATGATGGGCTTCAATATGTACCAAACGATACCCTTTCCTAAGTTGGCAAACCAACTTCCAACTTTACCCATTCCATGACCTACTTTTTCCCACACATTTACCTTTGCCAGGTCCTCAATTTCGTAGTGTATGGCAGTGATGTTTTGTATATACTTCTCTAGAGGCTTTGAATTGTCTGGAATGTAAGTACAGCATTCCTGTACCTTCAAGGCCCTACAGACTCCTCCCTCTTTTGCTAACAGAACATCTAAAGCAAGTCGGTTCTGAAGAACCATTGCCCTAATCGATTGCATCTCCCCCTCTATCAGCATCAAGGATCTTGCAGTACTGGCAGACAGTCTATCTACGACTGTAGCTAACCTCCTGATCTTAATGTCATTCATTATCAATCCTAAGAAAGGGAATGCAGCACCTATTACATCTCCAACTACTTCTGCTGCACCCAGCCCTCGCTTCCATCTAGTTGATATTTCTTTCTTAGGCGTGTCTAAATTCTCAACATGATATATTTTAGGAAAGACAACAGCCAGATAGCATGATCCGTACCAATTATCTGGTAACTTCACATAGGCATATCTTCCACATACAAAATATACATTTGGTATTGCTTGCATCCCTTTCATGAAGTTCTTAGAGTAGTACTCCAATTGAAAGGCATGTTCACAATTTACTTGTCCTACATAAACGTTTTCATAATAGGAGTAACTCCTGTGAATGCACAGTTTCCCCCGTTTCTCCTTATCCAAAGCAATTGGACCAATACTACCTTTTCGTTGTTGTGCCCTTTCCTCCTTGGTCCAATCTGTTTCCCCTTGTCCTGATGCCTTCAATATCTTCTGCCTCCTGTATCTAGTATCTACCTGAGCTATAAACTTTTTCTCAACTTCTGATATTTGACAAGTCAGATTGTTGATTCGAGCATGTGAAGTATCTAACGTTCTCCATGGAATAAACCATTTGTGTAACCTGTCTTCGCTTTTGTAGTAGTCCCATTTGTTCAAATGCTTGAAATTCGGAACCTCTGGCAATGTCGAGTCGAAATTCGAGAAGTAATACTCAAATCCGTCTCGTCCATAAAACATACTTAACAATAAACTGCACGTTATCCCATAGGTCAACGGGAGATGATGGTATTTGATACCCTCCTCCACCGAAATTGGTAATTGCATACAGACATAGCAATCCTTTACCTCCATGGCATCAACATATTCATAAAGCAACTTAGCATAAGCATTTGACTTGTAATTCCCCTGTGACTCATCCATGTGTAACCTTTTTACTTCTGCATCTAACAACGCTTTGTCTTTCTCATTGATGTTTCCCTTCTCCTTAATAATGGTAGTTCTCGGTGTTGACACTCCCTTATCCTCCTTAACTGTGGGTCCATCCCCTTCGTGTCCCGCTAGGAATGAAACAGTTACCACTAAAATTATAAGAGAAACCACTACTCCTAAAAATGTAACAGCTATACATTTTGCCCTGCGGTTCGGGTTGCCAGCCTCCATGTTCTCAAACAGTGTAGTTTTCGACTATCTTCCAGCATTCACTTCCTCTTCTTTTCAAACAAAGTCTTTCTCTCTTGCAATGTCTTTCTTGGAACACTTGGAAGCTTGACAATTTATTTCCGCAAAACAATTCAAAGTCCAGTAAAATAGACAACCCTAGCCCTTCTCCATCCGCTAAAAGGAAACCCCTAACATTTTTTTTTCTTCTTCCACTCGGCGCTAGGTTATCTTGCAACAATTTACAATTTCTTTTCAAAAGTCTTATTTTCGTCTGAAGTTATGTATGACTCAAGGAGTGACACTACTTCTTCATAAACGTCCATCCGAAGTATCATTCCCTCAGGTTCTGGACAGTTCGTACCACACCATGGAAAGTCAACTTTTTCTAGGATTATTCTCCTTATTTCGCTCAAGACAAGTGGACGGACGAAATTGAGAGTTAGCGTTTTTTCAATTTCCAATCCTGGTACTATCAGTTCTATATCCACAATTACAAAGGGGTCCGTTCTAATCAAGATCACTTTCTTCACTTTTCCAGATCTGCACCCCCTTAAAGCCATTCGCAATATGATATTAGTCCACAACAATAAGTGCTCCTAACATTTCTACTACTCGCTCAAGCATTTCCAAACGAAGAAGAGTTCCCTCCAATATTGGATATCGTGAACAGCAAACTGGAAACTCAACTGTTTCTAAAATCAACTTTCTTATTCCACTCAGGAGAGCAGGATGAACGATGTTGAGTGTCAGCAACCTTTCGGTCTCCGCTCCTGGCAGTAGAAACTTTATTTGCACTGTGATGATCGGGTCAGTTCTGATCAGTTCCACCTCCCTGATCCTCCCTGTTCTGTGTCTCCCAGACATCTGCCACGAGGTAGGTCCAGTCGGGAGTAGAGTATCTTCTGCTAGGCACTCGCACCCTACTTGATCTTCTAAGACCCTCCTCGGCTTGATCCTGGATATCTTCTTCTGGATCTGAGTCTTCGGATATAGGAGTGAGCGTTTCTTCCTGGGCCGACCTCAAACTTAGCCTTCTTCTCCTTGTTGGCCAAGTGGCAGCTCCAAGCCTTATTCTCCTATTCCTTGTCCTCCCACTTGGTTCTTGGTCGCTCCGATACGGATCTGAGTCTGAGTCGTATTCACTTCTGCTCTCTCCTTCAGTTGCGTCTTCTGTCTCACTGCCGTCCTGCCTTCGCTCTTCTTCTGAATCCGATGCGTTCCCAACTTCCTCCGACACCTCCTCAGCTGCCTCAATCCCTTCTTGCGACTCTTCTTCCACTTCCGGGCTTTCGTCTGGGATGGGAGCTGTTCCTTCTAGAGGTGCTGGAACTCTTCGAGTATGGGATGCATGAATCCAATTTGGCAGCCCCCCGCACTTCACCGCGGTGTTCGTTATCAGGATTACCTGAAAGGGCCCACGCCAGCGAACATCTAGGCAGTTCTTCCGGACGTGCTTTTTAACCAGGACCCAGTCCCCTGGGTTCAGGTCATGACACAGGTTCCTCGCTGCTGGAACTTCAGCCGCATGCACCTGAAGGGACACAGAATGGATGGCGTCAGACAGTCCTTTACAATAATCCAAGATCAGATCATCTGTAATATTCAATAGAGCAGTAGTTGGAACTGTAGGAAGTCTCATGGCCCTCCCCATCAGGATCTCGTGGGGAGAGAGACCTGTCCTCCTATCAGGTGTGCTGCGCATGCTCATGAGCACCAATGGAAGAGCATCTGGCCAACTCAAGGATGTGGATGCCACTACTTTAGCCAATCTATTCTTCAAAGTGCCATTCACTTGTTCCACAATTCCTGAAGCTTCTGGTCGATAACTACAATGCAGCTTTTGATCGATATTCAGTGTGGAGCACAACATCTTCACTATTTCGCTGTTAAAATGTTTTCCTCTGTCCGATTCCAAAGAGGCAGGCACCCCGAAGCGCGGTATCAACTCCCTGAGCAACAATTTAGCCACTGTGAGTGTATCGCACCTACGTGTAGGGTACGCTTCAACCCATCTGGAAAATACGCATACAATCACCAACACATACCGAAGGCGATTGACTCTTGGCATCTCGATGAAGTCTAGTTGCATTCTATTGAAAGGCCCCCCCGACCTCCCAATGTGACTCAGTGTGACTGGTGTTCGTTTGCCTACGTTCAGTTGTTGGCAGGTAACACATCGCTTACATACTGATTCTGCTGCTATTCTGAATTTCGGGCAATACCAAGTCTGCCTAAAAACTCTCATCATAGCATCCCTTCCTAGATGTACTGGACCATGTATTTCTCTCGCCATGGGATTAGCTAATTCTTCAGGTAACACAGCTCTCCCATCTGCTGAAACCCAAAAATCCATTTCACTTCGCACACAGCCTGCTATTTCCCATGCCTTTTTCTCTGTTTCAGGTGCGTTCTCCTGCATTATTCTTAAATCCTCCCAAGTGTCTACAGTTTCTAACATCATACTTAATTCAGTCTTTTCTTCTGCACCTTCTATTTCCACCTTTGAGAAAGAATAACTTTGTTCCGCACAATAGCGTGCGACTTCATCAGCATATCTATTACCTTGTGACACAAAATCTGTATTCTTAGTATGAGCTACACACTTCACTACTGCAATGTCAACAGGACCTTGTAATGCTTCTATCAGCAATCGCACAAATTCTCCATTTCGAATGGGCGAACCAGAGGAGGTCATGTAACCCCTCTGAGACCACAACTGCCCGAAATCATGAACCACACCGAAACCATATTGGCTGTCCGTGTAGATGGTGACTCTCTTTCCATTTCCTGCTATGCAGGCACGAGTTAGGGCAATAATCTCTGCTACTTGTGCGGAATGTACTCCTTCCAGGCAAGCGGCTTCTACAACTCCAGTAATGGTACAAACAGCATAAGCTGCTCTCAACCGACCAGTATCGTCTCTTAAACATGAGCCATCAACAAAGTAAATTTCATCGGGGTCAGACAATGGCTCATCCACTATATCTGGTCTGAGTTTCGTGCATAGTTCAGTCACATCAAGGCAATCGTGGTCTTCACATCCTTCGCCTTCTATTACCGAAGGTAATGGCATCAAAGTAGCAGGATTCAAGACAGAGCATCTCCTGAGAGTCACGTTTTCTGCGGCAAGTATAACTTGCTCATAACGCGTGAGCCTGCTATTGGTCAGATGCTGCGTCTTCGTCCTGGTCATTAACAATTCAACTGAATGCGGTACATACACCACCACTGGATGTCCCATTACAATACTTTCGCTCCTTTCAATGCTGACACCCGTTGCGGCAACGGATTTGAGACATCCGGGCAACGCTGCGGCTACTGGATCTAATGTAGCCGAAAAATATGCAACTGGTCTACGGGCATTACCGTGGGTCTGTGCCAAGACTGACAAAGCACATCCCTCTCTCTCACAGCAATAGAGTGAAAATGACTTTTCGTAATCTGGCATTCCCAGAGCCGGAGCACGACATAAATCGTCTCTCAGCTGTAAAAACGCCACCAGACATTCTTCATCCCATGGTACCGGATCACTCACCTCCTTGTGCGTCAGTTTCTGTAAGGGCTTTGCTTTCAGTGAAAAGTTAACTATCCACTGTCGGCAGTAACCCACCATTCCTAAGAACATTCTAACTTCTCTCTGTGTTGTAGGCGCATTCATTTTCATTATCGCCTCAATCCTCTCTGGGGACACCTTACGTTTCCCTTTTTCTAACCTGTGCCCTAGATACTGTACTTCTGTCAGACAATACTGTAACTTGCTCGGAGATACCTTATGTCCATTTTCAGCTAAATGATTCAGTAAGGCAATTGAATCTACTTTACAAGCTTCCTCTGTTTCTGACGCAACAAGTAGGTCATCTATGTACTGTACCAGAACCGAGTTCTGTGGCAGTACTAGATTCTCAAGATTCTTTTTCAACAACTGATTAAAGATGGATGGACTGTCTGTGAATCCTTGTGGGATTCGACACCATGTTAAAACGCGATCTTCCATTTTAAACGCAAAAAGGTACCTGCTCTCTTCATCCAATGGGATTGAAAAGAAAGCCTGACAAAGATCTATCACTGTGAACCATTCTGCTTGACATGGTATTTGAAACAATATTACTGATGGATTCGGTACCACGGGACAACATGAAACGACTATGTTGTTAATTTTTCGTAAATCCTGAACTATCCTAAACTTCCCGCTAGGTTTCTGCAAACCCATAATCGGGGAGTTACAAGGACTGCCCACGATTTCCTTCAGTATTCCCTGCTGTATCATTGACTCGATCACAGGCTTTATTCCCGCAATCGTTTCCTGGGACAATTTGTATTGAGGCGTTCTTGGAAACTCAACATTTGGTTTTACCAGAATTTTTACCGGTTCTACCCCTTTAATCAATCCTATATCTTCTCCTGTGAAATCCCACACCTCTGACGCCACTGCATCTCTTAAGTCTTGTGGAAGATCTTCTACAGTCAGAGTAGGATATAGTTCTACACAGAATTTTGAATTGGCCACCTTAAAGGTAGCATCATCGTCGGTAGTCTGTACCTCCACTCCTTGTGGGGTGCAGTATATGGTGCAATTCAATTTGCATAACAAATCCCTACCTAACAGACATACCGGACTCGAGTCACAAACCACAAACTGATGTTCGTTCATGTGGTTTCCAATTTTCACAGACACTGGTTCTGTCAAGGGACTAGTCATTCTTTTATTTGCGACTCCTACCACTTGAATTGTTTCCCCTGACATTGGCAAGTCTGGAACTACCGCTGATCTCAGAGTCGAACGAGTAGCCCCAGTGTCCACTAAGAACGTAGTGGGACACCCTGCCACTTCTGCCTCAACAAACGGCCCTCTCTGATCCACTTCTAGAACTGCCCCGAGGGTACAGTCTTCTTCACTGCTCACCCGTTGTCCTGTCAATGGATCAATGTAATAACATTTTTCTTCCTCGATAAACAGAGGCATTTGTTTAAAGACCTTTCCTCCAGCTGCTATCTTCGGTGGCTGTGGGAATTGGGCCCGTGGAGCCGAAGTCCCCCCTTTGGCCACCTTACTGCTTGGGACTGTCACTTTTTGCACTGGGTCTTCTTGGACCTGCTCTTCTACTTCTAGCTCTCCGTTTTCAGGGTTAAAGGGACACTCGCGTCGCCAATGCCCCACCTGATGACACAGATGACACTTTGTCGTTTTCTTTAAAGTGGCAAAGTCTATCCTAGGTCTCTGCCCTTCTTCATTATCTTTGTTCTGACCATTTGGTTTTCGTCCCATCCCCTGCTTCTGCTGGCCACCCTTCCCAGCGGACTGCATTTGCACCACCATCAATTTCTCCTTTAGATTCTTGGCTTTAGAATCTATCTCGTCACTGCAGTACCTCGCATATCGTAAAATCTCATCTAGTGGTTTGTTCTGCCAACAGATTAAATGTTGCTGTATCATCAAACAAATATCAGGTCTCAACCCCAAGACAAACTTTGACACGAACTGCCCTATGTCTTTGGGATCCATTACATCTAGTCCACTGTATTGCTTGAATGTTTTCAACAATCTTTCATAAAACTCGTGAACTGTCTCCTTGGGTTCCTGCCTTGTTCGGTCTATTTTTACCCAATCTATATCCTGTGGTGGTACCTTATCTTTCAGCCATGCTATTACCCTTTCATACTTTCGCATGACAATCTCAGATGGTCCATTTGTTCGAGCATCCCTCAATGGTTCAGCATTTGGCCATTCGACACTAGTCTTACAAGGGGTCCATAGATCAGATGGGACCACGATGTCAAACAACGTGTTCAAGTCTATCCACAGTACTTTCGAGATTTTAACAAACCTCTCTACCTGCTTATACCATTCGACTGGATTGTCCCGCAACTTCGGAAATGAGTTGGTAAATGCGGCTAAGTCTCCTCTACTCCAGGGCACATGTACATAATTTCCATTTGATATTTCTCGCAAAGGGAATGCCTCCATCTGCATTACCCTTCCCTCAGGGGTCATCACATTTGTACTTCGCCTAACTGTGCCCTTTTTCGACCACCTTTCTTCCCATTTATCCAGTTCTCTCCACACTCTTATCCCTGTTACCAACTCTCTTATGTGTGTTTTTAATCCAGTAGTTCTCTTCTCATCTAGATCTTGGTCTGCGTACTGTAATCTGTGGTTGCTCTGCAATGCCCTTGTCCTAGACAAATCCACGGCATACTTGTCTGCCAAATCAGTCAGTTTTTCATGAAACGCTCTAGCTTTCCTAGTAATATCCTTTGCCATGAACAATAACTCATCCTGTTCATACAATTCTATCCTTTCCAAAGGCAATGTTCCATCTATTATCTCATCAACATCTGATTTTAAACTGGTAACATCAAGCCTTTTTGCCTTTATTTCAGCTTTCAAGACACTCAATTTAGCTCCTCCATCCGCATCTCTCCCATCCCAGCTCCGAGATCTACGTTTAGGTATTGGTGAATTATAGGGAGTCCTCCCCTGTTCCCATCTCTCTAAGTCCCATGCCTTTCCATCTTCTCGGGGTGGGTGGTGAAACACTCCTTCATGCCTCCCAGCCTCTCTCTCTCCATCCTGGCTAGTTTCACGGGATAGAGGGTAAGAGGTTCTATTACTCCCTCTTTCTTCCCTACTTCCCTGTGATTCCTGATTATTCGAGGCGTGGCGGGACCTATCGCTGTTCTCCTTTCTCCAATGTTGAACGTCTTCCCCAAGTGTATGATGAAGGCACCTAAACCTATTCTGAAAAGCCCGTACCGCCTCATCTCCTCCGTTCCCCCAGAGACGGGACATTTCCTCACATTCTACAATCTTAGTATTTTGTTCCGGCTGTTCTCTCTGATTTGTAGGACATGCATCCCCTCTATTCTCTTGACTTTGGCCTTCCCGGCTCTGACTACTCTCGCTGGCCCCACAATGAGATACTGTCCCGTTTCCCCTGCTTTCCCACTCTGGTTCCGTTCTTGTCCTGTTACTCGGAGATACTATGGACCCGTCCCATTCCCTCAAATCAGCTCTTAACTCTGAAAAAGATCTTGGCCGCGGTCCCCTTAGATCCATTGGTCCTCTCGGACCTCCCTGTTCTGAATTGGGACCGACAGTTGTGTCTAATGGGGTGTTCCACGTTACCGAACCTGGTAATTGTTTCCATGCATTCGTCACATTATTCCTCCTTTCCATCTCAATCCTTTCCCTATCCAATTGCCTTTGTTGTTCCCCTCTATCTCTCTCAGAATTATAGATCGAAACTATGGGTCCTATGGTAACAGGCACTTGAAGAGCGTCTGGCAATCCCACAGACTCAACCCTTTCTGTGGTTGGCGTTTTCTGCACCACAAACCTTCCCACTACACTCTGTACAGTGTTGTTTGGAGGTGTTTCTCCGCCTTTGCTAGGTGTCCATTCCGATATAGGGAGTGGTGTATATCCCTCTATCTCATTCCCATCTTCCCTTGCGAGCCCTCTATCTTCTATCAATCCCACTCTCGGAGGTGGTCTATCCATTAACAATCTGTTTATCAGATTGTCCTCCGACTCGCTTTCCTCGTCTTCTTCCATGAGGTTTCCTCCTCCTGACACCTCCCTCATCGGATACATTTTCTCCACCTCAATAGTCTGTACCCTCCAACGCTTTTCCTCCTCATCCCATTTGGAATCTCGCACTGCCCTTACCGATCGCGTCAGCCTTTGTTGACGCCTGTTCAAATTTCGGTCGTGTGCAGCCTTAATCCATGCATTAAGAGCCTCAAACTGTGTTGGTCTAGGTGAGGGTTTCAATGAGGACATGGTTGCTTTTAGCCGATGTAACACCTCTAACTTAAACGTTCCATACTTCGGGAACTGCATTTCCTCATTTCCTTCCGTAAGCTTATTCCAAGCCCCAATCCACAATATCGTATGCAGCCCCACATTCGTTGCCATATAATGAGCTGGCGTACCCTCTGGGGGAGCCTCTTCCCCGTAATAATGTTCACTTCGTTTACGTTTAAAAATCCCTTTCAAACACTTAAAACACTTCATGATTTCTCTTTTCTCCGCGTTTGTTTACTTCCTGATGATATTCCACCAATCTCAGCGCCGTTCTCACTAACTGGCCTATCCGTACGCGGCTTTCCTCCGACGTCACTCTAGCCGCCCAACCAGAGCGCGGCTCTAGCTAACGTCACACCAACCGCTCAATCAGAGCGCGGCTCTAGCCGACGTCACCCGTCCCCCTTCGCAGCAGTTCCCCTCCTTTCTCAGCTCGTCTCCTCGGTCATGCACGCATCCCATTCATACTCTGAAAAATGATTACTTCCGTCCAAGCGATCACCTTTCTTTGACTGTACGCCCACAGTCTTTCTGTAGTTGTCACCCTAACTTGGCGAAATGTCTTTCCGTTTACTTCCAGACAATCGCCTTCTCCGATAGGTTACTCACACGCAGTAACTTTCGACCAGCGTCCGTTACTCATACACTCACTCTTACACTCCCCCTATCTTGGATCCACGGCGGTCAATGGTACCTCGTGACCTCCGTACTATGGTCGACAACTACCCTGGATGTTCGATACACCCAAAACCACTTAAGCTCTGGCCTGAACTTAAGATTTCACCAGTTCACCCGTTTACCAGGTTACCAGTTTACCAGGTTGCGCGCGCTCACAACCTTCTCTCTTTCACACTACAGGCATTCAACTCCGCAAGACATTACAATACAAATACAACACAAAACACCGCAATCTGTTCACGCATGACCCTTTTTATACTCACTCTCCGATACTGCTGCTTTTCTCGCACCGTCTGCACCTTTCGGCACACGATTCTTCCGCTGCTCGTCTCTCGACGTCTCGGGCCTTGGGGTAAACTAACCTCTCTAGATTACCTTCCTCAAGAAGATAACCATCCTCACTCTGCTACCAACTGCTAACGCGGGATTACTGGTTACTAATTATCTTACCAAATCCCATTTCCTGTCGACTGAATCGTTGGTACCTGTCTTGAGTAAAAGGTAATCTCGCAGTAAACAATCAATTTAAGAACTTACACCACTCTAAATGACCACTGACCAAAATTAAGTTTTAAAGATTTAATATAAAGTCAAAGATAACTGAAGATACAAACTTCTCAAAATGAGATTAAGAAGATAAATCGGTATCACTATGAACATGAACTTTTTGAATAATCTGAGTCTGAAAAACAGAATAATAAGTACAAGCTCGAAAACCATCAGGTTTGCCAAAATGGATACAAGTTGCAACCTCAAAGTCATTACAGAAAAGAAAATTAAGGTTAGTCTGTCCCTACACTACACTAAATGACATCCCTACTTAACAAGATCTTTACCCTCTAGGTGTCAGCCGTGGTGATTTCCTAAGAAGATCACGCACTTCTCTTTGTCTCTTCTCTGATAATGGGTCTCTCCTGATCAGCCTATCTGCCTACCCATCCGCTTCCTTAGGCTCCCAAAATCATCTGCTCTGCTCTCCTCCCGGGTCACTTTCCCTAATACCAAATCACATTTCCAATAGAAACGCCCCTTGGGACGCCCCTCACGTGGTACATCTTTGCGCGGTAAACTCCATGATGGTACTCTTGAAGACCCTCGTTATAGTTGACCTTGGTTCCCAGGCGGCTTCTTCAGTGCGCTGATACCCCCTGAAATTCCTGGAAACTCCTACAGGCCTGCGCAAGGCGCCACTGAACAAAGTCCCTTTCATTCGAGCTGATTAGGACCCTCGCACCTGCATACAGCTCGTCCTGCAGTGGGCCTCAAATTCCAGACTTCACCATATCTTAGGCCATAAAACACTCTCAGAGCTCCATACTGGACACCTCACGACCTCTCCTCTAACGAGCACATGACGATTTAAACTACATGACATTATCTGTTCTGGCCTACTTGATTTACATGCAGCAGGTTCCTGCACTCTTAAAACGTTAACTTGATTTAAACAGCAAACATTCTTAACTAGCATACGTTTCTAAAATAACACATCTATAAAGCATATACTTTTAACCCTAAGTTCAATAGTACATTTTGAAAGAACCATGTCAACTTTATCTCACATTATTTTAGCAGCACGTTCAGGTTTGCTGTGAATTGCCCTAAGGCCTACACAAAATACTGGAATCCAAAGTTACATTTAATTCGGACATGACTCTTTTAACATGAGAGAACCATGAGGTTTTCACATATACTCCAACATTTCTACATTTAATCTCACACCGTTATAATTATGGTTACTCTACTTAACATTCTATACATTTCGCTATTGAATATAAAACACTCGTGTGCAAAACATGTTTAAACTAACTACGTGCTTGTAAATATGGCGTACTTATACATTTTTTTCAAACTTGTGCTCTCTCAAATGAGGTACTGTCTTTGCACAAGAGCTTGTGCCATATTACTGGCATAGGCACAGAGGCATAGCGACTCTTGGGAGCGGTGGTCACTGGGTACCACCAGGGCACCGTCAGAGGTCTGTTGAGGCCAGACTTTGGGAGGGGTTATAGAGGGTCTGATGGACCCACTAGTGACAACCCCCAGAGTAGGGTGCAGTTGCGCAGTAAGAACACATCCGCACTTGGATCATGGCTGCATCTTCAAAGAAAGATCAGTCTGCGTGCAGAGACAGTGCCACCTCTTCCACTAGTGACTGCTCTTGTTTGCTGGTGTGAACTCTGGGGGGCCTTTTTTTTTTTTTTTTTACTAATTCTCTACGGAGGTCCACTTAGCAGTACATGAAACCACTTCTGTAATACGGCGCCACGCACTTGTGGTAATTTATTATTACCAGAAAGCTGACCTGCAGGGCCCATCATATGACGATGGCCTAGGCACGTCGGCGTAAAAGGCTGCTAAAGGGATTGGCTGTCAGGGCCCCGCGAGGAGCTCGCGCGCGAGTGACCTCAGACGAAGAACATTCAAAGTATTGCCAGAGTGACAAGAATAGAGGGGAAGGTCTGTTATTTAAAGAAATATTTCATGAAGGCAATGGAGGCGAAATGGACACCAACTTTAAAGGATCCACTCTGACACCAAATAGGGCCTTGCTGGAACCTGGCGGCAGGCATGGGTGCGCGAGGACGGCAGGCTTGGGTGCGCGTGGACGCCAGGCATGCATGGGTGCGCGTGGACGGCAGGCATGCATGGGTGCGCGTGGACGCCAGGCATGGGTGCGCGTGGACGCCAGGCATGCATGGGTGCGCGAGGACGTCTTCCGGGTTCTCCTAACCTGGAACTGTGGGCTAATTAAAGCGCCATTAGCTTAATAAACAGGTTTTACGCGTGAGGCGATGCCTATAAAACACTTCAGAAATGCGTAGCTGCGCCTTCAATGGGGCCATTCATTCTCCAGCCATATAATATCCACGCGCCTCTGTGTTTTTTATCTGCCTCCTGGAACAAGCAGCTGCCCCTTTGGCAGCTACTCAATCGATGTTGTTGGCCTGTGTTCACAGCAATGCTACACATTTCTTTCTGCTCGCTGAGGCATTTGCCCCTCCGTGCAGGATGCTACCTCTGCTCGGCATGCGGATGCAGCCGAGAGCCCTGGGTCAATTCCAGCGCTCTGTTTAGTGTGTTTACACCTCTGAAAGGTCGATTAGTGCCTGCCACACACCAGAAAAGGAGAGGAAAAAGAATGTCTCCCCTAAACTTCGCTAAACCTTTCGTGTTAACTATTGAAGCAGAGGTATAGAAACCCCGATAATTTGCACCAGAGCATGCTGTAGGAAGCCTTCCAGGAGAGTCACCCACTATAAAGTTTATGCAGCTTGGGGTTTTGGGTGAGTACTCAGGACATTTCTGAAGATATGGGGGAGACATGTAGAGTTCCACATCACACCTGAAAGTCAACAAAGGAATGAGGTAAGTACCAGACTCTCAATGTAGAGACAGATTGCCATAGCCCTGCAGAGGTCAAAGGGCTGGCAAAGCCACAAGTATGTTGGTCATAGATGCCACCCAGGGACAGGGACAAATTAAAACAAAAGGCCTTAAAGGGCCTTTTTTCTCACTGTATGGTGAGTGCTCCCACAGGCAAAATGCTATTGTGTGCCCAGAGAGATGAAAAATCCTCCACTATACATGCAAGCAGCCCTCATTGATAGTAAGCTATGAGAAGAGGGCTTTGAATATTACCCACACATTTTAACCCAGAATCCTTTCCCTAGAGTGTCCAATTTAGTCACAAGAAGGACTGAGACTGTATATGTGTGCTCTATAATAACACCAGTCGTCTCCGTGCCATATTGCCAAGCGCCTGCATTTGTAAATTTGTGGAGATTCAGAAAACCTGAGTAAAACTGTATCCAGGAGTGAGAGTGCCTAAATAACAGTTGTCCATTGGTGCTTCTAGAGCTCTGTGATTGCAACACAAATGTTAAAGTTTTAGGGTGATGCATATTCTTTTTAGGTTGATTTTTGCAATAAATCACAAATTTCAAGTGCCACTCACTCACATCCATTGCAAGTTATTCCATTAGTATGATGAGAAATCCACAGTGGCAATAAAAAAGGTTCTGCAAGACTAAGTATGAACTATCACTGTGCAGCAATGATGAGAGCAAGTGAATGTTGTTTTCTTTCTTACAGGGATAAGATGTCGTCGTCCCCCTCAACCCCCGCCTCCACATAGTATGCTTTATGTCTCTCACTCCCTTGCCTGCCTCCTCTCTGCTGCTGAAGCATAGCTGTTAAAAGTGTAACAGGTGCAGAAGCAGCAGGTCAATTCTACCTAGATTAGTGGCATTTTAAAATTTGGAAGCCAACAGATGGTGAGGAGGGGATGGCAATTTTCCTTGCTTGCATCAGGGTCTATGGCATCTTTATTACAACACTGTGCTGCTCTCTCTCTCTCTCTCTCTCTCTCTCCCTCTCTCTCTCTCCCTCTCTCTCTCTCCCTCTCTCTCTCTTTCTCTCTATCTCTCCACAGCAAGTGCTCTTTTTTCCTATCACTTTAATATATAATTCTTTTTAGTTGTCCCAGTATTACAGCAGCAATAATCGTATAAAAGGATGTGTCTAGTAGAATACCCTACTGGATGCTAGGCCCCGCCACAAATCTGCATAACACAACATAAAATAGCATAGTAAAATTAAATAAATTCCTTCCAGGGCACCTGGAGAGGTGAAGAACATGAAAAATGGTCAGGCGGTTGGATCGATGTCTCTCAAGTATTTGCCCGGCGTTGAACGCCTCTAATACCATGCAAGGGTTATCAAACAAAGAGGCATGCGCTGGAGGCTGGAAGGCAGGAAACAAAGTTTTATTCCGACGGAGCAGAACACATCAGATCGGACAACGAGGTATCGTTTCGAGGTGCTCTCTCAGCCTCTCTGAGGCCTGGCCTCTTATACACTGGTTTATGACATGTGAACATTCTTTATTGCAATAAAGACACATTGAAGTATGAAAAGACATCCCCGGAATCCCCGCTTCAGGCCCATTCCCACACATATCTACAGTAGAGGTCCCCACTCCACATACAATAGGAGATGGCTATCACACAGCTGGACATTCCGCCGATTCTTAGAATGTGTGCGCCTGATCGGATCTCAAGGGGGGGGGGGCCATGATCAATCGTAGCTCCTTTGAAGAGGGGCGATTCCATACAGTAAGGGGCAATAAACTGTATCCTCAGGCTAAGTGATGGCCTGGGATCCGTGCAGACAATCGGGCTCAGAGGAAGGGGTCATCAAAGGAGAGGTATTCATGAAAGGAAGGGAGGTGTTGGTCAGGCGCGGGGTGTGATTCCCAGGGGCAGAGTCGCGCAGAAGGAGAGGTCTTATGACCCGTGCATGAGAGAGCGGGGGCAGCCAGAGTGCGCGAGGGGGGTGGTGCTTGCAGCACCAGGGGAACGTGATGGCGATCGATCGTGAGCAGGGAGACCATGGTGCCCAAAATGGCTGCCGTGCATATTTGTGCGTGAGTCTGAGGAAATGGACAAGATGGCGCAGATGATGTTCAGTTCACAAACTAGATTTCAACAGTCCTCCCTTTTAACATGTCTCGCCAACTTGTCAATTCGGATCTATCCCCATAAGGCCACGTATTTCTACCTCATAGAGGGGACTCATGTGCTCAGTTCCGAAGTCCAAAGTCTTAGGACACATGCAGTTAGTAATGAGTGAACACAAAGGTGGCAAGCAATGAATACCTAGGCAACATCCACACAGTACCACGACCGGTATCAATATAAATGTAAACAACCTCCATCCCCAGTCCTTCAAAGTACCCCAAAACCAGCTCCCAAGCGACCATCCTTCCTGCTCCTGGTGAACCTCTAAGGAAAGTCTGTGGAGGTGCTCGATTGCTTTGTAGACTGAGGGCGAGTTATCTGGCACGTGGGTGCAACAGCTGGATCCGATGATGCATTGAGCTAAAAAACGGTGTTGGATCTAGCCCTGATCTCTTGACTGGGTGAGAGTATTCTGCTTAATTCAGAGACTCTGTCCCTCACCACCCCTTGTTGTAAATATGGATCCGATGATGCGGCATGCTCCTCCACGGTCAGCTAGAACCACATCTAGAACAAGGCGGTTCTCAAGAGCCACCAGGCGGACTGCCTGAAGCTCGGCCGTATTGTTAGTGAGGATGCCAGCCGTGATGTTCATGGTCGTTTCTACTGCCTGGGTCAGGTGTCGGATGGCGCGGCTGTTTGCCATTGGGCCCCACAGAGGAACAAGTCCCTTCACTGCATCCAGGAACTGTGCTCCGGTGGAGTCGGCTTGTTCAATGTCTCTTGCGCGCTTCTGCCGGTGATGGTTTGCTGGGGCCACGTACGTTGGAGGGAGAATGAAGGCGATGTAGCAAGTACCCCCCCAACCTTTTGGAAGCCAAGTGTAAGCTTTGGTGCCACAAACAAAGTACATATTCGGAGAAGCAACAAAGGAGGGGGGATCAATTGAGTCCAATGTTCTGGTGATGTGGCAGGAACTGTGACCCACCAGCTGTGTTCCCAGGCCTTCGAGGCACACGAGGCACGTGACATTGATAACAGACAGAGCCACAGTCAGAGTGGCAGCAGTTCGTTTCCGTAGGTAGGAGAAGGTGGGTCTGGCTGGATTATGGAGCACCTGCATTTTAACTTGTTCCTTGGCAGGGATGTCCATATGGAAGGAGGAACCAGAGGTCAAAGGACAAAAGGGAGCAGATGTCCTTCCGGTTTTGTTCAGCCAGAACCCATGGTAGAAGTGTGACACTGTTTGACCAGAAGTGGCGTTGTCCTTGTAGCTCTCTTGCAAGAGGATCAACCAGGCAAGGCAGGAGCCGTGAACTGAGAAAGGGGAAGGGATGAAAGGGATGGAGTGTCCGGTGGCATGCGGGAGCAACCCGCAGATCCAGCAGTTTGTGGCGTTGGCGGCAAGTTTGTGTTGGTGCAACAGTTGCACAAAGGAATTGTTCCAGAACTCCTTACGCCTTTCTCGGAGCTGAGGCGAAAGGGAGATCAGGTGATGCTCTTTCATAGTGGTTGGCTGTGCAGTGGTCAGCAATATCTGATGAGCGGGTGCGCTCTCTTCCACGATCCAGAAGGAAGTCATGAGGAGGAGGCAAAAGAGGAGGACAATGAAAAGGGCAATTGTCTTCGATTTGTGCATACTGTCAGTCTTTGGGTTCCGGTAGTGGGTATTTCCGGTTGCTTCCATCATCTTCTTATCTGGCGCTTCCATCATCTTCGAGGTGCTCGGTAGTGGGCAGAACCGCAGACTTCGTTTAGCTTCTCTCCGGGTAACCCTTGGTTGTGTTTAGGCTACCGTTCTGAGATTCAACTTAGTCCGTGGTCTACTTAGCCGAAGCTCCCTCCTTTCGACGCAGGAAATACCCTTCCCTGGATGGCACAGTGGGATCAGAGAATTTTGCAAGTTCGAGTGCCTCGGTATCAGGATAACAGTTCAGTGATGGCCGGTCTTTGTTCAGGAGCTCTTTTTGGGTGCTGACGTTTTCTGTCGTGGCCAGGGTCGAGGAGACCTTCTTACAGTGGTGTGCATGCAGCCAGTGCCGTTTCCCCTCCACTCGAAGAGCCGTCCGGGTGGTGATCAGTACTTGCCAGGGGCCCGTCCACCGGGGTTCCAGACTCTTCGCCCGTTGGAAATTTCGGATCAGCACATAATCCCCCGGTTGGATATCGTGACCCGGACCCCTGGAAGCATCGGGGATGGCCTGCTGCACCTGCTGATGAAATGACAGACAACGTTTTAGTCAATTTGCACAAGTAATCAGACAGTAGGACGTCTGGGACGTCGTGAATGGAGGTCGGTTTAGGGGCAGCCCAGAGGTTCATCGGTCGCCCAAATACAACCTCGTAGGGGGTCAAATGGTGCTTAGTGGGAGTGGAGCGCATCAATAGCAATGCCAGTGGGAGGGCATCTGGCCATTTAAGTCCTGTGGTGGCCACTATCTTCGACAGTTTTAGTTTCAGTGTGGCGTTGTGTCACTCAACTAAGCCAGCAGATTGGGGGTGAAAGACTGCATGAAACCTCTGTTTTACACCCAACCCTTTCAAGATTAGTTGGATAACTTCAGCTATGAAGTGGGGGCCGTTGTCGCTCCATAGAATTCGACAAAGACCGTAGCGAGGGAAAAACTCTTTCAGTAGTACCTTGGCAGTGGTCATGGCAGTGTTATCACGGGTTGGATAGGCTTCTACCCATTTGCTGAAGGCACACACAATGACTAATACATACTTCAGGCTTTGGCATCTTTCTAGTTGGATGTAGTCCATCTGGAGGACCTCAAAGGGATGGTCGGGGACCCCAAACCCTCCCCGGGGTACCTTAGTTCCTTTCCCAGGGTTGTGTTGCAGGCAGATAAGGCATTGCTGGACCAGGCGTCTGGCTGAGTCGGGGATTTTGTCGTTGTGCCAGACCTTGGAGATGAGTTCGATCATGGGGGCAGATCCTATGTGTGCGGGGGAGTGTGCCATAGTCAGTATGGGAATCAGGTACGAGTCAGGCAGCAACCATTTGTTTGTGTCTTTTGTCCGCTAGCAGCCTTCATCGTCTTTTAAACCCACCCGTGCCCACTCAGTCAGTTCGTGAGGTGTGCTGGCCGACTGGATGTCCCTAATCGTTTCCCTAGCGTCAGTCCATTTTTCTGCTTGTGACCTGGTCACATACATGCGTGTCGTCGTCCTATTCTCAGCTGTGGTTCGGGCAGTGATGTCGGCCAGTGCGTTTCCCTGTCCGACTAAGTCTGTCACCTTCTTGTGTGCCTGGCATTTGATTACTGCTAATCGTTTGGGGAGGAGAACTGCTTCAATCAGGGCGGAGACTAGATCTCCGTGGAGAATGGGCGTGCCATGGGACGTCAGGAATCCCCTTTCTCTCCACAAGAGTCCAAAATGGTGAACCACTCCGAAGGCGTACTGGCTGTCCGTGTAAATGTTTGCCGTGGTCCCTGTCGCTATAATACATGCTCGTGTGAGGGCAATCAGTTCTGCCGCCTGTGCGGATCGTTGTGTGATGCGGGCTGTCTCAATTACTGTTCGGGCTGTCGTTACTGCATAGGCAGCTGAGGTGGTGCCGTCGGAGAGTTTGATGCAAGAGCCGTCTACCCATAGCTCTCCGTCAGGGTCTGTGAAGGCAGTGTCTCGGAGCTCAACTCTACTCCTAGTCTGTTCGTCCGTGCGGGTCACACAGTCGTGTATAGGGGGCACATCGGGGTCGTTTTCAGGCAAGGGCAACAGTGTGGCGGGATTCAAAGTCGTACATCTTTTCAGAGTGATGTGGGGTGCAAGTAGTGTCAATTCGTACCCAGTCAGTCGTGCACTAGTCAGGTGTTGAGTCTTGGTCTGGTTCAAAAGGGTGTAGCATTGCGTCTTGTCGAACAGTTATGTGCACAGGGTCAATCATCATTCGTCCTACGTCTGAGTCGTTTTTGGCCCATAGGTACGGAGGCAGGGTGTCGAGCAAGGATAGGTCAGCAACAGTTATAGAGTACATATGTCGTGCGGGGCAGGATTTGGACATGTTCGGGTTGTCGTACAGGATGACTCGGACTCCATCTGGGGAACACCTAATGGTGGCTCGGAAATGTTTTAATAAGTCAATACCCATAATGGCGTCAGGGGAGTTGGAGGAGAGCAGAAAGGTTGTGTCAGTTGGGTTGTTTCCTAGGTCGAAGGAGATAGGTGCGGACAGGGGATTAGTGGAGGGCGTCCCATCAAAACCTATCGATGTAATGTGTGAGCCAGACAAGGGTGCCCTTGGAATCAGTCGTTTTGATAACACACTACGTGTCGCCCCAGTGTCTACCAAAAATGGAGACTTTGTACCCAGGACCTTAGCGGTGACGTAAGGACCTTGCTGCTCAACACAGAGCTCGACTGGATCCCTCCCTTGCCCCGGGCAGTCCTATGCAAAGTCAGGGGCGGTCTCACAGTCAGATAGTTGATACTGGTTCTGTCGGGGACGGTCAAATGTGTTCCATCTACCTGGTCTGTCGTTGTTGGTGTCGTTTGTGTACCGTCGTCCCTGCCCTCTAGTCCTGGGGCCATTCGTCATGTCCCTCGTCTCTTTATTTTTAATCATTTCCAGAAGAACCGGACATTGAGACTTCCAATGCCCGAATCCTCTGCAAAATGCGCACTGATTATCCTCTATGTCCCTACGTCCAGAGTAGGGAGTAGGTGTGCGATCTTTTGGGGGTGGATTTCTAGGGGCGGCTGATTGGTAGCTCCCCCTGTGGGGTTCTCTTCCGACCGCCACCCCTTGTATCTGGGCTATCATCACCCTTTCTTTCAAGTCTTTCTTCTTTCTCTCGGATGCCCTATCATTCTCATTCTTTTGGTGTTCGTAGTACTGAGCCATCTGAAGGATAGCTGCGGGTTTGGAGGCCCCCCCAACTACTCTCGCTCGTCTGTAACTTTTGGGAGACATCTTGCAATAGACCCTTTACGTAGTTTTGCACGAATAGGTGTTGTCCGGTTGCAGTGGTCATGTCTTGGCCACTGTAGTCGGAGAACACCGTCTCAAATCGGGAGAAGTATTCTGATACGTCTTCCTGGGGTTCCTGACGGCAAGCCGTGACTATCGACCAGTCTACCTTCTTCTCTGGGATCAATGTCTTTAGCTTCTGAACTATTTTGTCCGGGAGTTCCAGTATGTCTTTTACAGGTTTCTTTCCGGGCTCTCGCTGTCTATCTAGTTCACTGAGTTGATTCCAGGTATGTCCGAACAGATCTATGTGGTCGGCTTTCCGGATTTGCTTCCACACGTCAGCCGGCAGACATAACCCGAAAAACAATTCAATGTCCGCTAGAGTCATTATTGTTGAACCCAAGGCTGTACCTAGTTTGGTATAAAATGCTGTCGGGTTCTTTCTTAAATCGGGCAGGGTTTGCCTAAAAGTTAAAATATCTTGCCGATCCCATGGTTGATAAACCCAGTTGTACACAACCCTCCCCTTCGCATCTGCGTGGTTGATATCGTCGCTTGTTCCCTGACCTCGCGGGGGAACCCAGTAGGGGGCGGCTTCTCTGATAGGCATCATAGTGTTGGCTACTTCTGATGAGGACCCAGTCGTTTCAGGGACTGTAATCTTAACTTCTGGTTTCTGTTCCGTGAGGTGGCGGAAGACCTCAAGCGTTTGCATGAAGAGGTCCGTCACGTCGTGCTCAGCCTCATCTCCAACATTGACTTTTCTATATAAAACTGTCAGTTTAGCAGGACCCTGATTCTGATACCTATCCTCATATGCTTTCAGGGTGTGGTAGCTAAACCGTAGAATGAAATGCCGTCTGTGGCTACCGGCATGTGAATTGTGCATATTTATCGTGTATTCTTCGCTCTCCTTCCGTTCTACCAGTGTCTTTACTATCTTGTCAATTCCATCCCGCTCATCTTTGTTCAACCTATTCAGTCTGGCCGGTGGCTGCTTGCTAGTCTCGAGTTCATCCGATGTCGTTACTAATGCGGCCGGTGCGGAGGCCGTGAGGGCTGGGGCACTAGCTCCAAGGTCATTCTCATTTGCACTCGGAGCTGGCAGGTGCTGTACTAGAGGTTGGGAGGGGGCATATGGAGGGGGCATGTAGATGATCGGAGGACCTAGCAGTAACTCATCGTTCGCCCGTTGTTTGGAGGGCAGCTCAGGGTAGAGCGTAGAGGGGGTCCTAACAGGGCATTGGCCTGCCGACTCAGATTCTTGCTTTTGTCTGGCCTCCTCTCTTTCTTTTATTTCTTCTTCTAGTTTCTTAGCGGTCAGGTGGGCTGCCTTTCGTAACTCTTTTCCTATTCTTGCTTCTTTTCTTTTCTTTCGTTGCTCTGCTTCTTTGCGCCACATGCCGACACTATCGAGCATGGTGGGCGTTGTCTTATTTTTCCGAAGAGCTGCTTCTAACGTTTCTATTTTATGGTCATCAAAGGAACCTATCAGTGGCCACTGACTTTCGGAGTCCTTCTTGGTATATTTATGCCATAACTTACTATAAGCTACGGCGACTAGTCCATGCTTAGTGAACATGTCCTTATTAGGGGTGCCTTCCAGTGGAGCTGGATGGTTCATCTCTAATAAGCGGTCCGGGCTGTACCAACTACCAATCAGTGGGGAGAAGACAGGCATGACAGATTACAACGGGGGACAAAGGTCCGCACTACCTATCCTTCACTACTTGCAAAGACTAGACAGAATATTTCTATTCTACGTTATTTGCAAGCAGAGAATATCTCAAAAGAACTATACTCCAAACAATCTATGTTCGGACAATCAATCAGTGGGGAGAAAAATAGGTACGACAGATTACAACGGGGGACAAAGGTCCGCGTTACCTACCCTTCACTATCTGCAAAGGGAGACAGAATATTCCTACTCCTCCCCGTTTGCAAGCAGCGAATGTCTCAAGGAGCAACCGAGTATCTCAGGTATCGAATCTAACGAACCAGAGAACCAAAGAATCCAACAATCAATCAGTGGGGAGAAGAGATAGGCACGGCGGGTTACAACGGGGGACAAAGGTCCGCGTTACCTACCCTTCACAATCTGCAAAGGGAGACGGAATATTCCTATTCCTCCCCGTTTGCAGGCAGCGAATATCTCAAAGAGTGACAAAGCAAATACTAGTATTTCAATCAATCAAACAATCAATCAATTCGCAATTCGTCGTGTTTCACGACCTTACCCGGACCGCATGGACAGTTTCTCGTCTTCCGCTTCCAGCGCCCGATCGTCCTCTACTCTCTGTCGTTACTGCGGCACTCCTGATGGTTCCCAGTCAGGACCGTAGATCACTCGAGAGAGGTCTGCACGGAACCAGTGAAGTTCGGATGACCGGCTGCCAGACGAGGGTCTATCGGGCAGGTGCACTTCCGATCGTTGCAGTCGTTCACTCTGTCGTCGGGACCTCTCCCACTGGATCCACGTGTCGCTGATGGGCCCCACGCTTGGGACGCCAATTGAAGAACATGAAAAATGGTCAGGCGGTTGGATCGATGTCTCTCAAGTATTTGCCCGGCGTTGAACGCCTCTAATACCATGCAAGGGTTATCAAACAAAGAGGCAGGCGCTGGAGGCTGGAAGGCAGGAAACAAAGTTTTATTCCGACGGAGCAGAACACATCAGATCGGACAACGAGGTATCGTTTCGAGGTGCTCTCTCAGCCTCTCTGAGGCCTGGCCTCTTATACACTGGTTTATGACATGTGAACATTCTTTATTGCAATAAAGACACTTTGAAGTATGAAAAGACATCCCCGGAATCCCCGCTTCAGGCCCATTCCCACACATATCTACAGTAGAGGTCCCCACTCCACATACAATAGGAGATGGCTATCACACAGCTGGACATTCCGCCGATTCTTAGAATGTGTGCGCCTGATCGGATCTCAAGGGGGGGGGGCCATGATCAATCGTAGCTCCTTTGAAGAGGGGCGATTCCATACAGTAAGGGGCAATAAACTGTATCCTCAGGCCTAAGTGATGGCCTGGGATCCGTGCAGACAATCGGGCTCAGAGGAAGGGGTCATCAAAGGAGAGGTATTCATGAAAGGAAGGGAGGTGTTGGTCAGGCGCGGGGTGTGATTCCCAGGGGCAGAGTCGCGCAGAAGGAGAGGTCTTATGACCCGTGCATGAGAGAGCGGGGGCAGCCAGAGTGCGCGGGGGGGGTGCTTGCAGCGCCAGGGGAACGTGCTGGCGATCGATCGTGAGCAGGGAGACCATGGTGCCTAAAATGGCTGCCGTGCATATTTGTGCGTGAGTCTGAGGAAATGGACAAGATGGCGCAGATGATGTTCAGTTCACAAACTAGATTTCAACAGAGGGGTCTTCCAGATAGCTGTTCACCGGCCAGTCCCTTATCCAGGAAGTGCAGATGTTAGAAATCATGTCACAGTATGGACAAACCTTCCCAATGGAGTAAGATGGAGTGTGTTAATTTCCTCTCTGCCTCCCTCCTCCTAGGCAAACCCTAGCCTGTGATCTGGTTCTTCACATAGAGCCATAAAATCCTGCAAGCAGATGGGATCACCACACCTCCAACCCCTCTGTTTGAAATGTCAGGGCTGGGAATTTCTTCCCCTGTAGCCTCCCCTGTCCACTGCGGTTAAGACTTAACATGTAGTTTCTCCTGGAGAAGACCATTCTTTACTGACCTATGCACTTCTCAGCAAAGAGCAGCAACCAAGAAAGCGTGAATCAGTGTCAGCCTCTGGCGATCGGTTGATCATACTGCAGCAGCACCAAGGCTCACTTGCAAATAGCTGGGCTCTGTCTAAAGTGGCACAATGGGAGAAAAAGGACTTACTTGCGATGCTGACGGATCACCATTGGCTGGGATGAATGCAGGCGTTCCTTTCATCACTTTGTCATCTTAGCAAAAGATAGGAGCATTTTGAATAGGAGTGGCAAGGCCCTTTCCCATGCAGTGTATTTCTTCAGCCAGAAATTAATTACATTTCCTGTTTTGGAGGAAATAGAGCGATGTCGTCTGTCCTCACAGCATGCAATAATTAGTGCAAATACTTATTATTTATTTATTTATTTATTTAATACATTTGTAGAGCGCAACTGTCACCTGGCAGGTATCCTGGCACTGAGAGTTTTACACCTGAGTTGGAAAGCAATGGGGGACTGTTTGGGAAAGAGGGGGAATGAAGTGGCGGGAAGACTAGGGGAAGAGCCACGTTTTGATTTGCTTTCTGAAGGGTAGAAGCTGTGGAGTTTGACGGATGTCTGCGGGCAGACTGTTCCACAGTTTAGCAGCAGCCACTCTGAAGGATCTTCCCCCGGTCCTTACCTTGTTGAATCTAGGTACCGTCACAAGGCAGGCTGTAGCGGATCGTAGAGTTCTGGTGGGGGTGTACCAGGAAAACATCTGTTGTAGGGATCTGGGGCCTGATCCATGTAGAGCCTTGAAGACCAGGCAGAGAGCCTTAAAAGCTATCCGTTGTTTCAGAGGGAGCCAGTGTAGCTCGGCTAAGGCTGCTGTGGCCGAAGATCTCCTTGTCCAGCCCAGGGCCAGTTTGGCTGCTGCAGACTGGACACGTTGGAGTCTGTCCAATAGTACAGCTGGGGACTCGAGCAGGAGAGCATTACAGTAGTCCAGGCGACTAAGAATAGTACACCTGACTATCAGCGCTCTGGCCTGGGCGGGGAGTAGTGGCAGAATTTTGCGTAAAGAACGCATAAGGGCCGAGCAGGTGGAGACTGTTTTGGTTACCTGTGTTTCCATGCTTAGGTTATTGTTGTGCATAACGCCCAGATTGCGGACACTGGTAACGGGCTGTGGTTTATCAGAGTTTTCCGGGGGCCAGAATTCCACTGGAAAAGGACGAGGGATTCGGCTCCTGGGACAGAACAAGACCTCGGTTTTCGAGGAATTGAATTGCAGGGAATTCAAATGCAGCCAGCCGGCTGTGTCTCTTAGGCAGTCATGGAATGCTTCCATGGGGATAGAGTCTTCTCCCTCCCAAGAAAGAATAAGCTGGGTATCGTCCGCGTAATTTACTGTTTTCATTCTGTGACTTCTGATTAAGGTGACCAATGGTTTTAAATAAATATTAAAAAGGATCGGACTAATAGACGAACCCTGAGGTACACCGTGAGGGACTGGGGAGAAGGCAGATTGAAAAGGGGGAAGGGATACAGCTTGTTTCCTATCTCTGAGATAAGAATGGAACCAGAGCAAAGCTGTGCCACCGACCCCTGCCTCTCGCAGTCTCTTTAGCAGAATCACGTGGTTAACCGTATCGAATGCGGCAGACAGGTCCAATAGGATTAAGGCCACTGCGTGGCCCCTGTCTGCACGCATACGAAGTTCTTCCATGGCTGTGAGCACTGCTGTTTCGGTGCCATGTGCTGGTCGAAATCCGAATTGGAAATCGTCCAGAACGTGACTCTGCTCGAGATAGGTTGATAGGCAGGTGCTAACCCATTATAATACATTAATAGTCTTTCTTCAAGGCATTCACAAAGTATGATCACACATCAAAATCTTTCCAAAAACAAACCTGTGGGGAACTGTTTCCACCACAGACGCACTCACAACACAGAGCTAAAACGTAAAGTCATTGTACTGTTGTCAGACATAAGTACAGGCATCATTTCTTCCTGTTCAGCATTTTATTTAAGTTTTTATGGTTTCTGTATGAGAGCCATCTTGCCCTAAAACATAAACATGTCTCAATAGTGTATGTACTATGCTACAGAGCCAGTTCCATTTTCCACCTCCTCCTACCGCCTGGTCATCCTTGAGTTGTAATATGACTGCTACCTCTTTGTTGTTTGATATTTTTGTCTGATATGTGTGGGAGATAATATTTTTGAATGAATGGTCAATCGTCTTACTAAACTGTCTGCTCCTTCCTAACAAAGCCCTTCAAACATCTTCCTCGTCCCAGTATCTGAGAAGCCACTTCTTGGGACTACTGAGTCCCACCTGGGATATGCACTGCTGCCTCCCTTTCCGGCTGATCAGGTGACCCCGGAATGATCTTGACGCCTGTGATGTAATTTCTATGTCACACCTGTTCACAAAGCTTCTCCAAGCCCTTGTCTCCATAAAGTTAAGTTAAGGATTGTAAGGTGGGGCATGCAGATTTCCAGTTCCTATGCCCCTGGACATCAAAACAGACTGTGATGTGCGATGAGATGTTAGATGCCTACAAGAAGCTTGATCGCTACTGCCATATTGGATGCATCCATCCAGAGCTTCTACTAGCAGTAGTGTTACGCACACCCATGCTGACACAATGAAAATGCAACATACAGAGATGGACACTTTCCATTGACCATGCCTCCATAGGCATGCTTGTGAGTTAAAACTTATCCACCATGTCCAATGTTCATCTGAAAAAGCTGACTTCTAATTATTCTTGTTTGCACTGTGGACTCATTTAGCAACAGCGTCTAACCTTGGTAAGATCTGTGTGTTTACCTTGGTGACAGACTGAATGTCCCACCTGAAGCTATGTTTCCTTTTTGTGGTGAAGCTCGCTGTTAGTATTTGTACCTGTTCCATTTTACTTGTTGTCGAAGCTTTGTGATAGTGATGCTTCTTCACTTGCAACTTTCTGTTTCTTGCTGTTTAAGAAGGATCGCTATTTTTGGGATGGTGGCACACTCTATAGGTGGTCTCAGTACTCTGTTCTTGAGCTATACATTCTCGTTTCATGGAGCTCCCACTTCCTTCTTGGGAACTGTGACTACTGCTCTTACTGCCCTTGGCAAGGATATCCATCACTTCAGTTTTCTTGCTCGTTAGATGGGGTTGTGGCTTTGTTTTATTAGAATTCACTTACAGGCTCCTCATGCCCATAAGGAGTATTCTGCGTGGGTCATACATTATTCTTACTGTCTTTGTTTCTACTATTAAGATGAAGTAATGAAGATCTGTTGCACAACATCTTCTAGATTTTAACTTTCATTGGAATGACACAAATGATCCTTTACTATGCTCCTTTAAGGATTTCCTCTCCGACCTCAATCATACCCAGTTCTGCAAGGGACCTACTCACAACAAGGGCGTCACCATCGACCTTATCATAGCTAAAGACAACATCATACAATTTGATAACATTTTACCCTGTGACTGGTCGGATCATCACCAAATATCCATCCGCATCCTGGAAAAGGTCCTGAGCAGACAGGACCAACCACTGAAAACCAACTAACTTTCTTGTAATCTGAGAGACATCAACATTAATGAACTAACATCCATTAGCAAGAATCGTCTTCAGCCACCCTGTACCATGACCAATCTGGATGACCTTACTGATCACTTCATTAACCCTATGACTAGTATTTTTGACACTTTTGCTCCGAGGCAACTCAAAAGGATTCTGATCAAACAATCCAAACCCTGATTTATTGGCTCCCTAAATGAGGAACGTCGCAAACTTAGGCTTTCAGAGAGACTTTGGAGAAACTCTCCCTCCACTTCAAACCTCAAACATTTAAGGAAGATGAGAAGCATATACAACAAACATATTCGCAATGCTAAACCTGACCATTTAGGGGCTCAGCTGGACAGCATTAAAATCAAACCCAAGAAACTGTTTGAAATCCTCAAGTAACAAGCTAACAACTCTACCAACCATATCCCGACACACTTAACCTCCTGTCCTAGTGGGGAGGACTTCGCAGCACACTGCTCTGAAAAGTCCAGCAGGAAAATTGAACTTGAGCTGCAAACTGCCACTCCAATCTTTCTGCCTTTGAACTCCCTCGCTTCAGTAGAGGACCACACAATTTGCTCTCCCAAAAACAACGCTTCTTGAAATTCTTTTCTTCTTCCAGATGACACAGAGCTGCTCCAATCTATGGCCTCCTTAAAACCTTCCAATCACTTCAGCGATCCACTACCAGCCAAATTTTGTAAAGATCTCAATACGGCCATTCTCCCACTTTGGTCTGGGATCATTCAAGAATCTCTCTTGCATGGGAGGAATCAAGATTGCCTCAAGGCGGGTCAAGTCATTCCGATCCCAAAGCAGCCCAATGCCAACTTAGCTTATCCTAACAACTTCCGTCCGATCACCATTATCATGACTCTAGCTAAATTGCTTGAGAAATGCATCCACTCACAGCTCTTCAACCACATAGAGAAATTTCAGCTCCTTGACCTATACCAATCGGGCTTCAGAGCGGGGCCTATACTGACACAGTACTAACTCACATTATAGATGACGCCGTGAGATCCCTTGATCAAAATATCCCTTGTCTTCTGATCCTTCTTGACCTGTCCTCAGCATTTGACACTATCAAACATGAAAACCTAATTGCTCTGCTTCAATATAGGAAGGGATTATTACTTTTCAACCTGTTCATGGAACCGCTCTCCGATATTCTGAATTGCTCTAACATTCATTACCCTATGTATGCTAATGACACACACCTATATTTGCATATCTCCTCTCCAGATGACATAAAAACTCTAAATAATACACTCCTAAAAACTCAACAATGGCTAACTCAACCATCTACTGTTAAATACTCTCAAAACAGAATTCTTTCTGATTGCCCCGTGTAGTCTCTCTGCTCCTACCCTTGACTGACTCAAACAACTTACTGCTCTTAAATGCACACCTTATGTTGTTGATTGCTAAATCTTTAGGTATAACCTTGGACAAATGCCTAAATATGCAATATCGCATAAAGTGCAACCATTAGGGGAGCCAATCTTCAGCTTAAAACCCTTAGGAAAATCAAGCCATTCCTCCAGCCTGAGGACATCCAGCCAGCACTTCAATCCCTATTATCTCATGCTTGAAATAAGGGTTGGTAACCCTTTCTTGGCTACCTAAAGCTAGTTTGACCCCGCTTAGAGCTCTTCGGCCAGACTCATCACAGGATCCAGAAAACATGACCACATCTCGCCAGACCTAATTCAATTAAACTGGCTGATCATTGAAGCTAGGATCCGGTTCATGATAGTTTGCCTGGCACACAAAGCTATTCATTACAACACCCCTGTTTACCTGATAAAAAAAACTTGAGCTATCTGGCTCGAGTCGGAACTTAAGAAGCTCTAACATCCTACGATTGAAAGCTCCCAAATTCAATAAGAAAAGTACTTACAATCGTGCTTTCTCTGGTCTTGCTCCAAGAATATGGAACACTCTTCCTCCTGAGATCAGATCCAACCCATCTATTGCCTCTTTCAATAAACATGTCAAATGGCAACTCCTGAATAGCCTTTAACAGCAATAGCCCTGATACCATCGCAATCTACTTCTGTCTCCTGTTTTGATACTCTTTATACTGTATGTTGAAATTGTAATATATTTCTTCTCACGTTTTCTTTTTGATCTATTGCTCTGCTGACACTTTACAGGTCTCACTAGATTGGCTTACTCCCAGTGCTCCCCTTTGACCTTATATGTGTCCCCCTTGGACATTGTGGTTGTTAAGTTACTTCATTTGTTCCTTTTTACGCCACTTTGTACAGCTCTCTGATAACCGTATGGGTCATGCTCATGCTTTATAAAACAGTTCAAATAAATAAATAAATAAAAAAATGACACCCCTTACAGGCTCAACCAGTTTTGACTGAAGGTAGCCTCTTGTCCCTTTAGAATATTATTCTATAAAATGATATTTTGGTATTTGTTGCTCTACACCAAGGTGCGCCACAGACCACCTCTTACCCCATCTGAAGGAGCACCACAGACAGAGTACACTATATCCTGTCCAGTGAATGTATAGTTAGCAATCGAATTGGCATAATCAGTCTCTGTTTTACCATATTTCTTATCACTACAGAGTATGCTATGTCTGGACTTTCTAGCATATTCTTGGGTTTCCAAATGGGTAGGGCAGCATACAAGCGTGCCCTGGTGTTCCTAAAGGTGGCATCAATCATGCCAAGAGCTTTAAAGACAAAGAGTGAGCTTTTGTGTACCCCAAGAACTTATCGGGGGCAATCCGTACAATTATGCCCTGGCTTCAGTTCACTGGCTTTGACCATTCACCTCTGTGAGTCTTTAGAAATAACAGTTTGGTTGATGCTGCATTTGGAGTGGAGTAGTCTGAGGTTTGACTGTGACCCCTTTAACATACTTCAAGTGCTTTTCTTGAAAGCTTATTTTGCGGATTACTGGTTAGCTAACTCTCCTACCTATATTTTAGGTTGTGAGTCTTAACCCAGCCAGACTTACAGTTGTTCTTTATATTCAGAAACAAAAGTAGAATGGACCAGTTTCATTTAATATCTTCTACCGCATGACCATCCTGCCACCACCATTTGCATAGCGAATGTTTCTTTACTTCTAGATATGAGAGAAGGCTGATGATTCTGAACTTTCTGGGGGTATTGTGTGATTCAAGGAGTGTAGTGTTTCTTCTTTTTTGCCTACCTGGAGTGTTTGATTTTTTTGTTTTATGACTACCTGGTTTTTGGACTTTTACTGCAAGTCTCACTGACCTAGTCTCACTCACTGTAAACTCTGTTAAAATTAGATTGGGATTTCTAGTCAAAAGTGTCCACCTTTTAAAAGAAGGACTCATTCTGCGCAGCTGGGTAAGTGGGTAAGTAAGTGAAACTACCATTCAGGTCAGTCTAGTAGCTGTGCACAGATAGCTTGTCACACAACTGACCCTTCAGTAATTGGAGCTGACCTGATGTAGGCCTTATATAGTGAGCGGGGAGCACTCATAGTGTAATTTGTAGCGATTAGCTGAAAAGGGTGTGTCCTTTGCTGTATTTTAACTCATGGGAAAAATCTGCACCAAAGTACAGTTTTGCCATACTTAGGCCTAATGACTAGTGTGATACTATATAAGCCTGGGCGTCCGAATCGGCTACGCCCACGGAGTAGGCGTAGTGTTGCCTCCTACGCATTTTGCGTAGACAGCGTAGCCGGCAACACTACGCCCACTCTGTGGGCGTAGCCGAGTCGGCCGCCACCCGCCTCCCTCCCGCCCTCCCCTACATACATTATTTAAGCAAACTACCCTTAATAAAACAATTTTAAAGCACCTACCGTGTCCGGGGCTCGTCCGGGGCTCCCTCTTGGAATAGCGTCCCTTCATAGATACCAATGCACATGCGCGGCCGCCCGCGCATGCGCATTGGTATCCATGACGACGCGATTCCAAGAGGGAGCCCCGGACGAGCCCCGGACACGGTAGGTGCTTTAAAATTGTTTTATTAAGGGTAGTTTGCTTAAATAATGTATGTAGAGGAGAGCGGGAGGGAGGTGCGTAGTGGGGCTACGCGAAGTGCGGGAGTGGGCGTAGCTTCTCGCCCACTCCGCGTAGCTCCGCAGAGCCCCACTACGCCCACTACGCCCAGGGTTAATACTATAGCAGATTCAATGTTACTTTTTTTATATCCTCCCTCTTTCTGCACCTGAGTATTTGTCATATTTCTCTGACTCAGCTCATAAGTACATTCCTAGCTTTTGTTGCACCTGGTTTGCCAGATTAATTTCCCTGCTGGCCAGATGGAGAATCAAAAACCTCTCCATACAATAAGGTAATTTATCAGTGATGGAGCCTGGTCCTGGAAAAAGAAAGGGTGGGGATGGCACCAGGCTCGGGAAAGCTCCTCCCAAGGAGGACAAAGGGGAGAAGGCCAGACCTTGGTAACCAATCACTGGGATTGGTCTCCTTTGAAGTTTTGAAGGGAAGAGACCAGGCAGCTGCGGCAGTTAGGAGTGTGGTTTCAGGCTCTCAGAGCCGTCTTTCAATAGATCACTTCGAATCATCATCTGGAATGTCTGAAAATGCTTTGCAGAAAGGGTGGAAAAGGGGTAGGGTGATGATGTGTCAACCTAGGATTGGAAAGAAGAGCCTACCTACAGGAACTTTCCACCCCCACTTACAAACTTCTGCACAGGAGGGAGAGAGAGATAAGATACATTTTGGAGGATCCAGAAGATTGAGTGTGCTGGAGCAACCTGGAGTTAGACTAGAAGGGACCCTGTGGATTCACCTCTCCAGGGCTGGTGCTGCTGGCCACCTTACACCACTGAGGGAAAGTGGAGCAATGGACCTGCTAGGGGTGGCTACTGGAAGTGAGGGGTTCCCCTGGAACTTCTGAGGACTGGACCTAAAGAGGGGTAACTCTCATCAGAGGACTGTCCTCTGACTTTTGCTTTCACATGTGTGCCCTTTAATGGCCACAGAGGTTATGGAGCTGAAAATTGCATACATGGAGGGTATTTTACCTAGAGGGCTGAAAGGTCCTGCTGAAGGTGACTCCAGGCTTATTAAAATATGTGTTGCTGGACAGAGGATAGGTTCTGAGTAGGGTGAACAGTAAAAAATAGGAATCAAGTTCCCCAAGAAGTAAAAAAGTTTAGAGGCCAAAAATCCACAGTCCCGGTGGCTGGAGGTCACCACCAGGAGCCAAACAACACCAGAACTGTCAACCCACCTTGGCCAGAGAAAACAGATGAAGAAGTTTGGTCTTTTTTGGGGGACTATCTGGGACTGGGTACATCTGGTGTCCCACTTGCAAAGCCATTTACACTTCCCTGGGAGGGCCAAGATTCGGCGAGAAACAGGCCAGAGATAGTGTGTGTCTGAAGAACCGGGTTTTTAGAACCCAGCGGCGCCAGGGGAAACGCCCGATGTCTTCGAGTTCTCCTGTCTTGGCATACAGAGACACAGGATACTTCTTGGTTACGTCAAAGATCAGAATTTATTGGTTGCAACCAGGAACAGAGGTCTATGAAGCACGACACGGGTCACCGTTCGGTTCTGTTCGGTTCTGTTCGATTTCGTATTGCAAGACATGGTCTTTTATGCCAAAAATCATGCTTCAGGCAAACATTCCTTATTCACAGTTGACCAATCCAATTCCTGGCTAGCATCAATTATTTACAAACCATCCAATCACAGATGACATTGCAAAAGGTATCACATAACGACAAGCCCACTTTTCAGTTGTCCAGCCCACCATCAATTACACAGGAAAGCCCAACATTCTCTATCGAACAGGCCGGACGGACCCATAATAAAAGACCTCAACCCAAACCATAAATAGGCCATAAAAGAAGGAACAGAAACAGATGAGAAGCAAGATAGAAGGGTGTGTGCATGTACCATAAACTCAGCAATGTCCTGCTCTTTGATCTCTATCTTGACCAGCTGCCGAACAAGGAACTGGCCTAACAAGTTTAGCTACGGGCAATGGAGTTAGCTTGCTCAGGTCACACAGAAGTCAGCTAAAGGTGTACGTGTCCCAAGGACTCGTTCGGTCACAGTCATCGGCCTATGTGAGGGCAACCACAAAATGGCTGCCGTACACAAAATGGAACCCGAGGGTTCAGAACAAAATCCCTTATTTCATAGTGAATCCATCACTCGAACATGACGAAAACACTTGTGCATACCACACTCGTCATTTGCGGTCCGCTGTACCAAAATCGTCACAATACGACGACTTTTATGAAACGGGTTCAGAATCACGGAACCTCATGTCATCCACCCTTATTTTTGTTGGTTATCCTTAGAGACCCCAATCCCCCAAGGCCAGACAACAGAAACAAAGAACAAGTAGAAAAACATTCAGATACCCTATCCCGCTGTGCTCCGGGTTCAGTAACGTCCAGGGCTTAAATTGTTTAATATTAAATGCCGGTATCAGAGATTTCTCAGTAGCTCGCAGCCATCTCTTCTGATTGTTGGGGTTGCCGAGTACCACCACTGTGTAGACTTGATTCCACTTCCCATTTCTTTTATCCACCACCAGATGCTTCTAGCCCCTTTATCTCACTCTTGCAAGGTCTATTTCTTCCCTAGTTTCTCCCTATGTCACTTTTTTCCTTCTTTTTTGTTTCTTCTTCTTTCCCCTTTTTGAGTTTGTGTATCTCTTGACCTTTGTCAAAGTCTTACAAGGAAAAATAGAGTGCTTGTCCCCAAAAATGAGTGCTTATGGGACCCACTTGCAACCACCAGCTGAAATTAAGCACTGGTAATATCCCTACGGTGGGCTCCCTGTTTCCCAGGGACCTAAGGAAGGTGAACGCTGATGTGCCTTATACCAGTGTCAGTCTCAGGGGACCCCCTATCCCTAGGACCAAGGGCACACTGTCAGTGGAGCAGGCGCACCTGGTTCAAAACACCTCACCCCCCCACATAGACAGTGGTCCGGAACAAAGATTCTGCCGGCTGGCTCCTGTGCCGAAGAAGCAGAGCGTATCAGGCAGGATGTGGGGACCGGCCCTTCTCTGCACAGGTTTTAGGCTCCAACTCGGCCTCACAAGATACAGGGCAGGTGCCCGATAGGAATGGCAGGAGTGCAAAGCCAAACAAATTGCAGACCGGAGCAGCACGAAGCTGCAATTGAAAAAAGAATCATTACAAAAAAAAAACATTATGCTGCTGCACAGGGCCGGAGACGCAAAATATGTATCATCTGATGGTAAAGGTGTGCCCCAGAAGGCACCCGAGCCACCTAATTTGAATATTGGGCAAAACCATGCCCATGAGTGCCAGAGCACTTCAGGGCTACAATTCCAGTTTTGTTGGACAAGACTGGGACAGCGTGCCACAACTAACAGGACCTTTATTTCAGAATTTCGGGATCATCCTACATCGCCCGGGGTTGGTATTAGTGACCCTGGGAGAGATCCCCTTCTTTAGAAGCACTGCTGGTGCTTGGGCTTTATCCAATGGCTCTAGTTTTTTCGGTGTTGCCTCTAGACTGGGGTTCTATTCCCCACCACCTCCCCTTGGTAGGCCTTGGACTGCTACGCACCGCTACCCCAAGAGAGTCAAGTGCTGGGGAGCAAGGTTCCCAGTAGATGAAAATCTGTAGATCAACTACTTGTGAAAGACACATTTTCTTTGTAATTTATACTCACTTTCTTATGCCAAGGAGCACATAACTCTAGGAGAAGTGGTTTGAATTAGAGAATACATTGGCCTACCCTTGAGCTAGGTGAATATTATCCAGCTTTTGTTCAAGTTATACCTGTAAAATGGTATATTAAGATTAAGGCTCTCTGTTTTCCGTTTTTACTGATTTTTACAGATAAATACAGACAGAAAGCCGTTTATTTTCTTGTCTGCATTTATTTTTAAATGTGGATAAAAACGGAAATTGGGTAGTTTTTAAGTGATTCTAAATACTCCTTGCCATGACTGCAAGGCCAATAACTGTGTGGATTGATAGGTAAGGGAGTTAAAAAAATGTAGTAAAGAGGCTTAAACAGCAGTAGATATGCACAAGGCTGATACTGATATGTGTATATTTTCATATAAATACATTGATTTATCTTCTGTGGGTGTTCATATCACTGAAACCTGGCAGGCATTCAAGCATGACTGCACCTTTATTGGTTAAATAAATGTGGAAATATAGCAGTTTCAGCTTTATTTTTTCACAAAACCCATAATAAATATAGATAAATACAGATAAAGTTGACAAAAAATAAATATGGATAAATACAGACGGAAATGTCCCAAAAATAAATACCATAAAACCGGGAGCCCTAATTAGGATATATCCAGTCACAAGCAGACATGGTACATGTTGGCTTCAACCTCAAGTAAATCTTATTAAACCCAAAACCAAAGTTCGGGATCGGAGGATGGAATAAAAAGGCAGTAAATTAACAGGCATGCATCACCTCAGAGCAGCCTTTGCTTTCTCTGCTTCAGAATCTGGTGCAGAGTTGACCTTCGCTGTGGCCAGAATGGTGGTCGGTACATGGCTACGCAAGAATGTTAGGGAACCCCTCCAAGGAGTTTTGTCTGGGGATGTGAAGCCTTGGTAAAGTCTTCGCCCCTTCTGTGATGACATCTGCAGTGTTGTTGCAAATGATGCCAACACAGACAGAACTCCCAAACTAACCACTTAGGTGGGATACCACAGCATCTCCGTGTACCGTGTCCCTCTGAAACTGACTACGTTTTTGTGACTAATATTCAGGGCTTTAAGTGGGACGACTTAACTGGGGGTCTCTCAAGGGGGCGTGGCCATTGGAATTAAGGGTGTGGCTTAAAACACATAAGCTAAAAGTTTGTGCTTAGCATAGTATGCCGCCCGACTTGGATTTTTCTTTTTCTGTCATTGCATCCAGATATATGATACAACAAGTAACATCATACCTACAACCAGGGCCGGACTGGCTACCGGGCAGTTGTGTGTGCTGCCGTGCTGGGGGCTAATTTCGTTGATGGGGACCTGCGTTTTGCTTTTTTTATTTAAAATCGCACGGAGGTCCCTATCAACGAAATAAGCCCCCACCACAGAGAAATTAGCCCCTAGCTCGGCAGCACACAAAACTGCCTGGTAGCCAGTCCGGCCCAGCCTACAACAAGTCAGGACTATTGGCTTTGTCAGTGGTTATTAGTTGCATAAAATAAGCAGCAACTGTGGCTTGTTTATAATATTGAAAAAAGCTTCCACATAAGCCCTGGTGACACTATGACAATGTTGCTGCTCCTGAGTTCCGAAAAGAGAAGAGAAATCCAGAGTGAAAATGACTCTCTTAAAGGATTTCCCTTCCCCTATAACGCTCGAAAAAACACGACCCCCTGTGCCAGGGCACAAAACAGAGCCCGATAGAGACTCGTTTTCGAGGTCTCCTTAACCCCTCCCATGCTCGTGATGGAACCGTTCCGTCACGGCCCGCTCGCCGCGCCTGCGCGGCGCAAATTCCATGCCTGCGCTGAAGGTTCTATTAGGCGGGCGGGGCCGTGACGGAACCGTCATAAGCACAGCTCGCCCGCGGGCCGTGACGGAGCGGTTCCGTCACGAGCACGGGACCGCCGCGCGGCCCCGCCTCCCCCTTAGCGCTGCGGCGGAATAACCGCCGCAGCGAAGGGGTTAAAAAAACTGCCGGTGCTCAGACCCGGTAGGATCCGGCCCACTTAAAGCCCTGCTAATATTCACAGTTCCATGATACTGGTGAGACTGCAGACTGCCCAGCATTGGTCGTGGAGGGACTGCCGCCCTCATACATCCTCCCGAGCAGCCCGCGGCTTCGTCGTCCTTGGTCACAGAGCCGCCCTGTCCCGCCTGCACGCCGGAGAAGTAATGGCGCCTCCTCTGCATGCGGAGTGCAGCCGGCACCAGCGAGCCCATCGGCAGCATCTCTCTCTGCACGAGATTAGAGTGTTCCTGTCAGTGGAAGCGCGAGGGGTTATTATCTACGGCTGCATGGCCTCGGCAGCGCAGATAACCATTAAGTCTGCAGTATTATGGACAGATATGAAAGATGAGAGAGCTGTGCAGGCGCACGAGCTCGCGGAAGCGCTGCTGACAGGAAACCACCAGACTTGTAAAGGGAAATGTGCCTGCGTTTTGGGATGGGCCGGGATGCCTGAGTATAGTTGTTTTCGCAGCCTGTCCGTGCAGACTGGAAACTCGAGAGCAGAACAGCTTGTATCCGACTAGACAAGGGAACTCCTTTTCTCGAGCTTTCATTTTTTTTCTTAAACCCTGGCTATGCTTCAGACCCATTCCCAGAGCTCTCTTGCAGGGAACTCACTTTTGCTGCCGTCCTGGCGTGCCCACTCAAGTATTTTTAGAGAGGCTATGGCCAGATTTGGCAATGTGTCCCATTTCAACTGGCTCTGTAAGAGTTTCATGGAAGAGAAGTTGTACTATTAGTTTATACATGTTTTTAAAACCCTGTAAACCCTCAGGGTCCTATTCACAAAGACATTTTGGAGTATGTAAAGTAACTTACTCCCATAGGTCTTTCGTGACTTGACCCCCAAAACACCTAAAATAGGAACGACATGGGAATATTCATATATAACTGGTACAATTTAAAGAACTTTGCCCTTGTGGCACTTTTACTATTAGGGAATTGAACGTTCCGGGCAGATTCGCAAAGGTATGTAAGAGTGCGTAAAAGAGTATTCCTGCTGTGTGTAGGGCTCAGAAACTGACCATAATTGAACTGCTGCCCCTCAAATTGCACCTGACATTGTGCAGGGCAAGGGCTTTAACAAACAGACTAACCTATATTTCCTCTCTTTTGTGACCTACTTTTGCCTCCGTATAGGAATTACTGCATGAGGAAATGAGAAAGGAATCTGCGAGCTGTGATATGAGTCATCTTTCCTTTTGTAGACTTCTGGCTGAGGTTATTGGAGCTTATGGGCTGTTTGAGGACCACACGCCTTTAAGGTGAAAGCTGAGGATGCTTTAATCCCTCTTAGCCTTCTCACTTCTGTATCCAATGTGATAAGCCGCCTTAGGGTCTAAAGTCCCGGGCACTCTGTCCACGTGAAATCCTGCTCCTCGATCCAACCTGCTATATTTTAGTGTGCAGGAGGCTCATAAAACCAGTCCATTGACAGGTGCTCTGTTTGATTTGTATGCTGCTCCCCAACAGAATACTTGAATCTGTAGAGTGATAGTGGTCCATCCACGGTGGTACTCCTTTTATCATATTTGACTACCAACCCCAATTCCAGGATATGGCATGATTGGCTGGGGGCAGCTGTCTAAAAATATTGGGGTGCAGAGCTTTTTACCTGCACTGCTGCAAGGGGCCTTCCCATCAACTCTCCCTGTGTGAACCTGTGTAGCCTGTCTTTAATTGGATTTCCAATTCCCCCTGATTATGTGTGGTTTGCATGAGTAGTGCTGTGTACACATGAGGAAGGGTACCCAAAGTAGGGGTCCTCCTCTTTGTATGTAGCCCCTAAGGTTGTAGAGTGCTCTATAGTGTTGAGTGTTTGTCAAAGAACTTGTCTAACATTTAGCTTCCTTCCCCTGTGTGCTGCTCTTCCGCCCTTACAGTAACCGTTGCAGATCCACGTGAACATATCTGGACGAAGTAGATCAACTTGATGGAGAAGGAAACGTCTTTTGTGTTTGCGTTCCTTGGCCCACACACGAAAAGTAGCACATGAGCAGTCTTAAGCAATGACTGTGGCTGAGGGTCTTGTGAAACCGCACACCTCGAACAAAGCTAGTGGCGGCTTATCGTCACCTGTAGAGGGTGCCTTGTCTTTCTTAAGAAGGTGGGACTCAACAGCAGAAGGTCATCGAGCTTACAGTCCATCAACAGGAAGAGACAGTTTCCTCTGTGGCTGGTTGCATTGCACCAAGCTTTGGACTGGTGGACGGAGAGTCACGTTGAGTTGATCGGCTCCCTCTAAAATATTGTGGGCAAATTTGAGTGACCAGTTGGTTGGAGCCTCTGATCTGGATATACATTGATCTCTGTGGCTTGTCCTGTGTTCAACCTTTACTTGGAGGAGCTCTGCACATCTCTAAAAAGAAAAACAATTACCAGAGGCAGAAACGTTGTCGGTCTTCCCTGATTGGGATGGAATATTATCCAGGACTTAGAACTAAAGCCTCTGAAATCTGAAGAGGAGAAAGGAGATAAAATACCTGCTTTCCAGAGAATCTGTCTGATGTCAGTCTGGAGCCAAGGCCAGTACAACAGAGCTTCAACTCGAGCAGTTTGGAAGGACTAAGAATGCCAATAGCAGAAGCCCCGAACCACTGCCCTGCCCGAGCCAGGTTTGCTTCTGCAAGTGATGCTGATGTCAGCATGACAGGCAATGCAGCTTTGCATTCATGGCTGTACCCCTATTAAACCCGAGTGAATGGCACTGACCATCAGCACGGGGGCCCACATGCCTTCCTTTGAGTTATTGGACCTGTGATCCCCTGTGAGTTGCAATAAATTCCGCATAAGGGCCTTTGTGGCATGGCACCAGTGAGTGAGTGAGTAGCACAGACCTGCGGCATTTGCCTCTACCCACTTCATACTCACAGCCGCTCTTAGCGAATACCCCAGCAGGAGGGTCTATGTGCCTAAGTTCTGCTCTCGCTCCCGTGGACATCCTCTAAGCCCCGCTGACTTCTGGAGCCCTAGCACCTCTGCCTCAGATGCTATCCGCCTATTTTCCAGCAGATTTGTGTTGGGAGCACTGCAGCCCGTCAACAAGGTGCTGCGCCATGTGTGTCTCTTTTGTGGTTTGTGCAGCCCTTGGAGAACTGGTAACTGTGACAACTAGCATCAGACGTTGCAAAGTCTCTATAAATCTATATTATTCCTCACTACTGTACGCATTTTCCATATGTGCACAGACCTTAGCAAGACACAGACCTAGTTACAGAGCAAGGGCCATATTACACAGGGTGCCCTGGGGAGCAGTGGGCGATTGCTCCTGCTTTGCGCGTGCCCGGGACCCTTTGGTATTACAGAACTGGCCGCAGACGCTTGTGCGGCCCCTACTGTAATAGTGAAATTGCTGGTGCACATAAAGCGCCAGTGCAATCTTCAGGGGGCGTTTCCTCATTTGCATGGGGGCGTGCCCCATGCAAATGAGAAAATCCCTTTGCCTCTGCACCCGTGCCATATTACCGATGTGTCAGAGGCAAATAAACTGTCAGGGGGTGCACTGACAGTATGCCCCCTGATGGCAGCCCTCTGGCAGCGGTTAAGGGGGTCCCATGGACCCCCCCAGACATCCACTTGCAGGTGGGTGCAGTCACTGACTGAAAGGGAGTCTTTAATCCCCTTAAAAATTGTAGGCGAGTGCCGCCTGCACTGTGAAAAACGGAGGGGAAAAAAGCCGCTCCGTTTTTCACCTGAATGTGCTGCCCTGAGGGGAGCAGTGAATTCACGGCTGCCCTGGGCGCAGTGCATTTACCGCATTTACCATAATGGGGCGCATTTACCTGGATTACTCTGGGTGCACCTTTAAAAAGGTGCACCCAGCGCAACCTAGGAAAATGCGCCCCATTTATAATATGGCCCCAGGTCTCATACTTGTCACACTACTGAATGTTCCATATTGCTATCTGAAGTTTCTATGCATATTTCCTCAACCTATATCAAGTTTTATGCCTTTTACAAATAGAATAACGCTGTTCGGATATTATATTTATGTGATACATGATGCAAACAGAACTAAGAATTATACCCCAAACAACCCTTCAAGAGTAAAGCTTGGCGGTCCTACTTCTCTCATCCTGAAAGTCAAAGCCCAAAGAGGGAGCACTTGGGAAATCATTGAGCTCACAGTAGTACCTGGCTGATGCACTTTCAAGGACAGCAGCAATACTTGTCGCATGGATTGTATAGTTGTCATTGAGTCTCATAGGACCCAGAGACCTGGCCTGACACCGCTGCATGCTATGCGAGGTGCGCTTGGCTACCTGGATATTGGAGAGGACCCTGTTCTTAACAAAAATCATTAAGCAAATCACAAATGAACTATAGGAGCGACAGGTCTTTGAAGGGCCTTTAAATAAACAGTTCAAGTCCAATACACTGGCTGATAGTTGTTCCATGAAATGTATCGGATGAGGTTGTTGGTTTATCTGGGAGCGTACACTAGGAATATATATTTTTTACACACCCGTCCTTCACAAACCGTGGCTGATGGTTTTACATTGACTGTTGCAGGTGAATTGGGTGACCTCAGCCTGGACCATGGTGTGTGTGCTGTGAATGGCTGGGTTTTTGTATACCCGCAATCACATAACTGCTACATTTGCGCATCTAGACAACTCTTTTTTTTCCATACTGGACAAGCACGAGGTACTGGGACCCATAACACAATGATTCTACTTTCATCTCTCCCTCTTATAGTAGAATACCTTTATCTCCTAAACAAACATGGGAGGGGCAGATATGGGGTACCACTGGTTGTGGTCCATTAGCCACAATTTCTTGGTATGGGACTTTTTCCTACAATGCCCATACTTTCAAACCATCCAATAGTCAGGCTAAAGACAAAGGGATAAAGGCTATGCTACATTTTGGGTTACGGATTGAGTAAGCGGTCAGCAGCCCCCTTGAAAGTATCTGCTATGGACTGCCTGGGGTTTGGAAGTGTTTAGTTCCTGCCCGAGCAGGTTCTTACCAGTGTCTTGCATTACAGCCTGGAACAGTTGGGTAGTTACACAGGGTTGGAATAGGTGGCCATCTGCGTTCATTAACAGGAATCCATGGGTTACAATGGCGATGAACCACTATGCACTAATAAGACTCAATACATTGTAAATGTAATTAATTGCAACGGTTAGACATCCACGTTCATTAATAGATCTCAATAGATTAGAATGGTGAGGCACTCCATGCCGCATTAATAGGGTACAGCATGATAAACATCAAGTGCCCTTGATTACCTAAGAGGAACTGCAGCTATGTATATATAACACAGTCCTTTGTGGTTTTCTACCTGGGCATAGTTCCTCGCTTTTTCACTTAGCAATCAGAACCATAGCCTGGACATCATTTAAGGGTTGCGCAGGGGTCACAGTTACGACGTCTCGCTAACTCTTTGCAACCCCTGGCATTGCATTTGCGGGCCCTGGCCTCAGAGGTAGCAAAATCAGTGCCAGGAACACAGGGGCAGCTCGTCCTTATGAACATTGGTTGGGCATCAATCTCCTTGGTTGTTTTCATTTGTTTTATTACACTTAAGGTGAATACTTTAACATATTGTTCACTTGTAGTGTAATATCATGACCCTCCCTAGCAGCAGGGGTAAGTAAACAATGCTCTTGAATGTCTGTTGTGTGATGCGTGCAGCTGAGAGTGTGTTTATGTGAGAGAGAGTGGGTGTATGTGTCATTCTGCATGTATGTGTAAGCGTGAGTGAACGTAACAGTCAAATGGCTTGTGACGTCCCTTCCGCTGCCCCAAGCCTTTTGGTGGATTGAAATTCATGAACGAAAGTCATCACACTTGAAAATGGTTTAATGATAAATGTATCTATAAAGATATATCAATATGTACACGTCTAGCATTAACATCGCCTTCTCTAGCAATAACACATATTGAATCCAGATCATCATTTGATCAAAGCATGTAATCGTTATAATTTTCCTTTGGAAAGTTGATGAGACACGACAGCGAGCTGTCTCATCCCACCCCTTCTAATCATAAGAACACGTCATCTGATGATGCGCTTAGTCATTGGGAAGAGTGGCCTCAATGCCAGGCTCCTTTCCGGGAGGCAATGTGGCCTAAGTGCCAGAGCTGGCAACTTTGAAACTGGCAAACCAGTTTCGAGTTCCGGCGTCGGCTCAACAGCTTGTGATTCTGGGCATATCTCTTCATCTCCCTACGCCTGAAAATAGAAAAATGTTTTTGTTAAAATCTGACCTTGTGTAATGTACGCTAGTGCTCATGTTAAGTACTCTGATGCCCTTGGACCAAGTGCGTGCTGTATAAAACTACAAATAAAAAAAAAAACAGACTGCATCTGATATTTATTAGGACCATTTACTGATCTGGAGCATAATACACAAGCCAATGCGCACATGAAGAGAACAAGGGACGTCACTCACTTTTTCTATTACTGGGTCTGAAGTTCGCCCATCTGAGCGTTCATCTTATTAACCCATTATGGGCATTAAAGTGAGGGAACGATTAGCTCAGGTGTGAGACGTACATGGATATTGCGATTTCAGGTCTGCCTGGAAGGGGTCAGGTCTGTAATAAGGGGACACTGCTGCTGTAACTCTCCCCAACCATCTTTTTGGCCCAGCATCCTTGTAGTAATTCAGAGAAAACTGAAAGACAAAGAAGATACTACCAGATGAAGGATGAGCATGTATAGACTGCAAAATCTGAACATAAGCGAAAACAGAGAACAAAAAATAGTCTGTTACCCCGCCTCTGTCCCAGAGCTTGCAGTCTGAAACAGGTTTTTCTCAGAAGTTACTATTTATTAAACCTATCTCACGGTCCCTTGGTTCTGCGGCCCCAGGCTGGGGATGAACCTTAGGTTGGTGAAATCCATTTAAAAAAAAAAATCTTTGGGTTAACCCTCCGATTTCAAGTATGTGCCTGAGGACTTCTTTACATGGAATGAGTGAATGGTAAATAAGATACAAATATAATACCGAATATACAAAAACGTGCCCTCTTTAAAGGACTAGACTCCAGAAGGTTTGTTGATGCTACAGTGGCTTTCTTGTTATGGTGTTTTTTCACAGCATTTTCCAGCAAGTAACCTTCTGTACCTCAAACCTCTCTGATAGCAAACTGTGCCCCATTGACGGAACCAACCTTTCTAAAAAAATCTTAAGGATCGACACCCGCATCCTGCCATTTAATTCTTCTCAATTCCCCTCTCACATCATATAGAGTGGATAATAATGGTTTCCTATTATCATGGCACCTGCCTCGAGGTTCACTGCCATCTATTCCAGGTGAACAACAGAAGCAAAGTAGCAAAACCGTGGGAACAATGGATTGATGGAGCCTCTTCAGCCTCCAACTCCTACCTTAAGAGCACTTTCCATTGGGAGACAGCCATTACAACGTGGGCTTTACACCGCGCTACCATTACGACGCAGCCATCACAACACAAATCATTACAACGGCTTGCGCTGGATGGCACTATATACTAAGGAATAGTATGATTTACTATTCCAACACCTTCCCTACTGTTACGTAGGCTGGAGTTGGAATAGTAAATCATACTAATCCTAAATCCAGCACCTCCAGCGACTTGCGTTGTGATGGCTGTGTCGTAATGGTAGCGCGGTGTAAAGCCCGCATTGTAATGACATACATCCCTTTCCATTACCTCAATGTCCTTATCATCCTCGTCCCCCTTCAGAACTAATGAGGTGTAATCCACCTCACGAGACAGAAAAAGAAGCATGAAATGCTTGTAAGGGTGTCCCTCCCTTTCCATTACCACAACTTGTAGAACGGGTCTCCGGTTAACCGATGCCAGTTAAGGAAGCTGAGCGCCAGGCCCATTGAATTGATTTGCCATTGACCTCATATTTTATTAAAGTAAATGTAATGAAATGTAAATGTCCAGTACTTGTAAAGCACAAACAATTACCCAAAGGTGTCAAGACGCTGGGGGCCAGCGGCAAGATTAAGCAAGCTATTGCCCAGAGTCACATGGTGCTGGGCAGACCCCTGCCGCCAGAGCTAGGGATTGAACCGTGATCCTTAGTGTTCAGCATCAGCCTCCCTGGCCGCTGTGCCACACCTCTTCTTGGGAAAGATGGTGTCCAATCCCAGGTGTCTTGGTTCTGAAGTTTGAAGCTCAGCCACTACAGGACATCTTGATCCAAATTATGCTACCAGAAAATACCCAAATCCAATTCTCCCTCCTCAACAAGTAATGTATGTGCTTGAAACCTTTCAGAAATTAATGGGATGGATTCAAATAGTGTCTCTGCAACGCGACAGTGCTTATTGTGAATCCTAGGTTGTATTCCTTGGTTAATAATTGAGATTAACATGTCCTCTAATATGAGCTCAACCGACAGCATGCTGGAAGATCACAGGGGATTTTTAATGTGACTGCTGTTGATGTATGCACACCTGGCTCCAGGGCTACTTTATTTGCTATTAATTAAGCAAAGTGCTTTGACTTGTGAATATTATCTCCTATTTACAAGTTGTTTACTCTGGAATTCTCTGCAGATTGCTTCGTAAAAATCAACGGAATTGGCTGCCTTTGTTTAGCAGAGTGGAAGTCTGAAAAAGGAAAAATTGAAAAGTCATTTAACTAAATGGTAGATTGAGTCATCAAAATTGAATGTTGATGTGGTGGTGTTTCTTAAAATATGAAAAATATTGACATCCTAGTCTAAAGATCAAACAAAGTGCGGGGACTTCACATATACTTATGAGCCGAGCTCTGCATGCTGTAATCTAATTCCTTCTGTGTGAACTAATCCAACACTAAGGGCCATATGTATCATAGTTCCGTTTTGCGAATTCTAAATAGCGATTTTTAAGGCTTCGCTATTTAGAATTCGCAAAATGGTATGTATGTAAAAAATCGCTTCTTTTCAGCAATTCCTTAACATTCCTAATTTGCGATTAGCAAATTGCTAATCGCAAATTACCCATTCATTTCTATGGGCCAGGAGGCCCATAGGAATGAAGGGGAAATTTGCGATTTCGGCCTTTGCGAATGCTAATTAGCTTGATACATATGGCCCTAAATATGGTATTTGTAAAGCACTAACGACTCACCCCTAAGTGTCCCAAGGTGCTTGGGGCCATCGGGGAGATTAAGTAAGCTATCGTCCAGAGTCACATGGTGCTGAGCTGAGATGCAGCTGGCGCCAGGGATCGAACCCTGAGCGCTGCGCTTTGGGGTAAGCTGCCCTGCCTGCTGTGCCACACCTCCACCCACTTGACCAGCTTTATAGATTTAACACACACACGTTTGAACAACAAACTTCGATATCAAAATAGAATAAATTCTCACCATTTAATCAAACGTTAACAAATTGGCCCATTCGGTTTCTTCCATCTATGCATTTTACGTAATATGCTACATACCTAGCAATATCCCCAGAGAAGCCTGGGATGGTCAATATCTGGCAGCATCAGTTAAGTCTGGATCTGGGAGACTTTGGGTTTGAAGAAAGGGCAACCTTTTCCTGAAGCCACCCTGCCAACAGAGAACAATTCCTAGTCAGTGGATGCCTTGGAAAAGCAACTACTTCTGGTGGAGGAAAAGCAAGTGGCAACAACAACCTACAAAACACAATATTCCAGAAGGACTGGGTTCAAAAGAGGGGACCAATCTTAAGTAAAGACTCCAAAAGGCTAAAAAAAGTAGTTAATAGCAAGAGTATACTAACTAGGGACGTGTACACAGGAACATTTACAACGCACTCAGTAATGCCCAAGACTGTCATATATACTGCAAATACTCTGGAACAGAAAGCAAACCCTCCTGGGAGATGTAACCGTCATCTTGGATTGGCAGGTTTAGTAAGAAATATGATCAGGGACGCCATCTTGGATTGGAAGATTACATTAATATAAGATGGTTCTCTCCGCCGCAGGATGCAGAGAGGATACCACAGCAGGCCACGGTGCAAAGCCCGGCCCCAAAGCCTGTACCCTGCAAGCTGTGCAACCGAAGCAAGGCTCTGCATGTGCCGTGCACGAGGAGTGGAGATCCCGACAGGACACTGTCAATACACTATTGCTTGTACTCCCTGCATACCTCACAGAAAGGTTTCAATGTGTTCAGAATAACATAAGAATGGCCCTTCTTCATGACCAGAGTGATCCAGGTGAAACTTATACCATCAATCAGTTACTGAAGCAAAGCCATGAGAGGGACAATCGCTGAAACCTTGGATCGTACAATGACAAGAGCAATCCGAATTATGTTTGGGCTACCAGGATACACATCCCCGCATAACTAAGGCTGGGGTTCGGGATACAAAGGCAAGAGCTCGCCCACAAAGGGGCTTTCATTAAAAGTTGGTTTGAAATGAAAAGGGGTCCGCCTGACTCGCTAAACACCAGCCAGATGTTATTTGGACAACACACTTAACCAACTGGGACTGCAGGAACTTTGGGAGCTAGCAGGGACCTTTGCTAGCTTCAAAAAATTGTAAATAACATGGTTAAAAAAGAATCACTCATATATGATAAAGCTGCCCTAACAGAGCGCGCTCATGGCTGGCTCACCTTGCAGTCTTATAATAAGGTGTCCCCTCAAGTCTATCTTCATACCAGCTTTTCCAGAAACATAAAAGAGAAGTTCCTGAAACTTTGTCTAGGCATATTACCATCTGCATACCGTATGCCACCTTGGCTACGCCCCCGAAGCCACCAATTTGCCGACTTTGCGGGGCGGGGGAGTAGGACATAGTGCATCTGCTAACCATATGCAAGACCTTGATACGGGAACGTCGGACCTTGCTAAGACCACTCTTTAACAAGAAACACATTCGGACTTGCAGACAAGCAGTGTTAGCATGCTTCTCCAGTGAGGATGTCCAACTAAGCTGTCGCCTGGTAAAATACCCATCCGCCTCTGAACTGAGCATAAAAAGACAGGCCAACCAGTTTGCAGTCTGTACTATGGCCGAACGGACCACAGCACCTTGATCCAACGCTCTCAAGATGCAGCCTGCGCTGCTCCCTTAATGGGAACATCAGCAATGTCAAAGACTGATGTACCATGCACTTCAAACAGGACTCGTTCCAGGCAGATTGTTCCATACAAATATCCTTTATGCTGATTAATTCCTCTTTTTCAAATAATCAATGATTTATAATGTATGCATTTACTCCACCGCAATATCCTGCACTCATTTGCTCTGCACTTAGGGCCCGATGTAGGTAAAAGTCATTTACCGATATTAAAATACCGATTCATACCGAATCGGTATTCTAAAATTGGTAAATGATATGTAGAGAAAAAAAATCGTAAAAATACCGATTCGGTAACAATCAGTATCGTGTTTCTACACTTGCCGATTCGGTTACACTCGAATCGGTATTTCCCGATTCGGTATGTCCCGAATCGGTATTTCCCGAATCGGTAGATACCCAATCGGTAGATACCAAATCGGTAATGGCAATACAACCGTATGGGCCAAAGGCCCATACGAAAGCATTGTCAAAACCGAATCGGTATTTCCCGAATCGGTATTTCCCGAATCGGTATTTCCCGAATCGGTAAATACCAAATCGGTAAATACCGAATCGGCAAACACGTGATCGGCAAACAAGGAAGTGACACTAATGAAAGCAGCCAATGAGGTGGAAGCACCCTCCCCCACCCTAGCAGGGAGTGGCTACCCATGCAGGTGCAACTCAGCAGAACTTTCTGGAAAGGAAGCCAGAGCTGAACAGGGAGAGTGAGCAGCAGAGAGAGTTTTGGGAGTACTGTGTACACAGTCAAAATGGCAAGCAGCTCTGAGAGCCAGAAGGCTGACAGGAAGAGAAAGGTCAAGTTCAGCAGCTTGGAGCTGAAAGTATTGGTGGAGGAGGTGGTGATGGTACACAGGCAGCTGTATGGGAGGCTGTCCCTTACAGTCCCAGAGTCAATGAAGAGGAACCTGTGGAGTGCCATCAGCGAGAGGGTGAATGTAGTTGGTGTGACCCCCAGGTCCATGGATGACCTCAAGAAGAGGTTCTATGACATCAGGAGCCTCACCAAGAGGAAACTGGCGGAGATCAGCAAGCAGGCAGGACTGACCGGTGGCGGCAGAAACCCCGCGCCCCCCCTCACTGAAATGGAGGAACTGGTATCGACAACTATCGAGAGGGAGAGTGTGGTCGGAGTGGGGGACCTGGACAGCTCAGCCAGAGCCAAAGCTAAAGGTAAGAAGCATGCACAGCATGACACACCCTACCAGACACCTCCCCATTGGCCCCCATGTACAGCCAAACCCCAGTCCAGTACTGCTAGCAATATAAATGTGCAATGCATGATGGGAAATGTAGCCAGCTAATGTAGGAACATTTTACAGTGCACATGACACTGCAATGCACCTTAAGAAATAATCTGAGTAATGAACTTGACATGTGCAATGCATTTATTGTAGTGACAGGAAGACATTTCCACTCAGTTGACAAATGCTACTTTATTCCTAGGGCCACCATCAGGTAGTGGAGCAGCAGCTGCACAAGCCTCAGCACCAGCAACAGCAGACAGTGCGGTGGCAGGGCCAAGCAGCATGGCTGAGTCGCAGGAGTTGGAGGACAGCAGCGAGACTGCAATTGAGGATGACTCAGGACATTCCCTCTTGTTTCCCCACTCCCCCCAAATGTCGCAATCCCCAACACTCCAGTTCTCCCCAGAGGACACACCCACACAGTACCAGCCAGCACCTGCCACAGCTACAGCCAGGAGGATTAATGTGGCCCCTTTGTCCATCATGGAGGGAGATGCGGGTCAGGCACCAGATCCCACACCTGTCACACCTGTGGCACAGCAGCCCATACAGCAGACCAGCACCGAACGCCGCCGTCCACGCACTTCCAGCAGTGGCAGTGCTATTCCATCACGGGAGGGCAGCGTCTTCCAAGGGCTAGAGGGGAGCATGGTCCAGATACAGCGGATGCAGGCCAAATCCATCCTTGCTTGTCATCGCCAATTGCGACAGCACAACCTGCAGATGGGGGAGTTGACAAAGGGGATTGTTGACTTAGTTGCAACCAACCGGGAAATAGCCACAGGTATGGGCAGAATGACAACTGCCATGACACAGCTGTGTGCAAAGTTGGACCAACATGAGCACACACGGCGCAGGGATGCCCGAGTACAGAACCGGGCAATTAACAGGCTTGCGGCATCAACAGCCCTGCTATGCCGCCGAGGGGCAAATATGGAGGAGTGCCTCACTAATAACACTGCTGAGATAACCAGGGGCATGGCCCGCATCACCAGTGCCATGGAGGCACTAATTATTTCTAACACTATTGTGAATCCTGCCCTGGACGTGGCAGAGGCTGGGGACAGCAGCAGCCGCAGCAGTCCTGCCAGCGCAGTGTTCGAGCCGCGCCGGAGCACCAGGCGCTCGGCAGAGGCAGCCGGACATGCAGAAGGGGGGGAGGCGCATCCCAGTGGGTCTGCAAAGCGCAGCAAGAAATGAGACTGCCAGTGTGGGTGAGGCAACCCGGCCCATTTCCTGACCACATATTGTTGTTTTTTTCTCATTTGTTGCACATCAGTGCTGTGACGTTATACCGAAAATTAAAAATGGCATTTCTTCACATTCACAACGTGTCTGTGCATCTGTACTCACTCAGAAATAGTTGTCTGTTATCTCCTCACGTCTGTACCTCCCATCACTTGGTGTAGACACTCCAGCAGGTTGTGTTAGTGGCACAGCTATGTCATCGTCAGGGTCCTCGTAGTCAGACAACTCTACCTCTGTGCCCTTCTTGACCGCAAGGTTGTGCAACATTGCACATACAGCAATCATCTTGCAGCAGGTGATGGGGGTATATTGTCTTGCACCTCCGCTCTTGTGCAGGCATCTGAACCTGCTTTTCCAGATGCCAAAGGTCCGTTCTACTACATTCCTTGTGCTTTTGTGTGCACGGTTATACCTCCTTTGGCTGGGTGTTGAGGGGTTGAGGTAGGGGGTGAGAATGAATGAGCGGAGGGCATATGCACTGTCGCCTAGAAGAAAAAGGGGTAACATTACTTACATGCATACATGTACTTCACACTGCTATTTAGGTTATGGGGGTCTGACACTGTGTCTTACCTAGGAGGTATCCTTCACCGAATTCCCCTGCCGTCAGCCGTGCATAAATTCCGCTATTTTGAAAGATGTAGGAGTCATGGGTACTCCCTGGAAATTTTGCTACCACGTCAGTGATTACACACTTGGCATTACAAATCACCTGCACATTTATGGTGTGCGTTGACTTCCGATTACGGTATATGTATTCCGTGTCAGCAGGGGGACAAATCGGAATGTGTGTGCCATCTATGCAGCCAATGATGTGGGGGAATCTTGCCATCTGGTAGAAGTCTGCTTTTGTCTGTACCAGTTCTGCATGTGTTGCAGGGAAGGAAATGTATTGGTCCATCCTTTGTATCATGGCGTCTAGGAACTTGTGGAAGAACCGGGACAGGCAGCTCTGGCTCACCCCTCCTACCACAGCTACTGCACTTTGATAGCTGCCAGACGCAAGCAGGTGTAGGCTGCATAGCACCTGCACGTGCACTGGGATTGCGTGTGCCCTTGGGGCGGGGTGCTGCAACAGGGGTTTGAGGTCCCTAATGAGCTCTAAGATGGTCTCTGGGTCCAGCCTGTACCTCTGTAGGATCTCTGCTTCTGTCAGCATGAACAGGGTGATACGCTCTCTATACACCTACTCCTCTCTCTGCCATTCCCTCTCTCCATCCTGCTGTAGCCGTAGCCGTCTTGCTATGACATAAAAAGCTGCCATGGTGCAAGCAGAAATGCATTTTGGGTCCTTTTTTATAGGTTGCACCTGGTTACCACCTGATTCCAATCTATGGTAAATACCGATTCTTAAATACAGAATTTGACGCTAAATCGGTATTTCAGAGCTTTCCTACATCTCAATCTTCAGTTTTGCACACAGAATCGGTTTTATACCGATTCGGTAATTTTACAGAATCGATAAATTTACCGAATCGGTATTTTGTTTCAGATTCTGTGTTTTTCCGATTCGGTATTCTACCGAATCGGTATTTTTTTCCGATTCTGTGTTTTTCTGATTCGGTATTCTACCGATTCGGTGAATTTTCCGATTTCATATTTTTTACCGATTCGGTTTGTTACCGAATCGGTATATTTGCCGATTCGGGGTAATTTCCGATTCGGTATTCTAACGAATCGGTAACTTTTCCGATTCGGTATATTCAACGATTCGGCCGGTTTTGGGACTGCTACATCCCGAGGGCTCGATACCGGTCGGTAACGGCCGAAAATACCGATTTTCGGCCGTTACCGACCGACCTACATCGGGCCCTAAGTATCCAATGATCTCTAATGAATGCATTTCTTTACTCTATAGCAAGATCTGTGCAAACACCCACTTTTCACTTAGCTCTTGACTCTGTTGCAAGTTAAGCTGAATACCTACGCTCTTCTCTAGAATCTTGCAGATGTAATACCAGCTGCTCTAGCACTCTGCACTTCTTCTCACATGAGGCATTTCTTTTGAGCTCTCTGCTTCTCAACCGAAACTTGCTGCTAAGTACTAGACCAATGTGGCCTAAGCACCCTGTGATGTTTTTAAATGTATGCACTGCGTTACTCCACAGTACTATCCCTGCAAACAGCTAAGTAGCACTCAGTTTCCCCAAGCATCCGACGTTTTCTTACAAATGTATCGGTTTACCAAATAGTAGAATCTCTGCAAACAGATTATCTGTACCTAGCACCTCTCTCTGCTGTAAAATAAGCAGAATACTTACGATTTTGATCAGAATCCTACAGATGTAATATTTGTTTTACATACCCAGGCACTCTTGCTTCCTGGTATCTCCCCTATGTTGCTGCTAAGATCTTGATTAACAAGGTTGGCCACTCTTTGCCGTTATGTTTAAATTACATCGACAGGGAACTGACTGCTTGTCAACAACGAATGCAGTGGAACACGCATGATACACCACAATCCCTGTAGAGGTCAAAAGGTGACCTTGCACATTGCACTTTACTTTGTACGCCATTGCACTTTGCTTCCTGCTGTTCAAATTTTTCTTTGGGTCATATTTTATCTAAATTGTTTTGTGTTTTAATGGCGATCTATTTTATTTTGTTACAAAGTGTCAAAAATGATGTGCATGATTGTAATGGTTTTAATTAACTGTACAATAAAACTTAAGTTCTAAGTCCTTCTTCATGTGAGCACCAGAAAATGAACCCCTCTCTCCTACAAACCATTCACTGGAAGCCAGAGTCTCAAGGAGTCAAGAAGACCACAAAACACTGCATCATGCACAGTGTTTTCGGGGGCAAAGGTTTAGATTCCTCCAGAACAAAGTACTCCAGTATAAACTCACTTGCACACTTAGCTCTTGCTATGCACAAGTTCTTCACAAAACCAGACTTGATGAAGAAGATAATCAGTAGTACACAACACCCAATCCTTGTTGTGGACCTCTGGAACACTCTCCCAGCCCCAGTGTGCTAGACACATGGACACCTATAATTCAGAAAGGACTGAAAACGTGAAACTATACATTTTCTGAGTGACATCTACATGGAAATATGAGCACCGAGAACACGGTGTAGAGTGAGAACAGAGATTAACTGAATACTTTGTATTCATCAGTAAATGAACTCTTGGGTATTGGTCAAGATATTCACCACAAGCAAGAACACTGAGGACAAAGCAACTTACATCCAAGGAACAGTTTAGACATTAAAAAAAAAACACAACTGACACTTTATATCGGAGACATGCACAATACGTGTAACACGCACACCCACTCAGACTTAGCTAATGACATTATCTTGGTTTTTTATACAGTGGTGCAATAGGACAATAAAAATAGACAGATGCGACATAGTGAATTCAGGTTGGACTGAAGGTCTAGAAATCCAATCATGAACCGCGCCACAGAGACAACCCATATACACTACAAACTCACAGGTCAGGTTACAAATCGCAAGAACCCCTTTGGCCCTCAAATGATCACTACAGTGACGCACACAGGGGCAAGAAACAGTAGGATCAGCGTGTCTCTCAAAGAGACCCCCAACGACAAACCCCAGACTGTAGAATTAAACTTCAAGGTTATTCATTTATTTTATCCTTATTATAGTGCGAACATTATTATTGAGGCATATACTTTGCTTTACATTAAAATTATGTATTGCAATGGAATATATTCACAAGTGTCAGAAATATTCATTGGGTACATGAGAATAGTAAATCCATGCTTGAGTGTGCATTCATATTTAGAATAAAAACTTCACGTTACTTTCATAAGTAACTGGCAAACACTGTGCTATGCTATAAACACGTGTTATCTAACACACACAGGCAGACACACCCAAACACACTCTCTCCCTCTTCCTTCCATTATCTTCAAAGATATTTTCTGCTCGAACCTGTATCGACATCTGTACTCTGGAAATGCCTTTGCATATAGGTTTTGCATGCGGTACTGACAAAGGGAGTGTCACATAATATACATCCTTTAGTGTAATTTTAACAAAAATGACACAAGGGAGGACTTTCACAACTTTGGCCATCCCATCATCTTCTCCTCACCATCCAGTGTCTGATACCTTGGTGTCGCAAGGCCCCAGGAAGTGTGCGACACATCTGCCACACATGGTCTCCTGCTTGACCAAAGGCCATGCGCGCAGTGGTGGGGGGGGGGTTTGACTCACTGCAGAGGGTTGGATGCAGGCCAGGTCCTGGCTGTAGCTAACCACATGTCACGCACGGCCAAATGCAATGCATGGCAGGAAGTTGGCCATACGTATGATATTAAAATGTTAGTTATGTTTAAAAAAAACTAGAAATTCACAGAGAAACCCAAACGTCAAAGTGATGTTATGGTTAGGTATGGTAATAATATGCGGCAACAGGCACTCTGCAAGTTGGGGATGCAGGCAGTTTGGAACCTGCCAAGCAGGGGAGCAGGAAGGGGAGAATTCTTCGGTTGGGAAATGTTCATAAATATACTGAAAAAACAAAAGTTAAAATTATTTTATAGTTGAAAACGTCAGTTTAAACGTAACATTTTAAACTAAAAAACAATGAAATTCAAAAGTCATAGTTATTTTAAGTAACTATAACTTGCACTTCTTATAACTTCCCATAGTACACCACTCATGACATGTTCTCTGATATCATTGTTAACATTACCGATGACAACAGAACTGACGTCATTGATGATAACTGTGCAGGGCGGGGAGTGAGCTATAGTCACGTGAAAATACTGGGAGGGCGTGCATAGGTGCTGTGCAAGATGACCAGCTGACACCGTGACTCCATCACTCCTGACACAATCCCCCTTCAATTCGATGGATAGTCATACCCTAGAGGAGCTAACACAGGTTTGCTAAATAGCGGACAGCAGATAGAGTCTGCAAAACTGGTTACTGGGAGCTGCCAAAAATGCCAGCAGTGGGGGGGGGGCGGCCTGCCTCGGCTTGGGATGGGTATGGGTGGAGAAGTGTGGCTCACTGGTTAGAGCAGGCAGACCCTGAAGCAGAGGTCAAACCCGGGACCAGGGTTAAATTCCCGACGCGGCAGGGTCTCGAGCTCAAATGTCCACGGACTCGATAATTCTCGCTTCGGTGCCTGACCTAATCATGGGTTCACACTCTGCAACTCTGGGCATTAAGCTTGCTTAATCTCCACAACGGCCCCCCGCGGCGGGATGCCTGGCTTTCACCTTGGGGATGCCCTGTAGGGGCTATCTCACAGGGAAAAGCCAGGACGGGTTCCCAAGGCAAAGCGCTTAGAGACCCCTGGGTTATAAGCGCTATATAAATCCAAACATACATACATACATATGTAGCCCCGAGCTCTCCTGATGCCAGTCCCTGGGTCAGGGACCTCAGAGGCCGGCTGAAATGGCAGAGGGGGAGAGGCCGCTACTTCATGTAGCATTTCCAATTTCATCAGGAAGGAGACTACCATGGTGTTACTGGTGGGTGGGCCTTGGTGCCTTGGCGAGGCTGGCATGGGTAGACGCTGCTTTGAGGTGAACTCACCAATCTCCAATCTAAGACATCTACAGGCACCTGTATAAAGGTTATTTGGAGGGCTGCACATTCCGAGCTTGGCGTGAAGCACAGGTGCAATTACCAGTCATGGCACGTAGAGAGAGCTTGACAGTTCTCTCGTGGAACAAAAATTGCCTGGAAAAACAAAGTAAGTGAGTTACAGTCCTACAATACCTAAAACAGCACTCCCCCAATATAGGGCTAGATGTAAGAACCATGTTTGCAAATGCAAACGGACCAATTTCATAGAATCGGGCTGTTTCTGACTGCAAAAGCGCATTTTGGTATGTATTAATCCCAAATTGTGATTTGGAATTGTGAATACATACCGATTTGGTATTTGGAGGGGGCGTGTTTAGGATGTCCCTTCCAAATACTGATGTATGAATATTTTGTGACCGAAATGCTGTTGCAAAACATTTACACTTTACCACAAACTTAGGGGCCCATTACGATGTCGGGCGGATCTATTAGACACCGCCAGCCATATTATGATGGGCTTGCAGACATGCCTTTCCGTGGCGGCAATGCCGCCACGGAAAGGCATGCGGAGACTCCCTGCGGGGGCCAGTTGCGGGCCCTCTGAGACTCCAGGGGGTGGGGGGTGCACATGGGGGGTACCCGCATTTCAAAGTGCAACGTGGCAGGCACCGCGCGGTGCCTGTCATGTTGTGCTTTGAAATGCACAACGTGCATTTTTACCATTGCGGCGGGCGGCGCTTTCAGCACCGCCCGCCGCAATGGTAAAAATACAGGATGCGCCCGCCAGGGTGGCGGGCGCATTATAATGGCCAAGGCGGGACCGCCGCTCCTATGGCGGGCGGTCCCGTTTTGCACAGGGATGGCGGGCGGTCAAAGTCCGCCCGCCATCCTAATGGACCCCTTAAAGTTTGTTGTAACCCATTCGTAAATTGGAAGGGCCCCTATTAGGGCCCCTTTCCCTTTAAGAATGTTTAAAAAAATATTTTTTAACCGCAGGCAGTTTTCCTACTGCCCAATGCCTACATTTGAAAATAAAAATGCAACTTTTTAGCTTCAATTTATCAACGCATCCTGTTTTACTTTAAGGAAAACGGAATGCATTTTTTATTTATAAATGCATCCAATTTTCTGTTAAGGAAAATGGGATACATTTGAAACAAAAATTATTGCTTTATATAAAATCAGTAATAACAAATTGAGAGAGAGGGAAAAGGACACTCTTGGTCCCCCTGTTAAATCTTGTAAAACAACAAAAGAGTGTCGTGAGAGAAGTGTGTAAGCACTAGACACAGAGAAGAAATCTCCCTTAAGAAGTCACAGTGGAAATCAGCGTTTTTTTTTTTAGGAAGCCCTCACTCACCACCCTGGGTGGTGACATGCTTCATCATCGGGCCCACCAGGAGATGCCGAATGCCTCCCTGGTGTGCTACAACGCCAGATTACTGCGGAGCAGGTTCTTTGTGGCAAAAGTGTCAAAAAGAAATGTGAATTAAAAATGTCAGAAACTGTACCATACGGAATTTTTTTTATTCAATGGTCAGTTTGACATAAGTAAAATATGTGTGGGAAACTTACCAGTAAATGACTTGGTTGTTTCCACTTAAAGTGGGGTCAACATGTTTCTGCCCGTCTATGTGTAATTTACTGGGCTTTCATCAGGACCGTAAGGTGGTGTACCTCGGCGGTATGGGGGCGCTAAGGCCCACCCTTACCAGAGGACGTGAAAGTTAAAAACAAGTGTGTAAAATAAAGTGCAAAAACCAAACAAAAGTGATGGGAAACCTTCAATTTGAGGTCCCTGTACTGTTTGTAATGCACAAGATCCACACCCCATGGGTCTCGGGAGGGGGGGGAAGCGACAATGGCACACCGCCCGCAACGCCTGCCACCCGTTTTGCACCTAGCGTAGGGGTCCGGTAGCAGGAGACGCTAGGTGCAAAACGGGTGGCAGGCGTTGCGAGCGGTGTGCCATTGTCGCTTTCCCCCCCTCCCGAGACCCATGGGGTGTGGATCTTGTGCATTACAAACAGTACAGGGACCTCAAATGGAAGGTTTCCCATCACTTTTGTTTGGTTTTTGCACTTTATTTTACACACTTGTTTTTAACTTTCACGTCCTCTGGTAAGGGTGGGCCTTAGCGTGCCCATACCGCCGAGGTACACCACCTTACGGTCCTGATGAAAGCCCAGTAAATGACACATAGACGGGCAGAAACATGTTGACCCCACTTTAAGTGCAAACAACCGAGTCATTAACTGGTAAGTTTCCCACACATATTTTACTTATGTCAAACTGACCATTGAATAAAAAAAATCCGTATGGTACAGTTTCTGACATTTTTAATTCACATTTCTTTTTGACACTTTTGCCACAAAGAACCTGCTCCGCAGTAATCTGGCGTTGTAGCACACCAGGGAGGCATTCGGCATCTCCTGGTGGGCCCGATGATGAAGCATGTCACCACCCAGGGTGGTGAGTGAGGGCTTCCTAAAAAAAAAAAACGCTGATTTCCACTGTGACTTCTTCAGGGAGATTTCTTCTCTGTGTCTAGTGCTTACACACTTCTTTATATAAAATCAGTCACAGACATAGTGGTCTGCGGACCCCAGCAAACCACCATTCCTGTGATAGCAGCGAATCCTAGTGGGTCACAAATTGCAACCTACCTCATTAATATTCATGAGGTAGATCTATTTGCTTGCAGCAAAGTTACAATACATTGGCAGGAACAGCCTTGATGGTGGTTTCTGTCAATGGTTAAAATGTTCACCGGACATTTCAAAATTTAGCAGATGGGTCCTTTACCATGGCGACAAAGTAATTAACTCTGTCTCCCTTGTGGAGGATGGACCAACTGCTAAATATTAAATCAGGCCCTAAATCAATTAAAGCTGTATACCCACTTCCAAGTAGCCTTCAGATTGACTGATTAACCAATTGCACACATTCACATTCCTTTCAGGTAGAAGGCACGATGCTGAGAAGACGTGTTTCTCCTTTCACTGTCTGCCTCTCCTTTGGCTTCACAGAACAGGAGACCTCCCTTCTTTTCAGCCAGAAGATTCTGAAAGTCCCCATTATCTAGTCTGGAGTGTTTTTTTAAAAGTATGCAAGCAGTTATTGTTAAAATTTAAAATTATTAGGAATGTTTTCGCCAATAGATTCATCCCACTCCATCCACTGAGGTCATCAAAACGCAATCTCATGCCACATGTTGTTGCATTGTCTCTGCCTAATCAGTCCACCTGAAAGGAGCTCATAAAAGGCTTGGGCTCTGATTGGGAACTGTGCAGAGTGGAATTTCCTCACAATTATAGGTGGTCTCCTGTTCCTGCACTCACATTTAATGAGTCCAGGAACAAAGAACCAGATTTTACAAACCGGAAAGTCTAGCAGGTAAAGTTAATGTGTGAAAAGGCTGCACTGTAGCCCTGACACCGTCCACGACCCCCACCTAACCACCAGACAAGGCACAGGAGAGCATTATATGCTCCCCCTGCCAACCAACATTCTCCACTCCTTACTTCAACCTTCCTCCACCTCCACCTTACAGCAACTCTCTGTACAGTTCTCCCATAGAACCCTGCACACTTTTGTGCTTCAAGCAGGTGGTAAATGAGTGTGTTAAACGCACGTGTGGAATATTGCCAAGTAAATCTGCGTTAGGACAGTAATTCCCCATTCCATGGGGTTTAACTTCTAATTGCACAGTTCTTGTGGATTGTTATCTCACAGTACTGTACTGGTAAGTACTGAGGCGGAGTTTACATCAATCAAGTACTGTGCAATTTCTAATTCGAGCCATGGTGGACTACTTATAATGCCTCGGGATAGATCATCAGGGATGAAAGACCTAGTTATCACTTCCCACTACATCTACAAGGAATGCGCTTCACCACACTTCAACTACAATAAAGGACAGAGAATGCAAGATTCCATCAGGAAGGATCTTGGAGAAAAGCCTTCTTTTCATTCAGTGCCATTGTAAGCTTGAGTTGAGCATGCCACATCATCATAATTTTTAGATTAAACCATGCCAATTCTTGCTATGCTGGCTTACCCAAGTCAACTGTTTGCAATCTTAAAGGTGTTCGAAATATGGTAGCATGATTCTCAAAGGCTCACCATGAGCTGCACTGTTTGCCAGTTTTAAGAAGGATTCATAATAAGGTGCTCTCCTTTTCAGATAGAACTTATTATGAAACAGGTACCATACTGCTTATGTGTTTGCTTCCATATGTAAGCAGGGCCTTCATTTCAGCTTTTCCCTCTTAAGGGCAAGTACCTCAGCACCATATAGCCCCAAAGGGGATATTTTCTCTTCACATGCCTTCGTCAAAAAAGTAAGGGTCAGGCATCCTATATTTCCAATTGAACCTGATCAGGCAACGAGCTTGCAACAATGACCTCTGCTTAATAAAACCCATGTGTGTGTCCAAATTTAAATTCCTGTTAAAGAACTGGCCAAGATATTTGTAAGTATTCACTATCTCCACTTCCTGAACATTCAGAAACCACCTAAAGCTTTGTATCTTTTTCCCAAAGACCAACACCTTGGTATTCTCTAGATTAATTTTCAATAAGTTCTGTTTGCTATAAATTTGAGAAGAAATAGAGCAGAAATAGTGGGTTGTGGCTCTCGTCCTCTGGAAATGGAGCATTGCAAATCGATGATGTCTGATGCCTCACACTAAGGGGCCCATTAGGATGACAGTCCTATCGGTGAAAGGGACCGCCCGCCATAAGGGCTGGGGTCCCGTGGCCAGCATTAGGATGCACCGACCACAGTGGGCGGGCGCATCCAGCATTCCTACCATTGTGGCGGGCGGTGCACTCAGCACCGCCCGCCACAATGGCAGGAAGGCATGCTGTTCAGTTCCATGCACAGCATGGCAGGCACCGCGCGGTGCCTGCCATGCTGTGCATGGAAATGCTATGGGGTACAGTGCCCCCCATGTGCACCCCTCACCCTTCCCCGGAGTCCATGGGGGCCCGCATCGGGCCCCCAAAACAGACACCGCATACCTTTCCGTGGCAAGGCATCTGTCAAAGCCCATTGTAATATGGCTGGCGGTGTCTCATAGACACCACCACCATATGAACCCTTTTCCGCCCCGGTCGCAAGGCAACCGGGGCGTAAAAGCGGCGGACGGTCTTTCCATCCGCCGCGGACCCCCCAGCCATACAAATATGGCAGGAGGTCATTCCGGTACGGATGGCAGGCGGATCGCCCCCGCCAGGCCGGCGGTGGCTACCGCCGGCCTGGCGGGGGCGATCCGTCCACCATCCTAATGGGCCCCTAAGTTCTCTGATGCCCCACGTGTTGTCTGAGAGACAGCTCAGGTACGTAAAGCCTGAACATATAGTTTCTGCCTAACCACATGCATACCTCTCCCAACTAAAGCTAGTGCCTGTATTATCAGTTTCTCGTCGTGCATTGTGAGACAAGTGTGGTTTTCCACCCATATGGCGTCTAACCAGAGGCAGTACACCAGCACTCCCCTTGTGTATGCATTTTGTTGCTTTGTCCATCCTCTTCAAATGAGCAAACTTTGGCAGAAAAATGTTTATGAAACCTTATTCTGCTGCCAAGCTAATTCTGGCCCTGTCAAAAACAGCATAACTCTGATAATAGGTATAATAGGTTACCAATGCTTAAGCATTGCACTATGAAAACATTACTTGATGGACTAATTATGCCTGTGTTGCAATGAAAAACCGGTTACCATGTTGTCTGCGTTATGTCTCTCTTGTGGCACTCTCAAAGTTGTGCCTTTTACTACCCAGGCCCTGATAATTACAATAATTAGTATAGACATTTTAAAACTACCATTATAGAGATTATGATCATTCTTCTCAAAGGAATTTTGGAGAAAGTTGCAATAAATGCGGCATTTCCCCAACAGGATTTTGAAACAAAATTGATGTTTTTGTGGATTTTACACTTTATGTGTTGGGGCTTCAGAACGGAGTTAAAAGCCTGGTTGTTGCAATAATAACATGTTATTAAGTAGCAGTATTTCTATTGGAGTGGCCCCTTTGTAGGACATTGCACATCAGCCACAAATTCAATGTGCACTGGAGCTTGAAGGAGTACTTGTGTCCTTTACATGCTAGAACTCCATTTGTTGCGAGAGGTATTTAAAGGCAAATATCTTTTTTTGCCACATCTTTAGGCCTAATGACTTCCTTAAGGATGTAGCTCATTCATCTCGTATGAGAAGAACGGCTCAATGTGGGGTGGTAACAAAAATAATTTTATTTTGATCTAGAATAGGGCAGATTCCTGACAGAGTAACTAGCATGTGGTAATAGTACCAAATTATTGGCACTCATGTATTCAATCTCAGGAGGAATGGAAGATGCATAGGGAATTAAACCTGAGACTTGCCTGTCTCACATCCCAAAATTTGGTGTGTTAACCCACTAAGTTCTATGTTTTGAGGCCTGTACAAGTGAGCAGCCTCAAACAAGCATATGTTGCAATGTCCCAATAAGCAGACTTAAAATGCACCTTTGGTCAACAGTCAGAAAGCAGTATCTTTCTGAAGATGGAATTAAAATGATTTAATGCACTCGTCATTTCACAGGAGTTTTTGAGAATTGGCATAAAAGGGTCATCTTGAAATAATTTTGAAAAAATTGTTTTTTAAGAGCTTTTGGCTGAAATCTGTAGAAGCTGATTTTTGGTTGTCAAATCCTTCACTCCACTTTTTAAAGATTTCTATCAATAGCATATAAACACTGTTAACTTCTTCAAACATTTTTGTATACTTGTATTCACAAAGTATCACTCTGTTTTCCTGCATTGGCGCTAAAGATATCCCTGGCTCCAGTGGTTGGCCTTTTAGTCCCCACACCAGCCATGGCCCGTGGAGGGAGTAACGGGGGGGCAGGGAGGCGGGGAGGGGGAGGGGCAGGGCGGAGGGTGCTAAAAACCCGGCATATGGATAATTGCAGGTAAGTAAACAATGTAATTAATAAAATGAATTTGGTAGCGCGCCTTGCATCGCAAAATGCGATGCAGTGCGCGCCACGAAATTAGTTTTATTAATTAAATAGTTTACTTACCTGCAATTATCCATATGCCGGGTTTTTAGCACCCTCCACCCCGCCCCTCCCCCTCCTCGCCTACCTGCCTCATCGTAACTCCCTCCACGGGCCGCGGCTGCCCCACACACATTTTATTACACAGACTAATAGTTTCACAAAGGTTCAGTGATGTATTTCCTCCTCCCACATTTTATCTCAGCCCCAATGTGTCATATCAATAACAGTGTATGGAATCAATTTTGATTCGTTTGTAATGTGTTGGTTTGCACTGTCACTCTCATTACCGGTAAAGTACCCCTTATTTTCTATGTGAGTGACAGTAAAGTTGCAAGCTGCCCAAACTTAAGTTTGTAATGCTCAGACATGTTCCTGTCAAATTACATAAGAGGTGGGTATAAATAACCAAATTATACTACCTGAACAATCAAAAAGAAAGCATTGAGGGGCTAGCGTTTTTTTTTTAATTATTATTATTCCGAGGTAAGAAGGAAAGACAATCATAATATCCAAGGAAGGTTTAACTGGGATTGGAAAATGCTGAAAGAACAGTTTCAAAGTTATGATTCGGGCCAAAACAAGGGAGAGACCGGTTAGGTATTAGAATGTGCGAGTCCCAGGATTGTTACTGCTTTGCACATATATAGATTTTAGCATAACAAGATCTATTCACATACTATGGAATGTTAAAAATGCTATTTGGGTATTCTCAAAATTTCTATAAAGTTAAAATGCTTCATCGTATATTAAAGTGCATTCTTCTAAGTATGTAAACATTTATCTCAGTATATAGTACTAGGATTATAAAGTGTTTGATGGTATGCATGGTTAAAGATGCACAATCCTAATAGTGCTTCATCATGTATTAAAGTGCATTCTACTAAGTAGGTAAACATTTATCCATACTAGTATTATAAAGAGAGAGCCCAAACCTTTGAGGCGGGTAATCTCAGTAACCACAGCACCAATCACAACACCCAATACAGCGTTGGAAAGGACAGTTGCAGCAGAAGGACATAGGCTATGCAGACGGCCACCATATATATATATTTTTTTTTGCAGAGTTTTATATAGCACGAACTTGACCCGAACTGAATCAGGCATCAGAGCGCTTTACATAGCACCAGTTATGTTACATGAGGACACACATTCATTTTTGTTAGGCACAGGGAGATTAAGTGATTTGCCCAGAATCACAGGATATTTGGCGTCGTTACCAAGACTCGAACCCAGATCCCCAGGTCCGAGGTCGAGCACCTTAGCCGTTAGGCCAACTCCTCTATACATTTAAAATGTAAAAGAACTGTGCCAGCAAAGTAGTCCCTTGTGGGCGTGTCTGCGTTGTGCTGTGGGCGAGGGCTGCGAGCGTGACTAACGCTGGGGGCGTGTGGTATGGCCATCACATCGTGGGCTGTGGGTGTGTGCTGGGGGCGTGACAAACGCTGGGGGCGTGACAAATGCTGGGGGCTTGTGTCCGCCATTCATGCCATGTGAGTCGTACATACAAGCGCCAATTACGTTGCTGCGCAGCATCAAGGGGCACGCTGGGGGCGTGGGAAACGCTGGGGGCGTGTGTCCGGCCTTCATGCCATGTGAACGCAATTTTGCGCTGCATCAGGGGGCACGCTGGGGGCGTGAGAAACACTGGGGGTGTGTGCTACGTTCTGCCCTTCATGCCATGTGGGTCGTACATTAATAAGAAGATTGTCTGCTGTGGCCGTGTGCTGGGGGCGTGAAAAACGCGTTCACCTGGAGGCCTGGTAAGTAACATTACTGCGGCCTCTCCTGCGCGCTGTTACTGAACTCTCTCATTCAACGAAATTACACGCGCCTGCTACCATCAACCAGGGCTCTAGCCATGCTCAGGTCAGCAGATCAGTACACTAATAACACGCGCCTGATAACATCAACCAGGGCTGCAGCTGGGCCTCAAGCGGGGGAACACGCGCCTGCTACCATCAAACAGGCCTGCATCTGGGCCTCAAGCGGGGGAACACGCAAATGAGCGTGTCTGCGGGGACAATTACTGCAACCTCTCCTACTCGCTGTCACTCAACTCTCTCATTAAATGGATTTACCCGCGGCTGATAGCTCTCTCATTCAACGACATTACACGCGCCTGCTAACATCAACCAGGGCTGTAGCCGGGCTCAGGCGGCGGATCACTACACCAATTACACGCGCCTGCTAACATCAACCACGGCTGCAGCTGGGTCTTCTCCGTCCCTATTCTGATGAAACAAAAAATGTTGTCTACCGCGAGATTTTAAAATAAATTGCCCTTGCCAAATACACACATTACACACATTCTATTTCATACCCGGACAACGTCGGGACGGGCTGCTAGTCTCTGTATACAATACTAGGATCATAAAGTGCTCAATAATATTAATGGTTAAAAATGCACATTCATAATAGGACAGTATCAATCATGCCCTTAAAAAATGTATGAGGGTTTCAACCTCTCCACATGCATCTCTGGATCATTACAAATAGCAACTTTTTCAATCAGATGCTGCTGATCCAATGTCACGATGTGAGCATTTCTTTTTGTGCCTATATAGCTTGAAATTGAAGTATCTCCCTATTGTGCAAAGATTGCTTAAAGTGCATCTAGTGACTGACTGAATCTTAAGTGCTAATGTGGAGGATCTAAAACATAATATTATTGTAGTCAGGATCCCGTCCTATTTCATCAGTTAAGAGAAGGAGCCTAATTCGTGTCCTACATTACCAACAGATGTGTCTACAGAACTCCTTTCGGAATGCATATATAATATATTCGAATTTGCTAAAGTATGTATGTTATTTCCCAGATAGGCAGAAGGAAAAACTGCATAGATTACCTAAGGTGTACATTATGGACTAATTTAAAATCCCAATATAAAAGCATGCAAGCAGACGGATTTAAGCTGGAATAGGGACTACTGTACCCGACATATATTTCAAACGGACTATAAAAGACTGCAATAATTATATAAATAAGTTGATCAAATATTTTAAATATGAATGTATAGTTCAGTATCCATGTTAAGTCCATTGGGGGTCTCTGTCCCCAATAGTAAGATCTTTTTTGATTCTTTGCGACGTAGTTCCAGTTCTCGGTTTCCCATTCATGGTTTTTCCTGTACCTGTTTGATGCTGTAGTATTTCATGTTTTCTAAGTTCCGATCATGTGTTTCCCACATGTGTCTAGCCATAGCATACTGGTAGTCCTTATTCGTTATGGCTCTCAGGTGATGCAATATAAGGAGCTTGAGATTATTAATTGCACTGCCCACGTATTGCCAAATTCGCACTCTAGGAAATACACTACTGACTCCGTATCACAGGTGATTTTCTCCTGTATCTTGTTCATCTTTCCATAAATAGTCTTGTATTCCGTTTTACTTTGGCCATGTCTACACATTTTGTAAAAGCCCCTAGTTGAGGCTGGGAGGAATGTGGTCACGTCGGTTTGTGTATTAGGTGGTTTCATATAAGTGCTGGTTAGTAAAATCCAATGTGTAACGTGCTGGTTAGAGCAGAAAAGAAACACTGGAGCTGCGGCTACAGTTCCAAGCGTGTTTATTTACACCACTAGGTCCCAATGCGTTTCGGAGTTGCGTCACTCCTTTCTCACCAGTCTTCTCTGTTCCATACAGGGCACAAGTCCTATAAAACTCGCCCCTCTGAGGACCTCTGAGGACCACGCCCAGCAGACCCGGCAGCAAGAAAGCCCCATGGTTCACCGACGAACTCAAGAGCTCCAAGAAGAACTGCAGAGCCCTCGAGAAAGTCTGGAGAAGGGAACCTACACCGGACAACATGACCACCCTCAAGCTTGCCACCCGGAAGCACCACCAACTGATCCGTGCCACCAAGAAAACTGCATTCAAGGACCGACTGGACAACAACGCACACAACTGCAAGGAACTCTTCAACATCGTGAAAGAGCTTTCCAACCCCAACGCCGGTAACAACGACATCACCCCATCGCAAGACCTCTGCAACTCCCTCGCCTCCTACTTCCACAACAAGATCGCGGACATACACAACAGCTTCAGTAGTCAACCATCGCACACAACGACCGCAGCAACGCCACCCACCACCACCCTCCGCGCCTGGACTCCGATCAGCACCGATGACACCGCCCGCATGATGAACTCCATCCACTCCGGATCTCCGACCGACCCCTGCCCTCACCACGTCTTCAACAAGGCCGACGCTGTCATCGCACCCCACCTGCGGGACATCATCAACACCTCCTTCGACACCGCCACCTTCCCGGAGAGCTGGAAGCACGCCGAACTCAGCGCTCTACTTAAGAAACCAACAGCGGACCCCACCGAACTCAAGAACTACCGCCCCATCTCGCTCCTCCCGTTTCCAGCCAAAGTCATCGAGAAGACCGTCAACAAACAGCTGGCCGCCTTCCTCGAGACGAATGGATCCCTCGACCCCTCACAGTCTGGCTTCCGAGCCAACCACAGCACCGAGACCGCCCTGATCGCTGCCACCGATGACATCCGAGCCCTGATGGACAACGGAGAAACAGCGGCCCTCATCCTCCTAGACCTCTCCGCGGCATTCAACACTGTCTGCCACCGCACCCTAGTGCAGCGCCTCAGCAACGTCGGAATTCAGGAGAAGGCACTGGAATGGATCGTCTCCTTCCTCGACGGAAGAACACAGAGAGTCCGCCTACCACCGTACAAGTCAGAGGCCACCGAAGTCATCTGCGGCGTCCCTCAAGGATCCTCGCTGAGCCCCACCCTCTTCAACGTCTACATGAGCCCCCTCGCGGCCATCGCACGCCAACACAACCTGAACATCATCTCCTACGCCGATGACACCCAGCTGATCCTCTCACTGACCAACGACCCCGCCGCTTCCAGAGCCAACCTTCATGAAGGGATGAAAGATGTAGCCGAATGGATGACGACCAGCCGCCTGAAACTGAACTCAGACAAGACGGAAGTCCTCATCCTGGGCTCCTCGCCCTCCGCCTGGGACGACTCCTGGTGGCCCCCCGCCCTGGGCACCGCACCCACACCGACAGACCACGCACGCAACCTGGGCTTCATCCTGGACTCCTCCCTCTCCATGACCAGACAAGTCAACGCCGTCTCCTCGTCATGCTTCAACATCCTGCGCATGCTACGAAAGATCTTCCGGTGGATCCCCACCGAGACCAGGAAGACGGTCACCCAGGCCCTCGTCACCAGCCGACTGGACTACGGCAACGCCCTCTACGCCGGAACCACCGCCAAGCTCCAGAAGAGACTCCAGCGGATCCAGAACGCCTCAGCCAGACTCATCCTCGACATCCCCCGACGCAGCCACATCTCCGGACATCTGAGAGACCTGCACTGGCTCCCCGTCAACAAGAGAATCACCTTCCGTCTCCTCACCCACGCACACAAAGCCCTACACGACCAAGGCCCGAGCTACCTCAACAACCGCATCAACTTCTACGCTCCCAAACGCCACCTCCGATCAGCCAGTCACGCCCTCGCCGCCGTCCCCCGCATCCGAAGATCGACAACAGGAGGAAGGTCCTTCTCCCACCTGGCCGCCAAGACCTGGAACTCCCTCCCGACCGACCTGCGCCTGACCCAAGACCACCTCTCCTTCAGGAAGAAGCTCAAGACCTGGCTGTTCGAGCAGTAGCAGCACCCCCCCCCCCCAAGCGCCTTGAGACCCTCCAGGTAAGTAGTGCGCTATATAAATGCCCATGATTGATTGATTGATTGATAAAAAGAAGTGGGGGGATTGACCAAGTTAGGCAGTATGCAAGTGACATCATGACCCGTGCCAACACAGCACATGACGTCAGGACGTGACATCCGACATGGCATCACAAGAAGTGACCTCACTGGAAGAGACTGCATTAGGATGAATAGCGCTATAAAATAAATAAAAATAGTATTATTCATATTGTTATTTGTGTAATTACTTGGACAGACATTCCTTCTTACAATGCGTGTACTTATACACAGGGACTGAAAAAAATAAAAAGCATGCATCTCTTAGGTGTCTGTGAGGAGATAACAAGCTGTGTGCTTTTGTTTCCTCTCCTGTGCATTTGCATTTACCCCCATCGGTGCTTAGGTCATAGTCACAGTGGGCGTGTGCGGAGGACAGCCGGGGGCCGTCCAAACCCCACCCGCTCATTAATTCTCCCACACAGCGGGAGAATTAGTGCAACACACAAGGGCTTAATTGAGAGGTTCCAGGCCACCTTCCGTCTGCTACTCATCAAAAGGAGGCCTGATGTCCCCTTAACTTCTGCCTTTATCTTTGGACAGCTGGAGGTTAAAAAAAAAGCCCCCATACTGCCTGCCCATTGATGCTGAGAATGAAAGCAGACAACGTGCAGGAGCTGCTGAACGTGTCCCAGTGTCTGAAAAAATGTCATTGGGACAGTTCAACATATTTCTGTGGGGCCCAACTTCTTGGCAGGGGTGACGGCGTCCACCCTGTGATAATATTGGGCGGACGCCGTGCACCTGCGTGTATGCCCGACTCGTGCCCTAGTTGCATAGTATGTACAATCCGTACTACCCTGACTCCCCCCCACCCCCAGGATGAGCAGGCCCGCAGGCGGCTGAAGCACAGGGCCTGCTTGGAGAAGGCAGAGTAGAACCCTCTCCGATGCACGCGCCGCTCTCAGGCTTGGCTAGGGCCTCTGACCCTCTCCGGAAGGAGCCGGGCGGCGCGAGCACAGATGAAGTGCGGGCGCATTAATCCCAATCATCAAACAATAGCGTGAGCGAGAAATGCCGGCGGTAAACACGAGTGTTGAATTAGCATTAATTTTTAAATGAGATGGGTGCAGTTTAATATCCGATTTCTTCATAACGATAATGAGCTGACCTTATTCGGAGGCGGATGTGACTGCCGTCCGCTGGCTTGAATCTATTAATATGTGCTGACACGAATACATCACCTGCACCGTCTATAAAAAAAAAAAAGATAATTTCACAACAAATAAAGGACGTCTGGCTCTATTCTGCCCCATCACTTTCCCCTTTCCCTGCGCACAAAAGCACCCATGCACTCAAACAACACACGTGGGCAAATCGTCAAGGTATTTATTTGATAATTACGTTGGACGCCTAAAGGAATAATTAATATTAGTACTCACCTAAAGGGTTATCATTTTAAACCACAGGGCAAGTGACCTCGGTTGATGTTGTAAAGGAGATAACAGATACGACAAGCTCGATTGCAAGAGGATAGGGCGGGCACTTCCTTGCTGTCCATCAAACTGGACACCAAAACTTCGCTTTCAAACAGTTTGACCCTCACAGCTGTGAGATTCCACTATGCAGGCTGCGTGAGACACAGCTTATTAAAGCCCAATGCAACAGTGGGGCCGTTCCAAACACTCCCTTTTCCCTGGTATTAAATTATTGTTAAAATGCAGTACATGTTGTCAATAATATGGTGTGCGAACATCCTCAGTATTAATCTTATGTACGTTTTAGTTCTACCCGCCTTGCCGCAAATATTACGCAAGAGGTGATCCTACCTCAAACAGGATGAAAACACTGACCAATACTGGCGGATGCAAGCCCCATCCTGGCGGGGATGACGCTAGCAGTCCCAGCATTAATCCCAATAGTTTTGGCTTCAGAAGAGTTACGCTTTTTGTGTTGGGCAGTAAGAGGATGGGGCAACGGATCTTTCCGTGGGTATGAATTTCTGCTTTGATGAGAGAAGGGGAACTCGGTACTCAGCCAGCATGGTCTACCATCAGAATATATTTCCTGGAGCTAAGTACTCACATGAGCAGACCCAGTTTATACAGATCCTAATTAACACAGTGGTCACATAGTTAGGTACAAGAGTGAGCTGCAGTGAGAGTTGAAAGCTCAGTTGAGAACTGATTTATTTAGTCAAAAATAAATACTTTCACAGAAATATAAATTCAGATTCTGAGGTGTGTTGACCCAAAGCAAATAACCCCAGCGATCAACCAAAATGACTGTGGTTCTAAGGTGTTAAAATCAATTGAAACAGATACTAGAAAGCTGTGTTTCATGCCACAAGGCTTGTATCACAAGCATAATTTAGTGGGTGCTTGCAAGCACAAAATACATCTTCAACGATTGCCAAGTCTAGTTCCCAAGTTGTGTCTCCTCTCTTTGATGGATAACACCATCTCTACTGTTCCCTATTGAGGGTGGACGTAGTTCGCGAAGTAGCGCTATGCGAAGCTACGCGAAGTGCACTTCGCACTACGCGAACTTCACGTAGCACTATGCGACCTGCGTAGTAGCATGTTCGCACTGTGCAAGATGCGTTTTCAATGATTGCACAGTGCGGACAAGCATCCGGCACTGTGCAAGCATTGAAAACGGCATCTTGCACAGTGCGAGCTGTAGTTTTCTGCTGCTCTAGTAGATTATTACTCGAGCGGCAGCTTTCTCAACGCGAACAGGTAGTTTCTCATTGAGAGCGGTCGCGAGCATGCGCAACCACTCACAATGAGAAACCTGACCTCCTCGCGTTGAGAATCTCGCCGGGATGTCATTTTGCTTGCTCGCGGTCGCGAACATGACGTTCAGGACCGCGAACAAGCAAAAAATGACCGCTGCACTACGCTACGCTGCACTACGCATGCTCGCACTGTGCTACATGCAGCTCGCGTAGTGCGAAGTTGCGAAAACTTCGCAAACTCCGCGAGCGTAGCGTAGTGCTACGCCCAGGGTTATTCCCTATGCATTACCCTTTGTGTCACCTGTTTTCTCAGCCCACTGTGTTTCTACCCTTCAGTGTCACCTCTCTCTCCCACCCTTGCATGAGACTTCCTCTTGACGCAGACACAGACTCCTTAACAACCCTTTAACCATTTATCTCCTGCCGGTCTGTGTATCACCCTTTATACGCCTCTGACTCTGTCCTCCTTGAGGTCACAGCTTGAGAGGTACTTTAGTGAGGTGCAAAGTTACCCTCATCGTACTGCCTCCTGTAGGGTGCACAGACATAATATCGACTCCAAAATATCGTCTGGACAGAATATCGAGTTTTAAATATCGTTTGGAGAAAATATCGACTAGACAGAATATCGACAGCCAAAATATCGTTTTTAAGGTAAGTGAAGTAATATCGACTGTAAATAATATAGACAGTGAAAATATCCAAGTATATAATCTAGATAGTAAAAAATATAGTTTTTTAAATAATATTTAATTATTTATAGTGTGTTTATGTTATAATATGTGTGAAAAGTGTCAATTTATTTTATTATATTTTTTAATTAATTATTTTTTTAATTATTGTGTAATTTAATTCTGTAGCGGGTTGTGGGTTTATAGGGGAATAGGGTGGGAAGTAATTTAATTATAATTAATTAAATATGTAAATTTATTAATTGGTAGTAATAATTAATTAATTGGTAATTAAATAATATATGTTAATTATTTAAAATTTAATTGGTAATTAATTTTATTTAATTGATTAATTGCTAATTATGTCAATTAAAATAATTTATTTTCTCTAGCGGGTTGTGGGTTTATAGGGGAATAGGGTGGGAAGTAATTTAATTATAATTAATTAAATATGTAAATTTATTAATTGGTAGTAATAATTAATTAATTGGTAATTAAATAATATATGTTAATTATTTAAAATTTAATTGGTAATTAATTTTATTTGATTGATTAATTGCTAATTATGTCAATTAAAATAATGTATTTTCTCTAGCGGGTTGTGGGTTTATAGGGGAATAGGGTGGGAAGTAATTTAATTATAATTAATTAAATATGTTAATTTAATAATTGGTAGTAATATTTAATTAATTGTTAATTAAAAAATGTTTGTTAATTAATTAAAATGTAATTGGTAATTAATTTTATTTAATTGATTAATTGCTAATTATGTTAAATGAAAGGGGTATTTTTAGGGTTCAGGGTCAGTTTTTAGTTTTTGGGTAAAGGGGTATTTTTAGGGTTCAGGGTCAGTTTTCAGTTTTTGGGTAAAGGGGTATTTTTAGGGTTCAGGGTCAGTTTTCAGTTTTTGGGTAAAGGGGTATTTTTAGGGTTCAGGGTCAGTTTTTAGTTTTTGGGTAAAGGGGTATTTTTAGGGTTCAGGGTCAGTTTTCAGTTTTTGGGTAAAGGGGTATTTTTAGGGTTCAGGGTCAGTTTTCAGTTTTTGGGTAAAGGGGTATTTTTTGGGTTCAGGGTCAGTTTTTAGTTTTTGGGTAAAGGGGTATTTTTAGGGTTCAGGGTCAGTTTTCAGTTTTTGGGTAAAGGGGTATTTTTAGGGTTCAGGGTCAGTTTTCAGTTTTTGGGTAAAGGGGTATTTTTAGGGTTCAGGGTCAGTTTTCAGTTTTTGGGTCAAGGGGTATTTTTAGGGTTCAGGGTCAGTTTTCAGTTTTTGGGTAAAGGGGTATTTTTAGGGTTCAGGGTCAGTTTTTAGTTTTTGGGTAAAGGGGTATTTTTAGGGTTCAGGGTCAGTTTTGGGTTTTTGGGGTACATATACAATATTGCCTATTATTTAATTAAATGTTGTTACTATATATATATGTTTTAAGAAATATGATTAAAAATATATATTTTTTTTACTTTCATTAAATATTTAATTATTAAAAGTTATTTTAAGTATTGTTAATTATATTTTAGTAATTAATTTTTTATATTAATGTAATTAAACATTGTTTTTAGTAAAGTCGATATTTTTTACAACGATATTTTTGTAAACGATATTTTGTAGTCGATATTTTTGTACTTACCTGTTTGTACATACAAACTCGATATTTTTGTAGTAGATATTTTCACCTCGATATTTTGGGTACTCGATATTGTGGTAGTCGATATTCTTTCAGTGATCCCTCCTGTAGATCTGGCTACAGTAAAGGCCATGAACAGTGATCTGCTTACCTGCATGCCGGCGGCACCAACTGCGATTTACATTGACTTCGCAGTCTCAACATTCAGCATACATGACAACTCTCCCAATTTAAGGTTGAGGCTCTCGATTTTTAAAGACAAAAAGGCTATACTTTAAGCTTTCTCCAACCTGAAACTTCACCAACCCTAAGGCAAGTAAATTAAACCTCATGAAGAAATTTTCCCCCAAATCTCCCTTTTAGCTTTTCTTATGATTCAGTCTCCTGGTGCATGGCACTTTCTTAACTGTGTCACATGAGAAGAACCGGCTTGCTGTCATGAGCCCTCCCGCCAAGTCTTCGTGAGAACCATGGTCATCTTGGAGTTTAAGCGTGGCCATGCAGCATATTATAGTTGCATTTGTTTAGTGCTTCATATCCCTGACAAAGCTCCATATTGCCTTTTAATGGATGCGTAGCTCATGATTCCATTGGCTCTGCTTGGTGGTGAAAGTTTCATTTCATTATTTAGCTTGTGTTGGATGTTGATTGACATCATCAGTGATGATTAGAAAGGTGCTCTGGTTGTGTCTCATGTACCCTTGCCTAAGCGTTAAACAAAGGGTGTTGAAGTAGGAGATACCTACATGTTTGATGTCCTGCAGGTTACATGGAAGTGGAGGTTCTGTATCAGAGAACATGCATAGTTAGAGGGTTCAATCACCAAATATAAAGCCTGCTAGCAACTTTATTATTGTTAGGTCTTATATTATTGAGTGTGTGGAGATTGTAACACATCGGGGGAAAGTCATAGACCATGGGGCTCCCATCATCTGATTTATCCATTTTTACTTCTGTAGGGGTTTTAGGACGAGCTACAAAATGTTAATGCAGGCAGAGAAACGCCACACTAAGGGCCCGATTCTGATGCAGCTTGGAAAGCTTCCAAACTAAATGGGTTTGGGAATGGTTTCCGATCGGATCAGGAGAGTCGAACCTACAGAGTACGATGCGTTCGGGTGCTTCCAGATATGATTTGGTTGGACTCCCATTGACTTCAATGGGAGCCTTTATTCCGACCGAATACATTGGCTCCCATTGAAGAAAGGGGTGGCTGGTGAAAATTGGGCACCCTGTTGTGGGCACCCCCTGGTGCCTGGCACACTGTGCATGGCTGGTAAGGAGGGACCCATGGGTACCTCCACTGGCCTGACTGGGAAGGCTCAGGGTTCAGGGTGGCCCACTACGGGCCCCCAAAGTCTGATTCCAACTGCTGATTCGAGTTGGACGGCATGATTCGGAAAGGCTGTCCAAATCCAGCATGTACTCGGTCGTTCGGAAATGTGGCCCGTAGAGACGTACGATTCTGCTCCGGATGGCTCAGTCATTCCAAATGCCATCGGGTTCTTATTGGGATATTCCTGACGCCTAACTCGCATCATACTCAGTCGGTTGGAAACCTTTTCGAGTTGGTTAAAAAGACACGTTCCTGAAGAGATTTGGACAGAGCACATGCCGTAGGAGGCTGTCCTAAAAACATCAGAATATGCACATGGGGTCTTATTTCTTCTCTGTATTATTGGGGGTGGGTGAAACATGTTTTTTGTGTAGTTTTAACTTGAAAATGCATTGGGAACTAGGTGACAAATGACTCGAAGTATAGTGGCAATTCACATGGATAATTTTTTAAGAATGAAGATGAAATCTATTTGTCTGATTTTGGGAAAAGCACATCTCACAAAGAATATTTATTTTGAATAGTGGTGGGAGAGAGAGTGATGTGTTTTTTTTTTTAACCTGGCGTAATGCACGTAATTCCAGTGGAAAATATGTTTATATAATTAGGACTTATGCAAGGTTGCACTTCCATAATAAACCCTTGGCACAACCCTCATTATGACTGTATCAGCCCCCAATCTCAGAAGTGATTGAGCAAGCATGCCTGCTTTTGATGGCTGCTCCTAATATTAGCATGGCGTTACTATGAGCCCTTCATTCTGGGGTCATAGGTGTAGACCTTTTACTCCTCCTCACAAAGAACTATTCTAGAGGCCAGCAGCATCCAAAGGAGAGTGCAAATGAGATAAGTGTCCATTTCCCTCTGGACATAATCACATGCTGGGGCAGATGGCTGGGCACTGGCATGAAGAGGGTCACTGGACGCACCTAGCAGGCACTGAGAGAAGGGGTGCTGGAATGAAGACAAGGCCAAAGACCATGCACAGCACCAGTAGATCACTAGCCCTACTGATAGGCCTTGCGAAAGGATCAATGCGTCACAAAACCACACACATGGGCTGAAGGTCCTGCTACATCTATACCCAGCTGGGCAGAGACTAAGGCTGTGACCTGAGAGCCCTGGGTCCAGTGGGGCTGGACACATGCTGTGGTTGACAACTGTGGTCTGCACACAGCGCCTGCCAGGCGCAGGCAGATACCTTACAGTATGTGCTGTGGGTGGAGGGGAAGTGGTCCCTGGGTGTGGAAGAAGGTAATATCCAGTAGGAAGTGAGTTTTGTGGGCAAAGGGACCTGGTGAGGGGTTTGGGTAATGGTAAAGCCCTGTGGACGGGGGCTGTGAGAGTAGGGTGACTCGACATAGGCCATTGCCTTGAAACATGCCCTGTTCCCCGTGATGCTTGTCAATGGAAGAAGGTTGTACTCGGGTGTTCTGGTACTGGGCGGATTCGGCTCAGTGTTCCTTATGTATCTGAGGTTGATACATAAAGAAACAAAGCTGTGCTTCCATTGTCCACATACAGATGTTAACAAGCAGCCCTTTGTGGTATGAGTGTTGTCATCACAGCTGTCAGCAAGTGTCCCTTCTGATGATATTTCATTACGTAGATAATTCAGAATGCTTCCATTACACCACTACACCCACTGGTCATACATGTCCTCATACACATTCATTATTGATGGAAATTTGCTGCACCATTCCCAACCTATAGATGTCGCTGTAAAGGATACATTTAGAATGTGGTCTGGATTTACACAATCGACAAGCAAATCTGGAAAAGAGAATTTGTAGTTTCATTAAAATTAATTGATGATGTGAGCGGTTATGTGATACAAAGAGCTACTAGCGATGTCTTTGATGATGCAATTTCTCATGTCATTTATTTTATTTACTTATTTTTGAGTTTATAAAGTGCACTGTCACCCACTGGCATCCTGGCGCTGGTCATAACAGCTGGAGACGATAGAGAAAAAGAAATGGAACGATATCTATATGTTATGTTATGTTAAATAAATTTGTATCGCGCTCAGCTATTCGACAGAGTGTCCCGTCAGAGTGTCTTGACAGAGTATATCCATAGGGAAATATACCTGTATAGACTTAGCTTCAGGGATAGGTGGCTGAATTCCAGTTACCTAGAAAACAGCCAAGTTTTCAGCGCCCTCCTAAATTTCAATAGGTCAGACATGGATCTTAAGGAGGGGGGAAGTGCACTCCAGAGCTTGTCGGCCACCTAGCCTGGATTTCCTGAACTTGGGTACACAGAGCAGATTGGCTGATGCGGATCGGAAGGCTCTGTTGGGGATTTAGCTTCTCAGTCGAGCTTGCAAAGGAATTTGCAGCTCATCCCATGGCAGCCTTTAAACACCATGCAGAGGGATTTAAACCAGATTCTTTGCTTGAGTGGCAGCCAGTGCAACTCCCTTAATGCCAGAGAGGCAGAGGGTCAGCGGGGTAGATTTAAAGCACGTTTGGCGGCTGCATTCTGTACCCTAGAGAGTCGAAGTAAAAGATATTCTGGAACATCCAGAAGGGTGACCTTGTAGTGTTGCTGTGATTGTTATGTTTTTTTATCATTAATATGGCAGACAATCAGCCATTAACGTTGCATCCCAAAGCTTTCAGTAGTTCGGGTATGAAAAGTGTCGCATGTAAACGTGAGTCTGACCGACAAATACTGCAGGATGCTGGGGTTATGCTCACAAGCAAAGCAGTCTTGTTATATTGCCTCTTATATGTTTTATTAGATATCCTTTACTCCTATATTTTGTCCCTTTCCCTTTAAATACATTGTGTTTTTATGACTGTGGCACATGCTCTTCAGTTGTCTTCATTCTGTTTAGAATATGTATCTCTTCATTCTGCAACTGGACATTGAACATAGCAGTACTACTGTGCCTTCAAGATTAAACCACATCTTGAACTTGATCTGGATTTTTGAATCTTTTATTTCTGGATTTAACAAGTCTATGCCCGCATGCACATTAATTATGCTTAGAAGGCGGGTGTTATACATATCTAAAACAAGTTTGTGTTTCTACAGTCCGAAAACAGATGTGAAAAAAAGTTGTTTTTTACTTCAACGCCCTCCAGGACGCCAACGGTGATTTGAGATGTGAGAATATTTTTGATACTGGCTGTGAAATCCGGTGTTAAGCCATGGGACGTGCAGGGGCGGCTCTAGGCTCATGGCGGCCCTGGGCAGGGAGCGTAGGTAGGGGGCCCCGGAAGAGGGGGTCCGGGCGGGGCGGAGCGCGGAGGCCACAGAAGAGGGGGGGGGGTCAGGGTGTTTGGAAGTGGAACAGAGCCGGAGGCCGCCAAATCCCTGCCGGGGCCGCCACGCAAATATGTATCCATCCTCAGAGGATTATTATATTAAGGATATATATTGGCGTGGTAGCCTCTGGGGTTTGGTGGCTCTTGCACTTGCCTAAGGCCGCCCCTGGTGTGACTAATCATACATTTTTATAACTTTTCGGTTTTAAACTTTAACTATAACTTCCCTTTAACGGAAGTTTTATGCACGAGTTGCTTTCTTAAGGGTGTCCATTGTGAACATTCTTCCCTTCACAAGTTGCCCATCCATACTAAGTACAATAGAAAGTGTCTGTTCCGCCGCTGCTCTGCTCTCCCTTCTATTCTCAGACCTATCACAGTGACAGCTGCTTTGTTTCCGGAGCAATAGGCAGCCTCATTGCAGACTTCCTGTCAGCAGCATCTACCCAGATGTAAACGCTTTGTCCATTTGGAAAGAACACATTTATTTCTCATGGAACAAAAGCCCTGTCAGTAGATGAAATAATAACCCTTTTGGGGCTTTCTTGCATCCTAACACACGAGGTAACATCTCCCCACAGCTTTGCAATTTAAACATATTATGCTGTTTTGTAAAAAACAAAAATAAAACAAATCATGGAAAATATAATTTAATTAGTGTTATAATAATTCCCATTAGTTATTTCAAAACAATGTTGAAACACTAGTAGTTTTCTAACACTTTTTACGAGTATGCCACCCTTTTTATTGTATAATAATGGTTCTCTTAAATATCTGTAAAACAAATTTCCATATCAAGTAGCTAATTTACTAACCTATTACATTTATACATTGTCAGTCTGCATACACGAGGGTCAATGTGCAATGACTGCACAAGTGTGCATTCTGGCGCACAGTACTCGACAAATCTAGGTAGGAAATCTTTAGCCAGTGTGGATGGTTGTCCCTGAACCCACTGCTTAATACCAAAGCAATAATTTATTTCTTTGATGTTAAAACACCAGTTCTAACAAGCATTAGTAAAGCCAATATGTCCCACCTATGCAGGAGCCATAGACTTTGCCAATATGTTTCAGCAAACTTGTACACTAGAAGGGCTGCTGTTCAGCATGGGTTAAAGTTAGTAGGGTAAAGGAGACTGGGGTGGTGTGGAGAGGAGTGCCGTAAAGTGTATTCGAGTTAAATGTTATGGAGTGGCGTAGCGTAGAGTGGCGTACAGTAGAGTTGAGTAGCATGGAGGGGAGGAGAGTGGAGTGTTATGGAGTAGCGTACAGTGTTGTGGAGTGCCATGGACGGAGAATGGGGGAAAGGTATAGAGTTGAGTGAGGTAGAGTGCAGCACAATGTCAGAGTTCAGTAGACTGTTGTGGAGTGGTGTAGAGCAGAGTGGAGTGGCGTAAAGGGTGTTACTTAGAGTGAAGTAGAGTATTATAGAGTAGAGTGGCATATAGTGGAGTAGATTGTCATAGAGTGGAGTGGCATAGAGTGGAGTAGTGTGTCATAGAATAGAGTGGAGTAAAGTGCCATGAGTGGCATAGATTGAGCTGTGTAGAACATCGCAGAGTGGAGTAGTGTCGTAGAATGGCATAGAGTGGAGTAGATTGCTGTAGAGTTGAGTGGCATAGAGTGGAGTAGAGTGTCAATGAAGCAGAGTTTAATAGATTAGAGCAACATAGAGTGAAGTATCGTGGATTGGAGTGCCGTAGAGTGAAGTGGCGTAAAGTACAGTGGTGCAGAGAAGATTTACATAGACTACAGTTGCGTAGAGTCAATGAGTTTTGAGTAAAGTGGCGTAGAGTGCATTGGCATAGAGTGCAGTGATGTAGAGTAGCGTAAAGTGCAGTGGCATAGAGTAGAGTGGTAAGGAGGAGATAGCAGTGCCGTAGAGTGCAATGGTGTATAGTGGAGTGACGCAGAGTGGAGTAGAGTGGTGCAGAGTGGAGTTGAGAAGGGTAGAGCAAAGTGCCATAGAGTGGAGTGGTACAAGATAGAGTGCAGAGGTATAGCATAGAGTGGCATTGAGTGCAATGGAGTAGAGTGCAATGATGAAGAGTGCAGCGGTGTTGCGTGTAGTAGTGTAGAGTGCAGTGTTGTAGAGTGGCGTGGAGTTGAATGGTGCAGAGTAGAGTGCAGCGGCATAGAGTGCAGTGATGCAGAGTAGAGTGTCAGAGTGCAGGGTCATACAGTGCAGGGGAATAGAGTGTTGAAGAGTAGAGTGGTGCAGAGAGCAGTGATGTAGAGTATAGTGGAGCAGAGTAGAATAGTGTGGCGTAGAGTGCAGTGATGTAGAGCACAATGGTGTAGAGTGACGTAGCATGCAGTGTCGTAGAGTAGAATGTTGTAGAGTATAGTGGCATAAAGTGCAGTGGTACAAAATAGTCAGCATAGGTACAGTGGGGTTGGGTGCATTGCTTTTGAGTAAAGAGTGAATTGGCGTAGTGTGCAGTGGTTTATAGTAGAGTGGCATAGCATAGAGCACAATGGCGTAGAGTGGTGCAGCATAAAGTTCAGTGGCATACAGTGATGTAGCTGAGAGAGCAGTGGCATATAGTGTGGTGGCATAGAGTTGATTATTTCAGCCTACAGTGGAGTGGAGTGGTGCAAGGTAGAGTAAAGTGGTGCAGGGTAGAGTGCAGTGGCATAGAGTAGAGTGGCACATCATTAATTGCAATGGCATAGAGTGGAGTAAAGAGGTGTAAATGGCAGTGGCATAGAGTGCAGTGTTTCAAAGTAGAGTGAAATGGCATAGGAGTGATGCATAGTAGAGTGTAGTGGTATAGAGCAGTGGTGGTGAGTGCATTGGCGTAAAGAGCAGTGCTGCAGAGTGGAGTGACGTGGAGAAGTGTTGATTGCAGTGGTGCATAGTAAAATGAGGCAGAGTGCACTGGGATAGAGTAGAGTGGTGAAGAGTAGGGTAGTGAGGGATAGAGTGAAGTGGCACAGAGTGCAGTGTTACAGTGTAGTGGTGTCCAGTAGACTACACTGGTGTAGAGTGCAGTGGCGTAGAGTATAGTGGCATAGAGTGGTGTAGAGTAGAGTGAATGTGCATATATTAAAGTGGTGCAGAGTAGAGTGGTGAGACATAAAGTGAAGTGATGTAGAGTGCATTGCTAAAGTGCAGTGGGTCATAGTTTAATAGAGTGGTGTAGAGAGCAGTGGCATACAGTGGTGCAGAGCAAAGCCACGTAGAGTGCAATGGTGTTGAGTGGCGTTGAGTGCATTGGCATAGAAAAAAAGTATATTGGCGTACAATGCAGTAGAACAGAGTAGATTCGCATGGAGGCCGAAGAGTGTATTGGTTTTGAGTAAAGTGATGTAGACTGCATTGGTGTAGAGTGCAGTGGTGTGGAGTGGAGTGGTGTGGAGTCGTATGGTGGCAGGGTAGATTGTTTCAGAGTAGAAGTGGTACAGAGTGGAGTGTCAGAGTCCAGTGGTGCAGAGTAGATTACAGTGGCTTAGAGTGGATTGGTGTAGAGTGCACTGGCTTAGAGTTCAGTGGCCTAGAGTTCAGTGGCGTAGAGTGGCATAAAGTACACAGGCAGAGAGTGCAGTGTTACAGAGTACACTGTTGTAGGGTGCAGTGATGTATAGTAGAGTGGAATGGAGTCCATTGATGTAGAGTGCAGTGGCATAGCGTGCAGTGGCGCAGAGTAGAGTGACGTGGAGGGCAGTAGCATAGAGTGATTTGGTGCAGAGTAGCTTGGCGTAGAGAGTGTTGGTTTTGAGCAAAGTGGTGAACAGTGCATTGGCATAGAGCGCAGTGGCATAGGGTGCAGTGTTCCAGAGTAGCGTGGCTGAGAGTGGAGTGGTGCAGTGTAGTGTGCAGTGGCAAAGACTGCAGTAGTACATAGTAGAGTAGTCTGTGGTAGAGTCCATTGGCATAGAGTGGAGTGGTGTAGAGCAGCGAGGCTTGGAGTGGTGCAGAGAAGAGTGTAGTGACAGTGTGGAGTATAGTGGCATAGTGTGGAGTGGTGCAGAATAGAGTGCAGTGGTGAAGAGTGCAGTGTACATAGTAGAGTAGTGTGGGGTAGAGTCCATTGGCATAGAGTGGAGTGGTGTAGAGTAGCGAGGCTTGGAGTGGTGCAGAGAAGAGTGTAGTGACAGTGTGGAGTATAGTGGCATAGTGTGGAGTGGTGCAGAATAGAGTGCAGTGGTGAAGAGTGCAGTGTACATAGTAGAGTAGTGTGGGGTAGAGTCCATTGGCATAGAGTGGAGTGGTGTAGAGTAGCGAGGCTTGGAGTGGTACAGAGAAGAGTGTAGTGACAGCGTGGAGTATAGTGGCATAGTGTGGAGTGGTGCAGAATAGAGTGCAGTGGTGAAGAGTGCAGTGTACATAGTAGAGTAGTGTGGGGTAGAGTCCATTGGCATAGAGTGGAGTGGTGTAGAGTAGCGAGGCTTGGAGTGGTACAGAGAAGAGTGTAGTGACAGCGTGGAGTATAGTGGCATAGTGTGGAGTGGTGCAGAATAGAGTGCAGTGGTGTGGAGTGGTACAGAGTAGACTGGAGCGGGGTAACGTGGAGTCTGCATGGTGGTGTACTGCCATCACAGACAACACATCTTCAATTGAAATGACCGATACATTTGGACTCGCATACAGTTTTACTTATGAAAGTATACAGCACACAAACAATAATGTGTGGAAATGTCATCATGTCATCATGTCATCATCCAATGTATTGATTTGATCATCAGCACAGTTAATTTCCAGATATTTACGTTTTGTTGTGTGCAAGAAAACAGAAACATCTGTACAGCCTTCCCCAAGCAGCCCCCACTACAGCGGACTGGAAATTAATGACTCAGCAGCTAGTATAACCCCCTGTGAACATTATTGTATAGTTTTCTGCCATTTCAGCGATTTATTTTGCTGTTTCAATCTGCATTTTCTTCTGCTTTGTTGATGCATTCGAAAGCTCGAGTGCTGAAAGGTGTATATCATTCTCACACAGAGAATGAAATAGACTCGACAATTATCCAGAAAGTTCCCCAAGCACTGAAGGCTGAGTGATCCTCTCCCAGAAGGAACAACAATGGATTTACAAACTGAAGACGCACATTGATAGATTAAATGATGTGTGTGGAATCAAGTCTGAGCGAGCCAGAACCACTGATCTATAGGGTATTAGATACCACTGAGGCAATACCTTAGAATAATCCCCTAAAAAGAACAACCGTTTCCAATAAAATAAAACTTCACTTGCATATCAATTCGGTGCTACACAGAACACCATGTCTTACTGCTGTACAATAGAATAATATACCATATGTCAAACAGCTATCTTGTTGCCCGTTTGCAACACCCTTTCTATACGGCATGAATTCACCACATGAACTACTTCCACCCCACTCCAAAGATGGCGTTCTCCATCAGCAGTGGAAACATTAAAAGTTAGCCATTCTAGAGTATACGAACACCGTTGTCAAGTAGAAGGACACAAACTTGTATGAGTTTATAACCCTCTTGAGATGATTTTTGAATGCAGAAAAGATATATTACATCCTGGAATAGGATTCTCTCAAGCATAAGACAATGCTTGACCAATGCCTTGGATTCCCTACTCCAAATATGGAGGCCGCCATTATCGCAGTCTAACTGGCCGTGTCCTGCACGTGGGAGATGCTAATGCAACGCACAGGCTTGGCACAGCAACACCCATCAGGCAAACTAAATAAAGGCCAGTGTCTGTGGGCTGCCAATGCTGAACGGACAGGGGCTCAACACCCTAAGTGAAAGACTACAACACAGTGAGGGATGGGCATTAACAACATGGAGTTGAGGCATAGGAAAGGGTTTTCCGTTCAATTATTAAGAATTTAGAATTAGTTTAAGAACAAACAAGCTCCCCTAATATTGGATTCGCCTGTGGAGGATTGATGAGAAATATAGAGAGTAAGTCAAGTAATCAAAAAGTATATACATGGTATGCCCACTACGTGAAGGGATTATCGATAATGGGGATAAAAGAGACTAAGGTCTTGATGTGATGCTCGAGACATAGGCTGCTAGTAGAATCATTTTTGTTTTGATCCAATCAAGTGTACCCTGAAATAAAGGAAATCCCTAGGTTTACACTTAGGCTGTTTTAGGATAATAACTGGACCTTATGTTTGACCCGAACAATAATATTCTGACCCCCCCTCCCCATGCAGGGTTGGACTGGCCAATGATGAAGCATGCCACAAAATTAGTGGGTGAGGCCCCTCTGTCCAATATCTTAATAATATTTATGTGGTCATTATTCTGTTAGGCAGAGCTTTTTAGATTCCTGATAAAAAATAGGAATATTATTTCTGCCACATCAGTTGTGTGATGTGTCATGTGTAGAGGATGTATGGCAGGCAGATCTTTAGCTCCCTCTTGATGTTGACTCAATAAGTAGGGAACAGACATGAAGCCCTTTGTTGGCTTCCCGACATAATTTTGAGTGTAACTCATTCGGCACAAATATGAAGAGATGAACAACATATACTGATTTAAAATATTTGTGGTTCTGTGTGAATTTCTCTTTACAGATACACACCAAGCTAAAAATCACATAACCCCGTGAGCAATATTGATAAGTACTATAATTCTGTGAATCCTAACTTTTTTGAGCACCTATCCTACACACACACGCAAATACCCACAAAGGCAAAGCAGTCAGCGAGGGTGTAGGTTGATTGAGGCTTGGTCCTGAAGAATTACACCTGATCCAGGTTGGGCAAAAAAAGAGGGAAGAAACATGTTGACATGTTTGACATGAAGGACCATAAAAACCTGTGTGTTTTTAACCTCGTTGAATACAGACATAATTAAAGATGGTATTAGTCAACTTCAACCCAAACTTAACTTACTAGCCCCACTAACAACAAGGGGGCAACAGCAATGAATAATTCATGTTCATGGTGCCTCAGAGTAATACAAAACACACTATGAACTCCCGGACATATAGAGCCGGCCTCAGACATTATCCAGGTCTGGGTTGTGGAGCGGAAACCCAATAATGAAGCATACCACAAATATGAGTATGGGTTCCATGTCCTTTTAAGTAAATGTCCAGTAGAATTTGTCAGTAGTGCCAAGTGGATTTGATACCTTTTCACACACAACATAGATCGTGTCTTACCATGTTTTTCGTCTTAATTTTAGGGACGGGGTGAACAGGTCTTAGCAAGACTCCTTCTCTCTTATCCGTCAGTGACTGGTGTAAACAGTGCACCCTTAATATGCTGGCAAAAAAGCTATTCTACAATATAAACTGCAAAAGCACTCCCACTCAACCTATATCTGTTTAAGCAATGGCTACAAAAGCTCACTGGGCTACCCTTTGCTGTATTAGTACAGTAAATACAACGTTTTATTAAATTAAATTATTTTTTATTAAATTCATTTTTTCAAAAAGGTAAAAATCAGTTTTAACAGACCCGAAATTGGCGATAATGGGGACACAAAATGGCCGCACCTTCTAGGTAATGTTGTACAATTCTTTTTTTTTTTTTGTTTTTTCTTTTCAAACACTGTCCAACATAATGTATGATTTTCTTGAGATATATCCTAACCTATCCCCGACCGCCAATCTGCTATTGGTTCCCAAATCCGCATCCCTCTTTCCCTCCCCCTCCTACCTTTCCTTGCATAAATTGGCTTTTCCAGATTGTATGAGGACAGTAAATTAGCCAACCAAACTTGTAGAGTCGGGGGGTTAGGGTCTAGCCATGCCCTAGCAATACACAATCTATATACTGCCATAGCCAAAAAAACAAACTCATGATGTTCACCTTCTTCTGGTACTATTCCTAAAAGTATGTGGACTGGCTTAAGTTCCAACTTGATCTTAAGTGAAGCCTCCATGAAATGTTCAAGATTTAATGATTTAATGTTGTACAATTCTAATGTTGCTACGCTCAACCTCCCACAGAGGCACCGCCCAACCTCTCTGCCACTCAACAGTTAAACCAATTTAGGAAGGAGCGTAATGGTAATCTGATGCAAAAATAATGTCTTAAATTCACAGTAACATTTATTCACAAATAGCGTCTTCTGAATGTGTTCAATGATGTCTTTATTCTTTCAATTATGTAGTTTTCAAGTGATTACAAATGCAAACTCAACAGCCAACGCGTTCCGTCCCTTAATGGGACGTCCTCAGGGCTCCAATACGTGTGATTACAGCCAATGTGTCACTTTATCAAAAATCCTATCTCTTCACAAGTATTCCGAAGGCGACTCAAAATATTGTGTGACGCAAATCTGTGTTTCCAAATCTATTCCTCTTCACAATCCTTTTCTAGAAAAACGCTCGATCCAACTTCCAGATCACTTGTTAATTCCTGAATACCCAATGTCGTCTTAATAGCTCTCCCTCATATCCTTCTGAATTGCAAATATCTGATCCCAATATCACCACTCAGAGTGGTGATATTGAGATCAGATATTTGCAATTCAGAAGGATATGAGGGAGAGCTATTAAGACGAATCAGTACAGACAACCTGAAACCAGGAGCATTGTTGTCGTGTTGGCATGAATCAGTGGATCGATATTGGTGCATTGGGAGAAACGAACAAATACGACATTGGGTATTCAGGAATTAACAAGTGATCTGTAAGTTGGATCGAGCGATTTTCTAGAAAAGGATTGTGAAGAGGAATAGATTTGGAAACATAGCCACTGACAGGTCGACAAAGTTCCATCCTTGGCGGAAAGGGCTTAATTATACATCGAATCAGCCCACATTTATTACAGTTTAACTGCTCTAGATTCCCAACTACCCACTGGTTTAAATGTTACCTATAAGGAGAGGTCCTGAAGAAGGTGGAAGCAAAAAGTTTTAACCCACCTAGACGTACGTCGACCTAACGGATCCCCAGCTGGCAACACAAACAAGGGCCAGGGCTGGACTGGGACTCGAAACCAGCCCTGGCAAACTGCTCAGCCGGCCCCCCTGGGGGGCAGAGGGGGTGGGGCCAAGCTGTTTGCAAGGGCCGGTTTCAGCCAATATTGTTACCGTGGGCCGAAATTGCAGTCCCCGTAACAAAAACGGCCCCCCGGGGGCCCAAAACCAGCGCCCACCTTGGCGGCCCACCTGGGAAACGCCCGGTGCCCGCTACTGCCAGTCCAGCCCTGCCAAGGGCACTAAATGAAGGGCTCTTCCCATGTTTTTAGTTGTGAATGCTTTTCGAAGCTGGGTTTGGATGCATGTGAGGTGTGAATGTGTGAGTACGGCATGAAAGGCTGTGTTGTGAATGTGAGGCAGGTGTGATGGGTTGATCATAGATTGGGATTTGTAAAAATCATGTTTATAATGTATAACAATATAAAAAGTTGAATGAAATAAAAAAAAAATTCTGGACATAAAAGACAAATGAAAAAAATGTCCAACTATATTTAAAAAATCTTTTTACCTTTCTGAAAAAATGAATTCAATAAAAAAGAATGTAATTGAAGAAAATATTGTTGTATTTACTGTACTAATAAAGCAAAGGGTAGCCCAGTGAGCTTCTGTAGCCGTTGTTTAAACAGATATGGGTGGAGTGGGAGTGCTTTTGCAGTTTATATTGTTGTCTTTTCCCCATTTCTCCCAGACCTACACATTATCTCTAGGGGATTACCTCTTAGAAATCGCAAACGAGCTTATTCTTGCAGCTCAATGCAGTGGTGAGATCAGGTACTGGATTGTTCTACAAATTAAATAAGTATCCCAGAGTGAGAGATTCATCACTCTTATTACCCAGATTGTACCAAGACCAATATGAAATTCTATTTCCGGGGCAATGGGCCTCTTATTTTGTCCTTTTTAAATAAAGTCAGTTCAGAAATTAACATATAGCAGTTTCATGTTTGATAGAACTCAGAAACCATAAAATAGTAATATCTAAAAAAGCCAATAAGAATTTGGTTAACATACATATTAAAAAGAGTACATGGTCAAGATGGGGATCATGTGAGTTCCAATTGCTCCGGGGACAACAGCCATTTACATCATTATTCTGACCAGATTGGTGAGCAGTAGTAGTCTTTGCAGAACTGGGGCACTCACCCTATAGCTGTAGAAAAGCGGATGAGGATCTAACAACCCAGGATTGTAGAGGGAATGATCAGTGAGACTACTGGCATGTGAGTAGAGCCACCCGCAGCATGATTGCTAAAGAGAGAAGAGCCTGAGGCCACGTGCAGCAAAGGATGGCTCAAGAACTCTGGCAAGTGGGGCTGATGGTGATGGACTGGGCCATGGGTGACATAATCGACAGAGAAAGAAGGTACCACATCTCAGCCCCACTGACCTAGCAAATTCATCCACCCACCCTGGGGGAGCCTCAATAACCGACTACCACCAGGATCCCAATACTGACGCACCCCAGGCCAGGCCATTCACCCAAACTGCAACTGTAGGAGGAAGCTTTGGCCAAGCTGTGGCAGGCAGCATATACAGGACGGTGCCATCGAGAGGGAATACTAGTGGCTTCCACAAAGGATCCAGTTGCTATAGTGGACTGCTTCGCACAACTTCAGTGGATGAGGCACACTAGTCATTCAGGATGCCGCAGTACCACAATTGTGAAACCAAAAAGCACTAATTCCTCACCACCAATTAATGACATGGTTGAAGCACTTGTCAGCAATGAAGATATCAGTGGCCCCCTTTTGCCATGTAGAAATGTATTTGGATGAGCACACCGGTATCGCTGATAAGATACTACAAATTATCCTTGACTGAAAGAGTTCTTTAGAATTCAAAATAGACTCAGTGGTGATTGACATAGGGCTGTATAGAAAACAATTACAAAGTTGTCAAAAATGAATAGTGTAACGTGAGACTGAAGCCCATAATGTTGGAAATGCAGACCAAACTTAAAATCCTGGGCGATAAGGTGAACTATACCAAGGTCCAAACCAATGATGATGAAGAACAGGCTCGTGGCAAGACAACATTAGGATTACTGGCCTACCAGAGCATGCAGAGGACCCATGCATGGAAATGTTTCTTGAGGACTGGCTGTCATTAACAGTTATGGTCAGCAAGATATCTAAGTTCTGCTTTGTGGAGAGAGCATTCATGGTGCTGGGAAACCCTCCCTTTGCCAGGGCCGCTACCAAGAACCAGACTAGCGAAGCTGTTTAAATATCGGAACAGAGATCACATTGTGAACAAGGGGCCATGGACAGAAGCAATGTCAATATTTTCCCAGACTTTACTAATGAAGTGAACAAACTAAAGTGCTTCTTTCTTGAAGTCAAGAAACACATACAATAACTGGGACAACGAATGCTGTCATTTACATGGGCAACCTTAGAGGTGTTGCTGAACACAAAACCCATTTCTTCCTGGCAGCATAAGGTGCCTGGCTTGAAGCAAAGGGGGTTAGCCTCCTGGACGACATGCCTGGCTCAGATACCAGCTGGACAGTTCACCTTAACAAGTGGGACAACAACAAATATGCACAAAGTAAGGCCATCAGTGAGCAAGCTGTGAGAGAAAGAGCACAGGTGGTGGCGAACATTCTCCCAACCTGGCTTATAGGGGCCAGGATAAGACTCGATAATGAAGCAAGCCACTATTAGAGTGGGTGAAGTTCTAAAAAATAAATGAACATGAATTCCTGAGAAAGAGTTTTCCTTATTCATGCTTGGTCTGGAGATAAGTAGGGCTTAAGGATACCAGTGCTTGTAGTATAGAACTAGGGAGATTGTATCCTATACTCCGGGTATAAAATTCTCTCCCGGTCCAGACACAACTGTGCTAACTCAGGGGGATTTCATGTGACCATGGTAAACATCTTCCCTCACAATTGACCCAGCGAAGGTACACAGATGACAGAACAAGATGCTTTGGATGAATTAGGGGACATAGATTCAGAAAATGTAGGCCCCGAAACCGACGAGGGTCCACTCTAACACCTATGACAACTGAAGGCATTGTATAGTGTGCCACGCAAGTATACCAGTGACTCTGATGTATGATACTGGGGAAAGATGCTGCCGGATGGTAATCCATGATCGAACTGGGTGTCTTAAGGATGGTGGAACTGGAGAGAGTGGGGGGAAGAACTGAGAATAGGCAACAACATGGTTTTCATTCTACAATTTTAATAACTAGTTTAATTTTCAATACCATTTTAATTGGCAATGTAAGTGCTACACCTGAGCCAGGAATGGGAGTTAGGATTACATCATTCAATGGTCTGGGCCAAGGTTGCGCACACATAGAGAGATGAAGTGCAGCAGTGAAATGGGATATAAATAATCAAGCCACACTAGTGTGTAAATCGAACACAAATTAATATAATGGACACACGCATTAGGTATTACAAATGAATAAAACATATTGATATGGAAGATAAGGGGATTGGCAACACCCCTGAAGAGATATAGAATGAATGCATATTTAAAGTGCAGACACACATATAGCATATCACACTTCACAACTCCTAAATTGAGCAAATTGTCTTTGAGCTGAGGACAAACTGTGAGGAGCTGCCCAACAGTTCAGAGATATGAAAATGCAAAAGACAGGCTGAATAAAGCAGATTACCAGGAACATGTTGCCTGTCAACATGCTGAGGGTGACGGGGCAGGCAAGATGCATGCCTGGCTGAAAATACCACTATCCCAATAGGAGCCATCCGAACGTTAGCGAGTGACGTCCTCTAGACCCAAATGTGAATTAATGAGACCTTTGTAGAGTATTATACAAACCTGTATGCAGCTCCTTTAGACATAGGGAGGACCCCATTGCAGGCATATTAAGAGACCACAGATAATCCTAGAATCATCCTGACACAATGCCAAATTTTTTGAAGAACCAATAACAACAGAGAAGGTCCAGATGGCCATATATCAGATCGCAAGAAGCTAAGCAACGGCAACATATAGGTTCCCTGTCAAATTATATACAATTTAAAAGACCAATCTCACCCTAGACTCTTGGAAGTATCCAGGACTGCGAGACAGAAATGGAAAAATTGATACTATCTAGTTTAATGAGAGAAGCACTGATAGTGGTCTTCCTGAAACAGGGACAAGACCCACTAGATGTGTGCTTTTACTGTCACCCATATTTGTTGATCCTTGTGTACAAGATGCTAGGAACGATTTTAGCCAGTCAATTGCCACCAATCATACACCTAGATCAAAAAGAAATCATACCAGGTAGAAATACTTTCCATAATTTAAGATAATTGTGCCGAGTAATTATTTATTTATTTATCTCACTTATAGAGCACGCTATCACCTCGAAAGGCATCCTGGCGCTGGCAGACTCGACAGTAAAAGGAGGGCAACAAATCACAGGCTAAGGATTAGGAAAAGAGGGGAAAAATACCTAAAGAGGTATACTCAATTGCCTCTGGAAATTGAAAAGGCCTTTGACACACTGAGCTGGCCTTATCTCAATGAGGTACTTTGGGAGATGGGCCTGAGTCAGAGCTTTTCGAAATAGGGAGAGTGCATACAGGCCGGGTGAACTGAGGGTTGGTGCTTCATGGCATTATGTGCGAATGATCTACTTATTTACCTGCGAAAGGGTCGCACTAACTTACCAGCAGTGGTGACACTACTGGATGAGTTTGGGGACCTTGCAGTCCTACAACTACATTGGGCTAAATCGTGCTTATTCTCACTTTAATGTATAATCGGCAAAGATCAGTTCTGAGAACCAGGCTGATGTGGAAATGTGATCCTTTTAAAAGCCTGGATGTGAATGGTTATTACAACAATGGCGATCTTATCCAGGGCCATTTCAGCAGAGCGATTGCTGCAGCACATCAGTATGTTGCACACACTCCCCTTCTCACCAGTGGTCGATTGGCGATAGCAAAGGTGCTCGTCCTCCCTAGGTTGCTATATTTGATTGCAGCACTGGCAGTGATGTTCACAAGCCACTCTTTAAGGAGCTGCAGAGCTTTCGGTCATGATTTATATGGGCAGCAGCGGTGCGTCCATTGGGGCGTAGGGGCGGAGCCCCACCAGCCACATGGACCCGCATCGCGGCCGCAATCCTCTTCCAATAAAATTACTAACAGAAGTGTACGAGTCAGCCGCCGGCCCGCCGGGACACACCCGGCGATTTCGGAATGTGCAGGGGGGGTGGCCTGCTGCAGCTTGAGTGACAGTACACTCAGGCTGCAGCAGACAGACGGACCGTAGTGCGCAAGTGCGAGTTGGGATTCAACTTTCCCACGCATGCGCAATGATAGTTCCCCAGCGGGGCCCAGGGGTACTTCTTGGCCAGCCTAGCCCGGGTTTGAAGGGGCGACAGGGCGAGCAGCAAATGTGCCCCCCTAGCGCCAGGATTGGCTGGTCCAGTGCTGCAGACCAATCACTGTCTGATTTCGGGACGCCCGCCGCTGTGACGTGTAGCCTGGAGCTGGAGCTCGCCTCGTGCGCAGGCAGCAGACCGTGTGTGTGACTCCCGCCTCACCGGTACAGGTAAGGCCACGCCACAGTTACTGCGTTATATGCGTTCGCATGATTTATGCCAGTGTCTTTGAGCCCTGTGTGTTTTGCACTGTCATCTGCGGCCAGGAAGTCAATTGGAGGTGTCTTTGTGGTCTGTGCAGGGCCGTTTCTACAATTACGGACGTGCACGTCGTAGCACCCCATCTCTCAGCGTGCGGGGGATGGCTGTGTGTGTCTGGCTGTGCAGTAGCAGGAGGCCGAACGTTCTCATGTTGGCTGAGTGACACGCACCTCCAGGCGTGTACCATGTCTGTTCAGCATTTTGGTGTGCGAGCAAACGAGGTAGGAATGTGAGCAGGCCTGGATGTGGTGTGGTCCTGTGGGGTCTGTTCTGTGGTCCTGGGGGGGCGGGGGGGGGTCACCTGACCTGAGGCAGAGTTGTGAGGGCAGTGGGCACGCAAGTAACAGGACAGTGTGCGCAGGCAAATCAGCGAGGTGACGGTAGCTGGGTTAGGGCATGGTGAAGAAGAGAAGCAGATGAAGTAGGCCAGTGAGGGTAGGTGGAACACTGTGAGAGCAAGCAATGCAGGGCAGTGAGAGCTGATGGTACATTACAGTAAGTACAGGTGGGCAGTATGGCGAGTGCAGAGAAGGTAGACTGGGGGTAGGTGTGGGTAAAATGGAGCAGTGAGAGCAGACGAGACAAGTCAGGAAGTGGAGAGGAGACACATGGTGAGGGCAGGTGAGTCATGGCAGTGAGTGAATGCATGTAAGTGAGAAGAAGTGAATGAAGGTGAGAGGGGTGAAGGCAGGTGGGAAAAGGCAATGTGAGACAGAAAGTCGAAGCTGGAGAACATTTGTGACAGGACAGTAAGAGGTGGTGAGACAGGGCTGTAAAAACAGATGAGAAAGCACAGCGTGTGAAGCAGGACAGTGGGAGGCAGAAAAACATAGTTGCGGTAGGATGGGGTAGTGTAAGTGAGACAGGTCAGTGAAAGCAAGGGGATAGTGAGGTGAGGTGAGACAGGAAAAGAGTGAAGATGAGGCAGGACAGCGAGTGCAGCTGTGTGTTTTTACACTGTCACCTGCTGCCACATAGTCTTCAGCAGTGGCTCTGCTCCCTGTGTGTTGTACACTGTCATGTGCTGCCACAAGCGTTTGACTGTGCCTCTGGGCTCCCGCTGTTCTACAGTCTCACAATCTGCCAGGTATTCTTCAGCGGTGTATCTGTGTGCGTTTTACATTGTTACCTGCTGCAGAGTAGTCTTTGGGAGTGTCTCGCTCGCTTCTCTGAGTGTGTTTTACACAGTTATCTGTACTAAACAGGCTTCCGCAGTGTCTGCGAGCTCTGTGTTTTACACTGCTACCTGCTGTAATGTTTTCTTCGGTGGTATGATTTAATAGCCATTCAGCACACAGCAATGTACTTGGCATCTGAAGAAGATTAGAATGTTTCTTTACTACTGGCAGAGCGCAGATGTGGAAAATGCCCCAATTTGAAGCATTTTATCCTTGCTACTTTAAAGTACACAGGCATGCCCTTGCTCCTCTTTCACATCTCGTCCCAGGTGCTGTAAGGTTTCTTGAAGCCACTGGGCAGAAGGTCTTGTGGCGCATATTAAGCAGATTAATGTACCTTGTTTACACCAGGTCATGAAAATCCTGCATTGTTTGGGCTCTACATGGATCCCTGGCTAGAGTAGAAACTAGGTGCCAGATAATGCACATTCTGATTTTATCATGTCAAATTTTCAGTCTCTCAATTTTCTATTGGACTTCTTCTGAAACCTTTACAGGTGTGGTGGTAGGTCAGTCACACTTCAAAGTCTGTCCTTACATGCTGATGGGTACTTCTCTTTCGCTCACTGTCTTTGCTTTTACCATTCTTCCCACTTGTCTCTCCAAGCGCTCACATTGCCTTAAGTGACTTATCTGAAGCAAAAAAAAGCTAAATCTGGTAATTGTCTGAAAGTGATTGGGAAATGCTTCAAATTGAGTTTTTGTGAATACATTTGCATGCAAAAAATTGAACCTGCACAAAGATTAATATTTAACAAACCTACAGCTGTAATTGAAAATACAGGACTTTTCATCCTAGTTCTCGTGAGTATCCCACCAGATGCTTCAAATAAATTCCTTTCCCTGTCCACTAAAAAGGCACCCTAGTGCGTGGCATATATTTCTTTGCTTGGAAGGTAATCTACCATCTCTCTGTGCTGATCAGGGCACATGCCTTCTAGAAGCTGTTCAACGAGAAGGTTTGTTATCTGTGAGGTGCACTGGCACCGACTGAATAGTGTCTTAGTTATTTATGCATGCCGAACTGAAGTCCCAGAGGGCTTGATTCAGGCCACAATTTTCAGGATTCCTCCTGAAAGTCAACGAGATTCGCAGGGGTTCTTTGTATGTACATATACCGTATGTGAATGTCGGGAAGATGCGCAGTTTATCAGTTTGGGTGAAAGGGGAAGAGACGGGGACATGGATATGCATGCGGTGTGGCTTTGCTTTTATTTGATAATGCATGGACAGATATAGGGGTCAGGCAGGCTCGTTTGATTAGCCGTCCTTCCTAGGAAAAAAAAGCTCTGTTCAGGAGGGCTTGCCACTTGTTGGAGGAATAGGCCAAAGGATTTCCCTGGGCTGTCACATTTTGAACCGAATTGTAGGAGAGTAATGATCTGCGTTACACCCTTCTTTTTTTCAGAATCCTCCAAAACGTGGGTGGAGGTGTTTTATAGTGTCGCCTGCTGGCAGATATTCCTCGGTGTTTCTGAGCTCTGTGTGTTTTACACTGTCACATGTCGCCGGGTATTCTTCATTGGTGCCTCAGAGCTGTTTGTTCTAAACTGTCACCTGCAGCCAAGTATTTTTCAGAGGTTTTGGCTTTAACTCTCAGATTTGGGTGTTTTATAGAAGCAGCTGCAGACAGGTATCCTGCCGCGGATTTTCTTGTGTTTTACGTCACCTGCTGCCAGGTTTTAGCTGCATTACCTCTGGGTATTCACTGTCACCTGCTGGCAGGTTTAATTCGATTAACTTACAGCCTAGACATGATGATTTACCTACTACAAGCAGGATTTTCCATTTGCTCAGCGCTAGCTTGCCCATCTTGAGTCGCACAGAATTTGGTTTGACTTACATTTATATAAATTAAATATTTATTGTGAAGTATATACAAAGGTTGAGTGAGAGCCTGTCCTAATAGCTTAAAAAGCTCAGTTGAAGGGAAATTGATGAACTGGGTGCTAAGTGGTCTGATCTGGGGTGTGAGCACTTTTGAGAATCACCGGCCGGCTTGGGACGAACTACAAATGAGGCATCAGACACTGGATAAGCATGTACCTCATCTATGCTTGGGATAAACTTAAAAATAAGAATGTGTCATTTTCCAAGTGACCTGAATGTTATAGCAAAGAAAGTTGTTCAGCAATTATGTGGAACGTTTCTGTATGACCGAGTAGCTGATCCAGTCCATGTTTTTCTTTGCATTCTGGTGCTTGTTGTCCCGGCTTTATAAAGGCATACACATGACTGAAAGTCCCAGATTTAATGAAAAACAGTGGCTAGAGTAAGCTATTCCCACGTGGACCTAGAAAACGTCAGAGCTCTGGAGTAAAACTGTCAGAGCCTACAAGCTACTTGAATCCATTTGTAGGCAAGGGATTCATTGCACTACTATACATGTAGTCTGAACATAAACAGGTCAGATTAAAAGTAACCCTTAACACGTATCACCAATTGACGTTGATGGATTTAGGATTTCAAGGATTAGGCAAGGTTTCATATCTGCTAAGTGGCTTCCTAGTCTGCCAACATCACTGCCAATGCGGGTGCTACCTGACAACACTTCTAAAAAAGAAAAACAAAACTACACGTATCAAGTTACAAAGTGTCCATAGCTATTACTGTTGCTCTTGATGACGGCATATTAGGTGGCATATAGCCTATTGGCAGCTATTGGGTGGCTATCATCAGCAGGACACTCAGAATTTTCACTGTGATCTCAATCTTTGACTACTTTTGAGGTTTAATGTATAGTTTGGGGGTAGGTTTACTGGACAGACAGGAAAACATTTGTTGACATCTGTGAATGGCTGATCCCAGAGTCCCTGGGCAAGTAATAGAGAGCTGGTCTCATTATGTTGTCTGTTAAGATGCAAACGTGGCATTTAACTGGGGTTCTGCATTGTGTGACTAGGCTGGAATTAGAGGAAAAAGTTAACCATGTCCTAATGAGTTTTGTGATGTGTGTTTATCTGAAATGGGAATTAAATAAGTCGAACAAATGTTACGTCGTTTTTTATGTAAGATCAATATTGTGGCAGTTTATATTTTTAAGGCTGTTACAAAAAGTTTGTCATCTGGAATTATTATATTATAAAGGTGTGTTAAATGTATCTGGGTTTCTGTTGAAGTGCTCCGTATCCAGTGGGCTGTGTCCTTACACCATGAGTTTCAGAATGGTGAACTACACACACTTAAAGTGGCCAGTCCAGTGTGGAGAAGAAAATCAGATCTCTTTATCTAGGCTTGCAACGCTAATACCTACTAGCTATAGGCATTCTAGAATGTTACTTTGTTTAATGTCAGCTTGGATTTTGAGATGTATTCTGACATCTTTCACCGGATTGCTTTTTAACTCCAGTGTTAATACTTTGAAGATGTGCATCACCTCCAGTTTTTGAAAGCGCTAATGGCGCTCATAGTAATTGGGGTTCTACACTGGACAGAAGCTACGTTGAAATCTCTTGTGTCGCACAGTGATGTTTGATGTCCTTCACAAATAGTACTTGAACATGCATTTTTATGGCAGTGAATTTTCTCAAGAAAATGTGATTCTTAAGCATAGAGCAATTAAAGTAAGATACGAGAGTCCGGAATTTCTCAGCAGGTCGCAAATAGTCTCTACCAATTTTAGCTGAGGTCATGGTCGTTATTCTTGAAACAGATGTTGACTTTCATGTCAGTGAGGCTTTTGTTTTCTTAAGTAATATTTTGTACACATGTAATTATTTGACATGGTTTTAAAATTATTTTTTTATATTCAAAGTATTTAGTCTTTTAATGCTCCCTGTGGAGGATGTCGGTTGCAAGATTACCCTCCCAGCTACTGATGGAGACGCCATAATGCTGTGGGTCGAGGAATCTGGAAGATGTATAAACATTAAATATATAGGATAGTGCTGTATGGGTGTTGCCCTTGAGCAGAAATCCTCCCCTTATGGAGGTCACTAGTTCCCTGTTTATCAGTCTAGCCATTGGCCAAGTGGATGGAAGCTGTGCCTATTTAATATGCAGCAAGTCCCTGTGCTCCCAAATTGTTAACCAGCCACTATAAAATTAACCAAGTATGTTGCCAACAGGTTTAATAGTTTATTCATGCAGTCTTGTAACTGTAGAATTGGATGATGTTTTTATGTCCTGTCTTGTATGCTGTGTATCCAGCCCTGGTTGTGGAGGTCGCACCTGCAGGTTGAATCCGTAAGTAAGAACATTGTCTGCTAATGGAGAGAACATCTAGAGTATTGTGTCCGGGGCCACTGCTCCAAAAAGATAAATAATGCAGATTGAAGACAGATGTGAGGCAAGCCATGAAGGCTGTACAATGCTCCTCTGATATTTTATGAAGAAAGATGAAAGGACAGGGTGGTCGGAAGGTGGACAGGGGGCATGGGGTGGGTACAGGTGGTCATTATTCCCCAGGCTTTTCCAGGGCCCAACGCCCATACTGCCAAATGTATTTATGATTTTTGGAGCAAGTCTGGTCTGTTTATTAATGATGACACAACCAACACAATTATGCTACTAGATGGCGCCAGACGCTTCAGCTGCTCTCTTTTCTTTTGCTCCAGTACCATCGGGTCGAGTTCGTTCTATATAAAACTGCAAAAAAAAATCGTTTCACATAGGATGGGTCATGAGGTCTTGCGGTGCAGGAAACCCATCTTGGGGAGTGGATATGAGATAGCACAGGGTTGAAGTCACAATGTGAGGAGTGGACATGAGCTAGTACAGGGCAGGAGCGACATTCTGAGGTGAGGACATGGGGTGGTACAGAGCAGGAGCGACAATCTGAGGAGAGGACATGGGGTGGTCCAGGGCAGGAGTAACATCCCATGGAGAGGTCACAGACTCTCAGTGACCTCTCCATGGGATGTTACTCCTGCCCTGGACCACCCCATGTCCTCTCCTCAGATTGTCGCTCTTGAGACTGTGTAGGAGTCTCACCCTTTGAAGTGGGCATGAGGTGGTAGTGTATGAACCATGCTTTATAAATCTTTGATTGATTGATTGACATCCCAAGGAGTGACCATGAGGGGACACCTTGCATGAGTCTCATTCTGTGGCATGGATATGATGTAACACTGTGTAAGAGTCAAAACCCTATGGGGAATCTGGTCTTCGCCACTGACTGGACTCAACACGATCTCATGTAAATTCCAACAAGTAGAGTGAGCATCAGAAGACTGATGCATGCTTTGTCAAGCAGGCTGTGAACCAAGTGACATGGGGTGGGCAGATTGGACTCCATTTGAACAAGGGTACGCTGGACTTCACGTGACACTCTGCAGGCCACATCCATGGGTAGTGAATGCATGAAGTTCTGTGGTTATACTGAATAAGCAGCTACCTATGTTATGCCATCTATTAATGTAATAACTGCACTTTCACAATTGCTTTATTAACCTTCCTGCTTTCTCAAATTTGCTTGAAAATGCACGATTTTTCTTCTTTTTTTTCAAAATTTTCTTGGGGGGGGATATCCCCCCAAACCCCCCATTTGGGGTTCGGGCTCGCTCGCTACGCTCGCTCGCTGCGGTGCTGTATGCAAATCACTTTGCGCCCCGCCGCTTTCAAATGTCACCCACCGCCCCTGTATATGGGACACTGGAAGAGGAAGGGTAGGTTTTTATAAAACACAAATACCAGGAGAGAAATGATGCTCAGACTTAGCTACAAAAAGATATAATTCTAGATTGGTTGATGGGCAAACTGGACACTCAAATGACACCACAACTTATGAAGATAGAAAGACATTTTTGAAAGACCTATGCCTGAGTGAAGTCGAGGCCACTGCTGTATTCCCAAGATATACCACTGAGGATGGAGGTCAGACTAGTTATAATGGGTGACATGTGTGAACATGGTCTACTATGCACACTCTATAAAATCCTATAGGAATATGAAGAGGGCAGTTCCTGACATACAATGCAATCTAGGAAGCATTATCTCAGGTCTGGGGCCAAGACTGTAATAAGCCGCTCACATCAGATATATTACACCTCCCTCTGAATAATAGCATCCCATGAAAGTGATCACACTCTTGTATGGTGCACTATTACCACAACCTACGGGCCAATGTACTGAGCATCGGGGGGGAATGGAAAGCATGCGCAGGACGCGTTCCGATAGACAACATGTGGGTACGATGCTTAGAGTATGGAATCCCAGGCTGAAATACATGCAGTATAATTACCTACCAAACGTATGTGGGTTCAGTGGCGTAACGAAACTTGAGGGGCCCCCTGAAAAATACAGGCAGGTGGCCCCATGCTCCAGACCCAGTCCAAAGCTCTAAGGGGCCTGCCAGTGCCAGTGGGGGCCCCCCGGAGCTCAGGGGCACCCTTTCACCACGGGGGCTGCAGTGACCTTTGTTACGACACTGTGTGGGTGCCTCTATTAATAGGCCTAGATGCATGCTGTCAGAAGTAGACTTTTACCCCATAGTGTGTAAATATCCGATGAGAACAGCACTTTGGACAGGGATCCTGAATACTATAACTGAACTTACTGAAAGATCAGTGGACTGTGATCCACTTGTATGTTTGCTGGCTTTAATACCACGCGCTAAGAAACAACATCCGCATACTCAAATTTATAGACTTAACGCTTCTATTGACAGAGGCTTGTCGTGGCAGACCTCTTCAGCCCCCACATTGAACCCTTGGCTCGGTGACTTCAGGAGGTGGGCCTCTGCTGAGGAGGACACACTAGCCAAGCTACAGAAACTAAAGACAAAAAGCCCATGTACACGGCATAGGATATGGTTGCCACTGCTCTGGAGGCTAGGTTGGGTGAGAGACCACCGTAGCTGAGCCGCACGACCACCCACACACTATACGCACCAAGACAGCCATCTGGCATGAGAGTTCAATCCGATCTACTGTTATATCGGGATGTCAAAGAATATAGTGAGATGCGAAGATTTGTCTAACTAATCCCCTTTCAGCCAAAGCAGCTCAGATATACTGCCACTGAGCCTCACTGGCTACTGACTTCACCAATTGTATTACTGTTTGTTTTTTACGTTATGTTGTTGTTCAGTGATTGCTATGTACATTTACCAGCACTCAGTGGTTGAATTTGAAACACATTGCAGCACTGTACCGACAAGTGGGATTTATGTTATGTCACATTCGAAAATTCAATAAAGCGTCATTGGTAAAAACAAACACAAACACAACTTAAATCATGATTTATGCATAGAATTAGCAAAATACGATTATATTGTACTTCTGTTTGCTCATGATAATAAACAACCACAAAGATGCTAATACCAAAAATTGCCCCTATTTTCTTGCTTTTGGGACAGCACGTTCTCATATTTAAGACGCCCTGCATTTGTAGCCCTTGTGAGAAACTATTGAAAGGTGTTGCTAGTCTACCAACAAGCTAATTGCTAACACAATGTACAAACAAAACTTGCCTAAAATTTCTAAACCTCCGACACTTTCTTAATTGGACAATGGTCTTCTTACGTGATTTTTTTCATAAAAATAACAATATTCAAGAAATATATTTTAGTTTTCAATGAAGTATTGTTGCAAAGGTGAGTATTCGCTGCCTCACACACCTACTGGGCTTACTTCAGGTTCTATCTCGGGAGGGGCTGCAGTGACATATATTGAGGGGACATGTTCGATTTATATTAAGCAAGCTGGGCATAGGGTAACTGCCACTGGGCACTTTATTGTTTCTTCATTTTGTATCATTTCAATCTTAGCTCATGCTTCCGACCCTCTTGTTATGCTAAATACTAAATCATTCTTAGCACCTTAGATAAACCAGACTGCTCTTAATATAATCCTGTCACAGGACACTATCCGCCAAGCAACTTTACAGCAAGTTACTGATGAACGTTAAAGTCAAGGAATCCGGGCACACAATTAATCCATGACACTTGAGTTAGGTGGATGTCGATTTTGGTATCCGCAAAATCCGCCAGCAAAACGCATTGTCGTCAAGTGGCAATTGTACCATATGCTAGCGATAGAAAGAATACTGTTGCACATTCCTTCTAAAGATACCATAAGGTGCAATGCGACATATCTTGACTCTCTATGTGGGTCAATGGTTCAAAAATTGACCCTCTTCCACCCATGGAGTGCCAGATGCATTACCCCACCATTCAATTGTGCAAGGAACAGGATCAATCGCTTTACGTGAGGACCCAAGCATAACATCAAGAATTATGCAGCCAAATCAGTGAATTTGTTCTCTCTGGACAAGGACTACTCAAAGAGAGACAGGATTATTTTTAGTGCCAAATACTTCACTCATGATTTGGCAGTGTTCTCTTCCAACTCTCTGTCCGAAATACAGGATATATAACAGCTAAGAATATATTGTAAACTATTATGATTATGCAGAATCAATGCTGCATTGTCTGCATGCAAAAGTATCAAACAGTATTTAATCCATCTCCACTGACAGCATCTAAGTATACGCAGGAGCTCAATCACACCAGTTACAACTCAGTGCATCTCTAAAATCTGAGGACTTTAAGCTCCTTTGGAGTCACTCGAATAAAACCAACCTCAGTCTAGAAAGTACGAACAGTCACTCCTCAAAATAATCCTCAACCACTGTAGTAGGTGAATAATCCACCCTTGCTTTGGCAAGACATACAGACATACATAGGGTGGGAATATTTGCTCCTGGGTGGAACTGCTGCTGTGCAAAGATTATAATTTATAACCACTTAGAAGGTGGGGATAGTCTTTCATAACACTACCTGATTGCCTCCTGCAGGGTGATGATAGCTCCTCCTGTGATAGCCAAAGTCTTTTACAGTTAGGGATAGTGTTTACCGCTTTCATAAAATCACAGTTACCGCTTTCAAAAAATCTAGGGGACAAAGGTAGTAGTTCCTCGTGGGGCATGGCCCACAGCCATCCTAGTAGGTGAGGCTAACCTTGCCTGCTCACAATTTACAGACAGCAATTGCATAGCTCACAGCCTCTGTGCACAATTAGAATATCACTCTTGGGTTTAGACACTCCTGGGTATAGTTCACAGCCTGCGTAGGGTGAGAATAATTGCTTACCGAGGGAAATTGCTCAGGAAATAGCTTAGAGCAACTCTAAATGGTGGGGATAGCCATTTCTGAGCTTACCCCACAGCCTCCCTACAGGGTGAGAATAGCAGGAGGATTCTAGCATAGTCCACCTATGCAGGTCCCATCGAGCCAGATACTGTAACCGTTCCTTGACTTCGTCTAATGACATTCAACAAAAGATGACCGTAAGACAATCTATCATGGCAGATCTCTGACACTCTTCCGTTCCACCAATGCCTGCACAGGCCCATAATACCTCAAAATAGACAACCCTTCGCAGCAACCAGCTAGGTGGACCTGACCAGCAAAAGGGATCCGCAGAGCTGATGAATGCTGCTAGCATACTACCAACCAAAAACGTTGGTCTAAATTTACATACCTTTAACCATCACACCGCTATATTTTGCGTCCCAAACCGTTAACTTGGCCTCAGTGGTTCGTATGCATAACATGCAAACACTTCCTACATAGGCTAGAAACAAGGATAGCCCCTTTCCAGCAATAAACCATACACAGCGAACCATGCTACTCACGTGGGCACGCACAGCAGGGTGCCAAATGGGGGTAGTAAGAAATAAATAAATATAACAATACAAATAAGGCAAGGGCTAAAATGTGTTGAATAGCAAACTTTACAAAGTTTTCAGACACTCCACAGAGAATGGTGTGTGCTGCATCAGTAGAGCTATTATTAACGTGTCTTGTTCCTGCTGTTCCTTAGAGGGCCTGGTGTATCATGTGCAGCGTTTCCAGAACAGACACCTAACACATTCAATTCCGTTTCAACTCTCAATCTCATCCTTCGGAGATGAGTTTCGCAATTTCAAAAGGCGCCACTTAAAATGCTGCCGAGTAATTAAAAAGTACATAACCATAAATAAACAAGACAGCAGCCGAGCCGGCACTGAGCCGGCACTAACAACTTCATATTTAGCGGTGGCAGTGAACTATGCTGCACGTGCGTCGCTGAGGCGTAGGCCTACGCACTTTACGTTCCAGGCTGGCTGGCGCGTGGCAGGCGGAAGAAGTCCCGGGAGCCAGTGCCTTAGAAAGGAACGCTACGCTTTACTGTGTCCCACGGGACTGTGGGTTAGAAGAATGGACCATGTTTTTGTACTAAATAGGACTCGAGTCGAAGCTAAAAACAGCCCTGGAAAGGAGTTACCTGGGGCTGGGAGAGGAACTAAAGAGAGAGTTCAATATTTCAGGGTTTGGCACAATACCCAGGAGCATTATTTCTCAGGAGGATGGAATCATGTGTGAATTCTCCGATGTCAGTTAATTAAACATTCAAATCACTGTGCCAGAAAATAATGAAAATCAACGTTGATTCTATTATGTGTCACAGTACAGCGTCTTATGCCAGGATACTTCCAATAACAATACGAGTGTCACTGAAATAGTCGGAAGTTACACGTCTGTGTTATTTTCTATATTGAGCAGTATGTGAAGCGCCCTTTTCTTATCAACTTCACGACTTATATAAAGAACCATAGCCCTAACCTCCAGTCCCCCACTCATCTGGTGGTGCTAGGGAACCTCTGGTGTCCAAATCAAATGTAGGTGGCTATGTATGCAAGCGCTCTGCAGTACATAGGCTTATGCTGTGTAGTCGGAGTGAGGAGTGCTGGAGCTCAGAAACTGTAGAGCATGTGAAACCCTGCTCAAGATCCATGATGTGATGTCTATGGCCCAGCTCTTATAGGAAATCAGAGTTTCTGTTCTGCTTTGATTGCCAGGCTTTTTCACAAAGTCATGTTGTGGGTAGGGAGCACCTTGTAATATTAAAAATGAGATAGCATGTTCTGCCTCCTGGCCTAGGGTGCCCGATACTATTTCGTGCAAATTATAGCGAAATCATGTTTACCGTCCTTGACTCTCCAGTGGTAGCTGTGGCTGAGAAATCAAGGCTTACCCAGAATTCCACAACTGTCTACAAACACTCTCACAGTAAACTACATGGGAGTTTGATGGACGTCAGCTCAGTGGAGTCTATACAAGTGAGTAAATCTGCACATGTAAGTTTATTCTAACACTTTTGAATAAGTTTACTACTTTTGGCTATTCAAAAGTGTACACTTACGTGTCTCCACCCCTTGAAACACTATAAAGTTACTACAACCAAAAAAGAGAAATAATTAGTTCAGCACCACACATGGCCATCAACTGATACGGGAACACCCTCCCATAGAAAACAATGGAGGCAGAAACTTAAAATAGAACTCCATCAGAAATATTGTTAAATTAAATTAACTTTTTTGACGTTTAAAAAAAAGTATTTTTGAAAATGTAGGCATAATTAAAAATATAATTATATTTTAACATATTTTAATACTTTTGTTTAATTTTAAAATAAGTATACCTTTAACTTGGAATTCTCGCAAAGGTAAAGTATAGGAAAAAGTAAAGCCTCCCCTTTAGTAGTAAGAATACCCATTTTCTAGGCACCCCCTCTGTCCCTCACACATTTACAGATAAAACATATACTTAGGTGCACAAATACTCCGCAGTCGGGCCAGGGATCTCCAAACATAAAAAGATAGGAGTACTAATAAACATACTACAAAAGTCAATTTGTGAATAGGCCCCAATGTGTGCAGAGCAGGTGTGTGAGTTCACCATTCGGGGGTGAAAGATTCCTTGTCATTGTGGAAAAGTATGCTTGCAAGCAAGGTTACCTCTCCAAGCTGCTCATCTGTAGTGCATCATCATCCTGGTCCATTGAATCTGGTTAACTATAATTGCTCCATTAATCCTCTTGCATCATACTCCTAGAGGTGAGGCAGGTAAGTGAGCCCTTGTACTTGTGTCTGACTTTCTAGCTTGGTCACACCTGGTGTGAAATGGACCGCATGCAGTCACAAGTTGAGGTGACACTCCCGAAGCAATCTTCAAGTTGTCATGGTGTTGTAAATTGTACTTACTTTACTCAGTCTAGTGCATCTGGAATTGCGCAAGCTCTCAATCCATATAGAGCTTTGTTTTGAAATGTTGGTGCCCATCCCTTAAAGAGTTGAAAGGTAAAGCTACCTACAAGGGAATTATTGAAACACAAAATTATAGAAATTCAAAGAATGTGTTCATGGAGTCATATCTAATAACACTCAAAAGAGAAAATCAAAATTATATTAAACAAATTAGTAAATTAGTTACAACAACCTGGTGATGAATAATAGAAAAATATGTTTCAAAAGTCATAAAATAACAAAATAATTATGTTAAATTCACAGAACAAATATATAGGGGTACAAAGAAATACAATGACAGAGACTGAAATCACATTGACAACAGACATATCAATTAAATACAAGGAAAATATCTTAGTTATCAATGTGTATATCAATTTCCAAACAGTGAAGTTATGAGTCTGTCCTATACATAGGATCAAATACTCAAAGATATCTGGATTTTAACAATTGCTAAAGAGAATGGATTAGTTGTCGACATTTCGGTCTTCTCTGCAACAAATCATTGAGACCATCTTCAGGACAAAATTAAATCTGGTGTAACTAGATAATACCAGTAATAGACCCAAAAATCTTTTTGAAATCATCAAACAGCAAACAACTTCCCATTCTAAACAACACTCTTTAGACAAGGAACCCCTACCTAATGGTGATGAGTTCTTCGTCCATTTCATGAATAAGACAAGGAAGATTGAATAAAATTGCAACTAGTCTCTCAGCGTTTGATCAGCCTTGACCAGTCCCGTCTCATCCGGTGCAGCACCTGGTCAGCTCCCCTCATAATGGGTGTATTGCAAAAAGTAAGGCTACTTGGTCCTCCTTCAAAATCCATGACAAAATTGACATACTCACAATGACTTCAACAAAACCAACTAACCATTTTAATCGTCCACAGCTTGCTAAGCTTGTCAAAGAGCCTTGATCTTCCATACTCCCTTTATCAACAAAGATTAAAAAGTATCTCTCTTTCACAGCATGGTCCCTGATAACCTAAAAATAGAACAGGTCAACCAATTTAAAAAAATCTAATGCTTACCAGTCTGACTACAACAATTTTCACCCACTCTCTAACATTTCGACGCTAGCAAAACTTCTGGAGAAATGTGCACACCTACAATTCTGCAACCACATTGAATTCCAACTTCTAGATCGGTACCAATTCGGATTCAGAACTGGTCATAGCACTGAAACAGCTCTGACACATATTGCAGATAATGACCTAAGATTGCTTGATCAGAATGAATCCTGTCTACTTATACTTCTTGATTTCTTATCTGCGTTTGATACGGTCAAACATGACAGGATGAATGACCTCGAAAAGAGAATGGGGTTATCTAGTTACGTTTTAAACTGTGTTGCTTCATTCCTTCAAAACAGAACTCAGAGACTCCTAATCAACCATTCCTTATCAGACATTACACTGGTAACAATTGGAGTACCTCAAGGCTCCACACTCTCACCCATGCTAATCAACTTGTTCATGTTCTTAATGACATTTTAAAGAATTCAAACATTCATTATCACATGCATGCTGATGATACACAATTGTATCTGAAAACTTCCTCACCTGAAGATATAAAAACACTCAATTGCACTCTGTTTAAAAACATAACAGTGGCTGACCCGCAATCACCTCATGCTCAAACCCTCAAAAACTGAATTCATTTTGATCACCCCCCACAATCTCTCGGCCCTTGTAGAAGATTGGATCAAACAACTCGCAGCTATCTACTACTTCCCACACATTATTGACTCTACTCAATCTCTCAGCATTACTCTGGACAAACATCCTAATATGCAAGATGAATCTATTGCAACTATCAGAGGAGCCAATCATCAGAATTAACACTGTAAGGAAAATCAAACCCTTCCTGCCCCTTATGGATTTTCAATTGGCAGTGCAATCTCTGGTCATCTCCAGATTAGATTACGGGAGTGCCACTCTTGCTGGCCTACCCAAAGTACAGTTGGCCCCGTTAAGGGCCACACTTAATTCAGCTGCCAGACTCATAACATGTTCCAGGAGAATAGACCACATTACTCCAGACTTAAAGCATCTAAATTGGCTCCCGGATGAAGCTAGAATCCAATTAAAGATTGCATGCATGATGCACATGTCCCTCCACCATAATACTCCTGTATACTTGGCCAAAAAACTCAAGCTATACAGGGACCGGTGCTCCTTAAGAAGCACTGACACCCTTCTATTGAAACTGCAGAAGTTAAAAAAAAAAAGAAAACCTATAACCGCTCCTTCTCTGGCTTTGCTCCCAGAATTTGGAACACTTTAACCCCTGAAATCAGGAAACATGTTTGACTGCCTCCTTTAAAAAATAAGCAAAAAAGCTCTTGATGCATGGATTCCTGCTCTAGGATCCGTGATCCTTCTTCAGCTCGACTACCGTTGGATGGACTCCTGAGGATCTTTGAACTGATATACTTAATGATAGACTGTATATATGTAATGTCATGATTATTCCTTCTCTGATTGTCATTTGTTCTTCTCTTTTCCCTTTTATACGACCTGATTGCTAAATGTACAGCGCTCTGATACCCAGACGGGTCATGTTCGAGCTGTATAAAACTCCATTAATGAACAAATAGTGTCTGAATGAATCAGGATATTTACCAACACGAGGGCATTGCAGGACTTTGCTATCCAAGGTCAATTTGTGAGCAAGACGCAAAATGTCTTTGCCCTAAAAAGTATACTGTTACTTTTAAATTGCTGATTACTGCGGGTTACATTATGAGCGTTACACTGTGTCTTTTGCCTATGTTGCTTCTTCTCATGAAGTTCCTCTCTATATGGCTTAAGGTTACTCAACCACAAGGGGAGTTTATGATGGAAACTTGAAAGGCTGGAAATTATTACTGGTGGTGTTACAGAGCTGAGCATAGATATACAGTATCTAACTTAGCTAATAATGTTTCATTACATTCAAAGTAGTACAAGGGGACTTCAGTGCTGTATTATACCCTCTGGTTTCTAAGAATCCCTGAGACCAGTTCGAAGTGACCTTTGAGCTAATGCGCTGTTCCAGAGGCAATAGAATGCTTCTGATGTTAGACTCCGGTCTGGAGAAAAGACTTGAAAAAGCTAATTTTTCAGACTGAAATAACGTCGATTTAAGGCCAGCCAGAATGTGTGGCGAAGGTCCTGTGTCATGTGTTAGGGTACGAAACCATCTAAAGGATTGTCTGCCACAACTGGATACTCCTGAAGCCAGTAGTACATTGAAAGATCAAAACGGTAAGTGCTATTGTCTCATACATGTAACAGAAAATCACTCCAATGATTAGGTAATGTACAACAAGGTTTGATTTTCACTCATTATACAAGTAACCATGTAATATCATGAGCTGATAGGAAGAATAGGGAAGGTCTGACAGGTAAGACCTGATTCAAGGTTGTTTTGTTGCACTGCTTGGATTTGGGACTTTGCTGTGTTCAATAGTCATGGCAGATATTGGAAGGATCAATGAGAGATTATCCCCAACATTGTAACTCCTCGCAAAATCTATGCATTGTTTCATGCAGTATTTTTGTTTACTTTAGATGCCATAACTCGATTGAGTAATGTGTACTATAATTTTTTTAACAAAGAACATGACTGCTACCTTCCCCTGCATTGCAAACCTTAAAAAATCATGATCTTCTTGGCATATTATCTTTAATGCGTCGTCGCTGTTGTGGTCAGTGCTAACAGAACCTCACTTTTTTGCTCTGGTAGTACAATTGGCTGTTGAATCTAAGGACAATAATATTATAAAGGAGTTCATTAGTTTAAGAGTTTACCTTAACCCAAGCAGGGAAATTAATTATTTTGTTAGCTGACTGGATACATTAGAAAAGCAAATTACAGTCCTAAAACACTAAAAGGCCAGATGTAGGAGCCCAAATAATTTCGGCCGTTACCGACCGGTATTTGGCTTTTGAGATGTAGGGGGCTTTTGATTTACAGAATCGGTAAATTTACCGATTCGGTAAATATACAGAATGGGTAAAATACCGAATCGGTATATTTACCGATTCTGTAAATCGAGATGTAGGTGGCACTTCACAGACTGCCACAGGCCCTTTAGGAGTCGGTATTTACCACCCACTCCTATTGGGTGGTAAAATACTGATTTCAGGTGTACATGCACATCTGTACACCTATGTCACATGTACACCTATGCCATGTGACACACAGACATGCCCTTAGGGCATGTATGTCTGCCACATGGCACACAAGCCTGCACTTGGGGTGCTAGAGGGTGTCAAAGTGACACCCCGTTCCCCCTGCCAGGATTCGGTATTTACCGATTAGGTAAATACCGAATCGGTATTTCCCTTTGATTCCTATGGGCTTCAAAGCCCATAGGAATCAATGGGAAATACCGATTCGGTATTTACCGAATCGGTAAATACCGAATCTTACAGATTCGGTAATTGTGTTTTAAAAATTACCTACATCTGCCTCCTTCTAATTTAGCGATTCATAAATACCGAATCGGTAAAATTCGGTATTTATGAATTGGTAAATTAGATTTACCTACATCTAGCCCTTAGTGCCCCAAGTGTGGATTTTGAATGGTGGAATCTTCAATGCGTGATTATCTGAGCTTTTACTTCATCTATGCAATTGCGTATGCTTCAAATAAACTACCTGCATGGCAGTGTGTTGAAAGAATAGCTACTTCCTACATAGGCTCAAAACAAAGATAGCACGGTTCCAGCAACAAACCCTACACAGGGCAGCATGCTACCCACAAGGGCACACGCTTCAGCGTGCCAAATAGGGGGTAGTAAGAACAAAAAAAAATTACAATGCAAATAAGTCAATGGCTAAAGTTAGTTGTTACAAACTTTTCAAAGTTCTCAGACTCTTCACAGAGAATGATGTGTGCTACATCAGTAGAGCTATTATTAGCCTGTCTTGTTCCTGCTGTTCCTTAGAGGGCTTGGTGTATTATATGCAACGTTTCCAGAACAGACACCTAACACATTCACTTCTATTTCAACTCTCGATCTCCATCCGTCGGAGATGAGCTTAGCAATTTGAAAAAGCGCCACTTAAAATGCAGCCAAGTAATTAAAAAGTAGATATCCATAAATAAATAAGACAGCAGCCGAGCTGCGCACTGAGCCGGCACAAACGTCTTTATGTTTAGCGGTGGCAGTGAGTTCTGTTGAACGTGCGTCGCTGAAGCGTAGGCCTGCGCACTCTACGTTCCCGACGCCCTTCAAGGTACAAGCTGGCACGTGGCAGGCGGAAGAAGTCCCTGGAGCCTGTGCCTTAGAAAGGAAAGCTTTGCTGTGTCCCACGGGACTGTGAGCTAGGAGAATGGAACCGGGTGTTTTTGTACTTCATACTAGGGTGACCAACGGGCATTGGTGCAAATTCAGGACGGTGAGTGTAAAAATTCAGGACAAAGGGTCGAAATTCAGGACACAAATTCAGGACAGGAGGCCAAAATTCAGGACAAAACTTCAGGACAATTGAATACGTTTTACAGACACATCAGAGGTCACGCAATAGTATAGAAGTAAGCCCAGCCATATCCAAACATATTCAACAATTTGCAAACCTATCCATCATGTATCCATCATCTATCATTTCACTCATCCATCCCGTCATCCATCCTTTCACTCATCCATCCTTTATCCATCAATCCACCCTTTCACCCTATCCATCTGTACACTCATCCATCCACTCTTCTACCCATCCATCCATTCATTCACTCATCCATCCAGCCATTTACCCTTTCACCCATCCAGCCATCCTTTCACTTACTCATCCACCCACCCAATTACTCATCCTTCCACCCTTCCACTCTATCAGTCATCCATCCATCCTCCCTTTCTCTCTCCATCGACCCTTTCACTTAGCAACCCTTCCTTCCATCCATCCATCCACCCACCCATCCATCTACTAATCCACTCATGAATCCATCCATTGACCCTATCACTCATCCATCCTTTCTCTCATCCATTTATCCTTTCACTCCTTCACTCATCTATTCATCCTTTTGTCCATCTACCCTCCCTTTCACTCACTCTTCCATCCTTACATCCACCTTTTCACTCATTCGTCCATCCATTCACCCTTGCATTTATCAATTCATCAATCCATCCATCATTTCACTTATCCATCCACCCACTCACTCACTCATCATCCAACTTTTCACTCATCTATCCTTTCACTCATCCAGCCACCCTTTAACCCATCCAGCTACCCTTCCACCCATACATCCAGCCATTTACCTTTTCTATCTTTCATCCTTCCACTCACTCATCAATCCATCCATCCTCTCTCATTAGCCATCTATTCAATCTTTCATTCATCCATTCACCCTTTCACTAATCCATCTAGCCATCCACTCATCCCTTCACTTACTTACTCGCCCACCTTTTCATATTAATTTTGAGCAGACCCTTTTTGACAAGAGGCCCATCAAGAACTTCACCCTCGCTGCATGAGCCATTCCAGGACTGGGACAGAAGCCACCCAGGGCAGAGACGGGATCCAACACACGGGGGGGGGGGACACAGGAGCCATCACAGGCCGGGGGGGGGGACACAGGAGCCATCACTAGGGGGGGGGACCGGAGCCATCACAGGCGGGGGGGACAGGAGCCATCACAGGAGGGGGAATAGGATCCACCAGGGTGGGCACAGGGGTGGGCATGCAGTATTCTAGTATAATCTTGGTCTCTTCCAGGGTGGGGTAGGGCTCCTCACCCCCTCCTGGACAAGACAACGAGAAGACAGGCTCTTTCCAAAATGTTAGTTTTGCCATCCCCCACTGTGATGTACAGTACTGAAAGGAGATGCTCCAAGAGAACTGATTTAACTGACTGTCCTCCATACTTTGTTAATCAGTATGCATGCGATTGTGCCATTTCTTAATTTTATTACAATAAGACGGCATGTTAGAAGAACCGTGGTTTGCTTATAATTTAGTGACAGTAATTACGCTCTGTGAAGAGAACCACGTGCAATCAGGGCCGGTTCTGGGATGTTTGGGGCCCTAGGCAGAAATGGAATGTGTGAAGCCCTACTAAATCACAGAGACATGGCGCATTCAGGTCTGTTTGCATCTGAATAGACGCCCCTGCTCCTGAAGCTGCCGCCCCCCCCCCCTCTGTCACCTTCAAGCACCTCTTAACAGCTCATCTAGGGCTGGAGGTGTGAGGGTTGCCATCCCGCTGTGCCTCTCCAATGCTGCGGGGTATCTGAGCTTTGCATCAGAGTCAAGAAGGGAGGAGGGTGGAAGCTGTGCCGGCTTTAGGTTAGTGCGACCGGTGCACGGGGTTAAAATGACGGACAAATGGCGTCCGTTAAAGAATCCTTCACGGACAACGGACAGACGGCTGAAATTACGGACTGTCCGTGAAATTTACGGACGGTTGGTCACCCTACTTCATACGAGATTGGACTGGAAGCTAAAAGCAGTTACCTGGGGCTGGAGATCGTTCAGTATTTCAGGCAGTTTCACACAAAACCCAGTAGCATTATTTGTATGGAGGATGGAATCGTATTAGTTTTCCGGGGTTAGTTAACAGCGCATTCAAATCGATGCCTGAAAATAAAGAAAAACAAAGTTGATTCTATTATGTGTCAGAGTAGGGCATCAAATACTAGGATAATGGGCTTCCGCGGGGGGGATAGAAAGAATGAACATTCTAGGGGATAGGATCGTGGCTATAGAGGAAATGACTAAGACAAACTCGCTACTCCTAAAAAGTATGACAGGTCCCACTCACATACAACCCTTATGCAACACTGTAGTGCCTTTAACAACTCCCCAAAGTAATATTGACCAACACCAACCAGCAGTCCCACGTATGTTAACTCCACCCACCCTGAAAGTGCCCGCCAAACCTACAATAGCACATAGCTCTTCCCTCAAAACTGGGCAGAACAAAGAAATTATACCACCCAAAGGGTCACTTCCCAATCCAGGGAACATGCCACGAAAATCAAACCACATACAATTACCACCGGAGGCTGTCCCGTTTGTGTGCGTCCTTTCTGGAGTGCCAGTACTTACAAATGGAAAAACTGAAAGTCAACAGGAACTGAGAAATAAGGCACTGTTCTGGTTAACAAAGAATAGACCCCTGCCTCCTGATATCGATGGGAGAATACAAAGTGTTAGAAGGGTGGGTTGGCTAGGCCCGCTTCGAAAAGAGATACCTGGCGATCTGGTGTTAATAAAGTTTAGAAATAGCAACGTTGTCCCATACCTCCAGACCTGGCAACCGCAGATAGGTGATGGACCTATACACACCTGGGGACTATCTGACTTTTATCCCAGAGTATCACTCCTCCCCCACACAAGACCAACGAAGAGAGTAACTTTTGGCTGGACTGAAACGGCTCTGGGGTGAGGGGTGTTAATATCCAGACTTTGACTTTATATACTCCGCAATGATCTATTTGGTACCTGATCTCTCTTAAAGATTTTATGCTACAATGTTACTTGCTGTGAAATGAAATGAAATGTAATGGTGTATATATATTGTAATGTGCTTTTATGATTTTATATTTCAAAATCGAATAAAGCTAATCGAATCACGAATCACATTTGGAAATTAAAAAAAGTGTAATTGGTAAAACAAAAATACACATTAAATCATGATTAAAGTGCATAGAACTTTCAAAATACAATTATCTTGTGCTTCTATTATTTGCCACGTCTGGGCATACCCGTCCTACCCCTAGTCACAAAGATCTGGGCTTCATCCGTCATTTTTTTGCTCACCACACCACCCCAGTTTGGACGCAGCCATATGCAAAACAGACTTGACCCTGATTCTCCTGGGAACAGTCCAGCCCAAACTGCCAAGCCAAGTCCTCCCTGGACCGGAAACAAGCATCCCGGGACAAGTTTTGGCGTATCACCCGTCATCAGCCAGGCCAGCTTGAATCCAGTGACACAGTGAGCACGGGACCACGTTTGGGCATGCCCTTCCCACTTAGGTCAACAAAAGCAAAAAGAACAGATGATGGACAGACTGCTGAACAATGCAAACATTCACCCCCAGTCGCAAAGATCTGTGTATAATCCAGCGTTGTTTTGCTCAACACGCCACCCCACTCCAGTTTGGTCCCAGCCATATGCAAATCAGCCTTGCCCTGTTACTCATGGGAACAGTCCAGCCCAAACTGCCAAGCCAGGTCATCCCTGGTGCACTGGATAAATTAGAAAAGCATAGTATAGTCCTACAACATTAAGTGCCCCACGTGCGGATTTTGATTGGTGGAAACTTTAACAGTAACTTTTCTAAGCCTTTAGTTCATGGTATAGATAGATTCCAATGTAAGAAAAATATGTAGTTAGCGTATGACATGTGTGCTTCAAATAACCTGCCCACATGGGGGGTGTTGAAAGAAGGGGTGTTTGAAATAAGAGTCTGTTACCCTAAATAGTCGCTTTGAAAAAGATTTACCAACAGAGATAACATATCTAGGTGGAAAACTTGATATTCTGATTGATTATTTTATTCGTGATTTACTGGCATTTGCTAAATGTTTTTCTATGGAGATATTCACCGGGAAGGAAGCAATCACCTTCCGATTACTGAAAGATTTCAGCACACTGCTGTTATTAGGTCTGTAAACCATTGTGGTTGCCTAACCTCTCGACAATGTGGACCCATGGTCACTAAATTAGAGACATTTTTTTTCTGCTAAAAGTACTCCAACAGATATTTGCAAACATCAGTGTCAATTAGCTCTTTCTAATCCTTTGCATATGAGAAACACTGTATTTTATAGTAGCATCAGTGGATGGTTTGATAAATGTGTGTTACATAGCTCACAAGTTCATAAGGAAGACCTTAAAATAATTTCAGAAAACTGATGATGCTGTTTTATTACACAGATATTTGAATCTTTTTGCGTGTACAAAATATGAGTAAGAAGAAGCAAATATAACCAGAGCATGGGAAATGGAGGTAGTCTTTAGATTAGAGGCCCAAGGGCTTGTAGAAGCAATTGAATGCCCTGCAGCAATATGCTAAAGAGAAGGAACTATTTAACTATAAATTTGAATAAGATCAAAGTGAGGCAGAGAAAACATGCACATACTACTGGCATTTTCATAGTTACATTCAAGGGCTATAATACAATACAGAACATTTTGTGTATTAATTAATAAAAACCTGAGTTGGAGAGACCACTTGAAGATGGTTAGGTCTAAGGCTTTCTTTGTGAATGGGTTGTGTCATTTTAGCTCCTTTTTGGAGATCTTGCAATAGCCCCTTGTTAAAGATCTCTAATAAAAAATTAGCACCAAACGCACTGTATGGCTCTGCTCCCTTGAAATTAGATGGAATTCTAAACCCGAAAAGCAGGAAGGTGTTGGAGAAGAATACTGGGCCTTACTTTGCCCCAGTAGAAGCTGTTCCATTAGAATTAGGTCAACATAATATAAACTTTACACTTGGTTATTTGGGACTTCAGTTCTTATATAATTTGATTAATGTATTAAATCAGTTGCAGGTATGGCTTTAAGAAAAGTGTTTCTGAGCTAAAGTAGGTTAGCCAGAAGTAAACAGTATTTGCTTCCTGCATTACAAACAAAATATAGGTTGTCCCTGTATACTGATTCTGCTGCAACAGGTTAATTTATTGATATGGATAGAACACTATGCCAATGGTATCAGAGGTTAGTTCTTTAATTTGTGATGTTAAGTATTTTTCTACAAATTGTACTTTTTGTAATTTAAGTGTAAAACCGATGTTTTTATTTAATTGTACTATCTAATCCCCAAAAACGTTTCCTGATGATGAGCTATATATTGACAACTCTGCAATGGATGAGGCTCAGTAGTTCATGTGGCCCAGTGTTCTCTTATTGCTGCAGTGAGCGCTCTGTGCAGGAGAGGTAGGTCGAATTCTGCAGTAAATTCCTCAGATGGAAGCAGTTCCGAATCCCTAAAAAGGTCTCCCATTTTCCTCGCCAACCCCGATCCAAATATCAAGTCCCCGCTGGCTACCGCCATGGGGAAGTGCCCTCAGTAACCCCAGATGTAGTTCTGGGGAGTATGGAATTTTAGTACATATTTTCTGTAATCCTCTATTCCAGCATTTAGTCCAGCATTGAAACACCAGAGAGTCATTCGTAGGCGACCTGTGCACTCATAGGAACACTTTAAGGAGATCAGATAGGGGTGGCACGAAGGGGCCCGGAGCCTGACTCAGATCCCACCGGTATGCCAGTCCCTGAATCAACCATTGCAGTTGGGCTGCTATGTAATGTGTCTCAAAGTCCAGGACCGCCAGCCCACCAGCCATTGTTGCTTGCTGCATCATTGCTAGCGCCACCCGTCTGCATCCGTCCCCATATAAAAGCAGTGATCAATGGGTCTAACTCATTCATTATTACTTTCTGGACCCTTATGGGAAGTGTATTAAAAAATATAGAAGGGGATGGAGAGCCACCAGTCAACGAATCTCCCACCCAGCTTACCTCAGAATCATTTCAATTCCAGCTCAGTAACCAATGCATTTCCCAGGTTATCCCGTTCCAGGGACTACCAAGTTACAGTACTGCTGCTCAAACTTGTTACCAGTTAGTTGTACAGTTCAGATCATGTGATCCAATGATCTCAGTGTCACCTTGGGCATCTCCAGACTCAAACTCTCTGAGATGTCGGTGCAGCTACCAAAGTCCACATCTTGTGTGGGTGCACTCTGCTCCAGCGTCGGAGGTCCCGTTTCCTTCCCACTCATAGCCACCCCCTCCATCATGCTTTGCTTCCAGAGTTGCACTTCGGCTTGCGAAGAGGCAGCAGACCCCCATCGCAATCTTTTTTTGTCGAAGGACGGTGCTGCAAGCCCGCTGCTGTCTAGGGCTCCGGTCAGAGCCCCGCACTCCTTGGCAGTCCAGCCAGTCCCAAACTTCTTGTGGGGAATGGAACAATTGAGCTTCCTCCAAGGTCACTACTCTGAGCCTCGCCGGGAACAGCACTGCATATTTAAGGTCTGGCTGGCACAGTTTCTTCTTAGCATCTTGGAATGATGCTCTTTGTCTCTGTACTTCTCATGATAAAATCCTTACAATAGCGGTGTCGACTCGGAGTCGGGCCTGCACCAAAATGTGATCACGATCTTTGTATTAGAATAGTCTGGCTACTACTGGTCTCAGAGGGGCCCCCGTTGAGTCGGTCTTGATGGGACTCGATGGGACTTGATGTGCTCACTCGAGTACAAAGAAGGTAAAAAGGCCCTCAGGTGCAACTTCAGCCAATGGCAGGTGGAAGTTCCACTGGAGAACGTTCATTGGTGTTTACTCTCTCCACTCGGTGTTTATGATCATCTCGTAAAAGGCCCAGTCTGTGCTGATAGTGTCTATTTTAGATTCTAGTACCTTGCGGGAGGATGTTATAGCTTGGATTATGTCCTGCAACGTGGGGTCCCTAGGTGGATCTAGAGGCCGGGACATGTTCTAGTCGGCTTAGTCCAGTGTGTCAAATGTACTCTCAGGATCTTGGTTGCACTTGCGAGTAGTCTCACTCGAGTGCAAAGAAGGTAGAAAGGCCCTCAGACGCAACTTCTGTGCGTAGCCAGTTTTCAAGGTAGTCTATCATGCTGACACTCTCCACCTTCTTAGGCAGCCCCACCACCCGTATATTGTTGAGACGGGAGCTATTTTCAGCATCATCTGCAAATATCTTGTGTACAAACATTAGCCTCCACTGCAGTCAATTTCTCTTTTATCAAGGCAATGGCAGGTGGGAGTTCCACTAGAGAACGTTCATTCGTGTTTAATCTCTCCGCTCGGTGTTTATGATCATGAAACATCCTTTATGCTATTTACGTTTTTTCCTGAAAGAGCTTTAAAAGAATGGATGGTTAATGCTACATTTTAGTACACATGTGACATTGGGCCAAGAGACTGTTTAAAAATGTCAAATTTTTGTGTCTGGGGCTTGTTGAATTTGTCTCAACCTCTACAAATCTTTATTTAAGAGATTTTGTTATCTTCCCCTAAATAAGCTTTCAGAAAATGAGTTGCAAAAGATGCAGCATAAAAATATTTCTTACGGTATTGTTTTGTTCATACTGCACTTCCCAGCACACACTATCTATACATTGTTTGCACGCTAAGATGTTAGTACAGAAGACAGCTCTCTTGATGTCAGGAGTAAAAATCTTTTATGTACCTGCTTCATTACACATTGAATGATGAAGCTGTACTTCTTGGTACTACATGAAAAACCTTAGTTCAATCGCCCATCCAATATTCATGGTTTTGACTGGCTTGGTCACTGTAATAGTCTGAAATGTAATCCACATAAAGGTAAAGTTTGTAGATTTATATAGTGCGGCTTATCACCAGTGAGGGTATCTGGGCACTGTCCATGGGCACGGGGAGATTCCCAAAACCACAGGATGTTGCGCTGAGACTTGATCCCGGATCCCCAGCTCCCTAGTCGGCAGCTCTGGTCGCCGCGCCACATCCTCTCCTCGATTCGTAAAGATGTTGACAATAATAACATAAGAATCACAGAAACTCAGCACAACTTGAAAATGTCCATGGTGCCCTCACAGCACACATTGACCTCAATCAGGGGTAACAGGAATTAGAGGAAGCTAAAATAAAAAATGCCATTGTTTATTTATTGCACTCTCCTTGCAAAACATGGTCTTAGGGGTCAGGGCAGCAGTAGAAGGCTAGGAAAGTAAACCTAGGTCTAAAATGTCTCTTTTTTTTAATTTACAGTTTGTAGCCTCCAGCTAGCCCCTTTATTGTAAACAAGAGGGTTTTTTATAGTCCTCATTTTACATTTATAGGGCTTATAGGGGCTCGGTTTAGCAGATCAAGCAGGCAACTTCGATTTTCTCTCCCTACTAATAGAGACAAGACTTTCATCCATGTTGCACTTTGAACCTGCTCCGCAGCCTCTTTAGCAATTTATCTGGGATGAGTATTTGGGATTTGTTTCTTTGGACCCTCATGTCCCAACTCCTTTCCCAGAGATTTGGCTATTGATATTGTAATCAGAGGAACAGATTTCCATTTGTCCCACTGTCTCCAGCCTTTGTAATCTTAAGGTTTTGTTTGCAGGCTTCCCATATCTCCCAAAGATTTACTCTTTTAGCCGATGAATTCTTGCGTTCTAAAGAACTTATCCTCTGGACAGATAGAGCCCATTCACTACCTGTTGGGGGAGTATACTGTACCCTTTTTAAACATATCTCCTTCTTCACAATAGTATTAAGACAAACCATAAAGATTTTTGCTTCTTAGACAATTTCACAGGTTTATGGCTCCCCTCAATGACCCCAAATATTACCATTGCTAATCTTACATTAATGTCTTTATCAATAACCTCGTTAATCATCTTACCCGCATCTTGCCAGAAGGTCTCTACAAGAGGGCACCGCCAGAACATGTGGATGTCATCTGCCTTCTCCTCTCCAAATTTGGGGCACTTTCTCACCTCCATTCTCCCCAGCTTGGACAGCTTCTTCGGTGTCCAATATCCCCTGTTTACTGTGTAAACATGATTTTTCCAGAAGGTTGCAGACTTTATAGTTGACCAAAAGGTAGTCATTGATACTTGCCATAAGTCTTCCATCTGTATTTCTGGCCGACCCCTCGTCCAGATGTCTCCCTGCTTTTATCAACATCCAATACCCTTTTGCAACTTCCTTCGCTTGAGGGGGTGGGTCTTAGTTGCTGTTTGACTTCATAGTCCGTACTCCCTTTCCCCACTTTCCCCAATTCTCTTGCCCAACTCATCAATTGGTAATACTTGAACCTTGAAAGACGACCTGCTGTTGACATCTAAAATGTCCCACAGAACTAATGTTTTTTCCAGCAGAATTTGACCCCATTTGTTTATACTGGCTTTGGCAAGGTTAGCTGCCAACTCATCTAAAAGGCATATAGGAGTAACTGGGGAGTCCCAAATTGGGGCTGAGATACATTAGTATGGTATCCCCAGGGACCGTCCTATTTGATACCATGTCTTACATGTAGCCGTCAGAATCTGTAGCCTGACTTTTTTTGTTTTTGAGTATTTGGGATGGCAAAATGTATACAAGAAGAAATCAGCCTTCTCTGTGTGGTCCCTTGTCAAGGTCTTAACACCTTGCACGCTAACGGTTTTCCCGCTGTGCGCTGGATTTTTCAAAAATCAGCACACGAGCACCGTAGCTGATGACGAGCTCGTCATCAGCATCGAAGGGGTTAAAGAGTGAGGCATAGAAATCCTTTTCTAGAAGGAGAGATCTAAAAGTCTTAAAATGAAATGCCTGACAATAAGAAAATCGGGGCTTGCTATCCCCCCATATATCTTCCTCTGACAAACTTTTTTCAAAGCAATCCTTACTCCTTTAGTGGACCAAATAAAGCTGCTTAATTCACCTTGTAATTTCTTAATGGCATCTAGGTTGAAATCTAAGGAGATTGTGTTAAAAATAAAAGTGAACTTTGATAATATAGACATTTTAAAATGATTTGATCTTCTTAGAAAAGAGAGCGGGAGGCTACTCCAGGTCTTAAGTAAGCATAGGTCTATAAAGATGGTGGCAATAATAACATAAGAATCACAGAAACTGAGCACAACCCGAAAATGCTCATGGTGCCCTCACAGCACACATTGATCTCAACCAGGGGTAACCAGAATTAGAGGCTGCTATAATAGTAATGCCATTACTTGTGGCACTGTCCTTGCTAAACATGGTCTCAGGGGCCATTGCAGCAGTAGGATAGGAAAGTAAAAGTAAAATTCCTGTTTTTTTATTTACAGTTTGTTGCCTCCAGCTGACCTCTGTATTGTAAACGAGAGGTTCTTGAATGATTAAGGATAGGTCAAAGGGTTAACCATGTGATAGGAATGGTGGTCAAATAGTGTGTGATGTCCCTTCCACTGCCACATGCATTTCATCGAAGGGCAGCACAGAACTGGTACCCAAACTTGAGCCATACTTAAGAACGGTAAACAGCGTTTACAACGCAACTTTTACCACGCACTACCTTTACCACGCAACTGGGGGGCGCTGTAGGATAGGGAATAGTTTAATTTACTATCCAAAACCTTCCCTACTATCCACGGGGACTGGAGTTGGAATAGTAAATTAAACTATTCACTATCCAGCACCCCCCAAAGCAAGTTGTTGTAACGACTTGTGTTGTAAAAGTTGCGTGGTAAAGGCATGCGTAGTAAAAGCATGCGTAGTAACGACATACATCCCTTAAGAACACTAGTAACAGAAACATTTTTGAATATTAATATGGTTGGTTAAAGTATTTTTCACCATGCATGACGATTACCTGGTACAACTTAAAAACTATGGATTTTTAACATGTTTTCGAATTCTTGTGTCCAGAAAGGAATCATTAAGTAAGATGTCTTGGAGGCAGAAGAGGACTGCTTAGTGGCAGCGTAATAAAGTAGTTCCAGAAAGAATGGTACAGACATCAAAGTGACTTCTACCAAGAGTGATAAGGCTAATCAAGGCATGCCTCTGAGACTGATAAAATGAACAAGATCACCCTCCTGGAATTCAGAATTGCTGCAAGATACAGATAGATGTCTGCAAGGGGCTCAACACCGAGGCATAGAACTATCCCACAAAACTTCATAAAGCTGCAGATCTTGTGCATTAAATAGAATAACTGATAGAATATTTTTTCGAAGATCTCAGAATGCAGTCTTTCTATCGTTACATTATTTATCGAGCCTACTAGACAGTGCTTGTGCTGTCTGCTGTCAGGCATATTGTGAAATTACCACCAAAACACAAAGGCTTCGAGCCTGCAAATTGCTTACCGTTGGTATGCTTTCCTGCCACTCACATATGCTTGTTTCTTTTTCAATGGATTACCGTGATCATCTTGTGTGTGTCCTGCTAGGGCACAATTGCAAATTTGTGTCTTTCACTGCTTACTTTCAGGGGCCTACGTTTTTTTTCTCTTGAGCATTCCAAGACAGTCCATGAGTTTTCAAACAGTTTTCTGAGTGTGCTTCTCTTGCCCACACCATACTCTGTGTTGGTGTCTCTAACCCATGCCTCTCCCTGCCCTGTGCATGTTGCTCTCTGACCCATTGCTTCTTCTCCCTGCTCACTCCCTCTGTTGCTTCCCCCAACTGCATCCTCCTTCTCTCTCTCTTGCTGCTTGTCCTTCCCTCCTTCGTACTTCCCCAGTGCTTGCTCGCCCATGTGCATTTCCTCAACCTGCTCCACATTGCTCTCTTGCCTGTTGCCTTTTCTCCCCACCCCATGTCACCATGTTGCTTTCCCCATCCACGCCCTCCATCTCAGCCTGTTGCTCCTCCTTCCTACCCCCACCGTCTGTGTTGCTTCGTGCCCCCCTGCATTGCTACACTCCACACCTCCTTCTGGCTGTGTTACTTCCCCCCCACTCTGGCCCTCTGTTTTGCCTCCCCACTCCCCAGCCCTTCTTGTTGCTCGCCCCCACTGGTGCGTCAATTAAAAAAACAACTCAAGTCATTTTCTAGGTGCGTGCATGTATGGTGTACATGCCAACATAGGGGCCTATTAGGATGGCGGACGGACCTGCGTCCGTCCGCCATCCCAAAGGAAGAGGGACCGTCCGCATGGGCAGCGGCGGGCCCTCCATGGCAATTAGGATGTAACCGCCACCCTGGCGGTCACATCCTCTACATTTAACATTGCGGCGGATGCTGCTTCAAGCAGCACCCGCCGCAAGGTTAAAAAGTGCATGTTGACCATTGCATGCACGAAGCGGCAGGCACCGCGTGGTGCCTGCCGCTTCGTGCACGCAAAGGCAGGGGGGTACCATAGGTACCCCCCATGTGCAACCCCCACCCCTCCTTCAACCCTGGGGGCCCGCAACGGGCCCCCAAAAAAAAGACCGTATGCCTTTCCACGGCGGAAATGTCGCCGTGGAAAGGCATAGAACCGCAGCCATCCTAATATGCCTGTGTTACATAAAAGGGGGGTTAAACCCATGTAGTCACGGGGACCTGGGTGCTAGGTAATACATATATAGGAAAGGGTCCCCGTAAAAGTGGTGTATGCCAGCGGGCCACACAAAAAAGGGAATTAGTAACAAATTATAAAAAGACAATCAACAAAATTTCCAAAGGTAATAAAGTTTTATTACCAAAGAGTAGAAGACAAAAATTACCTTCAATACAAAAATTACAGATTTTCAGTATTAGCAAGCCCCAAGGGGGGGGGGAGGAAGGGAGAAGGAGAGAAAGAAACTAGAAGGTAAATAAGAGAAAAAAATACACAGTATTGATAGTGACCTGATTATTACAAGATTACATGACACTGTACAAAAAATTTTTAACAATATAAATATAAAGGCCAAAGATACGGCCCAAATCGGACAATTCACAAAATATCAAAAAACATCCAGCACATATGGTAATTCAAATTAATATGGGTTGTGACTGGTGTATCAACAAAAGACAAACAGTCGACGTTTCGACCCCTAATAACAGGCTGAGTAAAAGTCCTTTCACGGGGTCTTCATCAGGACGTCATACAGGGAAGGGGAAGGGGCCACACTGTGGGAGGAAACATTTAGACTTTAGTACAAGGTGAAGACGACTGTTTGTCCAAGTCTAAACCAAGCGATTAATTTAACAATATTCCAACAAATTTAATTTACCATGGGGTACGGCCTGTGAGAAGGGCTCTGTACACAGAGTAGGCGCCACGCAGTTAAGTCGCGGTCACTCACTAATGATCGGAACATCAACAAAGGAGGAGAAGGTCAACAATTAAGTATGTATATGCACTTATGTCGAAATACATCTTAGGATAAATCAAAACCTACACATAGAGCCTAATATTAACAGTTCGAGCTGCCATAAGAGTGGAACAACAAAGCTTCTTGCCTCACTCGTATTCAGAAGATTAGAAATTAAATACTTAAATACCTCGAAATTCTGGCGAAATTATTGCACCAGGAGAAACAGCGGGCGGGGCACTCTTTGTGAGAAAGGACCATCCAGACCCGCTGGAAATCAATAAGTTAACGTACTCATGTTACTGAATGTAGCAAATTATGGCACATAGGATTCATGAATTAATTCAGGGCCACAATGGCGAACTTACAAGAGTTTGTACTGTGACCAAGGTAAGCGGTCTCCGTCACCCTGGTAATGTGAGGAGCCGCCTGCTTGAAACAGGGACTGCTAGCACGAAGGCGGGTAGGGGTGGTTGTCAACATCCAACCTGCCAACGAACAAATAATTAAAGAGGAAAGCTAGTATATTTAGAAAGAGCAACAGACACTCCTGTACAGGATCGTATTCACTTACGAAGAAAGGTGACGTATGACCTTTCCGTCTAAGAACGCGGCCAGTGTTTGCTGTCGGGCACCACAGAAGAAGGGCGTTTAGTGAGCGGGGCTCGTAGTCCCGTGGTTCCTAAACGGACAAGGTAGTAATTAATTTCAAACCTCTAAAGGGCCGGCAGAAAAACAAGCCGTCAAGTATTTTACTCACATTTAATTGCCACAGGGAAGGGGGATTGCGACCTTTCCGCCTGAGAGCCAAGCCGGTGTTTTCGCTGCGGGTCACCGCAGAGGAAAGGCGATTAGTGAGCGGGGCTCGTAGTGCCGTGCTTCCTAAAAGAACGGGATCGTGATTAATTTCAAGCCTTTAAGGGGCCGGCGGGAAAACAGGCCGTCAGGTATTTAACTTACATACGATTGCCAGAGCGTCAGCAAGGATCAGCGTCTGCAAGGATCAATCCAGACAGCAACTCCGCAAAGCAGCAATGCGGAGTTTGTGGGCGGGACCAGCTGATGTTGGTTCAAAATAGAAATGAACAAAATACTCGAGTCCACCGCGTTGAGGGCGGATGGTTTAAATAAGTGATTTTAAACTCGTAGGGAGTGTCTCGGCCTGCATAAAATTAATATATATGAAAAATACATGCTGTCACAGAATAAATCTCATTTATACAAAGTGTCGACCACAATTAACGTTTACACCATATGGATTGTCATTCGTTAGAAAAAGGTGCTTCTCTCACACAGGAGGAAGTAAACCCATTCCTTTATCCATTTCCCAAATTTACAGTTACGTGGCATCAAGTAATGAAAGATGGAGGGGCATCTCTCACGCAGGAGGATGAAACCCGATTCATACATTGTTCCAGAACACAATTAAAAAAGGGGTGTACTTTAGAACAGATCCTGACCTACGGGTGCATCTCACACACAGGTGGATGAAAACCCACTAAGGCCAAGACAAGGAGGGGTATTATTGCCCAAGTATTAAAAGGGGGATAGACTGCAGAATCTCAGTTACTGGGGTTCAAGTGTACCAAAGAAGGGGACATGTTAGGTGATTCACCCTAAGGCTGCTAGTTGAGATAAACTACTCTCTTGTTCGTTTAGTCCGTTTTTTATGGAGTCCAAAAGTGACATCCATTTAGACTCCCGTGTATTCAGGATAGATAGGAGGTTACCTCCCCTTCTACCCAAAGTCACCTTTTCAACAGCGAACCACCGTAGGTCAGTGACCAAATGGCCAGCTGTGAGCCAATGGTCCACGAGGGGGGCCCCTGCCACTTTGCATCTCAATCTACTACAGTGGGAGGAAATTCTAGCCTTGATTTTCTGTTGCGTTTGACCCACATACAAAAGACTACATGGACACCGAATGATGTATATCACTCCAGTAGAGTTACAATTAGTGTAGTGTTTGAGAGTATATGTCCGTCCGCGGTGGTCGAATGTCTTAGTCTGGACTGTGGTTTCACAGGCAGTACATCCACCACATCTGTAGTGGCCTATCACTGGGGGCAAATTCCAGAGGGACGTTAAAGTAGGTTGGCTCTCGCCTTCAAGGAACGAATGAACCACCATGTCCCTTATGTTTTTCGCTCTCTTAAAGGAGTGAAGGGGCAACTCCTGTTGGTTGATGACGTCAGCCACCAAAGGCCAGTTGTGATTAATGATCTTCTTAATGTCATTACTACGAGTTGAAAAAGTCGTGACGCAAATCACGCGGTCGGTAGTAGCACGTGAGGCGTCACTTGGATTAAGGAGGGAATCCCGAGGATTGTACCATGCGCGCTTTCTTGCCCTCTTGACCAACCTAATTGGATACCCTCGTGCTATCAGACGCTCACTCAGGACCTCCGATTCTTTAAAATAATCGGCTCTTGAGGAGCAATTTCTCCTAATCCTAAAAAATTGGCCGACTGGCAGGTTGTCTTTTAGCCCCCTAGGGTGGTGACTTTGGTATTGTAAGAGTGAATTGCGCTCAGTTGGCTTCCTGAACAGGGTGGTATGCAGTTGGTCTGAATCAACATAAATAGAGATATCTAAGAAAGGTATAACTTCTTTACTTGATTCCATCGTAAACTGAATCGCCGGATTCCGGGAGTTAAGCCAGTTATGGAAGACTTTAAGTTGGTCAACATCACCGTCCCAAATACACAAGACATCGTCTATATATCTTACCCACAGGGGCAGATGTTCCTTAAAAGGATTGGTGGCTGGGAAAATGTGTTGGTGTTCAAAATAATCCATAAAAATTATAGCTAGGTTTGGAGCAAAGGTGGCCCCCATCGCCACGCCCCTAGTCTGCAAATAAAATCGATCTTGAAAAATGAAAAAGTTTTGCATCATTGCAATTTCCAAAAGTTGGATAATGAACTCAGTAGGGACCTGGAGAGGGGCAGTTCGAGTGTCTAGAACCGTTCTTATTACATCCAATGCTTCTTGTTGGGGGATACTCGTATAAAGTGATACGATATCACATGTAACCAGGAGAGAGCTTTCTGGATTAAAAGGTCGACCATCTATCAAGTTAATGACTTGTGTGGTATCTCGTAAATAGGCTTTTGTATGGAGTGCGATGGGCTTCAGAAAAAAGTCAACGTATTGACAGAGAGGCTCTAAAAGGGAACCGCATCCAGAAACGATTGGACGGCCAGGAGGTTTGTTAAGGTTCTTATGTACCTTAGGTAAGGTATAGATCGTGGCCAGTCTGGGAAATTTTTGATTGAGGAACTCAAATTCCTGTTTGCTCAAAAAACCTGTATCCAATCCCTCTTGGGTCACCCTTAGGATGTTATTGGCCAAATCACTAGAAGGATCACTGGGTAAGAGACGGTAGCTTATGCCATCTGATAGTTGTCTGTAGATTTCAGCTTTGTAATCAGAGAGGTCTTGAACCACAATTGCACCGCCTTTATCCGCGGGTTTTATAACAACCTCTTTGTTGTTACTTAAATCCGCCAAGGCCTTCTTCTCTGTTTTGGGTAAATTAAGCCGCGTGAATTTAGGCTCCTTGAGGGTGAGATCTATGGAGGAAGTTACAATATCCTCAAAGGCAAGGATCCGACTATTCATAGCATATGTAGGTGGAAAAAAGGTTGAGGGAACCCTCAACCCAGTGACCGAATTATTTGGTCTGATGGTCTGATTTCGGAAGAAATAGCGTAACCTTATCCTTCGGAAAAAGCTAAAAAGTTCGGTTTTGAGCAGGAATTTATTGACCGAAGCTGTGGGGACATAAGAAAGTCCTCGGCCGAGGACCTTAAGTTCTGCCTCCTGGAATTGATGTTTAGAAATATTGATCACTGGACTGGCGACACTGGGAAGCCCAACAGTTGGTGGAGTGGGCATAGTTACCATCTGTAAGTGTTCCTGCGTGTGGATATCTCCCCGTGTGTCTCGGGGCGAAAGGTGACCCGCTTCTGTTGTTTGCCTCGACCACCTGCCCACCCTGCCTGTTGTTGGCCTCTGGCTTGTCCCCGGGGCCAGTTGTTGCCACGGCCTCGCGGTGGGCGCCACTGTCCCCGACCCTGATCTAAAAAATGGGGTTGAAATTGGGGGGGATACTGCTGGTAAGTAGGGTCTTGAATGGGATAAGGAGGGTAGGGGTATGCGGTGCTAGGTCCTGCCTCAGCTTCACTGCCAGAACTATAGGAGGAGTCTGAAAAGGTGGTATAGTTTTGTCGTCCTCTATACCCCCCACGGCCTCTGACACCGCCAGCCATGTTAGAGCTTTTCCGCCGCGGTCGGAAGGCGACCGCGGCGGAAAAGCTGCGGACAGAAAAAATATTCCCCCGCCATCCTAATCTGACGGGGGGTATTGCTTCAGTCCGCAGCGGTAATCCGCATCCTCCGGCCCGGCGGATGCGGATTATCCGCAATCATAATCGGCCCCAAAATGACAAAATCAATATGTTAATTTCCTTTGGCTATGCTTCACTGCATGGGGGAGGCTGTACAGCGTGGTTAGAAACTATCGGCATTGGTCCCAAAGGTAGGACCTATTGGTTTTGCCAATAGAGGTGGACAAGTAAGCCACAAACCTGGTTCTGGCTCAGATCGGGTTCCTCTTGGACCCACAGGCACAAAATGAGCCAAGCTTTAATGTGGCTTCTGCCTGCCACTTGTACTCCTCTGGCACCAATAATTTGTTTAAAAAAATGATCTATGATGTAAAATAGGAGAGGAAAATAGATACCCATCTAGTGGCTGAATTGCACAATGTGAAATGTGAAAACCTAGGACTTTTCCAGACTTGACCAAATTGTAAGTTCCTAGGCAATTATTTTAATTCACCATGCTTCCTTTTCCTCATTTCATTTGAGAGCAATTAGAAATATGTGAGTTTAGGGTGTATGCTATACAAGCATATAGATTTTACCCGACTATAATGGTGCTCCATGTACTAATCTAGGATACATACTGGGTGAACACGACAAAAGGCTTGCCTCTTAATTCTCTAATGGTATTGTTGTCATGACGGGAGATGAGTGGGACATGAATACATTTAAGTTCATGTTAAAAAACTGTCCCTTTTAATAAATACCTATCAACGCAGTTTTATAATCTCAGGTACTAAATTGAAACACTTCCACATTTTAAAGGGATTTTGAAGAGTCTTTTATACATTTTTATAAGCTGTATGTTACACACTTTATATGCCCAACATTTTCTGGGCTTGGCTCGTACTTGGGCTATTGAGAGCCAAGTCAGACTCTTGGCTCTGCTCTAGCTTGGCCCTCTCTGTTAATTTACTGGCTCACCCACCTCTGTTTACCAATGCTTGTTAAATAGGGCCGCACATTGGGCATGACCTTCCAGCTTTTAGAAAATTAGACAACCTACTATTGAAATGTAAGTTCAAAGCCATAAACCAGAATGTATCTATTAATCCATTTGAGGCAACAAACATCCTGTATTTTAATTGTCGTTTGATGGAAGCTTCTACTGTCTTTTGTGTTATGTCCGCATTTCCGGCTTCCCTATTGTTTGTCCCTGGGCCTATTCCTCCCCTGCTGTTGCTTCACACATGCCCTCTAGTCTGTTTGCACTTCGCGATCAGCGATTAGGCATTCAGAGAGGGCAGCGATGTTCACAGATTAGGGCAGCATCGGACACAGAAAGCATTTAAAAAGACAAACAGGAGCTTTTAAAGTCTGTAGATGTCCTTAGGATGTACAAATGAATACTTTTAGATTTTCTTGGCCCAGAGGTTGTCAGCCCAGTACACAGAACCTGACGGGGGAGCGGGGCTATCGCCCTTTCATCCCAATCGGCGTTGCTCACCTGAGTATGATAGGGAAGTAAGTCCCGACTCAATGATGTGTGCCGCATAGTGCCGGACTCAATGAGGAACAACCTCTTTCAGTGGCAGCTGGCATGGATCGGGGTGGTGACGAGGAGGGCGGGTGTAAAGAAAAAAAAACTCTCCTCCTTGCAGCGTCTCTCCTCCGTCTCTCCTCTGCATCTCTCCCGGAAGCACCCCGCCTCCCCTAAGCCAATCACTATGCTGCAATGCAGTGTTGTGATTGGTCTGACCGCTGTGGTTGAGCACTCAGACAGGGACTGGGAGCCTAGGCATGTTTTCCACCCAGGATATAATGCAGCCTGGGTGGAGAAAATACACATGACTGTTTGGTGAACCCAAGCCGGTTGGCCAAACATTCATGCACATTTACAGAGTGCCCACCACTCCTCCCCCTGCTCTGAGAGCAGAGCAGCCCGCAAAGCTGCTGCCGTAGGGAAAAGTAAACGATAATTACAATGAGTTATTATCATTTTACTTTTACTTTATTTACACTGCTGAAAAGGAGGAGCCGCCACTTCCGTGTTCCACAGTTGTGGCATTCCTTGGAAAGATCTGGTCAGCGTGCTTCATTGTGTTGGGGAAGAAGGCTTTTGTCTCGTGAGACAGGGTGTTAGACAAGACCAGACTCAAAGGTGTGTGTGTGTGGTTGTGCCGCATAGTGCCGGGCTGCATGGGCAACAAACCCTGTGCCATGTTCCACAGTTGTAGCATTCCAGAGGGGGGATTAAGCGCGCTCGAATGTGCTGGGGAAGAAGGCTTTGCTGTGTTGCACCGCAGTGTGTCCATAGAACTTCACTCGAGTCGGTGTTCCTTTATTGTGCTCTCTCTAGAATGACTCCTTTGTCGCATTCTGGTGCATCTAAGGATGCACCGAAAGGTGCACCTGCCTGTGCTCACCTGCTCTGATAGGAGCGCCATGGTCAAGGAATGGGCCGACGCGGGCTCCGCGCCAGTGCTTAATTTGTGCAGGTCCTTTCTGGTGCTCAGCACCGGGGCTTATTTATGACTGTCTACCACATTCTAGTGTTTTTTGCAAATTTAGGTACGAGTATAACAACTTCTATTTATTGTTTCCATTTCAAATTCCAATTCTTAGTATTTGCCTCCAAAGCCATTCTTATAGCTTTCGGGGCTTGTAATAGTATGAACGGTCACACTTTTAAGAGTGTGATGATTAGTAGTGCGTTGGTGCTGTCATTGGCAGTGCTGCCAGGGGCAACGGATGGTGCAAGCTCGAGTGTCCTCCTGTCGAGAGCCCCGGCACTATGTATTTTACAAATCAAGCACTGCTCCGCGCGCCTTTGTATCAACGCAGACAATGCGCGCGCGCTCTTCCGAGCCTCCTCACGCGCGCTGCCGAGGCGCGGCGCCCATCATAATAATGCTATTATTTCAAAAGGCAATGAGAAACTGAAGTGCGCCCCGTTCAGCGCGTAACTGGGAAATGAAACCTCGTTTCCTCTGCGTTAAAAGGTTCGTTTGCCGCCTGCCGCCTCGTGTGTGTCGCCGGGGTGTCACGAGAGGTCTCTAATCCCTCCCAGCCTCTCACTCCTGCGGCAGAGCTATCAAAGGCAGAACAAGGCAGCGCGCGCAGAAAGACGGATCCAGGCGCGCCGTGGGAGCGAGGAGAGGCAAATAAGGAATACAGCAGGCAGGACAAAGGCAGCCAACCGCAGCCCTTCAAAAAGAGGAGGCGAGAGGAGCAGAGAGGGAATGTGTACCGTGGAGGGGAGCGACGATTGCTGGAGGGCGAGGGAGTATATATAGAGGTTCAATGACGTGAGGGAGAGACAGCGAGGATGCGAGAGATGGATAAGTGAGGGCAAGAAGAGTAAGGTAGAGAGTAAGTTAAGGGAATACAAAGGAGTGTATGGGAGCAAGAGAAGACGGCGAGGCGAGGATGAGGAACAGAGAGCAATGTAGGGGGAGATCTGAAATAGAGCTAACTGGGCAGAGATTAAGAGGTGTGGGAAATTACCAGGAAGCAGGTAGAGGTGAGACGTAGAGATGAAGGAAGACAAGAAAGGTGCAAGAGTCTGAAAGAGCACAAAATAAGTTGGGTGGACATGGGGGAAACAGTGGAGAAGCCTAACAGCAACATAAGAATTGTGGGAAAATGAGGGGGAAAAAATGGAAGTGACAAGTGCAGAATGAGAACACTAGAGAGCTTGTCATGGGGAGCGCCACCTCTAGGCACTGTTAAGACTTTACTGGAGGACTCGTGTAGGGAGTTACCAGAAAAGTAAAATAGAACAGAAGGAGAGGAGCAGGAGAGAGGAAGTATGGAAACATAACCAGGAAGTGATGTTTGCTGTGCAGCCCCCTCTCTCTCTGGGAGAGGGGCATGCAACTTAAGTCCTTTGAATTTGTGTGAAATATTGGAGTGCATGGGCCCCTCGCCACATCCGCAGGAGTCCCCATCATTTTACATTATACCGCTGAGCTGAGCATAGGGTGGAAAAGAGGTAAGCCGGAGTGCTGACTGTGCTGGGGAGGACTGAGGTAGGCCTGTTGGTGCTTATCGGCCCACATTTATGCATTAGCTGGAGAAGAAAAGCTGTACTGACGTCTTCATGTCCAGATGTGGACCCTGGAAAGGAACAATCAGAGGGGCATTTAGGATACATTCTAGAAACCCTTTGTGCACTAGCGCAGAATCCTGAACTGTATAAATACCTGTAGTGGGAGCCTCTATGCAGTCTCTTTTGCCTTGTGCAGCCACAGGTCCCAGGGCTGCTTTCTACGAATCTTGCAACCAGCTGATTTGTGTAAGGATGATAGTCATATGCTGTGCTATGCAACTGTCCCACTCTATAATTGTTGCTTTTAGCTTGCTATCCTACCCTTGCCACCTAGACTACCATGATCCCAACTCCAGTAGTCATCAGCCGCGCCCTGGGCTACTGTTGCCTCTGCGACACTGAAAGTGCGCTGCTGATGTGTCCTCAAGAGAATAACTGCCCTTGAATCTTTATCAGGTGACTACATCTTTACTGGCATTCTTTCATTTAATGAATGTTTAACCTCGTCTAAACCACAGGAGCTATACCTACTCTTGCTATATAAAATCCATGCTGCCACCCCACACAAAGTCTCTTTCTATACATAAGGGTTTTGGAAAGAGGCCTATATTGCATGACTTAGATCCCTGCTCATGGACTGCAAGACTTCAATATTGTACTTTCCTGCTCTCAAGCCAACCTGTTAGTGCTCTGCGATGTTAATACATTTGTATGGGGCTTTTCACTATTCTAAGGCCACAGGAAAGAGGTTACAGTGGGGAAAATAGAAGGAAAACAGGAGGCCAGACGAGAGGAAAGTAGGGTATAAAATAAACAAAAGTAGGAAGGAATTGGTGATCTTTACAAAAATACTCCAATCTCACTAGACAGAGTGAGTAAATGTATGGTCTTGTGTAGTAGAGGCTGATATGAAGGGTACTACTAGGAGAGGTGATGGAAAGCTGGAGAGGAGGAGGAGATTGAAGGAGGTGGTTGCTATGGGGTTGTTGACAGTGAGAGGAATAGCCCGGCAAAGTGTTAGAAATCATAGTGCAATTTTGATCAGATGATAGGGTAGTAGACACTAGGGGCCAGATGTAGGTAATCACGATTTACCTACTCTTAAATACCGAATCATACCGATTCTGTATTTAAGAGTAGGTAAATGGGATGTAGGTAATTTCACTTTTGAAGTTACCGAATCGGAATGATTCGGTAATTACCGAATCGGTAATTCGGTAATTGCCATTGATTCCTATGGGCCTTGAGGCCCATAGGAATCAATGCCAACTACCGAATCTGTAAATACCGATTCGGTAAAATTATCGAATATGCAAGGGGGACAGGGTGTCACTTTGACACCCTGTTGCACCCCTCAATTGTGCATGGGTGCACATGTTGCTGACATACATGCCCTTAGGGCATGTATGTCTGCAACGTGGCACATATTTTAAAGCAAAAAAATGCTTTTTGAATGGTTTTAATTATTTACCACCAACTTCTAGTTGGTAGTAAATAACGAATTCTTAAACCCTTGTAGCACTGATTACAGTGCTACCTACATGTTAAATTACAGAATCGGTAATTTTACCGATTCTGTATTTTACCGAATCGGAAAAATTACAGATTCGGTAAAATTACCGATTCTGTAATTTAATATGCCCCTACATCTCACTATCCAAATACCGGTCGTAAACGGCCGAAAATCGGTATTTTCGGCCGTTTCCGACCGGTATTTGCCTACCTACATCGGGCCCTAGGTCTGGTAGGTGAAGAAGGTGTTTAATTGAGGAGGGAGGGGGAGATGGGTGCCACAGTTTCGCACCAAGACTAGTTTGCTGCCTCACCATAAAAGGTGAGAGGAGTTCTCCACTCAATGACATTTTGGAGGGTTGTTTCTGGAGTGTATTTATGTGATTCTTCATCTTCTTGAAGTAGCTTAGAGTTGACTGTGGGATCTGTGGAGTCTGGTTGCCTTCTAGGGGCAAGTTGGAGGAGGAGCACATGGTGGAACAAGTATTACAATGAACTGTAGACTTTTATCTCTACACAGCTCGCCTTGCACTGCGAGAGTGTATTGAGACTATTGTTTGTCTCTCTTTTCCCTGACTTGGTGGCAAGTGACATCACTTAATTTAATAAAGGTGTTTGCAAATATCTGGTAGCCCATATGGGGAGCCTCAAAAGATGAGCTTTAGCAGAGGAAGGACTGACATTTGCCACAAATATATGTAACTACAAGAGATCGAAGCCCAGATGCAGCATCCGCAGGCCCTTTATCCCTCAGACTTGTGGCCAAGGGAGAGGGCCGAATACGCCCCAAGGGAGTTTGAAAAACTCTACTACAAGAGGTTCTCTTTGGCATACATTATTCTTTTGGTGCCCGGTGACGATATGTTTTGATGTGTGGTGGTGCCAGAGTCCAGACAGTATCAGTCATTCAGAAAATACACATCTGCCATGTCTTATAGACCTGATAGGTAGACAAAGTACTAGAGTTCTTTGAAACACCTAAGGCAACTGAACATCTCAACATCTTTCAATACAACCCACTCTTGCTTCATATAACATTGATTTCCCAAGTATTAGGCCTCAAACAGACATTTGTTTTGCAACCTGAACAACATTCAAGGTAATTTTGTTTGGTACTAGTTTCTGTTGCATAAAACATTTGTGTACGTTAAATATAAAAGTAATTCCGATACAATGTAGGAGCCTAATGAGCATCTAACAATGTCCTCTACTCCTCCCGTTCTCTAGCTTGCCCCAGCGTTCTCTCCACTCATATCATATGTGAAACCATACCCCCATGAAGTAGAATGTATTGCATCAGGACACATCTTCCACCTTTATAACAGTAACAAGACATATCTTATCTAGTTAAAGTATTGCCTTTAGATAAACAGGTAAAACTATGTAACATATGTAATTCATTTTAATATGGTTAAAACATTGATTGTTAGAAAGATCATTATGAACACATAGGGTAACATGATCATTAAATTCATCTATATATTTTGTTCTGATATCAGTCCATTTCATATACGCTGAGGGAACTGTTCGTTACACAGATATTATTTGAACGTATTAAGTCACATATATAATCATTTGGCTTGGTTGTAATGACTGTTGTTCTGTCAAACCTTCCATTCCTCATAACTTGTAGAATTGATTCTTGTGGATTCAGAATCCCTTCATTCGAGGGTGCCTCTTCACTTGAACTAGGCTCTTTACTTGAAGTAGGATCACTTTGTTTATTCAATGTACTTTGTGTTTGATTTCTACAATACTCAGGAAACATACGTTCTTCTTCTAACAGCCAACCTATTCTACTTTTATTTATATTATCCTCTTGCATTGCATCCTTTTCTTTATTTGTGACTTCCCTGCCTCTCTTACACAATGGCAATGACTTAAATGCCACACTCTTCCATCATCAAGAAGAGCCGAACTACAGAACACTTGTTCTACCTTTAAATATTGTGAAAACCTTCCTTGTTCTTTTTTTAGGTCTCGCTAGACGTACGCAAAAGCGAAGCTTTTGCGTCTAGCGAGACAACTAATGTAATCACTTTCAGGGGAATGTAGACAGCAGACTGTCACGAGCGTCTCCTGCCGGAGATTCTACCTCGTGAGTGCGCACGTCGCCGTCCCTCATATTCCCATGCAAAGAAAGGCACACTGAACACACACATGCAGGCAAGAAGGCACACACACACAGGAGCGCACCTACACACATACAAAGCCCCCCCACACACCCCCCCCGCCGACGCCGCATACATAGAAGTCCCCCCCCACCTGCCGCCGTCGCATACATAGAAGGGCCCCCCACCCACCTCCCTGCCGCCGCCGTCGCATACATAGAAGGGCCCCCCCTCCCCCTGGCCGCCGCCGCATACATATAAGCCCCCCCCCTCCCCCACCGCATACATAGAAGTTCCCCCCCCCACCGCCGTATACATAAAAGTTCCCCCCCCCCCCCACCGCCGTATACATAAAAGTGCCCCCCCAGGTGCCGCATACATGCAAGCGCCCCCCCCACACCATACATGCAAGCGCCCCCCCCCCCCTTACCGTGATTCTAAGGTCTTGCAGCCTCCGCGGGGCTCTCCCTCGGGCATGAGCCCCGCGTCACCAGCACTGCTTTCCCGTGGGCGCGTGCGCAGGCTTCCGAAGACGGAAGTCCCGCCCCAAGGAAGGTTTCGCTTTCTTTGCTGGTTTTGCTGGGAAGAGGGGGAAGGAGCCAGGTGCTGGTCCCGCGTTGGCACACTGCAATTTTGTCAGCTCAGGGATCGAAAGCAGGTTAGGACAACTTGTTTTATTTACACGCATTTGAAGAACATGAAACAGAGTGCGAGCGGAGCACACAGATGTAAAACAAAAACCACACGGAATGTCCAATCACAGATATACGTAACATCGTACCTACAACAAGTCAGCACTATTGGTTTCATCCTGCGCTTGCAGCGCTCATTAATGGTTGATTTTCATATGGATTCTTTAAAATCGTTTCCACAACTTTGATCTCCTGGGATCGTACCAAAGGCTGGAAACTCTCGCCAAACATGCCCGGCACCGGTGCGCATGGGCCGCCCCGCCCCGGCCACCAGGTGAAGCGGATGCCTCTTGGGTCCGCCCGCGATCAGCAGCGATCGCTTGATCTGCACCGAAGCAGGAGGAAGCCCCGTGCTCCAGTCCCCGTACTGCAACAATGCTCTTCTCGGCGAGAGATGTAGTGCTGCTCCTTTTAGGTAAGTTATGAGGCGCTAAATCTGGGTCGTTGGTGTATGTGTGTGTGCGCATTTGTGTAAGGGCTGACCCCATACCCGTCCCAGTGCAGCGCACTTAGGGTCCTGACCCGCTCCCTGCTCGGACCAGCCCTTAATAACAGTACTGGGTAGGTTATCATCGTTTAGGGTGTCCAGTATGCAAGGACGGAAATATACCCTTCCCCCACTCCCCGGCTGCTGTTTAAATGATAAAATACAGCAATATTCAGTGCAATATTCAGGGCCCGTGGCCCTCCAGGTCTTTGGCTCGGTGCCACTGCACCTGCTGCAACAATGGAAGCACCGCCTCTGCATGTCATCCATATTGAGATGATAAAATGCAGAGATGGAAACCCTTGACCTGCAAATTAGCGAAGGAGCGCTGCAACTCACCCCAACCCACTGTGCCACAATGTGTTTTTCTGTGCATTCTCGAGGCCTTCTAGGTGCCACCTAAAGAATTCAGTATCCGTGGCTGATGGCCAGCTTTAGCACCCGGTGCGACAGTCATTTTCAGTGCCCCCACACCCAGGACTTCCTGTTTGGATTCCCTCACTACCTCGAGGCAAAAGTGCCCCTCATCTCTCTAGTCATAAGTTATTGCTAAACACCCAAGGTCAGCACCCTGTGCGGCCGCACCGGTCGCACTGCCCTAAAGATGGCCCTGTGTGGCTGTGATGAGCTGTGTTCAATCACATTGCAGTGCTAAGAAATAATGGTAGTGGTGACCCAGAATGTCATTTAAAATCACATATCACAGTGCTGTTGGTGCTTCCGCCTTTCAGTGTGTACATCCAAGGGTGTGCACCATTCAAGGACCTGCCTTCGTGTGTGTGCAGAGATCTCAGGGGCATTATTTCCAGTATCAGTACATAATATTATTATTGGTTTTGAATTTGCCTCCCATTGTTAACACAGGTCCACAAGTACCAGAATGCATGTGTAAAACAACAGTACGAAATGGGCTATTCACGAGTACCATGGAAATAGCAGAAGAATCCTTCCTTTTTGTTCAGAGAAAAGAGAGGGATAAAGTGGTGTCTCTCATTACTCATATTCCTGGAAATCCTTTGCGGTTACAACATTGTGTGCTGCCTTGGATTGTGACTTTGTTTCTTTTTGTTTAAACTTCTTTATTAATTTTAAGATAGACATATCACACATAAAAATGGCATACATTCCATAAACCCTACATAGGCTACAAGTTCAGTTTTACACATCTCGCAAATTCATTAAATCCATCTTCCATTTTAAGACAAACCAAGCATTTGCAATGCAATAGGTCTGGCATTACTGAATGTTTGAGTTATTGGTGTTGCATTATTATTAGCAATGCCAATAGCTCAAACTTTTATAATGCGAGACCTATTGCATTGCAAATGCTTGTAACTAGACCAGTTTTCTTTATCCTCACGTAGTTCCATTTTTGATGTGGACAGTTTCACTGTTATGTTTTTTACTATAATACCTTTTATAACAGTCTCTAATGGACTATAACATGTGGATTCATTATGTGTAATTGTGTATGCCCACATTGTGCAAAACAATTCTTTCTTCCATCCGAAATTGTTATTCTAAACTAACTGAATCAAACCTTTAATTACTCCGTTAAAGCGTTCCACAGCATAATTTCCAGCTGGATGATACACTGACGGAGGTATATGATATTCTATTTCTTCCTAAAAATGCTTTAAATATATTAGAGATAAACCGTGGCCCATTATCACTTACAATACATTTTGGCAACCCCTCTTAAATTATCACCTTGTCATATTTCACTCCAGCTACAGATTCTGCATTGTAAACAATTTCTACTTCTGGCAATTTTGGAAAATAAACCATAATAACGATACTATATTTTTGTTTATCCATAGCCATGATAGGTCCTGTTATATCAATGCTTATTCTTCAAATGGTGCCAGCTGCGCGGCTGCGCAGCGGACGCGACGGCGCGCCTAAGGCAAGCCCGTCCGTGCCTGGACCGCGCCCAGTGCCAGAACCCCTGGACACTTCGAACGCCACAACACCAAACTCCACTACGACGCCAGCAGCCTCCACGCACTCAACACCAGCCAAAACCACACCTGCTTCCAGGCCACCCCGAAACGGACCCACGGACCCTTCTCCTGCCACTCCTGTAGCTTCACCTGCGACAGAACCACCAACCCTCCAAGGACTGGACCCAACCACCTCCGCTGCATACTCCTCAACACCCGCTCCACACGCAAACACGCCGTCGAGCTCTGGGATCTGCTCGACACCTCCGCCCCAGACGTGGCCTTCCTAACCGAAACCTGGTGGAACGACTCCTCGGCGCCCAACATCGCCATAGCCATCCCGGATGGCTACAAGATCACCTGCAGGGATCGCACCAACGGAACCGGAGGAGGAATAGCCATCATCCAAAAGTCCACCCTCAAGGTAGCCATCCACGCAGACGACACCCTCTACACCGCCGAACACCTGCACTTCCGGATCCACACCAACCCCAACACCACCCTCAGAGGAACACTCATCTAAAGACCCTAGGCTCAGTTCAGCGACTCCATCGCCGACCTCGCCAGCACCCACGCACTCGCTTCCATGGACTACATCCTCCTCGGGGACCTGAACTTCCACCTCGAGAACAACAACAACGCCAACTCCGCCACCCTGATCGCCAACCTCGGCCTCAAACAACTCGTCACTGTACTCACCCATGCCGCCGGCCACACGCTGGACCCCGTTTTCACCACAGGCACCCATGTCAACTTCGACCACACCACCGAACACCACTGGACCGACCACCGCTGCATCCATATCAACTTCAAGAAACCAACTACGCACCACCGCACCCAACAGCTGTCTTGCCGCTGCTGGAGCAAAGTCACCAAAGACCGGCTGATAACCACCCTCTCCCAGAACCCACCCACCGACCCCACCAACCCAGACGCCGCAGCCCGCAACCTCAGACAATGGATCGATGACTGCGCCAACACCCTCGCCCCACTCAAGAAACCCTCCAACCACCACGCCAGCAAGAGAGCCACCTGGTTCACTGACGAGCTCCAGACCTCCAAATGCGCATGCCGGAAACTGGAGAAAATATGTCTCCACGAATGCACAACGGACAACCACGCAGCCCACAAGGATGCCACCCGCAGACATCACCACCTCATCAGATTAGCCAAGAGATCCTCCTTCAAAGACCGCTTGGACAACAACGCACACGACATCAAAGAGCTCTTCAGCATTGTAAAGGAACTCTCCAACCCCAGCGCCAACACCAACGACATCCCGCCCTCACAAGAACTGTGTGACTCACTATCCATTTTCTTCCACTGAAAGATCACTGACATCCACGACAGCTTCAACACCACAACCACCCCAACTACGCCAGACTCCACCTCCCCTATGAACACCACCAGTGCCATCCGCCTGACCTCCTGGTCCAACGTCAACGACGACGAGACACGCAAGGTCATGAACTCCATCCACTCAAGATCTCCGTCAGACCCGTGCCCACACCACGTATTCAACAAAGCAGACGCAGCCATCGCACCCCAACTACGGAAGGTCATCAACATCTCCTTCGAAACAGCGACATTCCCGGAAAGCTGGAAGCACGCCGAAATCAACACCCTCCTCAGGAAGCCCAAGGCGGGCCCCAAGGACCTCAATAACTTCAGGCCCATCTCCCTGCTCCCGTTCCCGGCAAAGGTCATAGAGAAAATCAGGCAACTGGTCCGCCACCTGGAAGACAACAACAACGTGGACCCGTCCCAGTCCGGATTCAGACAAAACCACAGCACTGAGACAGCCCTCATCGCCGCCACAGACGACATCAGGCGCCAACTAGACAATGGCGAAACATCAGCCCTCATGCTACTGGACCTGTCGGCCGCCTTCGACACAGTCTGCCACCGCACTCTAAAGACACGCCTCCTAGAAGCCAGAATCCAAGAGAAGGTCCTTGACTGGACCACGTCCTTCCTCACCGGCAGAACCCAGAGCGTCCGCCTCCCACCCTTCCGATCCGAAGCCACCAACATCATCTCCGGCATCCCCCAGGGCTCATCCCTCAGCCTGGCGCTGTTCAGCATCTACATTGCCCCCCTTGCACAAGTGACCTGCCAGCACGACCTCAACATCATCTCCTACGCCGACAACACCCAGCTCATCCTCTCCCTCACCAAGGACCCTCACACCGCCTAAACCAACCTTCACGAGGGAATGAAGGCCGTCACTGACTGGATGAGGAGCAGCCATCTGAAGCTGAAATCAGGCAAGACGGAGGTACTCATCCTCGGACCCACCCCCTCAGCCTGGGACGACTCCTGGTGGCAGACCACACTGGGAACAGCACCAACACCAATCGACCATGCACGCAACCTAGGATTCATCCTCGACTCCTCCCTCTCCATGGCTAAGCAGGTCAGCGCTGTCTCCTCCTCCTGCTACAACACCCTCCGCATGCTCCGCAGGATCTAAAAGTCGATCCCGACCGAAACAAGAAGAATGGTAACACAGGCCCTCGTCAGCAGCAGACTGGACTATGGCAATGCACTCTACGCAGGAATCCCACCAAACACCTACGACGACTACAACGCATCCAAAACACCTCCGCCCAACTGATCATCAACGTCCCCTGCTGCAGCTACATCACCCCCCACCCGAGAGACCTACACTGGCTCCCCATAGACAAGAGGATCACCTTCAAACTCCTCATCCATGCACACAAAGCACTCCACAGCGCCGGACCAGCCTACCTTAACAGCAGACTCAGCTTCCACACCCCCACCCACCAGCTCCGCTCGGCCAGCCTCCCCCTTGCCGCTGTCCCCTGCATCCAACGAACGACCTCCGGCGGCAGATCCATCTCCTACCTCGCCGCCAAGACCTGGAACACCTTCCCTACCCACATACGGCGGACCCAAGACCTACTCGCCTTCAGAAAACTCCTCAAGACCTGGCTCTTCGAGCAGTAGCAGCACCCCCTCCCCTCAGCGCCTTGAGACCCTCACAGGTAAGTAGCACGCTCTACAAGTACTCTGATTGATTGATTGATTGATTCTTCCCTAAAGCCTATTGGCACAACTAACAGGAAACAAGAAAAGTCTAAACAAGGATTCCGACTCATCAGAGTTATCACACTGATTACAATTCCTCACTTTCCTGTCAATGGCTGAATCGAAACCTGGCCATCAGTACAGCTCCTTCATTCTGTTTTTGTTCTTGCTAATACCTAAGTGTCCTTCATGACATATGTCTAGCAACTTTGACATTAACATTTCCAGTGGGATCATTCCAGCACTCCTCATCACGTTATCTTCTTCAACAGATAACTCTTGCCGGAGATCCAAAAATATCAACAACTTCTTATCAAAATTATTTTTCTCCGGCCAACCACAACAATCATGTTATTAACTTCATTCAACACTTGGTCCTTTGTTTGCTCATCCAACCATTCTTCCATTGAAATACCATAAATTCCTTCATTCACACTCGCCACGCAGTACTTTTCCATGTTATCCTTTGGAACACACTTTAATGGTAAATATAAGCAACTCAAACAATCCGCTACTACATTGTTTACACCTGGTATATATTGTACTAAATAATTGTAGTACAATAACCGGTTTAACATGTGTGCCAGACTCGTAGAAGCATTTTACAACCCCCTAGGTACAGGTATTTTAGTAAGGGTTTTGTGGTCACAACTCAATATGACTTGTGCCCCTTAAACATATTGTCTGTAATGGTCCAGACCCCATGCACAAGCCAAGGCCTCTTGCTGAATAACAGTATTTTTCCTCTGTAAGAGTTAAGGATCTAGAAGCGAAATCAATAGTACACTATTTACAATATACCTCTATTTATGTCAAAACAGTACCTGTTCCTCTACCACTGGTGTCAGTGGTAGCTACACTTGGTAATTTAGAGTCAAAACCTAGTGAAGGTGGTGCATTACATATGTTTATTTCAATGTCTCAAATGCTAATTGGCAGTCCTGTGTTATTGAAATGTGTTCCTGACCTTTAGTAACTGCCGAATATGACATGAAAAGTCATTAATACATTTTGAATAAAGTTCAGAAGGCCTAAAAATGCTCTTACTTTATCTGTGTTTTTGAATGTTGGAGCATCTTTATTGGCTTCCAATAGCTGTTCCTTAGTTTTAATGCCATCACCTGTTACTTCATGACCTAGATACATAGCATTGTTTCTTACAAGTTTACACTTACTGTACTCTGCCATGAGTCCCCTGTTTTCCTCTATGTGTAATACTTGATTCAGATTGGTATCATGTTCAGACCTGGCTTTTCCCCATTATCAAGATATCATCCTGGAAGAAAAATACATTCTTAATATCCTTAAACAGCTTATAGATTGGGATATGAGAGCTGTGGATGCTAAAGTAAATGATACTCTCACAAACCTCACAAAACACCCAAAATGAGTGACAAATGACGTTCAGTTTCTAGTTCCTGGGTGTAACAGGACCTGGTGATATGCTGCAGTAAGATCAATAGCCATTTAACATCTTTAGTCATGGGCACATTTCATTGATTTTTGGTAAAGAAAATTGGTCTACTGAGATGTTGTTAAGGTTTCTCATATCAACACATAACCTCAAGTTACCATTGAATCATTTTACTACAACCAATGGAGCCACCCACTCGGAAGCCTCCACCTACTCAATTACTCGCACTACTTGCAGTGTATAAAGTTCCTTTTCAACTTCCTCTTTTAAGATTATAGGTGTACTTCTTGCCTTATGTATGCAAAGCACCACGTCTGTCTTAAAGATTAATTGGTGTTGGAACCTATTGAGCTCACCAGTGTTCCCTGGAAAAGCCTTGGAAATGATTTTAATATGTGTTGTTGCAGTTCTTCAACAGTTTGTAGAACCAAAACTGATTCTGGGCTATTAGGATTAAGGATTATACCTAATTCTCCTTCATCCATCCAACCTAAAACTGACGTAACAGTAACAGACACATATAGCTTGAATATAGCTTCTCTATTTTTGAACCTGAATAGTACCTTCCTCTATCCCTCCTGATCTATATACTCTCCAGTGAATGTTTTAGGTGAAATATCTGTAGATTCTAGGGCTCCAGCCAAACTAGGTCAAATTTGCTCTGCCTTACATTCTTATTGACAATAAGGTAAGGTGAATCAGAGTCTGATATTATAGGCATTCTCACCCCACCTATATACATTTTACATACTGTTTTTGTATTTATTTTTCCATTAATAATTTGCACATCACTGTCAATATTAAGAATACATAGCTTTACGTAATTATCATCAGAACAATCATATTCTGTATTGAGCTCCTGATCAACCACTTTTACAAATGTATTCACCCATTTCAGGCACACCTTGTAAAAATGCCCAACTATGCCAAATCCTGAGCATTTTTGTTTATGTGAGGGACACTTTCTATCATTAGCAAGATGCCATAAGTTCCCACATCTGTAGCATTTCCTTTTAAATGTATCGGAGTAAACCTTTTCTCTGTTTTGTTTTTGTTGGTGGTCCAATTGTTTTTTCCATTTGACCTATAGGTCATATTTTACTCGGCTTAATTTTAGCAAACATATAATTCTAGTTTCTTTTCTCCTCCTTTAGAACAGTTTTATCACAATGACCTGTTAACTCTGCTCTCTTGACAATATCTATTACATCTTATAATGGAGCCTCTACTTTGGTCCATAAGTTATCTTGAATATTTGGGTTTGCCGCATGCTTCACTATCTGATCTCTTATTAGTTCATCATTGAGGGTAACAAAATAACACCTTTTTGCTGATTCTTTAATGCTGAAACATAATCTTCCATGGATTCCTTTTCGTCTTCTTTCCCGTGGAAGAATTTATAATTGCTGATGGCAACACACAGTGTTGGTGTAAAATATTTGTCTACATTTTCCAAGCTGTTCGTGAAAACGACCCCTTCACCAGGTTGCCTCAATTTCTTTTATATTCTGTTATTGATTTTCAATACACCAGGACCCAAACAATGTAAAAGTATTTTGTTCTTTTTTTATGGTGTTAAATCTTCATCATCTTTAAAAGTGGAAATATAATTGATCAAATAAACCATAATTCTTCCTATTTAATGGAAGATTCACCAGAAGCTGGTATAAAAAACAGTTGGAGAGAGAAATTCCAAATGTTTCCTGAAGCCATACTCTATTCAAGTCTAATCAAATACTTTTAGAAAGACATTGAAGAACTGGGGTTTCAAGACCCAGCGGCGCCAGGGACACGCCCGAAGTCTTCGGGTTCCCTTGCCTTGGTATACAGAGACACGGAATACTTCTAGGTGGGGTCAGAGATCAAATTTATTAGCTGCAGCTAGTAGAAGTAATCCCAGCAATACAACACGGTGTACAAGTCAAGAAACTGCTCAATTTTCATAGAGCAAGACATCATTATTTATACCCAATATTCTCATTATAAATGCACACCCACTGCGACAAATTCTGACGAATAGAATACATTTCCCACACATTATCACATTCCAAAAAGCTCACTTTACATCGTACCAACCCATAAGTTAATTATTAGGATTGTCCCAAATTCGATCTTTGCAAGCCGGATAAATTTGAAAAGCACAATCCATGAAATGAAAAGTCGTAAGGAAAGAAACAATTCAGATGCTGATCAGGATAAGATATGTGCAAGGAAACTAAAAGTTAACGATTTCCTGAACATTGATTAGCAATCTCAGACAATGATCAGCTAGAGAAACTTGCCTCGCAAAAGGTCAGTTTCAGGTAAAGAGGTCAGTTTCTCTGCAGTTCTTTCAGAGTCGAAAAGGGCCTGTTAATGCATACATGAAAAATGAGGCCCATGCAACTTTGTTCGTTCATTCACCTCTACGGCCTACGTGAGGGCAACACTAAAATGGTGTCTACGAACAATTCAGACAAAATGGAGTCAGGCTCAAGAATCACAGAACCTCAGACCCTCCTTTTGCCATTACGTAGGCAATAACCTAAACTCACGTTAATCTGAATCCAGGTCTATATCTATTCTCATCAGGTCATCAAGGTGTTGCTGTAACATCATCTTATTATCCTTCACTTCTCTCGGGACTGGTCTACTCACACAGATTGCAGCACAAAGGCCACAAATGGCGGGACCACACTGGATGCATAAGCAACACGAGAAAAGGATTGCTAAAGCCATACCAAGAAACATCGGAATCTTCCATCCCCATTTGGACAGCAGTTCACAAAACCATTCTATCAATGACCAGTTCCCTTCGTCTACATGTATAGACTCAGCAAACTTATGTAATTTCAAGATGGCTTGGTACACTGTCGGGCATTATCTGGTATGAAAACACAGCAACTAGACCCGATCAATTTACATACCCCACCTCTATCTGCAAGTATAATAGCTAAAACAAAGCAGTTCTGTAATGTCATAAGGCGATCCTGCTTGAAGCTCAGCTGTAATATTGCTAAGAGCACCCGCAGTCTCATTTATAGTGGCCTCGACCACTCTCGTAAGTTGACGAATATTTCTACCATTAGCCACAGGACCCCAAAAGGGCAGAAAACCCTTAAAGAAGTCTCCAGCTTCTTGTGCAACAGTATCTTTCGCATCGATAACACCTCTACCATATCTTGTCTTATGGTAATTGAAAGCAGCTGTGTATGTAGGGGGAAGCAAAAATGCCACATAAAATGTGCCTGAAAAGTCAGATGGCAACCATGTATATGCTCTGTCGTAACAAACAAAATACGTGCTTGGTGATTCGAAAAAGAAAAAAGTAAAAAAGTCTCTTGATCTGACAAGGTGTAATTCACTATATAAAAAATTCAATCTTTATTTGTCCATTTACGTGTCCTTTTTCGATCTCAGATTGTAGCGCTCTTTGCCAGGCACAGTTTGGTCCTTAAAAAGGAGCTCCAGATTCGTCGTGTCGAGCTTCAGATGTGGAGGCACAGCAGCTTGCAGAACATCATCATCCTCGCGTTCTGACTGAGTCCATGTCAAATGAGCATCACTAAAAGGCACAAACCTAGGAGTTCTCTCGCATTCAGAATCGCCAATACCTCCCCTCACCCACTTATCATACGGTAAGGGTAACGGGACTCCTTTACAGTGGGTGGCATGCACCCAATTCTTTTTACCAGCTACTCTAACAGCATTCCGAGTCACAAGTAGAACTAAGTGTGGACCAGTCCACCTCGGCTCCAAATTCTTCGATCGCTGCAAATTCTTTAGCAGAACATAGTGACCGGGTTGGATCTTGTGACCTGGATCCGCAGACGCTGCCGGTAAACTGTCATAGACCTGTTGGTGGAGAACACGTAATTTAGCAGTCAAGTCATGTAAGTAATCCACCAACATAGGGTACTCAATACTGCTGTATTCTTTTGGACGAGGCACACCCCAAACATTCACTGGACGACAAAAAACTATTTCGTATGGGCTAAGTCCCACACGAGAATGCACTGTCGTCCTTGTTGACAAAAGAGCCAACGGCAAGGCATCCGGCCATGTAAGACCAGTGCTCGCTTGTACCTTAGCTAATTTCAGCTTCAAGGTACCATTGTAACATTCAACAAGTCCAGCAGACTGGGGGTGATTCACTGCGTGGAACTTCTGATTGATACCCAATCCCGCACACACTTTCTTCATGACTCGGCCCACAAATTCACTCCCATTATCCGACCATACAATTCTCGGCAAACCAAACCTAGGGAAGTACTCTTTGAGCAAAACCTTGGCTATATACAAGGCAGTATTATGCTTTAGGGGGTAGACCTCTATCCATCTGGAAAAGGCACAAACAACCACAAGGACATACTTCAAATTATTGCATCTCTCCATGTGAATGTAATCTAACTGTATCACTTCAAACGGATACGTTGGAGGAGCAAAATGAACAGCTGGAGTTGGGGTTCCCTTTCCAGGATTGTACTTCAGACAAATCATACAATGCTTCACCACATTCTCAGCACATATAGGAATTCCAGCATTCTGCCATACTGGAGCCAACAACTTACATATTCCTTTCAAACTAATGTGAGCCATTCCATGAGCCATAGTAACCACTGGGAGCACATACGCATCAGGCAATCACCATCGCTGGTGCTCCGACAACTCAACCCAACAACCTGTTGAATCCAACATACCCGTACTTTCTCTCCACGTACTCACTTCTTTCTCCGTAGCTTCAGCCTGTATCAACTTCACACTTTCCACTGTGTTTTCACACATTCCACCTGCCATGACCCAATTAGCAGGGCCTGCAACATACATTCGGCTCCTCATATCTTTCGCTGTTTCTTTCGCAACTTCATCCGCAAACGCATTTCCTTGACCTACATCATCCACAACCTTCTTATGCGCACTACACTTCACAATTGCAATCTGCTTTGGGAGAGTAAGTGATTCCAAAAGTTCATTCACTAACTGCCCATGCTGAATTTTTGTGCCATGGGAAGTAAGGAATCCTCTTTCTCTCCACAAACGTCCAAAACTATGGGCAACACCAAACGCATACTGGCTATCAGTATAAACATTCACTCACTTTCCCTCTGACAACACACACGCTCTAGTCAATGCAATCAACTCTGCTGCTTGCGCAGAATTCTGTGCTATGCGTGCTGTCTCAACAACTGTATGTAAAGTTGTGACGGCATATGCCGCAGTCGTTTCACCATTCGGAAGCTTGAAACACGAACCATCTACCCATAAGGTACCATCAACATTCTCAAGAGGAGTATCTTTTAGGTCAACTCTAGCCTTCGTTTCTTCCTCTGTCCGAAGGAAGCAATCATGTTGTTCCTGAGCATCTGTCTCTGTAGAGATCGGCAACAACGTAGCTGGATTCAACACATTACATCTTTTGATGTGAACATGGCTAGCCAACAGTGTCAGCTCATAACCTGACAGACGTGCACTAGTAAGGTGCTGAGTCTTAGTCATATTCAATAAGGTATCCACTGCATGTGGGACCATCACAATCAACGTATTATCTAATACCAAACCAGCAGACTGTTGGATAGAAACAGCCGCTGCCACTGTAGCTCTCAGACAACTCGGCAACGCCCGAGCTACCGGATCTAACGTCGCTGAAAAATACGCGCATGGACGCTGCTTATCTCCGAATTGTTGTGTCAAAACTGACAACGCATAACCTTCTCTCTCGTGGACATACAATGTGAAAGGTTTACTGTAGTCAGGAGTACCCAATACCGGAGCCGAACACAATGCATCACGTAATTCAGAAAAACTTTTCTGACACTCATCAGACCAAGGGAGAGGATACGGAGTATCTTTAAGAGTCAATGCCAACAGAGGTTTCGCTAGCAGGGAAAAATTAGGGATCCATTGCCTACAATATGAGGTGATACCTAAGAAAGCACGCACTTCTCTCTGTGTGGATGGCACACTCATTTGAGCAATCGCTTGAATTCGTTCTGGGGTTAACCTTCTTCCCTCCTTCAACAAGAGATGATCTAAATAGGTTACTTCTTGTCGGCAATACTGTAACTTTGAAGGTGACACTTTATGATTAAGGTCAGACAAATATCGTAACAAAGAAAGAGTAGCCTTTTTACAGATCTCTTCGTCATCAGCAGTAATCAGTAGATCATCAACATACTGAATAAGAGTAGCACCAGTAGGCAACACAAAACCATCAAGCTGAGTTTTCAATGCCTGACTATAGATGGAGGGACTTTCACAATAACCTTGAGGAGCTCTCTTAAACTGGAAGCTTCGGCCTCCTAAAGAGAAGCCGAAAATATCTCTACTTTCCTCGGCAATCGGAATACTGAAGAAAGCATTCATCAAGTCGATGACAGAAAACCAGGCTGCCGAAGCAGGAATCAGAGTCAACAAAGCAGTGATATCAGGGACAACAGGAAACTGTGGCACAACAATCTTGTTGACCTCTCGAAGGTCGATCACAAACCGGTACACAGGTGGCTGAGAAGCATCAGTCCGTTTAAGGACAGGCAAAACAGGACTATTACACACATTACCTCTCGTTTCTTCAATTACACCCTTCTCAACCAAATCATAAATTGTCGCCAAAAGAGCTCTCTCGCCATCACTAGATATTTTATATTGGGGAATACAAGGTAGCCTAGCATTTGACTTAAGGGTAACAACATAAGGTGGAATCTGCAAAAGATCAACATCATTGGGACCTGTAGCCCAAAGTGTATCAGGAAGAGAACACTATTCCAGTGGAAGGCAATCTTTAGACAAATACATTGGAGAAATCACTTTCTTACCCAAGGTAAGATGTACTCCCAAAGGAGAACAATGTAATGTCGCATGCAGTATTTTCAGCAAGTCCAAACCCAACAGATTCTCATTACAACCAGTCGTCAGAATAAGGGGGGCTTCCAATTCACAAGGACCAATAGAAAGAGGCAAAGGACTAGAAACCGGATTACGAACTGGGGCGCCTGAAAATCCTACAGAAACATTGGTCAAGCCAGACAAAGGTGCGCCAGGAAGTTTAGAGTGCATAATAGAACTCTTCGTCGCACCAGTATCCAAAAGAAAAGGTTCTGCCACACCTGATGTAATCACTTCAACATAAGGTCCACTCTGGTCTACTGGTACTGACACTACTCCCTCTCTTTGCCCATGGCTGTCCTAACTATCATTATAACCAATACTCTCACCTTCAACACAGTAATCCTCAACATAATACTGTGCAGACTGACTACTCGGAACATTCTGTCTGTCAAAATAATTCGCAGAATTCTGAAGGGGAGAGGAACGCTCATTCTGGGGTAACACACCATGTCCCCTACCCCTAGGAGCTTGTTGGAAACCAGCACGACCTCTCTGACCAGACAAACCATTCGCACGCTGTAACAAAGCCGGGCAACTATTCTTGAAATGACCTTCCTCTCTGCAATAAGCACACTGATTAGGTCCAGGAAAAAATCGCGGAGCATAAGGCTCAGGCTTCTGTAACAATCTCTGAAACTGTGGAGGTTGCTGAAACTGAGGCTGATTCTGATGAAGCGGATAAGCTTGGTGCAAAAGAACTTTCGTCTTTAAATCTTTAGTCTTCTTCTCTGCTTTATCCTTCTCATCTTTATCCCTATTCTCATAATATTGTGCAGTAGCCAATATCTGGGCCGACGAAGAAACAGCCCATGAACTCTCAGAGTCCTTTAACTTATTAGAAAGTTCGGGAAGCAAATTAAAGACAAATTTGTCCACGAACAACCTTTGACCACCTTCAGTACTCATGTCCTGACCACTATGATCAATAAACGTCTCTTCAAACCTAGTGAAGAAATCAGACACACTCTCATCTTTCTTTTGCTTGCATGCTGCTAACTTGTCCCAATTCACTCGCAAAGCAGGCATCATAGTTTTCATTAAATTAATAATCCTACCTAGTAATTCTGCAACTAAAGGTTCAGGTTTAGCACCTCCTACCTGCCGACCATCTGCAGCAACAATATTAGCCCACGTATCTCCTAATTCTGCCGCATGATTCTCATGACGAATCTTCGCCCACAAAGGTTGAGGAACAAACTACCCATTAACATATCTATGTCAGCTAAATTCATAATACACGCTTCAACTGTCTGAGACAACTCCTTATAATAACCGGCAGGATTCTTACGGGGATCAGGTAAGGTCTGCTTAAGAGCCAAGGCCTCTGCTCTCTTCCAAGGAACATGTACCCATACTCGCTGAAAATGAGCCTCTGCAGCCTGAATACCCAAATTAACATTAGCAGCAATTGCTTTTCTCCATACAGGGGGAACCTCTCTCATAGGATACTGCTTCACTTTCCTCCTAACAGAAGAATCAGGTCCGTACAATGTCTGAGGCGGTAATCTAGACCTAAAAGCAAGTATCGTCTCTACGGCTTCCTCAACATCAGACTCCACTATCTTCACTTTAACAAACTCTGACTGAACATCAAGCACTTCCTGCGAAATCGAACCCAACTCATTATCTTCCCATTCCTGACGGAGAAAAGTACACATTACATCAAAAACATACCTTTGCTTAGGCGGCGCCCACTGAAAGAAAACATTCATAACCGCTGGCAAATTATACCTGGAAGCATTTAAAATCCATCTACGAGCCAACAAACCCAACACTGTCCGTTCCTCTGAACTAGGAAGCTGACTACGACTCTGCTTACGTTCCGAAACAGGGGTCATATTCAGTGACCCAAACAATGGAGACAACAGATTAGCAACAGTCTCATTCATTCGTTTTCAAGCAGTAGGAGAAGAAGGAGACATAAGAACAGGAGAATAAGTATTTTGAGGCAAAAGGGGTGTAGGGACAAGAGCAGTAGGAGTCGAAGATGCAGAAGTAGAAGGCAAAGGAGTTTGAGGCAAAGCTGGTAGCAAAGCTTGCGACCCTAGAGTGGGTTGCGCAGTAGGAGGCAAAACTATCTGTGGAGCACCGGGTGGCTGAACAACAGCAGGAGGTTGAACAACAAAGGGTGGAACAACCGGGGGTAATGAAGGCGCAGTAGCATAAGGGGGTGGTAATCTCAGTAAATGAGAGATCAAAGGATCTTTTTCAAGATCTTCAATTACTTTTGGAGGAGAAGGCGGCAAGGCCGGATAACATTTATCTATGGCCATGCAACGTTGTCTATCTGAGACTTCACTCGCACGCTCTTCTCCATCTTCCTTAAACTGCCTAGCAGCTTGTAGTACTGACATATTCTTATCTTTCCTATCTCTCTTTGCTTGCTTAATTTCTCACTGTTTGGCTTCCTTACGCCAAAGGCGGAAAGAGTCAAACATTGCCGGCCGGGCTTTCTTCCTAAATAGCGCAACTTCTAAATTATCTAAAATCTCTGTTTCAAAACTACCATGTGGGGGCCATCGTAAAACACCATCCTTCCTAGTGTAGCGGACCCATACATCGTTATAAGTAATAGGGCCCACTCCGTGTTTTGAATAGAGCTCATAAGTTGGAGTTCCAACCGGAGGTATTGGACACAAATCCTCCAATCGGGAATCCCTATTACAACCACAAACAAACCAATTACCAAGTTTACCAAGACCAGGCATCTTGCTCACTAGTCTGGTTTCAAACTTCAAGGGGTATCAACAATCGATATACTCATAAACATACAAGCCCCTCGGCTTTGATTATTGCAATAATCAAATCAAAACCAAGAACCAAAACAAAGTCGTGGGAGCGACCCACTTATACTTAACCAAATATCTGTCACGCCACCAGAAGACCGTCTATCGTCTCGCTGTACAAGCATCAATCAGAGGGTCCAAGACAAGGCGACGGTCAGGGCAGCAGTCCTTCGTAGCTGTCGGAAAGCGGGAAACCTCGCAGAAAAAACCTTTGGTCCACGTGGACATGCAGGGGTTGATGAAGTGGCGGCCTTCCTCCAGAATTTCCTCACGTGGCTCCTCACGATCCTCGGGCTTGGACCAGTACCTCTGAAGTCGCCCCACGTTGGCCGCACCAACTGAAGAACTGGGGTTTCAAGACCCAGCGGCGCCAGGGACACGCCCGAAGTCTTCGGGTTCCCTGCCTTGGTATACAGAGACACGGAATACTTCTATGTGGCGTCAGAGATCAAATTTATTAGCTGCAGCTAGTAGCAGTAATCCCAGCAATACAACACAGTGTACAACTCAAGGAGCTGCTCAATTTTCATAGAGCAAGACATCATTATTTATACCCAATATTCTCATTATAAATGCACACCCACTGCGACAAATTCTAACGAATAGAATACATTTCCCACACATTATCACATTCCAAAAAGCTCACTTTATATCGTACCAACCCATAAGTTAATTATTAGGATTGTCCCAAATTCGATCTTTGCAAGCCGGACAAATTTATAATTTGAAAAGCACAACCCATGAAATGAAAAGTCGTAAGGAAAGAAACAATTCAGATGCTGATCAGGATAAGATATGTGCAAGGAAACTAAAAGGTAACGATTTCTTGAACATTGATTAGCAATCTCAGACAACGATCAGCTAGAGAAACTTGCCTCGCAAAAGGTCAGTTTCAGGTGAAGAGGTCAGTTTCTCTGCAGTTCTTTCAGAGTCGAAAAGGGCCTGTTAATGCATACATGAAAAATGAGGCCCATGCAACTTTGTTCGTTCGTTCACCTCTACGGCCTACGTGAGGGCAACACTAAAATGGTGTCTACGAACAATTCAGACAAAATGGAGTCAGGCTCAAGAATCACAGAACCTCAACATGTGAAAATTTGCTTTTGGAGAAATTGACAAATAAAATTTGACTCACCCTGGTATGTCACAAAATTGCAAAATGTGCAGCGAGCCTGATGAACAGCACCTCCCATTTGTCCCACAATAAGTAATTTCTAAGGAAGCATTGTGCAATCGCTATAAGGCCCACTGCTCAAGGGTGCGACCTCATACCACAATATAGACAAGGATTGCCAAATGCATTAGGTTTTGCCTATGTGATTATTAATAAGCTGTTTTTTGTTGTAAGTTGTAGCTTGGTGAATAACTGTGCAATATAAGCTACTGAAACGTAACAGTTTGACGTTGTTTACTTGCATTTGCAGTTATTTTTAACATGACGTTTTTTATGTGCTGTGCATCTATGATTACCCCTTTAAAATAAAGAGATGGGGAGGAGGGTGAGTGAGTTAAATGAGACAGGAGAATAATATTGTGAGGTTAACATATTCCACGCTAAACCTACACTTCGCAGCACACATTTCCTACAAAACCAATCTATTCTCCCTGAAGCCAGCACACAGAAATGTATTAGCACAGTTTTATGTAGAATGAAAAAGGCCTATTAATTAAAGAAAGCAAGAGATATGTAAAGTTATGTTTCAGATAGCACTAACTTGAGCCGAAGGTATTGGAGCCCTTTACATGAATACCAGTCACATTGCCCAAGGACACATTTATTTTATGTACATTTTTAAGGGGAGATTAAGTGACGTGCCCAATATCACAGGATGTTGAGCTGATGCCTAGACTCGAACCTGGTTCTCCAGTTCCAAAGTTGGCAGATGTAGGTGAAAGCTAAAACCAGGTTCTGTGTGTGAATCTGTGATGCGAACAGCCTAAACGATTATGTAGGCCCCCTCTACAAATGTGCTATGCAGAAAATAAACCGAGTTTAGTAAATGCTGCGAATTAATCACACTTGGCACAGCAAAGCGCATCACTCTTCCATGTAATACTCAAAAATTCTGCATGGCAAAGTTGGATCCCATCATACTTAAAACAGTAGGCCTATTTCTTACCTGCAACCACCATACGGCAACTGACTTATAATGTACAGGAGCCTCACAAGGAGCAGTCATAACTAGTCTGGTTCCAAGTACAGCTGCTTTTTTGAGGCAGCTGCAGGGTAAAGCAGAGGGTGTTGGCGGCTTTGATAATTTGAAGGCAGGGGCTGAGCGCACACAAGAGAACTATTACATATAGGTTGTGGTAAAATATCGTACTTACATTTAAATATACCCGATCAGTGTTGTACATTTTCGGGTTCCGTCAGAGTCTTCTGGAGCCATCTAAAAATGGAAAATGTGACACAAGGCATCATGAAAGCTGAAAGGGTGGGGAAGGAGTACTAGGCAATTAGTCAGAGTAACTATGACAATCCTATCACCTGCAGGGGCGAGGGCGGCCAACACATCCTTCAGCGAAGTTGCCTTTAGCGAAACGCATGAGCAACCACCCGCTGCCCCCATAAAACAGCGAATTCAATCACTCACATGGTGGTCCACCAACACAAGATCTACCACATGTTTAACCAAAATAAAAAAGAAACCAGATTGTCTACCCACATAGTGAGGTGCCAGTGTTAAAGCCACAAGGGCGATTACAAAGAAAAGGTGCGCACGAGGTACCTAAAAGGCGTGCAATGGAATCTCAGACAGTGCCTGTTTTGCAGTGCCACATTGTGCAAACTTTGCATTACAGCGCTCGACATAATCATCTCGTTACATCGCACAAGCACAAGTCAGCAGCTCTGTCCATTATGTCCCATCCGGAATGATATATCTGCGGCCAAGGAGAAATTGAATAATTCTGCCAAGTTTTGTCATTGGTTGAACGACCAAGCCGAGTACAGCAGTGTATCTCACCTTTATAGCAAGGCATGATTGATGAAGCATCTGCCGGTGCACCCTTGTCGTGGTGCTCCAGCAACATTCACTGCAAATCAACCAAATAGGGAGATAACATGGGTAAAACTGTGTTAGCGTGGTTAGAGTTCATGCGCACTGCAGCAATATCCCTCAACCAGCTTCAGTCCCCATGGCAAGGCTCGTACTGCCCTACTTATAGGGTATTGAGCTGCTAGAAGCTAGACCAGCTTCCTTAAAGCATTAAGGTGCAGTGCTGCAAATGTAAATCCAGTACTTGTATAGCGCACAAATCACCCCCGAAGGGGTATCTCGGCGCTGGGGGCCGTTGGGAAGATTAAGCGAGCTATTGCCCAGAGTCGCATGGTGCTGGGCAGACTCCTGCTGCCGGGGATCGAACTGTGATCCCCAGCGTCCCGCGTCAGTCGCCCTGGCCGCAGCACCTCTCCACTCATTATATAAAATACCTCATCTCCCCGGACTTGTGGGAACTTAATTGGCTGCCATATGAAGCTCAAATACAGCTAAAAACTGCATGCATGGCTCACAAAGCCATCCACTTCAAGACGCCGTTGTACCTTGCGCAAAAACTGGTGGTTCTAGAGCCTCCAAAGCGCCAGCTCCCTTTTGCTTAAACCTCAAAAATAAAAAATAAAAAAACCTATAACCGAGCCTTTTCAGGGATGGCTCCGAGGATCTGGAACTCCCTGAAGTCAGGGCAAACCCGTCTACTGTCTTCTTCAAAAAGGAAGTCGAAGGGTTACTGATAAAGACATTTCTGCCTTAGCCAGGCACCTTCCTCTGATTCTGGGTCCATACCCGTTGTTCTGTTCCGCAGCCACCTTGTTCATGAGTCGGTCGGACAATTCTAGACTGTGATCCTTTTGCTCCCTCTGTTGTTTATGATATGTTTTGCTGTGCCTTCACGAGATTGCTGGACAATTTTGACTTTGAATTTGTCATTTTGGTTATTCTGTTTTGCATGCTTTTTACCTTGTGATGTATTATCTGTAAAGCGCTCTGATACCCTCGGTGCTCAAGTTTGCGCTATATAAAACTTTCAAACTAAATAAATAAATAAATATAGAAAGCTAAGAAAACACACTGTTTACGTGTGGAAGGGGAACCATTGCTGCGTGAAACGCCTAGTTAGACAATAGCAGAACCCTACTCTGTGTGTGAGTGTGTATTCAGAGATCACGAGGCTGAAGCGATAGGCCACTACTCACCAGTACACATGTGGTGTTTGTTTCATGTTCCGGCACCTCTTTCCTCCTTTCATGAGCGGGGAGTCCTGGCCCAGAGGTCCTGCAAGAACAAGATATGAAGTGGCTGATTTGGGTGAAGAGGGGCTTAGGACAGTGCCTGGCCTCATCTTTGGACATAAAAAAGTGCATGTAGCACCCTAAATAATGAATAGACTTCCTCTCAGTTGGATCCTGATAACCACGTGCATTGTTAGTTTTGGTCGGAGTGGCTGATAATGATGAGTTAATGACTTTGCGCCAAAGTGTGGGAAACATCAAAAGCACCTAAAGGGAGATGGCAAATCCTTGAAACACAGCCCAAAAGACAAATGGGCACACAAAAAAAGCTATTTTTGCCTGAAAATGTAATTTCTACAGACTCACCAGGTCCAAAGTTTGTGTAATTCAGAGTCGCTCAGTAAACAAGTACTGAAGTGGGTGCCCTGGCAGACGGTGGACTGCATGCAATGACCAACGCACTTAAGTGTGTCCCTGCTTGTGCCCTGGGGACACTAAATAGTGTGTGCTTCCTCCGGAGCGCAGAGAAGGCATAAAAGGCACATCAGAGGATCTCCACCGAGATAATAACAGCGCTCGGAGCCTAAAGCACTCTGGCAGCCTGTACCTTTCAAGCAAGGGTGTAGTTCTTGTTAGGTTTTATTTTGTTTTACCGATTGCTGCTTGACTCGCTTCAAAGAAAGTCCCCCAAAGTGGGTGAACACAGTACTTTGCCGATGGGATACTGATAAGAGAAGAATCCACGGAAGAACAGGAAATAGAAGGCCCTACAAATAATAGAAATGAGGAAAAGTAAAGTGACAAGCACAAGGACCAATTAGAAGTGAAGGCAGGATGTATGTCCTTTTAAAGATATATTTAATAGATTAGATTTCAAAAGCAGAGCGATGTGCAGGTGAAACCTACAAATGCATATAGTGGTGCACCAACAGTAAATAATAATGTGATAGAGTGCAAATCAAAATGTAGAATGTTACACATCTTCTTTATTGTGCTTATACGGTAGACATATAGATCCAAGTGTTATAGCAAAACAACTCACCCTGGTATATGCTGTCCTTACTCGTGCAGTAACTCCATTTATGAAGTGCCGGAGAGTTTTCTCTTGTTTTGTTCTCCAGCTTTCCTCCCATTCACGTTATGTGGGGAACCATAACTATGTCATGGGATTCTAATTCTCCCATGCATAAGGAAGTAATCCATCATGATAGTCACTTGCTACAATTAAAGTCATATTGTATCCCTGTTTTGCAACACTGAAAGTAATCGTAAGGGTATACTAACAATGTCTTCATTCTAAATAGGGATAACTCTGACTGAATGAAAGGCCACACCTGTATGTTATGAAGACTGGCCTGGGTCCATAGCCAGTTAGCTGATAATTGTGCAATCGACACTTCTGCCACCTTCTAATTCCATACCTTCCTAGGCAGGGCTTTAAGTGGGATCAAACAACAGTGGTGCTCAAAGAGGCGTGGCTTAGAAACGCATAAGCTGAAAAATTGTGCTTAGAGTAGTGTGCCACTGACTGATATTTTGCTGTTTCTCATTGCATCCAGATATATAATACAAGTAACATTATACCTGCAAAAAGCCAGGACTATTGGATTTGTCAATGGTTGTTAGTTGCATAAGATAAATAAGCAACAGCTATTGCTTCGCTGTATAGCATATTGAATATTACTCAGTTCTGAAAATATAAGACTGTGAAAGAACTATAACGAGTACATCAAAGGCAGTCAAGGATTGTACTGCTGCAGTGATAAGATTTTTTTTCCACCCTGATGGTGAGGGAAAAAATGGAAAGTCCGATAGGGACTCGTCTCTGCACCTGCTTTTTGGAACTGCCGGCAGGACCAGGCACACTTAAAGCCCTGCGCCTACTTATGGCTCTACCGCGACCATCACTGACTGCGGAACAGCAGCTGCTGGAAACAGCCTCATTTCCAATGTTTGGAATTAGACCTGGAACAGTGTCTAATGGGTCCTATCTGCACACCTTGTGTTTCTTCACTACTATTGAGAGAGTTTTCGTATTCCTTTGCCAGCCTCTGCCTCCCAGAGTTGTTGTAATACCTTGTTAGATTTAATGCTATGAGTACTGTTTTGTTACTGTCGTTGTTATTTGTCATGTATACAGGGTGCTGGAAGCATTGATATGGCTTTGTGATGCTTTTTAGGTCTCGCCTGAGCCAGCGCTAATGCGCTGCCCTGCGAGGCTTATTGTAAGGACTTCTAAAAAGACTTCCAACTCCCACAACTTTGCTCAGGATTTTTTTTTACTGCCATTCATTTGATTGGCCATTTGAAAGCATGCAAATGGCCAAAGGCTCGGGTATGTCCCGCCTTATCTTTAAATGTCCCCTCCCATAGCCTAAGTGACTCGGGAGCGAACAGCTGCGCCTTTTGTTTCTAATCACGCATCCGCGCTTGTTTACATTTGCCCGTCTCGCGGTCGCGTTAATTAGAAACAGATGGCATTCACTTTTCGGCCACTGTTTCGCGGTCTTCTTGTTGTTGTAATCCCCTCCATTGTCATCTCTGAACTCCCTGCCCTCTTTGTGTTTTTTGTCCCTCTGGTTGTCTGTGTTTTCTGCCCCAACATTCAGCTTTGTCACTCTAACCCTTCTCTGTGCCCCGTGCCCCAGTTTGCAGCCGTTTGTGCTACAACTGGTCCTTTGTAATCTGCTGGGCTGAGACTCTCCCGGGATCACCGCAACAGCTGCTGCCGGCCTCAGACCTGCCCAGCTCCCCTTCTCCCCTGCAGCAGCTGATCCACCATTGTCCGCACCACTCTGTAGCATGGTGGACAGAGAGAGCCACCTTTGGATAGTAGGTGCCCTCAGAGCACTTCACATAAGTGGTGCATTACAGACGGACGCATTCATTTTTAGGCTCGGGAGAGTGAGCAATTGGCTTAGCTGTCTGTGAGCACTGGTTGCATTACAGACGGACGCATTTATTTTTAGGCTCAGGGAGAGTCAGCGATTTGCCTAGCCTTCCGTTGACCACTGGTTGCAGTACAGACATGTGCATTAATTTTTAGGCACAGGGAGAGTGAGCCATTTGCCTAGCTTTCCGGGAGCACTAGTTTCATTACAGACGGACGCATTCATTTTTAGGCAAGGGGAGAGTGAGTGATTTGCCTAGCTTTCAGTGAGCACTGGTTGCAATACAGACGGCTGATTGATTTTTAGGCACGGGGAGAGTGCATGGCACAAATTCCCCTAACCTCACTTAACCAATTGTTCCTCTCCTTCCATATTAAATGGAGAAACTGTACCGCAGAGGTGGAGCGCTGCTGTCCAGTGCAGGCGGAAGTCACAGCGCTTGCTGCTGTGTGCACTGAGGTGCACGGACCATTCCTGCCATTATTAATATTAATTAAGCATGGAGCCCGCGCCTCAATGGGTGAAGCAATGGGTGAAGTAGGAGCTCTGCTCAGCAGACTGATAGTATGTTCACTGCAGTACAGACACTAGGTCTGAAAAGAATTCCCTACAGCGTCACACCCGCTTTAAGCCTATAACAAAAACATAGCGCTGCATGCAGCCTCTCTGTGCCCGTGGCTTGGGAGTGCAAAAAACGTCACTGGCTCAACAGGAGTGGTGGTATGCAGTGCCTCTAGTTTTGTCTTCCTTCCTGTGTTGCGTTGCGTTGTACAGGTGAGTTGTTAATCAATGCTACGGCACAAATTACTTTGCTGTGCCAACAACAGACCTTGGAAAAGAAACTTCTGTTGTATTTTGGGAAAGGCAGAACATTCATTGTTGTTTTTAGTCACTCATGCTCTCAACTTCGTGCAAGCAATGACAACACATGAGTTATGGAGTTGATCATTTTCTTAGTTGAACTTTTCTTTATTTAAATGCTCCTTCTCGCCTTCCGTTCTTCTTGCTTGTCCCTCTCTCTCTCCATCGCCCTCCAATGTTCCGATGTTGCATAACAAACTTCCTTCTTCCATTTCACGTTTTACGATTTTGTTCCTCCTCATCCTCCTCCCACCCCTTGATTGATCTGATGCCTAAGGCCTGCTGTTTTGGTCCACAATGAACTCCACCCTCTCCATGGTAACTAACAATGTAAATATGACGTAGTAATCCCTTCACTTTTTATACATAATGAGTGTCCAACAGCCCAAGAGGGCAAACATCAAATTCATAATTATAACATGTTTATTTTCATAGCCAAAGCTTTAATTTCTGAATAACATTCCATGCCATTGGATATTTTAAAATTGTGTTGTTTTTGCTAAAGGCTTATCCATGCCTTTCCTACCGCGTGCTGTTGGAAAGACGAGAATTAAATCAGTGCTTAAGTAGAAATTACTTTAAAGGTGCATGGCTAAACACTTAGAAGGTCCCAAAGGCGAGACCTATTGGCTATGCCAATGCTTGTTCATTTTCTAGTTGGTTAGAGACCAAAGCCTGCCTGCCTTGTCTGAATGGTTGCACTCCTGAGCCTGCTTGCCTTGTGCACGTGTTTGCAGTCCAGGGCCTGGATGCCTTGCCACATAGTTGTCTGTCTGATTAATTGGCAGTGTGTGGTTGTAGTGTAGCCTGTATGATGTGGTGTTTGAGTGTCTAAGGGGTCTTCGGGGAAATGGTATATGTTAAATCTGCTGCTGTGCATCACGGAGAAAAACGTACAGACACGACAGTGAGGCTAAAAAATGAAAATTCCCCCCTTCCTTCGTCCCTTCCTTATTTCCTTTCATCGCATTTTGTACTGTAATTACATTCATATACCACTTACTACCCCTAAATCAGCGTTGAAGAACTTTGTATAGTGCGTACTACCCCAGACAAGGTGTCAAATTGCTAAAATTTAAGTAGAATGCTGCTCCTGAACCTGTGGTTAGTGGTTAACTTGATGGGTTTAGTCTTGTGTTCTAAAAAGGGAAAAAACACATTTTCATGCATTTGTTCAGTAGGAGATAGATGTGATTGCTGGGGGCAGGTGGGGTGGACAGATAGAGTAACAGAAGATTACATAATTGATAGATTGTATGAAATGATTACTTTCTAAACAAGAAAGAGGGTGTTGGCTATAGGTTCAGATGTGAGCAGTCCACACCAGCATGCATAGAAAAGTAAGTCAGATTACATGCAACTTTGTATAAGAGTCAATAAGGTTGGGCAGTTTTGGAAAGAGTAAAAAAGGGAACCAAACATGCAGAGAGTTTATGCAAAGTAGCCTTAAGAAGGTTGTTGATTCGATCAATCAATTTATCTTTATTCGATTCACACAAGGTGTATCATAAAAGAATACATGAAGATTAAAATTCATAATAAAGGGTACAAATGGTGAAAAAAAAGTAAAATCAGGAGGGCAGAAATACAATTCACACTTTAACTGACAATTCATGTATCGACATACTGCTAGTAAAGAGTCGTCGTACTCAATCTTGAGTAGTAAAAGTAGAATAAATAAAACTGATTTTGGGTGTGAAGCTGTTCGTATTGCACTGACTCATAAAATCTGCCATCATTATAAGAGTCCTTTGCCACCTGTCTTTCAGCAGGAAGATATTTCAGTGTAAACTACTGACATTCTAACGTTTTATGAACTGCTAATTGACCGGAGGCCATAACAACAGCAGCATGGCACTTCCTGCATCAGGTGCAATGTTATGGTTCCCCAAGCATAGCCGGCAATAAAGGCCTAATCTCTTCTCTCCGTCCACCTCCCCGTCAAGCTTCTACTTATGCTCACTATATAGTAGACGGGAAAAAGCCATTGTAACGTTGCTGTTACCACGCAGAGCCTTTACCACGCATGCATTACAACGCATGCACTGTTACCACGCCTATCCTTCCCACTCATTTTTTTACGCCGTATATGCCTTTATCACGCATACCTTAACAACCAATTAACATTGTAAAGGTATCAATGGTAAAGGCATATACGTTGTACGGGTGGTAAGGGCATGGGGTCGTAACAGCGGTAAAGGCACTGGCGTGGTTAAGGCTACAGGCGTCGTTAGAGAAAATGGAGAGACCTTTCCGCTTCCTCTTGATGGCCTGTGCCGTGCCTCAGAGGAGTTACCTCGTCACCCTCCTGTTAAGGTAAGGGGGATTGGGCCTGGGGCAGGGGGTACGGATTTAGGGCTTTAGACTGGGGTGTTGTTTTAATGGACCAGGGGGCGGGGGGAGGTCATGTCAGGGTATGGTTTTAGGATTCAGGTCAGGGACTGGGTATTTTCAAAAAGGGCAGGGGTGGTCTGGTTTTAGGGCAGGGGCCTGGTGATTTTGAAAAGGCCTGGGGACCAGGGGGGTCGTGCAGGAATCCAGTTTTAGGGCTCAGGGCGGGGGACGGGTATTATTAATAAGAGCTGGGGATGAGGGGGTCGCGCTGGGTTTTAGATTTTCATTATAAAAATGGGGTTACCCAAATTATGGTCCAGGTTCTAGATTAAGGCAGGGGTTTGGTATTTTTTAAAAAGGGCGGGGGCACGCTGAGGTCCAGTTTTAGGGTTAGGGCAGGGGTCGGGTATTTTTAAAAAGGCTTGGGGGGTCACACTGGGGTCTAGCTTGGGGGCATAAGGCAGGAGTCTGTATTTTAAAAAATAGATGGGGGACGGGGAGCACCGGTGACCGGTTTGAGGACTCTGAGCAGGGGTCCTGGAAACCTTTACCACAAATAGGCCTTTAACATACATGCACTTTCAACAAAATTTGTTGAAAAGGCATGCATGGAAAAGGCATACTCAAAAAGAAATGCGTGGTCATGGCATTTGCGTTGTAACACATGCTTGGTAAAGGCATGCATTGCAACAGATTGCGTTGTTTCATCATACATTCTTAACAGACAGTTCAATTATTTCTGCCTAAGGCATTGTCAGGTTCCTATGGTAATCGGTGCCTATCCAGCCAGTGTACTGCCATCCTCTTCTTCTCCGCCCGCAGAATGGCATTTCTATTCCATTCATATGAAGGACACTTGTTGTTTGCCAAGTTTAGTAATCAGAACCTTAGTAGATGAACGCAAGCCATCCTCATCAAGGTTTGTTATGTTGCCCGCAATATGCTGTCTGCCTTACTGCAGGGCAGACTATTGAGACACTTGGCTACCTTATGGGCTGAACACGAATAAAAGTTGGAAGCAATGAACATGAGCAGTAAGTACTCTTCCTCCCATTGGTGCCCTGAGTCTTTTTTATTGTACTAAATGTTAGGTCTTTTTCCCCAAAGTATTCCCAAATGCATCTTGATCAGGGTGGCGTCCAATAGTCTTTGGGGCTCTCTACTAGTTGGTGTGTATTTATATACCACCGTTCATTAAACTCAAGGGGTGTCCATAGCTGGCTAGCAATCTCCTGAATATTGATTTCAAAGAGATCAGGATAGCATCTCCATCATATAAATTATCACAGAGATTGCTTAAAATGCTGTCGTGTTATTTAAAATCAACCAAAATATAGAGAATGCCATTGGCGTTTTGAACTGAAAGATTGCACTTTGGACTCTGGAAATTCTGGGCCATATTATCAAGCAAAGGCGAAACATTATCGCCGCTTTTATCGACAGGAAACTGCCGCTAAAGTGGCGATAATGGGCTTGATAATATGCCCTTGTGAATTCCCATAGAAGCCCAGGTTAACCCCAGAACCTGGGCTTCTATGGGAATTCACAAGTTCTTAATATTAAGCCCATTATCGCCGCTTTAGCGGCAGTTTCCTGCCGATAAAAGCAGCGATAATGTATCGCCCTTGCTTGATAATATGGCCCTCTGTTTCTGGCATGGATTCTATGAATGGAATACCCACATTTTATCTGCCTGTACATAGTCACCTTGAACTGTTTATGGCACCTGCCTGTGGTCCTTTGTGTATCTAGAATATGATCGCGTGAATGCCACCGAGATTTATGAGGCTCCTGTGAGATATCTTCCAGTGGGAAGCAGTGGCTAACAATGCTTGCTTTTCTGGCAGATAATCTTGGCTCCTTATTGCGACTATTTGTAAGCAGCGGCAGCATGTTTGCGTTAGTCTATAAGCAATGCTCAATCTTGTCGGCTCCCCAGCTTGGAGCCCAGCAGGATACTAACGTGGCTCAGATGAATTGTACCGTGAAGAGCATCTGAAAATGCAGGATGAGTCCAAGGGGAGCAGGGCAGAAGAGAGGATTGGATCTGCTGGGAGGAATGCAGGGCCTGCTGGAGAGAGAGGAATGAGAAGGGAAGCTGCGGTGTCCTTTAGGAAGGAGGCAGAGAAAAGGATCACTTGTACACTTGTACACAGTAGTAAGTTAAAAAGGATGGTGCTTATTTACAAGCCCCTTGCGCTACTTTTGCGTCACTTTTCCCATGTAGAAAGTGACACAAAAGTGGCGCCAAGGGCTTGTAAATCTGCCCGGATGAGTTTTGAAGCAGAAGAGGGAGGGCGAAAGTTAGATCTATTACGAGAAGTAGCCCAGAGGGGTGATGTACCTAGCTAGGCTCAGGGGAGGCCAGATATGCTGAGGGAGGGAGGCAGGTTCTTCGCTAGACAAAGGGCACATCTGACCTTGAGAGAGGCGCATATCTGACCTTGAGAGAGGTGGGGGAGAGTTGGAATCTGTTGAGAGACAATGAGAGGGGGTCTTTGATCTGCTGACAGGGACAGGAAGTAAGTGGGATGAAATGAAGAGAGAAGAAATCCTGGTGTCTGGTTTTTTTTCTTTATTAGGTATTCCTCCATGTCAACAGACTACATACAATAATCAGCATCGATCTTTTCACCTCAGCCAAGGTGGATCACAGTTTTATATCAATACAAGTCAGGATTTAGACCACTGGTCTTGACAGTGTAGGAGTCTCTTGTTCCATATTCCTTCTCATTTTTATGAACAGCTTCAAAATATAACTGCAACTAACCCCCCCTACCCCCCCCCTCGACCCCCCCTCCCCCCGAACCCCTTCACGCCTCTACCCTCCTGGTGTCTGTTATGGAGAGAAGCAGACACAGGGTGGAATCTGAAGGTGGCATCTTTTGGATCAGCTGATAGCAAAGGCAAACTGAAGGTGGACCTGCTGACGTGAAAGGTGGGGTGTGAGTGGCATTTGTCAGCTGGGGAAGAAGGGTGAGAGTGGGAACTACGGAGAGAGAAGGGAGGCATTTGCTCAAGGAAGGCAAGGAGAGGTGAATTTGCTTTTAAGAGGGTTTCAAGTGAGGAAAGGTTAAGCAATAACAAACTCTTCATGTAGGGTGAAGCAAAGTGCAAGAAAGTACAGGGAGCTGAGCAGGCAACAGGGAGCTGAGAGGAGGCAGGACAGGAAGATCCTAAACGTCTGAGAAGCGGGCTCTATTTGAAGAACATCAAGAGTACGAATTAAGCAGACGCGATTACTGCCTGGCAGCGAGTTAACGAACATCAGTAACTGCTGAGTGGATAGGAATCGTCAGGACAAAGATATTGAGCTGCTGAGCCAGACGTATTGAGGACAAACATAGGAGCAGCAGAAAAAAAGGAGGAACTGCTAGAAAAAGGATTAGTTTGGGGAGAACAGTTGTACAGCAAACAGCACAGGCGCTGAGCTGCTGACCGCAGCCAAATAAACGAAGGTCCAGTGCAAAGAAAGGTAGGAAGGATTGAGAATGAAAAACTGGGAGGGAAAACTATCTTTTCTTTCTGTGTTCTCTCTTCCAAAGAGTAGAACTCTTTGGGGCATATTTATGAGTTCTGGTGCATCTCTGCAAATCAGCAGGGATGCGCCATAACTGATGCGTCACGCAATTCCCTCCTTGCGGCACCACAGATGCGCCGCATTTACAATGCGGCGCACCATGGTGCAAGGAAGGGCAGATGCGTGACACATCTTGTGGTGTACGGGCGGCGCATTGCTGGAGTAGCGTCGCAAGTGCGACGCAACTCCTGCAATGTACAGAGGCCACCCATACATAACGTGGTGCGTCACTCCATACGCCTGCTTCAAGCAGGCGTAAAGATTTGACCCAGCAGCGTCGTAAAACTGACTCAGTGAAATCTTGTAGATTTCACTGCATCAGTTTTACAGGGCTTTCCTACGAGGGAACGCCCACCCTGCGACAGAACGCCCACATGAAACCTGACGCAGGTTTCATGTGGCGCAGGGCATTACAACGTGACGCATCTGCCTAGATGCGTCACGTTGTAAATAGGTCGCAGGGATGCGCCACGTTTCTGCACCGTTGCGTCACGCAACGGCGGCGTAAACGTGGCGCAAGTCCGACATAAATCTGCCCCTTTGCCTTTAGAGATGCGTTTGGTGATCACGTATCTTTCCGAAAAGATAAGCTAGCTTTGTACTGCCCCTTTGCTATTCAGGTTAACAGTATCTCCCGTGCCTGGATACCCTTTCTGGTGTTTACACACGGTTCCAGTTCCAGGACCCATAAAAGTATACTAATAATAAATAGTGCAATACAATTGATAGCAGTTTAAAATTGTAAAAATGATAACCAGTCCTCTTTGTTCAAATACAGTTACATCACCTCAGTAATTCAGATAAGAAGGAAGGATCTACACTGACTCATAACTAAGTCCTGTGGGCTCAATAAAATACATGTCCGGGGTGGGTGCAAAACAAGAGGCAATAACTTTAAAATGCAAGCACCTAGTAAGGCCCATCAATAGTGGCGATAAGGATGGAGTTAGTATAAGTACCATTACACATTTCAGAAAATAGTCATGCAATGGCAGTTCATCACAGTTACGTTTTAGCCAACATAAGAACAAGAAATGTACACATTTTGAGCCATAAAAACGTTACTAATTTTAAGGTTAAATATAATAAAAGGTTTTATTTTAAATGAGTTATAAAGACCCTAGAAAGTCAGGGTCAGTGTGCTCTTAGTTACTGGACAGGCATATTTACAAAAGACCAGCGCTTACCTTACATTGAGGTCAAGAATCGCGATACAGCAAAAACAATGGGCTTACAGGTGTCACGCTTTAAAACTCTGAATGCCTCTGTACAGAGTACAAACCTTAGATTCCTGCACAATGGGACAAGCCCGTGCTTCCTCGATGGTTTGTAGGCAGGGCAAAAAAAAATTACATGCAGCTCTGATTCTTCCTCCCAGTTACAGGCTGGGCACCCTCGCCTGGCCGGGTTTGACCATTTGCAGGAAAAAACACGGAGCGGCAGGGTGCCTAGTCTGAAGTGGACATATAATTTCCTTGCCAGGAATGGATAAATGTCATCCACGGTTTCCAAATTGCAAGAATAGAATCGAACAGCTATCACAATCACTGTTAGGGCTGGGATGGGAATCAAAACCGGCCCTGGCAACATGCTCGGCTGGCCCCCGGGGTGGGGGGACATTGGAGACCGGTTTTCCTCCGATTTTGTTACAGGGCCGATTTTGCAGCTATGCTGCAAAAACGGCCCTGTAACAAAAACGGCCCCTGGGGGCCCAAAGCCGGCCCCCAACCTTGCGGTTTACCGGGGGATTGCCCGGTGCCTGAAACGGCCAGTCCGGCCCTGATCACTGTAGATACAGTGAGGATATCAAAAACCAGTAAAACTAATAATCAGAGACCTTATGGTACTGACCCCTGTAAAGGCGAAGACTAATGGTTGGATGACTTGCCGGTCATTGTTTTTACTTTGATTCTCCTTTACTAATTTATTAGGTCGAGCCTAGAGGCAGCACACAAGTTCTGTCATTCTGCGAGGCATGCTGTAATAGAGTAAGCAGTGGATACCCCGCCCACAGTCCGCCTATATTTGTCATTGGCTTGTGTCATTGTCCTTCTTGAATGCTGGCTTCTGATTCATAAATAGGCTTGTTAGTTCCTCCTTGATACAGCCTTGTATGCATTTGTTACTGCCCATAACGACTGGACCTTTTACTTTGCTTGTTACACAGTCTGCATTATAAGTAGGAGAGCACTATTTTGTTTATTGACACTGATGGGGATAATGGCGACTGTTTTTTTTTGTATTTGCACAGTGCCCGCTTTAGGGACACTGGAATGAGTTAAAATTGTATTTTTAAAACTTTGATGTTGAGCACGACGCCAGCTTCAGAAATATTGTGCTCTGTTTATTTTTGTTTTTTTTAACTTTAATACGGGGCACGTTCAAGCTTCAGGGGAGAACTTTCATACTGAGCGCTTCAGGTACACCACGCTCAGTTTCCCTTTTTTTTAAACTTTAATATTGAGCATCGTGTCTGCTTCAAGGACACCACGCTCTTTCTTTTTTTAAATTGTTTTATTTACTTCAATAATGAGCGCGGCGCTCACTTCACAGACTTCATGCTCTGCAATACAACACGCATTGCTTTTGCAAATCTTTAAACTAATGGTATTGTAAATGACAACGCCTTTTATTTGTTTTACAAAAGGGATTGCCATTCACATTGCCAATAGCTCAAAAACTCACAATTGCGAGACCTATTGCATTGTAAAGCTGTTTTCTAATGTCAAGAGATAAGCACTCCATCTAAAGCCCTGTCTATTCTACAAAACTCTTTAACCCAGGAGTATTACTTGGTCCCTTACAATGCCCTGACTACTGTATAGGCCCTTCATTCCTGCCAAAGATACAACACGATTGCAGTCAAAGCTTACACATGGGGACAAGTGAATCATAGATACCGTAGTGAGAAAGAGAAAACTGAAGTTATGAGGATTACCAGTAAATAATCCAACCATGACGGTATACAGCCTTTACAACGAAACTTTTACAACGAACTACCATTACAACGCAACTTTTACAACGCAAACCATTACAACGCATAGCGCGGGGGGGCACTCTAGGATAGGGAATAGGTTTAATGTACTATCCAACACCTTCCCTACTATCCACCGGGACTGGAGTTGGAATAGTAAATTAAACTATTCACTATCCAGTGCCCAAAAGCATTATGCGCTGTAATGGTATGCGTTGTAAAACTTGCGATGTAAAGGTAGGTGTTGTAAAAGTATGCGTTGTAACGTCATACATCCACCATTACATACTCATCCCCTACCTCCTCCCATTCCATGTGTCATGGGGATATTCCACTATCAGCATGTCTTCATAGTGAGGTCAATACTCAGAACAAAAGACACCATGACATACATGAGTCACATTACCAACACTTTATGCTGTTGTACTGCCAGACAGGACACTCGTACCAAACGTAAATTTAGAGTCGTAGGACGCATCAAGCGTCTAGTGTGAAATTAAGGTGGATTAGACAGTCCCGGAAGCGGCTCAGCAGATATCTGAAATAGAGCGGCCACAAGTTCTGCCTGGTCAGTTGCCACCCCACAAGTAGAGCATCCCTAAGCATGACTGGAAAGAGGCAATCCAGCCTCACAGTAAGCCAGAGTAATGATGGACGTTACCCAAAGGTGGTGGAGGACATTAACCCCCACCTAGCCACACCACGGTGATGGATAGTCTGTGACAACTCAGCTGAGCCACAGAGATAAACCTGCATGGTACAGGCCAAATTAAGGGGCTTTTAAATGTGACTCAACCTCTGAAGAAGGATTTGGGAGATGGGGAGAGGAAGACAACCTCCTGGTCAGAATAAAGGAGAGAGTTAACTCCAGACCCAACCTCCATACCGTATGACCACCACTACGCCTAAGGTAGGGAGCTTTGCACTGAAAAGAGCGCAACTCCTACAGACACTGGGCGTGGTGATTGCTACCAAAAAGAAGTCTTGGAGGTAAACAAGCTTTGGTAGAACACCTCTCCCCCCTCGCCACCCTCCCCCTTTCCCCCAAGGTTTAAAAGGAAGGATTCCGCAAGGCCAGGAGGACAAAACACAAGTTCCAAAGATGCAAAAAGATTATCTCCTCTGGGCTGCAACCTTTAGAATCACCACAGCGCCAGAGATCATGGGCGGGAGAATATGCTGAACTTTTTTTTATGAGCACCAGACCCATTTCCAGCGTATTTTAACAACACTGGTGTGAAGTTTTTTATTCAGCACCCATATGTTGTCTTTTGAATGCCTTCGTTTGATATTTTTGATACCATGCCAATAACATGTCAAAAAGTATATATTAGACCAAACTAGCAACATTATTGCATCTGAAGCTATTCAGTAATGAATAAAGATGGTCCCTGCCAAATAGAAAACTAAGTCCAAAAGCTGCCAGGCACCAGTAGAGCAAGGAGCCAAATGACAATGACAGTTTAGAGTACCTGGGAAGATGACGAAATTGCAAGAAATTACCTGCAATGATGGCACACATCACATTGACAAAGACATGCCGAAAACAACATTAGGCAACAGATATGCCCATCCACGCACTGCTGTGTATGAACAATGACGCAGAAACATGGTCTCTTATAGTGAGATTAAACCTACATCAACCAAACAGAGTTCCTCAAGTACAGTTACATTACATTCCTTATCCAGTGCAAATTTATCTCACTTCAGACTTGGAGACGTCCTAAAATCCACCAAAAGAAAGCCGCTCTGAGTTGCATTCCACTTGATGCCAAGCAGTCAAACTCAGGTAATACTAACGTCACACGAACACCACATTGACACACAATCAAAAATTAATCTAACCCCTTCAGCACATTTCCCCCAAATTCAATGTGCAGAAGGGTCACCAGTGCCGCAGTAATGGGTTACACATTTGGAGCAAACAGGTTGGAGTCAATGGACAAAATTGTGCATCAGACACAACAAACTACACACATTTTGCTGCATGTCACAATACCCATGCAGCCTGTCCAGTCGGCCATAACACAAAATGTGCTACTATTATAATAATATCAATAGCCACCTCTCTGACAACCATTGCACTGATCCCTACACTGCAAGGCAATACTGCTACAAACACCTTCGACATACTGCTCTAAGACTAAAGGCCACTGCACTATTGCTGAAGCAAATCAGGATTCCATGGAAAGACACTTGCTACCACAACCAGCAAGTTAACAACATACAAGTACTGGACCTCTTCACTCCTTACAGAAGACAACACCTGTCTTAGGGGTCATTTTCTACTAATACTTGTAATCCAGCAAGACTAACACCTAGATTCATCAAAGTCCCGTTTTGCGAGTCTGTAATAGCGATTCATAAGGAATCGCTATTGCAGACTCGCAAAACGGGAATCATGTACAAATCGCAATTTATATTGCGAATCCTACAGCTTCCTTATTTGCGATTAGCAAATTGCTAATCGCAAATAAGGAATGACTCCCCATTCATTCCTATGGGCCCAAAGGCCCATAGGAATGAATGGGGAGTCATTCCTTATTTGCGATTAGCAATTTGCTAATCGCAAATAAGGATGCGATTTCAAGGGTGCCAGGGGCGTCCAAAGGACACCCTTTGGCACCCCTGAAATGTAAATTTAGCCTGATGTTGCACACACACATGTCCAAAGGACATGTGTGTGTGTAACATACCACTTAGAAAAATGCACTAAAGTGCATTTTTCTAAGTTTTCGCTATTTACCACGAAGTCAGACTTCGCGGTAAATAGCGGCCAGAAATAACGAATTCGCAAATAAAAAATGGTTAATGAATTGCATTTAAGGAATCTCAAATAGAGATTCCTTAAATGCAATTCCTCGCAAATATGCGATTTCGCAATTAGCGATTTTTGCATTATGTGTAATCCCAGCAGACTTGTCAAACAGGGTGTGACTCTGTAATGTCAAAGAGAGTCCCACTATGATAGGGGCCTGACTGGCTGGCATAACAATAGAAGGGTCCTGACCAAGTGTCAGCTAACATTTGCCTGTGACAGGGAAGGCCTATTTGAAGTGAGCCCACGTGTCATGTGAAAACCCAAGCAGACCTGTCAAGAAGGATGAGACATTCAAGCAGGACTTGACACTTTAATCTAAAAAAATAATCTTCTTGCCCCCCACCCTGTGTATTCTATCAGGTTCCAGGGGGTCATCTCTGCCCATTCAGGTCAATCTATTTTTGGCTCCTGAGAACAGTTCACACCTTAGAAGAGCCATCAGTTGACTGGTGACATTGGGAAGGCTTTAGGTCGGGCAACAGTAACTTTTTAAAAGTTACCTTTCCGTAATATTTAGAACACATCCAACTTCATCATTAAACTGGATTTTTAACAACAATTAAAATTAGTTGTTTAATTATTTTTCTACATAGTTCCATTCTTGAGTTACAGGATTAGTATTTAATAGTACATCTCTGTGTTTTCCAATGGAACAGCCAAGCCTGCTACAATTAATGCAGTTTTGAACGCATTTTCACTGTAAGGACATGTTTAACATTAAACCTTTACATTTTTAACATTAAACCTTTACATGTCCTACTCTTAAATATCATGCACCCTACCCCATACGCTAAAGGGCCTACCTTAGATGATAATTATCATTATTTAAAAGGAAGGCTTAGGCCTGGCAAAAGGCGTAATTTTGACCGTTCAACTATGCAGTTAAAACCTCCATAGCCAGGCTACTGGTGGCAGGCCTGTAATCATGTTTACATTGTCACAGTAGTGGATGGCACAAGGGGTGCAGCAGTTTACGTGTGACATTTAACTTACAGGCCCTAGGCACACCTTGTTGCCGTATACTAGGAACTCATAGGTTTGTTAAATATGCCAATCAGGTGCATACCAATTTTTCCATGTGTTAAGGGAGGAGCACAAGCACTTTAAAACTGGGTAAATTGCATAGTGTACTATAGCCAGCAAAAAAAACTGGATTCAGAAAACAGCCCAAAAATTAAGAGTGACCCTGCAGAAACAGCACATTTCTAACAATTCCATTTTAAATTCTCCATCAATCTGTATGTGTTTCAAAGCGTGTCTTTGTAAAAAAAAATCTTTTACGCAATGCATAGGTGTACAGTCATAATATCGAGTCTTTTATTTCGACTGGACAGAATATCGAGTAAAAAATATAGAATGGACATAATATCGACTTGACATAATATAGACAACAAAAATATCGACTAGAGAAAATTAATATCGAATAGAATGGACATAATATCGAATCAAAAATATAGAATGGACATAATATCGACTAGACATAATATAGACAACAAAAATATCGAATTTAAGGTAAGTTAATAATAATTTTTATTTTTTGTGTAATATAAGTCTGTAGCGGGTTGTGGGTTTATAGGGGAATAGGGTGGGAAGTAATTTAATTCTAATTAATTAAATATGTTAATTTATTTATTGATATATATTTAGAATTAATTGTTAATTAATTATTAATTGGTAATTAATTAAAATATAATTGGTAATTAATTATAATTGATTAATTGATAAATATTTTAATTTTAGTAATTTATTTTCTGTAGCGGGTTGTGGGTTTATAGGGGAATAGGGTGGGAAGTAATTTAATTATAATTAATTAAATATGGTAATTTATTTATTGATATTTATTAGAATTAATTGTTAATTAATTATTAATTGGTAATTAATTAAAATATAATTGGTAATTAATTATAATTGATTAATTGATAAATATTTTAATTTTAGGGTTCAGGGTCAGTTTTCAGTTTTTGGGTAAAGGGGTATTTTTAGGGTTCAGGGTCAGTTTTCAGTTTTTGGGTAAAGGGGTATTTTTAGGGTTCAGGGTCAGTTTTCAGTTTTTGGGGTAAAGGGGTATTATTAGGGTTCAGGGTCAGTTTTCAGTTTTTGGGGTAAAGGAGTATTTTAGGGATCAGGGTCAGTTTTCAGTTTTTAGGTAAAGGGGTATTTTTAGGGTTCAGGGTCAGTTTTCAGTTTTTGGGTAAAGGGGTATTTTTAGGGTTCAGGGTCAGTTTTCAGTTTTTGGGTAAAGGGGTATTTTTAGGGTTCAGGGTCAGTTTTCAGTTTTTGGGGTAAAGGGGTATTTTTAGGGTTCAGGGTCAGTTTTCAGTTTTTGGGGTAAAGGGGTATTTTTAGGGTTCAGGGTCAGTTTTCAGTTTTTGGGGTAAAGGGGTATTTTTAGGGTTCAGGGTCAGTTATCAGTTTTTGGGGTAAAGGGGTATTTTTAGGGTTCAGGGTCAGTTTTCAGTTTTTGGGGTAAAGGGGTATTTTTAGGGTTCAGGGTCAGTTGTCAGTTTTTGGGTAAAGGGTTTTTTTAGGGTTCAGGGTCAGTTTTCAGTTTTTGGGGTAAAGGGTCAGTTTTCAGTTTTTGGGGTAAAGGGGTATTTTTATGGTTCAGGGTCAGTTTTCAGTTTTTGGGTAAAGGGGTATTTTTAGGGTTCAGGGTCAGTTTTCAGTTTTTGGGGTAAAGGGGTATTTTTAGGGTTCAGGGTCAGTTATCAGTTTTTGGGGTAAAGGGGTATTTTTAGGGTTCAGGGTCAGTTTTCAGTTTTTGGGGTAAAGGGGTATTTTTAGGGTTCAGGGTCAGTTGTCAGTTTTTGGGTAAAGGGTTTTTTTAGGGTTCAGGGTCAGTTTTCAGTTTTTGGGGTAAAGGGGTATTTTTAGGGTTCAGGGTCAGTTTTCGGGTAAAGGGGTCTTTTTAGGGTTCAGGGTCAGTTTTCAGTTTATGGGTAAAGGGGTATTTTTAGGGTTCAGGGTCAGTGTTGGGTTTTTGGGGTACAGGGGTACTTGTACAAATAAAGTAAAATTACATTTAAATTAAATTTATTTAATAAAATTAAATTATATTAAATTATATTATAATATTTTTTCTTAATTTATATTCAAAAAATTATTATATACTTACCAATACTTACGTTGTAATGGTATGCGTTGTAAAGGTATATGCGTTGTAAAATCTTGCGTTGTAAATGTATGTGTTGTAAAAGTTTTTGCGTTCTAAAAGTTTTGTTGTAATGGTAGGCGTTGTAAAAGTATGCGTTGTAACGTCATACATCCCTGGAGTGGGAATAGTAATTTTAACCTCTACGCTATCCAGCGCTTTCCCTACTGTTGCACCCACTGGAGTGGGAGTAGTAAATTTTACCTCTACGCTATCCAACACTTTTGCTAATGTTGAAGTCACTATAGTTGTAACAATAAATTTTAAACATTTTCTAAAATGTTATATATGTTTATTTAATAATATGTTTATATATATATATATATATATATATATATATATATATATATATATATGTGTGTGTGTGTAATTTTTGGTGATATAATTTTTTTAATTATATAAATTATTTATTAAAATTACATTTTTTTATTAATTATTTCTAAGTTTATATTAAATATATTTATTACTATATTAGTTTTAACTTAATTTTAAGACATTTAAAAAAATCGATATTTTGACAGTCTATATTTTTGTAAGTCGATATTTTGGAGTCGATATTTTGGTACTTACCTGTTTGAAGATAGGGAGTCGATATTTTGTCAATCGATATTTTTGACTCGATATTTGTGTATCTCGATATTTGTGTCGTCGATATTATGTCAGTGATCCAATGCATATTGTTTAACTGTGACTACTAAGTATGGTTATGTGAAGCTGAAGTTTATTTTTTTTCTAATTTTTGGGGTCATGCTTGACAGCTGCTGTTTGCAAGACCTATTGATAGTAAGATTTAAAAAATACTTTGAGTGCACCTTGGCTCTACCTCAGAGTATATTTATCTCACATAATGCTATTGACTGTTTGGAAGTATTCTTCCACTTTCCATTGAAATATATGCAGGACTTTTACCCTCGATAAAGTTCACTTAATTATAACATGTTCAATTCTTTATGTCCCTTGCATTGTACACATGAAGCAATCTTTTTCCTTTAATTGAGGTGGTTTTCATTGTCATTATCTGTCTGTTACGACAAGTGTGAAAACTTGACCCTAAAATGGTGGCCTGATTTTGTTTTTTTTTTTCAGCTTAGGCGGCCCACTTGGGGTCAGACAGAAGTAACAATAATTAGTAACATGATTATTTCCAGCTCTGAGCAGTTCTTCCTAATTACCATTGGGCTGAGTATTTTTTAGATCCCAACACTTTTTTTTTTTTACATATTTTTATTAAACATATACAAGCTTCAGTACATTTTAGGTTCATAGTAGCATTCTTGGTGAGACATTCGATACCGGTTACGCAGTGCATGGCGTGCCCACCAACATATATGCCCACTTTTCGGCAACATCCTTCCCATAACATACTTCACGGCATCAGTTCTCCCACGTCTTTGCCACCTGTTACCCCCCGGCCCTCAGCTGTATCCTCTATACTTGGCCCAGGTTGCCCATATCTTCTCGCCTTTCTGTGGGAACCCCCGGCTCTGGTATATTGCCGTAGCACCAGTTGAGGTCCCTCTTCCAGGCTGAGAGTGTGGGGGGTGTCCCTGCTTGTTGAGGCAGTTTCCTCCGTTCAAACATACATAATAAAAGTGAATTCATTTGTTTGTTTACAGATGTGCCCCTGACGAAGGGACCCCCATGTCCTGTAATGCATTGGGCTAAGTTTCTCCATGTCTGCTAAATTCTGCAAATTATATATATTTTTTATGTTCATAACAGATGTTGCATATTGTAAATGGATTTTTGATCAAACAGGTGGAGCTGAAATCCACTTATGTATATGTGTATATACGGTTTGCACTATAATTTCACGTATAACTATACTTTGTAATGCTGTGAGGTGAACACCGATAGAAGTAAAAAACATTTGTTGGTCAAATTATCATTTTAAAGTTTTGTGATTGAATTGGATATTTGTAAGAATACTCTTGGCATCAACTGCCACAGGAACAGTGCTACCCACACAGGGATTTCTTCCTGTCTTAACACTATTGATTATAGCCTGCAGGGTGTCCCTGCTCCTCATGCTAGGGCAATGTTCGTCTTAGCCACTCCTCCCACCAGGGCTAGCCAGGTCTTGGCCCATTGTTGCCACATCACTTCACCAGTCACACTCAGAATGCCACCTTGGCTCGAGTGGGAGGTCCTCGCCCACCACAATCATCATTACACGAGTTATACCTTCCCAGTATGTTTGGATCCTAGGGCATGACCACAATATATGAAAGAAAGACCCCGGCTCGCCACAACCCCGCACACAGTCATCAATATCGCAAATGCCCTTTCGGGCGTAAGCTGTCCGGGAGGCTTAGGATCTGTGGAGAATCCAGAGTTGAATCAGCTGGAACCTTGCTCGTATAGCTATTTCCCGGGGGTTCTGCAGTGCCTCCACCCAATCATCGTCCTCTGGTAAACCCACATTGGACTCCGAGGCCTCCAGCAGTGGGCCCAAACAATCTGGGGTATTGTTGATCAACTTCCGATGGGTCAGAGAGGTAACCTTATCAATCATGGGATCGAGGAGTAGGCGGTCCTCGAGTGGCGAGTATTCAGGCAACCGGGTTTCCTCTTGCAGATGGCAATGGAGCGCATGGCGCAGAGGTTGGTACCGCAGATACTCCCCTTTCCCGATTTGGAACTGGCTCTGCAATGTATCAAAGTCCAAAATTTTCCCTGCTTTCCAGACGTCCCCCAGATGGTCAATTCCTATTAGGCTCCATTTCCGGAAACCCGTTAGTCGTGTCCGTTCTCCCAGCTGACCACCCTCCCAGAGAGGAGTCTGTTCTGTAAGCTTGGTTGCCCTTTGCCAGACCTCCGACACCGCTCAGGTATGCACCGGAAGAAGCAACTTGCTCCTTCCTTTCTGATAGAGTTCCGTCATGTTGCCACCACCTTTTATGTGTTTTTGTGTTTGGTTAGAATTGTAATCTGTTTTGCCATGCAATTTAGATTTTTCCAGTTGAGCTATTTCAGAGTGATCATACTAAGCAGGAACCTGGGTATTTTTGAGGGTTTCTTGGTAGGCCTCTGCGTAATTTTTATTATACTCGCGTAATCTGGAATATACACCAACTTCCATGCTAAGCATATCACACAGAATTTCTGCTTATCTTGAGCCTATGCTGACCAGGGGTGTAGCCATTAATAGTGTAGAAGGTAGAGTGGCTCCAGGAACAGGGGATTTTAGTGTCCCAGTAAAAAACAATTAAAGCTGCTTTCACTACTTAGCCAGTGGCTGAGAGGTCCAGTTTCCTTGCTCACACCACGGCCTATGGCCCACTTGCTATTCCACTGACGCTGAGTGGGTTACCTGCTATATTCTCAGACTTCGGATAAGGAAAAAAGTCTCATGGAAACCGAATGAATATACCATCTTATCACGCATGCAATTACAACGCATGCAATTACAATGCAGACCATTACTCTGCAAGTCGGAACAACAACTTGCTCTAGGGGGCCCGCTGGATGTTGGAATAGTATAATTTACTATTTCACCTCCAGTCTGTGCAACAGTAGGGAAGGTGTTGGATTTGGAATTCATTTCCTTCTGACCCCTCCTCAAGTCATCGCTCCGACTTGGTATGCGTATGGTATGCGTTGTTACAATACTATTATTGTAACGACCACATTGTAATTGCATGCGGTGTTCCGGATTAGTGGTAAACAATGTTTACCAAACTGAAAAAGTGCCACAATCACATTTTTTGAGCCAGCAATGTTCAATGCTTGACACACAGGAGTTCGAGCTACATACTTTGGCATGAAGAAAAGCTGTGTAAAATAATTTTACTTATGCAATATGCGTACAACAACCCATAATTCTGAAAGGATTTACACGTATTACCCAAGGAGAAAAATTACCCAATTTCGCACATGCCTATTTCTTGATTGCCTTCTCCTCCTTCCTCGGTGGTTGTCGCTAATATATTCAGCTTCTCATTTAGGTGAAGAATGTGCAACTGTCAAGTGCATTTTGTGACTTTTTGGTTGGGTGATTCTGTAGTCGCAATTTTGTTCAATGTGATGACGATGTGGCTCGACCACAGTCATTATGCATAGTAGAGTTTCTAGACTGGAATTAATTTAACGCTCATTCTTCAAATTCAATCCAGACCTGGCTTTGCCTCATGGCATGGTGTTCTTGTGCATTTTGTAAAGATTTTTCGATAAATACAATAGAGTGAGGAGGAGAGAGGGGAAGAAAGGTGATCAGAAAGTTCTGAAGGCAGACATCAGCACGGAGTGTGTAAATTGTGAGGGCGGAATAAGGAAGGAGAGAAATCACAAACAGGAGGAACTGAAGGGAACGTACAGGAAGATCTACTTCAAATAGGGGTCACAGATCGGAGGAAAAAAGCAGGGGTGCAAATTTAAAACTGCAGGAGATGAAGAGAAGAAGACAAGAACCAATCAGAGAGAGCAGCAACTACTTAACAGACATGAAAGGAAGAGAAAACGAGGGAGCTAAGCGGGAAAGAGGAAAATGGGTGGAGAATACCAGCCAGGAAGGATGGGTAAAGTACAGTGATCATAAACTGAGGATGGGAGCTTGATGTGTGTGTGTGTGTGTGTGTTAGTGTTACACGTTAATCACCCTTCTACTTAGCTGTTTCATCACTCTACTCCTTCCATACCAAGAGGTGACAGAAGAGCTAGTCTTCATGAATTATGAGGCTGCCGGGGTATGTATTACTCTGCAGTTACCTGAGCTCCTGCAGGGAGCCACAATCTCTGCTACATGGCCACATTGTCCCCTTTTCTGTAGTCAGAGGTCCTGTCCTTGGTCTTCCAGCAGTGGGGAAAGTAGAGGTTACCTAGCCAGGGCTGGACTGTCCATTTTGCCCTCTGGCCTTTTCCCGGCGGGCTGCGGGTCTGGGGCTTCTTTCAGAGCTATCTCAATGAACTGCCATGACCCAACCTTAAAAGCCCCATGGCCCATTCTACCCATGATCTCCTGGAGAGCGGTTCTCATTTGAACATTTATTACCAGGGCTGAATTTGGGTTCCAGTCCTACCCTGAACACAATGCCACCAACAAGAAGGGTAAGCAGCTGCTCACCCCACCCCAGCACAGCAGCTAGAGGTTTCCCTCTGCAGAGCTGAGCCCACCTTTACAACCACGTTTTAGGCTGCACTTACTGATGACTTTTATCTGTCTGTTGTTGAAGGCTTATTGTGAACACTTCCAATACTTGGAGTGGGCTTTGGATCAGTCTATTGCTTACCATTGGTTTGCTTTCTTGCCAGTCTCAGTTGATTAACACCTTCGCTGCGGCGGCTATTCCGCCGCAGTGCTAAGAGGGCGGGGTGGCCGCGCGGCGCTCACACGCTGGTGACGGAACCGCTCCGTCACCAGCCTCGGTTGAGCTGTGCTCATGACGGAGCGGTTCCGTCATGGCCCCGCCCGCTCAATAGAACGCGCCGCGCAGGCGTGAAATCAGCGCCACGCATGCACATCGGGCGTGCCATGACGGAACCGCTCCGTCATCAGCACAGCGCCACCGCGGCTGATGACGGAGCGGTTCCGTCATCAGCGTTGAAGAGGTTAGGTCTTATCAAAAGCTTTCCTTCCTTTTCCTGTGTTTCTCCCGCCCTTGGAGCACATAACTTGTATCCTTCCGCGGCTCACATAAGGAAATGACTTTTTCCTTTTTCTTTGAGTACCTGATGGAAGTGCATGTGTTGCCTTCTCTCTCCCCCATGTGCTGCTTCGCCTGTTACATCCCCAGCCATTGGTTCTCTGTGTTACTCTCCCCCTCACAGCTTGCCTGCAGAAGCACAACCACAGTGTTTTTGCTAGGGTTTGACTGAAGTTCAGATTTTATTTGTTTGGTTTTGTTTCCAAGTGTCACCTGAAAGCCCAGGCCTTGGCACACAAAAGTAGCATGTATGGTTCTGAGGGCGGGGCAGGCTACTGCGCCCATAACTTTGCTTCCTGGTCTGCTGCTGAGTACCAAAAGGCCAGAGCATTTGTTTCAGTACCTAGTCGTCTGAAAAATAAATAATTAATTTACAAGCTTTTTCCCTTAAATTTTGACACTTCCTCATTCAGCACCTCAGAAAGCTGTTAAGCCCTTAAGTATCTACCACTGGTCATTTGTGTTATTTTTTGTCTGGATCACGTGCAAGAGGCTTTTAAAATTCCGTTCAGAGTTCTCCTGTGTGAAAAGTATTTGAACAATAAACTATGCCTATTATAAACATTCAAAATATGGAATTTAACGTACAGTTTTGCGTTTGTTTGATATATATGTTTGCTTTTCATTCGGTAATTTGAAATGGTTTTTTTATTCTATTTTTTAACAATGCTTTGCTTGGCATCTGCATTTCAAAAGTGAGGCCAGGTGACTTTGCCAGTGCTTGTTTAATCCTGTGGCAGCTTCGCGGTTTGCAGAGCTGACACAGTTTAAAACAAATAATTAAGTTGTGATGTCTCCGACTTCGCAAATTCGTCTACCTCTTCATCTTTAATATAGGGAATTGACTTCTGTTTCTCTCTGTACACAATAATCTGTTTTGAACCGTGGAAAGCTATTCAATACATCGTAAAGCTATGGCACTGTATTGATGTGTCTGTCCATTAGCACAGGAAAATGCCCCGAAGCACACAGAGCTGCATCTGTTAAAAAAGCATGGACAATTGTTAACATCCAGAAATTGAAAGTCACTGAGACATGCGAAGCTATTCTGGATTCTTAATTTACAGGGAAATAGGTTTAAGTCTCGCTAGTGCGCACAGAGCAAACCTTATAGCGTGTATAATATAGAAACGTGTGTAGGAATGTCTCTTGTACTGTGTGAAGACTTTGAGATACATAGAGCTGTCTGCTTAATGTATGGAAGTGTATAGATATATCACTTCCTGTGCACGGTTAAAAGCTTTGAGACAGGCAGTACTGCGTCTTTATCTTATGTAAACGTAGGCTGTGTCTCTGCCTGTTAAGTAGACAGCTTTCTCGCATGCATTATTAACAGGATGTATTCTCTCATTAGCTACCACAGAGGCGTGGTAATCTGTTCATATTTGTATTTACACGTTTTTTCATTTTAGATCTTAATTTGCGTTTAACTCCCCCTACCTCCAATGGTAGGTTCTTGCCTATCCTCAAATAGCGTTAACATAAAATCTCGTATATTTTATTTCGTTATAACTTTTCGAGCCCTGCACCAACCCTCGCTAAAACTAAGTAAACAAGAAATATGTTCAGGTATTGTTCGGCACAGTGGGGAGAAATGGGTTAGAAGCTGAGAGAGAGCAAGCAGAACGTGCTTAATTGTACTTGCTATCAGCAGGATTTATGTAAGCTTTGTGAACGCAAATGTCCTGACGTGGCCCTTACTCCACTGTTGAAACCAGGCAAGATGGCGGCGCTGGCCCACGACACTATGAAATATGGCAGCACAGCTGAAGAAACGTTTCTGTACCTCAGGGCTGTGCTAAATGTACTCAGTTTGCACAGCTGGCTGGGCAGAAATGCAAAGGCCCCACCCTTGCTCTGAGGTGAAAACGGAGGCTCGGATGGGCAACGATTCTGGGCATACAGCCATACATACAGGAGGGGGCAGAGGGATTTCTTATACCACTGGTACTTTACTCAGTTAGTTACTAACACCTTTATGTATTTATATAATTAGTTATTGCAGTCTTTTGGCAAGGCGAGGTCATTATCCCAAGGGATTGTATAGCATGTCAATATAATTTGTGAGGAGAGATTGAATATACATAGGAAACCTCCAGAGGTAGAGGTTACCTGATGAGGATGACACAGGTAGGCATTAAAGTTAGCGCATTAAAGTTAGCGCATGCAATGCATGCATTGTGTTTTACAGTGGAGGCCATACCTGCAGTCTGTGTGCAACGGGGACAGAGCTCAGGAGGCGTGTGTTCTACTCCAAACCTTATTGTTCATGACTTAAAATGTTTCAACTTTCTTAAAATTGACCCAAACAAGCACAGCAGCAGGTTCTTGGCCTACTAGGCAACACTACTAGCTCATAATTATGAACAAGTGTCTCCTTATGTGACAAAATATTGCAATTCAGACTTTCTACCATGTTAAATTACCAGTTGCATCGTAGATGACATCACAGATCTTATGATGGACAGTATACACAGGTCCAGAGCAGGATCCAAACAGCCACTGCCAAATGTGATCCTTTATTATGTTATATTATAACAATTTATAGAGCGCACAAATAACAACAAAGGTGTCTCTGCGCTAGCTACTCCTGAGACAAGACAGAGTGAGAGGAAACAGTTAAAGGGGACTTAATTATTAAAAAGCCAGGTTTAAAAATGTTTCCTGAACATTAATAGTGAAGGTATGTCTCTAACCTGACAGGGAAGAGAATTCCAGAGCTTAGCAGTAGCTACCACAAAGCTTCTGTCACCCCAGTTGGATCTATATAATTTGGGAATAACCGGTAGATTTGCACCGGCCGAGTGCAGTGACCTGCTCGGGATGTAAATCTTTAATGATTTCTTCAGAAATTCGGGTCCTATATTATGTGTGGCTTTATAGGCAAAGCACAGCACCTTAAATTGTATTCTGTTTCTGATAGGCAGCCAGTACAATTGTCTGATCACTTCAAACACAGAATGAAATTTCGGTGTGCTGGAAAGCAGTCTGGCAGCAGTATTTTGGATTTGCTGTAGTTTGTTTAGAACCGATTGCTGAGCATTAATCAGTAGAACGGTACAATAGTCTACCTTAGATAGAACCAAGGCCAATAGAATCGCCTTCCTGGATTCAATGGAGATGAAAGGAAACAGTTTTATTGCCATTCTGAGGATGTAGAAGGATGAGGAGACTACCAAGTTGAAGTGGTATTTATAAGAGAGCTTGTCATCAAAGATGGCCCGAGATTTTTGGCCTTGGTGACTGGGACAGGAGGCTGACCGAGATTGTCTGGCCACCAACGGGGGGACCATGCTGAAGAGAGGTTTCCAAACACCATCACCTCAGTCTTAGAGAAATTTCATTTGAGGCAGTGGTTGGACATCCAGGTACACACTGCCAACATACCATCATGAAAGTTAGCCGAGACGCAGTCTTCATCCTTAAAACGGCTAAAACGATTTGAGTATCGTTTGCGTTTGATGTAAGGCTTAAGCCCGCAGATTTAGTAACTCGAGCTAGGTCAATCACATAGGTATTAAAAAGCCTAGGGCTGATGGAGGAGCCCAGTGGGACTCCACACAGAAGAGGGGGATTCAAAATCACCCAACTTAACTGATTGGGCTCTGTTGGCTAAGAAGGATGCCAACAGAGCTTTGGCCTTGTCCCTGATGCCTAGGGAGGCGATACGGTTGATCCGTAGACCATGATCAACCGTATCAAAGGCTGCAGATAGGTCTTAAGAGGACCAACGCCACTGCACCACTCCCATCTAACGCGAACCTTATTTCCTCCACGGCTTTGATGAGCGCTGTTTCTGTACTATGTGGTACAAAAGGGGGTGGTGATGGATTATGAATCCGAAACCGGTCCCAGGATGCTTTTTTCCGGTCCAGGGAAGGCATGGCTTGGCAGTTCGGGCTGGACTGTTCCCATGAGGCACAGGGTCAGAATGATTTGCATATGGCCATGTCTGAACTGGGGTGGCAGAGTGGTCTAAAGAACGTTGATGGATTAAACCCAGATCTGTTGACTGGGTGTGAGTGTTTGATTGGTTCAGATGCTCCGTCCATCGCCACCCCTTTTGTACCACTTTGTTTGCCATAAGTTGGCAGGGTATGCTCAGACGTGAGTCCCTTGCTCACTTTGCCACTGGATTCAAGGAAGCCGGCTGAAGACGGCTGAAATGCCAGAAACCGGTCCTCCGAAGCTTGTTTCTGGTCGAGGGAAGGCATGGCTTGGCAGTTCGGGCTGGACTGTTCCCATGAGGCACAGGGTCAGACTGATTTGCATATGGCCATGTCTGAACTGGTGTGGCAGAGTGGGCTAAAGAACGGTGATGGATTAAACCCAGATCTGTTGAGTGTTTGATTGGTTCAGATGCTCCGCTCATTGCCACCCCCTTTTGTACCAGTTTCTGTACTATGGCTTTTCCTGTAGCCAAATTGCATTTCAGCCAAACAATTGTGGTCCTGAAGGTATTGGGTCAGTAGGTAATTTATGATCTTTTCCGCTAATCTGATGGGCAAGGGCAGGCATGCGATGGGCCGCTAGTTGTTAGAGTATTCCGGGTCGAGGTTTGACTTGTTTAATAGGGACAAAAGTGAAGCTTTTTTCCATTGAGAAGGATAGGCACCAGCTGTGAACATAGAGTTAAAGATGTTGGCAAGAACTGGCCCAATTAGGTCAGAAAATTCCTTAAGGGTAGAAGGCGAACACAGGTCCAAATGTGATCCTGATTTAGCTGCCCTCACCAAGTTTGTTACTAACTCCTAGGAGAAATGGGTGAACTCTCTCAGAGAGAAATTTCCTAAAGATTCTGTAAGGCAGTCTGAACTGGTTGAAAAGACAAGGGAGGCATTAAACTTGGAATAGATGGAGTCTACTTTAGCCTGAAAACTAAGGGCTAAGGAGTTAAAAAATGATAGAGTCTCTAGGTTGGCCAAATTGCAAGGAGTAATCTCGAGTTTGGATATCACCTGAAATAATAATTTGGTGGAATCTTGGCCAGATTCAATTTCTCTAGCACAGTAGCTGCTTTTCTCCTAAAGAAGAAGTTTGTAGTTGGCAAAAGCTTATTTATAGAGAAGTTTCTCCTGGCTATCGTAGTCCCGTCGCCAGCGTCTCTCTTGGTTCCTACAAAGCTGTCTCTCAAGGCACAAAGCTTCCGAATACCACAGGGCTGACCGTGTAGTTTTATTTTTGGAGGCTATCTTGTAGGGTACTAATTTGACAAAAGAAACAAAGCCAATCTGTATAGCTCTTTAGCTGTCTTCTTTAGACTTCTTTGGCTGTCCTAACCTTGCTGCCCATTATCATCCAGTACAACTCACCTCTGCACAACATGAAACACAACCCAGCAATACAACATCAACAGACCACTTTTACTTTGGTGAATGTGAACTCGAGTATCCTAAAGAGTACCTAGGTTCTGAAAGTGCTTTGTGACCATACAAATGTTAGTAATGTGCTAAACAAATGGAGACAACATATAATATACCACATGTCCCTCATCTGAGCAAATGTAGTGCCTAAACAAATGATAAGAAGTACCCCTATCTTTAAGCATAAATAAGAAAGATGTCACCTGTATGTGGCCACCGCTGGCCTTATTCATCAACACGTAATATTTATTAATTGTGCCAGGGGAGAGAGGGTTTGTTCGGTTTGAAAACCAAAACCAGTCCTAGAAAAGTTTTAAGACCATTGCCTTATTTTCCAATTCTCAAACGCATTAAGCAGTCTGGGTTTCTAAGACAAGTCTGGTTCACCTTTTGAGGCTTGAAAAATCTCATGCAACAGCTTTTAGGTTGGTTAAGGATGCAGGATACAGCGTGACAAATAAAACACCTAAAAAAAAAAACTACCCAATGTACAGCAAAGCAGATACTATGAATCGGATTATTCTTAAATCCATCAACCGTTGACTAAGCAGTTTTAATGAAAAGTATAAACACACTAAGCTCAAATAAAGTCTTTAAAATAGGGGTGGACGGAATGTTTAATTCTACCACCGCGGAATTGACAAAATTTGGTGACTTTGCATTACTTTTTTGTGCAGCGTTCCAGCCAAATCCCGCCAATCACTACGTGGTGGAATTTTTTTCCCGTAAGGCTCCACAAATGTGAGCTTGTGAGTGTCAGCAAGACTTGGTGTTCCTTAGACCGATTTTCTAATGCTGGCTGTCGCAGTCAGATAGCGACTTCTCAAGTAGATTTGCTGCTGCTTGAGTGGATTTTCTACTCAAGCGGCAGCAAAATCACCTGGAATGGGCACGTTCTCTTGCACACACCATAGTGCCATTTGCGCTACTGGAACTAAATTGCAGCATGAGCAGCACAACGTGCATGTTTTTTACCCGTTGGCGGAACTCCATGGAATCTCGCTTTGTTTTTATGAAACTCCACGAGTTCTACCCACCCAAACTTTTTAAGTAAATTTCAAATCTTTGTTAGGAGCCTTGCTTAGTGAAGATCTTTGGGAAGGTACTCTGGGTGCACTCAGGTTGTCTGTAGAAATGTCCTTTCTGCCTCAGGGTTCCCAACTTTCAGTGCCTGAAAAGACCACTGGGCTGTAAGAGGTCATGGAGATCATACTGCTAATTCAGCTCCACAGTGGTAGTAGTTCTTGTAGTCCAATACTGTGTTCACATCGTGTAAGACCAGGCTGCATCTTAGGGGGTCGATTCACAGTAGCTACAAGGTTCTCTGGAGGGCTCTAGGTACTGAAGAGGCTGCAGCGACCTGTGGAACTTCCATTCCATTGTTTTACAGACAGGCACTTGTGATTGTTAATTGGGAGATACAACCTCTGGGGGCGGCAAGAGTTTGAAGCTGATCAGTTGAAAGCAGGGAGTGGTTAGCAGTCCCCAGAACGAGGTTTGTTTCTTACGGAGGCATGTTATCTGCATGCGTAAGCATAGCTTGATGCCCCCTTCTGTTTTCATCTACTCACATGTGGTGCACACTTTACTTTTGTGTGTGTTACTCGCACAGAATTTACAGTATCTTGATAAAAATGCCCAGGTGTGGTCCCATGCTCACTGTGCCACAGGACTCAAGCTACATCCACTAACAGGCCCAACTACTCCAAAACATTTTAGGGGTTGTTTTTCCCGTCTGTATGGAGTCTGGCATGGCAGCTTGGGCTAGACTGTCTCTACTAGAGTAGGACCAAAAAGTCACTTGCATATGACTGGCCTCTGCCAAGAATGGCACAGTTGGCAAAAAATTGATGGACTGTAATGTGGTCCTCACTAATGACCATAGGATGAGATTACCTTGAGCATTCCACCAAGCAATTTTTGTTTTTTGCTGAGATTAGGAGGATAGCAGTGTCTGTTTTAAAACATGTAAATGTGAGTAAATACTGGATGGAATAACAGCCTGTGTGTAATTACTGGCCCCCTTGGAAGCCAAAACTTGAATCCAAATCCTGGATTATGTATGTACGTCAGCAGACTAGAGTTGGTGTCTTTCAAGGGTGTACCTTGGCTGTAAATCCCCCCTTTGTGTGCCTGATATCCTAATTTGTATTTATTTAATTAAAGAGATTTATATAGCGTGGACAAGACCACAGGGGGTATCAGAGCGCTTCACAGAAAGGTAGTTGCATAGTTACAAGAGTACAAGAAATATAAACGGCATTAGAACAGGAAGGACCGAAAAAGGACAACATCGGTCACAACAGTAGAACATTTCAAAGGAGGGAAGAGTAAGATAGTGAACCCTAGGGTGAGACTGAAGGACTGACCCAACAACTCTTTAAGCATAACCCTTTGACTTTCTCAATAAGGGAGCAAGAGTTTATATCACAGCTGAACAGGAGAGGACAGAACTAAGTGACAGTAATAGTTGTTTGTTGTACACTCAAAACAAGGGTAATGCAGCACCGTCTCAGGTGGGCTGTGGGACTAGCCCAGGAATGTTTTCATCAAAATCAGTTTTACTTCCCTTTCGAAGGAAGCTGTGGAATTATTCAGTCCTAATTCCGGTGGTAAGGAGTTCCAAATTCTACCTCAGAATGCTCGATTGTATGTTTTCATTTTATTTAATTTCTGTGGTTTAAGTGGGTGCCCTATGGACATCGGCGCTATCCCTTGGGTAACAGGTTTCCTCACATTTGCTCCGCTGCTTCCCATAATATATATTTCCTGCAGTTTGTAGTCCTGTATCTTCTCCAAGAGGGAATTCAAACAAGAATGTTCCCCTTCACCACTCAGCAGGAGCCAGCTGCCAGGCGTTGTAGACCCACACCTGACTGCAGAACAGCCGATGAGACATTTCTCTGGATGAAGGGGGTGTCCGGGTGGACTATCCTCTTGGTAGAAAGAATGACAGGGGAAGAAAGCCTCGTCAACATTCTGATAATGACTGGCAGCTCCACGTGCCAGCGGCAGCTGCTGCCACCCCACAGCACTGCACTCTCAATCTGTGGCATCTGCATAATATCTCCCAATTCAGTCTGAGGGGCGAATCTGTTCATTGATATTAAGGATATGACCATGTCTGATGGACTAGATGGTCAGTAGCACACGGCCTGTCAGGCCCCGTGGGATATATTCGGGCGGCCTGTAGGCCAGCCCGGGCCAGAGGAGTGTAAGGCTTCGGGGTCCTCTGACTTCCACTGTAAAGAGTTTGTAGCTTCTTGGTGTGCACACTGCTCACCTGGCAAGGAGTTCCCGTTCCCTGTGTTACTTTCTGCTCAGCAGAACAAGCACGACAACGGCAGGCCCTCTCTCCCCGGCTCTTCACCTACAAACGAGGTGGGGCGTGGGGTTGAGTGTCTCAGCCTGTGGAGCCCTCTCGTCTGCGTGAGGGTATTCAACAGCCTCTCTGCTGCACCTTGTGACTGAAGAGCAGTGAGTGAGATGCCACTACGTACTGTCTGCACGTGTTTCGTCCCATGACGCAAGTCACAAGAAATTACAGCACGGGTGCAGATTAATGAGCTTTTGTATGCGTGACATGATTGTTCAGTGAGGGCACTAAACATATGACACAGCCGATGTCATTGGTGATGTCACATGCGAAGGCATCTGGAGTTTGCGTTATGTTGCTATTGGAGATGGGACTTGCAATGCGATCTGCCCTGTCAGCTGTGATTTCCTGTATGATGTCATTTAGTCTATGATGGCACAGACGTTGTGACTGGTGAAGTCACATGTGAAGCCAGCAGTGATTTGTTCAATGCTGCCATTGGTGATGGGACATGCATTACAATCAGTGGTGTCAGTAGTGACTTCCTGTATGATGTCATTTGGTCATTGATGGCAAAGATAACCTCATTGGTGATGCCACATGTACAGCCATCTGTGACGGATGTACGTTGTTACAACGCATGCTTTTACCACGCATGCTGTTACAACGCAAGTTTTACCACGCAAGCCATTACAACGCATTGCTTTGGGGGGTGCTGGATAGTGAATAGTTTAATTTACTATTCCAACTCCAGTCCCCGTGGATAGTAGGGAAGGTGTTGGATAGTAAATTAAACTATTACTTATCCTAGAGCTCCCCCCAGTGCAATGCGTTGTAATGGGTTTCGTGGTAAAGCCTGCGTTGTAACAGCACTGCGTGGTAAAAGTTGCGTTGAAAAGGATATTCCCCATCTGTGACATGTTCCTTGATGCCCTTGGAAACTGAATATCTAATGGTGTCATTCCTGTCCACATTGCTGTCCTGCATAATGTCATTAAATGTCTATTAGGTGCTGGGGATGCACAGCTATCCTTATAGAGGTTTTTGGGTTGACCTTGAAACCTTACGTCTTCATTACAGTTCTTGCACTGTATGACCTTGAGGTGTTTGCTTTCATGCATTCTGACACTTCTGAACATCTACCCTTTCACTGAAATGTGTGCCAGAGACCACCATTCTCATAATTCCAGTAGTAGTGTCATACCCCTGACTTACTCTTGAACTTGAATGAGAGGTCATTATCGTGAAATCTAAATGTAAAAGCATAATCAAAACCATGTAGCAACAAAATCTAAATTAAAATCATCAAAGAATAAAAAGAAATCAAAACTAGGCCCCTATTTTTGATGCCTTTGAGTTGTTCTTGCATCATGCCAGCCAACACAAGGACAATGCAAAGGCGTCAGTAATATTTACAAAGCCACGCAAGGCCTGATTTGTGTGGCCTTGCGTAACGTTGTAAAGAAATGCAACGCAAGGCAGCTGCTTGTGCTACGTTACATTACATTTCAATTTGGGAGGCGTTTCATGGGTGGAGTATGGGCATTTGCATGCATCCACCCATGCCTTTTGGCACATTCCAGATTTACAAAGAATTGTACATCTGGGAATATGTCAAAATCCCACTCTTTCTCTAGCGAGACATATCTTTATTTCTCCTTGTTATTTCCTCATTCCACGTGTGTACATACAATGAGGAAAATGCCTCTTAGGATTGTTTTTGTGCAGGAAGGTGCCTCTTCCTGCACATAAAACAACCCTGCCTGTAACACAGGTATCCTTGCACTATGGTGCACTGGTGCCTTCCTTGGCGCAAGGCTGCACACAGTGTGCCATCACAAGAAGAGAGCAGATATGCTCCATCTGCAAATGTCTTTGCCGGTTCCAAACAATGTGTTGCCAACATAGACCATCACTAGTTCCTGTGCTCGGTACCTAAATGTGGACAAGAGCTGAATGGAAGTTGTAATGACTACGTCCCATATTGACAAGCCTTATGCTGTTCCCAAATGCGGATCATGTGCCTTGAACCTCGATGATAGGAATCAACGTGAGTCGTAGCCAAATTTTTGTTTGTTGTATCCTTTTGGTGAGAGTACTCTGGTTTTGGAAGATTAAGGCAGGAATTCTATACATACCATGTGTGCTACTTCTAGTAGTCCATACATTTTGATAATAATGTTGTTTGGTCACTGAGCTTTTAAATGCAGAGTAAGGAAGCCCTGAGATCTACAAGGATTGGGACTGCATGGAATTAAGTCAATTTAATAAGAATTCATCCCAATCAGGCTGCTGTATCAAGCAAGGGGTGTGCAGCCTGTGGGCAATCGCCCCCTAAATGACATATCCCACTATCTCTTCCCTAGCACTTCTGAGACGATGACACCATTTGAAACAGGGGGGCTCTTACCACCAACATTTACTGACCTGGGTCAAACTCCAGTCTCACCTGAGCTTTGCTAGTTCATGAAGGCGAACAAACATTTTGTTGGTTTTACACTGCTAGAGATCCAAGCAGGTTCCAACCTGTAAGCCAGGGTGGAATGCACCTTTGCTCTTGTAGCTTGGCGAAGGGGGGCAGATGAAGGACTGTGCATTCTACTGAGAGGGCGAGAGATAAAGAGCAACATTTCTTCTTCACTGAGGCCGACAGGACACAGAGTGAGCCTCTATCACTGAGCCAGCTGCCCAGCTAAATAAATGCAGAAGTACACAGAATTGTTTGCTTTCCCTAAGGCCACATGAAACGAGGCTTAAGACCTTTCTCAGAGAATTTGATCTTCACTTTAGTGGCTGTTACAAGCAAACTGCTTGCAGCATTATATGAGTCCATCTGTTTTAAGGATCTTCCGAAACTGACACGAGTCTAGTCAACAATTGCCAGATTGACCGCGCACCACAGAACCGTACCTGTATTTTATTTTTCCAATGAATGTATTGATAGATTGCTGTGCTCACGTTTTTATTGAGTTGTGCACAGTTTTAAAAATAATGTAAGGCTGTTAGCTGAAACAATAAATAAATAAATTGTAAAATAAACTGTGGAATTCATTACGTAGTGAAATGTATGAATATAGCTTTCTCTATACACCATGAAACCTTTTCTGCCATTGGGTACATATGGGGCATATAGACATGTATGTGCGTGCATCTCATCACACAGCGGCTATGCACATATGTCTGTATGAAGCATACAGACATAGATGGGACTTATCTCGCCATACAGTAATAGGTTATTAGACGCACAGGGTGTATCTCTACGAAATAGAAAGATATGGGTGTGTCTGTACACAGTGGCAGGCTATTAGAGACATGGAGTGCATCTGTGGCCTATAGACTTGTATGGGTGTGTCTATACCCAGTGACTGGTTATGAGGCACTTATGATGCATCTGGAACAAATGTATGATGTTACAACGCATACATTTACAATGCATGCCTTTACAACGCAGTTTTTACATCGCAACATCCTTTACAATGCATTCTTTTTCATTGCATGCCATTACATCGCATTTTCAGAAACTACCTTTACAATGCATTCCATTACATCGCATTATACCTTTACAACACATACCATTACAAAGCATACCATTACATCGCATTTAATTTAAGTGTTGGATAGTATAGGGGTAATAATTACTATTCTAACTCCAGTGAGTGCAACAGTAGGGTAAGTGTTGGATAGTGTAGGGGTACAAATTACTATTCTAATTCCAGTGAGTGTAACAGTAGGGTAAGTGTTGGATAGTGTAGGGGTACTATGCGTTGTAATGGTATGCAATGTAATGACTTGCGATATAATGCCTGCGTTGTAGTAACATGCAATGTAATGCGATGTAAAGGATGTTGCGATGTAATGACTGCGTTGTAAAGGTTGTTTCCCATCTGGAACTTATAGACATAGATGGTGCTTATCTTGGTACACAGTAAGGGGTGTGCGTCTTTGTACACAGAAACAGGCTCTTAGATACACAGGGTGTATCTATAACGTATAGAAAAGTAGGAGCATGATATGTTTTCTCAATCATTCTCTAATACATGGTCCAAAATGTGGTTTTCTAGTTCCCCTGGCACTAAGAACTTAGTCAATGTGCCAACACGAGACAGAAAACCTGTTGGACTGCAACCAACTCACAACCAATTGACCAATATTTCAGTGAGATGTGTTTTAAGTAATGATCAATCCAATGAAAAAATCACAGGACTAGTTAATAGAACTCAAAACCCTCTTTATTTAAGGAAGAGTTCTCCCAAGTACATGTGGAAACAATGGATGCATTTCAGAGATGTCTTTTTTAAACTAAAAATCCCTCCTAGTGTTTAGGATGTGGATTGTTGCTATAATAAAGATAAACCAAATGGTAGCTTTAAGAAGGTTAGCTGCACTGTTTACTACAATTGTAAACAACAGAAAACATTCCAACATATTTGCAGTTTAACTTCTTAGCAATCTGACCCTCATTCTTCTATTCACTAAGCTAATATTAGACTTAAAAGGAAAGCCTAATTTGAGTTTCCGAGATGATGCACACCCGCATACCAGTTCGAACAATAAGGCTTTATGTTCAATAAAATAGCAGAGCCTGCTATTCTAATCGTGTACTTGCAGCTTTCCTGACAAGCACAGCAAGTGGAGACTGAATCGGTTCCTGTTAGCCTTCAGGCAAAGTGGGTGATGTTATTGTCCATGGCCTGTTTTGTTTGTATTCAGGGACGGTTTTAGCATTGGTGGTGCGAAGTGTGACACCTTCACTGCCACCCTCCAACAGTGCCCCTCATCTCTCCATAGCACCTCTCTCACATCTAATTCATTTTTTATAGCGCTACACATACCAGTGTAGGGTGCCAGAGCACTTTACATCACACACTAATTATGCAGAGACAATGAATCATACGTGTGGAAATCAGTGTACAGGAAATGTTACATAAGACAGAGTGGACTTCAAGGTGTAGGAGTCAGTTGCATCCATACGGTTATGCCTTGTAATTTAAGAGTGCTTTGTCTGCAGAAGGACAAGCTCAGGATTGAAAAGTATCCCATTGGTTGGAGTTGGCTTTACTAATACGAATATATTTATACCCAAACAAACCCTTTTTTGCAACATTAGGATTATTAGGGACTGTGGAAAAATCATAGCGTTCTAACCTATACCGTGCAGTTTCCATGCAGATCTTTCATTCCAGTTCATAGCTCACTGTGCTACATTAGGATTGCATACAGGCTATGAGGCACATTGGCTGCAGCTTTAACATATAGAAACGTACATATGTCAGTACACGCTGATAGAATGTGAGACACGCGGGGAGTTTCTTTAACACATAAACAAGCATTGATAGCTATCGCTGTACACAGTGGCAGCCGCTGAGGCACATGGGAGGGGGGGCCGGGGGGGGGGAGGGGGGGCCGGGGGGGGGGGGCATCTATAACACAGGAATGTATGGGCGCGCCTCGGCACACTAAAGGATAAGTGAGGCTTAGGGGCATCCTGGACATATATACAAATATGCCGTAGTTCTGTACACAGTGTGGAGTTATGAGGCACGTGCTGCGTCTATAACATATACAAATGTATGGTTGTCTCTGTACACGCGGTACGTCTGTAGCACCCTGGTGTGTAGGCGTCTGTATACACTGAAAGGTAATGCAAGGTATGGGCTACGAAATACATTAAAGTACGGGTGTTACTGTTCACAGTGAGAAATGTTGTGGCACTTGGGGCTCTTCTGCAACACATAGACACATAAGCCTGCAGCGCGCTATATACAAACTACGTGACGTTGTGGGACAGGGATGGAAATGTGACCCCTCGTAATGTATACATGTTTCCATTTCTGTGCCGTGTGGCGCACGCTTGCAACACACGGGTGCACACACATTTAGAGGTGTGTGTCTGTGTGTCACTTCTGCTTACAGTGAAAGGCTTCGAGGCGCAGAATGCATATATTAGGTTGCACACCTCACGGTGCAAAGAAGTGTCTCCGAGTGCACAGCGGGGGCAGGCAGACAGGGTGTCCCTATGAGCTCACGTGTGTCCCCTTGCAGACAGGGTGTCCCTATGTGCTCACGAATGTGTCCCCTTGCAGACAGGGTGCCTCTGTGTGCTCACGAGTGTGTCCCCTTGCAGACAGGGTGTCCCTATGTGCTCACGAATGTGTCCCCTTGCAGACAGGGTGCCTCTGTGTGCTCACGAGTGTGTCCCCTTGCAGACAGGGTGTCCCTATGTGCTCACGAATGTGTCCCCTTGCAGACAGGGTGCCTCTGTGTGCTCACGAGTGTGTCCCCTTGCAGACAGGGTGTCCCTATGTGCTCACGAATGTGTCCCCTTGCAGACAGGGTGCCTCTGTGTGCTCACGAGTGTGTCCCCTTGCAGACAGGGTGTCCCTATGTGCTCACGAGTGTGTCCCCCCTTGCAGGCAGGGTGCTGATGCGAGCAGGGCGCGGGCAGGGCGCGCCCGCCAGGGTAACCTCCAGTGGCAGGGGGAGGGAGGGGTGCTGGTGCAAGGGCAGGCCGGGACTGCAGTGTCCTTCATCCCTCCAGCCCCTGCCTCCTCGGCGGCGCCGGGTACCACATGGGCTGCGCTTGGCTGGCGAGAGTTGCCTGTCTCCGGAGAAGCCGCGCAGAGTGCGTGGGTCCGGCAGCGGAGGGGAGGGGAGGATGCTGCGGCAGGGCGCGTGTGATTGGATGTGGGGGCGGGGAGGGGAGCGCAGCGCGAGCTGGGAGAGTGCTGAGCAGGCAGTAATGACATGCACCAGCTCTCCATCCCATCGGATGCATGCATGTGCCACAGGAGAGACCTGTGTGTGTGACGGGAGGGGAGAGGAGGCCGTAGGAGCAGGGAGCGTCCGGGGTGCCCAGCAATGAGGACCCGAGCCCAGGGCATCGCGCAGGGAGGGCAGGTGGCAGGTGCTCCCGTCCTGCTGGGGAGGAGAGGAAAATGAGGAGAAGAACCCTGCAGAGGGGCACGGCTACTCCTTCACTCATCCCCGCCGGGCTCTTGGGACCGGGGGCTCCGCTGACCCCCTTAAGCAGCAGCACGCGGTGGATAGATAGCAATAACCGGCTGCGTTTGTAGCTGCAGAGAAGCCCGCATCAAGGCGCTGTAACAACATGTTCCTCTCATCCCGCTCTGTGGGGTTCATCTTATCCACCGCGGAAGGATGAAAGGCTGTTGAACTCTAGCTTGCACACGGATCTCTGCTGCAGGTGCACTAACCCACTGCGCTGACCTGAGAGTGGCTGTGCGGATTGACTGGGGCATGTTCGGTCTCAGGGCGCTGAGTGAGGGGCAGTAGGGGGTGAGGGGAAGTGCCGGGGTCGCCCCCACTGCCGCCGCCTCCGCCATGCGCCGCTCCAGCACCGACGAGTCCACATACCACCGCAGTCCGTCGCTGGACAGCAAAGACTTCTCGTTCCCCCAGGGGGGCGGGGCGTTCCGGCGCTACAGTAGCATGTACGGCGCCACCGGCAGCTCCTTCTTCGGCTTCCACACCAACCCCGGCCCGAAGGCCACCAAGGCCAAGTACACCTCTCCCAAGGGAAACAAGTACGTGGTGTTTTACCTGGACCTCTCCTTTATCTTTCTCCTAGAGCTGAAGCGGTGCAGCATGGCGCGCAACTGCCTCCAGTGCATCAAGTACCTCATGTTCACCTTCAACCTGCTCTTCTGGGTGAGTACACGTCTCTTTCCCGCGCTTTTCTGGTGTGCGCTGCAGCCGCGCCTCTTGTGTTGGGCCCGTCGTGCGCCCCTGTCAAACTGTTCCTCAGACCTCGAGGGGCCCAGGAGTGAGCAGCTCACATAGGCTGGTTGTTTGCTTCTGAAAAGATGGACTTTAGTCGTTTCCTAATTATTACTACAATAAACGGAGGGGTTGGGGTACCAGTATGCACAGGTGGACCCAGGGTTGCATGAGCTGCTCACGGGCCCTACGCAGCTTGAGGTCGGTCAGACAGAGGAGCAGATTTACAAGCCCCCTGCGCCACTTTTGCGCCACTTTTAACCTTGAAAAAATGACGCAAAAGTGTCGCAACGGTCTTGTGAATCTGCCCCAGAGTTTTTACCGAGGCCGTGCTTTGTTGTATTTGTTTGTTATATCCAATGATTATATGTTTGTTGCACTTTGTTGCATAAGAAATGTTGCCCAGAAGCAAGCGTTTATGAAGAAAGTAATATGCCGTTTGGATACCCTGCTGCCTCTCGCGCGCGCTGAGCCTGCCCTCAGAAGTATATGTGACTTTGAAAAGTCCGCCTTGGCAGAACGTCTCTTTGCTCAATTGAATGTGTCTAGGTTTGTTGAAGCTACTATTGTAACTTGTATGCGAGCAGGTGCGCATAATAAACAAATATTAGTCTCGCACAGAGGTGTCCAACGTAGGTCCAAGAGGGTCAGTTCTATCACTCTGATTGTCATGAAACACTTGAACTCCCTCCAGGGGCTCCAAGCGCTACAGCTGCATCTTTTAGCATCGCTGCACCAGTAGCAATCCTTTCTTCGCCCCTGGAGGATGAAAGGTTGATAGGCCCGCGTGGGATGAGTAGAAGCTGTTTACATACTCAGTGCTGTTCCGCCATTGCTGATTGGTTTGTGTGAAACTTGGTTTTGTTTTTAACATGAAGTCGTTGCTTCTTAGCACCCCAGTTCCAAATGTGTAGAAGGTGTCGTGAGATTGAACCCGCTCTCCCTCCCCTGCCCCCTGACGTCCACCCAGCACCCTGTTGAACCGGGGGTGTCACATGTAGAAAGTGGTGCCCGGCTGTCCTCTTAGACAGGGGGACACGGCGCTGGCTTTAGGGCCCAGCACTGGGCGCTGACCTGGAAGGGGGGCGCTGTGTTTGGCAATAACTTTTATTCAAAAATGCCTGATGCAGAGTTCCTTGTGCGTCCAGCTTCCAGGCAGCAATACAAATGTGAAGATAACTCTTGTGATTAGTGTTCATGCTAGAGAGAGAGAGATCACATCTTTGTCTAGTGGCAGTTTTGACTCGCCACAAAGTAGCACAGAGGGTTAATATGCCTGCTGCAAAGAACAGATCTGTATTTTATGTGAATAGCTGATTGGATTAGTAAAGCCATCCTTTACCACAAATTAAATGTATGTTAGAGAGGAGTTATGGAGAGATGAGGGGCATTTTTGCTCGATGAAAACGTTGTCACACCAGGCGCCAACAGCGCTAAAGCCGGCCCTGGTGGCACGTCTGGGCTGACAATACAGGTCTGAATCAGAAGCCAGGGGCCATGCGTGTATGTCTGCTTCCTGGTGCAGTTTTTTTGCTTTTGCTATTCTGTGCTATGCTGTGCTATGCAGTTCTGTGCTATGATAGGCGTATTCACGTAGTATTGCTAACCGCATTTAATCCTCCAGCGCTTTATGGCATTGTAGAGGACAGGGTTATGGGTTCCACTGAAAGCTTTACTTGGGGTGTGGAGTGAGACTCCCCTGTATTAAACTTCCCTGCACCCAGGCAATATGAAGAGCAGGATGGGGGAGGGGTGGTTGTACTCAGGGGGAAGGGGGTAAATACAGTGCTTCATACAGTGGCCTTCATACTGTGGGGCTGACCCCTGGCCGGGGGCAGGCTTGGGGAGGGGATATGTAGGTAGAGGAACAAAGGAGTGCCAAGTGGGTCTCAGACTCTAGCTTGGAGGGTCAATCTGTTCCAGGAGAAAGCAAACTAACTTTATGCGCAAAAACTGTAGAGTGCTTCTACTAGAAGAAAAGTGAACAGCCAGGAGCCGCTCTGTAATGTGGCATCTTTATGTCTTTTGTACCCGTGTCCTGATTGTGGGCTCCTCCACACAACACAGAGTGCCTCAGCGCCTTAATTCAGAAACATACTCACACTGTTCACACTCGATACATTTTAGGGTGAAAGATCTGCCAATATATTTTGGCCATCACATATAGGTGTATTTTTAAAGGGCGTTGTTGGGAATGCTAAGTATGTTCGGCGCTGCCAAGTGGCCTCACAACCTGTGCAACACCTGCCATCTCGTCATTCGCAGATAGACCCCAGGTGGGGAAATGCCAACTTTCTAAACATGGCATTTCCAAAATAACACTTTAATATCCAATAGTGCCACTAAAGATGATTTTAAAATACAAGTAGAATTAGTGGAAGAAGAATTTCTCTAGCTGCTCCCAAACTGAATGAATCACTTAACAAATGTAATAAGATAAACCAGTGTTAGTTTATGGGAGGCTAGTCTTGCTACAGTAAAAAAAAAAACGACTATGGAGTTTTTTTCACTGCCAAACCACATAAAACATTACAAGTTTAATGCTTTCTTCTTAAATATTAAGCACCTTGCCTGTGAGCATTTAGGGCCTATGTTATGGTTGACTTATAAGTATTCAAATGTAATGTTTTGGCATAGCAAAAGGTGTATTATGCCAAAACAAAATGGCAGTTTAAAACTGCACTGCAGACAGGCCTGAGACTTGTTTTATGGAGCTGTTTTAGTCGGTGGGACAATGGGTGCTGCAGTTCACTAGTAGCACCGCATTTACTGGCCCTTGGCACAGGCAGTACCATCTACTAGGAACTTACAAGTACATTAAATGAGCCAATCACGTGTATGCCAAGTTGCCATGGTTAAAGGAAAAAGCACACTGGTAAAGCACACAGAGTCCCAATGCCAACAATATGGATTCAAATACAGGTGGGGAAAATCTGGGGTGCCTGTACAGACAGGGAACATTTCCGGCACTCACATTCCTACTTGAAATGCTGTGTTTGATGGCTATATTTTACACTGTATGTATTTACTCTGATGATATGATGACACCAAAAGGAAAAGCTATGAAAAAGACTGTTGAATATCAGTTTTGACTGTATTTATGAGGGGGTACCATCCTGCTCCATTGAAATTATATCTTGTTTGCAGTATTTAGTATTTTGGGGGAGGCATAGTTAGATTATTTTATGCAAAGAGAATGTGGCATAAAAAAAGTTTGAAGATCATTGGATTACTATAAGCACACATCCTGGTAGGTCTCAAGGGTATGTGCTTCATTTGAGCACCGCTGCAATCTGTGTTTACGATAGTAATAACTGTGCGAACTTTTATTCACAATAAAACAGCCGCCTGTAAGAAAACTGACTGGATTGAGGTACAGAGTAATTTATCACTGACTAATATTACTTTCAGCAACCTACCCATAACTTTTTTTTATTTTCATCTGTAATAAATGGACCTCTTTTAAAAAGAAATCGATAGAACACCAAGCTTTTTACCTTGAATACCCAGGCGATTGCATTGCTGCTTGTGTTGGAGCCTATAGTTGTGTCTTAAGTGTTTCTGCAGCACCGGAAGGTAGACTCCATTTTTTAATCACCCCTACCCCAGGCACTTATCCCACCATAATCTCTTTCGATATTGAAATAGATCACACAATAAAATGCAGTGGGTTCCGCACTCTTAAAGGCAAGGCAGAGAGAGTACCAGGAGTATGGATGAGTGAGTCTCGCTGCGCTTCAAACCACTGACAGGCTCGTCTCTGCAGCAGGTGCATAAACCCTCCGAGTTTCTCTCGTGGCTTCTCCATTGCCTGTGTGGTTCAAAGATTGACAAAAATTTGATTCGTAAATCTTGCCTGGTAAATTGTTTGTATGTTTAGCACAGCACTTTATAATCACCATTATCACTCCCTATTTCTGATCGTTACAGTGACTCATATGAAGTGAACCCCCCACCATTCAGCTGCTACCATAGATTGTACTGTATTTTATACTGTTTTAGGCCAAAACTTGCTATGCTTTTACCCAATTTCCATGATTGTATGTACTTGTCTTTTTTTATATTGATTTTAAAGTAAATGAAATGTGTGCTATTTAATCTGTGCTTTTATGGTCAAACTGGCCGAAATAAAGTTATTTTGAATTGAATTGAATTGATTGACAGTATCATGTGGCAGGGACGTGTGTAGTGTCCACGTGTCCAGATAGGATCCTCGGTGACTCTTCTGCTAGGACCTTCCGAACATTAACGCAGGGTTTGCCTTTCCCCCAGCAGAGGACAGCCCTGATCCAGCGATCATAGAACATTAATATACCAGTGGTTCCTGCACCACAGCAGTGCTTGGCCATGGCAAGTCTGTAGGTCCCAGTGCAGTGGTACAGAGCTCTCCCGTGAGCCCTGCAGAGGTAAGATCTGCTACAGGCGTCAGAATGCATTGATAGACCAGTGGTTCCTGCACCACAGCTGTGCTTGGACATGGCAAGTCTGTAGGTCCCAGTACAGTGGTACAGAGATCTCCCGTGAGCCCTGCAGAGGTAAGATCTGCCACAGGCGTCAGAATGCATTGATAGACCAGTGTTTCCTGCACCACAGCTGTGCTTGGACATGGCAAGTCTGTAGGTCCCAGTACAGTGGTACAGAGCTCTCCCGTGAGCCCTGCAGAGGTAAGATCTGCTACAGGCGTCAGAATGCATTGATAGACCAGTGTTTCCTGCACCACAGCTGTGCTTGGACATGGCAAGTCTGTAGGTCCCAGTACAGTGGTACAGAGCTCTCCCGTGAGCCCTGCAGAGGTAAGATCTGCTACAGGCGTCAGAATGCATTGATATACCAGTGGTTCCTGCACCACAGCAGTGCTTGGCCATGGCAAGTCTGTAGGTCCCAGTGCAGTGGTACAGAGATCTCCCGTGAGCCCTGCAGAGGTAAGATCTGCCACAGGCGTCAGAATGCATTGATAGACCAGTGGTTCCTGCACCACAGCGGTGCTTGCATGTAGCAAGTCTGCGCGTTCTATTCCAGTGGCACAGAGGTCACCCTTTCCCCCTGCAGATGTTAGAGGTCAGACAGGATCCCAGCATTAACCTAGCTGTTCCTGCACCTCAGCATATGGTATGTCTGTAAGTTCTAGTATAGAGATCGCCCCTGCTCACCACCAGCGGTTAGATGTGATCCAGGGATCAGAGGCCATTACTGTGGCATTAATGTACCACAGCAAAAACTGGATATGTCCATCCTGTAGATTCAGGTACAGTGGTATAGTATCATTCTTGCACCCGAGCGGAGGTTAAATGAAATAAAGGGGTTCCTAGGACACTGGGTTTGGAAGAGTTTCTGCACCACAGCGTTGGCAGGTCGGGCGATCCCGTTGATCTTGTATGGTGGTATGGTGACCACTCCTCCTGTGCAGTACTTGGAATGGACGGGCGGTCCTGGTGGTTCTGCTACAGTTGTATCGAGGCCACTTTGGTACTTCAACAGGGGTTAGAATGGTAGCGCCTTGGGTTTCGGGTTCAGATGCACAGTGATTGCACCAGTTTTACCACAAGGGATGGAAGGCAATCCTGAGGGTCCAAGTACGGTGATCTAGTGATCGCCCTGATAACCAATGGGCCGATCTTGGAGGTTTCAGTAGAGTCCTTTAGTGACAGCTCCCGTACCAAGGAGGGGTTGCTTCAGGTAATCCTGCAGTTACCTGTAGAGCATGGCAGGGGTTGGGCTCAGTGCTCTGGAAGATTAATAAATCACCTGAGCGTTCAGTCTTGTACCACAGCAAGGGTTATGGGTGCTGATAGGGCACTAATGTCTTATCAATTAATGTATGCCGGTGCATAGGTATAACTTTACGATACAGAAAAGGGGCGACATTATATGTATATCCGCGTTCTCACAACTCCGTGCACATGGACCTCCTCTAGACACCTGGGGAGATTGTGATCACTTATTTCTTGGACTAAGACATTGTTTTACATCTATATCCCCCACCACAAGCATCGTGCTTCATGTGCTAGGAATTCCTTCAACAGTCCATTTAACCCTGTTTTTTATTCTAATTTGTCCAGTTGTAGTTCAAAGCATTCTAGTAACTTGCAGTGTGCACTGGCTATTGGAAGAAAGCTAGGAATTGCAAACATGGTTTCCTGGTGAAATGCATTTTGTTGCACTAGCATAGCGGCTCATATTCATGACGAGGCCTCAAATCGCTTCCGGCTGGATGAGTATGAGTAATTGGCTACTCCATCTGATGTACTTATTTAGTAGAGTGCGGATATAGAGTGGCCTATGTGGGAAGGGTGTTGTTGCTGTGTATGAGTTTCCGAGTAATGCTCCAAGCATGTTGTATTGGATTTTGGACATGTGCTTCGGCATCCGTTGAAGAGGTGGAAGAGAGCTAGAGTTGCCTTTTGCATATAGTTGACATGTTAACGTTGGAGGTTACTTTGTTTGTTGCGAAATGTTTACAAGGATGTAGGTGCCCCATGTGGGAAGAGTTTTGGTGGTACCCTTGAGGTCTGGTGCTCCAAACCAGTGTTTGTGACCTTTGTTGTGCTGAAGCATGGGATACTGCGGAGAACTGTAGGCAAGACTGGATTGCACAAAGTACACTTGCCTTTTCCAACAAATGAATAGGTAGATATTGTGATGCAGATCTTTAGATGGTGTGCTGCATATGTGTAGTGAGGGATTGGATAGGAATAGACTGTATGGCAAACTTAAGTTTTATGGTGCCAACAGTCACAAACTATGTTAACACAGCTGCACATATGCCTTGTGTGCCTCGGAAGCGTCGGGTGGGTAGAAAGAGTTGAAAGTGTTATCCTCCTCCTCTAAGAGAAAGAAAGGTGTGCTTGGAATCAAACAGGCATTTACTGCCTTGCTGAATTCCAGGTGATCCCGACTGATGCTCTGGAGCTTCCTGAACAGAGAAGGAAGGACCCCCTCCTTGCATTTTCTTGAAGAGCGGGACGTTCGAGCGTGGAGTCAGTCTTGAGTGCAGCATGCTCTATTGGGTGAATCACTGAAGTTTTAGTTGGAATAAGGTGGGCATGATGCCAAGGATAGGCCTGCAGCAAACCCGAAGGCCTTGACTGTGCTGTGCAGGACCATTGGCAGCCAATCAAGGCACTGTCATTGTGGTCTGATGTCCCCCAAGCACAGAGGCTGCCGGTGTCTGGTGGCTTCCGTCTGGATTCTCTACAACCTTCATAGTAGGTAGAGTGGCACTCTAAGGTATAGGCCTAAAGCCTAGACGTGACTGACCCAATCCATTGCAACGGTGACTTGGAGTCTCTGTTGGATACCTAGGTGAGGGAAGATGTGGCATAGGGATCCTAAGATGAAGAAAGCCCTTCTGTTAACTTGATTTACGCCACTTGTATTGCCGACAAGAGAGATACACAATTGTACATTGTATCTATGAGATGTATACTTATGTTGTGTGGTGTTGCCGTGTGTATCCCGAAGAAAAAGATGATTACAAAAAAACTTCTGGTTGAAGCCCATGAACACTCCTAGATTTCTTACTTGTGTTGATTTGTTTGGTCAGGTGAAGGCACAGGTTTCTGACGTCAAAAGGTGGTACTTCACTCAGTTTCTTTAGGTGAGCATTACTCTTTTTGATGAGTTGACTTTGATGTTGTTGTGCACATGTACCATCCATTGGCCCATAGTGGAGAGACATTGGTTTAGGCACAGGAGGCTTTTTTTGCTTGAGCAGGACATGGGTGTGTAGTAAGTTAGATTGAAAGATTTGATGATGTCTTTTAGTGGGCTGGGGTTCGCATTGGAGGGGAGTGAGGAAATGATGTAACCTTGCCGGATGCTTATGGTGGTGTGGAAAAGAGTTGAAGAATACGGTGGAGCAAGATGATGCTGAAATCTTTTGTAGAGGAAATCCAGTCAAGAATTGTTTCCTGAATGCTAAGTTTGTTCAGCCTCTGTATTGGGCGGTGTAGGGTATCATTGGTGGTTGAAAGGTCCAGTAGGGAAAGAACCACTAGTCCATTTGTGTCCGTGGTGGTCTTTTGATCATCCTAAAGTGGGCTCGGGCAGAGTCCGTCCCTCTGCCAGGTCGGAATCCAGTTTGTGACAGAGAGGTGCTTGTTTCCTTGCAAGAAAGAGGAGGTCAGACTAAAGGCTGTTCCTTCAAGCATTTTATCAGGCAATGGGTCTGGGAGATTAGTTGAGTGCTGGTCCTGTCTGTTGGATGGAGGTTAAGATTCTTGAAGGTCAACTTGATGTGCAAGGTCTTGAGAATGTTGGAAAAGGTGGTAACAGTTCTAGAAGGGATGCGCTGGTGGCGCGAGCCAGGAGCTGACCCTGAGTATCTGCGGTGGCAAGGGTGCGTAGAAAAGCCAATAGGGCTCTCCTGCTAGAATCATTTTGTCTTCCTTTCGGCCAGTATGGCAGCAGAGTGACATATCTTGCGCGGCATGAAGTTGAGGAAAGTGAGAGGGTAGACTTGTGGGCTGGAATGTGCCGATCTGTTTTTGTGTGCTGAGGCGGGCGCCATCACAGAATTGCTGGGTGGTGCTATAAGCGTTTCTTGCCAATACAGCATTTCAGATTTAATTTGTGATTCGACTTTCGCCTCTGCAAATAGAAAAATTGCCTTTATTTGCAATCATTCCGTTCAGACAGACACAGAACCATGAACTGTTTGAGCACAAAGCCGCATGGCTTTGCAGACCTCGTTGAACCGAGCAGGTGCCGCGTGCACTTTTCGAGGGGCGTTAATGGCGGCGGGGCTGCCACAATCACTCTGAGAGCGAAGTGGCTCACGCCCACAGCACTTTGCAAGACCCGCGCCCCTTCCTGTACACTCGGGTTTGGCTGTAATGGCTGTCTTTGTATCAGCACGCTGGACAGCTCCGCGCTGAGCTCTAAAGAGGCTGTTCGGAAACGTGAAATGTTAATCTGAGGCTGCTACAAAAGGGCCCTGTAGATTGGCACATTGATTTACGTCACTGCGTTGACTAGTTTGTATTGGAATGACAGGCCCACGTCTGTGCGGGATCTGTCCTGAGTGGTCCCTGTTGTGATACCCACTGTAGCTCACAAGGTCTTTGGCCGAATAGGCATTTACTGGTCTCTGACAGGTGAGGCCATTTTCTGAGATATAATGCCCGTGTTACAACTCGCAAGGTAATTCTGAGAGCAGGTATCCCCTTGTTCGGGATTAGTGCCGCTGTAGTAAGACTGCGCTCGCATGTTACACCGCAGCGGTATCCCTGACCACATGGAATGTCAACGTGGGCCTAAGTGTGCAGGAGATGAGATCCTGTAGGTGTATGGATGGAAACAGTGCCCCTGTGGGGTTTTCATGTGTATCATCCCATGTATCTATACCTTCAAGACTCTAATGTGCTGCCAACACCATGTTCCATGCCCACCTGAGCCGCAGTATTTAATGCAGCGTCTTCTATTGCCCTCACAGCCTCCAAAGTGATTGTGACTCACTCAGGTTGTAGCCTTGCTGTGATTGGCACCTGGCGGGGGCAGCTATTTCTGGAACTGCACGCGCTGCACATTCCATGTCTCATGACAGAGTAAGAGTGACTCTTGGGTGGAATTCCTGCAGCACCTGTGTAACTTCTGTGGCGCATAATTTCAGATGTTTCTATGCATCACTCATTCTCCATGCGTTATTGACAGCGCTGTCCTCTGATCCCTGGATCACCCAGAATAGGTTGCGTCTTGCCAGATGCCTGGATCCGCTTGCCTCAAGCGTGTAGATGTGGGGTCAGTGCCCATCGCACCGACCCCATCACTGTTTGCAGGAACGCAATGCGAATTCATATGTAGACAACCTGGCTCGGAGTCAGGGTCTCATGATCAGTTCAGTGCCTACCTCCCTGCACTCAACTGAAAGTCACCCTCTGAGCCAAGCTTTTAAGAAACCAAAAGAATAAAACAACAGGACCATTTGCTGGGCTCTGATGGAGAAGGGGATTTGGAAGGGAGAAAAGACCAGAAAGCTGTGTGCTCGCAGAAGGAAGTGGTGAGAGGGGTGCATCGCTGATTTTGTGGAGGGGTGGGCTGGTGAAAGCGAAATGAGAGAAAGCTTCGACGTGGATGAGAAAACTATAGAAGTAGAGAAGTGCACTTCAAAAGAAAGATTTGTGTGTGTGGTTGATAACAGTAATACCAATTACACAATAATAAAGTATGTAGCATGCCCTTATCACCGTTTATGAAGTTTCAAAGACCTTTAAATATTAGCTGTTACTAGTGAACTCACAATCTTCCTAGTTCAATGCGTGAGTAGCTCATCCAGATCCCATTAAAAAATAGGACTACATGTCCCAGAATGCAAAAAGAAAAAAAAATCAGGATTGGAAGAGCTACTCAACCTTGGAGCTGCAAAAATGGAGAGGTCGGGTACTGTTAGAGAATGGGAAAGATACAAAAACAGAGGGCAGGGAGAGGCCTAACGTGTGCGTCTCTAGTGGAAAAGGACAGAAATAGAGAGCAGAGAAATTAGCTACTTGGACCAAGTAAACAGAAAGCTCAACAAATGGTGGTGGTTGTTTTGGCACTTCTGTGGCACTTTGTCCTTAGAAATTGAGCTATGTTTAGTGGTGCCTCCACTTCTTTAATTGCAATTGCATGGGAACTAAATTAAAACTCAGATTAAATTAAAACTCAGAACTGAAAAAAGGCGCTCCTTTCTTTGCATATACTAGAGCCACGTGAAAAAGGGCGGTCTCACCTTGCCCCTTCTTATGATATAGTTCTGCTGAAGCACGTGCATAGGTAAAGGGACACTCTGAATGTGTGCCACCCAGGAGTTGGTACCCATTCTGCACCTCAGTCCCAGGGTGTCTTTTGGAAGGAGGCATGGGGGAGGCCAGGGTGTTTTTAGGCTCAACTGGGGTGTGGTACAGTTGTAGTACAGTGGTACAGTTGTAGGATGCACCCTCCACGTGGGGGGTGTACCACGCTCCAAATAAGAGGCTGTCAGTGCGCCCCTCACAAGCACTGCCAGTGTAAGTATGTTTTAATGCTCTGATACTTACTGCGGTGCTTAAGTTGTAAAAACATAAGTGGCATGGCGTTTGTCAGGGAGCCACTTCAGCTCGCCCCACCCATTGCCCCTCCCAGCGCTGCCAATGACATTACAAACACACCTACAAACCATCACACTCCTACAAGTGTGAACATTCAGACTATTCCAGGCCAACAAAGCTATTATAATGGCTTGTTTGGCCGGTATTAGTAATTTTTAATGAATATTGAATGTATAAACAACTTTGGTTATGCTACTCTGTAAATGGGATGCCTGCCATAGGTGTCGGTGCTGACAATTAAGTGCCGGTGCCAAGCACTGGAAACCACTGGTTCAAATTAAGCACTGCTTACTACTAATCATTACCCTTAGTCAACAGTCCTCGTCACAGTCGATACGGCCCTCCCTCCATCCTTGAGGTTACTGGCGTCAGATGGTTTGGTATGGCAGGAAGTGGAAGGGGAGAGGCCATGTCGTATCCCACCCTAAATGGGTGGGATTAGAGGAAGTCCACTCCTACTTCCTGGTTTTGGTCCGGTCAAAAGGTGGATTCATCTCACGAGTAATTGACTGTGACGAGGATGTAGGGATAACGCCCCCCCTGGACCATGAGGCTGACCTCCACTCCTGCATAAAACTCAGAGCCATTGCTGAACCAACGCTCATCCCATCATCAGATATTCACTCGCACCATGGTTGGGCAATATTATCCCCACAACTGGCTATCCTATTAGCATTCAATTAAGAATAGGAAAGGACACGGTATTTTCAAGTGCTTTCAATGATGTGCTATTGCTGCATTCGTGGTGCTTTAAATAGTGCAATCGTGTGGAAATCGGCTTACTGCACACTTACCATTATTTATTTACACTACTCAAACTTCTCCAAAAGAGGTCTAACCGTATTGGTGTTTGAGCATGTGAACACGTGCTGCAGACAGATATCCTTTCCTAATGCGGTTCCCAGGGGACAGTTTGTCCCTGGGACACCCAGCAAAAGGGAAATGACGCAACAGGGGCCGTAAAGAGAATGGGCCTCTTTTATGAAAATTGACGCATCGCTGCGTGAAAACAGCGATGCGTCACTTTTCACTGCGCCCTCCTAGCGACACCAATGATGCATCATAAATACAGTATGACGCATCATGGCGCAAGGAGTTACAGATACGTCAGTATTTCTGACGTATCTGTATAGTGCAAATGTGACGCATTGCTGGAGTGTGTCACAAAAGTGACGCAACTCCAGCAATTTGTCCTTTCACATGGGGCAAGCCCATGTGAAAGGGCCTGCATCAGTCTTACGCCTACTGTGAGGCAGGCGTAAGAAATTGACGCATTTGTGTCCTAGAAGTGGCGCAGTGAAATCTTATAGATTGCACTGCGTCACTTCTATGACCCTGTCTTGCGTCAGAACGCCCCCTGCATACATTATACCTGGCGTAGTTAAAATGGAGCGCAGGGGTTTACAAAATGACGCATCTACCTAGATGTGTCACTTTGTAAATATGGTGCAACAAGGCACATTTTTGACGCTGCTGGTGCGTCACAAAAAGTGCTGCACCGGCGGCATAAAAGTGACGCACGGCCTCATAAATGAGGCCCAATGAGCGGGAAAGAGAGAATTCCGTCGGATGAGGGAGAGAGACAATAGAAAACCTTAGTGTCTGTGGTAGAATAATTGAGAAAGATGAGGCCGCTGTGTCTGTCCATGTTAATGGAGGCTGTGCTGGGGAACAGAGACAAATCTTCTGTTTGTGCCTGTGATGTTGATTCAGGGCTCCATGCTCGCATAAGGACAAGCGCGCCTAGGAACGCACCCAGAATATTTAAAGGAACTCGATACTGCGAGGCAAAAGGAGAGAATGCAGCACTATGGGGTTTTACCATTTTATTTGAGTTATTTCCTTGCCAGCGTCAGCCCCCTGAGTCGCATGCAGACAGTTCTGGAGCCAGCATCTTGGTGTGCTTGAGTTACTTTTATTCGCTCCAACTGCCCATTATATTTAATTATTTCCCATAAGAGCCTTAAGCAGCCGTCAAATCTCACGAAATATTTTGGTTCGTGTAAGGCAGAGGGAAAGTGCTGGCCAATCAGAAAGCGTTTGCTTTTGGAGAGGCCCAATTTCTCATGCGGCTCCTTGAAAAGTGGCGGCAAAACTTCGGATGGTGACCGGTGAGTGCAGGGCGGGAACGAGGCGTCCTCTGCTTGAGGGAGAGAAATTTGCGTCCTCTTCTTCCACCGCCACCCGGTTGCACCTGTTGTCCCAGGTCCCTCTGCTGGGACCTAGGACTACAGTCCACAGCACGGCTTGAGGATGTTGTGTCGCCCAGACCTCAAAAATAAGGAAAGCCCCCCATGGTTTTCCCTTTTCAATGGTACGACTCGTCAAAGTGGGACTCTGATGTCGACGCGGAGCCAAAGTTCACCCCTTTAGTCAAAGGTGAGTGCTGTAGCCTTTACCCAGGCTGTGAGTGACTGACCATGATGCCAGCAGTAGATGCAGGTCTGGGGAGCAGCCCTTTTTACCTGCACCACAGAATTCAGCTCCCTGTGTAAAGTATATGCAGTCTCCCCGGCTGGGGTTCTTGTGCCTCCAGCAGGTCTGGGACATGCATTGAGGGAGCTTACACATGGGTGCCTGTGTGTAGTTTCTGGGTGCCCAGCAGGGAGAATGGTGGAACCCGGGAGACTCCAGTGGACTTCACTTGTGTATGAATAGACAGGATGCTGGGTGGGTTTGTGCAAGACTGCCCATGATCCTAGGAGCCTACACAGAGATGATCACCTGCCCCTTTCCCCAAATTCGTTTGTCTGTGTGGCTGGGAGAGAAGTGATTCCTACAAAGGAAGAACTAGATAAATATTAATGACCCAGAAAGATGAGGAATGAGCAACTATCAACCAATCTTAGGCCTCCGACTGACCGAAGGAGTTCATTGACAAGCTGTGGGTCAGCAGAGAGTGGGACATAGGCAGGGGAATAGGTTAGCCTATAGACTTTTTCTAAACTTCAGGAAGCCTTTTTTACCTCTCTCAGTGGCTGAGAAAAGGAGGTCCAAAGGGAGATGCCTAAGCAGTTTCAGAGATATAGTCATCGAATTCCCCAGTCAAGACCTCAGTGCCAACCAAGTGTATAGCTTTGTTTTACCACCACAGGTTGGTGCATAGGTGCCCACAGACGTGTGGGTGCCACCACCACCACCAGTAAATGTTAACTGCAAGATGCAGACAATGAAACTGACTATCACCTGAACAGGGGTATTCAGCATGTCCAGGCACACGTAGCAGCCGTTGTACACAGTGCATAGTTCAGTGACTTCTTGGCATTTGGATTCCAGTGACGTATGCCCATGCCAGGGGCTTCCTACTACCAAAAGACACGCAAAAAGATAATTTTGTTTGCCAGACTTGAGGTGGGTACTTTGATCTATGAGTGGTGGGTCTACGGATAGTCCTTAGGGTCTAGTTAGGGTTTTGTAGCCAGTGAATCAAAGCCTCTTAAAACATTTACTACCAGTTACCAAAATAAAATGACTACAAAGCAATTACAGAAACCAATACTCCACTTTGAAGTGCAACATTGTGAACGTCCGCATTTGAAGTGTATATTTGCAGGACTGTGCTTTGGCTACTGTCTGTCAGTGTTCATCCTTTCACAATGATCCTTAGTTTTGGCTCTGTTGCACAATGGCATAAAGCAGTGGTCCCTTTGAACACCTCCCAGTGGATAACATTGGGCAGAGCCCTCCTTTAAAGAGTAATTATTGTGCCTAGTGCTGAGGTGCAGAGTTGTTGTTTGAGGTCCAATCTCTGGCTAGGAATGTGATAGAGACTTCATGTTTTCGGTGATTACCTTTATCTTGTGAATAGTATTTACTTGCTTTGTTCTTTAAAATCTGTTCTTTTCAAAAGTAAATAACTGACAAGCCTTATTGAATCGTTTCACTGTGTTGATTGTATTATAAGTGTCTAACCTCCTCCAGCTATTTGAGTACACATTGGACTGCTCAACCTTGAGAGAGTCACGTGCTAAAGTAGAGTACTTAAGGAATCAATTTTAGTAAACCTGTATTGTGGTCCCAGCACACCATTGTTAAAAAAAACAGTTGCTATAGTAACATCTAAATGCATTGGGACCCAATACAATTCCTCACAGCTGTTCAATGGACATTCACAGAGCACCCAGCAGGAAGAACCATGTTGCTGCAAAGATCTGATTGGCTGCCAGTGTCATACATCACTCTAAACTAAATCCCATGAGTGCCATTTTCTGTCTGTCAAACACACAAAAGGTGATGGGGGGAATGCTTGCAAATAGTTTATCCCCTAGCAATCACTCAGGGAAGAATTCCAACCCATCATTTTTTGCCAACCTCAGATTAGACCCAGCCATATGCAAGTCAGATTTGGTCCCGCTCCAGTAGAAACAGCCCAGCCCAAACTGCCAAGCCAGGCACCCTCTGGACCAGAACAAAAGCAAACCAAGACCATTTTTAGTCTATTTGGGTCTCTTCAGCCGGGTGCAGCTTGGTTCCAGTAGCACAGGACCCACACCCGAACATACCCTTGGGGACTTTGGGCCTTACAAAACGTGATGGGAGGAATCCTTGCATTTATGCTTGCTTTATCTATCGTTGTCCAATGCAGATTTGCTCCACCCATTGATGTTCTGGTGTCTGGTTCTGTCTTCGTATCCTGTGTTATTTGCTTAGCACGTTATTAAAGGTGAAACTACCTGTTTCCTCAACTAGCTCTGGATTATTAAAACTAAATCTGAGGTAGTTAGCCATACTCTCTAAGCTTCCCTGAATCTGTGGTTGAGTATTCAGATCTTACTTAGGATGTGATGTGAACACCGGTTATCACAATGATTAATGTTTAAAATCTCGCCAGAGGTCTTGTTATTTAAAATCATGCATCTTTAATACATGCTTCACCAAATATATAGAGTCTTAGTGTTACCTAGATATGAATTCAGAAAGTTGTATCATAGGGCAACATGATGATGGTGATGAAGGTAATGTACATTTTATTGTTTAGATAATTAAATCCATAAGAATATTAAAAACACATTCCAGAATCAATAGATACAACAGAAAATGGTTAAACGACACTTCATTAACCATTAGTTTGTTAACTCATACAAGTCAGATTGATATACTTAAACTAAAAACGAAATAGCACAGTAACTAAACAATGAAACTGACATTCTTGCATTGATACATTAGAGTGTGATCAGGATACCTCTGAGGCAAATTGAATTTGTATTAGAAATAAGTATAGTGTGCAAGTGAGCAAGATAATACTCCAACTTCATTCTTAAAAATTATAAAGTGCCTATTGCTAAAAATAGAAGGGTTCACCCAGACATCACTCTTATGTTGAAGCAATAAACATAAGCTGCTGAATATAAAATTTGTTTCAAAGAGCTCAATAAGCAAGGTGGTTCCAAACTTTGTAGTGCCAGCTTCCCTCCTAGATTAATGCCTAGCAAGTGCATCATCGCATGATTGGTGCAATGTACCAAATGAGCAGGAAACTCATATTTCTTTCATGAATGACGTAAAGTGCTGTGCAGTAAAATCATGCTGGCGCCATTCTTATCTTAAACAGAAAAAACTCGATATAAAGATGTTTCAATGTGCAAAATGTGCAAAATTATACAAAATAGTCCCCCACTTCATTCTTAAATCGAGACATAATAAATGCTGCCTATAAACCAAACTAATTCAGTATACAAAGAAACAGTTGGTAACTCTTCGTATTCTGCTGGTGTAAAATGCATTGTGCAGGCTGGAGTTATTACATTAGTCCTTCCCCTCTGTTTTCCATCAGCCGACCATCCAACCAACAGACTAAATGTTATTAAAATGTAAGGATCTAAAAAGGTGCAGAGTGTCCAAACTGAGAACTCTAAGGGGTCCATTAGGATGGCGGGCGGATTGCCACCGCCAGGCAGGCGGTAGCCACCGCCGGCCTGGCGGGGGCAATCCCCCCGCCATCCTGACTCAAAACACCCCCGCCATATTATGATGGCATGGTTGGCCGCGGCGGACAGAAAGACCGTCCGCCGCTTTTCCGCCGCGGTCGCCTTGCGGCCAGGGCGGAAAAGGCCTAACATAGTGGCGGTGTCTATTAGACACCGCCAGCCACATTAGGATGGCCTAAAACGGATGCCTTTCCGTGGCGGAGGCATGCGGTCTTCACTTCGGGGGCCCCCTGCAGGCACCCGAAGTGAAGTACAGGGGGGGTGCACACAGGGGGAACCTGTGGTTCCCCCCAGCATTCACATTTACAAAGCGTCTGGCACCGCACGGTGCCTGCCGCTTTGTAAATGTGAATGCATTTATGCATGTTTACCATTGTGGCGGGCAGTGCTGAGAGCACCGCCCGCCACAATTGTACACATGCATGATGCGCCCGCCACTGTGGCGGGTGCATCCTAATCCCCCTCCCGGGATCACCGCCCTTATGGCGGGTGGTCCCTTAGTCCGATAGGATGCCCGCCATCCTAATGGACCCCTAAATGTTTAGGGGTTGGGGGCTGACATGCACATAACTTTATAGATGTCCTTCAAACATTTCAGACATCTTGCAGTTAGCTGAGCTTGTGTTCCATGCTGTTATTTAATGCTGTAGCCCTCTCAGTTCTTTGCATACACATACTACATGCGACAGGGATTCAAATCTATAGTTGCATAGCTTGCAGTTGGAGGCCTGTGTACCATTCAGTCTTACATATGTTTAGGCTTTTAGAGGTATAAATGTACAGGAATTTATATAGCGCAAATCACCAAGCGGTTTCTAAGCGCTTGCTTAGGGAACCCGTCCTGGTATTCCCCTGTGAGATAACCCGGCAGGGTATCCGCAAGGTGAAAGCCAGGCATCCCGCCGCGAGGGGCCGTTGTGGAGATTAAGCAAGCTATTGCCCAGAGTCGCAGAGTGTGAACCCGTGAATCGAGTAGGCACCGGAACAAGAATTGTCGAGTCCATGGACATTTCAGGACTCAAGACCCCGCCGAGCCGGGAATTGAACCCTGGTCCCGGGCTGACCTCTGCTTCCAGGTCTGCCTCCTCTAACCAGTGAGCCACACTTCTCCACATAATATGGATATATGGTATAATGCCGCATCTTACCCCAATTACATCTTCTTTCAAGTCTAGACTCAGCGCGCAGGATAAATAAGAGGCCCTCCCATTGGACTGATAAAAAAGAAGTGCACAAACCCGCATAGGCCTTTGTAGATAGATCCTGTTGACCCTCGTCTGCAGATCTCAGCCTTACATTTTTCATAAGCGGCTTGTTGCGTGATCTTAGTTGAAGGTTCAGATGAATAATTTATTGAACACCCAAGGCATCATTGGAATTTATGGCATATGCTTCCATGCAAGCTTACTGTTTAGCTTGTTTAACCCCTTCGACGCTCATGACGAGCTGAGCTCGTTATGAGTTACGCCTCTTGTACGCTCATGACGACCTCAGCTCGTCATGTAACGCGGCTTTTTTAAAAGTGCCGCGCACAGCGGGAAAACCGCTAGCGCGCATGCGGTTAACCATATCATACTCCTCAATGAAAGGGAGTGGGCAGCCTTTGATATAGTAGTTTAGAAAGATTTCCCCAGGGTAGCTTGCTTGCTTGCTTAGGTTGAACTCCAGGTAAATTTGTGAAGATGGGTTGGAATCCGGCAGCTGAAATAATCCTTTATAGCAATGGCACTGGGCCTTGTCTAGCATGTGGCCCAGACTATCCTTAAAGATCAAAGAGCCATATGACAGTGTTGGGATGGTGGATTGCAGACAAATCTGGTCCTCTCATTTGTTTCAACCATTTCTGGAAGTTGAAAGCCATTACTGCTACCATTCCTTTCAACACCTCAAACTGGGCCTAGTGCGAGCCACGTTGGTTAAAATAAATGCCTAGATATCTAAAGCTGGCTATCTGCTTAATATTCACCTGATTGAAGGTAAATTGTATTCTTTTGAATTTTTTTGTTACCAGTTTATTATTTGTGTCTGTCCTTGAGGCATTGATAGAGATCTTCTGTTCATTACAGTAGTAAGACAGAGCATTGAACGACCTATGCATGTCCACAGCGGTGTTATCAAATAGGTTAGTGTTGTTTGCAAATTACATACATTGCAGATGTGAGGCCGCACATCTGTATGGAAAGGAGTTTGCTCCAGCTAATGTGTTGTTTAGGTCGGCCAGATAAAGATTAAGCAATAGTGGGGCCAATATACACCCCTGTGTCAGTCCTTGTGTGGTTCGGTTCTTTTGCATCACTCTGTTGGCAGAGACCTTGACTCTCACCCAAGTTTTAATGTACAGGCTCATAATGGCCCTCAACAACTAAGACGGGATACCCCAGTTATAAAGTCTTTGCTAAAGCTTTGATCTGTCCACGTTATCAAAGGCAGTGGTGTAATCAATAAAGGCAGCAGATAATGTGGCCACTTAGGGGTTATTTGCTGCTTCAATCAAAGAGGAAAGGATCACAAGATTATCCGATTGTGATCCGATGATGATGAAGACAAATTTAAAGAGCGCACAGATGCTCCTGGGAGTGTCCCGGCACTATTCTAGCAGCAAGTGGAAAATGACAGAGTGAATAGGCAGCTTTTTCGTTTTTTTTAAGGAAGCTCCGAACCTTTCTGTCTCAGATGGAGAGACAGGGTGTTCCTTGCAGAGTGGCCTGGGAAGGGGAAAGAGCACCCACCAGTCCTTGTCTTCCTCACTCTTGGCCCTCTAGCTAAGGCTAAGTGTGAGGACCAGAGATACCTGGCAGGGTTCTAAAAATGGACACAGGAGGCCAGGTAACTGAGACCAGAGGGGTGCAGGGCAGCAAAAAGCAACAACAGTATTTTGAACAGAATTATGTTCCTTACTGGAAGCCAGTGCAAGGAAGAAAGATGCATGGAAATCCTTGTTCTCTGCGGCAAATTCAATAAGAGTCATGCTGCAGCATTTTGCACCATTTGAAGTCTGTGAATGGCGCAGTCCGGACGCCCAAGATATAATGCATTAGAATAGTCCAAGTGATAGGTTATCAGAGCTTGGAAATCCGTTTCCCAAGCCAGACAAGACAGTAAAAAGCAAGAACTTTTTCAAAGCCAACAAGATCCCAAAACACATTCCAGTTACTGCGCTAATCTGGATGGAAAGTTAAGCGGTTGTTGAACTTGACTACCTAGTTGTTGGCTGTCTCCGTAAAAGACACAGGTGGAGCAGATTCATCTGGCCAACATGCCGACTAGTTGGTAGGTGTCGTAGAACCAGAAAAGAGTGCTTCAGTTTTATCAGTGTTGCATATCAGTTGTTTCAGATGCAACCAGTCAAGCACAGGAGTGTGGCACGTCTTGATGGAGAAGAAGACAAGATCTTCCAAATCCTTGAAAGAAAAGAGAATTTGATTGTCATCTGGAAATGATACGATCTTGACTTCAACATATCACAGATTGCAGCTCCTGCTGATTAAATGAATGGTGTTAGGTAAAGGAAGGACCTGGACTGTACCAATTCTAAAAGAAAGAGCTCTGTGCATCATGGTAAAAGCACACCTTATTAGAATGTGGCCTTAGTCTCTTCGCTGCGGCGGCTATTCCGCCGCAGCGCTAAGGGGCGGGGGGGCCGCACGGCACGCCCATGCTGGTGACGGAACCGCTCCGTCACCAGCCTCGGGTGAGCTGTGCTGATGACGGAGCGGTTCCGTCATGGCCCCGCCCGCTCAATAGAACACGCCGCGCAGGCGCGTCAGGCGGGCCATGACGGAACCGCTCCGTCATCAGCACAGCGCCACCGCGGCTGATGACGGAGCGGTTCTGTCATCAGCATGGAAAGAGTTAACCTGTATCATTGCTTGGGCGCCTCTGCAGCAGAGTGAGCGCAGCAACTTCCACACAAATGGTGGATGGTTCCTGGTTCACATGCATCTAAGTAACGTTCACATTGGCCAATGCCCTGGGAAGATCATGGCCTATACAGCTGCTCTGGGGAATTCCCCTGCAGCAGAAGGTGAACACACTTTCCGAGGAACCTTCTTGGCCTGTCCCACTTCTTGGGTGCAAACTAGAGTAGAATGTTAGCAGTTAGCATGCTTCCTGGAGCAAGGACATGCTTGTACCAGCCAGAGATCTATGCTAGACTTTCATGTTCCACAGTCAAACTAAAAGTGCCAAAATATACTGAAATCATAGACCCTCACCCCTATCTGACCTGCAGTGACACTCTCCCTCGTCATGGGGGCAGGATCCCTGTAGAGCTTTGCTAGGCTGATGAGCTCACTGGTTGCAGCAATGAGGCAGCTTCAGCCCAGCTTCTGCCAGGTTCCTGTGCACTAGTGCATGTAAAGCACCACACTGCCTGACCCTGACATGATGAGTGTGTGTCAGCTGGCCTTTGCTCAGCCTGACTCATCATACCTGGGGGAAAAAAGGGGGGACGGAGCCCAGGTGCCCTTACTGATGTGCTACTACTGCTATGTGAGATGGGGAAACAATACTGCCTCTAGGAAGAGAATGAAGTCTGACAAGCCACTAAGCTTGATTATGCCTTTTCTCCCTCCTCTTTCAGTGACTTATTTATCAAAGGCCCTTCATTACTTGTGGATTCTAGTGTCATACAAGCACCATTAAAAATAGAAGAGGAGAATGTCTGAGCAGCACAGTTAAGGAAGCTACCGCCACAGGTCTATTGTAGGTCCATTGAGAATAATTTTAGTGTAAAGTCAGACAAATTCTGCAAATGTATGTACATTCAACAAAAGGCCATGTTTAACACATTAAATATGTCAAACATTGAAACTTTTGGAAAAACAAGCAAATTGCAGGTGCTTTGTAAAAAGCACAAGGAGTGAAAAGACATGGAAAAACTCTGGCCTTTACATCAAGAGATTATTATTAATGATACTGATTACTAATATTTCCCACATTACAAATTAAATCATCTCTAAGCTCTAAAATCGGTTTATTTAGATTACCTAATTTATGGGAGATAAATCCCTACCTGCAGGCAGTGCTTAATTTGTGCTGGTGCTTGCAGGTGATAGCTGATAGGCACCAGCACTTATATTTAAGGACGGAGTGGGACATGTTTTTCATCATCAAATATTGACCCTGAGCAGGGAGAAAGAAGGAGTAACAGTAGGATCACAAAAAAGTGACAAACGGCGAAGCAGGGATGACAAAGAGTCTGCAAAAGTGAGCTAGGGGGTGAAGTGCGGTGGAAGAGAAAGGTTTTAGGTGGAATCAAGACTTTGGTTGGTAAACAGCAGTCCAGGCATATGATATCGTGCTTCTAAGAAAAACTTTGAGTCTTTGCACTCAGGTTTCTTTTTAACATGTTAAACATTGCCTGCAGATTGCACTTCATGCAGCTCTAGGCATCTGTTACTAAGCTAATAGTGGAACCACCCTGCCCTAAAATGTATGTTAAATCAGGGTAGGGCTTTGAAGTCAGAAAACACCTTAAATTGGCAGTCTAATTTATATTTGATATGTGTCAGTGCACATAGATAAAAACTCACGCACTTCGGATATCTCATTCGATACCTCCCTGATATTTACAAGAAGGCAGGCCCTTAAGTAGCTGCTGCTGGATACCCGTTTGCTCCTAATGGACAGGGAGGAGAGGACAGGCCTCACCGTACAGTGTTGTTGGACTGCTGCGTTCCCGTGTTGAGTAGACAGTGATCTTTCAGTCATACGGGGTGCAAAGGTGTAGCTATCAATAGTGCAGCATGTGCAGAGACACTGGGATCCAGGGGTCTGAGGTCCTACTTCGCCTCAATTATAGATTTTTTCGAGTCAACCCCACCAGACAGCACAAGCTGCCTGACTCAAAAACCTATAGGGGCTTACATCATGCCACTGTTTACGATTGGTTGGCTTTTGTTGTCACTTTCATTTGCTTGCTTCTTATTCAGTGGCTCTCCTTGCCCCAGCTTGTCCATCTTGTGTGTGTCCCTCCTCTGGATCACAGCGTTGCTAACATCTCTCTCATTGGCTGACTTCTATCCTCCGTTGCACACTTTTAGGAAACTTTTTTTCTTTTTGGTTAAGCACTCTATGAGAATGCATATGATTTCCAGATCTCTCCTGCTCCTCCCTATGTGCTCTCTCAAAAGCCTTCGGCACTCCATGTTTCTCTCATATGTATGTCTCCCTGTCGCACTTCACATTCCGTGTAGTGGTGTCCTCGTGTACTTCTCTCCCGCTCCAGGTGTTGCTGTCACTTTTGTGTGGTTCCGATTCTTTTGTGTGCCTCTCCTAATTTTCTTCCTGCGCTTTGTATTTTTCTCCCCTCTGCACCTCTGTGCCCTTCTTTCATCTCTCCAGGGGTGGTTTTTGACTTCTCGCCTCCACTGCCCCATTCACTCCTCCGTTACCCCACCCACTCTTGTGGTCCTCTTTTTTAGGTCTTGCCTGAGCCAGCACATGCGCTGCTCTGGCGAGACACTTAGTGTGTGGACTTTTAAATAGTCTGACCCCACGCTTTTGGCTGGCATAGAGCGTGCGGCCCCATCTGGCTTTCCTCTCTCGTCATGGTGCGCGCACATCGCACACCACTCACCAGCCTGCTTTCACTTTTGCTGTCACGTGCATTCTTCCCCCATACCCCAATTCGCATTTATCCCGGGGAGCGGACTGCAGCGATTGTCACCCCTCCCCCACCACAGAGCGCGTCTCGCAGCCACGTGTCTTGTTTTACTTTGTGTCTTGTTTACTATTCTAATTCTGCTTCAGCCCTTCCGGACGGAGCCATATGTCCGCTTTGCAGACTCGCTTTCATGCATTGTGCACCAAGAGCACTCAATCTGAAACGCCACAAAGCCCCTCCGAGCTGCTCCTTGTTACAATTTTGTCTGCTTGCCTGGTGTAGCTTTCACAAATGAGAGACCACCCACACAAGTATTGTCTCGTGCAGCTTTTCCAAGTGTCAGCGCCTGTGTTCGGGGTCACACAGTTCTTCTGTACAATGTCAAACGTGGTCCGCGTTGTGGTTTGTCATCTAGCACGGAAGAGCAGGCATGTTATGTACAGCATCCTCCTGCTGCGGACTGCTGTTCTGGGTGCCTAGACTTTCACAAGTGTATGCCTCCAGCCTATGAGCAGGCTTTTTTCAAAAGACAGTAACATATGACTGTATGAGGCAGCGCCTTAACATGCCTTCTTGTGCCCCCTCACCCAACACCTGGTTTTGTATTATTGCCCACTCCACCCCACGCCTGTTTTTGCATCAGCCCCTGCCCACGCCTGGTTTTGCATCGGTGCCCCCCACCCCATGCCTGGTTTTGCATCAGTGTCCCCCCCTGGCCTGGTTTTGTATCAGTGCCCCCCCTCCAACCCCTGCCTGGTCTGGCATCAACTTGCAATGTGTGAACAGACATGGAGCTCCAACAGGCCTACGCAAGAGGCACGGCATAAGCACCTCTAATATGAACAGAACTTGGAAGACTTCTTTCTGTAGTACCCCCCCCTTCTAACTCGGGGTGTATCCTTCTCTTCACGTCTCTCCTTATCTCTCTCTCTCCTTCTCTCCTACTGTCTCTCTCTCTCTCTCTCCCCCCTCCCTCTATCCCCTTCTCTCATGTCTCCCTCTCTGCACTTCTCTCTCTCTCCCTCTCTCACCTTCTCTCCTCTCTCCTCCTCTCTCTCTTTCTCCCCTCCATCCCTTTCTCCCCTTCTCTCCCCTTCTCTCCCTCGCTCCACTTCTCTCCTTCTCTCTCCCTCTTTCTCCTTCTCTCTCTCTCTTCCTCTCTCTCTGTCTCCTTCACTCTCTCTATCTCTCTCTCTACTTCTCTCTGCCCACACTCCCCACTTCCATGCTCTCCGATTCTCCATCACTGTGCCCTCCTCTCTGCCTTGCACTCCATCCTCTCTGCTTCGCTGCATCCCCCTTCTTCCATGCTGCAAGCATCTCTCTGCAGACTCCCTACCTCCCATTTCCATCTCAAACTAACCCACCCTCTCGTCTTTTATAACTTAGTGTCTCTCTCTTACTTTTTTGCACTCATCACCTTTTCTCATCACCCTCCCACCTTATTATACTTCTCTCTTGCACTCCTTCCCTATCTCTCTCTCCCGCCCATCTCAGTTTTCTTTCTCCCCTTCCAGAAGGGTGTAAAAATGCCATTTATTAGGGAGCAGGGTGGCAATGAAACAAACATCCTTCAGCTTCTTGTTGCACACGCTAAAATCATGTGATTAAAAACTAAACACCTTCCCTAACAGTTCCTGCCCCCTTTACATTTTCCTTATTCACCTACTTTGAAGAACATCTGTCCTTATCCCTCCATGAGGCTCCTCTGTCGTTTCTCCTGGCCCCCTCTGCCTTCTCCGGCCTTACCAGGCTTGCTCATCCATCCACCAAGCCTGCCCTTCCTCCATTCACTCCATGCCTTTTAACTTTCCATTGGACTCTTCCCTCATACCCCAAACCCCATCTAACCGCTTGCCCCAATAAACAAAATCAAATGCTTAAATGGATTAAGCAACCCCATTTTTTTTCTTTTATAACTTTGATGTTTTAATAAAACACCAGCTTGCAACTAAAAAAAACAATCATTGGCATAGCCAATAGGTCTCGCCCTTTGGGACCTTATAAGTGTTCAGTTATTCAGCACAATATCCTTGGTGCAACATCAACTGTTGCATGGCTAAACACTTATAAGGTCCCAAAGGCGAGACCTATTGGCTATGCCAATGCTTGTTCTAATTTGTGCTTCCACACAAAAAATATATATTTTTTAATGTATTTACCAAGGCAAGTTGTGTCCCCATCTTGGACCAATAAATAAAAAAATAAAGCTAATGGCTCCCACGCCATTTTCCTGGTGTTTGCATTCATTCTGACTCTGGCGCTCACATACCTCATGTTGCATGTACACACCGGGGAATGACACGACTGCCAGCAGCGGTTGAGTCATCGAGCCTTTTTTTATTATTATTATGCTTTATGACGATGCTGGTCAGCACCAGCAAAAAAAAACATGCAGCGCCGAAAGGCATTGGCACAAGCCGAGACCTATTGACTTTGACAGTGCTTGCTTCTTTATTTAACCTTTTCCGTGCGACCGCGTTTCCCCCTCCGGTGCTGGGCCGTAATAGAAACGGGCGTGGTCATGACGGAACGGTTCCGTCATGAGCACAGCTCAACCGTAGCTCATGACAGAACCGTTCCGTCATGAGCATGGAAGGGGTTAACTGTAATTCTTACATATAACCCCAGCGGATGGGGCCCTATTTTTTTTCCCTTGCTTGAATTCGGGAGCATGGCGCCTGTCCTGCGCCACTGGGCCAGTGCACTGCAGGCTGCGCTCACCCTCAAGGAGTAAGGGCGAGGCCTGGCAGCCAGCTGCGGCCGGCAGTGGGATTACCTGCAGGGCGGTGACGTGGGGAGGGGGAGGAGCAGGGTGGGGGGTAGTAATGTATGGATTACGGAGTTTTACAGGTAAGTAAACATTTTAATAAATAAAACGAATTTCGTTGAGCGCACTGCATCCCCAAATGCGATGCAGTGCGTGCAACGAAATTCGTTTTATTTATTTAAATGTTTACTTACCTGTAAAACTCCGTAATCCATACATTACTACCCCCCTCCCCACTTCACCGCCCCTCCCCACTTCACCGCCTTGCAGGTCATCCCACTGCCGGCCGCGGCTGCTGGCAGCTGATTCCTCATCCTCCTGTGTGAAGGTGCGCAGGCCCCTCCGGATAGGCTCTGTACCTCTCCCTCCCTCCCGCTCCTTTAATTCCCGTTATCTGTGCTCGGTGACACTCCCTGCTCAGCATTCGTGCAGGCATACATACATACCCTTGATGGAGCAACTCCTTCTTTCATCGCGGCGCCTTTGTGCTCCTTCGCGGCGAAGCTTCGCACGAGATTGAATAAAATATGATTCCAGAAAAAATAATTAAATGTCCGAGGCGAGGGGGAGGTGCGGGGACGTGACGCACTTTGATGCCTTTTCTTGAGGCCTATAGGTTCTTGCGCGCCTTGCGCGTAAGCGGCACTATTTAACGCCCGCGCGTGCTTTCGAGAGACGTACGCGGGTCACAGGTGAAGGGGTGAAGGTCGGTGTGGTGCTGGTGCTTTGACCTGTGCCTCTGAGAAGGCAGAAGGTAGCACTCAAGCATACGCCAGGCTTTCCACAGTGAGTATAGCTGGGGCTTCCGTATTCTCGACAGTGCCAGATTGACAGGAAAGTAATGAGAAAGCTCGCAGTCTGCCACAAGAGCGGGGGCTGCCTGCGCGCTTCATTCATAGCAGCCAGGGCTTCACAGGCATGGAGGACGCGCTGGGACAATCGACAGCGCCATCCTTGGCAACGCGCTTCATTCCATCGCTGTCCCCGCTGCGGCCATTACAGCCCCAGGGCCGGGCCGGGACCCAAAGCTGCCTTAGAAATGGTGCTGGCCCACCCCCACGAAGTGGGTGGGTGTTGAAGTGTGAAGCACGGCTGTTATTGTTCTGGGGCCGATATTGCAGCAAAACCGGCCCCCAGTAGTAACAAAAGCGGTCCACACTGCTGCAAAACTGCCCCCTCGGCGAAACGCCCAATGCCTGCCATGAGCAGTCTGGCCCTTACAGTTCCCTCTGTTTAGGGGAGTTACTGAAGAGAGCTTCAGCTTCTAGAGGTGCAGAATGTGAGTATCATCAGTGCTTGAAATGGAAAAATACAAGTGCAGGTACTCTTTACCAGAATACCTGCTTGTTTCTGAGAAGTGCCGGTACTCTCCAATTAAAAGTATTGCATTTCTCTTGAGAAGTGCCGGTACTCTCCAATTAAAAGTATTGCATTTCTCTTGAAAAGTGCCGTTACTCTCCTTCTCAAAACAAAAAAGTGCAGGTACTCCGTACCAGACAGTAAAGGCCCATTTAAAGCACTGAGTATCATAACGCAAAAAGATGCCCCCTCCCCTTATAGAATGTGATAAAGCCCACTTGGTCTTCCATATCTCACAGATATTCAGTAGTCTTGGGCTAAATTTCTTGCCCCACCCTCAAGGGTGGAGGTCCCCCTAAGTCCAAGGGCTGCAGGAGCCCGCCTTGCACCCCTGCTGCGTGTGTTCCCAATTAGGGTAAGGTCGAAGTGTTCAACTAACATATTTCACTTGAGTTGAATATTAAGCGCACTTTGCACGCCCACCCGTTGTTCGAATATCTTTATCTGTTCATGTATTGCAAGGTTGAGCTAAAACCGCTGAATGCAGCCTTGAGCCCGTTGTTCCGCACACTATTGCCTACTTCCCTTTCCCAGGGTACCCGTTAGGCGAGTCCACTGGAATTAAGTGTTCCGCGTGCCACAGCGTCTTTCACATTACCATGGCTTTGCAAATTTTGGTAAATAATCCATCATCTCCTGCATAATTCACAGATTTTAACAAAAACACATTTCTAGTCCAAACTGATCAAAAGTTGCTAAAAATGCAGTGACAAGTGTTGATGCCGAACCTCACAAATTTTGACTAGTCATCTTTTAGTTACTTATTGCTGTATTTGGGACTGATGAGGTGCAACCTATGCTCAGACAGTGGTAACAGTGTAAAATTGGCAAAATAATGAACTCATGTTCTCAGCCAATGTGTTGCATCACACTGCATAATTTGCCTTTTCTGGCCTCATAATCTAGTCCTTCATTACCTGCAGCACAATTTGGCCCTTCCTTTTTACATAATTTCAGGGGCCCTGCCTTCAGGTTTTCTGCAGAGTGAACTCCACGTTTTTTTTCATGCTTCATGGAAGTATTTACGGCGATTTTGGGGCAGCCCCATTCAGACACAGTCACTCAAAGCGCAGGCCCACCCAAGAGAAATGGGGATTTGTACCACTAGCATTGTCTGTGTTTTGTCTGTCATGCATGCTTACTGTTATTTATGCTCAGGCAACAGTAATCCCCTTGAGTGTGGTTTGGCTTTGAATCTTTGAAAGCATATCTAACGGTCTGATTTAGATCTTGGCGGACGCGTTATCCAGGGCCGGACCGGGAACCACAACCGGTCCTGGCAAAGTGTTCGGCCGGCCCCACCTCCCCATTCGGGGGGTTGGAGCTGCCACCGAGCTCTTTGCGGCGGCTGGTGTTCGGCCGATTTTTGTACAGGGCCGATTTTGCAGCTATGCTGCAAAAACATCCCTTTTACAAAAACGGCCCCCAGGGGCCCAAAACCAGCCCCCACCCGTGCGACGCACTGGGGGATTGCCCGGTGCCCGCTATGGTCAGTCCGGCCCTGGCGTTATCCGTCACCGTTGTGATATAGTAACCCGTTTGCTGAGATATAAATTAGGCCCTATGTATGAAGCTACACTAATGGTGAGAGGTTAACCTAACACACATAGAACTGTGACATCACAATAGAATGTTGAGGTAAACTCTGTTATACAAACATAGTTGATCAGGTGAATCTTGGTACTGTTTAATTTGTATTTACTTATTTTGCAATTTTATATAGTGCAAACAAGACTTAAAAGGGTTTCTGAGTGCTTTGCATGGGGCAGGATGCTACTGCATAATAGAAGTTAACAAAAGTACAGTTTCCTTGGTTATAAAGTAAAACAGCAATTAAGATAGTTAAATCAGTTAAAGACAAACATCACATACATCAACATAGTCCTACACAGAGCTGTAGTGTAAAAATATGTGACCACTCTGACAGAACAACGGTCAAATAGGATATTATGTCTACTCAGAGTGAATGAATGAATGAATGAATAACATTTATTTGTGGTTACTCAAAACCATTAAAATAGAGCAACAAATTACAGGTAATCATAATTGTTGAAAAAGAAACTTAAAATGGGAGCAACATAAACATAGTTAAAAATGTCAAGTTCATTAGACCATTAGTGCTTGCCCACAATTCTTGCCTGGTCTCGCTCATAGGGCTAGATTGTCTCTAAGATGTGGGAGTTCGCCATCTGGGCCAATGTCCTAGCTATGAGAGTCCATCAATTTCTGGCGTGTCTCTTGAATGAATTTACTGAACGTAGCCACTCAGAGTGAATGGAGGGGTTTTTCAGCATAGACAGACAGTGTCAAGATTGCGTACTTTAGATAGTCTTGTAACGAAAGGCCTTATGTATTTACAGGCAGGTCACAAATAGTCAGCGCAAATAGCGCACCAAACGTTTTGCGACACGCCTTTAATCTGGTTATGCAATCTATGTACTAATAGTTTGCTTTGCAAAATCCTCATTCACAGTGGGTCGCAAAATGACTTGACTAATGAATATGTGTTGCGTAGGTCGCTCTTTTTGACCCTTTATGATTGGCAACAAGTACAGACATGTCAGCCTACAAGACACAGCAGACCTCCATCCTTGTGTTTGCATTCCCAAAAAGAACTAAATATGTGTCACTGTTATATTCATTGAGATGCTGCCTGGAATGGCTCATCTCTGTGATGTGGTGGAGATTCTGGCCTGATGTCATCTCTGAGGCATCATTGACAGTTGGTCCAGCTGTGTCTGGCAAGAAGATGTTTGGGATCTTTCTTCAATCAGAATAAATATACTTGAAGATGTTCTTCTCCTGTCTTCACGCCTTTTAATCATAACAGTCCCTTAAAAGGAAAGGTGGAACTTTATAAACAAAAACATTCAGTTTGGGGATGCTGCAGTGATCCCCCAGGCCACTGTCTGCTCGCAATGAGGCTTCCAAACATCCCAACACAATTCACAAAGATCAAACTGTGCCACAGGGGATATTTGGGAATCAGATATCGCCCCTAAATAGGTAGTCAGTGTCTGGTCAATGGTTTGCAACAACAGCTGTAGTCACAAATCCCTTATATATCCCCTTCCCCTCGCATAGAAGGGATGGTCTGATTCATGAGTCGCAGAACCCCTTTCACGAGTCTGAAAGATTTCTGCAAATCATATGGATTGTACCAGTAGAAGTGCTTTGTGAATCAAGCCCCAGGTGTCCTAGAAATGCATGCACTGATCCTGAGGTCTTTGTGAGTTTTCACACCGCTTTATGGGCATTCACCCCGTCACAGATTGAAAAGCAATGTGTACCCTTTAATAGTTTCTAGCATCAATTTTCTGCTCACGATAAAATTGAAGACACTTTATTTGGTGTGCATTAATAGCCTGTTACGTTTTAGATGAGATGGAGGGACCCTTAGAGCTCCGAACTGTGGAACTCTGAGTTTTCCACCAGCAGGGATCGAACACTAGTGACATGAAGTCTTTATTAAAGGGCACATAGTCAAGGACACCCACAGTGCATTACTAGCCACAGCAGCTGGAGCAGTTATGAAATATTGACAAGATGATCTGAGATAGATATTTTATTGACTCTCAAGTCCAAACTGTAGGTGAAATGTCTCCCTGGAGTCAGAAGCTAAAAAAAAAAATGTTTTCTGTGACTACTGCTGAGACTATGGTTGTTAGGGAATCACAGTACCGGTAGATAAGGAAGCCTGCCCAGATGTTTAATGTGCATAGCATGTAGTCTCAGTACATCAGTAACCAGCTTTGTGTTAATTGATGGTAACTCCTGTAAGTAGCTCTTAGTGACATAGTAACAGGATTAATTTATTTATTTAGTCATTTGTAAAGCGCATAACAGCTACCCCCAACGGGGGTGTCCCGGCGCTGACAGCAAGTGAAGTCCCAGAGGGTTCAGTAGAGGGTTCCTGCGGGTTAAATCTGAGAGAAAAACCAGGTTTTGAGTTTCCTGCGAAAAACAACCTCGGATGAGAGAAGTCTAAGTTCTACTGGCAGAGCATTCCACAATCTAGAAGTGGCCACGGCGAATGCTCTACCACCTGTTCGGGTCAGACGAAAGCGAGGGCAGAACATGAGTCTCAGATGGTTGGATCTTAGATCCCTCGTAGCAAGAGATCGTCTGATTCTGTGCCTTAAAAAAGCCAGGCCACGGTCGTTAAGAGCTCTAAAGGCCAGGACTAGAGCCTTGAACTGAATGCGATATCTCACCGGTAGCCAATGGAGTTTGGCTAGGTAGGGTGAAACCGAGTGGCGATAAGGGATGTTACATATCAGCCGGGCTGCTGAATTCTGCACAAGTTGCAGCTGGTTAATGAGATATGCCGGGGCACCAACATAAAGGCTGTTGGAATAATCCAGGTGGGATGTAATTAGAGCATGTACAACTGCTCTGCGGGATTCGAGAGGTATGAAAGGAATGATTTTTTTTTATCATTCGAAGTTTACCAAAACAGGCTGATGAAACCTTAGTGATTTGGGTTTTACAAGACAATGCTGTGTCAAATTGGAAACCCAAGTTACGGGCAGCTTGCACAGGAACAGGGGGGGGGGGGATTGAGTTGGGAGGGCCACCAAATGTTGGAGGGAATAGGAGATTTTTGATTAAAAAATAGCACCTCAGTTTTGTCGGTGTTCAATTTTAAATTGTTGGTGGACATCCATGAGGCGATGTTAACCAGACAGTGGCGGAAGTGAGCCATGGTGCTGTCAGAGTGATCCCTAAAAGAAAACACAAGCTGAGTATCATCAGCATAGGAGATCACTCTGACGCCCCACGCCTCAACTAACTCCGCCAATGGCCTCAGGTATACATTAAATAAAAGGGGACTGAGGGCAGATCCCTGCGGTACCCCCATCTCAATGATTTTTTGGAGGAGACAAAAGGTCCAAGGGAGACCTGTTGAAATCTATCAGATAAGAAAGATTTCACCCAAGCCAGGGGAGTTCCTCCTACTCCCACCTCCTGTAGGCGAATTAGTAGTGTCATGTGAGATGGTATCGAATGCTGCGGATAGGTCGAGGAGGACCAACATGGCCTCCTCGCCCCTATCCACACACTCGCGAATAGATCCTATGGCTGCATATCAGCAGGAGGTGTGATGGTGAGTGTCCACTTCCTTCATAAAAGATGGACAACTGTGTCTCCAGCTATAATACTTCTGCATGAGCAGCAGTGCATTATAACTGCTGACCGCTGAACTGTCAGAGAAATAGGTGCCCTAGAAGGTAACATCATGATGGTGGCAGTGCTATAGGTAGTTTTAAAACATAGAAGTTACAGGTAATTCTTTTTTAGCATTAATGTAATTCTCCGAAAGTTCAATCCTTAAGAAGTCACTATAATTCATCCGTGGCATCCAGTTCTTTTACGAAAGCCAGAGTGGGTACTGATTGGGTGATGGCGCTTGACTGGGGTTACGATTTCCATTAAATAGATCTTTGTGGTTGACTGAGAGGTGAAGGGAGTTAGAATTCAACAAATCACAATTCTAACAGTGTAACTCAATTGGCCACAGAATAAGGACCAGGATTCTATCATTAAAGTTAAGATGGATTTATTAAACATTAAGGGCAAGATTTAGATTTCGGCGGATAGTCTACCCTGTCGCAGCAGTGACAGATATCCCATCCACCAAAATATAATTACCATAATATTCTTTGGGTTTTATATTTTGGCTGATGGGATATCCGTTAACGTTGTGATGGAGTAACCCATCTGCAAAATCTAAATGAGGTCCTAAGTGTCAAACCACCAAATAAGCAAAACACCGCTGATGCTGTTTCCCGTTTCTGGCCACCATGCCTCTTTTTGTATATACAAGACACAGCAAGAACATGACAGAATACTAAATGCTATGTTACTGATACAGGAACAATTATTTCGTATTTGAATTAGTAAAGACAGTTTATTGAGCCCTGAAGAAGTCTCGTTTACGAGACGAAACGCGTTGGCTAAAAGAGAAATCACATGTACATTTGGATTTTATCTGTTTTGGATCAACTAATAAAGAATTGAATACGATCATCACTAAAGTCCGGACCTGTTTATTATGAAAACTATCTTCCGATTGACTCAAGACATAAAAGACTGATTATGATATTTCATTGATGGGTGCTGATTCCATATTCAATTTGCTTTGTAATTTGGGCTATGCCCAAGAGGGAACAGATAGGGTTGTGTTCCCCGGTTTCACAAGCACCATCACAAGAACAACTAGCCACATATGTTAACAGTTGCAGATCTCTGTTGCCTCAACACTTTTGCGTAACTTTTTTTTAAGTAAATTAAAGCACCAATATGGATTCAGGCTTAAAAGTCCAATATAAAGTAGCAGTCAGAATAATCCAAGTACCAAAGCCTAGAGTTCGATGCTCCTCTGAGAGGCTCCGTTCCTCCTTTCTAAACATGAACAATTCAAAAGTAGTTTAACCTAAATTAGAATGTAACTATAGATGGGTCAATAAAGATGGGCAGCAGGGAATTTAAGAATGCAGGAAGGAGCCAACATTACAAGGATTTCAATAGAAATCCTGTAAAGGGACAAGTGTTTAGCATATAGCCATACACTTTGCAAGCAATGGGAGAAGCAGGGAAGTCTGTACCCCAAAAGGTCGTAAAGATCTGGCTTACAGTATAACAGCATATACATTAATTAAAGAACACAGATACAGTCTCGTGATCTAATCATCACGCTATCTTTCCTTGGACCAGTGGTGGTGAACCTTTAGTTATTTTTGCAACATTTGGTGTTATCTCCCATCTCACAAAACCGAAGCACTCCCACGTCCTTGAGCACCTCAATTGTTGCAGATATACAATGAATAAACAGCTTCTTCACAACGTTAGCTTCTCCACACTTTCTGCCAAGATTTTCATTTCAGGCCTCCCTATCTCTAATACATAACACTCCTTTATCTAACTAATGAAGCCTTGTGTCTGCACCTGCAGAACATGCAATAAAATGCAGTTCAGGTCTAATATAGTCAAGTTAAACAAGCCTCAGACTGCACTTCCTTTACATGAATATAGGTGCACATACAATTTCAAAATACATTTTAGATGAATGCTAAAATCACTATTACACATGTGATGCACTTTTCGTTTGCGGGCAACATACTTGAAACGTAAGTGTAAAAACGTATAAAGCTATATTTCTTCACGATTAGGCTAAACATTAATATGCACACATTAATGAATCTCTAGTTTCTACAATGGATGCAATTCAGTTTTACATTTGAGTGACCCACTTTACATTAATAGCATTAGAACACACAAAGTATATGGTGCTAAGAGCAAGTATATATTGCAAAGATGTGAGGTTTCAGGATGGTTAAAAAATGACGCTGCCGTTGCCCGGCTGACCTTGAAGATCCTGCATCAAAACTTTGGTGTCGGGTCACTTCATTGGTTTCCAGTCATTAGGAAAATCCAGTTGAAAGCTCTGTTCTTAGCTTTCAGGGCCATCATAAGGATCCTCGTTTCATTAGGAACCATTTCAAACCCTATTCACAGGAGAGAATTCTGAGATCTAATAATCTCAAACTTTTTCACATCCCCGCATTCCCAGTGCCAGAAGAGGAAGCAGATCTTTTACCTTTCTGACCACTAAGCTGTGGAATGCCCTCCCTCTTAAACTGAGAAGTATCACGCCAGACGCTATTTTCAGAAAGTCATTAAAAAATATCTTTTTGAGTCATGTTAAGGTGTTGTTAGGCCCTTTTTGAATCCTTCCTCTGTGGTCTTTACCTCTAGCACCGGGATGCTTCTTTGGAGGCATTCCGTGCTCTCTACAAATTTTATTATTATTATTATTTATGTGGGACCCCTGTGGATCTCATAAAATTCAAAGACCTGCCTTGCTTGATGTCTTACTCTTAGTTTCCGTCCATACCAAGAAGTTACCAATCAAGCCACCCGCTGAAGATATGGGATGTGTCCTCCAGCCTCAAAGCAAGGTTCCTACAGTAAACTTCGTGGTAATGGTGTGTACCTGACTCTATCCCAGACAGAGACATTTTAAGGCATGGGCAAAGTGGGCAGAGGCCCAGGGCCAGCTCTTTTCAGCAGAGTCTTTCCCTGATGACATTGAATCATTCTTAAACCAATTCTTTTAAATCCTGTTTTCTTTTATTTATTTCAATGCGGGTGATGTGTGAGAGTCTATTACAGACATTTTGCAGAGGAATGTTGTGTTTAGGTTTCATGCAACATCTATAAAAAAAGTTTAATTTATATCAAAACAGGGCCTCACATATGAGAAATTGGAGTGTCCCAAAGATTATTTGCAGTAATATTAGTGAGCTGCTGCTGTGCTGCAGAATTTAAAAACACAGTGATATCCATGAATATTAGATTGAAACACATAAAAACATTCAGACAAATGTGCTTGTGCACTGTCAGTGACCTGGCCAAAAAGGGCATGAAAGAACTGAAATTGGATCATAATTTCAAAGCTGTTCCGAACAAGGGACCCCAAAATATGTTCGGCCCAAGGCCCCCTAAATTCTAAAGATGTTACCGATCCCCAAAAGGTGTCACTTGCTACCAAGCAACCAAACAGAGTGCATTCGAATACAAATCCATAGCTGATCGTATTCCAGTGTACTCCTTGGTTGCTTGACAGCAAATGACTTCTTCTTTCTGACTGCGTTCTGATTAATGTTTTTACCAGATGAATCCTGTTCATCAGTGGAGCAGTTTTGGGCGTTTCTTTTACAAATCATAGTTTCAGGTGTCTTGGTTCAATTACAACTTCCAGAATACAGTTGTGATAAATGGAAATCAAAGACTGGAAAAATGTGTCTTTGATGACAAGGAGTTACCTCTCAACCTTAGCCGTGGGTCTATCTTTTGAGCTGCTGTTGGGCCGAGAGAGATCAGCACAGACACACATTGGTGTCTTTTTCAGTTTGAGGTCCCTGGAAGCCCAGCTCTGCACTAACTGGAAATGACCAGCTACATCATTGAAAAGGAGTGTCAGCTGGGCGTTGAATGCTGCAACAGTTAAGGTAAACAACAAGAGAAATGCCAATACTGATCTTCCATTTTCTATATTATTTAGAGAGAAATACAAGAAACCATTCATTGTGGCCTGGCGTTATCAATCCTTATTTCTTTATTTTTTAGAATACAAGTTTTTTAAAATTACTTTCTTTAAACATTATGAAAATTTGAAAATGTGAAACAGTCTATGGCAGTCTAAGCCGCCAGTTGGCAGGAAACCATTATGCTGATCCATTATGTGATGTGTGCAAAAGCCTGCTTTTATAGAAAGTAAGCTGGGCAACCCTACCTCCTACAGCTGTGCCTCACATACTACTATGTCCTAAACAACATTCTAGCAATATGTTACTAACCCTTCACACCACCGCTAAGTGGCTCCTGACACCCCAGTTCTCCTACACAATGATGGCAACCCCCAAAGTTATGGCTTAAGAGACTGATGTGTTCTGATTTCTGTCAAATCCATTCACTTGATTGTGTCACCTGCCAGTCTTTGGGCCTGGCCCACCTCTTTGATACCTCTTTCCTCCTCCCTCTTTGCCTACTTCCTCTGCCCCCTTATAGTCTCTCCGTCTTTGCTTCAGTAAACCGCCACCAGAAAACAAAATTCCCGTCGGTGTTATATCTGTCCTCCATGCCTCAAGCAGAACAACTCATTTATCTGCTCCTCCACCTTTGCCATAAGCATGTACAAATATGACTTGTTCCCCAGCAATAAAGGTGTACCCCTTCATGTTAGAATAGCACTGGGAACTCATAAGCTTTCTTTATGTGCCTGTTGACCTTAATCTCCTTGCAAAAATTGGAACTTTGTCCATTGACTACTTTCCGTTCCCTGTTTATTGCCACCGGCTTCCAGGCCCCTCAACATACATCCTTCGGCAAACAGAATGAGAACAGCTCATAGTACTTATCTCATTGTGAACCAGTGGACCCATGTGATGATGCAATGCATAATTGATGTACCATGTATACTGTTTGTTAAAATGATCAATAAAGAAATACAATTAAAAAAAAACATACATCCTTCGGGGAAGTAATTGTATCCAGAACAACAATGTTCCATCCCACCTGTCTCTCAAGCTTCCCATGTCTTTTTTCATCAGTTCGAATCCGGGGGACTGGACTGGGTCCTTTTTCATAAAGGTGCAGCACCAATACATTAGGTCGCGGCCAATTGTATTTGAGTTCTTATAGCGTTGGCATCAACCGCCCCAACTCCTTCAACCTAAACCATACCACCTCACTTTTACTCCATCAAAGTCCAAACCAAGCTGTGGTTTTCCAGCCAGTTGCATGGCCCATTTCACAACTGAATGCCCACATCCCAAACTTCCTTCTTTCTACTGCTCCTCCTCCTCCTCACCTGTGGGATAAAAGCGCAATCGTTAGGTCTGCCTAAAACCCCGTTGTTTCCCTGCCTCGTGTTTCCTCACACAAATCACTCTTCCATCACTCCTGGCCTTTCAGCCTGTTGACACTCACCCCCAATTGTAAACCTTCTGTTACCCCACCTGTCCTGCATGAATGTGTCCCAAACTCCAATCTATTTCACCCGCCTGCTTCAAACATCGTTTCAAAACACCCAGCAACTGCCAGGCCAACACTCTCACCCCATTCTCATGTTTAAACAGTGGCCCATCTGCCAAGCCACACAACGTAAAATGCCAACACAGGCATTGTACTGGGCAAACCTTGCTCCTCTGACCTTTTCAGGCATTCTACACTTCTTTACCTTTCTTATCTCTATTGCTCTTTCATAACTGAAGCCCCAACCCTCTTCATCCTCTGCTTTATCTCCCATATCTTAACCCCAGCCACTTCAAGTCCCCATTATTTCCAATACTCTAAATGCTCCAAAAATCACAATTGTGAACAGTGCTTCAAACAGCACACTTTCCCAAGTGGACCCACATATGAATTTCACTCGGTTCACAAGATACTTAACACCTTTGTTGTAACTGGCTTCCTCAATTTAATAATCTTACCTTTATCCCCAGCCCAGACTTACAAAATTCTCCTTCCCAGCTCACCCTGCAACTCTCTGTTATCTTCCCACCAAGTCACTGGTGCCAACACTTGTCAATGTCAATTCCACCAACTGGGTTTCCACTAGATGCACAGATCTCGCATTCCTATCCCCCACACACCCTCTGTAACTCTTAGGCCTCTCTCGGCCGCCCTAGAGACGAAATCATGGTACCTTGTCCACGAGATAATGCATCAACCACCTCATTGCCCAGTCCAGCAATATGCCAAGCTCTAAACAGAAGTTTCTGTTCCAAACTCCTCAGAACCAGCTCTCTGCAGTCTCAATACATATTCATTCTTAGTCATCAGACTATTAAATACATGAACCATAACTTTGTTATCAATTACAAACTTTGCTTTTGTATTCTGCAATTCCTGCAGTCACAGTGTTACATCATGTGCCACTGGGAACAATTCTAGGAAGGCAGTGCTATGGTGTTTGTCCTTCCACCTTTCTTCCCACCTCTCAGCACATCATTGACGTTTCCAGTGAGCACCAATGCCACAAGCACCTGAAGCTCCAGCATAGATCTCGACTGTCCAAGTCAATGGGTCGTTTTGGAACCACATTGTCACAGAGTTGTAATGAACCAAAATACTCATCCACATCTTAAGTCATGTTTTACTCTTTCCGCTATTTAGATTCTATGGTGTGGTTTTGTTGCCACTCTTACGGCAAATGCAAGTTGCCTACAAAATGCCCCGTCCCTGGCCACCACCTTATAGGCAAAGAAGTTTAATTGTCCTAACACTTGTTTCCTCAACTCAGATTTTGTCTCCCTGTCACTTCCTCTATTAATTGTTTCAATGTAGTAAACTTCTCCCCTGGCAGGCATGACACCCTCTCAATAAAGTCTAGCTCTATGCCGAAGAACATCAGCCTCATACTCAAGCTTTTAAGTCTGCTGCTTGGGCAATTGTATGATAATGGTCTTAACCACCATTTAACAGCCTCTTCATCAGTTTGCAACATTTACCGCTCTGCCCTGCCCTGCCAGTCATCACAAAAGTCTTAAGTAAGTGCAGCTTGTGCTCTGATTTGGCCAACTGTTGCACCATCCATTCCACAAATGTTCTACATTGCTCAAAAACAGCACGTGCCACTGAGCACCCCATTGGCATGGATATATCCATGTTGTAATATACTTAGAATAAAATCCCCAGTAGCTGGAATTTGCCATGGTAGACAGGCAATAGATTGATCGCCATTTTAATATAATCCTTGCCCATCTCAGCTTCCTTACTGCACTTCCTCACTAGCTCTATAGTATAGCTATGTCAATAGTAGCTTATACTACCGAACGGTCAGTGTGGTCAAGTAAGTCATGTATTGATGCTGCCTTAGGCTAAGAAAGGTGATGGATTATTCAAAACTCTCTCAACACTTTTCTTGGGACTACACCCAGTAGTGACACTTTTAGGTGTGGTAGCGGGGGTCTCTAAATGGGCCCATCAGCATGCAACTCGCAACCTCTTTGTCTAGCTTTTCTGTCACCACCCTTGGGTGACCCCAACACGATATCTTACCATCTGCCTCTGAGTGAACCCTTATAGGGTATCCATACCCTTCCAGATACCCTCCTCACTGTCCATGTATCTCAACAACCAAGGGCTCATGGCTTCTGGTTAAACCACTGTAGCTGCTTTTCCCTAGCGCTCCATTGTTCCCTCCCTTGATCTGTTGTGTTCTGAATTACCCCCCAAGTGCATTGAAAGACTGGGTGGTCTCTCCAACATATCAAGCCTTTGTACATAAATCTACATTGGTACCTGTGGCAGGATTCCCCATTGAAGCCTGCTGGTCCTTTCTTGGCTGCCTCCTCCAAGCCCCTCTTCATGTGGCACACCTGTGAAAAGATGTGTAAGGCTGTTGCAAGCTCTGTGCGCTGTTTGCAACGGCCTGCTAGTGGTCATGTATTGTGACCATAATTCTTTATCAAGCTAACCCCAACATTTGGTGGGCAATACACTCTTCCTAGACTTAACCCCTTCCATGCTCATGACGAGCTCAGCTCGCCATGGCATATACTGACTACACCCATTTTCGTTGCTGTCCAGCACAGCAGGGGAAACTCTTAAGCAGCGATGTGGTTAATTTCTTCATAATATCAGAGCCAAAATAAAACAGCACCACCATGGACCTGAAGCAGCTCTATGCCCTGCCACCACATTGGCACTCCACCTGCTGTCCCTTCCATTTCTGTCCCCTAATCCTCCACTGTCCTTCATGACCTTTCTGATGTCTTCCGTTGTGTTCAGAGTCTCCAACAAGTACTGACAGCTTCCAAGCTCTGTAACAATTGCTGAGGTATGCCCCTTCCACAAATTGATGTAGCTCAAGATTACCTGCCCCTTAGTATTGGAATCCTGGACCACGCCCAACTTAGTAGGGGCCATCCTTCACTCCACGTGGCCCTGGCACCTTCCACCTCAAGTATGACTCCAACAGTTCCTGAGGCAACTCAGGGACCCCTGCAGCTCCAGCCGAAACATGTTTCTGTGTTGTCCCTGGCCAGGCCCCTCTGCTCTGGGGTTACCCCACAGCCTCCTGCATCCTTGATCCTGCATGTTCTCCTTGTGTGAGATATGAAGGGGCCTGCCTCTGCCTGATCTCTCATGGATAAAAGCAGATTGTTTGCACACGCCCCTTGCAGTCTCCATGGTGTGTGTTTCTTCCTCTGGCTAAGGGTTACTTCCCATCTGTATCCTAGAGCCTCTCACAGCTTTCTGACAGCACCCCTCACACTGTGGTTGTCTCACTTGCTCTTCTCTCTGTCTGCCTGCTAGGTGTGTAAGATGCCTCTGTTGTCTCTATATGCACACATGGTCATGGTCCTCCTTGGTGGGTGCCTCCAGTGCTGCCTTTGTAATTGTTACGCCCTTTTAGGGCCTTGCCCGGGGTGATTTTCTTGACTCCTGCTCTTTGGAGGGTCCGTCCAGTGATATGCCTCCTGCCCACTTCCTCCTTGGGGTGGATGATTTGAAATATGTCCCCAGTGCTTCTCCCCATCCTAGGGGATAGCCACTGAGACCCTCGCATAGGCCACCCCTTCTTCTCCCTTGCTGGCATGCTCTCATCCCTTAGTCTATTTGCGGTACAAACACTGGTGGTTGCAAAAGGCCTGCAGCCCACAATACCCTAACGCCTTCTCGTGTCCACTTAGGCCACCACAGCAAAAGATACCATCCTTCTGCCAAGGCTCTGTGGGGAAAAGTATTTCCCCTTCTGTAAGGTATACCGATAAGTTACAGTGACTGCGAGCCACCCACCATTGTGCAACTCCCCTCTCCTTCCCATCGCCCTAGGTGCAGAGTACATTTTTCACTCCTCTGCTTGTGGCCCACTTTGGCTTACTTTTGAATGCCCTTCCCAACTGTAACTGAAAAGTTCAACCTGAATGGAATCCTTGCCTACAGACCACCTAAACCACGGGCCACTTTTACCAACCTTATCACCAACTTCGTTGCTCCTCTCACCATTGACTCCAGAGCCTACATTCTCCTCTGAGACCTCAACTTTCATCATGAAGACCAAAATGGCCCCTGCGCCACAACACTCTTCGAAAGTTTGAGCAACATCGAACACACCCAGCTTGTCCCACAACCAACACCACAGGACACACATTGGGCAACATCTTCACAACAAGCAACAACATCAAATACAACTCAACCACACCACTCACACGGACCGACCACTCCAACTTCCACTCACAAATCAATACACCTCAAGTCAACACCCCCATCCCCAGGTTCAGCAATCCAAGCTGCAGCTGGGGCAAAATCACAGAAGCCGGCTCGCTCGACTCCCTCATCATGGATCAACCTAGCCCCACAGACAACCTCGACAAGGACATCAACAACTTGAACAACTTGATCAAGAACTGGGCAGACTCCCTCGCACCCATGAAACCCAACAAGCATCGTAGATGAAAGAAGCAGGCCAAATGGTACACAGAAGCCTACCAAGACACTAAACGACACTGTAAACTGCTATAAAGGAAAAGGAGACCCAGCTATGACACCACAAAGAGAACTACCATCAAGACTGCACTCAGACACTATCACCAGCAATTAGGGAGACACCAAGAAAAAAGCACTAGTAGACCGCATCGAAGGAAGGTCTAACAGCAGCAAGGAGATTTCTTCGATCTCTAAGGATTTCACCTCACCCTTAGCCACTGTCAACAACATCGCTGCCTCCCAACAACTCTGAATCAACCTATCTGACTTTTTCCACAGCAAAATCGAAAACATCTACAGCAACTTCACACCTCAACCTAACCCCAGAGAACTTGTTGCTAACCTAATCGCCACCAACCAAGACGGCCATTTGACCGAATGGACAATCCTCACCATAAACAACACAGCAGCAATCATGCAGACCATCCACTCTGGGGCCATGCCCCCACTACATCTACATCTACAACTTGGCAACATAACCAATCAGCACCACCTGACCCACATTATCAACACCTCCATCACGTTCAGCACTTTCCTGGTTGAATGCGAACTTGCAGAAATCAACACCATCCTCAAGGAGCCCATAGCCGACCCAAATCAACTGAGCAACTTCCGACCCATCTCCTGGTCCCCCATCCAGCCAAAGTGATCGAGAAGGCCATCAATAAGCAACTCACAACCCACCTCAAACATCACCTTCTTCTAGACAACACTCAATCAGGTTTCAGAAAGAACCATAGTACTGAAACAGCACTCATCGTGGCCACTGACTGCATTCAAATCATCCTGGACTGTGGAGAAATAGCAGCCCTCATTCTTCTAGACCTCTCTGCAGCCTTTGACACTGTGTCCCATAACACACTCAGCAGAAGACTCTGTGACCATGGCATACAAGAATCTGCTCTCAAATGGATAATTTCCTTCCTCACAGGAAGAACCCAAAGGGTCAGGCTGTCACCCTTCACACCAGAGATCAAGAGATTGATATGTGGAGGCCCACAGAGATGGTCCCTCAGCCCCACCCATTTCAACATATACATAACACCAATTACCAACATCATCCCATCACAAGACATCACTGTCATCTCCTACACCGATGACACCCAACTCATCCCTGACAGACAAGACAACCATCACCAGGACTAACTGCACCAATTGCATGACCATGGTCGCAGACTGGATGTGAACCAACTGCCTGCAGCTCAACTCTGACAAGACAGAAGTACTGGTCTTTGGCAACAAGACCTCCCCATGAGACTCCACTTGGTGGCTGTCGGAGCTAGGACCAAGACCCACACCCACACACCACCCAAGAAATCAAGGTATCGTCCTAGATGACAAGCTCAACATGATGGCTCAAGTAACACAGTGTACACCTCATGCTTCCACATCCTACACATGCTACATAACATCTTTAAATGGGTGCTTCGGAATAACCAAGGAACATCATGCAAACACTCATCACCAGCAGGCTGGACTATGACAGCGCTCTCTACTTTGTAATCTCAAAACAACTCCTTCTGACTTCAGACCATCTAGAACACTGCTACAAAACTCATACTGGGCCTCCCATGCCACACCCACATCACACCGCACCTCAAGAAGCTTCACTGACTCCCATTCACAAGCACAGCCAATTTAAACTCAAACACACACACACATACAAAGCCGTACACAAAACAGGATCATAATACCTGAACAGATACATACACCTTCACCAACCCAACAGACACTTACACTATGCCTCAATCGAACTTGCACACATCTGAAAAAGCAAAACTGGAGGTTCTTCGTTCTACATTGCACCGAAGACATAGAGCGATCTCCTTCTACACTTCAAAGCCTCCTTCACACTTCTTGAGTTCCACAAGAAGCTGAAGACCTGGCTCTTCATATAAGCACTTTCTGCACCTCACAACTATACACCTGCCCAAGAACCTGGATACCCTCTTGGGTGATTAGTGTGCTGTACAATTCAATATAACAACATATCCATTTTACCCTGTTTGCTCGCCCTGCATTCTGGTCTGCCCAGTTTGACAGAGCGTGCTTTCCTTAGCCTAAGCAGCTGCTATGTTCCGCTTCCACCTCCTTGGCACACTACAGTTTGCTCACATAATTACAGCTATGATGTGTTATTAGCCAAGTGTACATCGCAACGGTAATGTCACGGTTGTCTGCACCCTGTTTCTCCGCGTTGACATTTGTCTCTTTCTGCTAATATGCTGTATTATTGCTCTGTTATTAGCAACGCTGGCACACTCTGACTGAATTTACCCTTCTGTTTGTGTGTTATTAGCACAGATTGTTTGCTATCAACCAAATGAGTCAGTATTTACATTAGACGGGCACATCCCTTTGGAACGGAGGAAATCAGGCATTGTGTCTCCAGTAGCAACGCTTGAGAGTCTGAAGAAGTGAAAGAATCACATTTCCTTTGAGAACAATATGTTCAATTCAAAAGGAAGAGAAGACAGAGCACGGTGTTCCTAGGAAAGTGCCAAGATCATGTAATCCCTTCTTCCTCAGCAGCAGAACTACAAACCGAAAGAAAGAGCAGAATCAATCCAGGCCACATTTCTCTTTCAGCCCCTACCACTGCACCTACCAAGGACCTAATGGCAAGTTATCATGTGGTACAGTATCTAGTAGACTGCCATTGTTTAGAGGCTTGCAAGGATGCAGCTGCGACGGTTGGAAAATTGACCTCTCTGCAGGGTCCCCCTAAAATGTTTTCTTTCCTCCGCCACTTTTTGTGACCTCATTATTTTTGTTGGCTTTATTATTGCTAACCAGTGCCAAAGTGCATGTACTCTCTCCCTTAAACATGGTAACACTGGCTCATATCCAATTGGCATATGTAATTTACTTATAAGTCCCTAGTAAAGTACACTACACATGCCCAGGGCATGTACATTAAATGCTACTAGTGGGCTTGCAGCACTGATTGTGCCACCCACTTAAGTAGCCCTTTAACCATGTCTCAGGCCTGCCATTGCAGAGCCCGTGTGTTCAATTTATGCTGCCATTTTCACCTGGCAAAATAAACCTCTTGACAAGTAGATGCGGAGAACTGCTCCATTCCTGTTCGCGGCACACACAGGTGTGCAGGTTGATAACCTTCAATTGTAAAATTAACATCTTGCCAGACCTGATCCTTCCCTTTTTATACGTATAAGTCATGCCTCTAGGGGGCCCTAAGCAATCCAAAGGGCAGGGCACAATGTATTTAAAAGGCAGGGCATGTACCTTCAAGTTTTATATGTCTAGTAGTGAAAAACTCTCAAATTCGTTTTTCACAACTGGAAGGCCTGTCTCTCCCGTAGGATAACATTGGGATTACCATATTCTATTTTATAAGTGTAATTCTCAATGGTGAAGAGATAGACTTTTCAAGTTTGGTGTCTCTGGAATCACAATTTAAAATCCAAACGTATGCTGAAGTTGGATTTTAAATTGCAATTCTGAAAATGCCACTTTTACAAAGTTGACTAATCCACGCAGGCCGACTCCAGCATCAGTAACCAGTTGCTGCCTTTGTACCTCGTATCTACTGCCTTCCTACTCTCAATACAATTGGCCCTTCCGGGCACCCTGGTTCCTCCTGATTGAGTCTGTGGATTCCAGCCCACGAGTCGAACTTCCTAGGAACTGTGGACCGCGCACATCCATATTCTCCTAATTCCTCCGGCCACGACATAGCGTTGATCCCTGCAATTAGTATCACGCTCCCAGATCCTACCAGCTCACACGATCTCTCATCCTGATGATGGTCTCTAACTAAGGAGATCGAAACTCCATCGACTTTCACAACCGAAACTCCTTTAACCTAACTTAATACTTCCGGAGTTTCTTACAGTGTTGTCAATACGATGTAAAATTTTAAGTCACCAGCATCTATCACTCCACGCACTTTCACCGTATGCGTGAGCACCAGGACTAGCTCCTGAAAAGTGGATGATATTTAGTTTATGATGTTAATAAATGTGATATCATTCGTACAACCTTGTGTCCCTTCATACATTATTACTCCGGTCCTGCTGGGACCCCTCTTCATTACTAAACTTAGACGAAGGCTATACCTTAAATAATAGTAGCCCAGGCTACTTGAGGACCTCAGTGGCCTCCCCAGACCGCTGTTCTTTTAAACTACATTTACAAAGTTGGCATTTTCTTAGTTTAGTCATTTGGTGCCTGCTGCCTGCATCTGATTCACGTCTGGGGAGGGTGCCTGCTGGACTTTGTGTATTACCCCTGCAGTGCTGCTGTCTGCTGTTCCCCTGTCTGGATGTGAAGGACTTGAACCCAAGCAGATCTAGACTGGCGCATTGCAGCCACTGCGTGGATCAACACCGATGCATTGCTTCGGCTGCACCCTGCATCTTCGACGTGGACGCAGCCAGGATTATGGTCTTTTTGTTCAGCGAGCCTCACTGACTCACTGTATCCGGGCCACTCTGATAGACGAATTACTTCTATGCCTGCTGTTTATCTGCTTCAGTGCAATTTTGAAAGTGGCACTACTTTAAGATTTCTGTGCACACTGATCTGCCCTGGGTTTTGCATGTGACTTAAACTAAATTGTACAGAAACTGTGATGTCCAAAATTATTGTGACTGGGCTTGTATATCTTATAGGTCAGTGTGCAGTTTCAAATGAGCTGTGGGTGAATGTTCTTGGTGTTTTGTGGGATAGGCTAAAAGGGTGTATTAAGGTTTCTTTTGCGTCTTTTAGGCAGCATAGGGATATGTGTTCAGGGCCCTCTCAAATCATCTTATACTTCATATCTACACACCAGTGCCTCGCCTGGTTCATTAGGCTCATAAACAATATATATTATATAAGACGAGGACTGAACCATGTCAACCTGAGAGCCATGCTCTGATCTTTATAATGCTAATCCCTGATGCTGAGGTGGATTTCTGGATGTGTCTTATTATCTAAGCATGACAGTCAATCCCAGCATCGATTCAAGGGGACATCACTATTATCCAGGTAGTGGGTTGACAAGAAACAAGCACTGCTTAGTTTGCGGAGGTGATTGTAGGCACTGGCACAGACATTGAACTAGAGCAAAGAGTTAAATGTAGATAAGGCAGAAGTAAGAGGATGAGACAAACAGTAAAACAGTGATAAAGGGAGAAAGAGAGTTGGAAAAAGAACCAACAAGAAAAAGAAAGGTAAAGAGATGGGAAGTTTAACAGTATTGGTAGCACGCTCTGACAAACACGTTGGGTCCCTGCACTTACTTTGTTTACAAATAAGGCACTTCAAACAAACCACAGAATTGTGGGGCACCATCCACTCTTGCATTTAATCCACTACGAGTAGCTCCGACGTACCCTGGTAGCAGCTCTCTCTGGCTTTCTGTTTCCTTTCCTGAGACTGGATCACCTCCGCCCTTTCAAGCAATTAATTGGTGGTTGAGGGGTTTCCTATCTCACCTAGCTGATTGCGTGAGTGAATGCAGCAAAGAAATGAGGCAGTAATGGGCTCAGTGTGAGCCAATGTGGGGGACTCGCCATCTTGTGCCTATGTGAGTCCCTCAGATGTACAGCTATGCTTAACATTCCTAGTTGAAATAGTCTAGGGTTTTTTGTACCAACAAATTATACAAGGATGTTTCTTAGGTGAGAGTCAGGATTCACTTCCTGGACATGAAATGGAGCTCTTCCTGGACAGTATCCCTACACTGGTGCACCATATTGCCATCATCTCTCCCCCTTCCTCCCCACACACACGTCCAAGCCTAATCCTTGCAGCTTACCTTAGACCTTTTGACAAGGCTCCGCGAAAATTCTATTAAAACACTCATTTTCAAGCTGGCCCCTGCTGGTGCTATTGTACAACCTCAAGTGCTGCAACTCACACCAGATTAAACCTACACACATTGCCTGCAGCATCCTCTGGCTGACTAACGAGGGTCACCATGCTTGATCCACCATGCAACACATGAAACTGATCTACATTCGGAAGGGGTGTTGCATTTTGTAGGTTGGGTTGAGTGGGCTGGCGAGAGACTAGCACGCCGACCTCCCTCACCCAAAATGGCGCCCGCGGTGGAATCTCGCATCCGGGAGCCCCAAATCGGCAACCTGGATGAGCCTGTCCGTCCAAGAATAGGAGCAGTAAGTAATATTAAAATAATAGATCATTTTTTAAAAATTACGTTTTTTGTTTTTTTTAAATGTCCGTTTTTAGGGGCAGGTGGTCCAGACACATAAATGTAATTCTTTAAAGCAGCACACAGGACAGTAGAGATAGAAATATTAGCGTAAGTCCCCGGCTTTCCGCCTCAGGGACTACTACCTTAGTCGACGATCGAGGCAATCTAGGTGCTTTTGTAGGTTGGGTTGAGTGGGCTGGCAAGAGACTAGCACGCCGACCTCCCTCACCCAAAATGGCGCCTGCGGTGGAATCTCGTGTCCAGGAGCCCCAAATCGGCAACCTGGGTGAGCCTGTCCCTCCAAGAATAGGAGCAGTAAGTAATATTAAAATAATAGACCGTTTTAAAAAAATTACGTTTCTTTTTTTTAGGTACGTTTTTAGGGGCTGGTGGTGCAGACACATAAATGTAATTCTTTAAAGCAGCACACAGGACAGTAGAGATAGAAATAATAGCCTAAGTCCCCGGCTTTCCGCCTCAGGGACTACTACCTTAGTCCATTGTGAAGCCCCTTTTGAAAAAGTCACATCTCTACCCAACAGATCTGGGTAATTACCGCCCCATCTCCCTTTTGCCCCTAGTGAGTAAAACGGCAGAAAAATTTGTCAACAAGCAGCTCTCAATTTATCTTGAAAATAACAACCTCCTCCACCCTTCCCAAACGGGCTTTCGCCCAGTTCAGGGCACGGAGACAGCCATAATGGCTGTCGTGGAAGAAACGCGCAAAATCTTGGACTCAGGAGGATCAGTGGCAGTGATCCTCCTGGATCTAAGCGCGGCGTTCGACACCGTGAACCATCACATCCTAATCCACAGGCTAAGGGCATTAGGTATCTCTAGCCTGGTTGGAATCCTTCCTCCACAACCGATCCTTCCAAATTTGGGAGGGATCCTCTAAATCTCATTCCACTCCCTTACCCTGTGGCGTTCCTCAGGGCTCCTCTTTGAGCCCTACCCTTTTTAATGCTTACATGTCACCCCTCCAGGAAATTGTGTTCCCTCATGGACTCAAGCTAGTGACGTATGCGGACGACACGCAGCTTGTAGTTTCTCTCAACCAACCTGACCGCTCCCCCGACAATCTCTATTCATGCCTCTGCGACATCTCACGCTGGATGGACCGATCCCACCTTAGGCTTAACGGCGAGAAAACGGAGATCATGGTACTAGGTAACCCAGACCACTTTAATCCAAACTCTCTGTGGCCTTCCTGTATGGGTCCAGCCCCGACCCCTAAATCTTCTATTAAAAGTCTGGGCTTATGGCTAGACCAGGACCTCTCGTTCACAACCCAAGCCAGGAAATCTGCCAGAGCATGCTACGGTATCCTCAGGACTACTCGCAAAATCCTGCCTTTGCTTCCTCAAGACACTAGGAAACTCATCATCCAGAGTCTTTTAATATCCAGACTCGACTACGGTAATGCCCTGTATCTCGGCACCCCAAAGAAAGTAATTGCCAAACTTCAGGGCGTACAGAACTCGGCAGCCAGGCTGCTAACAGGCACTACCCGTAGGAGCTCGGCAAAACCAGCCCTAAGGCTTCTCCACTGGCTCCCGGTGCAGGAGCTGGTCAACTTCAAAACGCTCTGTCTGACCCATAAAATCCTCCATAACAACGCCCCACCCATTCTCAAACATTTCATCAGACATCATGATACTAAAAGAAACCTGCGCTCCGCTCATCTCCATCTGGCACATGTACCTAGGATCAAAAAGACCCGCTCGGGAGGTCGTCTTTTCTCCTTCATCGCTCCCAAACTGTGGAACTCTCTCCCCCTTACCCTGCAAGCGGAACCCAACCATCTCACGTTCCGCAAGGGTCTGAAAACTTGGCTCTTTCCCTGATCTTTCCTCCTCTGCCTCTACCTTGTCATTAGCGCTGGGACGCTCAAGGGCAGCCATGCGCTTTATAAATCCCTATTTCATTTCATTTCATTTCACTTCACACTGGCATCTGTCAACAAAGTGTCCATTTAAGAAGTTATTTATTATATCTATACTTATTGCATAATGTGTTCAGTGCTTGTTGGGAAAGCCAGGCCTAGTCTTGAGTCTGCTTCTGTTTTCTCAAAGACCTATGTCCTAACACATCTGTTATTCACAGCTAAAACAAGATTCAACTCTTAATGGTGAAACCATTGGTGGATATGGTGCATATAGCGCAGGAAGAGGGTCGCTTGTGCTAAATCGAAGGTTTACAGTTAGCGAAAATGTATGTTCATATACAAGAAAGAAATGAAACCAAAGAGGATAGTGCATCTTGCCACGCCATCTCTTTGATATACATTGAGACCTGGTCAACCATCTCCTTAAGATTGTTGAGGGACATGTACATTTGGATCAGTCAAGATTTCTGCCAAACATATCAAGAAGACTAAATTTGGTGCCCACAAGCAGTTGCCATGCATATGTTTAATTTGTGTCTGCATCTGTTGTACTTCTCTCCATACTGGCCTTTACAATTTAGAAGCAGTACTAAGCAGAGATGCCTGTTCTTCCCTGTCTTATTTGCCTTATTGCTGATCCTTTGGCCTGCAGGGTCAGGAGGGGCCATCTGATTAGTAGCTTCCATTGGTGGTGCATGGTTTAAGATAACAGAAAATCCCTCTATGCTGTGTTTTTTTTTAATTTATGTGGAAGATGCCAAGAATACAAAAGGCAGATTATGCCACATCTTTTGGGTGTGTGTGAAATATTCTGGTTTCTGGATTAACTTGACACATTGGTTGTGTTTCATCTGAATGACTGGCTTCAAATCAAACAAACTGAGGGAAGGAGAAGCAGAGATTCATTCACTTTCCAAGCAATACTTAGCATCAGTCAAAAATAGGGGGAGAATGAATCACAAAGGTCTCAGTACCAGAGTATCGGGAATATTGTCTCAGAGACCCTCAATCCCTCCCCCCCGTTCATAGTTTGTGTTGTATATAATCTCTGCGCAGTTTAGTGTGGTTTGGTGGATAGTGTCATCATAGGGACTGTCACCTGAGTGTCCCGCTCTCCAAGTGACATCATAACCTCCACCAGGAGGGAGACAGTGGTAAAAGGATTAAAATTACCTCCCATCATGTAGGTGAATCTTTATTAAGAGAAAAGGATAGGGATAAAACTAAAAACAAAGTCGGTGCAAAGTGGTTGGATCGACATGTTTCGGCATGGAACAGCCTGTGTGGGTCTATGGCCTTTGTTAGGACCAGACTATATGGAGGCCTTACACTTCTGGCCTTTCTGGGGTTGTGTAGATGTGAGAACTCACTCGCCCATCTTCATCGAATGTGAATGTGGTTATAGGCACGTCTTTGGCCTATAATTCAAGCAGACATTCAGATGTAGAGAGACATGCAGCAGCACTATGATGGGCGGTTCTAAGCCAAAGGCAAACAAGCCATGGCCCAAAACTCCTCCATACCATGATGTAATTGAAATGTCTGAATGGCTGCCATGTTCGGGTTAAATTAACCTTTCAGGCTGTGAAGCAGAGATTTGGTTATCAGGGAATAATATTGACAAAGGATAGAGATAGGTTTTATGACTTTCATTTAGGAGAACTATTTGTGCACTTCAAGGCATTTGTACACTGCTAGAGGAGGCTCCCCGCTGTCACTTACATGCTTGTTTGGATACTATGTGGGCAAGGTGGCCCTTCAAACTTTAGTCCAGGTGCTCCTGCATTTCTTGTGCAAGGTTGTCTTAGGGACACATACCACATACTTCGCTATTTCGTACTTGTATACCTTTTTATTACATATATTTTCTTACTAAATATTACTTCTTTTTGTCACGTTGAATTATAATGGCTGTGGATTCCATGCATGTCTCCTCTTTGTGTTAGAGGCTACGACAGGCTTCTCAGTGTGTCTTGTGTGTGATGAAGAACGATCAGTCACTGTGGCTCAACTTATTGCATACTTGGGGCCTCAGATGAGGCCATGATCTAGGGGAGCTGAGTGCAACTGAACGCCAGGCAGGGCCTTTTTAATTGAACTATCCTTGCCCAGGTCTTACTTCCAATTTCGTTTGGTTTCTGTTTCCTTGTCACTGGGGTATTTGACTCGTTTCTCACCCCTGCTTCACTCTTGGATGTTCTTTGTTAGCACAGGCCAGTGGTTTAAGACCGGAATGTATCGTGCAGTTGGCGACTAGTACGTCTTCTGGTAACTTTAACATGTCCCCCCAATCCGAAACGGGCCTGTCCTTCAGATGGGGGCATCTTCGACAGCATAAGAGGCATTCTAGAAGGCCACACCAATCCAAACAATCACACCTGCACCTGATGTGACAGATTCTGTGTACATTTGTAAAGTCTCATAAGTTGTAGCTCCACTCTTTGGAATAGCGAGTCCTCATTTATTATGATTTCCGACGCACTTTTATCAGGAGATAATTCTTATCATTTTTATCAGAAGAGGAGTCTGAGGAAAACCTCTTCCCATAACATAAATTAGCCGTAACAGGCAGGGGCGTAGGAGACACTAAAATTCTGGGGGGGACAGGGACAACCTTGTTGGATTTCCAGTGACCCTAAACAAATCACCGCCCATTAAACAAATACAATCGCATACTTTCGAAGTGACAAATTGAGAAAAGCATGCATGTTGTCACAGTTTGCATGTATGCTTTATTGTTATTTACATTCATATAGTAATCAGACCAAATGTTAAAAAAATTAATATGAATCTTGCATCTTCAAGCACTAAGCAAACAAAGGTCGCTGACTTAGGTTGGGGGCGTCATGTTTGCAAGTGCGTTATTTTTATTTTTATTTATTTTTTGCAGAGTTTTATATAGCGCGAACTAGACCCGAACCGAATCAGGTATCAGAGCGCTTTACATAGCACTAGTTACGTTACATGAGGACACACATTCATTTTAGGCACTTTAGGCACGGGGAGATTAAGTGATTTGCCCAGAATCACAGGAGGTTTTGGCGTCGTTACCGAGACTCGAACCCAGATCCCGAGGTCCGAGGTCGAGCACCCTAGCCGTTAGGCCAACTCCTCTCCACTTATGGTTTGAAAAGTACCTGCTTCTGTATTCCTGGACTCCAGCAATTTTAAGGCAACAATACAAATGTGAAGATAACTTTGTTTATTGAGAGAGATCGGAGGTTTGTCTAGTGGTAGTTTTGACTCTTGGTAAGGTAGCCACAGTGGGGTAACATGCCTGCCGCAAAGAATGTGTACCACGCAGATCACAAAATGCATATCATGTAAATAGATCAGTGAGTTACTGCTTTTGTCTGAGAGATTATTTTGGTATTTGCAGTTTATAAGTTAAAATCCTAACATTGAACAGTGAGCTATTAAACATCATCAAAGAGCTGCATGAAAACTTCAAGGTATAGATTAGAACTTTATGATTTTTCCCCAGTGTTTCATTATCCTAATGTTGTAAAATGGGTTCATTAGGATATAAATCAATTCTGATTATTAAAGAGAACCCCCCCAACCATGGTGTTATGTTTTAAATTCTGAGTTTGTGCTTCTTTAGTGTTGCAAAGCCATCCTGTGCCCTGGGCACTCTCCAGTGTTTTGCTGACTGGTACTGGTGGTACCTGACTCTGACTGACCCTGGCCTCTGCCTGAACAGGCACATGGCCAGTGCTATTCTGAAAGAGACACTTAAAGATACTGTGAAAACACCCTACATACACTAGGGTGCACTATGGGTCAGGGTACCCCTATGATTGACATGACCTCTCCTATAAGGCTCTAGTACATAATAGGGCAGGGGGATTAGAACTACCTTTAAGTCCCTAGAATATAATAGGGCATGGCAGTTTAGAGGCCAGCAGCCCTTTCTGCATTTGCATTTGTGCACTGCTGAAGCCTGAGGTCAGTTTAAAACTAGCCTTGTGTTGTAGGACTGCTTTTAAAATGCAAATTGTGCCCAAACTCGACTTTTGGGTTTGGGGAACTTATAAATTGATCAACTACAACGCTGGGGCAAAATTAAGTTAAGTGGAAAAATGTTTTCCACTTAACTATGGCTGTAACATATTTGCCACATAATACATCATCTGCTGCATAATCTAACAGTTTTGTAGCTCAAACGGATCAAAAATTACTGAAAGAAATGTGATTTATGTTGCTGTGAAGTGTAGGGCCCTTTACAAAGGTTGCCTGGTCACCTTTCCCAATGCTACATTTGTATGTTATACATGTACTAATGAGGCAAAAGCTTTGCAGAGGCTGTTAGTATGTATAAGTATGTCAAAATAATAAAGTATCATAAAATGCACTGCATTACGCTGCAGCCTTTTTATTGTTGCATCATTTAGTCAACACTGCAACATAATTTTGGCCTCCATTCACGACTGGAGATTCACTCCTCTGGGGGGGTAGGACTGTTTGGGGAGGGAAGGGTGTTTTGGTTGGGTTGTTTGGAAAAGCAGAAGTGACCTATTCTATTCACCTGTTTTTACACTGCCAGAACGTGGGGCTATTTACTAAAAACTAGATGCAAATGCCGCCCGACCCCCGGGTTGTGGGCTAAATGGCCGTGTATAGATAATTTTGCCACTACCACCGACTTTTATATGAACCAGCTACCAGGTGCCAATTATGTGATTATATTTGTTTCCTGCAATAAAAACATATTTAAAAAAAAAATAATAATTTTGGCCTCCATTGCTGCATAACTCCAGTGGTCCGAAAGCAGGCTGCAAGTGTTTGTGCATGAAGCAGAGACCATGAAGTTGCAAACTTAGGGGCTGATTACGATGGCAGGTGGACTTCAGTCCGTCCGCTATCGAATCGGGGAATGGGACTGCTGGCCTCCAAGGTGGCGGCTCCACGATAGGCATTACAATGCGACCGCCACTATGACGTGCGCAGTGCCTATCTTTTACATTGCAGCAGGTGTTGCTGGCTGCATCATATGCCGCAATGTAAAAACTGACATGTTACATATATCACTGCACTACGTGGCAGGCACAATGCGGTGCCTGCCACATGGTGCAGTGATATGTAGGGGGGCTTCTTAGATGCCCCCCAGGTCCCATGTCTGGGGGCTGGGGGGGAAAGGGGCCTGCTACAGGCCTCCAATGTCCCTTTCCGCCAATTTTTCCATGACGGGTGAACCACCATGGATAGGTTGGGGGGTAAGGGATATCGTAATCCCTACTGTAGTGCCTGGTAGGCACCACCAGCATTGTAGGAACCACAAGCCCCTCCGCCGCACTGGCGGGCTCAAGGAGCCAGTCGAGTGCGTGGCGGTTGGTCTTTCCGCCCGCCAGGGAACCACCCGCCATTGTAATATGGTTGGTGGTGATGCAGTCACCGATGGCGGTGAGACCACCACTGACGGGGTGACGTGGCAGTCCCACCTCCATTATAATCACCCCCTAAGTTTGGTGTGCATGCAAATACTACATTGCCAACCCCTGGTAAGTTGCACCACTACTGCTGAAAAAGGCCAATGGAGGTACCAATGGGTGCGGTGGACTGGCCTCAAGGATCTTGTGACCTCAGTGTCACTGTCGATCTAGGGTGTGCTTCTTCGTATGCCTGCTCGCAAGACTGGAGGTGAACTGCAGTATGGATTGTGGTGGACAGGCCTTCAAGGTTAACTCACACTTGTCACCCTTAGGGTCCACCTGCCAGTGCTAAGACATGAGGGCTTCCAAGGTCTATCGGGCCTTCTAAGGTGTAGCATCGGAATGAGCTCTGTCAGGAGTGTGGTCTGGTGGACTGGTCATTAAGGCTGAAAATGGTGCTCCAGTTGAGAATTCAGAAGCTCTGGCCAGAGTGCCACATTCTCTCCCACACTGAACACCATACTGCCCCACTGAGAGAAACGTGCACTGCCTTCAGCTACAACTCAATTGTGCTGCGACTAAATTCAATTTATGCACTAGACAACAGTAAAATGCTGCCTGAAAAAAATGAATAACACCCTAGAAAAAGCAAACACTCATAAGGAATGCAAGAATAAGCAAATCATGTGAATGTATTCAGAAGCAACATGCTTACCTTAACAGTTTAAAACTCATTATTCAGAAATCAGTAAGTGATTTTGCCTGAAAAATTCAGGACATGGCTACAGGACCAGGAACTGGCCTGTTTCAATGTCCATTTGTTATATCCTTTGAAAATGTAAGCAGTTTGGTTTAAAAAAGACCACATCCCCTGACACAGAGCCGCAGTACACATTTTATAAGCTAAAATAATTAAAACAGTTGAAAATGATCACATTAAACATTTCCACTCAATCCATTAACCAGGTATTTCAGTCCCTTTAGGAATGGTTCCCCACCCTGGAAAAACAATGTTGTTCAAAGAAAGAAGAAAGAAAGAAAGTAGCACTTTCACTGGCAAACTCTGTAAAGTAGCGCTAATGTGTGAGGCTGTAAATAACAATCTGGCCTGTCTGCTGACCACTCTTTATTGCTTTATTTCGGTATTTCAAAAGGAGAGGCAAGAGAGATTACGTAGGAGCTCTTGAAATCAGAACTTAAGGAGGAGCGAGACAGAAAGAGATGGAGGAATAAAGAGACAGAGGGGAGGAGGGCAGCTGCCAGAGGCAGGACAGGAGAAGTTGAGACTGTCCTTGCCTTCTCCTGGCTTATGAAGAAAAAGAGACAACGTTTATTTCCCCTTCTCTGCCCTTCCCAGAACGCTGAGCCTTCCAGCAGCATAACAAAGGGCAGAGGGCAAGTGGCCTCTTTGACTTGCAGGCAGGTCAAGTACAGGGCCATTAGGTAGCGCTTTTGCGCGCTAATGGCCCTGCGAATGACAGAAGGCAGAGGGGAAATTCTTTTGTTCCCAGGGCCCCCCACCCTTGTCCCCCGTGTCCCCCCCACTCCAAAATCTGGGGGGGATATGTCCCCCGCGTCCCCCACACTTCCTACGCCCATGGTAACAGGACAGTGCTGCTAGGCTTCACTCCCTACACCTCTCGGTAACAAACCGAGTCCCCTGCTTTTGGGGGGGGGGCGGAATGTACCCCCATTGTTATCACAGACAAGACCACGAGGCCTTTTCCATTCTTAAATTCACAGCCCCGTGGATTGCTGCGGTGAAGGTCTCTGCAGGCAGGCCCGGTGCACCCCGCCTGCGCACTTCAGAGCGGAAATACCCGGTCCTTAATGGCGTTAGCTTGGAATCGGATTTGTTGAAGCTTTATTAATTAACAATTTGCGGGCGAGGGCGGAAGCGTGCACGTGCCAGGATTGGCGTAAGCAATGCAGTTATCTCTTCTCTCATTTGAATGCACACACGTCCTTGACCCCAGGGGGTTTGAAGCGCGAGTCATTGTGCCGCCCCCTCTCTCCTGTCTGCGGAAGGTTCACAATGTCAGTGGGGACGGGGCGCGGGGCCGACTGGGAACCCAAAGCAGTCTATTTTATTTTATTTAGGAGGTTTTATATAGCGCTAGCCTGACCGGAAGGTACCGGAGCGCTCCACATAATTACAGAGCAGTGCAAAAGGAAGCAGAAACAATACAGTAAGGCACAGGCGCGCAGCACCCATTGGACTCACCGGGCTTCAGCCCCCCCACCCCGTCGTGTGTGGCAGCACGGGATGAGACAGATCCCGGCCACACACACAGCCACACCTGAACGTTTCACAGGTCTTTAAAAGGCAACTTGAATGCTAATTAGGCCTTGCTGTTGTTTCACCCCTTGTTGGAGGCCCTGCAGCTCCACTCTGCCTACTGATTAAAGGTTCAGCCCCCCCCCGAATTTTTTTCTTAGCCCCCCCCCCCCGAAATTTGTCTCTAGTTGCGCCTCTGGTAAGGCAAGACATTCAGGATAAGAATCCTAGTAAGGAGAAGGCAGAATGGATCATTACAGGGTTTTGGTGTTCCGCATCCAGGAGGGGAGAAATGACGATTTGGACACGCCAAACTGTTCCTATCTGTTAGATAAGGAGCGATCAAGGAACAAGATATTGAGCTGACTTTTGAATTTAGGGAAGGAAGGAATAGTTCTGATGTGAGGGGGGATAGAGTTCCATATTTTGGGTGCATTTCCGGCAAAGGATCTGTCCGCGTTTTTTTGCTTTCGAGCTTTAAGCGGGAACAGAAGTAGGGTGTTAGAGCTTCTGAGGTTCCTGTTCTGACCTGCTTTTTTTAGTTTGGACGCCAGATATTCGGGTTTGCCTGTGTGAAGGGCTTTGTGGGTGAGGCAGGCTGTTCTAAAGTTCCCCCGCATTTCTATTGGTAACCACTTGAGATCTTTTAGTGCTGGAGAAATGTGGTTGAATTTCTTTATTCCAGTGACCATTCTGGCAGCTGCGTTGAGGGTTGTTTTCAGAGGAGCAAGATGTGTTTTGGCTATTCCAGAAAGGATTGCATTTCCATTGTCAAGCACCAATGCTTGAGTGGCTTGTTTGAGATCATTGGATGGAATGAAAGTTTTTTTTTTTGCTTAATAGCTTCAAGTTAAGGAAGGCGCTCTTTGCCGAGATCTTGATGTGTTTGGTCAGGTCAAGTTTGGAGTCCAGCGTGATGCCTAATGATTTGACAGATTCAGCGAGGGCGAGGTTCCCATTGAGCGCGTCAATGTCTTTTAGCCACTCGATCATTTGTGGGTTCTCTTCTTTGTTCGAGATGAGGAGTAGTTCATTTTTTTCCGGATTCAACTTTAGGTGATTGCTTGACAGCCAGCGTTGCACTTCCTATAGTGTTTCATTGAGTCTGTGAATGTCATTGGCAGAGGAGATTTCCATGTAGATTTGGGTATCATCCGCATAGAGGTGGAAGGGGTTGTTAGCTTTTCTGAGTAGAGTGGAGAGGGGTTCCATGTAAATGTTGAAGAGTTGAGGGGAGAGCACTGAGCCTTGGGGCACTCCCCTCCTGACTGGGTGAAGGTCGGACTCAAAGCTTCTGATTTTGATTCTTTGGGAGCAGTTGTGGAGGAATGAGGAGAACCAGTGGAGGACCACATCTTCTAGACCAGCCCTTTCCTCGAGGGCTTTGAGGAGAAGATTATGATCAACTGTGTCGAATGCCACCGATAGGTCGAGGAGAATGAGGAGGCAACATTGGTCTGAGTCCAGAGATTTGTGTATGTCATCAATTATGTTGAGGATTGCGGTTACCGTGCTGCACCCTTTCCTGAATCCTGACTGATGGGAGTCGAGGAGGTTGGTGTTATCCAAGTGCTGTGTTAGTTTTTTGAGTACACATCTTTCTAGGATTTTGGAAAGGAGAGGGAGGTTAGAGACAGCTGCCCGCCCACCTGCACCCATACGGTGCATAGCGAGCGAGCCAGACCACTTGCAAAGGGGCTTAGGGGATGAACAGGTGTTCTCCCAGGAAATGTGCGAGAAAATGGCAACAATTATGCATTCTACAACACCGCTTTCATTATATATTCAATTGTATTCGTTTTTAAAGCATAGTAAAAGATGACCTTACAGCGCCCCAGGATAGAGCAATCTTTATTGGGGCTCTTCAATTATTCCCTATCACCTTCCAACAGTGCCTCTCATCTCTCCACAGCCCCTCTCTCGCATGTATTTCATATGTTGCATAGCGCCTCTCATACCAATGGAGGATGTATGAGCATTTCACATCACACACACATACAGAGACAATGAATCATATGTGTGTAAATCAGTCTATAGAAAATGTTACATAAGACAAAGGGGACTACAAGGTATAGGATTCACATGTCATCCATACTGGTCGGCTTTTCTTAAGAGTGCTTGGTTGGGGAAGCACAAACTCAGGATTTAAAACGTAACACAGTGGAGGTTTGACTTTACTAATAAGAATTTATTTCTACCCAAACAAACCCTTGTTTGCAAAATTAGGATAATGAAAGGCTGGAAAAAACATAACTTTCCAACCTACATTACGATTGTAATTTATGAACTGCACAGTAATAAAAGCAGTAACCCACTGAGCTATGCACATAAAATACTGTTCTGTCATCTGCATAGTACACTCTTTGCAGCAGGCTTATTAACCCTCTGCACTACCTTAGCTGAGTCAAAGCTACCACTCAGGCCCGGAGTGGCCATTGCGGGTACCGGGCAATCCCCCGGTGGGCCGCATGGGTGGCGGCGGTTTTGAGCCGCTGCAGGCCGTTTTTATTACAGGGCCGTTTTTGCAGCAAAATCGGCTGAAAACCGGCCCTGGCAAAGAGTGCGGTCGCACCCCCAACCCCCCGGGGGAGGGGTGGGGGCGGCCGAGCACTTTGCCAGGGCCGGTTTTGGTTCCCAGTCCGGCCCTGCTACCAAAAGACAAAACTCAGATGAGCAGGTACGTTAATCACTAGAGGTATCTTAGGACTTTTATTGTTGCCTGAAAACTGTTGGATATACAAGGAACTCTGCAGTGCTTTAAAAAATGCTGCACTGCTACGAACCTCGCCCCCAGTAACAATAGCAGCTCCCCACCCTGCCAGCCTCTTGGGGAAACGTCTGATGCCCGGTACGGCCAGTTGGCTTTAGCGGGGCTTGAATCATTTGAGGGAGTTCTACATATTACAGGGCCCCTCTGCCAACCAAAGAGCACATCAGTATACCAGGGCTACGCTGGAGTTAGTCTAGAGGAGGGCACAAGTTCAGGGGACACACGGGTAGACAGAGTGTACCCACTCTTTTCACAGGGTAGATGCCGTCGACCCTGCCAAGTGGTTGGGCCCCACAGAAGTATGGTAAACTTGTCCCAGTGTAATTTTCAGACACCGGGGCACATTTAGCAGCACCAGCATTTTGTCTGCTTTCGTTCTGAGCAGCAACATACAGGCAAGGAAGGGGCTTTTCAGTTTCCAGCTGGGCCCATAACAAAGGCCGAAGTTAAAGGGGTGATCAGGCCTCGTTTTGTGGGGGGTATACTGTTATTGGGAACCTCACACTTAAATGCAATGGAGGGGAAAAAATTGACCACTTTATACTACACAGATACTTAAGAGAAGCATGCTTTTGACTTTGTTCAGTCTGTGTAGATAAGAGATTTGCATGCACTGTGGGAATGTCAGATGTGTTGGGCTGTCTCAGTATTTACACAAATAACAATTCAAAAACCACTCTTTTGTTTTCTTTCTTTCATAGCACTATGGTGCTGCTAATCCCATTGCAGGGTATCAGAGCCCCGCCCCTATTCACATAGTGAACCCATGTCACAATTTACACATTATACATTGACAATACATCTGATGTGTGTAAATCAATGTATAGCTAGTGTTACATAATACAGTGAGGGTTTCAAGGTGTAGGAGCAACATGTCATCAGCTCACTGTAATATATTAGAAAGATTACAATTTATGAACTGCAGGTAAAAAAGGGATTTCTGTTTTGAAAGAAGTAACCCAATTGCCCATTTAAATCAAATACAAATCTGTTTTCTGTGTGTTACATAATGTGCTTTGCAGGAGACATATTAACCCTCTTTGCTACTTTGATTCAAAACTGGGACCAGAAAAATACAGATCTAAGTTAACCTCCAGAGTTATTTTACAAATATTATTACTCCCTGAGATTCAGTTGGCACACAAAGATCTCTGCAGAAGGTGCCTTAACTCCATAAGATATTTTAAAATACAGACTTTGCAACCAATTAAGGAGAACAGATTTAATGCCATGTTTCTCCTTGTTGCCCATTTCTTCTTGGCTGCGTTATAAAAAATAAATACATAAGTTGAAGCCCAGATTTTGCGTCGGCGTTTCTCTCAAATATACTCACGATGTACCTGGTAAACATTTGTGTAAGATCTCATGGTCTGATGTCACTTCTTGTGATGTCACTTCTTGTGAGGTCATGAGTTGGGATGCCACTTCCTATAATGCCACATGTGATGTTACACACCGAGATGTCACTTGCATCCTGTCTAACTTGGTAAGTCCCCCCACTTCATTTTTTTAGGATTTGTGCCTGGTCCGTGCCAGATAGAACCATTTGCATCAATTGCCCTCATTTATGGAATGTTTCTCCACTCTCTGTTGTTTGGACTGTGAGTTCCCACCTTTTTCATTTTCCTCGTCACCCACTGTCTTTGCATGATTTTTGGGAACCACATGGCGTGGACCATGCTCCCCTATTTCTGGGAGAAGCACTTGGTCTGTAACTTTCCACGTTGTTGCTTCCAGACTCACCTTTGACTCATTTGTTAGCCAAACCATTAGTAACGCTCATCACCCCTTTTTGTCTATTTCTGGCAAACATCCGGTCCCTGGCACTTTACTAATTCCTTAAACCTGTACAGTCTCCCTATTTCCCCCTCTCACCCCATTACTGCGTTAGGCATTTCTTTTGGCATGTAAATCTCTATATTGTCTCCCTGATCTCCAATCCTACCTCCCAATTCTTTAGCTAAGATATGTAGAATGCCCTCCTGATTCACTTACAGCCACCTTCCTATGTATGTAAGCGTTTTAGTCTTTTGAGACTCTTCCCTCTCTCTCCCTGCCCCTTCTTCTGTTGTTTCTTTAGGTAACTTATTTGTTTTGTGGAAACACTTCCTGGCTCATCCTCTGCCCCTTTTTTGTTTAGGTTAGTCATTTGGCTTGTAAATTCTCCTCTTCTATCCCTGGCTCGCCCAGTGTAGCAGTTTTTCTTCAGTTAAGTCATGTGATCAGTAGATTGTCAATCTTGTCCGTTCTTGTTTCCATCGCTTAGTGGAGTTATTTGGTATATACAGACTCTTTCTTGCTTGCACCCCACCCTCTTGTTTCTTTGGTTGAGTCGCTTGATCTGCTGTCTTCTGTCTAGTCTTGTCTCGCTCCTGGACCTGTTGTTTCTTTAGGTAAGTCATTATACCTGTAGAGAAACGCTCAATCTTACATCCCACTACGTTGTTTCTCTAGGAAAGACATGTAGTTTGTAGAGCCTCCTTGTTGTAACTCCTTCCCCATTGTATTTCTTTAGGTAACACATCTGGGGTTGAATTATATAAGTGCCGGGGGCGCCACAGGCGTTTGTGCCTGCATTCCGGGGGGCAGCACATTCATCACAATACAACGCTTTTTCCTTCATTTCTCTGGGTGAACCTTTTAAAAGGTGCGGCTAGCGCAATGAAGGAAAATGCACCGCATGTACAATATGGCCCCTGGGGCCATCTTATGAAAGAGCCTTGGAGTGTAACAGGCATTTGCTCCCACTTTGGTATTACAAAAGGGGCTAAGACGCTTGTGCGGCCCCTTCTGTAATACTCATAGCTCTGGCGCACATAAAGTGCCGGAGCTATCTTCAGAGGGTGTTCCCTCATTTGCATGGGGTTGTGACTCATGCAAAGGAGGGAATCCCTTTGCCTCTGCACCCGCTCCTTTTTACAGAAGCAGGCGCAGAGGCACAGAAGCTCTCAGGAGGCACACTGACTGTGGGCCAACTAAAAGGTGGGGCACTGTTAATGCGCCCTATGATTGCAGTCCTCTGGAGCTCCAATCATGGACCTCATGGACCCCTCATAGACCCGCCAAATATCCCTTTGCAGGCGGGTGCAGTCATTGACTGCAACCCCCTTCAAGGAGATCTTGAATCCCCCTTAACCCCTTCGACGCTCATGACGAGCTGGGCTCGTCATGGCGTAGCCTCCTCGCACGCTCATGACGAGCCCAGCTCGTCACGTAAAGTGCGATTTTAAAAAACCCAGCGTACGGGCGGAATTCCGCCCGCACGCATGCGGTTAAAAATGCAGGTGGGTTGCCGCATGCATTACGAGAACACGGAGTGGCTTTAAAGCATTCCCTTCATTTTTTCACATGAATGCGCTGCCCCAGGGCAGCACAAGTTTGAGGCTGCCCAGTCACCATAATGCAGCACATTTTCCTGTATTGCGTGTTGCACATTTTGAATGGTGCCTCCAGTGCAATCAAGAAATTGCGCCACATATATAATATAGCCCCTGGTCTGCAGAATCTGCGCTCTGTTTGTATTTGGCAGTCTTCTGAATCTCTTCTTGCTTTAGCTAAGTAATCTGGTCTAGCTGTCTCTTCCTGCATCACTTCCTGCCTTTTTTCCTTCACTGGAGTCATTTAGGGAGTTTGCAATGCTGGGCCGTACTTGGTTACACTTCTGGCTTGAGCTTCATTACTTGCGGTGTTCAGCTATCTCTTTCGGTGCAGTACTCCCTCGTTATGTGGCACTCCACTGCAGTCATTCTCTTTTTGTGTCGCTATTGTGGATAGCCGCTGTACTCTCGCCCAATTTCCTCTCCATAATGTTAATTATTTCATTGCAATACCCGTCCCTTTAAGGGACAGAGGCGGCAATAAAAACAAGCAGGCATTTTGCAAATGTGAATAGGGATGGATGTCCTCTGTTCCTCGCAGGCCTCCTTCCTTTCACACCCAGCCCCTCGGTATGATTCGAAAACATAATAATTCCTAATTATTAATAATGGAGCAGGAATCTGCGGATTTCGCTGAGTAGTCATTTTGATGCTGTGGTGGACCCATCACACTGAAAAATGGTCTCAAGCTGCAAACCAGTTGCTGCATTTGCACAGCAGCTGCTTTGCAAATAGAGAATGGTACATAATTCCGTAGCTGGTTATGAACTTTAATAACTGAGACACAGGTAGAGATAATGCGAAATGCCCAGGATCAAATAGCTGATCAAGTAGGATTCTGCAATTCGAATTCAGATAATCTGCGGACACAATATGGAACACAGCCAGTGGACTACATTTGGCCCCATGAAATTGTGCTGATCTGAAGAGGTGAACCTCTCTCTGCAGTCCCTTGCAGGTTGCCTTAAGTGCACCTATCAGAAGAAGCAAGATGGACCTACACTTGAGTAACTTGGCTAGGCAGATGGATTATATTTTGTGATGTATAGGATATAGAGGGCAGAACCATAGCGTTGCAATGGTCTTAGCAAAACAAAACACTCTTATGTAGAATCAAACGGTCTGTGGATCATGACAATATGATTTTAGTTACAACTGTCTAGATTCTCTTTTGACTCTTCCAGGCCAACCTTTAAGTTGCAGCAGACAATGCGTGTTGCCTACAAATTGTTTAGAAGTTGAAATCCTTCAAGTTAATTGGAAATCTAATAGGCAATGTCAATCTGGGTGTTACCATAGCTCATCACACTCAATCTAACTGTTTCAAACTTTAGAAGATATGAAAACTGAAGCCCATGACATGAGCTCAGCCTCATTCTAGTGGTTCAACTGGATTTTAATGTTAGCCTGTTGCCGTCAAATCAGACAAACCCACTGCTAGATCACACACTCAACGAAGACTTGCGTTAATCATCTTTTGACTGCAGGCAAGAGTACAAGCGTGCATCATCTGAAGAAGTTCAAAGAGAAGACCATCCGCCATGAGACGCACGTCAGGAACTAGTGCTACAGTGTCCCATCCCAACCGGGGCAAAGCTAATAGGTCTTGGCTCTATGGCACAAGAAAACAACACAACAAACAAACCCAAGTTTATGTGGACAACTAGGTCTATCATTCCAGTGCATGATAAGCATGCAGAGGACTTCCTTGAAAGACTGCATGTTGTCTAGCTTGAAATGGATGGCACTTCTCATCTTGTTCTTGAAGAATCAGACAGAGCTGATGCAAGGGCCAGACAGGTCTGTGTCTATGGAGATGCTCCACTTGATGTAATGGGGCTCCATCTCATGTTCACATTACCAGGCAGATGTGGGCAGTCCACTGCCAGTGAATCTTCAGGGCTTGGGAATCTAACCAGTTAATTTGGGATAGATTGTCTCTCATCAGTGTTCTTGTTGGGTGCAGCAGGTTTTGGCCTGCTCCCAGGTAAGTGTACAAAGCATCAGATAGGTACATTGACTTTGGTTAGCCCTTGTGGAAAGCAGACCTTGGAGCTGGTGTCCTCATGAACTGGGGACAACAATCTTTCCTCAGCTTGGATCCACTGGTCATATAAACATATGTTCAAAATGCTCTAAGTGTAACCTTGCTGACGGCCTTCTAGAAGGTGATCACAATCAGTCTAAAAGCCGCATTTGTTCTAATGTTTCCAATCAACATTGTAAAGCAATCTAGATGATGTTTGTGAACATTCATTTTCCATAGGTAACTGGTAATAATTCTTATGGGGAGGTCACTAGGCATTTCCTCTGGGTGCCGCTATTCACTCCAAATGTACCCAAAGGCTTCCACCATCCAAGACCCTGGATAAGAAGGGGTTACTTCCTGAAACCTATGTAGTGGGGATACCAGGTTATGGTCTCCATTAATGTATAGTGCACCAAAGGTGTCCTTAGGGAGCAGTAGATTTGCAGTGTCCTTTGGGCTTAGTGGCAACTCAAACTCACCCAAAGAGGGAATCTTAAGGGGAACCTCTGGAACAAAAGAGAAACAAGGGAGAGGTAGACATCGGCACAGTCAATTGGGGACATTGGCCCTTACAACACGCGTACAAAGTGACTCGAGGGGAACCTTGGGGAAAAGAGGCATGGATCCCAATTGTAAAAGCGTGTTTGCCAGCTTCATTCTCTCTCTAATTTAAAGTGGTGCTCGCAGGTGAAGCTTCCCTACAAATCCATAACACTTGAATCCCAGGTATCTCTGACTCTTGGTGCACAGACATATTATGTGATCCTCAGCAGTTGTTTTAGGTTTCGCTGGCAATCCTGGCGCAATGGTGGAGCTAGAGGGAAGAGTACACCATGTACTTAAGATATGGTGAAAGATTATATCCGGAAGCAAAACGGCAGCATTTGCATTAATCTTACATTTAAAAAGCATGATGCTTTTCACTCTTGAAAACAAATGGTGATTTTTCAACACAGCCCAGACTTGCAGGGCTGCACTTTGCATTATTAGCTTCACTCTGTGTCTATGGTCGGAAAATGTAAAGTTCAGGGGATTATTTGCTAACTCGGATAATCATACACTGTTCAGGTAACTGGACAAAGACAGCTAAGAGCTGTATATAAAACTTTATAAATAATTAAAATAAAATAAATAAAACACACACATTACGGATAGCACTTGGTTTTATGAATGAACCGAGGGCTGTGGACACCAGCACAGAGGATGCATGCATGTACCATTCATGGCATGCATTAGATTATTTTCCTCCGGAAAGGTCGTCCTTGACAAGTCCTGGATCTGCAGTTACCTCAGAGTGAAAGGTTTGCTGGAGTTGGTCAGCTCACAGCCCTACAGTTCTTATCTAGAGTCTGGGGTATCTTCTCACCATTAGCAGTCTCATCTTGAGGACTGTACCCCTGGACTATCTTCCAGCGTCTATCCAGGCAAACACATATATAGCATCTATATGGCCCTTTACGCGGCTATCTGCATCAGTCTAGCCCATTCTAGGGGCTCTTGTTTATTCTCTCTCTGGCTGTCTGAATGCCAGCTGAGCCCATGTGATAAGTGGGCAGCTTCTTGAGAATTCTGTAAAGTTTTCTCCAGGACTGATACATCCAGTCTTGCCAGCCTTACTGTGCTGCTTCTGGGTGCCTGGGTATCCCTTACCTGCCAGTCTCTGTTTCTGTGGACATTCCTGGTGTTGTTATAATGGAATCAGGGGTGTGAGTAGACTCAAACTTTGGGAAGAGCTAATACTTGAACAATGGGACAGGGAGCCATATTCAGAACCTGGGTCAAAATGTCTTGGAAGGGCTCTCTTGAATGTTGTTGTATGCTGAATAATATGGGGAGAATTTTTCTGCACAATATACAGTCATTGGTGCATTTTGAAGCATACTTGGCCAATAACATTGGCTCAATTTAATATCGTTTAGTGGGGTTTAAGCGTTCTCCATCAAGGAATTTTAGCAGAATGAAAGGTGAAAGCTACATATAAATGCACATTTGGCCAGTAGACCAAGTAGGATGTACAATTTCAGGAGCAATAAATGGCAAATAATGCATTCCCAAATGTACTGGGCCATTTGAATTAACCTTAACCTATTGGGATTTAAAAGAATATTAGATATTTAGGCATACAAAGGAGAGTTTTCAAAATATGTAGCACATGGTGCAGTTTAAACCCATTTGTTTTGTCATTGTTCTGTTTGTGGTGCATTTATCAGCACACAACAGGTTTATGTTAGAATACAAGACTATTAGAAGCAGCTCTCTTCTTGTCCCTTAGAAGGATGCCTCATGCCCAGGCACTGTAACATACAAATTAGTGAATCTATATTCAGTGGTAGTGCATAATAATCTTGCACTTTTAAAATGCACGTTCACAAGGTATTTCCCCCGAGCACGCAAACAGCATTTGCAAACAAGAAAAAGGTATCTGCGTGTTCCCGGAACTCTGCCTGCTCGCGGAGACTTTTTACTGTTTCGCAGAGTTTTACGTAGCGTGACCCTGCAAATTCCGCCCACCCCTACTTATAGTATTCCATGATTGACAAAGCACTGTCACTATCTGATTCTTCTCACTGTCATCCTAAAAACCTACTTCCCTCCCATCACCCCTCCTGCCACCACTGCATCTCCTTTTCTTCACTTCCTACCTGTTGTAAGATGCCTAAGGTTGGGTACCTATACATCACTATTGCCTATCCAGTGAGATAGCAATGTCTTGGCCAATACTTACTTTACCCACAGGTATCCATTCTTATTGTCTCTTCCTTGCCCATGTTTCTGTCTCCCACTTTCTGTTTTTAGATGATCTTAATAAAGCATTAAAAGCTTTACAAATAAGGAATGCAAGATCTTAAGACAGAGACCACAATTGAAGGCCCTTCGTTCTAAAAAAAGATATACGCTAACAGTTTATTTTCTTTGAGCCACTAATAGGTATCTCTCTCTTCCTCTATGTGTCGCTCTGAGTGTCTGTCTTTCTTTCTTTTCTTTAATCTCTTTATTTGACTGTGAACAGCCATAAAAGCGCATAAAAGAACAAAATCTATCATAGGGTAAAATGCATTACCATATGTCAAAGCAAGATTAAAATACAAAGAGAGCAATAAAACTGGTAGAACCGCATACTGCAGCATAAAATGTTTTTTATCAGAGCATTGACTCGTGACCGAACAGCTGCACGAACAAAAAGCCCCACACACAGACGGGAATCTTCCCGAAACCTGTTTAAAAATATTATAAGCTTCACAAGAGCTTCTAAAATGTCCTGCTCTCAGCATAATGACAAAAAAATCCTAGTAAAGACATGAAAAAAACCACAAAAGAATAAGAAATGCACCATTGTTTGTTTTTAGGTCCCATTACAAAGACATGTCCTTAGCTCAAGCTTATGTTGAAAATCAATTGGGAAGCATTATAAATATTTCAGTGTGTGAGCCCTAAAACGGAATTATAAGAGCGCTCCCAGGTGTTTCTGGGCTCCCAAATATAAGATGCCACAGCCCTGGTGTCATCGCTTATCTTTATATAGGTTGCAACCATTGGTTTTAATATTTCAGACGTAATCCTAGCTTCCTCTCGATTTCTCAATAATAATGAGCGCACTCATTCTCTATCCAAATCTTGGCATAGAGAAGGATCTGAGAGAACTTGCCCGGTGCCGAATCCTTCCAGTTCTTTTTTAACATAAGCTTGGCAGGGTATTAGTGATCCTTTGGTGCAAGCCAAGGAATCAGCCATTATATCAGTTGTGAGGGATGGTGCTTCCACCTGCCAGACAGACATCAACAGCATTACAGGCCTAGTGCTTATAAAATCTCTCAGATAAGTCAATTCAAGCTCTTTATGACAAATGTAGTGTGGGGACGAAATGGGCACTGCCAGGATTCTCCTGCAGAATCTGTTTTCCTCTCTCTGCAGGGTGGAGGCGTCTGAGGTACCCCAGATCGCTGCTCCGTAGGTTGCAATTGGCAAGCATTGTGCCTTATAGATCTGCAGCAGGGGGCTTAACCTCATGCGTGCGGCAGAAATTCCAGCCCTGTGCTGGACATTCCAATCGCGGGCGTGGTCGTGACGGAACCATTCCGTCATCAGCAAAGCCCAACCGTGACTGATGACGGAATGGCTCCGTCACAAGTATCGAAGGGGTCAAAAACCGGCCTCCTGCAGCACTGGTAAATTCAGTAGGCAGCCGATGGCTCTTGCGGGTTTTAACCTACTTTGAGATACATGTGGAGCCCTGTATTCGGAGGTGCAAATACTTATGCCCAAGTACGAAAAGCTCTCAGTATTTATCAGTCTATTGGTACCGACAGTGATACTAGGTAAACGTAGCTTTTTGGGGCCATTAACACATAAAGTTTGATTTCGTGAAATTAGTCAACAGGTCCCGGTCAGCCATAAAATCCACAAATGAATTAACCAAGCATCGCAGGGCCCTTGGGGTGCGGGCCATTTGGATGGCATCATCCGCGGACAATAGCACGTGAAGAGAGACACCGCTGACCTTTGGTACATCCTGCGCACAGTCACTTAAGTGTGAGCTAAGGCTGTTAATATGAAGAATAAGAGCAGGGGAGAAGCACACAGACTTGCGCCAGTCCCCTGCGGATATTGAATTCTTCTGTGACTTCGCCCTCTCCCCCGCCAAACCTCACCCTTGCAGTTGTATTGGTACGCAATACAACTAGGGTGTTGACAATGGTACTGTCTAGCCCCAGTTCTAATTGGCATCTCCAGGACTTTGTTCTGTTTACACAATCAAACACCATAGTGAGGTCTTAAAAAGCTACGTACAGCTGTACTTGCCTAGCCACAGTGTACTTCCCAATTATTTGATTTAAATTTAGGCACTGCTCTATTGTGCCGATTCCCATGCGGAAGCCGTATTGTCTATTATGTATGATGTTATTATTGTTAGCCCAATCATTGGTTCTTTTGTATCGGATCCTACCCAGAATCTTTGCAGGAATATCTATTAGCAATATTGGTTAGTAATGCCACGGGTTAGAACAATCACCCTTCTTGAAAATTGAGACTATGGTTGAACTTTTTCAAGAACGCGACACATTTGACTCTGTCAATTTGTTATACACGTTAGTTAATAGGGGGCCCCAAAAAGTGACATTGGTTTCATTACATCTGTTGGTACCCCATCAGGTCCTGCGGTTTTGCCCCCTCTGCTCTATAAAAATGGCCATAGTCACTTCTTTCAGCCAGAATTGTAGTTGTTAAAAACTGGCCACCTGGCCCTCCAGGTGACTCGTGCCTTTTTCCTCCGAGCAGATTAGATTAGATGTGCCCCTGTGCTGGACATCTCTATTTCTGCCAGAACAAATGAACAGGAAAGCCATTTCAAGTGCATGTGCTGTACACTGGTGGAAACAAGTTGCCCAGCTACATTATGGCTTCCCTGAAAACAGGGATGTTCGTTATCATACATCTTGTCTTAATAAATCCGCACTGATACCAATGAATGTTGGATTTATTACCAGCACACAGATGGCAGCTTAGAGGTGACCTCTGAAAACCTACCAGCTGCTGGTTTTCTGATTGACTGGTTTTCACCAGCCTGCCACAACAGACATGTTTCCGATACCCAAGGGTGAAGGCCTTTGCTCTCCGGAGGTCAGGAATCAAACCTGCTTGGGCAGAGAGCGCTGAGTCCCCCTCCCACAGGACAACCTGCAAATTAGCATTCCAGGGCAGGGGAGCTTCAAAGAACCCGCCGCTTTTGGGTATGCGAATCAGGGTTCCCTCACAGTAGAGGAAACCGACCCCCTTTGTCCAGAGCCATATGGCACCAGGACATATATGAAAATGAGCTAGTCAGATATGTGTGTCCTCCCTCAGGCCAGTACTACCCCTGAGGTGGGCTACCTGAAATATAGGCGACTTTTCAGAGTTAGCCATCTTGGTGATGGCAAATTTAAGATCTCTGGGACAGGGTAAGGCCCACTTCCCACAGGAAGTGCTTACATTGGGGACATAGTGACCCCCTGTGTAAGTAACCCATTGGCTACTACCCTACACTTCCCTAATGCCCCTACATTCAGTATTTAGGGGAGCCCCTGCCACCAGAACATCAGATCCTTATGACCTAGGAACAAGAAGAACATTGAAGAGCTGCAAAAGCAGAAGACTGAAGAAGAGCAGCTGACTTGGAACCAACCCAGCCAGACTGCCTTCTGTTTCCTGTCGAATCTGCGCCCAAGATGTCTTGTCTTGCAGCTGTCATGCCTTCAAAGACTGGGAAGATGGCCTGCCTTAAATGAAGACTCAAAAACACCAGTGGAGTAGTGGCGCTGCTACCGTGCATCCAGCAGGCACCCAAGAAGAACCGTGGGGTCACTCGAACTTCTAAAACCTGCCGCCGCCCAGCACCACTCCACCCAAGACCCACAAGCCCCCCAGAAACCAAGTCCACTTTGGGTTCACCCCTCGTATGCTTCCCGAGGTCGCCCTCAACCACTGTTTACAGGCCCCCACAAATGCAAGAGCTCCCAGACGAAGAAACAAAATACCCCAAAGACCCACTGCACCCAACCACACCAGCCAGAGGAGAAGAGGACCACTTGTGTCCCCACATCCCCTAGAATCACATGATTTCAGCCCTTTGCGTGATTCAACCTGACTGGCCTCCCAGTAAAAAACTGCAGCCTCTTTTCACAAGGATCCATCACCATTGACTCACATTTGTCACCCGATGCTGTATTTTACCAATGCACCGGGCCACCCTAGTGCCACTGGAGGTGTCCTGCTGGTGTTGTCTTGGACCTTGCGCAATACTCACCTTAAGTCCCGGAGATTGGTCTCGTAAATGGTTGTGCTGTACCTGATTGCCATGCTTGTTTTTCCTCCCATAGGATAATGGTTCAGCTTATAAAAAATGCTCTAAGTGGCGACTTTTTAAAAACACAAAGTATTTCTCTTGCAAAACGTACTTATTTGATCTTATTGATTATGGTGCCTAAACATATATAAAGATATGTGTTTTTATAAATTGGGGCAGAGCTCCTTATTGAGGGGTGTGCATCATTTATTGACTATTGTATGTTTTTGCAGATGTTTAGCACTCTTCTCTGATATACCTAAGACTACTCAACCACACTACCCCCTATAAGAGCACCTTGGGATTGCTAGAGCAAGCCCCTGTCCACTCATAAAGGAACCCCTGGACTCTGCACGCGATACTTCATGTCGGTATATGATATTAAGAGCAAGCTTCCTACAAAGTGTCACACTGAAGCAAGGAAAAAAGTTATGGATGGATTGATTGAAATAATCTCAGCCACCGGTATTTACTCAGCGCTGCATTCAAGTCTATTGTTTAAAGTCCACCATGTGACCTTAGACCGGAACCAGTGATATGCAAATCAGCCTGGGTCCTGCTACAGTTTTGTATCGCTGCAAATGACGTGTGCGGACCTTTACTAAGTCATGTTTGTGATCAATCCCAGAAAGATGAAAGTTTGAGACACCCCTACTGGAATTCAACAGTTATGCAGGTTGTGTGTAGATGTCTGCAGATGGCACAATAATGGAACACATTACTACTGATATGCATTTGCCCATAATGTGCATTAAACAGAATGGAGCAATCTATTTTCCTTGATGTCAAAAAGCAATATATCTTTTGTGCACTTTAATGGCACTTTACGTTTAGTGCTGCACAAGTCTTCACAGCACCAAGAAAATATACGACAAGATACTTTTAAAATGTATGTTATACTTTAATACACGAGGCTAACTTTATAGACTTTTATGGAAGGAAAGCATTTTCTGGCAAAAATGGCCTATCTTTTAACTGCCTTGGATGGATACTTCTTCTAGCCCTTTGGTTAGAGTGAGAATGTTGTGGGTACCCTTGCTGCTATTTGTTGGAGGGTGTGAGATTCGATAGTTGCAGGTTTGACCCATTTCACCTGTTCACAATAAATAGGGAGTCACAACTCTTTATTATGAAAAGATACAACCATGTTAGATAATGATAACATGGATTTGTATTTCGATTGTCAAAGCAATGAAGACACACACAGGACTGTCATGGCTGAAACTCTCCTCGCAAAAATGCCTTGTTGTCGTGGCTGAAGGTCAGGCCAGCAGCTCCAGCCCAGCCAGCCTAGCCCAGGGAACCTGAGGGGAGGGGAGGGGGCTAAAGCCTTCTCTGTCCAAGGGTACTTGTGTGCCTGAATGGAATAATACTTAATCCTGGAATCTTGCTGGCAAATACAGCCGCCACAAACTACCAGGCATCTTAATGCACTCTGGGGAGCGTCCGACACTGACCCGCACTGTGGACATGTCAGTAATACACTACCGTAACTCTGTCAGGCACCTCTGTACTTTAAAGAGATGACTGACCCCGACCCACACATGCCAGCCTTGAACCGAGAAGACAGCACACACCTTCAGTCTCCACTATAGCTCACTGAGTTAAGCGCTGGCTTGAGGGAGCTGCATGCCGCTTTCTGTTGTTAATGTTATTAGTATGAAGAGGCTGTAGATGAGTATTATTGCTGTTGTCATCATGGTCAGCTGTACTGCTGGCAGCGGCTCTGCATGGGTATCTGGGCCCGATACCAGGCGAGCTGCAGTCTGGATGTGACTCCAGGGCACCGTCATGTGTGTCCTCTGTAGTCTTGATGTGACTCCAGGGCACCACCCATGTGTGGCCTCTGTAGTCTTGATGTGACCCTAAGGCACCGCCCATGTGTGGCCTCTGCAGTCCTGATGTGACTCCAGGGCACCGCCCATGTGTGGCCTCTGCAGTCCTGATGTGACTCCAGGGCACCACCCATGGGTGGCCTCTGTAGTCTGGATGTGACCCCAGGGCACCGCCCATGGGTGGTCTCTCCAGTCTTGATGTGACTCCAGGGCACCGCCCATGTGTGGCCTCTGTAGTCTTGATGTGACCCTAAGGCACCGCCCATGTGTGGCCTCTGCAGTCCTGATGTGACTCCAGGGCACCGCCCATGTGTGGCCTCTGCTGTCCTGATGTGACTCCTGGGCACCGCCCATGTGTGGCCTCTGTAGTCTTGATGTGACCCTAAGGCACCGCCCATGTGTGGCCTCTGCAGTCCTGATGTGACCCCAGGGCACCGCCCATGGGTGGTCTCTCCAGTCTTGATGTGACTCCAGGGCACCGCCCATGTGTGGCCTCTGCAGTCTTGATGTGACTCCAGGGCACCACCCATGAGTGTCCTCTGAAGTCCTGATGTGACTCCAGGGCACCGCCCATGGGTGGCCTCTGCAGTCTTGATGTGACTCCAGGGCACCGCCCATGGGTGGCCTCTGCAGTCCTGATGTGACTCCAGGGCACCGCCCATGTGTGTCCTCTGCAGTCTTGATGTGACTCCAGGGCACCACCCATGAGTGTCCTCTGCAGTCCTGATGTGACTCCAGGGCACCGCCCATGAGTGTCCTCTGCAGTCCTGATGTGACTCCAGAGCACCGCCCATGGGTGGCCTCTGTAGTCTGGATGTGACCCTAGGGCACCGCCCATGAGTGTCCTCTGCAGTCTGGATGTGACCCCAGGGCACCGCCCATGGGTGGCCTCTGCAGTCTTGATGTGACTCCAGGGCACCGCCCATGAGTGTCCTCTGCAGTCCTGATGTGACTCCAGGGCACCGCCCATGGGTGGCCTCTGCAGTCCTGATGTGACTCCAGGGCACCGCCCATGAGTGTCCTCTGCAGTCTGGATGTGACCCCAGGGCACCGCCCATGGGTGGCCTCTGCAGTCTTGATGTGACTCCAGGGCACCACCCATGAGTGTCCTCTGCAGTCCTGATGTGACTCCAGGGCACCGCCCATGAGTGTCCTCTGCAGTCTGGATGTGACCCCAGGGCACCGCCCATGGGTGTCCTCTGCAGTCCTGATGTGACTCCAGGGCACCGCCCATGGGTGGCCTCTGCAGTCTGGATGTGACCCCAGGGCACCGCCCATGTGTGGCCTCCGCAGTCTGGATGTGACCCCAGGGCACCGCCCATGGGTGGCCTCTGCAGTCTTGATGTGACTCCAGGGCACCGCCCATGAGTGTCCTCTGCAGTCTGGATGTGACCCCAGAGCACCGCCCATGGGTGGCCTCTGCAGTCTTGATGTGACTCCAGGGCACCACCCATGAGTGTCCTCTGCAGTCTGGATGTGACCCCAGGGCACCGCCCATGGGTGGCCTCTGCAGTCTTGATGTGACTCCCGGGCACCGCCCATGGGTGGCCTCTGTAGTCTGGATGTGACTCCAGGGCACCGCCCATGTGTGTCCTCTGCAGTCTGGATGTGACCCCAGGGCACCGCCCATGGGTGGCCTCTGCAGTCTTGATGTGACTCCAGGGCACCGCCCATGGGTGGCCTCCGCAGTCCTGATGTGACTCCAGGGCACCGCCCATGTGTGGCCTCCGCAGTCTTGATGTGACTCCCGGGCACCGCCCGTGGGTGGCCTCCGCAGTCTTGATGTGAGTCCAGGGCCCCGCCATGTGTGGCCTCCGCAGTCTGGATGTGACCCTAGGGCACCGCCCATGCGCCTCTGCAGTCTTGATGTGACTCCCGGGCACCACCCATGGGTGGCCTCTCTCTGCAGGAGTACCGGGGCCCACCATTCCCCCAAAAGGAGAGAGCCTGCGAGCGGGCTGCAGAGACTCCTCCAAGGTCACCGCCGTGAGACAGACGAGACTGTGAAAAACACACACGGCTCGTAAAATTGAGCGCACGAACCGGGGGGATTCAGCCCCATCCACCCCGGCTCCCATCTCATCCTAGCTACCTGCTCGAGTTCCTCCGCCTCGCTGACAACTGTCCGCTCCCTTGTTAATTAAATCTCCCTTTTTTCCTTCTTTTTTGCTGCGGTTTGCCTGTTCCATACAGAGTGATTTTACTGTCCCTGCGGGCTTGTAAGCGAGGAAACCTTATTAGCCCCGGCCCGGAGCCTTCTCTGGTGACCTCCGTGGAGGGCGCGCGGGCACCCGCACCGAGGAAGCAGCGGATTCCCAAGGAGCGCGCTGGGGGCTGGGGGCGGGGAGAGTAGGAGAGGCGGCTGAAGGTAATAGTGGCCCTCCTTGGCACACTGACGAGACACTGGAGCATCACTCATGCAGGTGTGCTGTCTAGGTACCAGCATGCACCCAGCGTGGTGTGCAATACTGATCCATTGGCCTGGATTCTCACCTCCCCCATGGCACGGCCAATGACAATGGGGTATCTATCAACACGAATAGCTCTGAAGCCTGAGCAAAGCATACACATGGTCTCTATCAGGGAACAGTCTCACTTTAAGCTGAGACTGGATTAGTCAAAGCCCCCCTGAAATAGAAGGGGGCCTGCTATACCCTGTGTGGAGAGGTAAGTACCGGAGGCCACGTCCCTCCAAGTGACCACAGACATTGTTCCAAGCCCTGGCCTTTCGTGTGGCTCCCTAAAGTATTTTGGGCCTGATAGTCATAGTTCGCTTTCATTGATCACATTAGACGAACCCACATAAGAACAATTATTTAGAGGTAAAAAGCCCAGGGCTGGCAACAGTGTCCAGGATGATCCGGAGAACCATAGGAAGCCAGCTGATGGTTAGCCTGTTTCAGTTAGCGAATCCCCTTGTAGTCTATATTGATTTTACACTGTTGATGCCAAATTTGTCACCTAGGTAAAGTAGAATAGACATTAAACGATCTGCAAGTCATGGGTGACAGGGCAATCTGCTATGCATGCCATCATCAGAGGAAAACTTTGAACAACCCACTCTGGCTCCCTGTATGGTGGAGGGTCGGATTGGCAAGGCGGGCAATCGGCCATTGCCTGAGGGGCCTGTGGCAGGCCAGCTGGTGGGTAGTCTTGTATTCAGATGCAAATAAACTTCCAACATTTGCATGGGCCACCTTGGCCTCTTGTACACAACCTGAAAGGCAGCTGAAGGCCTAGAGTAGAGGTCAGAGCTCAGTATGACCAAGTACAGACCCTTATTGGCTCATTGCCATGCACAGTAGGACAATAAACCAAACTGAGCAGGCACAGCATGTGGTGAGTCTCCACCCATCCTAAGTAACTGAGAGTGACAATGAGGCCTCAAGGAGTGGCAATGCTGTTTTTTTAGGATCATCTAGCACTGTTACGTGGGGTGGAGTCAAGGCAGGTTGTGCAAGGAGTCAGATTACAAGGGGTGGCCTTTGAAGACAGAGCCTCTACTTTTGTCTCCAGCAACAGCCAGATGAGCCTGAGGTGACTGCTGCCTCCTTGCCATCTTCAAAACAGCAGGGGACTCCCGTTTGCCAATTAGAGAAAATGTAATAAAACTAACAACCGAAAAAAAGCAAAACAAAAACCTTTTTCACAAGTTAAGACAATTCTTTTTACACATTACTCTGAAGAACACTCATTCTGGGACAATATAACAAAGGGGAGGGAGAATACACAATGCAGGGGAGTAACAGAATGGAATGAGAGGGGCCCAGTATGGAAACAAAAAGGAGAAAGTGAGATGTGCTATTTAAGTGGAGAAGAATGACAAAAGAGGGGAGGAGAAAAGGAAATTAAGAGAGAGGAGAAAACTCCCCAGATACTAAATAACCAACATTTTTGGAAAAGTCATTATGCATAAGTGTGGGTCACTTTTTCTTTTGGTGACCGGGCCTAATTTTGATCCCAATCCGACCCTGGGTGGCAGCTTTCAGTCTTCTTTCCATTAGAGTTTCAACATTGGCCAATGAAGGGCCTTCAGAACAGTGCACTCTCTGTCTGTCTCCTCCATGACTAGCTGTTCCCTGTGTGGTGCAATAGCTGACTTGGGCTGAGGGGGGGTGTCATTTTGCTAGCGTATTATCATTTTAAACCCCCCTTCTGCCCCGTTCCTGACCGCCAGCAATTTTCAGGCATCAATTAAAATGTCAACATGATTAATCCTCTTCCTGGAAAGAGACTGGAGGTTTGTCTAGTGGAAGTTTTGACTTGTCCTAAGGTAGAGCAGAGGGTTAAAATGCCTGCTGCCAAGAACGTGTACCATGCAGATCACAAAGTGCATATAATGTAAATTGGTCAGTGGATTACTGCTTCTGTAAGAGAGCTCCTTTTGTTACTTGTCCTTTATAAGTCAAAATCCTAATATAGAACTGTGAGCTCTAACTGTCATCAAAGAGATGCTGCAAACTGCACGGTATATTTTAGAGCTATATGTTTTTTGCAGTCTTTCATGATTCTAATCTTGTGAAAAGTCTTCATTTGGGTAGAAAACAATTTTTATTATTAAAGAGAACCCCTAACAATGATGTTATGTTTTACATTCTGAAGATGTGCTCTTCCAGAATAAGGATCCTTAAACTATATAGCCAACCAGTATCAAAGACATGTCACTCCTACACTACACCTTGTAGTCCTGTCTGATGTAACATTTCCTATACACTGATTTACACACACATGATTGTCTCTGTGCAATGTATGTGTGATGTAAAGTGCTCTGACAACTTACACTGGTATGAGTGGTGCTATAACACTAAATGGATTTGAGAGACAGTGGTTATGGAGACTTGAGGGGCACTGTTAAATGGTGCTAGTGAGGGAATCTGTGGCAGAGGTGGTCTTTGGGGGGGCGCCAGAAAACATTGTCGCACAGGGCGCCACCAGTGTTAAAGCCAGCCCTGGTCCCTCACGGTGTCCCAGAGCAGACACCATGGGAGTCCATAGAAGACTTGTCCTTTCCTACCATTCCTCCTTGAAGCTGGCACGGAGGAGCCCTCATCTAGGTGACAGTCCTCAGCACCAACGAGTCTTCATGGCTCTTAGTGACCTTCTCCTGTGGAGAATCTCCATGTTGTTGGGACTAATCCATCATCAGGGCTGGACAGAAGCGCTCTGGCGCTCACAGAGCGAGCGGAGCGCATGACTTAGTGCATTTGCTATTCGGAAAGTGAATTAGCGCGCCGTTTACCTCCATTCAGGTCATTTATTGTGTGCGCTTATTACTCCCTTGGATCTGTGTTCCTCTAAACTGTTGTTATCGCTTGGTTATTTGTGGGTATTTATCACTGTTGTCAAATTGTAAAGGATCAGATGCTGCATGCGGCGCTTTGCGGATGGAAACGATATGGCTAAATTAAATAAGGCGGGTGAACGGAGACATAAGGACCGCGCCGGAGACCGCACTCCCCCTTCTTCTGCACAGCATAGCAGCTGCCTAATGTGCTGTCATAATTTGCTAAATTTTGAAATGCTATTGAAAAAGTCACTTAGATCCACCTGTTTTTGAGCTTTCAACATGATGGGGTCCCATTCACGTGCCAAGGTCTAGTCCTCCTCAATCACATGTTTTTTTGGGGAGTTTTATTTAGCAGAAACTCAATCCGAAGGTATCAGAGCGCCTTACATGAGCACAAGTTGCATTACAGATGGACACATTCATTTCTAGGCATGGGGAGATTAAGTGATTTGCCCAGGATGTTTGAGCCTCCCGCTAGACTCGAACCTGTTTCCCTAGCATCAAAGTCGGCTAGTCTAGCCATTAAGCCACAGTCTCTTCATGCTTTCTTTCATTTAGAGATACATAGGCGCTTCATTACAATTCACTGTCTCTTCCCATGCTCAGCTGGGTTGGTGTACATTGATATTATCCACAACTGGTGCTTCAAGGTGGCTGAACTCCCAACCATGCTGTGTCATCATCGCATGCAGCAGCCCTGTTTTGATAGGTCACGGTGGTCTGCCCTGCAAGGGATGGTACCATCTGCAAAAAAACAACAAAGTGATTCTTGGATGAATCTCTGCAACTCATTCCAGTCCCTCATTTTTCTCTCAGTAGTCGAAGGCTAAAGATTTGCATATCAACCCGGGTCCTGCTAGAGTAGGAACCCTCCCACCAGAACCTTCAGACAAGGTCCCCTCCAGATGAGAACACAAGGAAACTCAGACTCATTTTAGCCTTCTTAGGTCATATTAGTGAAGTACAGCATGAGCCCTAGGGCACAATGAGCACTAGACACAGATCTGGGCATTCACGTCACACATAGGACATCGACCTCAACAAACTGAAGGTAGGAATGCTTTGCTGCAGGGGTGGCACAGAATGCAGAAGCAATGCCTCTTAATTTTAGAGTTTGTTAGCATTTTTCTTTTTGCAAATTCGAGAACCATCAAATGCTTCTCTGGATGGACTTGTGTTAATACCCTTAGGATCCACACCTGAGCCTGTTTGACAAATCAATACATTCAAAAATATGCAAAACGTGTTAGACTCCACAAAAAAGACAGAGAATATTTTAGTATCAAACTATGAAGGTTTATTAAAAGTTAATGGTTTACAGAAGGCAGCATTTAGCTTAGTGGCAATTTATAATCAGAATGCATATACTTGAATTAATAGGAAATCAAATGAGGTCTTTACTTAAGAAGCAGAGGACGAACCAGCATATGGTCCCCTCAAAGGAAATGACAAAGGGAAAATCAGGCCTCTCTGTGAGAGAGCACCCTAAAAATCTCCTACTCTGCTCTGCTCTATTCCAAACTGAACTGAACTAACTCTAACATGTTACACACCTATATGCAGTTCTCAAGAATACTGTCCAATCAGGTTCAAACAAGAAGGTACAAATATATACTTGATACGTTTTCAAAGTTTCTCACAATAGAAGCTTCTCTCTGTGTCCTTCAAACCCACGCTGTCTGCAACTAGATAAAATACATAGACTAGCCTGCCCACTGGAGGTGTCTCTTGAATGCTCTATTCATGAAACACTGCAGGATAATCACAAAGAAAAAGAAAACCTGTTCACATGGGGAATAAGGAATAAGAACATACATTCAACAATTAGAGCTCCAACGAGCCTAGAAATAAAATGTTAATGCGCTACAAGAAACAGAGATGGCAACCAACATTAGACATATTGAAATGTACGCCTACATTAGCTATAATGAATCTAAATATGAATAAACATAATTGCTCTCTACATTAGCATTAACATATCTATATGTTAATATCACGTTAATGTAAAGTATTTTATAAAAACTTCACTAAGGTGAAATGTCTGTTATTCATCAAGAAAGCTAGGAAACCCATCTTTTCAGACCCCGTGTCTGAATTTGCAGAGGCAGTTGGGGAGGGCTTAGTGCAAAGAACCCATGACAATGCTGCGTTGTTTAATTTGCTACCTTCAACGCATCCATGCCGTAATACAGATGCAGGTGCAATGGAAAAAAAGCTGTCAGAAAACACACTAATTTTGCACCACATATAGTAACTTAGTGAGCGCTCTTCAAAAGCATCCCATTGAAGGGGAGGCATATGGTCCCAGGACCTACAACTTCCGGTGGATGCAGTAACACACTGCACCCACCAGCAGGGGCTCGTATCCCCTGCTACAAACATAGGCCAGTTTGGCTCCAGTGGAAGACTGAGCTGCGGTTTCAAATGTCTGCATCTGTTCTAGTGTGTTCTACTCTTCTGAGACGTGAGCTATCAGAGTTGCTGCCAGCGCTCAGTGCAGCACACTTTGAGCGTTATTTGGTACACTGGTTCAGTCTGCACTGGTGCACCAATTTAAGGGTGCTCCTTTGCACACATTGAGACAGTGAGTTCTATGAATAATTCGGGCCTTGGACTCCAGTCTGTGCTGCCAACATGGCCGGTATGGGTCTGGCAGCCATTTTGGGTTGGGAAAGCATAGAAGGAGAAACGTCACGTGCGTAGGGCACCTCATGGAGGTTGATGGGGTTTAGCAAAAAAAAAAAAAAAAAAGTCCGTTTTCCTCTCGGAAAGGTAAAAATCGTAGTATCACTTTATTGCCAAAATCATCCTATGGAGTTTGGGCCTCTTTTGTTGGATTTCAAATAGGTGGCAGTGAATTTTCATCCACGCAGAGCCCTCCTACTCCCCCCCACCCCCCCGCTCCCACCTCAAGACAGTCGATGGACTCCTTGACAGGTGCTGCCTGAGTAGATGCATTTTCGCATTATTTCCTCATTTGCATACATAACACTTTTTGCCCCTTTGTTAATAGACTTTTTGATTGACTCCGGTATAAAGAATTCAGTGATTATGTTCTGTTCCATTTTGTAATTTATTTTAGCCAGGAATAATCTTAATTACTTGGCTATGAAATGTGCTGGATGATTAATCAACAATTACTTCTTGTTAACACTATTCCAGGGAGGTTGTTTTATTCTGTTTTTGTCACGCGCTCATTGTAATGGGGAGGCATTTTATAGATCACCGTGCCCTTCTGCCCTCTCCTCTATACTTCCTGCTTCTCCTGCCAGGTGGTTACTAGTTCTTTTTGTCCTCGTGCGTTTATCTCTCCAGGCTCCCTGTGTTTTGAAGTCTGCTGTGCAGCGCGGTGGGCAGTTCCATTCTGTGTGCCGGTGGGGGGTCACTTTGACTACATTTTCCCCGCTCCTTTGGTTTGGCTCGCGTGTGTGCCCCCTGAATTTGTAAGAAGAACCAGTTCAGCCAGGCGCAGTTTGCATATTTTATAGATGTTTACAGGTGCAGCTGGGCTGGCAGAGAATCCCAGATTATAGACTAACAAACTTGCTGGATTGTGCCCCCTCTAAAACAGCAACAATCAGGCACCCGAGTTAGAAGAACATTCCCAGCACGTCTATTAATTACCCAAGCACTCTGCTTGGTCCCTTAAGTGATGGAATAGACACTGGGACAGCAGATCATTAGCAAATCGTTATTCTGTCTTCTTTCTGTTGCAAGTACCACCCTTCTCCCTTGTGCTTTGTCCCCCTGAAACTTTCACAGTCTTCTCAGAAGTTTGCTTCAGGAAATCAATCTTGGCGAGCTATCGGCACATGCACAGGGAAGAGACAGGAGACTGGTAGCACCCTTGTGCCCACGGGGGTATGTGTGCACCTTTCCCAGGCTGCTTCAGAGAATGTCAGAGTGCCCACAGCACCAAGAGGCAAGAAGAGGGCAGCAAACAGCAGATCTGACTTTCATGGCTGGGTTTGCCCTGCTTCCTTTATGCAAAAGTGCTGGTTCCCTTGTAAATTTTGATTTGACCTTGTCTCATTAATCTTTGTCCAAACTCATAATCCTTTTGCTCCAGTGTCTAAAAACAACACGTCTTGTCTCATCAGGGGATGATTTCAGGTTTTCCCTACTTCAATGTTCTGGGCACATCTTACACCAAATCATATAAGCCGCTTGAAGGGCCTTTATATACTGACCACCAGAGGCGCAACTAGAGTCAAATGTCGGGCGGGGGGGGGCCTAAGAAAAAATTACGGGGGTCTGATTCTTCAGGCAAAAGGCAGAGTGGAGCTGCAGGGGTTCTAAACGGGGGGGGGGGGAATCAAAGCCTCATTAACAAGCAAAAGGTCTTTAAAAGAACTGTAAAGTACTAGGGTGCGGCTGTGTGTGTGCCCGGGAACCTGTCTTATCCCGTGCTGCCACACACGACGGGGGGTGGGGGCGGGCTGAAGCCCTTTGAGTCCAATGGGCGTTGCGCGCCTGCTGACCCCCCTAATCAACAGCTTCCCGTTGCTCCTTTCACTAGTGTTGCTGAGGACATCAGTACCCATATGATGTCTACTAACTGGTGGCATGCACCAGCGCCTTTTACTTAAGAACTGTGTCCAAACTGGTGTAAGAACTGGCCAGTTAACGTGTTTTGGTCAACACACTAGAGTTCTCGGGAAAAGGAATACTGCTCTGTCCACATCTTGAGAGAGACCGAGCATTGGGCAACACGTCCCAGCCTAACATAGAACTTATGATCAATACTTCATTAGATACCTTAACCCCTTTGAACTAAAAGTTGAGTCGAATTCCCCTGGGTAGACGCAGAAATTTGAACCCAGTCAGGACATGGAGGCATTCTCTTTGAGGCTCATTGTGCGATCATTCGTGGAAATAGGAATCTTGGTTTTTAAAAATGATTTCCACTGATGCAGATCATGTGATTCTGGCTAAATCGATTTTCTATCTATGCCTAAATTATGTGGGTGGGGGAGGGGTCTTGAGTATGGAAAACTCTTGAGTTATATATAAAATAGCATAAAATGTAAACTAGTGTGAAAAAAGAGATGGGACGACAGAAAGGTGACCTTTTCTAGTGACGTCTAGAAATTGTTAACTGCAGACAAGTTTGGCATGGCATGACAAAGACTAGAAGCTAGTATCGGTAGCACAGAATGGTGGTATATCTTAGTTTACAACCTGCGCAGTTTCATGGCGAGGAGCCCTGGCTGTGTTGGCGCCAGAACCCGGGTCTCTTTCAAATTAACAAGATATTTTCTATTAGTCTTAGACGCCATGATAGCAACTTGGATGTGAACAACAATTCTGATGATGTGTCTGAAGTAGGCCCTTCACTCTCAAAGCACATGCTGCATAGTGGGTGTAATGTCCTTCAACTGCTGTTCTAATCTCTTCTCATCAGAGAACACACCCAGGTCTCAGCTGGCGACAATAAGCTCTGCTGGCATTTAAATTCCTGATTCTTTGTGCTCAGAATGAGGATCTGGAGCAGCAGTAATGCAAGTCCCCTTGAGGAATGCAAATTGGAAAAAGTCTGCAGTTTGGGTGACAAATTTAATAACTCAAGTCTGGGAGCTGATGCGAATGGCGATTCAGTGAGAGTAATGAGGTATGCTAATTGAAGCATTGCAAACTGCAGACCTCCTGTAGTCCATCATCTCTGTACCCTTTCTGCTGCAGCACTCTCACTGCCGGGACTTGGCTTGTCTCCTTGTCTTTAAATCAGATATGACTCGTTCACCTTCGCACCTATCAGTATGTCCATCTTTTATGGATTACTTTTTTTCTTGCACTGCTGGCGGCAGAGCTTTCACCTTCTCTGTTTTGCCATTCAATGGCAGAAATTGCTAGTATGCCTAAATCACATGTCCCATCATTGTCCAATATTGGCACCCCAGTACCTCAAAGGCGCTTGACTTCATGTAGATGTCCATCTACTCTTTGGCACATTATCTGCTACCTTGGAGAACGATGACCTATGACAAAACTCTTGTTCTGCCCCATAGATACATTACATGGAACATAGAAATTCGATTGCCTCGTAGACACATGGCCTGCTACCAGTGCTTAATTTGAGCCGCTGTTTGCTGGTGCTCAGCAAAGGCATTTCATTCTCAACATCAGCACTTATGACAGTCCACCAAAGGGTGGTGCTGTTTGTCTAACTTTGAGAACAAGCATATTTAATAGTTCACTATACATTGGAATGCAATGTCAACGCCTATGCGGATGTATGACATTACAACGCATGCATTTACCACGCATGCTTTTACATCGCAGTTTTTACAACGCATACCATTACAACGCATAGCGCTTTGGGGTGCTGGATAGTCAGTAGTTTAATTTACTATTCCAACTCCAGTCCCCGTGGATAGTAGGGAAGGTGTTGGATAGTAAATTAAATCTATTCCCTATCCTAGAGCGCCCCCCAGCGCAATGCGTTGTAATGGTTTGCGTTGTAAAAGTTGCATCGTAAAGGCACTGCGTGGTAAAAGTTGCGTTGTAAAGGATGTTTCCCCGCCTATGCACATGCATTCGTGTAGTTTGAAAGGTCATCCAATGTGGAAAATCAAAGTAAGTATTGTCTCTTGGTATGTATTCTTTATCTTTATTCCAGAACGCGTCGCCGGCAGTGGGGAAGAGATCAGCATACTCGCTACAGATCTCGTGGCATACTTTGCATGTGATGAGAAGCACAGCTTACTCGCTGCAGATTTTCGTGGCTTACATTATCTTCTTTGGTTAATTTTCACACGCACTGGCTTATGATCATTTACATTGTTACCGATTTTGCATGTTAAAGAAAATACTTATAAGATTGACAAATTGGAATTATTTGGATACAAGACACTTGAATTGAAATGACCTAGCTGGGTCGGAATCATAACCGGTTACTAGGCATTGAATTTCCATTGGGTAACTATACAGTCCTGAAGAAGTCGAGGATTAACACCCTAACGACGAAACACGTGTTGGCTGTACTTTGTGGTGTTCTCTGGAATAAAGATAAAGAATACATACAAAAAGACAATACTTGCTTTGATTTTCCACATTGGATGAACTTTCAAACTACACGAACGCGTGTGCACAGGAGTTGACATTATTTACTTCAGACTCCTGGTCCCATTTGCAGGGTTTTAGGTTTTTTTTAGCCTCCCCTGTGGCACCGCAATATTTAAATGCACGTGGTTACAGTACGATACATCGCAGGCGCCGCTACTCCTGTGTGAATCAATTCCCCAATTTTGCCATTATACATTAGATTGTATTAATACCTCCAGCCCAGGCCATTCTTATAGGTGTGGAGTGTCTGGAACAGTCCTAATTGCCACACTTGTGGTAGCGTGATGTTTAGTTGTTGTGTTGATACTGGCAGTGGCAGAGTTGGCAGTGGCAATGGGTGGTGCAAGGTGCAGTGGTCTCTTAATAAGGGCCCTGTTACTTTTTTATTTATTGATTTACTTAATTGCTTATTTATTTTGTCAAATTAAGCGCTGCCTGCTACATAGATATTAAATTTAAGAAACATGGGCATATACACAGAGGCCCCACTGCCCCATAAAGACTTAACCAACCAAAGTAATGGTCTGGTGCCTGATGCAGATATAACATCCCACCTTGATGTCTCACACAGGTAGTCAATAGAGGGATTTCATCATCATTTCATCATAAGTTACTTTGTTGGTGCCAATATGAATACCGCCAGTGTGATAGTTTCTTATAACTTAATCTAATCAGAACGCTCTACACAAGATAGCTAAGTAGTCTCTAATTGCCCTCACCATTGCTCTAGGAGTAACTTTTAGATGTGTTTCATGTAGGAAGGTTTGAGAGAACCTGGGGTGCGGGGTCTGTGTTAGAAATGGGGGTCTCTAGTTGGCAAGGGTTTGCACCTTTGTCCAAGCAGGGACCCTTCTTCCTAGTCTTTGTAATAGGGATACACTTCTAAAATAACCCCTGCTCACCCCCTTGGGTGCTTGGCATGAGCTGACAGGCTTATCTCAGTGGCAGTTTGTAAAGCATTTGTGAACACATACAGTAATACAGTGCAAACACTACAAATGGACACCACACCAGTTTAGAAAAATAAGTAATCTTTATCTAAACCAAAACAAGAACAAAATGACAAAAATCCACAATACAGTAATCAAAATATGACTTTTAAAAGGTAAAACTAGTTATGTTCAAAGAAAATTGCAGATGCAACACTTTTTACACAAAGTCCATTGGATGCGTCGAGCACACAAACAAAAACTGTTGCAGAGAAAGTGATGCATTGGTTCCTTGCGCCCAGGGAAGGTAATGCATTGGTTCCGTACTTCAGGGGAGGTGATTCATCGGTGCCTTACTGCCACGCAGAGGCGGTGATGTGTCGGTTCCTTACTGAAGGGGAGGTGATGGATCAGTTACTTACTTTATGGGGAGGTGATACGTCGGTTTCTTACGGCGACCTCGGTGTTCTTGCTGACGTGGTGCCCAAATGTGATGCATGAATATCAGGGATGCGTTGATTCTCGATGCGGCAGTGACAACACTGCGTTAATCTCTCCAGGCGCGGTCACACGACACGTTGGTTCTTGCAGCCACACAGCAGGGCCTGCGTCGTAATAGGTGCTGTGATTGCGGACGTAGTTGTAGAACAGTGCATGAGATTCAGCGTGCAGCGATTTCTTGAGCCACGGCAGGCGCTATGACGATTTCTTCAGAGATGTGTCAGAAACAGGTGCGGTTGTGTTACTCTCGAGGTTGCGTTATTTTTCAGCTCCCAGTGGCAAACAGCTTCCAGAGGCCCACAATAGCAGCAGGCACCTCATAGCAGGTCAGAACTCCCAGCAAGGAAGTTCGGGTGAGCTGGTGGTGAAGTCTTTGTGTCCCAGAGACTTCAGAACTACTGTTCTGAAGCCTCCGGGACACAAAGACTACTGGCAAGCTCTCTTTCAAGCCCTTGGAGATCTTCCTCAAGCAGAGGGCACAGCACACAACAAAGGCCCTGTCCTTTCCTTGGCAGAAACAGCCCCTGCAGGCCAACCCCAGACAACAAACAGCAAAGGGGCAGCACTCCTCCTCAGTTTATCCAGCTGTTCTCCTTGGCAAAGATTCCACTTGATTCCCAGAAGTGTTCTCTGAAATATTTTCTATCCCAGAGACTTCCAACAGGAGGCCAGCTCTACTTCAAGCCCTTGGAGAAAACTTTAACAGCAGGATGATGAAAGTACAGTCCAGTCCTTTCCCTGCCCAAGACAGAAGCAACCACTGTAGGCCAACCCCAAAAGCACACAGCACATGGGCATTACTTCTCCTTCAGTTATCCCGGCTGTCCTTCTTGGCAGGTTCCTTAGTTCAGCTGTAATCTAAAAGGCTAGGGTCTGGACCCCACTTTTTATAGCACAAATTAATTTGTTCTCCGGTGGCAGAGAAGCTCTTTGCCCAGCCAAAACCAGTTCTGTCCTCTCTGGTGCAGCTGCCCGGCAGGAAGTGGAGACAGCATTGTCCCCGGCAGACCAGGCCCATTCAAGTATGAAAGAAATCACCTCCCCCTACTCTAACTGCAGCCCAGGTCTATTCATCCCAGGTCTGAATCCTCCAGGAATGGCAGGACACACATCTAGCCCCCCCCCCGGTAGCCATATGAGAGAACACACATCCCCAGCCCCTGTCATTCAAAAGCCATACAGTCAATCCACAAACCCTCAGAGGCACACAGGATGGCAAAGGAAGAACATACCAACTTTCTAAAAGTGGTATTTTCAAACACACAATCTAAAAATCATCTTTACTAAAAGATGCATATTTATATTCTGAGTACAAGCATACTAAACTGCATTTTTCAATCTTGTCCCGATAGGAAGTTATATTTATAAGGTGTTAGAAAAAGAACTCCCATTCTATCCTATGGAACAGATAGCCTTTCAATAGTTACACACGGGCATGTCCTAACTTTCACATATACTGCATCCTGTCCATAGGGGTACATTGGGCCTACCTTAGGGGTGACTCACATGTAAGAAAAGGGAAAGTTAGGGCCTGGCAAGTGGGTGGACTTGCCAGGTCGACATGGCAGTACCAAACTGCACACAGACACTGCAGTGGCAGGTCTGAGTTACATTTACAGGCTGCTTATGTGGGTGGCACAATCAGTGCTGAAGGCCCACTAGCAGCATTTGATTTACAGGACCTGGGCACACATAGTGCACTGTACTAGGACTTACCAGTAAATTAAATATGCCAATCATGGAATCACCAATCCACAATAACAGTTGACATAGAGAGCATATGCACGATAGCACTGATCAGCAGTGGTAAAGTGCCCAGAGTCCTAACCCCCCCCCCCCCCCCCCAAAAAAGGTAAAAAACTGGAGGTCAAACAGCAAAAAAAGTATGGGGATAAACCTGCTGGAAAAGCAAGTTCTAACAGTTTGGTTATAAAAATAGCTGATGACACTCTCATCACTTCAGTGTTCCAAACTGAGTATTGGGTCCTGGTAATCAACAGGAACTTTGTTGAAATGAGAGAGTGGAAATGAAGTTCTCTGAAAATGAGAGCATCACACAGAGATCACATTGCAGCACCTTCCAACCACTCTGTCAAGTAATTGATCATCTTCAGCAAAATATTATTTAATCAAATATTTCTTTAAACAAAATGCTGTTACGCATATCAAAACAGCAGGTCACAAAGACAGTAAAATAAACATTAAACTGATCAGTATTTCAATGCTAACAAAATTTCGCAAGCACAGCAACAATATACAAATGTCACGATTGTTCTTACAGAGACAGGGCTTCAAAGCAATTCTTAATGTCATACTTTGAAAAGACAGACATAGCTATTAACAGGGACAGTCTAAAAACACAGGGTAATCCATCAATTAATGCTTTACAATCAGCATTATAGTTGCATAAAATTGTACCTTTTTTAACTTGGTCTAAAGACATAAAACATTTTACACACCATGCGTGATCAAAACCCAAACGCCATTTAAATCTTTAGTGTCTTAATTGCAGACCTGGAAACTCAAGCAAACTGTTAGAACCAGTCTTAAGACCCACGTGCTCTGTGGTTTGCTTAGGGGGGGTTTAGATGAATCGTATATACAATCAATGACCCAGGACTCATATGTCAGTTCTTTCCCTAATCTTAGCCCTCAGTTTACCTGCTCTGAGCCTAGAGCTATTTTCCAAACTCATCAAACTCTGAGAAGGTTGTTTTGGTACATAATCATGTTCTAAGCAAAACAAGAAATCCTAGCATCTGTCACGCGTTAGGTAATATCAAGGTAATATCACAGACAGAGATTATTTCAAGACAAATTCCCACTGCCTGTATACCGACCATGGAAGAGAAATAATTTGCTTCCAGACTTTAACTTCAAGTGGCTCCAAATTGAACCTTCTGTTTAACATTGTATATTAGGCAGATTTGTAGAGCACACTATCACCCGGGAGGGTATCCTGGCGCTGAGCAGGTGTGAGTCTAGGCACACCTACAGCCAAATGGGGCTCTTTGAAAAGTCAGGTCTTCGGTTTCTTGCAGAATTGAAGAGGTGAGGAGGAGGCTGTTATTTGCAGAAGCAGGTCAATCAATATTTCAATCCCATAAGGTGCAACAGGTTAAATTTTCCCCTACATCCTCAAACAAGGGGAATCTAGGAGAAGCCACCATACCAGGGATTAAACTTCATCAGTCAGGACGGCTCACTTTCTATCTCTTCATCACCCATTCTCAGTGCTTCCTCCAGGATAATGTTCTAGGGCACGACATTCCCAAGTTTCTATAGCTACTAACCGGATGTATGTCAGTACAACGCGATCTTTTAGATCGCGGTACTTGACATCGCAGGTTTTACAACGCAAGTCGTTACAACGACTTGCGTTGGAGGGCGCGGATTTAGGAATTTTTTAATTTTATATTCCAACACCAGTCCCCGTAACAGTAGGGAAGGTGTTGGACTATAAAATTAAAACATTCCTTATCCCACAGCGCCATCCAGCGCAAGTCGTAGTAACGACTTGCGTTGTAATAGCTGCGGGGAAAAGGTTGTGCGGTGTAAACACCGCGTTGTAAACGACGTTTCCCCTACTAACCATCTCCGATAACTACAGCTGAATATTCTGCACCCTCAGTGGTATGCTGCAGAATAGGTCTTTGGTGGAATTGCTGTGAGATGTATGCTTACTCCTGAAATATGCAGAATATGAGGAAGTACAACACTGTGCTTGCTTATCTCTTTGCTATACTTACATTCAGCATGGCGGGGTATATGTTGCTTTAAAAGATGAATTGCTGAAAGCGGTGTCCAGGTGTCCAGCTGTGATGCATCTGACCTCTGACAGCTGCTCTCAGTCAGGAGTCTCAGACATAAGAAAGTGTTGATTGTCTTGTAAGAGAGTCATTCTGAGATGTGTGTTGGCGGGAGGGAAAGATCATCGATCCCTGCTCCCCGGGCCCGATGCTGATCTGCGCAGCACACCCTGAATGCACATTTTCCTGATGCTTGAACACTGCAGCAGGTGCATTTGAAAGTATTCAGTACAACAAGCCCCGACATAGTTCTTACATAATAGCTACTGGAACCAGAATATGTCTGGTTTCCACCTATTCCAGCCACTGGCGTAACGAAAAGTGAGGGGGCCTCCCTGCACGGTACTTAGGGGGGCCCCCTCCGGGCTCAATCAGGAGCTCTCCCAGCCAGAGTTCAGTGCAGAGGGGGCCCCTTGGAGCTAAGGGCCCCCCCTCACCACGTTGGCTGCGGGGGCCTGTGTTACGCCCCTGATTCCAGCGCTGTTTCTTATCAACTTACTCCCTCTTTGTTTACCTTGCTTTTTTCCTGCAATCCCTCACTTTCTTGGCCTTCTTTCACTAAAATTCGGTTATATATTGGGGAGTAGAAAAGGTAAAAGTCACTTACCTCTTTGGCCGGCCACGTCTCTCCTCCGCTTCCCTTCCGGTGAGCCCGGAATGGAAGCAGGAAACACGCAAGATTCCCCTAAGCCAATCACATCACTGTAATGCAGCATTGTGATTGGTCTGAGCGCCATGGTTCGGCGCTCAGACAGGCAGTGGTATCCTGTTCTTGTTTCTCACCAGGCTGTGTATTACAGCCTGGTGGGAAACATGGAAAGTGTGCATGACTGTTTGGCCGGCCGAGACGGCCGGTTAAACCGTCATGTGCACTTAAGTACTCACCACTCCCCCCTGCTCTATGAGCACCCTCGCCCTGCCCCGCCCCACAAAACAGCCTCAGCAGGGGAAAATAAAATGGTAACAATTGCGTGTTATTATCATTTTATTTTTCCTTTTTTGCACTGCTGAAAGTAGTGGGGCGACACTCCTTTGCCATAGTGGAGGAGCCACCACTGTATATTTTATCATTGCCTTTTCTATTGGGTTTTCAATAATGCTTGCAAATACAACATGCACAATAATGAATCATGTTGAAAAAAGAAAAGTATTGGACATGATCCAAATTCAACTATTACGTCGACCACTTTTACCTGAGTCACCCATCGGTTATCCATATGAGAGCTAGATTTACGTTCTGCGAGGAGATAGGCAACGAAGATGGGTCAAACACCTTTGGAAAGAAGGTCAGAGTGGAATTCATCTTCTACTTACTACAGATCTAAAACATCACACATGGCTGAGGTGGAGAAAAGGAAGGCACATTAAACCAATATAGTGGCAATGAAAAGTCGATCCTATTTCCAAATAGAAAAACTATAATACGATCCAACAGTCAAGGCGTTCCAATGTGTTTGAGAGTAGTGAAAGGAGACCCACCTTTTTCAGTGGGAAGTGTTGATTAGGACAGGGGCAGACATAGAGGGAGCCCATACGGCCTCATGAATATGTGTCTGATCCATAAGCCAGTAGATTGTTTTTCTGTGAGTCGCTGCCGTCGCCCTGTCCGGCAACCAGTCAGTATGGATAGGTGGATGGCATTGTTTCCATCTTCTCAAAATGCCCATTTTATCCACAGTCAGCGCTATATCAATCCATATGTTCTTGTGTCTGGTCAGTTCTGGTCTTTCCAGATTATCATGTATCTGTACTGATGAAAAGTCTAGCGAGGCGCGGTTTGAGGCATTCGTAGTGCAGGCCACCGCCCCCAAGAGGTTTGCAAAGACGTGCAAGGCCATTCATGATGCAGCATCTCTCCATCCAGATCTTCACAGCTCCAACTATCTGAGCATGTGTCTGTTTTAGGCAATTTCTCTTCCTCTCATTTCTACACCTTCTCTCTTCCTCATACGTTGATGGAGTACAGGGGAAACAAGAACTAGGGTGCCCTTCGCCATTAATGCAATGCTCATAAAAATCGCTGTTTACTGAGTAAACACGTCTAAAATGTACCAGGCCCCAAAAAAAGACATTGAAGCAAAGTCTAAACTTGTGGAATTACCTTCCAGTATTAATACCCTGATCTTAGCTCATGCATATGGGTACTGACATGGCTAGTGCTAGGGATAGAGGATGTAGCTCACTGCAGCAGCTTAGATGTATCCTTTCAATCAAAGGGGCACTTTTGGGGGCACTATTGTATTATATGAGCAGTCAGAGGTCACAGTGTCCCTGCTACGTTGACACTACACAGGGTTCTCTATTTAACGATGCCACTCAACATTGCAGAACCTCCAGTGCCTATAAAAGTACACGTTCGCAACAGATTTTTTTTTTTTTTTTTGCTGAGTACACTCATCCTGTTTTTAAATTATTCTTTTTTTAAGGCATGTATCTTCCTTGTGAGTTTTGATCGTTATTAAAATGCACATGGATGTAATATCTATCTACATCTGCAGTTCATCTCCACTTAAAGATAGTATATTTTTTATCACACATAGTCATGCAGCTGACATTATGTCCGGGCATTATATTGGCCCATTCCCCTAAATGCCTCCGTCAAAAACGCCACAATGCACCTCAGAGTCATTGCTGCCCCGCACTCTGACAAGGGGTTCAGACGTGCCTCGCGCTGGCTCCTGGGACACGTGCCTCGCGCTGGCTCCTGGGACACGTGCCTCGCGCTGGCTCCTGGGACACGTGCCTGGGTCGTATCATGCTGCTCTCAGCTATACTGTTACTCTGAGTCTGAGCTCACTAAATGAAATGAAAAAAGCTTTATTCGAGTTATACACTCATAAAAGCACAAGCATGTAATTTTATACATTCAAAACTCTTTACATACACAAAGCAACATATTACAATTAAAATTCATAATTCATACACATAAAATATTTAACAATGGTAATTAGTGCAAGCTTTCTCAAAAGGTGCTAAGGCTCAATGCATGTTGGCAGATAAAACCCTCCGCCGTATGGACCATGCCCAAAATTTATACAGTCAAAACTCTTAACATACATTTAGCAGCATATTACAATTAAAATTCACAATTCACACACATAAAATACTTAACAGTAATAATTAATACAAGCTTTCTCAAAAAGTGGTAAAACTCAATGCGTGTTGGGAGATAAAGCCCTCCGCCTTATGGACCATGCCCACCCCAGGTATTTTGCTGTTCCTACTACAATGGACATTTCGGTGGAGGTACAAATAATTCTCAACCCCTCGACACCACTTAGTACACCAAGATTTCTACAAACAGGTGCCAGCCAGGATTTTCTCGGGTTTACATAGGCCTCACACAAGAATAGGAAATGTGCAATACTTTCGTTAGTGGCACCACATGTCGGGCAACACGAGCTATTACTAGTTCTCCAGCTAGACGTCAATGACCTCAGGGGGAGGGAACCTGCCCTTAACTGGAAAAATAATTTCCTATCTAATGGAACAGTTATAGTATCCCAATACTGTTCTAGGGCAGGTCTCATTTTGATTTCCATAAATCTACCCCCCATAGATTCTGAGTTTACGCTCCTCCAGAGCTTCTGTTCGATGTAATCCCAGTATATAGCCTTTATGATATTTTTACTAGGGAATACTTCTCCAAGGGGGTTTTCCCAGAGCTTGGAGAGACCGAGCTCAGCAAGGACGTCCCTAAGCATCTTCAGCCATGTAATTTTGTGGAAGACATCTGATTTAACTAGGGCTAAAAAACCCTCAGCATAGTGTCTAATTTCTGGGGTCGTCCATAGCCGTCTCCAGTAGAGGATAGGCCTTAGTCGGGCACGATCGCTAACCAATCTCCTTCCTAGATCCAGACCAAGTGGTATTAGTGGGGTGCTTTGGGGGAGACTTGTTATTCCTCTCAGAAACCTGTTCTCGGATCTTTGGAGGGTGTTAAGCCTCTCAAAACCCCAAACTTCAGCCCCATAAAGGGCTGCACCCAAGGCTTTTGCATCGTAGACCATGAGGACCGGTTTTATGGGCCTAGTTTTGGATTTTACTTGTTCTACCCGGAGTGCTCCTGAAATCTGCTGGTGTTTCAGTACCGCCTTCTCAATGTGTCTCGACCAATCAAATTTACTCGATATCTCCACCCCTAGGTATGTAAAAACATTTACTACCTCTAGTTTGGTGTTGTTCAGGGATACCCTTGGGTGGGATTGGCGCCTTTGTCCGAAAACCATCAGCTTTGTTTTACTTACATTAACTTCGAGGCCTTGTTCTTTACAAAACATATCAAATATGTTCAAGGCTCGCTGGAGTCCTGCCGGGGTTTTGGACACAATCAGGGTGTCGTCAGCGAACATCAGGATCGGGACCCTGATGCCCGCTAGCGAAGGTGCGTCTACCCTTGCATCCAACATCCTATCCACTATACCATTAATGAACAAGGAGAACAGCAGGGGTGCCATGGCACATCCCTGCCGTACCCCCCGGTCAACTGGGAAATTAGTGGTAGATTCCCCGTTCCTCCCCCACTGGACTTTAGCAAAGTTGCCTTCGTGGAGACGCATTATTAATGTAAGCAACTCAAGTGGGACCCCTATCTTACTCAGAACAACCCACAGCTTACTCCTAGGCACCAGGTCGAAGGCAGCCCTCAAATCTACAAATGCTACATAAAGGCTGCCTTCGCCAAGGAGTACAGTCCCCCACCGTAGCATAGTAAAACGAAATATTTGATCTACCGTGCTGGTTGCCCGCCTAAATCCTGCCTGGTAGGGGGATAGAGCATTATTCTCATCTACCCAGGCCATAAGTTTGTCGACCACCATCTTCCCCACCACTTTTTGGATAGTGGCCAGCAAACTTATCGGTCTATAATTTGCCGGGAGTGACCGATCGCCTTTCTTAAAGATCGGTATTATTATTGCCCCCTTCCATATATCTGGGATTTTAGCACCTTTAGCGAGCGCATTTCCCAGCACGGTCACATACCTTGCCCACCGAATCTTATCATGTTTAAACATATCTGAGGGAATTCCATCTAACCCCGGAGCTTTCCCCCCTTGCAGTGTTGAAATTACAAGTTCAGCTTCTTTATTTGAGAATAAATCTCCCTTGCAAAATACCACTGGGATAGGTTCTGTGGCCAATATGTCCCTAATCTCTGCATACTGGGGTTTAAAATACTCGACCCATGATGCCTCATTAACATTGTTGTCTGGGTTATTGGGTGAACCACCTCTGCCCCATTTCACGATTTTCCAGAAAAGTCTGGAATCTCTTGACCCAGAAGCCTCGAGTAGCTCCTCCCAATGCTCCTCATCCCACTGTTTCTTAGCCTTACGGATGTTATCGTTATATTGTTTCCTGGCGATACTAATCAAAGCCTTATCTCTGCTTTTGATTGCCCTACCCAACTCCAATCTAGTTAACCTGCACTGCATATTAAACCACCTCGCCAATTTGATAGGTGCTTTTCTATTTGCCTTGACTAATTTAATAAAATGCGGTTTTATCAAAGAAAAGAATGTGTCATGTATGTCAGTTATTAAAGAGGAACCCGGTGTTACAGGATGTACTGTTTCCATGGCAGTGATAGCATTATCAACCTCCAAGTTGATGTGATCCAAGGTGGCCAAATTGGCCAGCACGTTTGGCCATTTCACCCTTCTTGAGTCATTAGCCATAACAGGTACGATCTCGCTACATGGCTCTGGGTTGTCAGGCGCCGCACTCCACCATGAGTGGGTAACACAAAGGGGATTATGGTCGCTTTCTAATCTACCCTTAATTTCCATATCGCCCACTCCACACCATAACTCAAGACTACAGATGACATAGTCAATCCTGCTTTTATTATGGCCATTATCGAATGTGCAATTTCCTCCTTGATCGCTCTTTGTCCTGCCATTTAGGGCCCTCAGACCATATTCCAAACATAACGCATTCAACAACAATATATCTTTTGTCCACCGCTTCACTGGCATGAGATTTAGGTTTGGGACACCCCATTGGGCATCTTCCTCCTGCCCTACCGGGTGTTCCGTATTTTCTAGAGGCTCAAATGTCCTGTTAAGGTCACCGGCCACAACCACTCTATTTCCCAGTGACTGTGATTCTAGGAAGGTGGATAGGGCTTCTAGGGTGGGGGAGTTCCCAACACATGCACCTCTGGCATAAATGTTGTAAATATCTATCACACCCCCCTTTCCTAGTGATAACCTTAATAGTTGTATATCCTTACAGCCTAGATCGATCACTTTAATTTTAACTTTTGAATTTTGCTTGATCCAGGCTGTTAGACCTCCCATAGGTCTGCCCCTAGGGCCTCTACTCGCAGGTATACAAAAATTTAAATAACCTGGGAGGTAAATTGGATCACAGGCCCACGTCTCTTGAAATAGGCACATTTCAAACCCATTTACAAAATCTATCCAGTGTTGTGACAACAGTCTAGTGCCCAACCCCGCTATATTCCATGAAAGAAACCTCCCCATGGTGTCGCCTTTACAGGTCCCCCTTTCGGTAACTACCATGGCCGGTGAATTGGTCAGCCTCTCACAATCACCGTCCTCTCCTGGAACAATATCTGCACAGTTTACATCTTTACCATCATTTGTACCAATACTTAATAGAAGTCTGGGTTCACCCCCCCAATCTTCCAGACATGCCATAGTGCTCCCCCTCATATTTACACATTCCCTGTCAGTAACCACTTCATCTAGATTACACATTACATCCCCATTGAATGGCAATGTTGTCTCCAGGATGCTTCCCCTGGCCATTTTTCCTCCAAAATCAATGTGTTCAACTGGTTTCCGTCAACATCCCCACCTCATGTACCCTTGCCCATTGTAGGAGTTATATGCCTGTTTGTAACAGTCGTTTGGTCTTGGGATGGGGGCAGAAAGGGGGCTAGCCTCTGCCCAGGGATGGAGACTAGTTCTCATTGGCTCATTACTCCCCCCAAAATAAGTAGCCACCGGTCTTGGATAAAAGAAGGTAAGATCCACAACACCAATCCCACCAATACTAATATTCCAACCTGGTCTCGTAATTAACCCTACTACCCTTGGGTCTTGGAAGTTGATTATAATACACTCACCCCCCTGTTTTTTTAGTGTATTCCCTATCCAATTGACCCTTCTAACCCCAATAATCAGACCATCCACTCCCCCTGGCAAAGGTCTATTGACCCGTAGCCAATGCATGACTTTGTTTTTTAACATGTCATAGGTTTCTCTTTGACCTTCCAATAAGGGTGGAACATTGGTGAGGATAGCCACATAGGGGTAGGAATCAGGGGTGAGCTGTACCGGGGGTATCCTAGTCGGGAGTTTAGTCACATGTGATATTGGTTGGCAGCGTTCTTGGACAACAAGGCACGGTGGGGCAACATTTTCCAATGCTGTAATAGCATTATTTCCATCAGCTATGGTATTTCCATCCCTTACAGGACCACCCCTAGTTACTATCTGGGAGGCAAACGGCGCATTTGTTCCAACACCATTATTACAGTGGGTTTTATCATTACCTGGCAAAGTGCCATGTCTTATTTCCGAAGTAGTTGGCAGGGGTGGAATATTTTTATTAGCGGTAGTGGCAGAGTTTTTTGGACTGTCCTTTCTACCTTTAGCTGTAGTGCTATTAGGCTTAGTTTTCCCGCAATTGCTCTTACTTGCGGTAGGCGATGGCTCAGCAATGTTCTTACTACTCTGCCCGTTACTCCGCTGAGTAGGAACACCACTCGCAATTGGAGGTTGTAAATCAACCAACTTGGCACCTGCATCTCGCTCGGCTATCTGTTGGTTTTTCCCATTCTCTCCCATTTTATTGCAAGACTTAATTAAAGATTTTATAGAAAAAAAAATGTCTAAGCTAGCCTGCTCTAGGTGGTCCAGTTGTTCTGCTAGCTTTTTAAGTCTAAGCTCAAAGGGGTTTAAGAGGGAACGTATTAATTTTTCCAACTCCAAGAGAAATTCAGGGTTAGATGTTAGTGGCCCAGGGGATGCTATAATAATAGGATCTATACCTGGTGATACTGGTGTCGTAGGGGGCACCAATATTATGGTATCCACACCTACTGGGACAGCTTCTTCCTCTCCCGTTGTTAATACAGTGCAGTTCTTTACAGGGGCATGGCTTGGGGGTGATTTAGTGCCCAACTTTCTATACTTCCTTGCGGGTTTTGGGGGTTGACATTTTTTAACAGTGACACCCCTTTTCCTTTTAGGGCAGGGTTTGGATTTTATAGCTTGTGCTTGAACACAGGCTTTTAGTGTTACATTTTGCCCATTAGATAATTGGCTAGAAGCATTTATGTGCTCTGCGGGCAAAGTGGTAGCTACTATGTCTACCGGAAAAGTACCCAGTAACTCATTAGATAAAAACGAATCATGCGAAATATCATGAGTAGCTGGTAGTACAATGGATGATAATGGTGTAACCAATGAAGGGAAACTTTGGCCTTGATGTTTCTCGAGAGGAGTTTTCATAAGCTCTATCGACAGCCTGCGCCCGGCACGTCTTTCTGCCAAAGCAATCTCCCTATCAATATCCTGGGGCAATCGTTTAAAATATGTATCGAGAGGGCCCATGACTGCTGTCTCCACCTCACCCATAGAAGGCAGCAGGGTGGAAGTACTTGTTGAACAAGCCATATATCGAACCCCCCTACTACCTAACAATATACTAACAAATCAGGGTACAATTGCTAGGCAAATGGTTTTTGACAATACCGGAGCTGTAGATGTTAATGGGGTGTCCCAGCCCAGCCACCTTCGGCCCCTGACGGCCACAGACGGTCCCGCCCTTGTCCCGGGCTTCTCCCGGCGCTACCGCGCGCTACCGCGCAGCGGTAATGGCAGTGTCAGTTAATATACAACTGAATGGGAGGGGGAGGAGCAGACAGGGAGAGCGGCCCAGGTGGTCACAATTCGGGCAGGCAAGCGCTCCTGGGAGCTGTAGTCCCGCTCCAGCGCCTGCCTTCACTCGCAGCCCCGCCTGTCTCTCTCCTTCGCCGGACACCGTCTTCAAGTTAAGGGTACAGAATCCACCCCAAACGAAGCGGGACCCGCGGAGCGGGTACCGCGAGAAGTAGGCTCTTGGTGATGAAGTTTACAAAACACTCCGTCTTCGCGCTAGCTGCCACATACAGAGAAAGCGTCCCGGTGCAAGTCCAGAGCACAGGAGTTTTAAAACCCAGGGGAGGGGGAGGAGCAGACAGGGAGAGCGGCCCAGGTGGTCACAATTCGGGCAGGCAAGCGCTCCTGGGAGCTGTAGTCCCGCTCCAGCGCCTGCCTTCACTCGCAGCCCCGCCTGTCTCTCTCCTTCGCCGGACACCGTCTTCAAGTTAAGGGTACAGAATCCACCCCAAACGAAGCGGGACCCGCGGAGCGGGTACCGCGAGAAGTAGGCTCTTGGTGATGAAGTTTACAAAACACTCCGTCTTCGCGCTAGCTGCCACATACAGAGAAAGCGTCCCGGTGCAAGTCCAGAGCACAGGAGTTTTAAAACCCAGGTTAGGGGGAGGAGCAGACAGGGAGAGCGGCCCAGGTGGTCACAATTCGGGCAGGCAAGCGCTCCTGGGAGCTGTAGTCCCGCTCCAGCGCCTGCCTTCACTCGCAGCCCCGCCTGTCTCTCTCCTTCGCCGGACACCGTCTTCAAGTTAAGGGTACAGAATCCACCCCAAACGAAGCGGGACCCGCGGAGCGGGTACCGCGAGAAGTAGGCTCTTGGTGATGAAGTTTACAAAACACTCCGTCTTCGCGCTAGCTGCCACATACAGAGAAAGCGTCCCGGTGCAAGTCCAGAGCACAGGAGTTTTAAAACCCAGGGGAGGGGGAGGAGCAGACAGGGAGAGCGGCCCAGGTGGTCACAATTCGGGCAGGCAAGCGCTCCTGGGAGCTGTAGTCCCGCTCCAGCGCCTGCCTTCACTCGCAGCCCCACCTGTCTCTCTCCTTCGCCGGACACCGTCTTCAAGTTAAGGGTACAGAATCCACCCCAAACGAAGCGGGACCCGCGGAGCGGGTACCGCGAGAAGTAGGCTCTTGGTGATGAAGTTTACAAAACACTCTGTCTTCGCGCTAGCTGCCACATACAGAGAAAGCGTCCCGGTGCAAGTCCAGAGCACAGGAGTTTTAAAACCCAGGGGAGGGGGAGGAGCAGACAGGGAGAGCGGCCCAGGTGGTCACAATTCGGGCAGGCAAGCGCTCCTGGGAGCTGTAGTCCCGCTCCAGCGCCTGCCTTCACTCGCAGCCCTGCCTGTCTCTCTCCTTCGCCGGACACCGTCTTCAAGTTAAGGGAACAGAATCCACCCCAAACGAAGCGGGACCCGCGGAGCGGGTACCGCGAGAAGTAGGCTCTTGGTGATGAAGTTTACAAAACACTCCGTCTTCGCGCTAGCTGCCACATACAGAGAAAGCGTCCCGGTGCAAGTCCAGAGCACAGGAGTTTTAAAACCCAGGGGAGGGGGAGGAGCAGACAGGGAGAGCGGCCCAGGTGGTCACAATTCGGGCAGGCAAGCGCTCCTGGGAGCTGTAGTCCCGCTCCAGCGCCTGCCTTCACTCGCAGCCCCGCCTGTCTCTCTCCTTCGCCGGACACCGTCTTCAAGTTAAGGGTACAGAATCCACCCCAAACGAAGCGGGACCCGCGGAGCGGGTACCGCGAGAAGTAGGCTCTTGGTGATGAAGTTTACAAAACACTCCGTCTTCGCGCTAGCTGCCACATACAGAGAAAGCGTCCCGGTGCAAGTCCAGAGCACAGGAGTTTTAAAACCCAGGGGAGGGGGAGGAGCAGACAGGGAGAGCGGCCCAGGTGGTCACAATTCGGGCAGGCAAGCGCTCCTGGGAGCTGTAGTCCCGCTCCAGCGCCTGCCTTCACTCGCAGCCCCGCCTGTCTCTCTCCTTCGCCGGACACCGTCTTCAAGTTAAGGGTACAGAATCCACCCCAAACGAAGCGGGACCCGCGGAGCGGGTACCGCGAGAAGTAGGCTCTTGGTGATGAAGTTTACAAAACACTCCGTCTTCGCGCTAGCTGCCACATACAGAGAAAGCTCACTATAAAACATCATTCTGGATTAGTGAGCAGCCTGGGCTAGTGTGCAGTCCACTCTTGGGATATGAAGATTGTTTTTATTTTTGTATTCCCAGCGGTCATCTCGGAGTCATTTAACACTGTGAATTGCCGCAACTGGATGTCAGCATGGTTTCACCGCACAGTAACCCAGTGGGGAGCATCTATTTACACAGCAAGTCACATTCAAAGCACAGCAGCCATTAGAAATGCATATACTAAGGGCAATTGTTGAAAACACAGAGATCTCCACTTCTGTCTTTCCTTACTGGGGGCAGAGAATACCGGGACATAAAAAAATCCCCACTGAGACACCCTGTATACATTGAAGGTTTTACCCGTCTTCACAGATCTGCCTATAATACTGGCAGAAAAGCATATTGAACTTGTTTTGAGCACAGATAATGGATGTGGCCTAGTGGCTAGAGCTGTCTACTTAGGAAACTGGGGACACGGGTTTGAGTCATGGCCTAGGAGCTTGACTCCACATCATATTGTTCTGAGAAAATCACTTAATCTCCATGTGCCCTAAAATGTGAAATGTAATGCACGAATTGTGTTTGTGTAGTTTTTTTCCATTGGTTTCCCATTTGATGTTCATTTTCTTGTAGATTGTCGCTCATTCCCTCAAGTAATGCACAGCACTGGTGAATCCTAGCTATGGTCATGCTATATGAGTACCAATACATACATACAGGCCGTAACATGTATGTTGTTTTTGATATGTGCTAGCTAACCCACATATAAAAGATATGTAGTGTTTCCTAGAAACTTAAGTAAGAATGAGTTAGTTTCACAAAAAACCCTGATATAAGGATCAGGCTGTAGGCCCTTCCTGAACACAACACCAGTTTGTCATTTCTGACCATCAGTTCAGGTAGCAGTCAGTCACCATGAAAAGTGGACAGGCACCAATGTTGAAAGCCCAGGACACAGTTAAAAGATAAACCCGAGTACCGATGGTGGCTCCAGTGAGCGGTCTCCTCTATACATAGCACTAGCTATGCCAGAACAGACATTCAAGAGCTAAGAACTAGACAGTAACATTGCACGTTAATTCCCCCAGTTCAGTAGAAAGACTTTCCTTTGCTATGTGGTTCAGGCCTGACACACGTTGGAACTCGCTCTCTTTATGCCCCCTTACTTCCTCCCTCTAAACATTACCCTTATTTTGGCTTCTGTCCCTCATAAGGTTTATGTTCTTTTTTTTAATCCCATCTATTCTATTATACAGTACACTCGCTTTTCTTTTTTATTCTTACCCCTTCTCTCTTTTTTTTGCCAACTTCACATCCTCTTCCCCCACTTCTGCTACTTGTCTACATCTGTCTTCCCCATTTTATCTTTTTCTGTCTCCTCGATGCTGTTTACGCCTCCTCTCTCGAACTCCTACTTTCTATATTTTTCCTCCGCGCTCTTTTCCTATTTCCTATTTCCCCCTCCCACCCTCACTCTCATTTCGTTTGCTTCTCTTTAGCTTTATGCTCCCTTTCTCCTTCACTCTGTCTCTTCTCATTGATGCCCCCTTTTCATACTCATTTTCGGTTTCCTCTCTCCCTTCCTGTTACCAATTCCTACTCCTCACCTCCTTCTATCAATCAAGCCCAGAATATAAAGCGCCTTCACCCCGTCCCTTGCTTTGAACTTCACTGGCAGTGCCCTTGCTCTACAAAAGCAACAAAGCAGCTGCAGTATGTTCCACTCTCACCCCCCCCTGATGATGCGTTTGTTACACCCGAGTCTGCCCTGCCGCCGTCCCTGCCAGCGTCCCTGCCAGGGTTCCTCCAAGGGACGCTTCCTTGCACGCTCACGGACTCCGTTCCTCACGGCAGTGACAGCTTTATTTGCAGTGATTATTACGGTAATACACAAAATAGCTCGTTTGTGTATACTACACAGATTGCTGCTGCTAAGGGCTCTGGGTAATTGTAGCTATAAATAAAGAGTATAACCTTGGCCTAGAACATTGGGCTCAATAGGGACCTGCGAACGCGCACTAGTTTCTCCTCTCAGGAAATTAAGCCTGATTCCTCTGGAGATCAATGTGAGAACATTCAGGAAAGGAAGGCCGTGATCGATGACGTGGTTTAATAATATCGCATACAAACGTCTTATTCAGCTCAGATAGAACGCGGCCATTTACTTTCGTTTGGGGGAATATAACAGATATCAAACCTATTCTGCGGGCGATTGATCACTTTGAAAATTCTTGCGTTGATCAGTGATCAATACATCCCTTAAAGCATCGGTGCTCGCAATTTTTTTCCCAGGTACCATGAAGTTTGGCAAGTGATGTGACTGAGAGTCGCACTGATGCCAGCAGGGTGGTGGTGGGGGTTCAGGGGCCTGGCGGTTGGTGGTAAGGCGTTTGTAGGGAAGTGAACCATATACCACACTAGTGGCTGAAGGGCATAATGTCAAATCAGAAAACCAGGGTTTAATCCCGGCTTCCACACTTAACCAAATTGTCTGATCTTAGGTACATTTTTTATGTTTCTTTCCCTCATTTTTCTTCATTATCACATATAAGAGGACCTCGACATACATGAATTCCGAATATGCGCAGAGCAAAACCTTCTCCTTTGTTTGATTTAATAAACTATAATGCTGATAATGCATAATAGGAACCCAGGCCACCCACAGAGTGCACATAACAACATGCGTCTTAGTCAACTATTGGGATTGTTGTCAGGTTGCAGGGGAAAAAAATTATGTTTCTAAATTCCTGTTTGAAAACTTTCACTTTAAAAAAATACTTAATGCACTGATAATCTGATGTACTATGTGAAAAGGTTTTGCATGTTAGTGAAATTAATTTCTTGAATTTTGAGGAGAATTATACTTTTACACTTTTGCTGCAAGGTGTCTTTAAAAATGTGGATGATCCTAAAGTTAAGGGGTGTAGGACACCTTAGTTACTTCCTTTCTTTAATTTTAATTAACCATTAACCCCTTGGCCGCGGCGGTAATTCTGCCGCGGCGCTGGGGGGTAGGGGATCACGCGGCGCCACCATGCTTGTGACGGAACCACTACGCCACGAGCCACGGGCGCGCTGTGCTCATGACGGAGTGGTTCCGTCACGGCTCCGCCAGCTCATTAATTTACCCGCGCAGGCGGGGAATTGATGCCGCGTGAGCGGAGCGGCCGCGGCATGGCGGAACCACTCCGTCATGAGCACAGCGTGCCCTTGGCTCGTGACGGAGTGGTTCCGTCACTAGAACGGAACGGGTTAAACAAGCGCTTGCATGTTTATTTACCATTTTTTATATAATAGTGCAGAGTCAAGTAAACAGCAGCCCAGTGCTGCTGTTGACCAGGGGGCCGCATGTTAAGGTCAGGAGGGCCGCATGTGGCGCCCGGGCCGTAATTTGAGTATCTGCCATAAAGGATGGTTTCTGGAAAGCTCTTCCTATCTAATGTAGCAGTAGGGAATGGACAATTACTAGCTCGAACTGGGTCCACAGAAAAGGGCTGTATCTGCCTCTTGATCTCGTGCTATGTATAATGGCAGCAACTGTTCTCTCATCTCTGCCGCCATCTCACCTCCACCCATCGCTCAACCAAGCAGATCAGCTCAGAGATCCGACTCTACCCAATATTGGCGGTCAGGACTGAAACCAGCCTTCTTCAATCTGGTACTTGATGTCTTACTGTCCTAATTGTAAACACAGAACTTGATCAAACAAGATGTAAAGTGATGTGAACTAAAAAAGCCAGGACTGACTTACTGTCTCCGAAATGATGAGGAGAAATTTGAGGGATATGCATTTGTGCTGGTTCAGACCTGTGGCTATGTGAGCAACGGCATGTCTGCAGTCATGTGTAGTGCTTGGTGGGGCTGATGAAGAGTTAATGTTGAATTGCTCATCATGACAGGAAAATGACAGTGATTTTCAGGTTTTGTATCTCAACGCCCATAAAGCTTTATAGAGAAATTACCGTAATTTGCCTTAACAAACATCATTTTCTATACTACCTTCTTTTTCAAAAGATGTTCAACTTGTTTTTATTTGAATGGTATAATATGTAATTTTTACCAGGACAAAACATTGTACATGCCTTTCAATTGTGTGCAGTGTGATATCCACTTGGGTCATGGTAGTGGTCCATGCCTCCATTATGTCCAGAATCTGTGCCTCAGGACATGCTCTGCTGAGGCTTTAGACATGAGCAGCATCCTCTAGCATCAAGGCATGGCCTTCAACACATCTACTCCAGAGCATGCTGCCCATGGCCTTCAGACCAGTGCAGGTGACTCTGTGCACAGCGGATGGCCAATGCCAATGCCCTGCTTCCAGCCACATACAAGTGTGGCACAATGGTTAGAGCGGCAGACCCTGATGCAGAGGTCTGGTCCGGGACCAGGGTTCAACTCCTGCCTCAGCGGGTCTTGGGCTCTATTTCCTCGGACCTGATAATTCTCGCCTCAGTGCCTATTCTAATCGTGGGTCCCACTCTGCACCTCTGGGCAATAGCTTGCTTAATCTCTACAACGGCCCCAACAGCGCTGGGATGCCTGGCTTCACCTTGGGGTTGCCCAGGAGCGGACATTTCACAGGGAAAAGCCAGGAAGGGTTCCACAGCGGTATGCGTTACAGCGCCAGGACACCCCAGTTGGGGTATCAGTGCGCTTTACAAGTACAAATTTCATTTCCTTTCATACCTCCTGATCCTGCTCCACACAGCTTCTTGCTGTGTGCCGCACGCTCCGGCTTCTGAATGAGTCCTTCATTTACAGCCTACATCAGGTGTCTCCAACCTTTTTAGTATAAACAGCTACTTCAGATCGGTGAAAATCTTTGTGAGCTTCTAAAGGCCATACAATTCGTACATTTTTCCCTAAAAGGGACCAAAGGGACTCTGAGGAGAAAGAGATACCCATTTTGTATCTGCAATGCACAACATGAAACCAGAAAACCTGGCATAATTTCTGGCTTCCCAGTTAAACAATGTGTGTGATCCTGCCCTTAGCAGTAATCAGTTATGGAGACTGAAATCATAGGAAATCATAGGGTCCTGCAGAGCTGTTCAAAGCTGGCAGTGTAGTAGTTTGCCAAATGTGCAAAATGTACAAATATCATGTGAAAATTATGTGTGAGAATTGATGAATTTAATGATGCATAGAGTCATAACTGATGAAATAGTTAAGTTACACTTGAAACAAATGACTATAAAACCTAGAAGAGTAATACGGTAAAGTAGTTATGCCACATTTGCACGTGAGACACCATTTATTTGAAATGGATACAGTTTCTGTTGTTATGCTCATTTTGCTCCTGCTCATTCCCCACTCAATTAGTGACCCACTGCAAGCCAACTCCCCCTTCTTTTCCCTGGAGCACCAAGTGAATGAAGTCAAACATGGACAACTTTGTTAGAACGTGTGTATTGTGACTGAAGCTATCGTCATGCACCTAAAGTATCATTTTCAATGATTTCCGCTGGAAGTTCCAATGTGACAGTGCTAGAGGACATGAATTTATACACCCTCGTTTTTGAAATGTTGGATTTTGTGAGGTACATCAATAGAGTGCAGTTGCTGAGGGAGCGGGTGGAAGATTTCTCTTAGCTAATGAAATGGGTTATTTATAATGCTTTAAAGTATTGCGTAGCTGTATCTGATTTGTCATTGCTACCCTAACCATGATCATACCATGCTGAATTTGTAGACTCTATTAATAGCTTGTATGAATTGTGCATAAAAACATCTGGGTTTTGGTATAGAATTTTTTGTGGTGTTGTTTTTACTGCTGCTGCTGGGGTGACTTTCCATTTTCTATCTGGGATTCTGTCCATTTGTTTTTAGATGTTCTAATTGAGAAGCAGTCCCTACTCTGAATGAGTTTGATTCTTAAATTTTTGATCAGAGTTGTCTAATTTAGGATTTTGCTAAATTCTGTGACTGTATTTCTGTGTCTGGACCTTCAAGGTGATTCTTGCATTTTTCTCTGTGCCACATGTATTAATAATTCTGTAATACATCTTTTTTGCCTTTTTTTTATCCGGAACTCAGTTATTAATGCTTCCATATTTTATTCTGTTTTACTCTGCTAAATTATGTGTTTTTGATGAGAAGTGTAGTCTCTGACCGCAAGATCAACTACAAACTTTGCAGCCAAGTTGATTAGGTAAAAATCGGGGTGTTTCAAATATTGGGACTCAGATGATTTTTGGGTTTCAGCCCCCACACCTGCATACTGAACCCCATAATCAGCACATCTGTCTTTCACACCTTGGCAGCCACCACACTGCAAAGTCACATAACACGGTAGCCACACCTCTGCGGTCATCGCACACAACATAGAAACACTTCCACTTAAGATCACAAAACGAAGACAACACCTTTCCAACCACACACCCTACATGGCGCAGCATGCTGACCATATAGGTAAGTGCTTTAGTGACCCACATGAGGTAGTAAGCGCTATTTAAATGTTGCAATACAATTATTTTATTACAGCATGCCTCCTTTTTCTTCATTATCACACATGATGGCACCTTGAAATGCATTAGTTCAGAATGTGCACTGTACAAAACTCTCTCCTGACAAACTATAAAGTTGCTTCATGTAGTGATAAACTATGCCACATGCATAGTGCACATGACTTGCTTAGTTTATTAATACAGCATTGTCATCAGGGTCAGTAGGAGTCCATGGTGGTTTCATGTTTAAAAACGATCACTTAAAAATACTTCTTAATGCAGTGAGATAGTATAATGTTCTGGTGAATGTCGAAGAAATAAACGTGATTTTTAATAAGATTATGTCATGTTTTTGTATGGTTGTCGCTATTTGCATTATTTTCAAGTCTGTGCTTGTGCAAGGAAGGGGCTAAAGACCTTAGCTCGGCCTATGTCTCAGCTCTCACTGTTAATTTATTGGCCTCAATTACAAACGAAAAATATGGCCATTACAGTGGTGAGGCACTTTTTAAATGGAATACAATTACATTTCTCACATTCTTTCATTAAATTAAAGCTGCGTTTTATAGGGATTTGTTTTATATAAAGTATATCTTGCAAGTTGTCCATGGCCACAGCCAACCCAGTAACTCCATTTTACCCAAACCGGTAACTTAATTTCTATATTTCTCCCATTATTTCAATAACATTTAAAGAAAAGGAATGTAAAATTATGTTCCTGGCCTGGTTTGTGGACAGGAACAAATTGCACTGTACATTATTTTAACGATTACAATAAAACAGTGTTTCAAATGCATTAAAAAACAAACGAGGTACCACTCCCATATTAGATGCCCCGTGTAAAGCGTTTCACATGTATCTTTTTTTAAATGAAGTTCCTCTCAGCCACAAACCTTATGCTGGTTGTACCTAATGTGCCAATCTCTGCTCTACGTCATTGCAGTATGTAGATACAACGAGGCTTTCGGCTGCTGCTCCAGTCACACAAGTTGTGCAGGATCAAAGTGCAGTGCTGGGCAGCAGAAAGCAGGAGACGTAGTTCCCCTTGAGAAGTCTAACAATGCCTGTGGCTTTGCCCTACCCCGGCTAAGCTGGCCTCAATAGCCAATGTGAGCAGCTGTCTCGTACAACTGGGAGCAAGCTCAAAAGAGGCCTAAAAAGGACTAAAAAAAAACAAAACAACAATGACAGGGCACTAAATTGAATGTTGTGTCACAAGCTACTGACAGGGTGCCGGCAAGCTACCGATAGCTCACAAACAACAGTCAGTTGGAGACCCCTAGCCTGCACCAGTGCCGCATATAATACTATTCATGGCTTTGAGCCGTGCTGAGTGGGCACTGGGTTTAGGGTATGGCCTTGTGGCATGCCCTGCGCCCAACTCTTGAGCCCTGAGAACCCAGTGTGCATGACTTTCTGCTGAGCACAGCAAGCTCTATGACCAGGGTGCAGTCTTTAACTATACTAACATATCCACCTCTCAAATTACCTTCATATTTCACTATACTAATTCACCACTAATCCTTTATGGGTTCCGGAGTAGCGTGCTACTCGCCGAAAAAGCACTTCGACATCTCATCAAGGGTGGTAAGTGCTATATAAATGGATTACATAACATTACATAACATTACCCTCAGCCTATTCTACCTGACTCTAGCACCTATTTCAGCCCACATGTTTCGGATTTTTTATTTTTTTTTACCGGTGGATATACAGAGAGTTTAGCAATTCAATGAATGCGTCCATCTTGGTTTATTTGATTTACACAGGTCGTGACTTTAGCTCTACATATATATATTTTTTTTTTATTTAGAGGTTATTTTCTGTCTCTGTGTAATATGCCAACTACTCCCATGGTGTCAGAATGCTCCCTAATCCCCTCAAACCGCTATGCATAATTTTTCTATTTACAATTGTCAGATTCACAACTGTTTGCAGCTCTTTTTTTGAATCTGTGGATATACAGATAGATGTGCTATTACATGATAGTGTCCATCTTGGTTTATTAGATTTATACAGGTCCTTACTTCAGTTCAACATAACGCAAAATAATATTTTTTTCAGATTTAGAGGGTACTCTCTGCCCTTGTGTGATACGCCCCCTTCCCTCATGGTGTCAGGATTCACTCTCATCCCCTCAAACCGCTGTGAATAATTTTTCAGTTTACAGTGACAGATTCACAAATGTCTGTGGTTCAATTTTTTTTAAAGAGTGCCTTCGAAAACTGCGATTTATGTCTGCTGAGGTGCAAAGTATGTTTTTTCGCCCCTGCATTAAATCACCCTCCCATTGGTCTCCCACTCACCCAACACAAACTCTTTTCTGGACACAAGGGATCTTTACACAGCTCTCTTAGGCACCCAATTTATTGTCTGCAAATAGCTGTGTAACCCTCATGTTTTTCAATCTTACATTGTTTCGCAGATTGGTCCCGGATTAAGGACTACTAAAAATAGCCCCTAGGAAAATATGCTTATTCATCCAATCCGATTTCAATATTTGGTTCTATATTTTAAGCCTTGGATAATTTTTGAACCTATTGTCCAGATAAACAAAAGACTATGCAATGCCTTTTTGTAATGTATTTTTTTTAAATACACTGATGATTTAGATCAAACAACAGAATGTGCTATTATTATTAGGGTTCGCCCATCATGCCAAGTTTGGTGTGATTTCCTTCAGCTATTGCTGCACTAAACGAGAGCAAAAATTCCTAGGAGAGATAAAATCAAATGGATAATACTACTTTTAAATTACTCCAAAAAACTTTGAACCTACTTGATTGTTGTGCACAAAATCTGAAATGGAGAACTAGATGCATCAGGCAAGTGTCAGATTTCATTCAGATTGTTCAAATCAAGATAAGTCTACTAGCAAATCAAAAAATCTACTTCTTATGGATGTCTCCATGTAAACATAACTACACAGTGAATGCTGCAAACTCAGTAGTAACACAAGTATGCAAAGATCAGTTTCACACACAAAGAAGCATTTTGGACAACGCTTACAAGAGTAAGGTAGTATGATGCTCCCGAATTGCCTCTACTTTGGTGACACATTAAATACATTCAGTTCTTTCCTGCCGGATATTCACCCAGTTCAGCTAACTGGAACACTGTCATAAAATGTGATTGCTTTGGGAAAATGTGAATACATTGTGATAACAAATGTTTTGTAAGTAGTGGTTTATGAGACCATTTTAATGAAGGTCACCATGAGTTTAATGATGTAAGGATGTCCTGTGTGTAGATTTTTGACATCAATAAACTCCTCACCGTCTTTCTGTGATTTGCTTATAGTGGGCAAGGGTGTCATTTATGATGTTATCGATGCTAGGTAGCTTGTCATGCGAGATGTAGTATGTGTAATAGTTGTAATATTTATAATATGTGTGCATGACATGGGTGCAGGTTATATAGTTAGTTAAGTAAATTATAACTGCCAAAATTCTGTGTTTTTTTAGTTTTTTTACATAAGTTCTTCTCACATTACGTCACATACTTATAACATCACTTTAAACTTTAATGTTTTTTGGGTGAATATCTAGTTTTCTTTTTTACCATTCAGCAAAATCTTTTCATTATACCTTACTATAGTATTACTTTAATCTTCGTTTTTTTCAGTCAATTTCTGTTTTAAAAAAAAATCATATTCTAAATTTAGCATCAGCAAAATCTTCTTCAGGCGAGAAACCCAAATGCCGATGGCCATGCATAAGCATGAGCGCTAAATCCGCTCCGCTCGCGGATTTTGCGGATTTTTGGTAAATTCGCGATCCGCGAACTCTCGCGAATTTACCGAAAATTCGCAATCCGCGAGCGGCGGATTCCTAGGTCAAAAGTTCAAGCCTTGCTGGCCTGTTGTTGTAACTATTTTACGATGGCGCCGGCAAGCTGCCAGCGCCATCGTAAAATAGTTACTAAATTAGCTTCAACAGGAAGCACTAATAGATAAAATCAAGCAGGCGCTCGTGCATCTGCTTTATTTTATCTATTCGAGCTTCCTGTCCCCAAATATAAACAACTATTTTTTGGACTCTCTTCCAAGTCCATGAACCTCCAATATTAGCGGAGACATTTTAATATACGCTGCATGAGAGGTGCCCTATACCCTCTTTTAAGTCTGCGAGCCTTCGAGAATAACGAAGACATTTTTTAATTATCACGACATGAGCGGTCCCCTTAGCCCTTATGTTTGTAACAGACATATTCTCCGCATCCTGGAACTGCGGCATTGATCCAGAATTTCAACATACACGGCATTCTACAGAAGTTATAAAATACACGGCGAATTTAACTTCTGATGCAAGAAGACACATTATGTGCGTCTGTAAACTACCGCGTTACCAAAATATTGGCCAACACCAAAAAATCTATATTTTTTGTTGTATATCCCCCAGCTCCCCCATTCCTAGATCTATGTCTGTAAGCCCGTACTCACTGAGAAAAGTGGCGTGCTCTTCCGAAAGAAAGTGTTCGTTTGAAAGTTTGCAGCCGACGCCCAAAACGCCGCTTTATATTTCCGCAATGTGACAAGCACCTGGTGTTCACGCAATGTGTATCCCAAGGGAGTCTCTACAAATTATACCCCCGGCTACACCCTTATTATATTAAACTACGAATATATGACAATGATACGTACATCATTTAAATTATTTACTGCAATGTAGCAATTTTCAAAGTGCCCAATTTTGTTTCTTTACTGCGTAGGTCACCATATAAGTATAGCCCTTCAGCGCTAGTATCTTCCGGTTAGAAGTTTCCCCAGGGGATGTATCCAAAGCATGGTCTCCCATGCGGTCGCCCTGTAAACATTCCTGGCACAAAATTAAACCTCAACCGGAAGCACTTACAGATATCATGTAAGCATGTGCCCTAGTTGAAGCTTAAATTCAGTGACTCATTTATCGGCCCCAAAAACAATCGTGAGCGTTGTCAAGGCTGGGCAGCTGTCTCTCATCGGTATCTGACCTTTTATGCACACAAGAGGCATGTGCACTCGCATGGAAGCCCCGCCCCAAATCCGCAATTACGAAAATCCGCAAATACGCGGATTTTGCGGATCCACGATCCGTGAATACGCAAATTCGTGAATCGTGGATCCGCAAAATCCGCCCATGCTTAGCCATGCACATTACGGGTTGGACACATGGCCAGTTTGTTATCTTTTTTTTGTGTTGTGTTTTTTAAGGGTCCATTTTAAATTTTCTAAACCATTTTATGGATTGGAAGGATTTTTGATTTACATTTTTTTTAACGACAAACTATTGAATGTTTATTTTTTGAATAGCATCTCCTGTGTGACCAATCAGATGGCTGCTATCAGTTTTATGTTTTTATGTTTACATTTTTAGCGTTCTATTGGTACTGCGATGCTCCTGTGGCAGCCATAGTGTCAAAGATAGAGTATTGTGTTACCAAAACAAGGCCCTTCCAGCCTGATTCATCAAGCTTAATTGTGCTTGCAAAGGGCCAGATTCTGAGAATCTGGCCCTTTGCGAGTGCAATTTTTGCATTTGGGATTCATCATCCCAAATGCAAAATTCGCTATTAAAGAATTTGCATATTTGTGAGGAATTGCATTTAAGGAATCTCTATTTGAGATTCCTTAAATGCAATTCATGAACCATTTTAAAATACCGAAATCGCTATTTTGGGCCGCTATTTACCGCGAGGTCAAACCTCGTGGAAAATAGCGAAAACTTAGAAAAATGCATTGAAATGCATTTTTCTAAGTTGCATGTTACACACACACATGTCCTTTGGACATGTGTGTGCGCAACACCAATGTAGATTACATTTCAGGGGTGCTACAGGGTGTCCTTTGGACACCCCTGGCACCCTTGAAATCGCTATCTTATTTGCGATTAGCAAATTGCTATTCGCAAATAAGGAATAACTCCCCATTCATTCCTATGAGCCTTTAGGCCCATAGGAATGAATGGGGAGTTATTCCTTATTTGCGATTAGCAATTTGCTAATTGCAAATAAGGAATGTGTAGGAATCGCATTTCTTTATGCAATTTCTACATGAATCCCGTTTTGCAAGTCCTTAATAGCGATTCCTTATGAATCGCTATTAGGGGCTCGCAAAACGGGAGAATGATGAATCAGGCAGTATGTACCTAATAAATTAATATGACCTTGTTTAATGTAACTGGTGCTCATGTAAAGTGCTTCAATACCTTTGGGTCGAGTTCATGCTACATAAAAATGAAAAGGCAAAAAAAGAATACTCTGATACCGTAGGTTCCTACACAGGAACCAGGGTACCAAATTGACAGAAGAGAGAACAAGTTCCCTCAGCAATAAGGGTTGAATATTTCAGGGTGCCTGCTGCTCGTGCTGCTTAAAAGAAATGTAAATGTGCACATTTGGTTAATCTGCAAATGTAAAGGCTGCCTGGAAGTCAGGATTGGCTTTAATTGATAGAGTTTACTTGGAACTTCCTCAGGACCAAGATGCTTTTTTCTGAATGGTGTTCCAAGGATATTATCAACTAACCTGTGGAGTATATGCTTTTAATAGACAGTTATAAAAAATATCTACACTGGGTTCATTCAGTCTGAGTATTACTAAAATCTACATTTTGGAGGCTACTGTTTTTCAATCTTGTACCTGAATCTTTCTTGGTCATTTTGTGGCAGCCTATTGTATATTGAATGTAATGCAAGCTTAAAATATTGACGTACATATTCATTGCACTTTTTGTCACAGGCTGGGACCCAATAACACTAAAATCACGCAAGTCAATATTCCTCATTGCACCATCCAGAATTCAGTTCTGCCGTTCTCTGTTTCATACACAAGCTTGTGCAGTGATCACATTTATCAACAGAGGGTTCATAATGTAAAAGTGCCTCGCATTGATTAGTTTAACTTCCATTACATTTCCATTTAAGATGTGTGTTATTTGATATGTAGTTACCTGAAGGTGAGAGACCAACAAAATAGCTACAGAATATTTTGTTCTCTGTAGCCACGCCCTTGATCCCTACCTCACACTCACTGACCCCACACCCACTGTACTCAGGATCCCAGTTCCCAAACTTTTTTTAATGCACATTTGACCACTGCTCCAGCATTAGGTCCAGTTCAGGCGATGTCACCTTCGAAGACGGTTTATGCCCTGGTTGTTCTCAAGGGTGTCTAGAAGAGTACGTAGATGCATAGATATTCCCCAGATATTAACAGCAGACAAGGACCACAAAGCCCAAGTACCCAGCCCGCTGCAACAGAGTAACCTGGTGTCTACGGCTGTCTGCTCTAACAATGTGGTTGAGGAAATGTCAGTGGGTAAGTGTGCCAGAGTTGGGCAAGCTGCCCTCACAGGAAATTCATAAATAAAGGAGCACGCCATGATTGGTTTGTGCCAGCAAGAAGATGGGGGATGCAGTGGATTGATGCATAATGCGTGCACGTGGCCATTGACCCCCAAGGCACTCAGATTACCTGAATGACATTCAAGGCCATCAGGATGTTTGATTGGATAATGCCTCTAGGCAGTGCTGGGCACCTAATTGGGTAAAGCCATCAAGACAATGTAGGGCATCGCGTTGACTGATGCAGCGCTGTCCTGGCATGAAAGACGTCTAATTGACCTTAATCCTTACGGCAACTGGAGGAGGGTCGACAGAGCTGTCGCATTGATCCTAATGTCCTGTTACACTGCACCTCAGGCTTCGGCGGTGTAGAGTGTGTGTGTTTTTTTGGCACAGCCGACCGCACCTCAGGTATAATGTGTGCATGTAGGTGCCATTGACCCACACATTGCATTACAGACTCTAAAGGTGTGACGTGTCTGTGTGTGTGTCACTAGCCCAGGTTCTGTGCGCCTGAGTTCCTCTTTGTTTTTCATATGTGTGTGTCACCAGTCTTTCCCCTGTGGCATGTGCTTCTTTGTGTTTTTTTATCCCCTCTCCCTGTTACATTGCACCCTAGGCTCGTGTAAAATATGTGTTTGTTACCTTGCGCTTTAACACTACCTGCGAATCTTTTGTTGTGTTACTTATTTGTGCTATCTTGTCTCATTACACCATACGACCTGGCCACCCAACACAAAAGTTACCGCAGTATGGTACATTGTTAGATCTACAACCCTGCACCTTTAGCTTTCGTTGTGTTCCTTAGAATTTGTAAAGTGTTACTTTTGCCCTTTGCACGGTCACTACACAGGTGACGTCCCAGACCCATGCTTGACACGCGTGACATGATAGACCGTTTTAAGAAGTGGCGTGGTGGCTGTCTTGATTTCGTGGTTTGTTCAATAGGGAGCTGGTTATTGATTGGACATGTATCGACTGGATGTTCACATGAGGGATGATTAATGAAAGGTTGCTATGAATTGTGTCCGTCGAAGTAATGGATGGAACCAGTTACGCTTTGACAACAAAATCGTTGTAATATAACATCTGTCACTGTGAAGCCCCTACAATGTAAACTTGTAAACTTGGGGATTTGTAGAGCGCAGTTGCTGCCCGAGGGCGTCCTCACAATGAGAAACATAACAAAGAACATGTTGTTTTGCTGCCCTCACCAGTTCCACGGCTCAAGCTGACATTAACCATTACCCAAAACCTTGCAATAAAATGTAACCTAAATCCTTTCGATATGCGTTTTTTATCCCAACCTTACTCTACCACAGTCTCCGCCCCTTACTCCATTGCCCTTTTCTAGCACACAACCCCCTGCTTAAACCTCAAATCACTCTTCCAACAAGCATTGGAAATGCAATAGGTCTCGCAGTAGGAAAGTTTGAGCTATAGGTGTTATTTATTTTTTTGTTTTTTATTTATGTGTTGTTTTTTCTAAATAGCTAAATTAATAGCTTTCTTCTTTACAAAGCCAATAGTTATAATTTTTCTAAATGTGACACCTCTAGCATTTGTAAAGCAACATGTTTTGTATTAACGGGACTTATATGTGACTTATATGTATTGATATAAAAAAAATCAATGGCTTTAAAAAACAATTAATAATTAATACGTAAATAAAATGGATTTTATTTTATATTGCCAATAGCTTAAAGTTTATTAAATATATTTAGTGAAGATGCTGTGGTTGCGCTGAGTGAGGGTGAGTGAGGGTGAGTGAGGGTGAGGGTGAGTGAGGGGTTGAGGGTGAGTGAGGGGTTGAGGGGTTGAGGGTGAGTGAGGGTGAGTGAGGGTGAGTGAGGGTGAGTGAGGGTGAGTGAGTGAGGGTGAGTGGGTGAGGGTGAGTGAGTGAGGGTGAGGGGGTGAGGGGTTGAGGGTGAGTGAGGGGGTGAGGGGTTGAGGGTGAGTGAGGGTGAGGGTGAGGGGTTGAGGGTGAGTGAGGGTGAGGTGTTGAGGGTGAGTGAGGGTGAGGGGTTGAGGGTGAGGTGTTGAGGGTGAGTGAGGGTGAGTGAGGGTGAGGGTGAGTGAGGGTGAGGTGTTGAGGGTGAGTGAGGGTGAGTGAGGGTGAGGGTGAGGGGTTGAGGGTGGGTGAGGGTGAGGGAGGGTGAGGGGTTGAGGGTGAGTGAGGGTGAGGGGTTGAGGGTGAGTGAGGGTGAGGGTGAGTGAGGCTGAGGGGTTGAGGGTGAGTGAGGGTGAGTGAGAGTGAGGCTGAGGGGTTGAGGGTGAGTGAGGGTGAGTGAGAGTGAGGGTGAGGCTGAGGGGTTGAGGGTGAGTGAGGGTGAGTGAGGGGTTGAGGGTGAGTGAGGGTGAGGGGTTGAGGGTGAGTGAGGGTGAGGGGTTGAGGGTGAGGGGTTGAGGGTGAGTGAGGGTGAGGGTGAGTGAGGGTGAGTGAGGGTGAGTGAGGGTGAGTGAGGGTGGGTGAGGGTGGGTGAGGGTGAGTGAGGGTGGGTGAGGGTGAGTGAGGGTGGGTGAGTGAGGGTGAGTGAGGGTGAAGGGTTGAGGGTGAGTGAGGGTGAGGGTGAGTGAGGGTGAGTGAGGGTGAGGGATTGAGGGTGAGGGTTTGAGGGTGAGTGAGGGTGAGGGTGAGTGGGGGTGAGGGTGAGGGGTTGAGGGTGAGTGAGGGTGAGGGTGAGTGAGGGTGAGGGTGAGGGGTTGAGGGTGAGTGAGGGTGAGGGGTTGAGGGTGAGTGAGGGTGAGGGGTTGAGGGTGAGTGAGGGTGTTGGCTATTGTGCGCCGGGGTTTACACTACTTCAGTTAGGGCCGCACACTGCATGTCAGAGAAGAGAGAGAAGGGGAAGGGGGAGGAGAAATGCGACACGGCGGGCAGGGGAGGGGGCTGTGTTATCTCAGCAGAGTCGAATCAACAAACGGAACAGTGCACCGCCGTTAACATTGTAGAAGTGGACATCCAGAAAAAATACAGGGATGGTTGGAAAAGGTTAATTATCTCGTAGCCCACACGCTGGAGTCAGAGCAAAGTCTTCAATGTTTATCCAGGCGTACTTGACATTAACATACCGTATGATGTTTAATATCCGCTCCCCTTTTTAAAAAAAAATTCAGCCACAAAACAGCACATGGCGCTTATGATATATCAGTGGGTTGGAAACATTACCGGCGCGCTGGAGCGCCGCTGCGGCGCGCAGCGAAGCACTTGCCCCACTAGGTTTGGGGGAGAGATTGAAGCATTGGACAAGCTGTCAAAGATGCATTTTGGGAATGCTACAAAACGCGCAATTACCCAGCAGCTCACGGCTGCCAAGAGGCACTTCCGGAACTGAGCTCTGAAATGGGTTGGGGAATGAGAGGGGGGGAGGGGAGGGAGAGAGAGTGGGATTCGAAAGACAAAAGGGGGAGAAAAGACAGGGTAAGGGAAAAGAATAGGAGGAGAGGAGGGTAGAAAGATAGAAAGAGACGAAAAGCGAGTGAATAAAAGGGTTTTTTTGTGACAAAGAGGGAAAGTGGTAGTAAAAGGAAGGAGGGGGGAATTTAAAGGGAGCGACAGGAGAGGGAATGGAGGGGTGAAAGGCAAATGGTGTACACGGTTTAAGGAGGATGGATTTGTTGCAAACTACAGTGAGAAGTAGGGGAGCCCGCAGAAGAGTTGGATGAGAGAAGAAATATGTCAAACAGCACAAAATGAAGGAGTCCAGAGTGGAGTGGTAAAGGAGAATAGAAAGGGAGAGTGGGCAGGGGAGGGGGCGGAGCGGGGAGAGGGAACAGACGGAGCGAAGGCAGATAAGGGGACGGGGGAGGAGAAATGCGACACGGCGGGCAGGGGAGGGGGCGGAGCGGGGAGAGGGAACAGACGGAGGGAAGGCAGATAAGGGGAGGGGGGAGGAGAAATGCGACACGGCGGGCAGGGGAGGGGGCGGAGCGGGGGCTTACGTGTGTGATTAAAAAAAGATCAGAATAAACCATGTTTGTGGGCTGGTTCTGCATGGCGATGTTGAAAGCTTAATTTGCTGTGTTTAATTTGGGGTTGAAAGCAATGTGGGAAAGAGGAGAGGAAGTGAGCAGGCAGACACAGAAGCCAAACAGTCTGTGTAGCTGCCTTTAAAAGAGTGGCGGAAATGTCAGGGGGTCTCGAGGAGCCCCTGCAGGATGAGGTAAAGGTGTTTATCAAAGAGGCATTGAAAGGGTTAGCTCACCCCAGTAGGCAGTTGTCTGTCCTTGAGAGACATTTCAAAGGCATGTGCGGGCAGACCTGGACTCTGTGAGGGCTCATGGAAGGGCTGGATGTTTACACCAATGCGACGCGACCAGGCAGGGGAGGGGGCGGAGCGGGGCTGTGGGAGGAGTGCGGGAACAGACGGCGAGGGGAGGAGAGTAGGAGGAGGAGAGTAGGGGAGGCACGGCCTAGTGGCCGTGCAATCAAGAAGTGAGGGGGCGGGAGAGTAGGCAAGGCAGGCGGCTGGGGGCATGTGCACGCGCTTTTAAGCTCAATGCGCATGCGCATTGAGCTTAAAAGTCACGGGCACTGCAAGGAATCGCCACGATTCCTTGCAAGTTGGACAAAGAGTGGATAAGCCCCCATAGTCTCGCTTGCTCGATGCGCATGCGCATCGACAGGCGAGACCTAAAAACCCTTACCCTAAGGCGAACCCTGACAAAAACCCAAACACTGCCAAAAACATGTGGCAAGGTATGGCCACTCTGGCTATGTATAGAAGGTGCCTTGCACTGAATTTGGGATTGCTTGCCCTGCTGACCAGGGATATGTTTGTGTGTGATTGTGCTGGTATAGATAAGTGTATTGACTGGTCTGACTGGTGGTGATCTGGTGCTTGGGGTCTGGCTGTGCAAGGTGACATAGTATGTCTTTTAAATGATGTGGTGTCTAGTTCTCTGGTGGTGGTTATGTGTGGGTCTGGGGAATATACAGACCGAAGCTTGAGGCTGTAACTTTGTTTCCAGGGAGCTTTTGAAGAAATTCAGCAGCAAGTCACAGAGAGATACATAAATGTATATAATTACCTGATCACAATTTTAAGCAAAAAACACCTTGGTTCGTGGGTGCTGTTTTGGGAAAAGTTACATACTTAGAGGTCATTGGTGGACACTGGTGTTGCCAGGCACTGTTTGCAAATGTTCAGTAACGGGCGAGGAAAAGTACAAACATCCAGAAGCATTCCCAGGTATAGATCTAACTAGCCCCTTCCCCTGAGGAGGGGGCAGGGAATTGGGGGTTCAGAGTGTGTGTGTGTGGGGGGGGGGGGGTTCAGAGAGAGAGAGAGAGTGTGTGTGTGTGTGTGTGTGTGTGTGTGTCTGCCCTAATATGCTTCAAATCAGGCTCTAGAGTGTGTGTTACTGTGTCCATATACTTACAGACTGCACCCCAGTCTTTGTCTGTCACTTGTGTGTGCGTTTTCTGTGTATCCTCACGCTGCATAACAGGCTCTGTTCGTTTTGGAGTGACTATAAGGGTTGCTGTGCACATGCCTTGCTAGACTGCACCTCAGTTTCTGCTGTCTGTCTCTCGTTTGTTTGTGTCTCCTGTGTCATCTTATGCTGCAGGTCAGCCTCTGGTAGTGTGGGAATGAGTTGGGCTACCACCTCATTCCAGTTGTTGCAGATTGTATTCCTATCATGCTTGCTTGTCAAAAACGTACGTCTCCATCAGCTAGCACTAGCTTTTATGACTGCTAAAATCCACCCTTTTCTTCATTTAGCAATCTGCGAAGTAAAATAAAGCCCTTCCGAGGGTAACAGATTTAACTTTACTATGTAGGGTGGTGGATCTTTCTTAAGTCTGTCCCCCACCATCTGGAATCCTTGCCATCTGAAAAAAAACCTAGCCTGTTTGGTTAGGCAGTGTTTATAATGTCAGCACCAAGAATACGTGTCAGGTGGCGTGCGGTGTAGAAGAGCTGTAACCCGGTCCCAGTATCTAGTTGTTCATCACTTGTGTAAGAATTTTCTGTGTCCTGCTATATGGCAGCTCAATCTCTGGTAGTATGAGGTGTGTGAGCGCATTGGCATTTGGGAGGGGGCAGATGAAGCCCTCTCCCCAGCTTCATTTGTCCTGCCCCCACCTTGGGTCTCACTACCAAAGCTATTGAATGTTACAGTAAAAAACAGACAATGCAACTTGCCACACAATTATACCCTATCCCCTTTCACTATAAAGAAGCTATTGTTTTAGGAAATACCTTAGCCTATATGTTTACCTACAATGTTGAAATATGACTTGGTATGAGTGTGTGTATATGAACATATACATAGATATATACACAACTACAAACAAAGCCATAATAAAACATATGAAGTTAACGTGTGTGTGTGTATGTATATATTCACTAAAACAAACAAAGGTTACAGGGACGTTATAGTTAGGCTCATATACAAAACCATAGAAATTCAGAAGCATTGTTACCTGAGCTAACTATAACTTATGCTCCCGCAATGCACTGCGTATGATCTCACATATCACTCATGACATGGTGAGTGACATCACTGATGACATCTCAAATGACATCATGGTGACATCACTGATGACATCTTCAAGTGAGTGTGTTTTCTAAGAGTTTAAGTTTTAGAAATATATACTAACCTACTGCAAAAGTTAGATTACTATACTAGGTGTACTAGAAAGGTGTGATATTATTTCTAACATATGTGACCTGAGTATCTATATGACTGTATCAGTGTGTGAGTGAGTGTCTGTATGGATGTATGAGTGGGTGTATGGGTGGCGTATGGGTGAGTGAGTGTTCCTGAGTAGCTGTATGGGTGTGTGAGTGGATCTATGATTGTGTGAGCTATTTTGTAAGTGGTTGTGTGTGTGTGGTTTGATGTAAGTGTGAGTGTTTGTGGGGGTGTGAGTGGGTGTGTGAGGAGTTGTGTAGGTTTGTAAGTTGGTGGTGAGTGTTTGTATTGGTGTGTGACTTGGTGTGTGAGTAATTGTATGAATGTGAGTGGGTGTGTGAGTTGTTGTGGAGGTGTGAGTGGTTGTGTGTGGGTGTATGAGGGGTGTGTGAGTGGTGGTGTGGGTGTGTGCATGTGTGGGTAGTTGTATGTGTTTGTATGTGGGTCTGTGAGTGGTTTTATGGGTGTGATTGGGTGTGTGTCTGTATGGGGGAGTGAGTGTGTGAGTGCCTGAATGGGTGAGTGACTGCATGAGTAAGTGGCTTTGTGGGTATATTAGTGGGTGCATCAGTGACTGAATGGATGAGTGAGTGGGTGTGTGAGTAGTTGTAAGAGTCGGTTAATGGGTATGTGAGTGCTTATGTGGACATATGAGTGGGTGTATGAGAGCCTGCTTGGGGGTGTGAGTGGGTGTGTGAAGGGGTGTGTCGCTGATGTCATCAGTGATGTCATTTGGGATGTCTTCAGTGATGTCAATGACCATGTCATGAGTGATGTAACATGTAAGGTCATAAAAAGTGCGTTGCGGTGCTTAATTTATAATTAGTTCAGGTAACTATAACTGCTGAAATTCTAAGGTTTTGCACAAGCAAAATCTGAGCCAAACGATAACGTCCTTGTAACCTTTGGTTTATCCAGCTGTATTGATCCGAGAGTTCTTTCGTTTCCTATTTCCATGTCTGAGTAGTATTTTTTGTTATTCTGTCTTATGGCCATTTGTGGACCCATGGTCGATCTTATATTGCCTTGTATAGCTTGCTCGTCGTTGGTTTGGTGCTTGCTGTCTCCATGACCCAGCTGAGTTATCTCTCTAGTAATTAAATACTATTTGAATAACTTACCTGCAATTTGTAACATAGTGCAGCACATTTGGTCTCAGAACCAGTAACCTAACCACTGGATGATGACTGAAGATGAGAGATCTGCATGTGGCATTCATCACAGGCTGTACTTGCTGCACACGGGATTCTAATGCCTGTACCATGAGAATGCAGACTACTCTGCTTCACTTACACCAAGTGATTCTTTGGGGCTTTATTTGGAATTTACAGTAGACTTGTTTGCATTTCAAGGTTTGGTCCAGCTTATTCCACAGTTGAGTACTGAGGGTTGTGATGGTTCCACCTGTGTGATTTGTTTCTGTCCGGTCTCTCCCAAGCACATAAGTGATGTCTATTCCGTGTTGTCTTCTGGTTTCTGGGGGTTTGTGGCATGAGACCAGGCTTTAAAGGTCACTTGGACCTTTTTTCTTTTTTTTAGAAAGCACCAGACCCTGAGTTGTGACTATTATGACACTGGGAGCCAGTGGAGAAGCTCCCAGTTGTGCCGGCAGATGATGAAACCTCTTGAGACTTACGCCCTACGCTGCCAGCCTAAATATGGATCCCCTACAGGGTTTGGATATAAGAAGTAGGCAAGCCGGCATAGATCATGGAACTATGATTTTGCCTAGAGAGGACAAACAATCCAACAATGAAAGAATGCATGAATTAACTTTCACAAACAAATGATGACTGCCCTAAATATTCAACTACCTCATTTCTACCAACACAAAATAGAAAAAGTATGCAATGAAAAAGCAATCTGGGTACAATGGATAGACCTCCTCGCAAGCCCAAGATATGAAAGAGAAAGGAAATAAGCACTGGTAAATTTAATCGGTCTCTCTGCTTTCATCGTGCAAAGTACTTACAAAAATGAGAGCCTGTTTTCCACTTAAGATGACATCATTTTTTGTGCGAGGCCTACACCCATCATACATAAAACGCGTCTCCATTAGGATTTTGCCGTTACAAATGTAGTAATCGATAATGAATTCTCATTTAATCTTGGCCAGAATTGCATTTTCATTGATCCTCTATAAACCTCACCGGCAGCTCTTTGAGGCACTTGTATTCCCTCCAGGGTCAAAGCGCCGCCAGGAAGGGAGGCGTGTAGGAGTCCATTGACCAGCGCCTGGTCTTAGATTCAATGATTCTGACTCCGGACTAGAACGCTTCCAAGTGCTTTGGTTCAGCTGTGAAATCCTGTGACAAGAGCCATGGCATTCAGAGCAACATTCACCCCTTTCTTGAATGATTGGCACCTGCCAGCTTAGTCCTTGCTGAAGGAAGTGAACCATTTGTGATCACGTTCCAAGTGTCGCCATCTAGCGCCTACCTCTGAACCCTATGAAGCTTTGCACGCTGCTAAACTGCTAAATCAAAACACAGCAGCAAGGAACATGGATGTTGGTATATAGCACCACAAGTTACAAAGCACACACGGCAGGTGAGATGATGGGTTATTTTACGCACGTAGCTATGACGTGTCTTAGTTTCATGTGAGATGCATTAACCAGGCACTGCTTTGTAGTCAAAGCTACATGTTCCAGCATGTAAAATGTCATTCTCTTACAAAGCTGGGAGTGGCAGAAATCGACTACATGACAAGGGTCCACTTGTCAGGCATGACTATGTCGTGTGCGATGGGCGCCGTCAGGGGCGGCCTTAGGCATGTGCAAGCTGTGCACCTGCACAGGCCCGCCAAACCCCAGGGGCCGCCACGCCAATATATATCCTTAATATATTAATCCTCTGAGGATGGATACATATTTGTGTGGCAGCCCCTGGCAGGGATTTGGCGGCCTCCGGCTCTGTAACACCTTCCTGAGCTCTGGGGGGCTCCGCCCTGCCCAGACCCCCTTTTCCGGGGCCCCTACCTACGCTCCCTGCCCAGGGCCGCCATGAGCCTAGAGCTGCCCCTGGAGCCGTGATCTTTGTACAACAATGCTGCATGGGCCGTGGCTCTAATGTAGGGTTTCTTCTGATTGACAGCCCTGGAGCCACGAAGTCCTTCAGGGCAACACGTGCTACACAATAAGTCCCGAGCATGCCTATTAGGATAAACTTCAGATCTTCATGTCCATTCAAAATCGTTGTATTCTCTACTCGTCCTGCCCCTCTGGTGAGAGGGGGTGGGGTGTATGCGTAATCACGCATTTGGCAATCAGATGATTAGCACTGTTACCAGGCAAAAAGAGAGCAGTCGGTATAGCTTACAGGTAACAAATGTGGGACCAAAGCAGAGCCAGACAGGCCTTTTCTGCCAACAGGGATTTTTACAGTGAGCTGGAGCCAATGGTGGCCTGTTTTGGGGGCAGGGCCCCTTCTGGTGCCTCTCCCACTTTCCCCAGCTCCCCTAGGTTTAGTGTAACAGGCACAGGGAGGCTTCAAAAGAAAGAGTGTGAAGGAGGGGCAAGCTAGATGGAAAACGACCAGAGAGGGAGAAAAGAGAGAGAGGATGAATGGATATAGATAGATAGTATGAGGAGATCAAGGGAGCAGGGCTGGATTGAGCCTTTTCAGGTTTTGCCTGCGACAGCTCATGCGCTGCATGGGCTCTCGCTTGCAAGAGATATTGCATGCAAGGGGCTTGCAGCAGGCCCATTGCTTAACCTTAGTTGGCTTCATTGTCACTCTTGTTTGCTGCCTTGTAATTGGCCAGTGCCTGGTGGCTCCACTTTCTCTTTTTTCGGCTGGAGCATGGACCAAGTACTGATTGCTTCAGCTTGATTGCTGTCCTTCCACTGATTGCGTTGTGATTGAGGTACTACTTTTTTTGTCTTCTTCCCTGTTATCTTTGGTGAACCTCTTGCTATTTTTAGCTATGTTTACTATGTCCCACACACTTCAAATAAGCCCTTTTCTCATTTGCATTGGATGTTTATTATGACAATAGATGTTATTTTCTCAGAATCACAGAGGTGTTGTGCCTAGACGTAACAAGCATTGTCAAATCAAAAGATCTCACATTTGAGACTATTGGCCCTGCCATTGCCTTGTGTTCATGCTGTACAGCGTGGCCATTGCCAACTTTGGCACATGCTTTATAGCTGTTTGGCTGCTGTGCAGCACGGGTAAAAATAAAAATAAAAGAAAGGACTGTCATGCATCCATTGCACATTCAGTTAAAAGAAAAAAAGTACATTAGCTTGGCTGCGTCATAGCACTTTTTTTGATTAGTCTGAGCCATACTGCAAACCATCCGCTCTGCTGTACGTCACGGCTATGAAGCATTGGTAAAGCCAATAGCTCTCTACTACTTTTGTTCCCCAGTCCGGCCCTGGACCCAAGAGAGCCCTGCTTGAAACTTACAGGCAAGGGGACACTTTGTCATACTTACAAGTTACAAATGCACAAGCAACTTAGCACTTTGTGAAGCTAAATATGCAGATGGAAAAACATTCCACAGATCAAAGTTAAACAAATGCAGTTGGTGAAATAAAGCTTGAAATCAAAACTTGAAGATAGGCATGCAACAAAACACTGTGTATAACTTATAATTTACTAATTACAGCAGCAAACAAAAAAATTAAAACGCTGAATGCAACATTGACTTCAATGATCAATGCGTGAAGCTCAACGTCAAAGGTTTCAGATGTCGACAAGTCATTGCGGTGTTAGTTCAGTATGTTCATAAAACAAGCTGAATTGATTATAGAAAAAGACCACTGCTCACAAAAAGAGATGAAAGAGATAAAAAAGTGAGAATCCCAGCAACTCACTGGAGGGTAAAGCATGGAAACGGAGAGAGAGACGGGAGTGGGAAGCGAGAACGGACTGCACGGAGTGACCGAAGGAAGCCGGTCATGGAGTAGGATGTGCCCTAGAGTTTGAAGAGGAGCAGGGTGAAACACATGGTTACACTGAAGAAGACAGAGAACACTCTCCTTGTGCGCTTGGTGTAGAGGATGAGAAAGTGTGTTGGTAAAGGAGGTAAAGCGAAAGTGCTTAGTATCAGCTGGGAGGTGGAGGGAGAGAGACCCACCTCTTGGGAGAAACATACTGACATGAGAAAGAGACATGAGAGAGCAACCAAGTAGTGTGACCAGGCAGACATGGGGATCCAGATGCACACATAAGCAGGGAGAGGATGGGACATGCTTTCTCACTGAGTGATAAACAGTGAATGCTGTAGGAAATGGAAAAGTAAAGATGGGCTCTGCAAACAAAGACATGCACTTCCATGGAATGCGAAACAAGCAATGGCATGAAAAAAACACTAAAAAGTAGTTTCATGATGTGAGCAATGGAAGGCTACACCCTAGCCAGTCCAAACCAAGAGATATTTTCCAGGGCAGGACCAACCACAAAATAGGGAGGTAAACCACTGATAGGGTGCTTTGCTGCTTGTAAATTCAGGTTCCGACAGCGTCCTGCAATGAATCTTTAGTTCCGACTGAGGCTGACATCAAATTTCAATACACTTCAATAACATGATGCACATTAGGCTCCACAAGGAAGACAGGGAGTGATTATGTTTCAAGCCATAAAGGTTAATTAAAGGATTAGCAAGTCTCAAACTCAAATCATCAATACTAGTCGTTATGCCGTAGCCGTTGCGGCAAGTGCAGGTAAGCCCGGTGAGGCGGTGGGAGGAGAAGTTCATAGGGATAGAGAAAATAAAATAAATAAATAAATAAAGCCACCTACCTTGCGCTCGCAGCATCTTATTTTTAAACATTTTCTTACATTTCCTAATGTCTGTCAATATCAACCACCCTCCCCCCCGCACACCCCGCCCCAACACTCCACCGCGCATACCTGCATCGGTCGCGACTGTTCTATAGCCAATACACGTATGCATTAGTCAGAATATTGATATCGATCCTAAATCATAGGAACAAAGGAAAACTGTTATCAAGTTGAATCAAATAAATCAAATCATTTCCCTCATAAAGGGAGCACCCTACACGGCTAAGCTGGGGGAATGCTGGGGCAGTTTGGAGAAGTCAGGTCAGGATGAAAGGATTTTGCCAGAAAGCCTCTGCAAAGCAACCGCAGGCATCTGCTCGCAAGCAATAGAAAAGGGAGCTCTACTTCTCATCTCCTCTGCATTAGCTTAAATCACACATTTCTAACATTTGCTGCACCTACACATGGTTCCCTTGAGTAGAACCAATCAGGCGAGGGTACAAACAGATAAAGCAAATTCATTACTTTCTCAAACTAAGGCACAATGAAGTCTCGCCCGTCTGAATTTCGGGTATCTGCAACAAAATTAGATAAATTGGGCCGAAGATGTTCTTTACAAGTGCTTTTTACTGCGTGCTGCAAGCATTGCGTAAAAGTAAACATTCACATGAGGACAGAAAGAAATGATGCATCCCTTAAGATTGCCGACTCGGGTTTCTCCTGAAATATAAGACACAGAAGAAATGCGACCATATGTCCGTCATTTTTAAAATGACTCTGAGGCCTACCTTCACTATGGTCAAGCTACATGTGAAAGATACATTTGCATGTTAAACTGTTAATAATGAAGCAAAACATTTAATTACAGAAAAATCATCATAACGAACAATAAGAAAATAAGGGTACTGAGGCTGACAAGGAAATTGGGGAAGGGGAGAGAGAGAGAAATGCTGCAAGCAGCTGTTGTAGCAAGATGGCAAAAATGAGCTAAATATTGTACTTCTAAATCAATAAGACCCATATTTAATTGGTCTGTGGACACGACCTATGTAAGGGACAAGATTGTGTCAATCACTTTCTTAACATAATCTTTACTTTATAAAGTGCTTGTCCACTCTTGGGATATCTTGGCACTGGTATTTATTGCCACCCATCTCAGTTGTACTCGTGCTATCAACCTTTGAAGGATGAAAGGCTCAGTAGGCTCATTGGGATTCAAACCTGTGACCACGAGGAAAAGTACAGATTCCTGCTGTGGACACATTAGTCCCCTGCACAATTAGGCTCTGCTTTCCGGGAGCAATGAAACATTGTGAAGATTTAAAACAAAAATTTTGATTTTTCAAGATCATTTTTTTTTATACTAGGTAGAATTTCCACTTGACGACCTGTCACAGTTGGCCATAGTAAAAAGAAATAAAAGTGAGTTCAGGGGAAAATCTGTAAAAGTGGGTCATGGAGCAGAGAACAGACAAAGCTTAACAAGCATTTGCAATGCAATAGGTCTCGCAATACAGAAAGTTTGAGCTATTGGCATTGCATTATCATTTACAATGCCACTAGCTCAAACTTTTAATAATGCAAGACCTATTTACAGCAATTGAGGGGGAGCAAGACAGAGAAAGAGAGGGCGGAAGAGAAAGGAAGAGAGAGGGGTAAGCAGCTGGCAGCGGCAAAGCAGGAGAAGTGGACACCATCCTGTCTTCTCTGCAGTTGCACCACCTGACTTACCGCACCTCCAGCAGGACGGTAGCAGAGTTAGGAGAAGACCTTTCCACATGGGAGCCACTGAGATGGGCTTGAGCCCTGCTGAACACAAGGGGCACTCTCCTGTGGCGACACTGAATGGAGCTTCAGCCCAGGAAGGGAATAGAATCACAATGCTCCTGAGCAACAGGGGGAGAGGAAGGCTCCGAGACGGCAACAGGGGGAGAGGAAGGCACCGAGAGGGCTCATCGGTAAGTGCTTGTTTCACATGTGCAGACTGAGAGGAAAATAAGTTTTGTAAAGTGTCTCATTCTGCGCTGTCATTTTAATAGCAGCCATGCACCTTTCTTTCGACAACCCACATCTAAAGAAAGTGGCGCGGCCGCCATTACATCAAAGCGACATATTTCGGTGGGCAGGGCTATTAGTTGGCATTAATGATGACACATCCTAGCAGAGGGGGGGAATGCCGTGGAACCTGTTGTGGTTGCACGGTGGTATGCCAATCTATACGTCTGTCAGCTCTACACCTATTGTCCGCGTCAGGAGGGAAATGCAGGCAGAGGGCTGCGTGATGCAGGGAGCCCAATCACGTTATTTCCAAGCCCACGAGCAGGGGGAATTCCTCCCATCAGTTTTGTTTGTCCTCTCGTGGCCCTGTGCCAGACAGAGCACTAGGCATAGTAATGAACACAGACAGCAAGCACACATCAGCGGAATAAAAAGCTCCAGACCAGCCATCGTGGAACTCGCATCCTCACCCAAGGACCCCTCCCACCTATGTAGCACTACAATGGCTAATGTATAAAGCAATGGGGCAGTGTTTACGTCACTTTAAAAATGATGCATAGGCACTTGTAGTAACTGGTGTGTTCTTGCCAGCTAATGCACGCTATCCCCCATGCAAATAACACTGCCAGACAAAATATATAGTTTTAAACAACACACAGACTTTAAATACAACATGTTTGCGGATTTTTTTTTACCTCTACATATACCAGGCTTAAATAAAGGGTGAATTAATAGCATGTTGATTAAATGTGCTCGATTTTATATAGCGCCGACATGCATGTAGGCTTACTTCAGAACCCTTTGGAGCCCTACAAGCATGCGTTCGGAAACGTTACAGGTTGGCACTACGTCATGGCGTTGTATTCTGAAATAACACAATAATTCCAGTTAATTCATCTGTTCTTGTCACAACACAATTCTGATTACTGAAACGCTTACAGCACGCATTACGACTACATTAGCATCTACCTCCACTTAATATCTACTTAGAAAACAGCTACATACACGCGGACAGTTTTCGAAATCCTCGAACAAAGAAGTTGACACTTACGCAAGGTCAAGATAACTCCAGCCCAAGCAGACACAAGGGTTGGTGATAGTATACCTAATTCTTTTAGTATTGAGATACAAGTAGGCGGATATTACGTGCATGTAAAGAAAGAATACCGTAGACGATAATTTGGAGATAAATGTGTAATAGTCATACCTGCCTTCCAAATTATGACAGGTGCCAGTGGAGCGCTCTCTTAGCAGATGTAATATTTTGTATTTGTGAATACGGTACATGTATATCTTTGTTTATGATGAATACTATTACAAACAATCAGCAGGGAAAGCGATCGAGAAAGTGAAAGTGATGGCTATTGGAAAACAAAGAAGCCCGCGAGTGGTACGCGCGTGCGTGGCACAGAGAGCCATGTGTTTTCAATTATCACGCCCGTGTCTGGGCACGATAATTGAAACCACATGGCAGTGGTGCATGTAATAGCCACCAATAGGCCGTGGGTGGAGCAAAGTGCCTGCCTTTGGCCAATTGCGTGCTGTCTTTTGATAAAAAGACGCATGCAAAGGCCAATAGTGTGGGCCAAAAGGAATAGCACACGCACGAGCGTGTGCGATTCCTAGGTCCGTTTTCAAACCCCATACAAGAGGTCTCTCGCTGCGCGAGCAGTGCTGCGCACTGCAACGCTATGCGTGAGACCTAAAAATGGGGTAACACAGCTATAGAACTTGTAAATAAGAAAAAACACAGGCCACAATCGCCAGATATTCAGACGGGATTAAAGAGGACAATAATACGGACAGCATGGGGAGTGGTTTTGGTACGATGGCCGACGTTAACCAGACGTTAGTACAACATAATCATAAATATAAAACATGGCACATAAAACCCAAAAATGCCACCTCAAGGGGGAAAGATACCCAGGTGTAACAGTAATGCAGTGATCATGGAGGCTGGCCGTGGATTTGACCTGGGATGACACTGGAGAGAACCAGATGTGTCTGCCCAATTCCAAGATGAACAGCCAATTTTTGTAAGTAATAGTTGTGTTTTGTTATAAAGCCATGCTCTAGGTTGTATGTCAGTCCTGTTGCACAGTAGTGTATGCTGTGTTGCGCATACAGCTCAATGCACATGCATTGCATGTCTACTGAACTTACAAGGGCTTCGATTTGTCAAAGACTGCCAGCATTGACTGGTTGCCCCATGAGAATGGGAAGGAAGTGGGATCATAAGCCATTGTTTCAGGTACTGGCTCACTAAGCAAAGTTTGTGAGTTGTGAACCGTTTTGTGATGCAGCAATGCGTGGTGCTTTGTCGCATGGTTCCAATTTTAGCAGAAATCTCCAACGTCTTCTATTCACTTAGCGCTTTCGGTCTTACATGCATGCCAAGGATCCAATTCAAGAGGGAGACTCTGGTTTTTCCAGTCAAAAATGGCTTTATTTTGGCTATTTCCACTTGAAATTGCCTCTGCTTCAATAAAAGTCAATGGGGAAAATGCATTCTCCTGATTATTATTTTTTAATCTCCCACTTTCCTCTTCTATAATGTTGGCATGTATGGCCTTACTACAACACACCTCTAGCGTCACCCTCTTTAAACACCTCTTCTCTTTCTTCCCCCGCACCTCCCCTCCTCTCCCCACCCTCTCTTCCTGTTAGCTAGAGCTGGGTTGCTTCTGTGTAATGCAATCTCAGCATCATTTGATTCACTCGTGACAATGATTGGGAGCAATGGCTTATGCGATCGCGATGCCGCTGGCCATTTAGCAGCTCCGCTTCTCAGCGGCGTATGCCAAGGGACTGCGCTTGCAATCTTTCTCTTGAGGTCTTAAGGGAGCACCTTCGCCATTGAGCACAAATGAATGGGCTGAAAATCAAGGGAGATCAGACACTGGGGCACAGCCGAGGCCCTCATGCAGTCCTGGAAGCGACCCTCGAGTAATGAAAATTACTCCATAGGCCGGAGGTCAGAGCAGAAGTGGCTGTCGCGTAATTGTGCGCAGGTCACATTTTATCAGAACTATGACTTCCTTTGCCCACTTTGGCCTATTCTGTGAAAGCTTCCTCTAAGAAGCCACACTGTGAGAGATATGGACACAGACATAGAACCCTTTTATTTGATAGCTGGTGATTGGCGATATTGAGCTGTGGCATATTAACAATTCAAGATGGCTACAAAATCTTCATGACAAACTAGACTGAAGTAACAATTTGAGAGACTGGGTGATTTCTGAGCATGCTGGGCAATATAACGATGTGTTGGACTGCTACTGCGAGTGATTGCCAGTGCTCCTGACTGAAGAGACACAAACAGGCGTTTCACTTCTATGAGAACCTAGCTTTGCAGTTCCTATTACAAAAGGACTAAGGCTGATTTACCTATGGCTGGGTCTAAACTGAGGTGACATGCAGTGCAAACAAAATCGATGGATTGGAATGCTACCTGGGCAATTTCTAGTGATTATAGTGTTTGCTAGCTTCAATTCCATCACCTTTTTTTGTTTGAGGAAATGCCCTAAGTAGCCAATGATATGCCCAGAAGTGGGCACGGTGCTCACTATTCCACTGGAACCAAGATGTTCGCGACTGAAAAGGCCCAAGCTGGCCAAAACCAGTCACATTGCTTGTGTTCTGGTTCAGAGAAGACCTGGCTTGGCAGTTCATGCAGGACTGTTTCTGTTGGAGCAAGACCACAGCTGATTTGCATATGGATGGGTCTAATCTAAGGTGGCATATTGAGATGGGTAGGAATGCTACCTAGAACAACTGCCAGTGATGAGAATCTTAGTAAGTATCTCTTCCATCACCTTTTGTGTGTTTAATGTAACACCATAAGTGGTTAAGAGTATGCCTAGATGTGGTTCCTGTGCTTATTGTGCCACTGGACCCAAGCTACACTTTGCTGAAGAGTCCAAATAGGCCGCAACTGGTCTCGAGTTGCTTGTGTTCCAGAACAGAGGACATGGTTTGTCAGTTTTGCCTGGACAGTTTTTATTGGAGCAGGACCAAGCTGATTTGTATATGGCTGGGTCTACTCTGAGGTGGCATGGGGGGCAAAAAAATGATGGGTTGGAATCCTCCCATAATTTTTTCGATTTTTGAGCAGGCCAGTTGCTCTAAAAGATCTCTAGGGCTGGGGCAGATTGCGCCCCATTTCTAGTGGGCTTTTAGAGGCAACTGCATAGAAATTACCCAATCACCCGATTTCCTGTTATTATCATTTTATGATGCTCACTTTGCCACTGGAGTCAAACAAGCCCGGCTGAAGACGGCTGTAATGCCAGAAACCGGTCCTGGGAAGCTTGATTCCGGTCCAGGGAAGACATGGCTTGGCAGTTCGGGCTGGACTGTTCCCATGAGGCACAGGGTCAGACTGATTTGCAAATGGCCATGTCTGAACTAGGGTGGCGGAGTGAGCTAAAGAACGGTGATGGATTAAACCCAGATCAGTTGACTGGGGGTGAGTGTTTGTATTGTCAACGCTCCGTCCATCACCACCTTTGGTTTTTCTTTGTTTTGCTTGTACATTGTAGGCCATAATTCAGCTCTTGCTTAAAGCATGCTGCTATGAAACATTTTATCAAGAAACTCTTAGCAATCGGAGACAGTGGAAAAGTTTTCCAAATTGCCAAACCAGTGAAATCTGCATCATTTTACTCTGCTTGTGGAGCATAATAGGACTATTAAAACTTCCCTAATTCAGAATAATCTTTATTCAGTCAAAAGGCCATAAAAGCACAAAAAAGGTAAGACCATGTACAATAAAATCCCAAGGAATATTACATGATTTGCGAATTATACATGTTTTCTAAAAAAACAGAAGCAGAAGCCTATTTACAAATAACTAGATAAAACAAAATTCCATTAGTTAGCCCATAAACCACAGCAGAGAAACTAATTCATGCAATAAAAGACTCATTTAAGTTAAATTTAAATTACGAGAGAGCAAAATCTTAAAAGTATTAACCATTTGCAAAATTCATAAATGTCAACATATTTAAGAGAACCCTTTAAGATCCATATCTTCTAATATATAGGGCTGATTTTATGAAATTAAGCATTGCATAACACATTTCTGGTGATCCTAAAGACTGCAGAAATATTAATCCTTCTTTATGCTGTCTTAAATTTGCCTGACCGAGGAACGGGACCAAGAAAGAAAATTTCGGCCCTGTATACAAAAGGCAAAACAAAATTAAGTGACTTGTGCTTTGTATTGAAGTGTGCCTGGTGCAGCGGCACTGGGTACTGACCTGTGGAGGGGGGTGCAAACCTCAGGAGGGGAGGGGCGCTGTTTTTAGTAATAACTTATGATAGGAGAGATGAGGGGCACTTTTGCCTGGTGGTAGTGAGAGAATCCTAGGAGACGGTCAAGGGGTGTGGGGCGCCGAAAATGGTTGTCGCACGGGGCGCCACCAGCACTAAACTTGGCCCTGGATGTATTATCTTATCTAATTCATTTTGTAGCAAACAAAAAAAAAATCAGGTGCAAAACAACATAGCATATAAGTTTGTCTGTGTAGGAGCTGTAGGGGATGGTGATGTATGTCTGTGTAGGGGCTGTAGGGGATCCTGACGTCTGTCTGTATAAGAGCAGTAGGGGATGCTACTTGCTGCCTGTGTAGGAGCATTAGGGGATGGTGATGGCTGTCTGTGTAGGGCCAGTAGGGGATGGTGTAGGAGTGCTGGCTCCAAATGAGATGTAGAGTCTCTGGTAGGAGCTCTGGCTATGTAGGAGCAGCAGGGAATATATAGGAACACTGACAGTACAGGAGCAGGAGGATGTGGCACAGGAGGTGCAGGGAATGGTGAAGCAAGGATGACCGATCAGATGCTTCTAGGTGATTATGTAGGGGCCAAGGCTGCAAGGTAGCTCGAGGGAAGAGAGTTGGGGCAATAGTAATTTAATAGCAGTAGGGAGTGGCATGTGAGTGCTGGATGCATAGGAGCTGTACGGATGTAGGAGGCCTTGCTGGTTACATGCTGCAGATAACGACGTAGGAGAGGGCCCTGGTTTTCAGAGGCATGTGCACCAGAGTCGCTTTTTTTAATCAATATTACATTTAAAAAGTGACGTACTGTAACACGTCTTTAAGTTCGCAACTGTAAACTTTTAACAACTTTTTTCAAAAATGTGTTGGTGATAAAGCGTTGCACACATTCGGGGGCTGCTATCCAAGCAGTCTTCGGTGTGTTTAGTCCGTGCTCTTTAAATTTACCGAGCGTTGTTGACATGAATGCAAAAACCTTTTTAAAGCTTGAGTTAGGAACCCGAGGTACCTTTTCTCTAATCTCTGATTGTACACACAGGTGTGGCAAAAGGTTGCTTGTGACAGACCGGGACCATGAGAACAAAGCACGAGGGGGTTTCGTTAGGCAACTCGTGTAATACGTTATTATTATGTTTCTTATATAGCGCCTGAATCGACCCCCGAAGGGGTATCTCCGCGCTTGCCTTGGGAACCCGTCCTGGCTTTTCCCTGTGAGATAGCCCCTACAGGGCATCCCCAAGGTGAAAGCCAGGCATCCCGCCGCAGGGGGGCCGTTGTGGAGATTAAGCAAGCTTAATGCCCAGAGTTGCAGAGTGTGAACCCATGATTAGGTCAGGCACCGAAGCGAGAATTATCGAGTCCATGGACATTTGAGCTCAAGACCCTGCCGCGTCGGGAATTGAACCCTGGTCCCGGGTCTGACCTCTGCTTCAGGGTCTGCCTGCTCTAACCAGTGAGCCACACTTCTCCACATAATAATAATAATAATAATAATAATAATACGTTATCACAGTCTGCAGCAGAGCTGTGTGGGGGACACTGGTTGAAGGGGCGGGCGCCCGGAGGAGAAGGAGGAGCGTTTTTAACTAGGAAGTAGAAATTTTGCTGAGAAACAGAAGGGTGTACTTTCACCCCTGCTATGATTTATGTAAAGCGGGGGCATTGGGAGCAACAAGGCAAAATCTGTAATGTGGAGGGCTATATGAACAGCACAGCTGCATCGTTGTGCTAACGCGGGATTACTGGTTACTAATTATCTTACCAAATCCCATTTCCTGTCGACTGAATCGTTGGTACCTGTCTTGAGTAAAAGGTAATCTCGCAGTAAACAATCAATTTAAGAACTTACACCACTCTAAATGACCACTGACCAAAATTAAGTTTTTAAAGATTTAATATAAAGTCAAAGATAACTGAAGATACAAACTTCTCAAAATGAGATTAAGAAGATAAATCGGTATCACTATGAACATGAACTTTTTGAATAATCTGAGTCTGAAAAACAGAATAATAAGTACAAGCTCGAAAACCATCAGGGTTGCTAAAATGGATACAAGTTGCAACCTCAAAGTCATTACAGAAAAGAAAAATTAAGGTTAGTCTGTCCCTACACTACACTAAATGACATCCCTACTTAACAAGATCTTTACCCTCTAGGTGTCAGCCGTGGTGATTTCCTAAGAAGATCACGCACTTCTCTTTGTCTCTTCTCTGATAATGGGTCTCTCCTGATCAGCCTATCTGCCTACCCATCCGCTTCCTTAGGCTCCCAAAATCATCTGCTCTGCCCTCCTCCCGGGTCACTTTCCCTAATACCAAATCACATTTCCAATAGAAACGCCCCTTGGGACGCCCCTCACGTGGTACATCTTTGCGCGGTAAAACTCCATGATGGTACTCTTGAAGACCCTCGTTATAGTTGACCTTGGTTCCCAGGCTCCTTCTTCCGTGCGCTGATACCCCCTGAAATTCCTGGAAACTCCTACAGGCCTGCGCAAGGCGCCACTGAACAAAGTCCCTTTCATTCGAGCTGATTAGGACCCTCGCACCTGCATACAGCTCGTCCTGCAGTGGGCCTCAAATTCCAGACTTCACCATATCTTAGGCCATAAAACACTCTCAGAGCTCCATACTGGACACCTCACGACCTCTCCTCTAACGAGCACATGACGATTTAAACTACATGACATTATCTGTTCTGGCCTACTTGATTTACATGCAGCAGGTTCCTGCACTCTTAAAACGTTAACTTGATTTAAACAGCAAACATTCTTAACTAGCATACGTTTCTAAAATAACACATCTATAAAGCATATACTTTTAACCCTAAGTTCAATAGTACATTTTGAAAGAACCATGTCAACTTTATCTCACATTATTTTAGCAGCACGTTCAGGTTTGCTGTGAATTGCCCTAAGGCCTACACAAAATACTGGAATCCAAAATTACATTTAATTCGGACATGACTCTTTTAACATGAGAGAACCATGAGGTTTTCACCTATACTCCAACATTTCTACATTTAATCTCACACCGTTATAATTATGGTTACTCTACTTAACATTCTATACATTTCGCTATTGAATATAAAACACTCGTGTGCAAAACATGTTTAAACTAACTACGTGCTTGTAAATATGGCGTACTTATACATTTTTTTTCAAACTTGTGCTCTCTCAGTCCCCCCTTTGATGACCTTTAGGGGTCATCATTACCATGACACTAAAATGTAGAACCTTTAAAGTGAAGACAGGGCAGTACCACTTCTTTTCATACTCTCTAATGCTTTCAGACTCTTATATTGAGTGTCCTGCATCGCTGTCAACTCTTCTTCCTGTTTCTTCATAGCTCTCTGTAACCTATTTGCTCTATACCATTGATACAAACGCACCAATCCCCACAAAGTGATTACACAAATCATTACTATGATGATGGGCTTCAATATGTACCAAACGATACCCTTTCCTAAGTTGGCAAACCAACTTCCAACTTTACCCATTCCATGACCTACTTTTTCCCACACATTTACCTTTGCCAGGTCCTCGATTTCGTAGTGTATGGCAGTGATGTTTTGTATATACTTCTCTAGAGGCTTTGAATTGTCTGGAATGTAAGTACAGCATTCCTGTACCTTCAAGGCCCTACAGACTCCTCCCTCTTTTGCTAACAGAACATCTAAAGCAAGTCGGTTCTGAAGAACCATTGCCCTAATCGATTGCATCTCCCCCTCTATCAGCATCAAGGATCTTGCAGTACTGGCAGACAGTCTATCTACGACTGTAGCTAACCTCCTGATCTTAATGTCATTCATTATCAATCCTAAGAAAGGGAATGCAGCACCTATTACATCTCCAACTACTTCTGCTGCACCCAGCCCTCGCTTCCATCTAGTTGATATTTCTTTCTTAGGCGTGTCTAAATTCTCAACATGATATATTTTAGGGAAGACAACAGCCAGATAGCATGATCCGTACCAATTATCTGGTAACTTCACATAGGCATATCTTCCACATACAAAATATACATTTGGTATTGCTTGCATCCCTTTCATGAAGTTCTTAGAGTAATACTCCAATTGAAAGGCATGTTCACAATTTACTTGTCCTACATAAACGTTTTCATAATAGGAGTAACTCCTGTGAATGCACAGTTTCCCCCGTTTCTCCTTATCCAAAGCAATTGGACCAATACTACCTTTTCGTTGTTGTGCCCTTTCCTCCTTTGTCCAATCTGTTTCCCCTTGTCCTGATGCCTTCAATATCTTCTGCCTCCTGTATCTAGTATCTACCTGAGCTATAAACTTTTTCTCAACTTCTGATATTTGACAAGTCAGATTGTTGATTCGAGCATGTGAAGTATCTAACGTTCTCCATGGAATAAACCATTTGTGTAACCTGTCTTCGCTTTTGTAGTAGTCCCATTTGTTCAAATGCTTGAAATTCGGAACCTCTGGCAATGTCGAGTCGAAATTCGAGAAGTAATACTCAAATCCGTCTCGTCCATAAAACATACTTAACAATAAACTGCACGTTATCCCATATGTCAACGGGAGATGATGGTATTTGATACCCTCCTCCACCGAAATTGGTAATTGCATACAGACATAGCAATCCTTTACCTCCATGGCATCAACATATTCATAAAGCAACTTAGCATAAGCATTTGACTTGTAATTCCCCTGTGACTCATCCATGTGTAACCTTTTTACTTCTGCATCTAACAACGCTTTGTCTTTCTCATTGATGTTTCCCTTCTCCTTAATAATGGTAGTTCTCGGTGTTGACACTCCCTTATCCTCCTTAACTGTGGTTCCATCCCCTTCGTGTCCCGCTAGGAATGAAACAGTTACCACTAAAATTATAAGAGAAACCACTACTCCTAAAAATGTAACAGCTATACATTTTGCCCTGCGGTTCGGGTTGCCAGCCTCCATGTTCTCAAACAGTGTAGTTTTCGACTATCTTCCAGCCTTCACTTCCTCTTCTTTTCAAACAAAGTCTTTCTCTCTTGCAATGTCTTTCTTGGAACACTTGGAAGCTTGACAATTTATTTCCGCAAAACAATTCAAAGTCCAGTAATATAGACAACCCTAGCCCTTCTCCATCCGCTAAAAGGAAACCCCTACCATTTTTTTTTTCTTCTTCCACTCGGCGCTAGGTTATCTTGCAACAATTTACAATTTCTTTTCAAAAGTCTTATTTTCGTCTGAAGTTATGTATGACTCAAGGAGTGACACTACTTCTTCATAAACGTCCATCCGAAGTATCATTCCCTCAGGTTCTGGACAGTTCGTACCACAACATGGAAAGTCAACCTTTTCTAGGATTATTCTCCTTATTTCGCTCAAGACAAGTGGACGGACGAAATTGAGAGTTAGCGTTTTTTCAATTTCCAATCCTGGTACTATCAGTTCTATATCCACAATTACAAAGGGGTTCGTTCTAATCAAGATCACTTTCTTCACCTTTCCAGATCTGCACCCCCTTAAAGCCATTCGCAATATGATATTAGTCCACAACAATAAGTGCTCCTAACATTTCTACTACTCGCTCAAGCATTTCCAAACGAAGAAGAGTTCCCTCCAATATTGGATATCGTGAACAGCAAACTGGAAACTCAACTGTTTCTAAAAGCAACTTTCTTATTCCACTCAGGAGAGCAGGATGAACGATGTTGAGTGTCAGCAACCTTTCGGTCTCCGCTCCTGGCAGTAGAAACTTTATTTGCACTGTGATGATCGGGTCAGTTCTGATCAGTTCCACTTCCCTGATCCTCCCTGTTCTGTGTCTCCCAGACATCTGCAACAAGGTAGGTCCAGTCGGGAGTAGAGTATCTTCTGCTAGGCACTCGCACCCTACTTGATCTTCTAAGACCCTCCTCGGCTTGATCCTGGATATCTTCTTCTGGATCTGAGTCTTCGGATATAGGAGTAAGCGTTTCTTCCTGGGCCGACCTCAAACTTAGCCTTCTTCTCCTTGTTGGCCAAGTGGCAGCTCCAAGCCTTATTCTCCTATTCCTTGTCCTCCCACTTGGTTCTTGATCGCTCCGATACGGATCTGAGTCTGAGTCGTATTCACTTCTGCTCTCTCCTTCAGTTGCGTCTTCTGTCTCACTGCCGTCCTGCCTTCGCTCTTCTTCTGAATCCGATGCGTTCCCAACTTCTTCCGACACCCCCTCAGCCGCCTCTATCCCTTCTTGCGACTCTTCTTCCACTTCCGGGCTTTCGTCTGGGATGGGAGCTGTTCCTTCTAGAGGTGCTGGAACTCTTCTAGTATGGGACGCATGGATCCAATTTGGCAGCCCCCCGCACTTCACCGCGGTGTTCGTGATCAGGATTACCTGAAAGGGCCCACGCCAGCGAACATCTAGGCAGTTCTTCCGGACGTGCTTTTTAACCAAGACCCAGTCCCCTGGGTTCAGGTCATGACACAGGTTCCTCGCTGCTGGAACTTCAGCCGCATGCACCTGAAGGGACACAGAATGGATGGCGTCAGACAGTCCTTTACAATAATCCAAGATCAGATCATCTGTAATATTCAATAGAGCAGTAGTTGGAACTGTAGGAAGTCTCATGGCCCTCCCCATCAGGATCTCGTGGGGAGAGAGACCTGTCCTCCTATCAGGTGTGCTGCGCATGCTCATGAGCACCAATGGAAGAGCATCTGGCCAACTCAAGGATGTGGATGCCACTACTTTAGCCAATCTATTCTTCAAAGTGCCATTCACTTGTTCCACAATTCCTGAAGCTTCTACAATGCAGCTTTTGATCGATATTCAGTGTGGAGCACAACATCTTCACTATTTCGCTGTTAAAATGTTTTCCTCTGTCCGATTCCAAAGAGGCAGGCACCCCGAAGCGCGGTATCAACTCCCTGAGCAACAATTTAGCCACTGTGAGTGTATCGCACCTACGTGTAGGGTACGCTTCAACCCATCTGGAAAATACGCATACAATCACCAACACATACCGAAGGCGATTGACTCTTGGCATTTCAATGAAATCTAGTTGCATTCTATTGAAAGGCCCCCCCGACCTCCCAATGTGACTCAGTGTGACTGGTGTTCGTTTGCCTACGTTCAGTTGTTGGCAGGTAACACATCGCTTACATACTGATTCTGCTGCTATTCTGAATTTCGGGCAATACCAAGTCTGCCTAAAAACTCTCATCATAGCATCCCTTCCTAGATGTACTGGACCATGTATTTCTCTCGCCATGGGATTAGCTAATTCTTCAGGTAACACAGCTCTCCCATCTGCTGAAACCCAAAAATCCATTTCACTTCGCACACAGCCTGCTATTTCCCATGCCTTTTTCTCTGTTTCAGGTGCGTTCTCCTGCATTATCCTTAAATCCTCCCAAGTGTCTACAGTTTCTAACATCATACTTAATTCAGTCTTTTCTTCTGCACCTTCTATTTCCACCTTTGAGAAAGAATAACTTTGTTCCGCACAATAGCGTGCGACTTCATCAGCATATCTATTACCTTGTGACACAAAATCTGTATTCTTAGTATGAGCTACACACTTCACTACTGCAATGTCAACAGGACCTTGTAATGCTTCTATCAGCAATCGCACAAATTCTCCATTTCGAATGGGCGAACCAGAGGAGGTCATGTAACCCCTCTGAGACCACAACTGCCCGAAATCATGAACCACACCGAAACCAAATTGGCTGTCCGTGTAGATGGTGACTCTCTTTCCATTTCCTGCTATGCAGGCACGAGTTAGGGCAATAATCTCTGCTACCTGTGCGGAATGTACTCCTTCCAGGCAAGCGGCTTCCACAACTCCAGTAATGGTACAAACAGCATAAGCTGCTCTCAACCGACCAGTATCGTCTCTTAAACATGAGCCATCAACAAAGTAAATTTCATCGGGGTCTGACAATGGCTCATCCACTATATCTGGTCTGGGTTTCGTGCATAGTTCAGTCACATCAAGGCAATCGTGGTCTTCACATCCTTCGCCTTCTATTACCGAAGGTAATGGCATCAAAGTAGCAGGATTCAAGACAGAGCATCTCCTGAGAGTCACGTTTTCTGCGGCAAGTATAACTTGCTCATAACGCGTGAGCCTGCTATTGGTCAGATGCTGCGTCTTCGTCCTGGTCATTAACAATTCAACTGAATGCGGTACATACACCACCACTGGATGTCCCATTACAATACTTTCGCTCCTTTCAATGCTGACACCCGTTGCGGCAACGGATTTGAGACATCCGGGCAACGCTGCGGCTACTGGATCTAATGTAGCCGAAAAGTATGCAACTGGTCTATGGGCATTACCGTGGGTCTGTGCCAAGACTGACAAAGCACATCCCTCTCTCTCACAGCAATAGAGTGAAAATGACTTTTCGTAATCTGGCATTCCCAGAGCCGGAGCACGACATAAATCGTCTCTCAGCTGTAAAAACGCCACCAGACATTCTTCATCCCATGGTACCGGATCACTCACCTCCTTGTGCGTCAGTTTCTGTAAGGGCTTTGCTTTCAGTGAAAAGTTAACTATCCACTGTCGGCAGTAACCCACCATTCCTAAGAACATTCTAACTTCTCTCTGTGTTGTAGGCGCATTCATTTTCATTATCGCCTCAATCCTCTCTGGGGACACCTTACGTTTCCCTTTTTCTAACCTGTGCCCTAGATACTGTACTTCTGTCAGACAATACTGTAACTTGCTCGGAGATACCTTATGTCCATTTTCAGCTAAATGATTCAGTAAGGCAATTGAATCTACTTTACAAGCTTCCTCTGTTTCTGACGCAACAAGTAGGTCATCTATGTACTGTACCAGAACCGAGTTCTGTGGCAGTACTAGATTCTCAAGATTCTTTTTCAACAACTGATTAAAGATGGATGGACTGTCTGTGAATCCTTGTGGGATTCGACACCATGTTAAAACGCGATCTTCCATTTTAAACGCAAAAAGGTACCTGCTCTCTTCATCCAATGGGATTGAAAAGAAAGCCTGACAAAGATCTATCACTGTGAACCATTCTGCTTGACATGGTATTTGAAACAATATTACTGATGGATTCGGTACCACGGGACAACATGAAACGACTATGTTGTTAATTTTTCGTGAATCCTGAACTATCCTAAACTTCCCGCTAGGTTTCTGCAAACCCATAATCGGGGAGTTACAAGGACTGCCCACGATTTCCTTCAGTATTCCCTGCTGTATCATTGACTCGATCACAGGCTTTATTCCCGCAATCGTTTCCTGGGACAATTTGTATTGAGGCGTTCTTGGAAACTCAACATTTGGTTTTACCAGAATTTTTACCGGTTCTACCCCTTTAATCAATCCTATATCTTCTCCTGTGAAATCCCACACCTCTGACGCCACTGCATCTCTTAAGTCTTGTGGAAGATCTTCTACAGTCAGAGTAGGATATAGTTCTACACAGAATTTTGAATTGGCCACCTTAAAGGTAGCATCATCGTCGGTAGTCTGTACCTCCACTCCTTGTGGGGTGCAGTATATGGTGCAATTCAATTTGCATAACAAATCCCTACCTAACAGACATACCGGACTCGAGTCACAAACCACAAACTGATGTTCGTTCATGTGGTTTCCAATTTTCACAGACACTGGTTCTGTCAAGGGACTAGTCATTCTTTTATTTGCGACTCCTACCACTTGAATTGTTTCCCCTGACATTGGCAAGTCTGGAACTACCGCTGATCTCAGAGTCGAACGAGTAGCCCCAGTGTCCACTAAGAACGTAGTGGGACACCCTGCCACTTCTGCCTCAACAAATGGCCCTCTCTGATCCACTTCTAGAACTGCCCCGAGGGTACAGTCTTCTTCACTGCTCACCCGTTGTCCTGTCAATGGATCAATGTAATAACATTTTTCTTCCTCGATAAACAGAGGCATTTGTTTAAAGACCTTTCCTCCAGCTGCTATCTTCGGTGGCTGTGGGAATTGGGCCCGTGGAGCCGAAGTCCCCCCTTTGGCCACCTTACTGCTTGGGACTGTCACTTTTTGCACTGGGTCTTCTTGGACCTGCTCTTCTACTTCTAGCTCTCCGTTTTCAGGGTTAAAGGGACACTCGCGTCGCCAATGCCCCACCTGATGACACAGATGACACTTTGTCGTTTTCTTTAAAGTGGCAAAGTCTATCCTAGGTCTCTGCCCTTCTTCATTATCTTTGCTCTGACCATTTGGTTTTCGTCCCATCCCCTGCTTCTGCTGGCCACCCTTCCCAGCGGACTGCATTTGCACCACCATCAATTTCTCCTTTAGATTCTTGGCTTTAGAATCTATCTCGTCACTGCAGTACCTCGCATAGCGTAAAATCTCATCTAGTGGTTTGTTCTGCCAACAGATTAAATGTTGCTGTATCATCAAACAAATATCAGGTCTCAACCCCAAGACAAACTTTGACACGAACTGCCCTATATCTTTGGGATCCATTACATCTAGTCCACTGTATTGCTTGAATGTTTTCAGCAATCTTTCATAAAACTCGTGAACTGTCTCCTTGGGTTCCTGCCTTGTTCGGTCTATTTTTACCCAATCTATATCCTGTGGTGGTACCTTATCTTTCAGCCATGCTATTACCCTTTCATACTTTCGCATGACAATCTCAGATGGTCCATTTGTTCGAGCATCCCTCAATGGTTCAGCATTTGGCCATTCGACACTAGTCTTACAAGGGGTCCATAGATCAGATGGGACCACGATGTCAAACAACGTGTTCAAATCTATCCACAGTACTTTCGAGATTTTAACGAACCTCTCTACCTGCTTATACCATTCGACTGGATTGTCCCGCAACTTCGGAAATGAGTTGGTAAATGCGGCTAAGTCTCCTCTACTCCAGGGCACATGTACATAATTTCCATTTGATATTTCTCGCAAAGGGAATGCCTCCATCTGCATTACCCTTCCCTCAGGGGTCATCACATTTGTACTTCGCCTAACTGTGCCCTTTTTCGACCACCTTTCTTCCCATTTATCCAGTTCTCTCCACACTCTTATCCCTGTTACCAACTCTCTTATGTGTGTTTTTAATCCAGTAGTTCTCTTCTCATCTAGATCTTGGTCTGCGTACTGTAATCTGTGGTTGCTCTGCAATGCCCTTGTCCTAGACAAATCCACGGCATACTTGTCTGCCAAATCAGTCAGTTTTTCATGAAACGCTCTAGCTTTCCTAGTAATATCCTTTGCCATGAACAATAACTCATCCTGTTCATACAATTCTATCCTTTCCAAAGGCAATGTTCCATCTATTATCTCATCAACATCTGATTTTAAACTGGTAACATCAAGCCTTTTTGCCTTTATTTCAGCTTTCAAGACACTCAATTTAGCTCCTCCATCCGCATCTCTCCCATCCCAGCTCCGAGATCTACGTTTAGGTATTGGTGAATTATAGGGAGTCCTCCCCTGTTCCCATCTCTCTAAGTCCCATGCCTTTCCATCTTCTCGGGGTGGGTGGTGAAACACTCCTTCATGCCTCCCAGCCTCTCTCTCTCCATCCTGGCTAGTTTCACGGGATAGAGGGTAAGAGGTTCTATTACTCCCTCTTTCTTCCCTACTTCCCTGTGATTCCTGATTATTCGAGGCGTGGCGGGACCTATCGCTGTTCTCCTTTCTCCAATGTTGAACGTCTTCCCCAAGTGTATGATGAAGGCACCTAAACCTATTCTGAAAAGCCCGTACCGCCTCATCTCCTCCGTTCCCCCAGAGACGGGACATTTCCTCACATTCTACAATCTTAGTATTTTGTTCCGGCTGTTCTCTCTGATTTGTAGGACATGCATCCCCTCTATTCTCTTGACTTTGGCCTTCCCGGCTCTGACTACTCTCGCTGGCCCCACAATGAGATACTGTCCCGTTTCCCCTGCTTTCCCACTCTGGTTCCGTTCTTGTCCTGTTACTCGGAGATACTATGGACCCGTCCCATTCCCTCAAATCAGCTCTTAACTCTGAAAAAGATCTTGGCCGCGGTCCCCTTAGATCCATTGGTCCTCTCGGACCTCCCTGTTCTGAATTGGGACCGACAGTTGTGTCTAATGGGGTGTTCCACGTTACCGAACCTGGTAATTGTTTCCATGCATTCGTCACATTATTCCTCCTTTCCATCTCAATCCTTTCCCTATCCAATTGCCTTTGTTGTTCCCCTCTATCTCTCTCAGAATTATAGATCGAAACTATGGGTCCTATGGTAACAGGCACTTGAAGAGCGTCTGGCAATCCCACAGACTCAACCCTTTCTGTGGTTGGCGTTTTCTGCACCACAAACCTTCCCACTACACTCTGTACAGTGTTGTTTGGAGGTGTTTCTCCGCCTTTGCTAGGTGTCCATTCCGATATAGGGAGTGGTGTATATCCCTCTATCTCATTCCCATCCTCCCTTGCGAGCCCTCTATCTTCTATCAACTCCACTCTCGGAGGTGGTCTATCCATTAACAATCTGTTTATCAGATTGTCCTCCGACTCGCTTTCCTCGTCTTCTTCCATGAGGTTTCCTCCTCCTGACACCTCCCTCATCGGATACATCTTCTCCACCTCAATAGTCTGTACCCTCCAACGCTTTTCCTCCTCATCCCATTTGGAATCTCGCACTGCCCTTACCGATCGCGTCAGCCTTTGTTGACGCCTGTTCAAATTTCGGTCGTGTGCAGCCTTAATCCATGCATTAAGAGCCTCAAACTGTGTTGGTCTAGGTGAGGGTTTCGATGAGGACATGGTTGCTTTTAGCCGATGTAACACCTCTAACTTAAACGTTCCATACTTCGGGAACTGCATTTCCTCATTTCCTTCCGTAAGCTTATTCCAAGCCCCAATCCACAATATCGTATGCAGCCCCACATTCGTTGCCATATAATGAGCTGGCGTACCCTCTGGGGGAGCCTCTTCCCCGTAATAATGTTCACTTCGTTTACGTTTAAAAATCCCTTTCAAACACTTAAAACACTTCATGATTTCTCTTTTCTCCGCGTTTGTTTACTTCCTGATGATATTCCACCAATCTCAGCGCCGTTCTCACTAACTGGCCTATCCGTACGCGGCTTTCCTCCGACGTCACTCTAGCCGCCCAACCAGAACGCGGCTCTAGCTAACGTCACACCAACCGCTCAATCAGAGCGCGGCTCTAGCCGACGTCACCCGTCCCCCTTCGCAGCAGTTCCCCTCCTTTCTCAGCTCGTCTCCTCGGTCATGCACGCATCCCATTCATACTCTGAAAAATGATTACTTCCGTCCAAGCGATCACCTTTCTTTGACTGTACGCCCACAGTCTTTCTGTAGTTGTCACCCTAACTTGGCGAAATGTCTTTCCGTTTACTTCCAGACAATCGCCTTCTCCGATAGGTTACTCACACGCAGTAACTTTCGACCAGCGTCCGTTACTCATACACTCACTCTTACACTCCCCCTATCTTGGATCCACGGCGGTCAATGGTACCTCGTGACCTCCGTACTATGGTCGACAACTACCCTGGATGTTCGATACACCCAAAACCACTTAAGCTCTGGCCTGAACTTAAGATTTCACCAGTTCACCCGTTTACCAGGTTACCAGTTTACCAGGTTGCGCGCGCTCACAACCTTCTCTCTTTCACACTACAGGCATTCAACTCCGCAAGACATTACAATACAAATACAACACAAAACACCGCAATCTGTTCACGCATGACCCTTTTTATACTCACTCTCCGATACTGCTGCTTTTCTCGCACCGTCTGCACCTTTCGGCACACGATTCTTCCGCTGCTCGTCTCTCGACGTCTCGGGCCTTGGGGTAAACTAACCTCTCTAGATTACCTTCCTCAAGAAGATAACCATCCTCACTCTGCTACCAACTGCTAACGCGGGATTACTGGTTACTAATTATCTTACCAAATCCCATTTCCTGTCGACTGAATCGTTGGTACCTGTCTTGAGTAAAAGGTAATCTCGCAGTAAACAATCAATTTAAGAACTTACACCACTCTAAATGACCACTGACCAAAATTAAGTTTTTAAAGATTTAATATAAAGTCAAAGATAACTGAAGATACAAACTTCTCAAAATGAGATTAAGAAGATAAATCGGTATCACTATGAACATGAACTTTTTGAATAATCTGAGTCTGAAAAACAGAATAATAAGTACAAGCTCGAAAACCATCAGGGTTGCTAAAATGGATACAAGTTGCAACCTCAAAGTCATTACAGAAAAGAAAAATTAAGGTTAGTCTGTCCCTACACTACACTAAATGACATCCCTACTTAACAAGATCTTTACCCTCTAGGTGTCAGCCGTGGTGATTTCCTAAGAAGATCACGCACTTCTCTTTGTCTCTTCTCTGATAATGGGTCTCTCCTGATCAGCCTATCTGCCTACCCATCCGCTTCCTTAGGCTCCCAAAATCATCTGCTCTGCCCTCCTCCCGGGTCACTTTCCCTAATACCAAATCACATTTCCAATAGAAACGCCCCTTGGGACGCCCCTCACGTGGTACATCTTTGCGCGGTAAAACTCCATGATGGTACTCTTGAAGACCCTCGTTATAGTTGACCTTGGTTCCCAGGCTCCTTCTTCCGTGCGCTGATACCCCCTGAAATTCCTGGAAACTCCTACAGGCCTGCGCAAGGCGCCACTGAACAAAGTCCCTTTCATTCGAGCTGATTAGGACCCTCGCACCTGCATACAGCTCGTCCTGCAGTGGGCCTCAAATTCCAGACTTCACCATATCTTAGGCCATAAAACACTCTCAGAGCTCCATACTGGACACCTCACGACCTCTCCTCTAACGAGCACATGACGATTTAAACTACATGACATTATCTGTTCTGGCCTACTTGATTTACATGCAGCAGGTTCCTGCACTCTTAAAACGTTAACTTGATTTAAACAGCAAACATTCTTAACTAGCATACGTTTCTAAAATAACACATCTATAAAGCATATACTTTTAACCCTAAGTTCAATAGTACATTTTGAAAGAACCATGTCAACTTTATCTCACATTATTTTAGCAGCACGTTCAGGTTTGCTGTGAATTGCCCTAAGGCCTACACAAAATACTGGAATCCAAAATTACATTTAATTCGGACATGACTCTTTTAACATGAGAGAACCATGAGGTTTTCACCTATACTCCAACATTTCTACATTTAATCTCACACCGTTATAATTATGGTTACTCTACTTAACATTCTATACATTTCGCTATTGAATATAAAACACTCGTGTGCAAAACATGTTTAAACTAACTACGTGCTTGTAAATATGGCGTACTTATACATTTTTTTTCAAACTTGTGCTCTCTCAGTTGTTTCAGTAACGCTGTGGAGTGGAGGCTTCGTTACATAGACACTCTTTCTTGGAGCTACTTGTCACGGGAGAAAGGGGGTACGTGTGGGGGGAGGTTGTGAACGAGGGGTGAGCCTGAGATACAGCCCAGAAGCACGCCTACTTTATTATTTCCTGGGTCTACGTTTGGTTTCTTCACAAGTGAGGTAACCTGACTCCAGAACATTCTGGAAGGAGCATTCTGCTAGAGAGGAGGGTAGGATTTCAAGGTGGAATCGTAGAAACTGGTCTGAATATGTTCTGACTAGGGTGCCTGACTCAGCTTCTATAAGACGTGAGCACGCATTGATGATTATTAAAATGTTGCAAAGGGCTTCCATATTCAGGGGTCGGAAGGCAGTCCATGTGGACACAGCTTGCTGGAGTGGTGGGCGGATGTGGTTTTCTAACAGTGTTAATTCAATGCTTTTGAGTTTTCATTCTTTTTTTGTGGCTGGATAGGGTTAGAGCAAAACTTAATTGTTTCAAAAAGGATTTTTGGTCTGTTGATTGTTTCTTTTGTTTTATTTTTAAAGTAATCCCTGTTTTTGATCACGTGGGGCCTGATTCGCAAAGGTAGCTTACAGTTTTGAGTAATTTACACTTTTGAGTAAGTTTACTACTTTGTCTATTCACAAAATCCAAATGTAAATTTACTCCAAAAGTGTGACTTACATGTCTCCTTCAAATTGAACGGCCTGGGGGCTCTACACTATTGAGTAATTTATACTTTTGCGAAATTTACACTTTTGAGAAAGATTACTACTTTTTGGCTATTCACAAAACCCAAGTGTATATTTACTTCAAAAGTGTATCTTACAATCTGATTCATAAAGGTAGCAAACACTTTTTAATAAGTTTACAATTTTTAATTAATTTACTACTTTTCGGTATTCTCAAACTCCAAGTGTAAGTTTCTAATAAAAAAACAGTAGGTAGTCCAGCACATTGGCGTAGCTAAGGGGGCCTCCCACCTTCCAAAGGTATAAGAGTATGTACTAGCTACCCCATATTGTCAAAGTGTATGTGGGGTAGTTTGTTCAACTTCCACCACTTTGCCAAATGGGAGGTTGAGGGGAATTTTCTCCTCATCCTTAGTCAGGGGTGAGAGGCAGTGAAAATGAAGAGGATTGGGTATCTGGGAGCACTTTGTGGCCCATCATATGCTCCAGGCCTCAGAAGTGAGGAAGATCACAGCTCACCTACTTCTCAGTTCACAGTCTGAGCGCTGGGAAAGCTGAGAACAGCCCATAGCTCTTTCAACCCGCATATTGCAATTGTGAACTGAGCACTCAGTGAGCTGTGAACTGTTCACAGTTCTCTTTGTGCTCAGTTCAAAACTGTGAGCTGAGAATTGGGAGAGCAAATAGCAGCTGACGGCTCTCCGAGAGCTCAGTTCACATTTGATGTTATGCTATGGTTTATTAATAAAAGCATGTACACCTTGGATTCTTGGCTCTATAGAACAACATAATTGGAAAAAACAGTGTGATAAAAACAAGGAAAATCATAGAGAATTATAGATCAAAATTACAAAATACAGTTTACATACAAGAGTCTTAAGGTTTTTTTATGCACAATAGGGGAAGGTCATTCTCTAGGCAATGCAAATTAAAAGGCCCTCTCCCAAAAAGAAGCTATTTTATTCCTGAAGACATTCAGCAAATTGTTATTTGTAGCATGCAAAGTTAATATAGGGCTGTATTATTAAAGTGTATCCCTGATACAAAGAGGAGATAAAGAGTAGATAGAACGGTGTACAATCACTAGGGACTTTTATGCCTCACAAGAAGCCAGTGGAGGATCTCAAAATGTGTGTAACTTTTCCAGGAGGCCGAAAATGACACCTGGACAAGTTCAGCATATTTCTGTGTGGCCCAACTTCTTGGCAGTGTGGACGGCGTTCACTCTGTGAAAATAGTGGGTGGACGCACACAGAAAACTCCGCTCTGACCTTTGCTTTCACCTGCAGCGGAGTAGAGAGTGGTGTCGTAACTTAAACCCTGCCAATCCACCCCGCTGCTCGCCGTCCATTTTTCCTAGCCCCGTCCCCCCCGCTACTGGCCATGGGCGGCAATCTGAGGGATAGCCCCGGGCGCCAGAAGCTCTAGCTAAGCCTCTGCCCCCACGTCATCCGCAGGCCAGGCGTGGCCTGCAGGGTAAATAATTGGAAGTGCTCGCTCGCGGCGGTACATTCGACACCAGTTTAGTGAGTGTTGCGTGGTTTATTTCTGCCTGTGCCTTCGTGCCCCTAGGCCAAGACGGACCTTGCCCCACGGGTGCACCAGGCATCACACGCGGGTCTTTACTGCTGCCCTTTGCCAGTGCTCCTTTGAGCTGGGCTGCTTAGTTACCTGATGCATCATCTGCCTGGTTTCTGCAGGTCCCAGTCTGAGGGGTTAAATCACAGGCAGACAATGTCAACGTTTCATCAACCTTCCAAGCTGCTTATAAGGAAAGGCAGCGCACCCCTATATTAACAAACCACATAGCGTGGCGGCGGGGCCATCAAATGCACCGAACTGCAGATGGATTGTGACTGCGAAGGAGGGCAGTAACTAGGAGCTAATGCCCCACTGGGAGAGCCTCGCCTTTGGTGTTAAAGCCTGCATGGCATTCACGCATGATCGCTGTTGTGAATGTGAATCATGGAAAAGAAAAGCCAACGCAAATTGAATTACTTTTTCAATGTTAGTTTATCAGCTTCAGGCTTCATTGCTCTGCGTAATGGCGCTTTTATTACAGTGAATACCCACGGAATGCAGGGCAGCTCCTCTGGCTGCCAGTGGGCTACCCGAAATGTACGGTGCGCTTACAGTAATGTTCGTATGGTGCTTACCGCACCCACCTTTGAAGAGCTAAACAGAATACACGTTAGATGTATTAGTTCCCAGCAAACTTTCTGCTACAACGGCGTAATCTTACATTATGTCTGTTCACATAATTATGTGCAATTTTTTGTCATTTTCTCGAAATTGCACATAGTTATGCAAGTTATCTTGAATTTCGCACACCCCAGTTCACTATCCCAACTATATGGTACTCATTTCATAAACCTCAGAAGGAGGACACATTTCGTAATCCCCCCGGGACGTTAGCGTCCGATTTCATGATTGCATACAGATCTCAGCCTGTAGCTCAGGCCGGAAACTCAAGTAACAGGTGTTGTGTTAGTATATTCCCACATTGAGAGGTTCGTTTAAGTCAGTGGAGTGGCAGATGCCTTACAATAATGACTGGTATACATCATTTGAAACAACGTCCCAAAGCTAGAAATTCTGCTTTTTCCTATTTAATTTAAAGCAATGTATATTTATTAGGTGGAATGGTCTAATAACATTGTAGCCTGCCGCCCAAGATGGCATAGCCATCCCCAGAAGGCAAAAAATACATTGTGAAATACATTTATTAAATTGATACAGCATCTTATTCCCGGAGTACCCAAGCAGTTTTCTGCATGGCTGATAATAAAGAGGTTACAATTGCACAACGTTAACCGAGTGTGGGAAGTCTGGTGCCATTGGTGTATTTGCCAAAATAAGGGAGATGATGAGTGGATAGTTGATAGAAGAAGAAGACAGACTATGGTGAAGAGTGGTTATAAGCTTGAGGAGAAGGCCATAGATGGCGAGGATCTGTTTAGTTCAATTCACATCTTTGTGTGCAGGAATCTATGGGTCATTATTGCCTCCTTAAGAGTGAGGCATACAAAGCGAGTCCTGATGCGCACTCCTGTGTTGTGGTATAATTCAAGCTGTAGTAGTCTTATATTACGAATTTAGATCTATTAGTGGTGTGCTACTGGCGTGTGTCCTGACACTTAGGGGCCGATTCAGATCTCGCGCGGAAGGTCCCCGAACAAGATCCTGCCGTAAAAAGTACGGGCCGTACGCGTGTTCTCCGCCCGACTCGTACAGCTGTACGAGCGAGCAAGTACGATGCAAGAAACGCAAAATCGCCGACCGAATCGTTTCCGGGTCTGAACCGCTCCGTACGCCTCATCCGTAAGCAAACCGTGCCATGCAATGGAGGCGAATTCCAACCGAGCCAGTACGATGCCCGCGTCGATCAGTCAGATCAAGCCAAAGTTTCGGGCTTGCAAAACGGCCAGGACTCGGACACAGGCCCAACACAGGCATGTACTGTGCGGATGGCACTGATGCGTATCCACTGTAGGGGGCGCCCTTGTATGAGACGTACCCATTCAGTCAATGGGAGCCCATGTACGCGTCGTACGACCGTCTCTCATTGACTTCTATGGGAGTCCGACAGAACCGAGTCCAGAAGCATGCGGCCGCATCGTACTCGCTCAGTCGGACTGTAGGAGTCCGGGTCGGTCGCAAAACACTCCGAATCTGGCTCAGTCGGAGAGCTTTCCAACCCAGATCTGAATCAGCCTCTAAGAAGAGCTTTCCATATTTGCTCACCTGGTCAAAGTGTAGTCTCTCTGTGCACTACTGTTGAATCTGGCCCTTTTTGAAGAGTCATCCACAGCTTGTTGCCTTCTGTTGCTGAACCCATTTTTGTTAGCATTTGGACGCTACACTTTTTCCCTGATAACCAGTGGTAAAGTGTTTGTGTGTGCTCTGCCTAAACCAATGTACAATTGGCATATACCTAATTGGTTATTTGAACTCACAAGTAAGGTTGTAGATAGGGGTGATGTAACCACACATTTAATTTACTTGTACTCGCCTAGTAAATGGTACTTCTTGTACCCAAGGCATGTAAATTAAATGCTACTAGTTGGCCTGCAGCACTCATTGTACCTCCCACTGAAGTAGCCTTTTAAAGATATCTCAGGCCTGCAACTGTAGCCTGTGTGTGCAGTTTTAAACTGGTATTTTTGACCAGGCAAAATAAACTTTTTACCAGACCTAAACCTTCCATTTTTAATACTAACAAGCCACCTCTAAGGTATGTCCTAAAAGCTCATATGGCACGGAGTATGGCATTTAAAAAATAGGACATGTGTACTTAAGTTTTACATATCCTAGCAGTCAAAATCTCCTAAATCTGTTTTCTCAGTTGTAAGGCTAATCACTATCATTGACTAACACTGGGTTACCTTATTACATTTAATAAGTGTTAACTTTGGATTGGGAGCAGATATAGATGCCTTGCTTACTCTTAAATGAATTGTAATTTCATCAGCACTGAAACTGCCCTGACAAAAAAAGGCTTTTTCTGAACATAGGCTCACTTGCAGCTCCTACTATCAACAAGGCTAACATAGACATGCCCTGGCCCGACACGTGGTTTGCCCCCTAACACTAACACTCCGTTGCTGATGTTTCCAATCCCCTTACTGCAGCCAAGTATGTCATTAATAGCCCCCAGTCTGTGACTAATTAGAGGGCAAAGTGGGGAACTCACAAAAAGCATAGAGTGATTTCCAGCCAAAAAAGCAAGCGAGCCAAACAACGGGTATTGGCCCTGCCCTTCATGTTCCTCCTTCTCCTTCTCCAGCGGGGTTTTTGGGGGATCCAACCCCTAGCTACTGCCTTAAATGTCACAACCATGGACAACCTCCAATCACTCGTTTCACAGCCATTCCCTAGCAGTTTTGTTACATCTATAGTGTCTGGAGGCATAATAACAGGTACGAATCGTGCCAGTCTCCCAGATATGACGTCTGGGACTAATTTAGTCTCCAGGTCACAACTGCCACCTTTTCGTGAGATTAGGCCCAGTCAGAGGGGAATCTGTTCAACTGCTAATCTGCTCAAGGCAGGGCAAACGTCAAGTGAGATATTTTATAACCTCAATCGGATCTGTATCAACCTTATCCTCATTGGAGTACCTCCTCTACACAGGGGTCATGGAGAGTCCTATGAGGAGTTACATAACAATATTCTAGATTGTCTTGCACCCCATGGAGGTTTCCTTTCTCATTTGTTAGTGACATTCTGCTGACTCGCAGGGTGGGATAAATTGGATCTGGTCGAGCTGACGCACATGGAGATTGTGTTATTGTGAACTTTAGATCTCTTTTGGTGCAAAGACTGTTATTTGAGCTCACGAGTAAGGTTGTAGATAGGGGTGATGTAACCTTGGTTCCGTTAGGATACTTCTACAGACCTAGCTAGTTCTTTTCACCTACAGTCATGTGATCACCCAGCAACTACATTCAATGATAGTGGCATGAGCAGACAGCCAAATGCACCCCAGAAGTCCCAAGCACTTCAATTGGCTGGACCGGTGTCAGACCCTTCCTCTTGTGTAAGGGATCAGGTTTCTATACCTGTAGCAAACAGTTATGAAATTCTTTCCAGTGTGGGCTGACTTTTTGGTAATAATAAAGTGCCTTTTCTCACTGAGAACTGTATAGGAGATGGGGTTTCGAAGAAGGGACTAATGACTAAGACCACCAATTGTCCGTTCTCCTTTGAGTTGGAACATTGCTGGGCTTAAGGACAAGATTACCAACCCAACCTGGCTATATTTTATCACTAAATACAACTTCATTGCTCTACAGGAAACCTGGGGCACTACTCCCACTATTTGTGTCGGTTTTACCTATTACTCTTGTTCCCTTCTATAAGTGGCAGGGCCAAGGGCAGCCTTTCAGTATGGGTTAACGCGAGTCTAAACATGGATATGTGGGTTTTAGACACAGGAAGGTCTGCCGTTTAAGCCCTGCTCATGAAGGACAAATAGAGTTTCTTTTATTTTTATTTGATACATTTTTACAGTAATGATTTTCTAAAAATCTGTATGTCTTCATTTTCCTTGTTTTCTTTAATGAATTAATCTGAAACCTTTAGGGGTTGGATTCCTGTGTCAGTCAAATTTTTTATCTCTGTGGGAATTTCAATGTTAATCTGGAAGCCAATTCTGGGGTGCAGGGGTTCAAGTGCTCTGCATCCCCTAAGAGTCACCCAGACAGTAGAGGGAATGAGTTAGGCCAGAATATAGCTGCATAAGATCTTGTTGACATCATTGATATGTTCAACTGAGGTAGACCATCCCTGGCCTCGCTTAGAGGGCGTGGTCGGGCCTCTGTCATCAACTGTATATTTGTAACAAGGAACTTTCTGCTTTGGTTTTCACAAGGTGCTGTTTTAGACACAGAGTAGGAGGGTCATAAATCTGCCTTTGCAGTTGGACAGTTTCTAGTGAACAGGATAAATACTCCTGCTGAGATAATATCCATCACCCAGCACTTTAATGATGGCCTAGGCTTATTTGGCACTTGAAGCAACCAAGGGCTACCCTTGGCTTACATTTGAGGACATTCATTCAGAAGTCATTTTTGAAATGTTTTGCAGAAACATGTGGGGATGTAATACTAGCCCATTATGAAAATGTATGTTTGTGTAACAGGAACCACTTGTTGAAGCCTAATTGGTGTGTACAGGGGATCCCTCAAGGGTTCAATAGGCACTGCTCGGTAGCCAACCGCAGGTTAAGGATGGTGCTGTCAGCCACGTCGAAAGACCCAATTGGGGTTTGGAAAACCCAGACTTCCTACAAAAGTACCTTGAAGGCTAGCAGGGATGCTCTGAATAGGAGTGATTGGGAGCTCTTGGAAAACGCAGCACTCTAGCATAAGAGCAAAATGTTTTGGGTCATGGTCAATACGGTTTTTGCAGAGAGATGCCCTGACCAATTCCCTTTTAAACAGTAAAGTTTCAGGTGCGGAATGGGTTACACATTTTAGTGCCATTTACCATCTACACGAAGAGAAGAGTGTAGGGGAATTATTCAGGTGCAAATCACTTAACTCGCCCACATTGTCTGTTACTTCACCAGAAGTATGGATGCCATTAGGCAAAGTCCGGGTAGCAAAGCCCGAAGACGGGATGGGGTCCCTATGGATTGCATCAAATGCAATATTGACCTGTGGGCTCCCATGCTCACAAATATATTATATAATTTATTGTGTTGTAAGAGCCCTTTCCTCTATGTCCCATTTAAAAAAAAAGGAGATAGTATGTCGCCCAAATGCTATCGCCCTATTTCCCTTATTAGTAGTGCTGTCAAGATAATAGGAAGAATGATATTTAATATTCTGTGCCCTCAACAATTTGGATTCCATCCGGTGCTGGGTTCAGTAGAACAGTGTCTGAATCTGCATTTGATAGTTGGCAAGTACATCATCGCCAATCACTGCCCACTGTGCCTGGCCTTTATGTAATTCTCAATAGCATTGGATTGTGCAAATAGGACCAAACTTTGGTTGATGCTGTTGGATCTAGGGGTTGAAGAGGCACTAGTGAAATTTTTCTGTATCCTTCATGAGAACTTAGCCACGAAGGTCCGATTAGGCCTGGTAGGAGAAATGTCTGATATTTTTCCCAAGGATAGCAAATTCGCCTGTACAAGCGTTATTATATGCAGATGACGCAGTACTTGTAGCACAGACCCCGAGAGCAATTCATATGCTGGTGGAGTCTTTCGTGACTTTCATGAATAATTTAGACCTGGTCAAAAAGTTTGGGAAATCACACATTATGGCATATGCCCCAGGAAGGTGCAACATTTCCCAAATTAATGATCAGTGGTCAATTCTTTGGCAGTGTGAGCTATTTCAGTAACCTAGGAGTCGTCCTCAACTCCGTGGGCTCCTGACAGAATCCGATTAGCAGCTGAAGCTTGTAGCTTAGCAGGTCGTATTCAATTTACGCCAGACCACTGGTAGGGAGACTATTTCTCAACATTTGAATATATACAATTCTCAGTATGTCTCTGCAGCTCTGTATGGTGCTGGGATTTGGGGCTACTACAATGTTACCTCCCTGCTGACATAGGAACATCTTATATGCAGGTGGCTCCTTCATATCCCCCCTACAAGCTCCTATTTTATTATTTGCTCAGAGCTAAACCTTAAGTGCATACCTGATAAAGGTAAACTGGCCCCAATTTTGCTCAAGGTCAGTATCTGGGCTAATACTGAGGCCAGTTTAAACTGGGACATTATAACAGATTGCCTCAAATTAGTTAAGGGCCTATCAATCTCCTCATTGGGTTACATCTTTAAGGCTCTAAATGAATTAAGCTTGCCGATATGTTCGATGCACCCTCTACCTTAAATAAGTATGATAAGGTGAAGGGTAAGCTCAATTTCCTAGAGTTTTGCCAATCTCAGAGAATTTAGTAAAAGCTCCATCAGGGATTACATGATGCTCTTAGAACCTGTTGAACCCATAATGTATTTAACCCCAGAATTCACACGTTGGGAAAGATCGCTTCTTCTTCTTCGCTTTAGGGATGGCACACTGTGTTTTGGCTATTGTTCTTATACTGCTGTTAATTCACAATGGTTGGTGATGATCAATTTGCCTAAATGAATGTAGAAGCTTATGGATTCTGATTGGATTGCTTTATCCTCACGCTGCTATGTCAAATGTACTTTATTGTTTACTGAACTTTGCTTGAACTGTATTATTTGTTTCATGCTGCTATGCTGTATGCACTTTGTTTTTTTAATGTTTTATATATTTTGTGTATCTTTTATGGCTACTTATGTGCTGAATAAAGCATATTGATTGATTGAACTGTAATTTAAATTCCTCTTTAATGGTAAAGTTGCATGTTAAGTTAGGAATCTGGAGATGACACTTTTAAAGAAACGGTACAAAAGGGGGTGGTGATGGACGGAGCATCTGAACCAATCAAACACTCTCACCCAGTCAACAGATCTGGGTTTAATCCATCACCGTTCTTTAGCCCACTCTACCACCCCAGTTCAGACATGGCCCTATGCAAATCAGTCTGACCCTGAGCCTCATGGGAATAGTATAGCCCGAACTGCCAAGCCATGCCTTCCCTGGACCGAAAACAAGCTTCCTAGGACCGGTTTCTGGCATTTCAGCCGTCTTCAGCCAGGCTTGCTTGAATCCAGTGGCAAAGTGAGCAAGGGACTCAAGTCTGAGCATACCCTGCCAACTTATGGCGAACAAAGCGGTACAAAGGGGGGTGGTGATGGACGGAGCATCTGAACCAATCAAACACTCTCATCCAGTCAACAGATCTGGGTTTAATCCATCACTGTTCTTTAGCCCACTCTGTCCATCATCCCCTTTTGTATCGCTTTGTTCACCCTAAGTTGGCAGGGTATGCTCAGACGTGAGTCCCTTGCTCACTTTGCCACTGGATTTAAGCTAGCCTGGCTGATGACGGTTGAAATGCCAGAAACCGGTCCCAGGATGCTCGTTTCTGGTCCAGTGAAGACATGGCTTTGGCAGTTCGGGCTGGACTGTTCCCATGAGGCACAGGGTCAGACTGATTTGCATATGGCCATGTCTGAACTGGGGTGGCGGAGTGAGCTAAAGAATGGTGATGGATTAAACCCAGATCAGTTGACTGGGGTGAGTGTTTGATTTGCTCAAACGCTCTGTCCATCATCCCCTTTTGTATCGCTTTAAAGAAAATGCCACCTTTACAAACTTGGCATTGTCTTGTCCCAATTATTTGAGCCTTCTGCTAGTGTTCTGGGTTACATGTATGTGAATGGCTCTGCTGCAGGGGTTTGTGTATTGCTTCCAGACAGTTACACAAAGGGGGCTTAGATGTGGACAGGATGGGCCATCCTGGCAGGATGATTGGGAGGGGTTGTACTTAGACCTCTTACACTTCCGAGGACCTTGCCTCCTGCACAGGAAACTGGCATCTGGTTTTTCCTGCCTTTTTCCACCCTCACACTATTTGACGTTTTGACAGAGGAAGGGGAAGAACTTTCCAGGATCAGATATGGAGGTAGGACAGGGAGTCCTCCAGTCAGAGGGTGGCACCAGATTTAAATATTGTACCTCCAGAGCCATTCTCTAGAACACTTCTGGACCTGTGGAATGTACAGAAGAGGGACTGCCCTCCTGCCAGAGGACTACACTGCTGCTTGAAGGATAGCCTTGCTCCCTGAGAAGGAAGACTAGACCTGCTTGCCTTAATACCAGGCCACCGAGAGTGTTTCCAAGGATCAGTTGACTGACCTCCTGTGTGAGCTACAGGAACATAAGAAGCTTCAGGGGCCTCCCTGCCAAGAAAGTAAATTTTCAGCTGGACTAACATGTTCCCTGTGTCCCACCCATGCTCCATCGCCGTTGGCCTGAACTTGTGACTTTCCCTAATCTAGTGCAGCCAGTAGTTAAACTCTGTAGGTTAATAAACCTAATCTGGTAGTAAATTTATTTATGTGTCTTACACATTTCAATAAAATGCATATTTAGTATGTTTTGCTACTGGTACACTGCACATTTGATAAGTCAGTATTTTACTCAATAATTTGTCACCTCCCAAGCACTGGCTAACATCAGTGTGAGGCAAGCATAAATATCCTGACGTACGGACCCAGTCGACCCTTAACTTCCTGATTATTATTAGACAAGATTATTTATTGTCTTATCAACAGTGAGTCTTGTGTTAGTAAATCTGATTAATTTGTTCACTGCTTTACATTAATTGAGATTTTCCAATGCCGTTTTTCATGGTTGTCTACAGGATCTCCACTTGACCTACAGATGGAATTAGCTCATTATTAAACTGTAAAAGCCATCATGATAGTATCTCGCCTATATTGACTGTCGCTAGCCCTGCACTTCTTCAGTGCTCCGCTGCTCTCTAGCTAGGTTTGCTGGCTACAGCAGCCAGTACACACATATATTTAGGCTACTTAGTCAGTCGCAATCTGCACTTTGGGAAGGAAGACCTTTTTCAGGGATCATTGCCTCTTTTATGTCTACTATACAACATATGTTGTAGGGGCAAAGTAAAAGGGGGCTATGGAAAGGGTTGCCTCATCCATGTCAAGAGAAGACCATACTTCCTTTTACCAATCTCTGGAGCCAGGTGTGTTAGTCCAGTTGGTTCAGTTCAAGGGAACCAAGACCACAAGTACCAAAATCCAACAATGTTTTTCAATGAAAGACCAGAATTGAATGCATGGTATCTCCCAGAGATAAAAACTTATTGTATCCCTAATGACGTCCATATTGTTATTTAATGATAAATAAGGAGAATCTTCATTGATTCACTATTTCGTGTCTATAAATATAAATAATTCTTAATTTAAACCTGTAGTCCTGAAATCTGTGGTTGCGACCTATGGTGATTCTGTCCAGAATTTAAAGTTTGTGATATTGGTACAATGAATAGTGGAAGGGCGAGATTTTGATCGATACCTTATCACTATTGACCTAAACCTCGATCTGGTCGACTGAACCTTTGTTGCCTGTCTTTGAGGAAAGAAAGTGCACCTCTCTGCAAGTTAGTTCACCCAATAAAGGACTCTGCTCCCAAAGATCACAAACAACTTCTAGCTTTCAAAAGTTTATTGTAAAGATATGATAAGCTGCAAATACAGGCATCTCAGAATGAGATTCACGAGATACACAGGTCCAACTACATACATGTGCTCTCTGAAAGCCCTCAGACGAGCAACGGAAATCACTAACACAAGTTCTAAGAATAATAAAGCTATCAGCATTGACGCATATCTCTCCTTCATTTAAGTTGGAGGAAAACGCACAGGTTAGGCTGTCCCTACCCTGCTCTAGATGGTATCCCTACTTAACCAAATCCCAACCTAACGAAGGTGTCAGCAGTGAATGACCCCCAAGGGAAGTCACTCACTCTAAGTCTCTTGGTGAAAACCTATAGTTCTCCAGTCATGACCCCTCTCTGCCTACCCATCCGCTCTCTAAAGGGTCCTCAGGTATCTGCTCTAACTCCACCCAGGGGTGCTGTCCCTAATACAAAACAGTCAACAACATTTGAGACGCCCCTCGTGAGACGCCTCTCACGTGGTGTAGCTTCTGGCTTTTTCCATGCTGCTTTGTATTGGGCCTCATACGTTGGAGTTGACCTTGCTTCTCAGACTCTTCTCCGGCCCGCTGATACCCCTTAAACATTCCAGAACCCTCCTCCATGTCTGGGCCGTCTACTGAACAGACCTCTATTCATTCATTTATAATTGGATCCCCCCTTTTCCTTTGCAGACAGATATCTGCAGCCAAGAACCCAACTCTCATAGACTTCCAAAAAGGCTTGCAACATTTCTCAGCCCAGACATGTACATATAAATCAATGTTTAAAATAATTCAGGCCCACAGCATTTCTCATAATGATTATAGCATTCAACTTCTTCATTAATTAAAGCATGTTAATACTCTTATTCTATTATTCAATAAACACATCTATAAATCATGGCCCATTAATGCAATGACCAAAACATTATTTCAATCTATGTCGTGAAAAGAAACACTTTCTAGCTTTGGCCCTGAGGCCTACCACATTCTGCGTTTTACCACATGCCATCTTACATTTTAGCAGCTACACGACATGAATTCAGGAATAATCACATCTAATAAAATCATATAGTGTCACACATTTCTGTATTAGTTCCACTTCTACTTAAATCTCTACATTAGCTATACATTCAGAATATAATTTCAGATACTATTAGCACTCATGGCATTTCTCCTCATGATTTATGCTTACTACAGGTAAGTGTGATGCACTCATACATTTAGGTCAGTTTGCGCTCTCTCAGTTCCCCCCTTTGATGACCTCTCGGGGTCATCACTAACATTTAAACTGCAGTTATTGCTGGCATAATTTGTCTCTGCGCTTCCAGAGCCCTCAGACTCCTGTACTGATTATCTTGTATGGCAGCCAATCTCTGCAGCTGTTCTCTTTGGGCCCTTTCTGACCTTCTTGCTCTGTACCATTTGAATACCCTCACCAATCCCCACAATATAATCCCACAGATCAATATTATGATGATAGGTTTTAGTATATACCACACAAAGCTTTTGCCTATGGTGGAAATCCACCCTCCAACTTCACTCATTCCGTGGCCCACCTTTTCCCAGACATTTTCTCTACTCAAGTCTTCGATCTCCTTGTGAATATTAGTTATGTTCCTAATAACTTTCTCAAGGGGCTTTGAATTGTCTGGAATGTAAGTACAACATTCCTGGACCTTCAAAGCCTTACAGACTCCGCCCTCTTTTGCTAGTAGGACATCTAACGCAAGACGGTTCTGAAGAACCATAGCCCTTATCGATTGCATCTCTCCTTCTACCAGCATTAAGGACTGAGCAGTGCTGGCAGACAACCTGTCGACAACTGTTGCCAGTCGTCTAATTTTAACATCATTAAGGATTACTCCCAAAAGAGGGAACATAGCTCCAAAGACATCTCCAACCATTTCTGCATCTCCTACATCTCTCTTTCCCCTTGATGATGTCTTGCCCTCGATGATCACTAAGTCTTGTGCATGATATATTTTGGGGAAGACAATTGCTAGGTAACATGATCCATACCAGTTGTCAGGTAGTCGCACGTAAGCATTTCTTCCACATACAAAATACACATTTGGAATCACTTGCATTCCCTTCAGGAAATCCTTAGTATAGTACTCTATATTGAAAGCATGTTCACAGTCGACTTCTCCCACGTATACATTTTCATAATACGTTTTGGCTCGGTGAAGACATAGCTTTCCTCTCTGCGTCTTATCTAAAGCTATTGGACCACTACTACCCTTTCTCTTGTGTGCCTTCTCTTCCTCGGTCCAATCTGTTTTCCATTGTCCTGATTTTTTCAAAATCTTTTGTCTCCTGTAACGATCATCCACCTGCCCTATGAACTTCTTCTCGACTTCTGACACCTTGCATGTCAGGTTATTTTTACGGGCATGTGAAGTATCTAAGGTAATCCAAGGAATGAAGAATTTGGCCAATCTGTCTTCACTCTTCCAGTAGTCCCATTTGTTCATCTGCTTATAATTTGGGACTTCTGGCAACACTGAATCATAGTTGGAGAAATAGTATTCAAAACTATCTCTCTCATAAAATATACTAAGCAATAAGCTACATGTAATGCCATATGTCAGCGGGAGGTGATGGTATCTGATGCCTTCATCTACAGACGCCGGCAACTGCATGCAGACGTAACAGTCCTTAACCTCCATGGCATCCACGTATTCATATAAGAGTTTAGCATAAGCATTTGACCTAAAGTCTCCTTGGGACTCATCTACGTGTAACCTGCGGGCTTCTGCAGCTAATAACGCTTTCTCTTGAATGTTTTCCCTTTTCTCACCAGCAACAGTGGGTGTAAGCGTTTCTACAGATTTCACATCAGTTACCTTCGCCTCTTCCTCATGTCCCTTTACATAAGAAATTGTTACCACTAAAGCTATTAATATTATCACTCCTACTATTAGTGTACCTATTATACATTTAGCTCTGCGGTTCTGGGTGCCGGCCTCCATTTCGTCAGACAATATGGCTCTCTCTTATCTTAGCAAAAAGTTCTTTTCCTCTCGTTCCTTTACAGTCTCTTTTTTTCCTTTTTGTCTTTAGAATCCACACAACTGGAAGCTGACAACCTTTTTCGCAAAAGTCCTTTAACAGTTCAATAAAGACAACCCTAGCCCTTCTCCATCAACTCAAGGGAAGTTCCCTAAAATTCTCTGCTTCCTGGGCGCTAGGTAATCTTCTTTTTTCAGTTCACTTTATTTACAAAGTCCTTTAACAGTCTACTATCAAGCCTGTGCCTGCAGCTTCGATAGCAAAGTTCAGTATTTCCAAACGAAGATTGTGCTCTTCATGTGCTGTTATCGTTGTACCAAAGTCGGGGAATTGCAATTCTGAAAGAAACATGTGTTTTAACTTGCTGAGGCGGGGAGGTCTGGGGAGCATGAATGTTAGTGACCCTTCTTGTTCGACTCCGGGTACCAACAGTCGTATTTCCACGGTGACGATGGGCTCAGAACTGGACACCACCACCGCTCGAATCCTCCCTGTCTCCTGTTTCACAGACATTTGTCGCCAGATATGTCCACTCAGGAGTGGAGTATCTTCTGTTAGGCACACGCACTCTTCTTGACCTTCTTCGGTCCGGTGCTTCAGCGCCCTGAGCACCTTCTTCCGGGTCTGAGTCTTCTGATATCGGAGGAAGGGTTACCTCTGGAGTTGACCTCAGGCTAGAACTCCTTCTTTGCGGCCAATTAGCTTCTCCACGTGCCCTTCTACTCCTTCTCCTTCTTGTCTGTTCTCGCTCTCTGTCAGACTTGTCAGTGTCTGACTCGTACTCCCAGCTACTTTCTCCTTCTTTAGCGTCGTCTGTTTCGCTGTTGTACTGACCGTCCTCAGCTTGGTCAGACTCGTTCCCTGCTTCCGCTGGCACCTCTTCAGCTTGGCTAGCCCCCTCTATGGCTTCTCGGTCCTCTGCTGGACGTCTATCCGAGAGAGGAGCTGTTTCTTCCCGAGGTGCTGGAACCCTTCGCGTATGTGACGCGTGGATCCAATTGGGCAGGCCTCCCACCTTCACAGCCGTATTCGCAATCAAGATGATCTGGAAGGGCCCACGCCAACGAACATCCAAGCAGCTTCTTCTCACATGTTTTTTCACCAGGACCCAGTCCCCAGGATACAGGTCATGGCACGGGCCCTGGCACGATGGAACCTCGGCAGCCTGCACCTGAAGGGACACAGAACGAATGGCGTCAGACAGCCCCTTACAATAGTCCAGGATCATATCATCTGTGATATTTAACAGTGCAGTCGTTGGGACAGATGGCAGCCTCATTGCTCTCCCCATTAACACCTCATGTGGTGACAACCCCGTTCTTCTGTCTGGGGTACTACGAAGGCTCATGAGAACCAATGGCAGGGCGTCAGGCCAACTCAGGGTCGTTGAGGAGCACACCTTGGCAATTCGGGCTTTGATCGTGCCATTGATCTGCTCCACAATTCCTGAGGCTTCTGGTCGGTAACTACAATGCAACTTCTGATCGATATTTAGAGCTGCACAAATCATCTTCACAAGCTCGCTATTGAAATGCGTTCCCCTATCTGATTCCAAAGAGGCCGGCACCCCGAAGCGCGGAATGAGTTCCCTAAGCAGTAACTTGGCCACTGTGAGGGTGTCGCACCTACGTGTAGGGTATGCCTCAACCCATCTGGAGAACACACAAACAACCACCAGGACATAGCGGAGGCGGTTGCATCTCGGCATTTCAATGAAATCTATCTGCATTCGATTGAATGGACCTCCAGACCTTCCTATGTGACTCAGTGCAACTGGTGTTCTTTTCCCTACGTTCAGCTGCTGACAGGTCACACAACGCTGACACACTGCTTCTGCTGCTATTCGAAACTTAGGATTGTACCAAGTCTGTCTAAACACTCTCAGCATAGCATCTCTCCCTAAGTGTACGGGACCATGTATGAGTCTGGCCATTGGACTCACCATCTCATTGGGCAACACTGCTCTGCCGTCTGCTGAGACCCAAAAATGGGACTCACCCATTACACATCCTGCCTTTTCCCATGTTTCTTTTTCAAAATCAGGAGCATTTTCTTGCATGTTTGACAGTTCATCCCAAGTATCAACAGTTTCCAATATCATGGCTAATTCAGTTCTTACATTTATTCCACCCACTTCCACCTCTGTGAAAGAGTACCCTTGTTCTGCGCAATACCGCGCAACTTCATCAGCATATCTATTGCCTTTCGAAACGAAGTCTTCATTTCTGGTATGTGCGGTGCACTTTACAACTGCGATACCTGCTGGGCATTGCAACGCCTCTAACAACAGGCGCACAAACTCTCCATTGCGAATGGGAGAGCCTGAAGAGGTCATGAACCCTCTTTGAGACCATAACTGCCCGTAATCATGAACCACCCCATAACCATATTGGCTGTCGGTGTATATGGTGACTCGAATTTGATTGCTTGCCAAGCAAGCACGTGTCAAGGCAATAATCTCGGCTACCTGAGCGGAGTGTACTCCTTCCAGGCACCCAGCTTCCACAACTCCAGTAATTGTACAAACAGCATAAGCTGCTCTCAACTGCCCAACTTCGTCTCTTACACATGAGCCATCGACAAAGAAAATTTCATCTGGGTCAGTCAGTGGCTCATCTACGATGTCGGGTCTGGGTTTGGTGCATAGTTCAGTCACATCGAGGCAGTCATGGTCTGTACATTCATCATCATCCTCGATATCATTTGGGAGTGGCATCAAGGTGGCAGGGTTCAAAACAGAGCATCTCTTGAGGGTCACATTCTCTGCAGCAAGAATAACTTGCTCATAGCGCGTGAGCCTGCTGTTGGTCAGATGCTGTGTTTTGGTCCTGGTCATCAACAGTTCAACAGAATGGGGCACGCACACCTCTAACGGGTGCCCCATGACGATATTTTCACATCTCTCAATGCTGACACCCGTTGCAGCAACGGATTTGAGACATCCGGGCAACGCTGCGGCTACTGGGTCTAAAGTAGCCGAGAAATAAGCAACTGGTCTACGGGCATTCCCATGGATTTGGACTAACACAGACAACGCGCAACCTTCTCTCTCACAACAGTAAAGAAAAAATGGTTTATTGTAATCAGGCATTCCCAATGCCGGAGCACGACACAGGTCCTCTCGCAGCTGTAGGAATGCCATCAAACAGTCTTTGTCCCATGGTACCGGATCGCTCACCTCCTTGTGCGTCAGTTTTTGCAAGGGCTTTGCTTTCAGTGAAAAGTTCGCGATCCACTGTCGGCAATAACCCACCATCCCTAGGAACATCCTGACCTCTCTCTGTGTCTTAGGCGCATTCATTTTCATGATCGCCTCTATCCTGTCTGGTGACACCTTTCGTTTGCCTTTCTCTATTCTGTGTCCCAAGTACTGCACCTCTGTCAGACAGTACTGCAACTTTCCCGGGGACACCTTGTGCCCATTGGCAGCTAGGTGATTTAACAAAGCAATGGAGTCCTCCCTGCAAGCTTCTTCTGTTTCTGACGCCACAAGGAGGTCGTCTATGTACTGGACCAGAACTGACTTCTGGGGCAGCACTAGACTTTCAAGATTTTTCTTCAAAAGCTGGTTAAAGATCGATGGGCTCTCTGTATACCCCTGAGGGATACGACACCATGTTAGGACGCGATTTTCCAGCTTAAATGCGAAAAGAAAATGGCTTTCTTCGTCCAGAGGGATCGAAAAGAAAGCCTGACAAAGATCAATCACAGTGAACCACTCAGCTTGGAATGGAATCTGAAACAGTATCACTGATGGATTCGGTACCACTGGACAACATGAAACGACTATGTTATTAATCTTTCGAAGGTCCTGTACTATCCGAAATTTCCCATTTGGTTTCTGCAGACCCATAATCGGGGAGTTGCATGGACTACCCACGATTTCTTTCAGTATTCCCTGTTTAATCATGGACTCGATCACGGGCTTTATGCCTGCAATCGTTTCTGGAGTCAATTTATATTGGGGTGTTCTTGGGAACTCAGCATGCGGTTTCACTACAATTTTCACTGGGTCCACCCCTTTGACCAATCCTATCTCTTCCCCAGTGAAATCCCATACTTCTGGTGCCACTGTCTCTCTCAAGTCCCAGGGGAGCTCATCTACTGTTAAAGTAGGGTACAGCTCCACGCATATTCTTGAGTTTGCAACTTTGAAGTCTGCATCATCATCATTGGTCAATACCTCCACTCCCTGAGGTGTACAGTATATAGTACAATTCAATTTACACAACAGGTCTCTGCCTAGCAGACACACAGGACTTGAATCGCAAACCACAAACTGGTGCTCATCGCTGTACTTCCCTATTTTCACCTGTACCGGTTCTGTCAATTGGCTGGTTATTCTCCTGTTTGCGACCCCTACCACTTGTACGGTCTCTCCAGACATGGGCAGGTCTGGAACTGCAGCTGATCTGATCGTGGATCTAGTGGCTCCTGTGTCCACCAGAAATGTCGTGGGGCACCCTGCTACTTCTGCTTCAACATAGGGTCCCCTCTGATCCACTTCCAAGGCTGCCCCGAGGGAGCAGTCTTCTCTTTCCACTCTCTGTCCGGTTAATGGGTCCACATAATAGCACTCTTCTCCTTCTACAAACAGGGGCATCTGTCTATAGGTCTTACCCATGGTCCCTACTCGAGGAGGTTGCGGGAACTGGGCTCGGGGAGGAGCCCCCCCCCCTTTGAGCACCTTTCCTTGGTATGGCGTCACCCCTTTCGTAGGCGCTCTCTGGACCTCTTCCTCCTCTTCCTCTTGTTCTCCTATCTCTACATTGTAGGGACACTCGCGTTTCCAATGCCCCACCTCGTTACACTGGTGGCACCTTGTCGTTTTCTTCAAGGCAGCTATGTCTAATCTGGGTCTAAAGGTGGAACTCTCCTCATTGCCCTTGTTCTGACTGTACTGCTTCTTTCCTCCTGTACCTGTTCCTTGCTGCTGTTGCTGCTGTCCCCCCTTTCCTGCTGCCTGCATCTGTACCACCATCAACTTTTCTTTTAGTTTCTTAGCCTTGGAGTCTATCTCATCACAGCAGTACCTGGCATACCTCAGTATTTCGTCTAGGGGTTTACTTTGCCAACAAATCGAGTGTTGCTGAATCATTAAACTAATATCCGGTCTCAGTCCCAGGACGAACTTGGACACGAATTGCCCTATGTCTTTTGGATCCATTACATCCAGGCCGCTATACTGTTTAAACGCCTTCAGTAATCTCTCGTAATATTCGTGGACGGTCTCTTTGGGTTCCTGTCTGGTTCGGTCTATTCTGACCCAATCTATGTCTTGCATTGGCACTTTCTCTTTCAGCCAATTCATCACTCTCTCGAATTTTGCCATCACAATCTCGGACGGCCCATTAGTCTTAGCATCTCTCTCTGGCTCCGTTGTGGGCCACTCAGCGCTAACCTTGCATGCTGTCCACAGATCTCCTGGTACTACAATGTCGAACAGCGTGTTCAGATCTATCCATAGGACCTTTGAGATTTTTACAAATCTCTCAACTTGCTTGTACCACTCCACCGGGTTTTCCCGCAATTTGGGGAAGGAGGTGGTAAAAGCAGCTAAATCTCCCCTACTCCAAGGGACATGCACATAGTTCCCATTGGCGACTTCACGCAAAGGGTATGCTTCTATTCCCTGCAGCCTTCCTGGTGTCGTCCCAAGCGTGCTTCTCCTACCGGTCCCTTTCTTGGACCACCTTTCTTCCCACTTATCTAGTGCCCTCCATGTCCTTATTCCAGTGATCAGTTCCCTTATATGCGTTTTCAGCCCAATCGTTCTCCTCTCATCTAGGTCTCGATCTGTGTAATGTAGCCTGTGGTTACCCTGTAATGCTTTGGTTCTTGACAGATCCACCATATATTTGCCTGCTAGTTCGACTAACTTCTCATGGATTTCTCTCGCCTTTCGAGTGATATCCTTTGCCATATACAGTATTTCATCCTGCTCATACATTTCCATTCTTTCTAAAGGCAGGGTACCATCTATCATGTCATCCAGGTCTGACCTTAAGCTGGCGACATCGAGTCTCTTAGCTTTTATCTCAGCTCGCAATATGTCTTTCGAAGGGGGCTCACTGGTCTCCCTACCATCCCAACTTCGAGCTCTACGTTTGGGCTCGGGAGAGTTAATGAGTGCCCTCCCTTGCTCCCATCTCTCCAGGTCCCATGCTCGGCCATCCGATCTTGGAAGGTGATGGAACACGGGCCTGTTACCCCCACTCTTACTCTGCCCACTCTCTTCTGCTTCTCTCCTTTCACCGTACGCCTCTCTGTTATTTTCCCTCTGGTCGCTACTCTCCCTTTGCCTAGTATCGCTCAGTATCCGATACGATCCTTCCTGGTTCCCCATATTCCCTGGGCTGCGCTCATTTCCGTCATCACAGGGACTATGGTGCGACCTCTCACAACTCCCATTCTGTTCTCTATTGCCGGGCACACAGTGTGGACACTTAAAGCTGTTTCTGTACTCTTGCGCTCTCCTCTCCCCTTCACTGAGTATTGGGCACGCCACCCCTCCACTCCCGGGGCCCCCGTTTTCCAGATCTGTTCTATTCCCACTCCGGGCCCAATGGGTGACTCCCCTACTATCCCTCTCTCTACAGTCCCACTCCGGGCTGCTCTCCCCAGCCCCGCAGTGAGTCCGAGCTCTGCTGTCCTGACTTTCCCTTTCAGCTTCTGCAGCTATGATGCTCTTGTGAGCCTCCACTGCCTCATCCCACTTCTTCATGTACTCATTTAGCTCTTGAAAGGATTTTCGTCCAGATCCCCTCAGATCCACTGGCCATCTAGGGCCCCCAGGATCCCCTCCTGGGTCCCCTGCTGTGTGCATCGGGGTGCTCCACTCTCTCGGTATCGGCATCTGACTTGGGGAATTGATCGTATCGTTCCTCCTTGCCTTCTCTGCTCTTTCTCTGTCCTTCCGTACCCGTTCTTCCCCTCTTGCTCTTTCTTGGTCATATATCGATATTATAGGACCTATGGTAACAGGTACCTGTAGTGCATCTGGTAATCTGTAGGATGTGGCGCACTCCGTTTCCGGCGCTCTTTGTACCACAAACCTCCCGACTACCTGTTGCACCTGACTAGGCTGGGACAGCTCTTTCTTTGCCTCAGGATCCCACTCTGAACTGGGAAGCGGTCTATGCTCTCCTGCATTGCCCCCCTTTTCTCCTTCAGTATGCTCGACCTCTCCCCCTGCTCTATTATACGGGGGTGGCCTGTCTGTCAATAATCTGTTTATCAGGCTGTCCTCTGTTTCGCTCTCATCATCTTCTTCTAAGGGGCTTTTATTACCGGGCACCTCTAACACTGGGTACAATTTATTTACTTCCATGTTATGCACTCTCCATCTTTTAGCATCCGCATCCCACCTGGCATCCTGCACTGCCCTTACCGATCGTTTCACCCTTTCTTGTCGTCTGTTCATATTCTTTTCATGCGCTGCCCTAATCCATGCCTCAAGAGCTTCAAACTGGGTCGGTCTAGGCAAGGGTCTCATTGAGGTCATGACTGATTTTAATCGATGTAACACCTCTAATCTGAACGTCCCGTACTTCGGGAACGTCAGTTCCTCATTTCCTTCAGTAATCTTACTCCACTCTGATATCCAAAGGATCGTATGCAGCCCAACATTCACTGCCATGTAACGAGCTGGCGTACCCTCCGGCGGGGCTTCTTCCCCCTCATACGATCCCCGCTTCTCTTTTTTAAACACCGCTCTCAGCCATTTAAAACACTTCATAATTATGCGCACAATATCCAGCCTCGCTACTCTGTTTACTTCCTGATGACAATCCACCAATCCTGTCGCGGCTTTGCTAGCTTGGCCTATCGCAGCGCGGTCTTTCTCCGGTCGGCCAATCACGTCGCGACACTTTCTGACGTCTTTTCTAGCTGGCCTATCACGGCGCGGTCTTTCTTCGGTCAGCCAATCACGTCGCGACACTTCCTGACGTCACTTTTCTCCGCTTCGCAGCAGCACCCCTCCTTTCTCAACTTGTCTCCCGGTCATGCATGCGTCCCATTCATACACCGAAAAATGACTACTTCCGACCAAGCGGTCACTTCCCTCGACTGTACGTCCACAGTCTATATGTAATTGTCAACACAACTGACGAAATGTCTATCGTCTCTCTGATAGGTTGCTTACACACACAGTAACTTCCGACCAGCGTCCGTTACTCACGCACTCACTCTTACGTTCCCCCTATCTCGGTCTTTCGGGTGATCAATGGTACCTCATGACCCCCTTCACACTATTTGACAATTACTCTGGGTGTCCGATACACCCGAACCACTTAAGCTCTCCTTGAACTTAAGATTTCCACCGGTTGCGCGCGCTCACAACCTGTTCCACAGTCACTCTACAGACATTCAACTCCGCCAGACATTACAACATAGATACAATACAAAAACACCGCAATCTAACACGCATGACCCTTTATACTCACTCTCGACCGATACTGCTGCTTTTTCTGTCTCACGTCATCCGGATCTTCTTCGGCGGGCGGTTCTTCCGATCATCGATTTCTAGGGGCCTTGGGGTAAGCTAACCTGGCCTAGGTCACCGTCCTCAAGAAGGCAACCATCCTCTATAGCTACCAACTGGAAGGGCGAGATTTTGATCGATACCTTATCACTATTGACCTAAACCTCGATCTGGTCGACTGAACCTTTGTTGCCTGTCTTTGAGGAAAGAAAGTGCACCTCTCTGCAAGTTAGTTCACCCAATAAAGGACTCTGCTCCCAAAGATCACAAACAACTTCTAGCTTTCAAAAGTTTATTGTAAAGATATGATAAGCTGCAAATACAGGCATCTCAGAATGAGATTCACGAGATACACAGGTCCAACTACATACATGTGCTCTCTGAAAGCCCTCAGACGAGCAACGGAAATCACTAACACAAGTTCTAAGAATAATAAAGCTATCAGCATTGACGCATATCTCTCCTTCATTTAAGTTGGAGGAAAACGCACAGGTTAGGCTGTCCCTACCCTGCTCTAGATGGTATCCCTACTTAACCAAATCCCAACCTAACGAAGGTGTCAGCAGTGAATGACCCCCAAGGGAAGTCACTCACTCTAAGTCTCTTGGTGAAAACCTATAGTTCTCCAGTCATGACCCCTCTCTGCCTACCCATCCGCTCTCTAAAGGGTCCTCAGGTATCTGCTCTAACTCCACCCAGGGGTGCTGTCCCTAATACAAAACAGTCAACAACATTTGAGACGCCCCTCGTGAGACGCCTCTCACGTGGTGTAGCTTCTGGCTTTTTCCATGCTGCTTTGTATTGGGCCTCATACGTTGGAGTTGACCTTGCTTCTCAGACTCTTCTCCGGCCCGCTGATACCCCTTAAACATTCCAGAACCCTCCTCCATGTCTGGGCCGTCTACTGAACAGACCTCTATTCATTCATTTATAATTGGATCCCCCTTTTCCTTTGCAGACAGATATCTGCAGCCAAGAACCCAACTCTCATAGACTTCCAAAAAGGCTTGCAACATTTCTCAGCCCAGACATGTACATATAAATCAATGTTTAAAATAATTCAGGCCCACAGCATTTCTCATAATGATTATAGCATTCAACTTCTTCATTAATTAAAGCATGTTAATACTCTTATTCTATTATTCAATAAACACATCTATAAATCATGGCCCATTAATGCAATGACCAAAACATTATTTCAATCTATGTCGTGAAAAGAAACACTTTCTAGCTTTGGCCCTGAGGCCTACCACATTCTGCGTTTTACCACATGCCATCTTACATTTTAGCAGCTACACGACATGAATTCAGGAATAATCACATCTAATAAAATCATATAGTGTCACACATTTCTGTATTAGTTCCACTTCTACTTAAATCTCTACATTAGCTATACATTCAGAATATAATTTCAGATACTATTAGCACTCATGGCATTTCTCCTCATGATTTATGCTTACTACAGGTAAGTGTGATGCACTCATACATTTAGGTCAGTTTGCGCTCTCTCAATAGCATTCCAATTACCATATTTTGAACTAAATTAGATCTGAAACCATTTAATGATGCTACAGACCTGCTGTTTGTGAAATGCCGTCAAAGTGGTGAAAGGTATAGTCATAGGGCCTGATTTAGACTTTGGTGGAGAGAGTACTCTGTCTCAACGGTGACGAATATCCTCGCCATCAAAGTTTAGTTCCGCCTGCTTCATTTAGAGTCTGGTGGCACTTCAGTATGCCCGACAGAGTTTGGGCCATTGGAGGTTTGGCCATGTGTCTGCCCGCTCTATTTAAATTGGGCAAACACATGGCCAGTTTTTGCTTTCACAGACAACCACATATAAGGTAGCAATATGTGAAAGCAAAAGTTATGGGAGTCATCTTTGTTTTTCTTTCTTTTCAAAAACGAAGTCCCGCTTTTGGGTTTTATTTGTGAAAATAAAAAGAAATTGAATGTTTGACGGTCATATTGATGGAACCGACTGTCAAACTTTCAATGCATTTACAGGAACCACTGTTGCCCGTGAAAGTGGTTCCTGGAAATGCAAGAGGTGTCTGCTGGGGTGGCGGACTTGTCTAAATTTGGCTGGCATGACAGGAGTAAAGTACTCCACCATGCCGGCGATACATACTTGGTCCATGAAACTCAAAATGAGGAAAATAGAATCTGCAGCTAATATGTACAGAGATTAAACAAGCATTTGGGAATGAGCAGCATGAAACACGTTTTTCGGAATTGTAGGAAAAAACTTGTAAATAGAGGAGCAGAGGAAGCTCAGAGAAGGAGATGACTGCAGATGCTTAGAATGTATTGTGAAGAATAACTATAAAGACTCTGGTGTGAGATTAAGAGTCTGACTGCCTACGGTGCTGTTCACCATGAAGCACTAATACGATTTCATGAATAAACTTAAGACTTAATCGACCTTACCTCAGAACTCTCCTTTCATTGGCACTTTGAAGCAAGTTGCCCTAATTTAATCCTGGCCTGGCACCCACAGAGGAAAAAAGAGCAGCATGGTCTGAAATTTAAATGGGGGAGGAGTATGTTTGTATTGCGGCTGTGTCGGGTGCTTGTTGACGCTTAATAAATTCTCCTGTCTTCACTTGTTTCACACACTCAACATGTCATAGTCTTTTTCAGAAAGCACAGTCAGCCAAAGCAGTCATAGCCTCTGTTTACAAGAGCAGAGACAATGCATTGCTGTTGTGTAGTGACAATGACTTCGAAAGAGGATGAAAAATGTAGTGTTCCAGAAATGTAGTACACCACCCACAGACAATGAATGTATGACGTTACAATGCATACATTTACAACGCATGCCTTTACAACGCAGTTTTTACACTGAAACATCCCTTACAATGCATAAATTTACATCGCATGCCATTACAACGAATTTTTTTTAAAGCTACATTTACAACGCATTCCATTACATCGCATTATACCTTTACAATGCATATCATTACATTGCATTTGAGGTAAGTGTTGGATAGTGTAGGGGTAAACATTACTATTCTAACTCCAGGGGGTGCAACAGTAGGGTAAGTGTTGGATAGTGTAGGGGTAAACATTACTATTCTAACTCCAGGGGGTGCAACAGTAGGGTAAGTGTTGGATAGTGCAGGGGTAAAAATTACTGTTCTAGCTCCAGGGGGTGCAACAGTAGGGTAAGTGTTGGATAGTGTAGGGGTACTATGCATTGTAATGGTATGCGTTGTAATGACATGCCATGTAATGCGTGCGTTGTAGTGACATGCATTGTAGTGTCATGCGTTGTAGTGACATGCAATGTAATGGCTGTGTTGTAGTGACATGCGTTCTAAAGGGTGTTGCGATGTTATGACTGCGTTCTAGATGTAGTGTGATGTGATGATTGCGTTGTAAAGGTTGTTTCCCCACAGACAATATATTCATTTTTTTAATAGTCTTTGTATTAAACAAGTTCATCATATAATACAAAGTCTGCTGTTTCATCGCAAGCACATAGTCACAATTCAGCTTGTGTAATACATTGTGAAGCAGTCAAGGCACAATTTCTGAACGGCTCAGGGACCGTATAGCAATGGGGATCAGGGTTCGATCCCCGGCTCCGGCGGCAGGTTAGCCCAGCACCATGCGACTCTGGGCAATAGCTTGCTTAATCTTCCCGACGGCCCCCAGCGCCTAGAGACCCTAACGGGTGATTGTGGGCTATACAAATGTGGATTATTATACTCCGTTTAGAGTGGGGCGTGAGCTGTCCACTTTCCTCACCATCACAGCACACGTAAATCACTATAGCGCATAGGTGAATGATGACCCAATTGTTGTACCCCTATAGACTTGCTAGAGGTTCCATATCGTCTCCCACTTTTTAAGGCACCCTATGCTTTTGTAGATCACTTCTTCTTCCCTCTGGCACCAGTCCAGATCAGTCTCCCCTTCTGCCACCAACGGGGATAGAGAGGCCCCAGACAGCCTTGCTATATTCATATATTATTAATACCCCTATCTATAAAGAGCAAATTTATTCTTTTGAAAAAGGAGGGATACTTTGTAAAGGGTTTTTACAAATCTGTGTTTTAACTTTTCATATTGTATCACCAACAAAATGTTATTATTTACTTTTGAGACTGACTCAAAATTTAAATTACAATGAGTGTGCAGGTGCCAGGAACACTGATTCACCTCAGAGTGTCTTCCCGTCCATAGCTCTCGTTCGGAGAATGCTGACCCTCCATGGCTGTTCTCTCCTCAATAGACCGTTAGTACACATGCAGTATTTTAGGCTAGGGGTTCGTGTGCTGGTAGTTTGAAGTTGCACTTGGGTGTACTTTTAGACTAGCTACACTGAATGAAGGGAGCTGGGGAGAAGAGAAGTTAATGTGGGTGTCTGGGCTGGTGCTGCTCACTGCTATAGCTTCCTATCTAGTGTTTTTTTAACTATGTGCATTGTGTGGTCTGATTATAAACATTCTCATTCAGGAGACTATAAAGGGTGTCTCCTGATTGGGTATCTGAAATGTAAGGTAGAGGACTTCATGAGCTAGGCACCCCAGATGTCCGTCTCTTTCCTCTGGAACTAAGTCCTGTCAACATTGTGTTCTGCAGTTGGGCAAATACTGTAATGGGGGATCCTGAATGATCCAAAGCAGTAAACATGAAGGGCCTGATCACGAGTTTGGTGGTCCTGGAGTGGGCCGCCATGCCAGCACCCTGCTCCAAATTCAACCGCCGGCCATCTGTCAGATTACGTGTAATCTCGTGGTCTTGCGGGCACTACTTTGGCGTTCCCATGGCGGTGCCTATTAAATGTCACAGCCAAAGTCTGGTCCTGCACACCATGAACTCTAAAGTCCATGCTGTGCAGGAAAGGTGGTGCATGCACACAAGGGCCACAACATGTGCCCTCCTGCATGCACACCATGGCCCTGAGGAAATAGGGGCTATGTAGGGCCCCCTTTGTTTCCTCTCCCCCAAAGTTTTCATGATGGGTTCACTACCATGAAAACTATGGGGGAGAGGAAACTTGTAATATGCTTGGTGGTGCCGCAGCGGCACCGCAAAGCATATTGCGTCCTCAATACCACCGCAACACCACCAGGGATCTCTGATCCCTGGCGGTTGAGTTAGTCCCATGGTGGTCCGACTCTCCAACTTGTAATAGGGTGCTCGGACTACCGTAGTCATAATTAGGCCCTTAGTCATAACTCACCTAAATCTTAATCTTGTTGATTATGGTGATAGGACAGTTACACAATTGTCCAACAATTGACTACGAATAAGAGCCTATTGTTACATTATTAAAAATCTGGAGAAACGTGATCCTTGTCAAGGCTTTGGGCAGTGGAATGCGGGGAGCCCTTGATGATGCTTTTACTGTCTCTGCCATCCATATCTGTTGATGCATGTGATACCCAGTTTGGGAGAAAAAAGATTCTTTACTGTGCTTGAACATCTCTCATTCTAGTTAATATTGCAATCCCTAGCAGTGCACTGGGGGTGACAGGAAAGTGGGAAGCGACTGGGCGTAGACAATCGGGATAAAAGTTTACTTGGGAAGACGTATAAAAGCTGTTGTCCTAAGGCTTATATGTGAGAGGAAAGCTAGGCTAAGACAGAACAAAATGTGATTGTTAGACCTGGCAACCTCTGTGTGGTTTCCCCAGGCTTTTTACCTCTGCCTCCTTTATTTTTGACTGTGTGCTGGGCTTCACTTTTGCAGGTTTAGGTACTCTGGGCATTTTAGCACTACTGGTCAGTGCTAAAGTGCTAGTGCTCCCTGTGTAAATTGTGATTATGATTGGTTATCCATGATTAGCATATTTGATTTACTGGTAAGTCCCTAGTAAAGAGCACAATGTGTGTGCTGAGGGCCTACAAATCAAATGCTACTAGTAGGCCTGCAACACTGATTGTGCCACCCACACGAGTAGCCCTGTAAACATATCTCAGACCTGCCATTGCTGTGCCTGTTAGTGCAGTTTTAAACTGCCATGTCAACTTGGCAAGGTCACCCACTTGCCAGGTCGTAATCTTCTCTTTTATTTTATATATATATATAAGGCACACCTAAGGCAGGCCCAAGGTCCCCAATAGGGCCGGGTGCAGTGTATGTAAAAGGTAGGACATGTACTGGTGTGTTTTGCATGTATTAATAGTCAAATACTGCCAATTTCGTTTCTTCACTATTGTAAGAACTAGCTCTCCCATAGGCTATCATTGGGCAGCCTTGTAACATTTTGCAAGTGTACATTTCAATTGGGAACAGCTAGAGATTTGAAATGTGGGCTCCCAGAGCCTAGGGTTTAAAAATAGATCTTTTAGTGAAGATGATTTTTAAATTGGGTGTTTGAAAATGGCACTTTTAGAAAGTGGGCATTTTCTTGCTTTACCATTCTGTGTGCCTCTGCCTGCTTGTGGAATCAACGTCTGGTTTAGACTGACATGGGCTGTTTGTGCATTCACTCCAGACACTCACAAAAAGGGAGTGAAGGTGTGTCCTGCATATCCTGATGAGTCTTCCTGAGCTCGAGTGGTGGGAGGAGCTGTCACTTGCACCTGAATAGGGCAGTGTCTGCCTTTCACAATACTGTCTTCATCCCCTGTAGTGTGGCTGGAACAGGGAAGGCAGAACTGATTCCAATAAGCAAGAGAGAGTGTCTTTGAAACCTGCACACTTCAAAGGCTGAAAGTAGTGTAAGTAGTGGGAACCTGGCCCCAGTACTTTTGAACACTTCTGGGCCAAGATGAGCCCCAAGGAGAAGAGCTGAAGAGCTGTGAGGAGGAATACTGCCTTTTTGCTGTGTGTTGCTTTGCTGGGTTGGCCTACAGTTGCTGCTTCTGCTTTGGAGAGGACAAAGACTGAATTTTACTCTGTATCCTGCTTGAGATGATTCTCCAAGGGCTTGATGTAGAGCTTGCCTCCTGTTAAGAAGTCTCAGGGACACAAAGACTTCGCCTATAGCATCCCTGAACTCCAATGAAGGGGGTTCAGACCTGCCTTGTAGTGCCAACTGCAATCTTGGGCTCTTGGAGGTTGTTTTGCTGCTCCTGCTGCTGAAAATCCACACATCGCCCTTCCAGCGCTGTTTTTCCCACCGCACGCTGCATTTTGGTTGAAAAACAGACGCATTGTCACGGTACGGCTGAAATTATCGACACACCTCCTGTCAGCAGCTGAAGAAACCACCACAGCCTGAGTCCCGATCGCCGAGTCTCCGAAGTCCAAAACTCCAGCTCGTACTCCGAGGCTGGCTCTGAGGTGCGCCTGGAAAAATCGATGCCTCATCTATCTGTGGCTGCAGAAATCGACGCATCAACTGGATCCCCGCTCCTTCGACCAGTAGCGCCTTGATTTTCTCATGCATCGCACCCATCTACATCGACGCTGGTCTCTCAGTAAGAAACCAGCACATCACTTCCACTGCATGCCAGCAAGGAACCGACTCATCACCTCCGCTGGAGTAAGGGACCAACGCATCACCGTCCTTGTGAATAAGGAACTGGCACATCACCTTCCCTGGCCCTGTTTTCGTCCTATAATTTCACAAGTACCCTAGGTACTTTGTGCTAAAAGTGATGCATCCATAGTTTTCTATGGACAGAACTGTTTTTACCTTTAAAAATCATATTTGATATCTGCATATTTGATTTTTGTCATTTTGGTCTTGTTTTATTTAGCTAAAGATACTCTATTTTTCTAAACTGGTGTAGTGTCCATTTGTTGTATTTTACATAGAAATGCTTTATATTGCCTCTTAGATAAGCCTGGCTGCTCGTGCCAAGCTACCAAGTGGATGAGCAGTGGTTATTTTAGGTGGGTAACTCCCATATCCTGACTAAAAGGAAAGTGTCCCTACTTGGACAGGGTACAAACCTGCCAACTAGAGACACCCATTTCTAGGTAGGGATCTACCAAATTAGTGCCTTGCTGATCTCCTGCAGGAACAATGGAAGCAGGTTTACTCTCCTTTCACCAACTTGTCTCTTATTTATCCTTAAGTGACAATTCCTGCTATAATGAAACTGGACATTTCATGGGAGAAAATTCAAGAAGGAAGGAGGAAGCCTCTATGTGTTAACTAGAAGGATCAAGGGTATGTGGGATTTTTAAAATAATATTGGGGTTGCATCGAGGGGCGAGGACAGAATAGTAATATGAAGCAGGCAGGTTTAGCCTTGCTTTGTTGGGGAAGCAACATATCAAGCTTTTTGTCTTTTCTCATTGCACATGCAGGGTGCTAGTAAGGCTAGGGATTGACCCTTGACCTGTCTAGGTCACCAGCTGGTGTTTATTCACCTTTGGGAACCTGGCTGGGCTTTGGGTGCAAACCCCTATTCAGAATTGTGGCTTCCTTTGGCGTAGCACTAAGTGAAATCTGATCCTTGTAAAGAGTGGATAGTTTCTTCTCAAACAAACACCCCAGAATACCAATACTTATCACCCCCATAGATTTCATCAGCTTAAACTCTGTCATCAACAAACTAAACTATTCCACCCTCGCACTTTGCTCTTGTATTCACATCTCTAGCGCGTCATGGTCTCTGTGTCTAACTCCTAACCTCACAGTGATCAACTAGGGGTCACAGCCTGTCTCCATTTTCTTGACTTCAATGTCCTTCATGCTCACTTACATAATGGTTGTCCTGCCCATCACCGGGGGATTGTGACCCAAATTATACCCCTGTCAATCACCTTATTAACCAATTTGTGTTGGCATTTTGAAAGAGCAGCCCTACTGGTGAGCTTTCAAGCCACCAACCCACTTCTGCAACAAACCATTCTCTTGCTTCTGAGTATCCAGTGCATTACTTAAAGATGACTTTCCCCTATTCAGACCAATATCACTACAAACCATTTCCCTCCTGAGCAACATTCCTGAAGTGCACAATTGAAACACAGTTTTATCATCAGTTAAAGAATATTTTAAAGTCTTCCTACCCTATGCCCCATAAAACTCAACAACCCATAATATTTTTACATGAAATCAAAAAACTTAAAATATACTACCAAAACAAAAATAACAAAACAACGCTATAAATAATTAAAATAATACAAACTTGCAACACAATAACTAATATTTCAATTAAATAGGTAAAAATGATATTATGAACAACTATTTATTTTAATGCAAGATCCCTCTCTAAGCATGCCATTGATATCTGGGACATTCTGAACGAAAGGAATCCCAATCTTGTATTTATAACCGAAAAATGGCTCAATGATATTAACTCTCCAGATGTGGGCAATGCACTACCCACCAATTACAAAATTATCAAACAAGACAGAATTGGAAGTAGGGGAGGGGGAGTTGCTATCATATTTAAAGAATATCTGACTTGTTTACCAGTACAAGTAACATCACACAATGAACATCAAATACTCCCGTTCCAATTACTTCATGAAGGTCTTATTATTTTAGTAGGAGTAGTAATTTATAATCTCCCAGGTCACCAAGCTGACCTTAGTACTAGGCTATTTACACAATTTCTTCCAACTTGCCTAAAATACAAAAACTACTTGGAAATTGGGGATTTTAATATACATTATGAGAAGACAGACAATCTAGTTGTCTCTCAATTGGAGAGCGACATGCAGATATTTAATCTTAAACAGTGGATAGAAGGGCCCACCCATATAGCCGGTCATATGCTTGACATACTCTTTTCCAACATTGAAGCCACGTATATTCAAGAGATCAAGCCATTACTCTGGACAGACCATTCGCTCATAGTTTTTATGCTGGGTCTACCAGTTAAACCAATTAAGTCCAGGAAAATCAACCAAACCTCAAATCGAGCCTGGAGGCTAGTCACTGAATCTGCATTAGCAACACATTTCTCAGGCTCTAACATACAGATCTCAGATGACCCTGCAGTATGTACAGAAGCAGTTAATCTTGAAACAGAGATTTCCCGAACTTTAGGATAAACTTGCTCCTACACGGAAATCTAAGTCTCGGCAATGACCCCACAGGGAAAAATGGTATACCCCACAACTCAAGAGCCTCAAGAGGAAATGCCAGAAACTTGAACACCAATGGAGGCTGTCAAAAAATGAATCAAGTAAATTGAGATATAAGTCCGAGCTCAGATCTTACAATCATGCTATAAAAACCACAAAAAAATCATACTACTCCCTGCGCATCAATGAGAATTGCAATTCTGCTAAAGAACTTTTTAGAATTGTTAAAGAACTTAGTAAACCGACTAGCATGTCCAAAAGTTTAGTCCCTTCAGTAGAGGCTTGCGACAGAATAAGCACATTTTTTGCTGATAAAATAAGGAAGATCTATACTAATTTTAATTCCCCTAGTAAAGTTAATACAATAAATAAGGTTTTTTTAACTCCTCACCCGGAAGCCACATAAGTTATGGGCAATTTTACACCCCTCACAGATAACGAGGTTTTAAAGGCAATGAGCGTAGTGAAATCTGGATCCCCTTCAGACCTTTGCCCCCACTTCATTTTTGCACAGATTGCCCCCACTCTCTGTCCATTGATTACTCAGCTTTTTAACAACTCCTTAAAAACTGCCATTTTTCCCGATATATGGAAACATGCCTCAGTAATTCCCCTTTTAAAAAAAGCAGGAACGGATGTCCTCAATCCCGAAAACTATCGGCCCATTTCCCACCTCCCCTACCTTTCCAAGGTTTTGGAGCAGTTGGTAAATAGGCAGTTGTCTGAGTTTTTGGAAACAAATCATCTTCTTGATCCATCTCAGACAGGATTCAGAGCAAACAACAGTACAGAGGCAACGCTGCAGGCAGTGTCGGACAATGTTAGACTATGCACTGACCAAGGAGGGGCAGTTGCTCTGATATTGTTGGCCCTGTTGGCAGCGTTCGACACAGTCTCTCATGACAGCCTGATGGAAATTCTCTATGAAAAAGGAATTTATTCCAATGCATTGAGCTGGCTACGTTCATTTTTAAGTAACCGGCCACAATCAGTACATCTCTGTCAATTTCAATCCAAACCCAGCCCCATCGGCTGTGGTGTCCTGCAGGGAGCCTCACTAAGCCCCACCCTATTTAATGTCTATATTTCATCATTGGACAAAATTGGTAGGAAGTGGGGCATTGGCATTTGCTCCTATGCGGATGACACACAACTGATGGTGGCCTTGGATGAAAAACCAGAGATTACTAAATCAAAGCTGCACAATTGTCTTACAGAAATCGCCCAATGGATGCACACACACTGCTTAAAGCTGAATGCAGGAAAATCCGAAATCCTATTGTTTGGTGGCGCCAAACTAGTGTGGGACGCTACATGGTGGCCACACACTCTTGGTAATGCGCCAATTCCAAAGCAACATGCAAAAAACCTGGGCATCATTATTGATGACGCCCTGACCATGAACGAACATGTGCGGTCCCTTTGTGGCAAAGGTTTTGCTATCCTGAAACTTCTGGCCAGACTTTTCCCCTGGGTACCAATGGACTGCAGAAGATCTGTCAAGCCTTGCTGGTTAGTCGGTTAGACTATGGGAATGCACTATTTGTAGGCATTAATGAGCACCTATTTACACGATTACAGGTGCTGCAGAACACTGCTACGAAACTTGTCTGCAATAAGGGGAAGCTAGATTCTGCCTCAATGTGCTTGAAGAAACTACATTGGTAGCCTATGCGCCAAAGAGCAGCATTTAAACTACTTAGTTACACTCACAAAGCTTTGCACAAAACAGGCCCTAGAATACTCCAGGAGAAGATTGAGTTCTATGTTCCCACAAGGAGTTTGCGGTCACTTCAATTAGCCTTTGCCAGAACAAGGCGAATTAAGAAAGTAAGGACAGGAGGACGATCATTCTCCTATTTAGCAGCTAAGAGGTGGAATGAGCTTCCCCAGGACCTACGACTCACCTCTAATGACATTCAGTTCCGAAAAAAATTAGAACACATCTATTCCCTAAATATTAAGCTATAGCCTTGCAGACTTACCAGGACATTTGCTTTAGCGCCTTGATATCCCTCGTGATGAGTGTGGCACTCTACAAATAAATAAAATAAAAAAATAAAACTATCTTTAAAAAAAGTTATGAAAGATTTAAAAATGACATTCTTACCTACTATAGTCTTTTCCACAATATTTTAGAACAATATTTGTGCCACGATATTTTTTTAATGATATTTTGATGGAAAACTCACAACTCCTCCACACCCTCTCCTCCATCGCACTTCTAGGCACAGCTCCCCGAGACGAGAGCATCTCTCTAGTCACTCACACACAACACAAAATGGTTCCCACATAGGATTACAACAAATACCACACTGTCAACCATACTCCCCTCATCACTCTCCCCCATTGTGTATGTGCTGTCCGTCCAATAACTCACCCTACAACGGGGTATGAAGAACTATATATCTACATCGTCATGTTTTTTAGATGTATTATTTGTGATGTATGAGTTTTACTAACTTTTTTGCAAATATATGCATGCTACTCTTAGTGGAGAAGTGTGGCTCACTGGTTAGAGGAGGTAGATCCTGAAGCAGAGGTCAGACCCGGGACCAGGGTTCAATTCCCGACGCGGCAGGGTCTTGAGCCCAAATATCCATGGACTCGATAATTCTCGTTTCGGTGCCTACTCGAATCACGGGTTCACACTCTGCAGCTCTGGGCATTAGCCTGCTTAATCTCCACTACGGCCCCCCCGCGGCGGGATGCCTGGCTTTCACCTTGGGGATGCCCAGTATCTCACAGGGATAAAGCCAGGACGGGTTCCCAAGGCAAGCGCCGAGATGCCTACGGGTAATCGAGCGCTATATAAGAACGCATAATAATAATAATAATAATACTCTTAGATGGCTGCATTTTTTTAGCAGTCTTTCTTTGTATTACTTTTATGCTTGCAGTGTCTATTGGTCATGTTTAAGAAACAAACACAAGGGTGACAAGACCAAACATTTAGATTTACCAATTCATCCACCTACCTGTGTTTTTCTAAACGATGTTCCCCTTTTCCCGCCTTTTTATCTGTTGGTCTGAGTCATAACCTGAGGTTGAAAAATAAGTGTCACACTCCCCAAAAATGAGTGCCATTGCCAACCTGGAGCAAACAACGACTAAGATGTAGGACTGCCTTTCTGAGGGGAAGCACTCCTGCAATTGAGGAAACATTATGCAGCTCTCACATGGAATGGATGTAGCTGTGCAAGTTTGAAGCAATGAGTCTGGCACCCTATCATTTTCAAGACAAAACGTCCTTTCAGCAGAGCGATGAGAAAGGGCTGCAAAATCAATAGCGCATCTTGGATTCCGTCGACTGCCTGCGCCGCGCGCCCCTGTTGCTCAAACACCTCTTTTTCCCCTCCTTAATGAGGGAAAAAGCTATTCGCTTTGACAGATTGCGGCTGCTCCCCTTTTCTCTGTCTTGTAATTGGCGGACGCCTCTCGGGGCGCTTTGGCAAATGTTTTGTTTTAAAAAATGTGAAAGTTTCATTTAAAAGGAAAATGGTGCTGGCCTAGTTTTGCCATTCGGGGCGTGATTCAGTGTCCTTTCTTGCTTTGCAAGGGTGCTGCTGAGACAAATGCAGAGCGCTTGATCAAGTTTAGCACAACTCACAATATCCTTTAGTTCAACACCTCACAATCTCCAGTTTTGGGAGCATCACGTACCACATTAAAATAGCCTCCCCCTTCTCCACATATCATGGAGGATTCATGGGAATATTCTATTTCATAGGACTGTACAGTTGGCAATAGTCTCACAATGACCACATGGGGAATTTTCATTGGACCGTACAATTCCAACAGAGAAAGTATAAGGAACTTGTATGGGGCAGCACCACGGAGTTAACCTGTGCAAGGTACTTCTTGGCTGAAAAAGGGATACGTTTGTTTTGCATATCATGATGAAGACTAAGATAAAGAGAGGGGGTGTTTTGGCGTACGATATTTATGACTCTTCCATCTACTACTGATTTACCCATCAGGCAAGCGGAGAGGAGCCAGTAACCATGGGAGACGCCTGGGTTTGTACTTGACTGATTATAGTGCCACTATGGCCTTGCTTGGGAGCGCCATTGTACTATCCTATTTGGAATTTGTCGAAAGAGGTCGCAGGTCTATGGCTCAACTGGTTTCCCTTGTAATGTTGAACTCCCAAGCAGCACCTTCAAAGTGGCTTAATGCATTCAGCACAACCGAATGAAGGGGCTCCGAGGCTGGGTTACCTTCCCAACCCTGTCCCTCCCTATTATTCCCAGGTAGATGCGGGCCAGTTTCCAGAAGGTTTGGAATCATTGTTGGGTTAGCCATCCCTGTTTCTCCCCTAAGGGCAAGAGTGTGGCCTGAGCAGAGAGACCGAGCGTTAAGGGCAGCAGAGGATGTTTAGGAGTGAAGCGGTAATAGAGAAGCAACAGAGTGAGGGACCGGGAAGTAATGTATGGAGAGAGAAGAGCAAGAGAAACAACCACAGAAGGTTGAAATAAAAATTGAGAACAGCTGCATGAGCCGCCTGAGCTCATTCTCCGCATGAATGCTCTTACAGTTGAAAGCACCTTGGCAGTCCCAGGGGCACTGGTATGTTCCTCTACAGTGTTATAAAGAATATGTTGCAATTACCAGGCCAGATGAGTCATTATTGCTGAAATTACGCGAGTAATCAAGCAGTTTGATTGCTAAATTCAGATGGTGCTTCGGTTATCTTCAGTTCGGATGGTGCGGTAGAAGTTGACGCAGCATGTTCATTGATGGCTTTTAAGCTATTAGTTAAGTGGCATTGGGGGGTGTCTTTCTTTGTCAAGCATGCTTCTCCATGAGCCACCTGGCACTGCCAAGGTCTTTGACAGTCCTATCACCTTCCTAGGAATGGGGCAAGGACTTTTACTTCACCAGTTGCCCCTCCCAAGGCAATCACTGTCTGCGCTGGAATTTTCATAAGTCTATGGTTTTCTGGACCGCTTGGCATCGGTGTTTCTGATTCCAGATGTTCCAGATGTTGCGTTCTTAGTCTGTGACCATGTTTCCTTGCAGCATGTATGTTAACTAGGTAAATCTGGGAGCTTTGCGAAGGTATTGACTCCCCCCACCTGAAACTGACCTCCCGTCCTCCCAATGCACGATCAACAGCTCAGCTGCCCACCCACTACGCCTGCCACAGCCACCAGTGACAGAGAGGCTGCACTCCAGGGCACCTCTCATGTCCTTATGAAGCTAAGTGTGCTGTTGACCTTATGGTTGAAGTATCATTTTTCCCCTCCATTCGCCATGCCTCTGGCTCCTGGGAGCCTGATAAATTGAAGGTCACCTCACGGTCAGATGCATTAGGCTTGGAGATGAAATATGATGTCCTGCGGGCAGACGCGCCACCTATAAGGGAGCTTTCCTCCTTCTTTTTCCGAGTAATAACACTGCCGCCGCCGCCACCCGCCATTTGTCACGAAGCGGCCTCGCTCCCTGGACACGGTCCATGGCCGTAGTACATCTTCTTCCCCCGGTGACCGCCGCGCCTGCCCGCTCAGTCTCACCCTCAGCAAGGCGGTCACCCTGTGCTCTGGTTCGGTTCCAGGAGATCAGATGGCGCCGCTGGCAGAGATGCCTCCCAACCCAGCTCGGGGCCTGAGTCATAGCTGACAGGGCGTCTGCTCCTCTCTGTGCAGGCTTTCTGGACCACGGAGGCTGCGAGATGGCATGCTGCATCGTAAATGATTCCGTAGCAAACCCTGATGGCTGCTGTTATTCCCCCAAAACGCCCCTGGGCCTCTGGCTTTGTTCCGTCCTGCTCAGTTGAGGGTTTTATGTGCATTCAGGCCTCTTTCGTAGCATATTAGCTCTCAATAAATCGTTCAACTAGATGAGCAAATATTCTTTGCCTGATCTATCCTTGACATCTCCCAGATTTCATCTCTTTAAGCACTCTACCTGTCCAGGCTTTGACAGGATTGTTGCTAATGCTCTTATTGGTTCAACAACTGCCTTGGCACAATTCTGTTCCTTTTGCCACCACCGCAGCCGGAAGATACAGTGCAAATTCAACATAGAAAGAGAATCAATCCTACGGGTTGGGAATGTTGCAGAGGACAAAATCAAGGGCAAAAGAAACAGTTTTTCTGCTAATTGCAGGTTAAAACTTTACCTTAGCGTGCCCGACTCAGCTCCTGGGTTCAATCACACATGTGTGCGAAAATGCCCCTACCTCTTCTTGCAGACACCAACGACAAGATGATGCCTCAGGCCGCTCTTCACCCTCTGCAGGTCATTTTATCTTCATCAGCATCAGACTTCGCTCAAGGTCAAGCAATAGTATTCAAGGTTGCCATCAGGGGACCATCGACGGTGCCATGCCCTCATTCCTAGCCTGTGTACAGCGAGGTCTGCCCCTACTCCCAGGGTCGAGGCACACACTCTGCGGAGTATCCATCGAGCTCTGAGTTCTGCCTCGGATAATGTAAATCCCACTTTGCAATGTAGTTGATGCCCTAGGTGCTAAGTTTGAAACCAAGAAATAACAGAACCAATGTTACAGATTTACCACATACCTAAAAATGTGACAATATGGATTACTCCTGCCCGCTCACAGCTGTTTGAATGGCCTGGAATGCGCTTGCATTATTTTATTTTGAATAGTTATTGAATCGTTAAACTGTTGGCTGTTGTTTAAAAGTAGACAAGCAGCGCTACCATATGGTTATGTTATGTTAGCAATTTCTTTTAAAGCACACGTATACCAGTATTTTTCATGGTGTTGACTCTAGGGTGTGCCAGGACCATTGGAGGAAGTTAAGCGTGGGCCTGCGCAAACAGCCATGTCTTGAGCATTTTCCTGAAGCTCAGCAGGTTGGTGCATGATCGGATCTCTAGTGGAAAGGAGTTCCATAGTCTGGGGGCCAAGGATGCAAACCGGCAGCCTCCCTGACGTTTTATCTTGAAGGCTGAGGTGGTCAGAAGTTGGAGGTAGGTGGATCGGATTTTGCAGGAAGGAGTGTACCTAGGTAAGAGGTGGTTGATAAATTTGGGGTTCGGGCTGTGGAAAGACTTGAAGATGATACAGCCCATCTTGAAGGCCGTACGTTGGGGAATGGGAGCCAGTGAAGTTTTTTTAAGAGGGGTCTAGCGGATTGCCATCTGGGTTGCTGATGGATCAGTCTTGCCACTTGGTTCTGGACCAGTTGAAGCCGTTTGATTTAAAAGAGTGGCATGCCAAGATATATGGAGTTGGAATAGTCCAGATGTGATAGTACCATGGCTATCACAACCTGGATCAGTTCAGTGTGAATAAGCAGACGGCTGATCTTCCTAATTTTACGTAACTGGAATAAGCAGGTGGAGACCACTGTACCCACTTGTGTTTTTAGCGAAAGGTCGTTATTGATGGTTACCCCTAGGCTCTTGACAGAGGTAGATGGTTTGGGGGGGAGCCTAGTTCCGCCAGTAGTGTGCGCCCCAGAAGGTCTGATTGTAACCAGTCAGGACTAGTTCAGTCTTGCCTGGATTCAGTTTTAAATGGTTTCGGTCCATCCAATGACGGATGTGGAGCATGGTAGCCTGGAATTCCAGGACTGAATCCGGGATGTATCTATGGTAAAGATTAGCTGTAAGTCATCCGCATAGTTGAAAGTGATGGTGAAGCAGATGTAGTTAGAATCTACAGCAATCCAATCCTTGACCTCTGCACAGAATCTTTCAACAGGAACACCAGTGCTGACAATTATCAATGCACTGACGGTGAATAGTATGGGAGAGCTCTGAGTATACCGAGTGAACTTTCATGATAATGCATTGACTGAACACACCACGGAAAATAGAGGGGCCACATTCAAAAAGCATATTGAATGGTGTTTTAGGGCACATAGGAAATATAGAGAGATTGGCCACAAATTGTATTAGGCTGCATGGCATGAGATGTAATAACACAATTCTGAGCACAGGAGGTGGTTTGACTTGTCACTGAACGAAATGAAGTGGAGAGAAAAATGAATCGGAGGGAAATTGCCACAACTCCTCAGAGAGTCGCGACTGTTCTGCGAATATCAACTGAGCCAAGCGCTGTCAACCTGAGCAGAAATGAGGAGAAGAAAGAGAAATGAGCAATGATTCTTATACACTTGTTCTTTTTAATGAGCATGATTTGTTTTTTAGATTTAATGCAGCAGACAGCCAGACTGTAAACACATAACTAGCTAACTCAATTGCCTTAGACCTGCTTTTGTAACACCTGCGGGTAGTGTCTTTCACTGCATCAATAAACAGAAGCTTTAGAAATCCACCACCGCTCTAAAGAAAATAAGAAAACATATCGAGACTGGTAATTTAAACATTATTAAGAGAAAAAGGGTGGCGTATACTTTTGGGTGAAGGCTGCTAGAAACATGGTGGCTCAGTCTAGTCAAGGCAATTCTTGAGCAGTCTTTGTCTTTGTCAGGGCATTAAATCTGATATGCAAAATGGTGGTAAACTACTCTGTAGTACGTGCTTATGACATTGTTACCCCATCTGCCGAACTGTGGGCTTCTCCAGGCCACCATACCTGGGTTTAGTGGATCTTTGATCATTAATTCTTCAAAAGGTTTAAAAGGTCTCCTATAATCCTGTAGGTAATGGCGTGGGCCCACTAGGAGCATGATGGTTCAACACTCCTTTAATTTCAGATGGTCACAGTGAGTTTTTGATGCCTGGCCTGTGCTATATTTAAGCTTTAGGCGTGCTTGACAGGTATGGTTCCTTATTTGATCTGGGACTATTTTATTTCACAGCCAAGTCTGTATTGTTGAAGGAGTGGCCATACTTTTTTATAATATTTTAGTATTTTAATATGAATTCCTTATGGGTCGAACAGTAAGCTTGATTTTTCACCTGGTTCATCGCTGAGAAATTGTGCTGGTTATATATGGTTCCTTTTGTTGTACTGTGTGGCATGAATACATGTTTGTAAAAGTGATAATAGTCAAATAGCTGAACTAAGAGGTTCTCCGATTAGGTAATATACTTCTAGTTTTAGGTCTAGACCACAATATTGGCAGTAATTCTCCAACTTTATTTTCTCATTTCTTCTAGTCTTCTTAAGGGCGAGATAAAGTCTTGCTACAATTATGCCTACGATCATAGGTTAGTTTAAGACCACTTGTTCTTACGAATCATCTTTGGAAGACTGATGACACTAGGTGGACATTGGACCCATCAGCAGAACCATTTACTGATGAAGTGCCGTCTTTATAGGTTGTAATATTCAGTTTCAAGCCATTACCTCTTATCTTCGTCCATCATTCTAAACCAGCTGTTAACTAGATCTTGCTATTAACTAAATAGCCAAGACTTTGTTTAATGGTGGCGATGTTGGATAGTCTGTGTTTCCATCACAGCGACTGCTGGGTCTGTGTGGTCGCAGTGACCATAGCAGTCTGTGAGAGCTGGAGCTATGTGGAGCCAGGCAATGCTGTGGGCCTCCTTCAATGGTGGGGAATGTCAGGGCCACTTACGTATAATGGCCACAGGTAAGATTTCTGTACTTGGAGGCAACATGTTCAAGCCGCAAGCCTCACCACGTGTGCTCTTTTAAGTAGGTACTTACATGAATGTCTTCTTCTGCTGCTTTCCATCGTGCTTATTGTAGATAATCTGTATAGGTATTACTTACTAAGTTTAGGGAAAGCAAAACACAAACTTTTGACCGTGCTCTGTGTGTCTTTCGTGTAGTGCAGACACATTGTAAAGTTTTCACAATTTGCATAATGCTTAACGTAGGCAGGCAAAGAGACTGCAGAAAGGAAAGTGCATAGCAAACACAAGGAGATGATAGACGGAGTGCTGAAACTTTTCAAACACTCACCCCCAGTCACAGATCTGGGTTGAATCCATCATTGTTCTTTAGCTCACTTTGCCACCCCAGTTCAGAACCAGCCGTATGCCAATCAGTCTTCACCCTGTTCCTCATGGGAACAGTCCAGCCCGAACTGCAAAGCCAGGTCCTCCCTGGACCGTAAACAAGCATTTTAGGACCGTTTTCGGGGTAAGACCCCTCATCAGCCAGGCTGGCTTGAATCCAGTGGCAAATTGAGCAAGGGACTCACTTCTGGGCATTTCTTGCCAACTTAGGGCGAACAAAGCAAACACAAGGAGATGATAGACGGAGTGCTGAATCTTTTCGGACACTCACATTCCCGTCACAGATCTGGGTTGAATCCATCATCGTTCTTTAGCTCACTTCACCACCCCAGTTCAGACCCAGCCTGTGCATCAAATGCATTAAGGACGGAGTGCATGGAGGCACTCAAACATATTGTAAACACCATACTAGCTATCCCAGGTGATCAAGGACACCACACTATTTAAGCACGTGTTGGTGTTGACACACACAGGAAGACTGTACATGCTACATTATTTGCATTATGGACTTGGTATGGTGAGATTCACAGACTGGAAACACTACAATAACAGTACCATGTGCCTATGGAGACTTGCAAAGTGGCATAGCTTTTTCCTCATGTATGCAAGTCTTGCAAAACTATGAAAACTAAGCGAACTACCTGTAGTTAAATGTGGGGTGCTTCGGCATGAAAATTGGGATTTCAGCAAATCTTTTAAATGGAAGTGCGATTTGTGTTACATCACTTAGGAAGAACAGGAAATCAAGGTTCTCACTCACAAAATACTTTTTAATTAACAGCACAACAGATGTTCATAGTATAAGCAAGAAAAATGCAAACAAGTTGTACACTCGCATGCAAAATACTAGCAACCTATCCTTGCCAGCTAACACTCACACAAAAACTACACAAAGTTGTAGGAAAATCACGAGCATTGGGTAGGCTATCAATTGATAACTATGTGAGACCGTGCTTGCTTAATAAAATCTCCACACATCCTAGTGAAATCATTTTCTTGTGGTAACTTGTCAAAGACTGTCAGTACAATACCAAAGGGGATGATGGGCGGAGCGCTTGAGCAAATCAAACACTCACCCCAAGTCAACTGATCTGGGTTTAATCCATCATCATTCTTTAGCTCACTCCACCACCCCAGTTCAGACATGGCCATATGCAAATCAGTCTGACCCTGTGCCTCATGGGAACAGTCCAGCCCGAACTGCCAAGCCATGTCTTCCCTGGACTGGAAACAAGCATCCTGGGACCGGTTTCGTGTTCATAACCCTCATCAGCCAGGCTATCTTGAATCCAGTGGCAAATTGAGCAAGGGACCCACGTCTGGGCATACCCTGCCAACTTAGGGCGAACAGAGCGATACCAAAGGGGGGATGTACGTTGTTACAACGCATGCTTTTACCACGCATACTGTAGCAACGCAAGTTTTAAAGCGCATTCCATTACAACGCATTACACTGGGGGGTGCTGGATAGTGAATAGTTTAATTTACTATTCCAACACCAGTCCCCGTGGACACTAGGGAAGGTGTTGGACAGTAAATTAAAACTATTCCCTATCCTAGAGCGCCCCCCAGTGTAATGCGTTGTAATCGTTTTCGTTTTAAAGTCGGCGTTGTAATAGCACTGCGTGCTAAAAGTTGCGTTATAAAGGTTGTTCACCCCAAAGGGGATCACATTCAGGCACGGGGCGATTACGTGATTTGCCCAGAATCACAGAATGTGGGCGCGACCCCTAAGCTCGAACCCTGGTTTCTAGCACCGAAGTCGGCAGTCTAGCTGACGGACCACATATGACCCTAAGCTTCTTGTCTCTTTTGACGTGTTAAAATCATGTGCTTCACTGTGTTGTCGCTATTGTATTGTATCTACTGTAAAGCGCTCTGATGACCCAGGACCTAGTCTAGGATATAAACAACCACTAAAATAAAATAAAAATGAGCGCAAATCACAATGGCCTTCGTTTACATGAAATGTCCTATGCGGGAGTTACCTATGTTAGGCCTCGCTGTGCAGCCACAGTCTGCTCGCATAGCGTCCAGACTGAGGTTAGGCTAGGAAAGTGGACACAGGGCCCCTTAAGGGCCCAGGAGTCCAGATTTCCAAATTCCGAAAGTCATTGAGAAACAAAGAACATAATTCAGTGGTTTTTATAGAAACTGCAATAAAATGACTAAAATGTAGGGTTGCTTACATAATTTCCAGAAAATATGGGGTCATTTAATGCAGTATCGGGGGTGCTTGGCCAAACTGAGGAGGGGGCGGGAAATGTATTTGATGCTTAGGGTGGGAGGTAAAGGAATGGGAGTAGTTAAGCTTCAATGTGGATAACGCAGAGGTTTTAAACACGCCGAAACTGACATTGTAAAGGAGATCTAGGCCCCTGCCAAGGGCCTACCTAAGGGAATGTGATCCGTATGATTGTTGTGTGTCATGAATCAATTCCTAAATAAAACGATGTTTACAAAAAAAATGTTACATTAGAAAACTGAATATATATTAATGAATAAAACAGAAACTCACCAGGGAATAGACGTATTTTGTATAAAGGCACTTTAGGATTTTCGACAGGCTGAGGTGTGGACCGGTGGGGGCTCTGTATGCTCTAAGTGATAACGCATCACTGTATATTGCAGGATTAGAGGTATTTTCTATGGGAAGGCTGCATTAGTTGTCTTGTGCTTGCCAAGGGGTATGCTTTTACATGTAAATGATGAACTAGTTGTCACCTCTAAGTGATTGCATAGCTTCTTTTAAGTGAAGGTTGCAGTGGTTGTCTTCTCTGTGAACAAAGACACACAAACCAACTGCGCCCCTAGAAATTAGACTTAGTCCTGCCGTGCCAAGGGCGAGGACAGAACCACTGACAATGATATTGCTGCATAAGATATGACATATCTGCCTGAGCCAGCAAGATAATTACAAAAAGGGGGTGGTGATGGACAGAGTATCTGAGTTAATCAGAACACTCCTACCCAGTCAACAGATCAGGGCTTGATCCATCACCGTTTTTTAGCTCACTGCACCATCCCAGTTCAGAACCTGGCTATATGCAAATTAGTCTGTCCCTGGCCCAGTGCATCATGGGAACAGGGCAGACCAAACTACCAAGCCAATTCTTCACTGGAAAGGAAACAAGCTTCCGGGGACCGGTTTCTGGCATTACAGCCGTCTTCGGCCCGGCTTGCTTGAATCCTGATGGTGCAATGAGCAAGGGACTCATGTCTGAGCATACCCTTCCACATTCATGGTGGCCAAAATAATTACAACAAGCATTTACAATGCAATGGTTTTGCCTTTGTTGGGGGTTTAATAACTCCCTTACCTCTGCCTCTGGCGCTGTTTACTCCGGCGGTGGGTTCCTTCCTCGCCTTCTTGCTGTGCGGTCGGACGCTAGAACGCAGAAAGTGTCTCTGGTCCGGGGAGGGCTGCACGGATGGCTGTCTCTTTGTGCATGGAGACGCGGCACAATAGTTTTGTAGCAAGTCGACTCTTTGACACTGGTCGGGCTCTTTTAAAACGGCTCATGTACCGCAGACGTCACTGCGTACATTGTAGGCTTCGGAGTGTGAACACTGAGGATCTCTCACGGCGTTGTTCGTGGTAAATTTTACCGATACGCGAAGATCTGTGGCGATTAACTTCTGCTTGAAGGGAAGTTTGACAGTACATTCACTTTTGCTTATTTCAGAACACAAACTTCACCCTTTTACTTTAAACGTGGGGCAAACGAGAGGCTCAGTCGCAGATATCGAGAAGCGTCTTCTCACACTCGGGCGGTGGAGGCTGCCAGATCGTAACTTTCTGACTGTTTGTTTTTGGAGCTTGTGCTCAATATTAATTGAGGTTGTGTTGTCTCTTGTAGTTTCAGCCTTGCTAAGTATTTCAGTAATTGAAGTACAAAGTGGAATCTTTGGGTTAGCGGCAAGAGTCTCGATACCATTTAATCTAGCACATTATCTTGCACTGGGGAGTGGTGATGGAGAGTAATACGTTACTTCTATTTACGAGCAGCTTGATTAGTAATAGTATTTTTTAATTAATTTATCACAAGCACAACAGTGTTTTCTTTGCGCACATCACACTTTAGTTACACTCCACCCCTCTATCTTCTTTACATTTCTCCTGAGTGCAAATCCTAAATTTTAGCAAAGAAACCCGACACTTCAGCAAACGCAGGTCCCGGCAATGCCGGACCAGACTCGGGGGCGTGGTCCGGGGAGGGCTGCACGGATGGCTGTCTCTTTGTGCATGGAGACGCGGCACAATAGTTTTGTAGCAAGTCGACTCTTTGACACTGGTCGGGCTCTTTTAAAACGGCTCATGTACCGCAGACGTCACTGCGTACATTGTAGGCTTCGGAGTGTGAACACTGAGGATCTCTCACGGCGTTGTTCGTGGTAAATTTTACCGATACGCGAAGATCTGTGGCGATTAACTTCTGCTTGAAGGGAAGTTTGACAGTACATTCACTTTTGCTTATTTCAGAACACAAACTTCACCCTTTTACTTTAAACGTGGGGCAAACGAGAGGCTCAGTCGCAGATATCGAGAAGCGTCTTCTCACACTCGGGCGGTGGAGGCTGCCAGATCGTAACTTTCTGACTGTTTGTTTTTGGAGCTTGTGCTCAATATTAATTGAGGTTGTGTTGTCTCTTGTAGTTTCAGCCTTGCTAAGTATTTCAGTAATTGAAGTACAAAGTGGAATCTTTGGGTTAGCGGCAAGAGTCTCGATACCATTTAATCTAGCACATTATCTTGCACTGGGGAGTGGTGATGGAGAGTAATACGTTACTTCTATTTACGAGCAGCTTGATTAGTAATAGTATTTTTTAATTAATTTATCACAAGCACAACAGTGTTTTCTTTGCGCACATCACACTTTAGTTACACTCCACCCCTCTATCTTCTTTACATTTCTCCTGAGTGCAAATCCTAAATTTTAGCAAAGAAACCCGACACTTCAGCAAACGCAGGTCCCGGCAATGCCGGACCAGACTCGGGGGCGTTCCCGGCGTCGCGTGACGTCGGCAAAAGGGAAAGAATGTCAGGAACGCCCCCGTGTCTGGTCCGGCATTGACGGACAGGCCCCTCGTCCAATGGCAAGGCTCCGTTTACGGAGCCAGCCAATCAATGACGAGGGCCGACCCAAAGCACCCTACAGTTCTCAACAGGATTTCGCCTGCGCGAAAAGCTGCGCAGAGCGCAGCTTTCGCTAGGCAAAACCTAAAAAGGGGGTGGTGATGGACACCCCCTTTTCTGAATCATTTTGTCCACCATCAGCGTGGAAGGGTATACTCAGATGTGAGTCCCTTGCTCATTGCACCATCAGGATTCAAGCAAGCCGGGCCGACGACGCCTGAAATGGCAGAAACCGGTCCCCGGAAGCTTGTTTCCTTCCCAGTACAAGAATTGGCTTGGTAGTTTGGTTTGCCCTGTTCCCATCATGCACTGGGACAGGAACAGACTAATTTGCATATAGCCAAGTTCTGAGCTGGGATGGTGCAGTGAGCTAAAAAACGGTGATGGATCAAGCCCTGATCTTTGGACTGGGTAAGAGTGGTCTGCTTAATTCAGGCACTCTGTTCATCACCACCCCCTTTTCTGAATCATTTTGTCCACCATAATCGTGGAAGGGTATACTCAGATGTGAGTCCCTTGCTCATTGCACCATCAGGATTCAAGCAAGCCGGGCTGACGACGCCTGAAATGGCAGAAACCGGTCCCCGGAAGCTTGTTTCCTTCCCAGTACAAGAATTGGCTTGGTAGTTTGGTTTGCCCTGTTCCCATCATGCACTGGGACAGGAACAGACTAATTTGCATATAGCCAAGTTCTGAGCTGGGATGGTGCAGTGAGCTAAAAAACGGTGATGGATCAAGCCCTGATCTTTGGACTGGGTAAGAGTGGTCTGCTTAATTCAGGCACTCTGTTCATCACCACCCCCTTTTCTGAGCCAAGCAAGAGTCTTAGAGATACACAAAGTACCTCGGACAGTATCTAAGATCCCGTCTGGACGGCAGTCGGATTCCTAATCCTACAATGGAGGCGGTACCTGCGCAGGCACCACAGTAGGGATTAGGACGTCTCTGTCCGACTGCCTGTTCATAGTGTTCCCGTCGTCATGGTAAGGCAGACTGAAAGGGACTTTGGGGGCCACAAGCAGGGGCCCCATCCCCCATAGGGCACTGTTAAGTGGCCCTGGGGGCACATGTAGTGAACACCCACACATCCATGCACCGTGTGCCAGGCACCACATGGTGCCTGGCTTCGGTGCTTGGTCGTTCCCAAAGTGCCTTTTTCTACTGCAGCTTGTGCTGCAGACCTTGTCCTCTGCCGCAGCACAAGCCACAGTAGAAAAGAGCAATTTACAACCGCCTGCAAGGTGGTCTTATCCTAATAGGGCAGGTGGGACTGCCGACTCATTATCAGACGGTTATCTGCCCTTTACGAAGACGGTCGGTGGTACGACCAACTACCATCATAATTAGGGCCAAAGTGCTAAACCCACCAACACAATGCACCCAGTGTTTTCTCAACTAGGCGCAATTAAGGTCTTTTTAGGTTGAAACTTGAAGCCTGATGAAAACCTTGGTACAGACAGTGAAAAGGCCACGACTGGTCATAATGGAAGCACGTGGGAAAATCAAAAAGCTGCAAATTAGTGAAATGTTTCCAAATACATTAGGATCAGGGGCGCCTGTAGTGTAGCTTTCAATATGATGGTTTTACTTGTGAAGTGCCTAATACCCTACCATAAGGATAACCAGGAGGTTAAGGCTGCCTTCTTGTGGGAGTTCAGTCTTACCACATCTTGTTTTTTTTTTTTTTTTTTTTTTTAAATCTCTTTATTAGCATCAGAATGGTCCGTGCAAGCATACAATTACACATGAAACTGTGTACAAAGAAAACGTTAATGGTCATTATACAAAGGAAGTAAATGGAGGACTAGACCAATGACATTACAAGCATTGGAACACATTCTAAAGTCTTATTTTCACTTTTCCAAATCTGAAGGAATATTGCACACGTGGAAAGATGACACAAAGAGATATAACCTTTTCCAAACAGAACAAAAACGAATGAGCCTTCGTGATAGAGAGAGCGGCAAGCAACACATCTATTTACAAGCATGATGGCAGTAGCATTGGCATAGGCAGACGAGGCCAGGTAAAACGACAAACGAAAAGACCAGGGTGAAGCAACCACTCCAGCCGGGGCAAAGTATGCAAGAAAACGGAGGAGGGAAACAACTCGGTACCAACCAGCATACAATCTAAAAACAGCAGCACACGCATACCCCTTTCCAATAGTGTGTACATGCTAAGCCTTGTAGAACGCAATAGGCAGCGCACGCCAGGTTAACCAAGACCACCTAACCCACCCCTTCTGGGACAATAGAGCTAGCAGCTTGGGAGTGTGTATCTCGTGTAATCTTGCCAATATACTGCCGATATAGGCCCCAGATGTCAATCGGGCGTGAAGCTGTTGGGATCTGTGTGGAGTATTCCACACTATTGGTGTTGCATTGGGCAAGGCTGCGCATCCAAGTTTTGGAATCAGGGATTCGCCTGGACCCCCAAAGTAAAGCAATTTCCCTTTTCGCCAGCAAGAAACCTATTGCAGCAAGCCTACGCGTGGTCCGGGGGAACTCAGCGACATAGCCAAGCAGTGCAATTTCCGGCCTGTGTTGCAATTCGCATTCTAAAATGTCGCCCAGGATGCGGTGTACCTGTAGCCAGTAGGTGTGCAGTTTCGGACAGGTCCATGTAAGATGTGCAAAATCGGCATGTGGAGCCTTGCATTTAGGGCAGTGATGAGACCTGGCCGGGTCAATTTTGTGGGCCAGCGCCGGGGTGAAGTATAGGCGCCTCAAAAATTTAAAATGTATTAGCTTATGTCTACTGTTGACAGACACTTCTTTAGTGGAGCGGCAACAGGCATCCCATTGGGCGTCCGTGATAGGGCCACCCAGATCAAGTTCCCAAGCCGCACGAACTTTCGCATCCGAAGCAGGAAGGGCCGCCACACAGAGTCCATACAACCTGGAGACCATGTGGGCTCCTGTTTGTGACTGGAGTAGGAAAGTCAATGCTGCCATGTCGTCCGGCGGCAGTGGGAACGAGGGAAACTGCGCTCTAAGCATGGACCTCACCCTAGTCAGGACAAAGGAATCCATAAACGTCCGGTCCGTAAATCGCGGATCCTCGGACACCGAAAAAACATGTCCGTCCGGGAACAGATCCCCTATCGTGGCGAGCTGGTATTTGGACAACGTTCTGCGGACCACCGCTTCCGCGGTGATGGGGAGCCAGTGTGGGTTAGGCAATGGAAGAGCCGGGGAGTACAGCACGTCCAACCGGAGCAGTCTACGCAGCTGCATCCAGGCCCACGATGTAGTGGACACAGTTTGTATGTCAAGTGGGTCTCGGGGCAAGCCTTTGGGCAATATCGAGTTGAGGGTAAGTGGTAGGACCAAGTCTGCTTCAGGTCTCAAATATGGGATCCGAGCGTCCGGATGGAACCAAGGATGCGCATAGGCGCATTGTGCGACTAGGTAATAAATATAAAAGTCTGGCACTCCAAAGCCACCCCGTTCATAAGGCAGCGTTAGGATGCGCCAAGAAACTCGAGGGTTCTTGTCCCCCCACACCAATCGCAACAACAGAGAGCGTAGTTGGGCAAAAAAGATTTGAGTGAGCGGGATCGGTATGTTATTAAATAAATACAAAAAACGGGGAAGTATAATCATTTTGATTATGGCGATACGGCCGGCCATCGAGAGAGGGAGGCGAATCCAACGCGCAATATTATCCTCCAGAAAGTCTAACGCCTGTCCGTAATTGAGACGAATCATGGATACCGTGTCTAGATGAATGTGGATACCCAGATATTTCACCGAATCAGTATTCCACTCAAGTGGGAACGGGCAGTCCCAGCGGGCAGTGGAGGGGGTGAGCGGGAAGATGTCAGACTTGTGCCAATTAATGCGAAGGCCGGAATATTTCCCAAAGCGTTCCACCTCAAGCAGCAAGGGCGACAGGTTGGTCTCCGGAGACCTGACATACAGAATGGTGTCATCTGCGTAGAGGGAGATGAGTAACGGACCCGTCCGGAACTGGAGCCCGCGGTGCAAGTGGCGCTCCTGAAAGTGTCGTACCAAGGGGTCCATGGCCAGAATATACAATAGTGGGGACAGGGGGCATCCCTGTCGGGTTCCCCGGGAAAGAGGAAAGCTATCAGAGAGCGTGCCGTTAAGGCGCAGCCGTGCTCTGGGGGCAGTATAAAGTAGCTCGACCGTGGAGACAAACAAGGCCGGCATGCCCATTCGGTGCATGACGGACAGAAAAAACGACCATTCTAAGGAGTCAAATGCCTTCTCGGCGTCTAAAAACACCGCAGCCGCCGGAGTATCCGGCTCAATCCTGTGAAGTACAGAAAACAACGTCCGCAGATTGAAGGAGGTGGATCTATGGGGGACGAATCCAGACTGGGCTGGCGAAATGATAGATTCCATAAGTAAAGACAGTCGAGTGGCAAGGACTTTCGCCAAAATCTTATAGTCAAGATTAAGTAGGGAGAGGGGCCTGTAGGATCCACACCTAGTGGGGTCCCGCCCCGGTTTAGGAAGTAAAATGATAACTGCCTCCCGCAGCGTGGGCGGCAGAATCCCCGTCTCGAGCGCCTCCGCATACACCTCGATGAGGCGAGGAACCAGTTCCTCCTTGTACGTCTTATAAAAGTCGGCCGAAAAGCCATCCAGACCCGGCGCCGAGGAGCCTTTTAATGCATCAATGGCCTCCACAACGCAGTCCGGCTCGATAGGCATCGCCAAAAATTCCTGCATATGTTTCTCTAGGAACACCATAGAGATTTCGTTAATATAGGGGCCAGGGTCGCGACAGTCAGCCGTCAGGCTTGAGGTGTACAATTCCTTGTAGTAGGATAGGAGGGCAGCGCAAATGGCAGGGGTGGTCTGATGACGAACACCCAGATCATCTACCAGGTCAGAGATGTATGAAGCCTGGCGGGGGGGACGGAGCAAGTGGGCCAAGAGCTTGCCAGGCCTGTCACCTTCGCCATATTGCCTAGCTGAGTGTTGTGTGCAGAGATACGTCAGTTCCCTGTCTGCAGTGTCTCTGAACTCTTGCAGCAGTTCTAGCCTTTTCGCCTCCACCCCACCGTCTGCGTCAGTGAGCGTGTCCATGTCCAGTGCGGCAATGTCCGTCTCAATACGGGTCAGGGAGGCACGGATCTCGCGCAAAGCCCCTACATGTTTGTTGATGCAAACCCCTCTAATAGTGGCCTTGAACCCCTCCCACAATGTAGCCCAAGTGTCCACCGAGCCCTCATTGAACTCAAAATACTCCTCTATGGCAGTACGAACGTCCTCCTTGAAAACCGGATCAGATAACGCCCTGCCAGGAAAGCGCCATTGTCTCTCATACCCTCCCAACCTGGGGATCAGTAGGGTCAGCACTATGGGAGAGTGATCAGACAGCGTGCGTGGGAGTGTCGAATGGTCTCTCACCCAACCGGCCACCCCTGGGGAAAGGAGCCAATAGTCTATTCTGGTACTAGTGTTGTGATATCCCGAGTGGTGGGTGTAGGTGGGTGTGTTGGAGTGCAAACGGGCCTCAATGTCAATCAGTGGGTAGTGCGCGCACATATCCGCCAGCACAGCGCGTGAACGGGGCTTACAATCTGGGGAAGAGGAGGTGCTGTCCCTGGCAGGGCACATCAGCAGGTTAAAGTCTCCCCCCATTATCATCATATCAGTGTCCAATCGCAGCAGAACATCCTGGAGACCCTGGAAGAAGGCAGGGGAGTCAGAATTGGGGCCATATATTCCAACAAAGGTGACCTTGAAGCCCAGAAGTACCCCTGTAACCACAACATACCTGCCATCTACATCAAATACACTGTCTGAGAGCACAAATGGGACGCGTCTGTGTATCAAGATCGCCACCCCCCTTGCATATCTGCTATAGCTAGAAAAAAATCTGTGCGTGCCCCAGCCCTTTGCAAAGGAGGAAGAGTCAGCTCCCACCAGGTGCGTCTCCTGCAGAAATAATACATCCACCCCGTGTCGCGCTGCGTAGTTTAGAACTTGCCGTCTTTTCCTCGTGTCATTCAAACCCCGGACATTCCAAGACATGACGGTAAGTCTGGAAGGACCAGACTGCTGACCTATCTTAGCCATCCAGACTCGATGGAATCATAATAAAACATGTGTGTGCAGAGCCGCCGCCACTCTCCCGCAAAACAGGCATCATCAAAACAGCAAAACAGTGCGTGTGCACAAACAACAGAACCAAAGCATAAACCAACCCATCCCAACCACCCACCACCCAGCCACTCCTCAAGTCCCAGGAGGCTTCTCCCACCCTTACGGAGATAACCTAGAGCAACAGACAATAACAGTTGTCCAACAATGTGCCTGTAAAATAAAGACAACGTTAGAGAAAAGTACAGTACGGCTCGCGCCATGGGGGTAGGCGACGCTCCGCCATGCGAGAACCACAATCGGGGCAACGTTCAACTCTCAGCAATTATGGAAAGCACTGCAAAAAAGAAATAACAGCATGGACAGATGCATAATACTGAGGTAAATAGCCCGCCACGAAAAAGATGGGGTGGAGATAAGTCAACCCTGTCCGGTTTCAGTAAACAGGTCAGCACTAGCCTGCGAGTCAGTGTGTGGCGGAGATCGTTGTGCATCATCTGATTTACGAGGCGACCCTCTGTTTTTGTAGGCTCGACAAAATTCCTGTGCCTCCGCAGGGGAATCAAAAATGCGAAACCTGCCATCCACGTCCACTCTGAGCCTGGCAGGATACAGCATCCCATAGCGGAGCCCCAGTTTACGCAAAGCAGCCTTGACACCAGTGTACTTACGGCGCGCATCTTGAACCATGACTGTGAAGTCCGGGTAGAAAGAGAGCACGTCCCCTTGCCACCGAACTTCGCCCGCCTCCCTGGCAGCTTTCAGCGCCGCATCTCTGTCCCTGAAGTTCATGAGCCTGGCTATAATGGGTCGGGCGGCAGGCCCGGGTTAGGCCGGGGCCCCAGCGATCTGTGCGCGCGCTCCACCACGAAACCAGATGTAAACGTGTCTCGGCCAAAAAGTTCGATTAGGAGGTGTTCCACAAAAGTGTCAAAGCGTCCGGTAGCTGTCGTCTCCGCCACACCAATTATTCGGATATTATTGCGCCTACTGCGCGCTTCTAAATCCTCGTTCTTGATTGCGACGTCTTTAAGGATCTTCTCCACACGTTCCAGCCTTTTCAACGTCGACGCAGCTCCATCCTCGATGTCGGAAACCCTGGATTCCGCCAGGTCCAGGCGCCTATCGTGCAGCTGAATCGTCGCGCCCATGTCCGCCATTTTCTTTTCGAGGGTATCAAACCGGGAGTCCAGGGCCTTGAATCCAGCCCGCATCTCACCCATCATTTCAGCGACCATACCAGCGGTGTCCTTCGCCGCCGCCTGGCCCCCGGCGTCCGCCTCAGCTGCTGGCGAACCCGCAGACGTACGGAGGGGCGCTGAGCTGAAGGTAAGTCTCTTCTGGGTAACATCCTTCTTCACCATGTTGGAAGTAATGGCGGGCAAATCACCAGTGTCACAGGACCCCACGACAACTGCGACAGCCAAAGAGTCGAGCACAGCGACAGGGCACCCCGACGGCGGTCAGGTCGGGACCAGAGGATCAGGGGTACTCGATGTTACCCCGCACCAGGGCTGAGACGCACCACAGGAGCCTCAGAGTTGCCAAGGTAGAAGCACACAGGTCGTCGGGATATCAATCCGGCTGGAGCCAAACGTCAGAGGCCCCGTGCAGTACGTAGGGTCAGCAAATGGACGTGGCGACCACTCAGCAGCAGCTGGCAGGTCCAGGGCCTCGCCGAGACAGGCAGCAAATGGTGGCGTAGTGTGGGGACCAGGTAGTCAGGGTCTCGAGGCAGCAGCAGCACAAATGGGCAAAGGCTCGCAGGTCATGCAGCCAGCGCCGGCCTTGTAAATGTGCATAGGCGTCCAATATTTCCGGCCAATCGCAGCAGCAGGAGATCAGGATAATGTAGAGGTCCTGGGTCTGCAGGGGGACAGACGCGGGTCTGGGGTGCACGTTAACGGTGGGGGCAAAGGAGACAGGCCCCCACCGAATGCAGCGATGCGTAGCCGTCCATAGAGCGCCTAGGAGCCCGCCGGCCACACCCCCCGCCAAACACCCCCCAACCCCGGAGCCCGCCGCCCGCACCCTCCGCCCGCCGCCGCACTTCCCGGGCAGACCCGAAAATCGAGGCCCCGGCTCCCAAGGTCGGACCAGGCCGCAAGTGCCGGTCGCGCACCGAGGGGCCACACCTCCACCAACGGGCACCACCGGGGCCGAGCAGCGGACCCGGGAGGGCACAACAGCGACCCCAAGGTCGAAGGGGACAACGAGGAGGCAAACAAGCGGACTCACCAGGCGCTCCGGCGCTGCGAAGTAACGGCCCGCGAGGCCCAGCCGGCCTCAGCACCCCTCAGCTGTTCCGCCCGTTCTCGCTGTCCCCCGTCCTCCAGACTAGGCAGGCTGCATCAGGTGTCGTTAGGGGTCAGTGGCAGGCATATTTCGACCCCAGCGCAGCGCCGGATCTCTTGCGAACGGCCCCGTTCCTCTCTCGCCCGGCGGAGCTCTACAGTCAGGCGGCCATTTCGTTCGCCTGCGTAGCCACGCCCCCCGTCTTACCACATCTTGTTATGCTGAAGACTGGAACAAAATGTGAAGATATCAACTTGCTGCACAACATTATATCGTAGGTGGTCACTGATACACATTCAAACTAGGAATATCCCCATTCACTCCCTGGGACTATTTAAACAGAGGTGCCTGCTCTAAGCATGGTGTTGTTCTAAACTCACCTGAAAGTTCTACCCATGCCACCCCATGTGGAAGGCGCCCATGCATGCAGCACCCTTGCTGCCAGGTCTTGTCATGATTACCCAAAAAGGTGCCCAACGTTACTCTCAAGGAGACTAGTCTTGCCAAATTTTCAAGATAAACACTTACTACATAAATGATTTCCATATTGATTAATTTTATACAAATGCATCTGATGTGGATATCCTGTACATCAGGATTGGCTCTGGCCATCACGACCAGCACTCAGCGCCCTGCACCTTAACACGCTCAAGACTCAGCATAGCATCCAGGCTGTGAAGCCAGTCACCCCATGAGCACTACAACATAGTTGAAAAATTGCATAAATGACCCTCTTTCATCCTTCGCACCTCTAAAGCCCAAACAGAAAGGGAGGAACTTGCTGGTTTACTTTTCCTCAGGGCTATAATGAAACAGTTGTGGAGAGACTTAAAATAGGGTGAGGATTTGTGCCAAAGCTTAACTTTCTCTGCTGTGAGAACAGCGCCCATTTTCTCCTGGATCATGGCAAGGACGTCACATTGGGAGGGAGATAAAGAGTTAACAAAGATCGCAAGCACCACGTGCTCCATGATGTGACTATGCCCATCAAGCGATGTGGGGCTTTGTCGCCCACATAGATCCATAACAGTTGTGGTGTTCGTCATTGTGTTTAAATAATGCCTGCTTTGAGAACAAAGATATCAAATGATTCATGAGGGATGGGAAATGGCAATTACAACTCGGGCTGAGCCATGCGTGCCATTTCAACACAAGTGGAACAACGCATATGCCTTAACAACTCGTATGCCTTAACCACGCATTTGCGTGGTTAAGGCAGTCAGCGGTCTAGATGTTGAGCAGATTGGCAGGGAGAGGAACAGGAAAGAACGGGAGAGGAAGGACCAGGACATGGCTTGATTAGTGGGGCTGGGTTTTGGAGGCTAGTTTTTAGGGTTGGGGGGCTTGTTTTAGGGACTAGGTCGTGGGCTAGGGTCATTTGTAGGGCTGTGGACCCGGTTTTAGGACTCAGGCAGGGTGAAGCGGCAGTTTTCAGGGCTCGGTGTCAGTTTTAGGGCTCCGAGCGGGAGCGCTGGGGTCGGGATCCAGATTTGAGGGCTATGATTGGGGTGTCGGGTAGTTTTTAGGGCTTGGGTGGGGTGTATTGCAGGGCTGGGGTGTTGGGTTTTAGGGCTCCGGGAGTGGCTGGGGTGCCATCTTTACTACACATATCCCTTTGTCAATCATGCCTTCACAACGAAATTCGTTGTAAAGGAATGTGTGGTAAAGGCGCGGTTCCAACCACGTTGTTTAGGCATGCATGGTTTAGGCATTGTGTTAGTATCATACTACCTTGAGAGATACATTACTCCTACAGACAATGGCCAAATGTGTGGTCTCTTGCCATCTTTTTACTTCTTTGATCGGGGTTTTCCTGTCCGGGATCCCTCTTTCGAGAAACCCACATTTCACAAAGATGGGGAAGAATTGGAAGGAACTGATACACACACAGAAACATGTATGTAGACTCAGGGTCAAAGTCACATGGGACTGAAAGTCCCACCTCCTGCACTGCCCGAGACTCCGCAGAGCCCCCTGTGCTTGATAAGCCATTGATGCTTTTCTGGATACGACAAGCAGATGTGACCTGAGTATTGTAAAATAAGACTAACAGCAGTCCTAAAATGTCTAGCAGGCGTTTAATGCAAAAATAGCCAATATGCAAGCAAAATAGGCGACAGTTGTCATTTCAGTGTGCCAGAGCATCCACACGAAACCCAGATGCAGCATAAATTTCTAAAATACACACATTTTAGACACTGTTTGAGATGTGAACACGTGATAGACACTTTTATTTTATCCCCAAAAAAACGAGAAGGAATGCAAGAAGGCCTTGGAGGAGACAAATTGCCATGTAAACAATTTCTGAGTTCACTATCTTCTGATATTCACACCTCTAGCTGCCAATCCTCATAATGAGGCAACACTTCTTACACAGTGCAGGGAATCTGCAAATGTATAACAGCAGGCACTATGGCTTCTAGACCTCAGAAACACATGAAACTTTGAAGACCTATTAAAGTTAATGTGCACTTCAAATTAATATAAAAATAACATTGACATTCGGTCTTATATCAGGGTATGTTAAGGCATACTTGTGCTATTATGTGTTCATAATAAAGTACTTATTCTAACAGCATCAGAGTCAGTGGCTGTCTTTTACAGCTAGATTCATCATTATCCCGTTTTGCGAGTCCTTAATAGCGATTCATATGGAATCGCTATTAAGGACTTGCAAAACGGGATTCATGTAGGAATTGCAAAAAATATTGCGATTCCTACATCTTCCTTATTTGCGATTAGCAAATTGCTAATCGCAAATAAGGAATAACTCCCCATGAATGGGGAGTTATTCCTTATTTGCGATTAGCAATTTGCTAATCGCAAATAAGGATGCGATTTCAAGGGTGCCAGGGGTGTCCAAAGGACACCCTGTAGCACCCCTGAAAAGCAAATGTAGCCAGATGTTGCGCACACACATGTCCAAAGGACATGTGTGTGTGTAACATAACACTCAAAAAAATGCACTAAAGTGCATTTTTCTGAGTTTTCGCTATTTACCACGAAGTCTGACTTCGTGGTAAATAGCGGCCAGAAATAGCGAATTCGCAAATAGAAAAAGGTTGATGAATTGCATTTAAGGAATCTCAAATAGAGATTACTTAAATGCAAATCCTCGCAAATATGCGATTTCGCAATTAGCGATTTTTGCATTTGGGATGATGAATCCCAAATGCAAAAATTGCACTCGCAAAGGGCCAGATTCTCAGAATCTGGCCCTTTGCAAGCCGTTTTCGGCTTGATGAATCTAGCTGTTAGTAGCATACGAGGGTCCTCACTTGTCATTCTAGCTGTGCTCACGCGCTGAGTGCATGAGTGCAGTGACGTGTGCCACCACCTGCAGGGCACATTACTGTTGCATGGGTTAGGAGGGTGATAAGCAGTGGCAGGGTGACCGAGGGCTCAGCTGGTGGCCATTAAGTATGTATGGAACTTGTACACTTCAGTACTCCTGCAGCATCGAGGCTGGGGCGCGCACAGAAGCATTGATCTCATCTTTGAATAATTGTGTCCTCCTCCACCACTTCCTGGTTCTTTATCGTTAATCTGAATGAACCCCAAAAACTAACACACCACCCCAGGATGATGATGTGCTGAGACAAAGTTAGGAAGGGGCTACTGGGGAACTATAATGTATTTATGCAAAGTTGAACGGTTTATAAATACATTTGTGATTCAAACACATACCAATAACAGATTCCATTGTATAGCATACAACCAATGACATTTGCTTTCATCGGTACCATTATGGGCTGTAGTTGTTTGAAATTTGTAAAATAAATAGTTTTGAATAATTTAAGGGAACCTTTTGATTGAAAATGTGGGTTTGTAACTTAATGTACTTCCACAACAGAAAACAGAAATTAAATCTGGACTTCAAAGGGACATTCATAGAGGACAGAGTCATGGGAGAGAGCCAACGATTCTGGGCGCTATACTGTGACAGGAGAGACTAAAGGAGGCCCTGCTCTGATGACGGTCTGAGGTTAATGATCTTCATGGAGCATGAAACCACCCTATGCAGTCAGTACAAGAGGAGGCAAGCAGGCAACGCTATGCAGTCAGTGTGAAAGAAGAGAAGTGCAGAGGGCCAGGGTCTTTGATCAGTGCAACAGACAAGAGACCGAAGAAGCAAGACCACCTCTGGTGCAACAGGCATTAGCCCTAGAGATGCCAGGCTCAAGCCATGAAAACTAGTGGGCCCTGCATGAGTTGGAGTGGCAACGCAGCGAGTCTGGACGCTGAAAGGTTGTGAGTCAAAAGATACACTGAGGCTCCTCATATTTTCAAATTTTTTATCAAAGGTATAAATTTGTCCCGGGTCATAGTCAATTTTATCCTGTAGTAACTTCTGTGCTTTCCTTTCCTTAATAGTAGATTCCAATTTACCTATGCGCTCTTTCATTTCACTCATATATTTCATGATCGGCTCTTGGTCAGTTTCTTTGCTGAGCATATCCATGATTTGTTCAATGAATTCCCTCCAGAAATTTTGCGCTATCAATTTCAGCATACTTAGAATCGCTAGCATTCTGCTTGAAGATTCCTGGTTGAGTAAAAGCCCACTTGGGCAAAATTGGCATCTTAAAGATCGAGGATTATGTACAGTAAATAAAATGGAACACGTTGTTTCAAAATAATTGCTGAATTTATATGTGATTTGACCACGTGATCTCCGCAACTAATTGAAACGGCATAACTGAATAGAAGCACTTTCAGTTAAATTGGCAAAAAAACTTTATTTAAATGTTAGTGAGCAAGCCTACTGGCAGGCGAAACGCGTCTGACATTAAAAGCTGACAAAAAAGCATACTTGACTAAATGACACAGCGTCGACTTTCCTTCATTGGATGAATGCAGCATATTTTGGACCAAGTTTCGGAGGTCCGCTACACGATGCGCCCTTTGTTCTGGAGGTGGTGGGCTGAACCAAACACACGTGGAGTATATATATATATATATATATATATATATATATATATACATACATACATTACCTACTCTGGAGGTCACCAGAAGGTAGTTATAGTTAGGACCAAGTTTCCATAGGAATAGCATTTTTTGATGTGCTTATAACTTTGGCGTCGTTTGACAAATCTTTACGAAATTTTCCAAAAAGTTTCTCTTTTTAGATCAGTTCCTATCTTGAAAGTTTGGGGGTGATTCTTCAAGGGGGCTAGGAAAAAGAGGGGTCCCAAAAAAAGATTTCTCCATGCAATTTCCTTAGGAAACTTTAGACAAGGCAACAGGTCAAACTGCTGTACGGAATTACGCCAAATTTGGGAGGGAGAAAGGTCTTGGTCCAGAAAGCACGCTTTTGCTTAAATGGGGTAAATCCGTTCAGTAGTTTTTGAGAAATATAAAATTTTACAAATATCCATATTTGAGAATTCCGAGATCTGATTGGCTGAGTCGTTACGAGCACGAGCTTGCGGCTCATTGGCTGTGAACGGTAGAAACTAGGAAGTTTTGGCAGCCATTTTGTGGCAGTTGAAAGGAGTAGGGGGAAAAAAAGAGAACAATTGTATAAAAGGGTATAGTTGGAACACTGTGGACTTAGTTTAAGCAGTCTGTACGGTGCAGAGAAAGGGAGTTTGAATGTTGCGTTGATCGTGGAAATCACATCTGCAGAACAACGGTGCATGGTATTGCGGCAAGGTTGCGTAGGCTCTGGAAAGCCCGTCGGAAAAACAGTGCATCGTATTGCAACAAGCAGTGTGTAGGGTGCACACACAGGTAGTGTGAATGTTGCGTAGGCCATGGAAATTACGCCCGCAAAGGAACGATGTGCGGTATTGCGGCATTGTTCAGTAGGCTGTGGAAATCATATCGGGAAAAAAACAATGCGCCGTACTGCGGCCTTCCTTTAATATAATGTGAAGTAATGTTTACTTATAATTAGGGCTCCCGGTTTTCCGTTTAAACAGATTTTTACATATAAATACAGACGGAAAACAAGTTTTCCTTTATCTGTATTTATACATAAAAATGGGAAAATACTAGTACATTTTGCAGCGCTTCTCTGGGTCAAGAATGCTCCGCTCTCCCACTATCTGATCGCCATAAAAAACCCATGACCAATAAAATTAACCCTTGGCGTCCGATTCGGCTACGCCCACGGAGTAGGCGTAGTGTTGCCTTCTACGCATTTTGCGTAGACAGCGTAGCCGGCAACACTACGCCCACTCCGTGTGCGTAGCCGAGTCGTCCGCCACCCGCCTCCCTCCCGCCCTCCGCTAGATACATTATTTAAGCAACTACCCTGAATAAAACAATTTTAAAGCACTTACCTTGTCCGGGGCTCGTCCGGGGCTCCCTCTTTGAATAGCGTCCTTTCCTGGAAACAAATGCGCATGCGCGGTCGCCCGCGCATTTCTCGGGAGAAATGTGCATGCGCAGCCGCCCGCGCATGCGCATTGGTATCCAGGAAAGGACGCTATTCAAAGAGGGAGCCCCGGACGAGCCCCGGACAAGGTAAGTACTTTAAAACAGAAGCTCTCCCCGGTGAGGGAACTGGGGCTGCGAGCTGCGAGTATTGCTGTAACGTGGTGATCCCTTGACACAGCGTGATTTTATCAATAACTAGCACTTGAATGTTTTTAAAATTGCATCGTTCTTAATTGTTGTATTTTCTTGTGCAGATTTAAGGGGAAATATTTTTTGAGGCACACTGACACTCTTGACACATTCCTATCGCCCACACTGGGCATTGCCGCTTTTTCCGAATCTCGGCGACGGTGGGCGCCATCTTGAGTAAGGCAGGGAGAGCGCTCTAGTCGCGCCGTCCCCCCTCCCCCTTAGAATACTTAATCGGTCTTTCCCTCGCGCTCGGTGCCCTACAGAAGCTCTCCCCGGTGAGGGAACTGGGGCTGCGAGCTGCGAGTATTGCTGTAACGTGGTGATCCCTTGACACAGCGTGATTTTATCAATAACTAGCACTTGAATGTTTTTAAAATTGCATCGTTCTTCATTGTTGTATTTTCTCCTGGGGGGCTTGTGCAGATTTAAGGGGAAATATTTTTTGAGGCACACTGACACTCTTGACACATTCCTATCGCCCACACTGGGCATTGCCGCTTTTTCCGAATCTCGGCGACGGTGGGCGCCATCTTGAGTTAGGCAGGGAGAGCGCTCTAGTCGCGCCGTCCCCCCGCCCCCTTAGAATACTTAATCGGTCTTTCCCTCGCGCTCGGTGCTCTACAGAAGCTCTCCCCGGTGAGGGAACTGGGGCTGCGAGCTGCGAGTATTGCTGTAACATGGTGATCCCTTGACACAGCGTGATTTTATCAATAACTAGCACTTGAATGTTTTTAAAATTGCATCGTTCTTAATTGTTGTATTTTCTCCTGGGGGGCTTGTGCAGATTTAAGAGTAAATATTTTTTGAGGCACACTGACACTCTTGACACATTCCTATCGCCCACACTGGGCATTGCCGCTTTTTCCGAATCTCGGCGACGGTGGGCGCCATCTTGAGTAAGGCAGGGAGAGCGCTCTAGTCGCGCCGTCCCCCCGCCCCCTTTTCTTCCTTTATCATGTGTAGGCCGGCCAGACGGCGCAGCGGGCTGGCGCAGCGGGCACGCCGGACGCGCGCCGAAGCCGCGCCAAAGCCTAGCCCGTCTGCGCCCGTCCGCGACCGGACTGCGCCGGGTGCCGGGCATGCTGCTCTATTGCCGCACACCATCAGGTATGATAGGAAAAACCTACTCTCCTTACGTCCCCTTTCTGATCCCCACTGTACCGACTGCCCCCCTATTGATCCCTCTGTTAGTCCCCTTTTATGTCCCCGCTGCAAGTGGACACCCCCTGCGGCAACTTATGACGTTTTTGCTGTGCCTTCCCCCTCAAAAAATCGTCTCACCCATTTCAAGGGAGGTCTTGTTAATGCCAGGTCCCTAGCTTGTCACTGTCAAGACGTACATGACCTAATACTAAGTCATGAGCTGGATGCTTTATTCATTACCGAAACCTGGCTCAATGACTCTTCCAACCCCGACCTGGCCATCGCCCTCCCTCCTGATTTCACTATCTTCAGGCGGGACAGACCCTCCGGTCGTGGTGGTGGTGTTGCCCTCATTATCAAGAATACGTTCCCCTGCCACACTTTTGATCTAGGCCATCTAAAAGATAGCGAAGGCCTAGGCTTCTCAATCAAAATTAATGCCTCCTCTTCCTTCTCGGGGGGACTTTTATACCGTCCTCCTGGAAATGCCACTCCTTTTCTTAACTCCCTGGATGAGGTCCTTGGAGCACTTATGCTACAGTATCCTAATTTCACACTAATAGGTGACTTTAACTTACAATTGGAATTGCTTTCTGACCCCTACACCATTTCCTTCTTACACTCTTTAAACATCTTTGGTATTTCCCAACGTATCACTGCTGCCACTCATTGTGCCGGACACACTCTTGACGGCATGTGTTCAAATCTCACTACCCTTTCCACGTCCCCTCCATTACCGCAAATTTGGACTGATCATTGTTTCATCCCGTTTAATATTGAGATACCCCCTCCTATCCTATCCAGCACTAGGCGCTCCCCGGCCACCTTCACAGTTAACTGGAAGAAAGTGACCGAACGCATTAAGCTGGATTCAAAACCGCTACCTCCACCTCCAATAGTAACTGGAGATGCTGAAATTGACTCTCGCAATTTCCATACCTGGATGAACCAAATTGTCTCGGACAATACTGAATCTAAAAACCATCATGTAAAAAGGCCCTAAGAGAAAACCTAATGCCCCCTGGTTCACCCAGACTCTATCCGACAGTCATCTTTTCTGTCGGAGATTAGAAAGACAATGGAGACAAACGTATGACAAGGCCTCTAGAGCACGTTATGTCCAACAGAGGAAATTATACCTCGCTGACATAAAAACGGCAAAAAAGGAATATTTCACCAAGGTCATACACTAAAGCCCATCAAAATCAAAAACTATCTTCACAATAGTCAAGTCCTTCACCCATCCGAAAGCCCTCACGACTGAAATACCCCCTTCAGAGAGCTTATGCAACCAAATCGCAGACTTTTTTGTTGATAAAATCGTCAACATTCAGAAGGATTTTCCTCCTCCTCCCGACAAACTCCCTAGAGGAAACAGACAATTACCCCCCTCTCTCCAGTTTTAAACCTGTCTCCCTGCAACAATCTAGCAAGGCAATTTTGGCATGTAAATCAGGAGCCCCCACTGACTCCTGTCCTCCTATCATTCTTCCCCATTTGATTGAGGTAGTCAACCCTTACATAAATGTTATTATTAATGAATCCTTTGAATCCGGACAGGTACCGGACGATTGGAAGAAGGCCACTGTAAACCTTTGATGAAAAAGCAGAATAAATCGCCAACTGACCTTACTAATATGCGCCCCATTTCTTTACTTCTGTCCTTGGCAAAATTACGGAGCACTTAGTACATGAGGAGCTTAAAACATTTGTAGAGGCCCACAACATCCTGCACCCCCAACAGTCGGGTTTTCGCTCCGGCCACTCCACTGAAACAGCTTTGGTCGAACTTGCTGATTCCATCAAGTTCCTGCAGGATGAGGGTAGGCAAGCAGTCCTCATCCTGCTTGACCTTACAGCAGCGTTCGACACGATCTCGCATGTCATCCTGATAAACAGAATGCGAGAGATCGGCGTGACAGACACAGCCTTGGCATGGATCTCTTCTTTCCTATCTAATAGGTCCCAGACTGTGTCCCTCGGTCCCCTATCTATCCAGCGTAAAATCCATCACATCTGGTGTGCCTCAGGGGTCTATATTAAGTCCCCTCTTTTTTAACATCTATATGGCACCCTCCTCGCTGTGATAGAATCACACGGGATTCTTGTCACGTCATACGCTGACGACACCCAACTGGTCGTCACTATTGACAAACAGTGGACGGATGCGGACCTACGCTTTAAAAACTGCCTCTCTGATGTATTCAAATGGCTAAATATAAACCATTTAAGATGTAATAGTGCCAAGACAGAAATCATTCCACTAGGTAAAAATCTGTCTTTTTGTCCGAAAGACTGGTGGCCCTTAGGATCGGAGGCCCTCCCAGTGCAGTATTATCAGCTCGGAACCTAGGCGTGCAATTCGACTCATCCCTTTCTTTCGATGACCACGTTAGGATTACTGCCGGTCGCTGTTTTGGACTCATTAAATCCCTGAAGAAATTCTTCGAGTTCCTCCCCATTGCAGCCAGAAAATCAGTCGCGGTAGCCTTAATTCTCTCCCGACTTGATTACTGCAATGGATTAATGGCTGGAGTGAAAAAATCCACCCTCAGAAAGCTGCAGAGCATACAACATGCAGCTGCCAGATTGGTTTTACAACTCCCCAGAAGGTCATCAGCTTCAGCAGCATTAAAATCTCTGCACTGGTTACCTTTGCACAAGAGAATCCTCTTCAAACTGCTCCTCACAGTTTTTAAATCTATGCAAAACACAGGGCCCCACTACTTTGCAAATCGCTTTACGCGTTACAATCCCCCGCGTTGTTTGAGATCCTCTGGGACAAATCTTGTTACGATCCCTAGATTCAAATACAAGACAAAAGGTGGGAAATCTTTTACTGTCCTGGCAGCCAAGGCCTGGAACAACCTTCCAGCTAATCTCAGACTTATTGAAAATGAGAACAGTTTCAGAAAACTCCTAAAGACATGGGTCTACCAACAACCAGACACCTTTGTATTGGCTGCCATCTAGCATTCAGCTTCAATTTTACACCACTTCCCACTTTTCAGTTATCCTCTGCAACTTGCTTAGCGCCATGATGCTCCCTTGGGAGCGAACGCTTGCGCTTTATAAATACACATAAATATCAAATATCAAATATCAAATATCAAAATTGTTTTATTCAGGGTAGTTGCTTAAATAATGTATGTAGGGGAGAGCGGGAGGGAGGTGCGTAGTGGGGCTACGCGGAGTGCGGGAGTGGGCGTAGCTTCTCGCCCACTCCGCGTAGCTCCGCGGAGCCCCACTACGCCCACTACGCCCAGGGTTAAATAAAATACATTTATTTAACCCCGTCCCCTCTGCCCCCTACAGCCATCGAGGGCATGTTATTGTATTGTGGGTGATGTATCAGTGTGAGGACTGTGGAGCCCCAGCAGAGCTGTGTATTCCGGCCCGATACTGGGTCAGAGCATGTCCTCGGGGGTCAGTGAGTGGTCCATTATGGAGCGAGCGTGGAATGCCTTTGCCCAAAGACCAGCCCCCCATCCTTCCTCACCTCTTACAATGACCCTCTTTACAGTTCACTCGCCTCCCCTAGGCAGGAGGCCTTCTCTGGAGCACCGGTGAATAGTGAGAAAAGGGAGGGGCACCCAGACACCATCAATGGAAGGACAGGATAACACCCCCGTACTTCGTATGAACTTCCTCCTCCCAAAACTGCAGTGCCCCTATTCCCTCCTGTGAACCCCGCCAACATCCGTTGCAACACCTTCCCGCACTACAACACTTAACCCCTAGCGTGACAGTTGAAAGGGGGAAACAAAGACTTTAATATTATGTTTTTTAAAGCAATCCGGCACGCCATTTTCAAACAAGCACGGCCCAGCATTCTTTTACTTTCATAAGCAACTTCTGGGTAACAACCAATATTTTCCATGCTGTTTAACGTTCTGGCTGCTCCCTGAAGCATTCCTTGTTTAGTTCCAGATAGTCATTTTCCACTTGTTCCTTTAACATGAGGTAAATAACAGCCTAGGGCTTCTCAAACCCCAAATCTATAAGCCTGCTTCATTTCTGCAGGGAGCACCACTTATTGTTGCACAGGATAATACACTAAAAAGATTCACTTCCTGGAGCTTTTCCGGGCATGATTAATATCATTCCATCAGAATAATTAACTGTTAGGACTTAGGTTCCTTGTCACCTAAAGGCTAAAACAGTGTATTTCCCTATATATGTTCTTTAGCGCGAGCCTTACCGTCTCATCTTAACTATTAGCATGTCCAATAAAGAATGATGAGGCAGAATGCCAGATGTATGTTTTGGAGGTATGCCACACTTTATTTACATCCTAGTACCAAACAACAGGCTAGGCTCTGTACAAAGTTCAGAGCACAAGGTAAGCAGCATTGTTTTTTTCCATGGAGAAGCATGCACTTGTGTTGGCACCTCAGTGCGTATACCCTATATCCATTTACTTGTTGGTCTTAACATTTCACTAAGCAAGGAAAGGATGCATTACCACAGGCTGTTACCAGGTGTCCCAAATGGACTCCTATCAGCCACAGAAGGTACTGCACCCTTACTGCAATGATTTAAAAAAAAGATTGAAGCTGAGCATTCGTTTCCATTAGTGAGATGCAAAATAAACAACAATGGTGCATTTTTAACACACAACCTAACACAAATCTCACTTCCAATAAAAGCAAATTGAAACATATGCTCAGCTACAAACTTTCTCGTTATAATTGCATTAAGGTTGCAGTACCTTTTTTGGCTAATAGAGATCCAATTACAACTCCCAAGGAAAACCTAGTAATAGCACCCTTTCCTTACTTGGTAAATGTACTTTTATTACTTATGCTACTGCTGGCATATTTTTTCACAAAAACAAACATTCTTTTTGAAATGCAAATAGCTCACACTTTCACTAATGCAAGACCTATTGCATTGCAAATGGTTGTTTGATGGCTGCAGCTGTAGCCTGGTGGTGGGACAGAAGGGCGAGGCAGGATAATTACAGATGCAGCATCGACCCCACCAGGCTGCCACCCCCCCCCCCCAGGGGGGCTGAGCCCAGCATAGGCTGACAAGAACAGCATTCTGAGGTGAGCGCCTGCACATAGTGAGAGGGGAGAAGCAACGAGGCAGGGCTCAGCAGAGGGTGACGGGAGCCACGTACTGAGACCAAGCTCTGCAGAGAGCGAAGGGCGCGACACGCTTAGGCCGGGCTCTACATCTACTTTTCAGAAGCGAGACAAAGAGGGCAGACTCAGCTCTGTGTGACGGGGAAAGCCCTGAGGCTTTTGTGATGCGAATAGAACGTGGAGAGTTGTACAGAGGCTAGTCTCTGCAGCTGATGAGGCTGAAGAGGTGAGGCCTGATGTCCCAGCGGGTGTGGCTGGGCAGAGGAGCACAGAGAAGGGCTGGACTGGGAACCACAACCGGCCCTGCTTGGCCGCACCCCCTCCCCACTAGGGAGGAGGGGTAGGGAGAGGGGGGAGGGGTTGGAGGTGCCACCGAGCTCTTTGCCGGGGCCGGTGTTCGGCCGATTTTGGTACAGGGCCGATTTTGCAGCTATGCTGCAAAAGCGGCTCTGTAACAAAAAAGGCCCCTAGGGACCCAAAGCCGGCCCCCACCCGTGCGGCACACCGGGGGATTGCCCGGTGCCTGCTATGGCCAGTCCGGCCCTGCATAGAGGCCAGGCTCTGCATCCAGTCTCACAGGGGAGTGCAATACAGTCAACTGTGAGATTGAAAAGGAGCACATAGACCAGACTCTGCGACCAGTGTGACAGGACAAAGTGCACAAAGTAAGGGTCTCTACCTGGTGCAACTGGTGCCGATTATGAGGGATGCGAGACACGAGATAACAAAGGATTGAGGCTGGGGCGTTTCCAAGCATTGGGGTTCACCATGGTGTTTCCAAGCATAGGGTCCGTAAAGGTTACTGCTATGGGGCCAGGCCCATGCAGTGCAGATTATGGACATGTTTACAATAACATTCGTCATAATGTTATGCCCAATTCTGAGAGTAAAAGTGGGATATAGCCCAGTATCCTCTATACTAAGCTTTCGGAACTCCGACTTCCCCTGCACCGATTCATGGAGAGGGCAGGTGCCGTATCACAAAGCCCACTGACTGGCTTTCAGACAAGCAATGGGGTTCAAGTAGTTTTGAAGAATCCAGAAAAAGTAAATTTGGGGAACATATTTATTCTGCCCGGTACAATACCTGAATATCAACTTTGAAATATCGGGCTACCAAAATGTCTTAGGTAGATCATGAGCCACAAAAATATTACGATGAGTAGTACATATTGGCAAGTATACATTTCCTCTACTTAACTTCACATCTGTACACCTTGGTGATATATATCAATGTTTTTGTGCTTGATATTCGGACATACAACACCCACCCATTAATGATACATACTGAAGAGGAACACACAACTGGCCATGGGCTAATCACTAAATCATCCAGTGTGGCAACGGATCACTTATTCTCTGCAGTGATGTGATGTGCCAATAGCAGGCACCCCTGTGCATCCCTGGAGATGAAAGACATGGTCTCAAAAAAGACTTCATGTGATTCGGAATACAGATTATGTCCACACGACCAGGTCCTAAATTATGTTTTGAGACTGTAGAAAAGTTAAGATAATTTCTAGCTTAAAGGTACAGAATCCAGCTGAAAGCAGCCGAAGAGAACATATTCCTGAGAAGTTTTCAGGTGAAGGGATTGAGTCAGTTATTGTCTTGTCAGTGCTATAAATGGAGAGATAGAAGTGCAGGTACTCTAAATGTAGAATACCTGTTTGCTCCTGAGAAGTGCCAGTAGTCTACCATTAAATGTATTGCAGCAGTGCTGAGAAGTGCAGGTACTGTCCCTTTCAAATTAAAGAAGTGCCTGACAGTACCTGCCCATTAAAAGCACTGTTTCCGATGACTCCATTATTTGAAGTTATGTATTCAGATTTTGATCCATTAAACCTGAAAGTGGATTAGTTTGTCACTTGTGTCAACGAAATCAAAATTCTTGTAAGAAAGTATTAAAAGGCATTTTTCTTAAAAGGGTGGAGAAATTAAAGCGTCTCTAAAATCGATGTAAAGTCAACAAGAAAAGGAACTGACTAAATGTGATTTATTTAGTACTTTGTAGGAGAAAAAGTCTGACCGTTTCCAGTACAACACACGGAGTAGTAAGCGGCGTGACAGACCCTATCAAAGGTCCCGCACCTTACGATCTATTTTTGCTATGGCTAACTGAATGGACGCCATCTATCGTTAAATCCACTGGTATTTCAAAGACTTGTTGGCGCTACGGACTTTCCCTCCCACCCCTGGGGGTAGGAACAACCCTTCGTCTTCTGTTAAGATATTATTGCTTGTTTCATATAGAGGAACGCGCTTGGATTTCTCTCAAATAAAACGACATAGATCGAAGGTATCTGAGATTTATATCCCTGGCTATATTATTGTTCGACGCCTATGGTGAATGTGCTATTCTTCCTTTGGATGATTGGACTTAAAAGAAACTGTTTGTAGCCCTGACGAAATTCCCACGGCACGAAAGGGAATGAAACGCGTTGGCTGGGCCTTTGTATCTCAAAAGAAGGAAAAAAAAGAATTTAATAAAGAAGGAACAGAAGATTCACAAACTTTATGAACTTTTTTTGCTATATACACCTACGAGTGCACCTCTCAAATTCTTGTATATTCTTTGTATAACAGATGTCCCTGGAAGCGGATGTGGAGAGTGGTTGCACCACAATAATTGAAGAAACAGAGAAAGTTGATGTGCTAAACCTTAGTCTGCTGCTGTGTGCTTTTGGGTTTTGAATGTTTTCTCAAATGGTTGGTATGAAATATTTACTCGGAAGTGTCGTGAGCTAGTTATGGCCTTGACTTGGTTTTAAAGATGAAGGCTGTATTTATTTACCAAAACTCCAAAGGTACCCGGCAGTTAAACAGTTTAGTAGTAAACAAAAATTGCTGGTTCACCTAGTTGTTTATGGCGAACTACATCAGATAAGGATATAGTCAGAAATATGTATTCTCCTGAGTCAGTAACCGTGATATCACTTTTAAGGATCATCCAGATATTGTGTAAGTTTTCTCTGCCCTGGTTATTTGCTCTTGTCCCAAATCATCTCTATCTGTTACTCCTCGCTTCTCCTCTTCATGGGAGGTTATTGAGGGGGGCTGGAGGTTCTGTAAGCCACGATGGATGTGTTCACCTGGGGATGTATGTGCCATTGAAAGTGAATTTGATTTGCTAGATTTAGTTTCTTTCACAAGAACCGTCGGTTTACGTTCTCATGGCAAGTATGATTTTGTAATTTATCATTAAGACAGATTGCAAAGTGAGTCCCCAGCTATAACTCAACATAGAGCTGCCTGTGATTGCCTGGTGCGGATGTGTGTGCATTCTCAGGCCCTACACATGCCCTCAGTATGTTGGCAACCCCATAAGAAAGGCTTGCATGAATATTGTGTGGTATGTAGAATTTCTCAAAAAAATATCCTTTCTCCTTCCTTTGACATTGCTGAGGGTACTTTATTGCCTAAAAGGGATTGTGGTCTGATCACGTGAAGACACTTGAGCATTGCCTTGCGGTTTACAGTAAAGCAAGAGTTTTTGAGAAAGAAGGGGTCTCCAATGTGCCCTTCACTGCAGGTCTTCACATCTTTTTTGCAGCATCTTTTTTTATCAGCCGTGGCCATGCATCTCATATCAGGCTGCAAATTTCATGATGTCCCACTGCTCTGGCCCTATTCTGTCAAGTTGACGCGCCGCTACGCTGCTGTCGGCGTAGCACTGCCCTGACTCTGGGGCTGCCATATGCCTGCGTGCCCAGGGGTAGTCATTCCTCCTCCTGCCCCGCGTACCCCCTGTGGTCCTCTGGCAGCGCATCTGAAACCCATACGTGACTCTTCTACGAAGTGGAACCATGAGCTGCCTGCCTTGACCTGACAGCTGGAAGTGGCTGTCAGTGCTGCGTGCTTCTGGCGGTTATGGCTGTCACGCGGATGGGCGCTTCCACACAACTTCTCGCACAGCCCTATTTATTAATGCTCTGATCATCGTTTTGAGAGGTTTACAGCGCGGGACAGAAAACACATTGTCTTGTTGATTTGTTGCCGCTCAAGGGAGATGTTGATGCTCAGTAGCTTCTAGCCACCACTCTATGTCGCTGAAGAGCCCTTTCGGTTCCTTGTCCCTTCTCTGGACAGGCTTCTAGATAGGGGATCAGCATGTTTTGTTATCAGTATCTGCATAGTGCTGTCTCTGCAATTGGGTAGGTTTCATAGCACCTTCAACAGTCTGAAAACTTTGCACATGGTTCTAGGGTTATCATCATAGATCAGACCTTGATTCAGCTTGTGATGAGCTATTATGGGCATTTTGTTCTGGTTATTTTCTTGGTTAATATGTTATTACTTATTTATTGATCTTTGGGCATGTGTTTCAGGTGCTCAAGATTTAAAGCTGGTTAGGCATGGCAATCAGACTATTGGGATACTTGCATGCGTCTAGGCACCTTCTAAACAGAGACCTAGTGATAGGAGCAACAAAGTGCTATGTGCTAAAAAAACATAATCATCTAGAGCGCCTAAATCCAGAATGTGCCATAGGCAGAAGCCCTGCATCCTGTTCTGGGTAGGGGTTATTCTTACTGCTGTGCATTCATGCCAAATCAGCAAAATGCCAACTGGAACAGCAATCCAAGTTTCCGAAATTAGCAGACTTTAGGCAACTTTTTTCAGAGACATACATAGTACTGATATACTTTCACACCAAAACATGAGATAACAGCTGGACAGCAGTCAAAGTTAGAGACCTAAGCAGACTCTCTGCTACCATTTAGAGGCTCAGATTTTACAGGCTTTTCTTAGGTTTTAAAAAGCTAATGTTCGACGTGGTTACACTTCAAACCCCTCTTATGCTCCCAAATGTGGACAGTCTCATCCTCAGCCTTGGTCAGTTCATAGCACAAACCCTAGCTAGACTAGAACCCTGCACATGCAAAGGGTGAGACATGGAGCATTTGAGTGGCTGCTCTCTAAACCCACCATGCCAGTCCAATCCATTCCTTGAAATCCCAGAGACCCTTCCTGTTTCATGTGTGTGGGAATGTATTCCTGCACTCCCAGTGCCCTCACCCCCATCCTTTTCCCTGTTCATGTTGAAAGAGTATGACATTTCATGGTAAAAACCTTAAACTGGCAAAGAAAGGACACACAATGTTGTGGTACAGAACACTCACCCTGCCTCCAGTACCTTGACTATGCCTCTAGAGGTTTTCGACTTGTTAGAACATTCACTTTATCAGTCTTTGCCCTGCTTAGCTCTGAAATAATTTAAATGTGTATTTTGTAGGAAACAGCTTTTCTATGTTCATTGGATACTAGTATTGTCAGCTAGAGCTTTAACAAGCCCTGAATATTCTCTTCAGTTTCTCTCTTACCCTCCCCCAGACACAACCAATTGATTACCGCCACATCCCTAATAAAAGGCCTTTGGTCAAGACTATAGTTGCCAAGGACTGCTGCATAAATCACAATTTCCGGCCTCTCTGAAGGGAAGCTCCAGGTAGCAAAGCCAGTCTACTGAGTGGCACTGCCCTTACCCATGTGTGATAAAGTATGTTCTAAGGTGGTCACTTATTTGATTGGGTTATAAGAGGATGAACATGTTTCTTTCCAGCTGTTTTATTGCATTCTGAGGTTTTGAGTGCCCCCTTCAAAAATGTACAGTAACAGCATGTGAACAGAGTGGTCAGTGAAGCGTTTGGGTGTTTGTGATGTCATGATATGGGCATTAATATAGCGAGGAGTGAGCTGGGTAGTGTGTGTATTTTAAATATAAGTGCTGAATGTCTGTGTGCCTCTGAATGGTACAGTAAATGGAAGATAAAACACTGCAGTATGTGTATGCTGTATACATGCCTAGCATGAATATGTGGCTGCGGATGGTACAATACATGGAGATCCTTAGGTACCATCTTGGGAGACCCAGGCCTGCATGATAAAACATGGAGTGGAGGTAAAAAAAAAAATATCCCCAAGACAGATTTGTGGATTGCTGCAGTCCTGTTAGCTGGGTGGGACACACACTGGGAAGGGAGGACCAGGCCTTCCATGTACACTTCAAAGGATGCTCTTTGATTCAGTGAGAGGTCACAAGGAGGGGCTGAGGCACAGCTGAGGAAGGAGATGGGACTGAAAAGAGAATCATAAACTGTAGAGCTGGGAGCCCTGGGTTATCCTTTTGAAGCACTTATCCCTGTGGCTGACATCCGGTCTAGTCACTCCCATGCCTTTGTTGTGGGACTATCCACTTCAGAGGCATCCCTGCTGTGACAGACTGCTTTTTACGAGGAAGAGGGAGCAGAGGAGTATGCACTTCAAAAGAATCCGAACCCAACATAAAACCTCACAGACTCAGATCTTAAATCGCATTTGGTGTCTGAAATGGACTATAAGAAGGGGCTGTTTGAGATCCCAAAAGCTGTCATCTGCTAAGCAACCAGGTGAGCTTTATGAGAAGGGAAGCTATACAAGACTTCTGCCTCTGTCCAAGACCAATGGATGCTAGTGTCTGGCTACTTGCCACTAATGACATTGTTGTTTGGTGGCGGTGAAAGATTCTAAATTCATGTCCTCCATGTTGCCTTCTGCTCCAACCCTTTCCCTTATTTATTTGGATTTTTAAAATTAAAAACAGCATTAGCGCTGGCCTGTTTTTTTCTTAATTATTCTTAGCCATCCTGCCCAGTAGTCGCACTGCTGTACAGCATGGTTAAAAATCATTGCTTACTCTCATAGGTGAAACCCATTGGTTTTGTGAATGCTTGTTAGAACTTGACTCTTGTTACAAATCAATCTTCCTAATCCCTTCCTCTAGCCCTAGGCAATTGGTGGACTTCCAAAGTAGTGCACCCGGTCTTAAGATAAACATCACATAGCGAAGGAGGCATATGTGTCTGACGACACCCGGCGGTTGAGGGAAAAATGACCTGAGTTTGTAGTGATTGCGCATTCAAAGCCTAAGCTGGTTAAGGGGTAGTTAGGGGTTTTGTACCAGCGAAATAAATTGAATACGGTCTCCATAAATAATTGTGAACGCCCAGAAAGAGATATTTACTTTGAATAGGGAATATATATTTTAAAACATAATAATATTGATGTACAGTTAAAATCAAGCGAGGGAAAAATACCTGAAAATACAAGAAGTCTAGCCCTAACTACCAAAGTTATGACCGTAAAGAAGTCAGTAATAAAAGCAAGTGCCCAGTGTTGTGGTAAGATGCCACTGTTAGCCTATCGTGTCTCGCAACCCTGGGGGCATTGTCCTTTCCAGTCAGTAGTATGCAGGTGTACAGTTCAGTAAACCTCCAGGAGTGTGAATGCTCAGCAGTGCTCGGATGCACTATCCGTGTCGTCTTACGGGGCTAATCTTGGTAAGGGAAAAGCATTGCTTGATTTGAGCCGGGGGTTTCTGGTGCTTGGCACCGGCACTTAATTGCCAACACCGGCACTTATGACAGTGTGCCACATGGTGGGATGTTTGTATTTTTTAGAGGTGAACATAACAGCTGTTTATTAATTCAACATGCAATAAAATAACTAATAACTGCCACTCAAGATGTTCTTTTAGCTTTTGAGGTCTAGAACAGTCTGAATTGACACACTTGTAGGAGTGTGATGGCTAGTAGTTGTGTACATACTGTCATTGGCAGCCTGGCAGGGGCAACCGGTGGCCCAAGCTGCAGTGGCCTCTAGACGAGGGCCCGGCACTTATTTTTTTTTACAAATTAACCACTGGGGAAAAGGAGCTTCCGTGAGTTTGCCAGTACTAGGACCTTCGCTGTCGTTCATCTAGGAGGCCTCTTTGTTTTTATTAATGGTCAGAGATTTTGATTAGAGAAATAAATTGACAGGACTTGTGTCGGTGCCAGAACGTACCTGTGGTAATGGGAGCTCCACTGCTCCTGCAGGTAAGATGTATTCAGTAGTGTAGGGCTCAGATGACAGACTGAGTGGTGATTGGGCATTTGCTGAAGGACCGTGGCCCCCTTCAATCAGAGTATTTGTAAAGCTTGCTACTTACCCGTGAGGGTCTCAAGGCGCTGATGGGGAGGAGGTGGGGGCCGCTACAGCTCAAAGAGCCAGGTCTTGAGGAGTCTTCTGAAGGTGAGTAGGTCTTGGGTCTGCCGTAGGTGGGTAGGGAGGGTGTTCCAGGTCTTGGCGGCGAGGTCAGAGAAGGATCTGCCACCGGAGGTTGTTCTTTGGATGCGGGGGACAGCGGCGAGGGCGAGACTGGCAGAGCGGAGCTGGCGGGTAGGGGTGTAGAAGCTGAGTCTGCTGTTCAGGTAGGCTGGTCCGGCGTTGTGGAGTGCCTTGTGTGCGTGGGTGAGGAGTTTGAAGGTGATCCTCTTGTCGACAGGGAGCCAGTGTAGGTCTCTCAGGTGGGGGGTGATGTGGCGGCGGCGGGGAACCTTGACGATCAGTCGGGCGGAGGCATTTTGGATGCGTTGTATTCGTTGTAGGTGTTTGGCTGAGATTCCTGCGTAGAGTGCGTTGCCGTAGTACAGTCTGCTGCTGACGAGGGCCTGTGTCACCGATCTTCTAGTTTCGGTCGGGATCCACTTGTAGATTCTGCAAAGCATGCAGAGGGTGTTGTAGCAGGAGGAGGAGACGGCGTTGACCTGTTTAGACATGGAGAGGGAGGAGTCGAGGATGAATCTTAGGTTGCGTGCATGGTCGGTGGGTGTCGGTGCTGTTCCCAGTGTGGTCGGCCACCAGGAGTCGTCCCAGGCTGAGGGGGTGGGTCTGAGGATGAGTACCTCTGTCTTGTCCGAGTTCAACTTCAGACGGCTGTTCTTCATCCAGTCGGCGACGGCCTTCATTCCCTTGTGGAGGTTGGTTTTGGCGGTGTGCGGGTCCTTGGTGAGGGTGAGGATGAGCTGGGTGTCGTTGGCGTAGGAGATGATGTTGAGGTCGTGTTGGCGGGCCACTCGGGAGAGGGGGGCCATGTAGACGTTGAACAGCGTCGGGCTGAGGGATGAGCCCTGGGGGATGCCACAGATGATGTTGGTGGCGCTGGATCAGAAGGGTGGGAGGCGGATGCTCTGGGTTGTGCCGGAGAGGAAGGACGTGGTCCAGTTGAGGGCCTTCTCTTGGATTCCGGCTTCTAGGAGGCATGTCTTCAGAGTGCGATGGCAGACCGTGTCGAAGGCAGCTGACTGGTCCAGTAGGATAAGGACTGATGTTTTGCCGTTGTCTAGTTGGCGCCTAATCTCCTGTGGCGGCAATGAGGGCGGTCTCGGTGCTATGGTTATGTCTGAACCCGGACTGGGACGGGTCCAGGATGTTGTTGTCTTCCAGGTGGTGGGCCAGTTGCATGTTGACGATTTTCTCTATGACATTCGCCATGAACGGGAGCAGGGAGATGGGCCGGAAGTTCTTGAGGTCCTTGGGGTCTGCCTTGGGCTTCTTGAGAAGTGCGTTGATTTCGGCATGTTTCCAGCTTTCCGGGAATCACGCTGTTTCGAAGGAGATGTTGATGACCCTCCGTAGTTGGGGTGCGATGGCAGCGTCTCCTTTTTTGAATATTTGGTGTGTGCACGGGTCTGACGGGGATCCTGAGTGGATGGAGTTCATGATCTTGCGTGTCTTGTAGTCTGATGAGGTGGTGTTGTCTGCGGGTGGCGTTCTTTGGAGATGTGAGTGGTTGGTTGATCAGCGTCACAGCAGGCCATCAGCACTTCATATGTGCTGGCATCACAAGGACACTAGCGTGACACCTGACATTGAGTGAGAGATCAATTATTTTTTAGGAGCACTTTGGGGTCCATAAGCACAGTGGGAGGTGGTGATCCTTCATCTTCTGGTTTCAAGGTATAACGCTTGGACCACAGAGGGTTGTAGAGGTAAAGTGTGTTTAATGACACAGTGTCTTTCAGGGGGATGTATGACGGTACGACGCGTACCGTCACAACGCTTGCTTTAACAACGCGTCCCTTACAACGCAAGTCGTTACCACGACTTGCGTTGGGGGCGCGGATTGAGAATAGTATAATTTACTATTCCCCGTGGACACTAGGGAAGGTGTTGGAATAGTAAATATACTATTCTTAATCCTCTATCGCCCTCCAGCGCAAGTCGTGGTTACAACTTGCATTGTAATGGATGCGTTGTTAAAGCCTTGCGGAGTAAAATCCGCGTTGTAAAGACTGTTCCCCCTTTCAGGGTGCTCTGGGCGGATCGTATGATGACGCCTGGGGCACTCTCACCAACCATCATCATCACAATTCATTTCCAAGGTCGTTACTTGGTGCAAATGAGTGTGATTGTATGATACAGGCCAACTCCAGCATCACTGGGGCATAGGGCAGGAGTAGTTCTTCTGCTTATCACTCTCAAAAGGAGTCATTGCTCTGTTTGCAACATCACACTCTCAACGAGGTGAGGTGAGGTCCGCCAAAAAAGGTGGACATGTTGGCACCTCTGACCTGCCAGAAGACACCTAAGGTGTGCTCTGTTGAGCCTCTCGGGATCAAACTCCCCAGTGTGAGGTCAACTAAAGTGAGGCAATATGAAAAGCAAGTGCACGGACTGCATGCAACCATCACTGATTAACTATCCCTTCATCTCTTCATAAACAGCATCATGCACTCAGGGGTGGCCTGTGTCCTCATTGTGTGATACACAGGCTGCTTCAGTCAGGGGCGTAGGGCACGCATGACATAACCAAACTCTGTATGTTGTGCTCGGAGGGATTGGCTTATGTCTCTACCCTATGCTCAGCATATACAGAGGTAAAAGGTATATATGTATCGGATATGTACAGGGCACAGCTTGTGCCAGCCTCTCCTTTACGTCTGTAGATATTAATGTGCTATGCCGTGGCGTGGCCAAAATGACGGTCGGGTGAGACGTGTCTTTGAGTCTCTCTGACAGCGCCATAATTTAGCAGCTACCTAGCCCCCTCTTGCCGGCCAGTAGTGCTGGGAAGACATGTCAGAGCCCGTGGAGAAGCCATGTTGCGGTGGGGGACAGTGCTGAGGGAACATGAGACCCCACCCCGAGGCTCGTGACAGAAACGAGAGAGCGGAGGGGCAGCCTGGCGATTGCAGTGGAGGGGTGAGTGCCTGACTGCCTATCCTCCCGCCGAGAGCGAATCCCCGCACAACAGAGAAAGGCTGTGCTGTGCCAGGCCCCACCAATCACCAGCGGCTGCAGAGGTGAAGGAGATCACAGGTGGCCTGTGAATAGACCCGACGGCCACAGAGGGGAAGCTGTGAGAGGGTGAGGGCGATGCGGCCTCTGCAGGGCAGGACTGTACTAGAGGAGGTCGGAATAGGCTGGTGCACTGGTGGACCCCTCTCTGCCCCCGGCACATCCTGCTAACTCTGGATTGCTCACCGGGGCACAGGAACAAACGACTCCTGCTTCTCCCACACACAAGGGGGCAACACCTCCAGCGAAGGCTCGAGCTTACGGCGGATCTCACGAATATCGGGCAGGTCCCCGCGATCTCTGGTCAGCACATAGGGGCACTGGAGCAAATTACTCCTGCCTCTCACATGCGTAAGGGGGCAACACCCCATGTGAAGGCCCGGTTCAAAGGCAGAATTGCACACGGAAGGCCCAAATGAGATCAGAGCAGGTTGCCGCGAACTCTGGACGGCGCACGAGGGCATGGACCAGACAGCCCCAGCATCTCCCACACGCACCAGGACAACATCCATAGTGAAGGCCCGGGCTAAAGGCGGATTATACGTGGTAGGCCTAAAAGGGATTAGGGCAGCCCACCCCCTCTAGGAGCCAGAGGAGCAGCTGGGGCGGGAGGAGAGTAACCAGGACCACAGTGGGCCCTGAAATCGAAAGCCTATTAACTGGGGCCATTGAAAGTGCCATAGGGTCATCAGCCCCTCCGGTAACCACAAAAGAAGCAACAGATCAACTGTGGCAAGACACGCCAATATGGCCCACCCAGATCAGGGAGGTAGGAACGGAAGCCAGCAGCAAAGGTTACAGCCCAAGAGTTGGGACAGTGCAGGCAACCGAAAACTCCCTGAGCGGGCGAGAAGGGTGACAGCCCACTGGACAGGGCAGACGGCGGCAGGGGACTTGCAAGGAAGAGTGAATATCATATCCCAGAGCGCCGGTGACGCAGGGGCACTAGTGAACTCCAGGGGCCCGCACAAAGAGAAGGCTGGGCAAGGTGCCGCGCGGAGAAGGCGTCTGGAGTGAGGCCCTAGGAAGACGCGTGGTAGGAGAGTACCCAGAAGAGGCCCAGTCTCACCTGTAGAGCCTGGGACCCGACAGGGGCACATGAGCCTTCTATAGCTTGAGACAGCACCGCGTAACAGCAAACAGAGGATGACAGAAGTATAGTGGTAGGCCCAGGGGGTGGACCCGCAGAGTGTGTTCAGCGGATATAGGGTGCTAATCAGGAGACACCAAGACTCTACCCTATCCTGGCCTGGAAGAGCTAGACGACCCAAACCATGGCAACTCTGCGCTCCAAGAAGGATTACTCACTAAAGGACATGCTTATGAAACAACCCATCCCGAAGACACCATTTGGACCACCGCTGAGCAATGCTGGACAACAAGAAGGGGCGGAGGAAGCAGATTGCCCAGCCATGAAAGCATTTATGACCTCACTTTTGATCTCCCTCCGGAAGGATCTCCAAATAATGCAGGTGCAGCTCTCCGCAGACCATAAAGAAGTGCGGAGGGATCTAGAAGAAGTGGGGTAGCGCTTCGTGGCATCAGAGGATCGAGAATCTGGCAGGGAGGAAGTGAAAGAACTGATGCAGCAGGAGATTTTCCGCCTGCGAGAGCAGCACAGAGAGTTGCAGGCAGAAGCAGAGGATATGGAAAACTTGTCAAGGTGAAATAATATGCGCATTAGAGGAATGTCAGCTCAAGTGGAAGGGGACGACATACGGGCCTATGTCCTTGCACTGTTTCAGCACATCCTGGGATACGAAGACAAAACAGACATACAAATAGACCTTGTCCACCGAGTTGGCCTGCCATGGGGAGGGAATGCGCCCTCGGCGGACATCCTGGCATGCGTACATGACTTACAAATCAAAGAATCCCTTATCAACCGAGCTAGGGAGCCCCACCTTGTTCAATTTCGTGGATACGCGCCAACACTCTACCAGGACCTGTCAATGACCACTCCTCACAAGCGGAAGGAATTCCCCCTATTACGACTGACCTCAGGGAGAAAGGGATAACGTATTCCTTGGTTCACCCCTTTCATATCATCTTCCCCTATGACAGCTGAGATCACTGAAAGAAAAACAGGAGGTCCTGGGTCCGAAGGAGAGATCCTGCAGGAAGAGGACTTTGAACCCCCCAAGAGTACTCGCCGCAAGCAACACTAATGGGGCAGTCGGGAAACCCCCCATGAATCATAAACCGGATACAGCTACGATGGCGAAAGAAAGACAGGCAATGCTTACTATGCTCTCTAGCTCACCGGGGCTCCGGGACCCCACTTGATCTGATAATACAGCACCAGCAGTAGGACCCTGCATGGGCAGAGTTGGAGGGAATCCTTGTACTACAACTGCTCCTTTGATGTACCTGCCTCAGAGGAAATCCCAAGAGGTAGAGAAGCTAGAGACTTTAGTGACACCAACAGGTCGATGTCCTACTCAGGATCTCCCATATTGACGAACTGATGTCCCTACTTGTTCTAGAAATTGTTCTCATGAACTGTTTAGTTTGGGGTTTATGGAGTTCTCCTCCTGCTTTTTTTTGTTGTCCTCCGCACTAGGTTTATACAGGGCTTCATAGCAGTGGCATGAAGTGAGGCCTCAAGGCTCGACAAACCCTGGTCTTCACTATCCCCTTAAGTTCTGTATTGCGTATGCAATTCAATATATGAGCCATGCCTAGAGACTTGAAAGTCATTAGCCTTAATGTCCGAGGCCTCAACCACCCAGTGAAATGCGCAGCGATCCTTTCCCTTCTTGAGCATTCCGGGGCGACATATGCTTATTGCAAGAAACACATTTACTTCCCAAAGACACTGCACACATACGCTCCGGATGGTTTCCCCTCCAGTTATGGTCCTCAGGCCCTACAAAAAAAGAATGGAGTAGCCATTCTACTGAGCTGGAAAATCACTGGCAAAATAACTTCAACAGTAGCAGAGATAAAGGGGCATCTCTTAGCAGTCAGAATATTATGGGGCTCCACCTCCTTCACCCTAGCAAATATATGCGCCCGAACATACGGCAGGAATCTTTTATTCTCAATGCACTGACTACGGTTCTTGCATCCCCGAAATCAGCAGTCCTAGTGGTAGAGAACTTTAATTTGGTCATGGACCTCATGCTGGATCGCTCGTGTCAGCGATCTGGGCAAACTGGGGCCTTTACAACTGATGGCATGCGCTGGTTGGCAGAGGGTGGCCTCCTTGATGTCTGGCGCCAGCAGCATCCAGCGACAAGAGATTATACCTTTTACTCAGTGGCATACAAATTGTAGGCGCGTATTGACCACTTTTTCACATCATTCTTACTGGCATCTAGAGTCAGAGATGTTATCATCAAAACAAGACCCCTTTTGGACCACGCCATGATCACGATTACGCTTTATGCAGACGACTCTTGGCCGTGAGATTCCCGATGGCGGCTACTCTAGGGGCATCGGTTACATTTGTGGCAATGCGTTTATCACTGCTGGATTTTTTCCGTACCAATGACCTAGGAAATACCTCTCTGGCAGCGGTATGGGAGGCACTGAAGCTAGTGATGGGGGAGAATTTATTGCAGTATCTGCGGATGAGAATCGAGTACATGGGGAGAAACGCCAGCAGCTGGAACAGGACGTCATGGAGATAGAGGCCATACAGGAACGCACTGGGGCACCTAGCATCTTGAGAGAGCTGGAATGGAAGAGTCTCTTATTGAAAAGAGCGAGCGATGCGGGCGGATGCACGCACATAGGGTCAGAGCTAAGACAGTAGCGGCTACGGTCGCCTCGGTCAGACGGGCCTCTGGGGAGGAAGTACATTCAGATGGGCCCATTGTAGAGGCATTTAAAAGTTTCTATAAGACCCTATACTCCAATTCGGACCCCCTCCACAGCGACCTGAGTTCCTATCTGTAAGGGAGTCCCGTTACCCGCTTGCCAAAAGCAATTGCATCCCAATTATATCAATTGGTCCAGATTGAGGCGGAATAGCAGTGATTGTGCGCCTCAAACCTCATAAGGCGCTAGGACCGGACCGCTTCACGGTGCAATTTTATAAAGCCTTTTGCCAGGAACTAGCCCTTCAGGTACGCTACAGACTCTATGGAGGAAGCATCAATCTTGATGATCCGTTATCCCTCAAAGGATCCCAAGGACTGTTGGTTGTATCGTTCCTTATCCTTACTTAATATCAATGCCAAGCTCTCTGCCTGAATACAGACTTCCCATCTGAATACGCTTATGCCAGGCCTGGTTGACCCAGATCAGGCTGGCTTTATTCCAACAAGACAAGGGGGTGACAGTGCCAAAAGACTCCTACACCTCATGGATATCACACAGAGGTCCTGTAAGAAAGCACTGCTCCAATATATTGACGCCGAAAAAGCGTTTGATCGCATCCAATGGACTTAGCTTTTCGATATGCTGCGCCACTTTGGATTTGGGGAACCATTTATTAAATGGATAAGCAGCATATACTGCGCCCAAGAGCTTTTGTCCGAGTCAATTGAACATTCTCAGATATGTTCCCAATAACCCAAGGCACCCATCAGGAATGCCCGCTCTCTCCTCTTCTTTTTGCAATCTACATGGAGCCTATAGAGTAACGCATCCAAGATAACCCGCAGATCGAGGGTATCCGGTGTGAAGCAGATACGCACACTATCAGTCTGTATGTGGATGATGTTATTATTCTTTCACTGGTGAACCCGATGACGTCAGATCAAATGGTCCTAGCGCTGCTCGCTGCGCAACAAGTGATCCTGGCTCTTTCGGGCACTATGACTATCCCCTACCACACGGCCTGGCTAAACAAAATATGGTTAGCACTGACGATGGAGCACCTGTCACTAGTAGCAGAGAATAGAGGGGAGGCCTATGCGGAGCTATGGGCCCCCTTTATCCCGATCCTCTCAATGGAATTCTGGGAGGTCATATGCCCCAAATACCTGCGAATTCTGTGCTTAATACCCACACACGGCACAGAGTAACCCCCTCATGTAGAAAACAAATGCCAGCAATACGATTAAACAATTGCTCACTACCCTTTAGCAGATACGCTTGTAGTGTGGAGGACTGGGAGGGGGGGGGGGGGCGAATGGAGGGGGGAGTTAAGCTATTAGTTTCAATTTTGCAGGTGTGTTACCTGTATTGAAACGATCCTTGCTTTAGTGCCGGCCTCCGGGTTGCAGCACATAGCTGCATATGGCTCTACAATAAGATAGACTCTGCCGACCACTGGTTGTAGGCACTCAGCTGTTAACTGATGTACGGATCTGCATTAATAAACAGAATTGTTCCATAAATGTGCTCTGTCCCTCAAGGCCAAACTCAGCCCCCACAGTCGTTTCTGCAAGATTTTTGCATGTGGAGCACTCCCCAGGCGCAGCAGAGGCACGGGCGACCCTCAGCGGAATGGTGGGGAGCTGCTACTGCGCGCCCCTCTGGTGCTCACCAGACAGGTATTGGACAAGGAGTTCTGGAGGAGCCAGGGTCCGGTCAGAAGAAGGTGGTCGAGCAGACATAGCTGGCCCTAGGGTGGGGCATGGCTGAGGCAGGAATTTGGAAACATCATGCAGTAAGTCTGAGCTGAGGCCCCCGGTGCTCAGATTAGTGTGGAGGGGCATGGGGAACCAAACAATTTGGATATTCAAGGAAGAGGGTCCTACCAGATGTCCAGGTTGCCATGGTACAGCTCCCTGGCAGGTGGAAGAGGTGCAGGCACTGCTGGCAAAGGATGGATACTCTGGTTAAATCTGAGGCAATGCTACCATGGTTAAAGAGATATCCTGACAGTGCAATTGTGACTTTGAAAGGTTTTTCATTTTGGTTTTCGCATAACCTACACGGGTTCCCGAGCGGGTCAACAAGTGGACAATCTCAAGTCCTGCAAAGTGATGGAGGAGCTAGTGAGGGAGGTGCTGTGCAAAGAAGTGAGTCAGGATAGGATGACAGAGCCATTTCCAGTTCCTCCATTGAGGAAATGATGATGTCCCCCTAAAGGGGGGGTCTGTGAATGATTTTATTGACCAGACAGAGTGTTCAGTGTGATATGCCGGCGTAAACACAGTTCAGAGGATGTGCAGAACTGGGCAAGGCGGACATGAAGTCTGCTTTTTGCTTTCTGAAAGTGCACCTGGATGATTTCCACTTTTTAGGAATATAGTTTCAGGATGGTTATTTTGATGACAAGTGCATGCCCATAGGATGCGCCGTGTTTGAAAAATGTAGCAACTTTCTGGAACAGGAGGCTCTCAGAGTATCAGCATTGTTCTTCATTGTTTGGACAATTTCTTGCTAGTAGGGAGAGCAGGGGCAGCCGGAGAGTATTCGAGATGGATAAAGACATTGGCGGCGGTCGCGGGCTATTTTGGCAGATCCACAAGTACTCCGACATTTTCGGTAATTGAGTTAGACTCTGTGTCAGTGATGTTGCGGCTTCCAAGTGACAAGTTGGAGGTGTTGAATGGTTTGATTGAACAGCTAGTTCCGTGAGGGAAGTCTGAGCTGTGACTGGTGCAGGAGGTGTTTAGTCGTTTGAATTTCGATTGTAGGGTTGTAACTGCAGGGCATGCATTTTGTAGAAGCTTTGCCTTTGTGATGCGGGGGCTGTAAAGCCACAACACAAGATTCATTTGTCCACACAAGTGAAGGATGACTTGTTGGTTTTGAAGCGGTTAGGAGAGGCTATAACTGAGTGACCATGTGGTTGCAAAAGGATTCAATGACGTGGAACATGGAGATTTATTTGGGTGCCTTTGGAGTGGGGGTTTTGGGAGGGGCGTTGGCGCGTGAAGAGCTGGCACCAATCATGGACGTTCAAGCACCACAGTACTGCCTTTTTGGATTTTTTTCTGTTGCTGTTGGCAGTGCATTTGTGGGGTGATGAGTTGAGAAACAGAAAGGTGACATTTGTGTCCGACAATACAGCAGTGTTGCAGGTGGTGAATAATGCTTGAGTTTTGAAGATTCTCGAAGAATTGCTTGGAGAAGACCATCTTGTTTCGAGCTAAGCACACTGTGGGTGTGGACAACGGAGTGGCTGATGCACTTTCTCATTCACAGTGGGAGAGAATCCTTTGTTTGGCCCAAAGTGCAGCGAAGAAAGGTCTTCATGTTCCAAAAGACTTGTCGGCCATTGGTCTGTGAAAGCATATATACTAGAGGAATATTCGTAGGTGAATTAAGCAAGGAAGACGTACCGACAAAGCTGAAGGGAGTTCATAGCATCGGGTGCCAGATGGCGTGACAATGACAGGATGAGGTTATGGCTGAGATGCGGAGACAAATGCAAAAAGAACAATGCTGGAATTCATTTGGGGTAAAATATAGAAGAGTTTATCTGAAGATGAGATGAGGGTATGACCCATTGAGAGGAGAGCTGAGTCAGAGAGTGTTTGATGGCTGGACCTGACTGCCTGGCAAAGTGCCCCAGGGAAGTTGCCCGATTTCAGTCAGGATCCTGAGGGCAATAGTAGAGTAGGCCAGTGGTGTGTGCGCTTCCGCCTGGGAGGCACAGCTCTTCAGACTGCTATTTATTTTCATGTTTTTCAACAACTTTAGAGTTTCAAGAGTTGGTAGGTGCGAAAGGAAATTCTGGGATGGTGTTAACTGGGAACATGAGGCATACAAAGGGTTTGGAAATGCGTCAGTCTGAAAGGCGCTGTGCGCACATTCCTTTGCGCCCGCCACCGAGCTGAAGATCACCACCCACACGGGTACATGTTGGGAGTGGGTGCATTATTGTTGTGGTGCTGTTATTGTGGTGTATTGTTGCTGATGGGCAAGCAGAAGGCGGCAAACTGTTCAGCTGATTGGAGGAATGATCAGAGGGGTGTAAGAATGAGCAAAGAACAATGGAACCAAGATTTGGGGCAAGGACAAGGAATTGGTTCAAGAGTGGGCAAGCTCGACAAGATGGTTAATGCCGGTTTTGTTGCAAGGTTTCATGGCATTTCAAATGTTGCATGCCATTTACAAGTGTTTGGGTGGGATGTTGGAAATGGAAGCTACTTAGGGGTGGGTGGTTGGAACCTTTTGTTAGCCCAGTTGGCAGGGTAGCATGTGTGAATCAGCTGATGGATCAGGTACTGTTCTTGCCAGCGGTAAATAAAGGGACCTTTTGCACTCAGAGCAAGCGGAGTAGTGTGATCATTCCCTTCCCAATCAGGGCCCTGAGCACGGACAGTGGAGCGTGCTCCACATTTGGGCAGGTTGGGAGGAAGGGAAAGGAATGATACAGTCACATATTAGCCGTAGTGTAACCCACATAGCATCAGCATGTACGGCAGGGAACAACTTTCCTTTCCACCCACCGCCGAGCTTAAGATCACCACTCTCCCTGGTACAAGTTTGTGGGGGTTGGTAGTGGGTATTTTATTGTTGTGGTTCTGTTATTGCAGTGAATTGTCACTGAAGGGCAAGTTGAGGAAACAACCTGATCAGGTGATTGGGGGAAAGAAGGGGTGAGGGGCATATGAAATAGCAAAGAACAATGGAGCCAAGATGTGGGGCAAGGACGAGAGCCTGGTCCAAGAGCAGGCAGCCATGACAAGAAGGTTACTGTGGGTTCCGGTGCAAAGATCAAAACTACTTATGGCACTTCAAAGGTTGTGTGCAGTTAAGAAGTGTTTTGGGGTTGGGATGTTGGGCGTGGATGTTACTTAGAGGATTCGAGTTGGTTTAAAACCTTTTGTTAGTCCAGTCCACCTGGGTAGCCGAAGGGCTAGGTAATTTGCTTGACCATGGTAAATACAGTGGCCTTTTGCACTCAAAGCAAGCAGAGTGATGTGTTCACTTCCTCCCAATTACCACTGTAGCACCCCTTCCCAATCCATGTTAATGCACTTATGGTCATGTTATGATAAAGAGACATTTTGTACACCTCATATGATCTGTTTCCACTCCCTAGCAAATAATGCACACCCTCTGAGCTCTGTGTTTAGAGACCACGTTATATTGTGGCAAAGATCTGATCTAGGCTAAAATTCTATTAGTTTTACAACCTACAAATGGTTGACAAATGCCTGCTGAGCATAAATAGCTCAACTGCACTCTAGTGATCAAGGCTTCAGAACAGCATTACCTACTTGCCCAGGGTAGACATATTTGTTTTATTCGTGACTCGGGTCGAACCGGCGTTTAATTATACAATTCAGTGTTTAATCTCTTGAGACTACAGACACTAAAGCCAGTGCTTCAACTGTAAATTAGAAACAATGCTGCTTCCGATAGAAACGAGCAAGGATCACAGTCGTCTCTTCAATATGTGTACTTAAAGGATAATCAGTAATGCCTTTTGTCAGTTGTATTTGTCATAGCTAAAGTATCCATGCTGGGTGTAGATGTGAGAAGTCAGAGAGAAAGAAACTACTGGATCCTGCCAAACCCTTTGTACCAGCTCCTGCTGTGTCCTGTCCGTATGGGCTGAGGGGCCACACACCTCACGTTTTCCCCTGAAAAGAGGCATGTCTGTCAGGCTGACAAAAGACTAGCCTGGCAGATACTCTTCTTGTTCAGGCCAGGCAGTGAGGAGCTAGATATGTGCTAAATGTGGAGGCGCCTAGTTGAATAAGCTACACTTTACCCAGCTGAGGATTTCACAGCTCTGTGGGTGGGACCTCCTGAGTCTTGGCCCTCCCACTTGTGATGAGTGGTACTGTCACTGATAGCCTCGGACCTGGTTATTTCAGTTTTAAGCCCTGAAGTACCCAGGGACGAGTCTCAATCAGAGACACCTTGTCACAGACTGGAGTAGGGGTCAGCATCTCTCACTGATGCCATCCCACTCTATGATGACTCAGGGACTTTTGCCTTTCCTTACTGGCTAGTGAGGAAAGGCATCAGTCCCAACCCCCCTGGGACCTCCAAGGATTCCCTCTCAGAGAACTGCAGTCAAGATAAGTTTTAGGTTTTTGGTGTTTGGTGCATGCGTGTATGCATGTATGTGCATTTGTGAGTGAGTGCTTTAAATGTGTTTGTGAGAACATGTATGAATGCATGGATATGAATGAGTGTGCATGTGTGCCTCCTACCCTCTCTCTACTAAAATTACTGGCCACCACTGCCCACCTCTCCTCCACACTCAGCGGGGCATCAGGAGAATCACTTGCTAGCTTCACTTTACAAACTGGCTCCCAGCCTGAAAAGAAAAATCAGGCATATCAGAGGGATCAACTTTTTCATGTCCTTTACAAATATTTCATGTAAAAAAATAATTTTAGAGGCAGTGTTATCTTCCTGCCATCAGTTACAGAAGGAAAATAACAAGACTTCTCATTACACTTTGTTGGCTTATGTGTATGTATGTAGAGGAATAACTTTATGGTAACAATTGCCGTTTGAATAGCCAACAACCTACACTGAATTATCTGTGACACGTGCACAGTCAGTAGACCTCCAGCAGAGTTAATACTCAGTAGTATGCAGGTGTGAAGTCAGTAAATGTTCAGCAGTGTTAATCGCCAGCAGTGTGCATGCGTGCAGTCTGTAAAGCTCCAGCACGGTTATTATTTAGCATTACACATGTGTTCAGTCAGTAAAGCTCCAACAGAGTTAAGTCTCAGCAGTATGCAGTAGTGCAGTCAGTAAGCATCCAGCAGTGGTTATCCTCAGTAGTGCTATTATGTACGCTTGGTCTGATGTGCATGTTCTTCCTGCTGCTGATGATATTCTACTCTGCAATGTACTGATCGTTTTATTCCTGTATGCACATTTTGGGAAAAATAAAGTAAAAAAAAAAAAAAAAGGATATGGAACGCTCTACCCAGTGAAACTAGAATGAACCCTTCCTCTGCCTCCTTCAAAAGAGAAGTGAAAGCTATCCTCATGGCTCAATTCACGTGAACTCTGTCTATTCACTGTACTGTATTACTTGCTTCTCTTTGCTCATATTTGTCCTTCTGTTTATCTTTGCTGTTTTGCACTAGCTTCACACTGCCTTCTCTTGATCTAAATGTATGTATTACTTACTTATTTCGTGGTTCACTATATCGTAATATATACTGTATATATTTCTACTGGTCATGTAAAGCGCTCTGATACTCGCAGGAGTCTTGTTCGTGCTATATAAAACCTTCAAAATAAAAAATAAATAAATAAATATGCAGGTGTACAGTCAGTAAACCTCCAGCAGTGTTAATTCTCAACAGTAAACGTTACAGTCAGTAAACCTTCAGCAGTGTTAATCCTCAGCCGTAAACATTACAGTCAGTAAACCTCCAGCAGAGTTAATTCTTAGCATTATGCTGGGGAATAGTCAGTAAACCTTCTGCAGTGTTAATTCCCAGAGGTGTGCATGCGTACAGTCAGTAAATCTCCAGCCGAGTTAATCTTCAGCAGTAAACGTGTTCAGTCAATCAATTAATCAGGGTTTTGTAGAGCGCACTACTCACCCATGAGGGTCTCAAGGCACTGAGGGAGGAGGGAGTGACCAGCTCAGTTGGGGTCATTAAAAGAGCCCGGTCTTGTAGTCTTTTCTGAATTGGTGCAGTGTCTGGCTTTGTCGGAGGTGGAGGGGAAGTTAGTTCCAGGTCTTGGCTGTGAGGTAGGAGAAGGATCTTCCCCCAGCCCTGGTCCTGCAGAAAAGAGGGGCCGTGACTAAGGCGAGCTCGGCTGAGCGGATGTTACTTTTGGGGGCGTGGAAGAAGATTCGGGCATTGAGGTATTGGGGTCCGGTGTTCTGGAGAGCTTTGTTGGTGTGTGTGAGCAATTTGAAGGTTATTCTTCTTACGACAGGCAGCCAGTGGAGGTTGCAGAGGTGTTGGGTGATGTGGTCATGTCACTGGATATCGGGAATGAGTCTGGCTGGTGTTCAAAACGATCTGGAGTTTGCATAGGAGGAGTTTTTGTTGAGTCCGGCACAGAGAGCATTTCTGTAATCTAGTACTCTGGTGATGAGTGCGTGGGTGGTGGTTTTCCTGGAGTCAGGGGGAATCCACTTAAATATCTTGTGAAGTATGCGGAGGGCGCTGAAGCATGCGGAGGATACGGCGTTGATCTGGCGCTTCATGGTGAGTGAGGAGTCGAGTATGATGCCACAGTTGCGTGCATGGTCCTTTCGGGTGGATGCGGTTCCGAGGGCCGGGGGCCACCAGGTGTTGTCCCATGTGGAGGGGGTGGAGCAGAGGGAGAGAACTTCTGTTTTCTCCATGTTGTGCTTCAGGCAGCTGTTCCTCATCCTGGTCGCGGCGGTTTTCATCCCTTCTTGGAAATTGTGCCTGGTGATGTCGGGTTCCTTGGTGAGGGAGAGAATAAGTTGGGTGTCATTGGCATAGGAGATGATGTTGAGTCTGTTGTTTCTGACAATGGTTGTGAGGGGGGCGATGTCTGCCCTGTGGAATATGTGCCGCGGGCAGGGCTCAGTAGGTTATCTGGAGTGAATACTCTTCATAGTCTTTAAGGTGTCTTCTGTGGTGAGAGGGCTCAAGGTGAGAAGGGTCTGTTGGATGGAGTCGTTGGGGGTTAAGGCGGTGTTGTGGTCTTTATTGTCGATGTTGTCATAGAGCGTCTTTATATTGAGGTGAATAAACGTCCAGCAGTGTTAATACTCAGTAGTGTGCAGGTGTACAGTCGGTATATATTCAGCAGTGTTAATCCCAGCAGTGTGCATGTGTGAAGTCTGTCAAACTCCAGCAGTTATTTCCCGGCAGTGTACAAGTGTGCAGTCTGTAAACTTCCAACAGAGTAAATTCTCAGCAGTATACAGCTGTGCAGTCAGTCAGCATCCAGCAGTGTCATTCCTCGGCAGTACTCAGGCGCACAGTCAGTAGTTCTCTATCAGAGCAGAGCTGCCATGCATGCTCTTCTTTCATAGTTTAGGGTTTCTTCCATTTCTACCTTCTTCTAAAACCACGATGCTGTTAAGTACTCCTTCTTGAGCTTCTGTGTTGAGGTTGATAGTTCACCACTACTCCCTGCCCAGAGAGGAAGCCCTACCCTCCTTGAGTCTCTTCAAAGGAGAGGGGGTTTGGATCCTGTTCCTTGGGGCTGTGCACTTAGGGTCACGGGAGACTGTACAGATGAGTCCCAATCCTCAGTCTTACTTGGTGCTGATTTACATTAGAATTGTGCAAGCTATTTAATAGGCAAGAAAAACTTCCTTTTATTACACAAGCATAGTCCTATAGTTTTCCCACTTTCCTACAGCTACACACTTGACTAGTTTTCACTTGCAAGTGTTGGTTGATGCTGGTAACCTCCAAGCATTTTGAATGCAAGGTCATTTCTTGCTTAACCCCTTCGCTGCGGGGGGGGGGCGCCGCTGTGCTTGTGACGAGCTCAGCTAGTTATGAGGCACAGTGCAGCTGCACTCATGACGAGCGGAGCTCGTCACAACCACACCTGTTTTTCGAACGTTCAGCACAGCGGGGTAATTATCCCCGTGTGCAACGTTCCAACGGCCGTGACGAGCTCAGCTCGTCATCAGTGCAGCTGCACTGTGCTGAGCTCGTTATGAGCATAGAAGAGGTTAAGATTTTCTTCTAAAAAGTAACTCATGAGCGTTTGAATACAAGTGTATTCTTTTCTTAGCTGTTTCTGATAAGTGGCTCAACACAAATAACACTTTCATAAAAATTTCTTGATGAAGTCTGATTTTCACGCGAAATCACGCCTTGGGCTGAACTATGGGTGCATCATGTGTTTCATAGGTTTGCAAGAATGACTCATACGTCAAGTGGAGGAAAACTGCGCAACTTCACTCACACACCTCGGTGGGAAATCCAGCTTTGTCAAATTCTGAAGTGCTTGAAATCTGCCTCAAGAGATGATGATAAGCAGCCTTTGACTTTTCAACACTTTTTTCAGTAGTCAGAGATCTGGACTTGTCATATCAAAATAAATCCTAATTTGCAGGCTTCATATTCTAACAGCAAACACTGTCTTTTTGACTTAAATTTATTGAGATTTAAGTCAAGAAGATAGTGTCTGCTATTAGAATATGAGTCCCTCTATCGCACGATGACTTTTTTAAACCAGTGATAGTCGCATTATAGATAACAGAAGTCGGGACTCAGGGTGCCCTGTTCTGAAGGATATGTATTGTAGGCAGGTGACTGGGCACCTGACGAAGAGTCCGCTCACATCATCTGCGTTGGCTGCAGATTTGATGTCTTTTCCACGAGTTGTTTCCTTAGAACACATGTTCTTGTCAAATTCTATTATAGTAATATATATATATATATATATATATATAGCATTTATTTTATTTTTTAAACATTTAAAGATTAACTTGTGTGCTTCAGCGCCCTTGAGAATGCATTGCATTTTTTATAGGCTATCTTGGTTTTGTTTATGATAAAGTAAAAACAAAAGATGGCCAATCATACATGCGTCCATTATGGAATGGTTTACCGTGTTTTTTTCCAAGATTGCAGCAGCTAGCAGCACACACACAGGATGCGGCCCACTGCAAGCGCGGGCCAGAGCACTGTAGCTGTATCTCAGGAGCTTCGAGTTTCTCACATGAAAAAACAATTAAAGTGGTCCAAAAGGGAAAATGTTTGTTTAAAAACTGATGGCACGCCGGTCTCTTTTTTTAGCAGAGGTGAACACTGTGCACAAGCAAAATACACTCACGCATATTAAGCTGAGGCAGTGGCTGCACTGGTCTCACCTTTGCCTAATACTGTTTGCTGTGGTGGGCGTTAGTAAAATATGAATGACACTACAACAGGCCAATGGGCTAACTGAAAGTCCCTGTTTGTATACTTTTGTTTTTTTGTTATTTTTTTCAGAAAAACAAAAGGTGTTGACTAATTGTCGACATTTATATCCCACTCACTCTTTCTTCATGCCAAGCCGAGTCTATCTCCCCTAAACTCCTCATATGTTCCCCGGAGGGCTTTCAAGTGATCTGTAATGACACCATTCAATGCTAGGCAAGGACCCTGCATGACACAACTGTCCTCAAAGGCTGAGGTCGTGCAAGCATCTGGCGGCAGCTCCATTGCAACAGGAGGACAAGTTTAGCCTTATCGCGCTGGGCCTTCACCTCTTCCCTGACACCTGGTGTGATTTTAGGCCCCCACGCCTGCCTTCGCTCACTTGGTTCAGCCCTTGCATAGAGATAATAATATTGACACTGGAGGATGTGTGTAATTTCCCTTCCGCATCCGCCGTGCTTTTAAGTAAAACATGTAATTATGGTTATTATTTCCTTCGCAGTAGCTGCAGAATGAGGAAACAAACAAGGCTCCCTGAAGGCGGGAAAGCCCGGCTCCTCCGCGCGCGGGCTGCGGCGCGCGCTGGCTCTCGTCATCCCATTAGCAGCTGGAGCCTCGCCGAGCTGTCATCGGGAGTGATGCCGACAGGAATCAATAGAGGGCTGGAGCTGCGGGCCGGGGGAGGGGCTGCCTCTCCGCGCTACTCATTATGAACAGGCAGGCATTACTGTACTACAGCAAGAGCGGCGAGCCTCATGCTAATGGGAATGCCGATAAATCCTGCCGCGCGCCCCGCCGCCGGGCATGTGCCTGTCAAGGCAGATGAGACCGGGCAAAGAGCTGCTCCTCATTGTGTCCGAACGACAAGGCCACGCCCACGTGGCCAGGGTGCGTATGCTATGTATGAGCTGTGTGATCCAGCTTCATCCCACCATATCCATGGAGCAGAAGTCATGACGTTGAATCCAGCCGCCTCTTGCTGTGTCCAAGGTGCACGAAGCACGTTCTTTGGGGTCCAGCCACCTCCTGCAGTGTCCATAGGGCACACCGCACATACTTTAGTGTCCAATCGCCTCCCTCACCCAAGGTGCACGAAGCATGTACTTGCGGGTCCACCCGCAGGACTCCTGCAGTGCCCAAGGTGCATGAAGCACGTTCTTTGGGTCCAGCCGCCTCTTGCCCAGCCCAAGGTGCACAAAGCACTTACGTTGGGGTCCAGCTGCCTCTTGCTGTGTCCAAGGTGCACGAAGCACGTTCTTTGGGCCCAGCCGCCTCTTGCCCGGCCCAAGGTGCATGAAGCACGTTCTTTGGGTTCAGCCGCCTCTTGCTGTGTCCAAGGTGCACGAAGCACGTTCTTTGGATCCATCCGCCTCTTGCCCGGCCCAGGGAGTACGAAGCACGTTCTTTGGGTCCAGCCGCCTCTTGCCCGGCCCAAGGTGCATGAAGCACGTTCTTTGGGTCCAGCCGCCTCTTGCCCGGCCCAAGGTGCACGAAGCACGTTCTTTGGGTCCAGCCGCCTCTTGCCCAGCCCAAGGTGCACAAAGCACTTACGTTGGGGTCCAGCTGCCTCTTGCTGTGTCCAAGGTGCACGAAGCACGTTCTTTGGGCCCAGCCGCCTCTTGCCCGGCCCAAGGTGCATGAAGCACGTTCTTTGGGTTCAGCCGCCTCTTGCTGTGTCCAAGGTGCACGAAGCACGTTCTTTGGATCCATCCGCCTCTTGCCCGGCCCAGGGAGTACGAAGCACGTTCTTTGGGTCCAGCCGCCTCTTGCCCGGCCCAAGGTGCATGAAGCACGTTCTTTGGGTCCAGCCGCCTCTTGCCCGGCCCAAGGTGCACGAAGCACGTTCTTTGGGCCCAGCCGCCTCTTGCTGTGTCCAAGGTGCACGAAGCACGTTCTTTGGGTCCAGCCGCCTCTTGCCCAGCCCAAGGTGCATGAAGCACGTTCTTTGGGTTCAGCCGCCTCTTGCTGTGTCCAAGGTGCACGAAGCACGTTCTTTGGGTCCAGCCGCCTCTTGCCCAGCCCAAGGTGCACAAAGCACTTACGTTGGGGTCCAGCTGCCTCTTGCTGTGTCCAAGGTGCACGAAGCACGTTCTTTGGGCCCAGCCGCCTCTTGCCCGGCCCAAGGTGCACGAAGCACGTTCTTTGGGCCCAGCCGCCTCTTGCCCGGCCCAAGGTGCATGAAGCACGTTCTTTGGGTCCAGCCGCCTCTTGCTGTGTCCAAGGTGCACGAAGCACGTTCTTTGGGTCCAGCCGCCTCTTGCCCGGCCCAAGGTGCACAAAGCACTTACGTTGGGGTCCAGCTGCCTCTTGCTGTGTCCAAGGTGCACGAAGCACGTTCTTTGGGCCCAGCCGCCTCTTGCTGTGTCCAAGGTGCACGAAGCACGTTCTTTGGGTCCAGCCGCCTCTTGCTGTGTCCAAGGTGCAAGGAGCACGTTCTTTGGGTCCAGCCGCCTCTTGCTGTGTCCAAGGTGCACGAAGCACGTTCTTTGGGTCCAGCCGCCTCTTGCTGTGTCCAAGGTGCACGAAGCACGTTCTTTGGGTCCAGCCGCCTCTTGCCCGGCCCAAGGTGCATGAAGCACGTTCTTTGGGTCCAGCCGCCTCTTGCTGTGTCCAAGGTGCACGAAGCACGTTCTTTGGGTCCAGCCGCCTCTTGCCCAGCCCAAGGTGCACAAAGCACGTACGTTGGGGTCCAGCTGCCTCTTGCTGTGTCCAAGGTGCACGAAGCACGTTCTTTGGGCCCAGCCGCCTCTTGCTGTGTCCAAGGTGCACGAAGCACGTTCTTTGGGTCCAGCCGCCTCTTGCTGTGTCCAAGGTGCAAGAAGCACGTTCTTTGGGTCCAGCCGCCTCTGGCTGTGTCCAAGGTGCACGAAGCACGTTCTTTGGGCCCAGCCGCCTCTTGCTGTGTCCAAGGTGCACGAAGCACGTTCTTTGGGTCCAGCCGCCTCTTGCTGTGTCCAAGGTGCACGAAGCACGTTCTTTGGGTCCAGCCGCCTCTTGCCCGGCCCAAGGTGCATGAAGCACGTTCTTTGGGTCCAGCCGCCTCTTGCCCAGCCCAAGGTGCACAAAGCACGTACGTTGGGGTCCAGCTGCCTCTTGCTGTGTCCAAGGTGCACGAAGCACGTTTTTTGGGCCCAGCCGCCTCTTGCTGTGTCCAGGGTGCACGAAGCACGTTCTTTGGGTCCAGCCGCCTCTTGCTGTGTCCAAGGTGCAAGAAGCACGTTCTTTGGGTCCAGCCGCCTCTTGCTGTGTCCAAGGTGCACAAAGCACGTTCTTTGGGCCCAGCCGCCTCTTGCTGTGTCCAAGGTGCACGAAGCACGTTCTTTGGGTCCAGCCGCCTCTTGCTGTGTCGAAGGTGCACGAAGCACGTTCTTTGGATCCATCCGCCTCTTGCCCGGCCCAGGGAGTACGAAGCACGTTCTTTGGGTCCAGCCGCCTCTTGCTGTGTCCAAGGTGCATGAAGCACGTTCTTTGGGCCCAGCCGCCTCTTGCCTGGCCCAAGGTCCACGAAGCACGTTCTTTGGGTTCAGCCGCCTCTTGCCCGGCCCAAGGTGCACGAAGCACGTTCTTTGGGCCCAGCCGCCTCCTGCACGGCCCAAGGTGCACAAAGCACGTTCTTTGGGTCCAGCCGCCTCTTGCTGTGTCCAAGGTGCACGAAGCACGTTCTTTGGGTCCAGCCGCCTCTTACTGTGTCCAAGGTGCATGAAGCACGTTCTTTGGGTCTAGCCGCCTTTTGCTGTGTCCAAGGTGCACGAAGCACGTTCTTTGGGCCCAGCCGCCTCTTGCTGTGTCCAAGGTGCACGAAGCACGTTCTTTGGGTCCAGCCGCCTCTTGCTGTATCCAAGGTGCACGAAGCACGTTCTTTGGGTCCAGCCGCCTCTTCCCCGGCCCAAGGTGCATGAAGCAAGTTCTTTGGGGTCCAGCTGACTTCTAAAGAGAGCCCATGGTGCACAAAGCACATACGTTGGGGTCCAGCCACCTCTTGTGTTTCCAAGGTGCACGAAGCACGTTCTTTGGGTCCAGCCGCCTCTTGCCCGGCCCAAGGTGCACGAAGCACGTTCTTTGGGTCCAGCCGCCTCTTGCTGTGTCCAAGGTGCACGAAGCACGTTCTTTGGGTCCAGCCGCCTCTTGCCCGGCCCAAGGTGCACAAAGCACGTTCTTTGGGTCCAGCCGCCTCTTGCTGTGTCCAAGGTGCCCGAAGCACATTCTTTGGGCCCAGCCGCCTCTTGCCTGGCCCAAGGTCCACGAAGCACGTTCTTTGGGTCCAGCCGCCTCTTGCCCGGCCCAAGGTACACGAAGCACGTTCTTTGGGTCCAGCCGCCTCCTGCACAGCCCAAGGTGCACAAAGCACGTTCTTTGGGTCCAGCCGCCTCTTGCTGTGTACAAGGTGCACGAAGCACGTTCTTTGGGTCCAGCCGCCTCTTGCCCAGCCCAAGGTGCATGAAGCAAGTTCTTTGGGGTCCAGCTGACTTCTGTAGAGAGCCCATGGTGCACAAAGCTCGTTCGTTGGGTTCCAGCCACCTCTTGCTGTTTCCAAGGTGCACGAAGCACGTTCTTTGGGTCCAGCTGCCTCTTGCCCGGCCCAAGGTGCACCAAGCACGTTCTTTGGGTCCAGCCGCCTCTTGCTGTGTCCAAGGTGCACGAAGCACGTTCTTTGGGTCCAGCCGCCTCTTGCCCGGCCCAAGGTGCCCAAAGCACATTCTTTGGGTCCAGCCACCTCTTGCTGTGTCCAAGGTGCACGAAGCACGTTCTTTGGGGTCCAGCCGCCTCCTGCAGTGTCCATGGGGCACACCGCACATACTTTAGTGTCCAATTGCCTCCTTCTCCCAAGGTGCACGAAGCATGTACTTGGAGGTCCAGTCGCAGGACTCCTGCAGTGTGCAAGGTACACAAAGCACGTTTTTGGGGTCCAGCTATTTTCTGTAGAGAGCCCATGGTGCACAAAGCACATATGTTGGGGTCCAGCCGCCTCTTGCTGTGTCCAAGGTGCACGAAGCACGTTCTTTGGGTCCAGCCGCCTCTTGCCCAGCCCAAGGTGCAGGAAGCACGTTCTTTTGATCCAGCCGCCTTTTGCCCGGCCCAAGGTGCACGAAGCACGTTCTTTGGGTCCAGCTGCCTCTTGCTGTGTTCAAGGTGCACGAAGCACGTTCTTTGGTTCCAGCCGCCTCTTGCCTGGATCAAGGTGCATGAAGCACGTTCTTTGGGGTCCAGCGGACTTCTGTAGAGAGTCCATGGTGCACAAAGCACGTACGTTGGGGTCCAGCCGCCTCTTGCTGTGTCCAAGGTGCACAAAGCACGTTCTTTGGGTCCAGCCGCCTCTTGCCCGGCCCAAGGTGCGCGAAGTACGTTCTTTGGGTCCAGCCACTCTTGCTGTGTCCAAGGTGCACGAAGCACGTTCTTTGGGCCCAGCCTACTCTGGCCCAGCCCAAGGTGCATGAAGCACGTTCTTTGGGTCCAGCCGCTTCATGCCCGGCCCAAGGTGCACAAAGCACATTCTTTGGGTCCAGCCGCCTCTTGCTGTGTCCAAGGTGCACAAAGCACGTTATTTGGGGTCCAGCCACCTCCTGCAGTGTCCATAGGGCACACCGCACATACTTTAGGGTCCAATTGCCTCCTTCTCTCAAGGTGCACAAGGCATGTACTTGGGGGTCCGGTAACTTATGTAGAGAGCCCATGGTGCACAAAGCACGTACGTTGGGGTCCAGCCACCTCTTGCTGTGTCCAAGGTGCACGAAGCACGTTCTTTGGGTCCAGCCGCCTCTTGCCCGGCCCAAGGTGCACGAAGCACGTTCTTTGGGTCCAGCCGCCTCTTGCTGTGTCCAAGGTGCACGAAGCAATTTCTTTGGGTCCAGCCGCCTCTTTCCCGGCCCAAGGTGCATGAAGCACGTTCTTTGGGTCTAGCCGCCTCTTACTGTGTCCAAGGTGCACAAAGCACGTTCTTTGGGTCCAGCCGCCTCTTGCCCGGCCCAAGGTGCATGAAGCACGTTCTTTGGGTCCAGCCGCCTCTTGCCCGGCCCAAAGTGCATGAAGCACATACTTTGGGTCCAGCCGCCTCCTGCACGGCCCAAGGTGCACGAAGCACGTTCTTTTTGGGTTCAGCCACCTCCTGCAGTGTCCATGGGGCACACTGCACATACTTTAGGGTCCAATTGCCTCCTTCACCCAAGGTGCACGAAGCATGTACTTGGGGGTCCAGCCGCAGGTCCAGCTGCAGTGTCCAAGGTGCACAAAGCACGTTCTTTGGGGTCCAGATAACTTCTGTAGAGAGCCCATGGTGCACAAAGCACGTACGTTGTGGTCTAGCTGCCTCTTGCTGTGTCCAAGGTGCACGAAGCACGTTCTTTGGGCCCAGCCGCCTCTTGATGTGTCCAAGGTGCGCGAAGCACGTTCTTTGGGTCCAGCCGCCTCTTGCCCGGCCCAAGGTGCACGAAGCACGTTCTTTGGGTCTAGCTGCCTCTTGATGTGTACAAGGTGCACGAAGCACGTTCTTTGGGTCCCGCCTCTTGCTGTGTCCAAGGTGCACAAAGCACGTTCTTTGGGTCCAGCCGCCTCTTGCAGTGTCCAAGGTGACAGGACTCCTGCAGTGTCCAAGGTGTACAAAGCACGTTCTTTGGGCCCAGCCGCCTCTTGATGTGTCCAAGGTGCACGAAGCACGTTCTTTGGGCCCAGCGGCCTCTTGATGTGTCCAAGGTGCACGAAGCACGTTCTTTGGGTCCAGCCGCCTCTTGCCCGGCCCAAGGTGCACGAAGCACGTTCTTTGGGTCTAGCTGCCTCTTGATGTGTCCAAGGTGCACGAAGCACGTTCTTTGGGTCCAGCCGCCTCTTGCTGTGTCCAAGGTGCACAAAGCACGTTCTTTGGGTCCAGCTGCCTCTTGCAGTGTCCAAGGTGACAGGACTCCTGCAGTGTCCAAGGTGTACAAAGCACGTTCTTTTGTGGTCCAGCCGCAGCACTCCTGCAGTGTCACATGTGCACGAGGCACATACTTTAGGGTCCAACCGCCTCCTTCACCCAAGGTCCACAAAGTACGTAATTTGGGGGCAGTGGTGTAATCCAAAATGATGGGGTCCCCAGCAGAATGTAATGAGGGCCCCCCAAACTCGCTATATGAGTAAAACTCCAACTATTTCCAGCTTGGGAAAGGGTCAGATAAGTGTTTGTAAATGGCCACAAATGCATAAGTCTTAGTGTGCTCATAAACTTACAAGCCAAACCACATTTTGATCAGTCATTACCGCCCAGGCATAGGGTTTACTACTTTTTTATTCTACGCACTTGTGACACAGAATTATTTGGTAGTAAAATCTTTTAAGCTTGGTACGCTATTGTGGGTAGTTGTCAGGCATAAATTAAATGAACCTACAGGAGTGGGTACACCTGTGCTGGTACAAGAAAGGGGCATTTGTGCATTCCTTGTACCAATGTTTTGGTGAGCTAGTGCTGCTGTACAGTGCAAAGGGGGATTTCACAGGGCCTGCTTCTCTACCGAATTCCATGTTTGTCATGTGAGGTGCAACAGATGTCAGTGCTGCCTTGAGGTTATACCTTCTTCACTTTGAAGCTCGGCCTATAGAGCTTAGGTCTAAGCTCCTATCGGTTGTATGTCAATACAACGCGGTGTTTACACCGCACTACCATTACAACGCTGGTTTTACAACGCAAGTCATTACCACGACTTGCGCTGTAGGGTGCTGGACTTAGGAATAGGAAGATTTACTATTCCAACACCAGCCTACGTACAGTAGGGAAGGTGTTGGAATAGTAAATCTACTATTCCTTAGCCTAGAGCGCCCTCCAGCGCAAGTCGTGGTAACGACTCGCGTTGTAAAACCATCGTTGTAATGGTAGTGTGGTGTAAACACCGCGTCGTAATGGATGTTCCCCTTCCTATCTAGATACTTCACCACAGGCCACTCTAAATGCCCTTCCCATTCCAGGGGGTGATACCAGCATAAAGCCCTGATATGGGTATCTACTGATCTATTGGTAGCCTGGTCCTTCTCTCAACCATGGAAGCGCTGGTCCAGATAAGTGACCGCTAGGTCGTGTCAGCGTCGTTCTACCCTGGTTATCACCCTAGAAGTCCATGGGCCTTCTCATGCCTGGGGAGGTGGAGCGGCCTCCCGGGTGATGTCTCACAGGGTATCACACCCTGGGGTATATGGTGCAAGGAAGCACATATGTGAGAAAGGAAGGTGAGCTTCAGCCGCTTGAAAGGATAACATGGGGATCGCGACTTAAGAGAAAGAAAAGAAAAATGGAGTACCTCTTATGAAGAAATAATAACTAGTGCCCCCACGGTACACAGGTGTCACAGCGCCCACAAGGCAACTTCAAACATGCTTCCCACTGTGCTCTTAAACACACACTTTTGCCCTCACTCATTGCTCGCTACGCTCCTACAGTTGCGGCGCAGCAATGTGTTTGTCAATCACTGAGCGCAGGGAAGTGTCGGTCTGACAGACATGGCAGGATGCTCTTGGGTGAGATGAAACCAGCCACCTGGAAAATCAAGGGGCAACCTGCTCGTGTTGATGTACTGCCTTCAGCCTCCTGGTCGATGGAGCTCCTCAGAGGTAGGACTAACACCAGACGACAGTGCGCACACACACTGGCCTCAGTGTATAAGACTGAGAGCCACATCCAATGTGCGGGTCATTAAAGAGAGAGTGCCACCCCTTAGACTCATTGCCTAGTGCAATTCATGCATTATTGCATTGATAGTGGCACCCCAAGAAAGTCTGGGTAGTACATATCAATGTAGGGAAGGGTACCCCCCATTGAGTGTCTGTTACATTAAGTACACACCACATTGTATCAAATGTGCATCACTGTAGACTTTGTGCTCCATCCTTTACAAAGGCCCTGAAGTGAACACACCAAAGGAGGGGGAATTTCTTGCTCATTATATTGTCAGGGCCACACCATGCGTAGGTGATTGCTGTGGTAAAACTAGATGCCACCTGGTAACAAATCAGGCATTTTGGAACCCACTTGCTAGTAAGACAGAGGTCCTTTCACAACAACCACCAGTACCGACACATAAGATATCTCTCTCGTGCATCCAGAGGAGGAATACTATGGGGCTGATTACGATCTCAGTTGGAAGGTCTCTGACCTTAAGCTTTCTGACTGAGATCGTCGGTTTCACTTCCAACTGCATAATTACAATTTAGGTGGTGGGAAGTGAAACTGGCCAGTCATTCTAGTTGGATTCCGATGGGGCCAGTCGGAGACCAGCCCGTAATCCATATGGATGGCGTTTTACGCAGTCCGGATTACGATGCTCTGTTTCCGGCACACTTTCCATACTGGGCTTTCCGACATGGAAAACCTGTCAAAGAGCAAGTTTGGGTGCCCTTAGCAGGGCCCCCTTCTGTTTGCGGCTTCTGGTTAGGGGCCAAGGGGGCACCTATGATGCCCGCTTGTTGATCCCTGCACTGTGCATCAGGCACCCTGAGGTGCCTGCCATGCGGTGCAGGGATGAACACAATCCCATTTCCATTTGGTAGCTTGTGCTACGTCCGGTTTGTGGCCGTAGCACATACTCTCATAGGGAAACGTGAGTATGAGACCGCACCATGTACAGTCGCATCGTAATTAGGCAGTAGGGACCGCCGACCGGAGGTCAATCAGTCCCGTTTCTGCATCTGTCCGACATCGTAATATGCCCCTATGTGTTAACACCTCATGCAATAATGGCCTTGGTGCCAAGAGAGGGATCTGAAAACTCTGAGGTGCAGTCGGGCAGCAACTCTCATATATGGATAGAATCTCCCTTTGTTCCTTTTGCATATGTTATAGCTGGGAATACTCACTTCACAGTTCAGTAATTCTTTTTCATGCATTTGTTACATTTTTTTTATTATGTTTTGAGCTTTTGTAGATTATGCCTGGGCTTCCTCGTCTAATGTTGAGCATGAATCTACTTAACATACCTGTTGCAATAGAGACACATTAAGCTGCAGCTCGTGCAGCACAGAGACCACATTGGACATCACAAAAAACACAGAATAAGATTTTTCTTCAATTTACACAGCATATTCCCAACTACAAGCTACTGCACTGCGGTGCACCTTGGATCTGCTCAGGCATCCTCTGAATGAAGGCGAAACGTGTTGGTGAACTTTGGAGCACAAAGGATAAAATATATAAAAACGAATTAAAACATCTATTAGACATTGGTATCAGAATCGCTCTCAACTTTTACTTACACCAAAATTGAAATTGTAAATACATTGATGCAGCGATTACTACTCCCGACAGCAGCGACCCATGATGGTATGAGCGGTGGATCCAGGTTGGGGGTGGATTCGACAGATGACGATGAGGGAAAATTAAATTAATAATTAATTTTTCCCTTGTCGTTGTCTGTCGAAATCTGCCCCCACCTGGCCCCACCGCTCTTATCTGCACAGGCTGCTACTGACTCCTGAGGAAGCATTGAAGTGCATAACACTGGGCAGGATGCTGCTCCGGAACCCACCATTAGTCTAGTGTTGTTCGGATGGTTGGTTGTTGGGGTAAGTCTTGTGTCTTCAGGCAAACAATTGGATACATTTTCTCCATTTTCTTTGTGGTAGATTCACTTGAGGAGTTAGACATGAACATTGGTGGGGGTGAGGGTCTGTTTGTTCATGCAGAAGGATTGGTTGCTTTTAAAGGTATGCTAGAGGAGATAAGGTATAGCTAGATGCATAGTATGACTTTCAAAGGAGAGGTTGAGGTCTTTGCAATGAGTTATGGGTAGTTTGCAGATATACATGAATAGAGATTAAGGCAAATATGCATGTGACTTAGAGAAGGTTGTGCTCAGAGAGAAGGCGTACAGAGGGTGGAGGGGGGAGTGGGACATTTCCAAGAAAGAGGCCAGGTGACATTCTGTCGTTTTATATGTAAAAGTGAGTGGTACACAGACATAATATCGACTCCAAAATATCGTTTGGACATAATATCGACTCCAAAATATCGTTTGGAGAAAATATCGACAGGACAGAATATCGAGAGCCAAAATATCGTTTTTAAGGTAAGTGAAGTAATATCGTTTTTAAGGTAAGTGAAGTAATATCGTTTTTATTTTTAGGGTTCAGGGTCAGTTTTGGGTAAAGGGGTATTTTTAGGGTTCAGGGTTAGTTTTGGGTTTTTGGGTAAAGGGGTATTTTTAGGGTTCAGGGTCAGTTTTGGGTTTTTGGGTAAAGGGATATTTTTAGGGTTCAGGGTCAGTTTTCAGTTTTTGGACAAAGGGGTATTTTTAGGGTTCAGGGTCAGTTTTCAGTTTTTGGGTAAAGGGGTATTTTTAGGGTTCAGGGTCAGTTTTCAGTTTTTGGGTAAAGGGGTATTTTTAGGGTTCAGGGTCAGTTTTCAGTTTTTGGGTAAAGTGGTATTTTTAGGGTTCAGGGTCAGTTTTCAGTTTTTGGGTAAAAGGGTATTTTTAGGGTTCAGGGTCAGTTTTCAGTTTTTGGGTATTATTTTATTATATTTTATTACTATATATATATGTTTAATAAATATGAAATTAAAAAATATTTATTTAACTTTCATTAATTATTTAATTATTATAAGTTAATTTAAGTAATTTTAAGTATATTTTAGTAATTAATTATTAATATTAATTTAATTTAACACTGTTTTTAGTAAATACGATATTTTTTACAACTATATTTTTGTAAACGATATTTTTAACTCGATATTTTTGTACTTACCTGTTTGTAGATAGAAACTCGATATTTTGACTGTCGATATTTTCTCAACGATATTTTTGATGGTCGATATTCTTTCAGTCGATATTCTTTCAGTGATCCAAAGTGAGTTTTTCATGCTGGATGTTAGGAATATATAGAATGCCTTTTGAGTTGGGATGCAATTGGAGAATTTGAGGCTGTACAAAGAAACAACATTATTTGCATAGGTCGATAGTGCTTTATTAGATATTTTTGATGGCATAAGAATCAGATGAACAGTAAATGTAAATGTAAAATGTAAATTGATACTTGTATAGCGCACTACTCACCCGCAAGGGTCTCAAGGCGCTTGTACGAATACCGCTGTGGAACCCATTCTGGCTTTCGCTGTGAGGTGTCCACTCCTGGGCACCCCCAAGGTGGAGGCCAGGCATCCTTAGCGTTGTGGGGGCTGTTGTGGAGATTAAGCAAGCTATTGCCCAGAGTTGCAGAGTGGAACTCCATGATTGGAATAGGCACCGAGGCGAGAGTTATCAGGTCCGTGGAATTTTTTAGCCCAAGACCCGCCGAGGCGGGGAATTGAACCCTGGTCCCGGGCTAGACCTCTGCATCAGGGTCTGCCGCTCTAACCATTGAACCACACTTCTCCATCTGTTCACTCTGAGGTTACTACTAGTCCACAGCTCCAGTATGGACAACCCACCAGCTCACAGGTTGAAGGCATAAACTAAAGTTTGGACACATATTGAGGGATATCACAGGAGTTTTAGGCTATACTCCAGGGAGGCAATAATTACAATATCATATCAATCTGAAAAATATGGGGAATAAATCAAGCAATAAAAAGGAGACTCTGCAAGTGCCCGAGTACATGTCTTCTCATGTTAATACTCATACTTTGCTGATATCATTTATAAAGCAAAGAGAGATCCAGTTATAACCCCCTCAATTTAGCATGTTACAAGCCATGGGCAGTGAGGTCTGCTCCCCCGGATATTGGCAACATGTTCTTTGCATTTCTGTAGCTGTAGGGTGGACATCCAGACCCTGAGGTGAGAAGGATGGTGAGTAGGTTCCCTTTAGAAATTCAATGAAGACTTTGTTAGTAAGGGGCTGCTGATTAGATTTTCTGAAGCACTGCACTTTACTAATTGGTGGGAGAGAGGGGTGGGACTGAAATTCTGTTTGCAAGGTGAAGATGACCCATTAGGCAAGGCTTTCAGTTGGGCTCCTGCCCTGGGTGTTGCTGTTGAGAGACCATTCTGCTGTGAGGGACACCACAAAACAAAGGCTGCTTTTAGGGAAAATCCTAGGAAAGACGTTTGAAAGGAGAGCGACTCCACCACAAACAGGGGCGTAGCTACAGGGGGGTGTATGGGGTGTAACACCTCCTAATGAATGTATGCTTTGATAAAGAGTTGGGAAAAGGAGCTTTTAGTCAGGGGGCATGGTAAAGTGTCTGTCGGGGTTCACTTGGGACTTTTAAATACCCACTCAAACAAAAAAAAAACACACACTCTCATCTGTGTTTTTAAGGCCGTAAAACATGGTTATTTTCCCCCCAAAAAATTTTTAAGAACCTCTCACAATCCGCACTCCTTACTCTTTCCACGGACCGTTCAATCACCCTCATGCACTTCTTTTCATATAATGATTAACATGATATACCAGAATGATCGTCAGAAAATCTGAAGCTCACACCCACCTCCGTCTTACCGACCAAGGTACCCCTGACACCAAACCGTTTCTGCGGCATAAGACAATGTCACCACTTGCCTGCAGTTTTGCTGGGCTGTGGATATTTTATCAAGTTTATCAGTAGCCTCATCATGAAGGCTACTGGGCTGCTGTACAGTAAACCTAGAGCAGAATCTTTGCAAGCACTTCACGGGGAAATTTCACAGAAAGTGTATTCCTAACATTTAAAAGACCGTTTAGAGCATATAGCTTCAATGGAATATTCTATATGGCCACATGCAGCTGAACCTTTTCAATGGAACAGCATCAGATGAAACTGCTATTATTAAAAAATAAGAACATTTGCCTCTGCGTGCCCGGATCCAATACTTGTATTTGACATCTCATCAATGGCTCGAACCAAGCTGCACCCAACTGAAGAGGTCCAACATGACTAAAAGTGGTCTTGGGTTGCTTGTGTTCTGGTTCAGAGACAGGCCGAACTGCTCCCACTAGAGTAAGTCCAAGGATAATTTGCATATAGCTGAGTCTAATCTTAAGAGGCATGGTAGGTAAAACAGTGGGTTGGAATGTGTCCTGAACACTTGCCGGTTATTAGACTGTTTGCAAGCATTCCTTCCTCCACTGGTTGTGTGGTTAATCAGCCTAAAAGTATGCTGTTACTTCAGTGGTTAAGGCAATACTGCAGGCAGCCCTGATTAACTTATCTCCACACATTCCAGACTACATTGTCCCTTTATGAATGTAAAGTTGAAGGCATTATGATTTTTTATGACTTATTCCCCCTGGTTGGTTTAAAAAATACCCCAAATGTTCTTCCTTTTCGCGTTTGAAGGGTACATCTTAATTTACAAAGTTATCGCGATCAACATCCTTGCATATCTTGCATACCAGATCACCATCTCTGATGGTCTTTGGTACAGCCACACCAAGGGTACCATCAGAATACAAACTGAGAAGTGTAAAATGGGAAAAACAAGGTAACAGACCTTTTCCACGTAGCTACTGGGACCTGAAAAAACAACCCTGCGCCAGTTTAGAAAGAATTGAAGACATGTCTCTATAAACACTACATTACAATGCATGAATAATCCATCTACCTCTATCATCACTTGTTGACGTAATGCTGGACTTTGACCATTTACAGCATCCGCTATCTTTTGGGTAGTTTCGGGATATAGAAATGCCACATTAATACACGTATACAAACAAACATCTGACCACCTCATTAATACACCTGTGTGTCTGTGCTGCATAATTAAGAGTCAGTGTGTGCCAAGCTGTGGATATAAACTGCCTTTTAACGAGTTCATGGTAAGTCGGATTCTCACGTTTCAACATGTTCTGTGAAGTCAAATGAACCCTTTTCTGCTTGAGATTTAACAAACATTACCAAATATACGTGATGTTGCATTCCGCTTCACCACAGGCTCATGTTCACAGCAGCTGCAGATAGAGGAAGGCACATACCGCAACATTTATGTCAGGAAACTGGTTCTGAATTCCCCCAAAATGAGTCTGGCCTAGAAAATAACTGTTGCCTAACCCAGTATAGGGACGACTTCATGTAAGGGCGAATCTCAAGTACTTGCTTATGTTGGGTTGCAAGTTTATAAAAATACAAAATCACCTTTCTTCTTTAAATGGCTCCTGGAGGCCCTTTGCCCTTGGAAAACCCCCCACCGGGACGAACCACGCACAAAACCTCTGCTTCATATTGTACTCATCGCTCACTATGACCCACCAGATCAACGCCGTATTCTCAACCTGCTTCAAAATCCTGTGCATACTTCGAAAGACTTTCAGATGGATCCCGTCTGAATACAGAAAAACTGTCACACACGCTGTCATCATCAGCAGACTGGACAATGGCAACACGCTGTATGCCGGAATCAACAAGCAACTCCTTCCCAAACTCCAGACCGTCTAGAATGTCACAGCCAGACTGATCGTTGACATCCCCCATCGCAGTCACATCACCCAATTCCTTTGCGATCACCAGTGACTCCCAGTCGAAAGAAGAATAACCTTCAAACTCCTCACCCACGCATACAAAGCCCGTCACAACACCAGACCCACATAACTGAACAACCGAATCTCCTTCCACGGCCCCAAAAACACCTCCGATCAGCCAATCCCTCTCTGGCCCACGCATCTACAAGACCAGAACGGGAGGAAAATCCTTCTCCTACCTCGCAGCCAAGACCTGGAACGACCTACCCCTTCACCTTTTCCAAGCTCCCACATTCCCAGTTCAGGAAGGACCTCAAGACCTGGCACTTCAGATGACCCCATCACTCAACGGAGCAGCCCCCGTCCCCCTCAGCGCCTTGAAACCCTCATTGGTGAGTAGTTGCGCTACAGAATCCCTGATTAATTGATTGAAATGACACAATATTTGTTCACTCTGATCAACTCTCTAGCCTCTATTCTGAATTATGCTTGTATCTAGGTGATATTTCCAAACATTAACTTGAGGTACATAATTCAAAATGCAATTCCTAACATGGATTTGAATTAAATTTTTCATCATCCAGCTCTGCTTTTGGTTATATTTATCTATACTGTAGGTACTGCACAATCCGTGGTGCACTTAAAAGTTCTTCAGACACTCATTAAAAAACCTTGAAAATGTTTCAGGTCCAACGGCGCATGAACTACCAGAGATATATATCACTGGCTCCGACGATGGAAGGACCCCTCCCAGCTCACTTGACCCTGCATGTTTTAGTATTACATATGCGCCCCATAATGAATGGCAGTAGGGAAAGGCCAGTGCTTACTGATGGCAGTTCCCAAAGGAATGCCTTTAAAGATGGGAAAATTAAATTCAGCAACCCGAGTCTTATTCACTGCTCCCCAGTGACTGATCTTTGCTGGAAATCAATGTGAGCAAATATCCGTGAGAGTTTTTAATATGTAGGAAATGCACCCCTGGCTTCTGCCTGTTTCTGATTATCCTACATTTTTCATGACTGCAACATTTATTAACTATCTGTGACCCTCCATGCCTTGTGAATTGACTTGGTTTGTGTTGTCTGATTACCTTTCGTAGCACTCTGATGCGCTTCCAATTCCCCTCGGTGACCAACTGGACCATACGGCAGTGGTTAACCCCGTGTCTCTACAGGAGCGGGTATACCTGTGCTGGTACGAGAAAGGCGCATTTGTGCATCCTTTGTACCAATGTTTTGGTTAGCTAGTGCTGCTGTACAGTGCAATGGGTGATTTCACAGGGCCTGCTTCTCTACCCAGCCCCACGCCATGTGAGTTGCAAAAGATATCATTGCTGCCTTGAGGCTTTACCTTCCTCACATTAACACTCCGCCTATAGAGTTTAGGTCTAAGCTCCTATCTATATGCTTCACCACAGGCCACTCTAAATGCCCTTTCCATTCCAAGTGGTGATACCAGCATAAAGCCCTGCTATGGGTAACTGCGGATCCATCCTAACAGCTGGTAGCCTGGTACGTATCTCAACCGTGGCCCAGATAACTGACTACTATGTCATGTCAGCCTCATGCTTCCCTGTTCAAGACCTGGAAGTCCATATGGGCCTTCTCATGCCTTGTCTGATAGTACATCACACTCAGGGGTGTAACGCAAACTCTTCAGCTTCTGGTTTACAACTCATTATGGTGAATACCCTATAGTTTGATTGCTCCGTAGACCTGTGTAGGGGACTAGATGTGGCGTGAGGTTTCATTCTGGCAGAGTCCCCATGTCACTTTTTCTCCCATGCCTTTACCATATCCTTTGGCAATGGAAAAAAAGTAATTCCTTATTAGAGATGTGGAGTGTCTATTAGATTCCATGTTCCCAATTCCCTAATTAATCCTTTGAATCAGACCAGTCATTGCTGTTTGACATTGGTTCAGTACACTGCTACTATATGTGTCACCGCGGAGCGCTCAACCTTGTACAGTTAGCTGGCGGTGAAAGCCTTCATGAGTGGTTGGAGTGTGTGGCAGCAGTGTGCATTCTTTAAGTGAAGGGAGCTCTGAACTATGTAGACTGATACCAAGCTAGGTGTTTATTTGGTTTGAAGATTGTGAGGTAAAGTAGTGCTTTCCTACACATCCCACTTTAGTGCATTAACCAAGGGCATCCACAAAGTCCTGATAGGCAGGATACAATCCCTAAGCCAGGTTGTTAAGTCAGCTACTTTGAAAGCATAATGATGGCTAATATTCACCTGCATTAGTGCGATTGTTTTCATAGATGTCTAAGACCAAAGCCGAGTAAACTGGAGAATTGTCATGCTGCATATGAGCGGACCAATAGAATAGGCTGTTTACTGTAGCTTGAGAGGGTGCAAAAACCTGACACAAGCACATGGTGTTCTTTCATGGGGTGTTTCCAGGGACACGGTGTGTTGTCTCTCCATAGAACAGAAAAATTGGGGGAGTGTAGGAACCTCCTACACTACTTCCAATGGCACTCCAGTTGGAGAAAACAACTCCTTCTACACAAGTTCTGATAGTGTAGCCAGTATAATATATAAGAGATCACTGTTCATAAACTGTTCGTGGTAATGTATTTATTTGAAGAATCACATATTGTATTCATAGCGACTTCATTCAAAAGAACATGTAAATTTATCGTGTTCCAAAATGTCCAATTGCACTGATGATATCCCTATGCATTTCGGGACGGTGTCCCTTCATCAGGGGATAGTTCGCAATCTGTAAGTCAAAATTACCAAAATCAGGAAGTGGAAGAACCTCTACAGAACAAATACAAAGGTGCAAATAATGCTGTAAAAAAACGGGCTTAAAACTACGACGTACCAGTGTAAAGGTAACATAGGAAGTCAGTAAGGTGAAAGAATAATTGACGGTGAGATGAATTATGAACTAACAGTGTCTGGCAGTGGGTGCAAGACGGAAGGTAAAGCGTGTTAAACGTGATCCGAACGGAAGATGTTCGGGAAACATTCCAAAAGTCCCAGAATAAAAGACGGCGTGCAAGGAATTTTTAGTGGCGTGGTTTGAATTAAATATGTCATGGTGTCAACACAATGTAGTCTACTAAGCCGGGTGAAGCAGAGTGTAGTGGATGGTCGTTGAACAGTCTAAACTAAACAGTACACCACGTAAAGTTCGTCAATTGTATTGTATTGTATTGTAAGGGGAACTTGTAAAGCGCGCTGACACCGTGGGTTTCCTGGCGCTGGCAGAATACTGAGGGACTAGAAGGGTTTAGCCGGATTGAGGGAAGAGCCAAGTTTTTAGGGATTTACGGAAGAGGATAAGGGAGTTAGAGGTTTTGAGAGAAAAGGGGAAGGAATTCCAAAGTTTGGGGGCCAGAAATGCGAATCTCCGGCCTCCGGATCTGCAGAGTTTGACAGGGGGAATGTAAATGTAAATGTAGATGTACAGGAATTTATATAGCGCAAATCACCAAGCGGTTTCTAAGCGCTTGCTTAGGGAACCCGTCCTGGTATTCCCCTGTGAGATAACCCCGGCAGGGTATCCGCAAGGTGAAAGCCAGGCATCCCGCCGCGAGGGGCCGTTGTGGAGATTAAGCAAGCTATTGCCCAGAGTCGCAGAGTGTGAACCTGTGAATTGAGTAGGCACCGGAGCGAGAATTGTTGAGTCCATGGACATTTTAGGACTCAAGACCCTGCCGAGCCGGGAATTGAACCCTGGTCCCGGGCTAACCTCTGCTTCCAGGTCTGCCTCCTCTAACCAGTGAGCCACACTTCTCCACTGAGAAGTAAGAGTAAGAGGTGAAGATGAGAAGATCTCAGGTTCCGTGAGGGACTGTAGGTCCTAATGAGGGATTTCAGAAAGACGGGACAGAAACCAGATAAAGATTTAAAGGTGAGGCAGCCGATCTTAAAGGCTGCCCTCGAGATGACAGGGAGCCAGTGCAGTTTTAAAAGAAGGGGTTTGGCGGATTGCCATTTCGGAATCCCAAAGGCCAATCTCGCCGCTTGATTTTGAACAGATTGTAGTCTGGAAAGAGATGTTTTGGGCAGACCATGATAGATAGCATTAGAAAAATCTAAGCGGGAGAGGACAAGGGCCATGATTACTTGCAGGAGAGCTTCAGGAGTGAGGAGATAGGCCACCTTCCTGATCCTGCGCAGCTGGAACATGCAGGAGGAGACAACTGTCCCCACCTGGGGCCCGAGGGAGAGACCGGAGTCAATAGTGACCCCTAGGCTTTTTACCGAGGCCACAGGGGTGGGGGGGGGCCGAGTTCTACCGGCCAAAAATGCGGACCCCAGTAGGTAGAGCTCTTGCCAGGGAGAAGAAGCTCTGTCTTTCCGGGATTCAGTTTGAGCTGGTTTTGGCACATCCACAATAGGATGTGGGACATAACTGCCTGAAAGTTTGGAATAGCAGAGGGGGAGTCAAGAGGAAAGATGAGTTGCAGGTCGTCCGCGTAGTTGAAAATGGTGACGTCCCACTGCCTCAAGGAGAAAAGAAGGGGTCGAAGATAAAGATTGAAGAGAAGGGGGGATAGGGAGGAGCCCTGAGGGACCCCACAGGGCAAGTGCTCCCTAGGAGCTCTAAGAGTGCCCAGGCTGAGGGTCTGAGACCTCCTGGTCAGGAAGGATTTGACCCATGCCAGCGCCAGGCCCTGGATGCCAGCTTGCTCGACACGGTGGAGGAGGATGTTGTGGTCCACCGTGTCGAAAGCAGCCGACAGATCTAATAAAACCAAGGCCTGGGGGGTACCCTTGTCGGCACCGTCTCTCAGGGCATCCAACACAGCCAAGATGACGGTCTCCGTGGAGTGGTCATCCTAACGTGTCTCAGCTACGATGGTAAAATCTTACCGGCATGGTTACAAACAATCTGCTTCATGCAGTGCAGCGGGTGAAAATCCCGGGTTCAAGACGCGGAAGTAAATGGTGGGAGTGAGCATCGTGACGTGGGAGGGTTAGAAACAACCAAAGGACTAACAGTAAACCGAGCCGGGTGAGGCGGAAGGTTAAGACAAACGAAGGACTATCGTGGTTGGGAAGTCGAGTGGGGATGTAAACAAACTGGATATAATAATGAACAGACAAACAAACTGAATATAATGAGCTGATATGTGGTTAGTGCAGGATAAACGGCAGGCATATAAGGAAATCACGCTGGTGATAAAAAGTGAAAGTAAAGAACAAACACATAAGAGCTGCCATCTTAGGTAGGGAAAAAAACGGGTCAAGGCAATGAAGGAAAAGAGAGAGGGTATGAATAAAAATAAAAATAAATATAAGAATGAAAATAAATAAATAAACCTGAGAGGGGTAAATGACATAGCCAGATTAATGAAGAGGGTGAGAGGTAGGGGAATAGGAGTAGGGGAATAGAAAAAGACGAAGGGGTGAGCAGGTTGAACACAATGGGGTGTGAACAGAGTAAATGTGAAAAACATCAGGATTAGAGAAAACAGCTATATTCAATTCGGTCATTGAGACCTTTCGGCTGGCAGGTATCAAGTCTTTTCATCCAAACAGTTTCTCTTTGTAAGAGTCTTTTTTTGTTATCGACGCCTGTTCTCAGAGGTACAATCTCCAAAACAAGGAACCGTAGTTGGCTGACGTTATGATGATGATCAGCACCCGAAGATACCTATTACCTTTAAACCACGTTTATCTTTGTCAAACTTTTCTAAAGTGTGTGCCGCACTCCCACCCCATTGTCTCTCCATAGAATGCATGAGGTAATCCTTGTAACACTACCTTTATCCTGAACTCTATGTCTGCCTACTGTGTTAGCTGTCCGGGATAACATTGGGACACTGTTGGTAGATAATCTTTTTAGCCCTAGAAAATGATGTCAGTAGACAGGGAAGAAAGACTGCCTGGTCACCCAGGATAAAGGACCCCAGACTACATCTTACCCAGGCAGTATTGTGCTTGAAGATTTACAATGTGAAAATTACAAAGTCCTGAGATGAATTCTCTAGAAATCTTGGGCCATATTATCAAGAACAGGCAATAAAATTATCGCCGCTTTATCGGCAGGAAACTGCCGCTAAAGCGGCGATAATGAGCTTGATAATATGTCCTTATGAATTCCCATAGCAGCCCAGGTTCTGGTGTTAACCCGGGCTGATATGGGAATTCAAAAGGGCATATTTATCAAACCCCCTGACTTTATTAGTGTTTTGTTATTGCATAAATACTTTACACATTGCCCTAAGCTAGGAATGTCTGTTCTGTGCCTATTTACCAAGGGATTGAACTCAGGTTAATTTAGCGACTTTGAAGGTTCACCATCACACGAGCGTTATTCTTCCTTAAGGTGGGCAGTTGCCCACCCCAAATAATAATCCACTTTCCAACAGTTAGTGACTGCTGAGACTTAACCAGCAAGTATACCAGGCCTTGTTAGTGTTAGCCACATTGTGATAATGGTCTCAAACTAAAGAGATATCTTTCCTGCCATTGATAGACTGACGTCAACCACAAATAAACAACATGTAAATCTCAAATGGGTCATCCACAGTCCCTGCAAAGGGCCCAACAGTCTTTTTTGCTCATGAGCTCTGTATCTGAGGAGCCAGTTTGATTGGTTATTGGACCACTTCATAGCCTGACTACATCTTCAGAGACTTGCCCCCAAGCTGAAAAGACCAAATATGTATTCCTCAGCCATATTCCAGAGACCCTGGGCAGATAAATCCACAGCAGCACACTTCCGCCAGCAAGCAGTTCAGGCTGCCAAAGATGAGTGAAGCACTACCTCCGATCCTCAATGCCTCCATCAATTCACCACATTCCCTGACACCTGGAAACATGCCAGCGTCATGCCACTGCTCAAGAAATGATTTACTGACCCCGCCACGCTTTCCAACTACAAACCCACCTCTTTCCTACCATACTCAGCAAAGGCATTTGAGAAATGAATTAACCGATGCCTCACCGACCACCTCAGCATCCACCAGCTCCTCAACATCATGCAGTCAATTCCGGCCCAACCCCAGTACAAAAACAGCTCTCATTGCCGGCACAGACAACATCTGAATGATCCTTGACAGAGGAAATATTGCAGCCCTCATTCTCCTGGACCTCTCTGAGGCCTATGCCATGGCCTCACACCCATCCTAATTAGGTTCCTACATCAGATTGGCATCCAAGGACCCACTGTTCACTAGATCTGCTCTTTCATAATGGATAGAACCCAAACTTTGAGCCTGGCAACTTACTCCTCGGAATCCCGTAAACTCATCTGCGGGGTACCTCAAGGTTCATTACTCAGCCCCATCCTCTTCAACCCGTACAAGATCCCAAGTCCCACATCATCTGCACACACAGCATCAATATCCTTTGCTACGCAGATGACACATAACTCGTACTCTCCCTTTCGGGTAAGACACTCAACACAAGAAGAGAGTTCACCGACTGCATGACTGAAGGTCCTAACTGGATGAAAGCCAACTGTCTTAAACTCAACACCAGCAATACAGAAGTTGTGATCTTCAGCAAGAACGCCTCACTGCAGGACTCAAACAGGAGGTAGGCTGAACTCAGACCCATGATCCAGGCAAGGAACCTCAGAATAATCATTGACAACAAACTGTACCGTACATGTCAGCACCGCCACTTCATCCAGCTTCCAGATTCTGAAGATGTTGAGGAAGATCTTCAAATGGCTCCCAAGCAGCACTAGAAAATCTGTCACTCACACCCTAGTCACCAGCAAGTTGGACTACGAGAACACAATCTACACCAGGATCACTGGGCAAGTTACTAGAAGACTGCAAACCATCCAGAACTCGGCAGCTGGACTCATCTTCAACCTCCCATGTAGAACTTACACCACACCACACCTCAAGGCAATACACTGGATATCGATATACAAAAGTGCTCAATTCGCACTCCTCACACACACATTCAAGGCACTGTACAACTCCAGTCCCATCTGCCTGAACAGTCGCGTGTCCTTCCACCAACCACCCAGAAACCTCCACTCCAGAGGACTGCCACACATTCTATGCAAAAACAGACCCTCATCAGGAGGATGAGAATTATCTTACATCGCTTCTAAAGCATGGAACAATCTCCAACTCCATATCAGAGCCTTCTCCTCTCTTCCTGAATTCTGCAAGAAGTTGTAGACCTGGCTCTTCATTAACCAACTTACCATAGGCAGGGCTAGTCACACACACACCTGCTGAGCAGCAGAATACCTTGCGGGTGAGAGTGAACTTTACAAATAAACATTACATAATGTAACCTAACGTGACTTAGCATAGCTAGCATAACATCACATAGCATAGCATGGCATATGTGTTGCCTGATGGGACTCCAAGGCAGCTTTTCAGGTACTTGGCTTCGTAGGAAGTACAGCGGACAAACCAGAGAAGGTGAGAGAGGAAGTACGGTGGGAGAATGGAGTTACCGATGTTGTTGATACTAGCAGACATATGTCCACCTTCTCATTTGAGCACACCAAGAAATGTTATAAATACAGAATCAAATCTAATATATAGTATGCTGATTTCCTGAGGGTGAAAGGGGTAATAGAATCATTAGACCTCACCCCTGAGATACAGCCATGATGCATTACCGGAAACAATCAATCACTGTTACCAGCCATCAGCATTCGGGTGAATGTTTTTGAAGGGAATACCCCACATAGATACATTACATGTAGGGTTGGCACCTGGCTCAGTGGTATAATATAAAATGATGGGGTCACCCTGAAGGATTTGGTGCCCCCACTGCCCAGTAGGGACTTCAGGGGTCTACGTTACACCCCTGACCAGGCTGGCAGTTATTGAAATGACCAGTGTTTCAATGCCCCAGCTTGTATAAAAATTAGGAAACTCGTCTAAAGCTGGTATTTTCCCCCTTATCACTAAATACTTAAAGCAGGAAATATAAGAAGAAAGCACTTTATAATGTATTCTGGAGCTGCCTTATTACCACTGACATAATTAAAGGGAACAAAAACAGAAAGTCATGTTAAAAAGTAAAATAAGTAATGTTGTATAAAGTTCTATTTAAGTATCATGTCCGGACTTTTGCTGAAACGTAAAACGTGAACAAATGGCTGGTATTTCTCTCTAGGCACGGTGGCAACCTCAATTACAGGGTGCTCGATTTCAGGGCCCTTCATCCCAGCAGTGGTCAAGTGATTTCTTGTAAAGTGCTGGGTTTGATGCATGGGTTGTCCTTTAGATTAGGGGGTCACCTGGACACATCTAAGAATGTGGTGAAACAGTCTGGAAAACATTAAAAAAAATTAAGGATGGGACAGCAGGTGCAACCATTTGTTGACATTTTCACCGCTTCGACTTGATCATCACATATACATATGTAATTTGTTAGTGTCTTTGTATTATGATTGCCTGTTTTCTTTTTTTAGGTGTATAAACGTTTAATATATTTCAAGTTAGATGATTTTTACATTGTTTGTTCTTTTTGTATTGCGTTGAATAACTCTAATTATTTAACTATGTCACCCCACACACATTTGAAAGGGGAGCTTTGCCCTCAGCCTGCTAGATAAGGAGAGCTATGGTACCTTTTTGGTTCCCTCCCTTTGTGCCATATTGTTTGGTGCCTTTTGTCTTAAGTGCTCCAATATGTTTGTGTATAAACAGAATACGAAGATGAGACCAGCAGTCCTAGCTGTCCAAGATTTAGAGTACCTTTGCTGATAGCTAACGTAGGTGTTAGTGTGTCCTTGGACATACTGTGATGGTAAAGGTGGAATGATAACATTATAACAAAAGCTGCCTTTAGTGGGTAGAGAGAGTGTTAGCAGTCTACATTTTAAGAATGAATTGAATGATCTATCAGCCTAGATTTGTTGACAGAATAGCCCTGCCTCCCCTCACCCCATGCATTCAGCCTCTATCTATGGTTTATGCCACAAAGATTTCAACCGCGGAAAGGGAGGAGGCAGTATTTCAGCTTGAATGCCCTATAGAAAGCTGGTTGTCTATGAGGAAGGAGCAGGGGGACAGGTGGTTTCCATGGAGATGGTTTCCTCAGTTAAGAAGATGCCTCTCCCTTGTGTGTACCTGTGTCACACATTCTGCAGATTTACCACGCGCCCATCCACTTCACATCAAGAAGTGATAATCTTCCGGGCTTTGAATGGAGAGAGATACAGATAGGAAGGCTCCTCCTCCGACCTTGAAGAGACGAGCATGATTTGTGGCCTTGTGCTGTAGAACAAAAGAAGTGTGTACACTATGGAGGCAAGAACAGACCCTAGACACCTCCTGAGTGAAATGTCTCCTACATCTTGATGTTTCGCAGTCCAGGTCCTTGGGTCCCGCTGACCCATACCCTGTGCAGGCACACAAGGGGCAGCTTGACCTTGAGAAGCAGGTGCCCCTAGCCCTCTTTGTGAGCACAAAAATCCAGCTGCAGCAAGCTCGCGAGCGTAATGGTCGCCTTTTAGCTCGGCTCCCGCAGCCCTCCGGCCTGATCATGTATCCTGTATAATATCCTGTCCGGAGACGACACATTATCGGAGAATCGGAAACGGAACACCTCGCTTGTACTCACCATTTGGCCCGGAGGTTTCGATGTGCAGCGGCTCCGAAGTTGTGCCCTCCGCAAGACCGGGGCCTCCGTGGAACCTAGACCAGGACCTAGCCTGTGGGGTCCGACGACTGTCGGCCCCGGTCGAGAGAGTGAACCAATGATGAGAGCCGTTGTGCGAAAATCCCGGCGAGATTGATCCGGGCCTGCCCTGGTGACCGCGCGGCTGATGTGGGTGAGATGCACCGGGGACTGATTCTGTGAAGGGGTCCTCCCCCCGCCGCTGCTTTGACCGGCGGCCCTGGACCTCTGCGCCCGGACTCTGCTTGTTGGGGGCGCCGGTGCTGGTGTAGGCGGAGACCCGCATTGGGCGGACATCCTTTCGGCACCAAGGCTGCCATTGCTGGGAACCCCCCGGAGCTCTGTGAAGTCCTACATTTTTGAACTGTTTTTGGGGGTCGCGGAGGGCGGCGAATGGGCTGACTTCGCGAAATGGCGGCCGACCCTCTGAAACATGAATCGCCTTGTGGCGGCGGGCTTGGGTTGCCTAATTGCGCGGGGGTCCGGTCTGGTGAGCGTGAGCTTACGGTCAGAGATATCCTGGAAGCTCTGAGATCCCTGCGCGCATCCCTGGCCCCCGATGTCCCTGTGAGTCCTCCACGATCTGCCGCCATTTTGAGCAGCCGTTTCTTCTTGCCACCCTCTTGTTTCAGTGACTCCATTGCCTCGCCCCCCTCGATTGCTGCAAGTGTTGCTGCCACTGATCGAAGACCATTTTGTGTGCCGGTGACTTTGGAGCTCCCTGTTTTTCGAGGTTCTGACCCCGGGGACTTGGACATTGTGCCGCGGCCCTGTTCGGCTCGGATGCCTAGAAATATTGGTGGACTGCCGCCTGCACCTGCTCCGATGGCTTCGCCTTTGCTTACTACAGAGACCCCCTCGCCTTCCCAAGCGGCGAAACTGAACTCCTGTTCTTCATCACTCGTGCTGCGATTGCTGATGCATTTAAACTCTCTGCTCGGACTTTTGCTCACTTGCGGACCGATTTACCCCCCATGTCTACATGGTAGTCAACATTTTTTTCGATTGTGTGCTGGTCTTGTATTGAGTATCTCATTTTACACTGTCATGTGGTGGGTGGGATTTGTGGTTCGGAAGGGATGGGGGTGATATGCACGACTCCTGGTTGATTATTGGTATACGACTTAGTGGCGCAGTTGTTTGTACCCATAGAGCGGTGGGTGGTCCCCTCCTCTGTAAGTTTTATGGCGCTTGATGGGGTGTCGTCCTGGTCTGTTTTTGCTGCGATTGTCTGGTTGGGCGGAGGGCGGCGGCCGACCATATTGATTTCTGTTCTTATGCTCCTCCCTCCTGTTTTCTTTATTTCTGTTTCTGTTTCTTTTTGTCTCGTTCTTCTCTCTTTCTTTCTTGCTATATTTCGGGTTCTGGTTTAGGGCGACAGGCACGCTGTCTGAAGGGTAGGCCATAGCCTTCTACAGGGGTGCAGGGTGGGATGGGTGGGTTGGGTTCTATTTGTTGTTTGTTTTATGGTTCTATGGCCCTTTTGTATCTCTTTATAGTAATGCCGCGTCTGTCCCTGCCTCCCGTGGTGTGTTCGGGGTGGGGTGTGTGGCGTCGTTAACCCTCCTTTTATGGTTCGGTTGCTTTTCTTCTCGATTGCTGTACCCTCACTGGTGCTGATACTCCTGTTTTCTCCTGTACTCCCACCACGGGACGCCTGTGTCGGCGTGTCTTCTTTCTTTCGTTTTTGTATTTCATTTCTTTTTCTCATTGTTCCGTCTTGTCCTCCTCCCCTCCCCCTCTTTCCCCCCTCTTTCCCCTCTTTTCCTCGCCCCCGTCCCCCTCCCTCCATTTTCCTAGAGGTCACTATGACGGGTTAGTTTTGATGTAATGTTTCTCCGATCCCTCTGTTCTGGCTTAGCTGTGGTTTGGGTGGTGGGCATGTAACGATGATAATGTTCAAGTGTCGATTATGTCTAAATTATCCCGATCTTCCTGTGTGAATTGTGTTGTATTGCGGCCCCATACCCCCTTATTGTCGCTGAGGCTGGTTCTGGGACTTCGGACGTCTCTATATTGAAAGTGAGCCTGTCATACGCCTTATCCCCATATTATAAAATTAACCTTTTTTGCTCCTGTGTCTTGGCCCTCTGGTTCCTAGGTATATTCTCCCTTTTTACGATTGTATTGCCTCTGCTTCTTGCTGCTTGACTCTGTAATGTTTGCCTTGGAACTTCTGATTGCTTTACGTATTGAGGCCGGCCGATTTGGTTGTAGGCCTAGACTTGTATATCCTTTTGACGCTAATAAAGGTTTTAAAAAAAAAAAAATAAAATAATCCAGCTGCAGACCCCGGAGGTCATTTGGGTGGTGGTAAAGAAATTCTCTAAATGTCGAAGCACTATAGGGTTCATGGATTCCAGAAGGCACTGAAGACTAGCAGAACAAACAAGGAAGTGGCAGAGGGCTTCCTGGCTGCTGATATCAGGAGAATACCAAAACAAGAGTTCCCGCGCCCTTTGGCCCTACATTCGCAGGCAGACTTTGATAAATAAATGCGGCCCATGCCGAACCGCATTTTAAAATAAAGACAGCTAGTGTGAGTGGAAGATGACAGGTGGTTTTATCTCCTTCCCAGGACCAGAACTCTACCCATCCCCTGCACCGTGTGGTACAGCCCTAGCTCCTATGTGGGCAGTGGATGAAGAGATTCCACGGATACGCCACTGGCAGATAATGCCCTCAGCTTCAGTAAGGACCTTCCCACCAGCCCTTGGGAGCTAACAAGAGCTTAGCTGAAGACCTTTGTAGCACGGAGCAGAAACTCAAGACCTCTTCTCATTGGATGCAGCAGAGGGGGTTAGGTAGGAGCGCCCACCCATAAGTAAGGCCTGTGTGTACCTCTGGAAGAAGGATACAGGCAGTGCTTGAAATGGAAAAATAGAAGTGCAGGTACTCTGTAGCAGAGTACCTGCTAGTTTCTGAGAAGTGCCAGTACTCTCCAATTAAAAGTATTGCATTTCTCTTGAGAAGTCCCGGCACTCGCCTCCTCAAAATAAAAAAATGCCGGTACTCTGTACCGGAGTACCGGCCCATTTAAAGCACTGGATACAGGGCTAGAAAGTTAACCATAGAAGGCAGAACAGAACGGGACAGACCATCTGCTGGGGGGAGGTGGGGCGAGGGGGCGAGGGCAGGGGCGTAACAAACACCCCCGCAGCCCACGCAGTGCGGGGGGGCCCCCCAGTGTCCAGTACATGAAGGGGGCCCCTCAGCTAACCTGCAGAGAGCTGTGACAGAGACGGGCAGCAGAAGCTGCAGTCTACAGCCTGCTCTGAGCCCCTCGCTGACCCAGGGCTGAAGAGAAACAATGTTTCTCTTCAGGCAGAGCGCGCCAGGCTCCTGACAGGGTGGGGGCTCTGGAGAGAGAGTTTTCCACGGGGCACTGCTCGAGGGTCTGAGAAGGGACGAGGCAGCACAATGCTGACTAGAGCAGGAAAATGTTTGCACCTCCATTGCAAAAACAGGAAAGAGCTGTGGGTAGGGCTGGGGTGGCAGAAGAGCAGGAGAGTTGTAAATCCCGGGGGAGGGTGGGGGGGGTTGTTTGCTGGCGATCATCTAGCTTCGCCTGCTGCAGGGTCGGACCCTGCCTGCCTGTCAGAGATGTCTCTCCAAAGGACCGTCTTCTTGCTGCTGCTCTGGGCAGGGGTGGTGCAGTGCCAGCAGCAAAGAGGTAAGAGTGGACAGGAGCAGATGAGATGGGTGCCTGCCACCCCCATCTAATTTTTGTGGGGAATAACGAAGTTTCCATAACTTTGCTTACAATTCATTGTTTTTAATCTATCTGTACATAAGGGAAGCGTCAGGCAGCTGCACCGTGCAGGGCAATGCTTCTCTAAACTGCCGTTTTCATTTTAAGGGGTTCTGTTTGAAGATGTTAGAAATTTGACGAGGCAAGTTATAAAGCTGTTCTTCCTGTGTAATTTAGGAATCAGTACAGTGCTCTTAGTGGTTGTCCTTGCGCAGTCCGGAACTGTAAATGCACTGGTTGCAGTTGCCCAAAGTGTAGCCGGTACAGTGGCACCAGGCCCAGCAGTGTGAGAGCCCACTCTCCCGCTGTTAAGACTGGGTTTTACTCCCATGCCTGATGGTGGGGGCAATTCCTTGCTTGCATTAAGGCACATGGCACCCTTGCAGCTCTACTGCAAATGCACATACAGGGACTTGAAACAGTGCATAACATTGTGAATCCATGAATGGTACAGTTATTATTTTAAGTATTTACATCTCCTGAAGAGTGGTGATGATGGGACTATATCATTCTGCCTAAGATCACACTGTGTTTCCAAGTAGGGGAGTTGTGATTAAAAAAACAAGTCCATTAATTCAACAGTCAGCGTCCTGCAAGTGCTCAGACTTTTTTAGGCAAAGACATTGGATTGCCTTACCTTGTCAGCTAAATCGAATCCCCATTGCAATTATATGGAAAGTAAAAAACGGTCACGTATTTTGTCCCATTATAACCGTCTTTTTCTATTTGTCCCATTTGGGAGATAAAGCGATGAATCCATTTGCTCAGGTTCACACATGGGGTAAAGAGTGTAAAAGGATTGAATTCATGGCTGCCGGTTTCCACAGTCTGCACTTAGCCACTGAATTGCATCTAACTCCCTGTGACCTATCTGCTGCTGGGTGACTCTAGTGGACAAGGGTCCACTTTGCTGAATGTGTTGCAGATGTTTTTCTGCTTAACATGGACCATTGCTGTTGGTACAGTGGGGTGCAGATGCACCCCTTCCAACTTACCCAACCCCCCATTGCAGTTTCCTATGCAGGAGGCGGGTCCTGCTGGTGAGCTAAGGAATGGCAAATTATGGGGCACACACAGTCTTTGGCAGGGCTTTCTTGCCATGAATCCCATCGGTATGCAAAATGCAAAGTTTTATAATGTATGCACATTGACTTGCTCCTGTTGAAGAATGTATTAACCAACACTCGCTGATTTAGTCTTAATTGAAGCACTAATCAACATTGTATTAGCACTCATAGAGTAAAGTAGATTGTGTAAAACTACGGGAGAATGTGGCCTATCGGCTAGGGCGTGCGACCTTGGAGCTGGGGAACCTGGTTCAAGCCTCGGCAGGGACGCTCAACATTCTGTGATTCTGAGCAAATCACTTAATCTCCCTGGTGCTCATGTAAAGCTCTCTGATACCGTCAGGTCTAGTTTGCCCTATATAAAACTCCACACAAAAAAAACAGGATCTGGTGAGATGCATTGGTAGGTAAAAAATCAGGGGAAGAGCTATCAGTGGTGCAGCCAGTGCAGTGGTGCTCACCTTGATTGGCTGTGGAGACTGCATTATTTTACTCAATGGCTGCTCAGATCAGTGTTTTTCCTCATATCTGCCCTGCACCAACCTCTCTGTTTCCACTCGCTGGAGAGAAAGAAACTGGAAGGGCAGGTAGAAAAAAAACAGACCGGCCGCAGATGGGCATCAGAGATGAGCAGTGGTTTAATTTGTAGATTATTTCTGAGAGGCTGTATCGCGATGGTGCTCTGGCTGCTTGTCAGGAGTTGTGATGCTTTATAAGTGAGTGGCGCAGCATCAGCCATCCAATGACAGAGCAGTTCATAATGAAGACACTTTAGAGGAGGTACTGAGAAGGCAGGGTAAGCACTTTCGGCACATGCAATGCTGTCAGTTCATCACTCACCACCAGGGCCGGCTTTAGCTCTGGTGGTGCCCAGTTCTACAGTATTTTTTGGGTGTCCTCCTCCAATGACCTATTCTTCGGATTCCCACTGTCATTTGTCAAAAGTGCCCCTCATCTCTCCATTGCCCCTCTCTCACATACACTTCATTTGTTTTAAAGCACTGTTAAAGGCTGGTTTTACTAATACACTCACCTAGCCTAAAAAAATATAGATCTCTTATTTGCAGCAGGCATATTAACCCTCTCTGCTACTTTATGGCAAGTTAAAACTGCCACTAGACACAACTCTGATCTATTTCTCTAGCAGGAACATTCATTACAAGAGTTAACTTGCCATTTTTATTGCTGCCCGAAAGCTGGATGCACAAGGAACTCTGCAGCAGGCGTTTTTAAATAGTAAGAAGCTGCCAATCACAGCGCTCCTCTTGAGTACAGTTCCCCTCTCCAGGTCAACGCCTAGTGCGGCCTCACCACTCGCACTGCCCTAAAGCCGCCCGAGCTCAATTGCTATATGGATATTTTCCCGTAAAAGCTAGAAGAGCTTATACAAATGAACCAGTAGTGGAAAGTTGAAATAAACACTTCTAAGGAAGTCAGTGATTTTCCAGGGTAAATAAAGGTGAGCGCTTTTGTTCTAGAAACGTAGACATTTACTTGGCATTAAACTAAAGTTTGTTGTCTGTACATACAGTCCCTCCTGGGGAGCAAAGTATTTTCCATTTTTGGGGATGCCAAAGCTCATTACCACAATGTTATAAATGTGCTTAGATTCACAGCAGTCCATTTGGGGACAGCACTTGTGCTGGAGAAAGATTCCTTGACCCGAGCTCCATGGTAAACACTGCAGAGGACCCAAGAACACAAAGCACCGGCCAGTGCATATTTGAACGTAGGGACAAAAATGCTGCAATTTGCATTTTTCAGATGGCATTATGTTGTTAAAACCTATATGCAGTGGTATATTTGAATGCTGCCTATCCATAAGGTGATGCAGCTCTTGGAGTTATTTAACGTATTTCACTGGTATGGGATTCTAACCTTATTTTATAGTTTCATTCTCTAAGTGCAGAGTGAGACGTCTACACATAAAAAAGTCTGAACTCTCAGGGAGAAATATAAGAGACAGAGTGTAAGATGAAATGAGAGCAGAGAGCGCATCCATCTGAGCAACCAAATGAGAGAAGGGAAACCTGTGATTGAGAAGTGTAACAGTATGAGGGGAAACAAATGTGAGGAGCCAGAGAAAAAATTAGGTGACAGGAGAAGCAGAGCATAGGGGGTGAAGAACGAGAGAGGGAGGAAAACAGAAAGTAAAACAGAGGAGGAGCAAGATAATGAGAAGGAGATGAATGGAAAGAATGAGAGTGAGGCACAGAGAGAGAGACTAAGGGTGAGGGAACTAAGAAGTGAAGAAGCAGACTTTGAGAGAGGGAGAAAGTGAGAGAGAAGATACAGTGAGATCAAAAAAGAAGACATGTTTTGTGATCTGGTGTTCATGAATTTGAATCTCAACTAGGCCAAGTCACAGTTTCATCTTTTTAAGGTTGGTAAATGTGTACAGTAATGCCTTTGAAGAAACACTTTATTATAAGAGGTGTCTTGAGGTGAAGCGGGTTATCAGAGAGTTCCGCAGACCAAAGGAGAGTGAAATAACTTTACAGTGTTTGAGAGTAACAGCGAAAATATAAGACCACAAATCTGAGAAACCTTAATAAACAGAGAGGAATAAAGTAATGTATAAAGAGCACAAATGTGTGCATGGGAGAAAGAAAACAGGAGTAGAGCTATGGTAAATGTATTAATTTGCACTTAGGAAAAAAACACTCTGGAGTATGAAAGAATATAAGATCAAAAGGCGAAATAAAGCCCCAAAGATAAAGTATAAAAGGAGCCTGAGAAACCCAGAGAATCACATAAAGACTGAAAGAGACCCATAAGAGCAAACAAGACACCCTTGAGAATGAGGGAGAAAGGCAGTTAAGCCATGAGAGAGAGAGACCAAATGAATTTTGAGTTTTGTAAGGATCTCTGTAAAAGAATGCATTCTCGTTCTGTTGAACATCATCAAAATATGTTGTGCAGAGAAAATTAAAGAAGTCAGAGATGGTAGATTGTGTTGGGTGGACCATTGTCAGGGGATAGATAAAGAGAGGGATGGAGGGATGAATGAGCAAAGAGAGAAAGGTTATGTTAGACAACCTAGGAGAGAGTGAAAGAAATCCCTTCAATTAGATTCAGAGATGGAGCAAAGATTGATGAAGTAGGGCCTCAGGGAGCAATAGAATGGGTCCCAGGGAGGCAGAAAGAGTGAAGGAAACAAGCCCAGAGAGAGAGGTGATAAAGATGTTGAAAAAAAGGATGAAAGAGCGTTATCAATGTAGGGTAAAAAGATCTCAAATAGGAAAATGGGTGGAAGAGACCGGGAACCCACAAAGAGAGTGAAAAAGTAAAACAGAGAGCCAGTGAAAGACTAAGGGAGAAGGCGTCTGTAAAGTATTAAGACTTTGCAAAAGACCGATAATGCGGAAGGAGAAATCCACCCAAACAATGGGTAAAGGAGACACATCAGAAGAAACTTAGATAAAGGAAACCCCGGAGGGAGAAGAGAATAGTATTGCCTTTACATGAGTTGGTTATCAGTTTTCCGTGCATGTGTGATGTGCTGGATTGCGAGCACAGAGTTTGAAGCTCTCTAGTTAAGTGTAAATAGCTCACACTGGTCTGATCAGCCACTGCCGTAATTCCCAACAGTGCTACCTTCTCAGACTGCTCAGCGGGATCAAGGTTCATTCATTAAGGCTCATGGACCATTCTGCATAGTCCATAATTAAAATCCAACTCTGTGTCAGGGATTACATTTCCCAAGCTGATAACTCTTCATATATTGATGATTTGACATTTAAGGCTCACATTTACCATCACACTAATCGACGTAAATGTACTTTTCTTTAATCTTGATGCAATTAGAATATCTTTGTTTATAAAATATCTAAGCATTTGGTGGCATATTCTATTCTGCTTGGTATAATGAAGTCTTGGCTTTTTCCCTCAAACATTTTAATTTGCTTTATTCTCCTTGTAAATAGTGCTTCTTATTGCCACACACAACTTAGAATTTTACTTGTGTTGATGGAATATTATATTAATGTTAACATTTTAATATTTTGCAGACCCATTGATCTTTTATCGTTCAGATCTTTTTATTAATTTATCCAGGTACAAATCCTCTTGCCTAAATCCAAAGGCCGATTAAGTAGAACAATGGGACATACAGTGGGAGAACATAAGAAGGAGATAAACAGCGAGGAAGAGAGGATACCAAGGGGGACTGGGATAGGTTGGAGAGGAGGGATAAAATATCAGGGGTTGCCACCCAGGGAGCATAACCCCTCTCGTCAGAATGAGCTCTTTCACAATGTATTCAGTGTCAGCAGGTTGGGCCTTTAAGTGCGTCGTACCCACTGCGGTTAGTCTTTATCTTGTTGCTCAGGCGTGCCTCCTCATCCTGTAAATGGTTATACTCATAAGTAAAGAGGACTAGTAAATTCCCAAAAGTCCTCTGCCAGAGATTGGATGCATGGGCCCCTCATTTTGTCAAAGTGTAGCAACTTGTTCTGCAGGGAAGCAGGAAGCTTCTCCATCCCTGTGAGGTCCCATAGATTATGTAGCCAGTCAAAGTGAGACAACAATGCATCTGTGCCCCATTTGGCTTTAATGACATGTTTAGCCCCACAAAAAGCCATTATTATTGCCTTCCCTTTGTTAGAGTGTAGAGAGTGTGTTTGGACATTGGGGAGTCTCAGTAGGACGTAACAAGAAAGACGTGGTATACCAGTTTAAAAAATGTCATTGATATCTTTTAGACGGCCTATCAGTAGTGTTCGAGTTTGGGACAGAGTGTGTCTGGGTGGCCAAAGTTGTGTTAACGGCCTTAAGCATTGATTCTTTTCCTGAGGCACAGAATGAGGAGGTGTGCACTTTGTAGAGGATGTCAGTCCATTTCTTTTGGATGAAGTGAAAGTCCAGCTCAGCTTCCGAGCTGCGGGCTAGAATAGTTGCACAATTCCCATGTTTTGAATTGTGTACCCAGACCCACATTATCCAGTGTTTCTCACAGAAAAAGGCCAGTGCACTTGATCAAATACCTTGTCTCTGTCGATTGACAAGAGAAGTGCTGAGACTCACTCTACCGTGAACGTGTGTCTGTCTGTCAGTCTCTCAGACACCCTGGAAGAGAAAGCTGCACAGTGTGAAAGGTTAGGTTTGTGACTGGTTGTCTTTGTCTTGATCGAGTTAGAAAAATTTGGGGAAGACACCTTGGATTGTTTCTGCAGGTAGGTTGGAGAAAGAGGTTGGTCTTGGTTTTGGGCTGATTATCAATAAACCAGGAATTTGGGACTCTAGTGAGTCTTTAGTAGCGGGATCACATGGTGGAAGGTTGGGTGTTGGCTGGAGATCCTTCAGTTGTTCTCTGAACATTAGCAGGTTGGACGGGTTGTGAAGTCTGTTTCAAGGGCTTTTGGCAAACATTAAATGGATCAGCCCTCTGCAGAGTATTTTAAAGTGAGTTATTGGGAAGATGGTGTGTGGTTGGAACACAGCTTATTTTTTGGGGTGATTTTGTCCTTGATCCTTAGTGGTGCTTATCAGTAAATGGCTTTGTGAGGTAGTGGCGTGGAGGTTGAAAAAGAAGCAAGAGCGAGTTGTTAGCATCCAAGAAACACAACAATGGACTGTTTAAATACATCTGTCCAAGAATGGTAACAGACAGTTGCATGTGTTGAAAACCTCAGCCCTGCCTGCTCTTTACAGTTTATTATCAGAGTGTGGGAACTAATGCATTTGCAAAAATTAAAAGGCAGCAGTGAGAGATTCCAAGACCAGGTTTACTAATGTTACGGCTGACGGAAAATGTTGATAAGCCTACTCTGACCAAAAGAAAAGTGTACATCCTCTTTAAGCCAATGTGCTGATTTAAATGATGCCCCTCGTACTCTTTTGTACCTTTTCCTATGTTGGAATATGCCTGGGGTTTTGGGAGTTGTGTCAATGTGGATGTCTCTGTATTTGAGGTATTGACCTGCTGGGGGGCTTTTTTTCATTTGCAGAAGAGTCTACATCAACATTGCTATGTCACTGTACAGAATACGACTAGAATGCTATATGATTGATAAGGAGAGTGAAGGGATTTGAACAAGGCTATTATACATGGCCCAAAACAAAAAGGGCTTGTGGTGGGTCAGTGGAAGAGATATGTCCCCCATTCCAGCAAAGTCCTCTCCTCTATCAGTGGCCTTTTTGTATGTGTGTGAGGGCGTCTGTGTGTATGTAGATAGAGCGAGAGAGAGAGATTCAAACACTTTAATCAAACAGCACTGATTTGCTACAAAAGGTAGTTGGACAATTTAATGTGTGTGGCAAGGTGCAGTGTCAGTTTTTTATGTGTTGTCACCCAATACATTGATCAGCTGTGGTGGTGGGCACTACCGGAGACAGGACAAATAGCACCGGGTAACAGGCACAATCTGGCCTCTATAGAGACACCAGTGAAGACTCTGGAGTAAATAAATATAACATCCCCTGAAGTATGGAGGGTCGCGGGCCTGAGAGCTCTTGACTGGCGCAGAGAATGGGGGGGCCCCCTCCATGTACTTTGCAGGGGGGCCCCCTCAAGTTTCGTTACGCCACTGGGCGAGGGTGGAGGGGGGGCTGCGAGGACAGACAAGATATTAAGTCTGTTCATCCACGGAGCTCGGCGGCTGAAAGCAGCCCTGATCCAGTGTTTGATGGTAATGAGCAGCGGCATACGGAGAGATCGCCTGGGCATCACGTTAATAAAGTGAGGTGGGGGCCCCGGGGGTCTGAGGAAGCCACTCAAGCACCGAGCCTTTCCAACAAATTGGAGATGACATTTCGTCACAGTGAGTTAAGATGGCGCTTGGAACAGGATGCCCGCATCAGCAGCTGACGGCGCGGTCCGCTCGCTGCCTTACAAACAGCATCACGCTCACACAGGAGAAAGGCCAGCCTTTAGCGGCTTGAAGGTGGGCTGGCCTCTAGGCACCACTCTTGTTGTATCTCCTCCCTAGACACGTGATGCCCTTCATCAGTCACCAGTCATCCTTTTGAGGAAACCGGTTTTTTATTCGATGTTATTATGAATTCTTGGCAACCACGGTCTGTCTGCTAATCAAAATCGGCATTGGCTGACCTGAACGGTGATTGCTATATGCATTGTATCCGGGCAAACAGTGGTGAGGTCATCACAGTGCGACAGGGTGTCCTCACCCATTAAACTGTGCTGCCGAAAGGGGAAGGGTAGCTGGAGTGCCAATTCCTTGGCAGTGTTGCAAGGGTTAATGATTTTGCTTGCAACATATGTGAATCCCTCCAGTTTTAAGTACAGGCACTTCTGGAAGTGGAAAAGTGAGCAGAGAACACATCTGGCTGTTGTGTTTATAAAAGCACTGCTTTGATAATAAGCTGCACAAAATAATGAGGGATTTTAATGAGGGCGACAGTGTTTTCCTGCAGAATTTCAAAAATATCAACACAGTTGCGCATATGGCCTACTTCATCCAGTCCTTAAGTTTGGAATGGTCCAATTAAAAAGAAAGGAGTAGGGGTGTTCAATGTCTTCAATATTGAACATCCCGGTCCAATGGAGAGCTCCATGGGCTGTATTAAAGAAAGTGCCCCGGGGGTGCAACAGGCATGTCCCTGTTTGCGCACAGCGCATCAATTTAAAGGTGTGCCTAGTGCAAACAGGAAAAGCGTGTCCTATGTGTAATAGAGCCCTGCTGTGTATTGCTTGAGCATTGTCATTTAACCACGACTGCATTCTGCAATGTCCAGAGGGTGGGCACCCTGGGACGTGGCTGGAGCCAGCCCTGGGGGTGTCTGTCCCCAGGGCCATCTAGGGCTCCAGGAGGAGGGCCGTGCGGACCCTCTCCATTACAGGATGCAGCCCCAGGGAGGTGGCGGTCCCATGGGCTGCAGGGGGCTGCATGCCACCCCTACTTTAAGTTTTGCAATTAGCCCGGGGAGGTGGTGGTCGCCCGAGGCTGCAGGGGTGTCATCATGGGCCCGCACTTATTTCATTTTAGCGCCCAGGAGGTGGCAGTTCTCGGGCTGTGGGGAGAGGTGGCGTTCCCCAGGGATTTAATGCTCTAAAGAGTTGGGCCTTGTGCATCCTCTTAAGTATTATACACTTGCCCCTGGTACCTGGACCACCCGGGGTCCGATTACAAATGAAGCACGGGAGACTGCACTTGGTTTTGTACAAAATATTCTGTGGGAGTCGCGGATCCAGTGTGACTCCTGCTGTAAATATTTTAAATTTTATTTTATTTTAAATTTTAAAATATTTTTTTTATTCTCATTTGGCCCTGGGGGTGGGGCGGACGAGGTCCCTGTGGGAACCCCCAAGAGGCCAAGGGGGTCAGGGTGCTTCGACCCACTCCCTTTTTCATTTAAACAATTTTTTTTCTGTGACTCAATTCAACCGAATCACAAGATGTCTGTCAACACTTCCTGGTTTGAAGTGTTTGCAGCCAATAAGATCTCAGCACGAGGTTGGGACGGGTTGCGGATCCACAACGTTACTATATATACAACTGTAAATTTCTTTGAATAACTCCAAAGCTATTGAACATATTTACATCATTTCACAAAAAGGTCACTTTCTTGACCAACATCTACTGTTCTGCCAAATTTAATGTAGGTCCGTTCAGCAATTTGGGCTGTAACCTTTTATAAATTTCTTATGGGAATTAACATGGAAAAGACACGTTTTGGGACCTCCCCTTTTTCTATGCCCCTGCTTGATGGATCACCCCGAAGATTTCAAGACAGCAGCTGAAGTGAGCGTCAAACTAGTTTTGAAAATTTCTTGAGGATTTGTCAAACGACGCCATCGTTATTGGCAAATCAAAAAAATTTCTTCCTATGGAATCTACATCCTAGCTATAATTACCTACTGGTGACCGCCAGTAGGTAATATATATATAGATATATACATTCGCCATTGGGTAGTTACAGTTAGGCCAGCGTTTCCATAGGAAATGTGTTTTGTGAGTTTCTAATAACTTTGCGCCGTTTGACGGATCCACCCCTATGGAAAAAAAATACACACACTTACACACTTACATACCCACTTATACATACTTTCTCACACACCCACACAACCACTCATACATCCACTAACACATCCATACACCCACCCACTCATAGACCCATGCAGCCACTCACAAACCCACTCACGACCCACAAAACCACTCCCACATCCACTCACTGACAGACCCATGCAGCCACTCACATACCCACTCACAGACCCTTTCACACATTCATACACCCACTTGAACACCCCCACACACCCACTCACACATCCATACACACACTCACACACCCGCTCAAAGACCCATAAAACCACTAAAACACCCACTCACAGACCCACAAAGGCACTCACACATACACACTTACACATCCACGCATGCATCCATACAGCCACTACCACACCCACTTACATACCCATACAGCCACTCATACACCCACTCACAGACCCACAAACCACTCACACTTATAGAAATTGCAATAGCATATCTTTGTATTAAAAGTATTGTTGTTATCATAGTACTGAATGTGTGCTTTTGATTGGAAACGGGATCTGTGGATCCATAAAATGAATTTAAAAAAAGAAAGACTTTGTGCATTGTATAAATAGAAAAACTACATGAGTTCCTTTACCTTAATTTTTTAATTTCTAGTTTTAAAATATATAATAAGAATGCATGTGTGAATAAAATGTATTCATAAATCTGTAGAAATGTATATTAGTAAATTGAACGTATATAAACAAGGTGAACGTATATAAAAAAAGGTGAAATTCACTAAATAGCCAAAGTTACATGGACACTATATTTAGGAAATATAATTAAGAAAACACTTGGGTTACAGGGATTTCATAGTTAGGGTCAGATTTTACAGACACAAAATTATAGAAATTCAGCAGTTCTAGTTATCTCCAGTGAGTATACCTCATGCCATTAGGGGACTTTAACTCATGCCCTTGCCATGCACTGCTAACTACCTCACATATTACATTACATAACAATTGTAGTGAAATTATTGATGAGAAAACTGTGCATGGTATTGGTGCGAGTTATAGTTAGGTTAGGGCACGAGTTATAGTTATTTGAGATAACTATCACCATAACTGAATAATTTCTATGGTTTTGATGTGTAATATCTTAACCTAATTATAATGTCCCAGGAACCTTTAATTTTTCAGTGTGTGTGCGTCACTATGTAGTTATCAGGAGTGGGTGGACTGTTTCATTCCGCTCCGGGAATTGACAGAATTTGGCTACTCAGTGTTTCTCTTGTAACACAGAATTCCAGCCAGATTCCGCCATTCGTGCGAAACAGACTTTTTGCATGCAAGGCTCCAGAAATGTGAGCGAGATTTGGCATCCCATAGAGCCATTTTCAAACGAGGGTGGTTGCAGTCAAAGGGCTGCTGCTCGAGTAGATTTGCTGTTGCTTGAGTGGATTTTCTAGTGGAGCGGCAGCAAAATTAACTTGAATGGCCGCATACTCTTGTCCTCCGAATAGTGCCCTTCGTGCTGATTTTTCAGCGCTGCTCTTGCTACTGGTGCTAAATTGCAGTGTGCAATGCATATTTTACCCTGTTGGCAGAGCTCCGCAGAATCTCACTGAGTTTTTATGTAACTCTGCGGAAATCCACAAAGCGAAATTTTGTGAGTTCTGCCCAGCACTAGTAGGTAGTTGTATGTGAGTCACAATCTCCATAGGATGGATGTTTATTGTTTTCTTAATATCTGTTGTGCCATTTGATGAATGCTATCAAAACGTTCCAAAAAACATTCATCCATCTTCTCTCCTTCCTGGAAAGTTTTTGGGTGATCTGTCAAGCCAAGGTAGAGAAACAGCCCGGGGTGTCAGGGGGTTCCAAAACATATTCTTCCCGATGCAATTTATGTGTTTGTAGAAGTAGTTATGTTAATGGAACAGATATAGTAAAATATAGTAATATATATATGTATATATATATAATAAAAAGGTTTAAATAGAAGGTCACAATTTATGAAACAATGTTTTGATCACCTTTATATATTACACAGTAAAAAGATCTATTGTAAAAGATGTGTTTGGAAAGTAATTTTTGCAAAAGATCTTTTGGAAAATTGTGTGATCACATAGAACCAACAGATATGTTACCTTGCAATGCCTGAGGGTTCTTCACTGTTTGTAAAGTGTTCATCATAAAGACTACATTAGTTGCTTTTCTAGGCCAGTGCCTGTAGGTAGAGCACCACAGCTGGCATTTGCCACAGGATGATACGTGAGTGTCATCTAAGGGTCCACTCCTAATGCACAAGGATTAGAGGACCTAGGAGCACGACCCCACAAGGGGCCCTCATAAGTAGTGGGGAAGCATTATGAGGGCGTGGCACCATCCACACTGGTCCAGGCATGGGATGGAACAATGAAGGGGTGCTCAGTTCTTGAACCAAGGACGGGCATTTGTATATCAATGAGCAATAGAGCGGCTTTTCATAGACCATGTTATGTTATGTTGTGTTGTGTTTTGTTATGTTGCGTTGTGTCATGTCTCTGGCATGAGAGGAACTGACAAGGTGTACTTCCTTGACCCAGAAGGAATTAACTGATACCAAAGTACTTCGGTGCCACCTAATCAGTCTTGGAAGGAGGCAAAGTGAGTTGTCAGTGCATGCATGTAACTTATACCACAACATTCGTTTTATTTACTTAAAACCTCTACCCCACTTTCCCATAAGCACGAGGTGGCCTGCAACATTTTAAATTCATGTATGAATATACGTCATCTAGACCTAGTTAAGAAGCACCTTGTGTTTGCAGGAGGCTGCGACGCTATCCATAGGGTGTCACAGTTGTCGTGCCTGTCACTTACAATTCTGTTTTAATCAGCAATGCTCACACTGCCAGAATGAAAAATCCACTAAAATGTGCCCTGCACAAAAAAACAGTCTGCATAGCCCAAACCTGTCAGTCACATCAAAGCTATCAGTTCCCGGGTCTCTTAGCACGGAGGCATATATTCTCATACTCAAAAGACTCTGTTGAACACAATAAATTTATAATGAATGTAAACACATTTCTTGCTGTCAAAGACAGTGGAAGGTAATATTTATATGGAACACTTACAGAGACAATAGTTACGTTTTTTTGTCTGTTAGTGCTTGAGGTACTGGTAGAATGCAGGAAGGTAGGTGTTAATGAAGAGACTTATGTAGAGCAGCACCACAAACTGAACAACTAGGTCCAGTGTATTTAATGTAGCACTTAATTCTGGTGTTCAGCCGCTTAGTCAGTGAGACTGGGGTTGTGAAGCTCAATATTCCCATCTAAAAAAACGGTGGGCTGGAGGGTGGGCAGATTAGGGGTGAGATGACCAAGGTTCGGGATGGACTGTTCCTATGAAGAACTGGATCAGTACTGGTTTGCATTAGGTGGGCGCCTTCGTCTAGAGCAGCTGAGTGGGTGAAAAACGATGGGTTGGAATGCTACTCAGAGCGATTGCCAGTGCCTCGACTACTTGCAAGCATTTGCCAGTAGTATTCCTGGAAAACATGAGACTGGCACCGCTTTCCAAGCCTACTACTGCCAATGTTTGTGAATTCCAAAATGAAGTATGTTTGCACCCGTTCAAGAAATTCTTCTATGAGCGCATATTTACAACTGTTTCTGGTGAATGGCTCACTATATGTGTTTAAGTTCCTGATCAAAACATTATCAAGTTAAAAGCTCTTAGTGATATTTGAACAATGATAAAAACCAGCACAGACATAGTAATCCTAATTTAGTGCCCCTATACTCACCTATCAAGCCAAGAATTTATTTATTTGAGGGTTGTTAGAACCCAAACACCCCATGAAGCTACGTCCCTGTGCTCAGTCTGTTTCTAAGTGTTCGGCCTATGAGGTAACAGGAGAAGCATAGGCGGAAGTCCATTCTTTAGACCGAAAGATTTGAAGCCAGGTCTAATGCCTGGACTAATGCATCCATCCACTGCAGGGTCTATATCGACCTCATAGTCACCGGTTCAAATCCCGGTGGGTCCACTCAACCTTTCATCCATCTGAGGTTGATAAAACGAGTTCCATAGACTTGGATAACAATAAACATCCGTTGTTCAGCGCCAAGATGCCTATGGGTGAACATGCGCTTTACAAATACAAGTTATGTTATGATCCCAGCCCCGGGAACACCGGAATATGTCCAGAAAAAAGAAGAAAATGCTTCCCTCCAAAAGAGTTAAAAATATGTATCATGGCTTATATTTAAGTGGCAAAGATATGCTGGCGTTTAACCACAATTTTGTGTTACTGTTGTGTTATGTTATGTTAAAATAGATTTATAGAGCGCACAGCTACTCAGAAGAGTGTCCCGGCGCTGAGACAGAAAAACGAGCTAAAAGAGCGACAGGAAAACGAAATAAAGGCTGCACACTCTTTGTGTCATGGAGTACTGTGCATTCTGTGTTTGCACATTTCTCTGAGGGAATTTTGCTGTTTTTTATTTTTATTACTCGTCAACCTTTAACACCTTCCCTTTGCATGGCATTCAAAACGTCGATTATTTAACTTGTTAACAAAACATACTCTCCCAGCAGCACATAAACAGCAAAATACATGAAAAACATAAGACTCCTCTTATGAATTTGTGCTCGGATAGAAGATGGATGACCTTTCTGACTACATTACATGAGCTGGTTGTGGCGCATCCTCGGGTCTCCTAGGGGATCATAGTTTATTGTGTGGAGAACACTGCAGTGGCACTTTGGTGACAGCCTTATCTTTAGTTTGTCTTTCTGTTGGTGTATGACTGTACATTCTTTGTTACTATAGGCAGCTCTGTGACTGTTGTTCTGTAGGTTCATTGTTGCTGTCCACTAATAGATGGCGTGTTATTATGTACTGGTTTAAATTTCGTGCGAAGGCTACTGTAAATTCCCTCTTACTGTGGATATCTGTGTTACATACCTATCTGCGTAGCGGCACTATTAGAGGGTCTGTGTCGCCGAACACATTTCTGTGAGGTTGTGCTTAGGTAGTATTTCTGTGGGTCAGTGTTATTTTAGATGCTATACTCACAAAAAGGTAACAGGATGGTTTGGATGCTAGGCTAACATGCTAAGGTGGAGGTGTAAAGGGACAGACAATTAGTCTTAGTAAGACGAGAAACCTCACTCAACCAAAGGTGACATGCTTCATCATTGGGTTCCCTCTTACACACAGTGCCCGCAAGGTGCACAGTGTGGGCAACAACTCTCCCTCAGGAGAGGAGCGTGAGGTGTTTTATATCATCCATTGGAAGAGTGAGGGGCAGAGAGCAAATAATGAAAAAATCAAAAAGTGAATTAAAACTAAATCGTGGGAGACAAAAATAACTTTAATAGGTGTCCCCAATGGTTAGGACTAAAAAGCTAAGTGAAAAATAGGGGTATAGATATAAAAAAAAAGTGCTATTTTAGAACCTGCGTGTCTGTAGGGAGCTGTTATTTTGAGTTTCTGTGTTACTGTACATATCTGCGTGACTGTCTTATTGTGTTTTCTTTCTTATTCATGGTATCATGTGTGGCTCTACTACTTTACGTTCTATGTCACTGTTTATGTCTGTATGGCTGCATAATATAACATCTGTAAAGAAGCATTATAGTAAGTTTTATTTTTCTGAGACAGTTTTACTACGCAGCGTTACTTAATTAAAAAAACAATGGTTTCCAAAACCTTTCAGTGGGATAATTTAGTTTATGTACCGCTCAGTAATCTTGTGTTTTCTGTTGCAGTTTTACTTAATGTTCTGTGTTGCTTTTAGTGTTTGTTTTGTATTGTTCTATGACTGTTTGTTCTGTTACCGCGTGGTTTGTGTTGTTCCGTTTCTGTATCTTCTTTCTTGCTCTGATACTGTGTATTTTATGTTGACCTGTAAAGGTATGTCCTATGGTGCTTGCTTACAGTATGTTCTGTGTTTTCACTGTGTGTTCTGTGTTACCCCATCACCGTATGTACCATTATGTCCCAGAAAGGCTAGAAAGCGGGTGTATGGTTGTCATCAGTCCATAGAGGCCAAGTACATCCTGTCAGAAAATAGTCCATTGGCTTCCTCTGCACCCAAGATTTAGATTTAAAGTCCTCGTCATGATCTCTAATGCTTGGGTTGAGTTGAAGCCTAAGAAATTTCAGAACAAACTATGCCCCTAATCCCTGACTGACTAAAGTCCTTCCTTGATATGCAACAACATCTCTATATTAATTTTGAAATCATCTCTCAATTAACTTTAGACCACTTAATTCTTTCTGGAATTCATGATCTTAGTGTTAGTATAGTGTTATGATGGGAGTGTCCCCCTGTGTGGTGAAAGGGCCTGTACCTGTGCCCTGAGTGCCCAGCTGCATATGAAACTGGTTTCACGACTTTTATTTTGGCCCTGGCTTCATAGGCAGAGCCCTAGGCCTCCCCCAGGTAGCGTGACCTGTTCTGTGACCTCGAGGGACGTGCCAAGCATGCTCTTATTGTGGTCACTGGACTTCTGTGCTTCCCCTGGGTGCACCACATAAAGTAGTGGCAGCTGTGTAACCATATTTGTGAATCTTCAGTGTGATCAGACCTTTTGTCTGTGTCATTTAGAGTGCTATCTATTGACCCCGCTCGTGTAAAGGCCTGCTGTTATGTGAACCCCCATGCGCCATGCACTGATATCCCATGTGCTTGTGTGTGCAGAGAATGTGCAGCTCATGTATGGTAGAGGGACTCTATGTGATGTGACTGACTGCTGTGGCCAGTAGGCTCCATTCCAGATGCTTTTGGCTTAGCATGGCACAAGATATATTATGAGGACAGGGTCCCCCGACAGTGGCACGGTATTGCATGAATTCCTGTGACTGGACAGTGGCGGCCCACCGAAGTGAAGGTGGATGGAGACATGCGTTCCCTTAGCAATTCAATGCGGGCCTTGTTAGCAAAGGGCTGCTCGTAAGATTTTCCTGAGCACTGCCACGCGTTAGATGGCAGGGGCGAAGGTTGTGAGTCTACTTTTAGTTGGTCAGCATGAGGCGGTTAATAGGCAGGGCCTGCCCCTTTATGTCTCTGATTAGTCCTTTAGGATGACTGATGGCAGCCAGTTGCAGAGATCTCACTGTTCATTGTGCCCATGTTTTATCTACTCCTTCTAGTCCCATTGCTACCTGCTGTGAAAGCCATCACCTCGCACAAAGAAAGGAGAAGCTTGGAAATGACATTTGAAAGAGAACCACCCACACTGCTTCTGGAATCTTAGGGAGTGGATCTCTTTACTTCTTCGTGACCAAAAAAGAGAGTGCTCTGTGAAACACTGGTGTCTGACCAGGGCTGGGGTCTGCATGACAGCAACACTCACAGGCATAAAGAGACATCTCCTGAAGTCTGCACAACTTGCCTGAGAATCTGAAGGCCTGCCTAATACCTAGAAGCCGGATTGCTTGCCCAGAGAGGACAAGTGGGTATGCCGTCCTTCGGCCGCACAGACTCTCCAGGAGGAGTAAATAGCTACGTTCCTATCAACAGGATCACTCAGACTTTGCTGACAAGGGGCTCCCATTACAGCTCCCGCAGTGGACCGCGTACAGAAAACAAGCCGGCGAAGTTTTTGTGTGTGGTTCGGCACCCATGCAGTGCCTAATGGTTTGGTGCTGCTGCTGTTCGACCTAGCAGGGAACCCCGGGGAGGTTGATGTTGCCGCTGAAGTAGGAACTGATCTTGGCCTGGAGGTCACAAGAGCTCAAAGAAGCACATCCTGTGTGAACCCATAACAGAGGCTGCAACTACACAATAGACATCTATCAGATCTCTGCCTTGAGGCAGCAGTAGTGTGGGCAGGTGCCCATCGAGCGATCCTGCCGTGCTGCTCCCTCACTGCTGCTTCAGACCCAAGTGAAACTGTCTCCACTATCCTGTGTCCATGGAGCCCTGCTGAGAGTACCAACACAAAAAGCACCCACCAATATCATCCGGCTGTGACAATGTGAGCAGGTAATAGGGCCACACGCAATAAACTAACACAGATCTGCCATCTGCATCCTGCAAAAGTAACTGTTACTGTTGCTTATAAAACATTTTAATTTGGGATGGAACTCTTGAACTGAACTGCAAACTGCTCCGAGTGAGTGAATATTAAGTGAATACCACCACAGCTGGACCTGTGCCTGTTACTAAAATCGTAGAGCTACAAACATTATACCAACTCTTAGAACATGGAGAAGATGCCATAGACGGTGGGTCACTTTCTTGCTGGCCAATGTATTTATTGTGGGCCCGATTCACAGAATGAACTTAAGACTAAATCCTAAACTTACTACTATTTGGTATTCACAGAATGCACTTACTACTTTCGGGATTCACAGAGTGAACTTACTACTTTCGGGATTCACAGAATGAACTTACTACTTTCGGTATTCACAGAATAGATTTAAGACTACTAACTTTACGTCCGCACTCGGGCCGGAAATTCCAGCCCGGAGGCGGAGCTTCCGGCTTGGGGGCAGAGCTTGCGGCCCGGAGGTGGAGCTTCCAGCCCAGAGGCGGAGATTGCGACTTGGAGGCGGAGCTTCCGGCTCAGAGGTGGGGATTTAGAAATGCCCACCTCTGGGCCGGAAGCTCTGCCTCTGGGCTGAAAGCTCCACCCCCAAGCCGGAAGCTCAGCCTCCGGGCTGGAATTTCCGGCCCGAGTGCGGACGTAAAGTTAGTAGTCTTAAATCTATTCTGTGAATACCGAAAGTAGTAAGTTCATTCTGTGAATCCCGAAAGTAGTAAGTGCATTCTGTGAATACCAAATAGTAGTAAGTTTAGGATTTAGTCTTAAATTCATTCTGTGAATCGGGCCCCTAGTCTGCTATTTGACTGTTGACTTCTGAGTCAAATGTAGTAGGCGGTTGTACTCATCCGAGTATGCAAAGACTTAGTAGGATGGACACCAATGGCAAACAATCTGAACCACCATATTTGGGGCCCAGAAACATCTGTCTCCCCAGGGCCTAACACACATGTCTGACATGCATGTATTTTATTTCTACATCTTGCTGTGTATATGCTGTAGGCAACAGATTAACAGCGTCTTCAGGCAATTTTCAATAGGGCTGGATTCATCCCACTAAACAGTAAAATGTAATTGTTTTTTGAAGGATGAGCAAACATGCAAAGATTAAAATTAAAATTCATTGTTTGTAAATTGGCCTCATTATTCATATTTTCGGATATCCTCAAGACCTGACTGGATTTTACACTTCAGTGGCTTGATGAGCTCAGTTATAGTTTCTGCATGGTATACTTTGTTTTTACTTCATTTAATATTTTGTTCCAGATTGTGGTTAATTATGCACTCGTGCAGCCAAGTTTAATATGCAATCCGACGTTGAAACATGGACTTGCAGTTTCACAATGGAAATTTTTCTACTGCTCAAAATACTGAAACGGTCATTGGTTCCCTCCCTTACCCATGGAAAGAAAAAACAGACTTGAACACCTTTCACTCTTGGTCGTTTGTTAGTTTCTGAAAGGTTGGTCGTCATGGGAAGGTGAGTTTCCCCACTCATATTTCCCTTCAGCTTGGCCTTCCAATTGTTTGGTCAGCCCCAAGAAGTGTTCTGAGTTGCTGCACTGTTGTAACAGTTAACTCTGCAATTAATTCACAGCAAAGTAACATGTATTTAAACTCAACTAAAACATTACATTTTGCGTTAGATAATTGATGCTGCTCAGAGCTAAGGGTTCACCTGAGCAGTAGTGCATTAGACTCCCCAAATTGGAAGCCAGTGTCCTTTTGTTACTTGGCTATTGCCACTGTCAGGACCTTGGATCCTCAGAAACAGTACCCCCCTTCCCCTCCTTCCCACATCCCGAGACCCACCTTTCGGCAGCTCTGGCCCTGATTATAACACAGCAGAGTAACGGAGTCCCCAAATGGAGGGAAAGGTTTAGGGTAGTGACAGCAGGGAGGGAGACCTGTGAAAGAATTGCAATTTAAAAGAATGAATTGCAGAGCTCAAAAGTAAAAATAGGCTATGGTCACCATAAGACATTCAAAGATTAAAAAGGATGCGACTAATCTCAATTGGTAGAACATTAAATGTAAATGTTATGACAATTGCCAGTATAGAGTAGCTGCTATTAAATACAACACACATTCAGCCCTCATGCAATGGCATAATATCATATGTTGAACAAGAACTAATCCACTGATTAAGAGCCCAAAGGAAACATAAACACAAATGTGTCTTCTACAGAAAATAAAGTTTCCCATCTCAAAGATTATAAAGGAATTTTCTCCAAAGTGATGGTGTATTGAGTAAGAAAGTATTCCCATAACAATTATTCCCCTTCCCCCCATATTTTTAATATGAAGTAATTCAGATGTTAATGCCCATATAAATGATATGTATCTGATTTGGAATTGACATGGCGAAATGCACCCTTCACGCAACAGCGCAGGAAAATAATAAGTGTTCGTTTTGTAAGCACTACACAAATCCAAAGTCAGTTTGAGAGCACCCGAAAAAACAAGCTTCATTGCAGTTTGAATGGAAGTACTAGAAATTTCAAACTGCCTCAGAACAAAGGGCCATATGCATCAAAATTGTTTTTTGGTATTCTCGGTCTGCTGGAACAGGGTGATGCGCCCTCTAAAGATCCTTTCCTGGCGTCTCCTTTTCTGTGCAGAAGCTCCGATTCACAGCCTCCTGGCTATCACGGACAGCCCAGCCATTGTGAAACCTCCTGTAGCATTGTGGGTCCGTTTAAATAGGTTGCACCCGGTTACCAACCGGTTCAGAGTAGGTGGTAATTGCGATGTGCAAAATTGCAATTTTCGCATATTCGCAATTTGCTATTTTTACATGCATCTCATTTTGAAAATGCGCTATTTGCGAGCAGGTTATTAGCGAATATTGCAAATAACGTGTCGCTGATTGCAAATTCGCATATTTATTCCCAAATTCCCTGCCTCGCTACATTGCTAATCGCTAAATTTGCGATTACCGTTTTTGCGCACCAGATCCCTTTCTTACATAGGAACACTCTGTTTTGCGATCTCAAACACAGTTTTTTTGCGATTTGCAGTGTTTGCGATCGCAAAACAGCTTCATACATATGGCCCAAAGTCACATGAGGGTAAGTGTCCGTACGAGAAGCCGCTAATTTCACATTCAGTCATAAAGAGCGAGTCCCGAGCACACCAAAGCCAATATCCTGCACGCCACGAAAACACACCTAATGTACCATAGCTCATAAAGTCCGGAGTCAGAAGGATGTATATCAAAAAATAGAACCACGAAGAAACAGCAAGGTTAAGCCACCAAACTTCTTGAGTCTTGAATAGTAGGTGCTCGGTCCGCGTTTCCAGGTTATTTAAATACAGTTCAAATTGCCTGCTGTTCTCACTCGCTGATCACTTCCCTTTCTTCCTCAACTCGGCAGCAATCTTAGAACAGGATCCTTCGGAACATAACATCCATTTTCCACACTTCTCTAAATGCAGGTGCGGTATGGGCATATATTCTGCCAATCATGACAGTACCCCCTGTCTAAGCCCATACCACACAAAGCCTGCAGGTCTGTAAGCTAAATATTTACGAATTAAGTGTGTCTTCCCTTTAAAGTATGTACTGGCTCCCAAGAATCATGTTCAGGTCCATAACGAGCCCATGACTCCAAGTACCATACATGCCCTTTTCTTGTTTGAATGCCTTTAATGGGTTTCACCTGATATTCAGGGGTTCCATGAACAAAAATAGGAGGAGGCCGAGGTTCGGCTTTATCATGGGCAGGTTGGAGCAGAGAAGTATGGAAGGCAGGGTGTAGTTTCATAGTTACAGGCAACCTCAACTAGAAGTTAACAGGAGTAAACCATTTTACAATTTTTAAAGGACCCACACATTTGGGTTAGAATGTATGTGCTTGTTTAAACCTGAAGTTTCTGGTAGACAGCCACACATTATCACCTTCCTTAAACTGTGGCACTGGCTGTCCTTTCTTGTCTGCAAATCATTTATACTCATCCTTAGCCGCAATAACATGTTTGTATGTATTTTTAGCTATTTCAGACAGTTTCTTGATATGTACAGCAACATGAGGAACCCCATCACGAGTGTACGGTATTAACAAAGATAGATAATAAGTTTGATACCCTCCTGTGGCAAAGAAAGGTGAATTCACGTGGATGGTTCTGGAACTATGTTGTAAGCAAATTCTGCCAACCAAAAAATATTTTTCCAAGCCTTAGGGTTGTCACTTAAATAGCAGTGAAAGTAATGTTTGATACATTGGTTTACTCTTTCCGTTTGCACCACTTTGATGGTGAAAACTGATAGATAAACAAGGCTGAATACCCAAGGCCTTGCACCATGCCTTGCAAAAGTGTGAGGTGAACTGTGCTCCTTGGTCATGGGCAATTGTTTTAGGAAGCCCATGTAAATGAACAACATGTTACACTAACAACTGGTCCATCTTAGGTGCTGTAGGGATCCCAATGCGTGCTATGAAATTGGCCATTTTGGATCCTCGATCCACCATTATTGTAATGGTGTCATATTTTTTGCGTGCCGATAGTTCCACCATAAAGGCGACAGATATGTCTTCCCGTATTCTTTCCAGGGTGGGTAATGGCATAAGGAGACTCTTTGGTTTGGATCAGTAGACTTTGGCTCGAGCACATACATCACATTTAGCCACATATGTCTTGACATCTTCCTTTTGACCTGGCCCCCAGAAATGTCTTAAACTGATTTCTTAAGTCTTTGTTACACATGGATGACCCAATAGAGAAGTGTCATAACACCATCGGATGGCCTTCACTCTCAATTCCTGTGTAGGGACATATAGCAGTGATCCTTGGAAAGGTAATCCACCTCGGATTTGTCTAGAGGAATAACATGCTACCCAATGAGCCAATTCCGTATTGACATAGATTTTTTGTTCTCTTCTAAAACTTTTGTATGGTAATGGCGCCTATTATGTGGTGTGGTGCTATGATGGAATCTATTTCCTTGGAGTGGTCCCCTTCACGATATTGTGACAGCGATTCTAGTTAGTAGTCTGAGGAAACATTGTAGTACCCATCTGCGTGTTGGTGTGTAGGGATGTGCTAATTGTGAGTGCCCAAGTTTCAAGGATGTGAGCAAGATTAGTACCCTGTCACAAGTGATACAAGTGTAGTACACTTGTTTGTGCGCTCGTCCAAATTGGGAAAAAAGCAGCGCCCAGTCAGTAGCGGTTTTATGAGGGAACACCACGTGGTATGCAAAGTTGGGGGATCTGTAGTACCCTGTCAGGAGGAATTGCATGGGAATAACTCCTTGGAGTGCTAAATTGGAGAAGAGTTCTGCCCAGCCCTGAAATGTTGCAAGGGAGAATACCCTGTGACATGCTAAGTTGGGGAAGAGTACTACCTTGTCATGAGAAGTTTCATGTGGGATTACACCATGTTTGCAATGTGGGGATAAGATGTAGCATGTGGCAAGAGGTTACAAGGTGGAATTCCTGTAGTGTTACAATATAGGGAAGTGGAGTACCTCGTAGAGTTGTGGGTGATAGCCACAAGTTTGCCAAGTGGTAATTCTGTAGAGATGGGAATATTTGACATGTGTGTCACGTGAAGCAGAGTATGTTTGTGATTGTTTTGCGGTGCATTTTATTCAGTGTGCATATAATGGAGTTGGTCAGCGTTGAGTCTAATGGCTGTTTGCTGTAGCTCTAGTGAAGTGGTCTTCAGACTGTGGAGAGTTCCCCCGGGGAGTCCGAGGCACTTAAAGATGTTTATGATGCGGGGGGCACCATGCCCAGGGTGGCACACGAATCCCACAACAAAGGACCACTAACTCGCCAGGTTTGTTTTCTTTACTAATGTGGATTGCAAGCAAGCACAACTGCCTCTATAAAGAACTGTATGGCTGAACGTTGGTTCAGGCCTCTGTTTAAAAGGCAGTTGTGCTCATTCTTGTGGAACATCTCACCTGCTGTCTGGAGCTTTCTGAAGAGCTGAGTACAAATGCAGGGCTGAGGAGAGGTGGAAGCGCAGACATGAAAGTGGGCACTGGCACGTGAGAAGCAAAATGGTAGTTAAATGGGCACTGGCAGGTGAGAAGGGCAGTTAGGTGGGCAGTGAGTGGCAGGAGGCAATGAAGAGGTAGGATTGACGTTTAGTAAGTGATAGGTGACAAAAAGTGAAATTATGAACTAAGACATGAGAATACTGACAGTGTGATACAAGAGGTGAACTTTGACAGGAGAAGCTAGGGGACAGTAGGGCATTAACAGAAGAGGTGGACATTACCAAGAGTCATGGGCAATTATTTGGGGTGCTAATGTTTAATTGCGCCGGTCGCTGGCTTTTGAGCTGATGTTTGAGCACCCGCACTCTTTCTTTTATAAATTAAACACTGGAAGAGGCCTAACACAAAAACATTTTATGCATGGGTCTCTGCCTTACAGAGTTTGAAGATCACCACTGTAGTATCTCGTAGGTAGGTCTTTTTAACCCTGCTGATGTGGAGTGTGGTTAGTGGTTGTACTGCTGGACTGTTTAAGTGCTTGAGTATTGTTATGTGAATAGTTGGAGTCTGGTCAAGGAAGCTTTCAGTTGAGTGATGTATGGTTAAACTTTTGTTTTGTCTCTGGCTTGGATGTGTAGAATTAGGGATGATGTGCAAATTTGTTGTTGAAGGAAGCCAGTGGGTTCTGTGCCTTGGCTGTCGCAATGACTGAGTGTCCCTGCATGCATAAATGTTGTACAGAATTATCGTATGCGTGGTTTGTTGTCTTTGTGTGTCTGCTTGGACACTTAAAGTGTATCAAGTTGTTGGATGAATGGATAAGCTAGATATGATGGATTTTGAGCCATTGTGAATAGTTGGCCCTGTACTTTATCTGCAAGGGAATGGCTGTTCTGTGACTTCTGTTTGTAAGAAGGGGACATGTGTAATATCCTGTCATTTTCTCCTGACCTTTATATCTGAGCTGGTGTCTGGAGGCTGAGAGTGAATGACGTAATAGAAGGTTGGTGTGTGGTGCATAAGTTAGGAAATTGGGACAGTTGGGGGTAGGACGAAACCCTGATGCAGTGTTCCTGCTGTTGCTCTATTATAGAGGCCTAGCATGAAATACACATCTTACTCTATACCCTAGCAGCTCCTGACTCCTGTAGACATCGTTTGAAAATATTGGCGACCGTGTGTGTATTCATATTGGCAAGCCAGCCGTAGATGTAAGATGGTTATGTTGTGAAGAAATAATTAATGTTTTTTTCTCTCTGTTCTTCTCAGATGCTCATGATATCTATATTTTCAGGTGTTCATATGCCTCTTTTTAAATACTCTTTTTGCTTCTGATAGTGTAGTTAATCCCTGTTTTAAATAATATGAATTATTGGCACATACCTTTTCCACCATACCATACAGTGTATTTAACTATTTCATCTTGGTGAGTTGTTTTGTAAGCCATCGATATATGTTTTTAATATAGCATATATTATTTGATCTTTAGGGGAAAGGGGGCTGAAAGTCAAAGTCAGTACTGTTGCAGCTTAAAAACATAGTCAAGACTCACATCACGATAATCTCTTGTAAGCTGTCAAACCTGAAGTTCCTTCCTTAAATCCAGGTTTCGGTGGGTTCAAAGCTTATGTTGCGGAGTGTTATCCCAATTACCGACAATGGCCCGGTTTCTTGCCACACTGTGCAGTCTGTGAGACACTTTTCCTCTGTTCTTCCATATTAGAGTCAGAGTACGGTGGTTCATGTGTAACAAAATAATTGGGACAGAAATCCCAAATGTTTATAATCGTAAATCCATTTCTGATTGTTTTTTCTATGGCTCCCTATTGTAGCATTTTAAAAGTGCTTAACCTGGTCTCACATTTCTAAGGCAGCTACCCCAGGACAGTAGCGCTTACATTGGCTATGTAGTTTTGTTATTTGCATTGTTCTAGTGGCTAAGCAGTATGCTGTGGACATAAGAAACGTGTATGATCTTACGTTAGTCACTTTACCTCAGTGTGCCTTAGTCTCAATGGCTATATTAAATGGGAGAGCGATTGGAATCAGTTAAATATCAGTGTTAAGAACTATCCGAAGCAGTGTTTGAATAATAGGTCTGGCTTCAGGGTTGGACTGGCAGTGCCGGGCATCTTGCGGTTCCCTAGGAGGCTGGAAGGGGTGGTAGCGGCTTTGTAGTGGTGGGGGCCAGTTTTGGTCTCGGGGACTGGTTTTGCAGTGGTGCTGCAATATTGGCCTCCAGTAACAAAAGCAGAAGCGCTTCACACTTGTGCCACCCCCACCCCCCTTCACCAAGGGGCTGGTCCGACAGAATTGCCAGGGGTACTTTTGGTTCCCAGTCTGGCCCTGTCTGGCTTTAACCGCATGCGTGCGGGCGGAATTCCGCTCGTACGCTGAGATATTCTAAAGCGCATGTTACGTGACGAGCTGGGCTCGTCATCAGCGTAGCAGGAGGCTACCTCATGACGAGCCCAGCTCGTCATCAGCATGGAAGGGGTTAATGTGCTAACACACGCAAACAACATTTGTGCAGGTCTATGTTTGCATGTGTTATAACATCAAACACAGGTCTATTGGCTTTGCCAATGCTTGCCGTCCAATGCATAGCATTACAACATGTCCCTCTTGAGTCCTTCCCTAGTCCTTGAAGATTCATTCACAAAGGTGCACTACAGAAAGCCATTACTGGGTAGCCCTCTTTGATGAACACGATGCATTGCAGATACCTGGGCCGCCGACTGTTACTAAAGGTCCACTAGGCATCCACCACTACCATTTAAATCTCAGGATACCAGAGAATTATGAACAGTACAAACCCCCTTGAACATACATCGCCTTTTGTTGAATGTGGAACGGAACAAAAGGAAAAAACTCGACAGCACTTTTGTTGTTTGAGCTGAGCGACCACAGTGATGATGATGATAGTCACTATCACGGCTCTGAGTGCACTCGATGGATGTTCTGGAAGAAGCAGGGTAAGACAACAAAGTACTTATTGGTATTACCAGTGAGTAGTATTTAGCAGTGAAGGGTGGCATGTACGGAGGGTGTGATGCAGGTGGGAAAAAAAGTAAATAAATAAGTAAAAAAATGAATAAACTTACCTTCCTGGAATGAAGTTCTCCTCACTTGGGTCTTCTCCAGGCAGGCAGTCAGGCACGCTCCAATGCGCCAATGCGGGACCCAGGAAACTGCCGTACCCAATCCTAATGCTACTCTCATGTCGCATGACAGAAGCGCCAGGATTGGAGGGAGCGGCCTCCTTCGACTCTCCCGAGGACACTGGAGCCCTGTGCTCTCTCTAACCCTGCTGTCTTAGAAAGGTCGGTTAGAGAGGTTTAAAATACGCATGTCTGACTGGCCATCGCAAGACTGCCAAGCAAAGAGATGCGTGCAATTTAAACTTAAAGTGCCCTGCCCATCACTGCTTTCTGCTGCTGCTTGTCTGGAGACAGCAGAAAGTAGAAAACCCCTCCCCCTCGTCCTGATGCTCGGCTCGGGCGGGGTTTTGAAAAATAAAATGGTAATAAATTAACTTTATTTCCATTTAATTTTTCCATCTCTGGGGGAAATTCAGTAAGTGGGGCGACGCTTCTTCACCTTATCGAGTCCCTGGTGCTTATAAAGTTTCTTAATTCTGCATATTGAACGGTGCTTCATCCTTGGTTTAGAGAAGTGGTCTTCAAACCTTTTAATGCCGCACCCCTGGGGATCCTCCAGAAAAGCAAACATACTTGTTGCTTAAAATTTGCATCTCTAAACAGATTTAGTAGTTCAAACATTACCAATATGCCTTTTAAAAATGCAATCAAATACATGACAACCAACATGCTATGGGCAACTAAGTTTCCCGAGAGTGTAAAAGTAATCCACAGAGTGGTCCTTCATCAAAAGTCGGGGAGGCTTTGAGGGTTATTTGGACTTCTCATTTCCCAGGCAGGACATGGGTCACAAAAGATGTTCTGATGGCCCATTACAAAGTGGATCATTTCCACCCTCTTTTTCACTAAAAACACAGTGCTGTTTTCAGCATTATGTTCCTCTTTTTCAGTGCCTTCCCCCTCCGCCCCATATCAATTCCTCTTGAGCAGTTTAACCCCACCCCCTGGGGCTTGCCCCCTGCTGAAGGCTTCCAGTTTAGAAGGATATTAACTCCACTTTCGCAGATTACGCTTTGACATTCCGCACTAAGGGCCATATGTATCAACAAACTCTTTTGCGATTCCTAAATAGCGATTTTTAAGGAATCACTATTTAGGAATCGTAAAATGGTATGTATGAAGAAAATTGCTATTTTTTAGCGATTCCTTAATATTCCCTATTTGCGAATTCGCATTTTGTGAATTCGCAATTAAGGAATCATTTCCAATGCATTCCTATGGGCCAGGAGGCCCATAGGAATGATTGCGAAATAATTCTCAAATTGCGAATTCGCAATTTGCTAATCGCAATTTGAGAATTATTTCAAGGGTGCAGGGGTGTCTCAAAGACACCCTGCTGCACCCCTGAAATGTACATGTGTGTGCATATGGCGCACATACATGCCCTATGGGCATGTGTGTGCATCACATGCCACCTTCAAAAATGCCAAAATGTGCATTTTTTTAAGAATTCGCAAGTTACCATCAACTACAAGTTGGTGGCAATTTGCGAACTCTTACCAAAATTCGCTACCCAAAAATGCTACATACATAGCATTTAAGGAATCGCAAAAATGCGATTCCTTAAATGCTATGGCAAAATAAGGAATCGCTAAACTTTGCAATTCCTTATTTTGCGAATATTTCATACATCCCAAAACATGCAAAAAGGCCATTTGCGATTCGCAAAAGGCTTGATACATATGGCCCTAAGTAGTTTTCCCCAAACATTTTATTATCCGCAACAATAGGTAAATGCAGTGCCTTTCTAAAATGTTGAATAGAACACCTGCCCGGAGTAACAAATTAGATAACTACAAAGCATCAATTTTGTTTAAGTTTCAGTAATGATGGAATTTTCTAAATTCTATATTTGCTGTATTGTTAGTGTATTCACGGGTCTATTCAATGTACCTTTAAGTTACGACTCGTGAAATATTGTACGTTTCTCTTCATTAAAAATGAATTGATTTCCTCGCCATATTCAATCCAAACATTTCTCAGTCGGAGTTCGCTGCGAATTGACACTCTCTCTGTTCCAAGGTGGCCTCCTTTTCTTGTGCAACAGGAATGGACTTTGCCTTCGTTTCCTTTCTCCCGTTTCTATGGAGCTACCTATAGTGGTGTCTCTATGATTGTTATAGCGACAGTGGAGGGGAGGGGGGCTGCCCTGCTGGAGGCATGTCTTTTGTGGAAAAGCTTTGTCCAAGATGACAGCATCATGTTGGGCTCTCTGGACTCAGTGGTTGAGGATATATAAGCCTGGACACTGGCGTTGCCTTGTGCTTTGTTAACCTTAGGCTCGTTTGATCTTCAGTCCTGCTCGCCTGCAGCTCCTTTCATCACCCCAGAATGGACTGCATGTATACCTCTGAATGCACACTGCTCGCTGTGTCGTTTCATTTCTAGTCTGAGCAGGTAATACAGTGTAAATGGCATTTATACCATGCAAGCAGTGAATGCAAGAGGCTCTCAGAAGACAGAACAGTCAGGATGAGATCTCGTAAAAGCTTTGGGATTGAATCGAGTATTCAAAGAAAAAAAGACCTGGTTATAGAAAACACATGACGATTTCAAACAAATGTATCATGTTTTACTCTTTGGTGAGGCTATGCTTACTCATCTAGTCATGCCCACATATATGTGCTAATCATATTAAAAACTCATCAGCCATCCAAATAAGGTCAAAATCCCATCTGCCAATGGTCCCATTTTGAGACCTGATGTGGGTGGTTGATGAGTTTTTAAGATGATTGACACCTATGGGTGGGCATGACTAGATAAGTAAGCATAGCCTCACCAAGGAGTAAGACATGATACCCATCTGGTAAAAATGATTATAAATCGTCATGTGTTTTCTATAACCAGGTCTTGTTTTTTTTTCTTTGTGAGTGGTTATAATTCCCTCTTATGCTCCTTGTTTGACAGTTCAATTGAGTATTAACTAGGTAAGGGTTTTAGGACTGAAATGACTCCTTCATACCCACGGCCGGACTGAGAACACAAACTAGCCCTGGAAATTAAGTCAGACCGACCCCGGGGGTGGGGGAGGGGTGCTGGTGGGAAACACTGTTGCTGCTTTTGTTGGGTGAATGTTTTGATTTGTTCTGCATTCTGCCCATCATTTGTGTGTCTTTTGCTTTCACTCCCTGTGTGTGCCTGGTGTGCCAACACGTGGGTCCCAGGCCCACTGTGCCACTAAATTCAAGCTGGCCTCGCTGATGAGGAGTGAAACCCAGAAACCAGTCCTAGTTTGCTTGCTTCCGGGCCAGGGAGGACTTGGCTTGGCAGTTCAAGCTGAACTGTTCCCATGAGGCACAGGGTCAAGACTGATTTGCATATGGCTGGGTCTTAACTGGGGTGGCATGATGAGCAAAAGAACGATAGATTTAACACATATCTCCTGACTGGGGATGAATGTTTTGATTTGTTCTGCATTCCGTCCATCATTTGTGTGTCTTTTGCTTTTGTTACAGGGGGCCGATATTGTAGCCGTGCTGCAAACCCACCCAGTAGCAAAAAAAACACCCCACTGCTCAAAAACCTTCTGGCCCACCTGGAAAATGCATGGTGCCTGCTACAGCCAGTCCAGTCCTGTTTAAACCAGTTTCATTAGTAGAACTCTGGAGAGATATATTCCCTTCTCTAAGGAGTGATAGCTGTTTTTCCTTTTCCATATACGTGTCTTGGCCAATATTAGCCGCTGGAAATCAGATTCTTTGTTTAGGTCAAAGACAAGAAAGCGGACATGATAAACCACCTCCTTTGTAGACCTAATGTGAAATTGTTGGTCTTTGTTTAGTGTGATGAAGAACTACTGAGTTGCTTCTGGTGGAGTCCCATAGTTCTTCATTTTGTTCCCTGGCTTGTAAAGTGTCCTGACACAGAAGGATTAAGAGCCTCTACGTTGGCATGTGCTGTGTGCATCATTCATGCGCTGCAGAGCCTTCCCTCACATAGTCACAAGCACAGCCCAGAGGCAGATGTTGGGATGTGATGCTTAGCTTAAACCTGATTCTACTTCATCGGATGTACCGACTGTGAGCACTTGTGACATCCCGGAGATTTGAGAGTGAGAGGCAGTATAGTTTGCCAGTACAAGGGTAAGTTAACTGGTCCCTAATTCCACCACCCTTCCATCGGTGGTACGGCCATTCCATAGAGGAGTCTGTCGTCTATCTGGGAGACGTGACTGGCATCTGTCCATGCCACCCAGCACGGTTGATTGTTTTAGTCTTAGAGTTTGACCAAGAGATAGTTTTAAAGACAGAGCCTGAAAATAAAAACTGAAAATATTTCTGGCAAAGAAGTAGGAGCATGGGGCAGAGAGCAACACATCTGAGTAATGTGTGGGGCTTTTCCACATTTAAAGGCAGAAGGGGGCCTCTAGTTTCTCTTGTAACCCTGTCTATACAGACCTGCTGTTTGTTCCCGGTCTCCAGTGGTCTTTTTCATCTCAGAGTGGTGGCGGTGTCTTGGTGCACCATCACTCAGTATCCGAGTTAGTGTCCCAGCTCTCCGCCATTAACATTGAGGTTCCTTAGTCTGAACTCCGCAGAACCAGTGGTGGCCCTTTGACCGACACCGTGAGTGGTATCCACTGAATTCCAATGCAGCCACTGAAATGTGCAATCTGTCCATCATGATAATGGCAAGAATGTTGCTCTGCTGACTGACTGCTCTAGCTGCTTTGAGATGTGTAGAAAAGCCTTGACTTTGCTCATATTAGTGAACAGTGTGTGAAGTTTCTGTTCTTTAAAATGACACTGACTAAAAGACCCTGTGCCTGATCCACAGATCTTTTCCTGGTCAGGAGCAACGCAACCTCATTACCGCTCTACTGTTCCCGCACTTGCCGCTAGTTTTGCACCCAAGGCTGGCCTTCCAGGTCCTGCAGGCCGTCTGTCGGTCCAAGTGCTTTCATTTTAGGTGTTTGCACTTCAGTGATCCTCCCTTTAGAGCTCACTACCACTGCATCTCCACTGCAATCATGGCCCTTTGAAGTCCAGAAGAATATTGTAGATCATTCCGTTGTACTCTTCATATAGGCACAGGCATTTGTATCCTGCTTTCATTCTCCGTGCCCTTTTATACAATTCTAAAGCTGCCTTAATCATGTCCTTCTCAGAGCAAATCATACCATGTAGCAGGCAAAATGAGCTATAAAAGAGCACAGATACAATAAAATACAATTTCCAGATGTTAATTATACAGTACTATTCGACCCACTGAATTTTTAATTAACGATAACAGTGAAAAATCAAAAGACCTTATGTCGCCTGCCTCTCTCGCTGCCGCCTGCTCACAGAGTTCCTGGCTGGTGAGTCTCCTTTACTTGAATTTCGATGAAGTTCCTTTGACTCGGCCTCTCCTCCATGCCCCGCTCCAGATCTAGACTTATCAACACCATCCACACTCGCTTCCTTCCTCTGCCGGCCATATCTTGCTCTCTGCTGCTTCCAGCTTTCCGAATGCCCCACCTCTTATGTACAGTCCACCCTGCAGGTTGGACAGAAGCCTAGTTGTGTGGCTGTGGGCTGGTAGATTATGGCTTAACGGAGGCAGGTGAAGGTAAGGGAACTTTGCTCGCCTTCTTGACAGTGTTTTTATTTCCTTACCTGCCTGTAGGTAAGTTTGAACTATGATGCTAAAAAGCTTTGTCAGGTATGTACCATGTGCACCAATGAGCCTGCCCTTAGCACAGAGGTGTTATTCAGGGCAAGTGTGTTGTCCATGAAAGTAGATCGATCTCTCCGCCAGTTGTACTTCGTCCCGGCTTATTAAGGAATGAGTGAATTCCCTAGGTAGAATAAAAACAATGAATGGACTCGTGTTAGTGAGCGGTGGAGTATCACTCAAAACACATGGCCGAGGAATTGCAGCATACGGATGAAATAAGAGCCGAGTGGGCTCTGTCCAGGAAATAATCCTCCTGGCAATCTGTACTGGGCAGGCGAGTACGCTGCTCAATCTGGTGTCACACGGCAAATACCGGAAGTCCGTTTTTATTCTACCTTGAGAATTCACTCATTCCTTAATCAACCGGGACAGAAGTACAACCACCGGAGAGATCGATCTACTTTCAGGTATTTTGCCTAATAGCCCTGAAGAAGTTGTGGGTTTGCACCCTGACGAAACACGTGTTGGCTGGGCAATCGATTTTCATTAAATACAGGGAACACAAGACATTTGGAGTGTTCTTCCTATGTATTACATGTTGGACTGTTTATTGTGGTGATTTGCCTAATATTTCATAAAGTCAGAGACGCAGAATTTGCTCTGCAGTTCACAACAACGTGTGCACAGGCATCCTGTATAGAAATTTGTGGACCTTGTGTCTGTTGAGGGGTTCAAGGTTATTCCCCGCCTGTAGCACCGTATCTTACTAAGAACATTCTCACACTGACGTACACACGAACAGGCGCCATCGCATACCGCATGAATCCAAACCTTTCTTTCGTATCTACATTCGGAGAGTTAGCACTAACTGAAGCACAAACAGGGTGAGTGAGCAAAACATTCTAATGTGTGTTGGTACTATAAAGAGGCTACCACGGAACTGGATCTGGGGGGTGTTCAATGGCAGAAAATATACGCAACCAAGTCGGCATCACTTTTGTATAAATACACAGGATCCTACGATGTTGTTGCTGTGCCATTTATTGCAAGCAGAGAACAGACAGTTTATTGGTTCTCTCCATTCCTCCTTGTCAAATTGGTGACATATTGTTGTAGTTAACCTTGAACACGAGGTTGGTTGCCGCAATTAAATCAATCCATTGGGACAGTTTTCCTCGACGTTACTGTAACAAACTTTTCTCTCTCAGTTAAAAGCCAAGGAAAGATATTAATCTGATCTTTGTCCTGTCCCAAAGAATGATGTCCAGGTAAAGTCCTCCCCACTTGTACTCCTTGGTCTCAGGTAGCTTTGAATCCTTGGTTTTGGTTTTACTCCTATTGCACTGCCATCTACTCCTTGTCTCCCCTCCCTCCCCGCTTCTATGAGGCCTACTGGACAGCCTGTTGAGTTGCTTTAAAGACCTGACACTTCTCCGAAACGTGTCTATGACGGTCTCTTTTCTGTGGGTCTACATGCAGCAGTCAGCTCCACATGCTTCACACCTCACCGCATAAAATGTCTCTCTTGGCTCAGTAGGATCCTTTAGCGAGGCGAGCTTCTATTGGTTGGCAGCCGGACCACAAGCAAAGTGAGGAAAGAAGGTGCAGAAAACAGATACAAACATAGGAGTGATTGTGTCATTGTAAGAAGAGGGGAGGGTGACCAAGGGCGGTTATAATAGCCAAACACGAGAGAATCCTAGCAGAAAGTGAGCCTGAATAGATAAAGGTAGTGTTTCTCCAATGATCAGAACTGGTGTCGCACATGCACACAGACAGGGGGACAGTTTATGTGTGAAACAGGTACATTCTAAACCAGGAAATCCTGTTTACTTATCTTGCGCTTTTGTGAAGCAGTGGGAATTGTAGAAAGAGAAATAAAAGGGATGCATCATAAAAAAAAAACATTTGGAGACTGGCAAGAGAGGTAAAAGAGGCCGGAAGATTCATGGTTCTGATGTGAGCTTGAACTGATGTACATTTAAATGTTAGCACATGTGTTTCGAATGAAAAGATACCTCTGATCCAGAAAGACATTTGAGGGGGAGATCCATGGTAGTCAGACGCTCAATTATTTCAAGATGCACAGAGTCAGTGTTCAGATACCCTTCAGGGGTAAGATGCGCAGCTCCAGATACATTATTTGTTTTAAAATATTTGCATTGGCATTTATAATTTGCAAGTCATGTATACAGAAGATGTTCAGTTTACTGCACAGAATAACAAACATTGGGGCATATTAGCAAGGGCTTCATCGCCGCTTTAGCGGCACTTTTTGACGCTAAAGCAGCAATTTTGTTATCGCCCTATTGGCAAACTGTCGCTAACAGCAGCTGCGACAGCTTTAAGGCGATAGAGACCGGTTAGGGGCCCACTTTGCAGGTCAGCGATATTTATGACATGCAAAGTGGGCGTACCCAAACTGTTCGCGACTGAAAGCAGTCGCTAACAATGCTATCGCCTATTACCGACGCAGACTGTGCGATAAAAAAAGTTGCGCTAAGTGCGATTATCACCAGAATCTAACACCTGCTCAAGACCTAACTTACCTGTGTAGTCAATGGGGGGTGGAATGTCATGTTAGGTCCCCATTGGCGTTAATGCGTGAATTTTGCTGGATTTCCAGCGATATTCACGCATTTAGCCGCTATCGCTGGATATTTTATCGCATTAGAGATAAACGTTGCTAAGAACGTGTTATCTCTGCCGTGATATCCGGCGATAGGCGGCGATAAAAAAACCACGCTAAGCGTGTTTTGAGAAAAATACCGCATGTCCTTGCTAATATGCCCCATTGTGTGTCATGTTTGATGCAAAAAGAAAACACGCGTTTGCCATTTAGTTTATTGACACTTCTGGCCCCGTCTCAGGTATATTAAGAAACTGTAATCGGCCTCACATTCCGAATTTGTCATTAAATCCTCCTGTACAGATACAGAGCCTCGCTATGGTTTGGTTGTCTATGAATGAGTGATCTTCCATAAGGAGTGGACTCTGAGGACCCATGAGTCTGGCTCCTCTTTGTAAGGGGATGAGATCACCAACGTTTCCTTCTTTTGTGAACTTTCCCTCCTGCTTTGAGGAGTTGATGCTTTTGAGCCGGTAAGGACCGCGGCACCTGTAGGCACCTGTAGGCACCTGTGATGAAGGAAGCTGCTACTTGGCTCGTGAGGTTGATATATTATTTTAATGCAGTTTGCTGTTTGGCGTTCATCGAGAGAGTGCGGGTTTGGGTCTTGCTCGTTTGTGTTAGTTTTAGATTCAGGGCCTTAAGGAGCATATAGAGGCCCGGCCAGTAAGATATCCTCTCTCGCTTTTTTTTATTTTTCTGAAAAGAAGTTAGCAACCTTTTCCCATTTCTCATCTGAGTAGCTGACAACCAGGAGGAAGATGGATTACTTCCCATATCTATTTGGACTGTGGAAGAAGCAGCTTTTGCCTGTCTGGAGTTTAATTTGCCTTTTTATTGTTTGCAACTCCCTTGTCGTGATTCATTAGTCTACTGCTCTGCTGCTTAATTTCTGTTCGGTGTTGAGGGCTGTCGAAAGCAGATGACCTGGCAGTTTTGTGTTTTTAATATTTTAAGAATTGCTGCTTCAGTTTCCTAATGATTTTTTGGGTGGGTGCATGGTAGTGTTTTGTGAGGCTCTTCACATCTGTGACCAGCCTTAGTTATGGTCTGCTGGGTGTTTATGAAGCTGCTGATGGAAAACATGGCTGTATACTTAAGTCGCCCGTCCCACATTTTGTCGCCCGTGGACTGGCCCATGGGCTTTGTGTTCCCTAAGGTCAGTGTGAAGGGGAGCTGTATGAGATTTGAGCAGTTCACCACGGTCAGGTCCTGTTGAGGTCACCATCAGCGGGAATCACAACGGTACATGCTACTAGGGTGGAGAGGGGCTGGGTGCTTGGGAAAAATTAGAAGACAGGATTTTTTACTCTAGACACCAAAGAAAGGTAGGACAGATTTTCAGTTTGGGCATGACTTACCACCAGATAGAGGGTAAACCTTTAGACCAGGAGAGCAGAGTTAGTTCACTGTAACTGAGGAGGTATCAGCCAATGAGAAATCGATTGAGTGGGAAGTACCAGGTGAGGAAATGAGTACATCTGGAGTCAAGGACTAAGGCTTGAGAATAGAAGAGGAGCCTGAATGAAGTGAACTCCTGTAGCCACGGTGGCCAAGGACTGGCTTTGCAACACGGTGGCCAAGGACTGGCTTTGAGGTCAATGCTAGACCGCATCATAAGAACAGGGCAGGCAAGCAGGAAAGCACGAAAGAATTATCTTCATTAGCTAAAGTGCGTGAAGTGGTTGCCAGACCTCGATGTCTTACATGAGAATCTGAGTAGATCAAACTTTTCCTCTGCCGTGCGCGCCTTCCTGATGTAGATAGATGTTAATCGACCACATGGATTATTAACGGAACCCCCCAGTCCCCAAAGACAGATCGGAACCAATTAAAGAGACCATTTCCATGACACGTCAATTACGGGCTATGAACATTGATCAGGGCCTGTTAGCCACAATCCTCACTCTTTGCTCTTCCTGTCGCTGCTTCTGAGAGCCGCATGTCATCAGTCAGCCATGCTCATTATATATACTATACTGCCTTCTTCTGCTCTTCGGTCAGCCCCTGCCGCACAGCATGGAGGACTAGAGTTAACCAGGCTTCTTTAAGGAACCCTTGGCTCATACACCAAGGCCTTCAGAATAAATGTGTGCGCTATGGGGACAGCTACAAGTCAAGGAAAGCTTTATTCGATTGTTATTGTACCAATCATAAAAGCACAAATACATTAAAAAAAATCATATAAAATTTCATTAGAAATTACACAAGATAAAATCTAAAAATATACAAAATATGTTTAAGATGTCTTAAAACCTTACGAATACAAATGTTGTGTTTTTAAAAACCTGTTATATACCGCAGAAAAGGTACCCTGGGTTTGCAGGGCATCAAATATCATGTGTTTTCGCTGCAGGATAGCCTTCTTTAAAAACGTTGTTACTTCCCACGCATTGTGTTCATCTTTCAAGAACTGCAGCCAGATAAAAGCTGGTCAACCAGCAATACAGTCAACAAATACTAAAGCTAAAGATATAAAGCTTAATTAGTTGCAAGGAACACCAGGCACCTACTGGTTCCATAATGTCCCCTTCCTCTTCTCTCCTGTTGGACATCAGCCACCGGATCCATGACTCGTGACCCGTCCATATGGATGCCCCTCTTAGACTGTACAGCAGTCCAGAGGAGCACACAGCAGAGATAATGCTTACGCCGCCCACGGTGGGTCTACATCTTACACTGTATAGATGCCCTGGGGAGCATGCAGGTTTGAGGATCCCCTCACTTCCCACAGTGGTGCCACCTCTCCCATTGCACAGCAGACTAGGGGGGCGCACAGCAGGATACCCCCCCCCCCCAAGTAATACCTCTGCTCTTCTATTGTGCAGAAGCTCTGAGATATGCATGCCGTACCATACCAGAAGTAAGGCTCTCGCTTTTATATTTTAGCTGACTGTATCCAGACAGATACAATCTTTTTATTTATTTTTAGTTGTGTTTTTAAAACAGAAATTACTTCTTGTTTTGTTTTCTCTTCATGCTTTCACTTATAACCAATGCTGCAAAATTTGGGGACATTCACATCGCAGGGAGTTAAAATGAAGACATAAGCTGTTCCCAACGAAGCCTAAATTGCTCTAGATGTCATGTAGTAATATTGCACTGCTTCTGTTTTTAGGTGAGAGTAATGTTTTATTGTACACCATACAGAAGTCTAAGAAGGACTGTGTGTTTATCAGTTAAATAAACGTGTAACTAAAAGAGTTGCAACTTTAGCTTTTCAACGACCAACATATCGACAGTTACAATGAGATGAGACTAAATATGACACTGTGTTGAGGAGCACAGAAGGGTGATGATCCTTCAACTGGGCCCTACCGCCCGCGTTCCCACCTTCTCATAGCACTGCGGCGTGAGAGAGGACACTGAATCAGTGATCAGCATCCTTCCAGAATCACCTCTTCCATGTCCCCACAGCCCCACCCACTTGCCCTGTGATGGGAAACTGACTATAATATTCTGGTTAGGCTAGCACTGGTTCTAGTGCGCCAGACTCACCCGGAAGAGCCTGCTAGCCATCTCTGGCCCTATAATGCCTTTGAGGATTGCTGCTGACCACACATTTTGAGGCTGAGTGGGTTGTAAATTCCTCCAGAATACCATAATGTCACCTAGCATATATTGTTATACTACTTGTTTAAAGAAAAACAGTTAATTTAGTATTAAAAGCAGGACTGCATAACACAGTGAATTATACTAAATCGCTTCCAGACTACCCATTGGTGGAAGTCTGGATGTAATTGAACAGTATGGCTTGATTCCTCTAAAATGTAGAAATTGCTGCTGACTGGATGTTATGGTTAGGCATGGACTGTAGCCATAACTTGTCCCAGCATCCCTTCCCGCAGCACCCCGCAGACATAACCTCTGGTCAATGGGTGCAGAGCATAAGCATAGGTCATGTCCTGTGCTCGTGGCCTCTGGGCACTACACTGCTACAATGCTGCAAGTGTGTGAAAAAGGTTCAGATGATAGCCTGCCCACCTGACATTGCCACATGTCAAACAAAATATTTCATAAAATAACTTATAAGTACAGGGAGTCGTTTTACAGAACTGTTCTATTACATACTCTGTCATGCCTTTGTGAAGCCAGAAATGCCAAACTGCCTATTAGTAAAAGTGCAAAGAGGGCACAGACCTTTTCTATGAGTACTATTTGTATATGAATATTCCCTGAAAATCTCAGTTTTTTTCCCATTTTAGATGTTTCGGAGCCAATTCACAAATGCATGTTTGTGTGTGTAGTAAAGTACTTCAGTACTACAACTTCGTGTACCCAAATATCTATTAGAACACATGTTAATGATAGAACGTTTCCCTTCTGAGCCATGCTCTAATTTAGATCTATTTTCTCTGTCTCTCAAACAGTAGATCTGCAGAAACCCTGCTTTGATATCTGTCCACGCGAACTTCTTCATGGCCCTGCAGATTCAGAATCCATGGGCCAGGCCTGGTTGATTTAGCCAAATAAATGCATGATCCTTTCAGGAATTCCAATTGCTTTCTTGTTTTCTCGGACAAAAAACCGAATAATAAACTCAGATTTATTATCATTTTTTTTTGTTTCCCGGCCGAGTCCTTGGGGACGGGTCTGGTCGGATGACATGCACTGAGGAAAGTGGTGGCACACACTGCCTTCAGTATGCATGTGGGTTTGGCAGGCCGTCTCAGGATGGCCAAACTGACATGCGCACTGAAGCTGTCTCCAAACCGAGCTGCAGTGCCATGTGCAGGCATAGGCGCCCAGTCTAACTGGGAGCCTGAATCGAGGGTGCTCAGACCAATCCAGATGCTGCTCTCATGCTGCCAGTAGCATGAGAGCAGCATCAGAACTGGCTGCAGGGGAGTCTGGGAGCCTGTACCTGCAGACAACTTAATCCAGAGAGGAGCGGAAGATCGTAACTTTATTTATTTATTTTTTGTTTGTTTGTCCATCGTCTTTGGTCACCCCCCTTCCCACACCCCGCACTTTGCCCAGACACCAGCCGCTACTGCTCTATAGAAGTGCCTGTGATTGTTCACATAAGACACAGGGAGGAAGGGGATTCAGCACAGAAAGTGCCATATATATCATTAATGGTGCTAATATGGAGGGATGTTGTCATGCACAGCTCTAAACCAGTAGCGGGCCTCCCTAAAGCCTTTAATGCACCAGACCAACTGGGCATCATCTGATATTAGGAAATTCCCAGAGGTTGCCATCTTATAGTGAAGTCTCAAAGATTTCTGCAGCAGCAAATGTGATGAGGTAGAGAACCTTCAGAGTTCACTTGAGCAAACCTTTGCTAGCTCTTGTAGTACCTGAAAGATGACCCAGGCATCTTTCATTGAGTGGAACAAATAACCTGCTTGCACAGAACCAAACCTGCCAAAATTGGGTTTGGCATCTCACTGGCAACCAAGAAATCAAAAAGAGAAAGAATGACAGCAGATCAAGATGGACTGAAAATCAAATGAACACAGTCTCATCGTCGAAAAACGTCGCCACTGTGCCCGTTTAAAGACCAGAGTTGTCTTCTTCATGGCAATGATACAAGCGAGCTTTGTTTCACAGATGGGCTGATCTTGCTTCAGCGGAAGTGCTGGAGGGAAAGCCTGTCACCATTTCTTGACCACTACTAGGGACTATCCCCTGGTCTGGGAGGAATGGTCAGTATCTCAGAACATCTAATGCCCCTGGTAGGATTGAGTTCATCGCCAGTGCTGCATTTTCAGCAATGAGAAGCTCTTGCATGAAAGCATATCACGATTCAATGTAATGATGATATTCCTTTGATGTGAGAGGGTGTGTCACTGTTGCAGTATCTGCAATATGGAGCAATGCCTGGAGTGAGTAAACCAAACACTACAGCAGCATCTTTAAAGAATGGATCCCCCTGATGCGAAACAAAGTGCCAATCGTGAGAAGACACTAGTATCGGCCTAACGGTTGCGATTCCAATGAGTGTAATGTCGTGAGGAAGCCTGCAACCATCAAAGTACCTCTAATAGTGAGAAGCGCTCATGTAGTAGAGATAGTGCCCACCTTCCTAACATATCTAGTGCCACTGGCGGGACAGAGCAGTTCTTCATCTCTTATGAGAAGAATCTCTTAGAGTGAAGGCTCAGGAGACTGTCACCATCCCACCATCTCCAATAGTGGGTTCCCCTAGAGAAACGAAAAATGGTGGGTGGAATGCCAATGAATAGTAATTGCTTGGGGTTGCATTCCATTCCATCACTTTTTTTTGCCATCTATGTCACTCTAGACAATGACAAACGCTATGCAAATCAGCCTTGGTTCTGCCCCAATAGGAACAATCCATTCCAAATTGCTGACCCACGTCACTGTAAAACAAGCAACTCTTAGAATATTTCTGCTATTTTTGGCCTCATCAGTGAGGGTCTGCTTGAGTCCAAATGCATATTCCGGGCATTCATGACCCACATAGGAAAATAAAAACATGATTTCTGGAATTCTTGAATTATTCTAAGCCACTGGTAATTACCATGCGCTGCATTGCACTCCGTAATTCTTTTTTTGTCCACTGTGCCACCGAAGACACAGACCAGCCATGTGCAAATCAGTCTTGGCTGAAATGCCAAGCCATGTCCTTTCTAGACCACATGACAAGCAAACCCCCAGACCGACTTCAGTCTTTTGGGCCCCATGCGTAACAAGTCTTGCTGCATAGTGAATAAAGGACCCACATCTGGGTATACCTCTAATAAAGACAGAAACCTGAAGGGTGGGCTTTTTGGTCTATTCTCCAGTGGATTCAGAGAACTTGTCGCCACCCCAACATTTCTAATTATGTGAAGCTCAAGGTAGGAAAATCTGCCACCATTCCCCTATGTGGAAAGCTTGCCCACTATGCCAGTGTCTGTACTGGCAAGAACCCCCTGTTGGACTGGCATTCAATGGCAGTCCCTTTATAGGAGCTGTTCCTCCCCCCACCCACCCACCATACCCCCCTCCTCCAATCCGTGCTCGGGAGGAGGGGGCTGTGATGCCCTTGACAGAGCTCACCTTGTGGGAAAGCTGAGTCGTACATGACCCCACTGGCAGGCGGGAATTGCTTTGCCCTTTCCAAGGCATAATTTACCTGACAAAATGTTTTAGAAGCCGCAAGAATTGAAATGATTTACAGATGCAGGAATGAGATTTTTTTAATGGTTGGGAAGTGGGACTGGGGCTGTCGGGCTGAGAAAGATGGAGTGTTTCTTTGGGTGGGAGAGGCCACGGTGCTGGGAATGAGGGACACTTCAGTGTGGGTATGAGGCAAGAACTAGCAGAATTGACCTGAAAGTGAGGCTTGGTTCCATTAAAACCAGGATGCAATAATTCACACTCAGAGGCAGGTCGAAAAGCTCCTGCAAACACCCTTGGCCTACTTCAAATCTAGGATCTACAGGCCAAAGTCGATGCTTTAACACAGCCAGAGGTGCTGGACAATGCAGTAATTTACTGAGGCAATACAATTGAGAGATAAATTAATTTTAGGTCTAATTTGTCGATTATATCAAACTTATAAACGCATTAACGTATTACTGGTAAAATCAGAATAAAATCAGACGTTAAGTTTGGTAAATATGTACAGATATCTAAAACATACAACATTGTTCCAATTTATATGCAAAAGGGGCTACCTTGTCACAAAATGGGTCAAAAGCAGTTTAAATTGTCCTCCAGAAGGCATCAGCACGACAGGATCTGGGAAGAAGTGAGCCAGCTGTATATTAGAACCTTAAGGTATATTTTTCTAACATTACCCTGGACTGGTAGCCAACCATACCTTAAGGGTGGCACTCAGATTCTTTGAATTCTATCACTGTTTAGGTTTTGCAGTGATCACAAACTAACACACTTCAGGCTTTGAGTCTGTAAAAAAACAATCACACTTGTGGTCTCTTCACAGGGCTGGTGTCCATTGATGCCTATGGGAGGTGGTTAACTTGGGCTTGAGATAAACTGAGGCACAGGTGGGCAGCGACTAACAAGGTCTTACAGCACTTAGTTTTGCCTCAGGGCTTTAAGTAAATGTGAGCAGGATCATCTATTCTAGGCTGGCAAGACTTCTCTCAGTCCTGGATTATGGCTGCTAAATCCCATACTGGACTACTTATTGTAGAGAGAAACAGCCCGGGGGAAAACCACAGGAGCTGGCTGTGGGCACTCAATATAGCCCCGGGCACAAATATTTCAAATATTTCAATCTGATGGAGATTTCAAACCCATGTGGTAACTAGTGGTAAATTGTCGTGCCGGGCACCCACACGCTTCCATGCTATGCACCCTGTGCCTTCAAGCCATGCATACCATGTACCCCTGCATACAGTGAACAGAGGGTATTTGCGAACTCCTTATAGGCCTTCGTCCCAGCCCATGTGCAGTATGCCCTATACTGCTGCTACTCTGTGGGGTAAAGAGAAAACATGGTTGAGTTCCAACCTTCGTATGCTTTTTGCTCAGATTGAAGCACCACTGTCACCATTTTTCATGTAAGGCCACGGATGATGCCACCTGTGATGTGATGTCATGTATAACGTCATGAACATGGCGCGGGAGGGAGTTACTTTAACCTCTTCGAGGCTCGAGCCGTGGAACGCTCAGGTGCGGGGAGAATTCCCCTCCTGTGCTGAGCGTTCCACGGGAGGTAATGCACCTGTGACGAGCTGAGCTCGTCCTGAGCACAGGAGTGCCGTGCCTCATGACGAGCTCAGCTCGTCATGAGCATGGGGGCACTGTGCGCACCCCCCTCCCCCACCAGCACAGTGGGGGAATAACCCCCGCCACGAAGGGGATAAAGGAGATGCAGTTCATGAATTGATATGCACATTTTTGGGCACCCCTTTATACAAAGTATGCTCAAAAAGCACGTAGAGATACTCAGCGCAGGGTATATCATGGTAGTAGGTACAGCTCCTAGGCCATACCTGTAGGCCATGCCCCTGCAGAAATCTGGGCACAGGTTCTGTGTACAATGATGACTCAAAGGTCATGTCCTGTGCTCTGCGCCCACATGGCATTCCATGTTGTAGCTATGAGCAGGGATACAGGTTAGATTGGCTGGGTGGAAGTCATGGTCTGTGTTCACTACCAGCAAGGTAGCATGCTGACACACCATGCCTTTGGTATAATGGCCAATAGGCATCGTCCCCCCAAAAATTGTTTAAGTCTGGTTTGAAAATATGATACCTTACCCGAAGAATGGCATTGAGCATAATCATGGACACAACTCATGCCATGCGCACGCTACTCACAGTGCGTGGCTACAGATCAGAGCTTGAGCAGTGGCGGCTGCTATTATTGCTTAGTGGTAGGGCAAGGAGGGAATAAATTACAACCAAACGTGAAACGCACAGCTAAAAAAATTATTAAAATCCCACTTTCCTGCTGCTCCGACGGCCGCCTTCCTGTTCTCCTCCGATCCTGGACTCCAACTGCGCAGGCTCCTAGATGCAAAATCCCAGCACTTCTCTCATGCTGGGAATAGTATTCCCATAACGGGATTGGTCTGAGCGGCTTCGCTTGCCGCTCAGGCGGTGCATTGGAGCCTGGGGGGGTTTTACAACCTGACTGTGCAGCACATTCGGGTTAGAGACTAGTAAGTGTGCAAGTGTGTTTGGCTAGGACGGCGGGCCAAACACACAGGCGCACTTAAACACTTAAAAGTGCTCACCACTCCTCCCCTTGCCATGCCTCTCTGACAGAAATGTCTGGCTCCGCCTCGCTGAAGACTCTGTCGTCAGCAGTTTGGCAAAAATAAAATGATAATAAAATGCTTTTATTATCATTTTATTTTTCCTCTCTTAGCAGCGGGGCATCACTACTCAGCCATTATGGAGGAGCCGCCCCTGAGCAGGAGGGCCATGCTGGCAGAGGTAAACGCGTGCCCTGTTTGTACTCCATGCAGCAATGAGTGTATTCCTCTGCAAACTTATGAAATTCACTCTAATAACTGTATTAAAGGAGTATTAGGAAATATCTGCTACAATAACATCCTAGCCCACGTTTACATAATGTTAACTCTCCCTTAAAACCACCGATTCAATTAATATTATGGACAGGACCTAGAGGCTTTTATGTTCACCAGTTAGGGTTATGTGGGGATCATTAACATCCCCTTCATGCACTTACTTTTGATATCACATGTGACATCACGGATTACAACACTGGTGACATAATTGAAGATGCAGGGTGTTTCCTGTGTGTCTGTGTGCCCAGGTGTGCTTACATAGGGTAATTCTGAAGCCCAGGATGATTTTTTGCTTGCAGATGTTTGAGGGTGTAAGTCCCATCAAACTTTACTGGCTTGTGACATTCTCCATCTAGTCAGTAGTAAGCAGTTGTAAGGTGTCACAAGGACGAGTTAGAAACAACAGCATGAAGGAAGAATCTCTTGAGTGTCTCTCAGCCATTGGATCTGGCCCCATTCTAGAAGACTGTGTTTTACCCACTGTGCCCCTCTACACCTCTACAGGGACACCAGTTGTGCGCAAATTGGCATTGGTCCTACTCCAATAGGAAGAGAAAAGCCCAATATAGCATGCCAGGCTCTCTCCAGATGAGAGCACAATCAACCCCAGGCTGGTTGAAGCTGTCTTTAAGGCTCATTGAAGAGTTACAGCTTGACTCCTGTAATTTTGGTCAAAGTTAGCTCTCTTAAGAATGTTTCAAACAGACAAGGGCTCCGCCAAGAGACTTTTTCTGCCCAAGCCAATCTCTGATCAACATCTGGCATGACTCTATTTCCTGCACATAAAAAAAAGAATGCAAGACATCAGCAGCCCACATGTCATGCAAAATGCGTAAATGTGTTAATTGTTCATGGAATTTAATGACATTTCGCAAAAAACATCAAGCAGTTTCACACACCCCACGTTCTGTGACACATGGGTCTCGAGTCTTGACATACCCATTATAATTAGCACACCTAATGCAACAAACAGCAAATAGATGACATTCATGATTGACATATTCTCTGCCACAGAGGATGGCTTCAGGCCACATTCCAGTCTATCGTTTTTCACCCACTGTGCACCTTTGATGAGGACCAGGCATAGGCAAGTCGGCCTTGGTCTTGTACTAATAGGAACAGTCCAGCCTGAACTGCAAGATCAGGCACTCTCCATATAGAAACACCTAAAATAAGGCATTCTGGAAAATGGGTCTGACTGCCTACAGTGTGTACCCCTTCACTGCATACCCTCTAGAAACATTCATTCAAAGCCCTCCTTTGCAGTCGTAAAAAAGCAGAATTAAAGGGAAGAAGCACAGAAACATGGCCCTTAATACTCTGGAAGAACTTTCAGCATTTCGGACACAATGTTCGTCCCCAGAAGGCAGAATGTTTAGAAAGCGCTCTCTGTAACAGCGGGACCCACCCCTTAGGTCCATGGGAGCAGCCTCATGAGCTCAGCATGGAACCAGGCTCTGATTCTGATATTACCTCTTCCAGATTCACCAAACCACAACCGTCTCCAGGGTTCCGGCGCCTGTCAACAGCTCAACTTCTCCTAACATTTGGAAAGTGAGTCTCTTTTCTGTGGGTACCATTGGAACACAGCACTGAATGCCAACCCCTGTCATCCAGGCTTAGCATGGTTATCGTATGTTTTTGCAAGTCCTGGGATAAAAACTTCACATGGGCCCCGCTCGCGACTTCTTCCATTTATATCAGGTGGTAGGCGTACTTGTATTTTTAAATTAAAAAATAATCTTACAGGGGAAAAGAAACCACAGAAGTTCCAGCACCTGACACCGTTCAGAGGCATGACAACGGTTAGCTGCTTCATCATTAATAAACAGGCAGATTTGCTTACAAATCGATACATTCATTTTGTCGCAAGAATGCGGGGCTGTGAAAAAGCACTGGCCCTAGGACTTATTGCCCCTCAGCCCTCCCCTTGGGATGGCCGCTGACCTGGCCTCATATGTCCTTTAAAGTGTCCTTGATGTGAGCATTCAGGTTGACACGGCATGGTGACACCATTACTGAGGGGTGACCTCTGCTTTTGAGAGGATCACTAAAGCTAACTCCTACCAGAGTAATAGATTCATAACACTAGCAGAAAGCCAACTGAAGTGAGCACCAATGCGTGAAGGGAGTCTTTGTGTGGAGAAAGACCAATAGTAAAAACATGGTGTACATTGTCCGCCATTTTGTTTCACTTAAATGTGGCGTTTCTGTCGGTAGAGTCTGCAGATTGGCTAACAGCTGCATTGGCATGGAGCACTTTCATGGACAGCGATGGCCAATTCTTAAACAGTTCTGGTTTGGATGCCCCCAAACTCCAATTCTGCAACATTGCCGAGCCGGACACCAAGCGGGTCAATTCACAGAACTAACTTAAGACAAAATCATAAACTTACTACTTTTGGTATTCACAGAAGGCATATAATAGTCTTAAATTAGGATTTTGTCTTAAGTTACGATTTTGTCTTGAGTTACGATGTTGTCTTAAGTTTAACTTAGGTGCGTCCTAAATTTAACTTAAGACAAAATCGTAAATTAAGACAAAATCGCAACTTAAGACAAAATCCAAACTTAACACAAAATCCTAACTTAAGACAAAATCTTAATTTAAGACAAGATCCTAATTTAAGACAAAATCGTAATTGAAGATAAAATCCTAACTTAAGACAAAATCCTAACTTAGGACTACTAAATGCCTTCTGTGAATACCAAAAGTAGTAAGTTTATGATTTTGTCTTGTTAGTTCTGTGAATCGGCCCCCAAATGTACAACTCACCCTAGTTGTGAGAAACGATCCAGGCCACAGTGTATGCTTTACTCTTCCATAGTCTGCCTCATCTGGAGGGCAGTGCTAATGCCATCCTGGCTTCAGTTGGATCCACCAAGGAGACAATGTGATGCATCACTTCCGACTGGGTTTGCGACTCAGCCTCCTCTCCCCCAAGCCCCTAACCTTGTTCTACAATGATTATGTGCATATTATGTTTGTAGGGGGTATCCGGCTCAGCCCCCCATACCCAGGGCCAGTTGGCACATGATCCAAATAAAGCCAAGACAGACAGTTCTATTGTGTAGTCCACTTCCTGCCGAGTAGCACATTTAACATCTGCCAACCGGCGGACCTGCATCTGGCGAAGTTATGCAGAGAGGCACTGCGATCTCTTCCTTCTTCCCATTTTCCTCTCCCCTTGGGATCCTGCATTTAGAATGTTGGACGGCGAATGGCCTGTGGTGGGCGACTGGGAGCCTCTCTAGTATGTACCATACTGACTTGTATGAAAGCTATTCCTGCCTCTTTCGTTTTATGTCAGATTTATAACGGGCTATCCCACTCCCAGGGCCAGTAGCAGTGCTTAATTTGTGACTATCAGCTAGATTCATCAAAGTCCCGTTTTGCGAGTCTGTAATAGCGATTCATAAGGAATCGCTATTAATGCGAGTAGGTCCATTGACTTTCCATTGAAATCAATGGAAACTCCATGACGAGTTACCCTTGTCATTAGCACTGAAGGGGTTAAGGACTTGCAAAACGGAATTCAGGTAGGAATTGCAAAAAAATTGCGATTCCTACATCTTCCTTATTTGCGATTAGCAAATAAGGATGCGATTTCAAGGGTGCCAGGGGTGTCCAAAGGACACCCTGTAGCACCCCTGAAAAGCAAATGTAGCCAGTTGTTGCGCACACACATGTCCATAGGACATGTGTGTGTATAACATACCACTCAGAAAAATGCACTAAAGTGCATTTTTCTGAGTTTTCGCTATTTACCACGAAGTCTGACTTCGTGGTAAATAGCGGCCAGGAATAGCGAATTCGCAAAAAAAATGGTTAATGAATTGCATTTAAGGAATCTCAAATAGAGATTCCTTAAATGCAATTCCTCGCAAATATGCGATTTCGCAATTAGCGATTTTTGCATTTGGGATTATGAATCCCAAATGCAAAAATTGCGCTAGCAAAGGGCCAGATTCGCAGAATCTGGCCCTTTGCGAGCCGATTTTCCTTTCATGAATCTACCTGATTGTTTGCCAGTGTTATTGGCACTGGTACTTATTTCGTAACACCAGCACATATTTATGACTGTTCTCCACATGATGGCCCTGTTAGTCTATTTTTTTTTTAAAGCACACATGCAAAGAGTTTAAAAATCCATACATTATTTCATAAGTAATAATAGGCAGTTCAAGTTTCTCACACTGCCCGTCAGTGGCGCACAAAGGTGTTCAGAATGTATGATCATCAGATCTTTGGCCTCTGTGCATAGTGCACAAAGCAATGGGCATGTATCCCAGTTGCAACTGTGATCCTTTGCAAATGTGTGTGAAGGAGGAACACAGCTGTCAAAATGTTGACAAGGTGTAAGTTGACAGTGCTTAGATGTGAGTGGGTGCATTGTGTGTTGGAGGGGTGATGAAGTGAAGAAGAGGCGAGGAAGTACATACAGGGGAGAGTGAAAAGGTGGTGCTGAAGGAGGTGTGAGACATGTAGACGGATAATTTCAGAAAGATGTGAGGAGAAAAAGTGCACGACTATCCAATATGAACCACAGAGGAACGTGGTGTGAGTGGAAGAACAGGAGTGGTTGAGACACTTTGGAGGCCACTACTCATTCCACAAATCGAAGTGATGTTGAACTTACAGCTTCATATTTTCAGAATTGAAAAAATTTCAATATTATTTACAGGATCGTTGTTGTTGCTCATTTAACTGATACAGCTAACAAACACTGACAATGCCAATAGCCCTGGCTTGTTTTAGTCCTGGCTTGTGTTAAGTATACGCCAGTTGTTTTGTATTTCTGGATGAAATAACAGAAAGTGGTGAGGCGCAGCGAAATACCTGTCGGGCTGCACATTATAGAGGCACAGATTTCTCATTGACATGTTTAATCCACACTCTTAATTGCATAGGCTTTTTACACCACCCCTCCCTCAGGTGTTTTCATTCCACTTAAAGCCCTTGCAGGGTGCGTAGGATATTCTTACGGCTCTGGGTGACATAGTGTAGTCCAAATTCACACATTTGAAGGACTGTAAGGGTTAAGCAACTGTCTGTCATTGGAACTGTTTTTTGGCAGCACTGGCAGGACCATGGGTGGTGCAAATTGCAGTGGCCTCCTGAGAAATATTGTGGCCATGGCTCTTATTTATTTGCGAATTTAGGCAGTGGCCAGTTGGCACATCATCCAAATAGTGCCACTGCGGACAGTTACGTTGAGTAGTCGACTTCCTGGCTATAGGTTGGTAACCCAAAGAATTAACGATGAGAGCTGAGCTGAAGCAGAACCACTAATCTGGCTCGTATCTTAGAGCCGAGAACCAAACCCTAGAAATATGTGTTATGTAAATCATACAACAAACCACGTTAAATTTGATAGTACTTCAAAGTTCAAAAATGTGTATTTGTTTTAACAGGTGGGGGCTTCAACATTCATATGCCATATTATAGCACTGCATTGAGGCGTACCTATTAAAAGTGATAATTTTATACAACTGGTAGTCTGAACTCACATATTGAAAAATGCTTCCATACGCAATAATGAAGAAAAAAGGAGTTTTGATTAAATTATATATTTGCTGAAGATCACACAACTTAAGCAGGGAAGCCATGACTTATCCAGGTTTTCTATTTTTTATTTGTACAAATCAGCCAGTAAATCAGTATCTATTTGTCTTTCCATATTGTAAGGCTTTGTTTTTACCTTTTAATGCTTTCCTCTGCATTTTTTTTTTTAAATATAGCGCAAACTAGACGCATATGTATTGGAGCGCTTACGATGAGCACCAGTTACATTGCTTTAGAGATTATATGATTTGCCTAGAATCACATGATGTTGAGCCGACGTTCGAACCAGGGGGCATATTATCAAGCACAGGCGATGAAATGATCGCAGCTTTATGGGCAGGAAACTGCCGCTAAAGCAGTGATAATGGGCTTGATAATATGCCCTTGTGAATTCCCATAGCAGCCCAGGTTAACACCAGAACCTGGGCTGCCATGGGAATTCACAAGGACATATTATCAAGCCCATTATCGCCGCTTTAGCGGCAGTTTCCTGCAGATAAAGCGGCGATAATTTTATCGCCTCTGCTTGATAATATGCTCCCTGGTTCCCATGTTCCATAGTCGACAATAACACATCCTGGGTAGAGAAAGGAGGTAGAAGCCACAATAAAGTTCGGCTCGTTATGGGCTCGAGGTTCCAACAGGACCTCGAGCTGAGCCCGAGCCCGGCTTCAGATTCGAGCTGTTTTAGTGACTCCCCACCTCTATTCCTACCCAGTACCATTTAACAACTACCAGCTTGGCGAACAGCTGCCGGTGGCTGGTGCGGCGGAGCGGCGCCGCCATCTTGTGCACAAGCGCCTACTTGTGCAGCCTTTGTTGAGCAATTACTGCTCGGCTCTGTATCAGCGGAGAGCATCGCAGCCCCTGGGACGGCACTGGAGGAGCGCGGCTCCCGGCTCGCTCTGTAATCCGCCGGCCCAGCCGCCAGCTCATCTCTTTATAAGCCGATCTCACGCCCGGATCAGCACTCTCGCCGACACTTCTGAGGCGGGAACTGCTTCCGCCTCCCTCAGTCTTCTCCATCGAAGAGTCTGTAAACTGCCACAGGGCATCTCATTGATCAGGGCTCATGGCGCTGGCATGCGAGCTGATAATGTACTGGGGCACGTCAGAGAAGGGACGGATGTTTGCCCAGACGATGCAGTGGGCATGACTCAGGAAACGGCCTAGCACCTTCCTCAAAGCCAGAAACCCGTAGAGCAGACATGGTGTGTGCCAAGCGCGCAACACCCATTGGACTCAAAGGGCTTCAGCACCCCTCCCCCTCTCCACCCCCCCCCCCCATCGTGTGTGGCAGTCCGGGGTGAGACAGCTTCCCGGGCACACACACAGCCGCACCCGAGCACTTCACAGGTCTTTAGAGACCATTTTCATGTTAATGAGGCTTTGTTGTTGTTTCGCCCCTTCTAAGAGCACATGCCGCTCCACTCTGCATGTTGCTTAAAGATTCAGCCCCCCCCCCGAGATTTTTTATTAGCCCCCCCGCCCCCACCCCAAAATGTGGCTCTGGTTGCGCCTCTGTGTGTGCTATGATGCAGGGAGAGGGGGTCTTTTCTCTGCTTCCTGGCCTTTGTGCACACAATGGTGCACTGAGAAGTTCCTTGCAGTGCAACTGCTGGGCCTTACGGCGGCATCTGTTTTTAGGTGCATACTGTGGTGCATGGAGGAGTCGGTTACGCTCTCCTTGCTGGGAGTTGTGCTGTTTCCACTCCTTGGAGGGGATTGAAACAGTTCATAACTGAATTCCTGCTGGGTGAATATTGCCTCCATGTCTTCCCACTGAGGGTGATGCGGGAGTCACATACATGGGCACTGCCGGATGTTTGGTTCATTGCTCCCACACTGTGGTGCCCAGAGGAGTCCTTTACTGTGTCACAAACGGGTGTTGTGTTGCTGTGGGGGGTGGAGGAGTCACACTTCATCACTTTTGCGTGGTTGGCTACCTCCATGCCCAGGTATGTGCTGTGCTTGATAGCTGAGCCTCTGGTTGGCTGCTTCCACCTCCTGGTATCATAGCTCAGTGTGTGTGGCAGTGCGTGATCATGCCACTTCTGGGGCTTTGCCTCTTCTACACTTTGTTGCACACCGTGGTGCACTAAGGAATCCCTTACAGAGTCACTATTAAGTGTCTGAACTGCTTTCATGCCTTGCTGCACATTGTAATGCAGGGAGGAGTCAATTACTGTTTCACTGTTGGGTAGCTGGTTCCTCGCACGCCTTGCTACCCACTGTGTCACTGCTGGGTGTGTGGCTGCTTTCATACCTCGGTGCCCGCTGTGGTGCGAAGAGTAGTGACCTACAGGATCAGAGAGCCAAACTACGGTCTCTTCCCTAAAAATCCCATTCTTTAAGGGGTTTCCACCTTTGCATGAGTGCTGTACAATGCAGCACACATGCTAAGTGGGAAAAACGAAGAGAGACGGAAGCATTTCTCCTCGTTGTGCCTGCCTCAAAGAGGCGCAGGATTTTGGCACAAATCCGGGTCTACAATTCTTTGTCGGCGTTTGGCTTCTTCCACGCCTAGATGCACTACAGTGCCTGGTGGTCTCTGCTCCTTGATATACCATATATAGTGTGGTGATGTTCCTTACATGGTGGGACGTAACACGCAGCCCCACACCCACCGTGATGCTGAGGGCCACCCTCTCAGTAGAGGCATTCCAGCCAGCGGGTCAACAGCCATTGGCCACTAGCGTAGCCGTAGCCCTGGAGCTAGCAGGAAAAACAAGCATTTACAATGCAATGGTTTCGCCTTTGGAAAAGTTAGAGCTTTTGGCATTGTAAATGACAAAATTTGTATTTATGTGTTGGTTTTGAAAACAAATAAATAAATGGCATTGTCATTTACATTGCCATTAGCTTAATCTCTCGCAAATGTGAGACCTATTGTACCCTACGGACGAGCTCAGCAGACAGCAATTACTACCACACACACACACCCAGAGCCACACACACCCAGAGACAGCCAGACACACACACCCAGAGCCACACACACACACCCAGAGCCAGCCACACACACACACACCCAGAGCCAGCCACACACACACACACACCCAGAGCCACACACACACACACACACACCCACCCAGAGCCACACACACATACACCCACCCAGAGCCACACTCACCCACACTCAGGAGAGCAAGCACAGCGAGGGGGCAGGGAAGCAAGCACAGCGAGGGGGCAGGGAAGCAAGCACAGCGAGGGGGCAGGGAAGCAAGCACAGCCAGGTGGCAGGTAAGCAAGCACAGCCAGGTGGCAGGGAAGCAAGCACAACCAGGTGGCAGGGAAGCAAGCACAACCAGGGGAAGGGGAACCAGGGGAAGGGGAACCAGGGGAATGGGAACCAGGGTAAGGGGAACCAGGGGGCGGGGGAGCAACCCACCGAGAGCCACACACACCCACCGAGAGCCACACACACCCACCCAGAGTCACACACACACACTCAGGAGAGCAAGCAGAGCCAGGGGGCGGGGCAGCAAGCACAGCCAGGGGGCGGGGCAGCAAGCACAGCCAGGGGGCGGGGCAGCAAGCACAGCCAGGGGGCAGGGGAGAAAGCACAGCCAGGGGGCAGGGAAGAAAGCACAGCCAGGGGGCAGGGAAGAAAGCACAGCCAGGGGGCAGGGAAGAAAGCACAGCCAGGGGGCAGGGAAGAAAGCACAGCCAGGGGGCAGGGAAGAAAGCACAGCCAGGGGGCAGGGAAGAAAGCACAGCCAGGGGGCAGGGAAGAAAGCACAGCCATGTTTCCAGTGCATGGCTATTCTGAACAAACCACACGTGAGGGTGTTACCATCATAAATTGATTACTGCAAATATTCCTCTCATAAATGTATAGCTGCTAGCTCCAGTAATGTGGATGCATATAAATGTTGATATCTTTTAAAAGGAAAAATGTATACAATTAATTTTTAACTGTTTTGAATTATTCCTTGATCAATTCGTACTGTGATAACTACTTGTACTTTTATGCATTTACTAAATGCGAATAAAGTTATTTGACTGATTGACTCAGTTCGTCAATCCACCTTTGTACCAGCGTCAGAGAAGGACTCGACATTACCTTTAATACGTAGCTCACACCTGTGACACACCTGGCACATTTCCTCCTTGCCTAGTTAAAATGCTCCCTAAAAGTCCATAATGCGCCACATGATGTCATGACGTGAAACTCAGGGCAACATGTTGCACACCCAAGTCTGTTCCATGCCAAACACAGCGATGTGAGCATCAGAACCATAACATTTGGTGACATTTTGTTCTAATGCCATGCTAGGTACCATGTACGCATTTTAATGCACACTGTTCCATGGAGCTGCCAACCACAATGACATGCTCAGCCCATTCCAACTCCTTAAGGATCCTCAGCAGAAAGCAGGATTATGAGCAAGTCATTTGTCATAGCCATGTGCCATCGTTAACATAGTCCAAAGATGACTTGCAGGCAACTACTAAGCCTCGTAAAATGTAATAACCAATTTAACATCTCTCTTTGCCTGCAATATATACTGACCACTCCCACTTTGACATCAGGGCTCGTCCAATGGAAAAGGAAGATAGGCACTCAGGACTCCGCAGTCAATTGAGTGCATGACCAAGAGATCGGCAACCCAACCACCTAGATCATCTCAGATGAAAAAAGGCTCTGCCCTTTTCAAGGTGAGCAGAAACAAAACTGAAATGGCCGCCAACAACACACTTTCTATATAGACTATATGATGACCAGGGTGGTCGAGCTAAACACCTATCATGTCAAAAGTCTGGGGCATCCACGGCCTCTGGCTCTACAGGTGAGAGCCACTTGAAGAAGTGCTTGATTCTGCAGTGCAGTTGTTCAATTACTCTGTGCAGTCATTTTGGATTCTTACATATCATTGTTTTTTGTGAACAAAATCATATACAGCGTATGGAAAATGTAGGCAAGACTAGTCTGCCACACAAACACCAGAACAAGCAATCCAAGTATATACTTCGTGCCTCAAAAGCACCCACTCCACAATACTTCATTTAAAGAGGTATCTATGAAAAAAGCAGCATGCCCGTGGCTTATGCAAGTAACACTAAGACTATTTAAGGGGGAACATGCCATTGGCTATTAGAGCCTCCATAAGCTGTATTGGATAGTAAATTTACTTTTGTACATATGGCCGCCTCAGTCAATGTATACTGTAACCTTGAAAACCTGCAGACAGGAATATGTTTTTTTTTTTTTATTTCTGCAATTTTTTATTAGGAATATGTTTTATGTACGGTGATGGAAATTCACAAACGTCGTTTTCTAACGGCTGGCTGACCGTAACCCGTTGCCCTGGCATTTATTTCACCCCCTCCCCCATCCCCTCGCCTGAGCTGAAACAATCCGCTTCAATTAAGAACACATTCATCACTTTTCGGGGAGTCGAACAAGAGAGCCGCAGACATCAGCGCAGGCCGCGTTTTAATTCAGGGTTTTATAACGTGCTGGAAAGATAACGCCTTCCACATGGCCGAAGCGGGAACTATAAATGAAAACACAAACACGGGCTGCAGTCATTAGGCCGGGGCAGCTGCGGGACGGCTTTCACGTTAAAGCAAAACAAATGTCGCCTACCTCCGTTAAACCAGAGACCGCTCCTTTCGCCAGCGGCCGGCTGATGGATGGGGTGTAGACTTTGGCATCCGACGCCGGCAGCCCTTTCAAACCGGTACGGATTTGCGGTGGGGGCGGGCACCACAATGTGCCCCGCGCCCCCTCCGCTCCACCCTCGTCAGGCTCCTCTCCGGTCTCCCTCCAGGCATGGGAGACCGGCAACACCGACAAAGGCTTCCCCCAGGCAGGGGGAAGCGGCAAACAGCAAGGCTTCCCTTTCCCTCCCCCGGGCTGCGGGTGCGGGACTTCCGGCCGGCCGCGAAGGGATTGGCCGGCCGGCCAGGTACTTCCGGGTCGCCGCGGGCAGCGCGGCGGCCCTCGCTAGGCAGGCAGGCGGGCAGAAATCGCGAGGTGGGCACTCGCTGGTGGCGTGAGAGGACACGGGCGGCGGGAGGGGGCGGGAGAGGACACGAACGGCGGGAGGGGGGCGGGAGAGGACACGAACGGCGGGAGGGGGGCGGGAGAGGACACGAACGGCGGGAGGGGGGCGGGAGAGGACACGGACGGCGGGAGGGGGCGGGAGAGGACACGGACGGCGGGAAACGTGCACAGGACAGCAAGGGCGGCGGAAAGGCACACGGAGGGGGCGGGAATGGACAGCGCATCTGAATTCACTTTCAGTGAAAGGGGAGGGAACGGGAAAAAACGTAACTCCGCCCTGGGAAAAAATCTCCGGAACGCCCCCGAATCTGGTCCAGCCTTGATGGACAGATCCGGCACTCAATGGCTAGCCTCCATTTATGGAGCTAACCAATGAGAGCCGGGGGACGTTCCAGGAGTCCTTATTGACGACATAGGATTTCACCTGCGCTGAAGAGCTGCGCAGAGCGCAGCCTTCGGCAGGCGAAACCCAAAAAGGACCCTCTTGACTGCTGTCAGGTTAGTACGTTTAAGAAATTATCAGGGCTCGATGGACCCCCCAGGGCTATTGGCCCCGGTGGCACTGCACTTGCTGCACCAATGTCAGATACGCCACTGGCCAGGGCCCACTGTCAGCAACACTGATGTCCCCAGATGCGGGTAGCAGGTCAGGGGTTTCCTTACTTTAGAGTGGAGGCTCGTTGGGTGGTGCTGCCTTTAGGGGTGAGCAGTTGGTGTTTGTTGGCCGGAAGCTCAGGGTTTGAGCACATATTTTACGCCCGCAGACCATCATCCTTCCTTATGGGGCAAAAGACAGTGTATCTTATAATAAAAATAATAATAACAATCCACATTTGTAAAGCGCGAACAATCACCCGTAAGGGTCTCTAGGCGCTGGGGCCATCAGGAAGATTAAGCAAGCTATTGCCTAGAGTCACATGGCGCTGGGCTAATCTGCCGCCAGAGCCGGGGATTGAACCGTGATCTCCAGATTCCAACGTCAGTCGCCCTGGCCGGGGCGCCACACCTCTCCCTATCTTGGATGCTTTCAGTCACTACTGAGGCTGAAGAAGTCTCCTTTAGTGTTCCTTGCAGCATGACCCCAGTAGCAACGGCCACGCCTCTTTCACGTGATGTGGAGTTCCCAAAAGGTGGGTGACTGGAGAATGCTGTTGGGATTAATGACTGGTGTGCTCGTTTCTGGGCACTTTCCCCCTGGAGCTGTTGGACACCCACTTTATATTTTCACCTGCTTGGAAAGTTTGGACTAGGCCAGGCTGCTCTTCCCAGATCGAGGGTCCATGGATGGATCACCCAGTTTCCACGGCTTGGTGCACACTGAACCATGGGGAGGAACAGCCATGCCCTTTCAAGTGGGCACCTGAAAGATAGGCGTGAGTGCTGGAGTGAATGAACGAATGTAACTTTTTATTGTGTAATTACTTAAAATCACTGCAATATTCCTAGTAGTACAATCATATGTATCTCCGTTAAAACAAAAGAGACACTAATTGTCAAACCTGCAGTTAACAGTTATACACAATTCATAGTATTAGGACAAACAGTTAAAAAACGAATGGCAGCAGTTCAATATGCCTATCCGGAGCCCTGCAGTGGGCCGGCAGGTTCTCATCTCTTTCCTGTGTACAGGCCGCAGGGCCCCCCGTCGTGTGTTCCGAGCAGGGTCTCCGGACACTTTGATGCCTGCAGGCATTTCCACAACTGTAATGCATCATAAAATTGTCAGCTGTCATGAATATAGTGTCCAATAAGGTGTTCCCGACGGCAGCACGTGATTATGTGACGCAGGCGATCATCGAGGAAACAACTTCGAAGCGTCACCCCCAATTAAACTTTGGGAACCGAAAATCAAGGCAAAACGGCCCCCAGGGGCCCAAAACCGGCCCCCACCGGTGCGGCGCACCGGGGCATTGCCCGGTGCCCGCTACGGCCAGTCCGGCCCTGAAAGCTCCAATTTCAATCCGAGAACCTACATCTGGGCATCAATGTGCTGGAAGAGAATGGGCCAGCCCCGGCCTAGCACAGAGCCCGTGCCAGTCTCAGGGTTTCCTTGGCGCCCAGAGGCAGAACGCTGCTGCAGCATCTGAAAGATCTTGCATTTGTAAGAGGGTCCGAGGACAGGGCTCTGCAGTGGCGACTTTCTCCGTAGTGAGGACACTGGGGCGTTTGCTTTCTCCACCGGGCTATTTTCTTGGGGCATCTCTCCGGGGAAGCAAGAGTCTGCACCCAGAGCTGGTCGGTCTAACTCAGCCGTTCATCCTTTTGAGGTAAAACAGCATGAGTGCTGCCACGTCTGCCATTTTATTTTATTTTATTGTATTTGTTTTTATATAGCGCGGACTTTACCCGAAGGTGTCAGAGCGCTTCACAATAGGAACAGTAGTGAAACATGAGGAAAAATTGCAACTCAGCAAGTTACAAAAGCAAACGTTACGGTACATAAGGCAATAGTGACAATTGTCCATGTATCAAGAGCAAACAAAATACAAGAAGTAGCAAACGATACCTTACAAGGGGAAAAGTGACGTGTGCATATTACAAAGGAGTACACAATACAAGTAGAAGTATAATACTGCAATAAATGGTAGACCCTCAAACTACAAAAACACATTGGAAAGGCACTTCTATAGTCATGTAGAACAGAGTTTTCTATAATGAAAGGACTTCCTTCAGATAATTTACAACGCTACAAGGACAAAACAGGGTGACAAGCCAGCTGAATACAAAACACGCGGCCTGGTGTTGATATAGACGTACGGGACGGGCGCCTGCGGCGTGAGGTAAGAAAGGCGCAGTTGTCCTCACGAACAATGCGCCCTTTGCTGTCCAAAGGAGATCCCGCGGCGCAGATCTTATCACGCATACTGGAGCCACCCCGCGCACATCCTGGAGGACAATGCGCGCGATCTGTCGAGCACGCCGCCCGGTGATAAGACGGCGAGAGGGGCGGCTCTGAGAGCAAACTGAGCCTTTCCCGCCAGAAGAGACTGACGGAGATATCGAGCCGCGTCACCAGCCTATCGCCGGCTGCATCCGCCTCGGCGTGGAGTGTCAGCCTGCTTATGAGGCTGTGATTATTGCCATTCTTCTGCTATTGATCCACGGGTCGATTCTGCCCGACACAGAGCACTCACTCCCCCTTACCTCTGCTCTCCCCCCTCCAGCCCTTACCGGAGCGCACACCACTGTATGAACCTTCACTTCCAGCTTGTCGTCACGCTTGGTGCGTGAACTTCTGGTACACCGGGGTGGAAAACACACTCATATCTTGGTATTCATTGAGCATTTTGTGTACCCCTTGTAAACAGGGCAACAGCTTAACCCAGAGAGCCGAACTAAGGTCCCTTCCCTACAACACCTATGTTTTAACGCTTTTTCACCTTTGTATTTGTGCTCTAGAATGCAGCCCACATGCAACATGGGAAAAACGAGGAGAAATTAAAACATTTCGCCTTGTTGCGCAGGATTTAGCCGCACACCCTTGTCAACAGTTCTTTGTAGATATGGATTTGTGTCAAAACCCAAGAGCAGTTGCATGGGAACGTCCATGCACTACCCATGGAACACCCCTTTGATGCAAAATAATGCTAGGCGAAACATTGCACAACGTGGGCTACTACCCAACGCAAATCATGATTTGAGTTGACTTTCATGGTTTGCGTTGGGTAGTATATCACACCTGAACATTTTTAGCAAAGTCATGCAAACCAAATGCAAAGCATGGTTGTCGATTATTGGGTGGGTACTGTCCGGAATTTCCGGAACCAAACAGGGACAAGACCCAAGTCTATGGTTGGCACTTCTCCCTCAAGTGGTTACACCCAAAAACCACTATGTTGAGCAGCTTAATAGAAGTACGGAAAGGGGGAAATTGTGCCCAAGGGATCAATAATAATGTCCTGTAATAATGTAGTCCAAAATGCATTCTCTGATTTGACAGCTGCTGTCTTTTTATTGTATTTAAGTTCTTTGGATCTGTTCCAAATAAATGAACATACAAATCAGAGAATGCATTTTGGACGACATTATTACAGGACATTGTGATTGATCCATTAGGCACAATTTTCTCCTCCCAAACGTATATCAAATGCAAAGCATGTATAAATCTGGGCCTGTGTGTCTAACTTGGCTCGGAGAGAGAAAATGTTTGGTGTGCAATTCGTGCAATAAGCATCATGTAGGCCTCTGACCAATGAAATTCAAACAACATATTTCCTTAACAACCAGGAACGTTTTACCTTAGTACACCAGATTCTATCACTGCATTGAGAGGCGTTTGTTGAAAGTAATAGTTTTTAAACATGAACTTATAAACATTAATGTCCCTCTCTTGCCCTATAAGGCAAACTAGTTGTCATGTGCACCCTCTATGTTGGCTAGAGTCCTATTATACGTAGAGATAATACGTGGAGCGGCAGTATAGTCTATTAAATCAAACAAAAGAGAAAAAAGAGACAGGGAAATAAAATGTTTGCCTAGAATCACATAGTTTGGTACAGCTGGTAAATTGGGATTAATCCTAGGTTTTCTGGTTTCATACTGCGCTATTCACCTACTGCATGGTGTATCCATATCTCTCCTGTTTTACATCAAAGGATAATGCTTTCTTTTTAACTCAGTGCCCAAGGTTTTAGAGGGTGTGTGAGGAAGTAGGCCCTTGAAAGCTCTGCCTAGTTTTGGACACAAATGTCCAAGAGGACCTCAGGCTGAGCCAGAGCCAGGCATCTGGCTTGAACCTTCAGTGGCTCGCCCACCTCAACTTCCAAGGCTTTGCTCATTTTCTGGGTGGGGTGGTTGCAAGATTTATCTAGCGCTTCAGACCCCAGGTGAGGTTGCGATGGCATGCACATTTGGACTCTCCAGCTCTCAAAGCAGGTAATGGCAACGTGCTTCTTGTAGGATCACAGGCTGAATAGCTTTTGCGCTTAAAAGTATTATATGTTGTATTCCTATTAGATGTTGTATTCCTATTAGATGTTGTATTCCTATTAGATGTTGTATTCCCGCAACTCAATGGTACTAACTTTATCAGCCTCAGAAGCATGAAAGCTAATATGGCCGTGGCACATTTCAAACTTGTGACAAGCAGATGAGAAAGGATTATTTTCAATGGGTTTGGACAATTAGAAAGAACAAGGGATAGAAACCGCACAGTCTAGAAAGAATTATTAAAGATGACTCTGGTTTAAATACATGGAGGGGGAGTGGAAAGGGATCTTGTTTTTTAAACTTGCAGTCATAGCTAGAGGTGGTCATATTCTTCAGAAAAATGAGCAAACACTACTAATGTTTTTCAAGCGTTCCCAGTGGAAACCTACATTTTTGCAGAAAAAAAGCGCAAAAGTACGTCATTATTTTCCGACATGATGCCAAACATGAATAATCAATTTATAGCAATTTTGACCACAACTGCCACTCTATTAGAAGATAATAGACCTCCTCAAACTTTCCTCGAAAGCACTCATCTTCCCAGAGATGAAAGTCAGGGCAAGGATTAAAGCTCTCACCAGTTCTGTCTCCTCACATATCTCCCCACTCAGCCTACTTGTGTCATCCCAGCAGATTCTCTTTCCACCTTCCACAATCTCTTCTCCATTGCTCTTGCATGGTTGTAAGCATTCTACACAGGCACCCGCCTGCTGCACCCTCTGAAAGGAACTGCACGTGCCGTTCTCCCCCTCTGTGGAAGGGGTGGGAGCTTCCACTGGGTGGTTGAACGGGTGGACTGGGTGCTTCCTGTCTGCATGCTCAGCGGGCAGGTGACAGTGGCCAAGCTGGCATTGAACAGACTCTGGGCCTTCCTTAGAGTGGTGCAGATGGTACATCTTCTGTAAAGTGGTCCACTCTACCACACCTGAGATTTCCCTGAGTCATTAGGAAGCTGGGGAATCCAAGAGTTTCAGACGAGTGAGCGTCAGCCAGCTCCATCATGGGAGACCTTTAGCTGAAGGCCCCCCTCGTAGGACTGCCAGTGTCTTAGTGTCATTGGCTCTGCCCTGTTTAGTTGAGTTTTCTTCTTTATTGCCATCATATAAGGTACGGTGGCCGTAAATTGAAAACAATGAACACGCCTCCCATCTGCTGGAGAAAATACACATGTCATAATGCATTTACTATTATTTTTTTTAATTTCCAGAAAAAAACCTGCTTTAGTAGTTTGTTTCTGGAAAACAAAAATAATGTTGAGTGACGTACATTGGTGCGAGCGTCTGTCCAGTACCACATTTTTGGGGCGAGTGCTCCTGCTGTGCTAGATGGAACACCTTCAGCTAAACAATCATTGTGGCAGGACTGCTAATTCTGGAAGGTAGCTTGCCACCGGGGCTGGAAAAGTAGGGCCCCTGCGACCATGGCCATTTGGTGGACTGTCTGCCAAACGCCCTACATGGCTTCCCCGGTTAGGGTCAGTAAGGCTGCTGGCCTAGGCTGACTGCTGCCACTATGAAAACTCCACCATTGCTCCAGTCAATCTTTCCTTCGCCCCTTTTGATGCCTGCTAAAGCTTCACCTAATACCTTCTCTCTTCCTAATCCCGAGCAGAAAATAATTGGGCGATTTAAAACGATCTACAGATCAGTTTTTTCCTGAAAAATATGCGCATAATTTAAAAAGATAAGCAGGCGATTTAAAGAGATTAGCAAATATGCCAATTTGGGTTGTCCTTAACCCATCTCTAGAACCATGACCAAAGCATTTAAATCTGATGCAAAGCATAGACACACATTGTGCACAACAATCCCAAAGACTGCCTGCACCAGCTGTTCTTGCTTCAGTCATCCCAGTTGTTTCGCTTCTATGAAGGCAGTGCCCTTCTAAACAGCATCCACCGGGCACATGCGGCATCCTTGAAATATTCACTCCATATCATAGTTTACTCATCAAAGGCCTTTGGAAGTTTGAAACACATGTCACTGCACTCATGGACCTCCTGTTGCTCCCTCTGCCTGCATCACAGTCAAAGGCCTGCCGCCAACAAACCAATCACCAATGGTGCTCCACCTCACCGGGTACCCAGGATCTAACATCTCCATAGAACAGCCTGTATCCAGCCACCACATCTTGTAGTGAAGCATTGGCATCCACCACTAACAAAGAGTGGTGGGGCGGGCGGGCAGAGGGAGTACTGGGGGGGGGGTAGAGTGAGCGCAGCGATGGATGGGTTAATAATAATAATTTAAAAACCTTACCTGAGGCCGCCGACCGCCTCCCGCGTCGCATCACTCCTGCTGACCTCTTCCTGGTCCCAGCCGCCCTGTGGACAGACTCCTATTAAATCCCTGTGCTGCAGAGCAGCGCGGGGATTGGCCTCAGCAGGCAGGAAAGACACTCCGCTTAGGTCAAGGAGTCTGTAGGGTTTCTCCAGCCGGGCTGCTCTATGCCGCTGGGCTGAAGAAACACAAGTGCGCACATGTGTTTTGGTCAGCTTGAGGTATGCGTAGTTAGGGAGTGCACAACCACTCCTCCTCCCCCTCCCATGCCCCTCCATGCACAAGCTGGTTCAGAGCTGGCAAATGAAAAATAAAACAATGCTCTTAGTTTGCTGGTTCTGCGCCAGGCGGGGAGGCGATGCTCCTCCGCCATTGTGGAGGAGCCACCACTGTGGTGATGAGAGGGAAAGTACAATTGGACCACTTCCAACAGAGCTGTGAAATCCAGAAATTTTTCCGTAAGATCAGGTTAAGAGCTTTCTTTGATGGGAGACCACAAGAGATTCCAACTGACTCAGGTCTCCATAACCCTTTGAACTTCACCCCACTTAGTGGGATGGTCTGCAATGAAATCCTCACGTATGAGCAGGCTGTGCTCAAAGACATTGGGTCTATGAGACCGAGCAAGAAACACAACAACCTCTCTAATTCTGAAAGACAGATGCTCGATTCCTTAGCCAACGATCAGACCATCACTATTAAACAGGCAGACAAGGGTGGGGCTACAGTCCTAATGGATACCACTGACTATGACACTGAATGTCTTAGACAACTAGGGGATAGGCGATACTATACCCCCATCCCATCCAACCCCACTGAGCGCCTGAAAACTGCTATCACTGGGCTGGTTGAGTCTGCTGAATGTCAGGAGTGGATCTCTAAAAAGGAGGCTGACTTTCTATCCAAAAAAGAACCCAAGGTCCCCTATATCTACATCCTCCCTAAAATACATAAAGGGACCACCTCCGTACCAGGACGCCCAATTGTATCAGGCATTGACTCTGTCCTAGAGCCTTTATCACAGTTTTGTGACCACTTTCTACAGCCGCTGGTAAAACGAATACCTTCCTACGTCCAGGACACCACTGATGTCCTACGCCTGCTGGATAATCTACAGGGGGATATCCAGGTCGATTTTCTCATCACCCTAGACGTGGAGGCCCTCTATACCAACATCCCTCAGAGGGCCTCACTAGGGGTGATAGAGAGAATCCTCAGTGCAGAAGACTGGAGCTCTCCTATTCCACCTTCCTTCATTATGGAATGTGCTACCCTTGCCCTTACAGAGAACTACTTCGAGTTTAAAGGGCAGCATTACCATCAGACCCAGGGGACTTCCATGGGCAGCACTTTTGCCCCCTCGGTAGCCTGCCCCTACATGGCAGACTTCGAAGAAAGACACATCAATGGGCCAGCGAACCCGTACCATCTTAACATCAAACTATGGAGGAGGTTCATTGATGATAACCTGGTACTTTGGACAGGCACTGAAGATCTATACAAAGAGTTCTTCAGTTGGCTAAACACGCTGAACGAATACCTCCACTTCACCATAACGGCGTCTGCATCCAAAATTGCCTTCTTGGATCTCACTGTCAGACTGGAGGGGGGTAAAATCGATACCACCATGTATCGCAAACCAACAGACTGCAACAGTTTGCTCCATTTTACCAGCCACCACCCTAAGGCCCTGAGACTGAACCTGCCTTTCGGACAATTCCTGCGGGTCAGGCGCAACTGTTCCAACCTGCCAGATTACAAAACTGAGTCCTCCCTACTATACAGAAACCTGAGGGATAGAGGGTACCCCACCAGAGAGATATCTAGGGCACGCAAACGTGCACAAAACAACCATAGGGGTGCCCTCCTTGAATACAATACCCGGATGACAGAGGAGGCAGATTTCCTTACTTGTGTCACCACCTTTTCGCCTGCCTCAAACGAAATCAAAAAGATAATCAAACGACACTGGCAAATTCTGAACACGGGCGACCTTAATCTTACCACACCCAGATTTGCCTTTAAAAGGTCAAGGAATATTAAGGATATTCTGGTGCATACTAGACCAAAGAAGGCTGAGCCACCTAAACAAACCACTCTGTGGCAACTACCGCCTGTAAGGGGACACTACCAGTGCGGCTCCTGCAGTGTGTGCCCCTTCACCAGCACATACAAAACTATCCTCCTGACGGACACCTTCCGCTGGGAATTACGGGGTCACACGAACTGCAACACTCCCAACTGCATCTACTTATTGAGATGCCCATGCGGTCTCCAATACGTGGGCATGACCTCCCGCCCCGTGAAAATCCGAATCTCTGAACATAGAAGCAACTTCCGTTGCAAGAAAACAAACACTAAGATGTGCAGACACTACTTAGAACAGAACCACACGTCTGACTCATTGTCCTGGCTAGTTCTTGAAACCTCCCCAGACAGATCCAAGCACAATCTTTTCCTGAAGGAACAGAGGTGGATACACCGATTATCCACAGATAGCCGGGGATTGAATGAGGATATTCCATGGAGCGCTCTGTGAACACGTCTCTGCATATACATCCCTTATCTGCCTAGCGACCTATGCCTAGTTCAATGTACTTCCTCTGGTTTGCCTCAATATTTGAGACTATGGTTAATTCCTGTGACAATATCTGTCTAACAACACTGAACAAATGCCGGATTAAGAGACCAGACAGAATATGGCTAATTCGCTTACCACTGAACAACGTTGCCACATAGCGATAAAACCCAGGCTATATTTACTTACTTTTTATACACTACCCTCCACTCCATCATGGCCGCCCGATCAACCACCTTAAGCACATGACCTACCGGGGAGTTCTACTTCCTGTTTGGGATTCTTAGACCACACCCGGGTTGCTACTTAATGAGGAGAAACACGATCGGCTCTCCACTATCCGGACCCGGTGAGATGGGTAGGCATTACTGGCCCTGACACAAGCAGTAGAAAGTAAGTGTACCATCTATACAACGCCAATGGTGGGGCTCTAACTACTGGAAAAACATGTATCTAGGGTTACTAATTACCTTAATACCAGCCCACCCTTCTCCTTCCCTCCTCAGCCTCAACCCCTATGGCTTCTCCCTTGATGTCAGACCCACCGGGTACTGTTGACACCCCATAACTCTAACCTTTAGGTGAGTAACAGTATTTCCGATCCCCTGGGTCTGCGATTAAATTTTAATGGACCAGTGTTTTAACTTGTTTTTAACCACATACTAGTCACTATCTCCACTAGTATGTCACTTTTTCACAGTGTGTTCACGGTCACTACAGGGTCACATGTTGTTACTTACCTGTGGTAATGTTCTCCTTTGTCTCCCCTCTTTAGGCAAGAGCAGGGTCAAACAGGTAGTACAACTTATGTGCTGTATTTAACACTGATACTAATCATTAGGTCATGTTTTGTAGATTGTAGTATTTTACTAGGTCCTGAAGAATCGCAGTCAATGTACTAGAAGCGAGAAACATGTTGACCACATCACTTGCACTTTAGCCCCGGTCCAATCTGGGAAACCAAAGTTCCCATGAACACCGGCTGCCCTTGATTTTAATTGTGGTAGAGCACCACCAGAATAAAATTGTTTTCCGGTACCTTGTACCACATTTTATCCTCACCCGCACTATCTACTCTGTCCTGGCCCCTCACCCCCACTTCACCCATAGGCAGTTGGATAAAAGATCTCCGATAAAGAGCCCCTCTTTGAGGTGAGCCCGTTGGGCATTGCACCGCCTGCCCGACGAGGAGCATTGCCTATGATGAAGCATGACACTCGCAAGGGTGTGTGAGGCCATTATATCCAACAAATTGGATACCCAGTTTGGGTCCTCCATTGAGCACTAGCCCTTATACCTTAGTGACCTTCTCCTTCTTTCTTTCTCCCCCTAGGAACAGCCCAGTCATCTCTCTTGTTGTCTAAAGTACAATTGGACACAGCTCTGGCAGGGGATCTATAAAACAACACAGGGTTCCTATACCTTGCACATTAAGGGGCTTATGTATGAGATCCCTGCGTCACTTTTGCACCATGTAAAGTGGTACATGTATGATGCAGGGCTCTCATAAAGATTTACAAAGCCACGCAAAACTACCCCAGTGTGGTTTTGAGTGGCCTCCAAAATCATTAGGCATTCCATGGGCGTTGCAGTGGGTTTTCAAGTGCTGCACCCATGGAATTTGAAGCTGCCTCAGATTTACAAAGTGATGTAAACCTAGTGATGCGCCAAAACTGTACACCTCCCGAGGTGAGGCATAACGTGGAGAAATATGTATCTTTCTCCTCAGTTTTTCCTCTTTCCATGTGTGCTGCATTGTGCAGCGCATATATGAAGAGAAAAATGCCTCTTAGGGTTGTTTTTGTGCAGGATGGTGCCTCTTCAATCCTGCCTGCAACAGAGGCACCCTTTTACCATGGTGCAATGGTGCCTACATTGGCACTAGGCTCCAAACAGCGCTTGTACAGGCAGAAAGGACAGGAATGCACTGTAGTGCACTTGCACTTTGACGAACGGCAATACAGCAAGGTGCCTTGTTGCGCTGCCCTACACCAAAATGCCATAAATGAGGCCACAAATAACCACAAACAGTATTGCAATCAAAACAACACAAGTAAATAAACTCTTGAGAAGTGCATTATTATTAACTGTAATATTTTACCTCCAAAGAGCAAAACATGGATTAAGCAACATTTGTATGCATGTGTTAACTCTGGTAACCAGCAAGGGGTTAGCTTCCAGTATGTCAATCACTGGGTACTCGGTGGATGAAACCCATGAATTCTTAGTGGTGGTGTGTAAAGGCGCCCTAGTCACAGATCATTCATGAAGACAAAGGACGGTGATAATGTTAACGTGCAGTGAAAGTGATTCAAGGGTGGGGCCCACTGCACCTTGGGTACATGCAGTGGAATAGGCCTGCGGGCACATTACCAGTGGGGTCTGCCAGTCCCCTGTAAAGATGGGCTGCTGTCTCATTCCCTAACCCGCTGTAGTGTTTGACCCCAAAGATTGTTTGGGTATTGCCTACAGAACTCGTGTCTGAGGAAGGGGACAGCTGACGAGGCCAGCTGGCAAGGCAGTATTTAATTACTCTAGGTTTTAGTACAAAGGAACAAAATGAGTTCGCCAGGTAGAACAATTAAAACTGAGGTAATTGTGTCTGCAGCAATGGAAATTGCATTATTGGAAAAGCAACTTCATCCGCCCACCATACAACCATTTATTATCAAGCTCACAAAATATTTTGTTCACAATGCTTTGAGTGGGAAACATCCTTTACAGCGGAACTGTTACAATGCGGTACCGTTACAACACAGAATTTACAACGAAAGTCGTTACAACGACTTTCGCTGGAGGGCACTCTAGGATAGGGGATAGTTTAATTTATAATCCAACACCTTCCCTACTATCCACGGGGACTGGAGTTGGAATAGTAAATTAAACTATTCACTATCCAGCACCCCCAACGCAAGTCGTTGTAACGACTTGCGTTGTTGAACCTGCATCGTAAAGGTACGCGTTGTAACGGTACGCGTTGTACCGTCATACATCCCTTTGAGTTGGAGTATGTTGTGGCCTCTTGCTATCTCGCGCATTCTCCCCACAGCCTTGATGTTCCCTGCTGCTCAGCCAGTCAGTGAGGTCCTTGTATGTTTGTAAAGTTGAGAGTGTTTGGGCTTGGATGAGTGGACGGTTGGAGTGAGAGGGGCTGAGCAGAAGGATGCTGATCCTGGGGGGCTTTATCTGTAACCTACAACAAAGATAATAGACCTACATCTATATAACCTACAAATATCCATCTTCATTGTAACTTGATTGTAACAGAGTATATTCTAAAAAAAACTCTGTGGATCTTATGATCGAAATCATACAACATTTATTTTGCTTATAATATGTATTTAAAATATGAAAAGATTCTTCTTTCACAATTGTTGAGTAAAATAAAACCTTTGTGCCATTTGGAAGAGGGGCGTGAACGCATATGAATTATCTGTTAAACACCCGAGGTATTTCATATAGTAATAGAAGAAGACTGCATAACTCAACTTGCAGCTTTAGGGCCAGATGTACAACACTAAATTGCGGTCACAAATGGGCAATCGGCCCGTTTGCGACCACACTTTAGGGCATGGCCATGTACAAACCTCATTTTGCTAATCAGTAAATTTTATCTAGTCGCTAAAAGAGGTTTACGACTCGCTATTACGAAGGGGCGTGCCAAGGGAGTCCCTTCCTAATAGCGGCTCGCGTTTGTATGTATGAATGTTTTGCGACCGCAGTTGCAGTCGCAAAACAATTGCAAATTACCACCTACTTCAAATAAGTGGTAAACCATTCGCAAACAGGAAGGGGTCCAAAATATTTTTTATTAAAACAGCTTGATTTAAAAGCAGTCACAGACATGGTGGGCTGTTGACCCAAGCAGGCCACCATCCCTGTGAGTGCTAACCATTCCTAATGGGGTCCCAAATTGCGCCTGCCTAATTAATATTAATGCAGCATGCCTTTTTGCGACCCCATTACGAATCGCAAACGGTGTCTGAGACACTGTTGAACATCCCAATTTGCAGCACGCAAATGTGACACAATTTGCGAGTCGCAAATGGGTGGGTCTTACATCTGGCCCTAAATCTTTACTTTAGTTTTACTTCATTATTATGTTATTAATTGATGTGGTGATCTCCTCTGGAAGAAGGTTGACGTGTTTCGGGTGTATGAACGCAGGCCTCCTCAGGAGGTTACAATGTAGTGTATGCACATTCCTAGAAGTGAAAAAATAAAATACCTGTATATTATATTATCGACTATATATACACCAGCATGTTACACCAAATCCAGTCCTTCCTCAACAGTAATTACTTGCATGTAAACACCGACAGCGGTTCAATGTGTCGACCAGGCACTTTGGTCTGACGGGGAAAGGTGTTAAAATACAGCCCCTGCTAAACTTACCTTTGATTCCGCATTGTGAATACTTCAAATAGTATACGTTCAGTCAGAACTGCCACACATTAGAGCCTGTTGTAGAACGGCCAGAACACTCTTAAGAAACCGTTGTACCAGAAAGAAGTTCTGAAACTGGCCCCACATTATACCTTCTGCTTCTCTGCAATAGGCTTAAAGACTCGTGACCTGGGAGTTGATTAAAACGTGTCTTTGATTAATAGAAAACTGGCTGGCTCTACAAACGAATGGAAATTTAGTAACTCAAGAGATAATTGAAGTGACAGAGAGCGTATGCTCGCCAAATATAGAGTCTTACCTTAATTACCTTAAAGTGCTTGTAATAGGAGTAAGTCTGCTCAAGCTGGAATTCGCTACCAGAGCTGATGCATCGAGGAGTATGTTGTTAATTCATAATTTGGTATATGGGGAGGCACTCGGCCGTAGTGTATGGTGAAGGGAGCCCTGACGGCTGTCTGCAAATTGAAACAGAGACAATTTAAGGCAGGAGCCATTTCAGGGTGTATTATTCAAAGTGCACCCAGGGGAGTTAGAGGCCTACTGTTACATTGTTACACTGACAGTGGGTGCACCACGTAGCGAGCTGCTGTGCAGCCCGCGTATGGCCAACGTGGAGGGTGCCACGGGGGGCGTATTAAGCAGGTGTGTGCCACCGTATTGGAAGGGCAGGACCACACCGCTGAGTGTTACAAGGAAACTGTACATAAATGGTGAAGCCGTACTGAGTGTACTGACGAGTTTGGGCAGTCCACAGAATTATTAATTCCAATTGGTCTTGCCATGGTGCGCAGAATTTTTTTTTATGTGGCCAAGCAAAAATGATGCACAACAGATTATGGTCTCAAAATAGTTTTATACTAAATATACTTAAGTGGTGAACTGTAACCACAATATCAGAGAATCATTTGATGTTCCTGTTGAGTTCCTGGCTTCATATTTGCAATGATATATAAGCACCGCCCTTGTAGACATGTGATGCTCTGTAGTACAATGTAGTACATCGCAAAATGCGATGCAGGGCACGCTACGAAATTCATTTTATTAATTAAATTGTGTACTTACCTGCAATTATCCATATGCCGGTTTTTAGCACCCTCCACCCTGCCCCTCCCCCTCCCCGCCTCCCTGCCCCACCGTAACTCCCTCCACAGGCCGCGCCTGTCCAGAAGATACCAGCCCCTACCTTTGTCACTGTTAACCACATGGCAATTCTGCCTACGTTTTCCACTCCTAGCCTCATGAAATGGGCACCTTCGCTTTCCACAGCTAGGCGCATGATGCCAGCTCTTGTAGGTTCCACTGTTGTACCCGGGCTCTCAGAGATGAAACGGGCATGTGACTGGTTCTACCTCTAGGTTTCACGCCTCCATATCTATGCCTGGCGCCTCATGGAACGAGTGTAACTGTCCCAAGACCTAATAGCCTTTCAGACGAAAGTCCATAAGCGCCCAATAGAATGGCTCCTTTATGTCGGACACCCCTCAAGTGTGCACTATGTATGACTGTTCAATGGAAGGGGAAATATCCATAACAACGCGGGCATTACCCCGCACTGCTATTACAACGCAAGTCGTTACAACGACTTGCGCTGGAGGGCGCTGTAGGATAGGGAATAGTTTAATTTTCTATCTAACACCTTCCCTACTGTCAACGTGGGCAGGAGTTGGAATAGAAAATGAAACTATTCCACTATCCAGTGCCCCCAATGCAAGTCGTTGTAACGACTTGCGTTGTAAAAACTGTGTTGTAATGCATGCGGGATAAAAGCCCGCGTTGTAATGCCGTACAACCAATGGAAGCCTTTATAACAGGATGCTTTTATATTGTGCTTAATAAATGGGCTATACATTTGTCTTCACTGTGTTTTTGTGTGTGGTGGAAGTTGTAAGGGTCAAGTTAGAACTTCACAGTATAACATTAAACCAGGAGAGGCTGAAACGAATTCGCCACAATCAATTACGGGGGGCTGACAGGAACAGAGAATAAGATTTATCTAGGAAAACTGCAGCATGATTGTAATTCCTCCTTCACACACAGCTTGATGAAGTGATTTTTAAACCTGAAAACTGGCAGATAACTGATTCCTCAGCCCAATAAAGGTATCGATTTGAGATTATAGACATTTGCTATTGCTCTTCAAAGTTAGTGGGAGGCCTTGCTATTTCACCGTTCTTTCATGGAGGCTTTGTATCACGCTGCTTGACACCAAGGGCAACTTCAGAGTGTGAACCGTCATTAATACTGACAGAAAAGAAAAAAAATGAGAACCTACGGGTTTTGGGGAATTTTGAATGACCTTCGCTAAGGTCATAAGTGTTCTGGGAAAACAATGCGATGGTGTTTTTGTACCGATGTGCACCTGTGGCCTGAAAACTGAAGTTCTGGGGCTTAAATCTCTCCTCAGATAGGACCGATAGGATAAAGAAAGAAAACGTGGACATTTATGAGAATCTTTCGCAAAGTAAAATCTTTGAACGAGGCAGAGCAAAATGGTGCACTTTACAGCACCACTTTCACACAAATTGTCCAAAAATCCAGAGAGGCTAAAAAAAACGGTAGAAGGAGTCTAATCATGTTATGGTCGGCCTAACACGTTTTAACACTTTCCCCTGTGGGGGGCTGGAAATTACCCCTTTGCCCTCATCAACCAGACATTATAAATTCCATAAAATGGCTTATGAGGTATATGTATTGTAGTCTGTAAAGTCTGAATATGTGAGAAGTGTAACTGGGATAACTCTACCTGGAGCAAGTTAGTTGTGGCAGCAAGGTCTGGTGAGAATAGGTTCTTTTGAAAAAGTATTGCTCATTGGAGCACACTCTTCAAATCGCAGATTGAATGCTACTTCAACCCAGGAGCTTGTGTGAACTATTTTACTAAATCATAGGAAGATACACTCGATGAGCATTATCCTTCCTCCCAGTCCCTACTAGAACAGGTCCCGCCAGACTCTTATTTTTCTTTGAAGAGACTAAGGCAACTATAGCTGCAGTCAAATTGGGCAAGGCCCCTAGGCTGGACAAAATCCTAGGAGAATTATTCCGCCATGATCTATCTGTATGGATCACATAAATGAATAGATTAAGTAATGCCATCGCTTCAGGTGCTCCAATCCCCGACACCATGAAAGGTGCAGAGATAATTCCCATCTACAAAAAGAGAGACCGTACGAACCCAGGCAACTATACACCACTAAACCTCTTAGACACCCTACAGTAGGTCTATGTGCGACAGATACTAAATAAACTTAATAATTGGATTAATGACACAAAACTTCTGACTCCTTTTAAGGCTTGGTTCAGATCCGGAGTAAGTACCATAGACCAAGTCATGATGCTTCTCCTTATTACACAGAAGTACACCAAGTTGTTAGATGATCACTTGTATATAGCCTTCGTAGATCTCAAGGCACCCTTCGATCTAGTCCCCAGGGGTTTGCTGTGGGCAAGGCTTAAGACTATGGGGCTCCCTGAAGGTCGCCTTAGCCAATTAATAAGATTACACCAAGATAATTACGTCCAAGTCTGATGGGGACTCAGGGGCAATACACAGATCGCGTTCCTATACGTAGAGGGATGTGAAAGGGGTGCCTGTTGGCCCCACTCTCTTTTCCCTCCATGTAAACGACATTAGAGGGGTCCTTCTAGAAGGATATGTAGATGCTCCCAAATTAGAAGATGTCTGTGTCCCTGCTCTTTTATTTGCAGACAACACTCTTCTAATCTCCCAGAACCCTATGGGTCTGCAGCAACTATTGAATAATTAAAAAAAAATGTGTATCTAAGGATTTGGAGATCAATGTTACAAAATCAACATTATTGGTAATTAGGCCCTACACATCTTTTACGTTTTTTCACTGGGTTGTGAATTGAAGGTTTGACATTATATAGTGTAGGATTCAATTTGCACTCTCACTGATCTGACCACATTTAACTTCTGTTGCAAGTAAGAAAATCAGCTTTCAAAGCATCCAAATCAGAAGCAACAGATGGCAAAGGAAATTGATAGCACAGACTTGCAGAGCGGGGACTAGGGAAGACCCTGTTTTATTTTCTAATTAATCAAAGTTCCCTCCATGCCTTGTAGTTAATGCCACTCGTTAGTGTGCCAAGTGCTTGCGCTGTGTTGGCATTAGCGCGGTGCTGGCTCGCCTTTGGATGCCTCCCCCTGCGGTACTTGTCTTCATTAATGGTAAAACAAGAGTGGACCGTCCTGCCCCCTGGGGTTTTTCCCACTTCCCCGAGCGCCTGGGATGAGTGCAGCGGCTGGCAGCGCAGCAGCCAGTGTGAGGTGCCCCGGCGGCGGTGCTGATGGACTGGGCCGCTCTTCTGATCACAGCCACACTGCGGCCGGATTATATTGTCTCTTCCAAGCCCTAATTAGAACCGAAAGTTTGCCCCGCGGCCACCAGCACAAACCAAATAAAGTTAGATAAGAGGGAGGGCAATGAAAGTGAGTTTGTAATTGAAGAAAGGGCAGATTGGGGAGGTGGGATAAAGCCAAGAAAGGAGGAAAGGAGTTGATGCAGGGGAAAGGAGAGACAATACGAATTTAAGAATAGAAGCCCTAATAACAACATAAGAATAAAGACAGAGTCGAAGAATGGAGCATACAATAAAAGGATCACAGGTAAAAGAAGCATGAGATAAAAGAAACAAATGACGAAGGCACACGGGACAAAAGGGAAGGGTTAATGGAGGGAGGCCAGGGCAATTGAATCCGTATAGTAAGATCAGACGGAAGGGAGGTAAGAAAGAGAGTAAACTGAAGACAGACAGAAAAGACTAATTGAAAGAATGAAAATTAAAGATGCAAAAAGGAAGAGAGTAGGTGTACAAAAGAGAGAATGTGAGAGTTAGAAAATACTGACTGGGAAAAGACAGAAACGGAGGTTAAGTTGGGTAGATCGATAGTGAGAAGAACAAATTCAATTAAAAAATATCAGTTGGGGCAATAATAAAGCAGAGACATGAGCACGGGCAGGTAGTATGACAAAGGAGCAGCACATGTCCCTGTTCTGATCATGTTATACAGCATCTGGCAAAGCACGGGTAACAAATGCATCCCTGGTCCAGGGGCGAGGACATACTGCCCTGAAAAAATAATCCGGTTCAGGAGCAGGTTTGTTGTGAAATGCATTAATAAGGAATGAAGGGGCCTGATCCAGAAAGTGGTGTATCACACATCGCAATTCGTAAAGTCACAGAGTTTTCAACTTCAAAATAGCTTTTTACAATTTACTAAACTCCTTTATCAATATGGAAAAGCCTTTCTAAGTCGTACAGGAGGGTTTTTATACATTTGGTTTGCAATTAAGAGGGGGTGTGAAAGTTCGCTCCTGTGTGTGTCGGGTGTAGGGTCTAAAGGACCACTGCCTGCTCCCCCCATGTCTTCCCAAAGTGGTAAACCTTTTTTAAAGCAACATCTATTCCTTTAAGAAAAATGGGAAGATTTACAAAAACAATCCCTGTTTGAATGCAAACGCAGGGATGGTGGTCTTCTGTCACTTGCAGGTCACAAGCCCTCTGTTCGCAGCCAATCACGTGTGGTGGCAGAGATATAACTAATAAATATTTATTAAGCAGCTCATTTTACAACCGTCTGCAGATGAGAATTTTGTGATGCATAAAATGTCACATCCAAAAATTACATGCAGGCCACAAAAAGTCAGTGCGCGGTTTGCACCCAGTCAGCGGCGTCTCCTCCGCTAAGCGTCGCCCCCCTTTCAGAAGCCAAAAGGCAAGGCAAAATAAAACAATAATAAACCGTGGTTTATTATTGTTTTATTTTGTGTCCTGGGGTCTTGGTGGTGGGGCTGGGGGGATAACAGGCATCCATGGGGAATGGTATGCACTCTTATCAGTGTGCATGACTGTTAGGCCGGCCATTTCAGGTCGGCCAACCAGTCATGCATACTTTGCGTGTTCTCCATTCAGGCTGTATTACAGCCTAGGCGGAGAACATAAACATATGCTCAGGCCCCCAGTCCCTGGCTTAACAAGCAAAAACAGCGGTCCGACCAATCACAATGCTGCGCTTTAGCCTTGCGATTAGCTCAGGAGAGCCTCAGTGCTTGCCAATCACAACGTTGCTTTGCAGTGTTGTGATTGACAATGGGGTGCCTGGGTGCTTCCTGCGTCCTGGAAGAGCAGAGGGGCTACGAGGAGGGATGACAAGAGACACAGCGATAAGGTATTTAAAAAAAAATATTACTATCGCCCTGCCCCCCAGGCCTGATCCGTGCCAGCCGTCACTGCACCCAGTATTTCTGGCCTGCCCATTGTCCCGGCGGTACAAAAGGGGGTGGTGATGGACGGAGCATCTGAACCAATCAAACACTCACATCCAGTCAACAGATCCGGGTTTAATCCATCACTGGGCCACGGACAGCCACAAACTATATCAATGAAACTGCAGTTAAAGTTAATGGGAACTGTGTGAGCATTGTGCTAGAAAAATCAGTTCAGAACCATGGACAGCGTTGCACCCCACCAGTAAAGAATGAAGCGCGCGTCTTGGAAGGCAATGGATTACCCCCATAAGAAATACAGATCAGGGCCCAGGGAGGGTTGTGCATCGTATTAAGCTCTAAGGCGAATAGTACATTTCACTGACACATATTGCAATTCAAGGCCACGAACAAGAGCACATAATACTGACCATCCACTTGCATAACTCCATCTCCCTTTCTCCTACACGCTTGCAACCACACAGTTTGACTAGTCTCCGCTGTCCACCCCTAACACCTGTACCGTTCCCGGATAGGCTACCATATGTGCAGACGCGCATCTCAGTCCTCATACTACCATTTAATACCCCAGTCCAAGACCTCCCACCTTGTTGTTGCGTCAAATCCATGCAAAGGCACAGCGAAAAAACAGTATCAGATCACCACCCCGGGCTTCACGCAAGAATTCACACACTTAACGCCCACTGCGGACAGACACGCTCCCGCTGATGGCACTCCCACCGCGTAGCCTGCTTCTCATCTGCAAGTGCACTTCAACACCTGTCAGTGGCTCATGTGCAATAGGAATGCATCTACAACACAATACAACAAAGAAACCCGTTCAGGGACAGGTGGGCAGGCTTTAATAACATAGGCCTTGACTGGAGACAGTCATGCATAATAATGAATTAGGTTAGGCACCATGAACTGCTGTGCATTGCACTTACACATAACGGGACGTTTGACAGTTGCACAATGCGCCAACAGAGTATGCAGTTCAGCAGTAGTGGCTTTGTAAATCGCATTGACAAATAATACAATTTTAGAGCAAGATTATATAAATGCTTTGTAATTACTAACGAGTGTAGTTCCGCTGCAGTTGCTTTGTGGATTGCATTGATAAATAATACCTTTTAATTGCGTGTGCATACATGCGTTGCACTGTTACTAAAGAATGCGGTTCATGGTAAGGGCCAGCTGTGTACCACTCTGTGGAATAACGCGGCTCAGAAACACGTGCAGATGCAGGGCGCATTGAAAAAGATCACAGTTATACCCACAGTTATATAGCGAAGAGTACATTTGGGGACGGGGGAGGGGGTGTTACATAATTTAAACCATGTATCTTAGGGCAAGGTGGATCTGTGTTCTGTCCAAATAAATGCACCTTTCAGGACAATGGACAGCGGTGCGCGGTGGTAATAGAGAATACTCTTCGGGGTCAGCTGAACATTTCACGAATGAGTCATTGAAAGGCCGGAGATAACTGTGGATTGCACTAATAAAGGACACATTGAAATATCATAGATACTTCTAGTGAGTGGCAGCTCGCGGCAATGGACAGCTGTGCATCATTGTAATAAATAAACCGATCTAGGCCATAGACAGGTGTGCATTGTTCTAATAAACAATACTGTTCAGCGTCAGCTCCACATTTCACTAATAAATAGTGCATTATCAAAGTCAGAGACAGGTGACAACGACACTAATAAATATACAGTGAAGGATCACAAAGAGTAATAGTGAATGCAGCTCGCCGTCAGGGTCTGCTGTGCAGAACACCAATAAACTGTTCAGGACAATGGACAGAGGTGCACTGTGCTAACAGAGAATACTGCTCAGGGCAGGCGCACAATTTTACTTATACATAATGCATTTCAAGGTCAGAGGCATTATAACATTGCACTAGTATTACAGTAAAAGATGACAAGTACTAATAGTGAACTATGCTCTCGATCTGGGATAGCTGTGCATAAAATTACTTAACACTGTTTAGGACCATGGACAGCGGTGCATTGTGCTCATAGAGAATACGGTTTAGGGTCATGTGCAAATTTTACTACTACATGATGCATTACAAGGTCAAAGCCAATACTAAAATTGCATTCGTATTACAGTAAAACACATTAAGATACTAATAGTGAATTCTTCTCACGATCTGGGGCTTTTTTTCATCGCATATAACACCTCTTAGAAATAGCAGCTCTTTATAACAGTGGGGAGGACATCCCAGGAAATGGGAAGCTGTGGTTTGCAATTATAAGGGCTACTGTTCAGGGCTGGATGCAGCTGTGCTTTGCCTTGAAAAATACATGGACACTTATGCGTTATGCTAATAAAGGACGCAGTTCAAAACCGCTGAGAGCTGCATTAATAAAGGATACAATCAATGGGCAAGTTTATATTGCGTAAGCAAAGGATACTTGTCTGGGCAAAGGGAAAACTGAGCACCACACTGACACATACTACAGTTCCGAACCAGGAGCAGCTGAGCATGACACTAGACTACAGTTCTAACATTCACACACCAAAACCTTACACAGATAGACATACGCTGAAGGGGCAGCAACGCGTTGCACTCATGAATGATACACTCCAGGGCCCGGGGCAGCTGTGCACTGCACTAACACATACTGCAGTTCAAACAGGAACTAGTAAATGGCACTAGTAAATACTACAGCTCTAACGTCTTTACACAAGACCATTACACAGATAGGCCTACAGTAAAGGGGCAGCAACGCGTTGCACTTTTGAATGTTGCACTCCAGGACCAGTTGTGCGCTGCACAGACAAATAAGATAATTCAGACCCAGAGAGAGCTGTTCTTTGCACTAATAAATGATATAGCTCAGAATCAAGAAGTAACGCGTTGTAGGAGCTGTGAAAGCTGTGTCTTATCTAATAACCAAAGCTAGCCCACAACCATGGGTAGATGAACCTTTCACTAAAAACAATACACCATTCAGGTCCATAGTCAACGGGTCACTGAGCACAGTAGAGAGGCTAACAACGCCTGCCTTCTAGCCTGGGGTTCATGTGTGGTGTGCGGGACACTGGAGGCCCGCGTGCACATCCAGGGCAGAGGCACAGACAGCCAAGGCCCATGGAGGGAGTCACAGTGGGGCAGAAAGGCGGGGCGGGGAGGGGCAGGGTGCGGGGTGCTAAAAACCGGAATATGGATAACTGGAGGTAAGTAAACAATTTAATTAATGAAACGAATTTTGCGATGCAAGGCGTGCGACGAAATTCGTTTTATTTATTCAATTGTTTACTTACCTCCAATTATCCATATTCCGGTTTCCCCACTGGAACTCCCTCCACGGGGGCGGTTGGATGAGGCTATCGTCTTCACCAGAGCTACAGCCATCAAGAATCAGTATGCAGACAGCAACCCCAGTCGTAGTCGCCGTAACTCGGGCACTGACCTTCAGGAGGAGACGCAGGGCCTGGACATTGTCCTCACAGCACACTCCTCATGTAAGCATCCATCAAGGGGGTGCGCCGGACAGCACTCATTTTACTTTCGTGCCAGCATACCAATGCAAGATGACGGTTTCATAATCCCTATCAAGTAAATCATCCCTATCCAATATGGCCTCCGCTATTAACTCAGCACAAAGGGTTGCTGTTGTATGGTGGAAAAATAAGGAATAACAGCCAGTACTACAAACAGCAGTGGGCAACAGTAATGAAAAAACACAACCTGGGCCAATGGACAGCTGCTCGTTGCACCAATATATAATACAACGGAGCACGAATACATTCATACTGAGCTCCTTAAGTTATTCCGTTCTATAGAGCATATATTAGAGCACCGTGATAGCACAGAATACAGCTCAGGAACAGGGGCAGCTGTGTGCTGCTCGAATGAACAGTGTCTTTCAAGGCGGTAGACTGCTGTTCATTGCACCAGCGAGGAATGTGAGTTAAGAGCATGGACAGCTGCACACTGCACGGATTGCGATCACTGCTCACAGGCCTGCACTGACAAAGGATAGTGTTCAGGGTCAGGGAAAACTGTAGTCTGCACTAATACAAAAGGCAATTCAATATAACTGCAGTTGAGAGACAGCTGTACGTGGAGCTAATACAAAATACCTTCAAAGTCCAGTGGCAGTTATGCATTCCAGGGTAAAAAAAAAGTTAAAATTGAGGTGCATGACCAGTTGTACAGTGCATTTATAAGGAATAAAAAAGATTTCCGGATGATGGACAGCTGTGCATCACATTGCCATAGACAGCTGTGTATTACATGGACAAAACGATTTTTTTCAGCACCACGGACAGCTACATGTTGCACTGATTAAAAAAAAAAGCAGTTCAGGACCATGGACAGAAGTGTTGCACTAGGATGATATGTAGTTAGCGGCCCAAGGGCGGCTGTTCACTGCTTTGACCAAAAGTTTGGGACCATTGTGTACTGCAGCAACAGCTGCATGTTGCATAATTAAAACAGTGCAGTGCAGAACCGAGGACAAGTGGGCATTTCCCCAATAAAGAAGATAACCCAGGGCAGGTGGCAGCTAATCTTTGCACTTTTAAAGAATGTTCAGCCTTATTCCCATGTAGTTCAGTACGTATGTGAGGTGCTTTAATGCAGTTGGGGCCTATGGGTTGCTGTACCGATGAAAATTGCCAGGTCCTTGGACGCCTGACCAGTGCCTAAATAAAGATCACAGTTCCGGCCCACAAACAGCAATACACCGTCAAAGAATTACAGTGCACTGCTAACAAGTACAGTTCCGGACCGAAGCTAGGCCCGTGTTGCACTAGTACAACATACAGCTCTGGGCCAACACCGGCTGTGCATTGAATAAGTAAAAGTTCTTCATTGTAATGAAAAATAATTCAGTCCAGGAGCACTGTATGTCACACTCATAAAAAATGCGGGTCTGGAAAATGAACAGCTGTGCTTTAAATAGTTCAGGACAATTGACAGGTGTGCACTGCACCAATAAATGTAGATCCTGAACAAGGGCAGCTGTTCCTGCAGTAATAGGGAACAAGGTTCGGGGAAACAGACAGTGCATGCACTATTAGGGGACACGTCTCAGGACCATGGACAGCTGCACTGGCAGATAGGGCTCAATGTGGAAAGGTATTATACGCTTGAAAAATTAGCATACTTCAACAACACAGGGTTTGTGACAGCAAAATGCCTTTTAAAATGTATAAACACCCCTTTTTGCAATCTGAAAAATCAGTCGTAATTCATTGAAATGGGATTTGCGACCTTTTTTGGCACGCAGATTGGAGGAGCGGGAAAGGAGTGTCCCTTCATATTTATGAGTCGCAGTGGAATGTACCAATGGTTTGTGACTGCGTTCGTGGTCACAAACCATTGGTGGGTGAGTTGGGCGGTAACTGATTAGCAAAGGGGTAGCTTTCCCCTCTCCCTGCATGGCTGTAGACGGGGTGGAGGGGGGAAGAGAAGCAGAACGTGGTCCTTGTGGCCCCAGTGTGCTCTCTGAAGCCTTCCTAGCCTGGCAACATATTGTTATTAAACCTGCACATGACCCTAGTGGTTTTATATTATTTTCCATACTGGGGATGTGAACATAGGGATGGAGTTTGTACTGTTCCTAGTGAACCTACGTATGGAACTAGGGATTACTGCGTGTTGAACAAACAAGTGGTGCTCAGTACACGGGACAGCTGGGCGCTGCATGAATGAAAAATACAGAACAGCACCAGGGAAACTGTGCACTGCACTAGAGATGGACTGGGACAAAAAATAGGCCGGCACCAAAATATAAGAGGCCCCAGTGAGCGAACCATATAGCTCAAAAGCTGGCCCACATTTGCAAATTTGAAGCAGTAAATAAATGGTGTATGTTTGCAAGGTATGGAAGATGCATGCATTGATAGTCGCTGCAGGCCATGCTTGAGGTAACATCAGGGAAATCAACAGTAAAAGCGGACCCACCGGACCATAAAACAGGTCCACAAGCTGCCCAAAAAACGGGCAACTCACTAACTTGTCAGAACAGCCCTTAGAGGCCAGTCCAACCCTGTATTGCACTAATACAACGCGTAATACAGTATCAAGATTCAACTATGCTCAGTGCTAATAACACATATGGTATTAGAGCCAGCTGCGCACTACATTAATAAAGAGTACTGCACCAGGAACAAATGTGCACTGCGCTAATAAAGGACACAGTACTAGAGAGAACTATGCACTGCACTAACAAAGACTACAGCACATCAGAGGTGCAGCTGTGCATTGCATGCACTTCAGAGACAACAGCGCATCACACCCGTTCAGAGACAGCTGTGTACCAGACCACTGCAGAGACAGTGGCACGTCAAGCTGTTACAACATAGCCCTTCAGAGACAGCATCTCACCAGACTGCTAGGACTCACTACTTTAGAGACAGCAGTACATTAGACTGCTAAAACAGAGCACTTTTCAGACATCAGCACACCAGATTGTAAAAAAAATGGGTTTGTCTTGGAGCCGTGCTCTACTAGACCTGTAAAAGAGACTCCACACCAGAAGCAGCTGTACATTACACTGATCAAGGAGTTAAAAGCTGTAGAATCCTGAATAAGAGCTGTCTCAAAAGCTACTGCTACCGAAGGGTTTGTGTGCGTTGTCGTTAAGCACACTTAAAAGCGCTGCATGTGTTTCCACGAACAGCAGTTCAAGAGGCTGCTTGGAAAGGCTGAGTTTAGATCTAGACAGCAAGAGTCATTCTGTGTCCAGAGAAATGCTTATCATGGCAATCCCTACATGTTGTTGCACATTCTCCTTTTAAGACACAACTGTAGATGCATTTCACAATTGGGAACTTGGCTTCCCTCTAAGTTCTGCAGGAGACAAGACCCCGATTCATCTGGCTCCCAAGACCAGTGCCTGTTGACCGAGTATAGAGTCATGGAGCTGTGTGAACTTACTTGTAGCGCTTCGACCCATTGTTGTTCCTCCATGACAGTCTGTATTACAGAAGGGGCTGCAGCCGCTTGTGAGAGCTCTTTAGTGGGCACTGATTTACAGCAAGGTCAGTGCCCATGTAACGACAGGTGACCTAACTTTTGCAAATGAGAGATTCATTTTGCGTATGTGCATGCCACATCTCAATGAAGTATGTGCCAAGTGCATGGGTGAACAGGCTTTGATGTAACAGCTAAATGTGTGCCTCCCAAGTGGTGGTGCGCATGTAGCACACCAACTGCCCATCCACCACAGTGTTTTGCGGGATTGGGTATGGAGAGATTCAGCGACACCCCATGACCTCAGAAGGGAAGGTGGAAGCGCAAACCTCTCCCCTTCCTAGCTTGAGGGGATGAATACCTCCCCTTCAAACAAATGCCAGGGCTGTCCCTGCATGTACACTGTCAGTGCAGTATCTGATTCACTGTCACTCTCTGCATAGGCTTACTCTACACTGTGACCACTTGTAACATGCAAACATTGTGATTAGTGGGTGGACTCTTGCTCTGTTTATTTACTGCAACCTCTTCTATGTATGCATTAAGTAATTCTACTAACATATGCGCATGGGAACATTCTTTTGAGGTCTTGTCTACTAGAAGGTGGATGTGCTGTCTGTTGTAAGGCATTTTGTTAGTTTACTTAGGACTTAGTGGCTGCCCATTTCCTAATCATTGGTTTGCTTTACTATCACTCCAATTTGCTTGCTTGTTAGTCATAAGCTTGTGTGGGCTTTCCTTCCTTTCTTGTGTTTGTCCCTCCCCTGGAGCATCGACCATTACTTGTGTCCATTCACTGCTCCCTTTTCACTTTTTCCATTTGGTTTAGGCACTCCAGGAGAGTGCAATGGTTTTCCTGATGCCTCCTTCATGTATATCCCCCACTCCTTTATCCAACCTGCTTCAAAAAACTGCAAAACACTTTTGCACCTTTTTCCTTTTTGGTTACCAATCCAACTTAGATCAGTAACTAAAAAGAAAAGTGTCTACTTCAATTTGTAGGTATATGCACCAACCATGTGCATGCCCCCAAAATAATGCAGCAGTTTTTTTATTCTTTGTGCACATACTGGAAAGAGGCCAGTGTGGTCCCGATCTTTAAAAAAGGTGATAGAAATGACTCAGTATGCTACAGGCCAATATCGCTAATTGATGCTACTGTAAAAGTCCTTGGCAGGCTGCTATTGGCATTGTTAGAAGGGTGGGCTCTTCTTGATAAGTGTACTTTCGAAAATCCAATATAGTTTTAGGCGGTGAATGGGAACGAGAGAACAATGCCTTAATCTGTCACTGACTGTAAGCAAGTACACCAGGTCCATGAAGAGCTCATTACAGTTGGCCTTCGTGGACTTGTTCAGTGCTTTTGATACTGTCAATCATGACATATTATGGAGCACGATGGGAGGATGAACCTCTTGTTACTCTCCTGCGAAGGTTACATTCTAGTACCATGGTTAAAATACGGTACGGCCCTGATGGAGAGAGAACCAATAGTTTTGAACAAGGTTGTCAGCCAGGGCTGAATCCTGGCCCCGTTTCTTTTCCTCGTCTATGCCAATGATCTAGAGGCTTATTTGTTACAAAAGAAAGTGCATTACACGAAGATAGGCAATCAATTTGTTCCAACATTCCTTTACACAGACGGTGCTGTCCTTCTAGCAAGGACAGCAGTGAGCCTGCAGAAATCTCTTGACACCTTTGTAGATTTTGTCATCCTTCGACCTAAAAGTGAACTATAAAAAATGTTATGTGGCCTCAAGATGAAAAAAATCTAAATTGTTTGTTGCGCAATGTACTATGATTGTCAAGGTACAAAGTTTCTCCTATTTGGGGATCCTTTTCAACACACAGTTAACGTGGGACCCTTTATTAACTGTGAGGGTGCAGCAGACAAATAGAGCATTGGAGGCAACTTTCTGGTTTATAACCAAATTAGGCCAGAAGCCAGTCAACGAATTGATCACACTTTATAAAGCAAAATGTGTCTCAATCGCTACCTATAGGGCTGGAGTTTGGTGCCACAGTCATTTTGCAAATCTTCAAATTTCTGAGAATAGCTTTATTACAAGTCTCCTGATGGTCCCTAAGAGCACTTTGAACCCTCTCCGCCATTTAGAACTGGGTTTAGATGATATTGAAGATCACATTGGCCCTGTGAGGTTCCGTGGTTTTCGGGACCGGACTCCATATTGTTTGCGTTGTTCATGACGCCATTTTGTGTTGCCCTCACGTAGGCCTATGGAGGTAAACGAACGAACAAAGTTGCATGGGCTTCGTTGTTCATGTATGCATTTGATCTTTGACGCCACCTAGAAGTATTCCGTGTCTCTGTATTCCAAGACAGGAGAATTCGAAGACTCCGGGTGTGCCCCTGGCACCGCTGGGTTCTAAGAAAACCCGGTTCTTCAGTTGGCGCCCAACGTGGGGCGACATCAAGCGGTACCGGTTCAAGCCCGAGGATCGTGAGGAGCCATGTGAGAAAATTCTGGAGGAAGGCCGCCACTTCATCGACCCCTGTATGTCGACGTGGACCGAAGGTTTTTGCTGCGAGGCTTTCCGAAGGCTACGAAGGACTGCTGCCCTGCCTGTCGCCCTGTCTTGGACCCTTGATTGATCCTTTGTAAAGCGAGATGATAGACGGTCTTCTGGTGGCGTGACAGATACTTTGGTTAAGTATAAGTGGGTCGCTCCCGCGACTTTGTTTTGGTTCTTGGTTTTGATTTGATTTTTGCAAAAATCGAAGCATAGGGGCTCGTTTATTTACGAGTGTATCGATAGTTGATAACCCCTTGAAGTTTGAAGCTGGATTAGTGAGCTATAAGATGCCTGGTCTTAGCAAAATTAGGAAATGGTTTGGTTGTGGTTGCAACAGGGATTCCCGATTGGAGGATTCGTGTCCGATACCTCCGGGTGGAACTCCGACTTATGAGCTCTATTCAAAACACGGAGTGGGTCCTATCACTTATAATGAAGTGTGGGTTCGCTATACGAAGAAAGATGGTGTTTTACGATGGCCCCAACATGGTAGTTTCGAATTAAGTATTTTAGATAATTTGGAAGTTGCGCTATTTAAGAAGAAAGCCCGGCCGGCAATGTTTGACTCTTTCCGCCTCTGGCGAAAGGAAGCCAAACAGCGAGAAATTAAGCAAGCAAAAAGAGATAGGAAAGATAAGAATATGTCAGTACTACAAGCTGCTAGTCAGTTTAGGGAAGATGGAGATGAGCGCGCAAGTGAAGTTTTAGATAGACAGCGTTGCATGGCCATAGATAAATGTTATCCGGCCTTGCCGTCTTCTCCTCCGAAAGTAATTGAAGACCCTGAAAAAGATCCTTTGATCTCTCATTTACTGAGATTGCCACCCCCTTATATGCATGGTGCTACTGCACCTCCATTACCCACGGTTGTTCCACCCTTTGTTGTCCAACCTCCTGCTGTTGTTCAGCCACCCAGTGCTCCACAGATGGTTTTGCCTCCTACTGCGCAACCCACTCTAGGGTCGCAAGCTTTGTTACCAGCTTTGCCTCAAACTCCTTTGCCTTCTACTTCTGTATCTCAGACTCCTACTGCTCTTGTTCCTACTCTGCCTCAAGATATTCATTTTCCTGTTTTTACGCCTACTTCTTCTCCTTCTGCTCGAAAACGAATGACTGAGACTTTTGCTAATCTGTTGTCTCCATTGTTTGGGCCACTGAGTATGACCCCTGTTTCGGAACGTAAGCAAAGTCCTAGTCAGTTTCCTGGTCCAGAGGAACGGGCAGTGTTGGATCTTTTGGCTCGTAGATGGATTTTAAATTCTTCCAGGTATAATTTACAAGCAGTTATGGATGTTTTCTTTCAGTGGGATCCGCCAAAGCAAAGATATGTTTTTGATGTAATGTGTACGTTTCTCCGTCAGGATAATGAGTTGGGTCCGATTCCGCACAAAGTGCTTGATGTTCAGTCAGAATTTGCTAAAGGGACGATAGTGGAATCTGATGTTACTGATGCCGTAGAGACGATACTTGCTTTCAGGTCTAGGTTACCGCCTCAGCCATTGTATGAACCTGATTCTTCTGTTAGGAGGAAAGTGAAGCAGTATCCTATGAGAGAGGTTCCCCCTGTATGGAGAGAAGCAGTTGCTGCTAATGTTAATTTGGGTATTCAGGCCGCAGAGGCTCATTTTCAGCGAGTATGGGTACATGTCCCTTGGAAAAGAGCAGAGGTCTTGGCTCTTAAGCAGACCTTACCTGACCCCCATAAGAATGCTGCCGGTTATTATAAGGAGTTGTCCCAGACAGTTGAAGCGTGTATTATGAATTTAGCTGACATAGATATGTTAATGGGTAATGTAGTTCCTCAACCTTTGTGGGCGAAGATTCGTCATGAGAATCATGCGCAAGAATTAGGAGATACGTGGGCTAATATTGTTGCTGCAGATGGTCGGCAGGTAGGAGGTGCCAAACCTGAGCCTTTAGTTGCAGAATTACCTGGTAGAATTATTCATTTAATGAAAACTATGATGCCTGCTTTGCGAGTGAATTGGGACAAGTTGGCAGCATGCAAGCAAAAGAAAGACGAGAGTGTGTCTGATTTCTTCACGAGGTTTGAAGAAACGTTTATCGATCATAGTGGTCAGGACATGAGTACGGAAGGTGGTCAAAGGTTGTTTGTGGACAAATTTGTCTTTAATGTACTTCCTGAACTTTCTAATAAGTTAAAGGACTCTGAGAGTTCATGGGCTGTTTCTTCGTCGGCCCAGATATTGGCTACTGCACAATATTACGAGAATAGGGATAAAGATGAGAAGGATAAAGTAGAGAAGAAGACTAAAGAATTAAAGACGAAAGTTCTTTTGCAGCAAGCTTATCCACCTCGTCAGAATCAGCCTTAGTTTCAGCAAACTCCACAGTTTCAGAGATTGTTACAGAAGCCTGAGCCTTATGCTCTGCGTTTCTTTCCTGGTCCTAATCAGTGTGCCTATTACAGAGAGGAAGGTCATTTCAAGAATAGTTGCCCGGCTTTGTTACAGCGGGCGAATGGCGTATCTGGTCAGAGAGGTCGTGGTGGTTTCCAGCAAGTTCCTAGGGGTAGGGGACGTGGTGTGTTACCCCAGAGTGAGCGTTCCTTTCCACTTCAGAATTCTGCAAATTATTTTGACAGACAGAATGTTCCGAGTGGTCAGTCTGCACAGTATTATGTTGATGATTATTATGTCGAGAGTGAGAGTGCTGGTTATAATGATAGTTAGGACAGCCATGGGCAAAGAGAGGGAGTAGTGTCAGTTCCAGTAGACCAGAGTGGACCTTATGTTGAAGTGATTACATTAGGTGTGGCAGAACCTTTTCTTTTGGATACTGGTGCGACGAAGAGTTCTATTATGCACTCTAAACTTCCTGGCGCACCTTTGTCTGGCTTGACCAATGTTTCAGTAGGATTTTCAGGAGCCCCAGTTCGTAATCCGGTTTCTAGTCCTTTGTCCCTTTCTATTGGTCCTTGTGAATTGGAAGCTCCACTTATTCTAACGACTGGTTGTGGTGAGAATCTGTTGGGTTTGGATTTGCTGAAAAGACTGCATGCGACATTACATTGTTCTCCTTCAGGAGCACATCTTACCTTGGGTAAGAAAGGGATTTCTTCAGATGTATTTGTCCAAAGATTGTCTTCCACTGGAATTGCGTTCTCTTCCTGATACGCTTTGGGCTACAGGTCCAAATGATGTTGGTCTTTTGCAGATTCCACCTTATGTTGTCACACTTAAGTCGAATGCTAGGCTACCTCGTATTCCGCAATATAAAATATCTAGCGATGGCGAGAGAGCTCTTCTAGCGATTGTCTATGATTTGGCTGAGAAGGGTGTAGTTGAAGAAACGAGAGGTAATGTATGTAACAGTCCTGTTTTGCCTGTCCTTAAGCGCACTGATGCTTCTCAGCCACCTGTGTACCGGTTTGTGATCGATCTTCGAGAAGTGAATAAGATTGTGGTGCGACAGTTTCCTGTTGTTCCTGATATCACTGCTTTGTTGACTCTGATTCCTGCTTCGGCAGCCTGGTTTTCTGTTATCAGTTTGAAGAATGCTTTCTTTAGTATTCCGATCGCCGAGGAGAGTAGAGATATTTTTGGCTTCTCTTTAGGAGGCCGAAGCTTCCGGTTTAAGAGAGCTCCTCAAGGTTATTGTGAAAGTCCCTCCATCTATAGTCAGGCGTTGAAAACTCAGCTTGATAGTTTTGTGTTGCCTACTGATGCAACTCTTATCCAGTATGTTGATGATTTGCTGGTCACTGCTGATGATGAAGAGATTTGTAAAGAGGCTTCTCTTTCTTTGTTGTGACATTTGTCTTACCTTCATCATAAAGTGTTACCTTCAAAGTTACAGTATTGCCGACAAGAAGTAACCTACTTAGGTCATCTCTTGTCGAAGGAGGGAAGAAGATTGACCCCAGAATGAATTCAAGCGATTGCCCAAATGAGTGTGCCATCCACACAGAGAGAAGTGCGTGCTTTCTTAGGTATCACCTCGTATTGTAGGCAATGGATCCCTAATTTTTCCCTGCTAGCGAAACCTCTGTTGGCACTGACTCTTAAAGATACTCCGTATCATCTCCCTTGGTCTGATGAGTGTCAGAAAAGTTTTTCTGAATTACGTGATGCATTGTGTTCGGCTCCGGTATTGGGTACTCCGGACTACAGTAAGCCTTTCACATTGTATGTGCACGAGAGAGAAGGTTGTGCATTGTCAGTTTTGACGCAACAATTTTGAGACAAGCAACGTCCATGTGCGTATTTTTCAGCTACGTTAGATCCGGTAGCTAAAGCGTTGCCGAGCTGTTTGAGAGCTACAGCGGCAGCGGCTGTTTCTATCCGACAGTCTGCTGGTTTGGTATTGGATAATACGTTGATTGTAATGGTCCCACATGCAGTGGATACCTTATTGAACAAGACCAAGACACAGCACCTTACTAGTGCACGTTTGTCAGGTTATGAGCTGACGCTTTTGGCTAGTCATGTACACATTAAGAGATGTAATGTGTTGAATCCAGCTACGTTGTTACCGATTCCTGTAGAGACGGATGTTCAGGAACAGCATGATTGTGTTCTTCGGACAGAGGAGGAAACGAAGGCTAGAGTCGATCTAAAAGATACTCCTCTTACGAATGTTGATGGTACCTTATAGGTAGATGGTTCGTGTTTTAAGCTTCCGAATGGTGAGACGACTGCGGCATATGCCGTCACAACTTTACATACAGTTGTTGAAACAGCACGCATAGCACAGAATTCTGCGCAAGCAGCAGAGTTGATTGCATTGACTAGAGCGTGTGTGTTGTCAGAGGGAAAGCGAGTGAATGTCTATACTGATAGCCAGTATGCGTTTGGCGTTGCCCATAGTTTTGGACGTTTGTGGAGAGAGAGAGGATGCCTTACTTCCCATGGTATGAAAGTTCAGCATGGGCAGTTAGTGAATGAACTTCTGGAATCACTTACTCTCCCAAAGCAGATTGCAATTGTGAAGTGTAGTGCTCATAAGAAAGTTGTGGATGATGTAGGTCGAGGAAATGCGTTTGCGGATGGAAATGCGAAGGAAACGGCGAAAGACATGATGAACCGTATGTCTGTTGCGGGCCCTGCTAATTGGGTTATGGCTGGTGGAATGTGTGAAGACACAATAGAAAGTGTGAAGATGATTCAGGCTGAAGCTACAGAAAAAGAAGTGAGTGTGTGGAGAGAAACTACGGGTATGTTGGATCCGACGGTTGTTGGGTTGAGTTGTCAGAACACCAGCGATGGTTGTTGCCTGATGCGTTTGTGCTCCCAGTGGTTACTATGGCTCATGGAATGGCTCACATCAGTTCGAAGGGAATATGCAAGTTGTTGGCTCCAGTACGGCAGAATGCTGGAATTCCGAAATGTGCTGAGAATGTGGTGAAACATTGCATGATTTGTCTGAAGTACAATCCCGGCAAGGGAACTCCAACTCCAGCTGGTCATTTTGCTCCTCCGACGTATCCGTTTGAAGTGATACAGCTAGATTACATTCACATGGAGAGATGCAATAATTTAAAGTATGTCCTTGTGGTTGTTTGCGCCTTTTTTAGATGGATAGAGGGTTACCCTCTAAAGGATAATACTGCCTTGTCTACAGCCAAGGTTTTGCTCAAGGAGTATTTCACTAGATATGGTTTGCCGAGAATTGTATGGAGCGACAATGGGAGTGAATTTGTGGGTCAAATCATGAAGAAAGTGTGTGCGGGTTGGGTATCAATCAGAAATTCCATGCTGCGAATCACCCCCAGTCTGCTGGACTTGTCGAGTGCTATAATGGCACTTTGAAGCTGAAGCTAGCTAAGATACAAGCGAGCATTGGTCTTACATGGCCAGATGCCTTGCCGTTGGCTCTTTTGTCAACAAGGACGACAGTGCATTCTCGTGTGGGACTTAGCCCATACGATATAGTTTTTGGTCGTCCAGCGAATGTTTGGGGTGTGCCTCGTCCTAAAAAGTACAGTGAGATTGAGTACCCTATGTTGGTGGATTACTTACATGACTTGACTGCTAAATTACGTGTTCTCCACCAACAGGTCTATGACAGTTTGCCAACAGCTACTGCAGATCCAGGCCATACAATTCAACCTGGAGATTTTGTATTGATCTAGAACTTCCAACTAGCCAAAAATTTGGAACCGAGATGGACTGGACCGCATTTGGTTCTCTTGGTCACTAGAACTGCTGTTAGAGTAGCTGGTAAAAAAAACTGGGTGCATGCCACACATTGTAAAAGAGTTCCTTTGCCCCTACCGTTTGATAAGTGGGTGAGGGATGGAATAGCCGATTCTGAATGTGAAAGGATTCCTAGATTTGTACCTTTTAGTGATGCACATTTGACATGGACTCAGTCAGAACGCGAGGATGATGACATTCTGCAAGCTGCTGTGCCTTCGCATTTGAACCTTGACACCACGAATCCAGAAACACTTTTTAAGGATCAAACTGTGCCTGGCATTGAGCGCTACGATCTGAGATCAAAAAAGGACACATAAATGGACAAATAAAGATTAAATTTTTTTATGTAGTGAATTACACCTTGTCAGATCAAGAGACTATTTTACTTTTTCGAGTCACCATCCGGACTCAGCTGCAGGGTTGTGGTACAGCCTTAATGGGTGAGCCGCGTATTGACATAAGGTCTGTGGTTCATGGTCGTTAGTACGATCTTGACGCACACTTAAGTGAAGAAGGTAATAGCCGTGAGCAGCACGTTGGAGGATGGAGTCTTTTGAGTCTGATAAGGGTATTAAGAGAATCAGTTTTAAAATGAAAATGTGTACATTGATCCGTAACAAATGTTTTTTAATACTGTGTTTTATAATGCTTTTGAATATTACGTTGGCTTGTGTGGGTTGGATTATCTATGTTTCACAACAGACGCTTGCATCTACATCCCAACCTCTTCTTTCTTTTCCTACTGTTTCCCCACATGAGTTTCATACGTTGCCTGAACATGAACAGACACGAAGATCAGAATTTGTGAACAATTTGTTTATACAGATGTTGCATCAGCATCAGCTAGTAGTAAATACCACGAATTGTTGGGTTTGTGGTCTTATGCCACATACGACAGATAAGGGAATGCCATATTTGGTTTTGCCTTTTTCGCCTAATGGGTCAGTATGGGCACTCCAAGCAATGTTTATCTATGCGAATGAAGCATCTCCTGTACGTTCTGTCAAAGATAATGCGAGTAATAATGCCTTGATACAGGGAATAGTAGATATGATCAGAGATATTGATGCATATAATGCTATCCCTAAAGATGAGGTACGAGCATATGTTGGTTGGAACAAGACGAGATATAGCATTAGTCTGACAGAAAAAGAGACACAGAAAAGGTCTCCTCCTATTTGAATTGTACCCCTCCGAGGTCATTTTTGTCTGCAAGGTAATGGTCAGAACCCAAGAGCTCAGCTTGGTAAGAGTGTGTGTGTTCACACCTATGTCTATACGTCCCAGAAATCTCCACCGTTCGTGCCAGCTAAAGGCACGTATTTTGTTTGTTACGATAGAGCATATACATGGTTGCCTTCTGATTTTTCAGGCACATGTTATGTGGCATTTTTGCTTCCCCCTACGTATACAGCTGCTTTCAATTACCATAAGACAAGATATGGTAGAGGTGTTATCGATGCGAAAGATACTGTCGCACAAGAAGTTGGAGACTTCTTTAAGGTTTTTTTGCCCTTTTGGGGTCCTATGGCTAATAGTAGGAATATTCGTCAGCTTACGAGAGTGGTCGAGGCCACGATAAATGAGACTGCAGGTGCCCTTAGCGATATTACAGCTGAGCTCCAAGCGGATCGCCTTATGACATTACAGAACCGCTTTGTTTTAGATATTATACTTGCAGATAGAGGTGGAGTATGTAAATTGATCGGGTCTAGTTGCTGTGTTTTCATACCTGATAACAGCCCAACAGTGTACCAAGCCATCTTGAAGTTACATAAGTCTGCTGAGTCGATACATGTAGGTGAAGGGAACTGGTCATTGATGGAATGGTTTTGGGAACTGCTGTACAAATGGGGATGGAAGATTCTGATGTTCCTTGGTATGGCTTTAGCAATCCTTTTTCTCGTGTTGCTTATGCACCCAGTGTGGTCCCGCCATTTGTGGCCTTTGTGCTACAATCTGTGTGAGAAGACCCGTCCCGAGAGAAGTGAAGGATAATAAGATGATGTTACAGCAACACCTTGATGACCTGATGAGAATAGATATAGACCTGGATTCAGATTGACGTGAGTTTAGGTCATTGCCTACGTAATGGCAAAAGGAGGGTCTGAGGTTCCGTGGTTTTCGGGACCGTACTCCATTTTGTTTGCGTTGTTCATGACGCCATTTTGTGTTGCCCTCACATAGGTCTATGGAGGTAAACGAACGAACAAAGTTGCACGGGCTACGTTGTTCATGTATGCATTAACAGGCCCTTTTCGACTTGCGAGTGAACTGCAAGATGCTGACCCCGTCACCTGAAACTGACCTTTTGCGAAGCCAATTTTCCTAGCTGATCGTTGTCTGAAACTAGCAATCAATGTTCAGGATATCGTTAACTTTTAGTTTCTTGCACATATCTTATCCTACTCAACATTTGAATTGTTTCTTTCCTTACGACTTTTCATTACATGGGTAGTGCTTTTAATTATGGGTTTGTCCAGCTTGTGGAAATTGAATTTGGGACAGACCTAATAATTAACTTGTGGGTTGGTACGATGTAAAGTGAGCTTTTTGGAATGTAATAATGTACGTGAAAATGTATTCCATTGGTCAGAATTTGCCGCAGTGGGTGTGCATTCGTAATTTATCGAAAACACCATAAAAGGTGATGTCTTGCTCTATGAAAATTGAGCAGTCTCCTGAGTTGTACACCGTGTTGTATTGCTTGGTTTACTGTTACTAGCTGCAGCTAATAAATTTGATCTCTGACGCCACCTAGAAGTATTCCGTGTCTCTGTATTTCAAGACAGGAGAACTCGAAGACTTCGGGTGTGTCCCTGGCACCGTTGCGTTCTAAGAAAACCCGGTTCTTCACTTGCCCCTTTGTTATTATGAGCTAAAATTTGGCTTTCACCAGAATTGGATTTTTCAAAATTCATTGTCATGGAGTGCCTCGCTCTATCCAAAGTCGAGAAAATTCTCTGGTTTGGATATCTAAAACATGATTTTTGTGATGTGGGCCTAACTGAACTCTTTGATAACCCTGCTAATATGCCGCTTCAGGCCAAAATAATAATTAAGTCCACATGTACAGCAAGGGCCAGCTCTCACCATCAGCGATCACTGACTCTGCAAAGGTCCTTGGGCATTGGTAAAGTCAGCTCCCCTAGTTATGAATTGCAGTTTTATTTTTAATCAGCAGCAGAACTGGTTCTACTTGCCTATGTTCCATTTGGGCACTGTGTGCGCTTTCTGGTAGCCTTTCTGAACCAAGCTGGATGGTCTGATAATCTTTCACCATGTCCCAGTAACAATTTAGCGACCCTGCATTTTGTTCTGTTTTGTGCACTTTACAAAACTTTGAGAACCACATTTTTGCTTCCAATTTTGAGAGCTGTTTGTCCCAGCTTCTGCAGGAAAAGTTTTAGCTACTTATACTTGCTTGACTTCTCTGATATCTGTTATGCTGTTTGACATTTTATAAGAAGAGCCCTTTCAATACGACAGCATTATTGTTAAATTATTAAATTAACTCAAGTTGGGTAGTTCATGTAGTTACTGTTTTTTTCTAGTAACTATTTTTTAACTACATTCTGCACTCGCACTTAAAGTATTTATAAGGGTCCCACCTGATTTGTTAAAATTCATGGGAGTGCCAATGAGAAATTAATGTTGGGTTAGACTTACCCTTGTTTTCTGTTTTAACCTATTATTACTCATGCCATTGTACCGATTGACGCACTTACTGGTGAGATTATGGGCCTCATTTATGAGGCTGTGCGTCACTTTTACGCTGCCGGTGCGTCACTTTTTGTGAAGCACCAGTGGCGTAAAAAATGCACCTTGTTGCGCCATATTCACAAAGTGACGCATCTAGGTAGATGCGTAACTTTGTAAACCCCTGCGCCACATTATACCTGCGGCAGGTATAATGTATGCAAGGGGGCGTTTTGACGCAAGAAAGGGTCATGGAAGTGACGCAGTGAAATCTATAAGATTTCATTGCACCATTTCTTGGCCGTTAATGAGCCAAAATCTTACGCCTGCTTCATGGCAGGCGTAAGACTGACGCAGGCACTAACAACATGGGACTTGCTCATGTGAAAGTACACATTGCTGGAGTTGCGTCACTTTTGTGACACACTCCAGCAATGGGTCACTTTTGCGCCTACAGATACGTCAGAAATACTGATGTATCTGTAACTCCTTGCGACGCATCAATCATGACGCAAGGAGTGCGCACTAAGAAGTGACGCATCGCTGCTTTCACGCAGCGATGCGTCATTTCTCATAAATGAGGCCCTATGTATTTTCTTGTGTTTTTATGATTTTCTTGTAAACTCAGATTAAAGTTTTCATGATGATGATGATGACTGGCACACACAGACTAGGCGCGTCCGTGCCCAAACTGGAGCCATTCTTCCATTATTACATCATTCCAGCCAGAGTGAAAGACTCTTGAAAATAACTCCCTCGCTGGACACGCTGTCCGAGGTTAGGCCTGCTCTGATTCCCTCCAGGTGCAGCGGTAGGCCAGTAATTACAGAGTGGAAGGAGCATGCGCAGTCTGCGCTCTGCCACTCAGAGACAGCCCTCTCTGCCCGGGGAGTGCGCGTGGTGCTGGAGTTATCGCTGCCAATCAGTGTTTGCTTCACGCGCCACAAAGCTGCCTTGCAGAGCATTGCTTCGCTCGATTTGTGCCCAGGGAGGCAGCTCTCGCGAGCTCTGATCATTTCTCTGGAGGAAGCGACCGCCCCAGACTTGGCACAGCTGGGCTTGCCCTTCAGTGGGCCAGAGCTGCCTCTGCTGCTTGTACCAGGGGCAAGATATTCAAGTAATATTAATAAATCGCAGTCGGAATCTCGACCTGCGACATTATCAAATCCTTAGCTCCCCGCTACATTCCAAGGGAAGTCTGGGGAGGTGGGTGTGGCGTTAAGAATAGTGAATAAATGCTTACCCTGGTGATGTAGTAGGGGACGACACAGTGGTGACGATATGTTTGTAGGTCGACATTTCAACTGCGATATAATGACGCCCAACCAATAACACCAGTGTTATATGAGTAGCAATTGATTCTATTTCACTATTAGAACATTGGAATGTTGGGAGCTCCATTGTAGACAATGGAGTGCTCCCTGCTTCTACGGGCCGGTAAAGGCCCGCAGAGCAACATTCCAATGTTTTATAAAGGCCTCTTGGAGCTCGAGGGGATTTAAATCCCCTCGAGTTTTGAGAAGACTTTGGGCCAGATGTAGGTTGCCCAATACCGATCGGTAACGGCCGAAATTACTGAATTTCGGCCGTTACTGACTGGCTACTGAGATGTAGGTGGCCTAAATTGCAAATTCTGTAATTTACCGATTCGCTATTTTAAGGAATCGGTAAATTACGGGTGTGTCTCATAATGGAGAGGACTGTTCATATTGCAACAAATATTTGTATGCAAGAGGATTTCATTTCACGATATATTGTTGAAATTGTGATTACAATCTACCACTTTTCTCCTGCTATAGTTTTCTGCAGTATTGTTGAACAGTCTCATGTGCACAGATGGCTTTTACTAGACTTCAAACCTGCGAAAATGAATAAATAAATAAATACCCTACATCCCCCGAAGAAACCATTGTAGTTTTTCTTAGACCTACACTGGAATACCAAGTATCTGCCGACCTGTTTTACAGTCTATTTGCTCTAAGGCCTGATTGACGATTAAGAGGAATTTAATGGGTTCCCATGTACGCCTGGGGTTGCTTTTTCATCTCTTGTTCCATAAACTTGCTTGGGAAAGGAAAGTTAAGATTGGTCAACAAGTCAGAAGGCCTTTGGGATCAAGTGCCGAATTTTCAATGGGGTCACTGTGTATCACTGTGTGTCTGGTTGGTCTGTAGCATTAACTTGAGAAACATGGTGTTATGCAGTTTCATGATATCTGCTAAGGCGGTTATAAGTTGCTTAAGACAGACAACAGATGGTGGGTAGTTTGTTGTTTGAGCCTTTGATGCTCGATTTTGTTTCCCTAATCTAGGACCCATTCATTGGCTAAGAATTGGCGAATCTAGCTTTTCGCTTGGAAACAGTTATGAGGGGAAGCCTCAGGACCAGATTTTAAAGCCGCTATGCCAGAGGATTATTGTGTCTATAGACAAGACCGCAAGGCACCAAAAAAAGGTGGTGGTATCGCAATAATTTATCGCAACACCCTGCGAGTAAAAGCTGTTGACCGTAAACATGCGACATGTGAGGCCCTGGTATTTACTGTTTTGCTCAATACCAATCAATCATTTACGGGCACACTACTCTACCGTCCCCCAGGTTCTCGCAATGCTTTTTTGTCCCAACTTCATCAAATAAGTGAACTAGTGGCCGAACATAAATACTTCACTATATTGGGTGACTTCAACTTTCATTTAGAATCTCAGACGGACAAAGATACGGCCCAGCTCATCGTGGACCTATCCGCTGTAGAATTAGAACAACTGATAATGACTCCCACACATAAGGCAGGACACACGCTTGACGGTATTTTTTCCAACAACCCTCTTATTACCGTGAACAAAGTACTACCTCTTATTTGGTCTGACCACTCTGTTATACGTTTTGATATTAAAATCAAACCAAAGTTAGGTAAAAATGCTTCACACAACTCTCTTTTAACCACCAGAGACTGGCGAAATTTGGACTATAATCATCTTGATCTGATTCTCACCGATGCGTTTGTACACGCAGAGGGGGAAACAGACCCAAATATTGCGGCCGCCACTTACACTTCCATTCTGGAACGGACGTTTCAAACTCTAGCTCCGCCCAGAATCTCCAAACGTTACAGAAAAACTCCTTCGGCTCCATGGTTCACAGAACAACTTAGGCTACAACGTCAATACTGCCGCAACTTAGAGCGTAACTGGCGCAAACATTACAAAATACCAGATAAAACAACCTATAAAGCTGCACTCCTTGATTATAAGCAAAAAATAGCCAGGGAAAAAAATATCTATTACACCACCCAAATAGACCAGGCGAAATGCAGCACGAAAAAGCTCTTTGATGTAGTGAACCATCTTGCAGAACCAGCTCACCCTCCTACTGAAACTTCACAAAGTTTATGTAACAAATTAGCTGACTATTTTTCAGATAAGGTTACATCTATATTTATGGACTTCACTCCCAACTCAAATATTATGTCATCTATGAACACTCAACCAGAGCTGAACCCAGCTAATTTCATGGAATTCACTCAGGTACCTTCTCATCGTATCCACAAACTCATCTTGTCTACCAAATCAGGTTCTCCTTTGGACCCTTGTCATCCCTCTGTACTTCATTCCATTCCAGACACCATTGTCTCACCATTGACTCACATTTGCAATACTATGTTCTCATCTGGTACATATCCTAATATTTGGAAAAATACCATAATAAAACCGTTACTTAAAAAGCCATCTCTTGATCCATCTGAGTCCTCCAGCTACCGTCCCATCGCTTCATTGCCTTTCCCAGCTAAGATCTTCGAATTTGTCATGAACGAACAACTATCTGACTACATTCAAACCAATGACCTATTAGATGACACACAGTTCGGTTTTCGAAAGGGTCATGGGACAGAAACGGCTCTGATCAAGGCAGCTGATGAAATTAGAACTACTATGGACAACGATGGTCAGGCTATTTTGATACTGTTAGATCTATCAGCGGCTTTCGACACGGTCGATCACTCTACTTTGATCGGCCGTGTCGAGGCCATCGGTATCAAACACAAGGCGAAGGACCTTATAGCTTCCTTCCTGGCTGACCGCAAACAGGCAGTGAAGATGGGTCCATTTACCTCACCAACATTCAAGCTCCCTTGCGGCGTTCCTCAGGGCTCCTCGCTAAGTCCGACCCTTTTCAACATTTATGTGTCGGACTTGGCGAGGGTAATAAAAGCGCATAACATCAGCCTGACTACATACGCCGACGATACTCAGTTGGTATTATCTATTCATAAAAACGGACCGAAGATAGCGGCCAACTTTAAAGACGGTATGCGAGCCATTAGCAGTTGGATGGCTTCCAACTGCTTAAAACTTAACTCTGCTAAGACCGAAGTAATGCTGTTCGGTAAGGTCCAGCCTGCCTGGTCCCCATCGTGGTGGCCGGAAGAGATGGGCACTCCACCTGAACCGACGGGCAAAGTGAGGAATTTGGGAGTTACATTCGATGATAAACTTCTTTTTCATCACCATGTGAATTCTGTTGTTTCGTCGTCATTCTACATCCTGCGAAAAATTAAGAAGCTTTTACCATACCTTCCTACTACAACAGGCAAAACTCTCATTTCAACTTTGGTGTTTTCTCGCACCGATTATTGTAACGCCCTCTTCCTCAATGCGCAGGAAAAAGTCATCTCCAAATTACAAATGATCCAGAATGCCTCTGCCAGAGTTCTACTTGGCCTTCCAAAATTTGCCTCTGTTACAAAACATTTGGCCCAACTACACTGGCTCCCGGTCAGAAGCCGTACTAAGTTTAAATCCTTGTGTATCGTGTACAAGGCATTACACAATATGGGACCCAAATTTCTCAGAAATTCTTTAAAGCCCCTTCCAACTCGCAGAACGCTTCGTTCTAATACGACCTACCTGCTTCAAACCCCCAGAACAAGGAAAGTTAACTGGGGAGACAGACGCTTTACTGTTGCAGCAGCAAGATTATGGAACTCCCTTCCTCTCATTATAAAATCTAGCCCTACATTGCTCACTTTCCGAAAGCAACTTAAGACTTGGTTGTTTTCTCAATGAGCCTCAGTTCTTTAGACTTAGAATTTACTTGTCCTTAGGATACTGGTAGCTTACACAGCTCTTAGCGCCGAGACACCCTTGGGTAATTGTAGCGCTTTAAAAGTTACATAAATAAATAAATAAGACTTGAGTATTTTCAGCAATTATTTCCCTGCTATTTACAATGTTTTGCTCAAGGGAGTTCAGAACGTCTCTACAGTGCTGCTCCCAGGAGATTAGAACATCTTTAATTGTCTCTAACTCACTAATGTCCAAGTAAATATGGAATAGCTGCCATGACTGGTATGATGCATTGTTATGCTGGTGTATATGCCAGTTTTTCTCAGCAGTAGTGATTGGCCTGTGATAGTCTTTCATATGGATTGTACAGCAAGCCTGGTGTGTTCCTGAATTAAATGTTCATCATTTCCTTTCTGGTTTATGGTCAGTTTGCTTCAGGTTAATGAGCTTATTTGTGAGCCTGTCTTCGGCAGCTTTGGTGTGTTTTTTTTTCAATTTCCTTACTTGCACAAGAGCTACCCATTGCCAGGGTCCTTGTGAAGGAGTTAAGGAGGTGGTAACAAACAAATCTGGGCAGTTTGCTCCCACTGGCTGTGTGGTTTTTATCCTCTGGAACATGCCACTGATCTGCACCCTCTTCGGTTTTCTGCTGGGTGTTGGAGTAGGGTTTCTGGCATCTCACAGATAGTAGATTTGCTTAAGTCCAAGGATTGCCAGTGAGATCTACGATCTACAAGAGCTCGGAATCTACACTAGAATGTACCTTTCTTTGATCCAGGTGTCACTGATGGGGAATTCTATGTCACAAGCATGGCCATTATTTGCTGCCACTGGCGAGAAATGATCACTGTCATTTGTGAATAGTATTTTGTGTCCCTTCTGGCAATGCTGGACATCTGCCCGGGCAATGATGTTGACTGATTAATTGTCAAGAGGACAAGTATATTCTCTAATTGTTCAGCAAATCATGGTATGCCTGTATCATGATTTCGTTGGATCTTATCGCCTCATATAATGATTCATAACAAGGGCTTAATTTTCAAGTTATCATCACGGGCTGCTTGTGTGTCATGTGATGCCTATCTTAACTATATCTATGTTACTTCTTAAGAATGCAACAATTTTGGTCCCCCTTTGTAAACCAAAAAACGTTTTTGGAGAGGATCTCTAAAGCCCCCACAAAGTAACCTACAGAAATGTTATTTTTAAACAAAAAAAAATCATTTTACTACCTACAAGAATATGAATAAAACTGACAGTGACCTTCAGGACTTCAGATTCTGTACATTCTAGATTACTGACTTGTGTTCTGGTTTAGAGAGGACTTGGCTTATTAGATCAGGGTGGACTGTTCCTATTGGAGCCAGACAAAGAATTATTTGCCCATGGCAGGGTCTCATCTCAGAATGCACAAAATGTACCCAGAAGTGCCGGCAAAATGCCCAAGATATATACGAAGCCAGATGCGAATTGTTACATATGCTATGGGTGTGTTCTGCCCTTTCACCCTTTTGGTTGCAGGTTACAGACACAATTAACACAGCGCAAAGCTGTATACTGGGCCTACGCCCCTGACCCAAACACCTAAAGTCACAAGTGAAATTCGCGGACATGGCTCTACTATAACAGCAAAGCTGGTGCTAAATAGGCAGCGCAGGTCCTCCACGGCATTGGCCCTGAGGGACCTTCATTGGTTGCCCATTAAGGAAAGAGTCTGTTTTAAATCGCTATGTATTGTGTTTAGAGCAGTACATGGTATGGACCCTGTATCTCTGCAGGAGAAATTTACTTGGTATAAGCCCACGAGACATCTTCGCTCTTCCAGCGCAAATCTGGTAACGACTACCAGATTTAAGAAATCCAGGATGGGAGGCAGAGCATCTGGTAATGCGGCCTCATGCCTTTGGAATGAGCTACCTCAGAGCATCAGACAAGTTAACTCCCTGCTATGCTTAACAAAGAGCCTGAAAACCAGGCTGTTCCCTAGGAACGAGATCAATGCTTCCGGTCGATAATCAGGCCTTGCTGTTTGTTGATGTCATCTGTCTAAGTCACAGCGCCAGGATACCAGTAGGGTGACAGTTCGCGCTATACAAGTTTGGCATACAATACAATACATTAAAGCAACATAACAAAAATGCTATGAGCAGAACTCATAAACAACAGAGCCCAGACAATTTCCCCTAATGTCACAGGACTGCAGTTACTAGATCCATCAAAACCTTGATGATCATTTCGCTTCAATTTAAGATCGAACACGTCTCAGGTACAGAAAACGATTGAGCACTAAGTACGGGGAGGGAGGGGGAGTTTGCACAGACAGAAGATGGGGCACTGAGATAGTGTAAGTAGCTTTGAAGTATACCCACTGTAATACCTGTGTCCATATGAAAATGCTATAGATGTAGTCCAAATTATAAGAATGACAAATAGACATATGAAACCACTGTAATGGCATGTACTGCATAAACTACAAAATCAATAAAATATGTGGGAGAAAAGTGGCGGTGTCTCATCTGAGGTGGCATAGTCAGCAAAAGAACAATGGGATGGAACGGTACCAGAGCGATTGCAAATGGTTAGACTATTTGCAAGCCTTCTTCCCATCACCTTTTTTGTGTTTGATGTAATGCCCTAAGAAGCCCAGGGTATGCCCAGACATGGGTCCCCTGCTCATTGCCACTGGAAATAAGCTGCCCCATCTGAAGAGGTCCAATTATGGAAACCCAGTCATAGGTTGCTTGTGTTCTGGTTCACAGAGGACCTGGCTTGGTAGTTTGGGCTGGTGTATTGTATTGTGATTACATTTATATAGTACTTACTACCCCTGATGAGGCATTGAAGCACTTTTTCGGCGAGTATCACGCTACTCCAGAACCCAAGAAGGATTAGTGATGAATTAGTATAGTGAAATATGAAAGTAATTTGAGTGGTGGATAGGTTAGTCAGTTATTTGGATTCAGAAGGATAGCGGAGGGATAAAAGAGGGAGAAAGGTTTGCATTTATATAGCGCTTGTTACCCCTGATGGGGTGTTGAAGCGCTTTTTTTGGCTAGTAGCACGCTACTCCGGAACCCATAAAGGATTAGTGGTGAATTAGTATAGTGAAATATGAAAGTAATTTGATTGGTGGATATTAGTCAGGTATTTGAATTGAGAAGGACAGTGGAGGGATAAGAACAGGGGAAAAGGGTTTGCATTTATATGGCTCTTGTTACCCCTAATAGGGTGTTGAAGCACTTTCTTGGTGAGTTGCACGCTACTCCGGAACTCGTAAGGATTAGTGGTGAATTAGTATAGTGAAATATGAAAGTAATTTGAGTGGTGGATGATATGTTAGTTGGCTATTTGGATTGTGAAGGGTAGCAGAGGGATAGAAGAGGGACAGTGTGCTCCTATTGGAGCAGGACCAAGACTGATTAGCATATGGCTGGGTGTCATCAGAGGTGTACCCTAAACGACTGGCAGTGGTTAAACTATTTGCAAGCATTCCTCCCATCACTGCTTGTGTGTTTGATTATGATGAGAGGAACCTGGCATTCAGACTCCCCTCTTCTCATCTCAGCTCCATGTTATATTCTCTGTGGAGAGGGATGAGCAGTGGCCAGTCACGCTGCCCCTTCCTTTAGGTCCACCCTCAACAGAGAAGGTAATCAATGAAGTCTCTCTTTCTCCTGGGGTGGACTCGTCCGTGTCAATGGACTCGCGTGCCATCATCCCCTCTGTAATTGAAGGTCCTGCCGATGCTCAGCTTTAAATTGACTGGATGTAATACGGATACAATCATTTCAGAAAGGGGTATTATACCATGAGTGAATCTTGGAACAGATGCATTGGGCAAAGATAGTTTGTGTGGGGCTCGCTTGGATGAGATTCACCCAACGCTCTGACCCGAGCGTAGCTCATTTTGCAGTTGAATTGATGTTTTATCCTCTTGTGATTGATCAGGGTGGGGAAGTAGCTCTTAAACCACAGGAGGTTTTCTCTTCCATGAAGGGCACAGTAAGAAGTGAAGATGGAGGAATTAACACTTATTGTATTACTAAAGATCCCACACCTTAAATGACCTTGCAAAGCACTGTCTGCAATTGCAGGATATTTCTGATAGCTCATTCAGTAATCCTGTATTTTTTCATCAATTGTTTTTCTGCTTTCAAAGCAAAAATATCTCTTCCTCGGAGGATGGTGGGAAAAGGGCGGGAAGCTATGCGAGGATTGCTGAATAGGGGCAATATTGTATCCAAGACTTGTTGATTGCTTTCCTGTTTGAAAAAGATTACAGTATCAATATCCTAAACCAGATTATTTTACTGTGATGTAAAATACAACATTTGAGATCAGAACAATGTCAGAAGTGGAACCCATATATTTCATTTTCACTCGGTCAGTCCCATACATGATTATAGAAGTAGCACTTCCCTACTCGATATATTTAAGTTTTCCAAGGAAAAAGAGTGGGTCTTATATTAGTGACATAGACGGTGGCATTTAGGAGTTTGAAGTGCATGAGGCAATATCTAGAACCGAGAGCAAAAGAAGTCTGATGTTTGTCGGAAAAATAACAGAGATAGGCAAATTATGCAGCCCCCTGTCTTTATTGAGTTGCAAGGGGGCACATAATTTTAAATTACTCGGTAAATGGAAAAGAAAGAAGATCTGAGGATGATATTCCTGCACACTCCTTGTAATGCACTGAAAATGGAGAAAGGAGTACCTGAGAGGTTTGCAGAGTCCCTTTAGGTAGCCACTCACTCATGCCTGTCACGGAATGCTCCATTAAAATTACATTTACATATAACATTGCATTATTTTGCGTTATTGATAATTCCATCCAGTGTTGTTAAATACATGGTGCCTTTGCAGCACACCCAGCAGGACAAGGGTTGGCCCATGGCAGTATGTATCAAGTGTACCTTGCTTTTTGCTGTAAAGCGGTTGTCTGTCCTATTTCATATCCCATTGTACGTATGTATGATGTTACAATGCATACTTTTACAGTGCATGCCTTTACAACACATTTTTTACAACGCAACATCCTTTAAAACGCATTCCATTACAACGCATGCCATTACAACGAATTTTCTAAAAACTACCTTTGCAACGCATGCCATTACAACGCATACTACCTTTACAACGCATACCATTACAACGCATACCATTACATTGCATGTATGGTAAGTATTGGATAGTATAGGGATAAAAATTACTATTCTAACACCAGGGGGTGCAACAGTAGGGTAAGTGTTGGATAGTGTAGGGGTAAAAATTACTATTCTAGCTCCAGGGGGTGCAACAGTAGGGTAGGTTTTGTATAGTGTAAGGGTACTATGCGTTGTAATGGTATGCGTTGTAATGGTATGCGTTGTAATAACTGTGTTGTAATGACATGCAGTGTAATGGTATGCGTTGTAGTGTCATGCGTTGTAATGGTTGCATTGCAATGGCATGCGATGTAATGGATCTTGCGTTGTAAAAGGTTTGTTGTAATGGTAGTGCGTTGTAAAAGTTGCGTTGTAAAGGTTGTTTCCCCATTGTACTCTTACCTGTCCCACCCATTCCCCCAAGGAGAAGAATGGGAAAAAAAGATGCCTTATTTGAAATTTCTTAACCCCGGCATAAAGAAAAGGGAGCTTGGCAGTGACCGATATGTTACAAAGATGGACAACTGCCCTGGATTGAGTTACCTCCCATGTCAGGCTGCAGCACTCCCAAAGAAGGCAGATAGTGAGTGGGACTGGCTGATCCTAAAAGAAACAAGCTCCCTGGCAGCATGGAGCATGAGTGGTTTATTCAACATCATCAACCTGTGGCTTTAGCACTTTTGGTAAGTAGAGTCTGGTCCTATGGATGTTACATTTGTTAATATCGATAAGGCTCTTAATGGCATATGGTTCATATAGGTCACAAGAAAGTCTGCATTATGGAGGCCGCGAAGCCTCAGCTGACTGACGTACAAGTAATGAGCAGAATGTAGGCCTGCGCGAGTGCCATTAAGAAACCAGGCGTCCCCAATTGATTTACAACAAAGGAGCAGTCACACCTTTGTCTTGAGAGGCTTTTAATGGCGTGAATAGAAACATGATCGCGCTGCAGCTTGGTGTCCACAAAACCAATAAATCCTCCTTGCCGACAGTGCTTAATTTGAACCAGTGGTTTCCGGTGCTTTGCACGGACACCTAGTTGTCAGCACTGGCGCTTCTGACAGTCTGCCACAAGGGGGAGCTGTCTGGCTAACTTATAGAGGACCATAACAGTTAATTATTAATTCAATATACACTAAAAATGACTATTACCTGCCACCCAAGCCAAACTCATAGCTTTGGGGGCCTGAACTAGTCCGTCACGCTTGTTGGATATGATGGTTAGTAGTTCGGTTGTTACTGTCATTGGCATCGTGGCAGGGGTAATATGTGATGCAAGTTGCAGTGGCCCCCTCTCGAGAACCTTGGCACTTATTTTTTTTTTACAAAGTAAACACTGCCAGTCCAAGGACTAACTTTTTTTTTGACAGCACTTAAAAGTATTAGACATGGCTTCCAATAGAAGTGGGCTTCAGGCAAAACTCCACAAAAGTCCTAACTTGGTAACACATTGAGTGACATTTATTGAGCAGGTCCTTCAAGCATGTGAGCTCTGCGTGAGCTTGGAAGGGGGCACTTCTAGGCACACTATGGAAGAGACATCTACCGCAGTGGTGTGGATACAAGTTCTTGCTCTGCTGTTTACAGATGTGTGACCGGGTACATGGCTTGAAAAGCCCTATATCAGCAAATTCTTTTCATTCCATCCCATTATGCCTTGGGGTCGTTTTGGGGATACTTTGAATATAAATAATTCATTCACTGTAGCTGTGGTTAGCTGATGACCAGCAGTCATGCCACCAAAGATAATATTTGTTTCCTTCCTCTGGTCATTTGTATGTCTAGAACCCGCAGAAGTGTACCACCTAAAGCCCCCATCTGAGAGGTGAGGCCTTACAGAAGGTATCAGTGACCAGCAGGGATGTTGTTGAAGACCCAGAGTAGGTAAAGACATAAGCCAAAAGATCTTACACCTTGTGTTGCGAATTTGGGATAGTCACTGGGTCGATCTGCTCTGCTTCAGCCTCACAATGATATTTCTGGTAGAATGCCTCTGGCTGTCAACATTTCCATCTTTGTTATTGTATTTGGAATGTGTGCTTTTGGTTTATGAAGACTTGAAATGATGCACATTTCAGGACAAGGCCTGTGCATCTATGAGTGACATCCCAGAAAGTGATTTACCCAGGTGGAGCCTAGACCTTCATATATATCAAGTCAAAGTCTAAAACCTGGGTTGTTTCAGGTCTTCCTTAACCAAGCACACACTAGGATATATTGGCAAACAGAAAATAGCTTCCGAACCACAAATCTCTTCGGTCAATTCAAGGTTCAAGGGAGAGTTTTCGGGGAAAAATAAACAGTAGGCAAGTCTGAATGAAAGGAAAAAAAGAGTAGTGCGAAAAGAATCTGGCCTGACGACTCAATCAATAGACTTCATCCATCAACATTGGACAAACTGAATGTCAATGAGGTTAGCAATATCATCAGCTATTATTGACAGCTGTCAAGCAACAATTTAGGCTTCGTTCAAGAATAAAACGTGACCTGCAAGCTAACTCGGGGATCCGCAGCACAGGCTCAGAGCAAGGGGATCCCCACTAAGGTTACATCACGCACTAAAAATATTAACAAAATACCATGTTGAATATTTGAAAACTGTTCTGAACAAAAGAGTGCAACTTATCACAGGCTTTTTGCAAACTCTGGCAAACTATTCTGTTTTATGTGAAAAGCAACAAGGAATGATATATATATATATATATATATATATATATATAAGTTACATTAGGTATGGAGAAATACTATTTGCTCGACTAAACTGATTATTTGTCAATATTTTGAAACTGTGATAGACTTATATTTTAAGTTTATGGTTTGCTTAGAGCACTATGCACTATTCTTTCCTCCCCACTGCGGTATCTTACTGCAGTAAATTCCCATTGTATATATCAGCTCTATATTCTATATTGTTGTGTACCCTTGCGACCTGTTTCTTTAGGCGCATGGGCTTTTATTTTGTATATATTGTTTCCACCTACTCCTATCGCGTCATGTGACCAAGCTCCGTTCGCGGAGCGAAACGCGTCAGGGAGAGCACTTGCTCTGGTAATACTGCAATAAATTTATGCCATCGGCGGTCGGGATTCCTTTGCTTTGATATATATATATATATATATATATATATATATATATATATATATATATATATATATATATATATATATATATGTGTGTTGTACCTGTGTGCAGTGTGTACAGGCGAGATCAAACTATACAGGTAATGAATCAGGCCAAACACCTGATCATTTGTGAGCATCTCGAAATAGTAAATCTCCAACAAATCAGAAGCTCTGGGCTTTGTTCAAATGTACTGACCCAGGAATACTTGGAAGCAGTGGACAGCATTATCTCATGTGCTGGCTTGTCCTACAGGAACTCAAGGGGATACACGTTAAAGCCAAAATGGGACACTGATTTAAAAGTATGTAATCCTAGAATAATTCCTCAAGTGATAAATTAATATTTGAAAAATACTGCCTCCTTCAAACAGAGATCTTATAAGAACATTTATATCTTCATGGCAATTAGTGCAGCATGGTGTGGGATATCCCACGCCCTTGCTTCTGGGCCAAGACCATCAATCCCCTACTCGCCCTGGAACTAGAACAGGCCCATTCCTCACAAAGACAACAGGGGGTGTGTGGTATATAAATAAATAATACCGGATCTAGGTTTTACTGGACATAGCAATAACAGATAGCTCAATAAATAAGAGTCAAGATTCGAGGTAGTAGGAGTTTGCAGGTTTAATACAGCATAAAGGACAGGAACAGGACAACCTGCACAGGAATGGGATGGCAGAGCCCGGCAGCTGCCGGGGCTGGATCTGGGATGAGCGCGCTAACTTTAATAACAATACACAAGCATATATACTAAAACAGTTGCAATTGCAATACATACAATAGGCGGAGCAGTGGGTGTGGTCAATAGCAGTCGCGAAAGATAAGGGTGAAAGTAGGTGTAACAAGAGGCGTGAACATAGACATGTGATGTAAACGTAACAGAATATGTCATAAATGGGGCGGAAACATGGAGGGGGCTACCTAAGGAGCCGGGACCTCTAACCTAATGGTGCGCGCAAACTAACAATGACGTGTTACTAGGAGAAGCTGGGGGCTATGACTTCTGTGCTAGGAGCAGAGACTGAAGTCTGGAGAGTCAGGGCAACATGTACCTAACACTATCTAGTATCTGATGTTTAGAGAACATGTTGATATAAACTAAAAGTTATCGGGGTAAAGGCTAACAGACTCTAAGACTGGTGCATGCATTATTCTACATGTAGTGCGTGTTGAAGAATATGAAATGACCATAAATACAGTATTTCTCTTACATGGAGACGTAAAGGCTAGACTGTGACGGAAACTATTGATGCGATTCAGTACCTTAGGAATGCAGAGAAGGAGGGCTGGACTGATAACTAGAATCATAACATACTCTTGGCAGACTAGCAGGCAGAGCCAGGCCGAGCCGGGCACTGTGAGGCAGGAAGTAAGTGAAGGGTCAGGAACACAGGTGGGGGCTGTATCGCTCCTCAGCGAGGGCTCAGGAGACAGGAGCTGAATCTGGTGTCCGGGCCCTTTTGAGGCCTAGAAACGGGGACTTTACAATGAAATAACGTGCACACTGAGAAACGTGGCAACGTAACTTTACATAGGCCTGATATTCGTAGTATTCACGAGAACTGGGAATTGGCATACTAGGGATGGACACAACTATAATTGCGTCTTTAATCGATCATGGGGAATACATATGCATATTAATCATGCACACATAACATAAGATGGGGAACACGTAGGGACACAGAACATGGCAAAATTTACTTTTCCACATTCCCTCCTTGTCACTACGTTTCCATCAGGAAACATCAATATTCATGATACCATCTATCATTTCATATAGTATCATTTGCTCGTCTCGAATTATCTTGGGACTGGATTTAGAACGGGACTTGGGACTAGGAATACAAGAGGTAGCACAAATGCCACAAATCGCAGGGCCACATTGTATACATAGGCAGCAACTGAATATGATCGCTACTGCAATACCTAGAAAGGACAATACTTTCCATCCCCAGGCGGAAATCATATTCCAGAACCAACCGGACCATGTCCAGGTGCCTGGATCTTTGTGTAACAGATGGGCAATTTTATGGAGTCTGGTTATAGCTGAATAAACAGACGGCGCGTTATTAGGAATGAAAATGCAGCAACTAGATCCGATGACTCTACAAGCCCCGCCCCTATCGGCCAGTTTGACGTCAAGGACGAGACGATTCTGGAGCACGACAATTCTCATAAAGGATTGCTCTTCGGTTAAGTTACTTAGAGCAGAAGTAGTCTCAATCACTACTGCTTCAAGGGTTCTGGTTAATCTACGTATCAGTTTACTATTCACGACAGTACCTAAATAGGGGAAGACACCTTTATTGATATCTATGTATTGTTCTAGAGCAGTTTCAGTATAATCGACAATCGGGAGGTCTCTCTTGTGTCTAGTATGTATTAGGTGGGAATTCCTATGATAGTCAGGTGGGGCTAGGAAAACTGGTGGCAGTAGGAAGGCAATGTAACAGGTTCCCTCCCAATCGAGGGGCAGACGAACATATGCGGTCTGACCACAAACAAAATAAGAATGACGTGAAGCTTTAAAAATAGATTTCCTACTGTCACTATACTTGACAATAGTAGTACAATCACTATGTCCTACATGTACGGAACCATTCTTTCGGACACATAATTCGCCTTTAACTGGTAGTACTGACATAGCAGGTAAGTCTGGAGTAGTATCAGACTGAACATTCAGGACCATGAAATTCGAAGAATAATTACCTAAATTATAAACTTCATTCTCTAGATCTAACCCTGTTCTGTGGGGAAGACCTTGCTTGTCTGGAAAACATGTACTGTTAAGAAAAGACATATCTGTTGAGGATGACGTTAACGTGGACCATGCTCCACACGAACCATTATGTGAAAATGGATAAGGAAAGAGTGGCAGAACTCCCTTCGGTGTCTGGAAAGGGGGGAGTCGACCACACACCCAACAATTAGTGGCATTGCTGGTCCGGTGTGAATAATGTAACATGCGGATAAAGGAATTATTACGCATAGCAAGACGATAAGATAGTTCATGAGGAGGTAGATCACTAAACGTGTGCTCTACTGTAGCATTAGAAGACTTCTTTACATGAGAAACTGGAAAACACAAATAAAATGCATAACCTGTGCAGGTAGTCATAAGGCTGAAAAACAATATGAAACTTAGAAAAACGATACATCGGATTGAGTTTTGACTAACTCTCTCACTATGGGGGTCTGTTTTATACATGTCAGAAACCGGTCTAACCGTTTCACCTAGGGGAGGACTTAGACAATCAAACTGGCTGACTTATTTTACTAGACCTTAATTTTAGCTTATACTCCTGTTGCGGAGTTTTCTCTAACAGGGAGGGTTTAGTATCATTGTCTTTTGCGGGACAGTCCTTAAGAACAGTACTTTGGCAGTCTTTCAAATCCTGGGAAATGTTCTTAGAAACAGTCTTTAATCCGTAAAACTTTTTCACGTGAGACAGATGCACCCAGCCCTTCCTGCCTTCCAGCTTGACGGCAGTACGGGTGGCCAGGAGGACCTGTTTTGGCTCCTTCCAGCGAGGCTCCAGCGGACTTGAACGATCAAAGTTCCTCACAAGGACCAGATTTCCGGGAACGATCTCATGCGGTGCCACCTCGGTATTGTCTGGAAATGCGGCGGCAACCTGTGAACGACAAGAGTGTAGGGCAGACATCAAGGAAGCTAGGTAATCTGTCAGCATATTACTTGAAACATCGGTAATACTTCGGGGTCTAGGTGTACCCCACATGTTAGGGGGGCGGCCGAATACGACCTCATACGGGGACAGACCTGATCTGGAATGTGCGACCATGCGCATATAAAACAAAGCGACTGGCAGAGCTACTAGCCAGTCTACACCTTTCTCTTGACAGACTTTGGCAATGCGGATTTTCAGGGTCTGGTTATGTCTCTCTACGAGACCGGCTGCTTCAGGATGGCGTACACAATGGAACTTCCACTGGTACCCTAACAACAGGGAAACATGTTTCATGAGCTCGGATGAGAATGGCTGGCCGTTATCAGAATATACGACCCTAGGGAGTCCATAACGGGGGAAGAATTCACGAACCAACTGCTTGGCAGTGGTCGCGGCTGTGTAATCTGGAACTGGATATGCCTCTGTCCACCTGGACAAAGCGCATACAACTACAAGGACATACTTGAAACCTCGACATCGCTCCATCTGAATATAATCCATCTGGAGGACTTCAAAAGGGTGGTCAGGGGGCTGGAATCCACCTTGTTCCACCGGGACACTTTTACCTGGATTAAACTGGCAACATATCATACAGGTACGGACTTTCTGCTTGGCTGCAGCTCGTAAATGCTTGTTGAACCAAATGTTCTGGATACTGTCTAACATAGCTTTTTCTCCTAAATGTGCTGGACTATGTGCGGTATTGATAATGACTTGAACCATAGAGTCGGGGAGAAACCATGTGGCTCTACCCTTCGTTACCCATCCCTGATCTGTCTGGACCCCTCCTTGTTCGGACCATTTCTTGATTTCTTCGGGAGTAGCATGTAACTGGATATCTATGACATCTTGAGTAGGGTCCTTAACTGTCATACAGGTAGTCGGATCTGGAGTATGTGTCTGTGTTGGATTAACTGAAATGTCTGGAGTCTGTGCTGTAAGCTTGGCTGTGCGATCTGCTAGATCATTACCTTGGGAAATATTGTCAGTAACTTTCGTATGTGCTTTGCACTTCATGATAGCAATAGATGTCGGTAAATGTATGGCATCTAACAGAGCTTGAATAAGGAGACCATGCTGAATCTTGGTTCCATGAGAAGTCATGAAACCTCTCTCCTGCCAGAGCACTCCGAAGTCGTGTACAACTCCGAATGCGTAGCGTGAATCTGTATAAACATTAACTTTCAGGTTCTTGGCGTGTATGCAGGCTTGTGTCAGAGCAACTAGCTCTGCTGCTTGAGCAGACAGGGTGTCAATACGGTGTGTTTCTATAACTTCAGTGTCAGTAGTCACTGCATACGCGGCTACTAGTTCTCCTGTACTTGTTCTCATACATGAACCATCCACATAAAGTGTCAGGTCGGGATCTGGTAATGGGATATCTGTCAGATCTTGTCTTGGCTTAGTCATAGTATTAACTACTTCCACACAGTCGTGTGTGACAGGATTTGAATTAACTGATGGTAACAGTGTAGCAGGATTTAGAACGTTGCAGCGTCTGATTTCTATGTGTGGCTGGAACAGTGTCAGTTCATAACCTGTTAAACGTGCAATTGTCAAGTGCTGAGTTTGTGTTCGGTTTAAAAGAACTTCCACGGAGTGTGGAACTTGTACTGTCAGAGAGTGTCCTAATACTATGGAATCACTTTGTCTGATAGCTAGTGCTGTGGCTGCAACTGACTTGAGGCACGCAGGCAGAGCCTGGGCTACAGGATCTAATGTGCTCGAAAAATAAGCACAGGGCTTGTATTGTCCTGCTTGATCTTGTGTGAGAACAGATAATGCTGTACCTTCGCGTTCTGTGACGAAAAGTGTAAAAGGCTTACTGTAGTTCGGTGTAGCTAGAACTGGAGCTTGGCATAAAGCTTTCTTTAACTCATTGAAACTAAGTGTATGTTCAGATGTCCAAGGGAGGACAGTCGATACGGCTGCCTCCTGTGTCGTTAACTGTATCAGTGGTTTAGCTAGAAATGCATACTGAGGAATCCATTGTCTGCAATAAGAAGTAAGGCCGATAAAAGCACGGACCTCCTTCTGGGTCTTGGGCTGAGGAAGACTTGCTATTAACTGGATACGGTCTGGTGTCAACTGCCTACCCCACTTGGACAGTAAGTGGCCTAAGTAGATCACTTGCTGGACACAGAATTGAAGCTTCGAAGGGGACACCTTGTGCCCCATCTCGGCAAGGAAATACAAGACTGTAAGTGATGCTCGCTCGCAAGCACGTTCAGAACGGGCTGTGATCAGTAGATCATCGACATACTGGAGCAGGGCAGTGTCTGTTGGCATGTGAATGTTGTCTAGTTGTCTCTTAAGTGCTTGACTGTAAATACTAGGACTTTCTGTGAAACCTTGAGGAGCTCGTGTGAACATATAGCTTCTTCCATTTTAACAAAATCCGAAAAGAAACTGGCTGTCTGGATGAATGGGGACACTGAAAAACGCGTTCTTGAGGTCTATGACTGTGAAAAATGTTGCCTCAGAATCAATGGCTGTCAATAGGGAAGAAATATCTGGAACAACTGGGTACTGGGGAATAATACATTTATTGAGTTCTCGAAGGTCAATCACTAATCGATATACTGGGGGTGCATTTGGATCAGTACGTTTCATGACTGGAATGATCGGAGAATTACATACATTGGAGTCAGTTTCTACAACTACCCCTTGAGTCATGAGCTCGTCAATAATTTTGGATAAGGCTGCTACAGCCTCAGGTGGCAATCTGTACTGTCTGATTCGTGGTAACACTACACCTGGTTTGAGAGTCACACGATGGGGTGTGATTTGCATGAAACCTACATCAGTTGGACCTTGCGCCCATAGATGCTGCGGAACATTGGACAATCTCGGATCAAAATCTCGTAATACATAGTGACCCTTGAAGTCACGTAAAAACAATCGTATTCCCTCTGGGGAGCAGCAAATAACTGCACCTAATTCTTTCAGTGTTCTAATACCTAACAGATTTTCTGGACATGACTTCGTAAGTAATAGATCAGTAGTGCGGGCCAATGGACCTACTTCTAGAGTAACTGGCTTAGATATCTCGTTTACAATAGGCTTTCCTGAAAATCCAAGGGAAACATTTCTAGAGCCTGAGAGCGGAGCCCCTGGAACTTCGGCGTGACTGATGGTCGTCCTACTTGCCCCTGTATCAATCAGAAACTTTCTGTCTTTCCCTAGTACCTGACTATGAACATAGGGACCTTCTTGATCTACAGGAATCTCGATGAGAGGCAAGCCTACCTCCCTCTCTAGGCTGTTTCATGAATACTGTTGATACTCTGGATACTCGGACTGTGCATACTGGTACATCTGCTGTGTAACATGCTGTGTTGCAGCAATAGGCTGCGGTGCTGGAACTGTCTGTTGTGCATTCTGTGGCTGAGAAGTCTGTGAAACTTGTTCTTGTCTCGGCGGACGTGGTCTTTCTTTAGTCTTACCAGTAGCTATATTGTGTTTCAGAACTGCACACTTGTTTATAAAATGACCTGGCTGTTTACAATAATTGCATGTCCCTTTAACGGGAGCTGCAGGATGGCTGGCTTGAATCGGACCCCTCTTCTGACTGTCTTGTGGAACAGATTGTGCAACTAGTACTTTCATTTTCGTGTCTTTCATACGTTTTCTCTCGTGTTCTTGCTCTTCTCTGATGCTATTCTGGTGGTACTGGAGCATCTGTAACATCTGGGACGGGGTACTAGCTTGCCATGTACTTTCGACTTTCAAAACTCGATTCTTAACTTGTGGACTTGAATTCTCAACTAATTTAGTAACAAAAAGATGAGGGTATGACTCGCTACTCGTCTTCAAGCCACTGTTTATAATAAAGCATTTCTCAAATCTAGAATAAAAATCACTAGTGTCTTCGTCTTGTTTCTGTTTACAGGCTGAGATTGCATCCCAGTCTTCCTTTTTAGTGGCTAATAATCTGGGCAAAACTTGTATTAACAGTTCTGGTAATTCTTTACATTTCTCTCCAAGACCGGTACCTGGTACTCGTATCTTATCTTCGGCTTCTAGAACTGCCCAATCGATCTTTTTCTCTCCCACCTCCCATTCTTTTTCCTTGAGTTTCTCGTATACCCCTGCGGGCAACAGGACCTTTAGCATTTTAATAATATCTGGATAAGTGTATTCTCCCATACGGAGCATGTCTTTTAATTCTCGGTGGAACCCTGCTGGATCTTTGTCGTGACAAGGAATTAATTTCTTCATCTCTAAGAGTTCCATCTTTGTAATCGGGGTGTAAACAAACACTCGTTGCATTTCACCATCTGTTGTCCTGACTGGGTGTACTTCTCGTAACGGGTTCTGTCTGTCTATGTAAAACGGTTTACTTTCTGGAGGTGAGACATGAACAAAATGCGGGTTCAAGAACATACTATATTTGTGGCGCTGTTCTAGAATGATACTAATTAAATCGGTACCTAAACCTTTCCATCTATACTGGAGTAACTCGTTCAGGACATCGTGTAACGGACCTGGATCAGAATGTTGACCCTCATACAATGTAATGAGGTGCTGGATCATATACATACCCACCAGTCGCTGCTCGGCTGGGGGCAATTTCAGAAACATTTGTGCCACTATTTCGTCTGGAAAAGTGGTAGAATCAGTAATCCATCGGACTGCTCATCGGGCTAGTTCTTGTTCATGCATAGTACTTAATTCACTATAACCGATTCGTGATTTCAGAATTTGATCGGTAGCTTGAAATACTTGTTCTAGAGAACCTTGTTCTGGTGCTGGATGATGAAAAACTGACTTGTGTTCTAGGCGTAAATGGCGGTCTGGAAATCTAGATTTTCCTACATACGCTATTCTGGCGGGATTCTCGTCGTCTACCTCTTCAGTAGAAGAGTCATTCTCTTTCTCGCTTACTTGTGCTGCTTTACGTTGTTCGTGTAACTTTATTATTTCCTTACGAATTCTCTTGTACATACTCTCTATACTACTGATAGTTCTGTGTTTACCCTCGGCTATATTATCACTCCACCTTGTCAGGATTCTCATTTCGGCCGGATCTTTGGTCGGATAATCTTGTTCCCTTATTAAACAATTAATCAGAAACTTTAATATCATGAGCTGTATTTCAGCTTTCCTTTGAGACATGGCTTCGCTAATACTTTCTGGATCGTTTCCTGTACGGATGAAACGATATATTCTGTCTAGATCTTCTTTCATATCTGGTAGGGTGTCCAAATACCCGGTCACCCGTCTTACACGGATGGAATATATAACTGTACTATCATCACCTGCGACTGGATCATAGCGGCATTCGGTAAGAGCTCGTCGGATATCTGCAACGGACTTATATTTGGGCGTACGCTGCAACGCACATTCATGTAACTCGACTAACGTTAAACGTTGGTGTGGTGGCGGGGTACCAGGAGGACCTCCTCCTGCGGCCCCTAAACTGGAATCATCGACTGATACTCTTCGTGCTGGCAGAGTGGCGGGAAATTGTAATGTAGGCTGGACCGGGGGTACCGTAGCAGGTACTCCGGTGTCTGGAGGAGCAGGAATGGCATGGTTTACAGGGACTGGCGGAACAGGATTTGCATATTCTGGGACTGTGTCGTCCAAGTAGGACGAGATGAAAATATCAGCTGCGGTCGGTTTGTGACGTAGCTTGGTCGGAACTAATGGTGGCGGAAAATTACTGGATGCCTCCGGGGTCGCTTTTGGCAAGCCCTCGGCAAGAAGAGGATACATACCCTTAATGAGGGCATTCCTCTGTCTGTCTGACTGTTCGGTTTTGACTCGTTCACCTATCTCGATTAATTCCCTTTCTTGGGTTCTTTCTAAGGATTCTCTACTTAATTCTGACTTTCTGATTTCTTTTTCGGTTCTTTTATGAGATTCTTTGCGCCATAACTCGATGGCATCTTTCTGTGACTGTCTGGCTTTCTTTTTCCATAATGCTTCTTCTACTCGCATGATGCACTCGGCATCCCATGTACCCGATACGGGCCATCTATACTTTTCTTCTAACTGTTTGGTATACTCTACCCATAAATCTAGATACAATATGGCACTTATGCCATGCTTCTGATACATAAAATGACCTGGACTGTCCCTAGGCGGGACAGGAACTGCTTCTTCTAACAGACCTTTTCTAGTTCTTAACTGACGTAGTCTGGAAAATAACGGCATGACTGAACTGTAACTTAGACACAATACAATACACAATGAACACGATAACTACACCACTTTCCTACCACGACATTAAAATACATGAAGGACATTTAAAATAACAGTTCGAACAGAATACTACCTGGAATACGGAAAACGGAATACATGAATTTCCTCGAGAACAGAACTGGCTAGAACAGAGACTAGATGCACTGCTGAAACAGTACGAAACTTACCGGTCTCATAAAGAGACACGTCAGGACCCGCATCCACCGGAGTGGACACTTCGTTTTGGGATCTGTGTACCACCAAACCCCACGGACCAGGGACAATTAGATTGACCCTGTCTAGATACTACCCTGCAACGGTACTCACCGGGCAGCAAGAACGGAAGGCCTCGGACTGGACTGGACTGCTTCGACGCCGGACGGACGAACTTCGGACTTCTGTTACGGGTGGGCCTCCGGATACCTCGGACCTTGGACTCTCGGCTTGGGCTCTGGTCGGGACTCGCCGCGTTCCTCCACCGCCTCGTCTGGATGCTGGACCGCAACCTCCGTCTCCTCCGTGGGCCTGAGGGATACTTGAAGCAGAAATATCTGCACGTGGCCGGTATGGTTCCGTCACGGCTGCAGAGGGTCAGGGGGCATACGTGGCTTCACCGGCGCGTGGGGAAAGGGCAAGTCCCTGTTCGGGCGCCATTATGTGGTATATAAATAAATAATACCGGATCTAGGTTTTACTGGACATAGCAATAACAGATAGCTCAATAAATAAGAGTCAAGATTCGAGGTAGTAGGAGTTTGCAGGTTTAATACAGCATAAAGGACAGGAACAGGACAACCTGCACAGGAATGGGATGGCAGAGCCCGGCAGCTGCCGGGGCTGGATCTGGGATGAGCGCGCTAACTTTAATAACAATACACAAGCATATATACTAAAACAGTTGCAATTGCAATACATACAATAGGCGGAGCAGTGGGTGTGGTCAATAGCAGTCGCGAAAGATAAGGGTGAAAGTAGGTGTAACAAGAGGCGTGAACATAGACATGTGATGTAAACGTAACAGAATATGTCATAAATGGGGCGGAAACATGGAGGGGGCTACCTAAGGAGCCGGGACCTCTAACCTAATGGTGCGCGCAAACTAACAATGACGTGTTACTAGGAGAAGCTGGGGGCTATGACTTCTGTGCTAGGAGCAGAGACTGAAGTCTGGAGAGTCAGGGCAACATGTACCTAACACTATCTAGTATCTGATGTTTAGAGAACATGTTGATATAAACTAAAAGTTATCGGGGTAAAGGCTAACAGACTCTAAGACTGGTGCATGCATTATTCTACATGTAGTGCGTGTTGAAGAATATGAAATGACCATAAATACAGTATTTCTCTTACATGGAGACGTAAAGGCTAGACTGTGACGGAAACTATTGATGCGATTCAGTAGCTTAGGAATGCAGAGAAGGAGGGCTGGACTGATAACTAGAATCATAACATACTCTTGGCAGACTAGCAGGCAGAGCCAGGCCGAGCCGGGCACTGTGAGGCAGGAAGTAAGTGAAGGGTCAGGAACACAGGTGGGGGCTGTATCGCTCCTCAGCGAGGGCTCAGGAGACAGGAGCTGAATCTGGTGTCCGGGCCCTTTTGAGGCCTAGAAACGGGGACTTTACAATGAAATAACGTGCACACTGAGAAACGTGGCAACGTAACTTTAAATAGGCCTGATATTCGTAGTATTCACGAGAACTGGGAATTGGCATACTAGGGATGGACACAACTATAATTGCGTCTTTAATCGATCATGGGGAATACATATGCATATTAATCATGCACACATAACATAAGATGGGGAACACGTAGGGACACAGAACATGGCAAAATTTACTTTTCCACAGGTGGCTGAGAGACCCATTGGCCATTCTGATACGGTTTGAATTTTTTAAGTCTTAGAGCTCATTTTGAGAAACACCACCTTTGGAGAAGCCTAATTCTACCAGGCTCCTGGACCAAGAGGAGACTTCGGAAACACCATTGTGGACATCATCGCCCCCTCGTACTCAACTCCAGTTCCTTCTGCTTCTTCAGGGACCTCAGTTTCTTTGTGGAGGACCACACTGACCGAACACTAATAACCTTTTGGAAAACTTGAACATATTTTGGCTTAATGAATAAAAGACCCATTCAACCCTATGGACATATCATCAACCCTGTCTGCACCAACTTCTCTGATATCACAGTAGACAAGCCTACTCCTTTCACCTGGACCAATCTTTCCCTCATACTTTTCGACCTACACCTAGCCCACCAACAGGGAATCGCACCCACCTTGACCATCACATGCAACTGGAACTCCAGCTCAAAGAAATCCAGACCACAGAACTCCAAACCCACCACCCGATCCACCAAGACGACATCTCTCAATTCCTCGCCAACTTCAACAACCTGAACACTGCCTGTGCAGACACCCTAGCCCCGCTCAAAACCACCACCACTTCATGGACTAAATCACAATTAGGCTGGTACACAGATGACCTACAATTCACCAAATGCCATTGCAAACAGCTGGAGCACTAATGGCAACACATCCACAATGACAAAGACAGATATAGCTAGCGGTATGCCCAACCACTGGCAACTCAAATCCACCAAACGCTCAGCTGTGACTGAATGGATTAATAACAGTACCAAAAGTTCTAAATACATGTTCTCTGTAGTAAAGGAATTCACTTCCCCTGTCACTAGCTTAACAACCATCTTTCCCTTGTAGGAATTCTGATCCCAGCTTGCTCACTACTCCAGTAACAAGATCAGCATCATATAAGACAACTTTGAACCACAACTGTACCTCTCTACTCTCATTACTATCCAACACTATTATCAAAACACACTGGAAACTGTCCTGACATGCTTGTCCACCATCATCCCCTGGAAACCGCTGACACCAAGTGCTCTATCCACTTGAGAGCTCATTCCGACACGTGCCCACACTTTGCCTTCACGAAAGGACTGGAACCCAGTCCATCACGCAAGGACTCCCTCACTACTGCTACCTTCCCAGATACATGGAAATATGTCACCACTCTACCACTACTGAAAAACCTTCAGCAAACTTGATGACACTGGCAAACTACAGACCCAGCTCCCTGCCATCCCAACCAGCAAAAGTTGTGGAAAAACTCCTCAACAAACAACTGACCAATCACCTCAGCAACAACCACATCCTAGATCCATCCCAATCTGGACTCACTAATACTGCTCACATCACCCTCCAACAACAACATCTGTCATATCAAGGGCGAGACCGTAGCCCTCACCCTTCTTGACCTTGCTGCCTCCTTTGATGCTGTCTCTCAGCCAACCTTCTTCCAACGCCTCCACGAGATCAGAATAGATTAACTTGCACGTTCTATGATCAGCTCCTTCCTCATAGGCCTCACACAGGCTGTCAGCATAGTCCCATGCACCTCCTCTGCCTGCAAACTAATCTGCAACGTCCCCCAAGGCTCGTCATTCAGCACCTTGCTCTTTAATTTTTACATGGTCGCACTTATCAGCATTGTCAGAGCCTGCCGACTTGAAATCATCAGACAAAATGCCTACTGCATCTCAAAAGTTGCTTGTCACAATAAGACTAACTGCTTGAAACTCATCTCAGACAAAATGGAGTTGGTACTCTTAGGGAACGACACTTCAGTCTGGTCCTGTTTGCCCCCAGAATTAGGGCTTCCACCCCACCCTGTTCAGCCAAGTTAGGACCTAGGGATCGTGATCAACAAATAAATCTCGATGGCCACCTAGGTTAACTCAGTCCTCTCCTTCTGTTTTCACACCATCAAGTAATTAAAGTGTGTCACAAAGCAGAAAAGGCGCTACGCGACCTTTGGATCAACTTCGCTAGGGAACAAATACTGTGGGTCCACTTCGTAGTGTCTCCGAGATCCCTGGGGCCTACAGTCATAGTCCGGGGTGTCACAGTGGAGGAGGTCAGATTGTCTGCTTTTTACCCCTGAAGTCCCTCCCCTCTGAGGTGTCCCACCAGCTGTGCTCCTGCCTCTCTGAGATGCTGCAGAATGAGTGCTGCAGTGGAGCAAAGCTGTTTCTCCTTCTTTCTGCTCCACAAGTTTTAGTTTTGACTCCAAGGACTCCACAGTTTTACTGCATCACAATGTTTAGGTTTCAGCTATGAGACAGATGTGAGCTGCATTGTAGGCAAAATTCTGTGTGGGCCACAGCGTTAGCTGTTTTGTAGGCAGAATCCTATTGTGGACAGTGTTATAAGTGAGATGCAAATAAGGGGTCTGTAAAGGGTTGTGGCTTAAGTAATTAAGGGTGTGGCTTAAAACATGTGAACTACAATCCTGTGCATTACACAGCATCTTGCCCGCCCGACCAGCATTTAGGTGCCTCTTTGTGAATTTTCTGCTATTGTGTCCAGATATATCACACAACAACAAACGTGCCTAAAATAAACCAGACCTAGTGGCTTTGTGAGTGCTTGTTAGCCATTTGATACAAATGAGTATAATAATTGGAATCGGTTATTACAAGTGGAACATATGTGATCATCACTTTGTGTGCACTGGAGACAGGCCAAGGATCGGATTAGCATGTCATCTGAATACTGTTATGGCCACCAGGGCCGGACTAGGAACCACAAACGCACCTGGCAAAGTGCTCGGCCATCCCCCATAAGTATTGGGGGCGCTGCTAAGCTGTTAGCAAGGTCTGGTTTCGGCCGATTTTGTTCTGGGGTCCGATTTGCAGCTGTGCTGCAAAAACGTCCCTGTAACCAAAACGGCCCTCAGGGTCCCAAAACCGGCCCGACCCTGGCGGCCCACCGGGGAAATGCCTGGTGCCCGCTACAGCCAGTCTGGCCCTGATGGCCACCGACTCATGCTGCCTTCAGCCTCAGCGCCAGAATGCTCAATCGTGCACAATCATGAGCACACTCCCCCACCAGAACCACCTGGACACCTATTGGCAAGTCAGCTCACCTATACCGAACAAGCACTGGAAAAGCCAATCGCTCGGCCACTTACAGCGATTTTGTGCCAATACTTATTAAATTACAACTGCAATATAAAATTGCACTAAAGCAAAGAGAGTTTACAAATGTTATCCCATTCAACGTTTTTACTTATGAAAATATGTAATGTATATACAGTAATATATTACTAAAATCATTGACAAAGCTAAAAGGTCGCAGAGACGAGACGCGTTCGCTTTCCCAATGCTTGTTAATCATGGGGCATTGACTTTATTCCCCAGCCGCCTCAGGAAAGCTTCAGACAGGGCTGGAGTAAAGTGACTTTTCAAGGAATCCATGATGCACTATGTGCTTGCTGGCTTTCGCCTGCAACCTCTTTATTAATATATCCATGGGGGAAATAACATGAAACAGAGAATAATAAAGCACAATAAAGTGACCCGTGTAGTATTTTTTAATAAAGCCATCACACATGCTGCCCTGTGGCAGGCAGAGAGTCAGCCCTCGTTTATCTTTGAGGTGGTGTAGTTGGCCTCTTGAGGCTTGGAGGGTCAAGAGGAAGGGAATAAACATGGCCTGGGACTCATAGTCACCTGTCTGCCCACACAACACAGAAAGAAGAAACCTGGCACCACTCTGTGGCTGAGGGTGATGGAAAGGGGAGGAAGGGATGAGAGAGGGCAGCTTCCAGGAGCTGTAAAGCATTGTGATGCTGAGAAAAATCGCAAATGAAAAAAGATGAGAGGGGAGAGAATGGGAAAGATAACCCATGACTTTGTTTAAATGCTGGGGTACTTCAATGTGCAGACTGCATAGAGAGGCCAGCTATTGGATGGGTGGCAGGCAGGAATGTCTTTCTCCACTTATCCATCCGCCCTTCTCTGTTGACCCCACACCCCAGGAAGAAGCTATGACTGTTGTCTCATATGGATTGTACTTTTATCTTAGACCTTCCTGGAAGTAACCTCTCAAGGGTGAGGCCAAAGAAAGGATGGGTGGTGAGATTGCATTTCGTCTTATTCCCTCGTGCCATCTTCAATGATAAACTTGTTTGAGAGGTAGAAGAACACTCCTATAGGTGCAGAACATATGTTAATCAGTCCAGCAGATATCAACATATGGGCTCCGAGGACTGCACTGCCTCCCTGTGGACTTCCCAGCAGCCTCTGTTTGCGGCACGGCTCGTTCTGAAACACAGAGGTTGGCGCTGAATAGATTGCTTCCTCCGCGCACTATTTTGCTTCAGTAGTTTCGGTTTCTGCTTCAGCAGTTCCATCTTTTGCTTCCATAATTGCATTTATTGCTTCAGTGATCCTACAGCCGGAGCTGTTGAAAAGCAGATGTTGAAAATGTGCATATTCACAGCTTTCTGCCTGCTGGATTCTCGGCTGTAAATACTCGATAAAGTGCTGATGGCCGATTGTGTGTGCGAAAGGGTGCTTTCCTACTGCAGATAGCAGTGCACGTGTAAGGATAGTTTATTTACTTTTCTCGAGGCTGACTTTGCTTGGTGCTAGCCACACTAGCTCTTGAACTGAAGAAGGGCTTCCTACTGAAGAGTCCCACCAAGGGCGAAACATGTCTGTGATTGCTGAGTATCTCTGAGAGATGTTTTGATGTCACTGTCTATGATCATGATATTGGTTAGAGTTTTTGCTGTAAACCCTAAAGCCACACATTTGTACTTGTCACATAATTAGTTGGCCAGATACGTTCCATCTATTCCAGCAAAGTTCCACTTGAACAGAGCAGAACAAGGGCCTTTCTCTTTGACAGTGTGAATGCAGACAGGGCTTACTAACCAAACAAGCATCACTGAAGCCCACTGTATAAAGCCAGCTCGAGATGTGTGCAGAGGACTCTGATAGGAGTGGGATGCAACTGAGGCCTGGAGGCAAAAGCTCAGCTCGGACCCTTACACCTGACAGAAGACGACAGAGCACATGCCGCCTTCAGCTCTGGCCTGCCAGGCGTGGGCCAGCCTAGAGGCCGGAGGCCTCATTTATGAGGCCGTGCGTCACTTTTACGCTGCCGGTGCGTCACTTTTGTGACACACTCCAGCAATGCGTCACTTTTCATAAATGAGGCCCCCTCCCCTTAAAAAAGCTTGGTAAAATTATTCTCGTCCCTAAAGCAGTAGACAACGTGAAAATGTATGAGAACTGTGAGGCTATGCACAATGGCTAATGAATGTGAGGGAGGGCCATTAACGTGGCTTCAAAGAGCAAATTATTCTGTAACGAATTTGCAGACAACTGCTTATAAAATGTAATGCAAACATCTTAAATGAAAAATTAAATAAAGTTAGGCTAATCTGTGGGAAATGCATTGTTCTGGAAAGCAAGCTCTGTTGGTTAATACGATCATTTCAGAGGCCTGTGGTTCACTGAGCTGAATCCTGGTTGGTTCATTTGGGGATAAAATCGTGTTTTTATAGTGCTCTGAGGTCCCGGCCAGTGACGCAAAGCACTGTTAACATTTAAGTCATGAGTTTAAAGAAGCGTAGCATAGATTACAAGACACTTTGCCACAGTTTAAAAACGCATTACGTACCAGCATGATAGGCTGCACACAGTATGAGATAGGCTGTTACAAAATCTGCAAGAACATATAGGGGTAGATTTACAATAACTGGCGCATCCCTGCATATCAGCAGGGATGTGCCAGTTATTGTGCATCACGGCAGACACCTCTTGCGCCACCATGGACGCGCCACGTTTACAATGCGGCTCACCATAGGGCAAGAATAGACAGATGCATGACGCATCTGCTGCAGTAGAGATGACGCATTGCTGGAGTTGCGTCGCAAGCACGACACCGCTCCAGCAAGGCTCAGGGTGCCCCTATGCCTAACATGCTGCGTCAATCCTTACGCCTGCTTCAAGCAGGCGCAGGGTTTTGACACAGCATGGCTGTAAAAGTGATTTAGTGAAATCTTGTAGATTTCACTCAGCCCCTTTTAGGAGGCGTTCCTGTGCCGAACGTCCCCCCACCTGCGCCGGAACACCCACATGTGGCGGAGGGCTTTACAACATGACGCATCTCTAAGATACGTCACATTGTAAATACCCCGCAGCATGGCGCTGGCTTTGCGCCGCCGCTGCATCGCAAAAGTGATGCAACGGTGGTGCAAATGCGCCGTACGGGCCTTGTAAATCTGCCACAAAGTGTTTAAGTGCTTACAGAGCTCTCAAAACTTATATTTTTACTAATGCACAATCAGACTATGCCCAGTGCAAGCCCTTTTTTGTACGTTTCTAGAACTTATAGCACTCTTACAGTCCCTCTCAAAAACAACAGTTCATTGACGCCATTACGTTTTTCCCATCAATTAAAGTCTATACTTGCGCCAAAGCAGCCTCCAAATTTGCAGATTAACCAGTTCCAGACTTTTACATTTGTTACAGGCAGCAGGCACCATGAAAAGTCTTGGGGCCATATGCATCAACATTCTGATTTGCGATTCTCAAATAGCGATTTTTTAAAAATCGTTATTTGAGAATTGTAAATAGGAATGTATGTAAAAAATCGCAATTTTTTAGCGATTTCTTAATATTCCTTAATTGTGATTAGCAAATTGCGAATCGCAATTAGGGAATACTTTCCCATTCATTTCTATGGGCCAGGAGGCCCATAGGAATGAATGGGAAGTTATTCTCAATTTGCGATTCGCAATTTGAGAATCGCAAATTGAGAATAATTTCAAGGGTGCAGGGGTGTCAAAAGGACACCCTGATGAACCCCTGAAATAAGCATGGGTACACATGTGGCGCACATACATGCCCTAAGTGCATGTATTTGCTTCACATTGCACTTTGAAAAATGCTGAAAAGTGCATTTTTCAAAGAAATCGCAAATTACCACCAACTTGAAGTTGGTGGAATTTGCGATTCCTTAAGGCCAAATTGCACTTTTTTTGTGCTTCTTACATTGCATTTAAGGAATCGCAAAAACAGTACAGAAGTCCCCCTCTTTGACTACCTGAGGTGACCTACTGTTTTTTTTATTAACCTTTCAGGAAACATTGTATTTTTTAATAAAAGCAGGTGACTGTTTTAGTACACTTAAAAACACATTGGGAACCTTGTTCACAATAGATCCCTTCCACTTCATCCACTGGTCTAAAGAAGACGACAACCCCAGGCAAGGGCGCAACTAGACACAGCGAAACATAAGCGATGAGGGTATAGACAATGTGCACAAGTCACGATTCGAGCTATTTCAATAAAAGTTCAGTATTGACGCTCAACTCTCCGTGGTCCACGACTCCAGGCCACAATTCACAATGAAACTACTACTTATGGAAAAGGAGCGTCTTCTCAGTATCAATGATTATATCAGTCAATAATTGACATATGTCCAAAAAACAATCAGCAGGCCAAGTTTTAGTTCCAATGAAGTGTTCAGTTTCATTCCAGAAATATCAAAAACAGCATCATCTTTTCAGTATCATATAATCTTGACAGCCAACGTGTTTCGTCCAGGGCTGGATGTCATCAGGGCTAGAGTTTTAATTCAATTGGTCCTTTATTTTAATGTGAATCTTCCTAGGTAGATCCTTGATCATAAGCATCAATTTCTAGTTGATTGTTGTTTTCAATTCATATTTTATATCGTGTTTATTTTTTGACCATTGTCCTCCCATGGATCCTCTTCCAATATATATCCAATATTGCATTCAAACGAAGCACCTTTTAGTCTTGCTGTGAGATTATTCTTTATAGTGACTTATCGATCATCACTATATCTGTGCTCTTCATTTGTCCCCATTACTTGACTGTTCGTATAGCACAAATAATTTCGACAGCGGCCACGATGAGCCCATCTCTACGAACAGCTGGTCCGATATATCCTGCTTTAAGGGCGCAACTAGACATGAACTTCGGGGGTGGAGCTAAGACTCCCTGGCAGGGCCGGTTCTAGCTCTGGTGGCGGCTGTTATAACAGTCTTTTTTAGCGCTCTCCACCTCTATATATTTCTTCTCCATCAATTCCTCACTACTGCTCTTCAACAATGCACCTCATCTCTCCATAGCTTCTCTCTGACGTACATTTCACTTTTTCTGTGATCTGCATGGTACATGTTCTTTGCAGCAGGCACATTAACCCTGTGTGCTATTTTACAATGCACCAAAACTGCAACTAGACACAATTGTGAACTCTCACTAGTAAAAATATTAGTCAAGAGTTATCTTGATATTTTTATTGTTGTCTGAAAACTACCTGATGCACAAGGAAGTTTATGTGCTTTAAAAACCAAAAATTATTTTAAAATACAGCACCCCCCGCCTAAGTCAATGCCTGGTGTGGCTGCACCAGTCACACTGCCTTAAAGCCAGTTCTTCTCACAGCAATGGGGCAGGACAAGCATTTCGAGAAATGGCGTGAGAGCTGATCTCATACCCATTATATGAGGAAAAATATGTATGTAAGCAATGGGGTGTGATACTTCCCCCAAGTTCCAGCAAGCAAAAGAAGGTAACAGAGTTTTTGTATATGAAGGGAGAGTAGTCTTCTCCCCTGAGAATTTTTTGAAACTTTTGGGATCAAATTTGCTAAACTGCTGCAGACCCTTATGGGCATTCATGTAATATGACTTTACTTTCATGGAGCACCAGGGAAGCCTGGCCTTTCCTAGGAGTAGATCTTGTTTTGTTTCAAATGTCTGTTAGAATATTAAAAATATGTCTTACGTAAATTAGCATTCACGGCGCCGATTTGTGTATGGGCGCTATTTTGAATCATGATCAAAACTAATTCTTCTCCATTTCTTCTAAGTTATGTTTATCCAAAGCTGAGTACTGCTACACTAATGAATACACTGTTCTTATTAGCGCTTACCTTTCCCTTCAGTTAGATGCCTTCTCCCACTTCTCTAGTGGCGGGCACGGGCAGAATGGCCTTGACTAGTAGATAATGTGTTCTCGCCTTCAGAATCAAAACTTACTCCTTTGTAATTTATTGTCCAGCGACATCTGCTTGGAAAAATCCATTGTGGGCGTGCTTTCATTGGTTTCGAAGTGTACATAATGCATTGTTATGCTTGCTGATCTCAGTCCCTCTGCAGCACTCCTTAGCAACTGGGCAGACTGGGCTTCACTCTGAGTGTATCTGAATACACAAGTATTGGTTTGTATTCTCTACTGTCTGACCGACTCTTCATTTGGTATGGAAGGCTGAGAGGTGGTCGTGAGTGACTCGGGTGACCCTATTTGGGTCAATTCCTTCATGTGTTGAGTCAGAAATTACTTTCACTATATCAAGGTCATATGTTTTTCATGGGTGAGTACCTTATGCCAAGGAGTATATTCAATATGACAGTGCCCGAAATTTAGCATGGAAACTTCAGCCATGGGTGCCTCAAGAAATTCCCTCCGGTATGCCAGGGTTAGCATTTTGCCATTGACACCTACTATAAAATGAGTACAGGAAATCTTATGACAAGAGTCAAACACCAGTTCCTGCATTTTGTTACAGATTCACCCCATATGCTAAAAATGACTTGTATTATGTCAGGGCCTTCGGCCAGGTGTGATGGTGCATGTTCTGTGTCCCTGCCGTTGGGTATGACTGGGCTTTCTCAGTTAAACAGATTGAGTCCCCACAGCCAATGATGGTGTCTTAATAGAAGCATGTCAGGGTCTGCAGTTTGTCATAGGTAACTCCTCCCACCCATATTCTCTTAGTGCCTTGTCCATAAGGCAAGAATAACCTCCAGTATGCCAGACCAGTAGCACACTTGCACGCATAACACACATACTCTAACACACGCACATTCTCACTATATCTTTTGCACTATTTCGCACATTTGTACTCTGTCACACTCACACACAGACACACTGCCACTCACACTTTCTTTAGTCAATCTGCTTTTATTGTGTTAGAAAAGCTTGGCCTCTGCTTGTGCTATCCCTGCCATGCCTTTTAGTGAAGCTTAATAAAAACATATTCTTTATAAGATATTCAAAAATAATAATATATTACCTTGTTAATGTTTGTTACAAGTAGGATGTGAATGAAAAGTGCACTTCCTTAAAATAGCTGTACGGGGCTTATATTTGGTTTTACGTGTGGCTCAAGCAGCTGCAGTATGGAAATTAAGTAATCCATGTTCCAAACATGTAATATGACAGCATCCAATTGACCTTATGAAAGGGTTGACGTCTTTGACAAACATGGATTTTATCCAGTAATACTTTGCATTTTTGGGGCGAAGCATTGTGGTAAATAGAAAGCCAGGAATGACTGAAGGTGTCACACTGTCCTCAATCCATCATCATACCTCAAAGACTCAGCCCAAGTCTCCCTCCTCATGCCATCCTACATTCTCAGTTCACTCTCACTTCTTGCACATGCCCATATTGTTGCAGATGGAATTAAGTAGGCATCTAGTATTACGGAAAGAGCAGGTATTCTGTAGGTACCTTTCTAGGAATATGTGTATATTCATGAGAGTTGTATAACTTTAATTGTGCAGAGTAAGAGGTGCGCTCATGTAAGTGCTGGGTGATGGCGAATAGTTTGAGTGAGTGCAGCGTGAGTGGTGCAAGTGTATGTACCAATATGAGTGTCGGGTGAGCTGCATGAATGCAATGTGGGAGGAGGGAACAAGTGAGTGTCGGGTGAGAGGAGTGCATGCAGAGTGAGAGTAGGGTGATGTGCACAGTATACATGCAGGATCAGTGGTGTGCCCGTATGTAGTGCAGGGGGAGCAGCAAGAGTGTGGGTGACCTGTGAGAGTGACTGGTGAGTGCATGATAAAAGGAGTTAGTTTAGAGTGAGTGGTGTGTCCCTATGAGTTCCGGCAGGCTATTGTCTCTGTGTGCAGGCAGGATGAACAGAGTGCATATATGAATGCAGGCTGAGAGGTTTGTCCGTGTGAGTGCAGGGTGAGAGGAGGAAGTGCAGGGTGAGTGCTGTGCTTGGTTGCATGGTGTGAGTGCAGGGTGAGTGCTGTGCCCATGTTAGTGAAGGGTGAGCTGCATGAATGCAATATGGGAGGAGGGAACAAGTGAGTGTCGGGTGAGAGGAGTGCATGCAGAGTGAGAGTAGGGTGATGTGCACAGTATACATGCAGGATCAGTGGTGTGCCCGTATGTAGTGCAGGGGGAGCAGCAAGAGTGTGGGTGACCTGTGAGAGTGACTGGTGAGTGCATGATAAAAGGAGTTAGTTTAGAGTGAGTGGTGTGTCCTATGAGTTCCGGCATTTGTCTCTGTGTGCAGACAGGATGAACAGAGTGCCTGTATGAATGCAGGCTGAGAGGTTTGTCTGTGTGAGTGCAGGGTGAGAGGAGGAAGTGCAGGGTGAGTGCTGTGCTTGGTTGCATGGTGTGAGTGCAGGGTGAGTGCTGTGCCCATGTTAGTGAAGGGTGAGCTGTGTGAGTGACAGGAGTGCCTATGTGAGTGCACAGTGAGCGATGTGACAGTGTGAGAGTAGGGTGAGAGGAGAGAATGCAGGGTGAATTATGTAGTTTGGGTGAGGCTAAAAGTGCAGAGTGAGAGGATGTGCTTGTTTGATGAGAGTGACAGGTGATTGAAGTGTCACATGAGTGCAGGGTGAGTAGTGTGCTTTTGTAAGTGCAGGGTGAAAACCATGGTGAGTGATGTGAATGCCGTGTGAACACTGAGTGCATACTGAGCGGTGTGCTCATGTGAAGAGGAGGGAGAATTGGAAGGGGCAGAAGTGCAGTGTGGTCGCTGTGAGTGTAGGGTGAGTGGTGTGGTTGTGTGAGTGCAAGATCGGAAGAGGATGAATGGTGTGAGTGCAGGGTAACAGCATAAGTGCAGTGTGATAGCTTTGAGTGTAGGGTGAGCGGTGAAAGTGACAAGTGAGTGGAGTGTCATGTGCATTCAGGGAAAGCGGTGTGTTCATGTGAGTGCGGGGTAGGAGGAGGGTGAATGGCCTGAGTGCATGGTGAGAAGTTTGATTGCTGTGAGTGCTGGGTGAGCATGAAAGTGAAGGGTGAGCTGTGAGAATTAGAGCATTGTCTGAATGCAGGATGTATGTCCTGACACCTGGAGTAACTCAACATTGTATTGACCGCTGGCGTACGGTTTCAGATATAAGTTCAACTAATGCTATCATAGCATCAATCAGGGATGGAGAATGGAGGCAATAAATAATTTGCCCATTTAGCCTTATGGGCGCTGCACGCCTGACCTTGGGCAGAGCCATTCGTGTGTCAGGGTGAAACATGACAGTGTTTTTTGCATCTCACAGGCATTGGGTAGAAACTTCTGCAGAGTTTCATATAAGCAGAGGTGGTGAGGCCTTGCCTCTGAAACTCTATGCAGTGTGGTCAAACATGCAGTGTGCCTACAGCACAGCACCTCATGCTTGAATCGCTGTGGTAGGTCATTTCGAGATACTTTGGCGGAGCTCTGAGTCAAATACAGATAGAATGCTTTGGTATCCGACAGAGTGCCATTACCAGCAATAACGGAACAGCAGCATCACTGCAGATCACAGCTGAGATGCATCTACAGACCTATCGCTGTTCCTAAAGGAAGAACCATGGTCATCTGGTAAAGTTTGAGCATGAGGGGTGAAGATAGAGGTGCCATGCTAGAGCTGTGTATGTGTGTAACCTAGGGCTCTTTTCATGCCAGAAAGAGGTCATTAGAAGCACTGCGCATGCATGGAAGTTACGCAGTGTGAAGCATGCACTGTGTAGTCTAACCCTCACCGTCTTTGTATCAATGGGTCCCATCTGCTGCCGCACGCCATCTCAGGCCTGTCTGTCAGTGTTGCCTCAGCAGTCTGCTCATGCGTCTTATTTCTGTCTTTCCTTTCCAGCTGGGAGGCTGCGGGATCCTCGGAGTGGGCATCTGGCTGGCAGTAACGCAAGGCAACTTTGCCACTCTCTCTTCCTCCTTTCCGTCCTTGTCTGCGGCCAACCTGCTGATCGCCACTGGCACCATCGTCATGATTGTCGGCTTCCTGGGGTGCGTGGGTGCCATCAAAGAAAACAAGTGCCTCCTGCTGAGTGTGAGTACCCAACATCTGCATGACGTACACCAGAGCATCATGTTAATTATTTATTTATTTGCAGAGTTTTATATAGCGCTGGCTAGACCCGGAGGTATCAGAGCGCTTTACATGAGGATCAGCGAGTTACGAGTTACAAAATTACATCAGCGACAGGAGCCAAGTATAGCATAAGAGAAAAACAGTGATTCAAACAATAGCATGAGTTATTAGCGCATAGCATAGCCAAGACACACATTCAATAAGGCATGAAGGATAGAGGGGAATGGTAAAAAGGGGTAAGGAATGCAGATCGGGTCAGGCAGGCAGGCTGGAAGGGGGAGGCAGCCACAGGAACATCGCGGTAGGAGGTGGAAGGGGGAAAGGAAACACAGCGGAGAGACGAGTATGAACTATGTCCAATGTTCGGCTGGGTAGATGACGGCCGCGGGGGTGAAGCCAAAGCCAATCTCCTCCATAGCTGCCTAAACAGCTCCACCGGACATCGGCCATGTTGCTTGGTCTCAGCGGTCAAGTACAACATAAATGGTTTCCGCCCGGGGACCATCTTCACTTCCTCAGCTAATCTATTCCTATTGTGGTTGTTTTTTAATAGTTTTATTCAAGACTTTTCCGATGCGTTAGGTCTATTGAGTTTATGTCTTATCAGGAGATCAATTTAAGGTTGTTTGCCTTGGATTTGGAAGATTCTGTTACAAATAATCCGTTGTTAATCACTGTCTTGCGGTCAGGCCAGCCAGTAGTAGTAATTAAGGCATTGAGGGCCTTTTTGGTGACCATTTTGAAGTCAGGCTGTTCACAAGTAATACTTAATGAATCATAAAAAGCAACAAAATGTGCTTCTTACTTCGAGATAAGAGAAAGATTCGGAGAGGAGAGGCAGCTGCAGGGTCCGGAAGGCGTGCTCATAAGTTCAGGATGCTCAGTTCATTTTCCAGTATTAGTTCAGCAGGGTTTTCGGCAGACCACATAGCCCCACGGCATACCCCAATTAGCAGCGGAGATGAACAATGCCAATTGTACCTCAGATAGAGGCTTGGTAACCACTACGATCACTGTGCCTGTGTCTAATCAAGTCCGATCAATCGCCTTGTGTGTGGGCACCATTTTAGAGTCAGGCCAAACAGCTAAATGATATGGAGGAGTTCTGCAGGCATTTGCTGAATGACACAGCCCCGTGTCAAACCTTCCTTGGACGGTGAGATGAAAAATGCCAATCGATCATTATGAAGAGCCCAGAACCCCAAAGGGATGCTTACTTGGCAAGCACTCCAGTCACTGTGTCCACTGTTGTGTCGAGACAGCGGCCATGTTGTTAGTGATAGGCTGAGGACAGCTATATCTCCGTAGACCGTGATTGAGAAAAGTCACCAATACGCTGGAAAAAGGTTGACCCCTCATAATTCGACTTTGTAGATGTTTCGGATTCTGGGTCTGGTAAGCATGTTATCGGATCTAGTCTTTGTGGTGGGATAGCACGCTGTAAAGGTCAGCGGTGGCGGAGCTGCACAATTAGGCTGTCATGAACCGACAACGGGACGGCCCTGGAAATCACAGAAAAGCGGTCCAAGGATCACCGGTGGTGGAGGAGGTCCAATGGGTGGTGGAGGTGGTCCAATCTGGGGTTTTTGCCTGGGATATATGCTAAAGGCAATCCCAAACCGGGGAGCTCCCGACCGGAGCTGCTTACCCGTCTGCCAAATTGCGGCTGAGGCCCAATGGATGTCCATGTTCCAAGGGGATGCACAAAGCTCACACCTGTAGTATGTGGTTGATTTACTCCTTGGTACTAAAAGCTGAAGCTTGCCCCTACCCAGTGTAGAACGTCTGCAGGGGTTAGGTGACATGCATCCTATGGAATAACGGGCGCTTAAAAGACCTGAAAGAGAAATGAGAAAGCAGGTAGGTAAGTGTGCATTCTGGGTACATTGTATTGTATTGTATTGTAAATGCATTTATATAGCGCTTACTACCCCTGACGAGGCGTCAAAGCGCTTTTTCGGCGGGTAGCACGCTACTCCGGGACCCACAGAGGATTAGTGTTGAATTGGTATAGTAAACATGCAAGTACATTTTAAGTGGTGGATAGGTTAGTCAGTTATTTGGATTTGGAATGATAGCAGAAGGATAGAGTAGGACAAAGGTTTGTATTTATTTATCGCTCGCTTGTTGACGCATGCTATTCAGGGAGCCTATAAAGGATTACTGGTGAATTAATATGGTGAAATATGAGGTAATTTCAGTGGTGGATATTAGTCTGTTACTTGGAGTGAGAAGGATAGCGGATGGATAAAAGGGGAAGAAAGATTTGCATTCATATAGCACTTGTTACCCCTGATGGGTGTTGAAGCGCTTTTTTGGCGAGTAGCACGCCACTCCAGAACCCATAAAGGATTAGTGTTGAAAATTAGTATAGTATAAATATGAAGTAATTTGAGTAGTAGATATGTTATTCAGTTATTTGGGCAGTATATTAGTATAGTTGAATATGGAATATGGAATTTGAGAAGTGAACATTTTAGTCTGTTAATTTTGATAGAAAAAGAATAAAGAGGGATAAAAGAGTGAAGGACTTTTTTTATTATTTATTTTTTTAGGTCAACTGATGACTTCTGAGGGAACACAACAATTATTTGGTGTAATATTTAGGTTAATCTCAGTCAGTGGTAGTTACTCTGGGCTGCCTTCCAATCCAACATTTTTAGCACATCTGTGACATTACAGACAGAGACAACCCAAAAGGCAGTCAGTCTTTGTCTCTTAACACATTAGATAGTCCAGGTTGAAGTGGCAGGGAAGGTCCTCACTGACAAGGAACTCAAGAAACACCAGACTGGTGGGTGCCATCAGTGAGGTGCAGAGTGAGTCCTGTAGCACAGCGAGCTCGGGACCCAGTCTGAGCCTACCCCTCCTGCTAAAGGAGAGTCTCTTAGACTGCAAAATAAGCAGGGCACGAGTCGGGATGCACGCGGGTGGACGGCATCCACCCACTATTTTCAGAGGGTGGACGCCCTCCACCCTGACAAGAAGTTGGGACCCACTGAAAAATATGCTGAATTTGTCCGGGTGTAATTTCCAAACACCGGGACACATTCAGCAGCGCCTGCACGTTGTTGTCTGCTTTCGATCCGCAACAACGTAAAGTAAAGTAAAGTCCACATTTGTAAAGCGCACAATCACCCGTAAGGGTCTCTAGGCGCTGGGGGGCCGTCGGGAAGATTAAGCGAGCTATTGCCCAGAGTCACATGGTGCTGGGCTGACCTGCCGCCGGAGCCGGGGATCGAACCGTGGTCCCCAGATTCCAGCGTCAGTCGCCCTGGCCGCGGCGCCACACCTCTTCCACGTGCAGGCAGGGACGGTGCTTTCTTATTCCAGACTTCTGCTGGGCCCATCTGAGGGGTCATCAGGCCTCCCTTGGTGCATGGCTCCTGGCTGGCTGCAGTCAGAAGCCTCAGTAGATGCAAATGCAACTGAGGGGAAACAAAGGCTCACACCTTGTTAGTACTTCACACATACTTAAGAGAGGCAGCTTTTCACTTTGTTCAGTCCCTGTTTAGGAGATATGCATGCCCTGTAAGAATATCAGATGTGTTGGTCTTTCCCTGTATTTGCACAAAATATTTGTAATTTATATAGTGTTTACTACCCCTGAGGAGGCATTGAAATAATTTAAGTACCACTATATTTTGTCTTTTAAAGCATATGGGTATAGGAAGTTTACGCTAACAAAAGTCAACACTGTTTTATGTGTAACTTACAAAAGTGTAAATCTTCTGCCTAAATCAGGAGGGCTTCCCTATATGCTCGAAATATGTTCCAATGTACTCATGATAGACATGTTAAACATGTATGTGAGTGCTTAAGATCTGTTGCCCCTTCTTATGATGCACTTCCTGTGATGTCACGCATCATGATGTCACGCTGTGATATCAGCACCGGGATGTCACATGCCGCAATGTCACGCATTTTTATGTCACGCACCGTGATGCCACTTGCATTCAGATTAACTAAGTTAGTCCCCCCCACTTCTTTTTTTAGGACTTGTGCCCTGACAATAAGTGATGGGTTGAATCTGGGCTGCTTGGCATTCCACCTTCTTAAGACAGATCGTACTGGGCATCCAAAGTGGAAAACTTAGAGAATGTCTTGTCCAATATTACCTCTGTATTTTGTTCTCCGTGTATGGCAGCCGTATGTTGGCCCGCACTTTTATCAACTGTGTGCTGAATGAAGAGTAATAGTGAATCACTGTAGCAGCGATTGCAGTGAGCAACTCACCACACAATCAAGTCAGAGTCATTCCTGGGTTAAAAACAGATATAGGAGATCAAATATGCCAAATGGCGTACGGCCTGAACCTCAAAGGTAGAATCATTCTGGATCCAAAAGGAGCAGCCCTTCACGGCAACCAAGACACTGTTTGTTACATCATAAGCAGGGGCGTAGCTTAGGAAGGTTGTTTGGGGTGTGACATCCCCCAAAGAAATGCATTCTTGGCCTAAGAGTTGGGTCTGGGGACCTGAGTCGGGTCTGCTATGTCTTTGTTGGATTTTCTCACATTCCTCATTTAACATATTTATATTCCTGATCTCACAAATATATATATATATATATATACATATATATATTTATTTTGACTGGTTTACCTAAAAGTAATAAATCTGCACCAATGGAAGTATTTTTTCAGTGTGTGCAATTTTACTAAGTTTTTTGCGTTTTGGAATTCACAAAGATTGGCAGTAGTAGACTTGGGAATCTGTGCAATCCTCAAGTCTCCAAGCATATGACTCGCAATCACTCACCCAAAAGATGATGGGACAAATGATTGCAAATAGTCTAACCATTGGGAATTGCTTTGGGTAACACTCTAATCCATCGTTTTACGACTGCTGTCCCACTCTAGACAGAGGTCCACCTAAAGGAAATCAGTGCTGACCCTGTTCCTCATGGGAACAGTCCTACCCATACATAGGCCATCTCATCCTTCACATGGTGTCATACTGTTTTCATTTGGGAAATTTGAGATTTACACCCCTTGAATCTTATTGGCTAAAGCTACACCCTGATGATAGGATAGCAAGAGATGCACAGAGAGGTGGAATTGTTTTTGATTATTTCAAACTCTGTTCTTAGGAAAGATATTTAAGTCTATGTGGGCTCTATGGATATACCAGGTATCTCCTTCCACAGCTGTGATTACATTAATAACAATTATATAGCGCAAAATGATGACAAATTTGTCTTTAAAATGCAAGCTGGACAGTTTTAAATATTATAAATAACTAGTTTATGGAGACGTTGCTTGTACGGAGTCATTTTGTGTATGTGAAAACATCAAAAGACGTTTGTTGGAGAGCAGTGATACTATGAATAAGGTATACAATTTCAGAGGTTTCATTTTAAACTCCCCTCTTGTAAATCAGGCCATCCTAAAAGATAGCCTGGACAGAAATGGAGCATACTGAGTGTGATTTCTATTCATACCGTACAAGAGTTGTAATTCTGGTACCAGGATGGGGAGAGGGGTTTAGAAAAAAAAATTCACTTGTCTCTTCAGCCAGCCACGTCTCTCCCCTGCTTGCCTTCTGATGATTCCCGGAATGGATGCAGGAACCATACAAGCTCCCCTAAGCCAATCACGACACTGCTGTCATCATGACAGCAGCATCTTTGTTGATCTGAGTGCCGTGGTTCGGCGCTCAGATGGGGACTATGTGCCTGTGCGTGTGTTCCACCCATGCTGCAATACAGCCTAGTGGAGAACATGTAAAGGGCGCATGACTGGTTGGCCGCCCCAAGACGGCCGGCCAAACCGTCATGCGCACTTGCAAAGTGCCCACACCATTCCTACCCCTGCTCTATGAGCAGCCTAGCCCGGCCCTGCAAAACTGCTACAACAGAGAAAATTAAAATGATAATAACATTGTGTTATTATCATGTTATTTTCCCTTTTTTGCACTGCTGAAAGCAGTGGGGCGACGCTTCTCTGCCTTAACAGAGAAGCCGCCGCTGAAATGAACATCTTTAGTATTCAAAATAATGAATTTATTTTACAGCTTAGAGACACTAATGGTAAATATCAGTATCTACCACTTGTACTGCCCAGTAACCAGCTATGGCCAGAGGGCAGGTCCACTATGCATGTTTTGGTCATGAAGCAATGGTACTTCATATCTAATCTCAGCTTTACCATCTGACCTATACTACCAAAAACTCATGCGCAAATAGGCTGCACATAAACACTGCATTCTAAGGTTGGGCAAGGACCCACAACACAGTGACAGTTTTGCTGAGAAGGACAGCCCTTTGGCCTTGCCAGTCGAATCACTGCCTCCACAGTTATGGTCTAGTGGAGTAGTAAAAAAGATAAACAAGGAGAGATTTTTTTTTCAATCCTAGTCTCCAATTTGGCCAAATTGTGTGCTCTTGTGCTATCACATTTTTGGAAATTATTCCTCTGCTCCCTTTTTAGGTAAGGTTGAGAGCATTGATGTAAAGCCTGCTATTAAGCAAGTAGTTAGAAAATGGACTGGCTATTACCTTGGGCAATGGCCACATGCCCTGCCTCATGCTATGGTCACCAAACACCTAATATGGTGGCAAGTACGTAGTAGTGCACTCCACTCTTTTATCCCCTACTTGAGCAAACTGTTTGATCTTGGGTAAATCACAATCTCCCTCTACGTCTGTTCACTGATCTGGCAATAAACACGAGGGCATGTTCTATGTGCAGGACCCCAGCATTGTTTTCAGTTCTACTCGGAGGGCAGGTGGTTGGTTTTGCATCTCAATAGATGAATGTGCTGCATTGGGCAGGACCCCCTTCTGTGCTGAAACTCCCCCCTGCTTGCCACCACCACCTACATTTTACAGCATATAAAGGATTGAAAGGGTGAGAGTTGCTTATCCTTTAGGAGGGTTAAAAGTGATGGGAGACCAAAACGTGAGACAATGTGCAGACCTGCCAACTCACAGGGTGCCACCGTGTGCCACACGATATGGGCTCCCTTCACACGATCGCTTGATGAAGAGCAGGTCACGGGGTCGCAGAACCTGTACACTTAGTGGGGTCCCAGCTCGTCTGTGGATGCTCTAAGCAGGCTAAGTCCATTGGTGGGCGTTAAAATACCTCAGGACATCGACGTCAGACTCAGCAAGCTTTGTTTTGTTTGGGGTTGATTGGGGGGAAGGGCCCAGAAATGCCTCTTAGATAGTTTCAGTATGAAGCCCTGCCCCCTCCTCACATAGTGAAACTTTTTTGAAGTTGGTAGGTGTGCAATGGGTATCCTGCAGTGCCCTTGTGCGGGCATCCAACAATGCAGGTTAAACCTGCAAAATACGGGATGGCTGGCCCCAAGGGTATACAAATGTTACCAAGAAATACGGGTATGCTCAGTGCTTTGCAAGTTGTTCTAACGTTGATGGGGAATCCATCCAAGGGCCTTTCCTTTACAGTTCAAATGGGAACATATATGGTTTTTAAATAGTTTTGTTTCTACTGTATGCAGAGAAATGTCAGAGGGTGACAGACAGGAAAGCCACCAGTGCAGCCCTGCCGCTCTGTGAATAAAAGGAGGTGAGAGGGGAGCGACTGGTGGGTGGAATTTGCATAATCGTGTTACGCAAACCTCTGCGAAACGGTAAAAAATCTCCGCGAACACGCAGAAATTCCGCGAACACGCGGAATTGCTTGGTCGCTATGCTTTTTTCCTGTTCGCAATTGCTGTTTGCGTGCTCGGGGGGAAATATCTCGCGAACACGCATTTTGAGAACGCGAACAAGCAAAAAATTACGCAAAGTCGCGGAATGCAGAATTTTGGGCAATTTCGCATTCTCCGCGGAATGCGAAATTACCCAAATTCCGCAAATTCCGTAAGCGGAACGGGATTTACCGCCCAGGCCTAGAGCGAGTGAGTTGCCAGCATTCCTTGAGGGAGCTGGGAAAGGGCTGCAGGAAGGAAGGCATCCGTTCTATTGTACGGGAGCATGTCTTCTCTCTAATGATCGAGAAATGTGATCACACATTCCTCTGGCACCACTTAATAGCCCAGACTCTGATACACAAACAAGATGTCAGACAATCATCTACTAATGTATTTATGCATTTATTTATTCGTTTATTTATGCATTTTTACTTAGCCCAAACTTTACCCAAAGGTGCCAGAGCACTTCATAGTCGACATATGTTGTCGACTATATATGTTGTTATATGGATATTTAAAGAGGGTTGAAGAATTTCCAAATATATTTACTTACCTAAGCTCTATTGCAAACTGGTAAATCATTCTAGAAAAATTAAGCAAGTTGTACAATAGATAATCCAGCAGTGAAACGTGTAAGCACTGTTGAAGTACAGGCAGTGCGGTCCTGTGCCAGAGGGGAGTGAATACGTCCTCAATGGAACGGATTAGCTGCAATGACGTTGCTGTTTTTAGGTCGCCAGCAGGGTTTTAGTGCAAAGGTGTGGAGGTAGTGAGTTCCAAAGTCTGGTTGCCCTACCCGAGAAGGATTGTGCCAGGAGTCGTTCCTTTTTAAAGATCGGGGGTTCTAGCAGCAAGGCTTTGCCGTTTCGCTATGGTCTAGAACATCTAATACAGCCAGGAATGCAGGCATTAGCCCACTGAGGATAATATTTGCCTAAAATGGAAAATAGTGTGTTTGCGTGCTCTCAGTACCTCTATGCGCGGCAGGATGAGGTACTCACGGGCACCTTAATCAATCAATCAATCAATCAAGACACTTATAAAGCGCACTACATACCCGTTAGGGTCTCAAGGCGGTGGGGGGGGTATTGTGGGGACGGGGAGCTGCTACTGATCGAAGAGTCAGGTCTTGAGGAGTCTTCTGAAGGCCAGTAGGTCTTGGGTCTGCCGTAGGTTGGTGGGGAGGGTGTTCCAGGTCTTGGTGGCGAGGTGGGAGAAGGATCTACCTCCGCCGGTCATTCTTCAGATGCAAGGGACTGTGGCGAGGGCGAGGCCGGCGGAGCGGAGCTGGCGGGTGGGGATGCAGAAGCTGAGTCGTCTGTTGAGGTATGCTGGGCCGGTGTTGTGGAGAGCTTTGTGCGTGTGGAGGAGGAGCTTCAAGGTTACCCTCTTGTTGACGGGGAGTCAGTGTAGGTCTCTCAGGTGGGGTGTGATGTGGCTGCGGCGTGGGATGTCAAGGATCAGGCATGCCGAGGCGTTCTGGATGCGTTGCAGCCGTCTCAGGAGCTTGGCCGATGTTCCTGCGTAGAGGGCGTTTCCGTAATCCAGCCTGCTGGTGACGAGGGCCTGGGTGACTGTTTTTCTCGTTTCGGTGGAGATCCACTTGAAGATCCTGCGGAGCATTCGGAGGGTGTTGAAGCAGGATTAGGAGACATCATTGACCTGCTTAGTCATGAGAGGGTGGCGTCGAGGATGACCCTTAGGTTGCGTGCGTGGTCGGTGGGTGTCGGTGCTGTTCCCAGTGTTGTCGGCCACCAGGAGTCTTCTCAGGCTGAGGGGGTGGGGCAGAGGATAAGGACCTCTGTCTTGTCTAAGTTCAGCTTCAGACGGCTGTTCTTCATCCATTCGGCGACGTCCTTCATTCCTTCGTGGAGGTTGGTTTGGCGGTGTGAGGGTCTTTAGTGAGGTTGATGATCAGCTGGGTGTCGTCAGCATAGGAGATGATGTTGAGGTCGTGCTGTCGGGTGACATGGACGAGTGGTGCCATGTAGATTTTGAACAGCTTAGGGCGGACGGATGAGCCCTGGGGTACGCCGAAGATGATCTCGGTGGCCTTGGAGCGGAAGGGGGGGAGGCGGACGCTCTGAGTTCTGCCGGAGAGAAACGATGTGGTCCAGTCCAGGGCCTTCTCTTGGATTCCGGCGTTGTGTAAGTGTGTTCGTAATGTGTTGTGGCAGACTGTGTCGAAGGCAGCTGACAGGTCCAGGAGGATGAGGGCCACTGTTTCTCCGTGGTCAAGCAGGGTCCTGATGTCATCGGTGGCGGCGATGAGGGCGGTTTCGGTGCTGTGGTTGCTGCGGAAACCAGACTGGGACGGGTCCAGGATGTTGTTCTCCTCAAGGTAGCGGGTCAGTTGTTTGTTAACAATTTTCTCGGTGACCTTCACCGGGAAAGGAAGCAGGGAGATGGGTCGGAGGTTCTTGAGGTCCTTGAGGTCTTCTTTCAGGTTCTTCAGTGAGCAATACATTCGCCCTAAAGGTTTCGCGTATGTACTCTGAACCAAGCATGTATCTGAGTAGAACAGCGTCATTCACTGTAAATACTTTTTTCACTAATAATTCCTTAACCCTAATTTAGGTTTCAAGGAGTGGCAAAATACAGGGCTGGCCCCTGTATGGTCCTGATGAAACGCTAGGGGTAGCGTGAAACATGTTGACCATATACTGAACCTACCTACATTATTGGTCGGTGTACAGTATAACCCCATTTTTAACATACCAATCTAGGAGCAAAATAAAACATTGAGGCCCACTAGCACGGTATTTTTAACTCACACATTCACCCACTCCACTTTTTTTCTGCACCACACATAGTCCTTCACAACTACAGTGCTCCTACGTAATTCGCAAGTCGCAGCACGCCCCTTTTCGTAGAGAACTGGGAGGGCCCCGATGATGAAGCATGTCACCGTGAGGAAACTCCGATGAGTGAGGGGACTAAAGAAAGACATTTTTCTTTCTTTTTTGGCTACACTTAGACTTTATTTTGTAGTTAGCCACCACACGAGACAGGTCTCCGAACCCAGAATCTGGGCTCATTTTTTCATATGTCTCCTTAGGAGGACGACCTGGTCTTTTGTACCTCCTTTTCCCTCTGGTTATACAGGTCCTTGAGGTCCGCCATGGGTTTCTTGAGTAAGGCGTTGATCTTGGCGTGCTTCCAGCTCTCCGGGAAGGTTGCTGTCTCAAAGGAAATGTTGATTACTCTCCGGAGATGGGGTGCGATGGCTGTGCTGGCTTTGTTGAAAATGTGGTGATGGCATGGGTCTAATGGTGATCCGGAGTGGATGGTGTTCACGATCTTGCTGGTGTCCTCGTCATTGACGCTGGTCCAGGAGAGCAGGCGGTTGGTGCGGGTCGTGGTCATGGGGGTGGTGGTTGTCAGGGTGGTCGTGGCACTGAAGCTGTCGTAGATGTCGGCGATCTTGCGGTGGAAGAAGGTGGCCAGTGAGTCGCACAGGTCTTGCGAAGGCGGGATGTCGTTGGTGTTGGAGTTGGAGAGTTCCATCACGATGTTGAAGTGCTCATTGCAGTTGTGTGCATTGTTAGATGGAAAACAGATCTCGGCACACCTGTAAAAATGCCCATAACACATTATAAGATCATTTAGGCAAGTAATAACAAATTCAAAACATCCCAGTGCAAATAACATTTGCCTCGGTTATGAGTGACTTCTTACCCCCTAATAAAGTCTATATTAAATAATGGGAAATAACGTGAGTAAGCTATTTTAACCCTCTTTGTCTGAATTATTTCCCTTGTTCCTTGATTTGCATAGTTGGTGACTACATGTTAAAACAAGCCCACTGCACTGCTCATACCGGCATCAGGGTTCCCTGCTGTAATTATGGGCGTCATTCTGAGCTGCGTCTCCAGATCCCAGTGTGGGTGCAAACCACAGCCTGTGCTCGAGGTTAGGGTGACCAACCATCCATAAATTTCACGGACCGTCTGTAAATTGGACCTCAGGTCCGTTGTCCGTGAGTATCCCTTTTACGGACACCTTTTGTCCTTAATTTTGGGCTTTGCTGGGAACAGAGCTGTTCCCTGTGAGAGGCCTCAGCTCCCTGATGGGGCACTCATCTGTGAAGCAGAAGAGCAGCCCCACCCGCCCATTGTCATTCTATCTGCGGCTGATTGCCACATACAGAATGACAATGGGCCAGTTTGGGGTGTTACAGCATGTGGTGGCCTCCTCTAGCCTTGGTCTAGGGCAAAGCATTCTCTTAGTGTTAGATGGACGACATTTGAATTTAAGACTCCTCTTAGGCGGTGGTATGGAGCATGACACTGAACACTAGTCTAGATAGCCTACAGCAGTGCAAGGCTGATTTGAAATTTCATAGCTTGGAACCCGATTTTGATTCTCACACAAATCTAGTTGCGAGCTGCACGCTTAGTAAACACCAGTGACACAAGGTACAGCATTTTTCGGGTGACATGATGCACTTCATTCAGTGTTGACGTTTTGACCCCCCGAATGAAGAATAACTCTTTTACCTGTGCAAGTTTTTTCCAATTCCAAGGTGCAGAAACTCAGATTTCGCACATTTCTCTGTATGATTTGAGACAGGATTTGACTGGCGAAAATCAGGGAGGTAAATAAATACCTCTGGGGTGCACAATAAGTGCCTTACTCAAATTCCCAAATCTGCTGTAGGTGGGAGTTGGCGGATTAGCTCTTGTTTCAAATGGGTCCCTGGTGCACTTAAGGGGACCACAAAAGACACATAATTGATGGACGGAATGCAGAACAAATCAAAACATTCACCCCCGTCAAGAGATTTGGGTTAAATTCATCATTCTTTTGCTCACCATGCCACCCCAGTTTAGACTTGGCCATATGCAAATGAGTCTTGACCCTGTGCCTCATGGGAACAGTCCAGCTCCAACTGCCAAGCCAGGACCCCCCTGGACCGGAAACAAGCATCATAGGATCGGTTTTGGGGTTTCACCCCTCTTCAGCCAGGATAGCTTGATTCCAGTGCCACAGTCAACCCAGGACCCACGTCTGGGCATACCTGGCACACTTAGGGTGAGTAAGCAAAAGACACACAATTGATGGACGGAATGCAGAACATATCAAAAGATTCACCCCCCAGTCAAGAGATCTGGGTTAAATCCATCATTCTTTTGCTCACCATGCTACCCTAGTTTAGACCTGCCCATATGCAAATCAGTCTTGACCCTGTGCCTAATGGGAACAGTCCAGCTCGAACTGCCAAGCCAGGTCCTCCCTGGACCGGAAAAAGCATCCTAGGACTGGTTTCGGGGTTTCACCCCTCTTCAGCCAGGATAGCTTGATTCCAGTGCCACAATGAGCCCAGGACCCACGTCATGGCATACCTGGCGCACTTAGGGCGTGAAAGTAAAAGACACACAATTGATGGACGGAATGCAGAACAAATCAAAACATTCACACCCAGACATGAGTTCTGGGTTAAATCCATCATTCTTTTGCGCACCATGCCACCCCAGTTTAGACCTGCCCATGTGCAAATCAGTCTTGACCCTGTGCCTCATGGGAACAGTCCAGCCCGAACTGCCATGCCAGGTCCTTCCTGGACCGGAAACAAGCATCCTAGGACCTGTTTCGGGGTTTCACCCCTCTGCAGCCAGGATAGCTTGATTCCAGTGCTGCATTCTGTTCATCAATTGTTGTTTTTGCATTTGTCACCCCGAGTGGGACGGGTATGCCCAGACTTGGGTCCCGTGCTCTCCATGCCACTGGAGTCAAGCTATCGTGGCTGATGAGGGCTGAAAGCCCGAAACGGGTCCTAGGTTGCTTGTTTCCAGTGCAGGGAGGACCTGGCCTGGCAGTTCGGGCTGGACTGTTCCCATTGGGCGCAGGGTCAAGACTGATTTGCATATGGCTGGGTCCAAACTGGAACAGCATGGTGAGCAAAAAACCTATGGATTTAGGCCCAGATCTCTGTACTGGGGTGAATGCATGACATTGTTCTGCATTCTGTCCATCAATTGTTGTTTTTGCTTAAGGGGACCACAGCACACAAACTGTAGGATTCCCATTACTTACCGTGACACAGACACTTTTCTTTACCAGTTATTCTTCAAAAACAAAATTGCAACAAAAGGAAAATATGCACCAAGCAGGCAAACAAAAAGAATATTTAGAAGAGAGGAACCACGATTACAATGTACAAAGTAAAAAAGTTAAAAAGAAGATCTTATAGTTCTTTCACAGTCTCATCATTTCAGAGCTGAAGCATGGTTAATATTATATACAACGAAGCCATAGTTGCTGCTTTTTTATTTATTTTATGCAACTAACATCCATTGACAAAGTCAATAGTCATGGCTTGTTGTAGGTCTAATGTTACTGGATGCAATTATGGAAACTGCAAAATACCGGTCGGCCGCATTCTATGCTCAGCTCATATTTTTAGCGTAGGTGTTTTAAGCCAAGCCCTTAATTTCATCAGACACACCCCTTCGAGAGATCCCCAGTCTTTTTTTCATCCCACGTAAAGCCCTGGAAACAACACCATGTCACTGTCACCTCATATCCTGGCACTGTGAATCATGCATTACTCACGACTTCCAAGTTTTCAGATTGCCTATGTTCAGGTGCATAGTGAACCCTCCCCCAACCCACCCACCCCTTGCTTTAGGAACTACAGCGAGGGTGACGTTATTGATGGGCCTCTTCTGTCTGCAACTACATGGGTGGGTGAATGGGTGGGTGGGTATATGGGTAAAGTGTGGCTGGAAGGATGGGTGACTAAGTGAAAGGGGAATGGAGAGAGAAAGGGAGGATTAATGGATGAATGATTGTCAGAATGGATGGGCGAGGGGGTGCATGGAAGAGTGAAAAGAAGAATGTAAAGGTGGATGAGTGAAAGAATGCATAATGAGTGAAAGGGAGGGTGGAGAGCTGGAAGAAAGGATGGATGTATGAGTGAAGGGGTGGACAGATGAGTGACTGGGTGGATGGATGAGTAAGTGAAAGGATGGCTGGATGAGAGAAAGAGTAAATGGTTGGGTGGATGGATGGGTGGAAGACTATTGATGAGTGAAAGGATGGCTTGGGCGAAAGGGTAAATGGTTGGATGGATGGATGGGTGGAAGAATGGATGGATGAGTGAGATGATGGATTGTGTGAAAGGGTGGATGGATGGATGATGGATGGATGAGTGAAAGGGTGGATGAAGGGATGTATGAGTGAAATGATGGATAGAAATATAGATGATAGTTAGGTTTGCAAATGATTGAAAAGGTTTGGATATGGATGGGCACAAAGATGGAAGGACAGAATGAATGGTGAAAGACTGAATGATGGATGAAAGCATTAATGGATGACAGAATGTACATTATCATATGAAATACCACAAAAAGACCTGCACAGTTTCTCAAAGCTGCACGCATACCAAATAAACGTGAAGTGCACGATTGTCTCAACCTAATATAAACTTATTTTGACTTGACCTCAAGTGGTTGTCTATTTACTTACTTTTATACTATCTCTCAACTTCCTCTGATGTGTCTGTAAAACATATCTTTTTTACAAAGTTTTGTCCTGAATTTTGACCTTCTGCCCTGAATTTCTATCCTGAATTTTGACCCTCTGTCATTGGTTTTTAAACTTACCATCCTGAATTTGCACCCATGCCAGTTGGTCACCCTACTCGAGGTGGTGGTGTGAACGGTGCACTATCTGCACGCCCCAGAGGTTTTTGTCTGCATCATTGGCTGCGGGTTACCCTGGCACAAATTGTGCATGCAAACACCACACATTTTTTACACACCCATACTGTTACAAGCACACATGATTAGCATATAATCCCCCATTCCAAGTTCCAAAACTCAGAACTGTGCAGTAGTATTCAAACATTTCTAATACCACACGGAGCAGAATCACAAAATTCGGATAAAGTACTACTGCACCAAATTTGGAAAGAATTGAGAATGAGCACCAACATCTTAACTGAATTCAGTAGCCGCTTACAGGGAGAGATGCCATTGTCATACTGACTGCTCCTCGCAGCGACAGATGGCCTAATCCACGGGAATTCGCAATCTGAGTTCACGCGGAGGCCGCGAGTCAACATCTTGTCAGCGGTGTAAGGGAATATGACTAGGCTCCCTGCGAAATGTGGATAGGGGTCCATGGGACCCCCAGGACGCACATACATTCATAAGCCATACCCTGACCAGGTGCCCCCGGAAAGATGTCCCACGCCTCACGGGCTGCAGCAGTCTGCATAACGCCCTACATTTTACACTTCCCCAGCAGGGGCGGATCCTCCGCTATGGCAGAGGAGCGTCACCCCACTGCTTAAAGGCAGAAAACGAAAAATAAAATGATAATAAAACACTTCTATTATCATTCTATTTTTTTTCATTGACTCGACCAAGTGTGCTGAGTCCGCCGAGTCTGGGGTGGGGTAGGGCAGAACTGGGTTGCAGCATCACCAGAAGGGGGAGGAGGAGAGGTGGGCACTGAAAGTGCGCATGTCGATTTGACAGCAATCCACGTCCGTCCAAAGTGACATGCACACTTGGATGTCTCCAGGCTATTCCTTGGAGAGATCTGCAGGGCTCCGGAGCACAGACCTCAGTCCCTGCTGTACTGTGAAACTGGCCCGCTCTGCCCAATCCCAGCTCTTCTCTCATGCAGGAAGTAATAGCATGAGAGAAACACTGAGAATGTGTGGTAAGCTGGGAGCCTGTGCTCATGGGAACTGCAGTGCCAGGAGCAGAGGAGCAGCAAGGCAGGAAGCGGGAGCAAAAGGTAAGTGTATATTTATTTGGTTCTTTATTATTTAGTTTTCCCGGCGCTGCCCCTGAGTGCCCCTGCACTGCCCCACCACATAGAATAGGCAGCAGCCATGACTGGAACAGTAATAAGTAACTGTGGAGGTTAGCTACGGTTACCAGGGAGCGTGTTTTCTTACTGTCTGGCGACCTTGCTGTGCCCAGAAGCTGTGACTGAGTTGCACAGTTCACTCCCACGCAGTTCTGGAGGGAAGTTTGAAGCGTCTATTCATCTCCAACTGATTATTGTCCCTAGGCCTGTTCTGCAAAAGTAGACTAACGACTTTAGCACAGTGTAATAACAATCCACCCTTAAAAGACTATTGCATTTAACACATGCTTTTCACATTAAATAAGCCAGTCATGCTGGTTTTGTCGTACCTTTTTCCAATAAGTAAATCCAGACCCCATGGCATTGTATATAACTTTTCCCAGTGAACCAATTGGACCTATACCCTTTATTATTGGATTGTCACCATAAAGAACTCAGACCTACTGTTTTAGCATATGCTTTCCTACAAGGAATACAGTCATAAAATTACAAATGTTTACAAAATTACCTTTGACAAAGCAAAATACTATGTCTCCTAAGCAGGCCTAACAAGGACTATCCCAGTGTAAATCTTCTATCCCCACGGTTTGTTAGAGGGAGTAACTAACACCAAAACCATTGCCTACTACTGTTATCTTTGACATTTAATGTAACAAAAAAACACTCCGTAGACTTCAATATAGTGTAATCACAAATGATCCTTAATTGCCTATTGACTTTAACAGCTGTTTTCACAATAAATATATCGGGTCTACTGTCTTTGTTGTAACTTTTTATAATAAACAAATCAGGCCTATATTCTTTATCACTGGGTTTCTACCACATTGAATGAAGTCCTGCTGTATTGAGCATAATCTTTGCCATTAGACAAAAAGTTGAAAACAAGCAATCTTTTCAGTGGAAGCATATCACATCTGCCCAATCAAATGCTGTGCTCAAGGGAACCAACATGTGTGGAGTTGTAGCCCCTATCTCTGTGGTACTTTTGAATGTTTTTTCTGTTGATCACATAAGGTATGTTAAAAGCTGTGTTGTCAAGCTAGACCTAAAAAGGGATACAAGTATTGTGCCCATTAACATATTCCCACACATGAATATTCATAAAATACATTTATTGAAACTTTACAGTCATCAATAAATAAAAGCTCAATCACATAATGCCCATTCACATGCATACATGCTATTGATTATTGAAAACACAGATACAAATTGTACCTACACACACACCAACATGACACGTACAAAAACACACACATAGACATCCATACATAGGGGTGTAACATCTCTGGTGCTTATTTTGCATATACACATGAGAGCACATAAAGCACTGACACACATTTCTGGGTGCTGTGTTTAATAGCTTCCTTTTAGTTGAAAGGGAAGGCCTAATGGCAGTGGGTACATCTTCAGGCTTGGAGCCCCACTCCCCAGAGACCCTTCACACTCTTAGTATGGATTGCCTACAATTGTCACCTGGAGTAACCTGTCTGGATAAAATGCACCTCGGACGAAAACAGGAAATGTTCCTCACTTCACACTAGGTGAAATTTCATACTTTTGCTTGATTTGAGTGCGAAGGATTCCACTATTTCTCACCCCTAAAAACAACAAGTTAAGCCTATTTATTTTAGTTATCCTTCTACGTAGCAACATGCATACCACATGATGATGGTTCGTGGTACCTCCTACAAAGAATAACATACTGCCTATCAAGCGCATACATTACTTGTCATGGGCTAAGAAGAAAATAAAAGCTCTCAAAAATTACATAAATTAAAGTAAATTCAATGAGAGATTGTTTATTACCATAATTCGCCTCACCACCAAAATCTGGTTTGAATTTAATGAGTTAATGAAAATTACTTTTAGTTACTACAAAGTACAAAAATATTTACTATATCAAACTCTTGGAATATCATTTCTACAGATACTATTTGTAGATAACATCATTTGGACTACTTTGTTACATTATAGGATCAACACATTGGAGATTGTTGCTGTCTGGTCAGTTTCTTGCTTGGACTAAATTTACTGAGTAAGACTGCTGCCCCAAAGAGAGATATATAAAGTATCATATTCTGTACCACTCATTGAAATACTAATATGCTCAGCAGCAGTCCACCACCACACACCATACTTCCATCCCAAGTATATTACTATATAACATGTTTGAATTATTTTACTGTATAAAATGCATAGGTATAAAATCCCATATTTAACAAGGAACTGTGGTATGTGGAAAATATTTTAGAGTTCCCTGTGTAATGTGAATTCCATCATCGTCATAACAGCCCTCAAACCACTCTGAAGACCTTTACCATTGTCAGGGCTACTAGGATTTTGCAACATGGAGGGCCAAATTATGCAGCAAGGTTATCTAAATTATGCTGTAAAAAAGCTAAAACTATGTGATACATTCCCTGGCAGCATTATTTTTAGCCATTTTATTTATGTTTTTTAAATTATTTTTTATTGCATTTTACATAGCGAGAAAACAATCAATACTCTGAGCATGGGGACAGATACATAATGTATCGATCAAATAAGGGAAAGGGGCAAACTTAACGGCAAAAATAAACCAACCATCCAATTAGAACATAGTCAACATACCAATTATCTTAATGATAAATGTTTCACAAAATTAAAAATCTAAAAAAAGCAAAATAATAGCAGACTCATATGATACCTAACAGAATATAGGTGGGGGAGAGCACTGTGGAAAACAAATACAACTAGAAAAACTAGGCGGAACAGTCCTGATAAAACAGCCACCTCTGAAAACTAGCCCCAAACGGGATCTCAGATTTGACCTAGTTTTTTCCTCCAAGGATTGTTCTTGATTAGCACCATCTCAAGCCTGCTTGTATACAAAAATTCTCGTCACCAGATCCATGGGTTAGGAGACTCACTGGAGTGCCATCATTGTGCCAGAATCAATATAGCTAACGCAATAGAAAAGAAGTATAAACCAGATAAGTAGGAATGGATAACAGGCGAGTGACCCAATATAATCAGTTTCGGATCAGCCACAACTGCCCGGTTAGAAATGAGACCTAGTTTGCCAAAAACAAATGCCCAATACAAGCGTAATGCAGGGCATTAAAAAACATTCAATGAGAGATTGTTTATTACCATAATTCGCCTCACCACCAAAATCTGGTTTGAATTTAATGAGTTAATGGAAATTACTTTTAGTTACCACAAAGTACAACAATATTTACTATATCAAACTCTTGGAATATCATTTCTATAGATACTATTTGTTAAAGATAACATCATTTGGAATACTTTGTTACATTATAGGACCAACACATTGGAGATTGTTGCTGTCTTGTCAGTTTCTTGCTTGGACTAAATTTACCGAGTAAGACTGCTGCCCCAAAGAGAGATATATATATATATAAAGTATCAAAGACATGAGCTGCATCCCTGCAGGTCCACAGCGGAAGCAATGATCATCCGGCCTTAACTTCATATTGAAGAGACAACGAGGTTGTATAATATCAATTGTTAATGCATTTGAGATGGTGCACCTTGATGCAGGATAAGTTCCAAGCTGAATTAAACGTAACTTCGTGACACTGAAGGTGAGCCATGGTTACTTCTGTATTAAGCCGGTCACTCCACATACTAGCCCTCAGCTGGAAAAGGTCATCCACCTTGGAATGAGATGACAAATAAATTGACTTATAGACCAGCCCGATATTTCTCTTGAGTGGATCCTTACTAACCAGGTCCAAGCAGGAGTTATCTGCTCATGTCCTTTTCTTTAAGACTTAAGATACAATGCTGCACCTGCAAGTATCTAAAGCAAATACAGAATAGGAGCCTGTTGCTGTAGATTTCGAAATGAGGAAAACACAACACCCTCAAATAGCTGACCTAAGATCATGAGGTTAACCTTTCCCCAAATCTCCCTGAACCCCGCATGAATACTGAAGGCACGTTGAGATTGTAGCCAAAATACGTGACCTGATTGGAGGGGGTAATGCCGGGGAATATTCTCTTAAAGAAGACCCAGATAAGGTGAAAAAACTTGAGCCTTTAAACAGGTTCACTAAAAGTGTATTGTGTCCACAATGCCCACACCAGGGATTGTCGATTTGCCCAGTGGAAGGAACTTGCTAAACATGTGACCCAGTGGCCACTGCCACCACCCCAGTACCAACTGGAGTTGTGAGATAAATGATGCCAGATAATAAAACCTGAAAATTGGGAGCAAAGGCCCACCATCCTCCCTAGACTGCTGTAAAAACTGGATCTTACACCGAGGCTTCCGATATGACTAGATAAACTTCTGCTATAATGCCGCAACTTTAATGAAAAAGGCAACCGGTAAGTAAAGTGTGATACAATGGAAAAGATAAAGCTAGATGGAGAATAATCATCTTGATAAGATTGAAGGGACCTATGAGGCCCAGATGCAAATGGTTCAATTTAAGAAAAACTTCAGCTGAATGTTGAAACAGCTTCCCAAAGTTATTCTCCAAAATCCCTGGAATAATAATTGTTAAAATGAACCCAAGGACTGTATCCACCTATGATCCTGGCTCAGAGGAGCCACATTAGATAAGACCTGGGTTGTATCCAAGTTTAACTTGTAGCCGGGGACTTTTCCAAATGATTGGGCTACTGCCACTACGGCAGGTAGACCACTGATCGAGTCTGGGGTCAGAACGGCGATATCATCCGCGTACGCAAGGATTTTTCCTTCATAGTGGTGTAGTCTCAGAGATTGTATTTCTTCCATCCGTTTAAGAGATTAAATAAATTGTTTAATAATGGAGAGTGAATAGCTGAGAGGAGAGAGGACACCCTTGCTGGTTACTGTGAAGAATAGAGATAAGATCCGATAGTAGACCCGCACTGCATATCCTTACCTTAAGGCCTGAGTAGAGGCCTGACTCTAGAGAAAAAGACTGAGCCTAAGCCTGCGGACTCCATGACCCCCCAACGGAAGGTCCTGGAAACCCTATCAAAGGCCTTCTCCACGTCCAAACAGATCATACCCACAGGTCCCCCTCCAACAGAGGCTACCTGCAAGACCATAATTGCCATATTGACATGTGATGTTGTGTCCCGGCCAAGAATGAAACCATGCTAGTTTGAGTCCACCCATTCCGAAAGTATTACAGACAGACGATTAGCGAGAACACATGTAGGGATCTTAGAATCTGCGCTAAACAAGGAAATCGGGCAATACGATCTACAAGGTGGAGGATCTTTCCCCATTTTAGAAAAGAAGATGATGTTTGCCTCCCTCCAAGACTCAGGAACTCTATCCGACATATGAAAAGAATTAAACAAGTCCCTTAACACCGGAGTCGGAGTCTGCGAGAAAGAGGCATAGAACTCTAATGGTATCTTTTCAGGACAAGAGGCCTTCCCACTAGCCAGGGTATTAACCTCAAGAAGAGTAATAGGAGCCTCCAACTTAGACCGCTGTGTGTGGGTTGCCTTATGATCTAGATGTTGCTGAATGAAAGAGATGTCCTCTGTTGAAGAAAAGCAGTCCACTCCATAGAGTTCCTGGTAGAACGTAGGAAAGACTGCACACGCTAAAGTTGGATCTGCAACTAGAGACCCAATCTCCTCCCTGATCTCCTGAATACCATTCAGGCTAGATCTGTTTCATACCCTAAATGATAAGATTCACCCCAATCCTCACCGTTTTCAAAGCAGGTCATCTGCCTAGCCCAACCATTTTTGACCGCACTACCCCAAATTTGTTTCCGAAGAGAGGCTCTATGAACTCTGGACTGCTCCAGAAGCCGGTCAGCCCAAGGCCTGTCCTTCACGATGAGATAGAGATTACATAGCCATCTTCCGACAATCACCGACATTTGAATGTCAATTTCCAAAGGCCTAATGCCTGTGCAGACCCCCCTAGTTGGATAGACCGTGACAAAGCATTATGGTCAGACAGAACCCTTGGGTTACGTGTAATCCTTGAGGAGGAAGCCAGAGTATTGCAAACCAAGAACATGTTGAGCTTTGACATAGCTTTATGGGGCACAGAATAGAATGTAAACTCTGGTTCCTTAGAATTCTTGAAACGCCAGAGATCGACAAGAGCATATGCAGAGATTAACTGATGAACCGGCTCCCCCCGAGCCAATGCTTGTCCCGTCAAATCGGGTCATCAAAAAACTGGTCTGTGGACACTAGCTGGGATGCGGAATAATTTTTAGGACACAGTGTCACATTGAAATCGCCACATACAACATAAGGTGGTACCCAAAGATGCAACTCGGATAAAAGAAAATCCAGAACCTTCGGGTGATCGATATTCGGCCCATAAAGAACACAGATAGTAAAGCGGTCCCTGTCCTTCTGAATCTTCACTAACTACCAGCACTACCCCCGGATCCATCTTTTGTTGCAGAACCCCCCACCTACTATCATGTGCCAGGAGTGCGAACCCCATCTGGTTGGAATTAAAACAAGAAAGTGATAGGTTCTCATTGTCGAGCTCTTTTAAAAGTGAACTCTCAAACTGAGACAGATGATTCTCCTAGGGACATAGAATTTGTGACCTAAGCGTGTTCAGTTCTTCCCGTACGAAATTATTCACTCAAATGATTTACGTTTCTGTGGTGCTTGAACCCCATTGATGTTTCATGATAGAATATGCAGCTGCTGACCAGGACTGCCACAATAACTAGCTGTTGCCATTACAACACAGAATCCACATATTTCTTTCGCCATAAACTGCCTTGCTCCCCCTCACATGACCTGAAATAAGGCCCCAGATACTCTGTAAGACAAGCAAATAGTCCTCATCCGCCATACCTCTACTGCCTAGCCCACCCATACTGCCATCCCTGGCTCCAATTGGGGTGAGCCAACCCACCCCCAATGCTGTGCCCCACACACCCAGGCCCTGTTTACCTTTTTCTGGGTCATTATTAATGAGGCTCTTTGGCAAATCGGTAAAAGGCCCGCCCCCTCCCCCCCACATCCACCCAGAAAGTCAAACATAGAATGAACATCCAACCCAAAGAAAGCAGAAAAACGTCAGACTTAGAAAAATATGAGATCATTCCTACAGAGGAAAGAAAGACCAAACTATCAGGCCACCAACCCCACCAAAGCTTCCCTTAGCCATCCAAGCAACAAGCAAAATCAGTCCACCCCATACAAAACATCAGGTGGGGTTGAGTGCAGCAAAGGGAACCTCATCAAAACTGAAAATATGTCAAAGACCATAACTCCATCTTCGAGTGTCATGGATTTTAAGGGTCTCTTTGAGTGCTTTCAAGTGGGTTATACTAGGACAACAATGTGAATGCTAAACAGCATTCTCACTTCACTGCAGAAAGATTAGAATCCTTCAACTCATTACAATCAGCAGCACACAAGAGCCCGGGTTTCTGTTGTTTATGAAAGCACAGATGGTTTGTAATTAGCCGTAGGTTTCTGTGAGGGCTGTTCCAAGGAGTTGAAGCCAAGACTCAGCAGAACATCAGCGTCTGCCTTGGCCATGGAGGCGGAGGGCCTTGAGCAGAGTAAACACGGCCACATACAACACTCAAGCTTGTACAACGCCGAACAACGAATTAGCAGAAATGATCACTATATTGCTCTCTGTACAATGTATAGAAATTTAAAAGGAATGCTAGTTGTGATCAGAAGATTCAGAAGAGGTTAAGCATGGCAAAACTTTGCATGTCCAGCAACTGCCCCACGCCTTGTTTTTTTTCTGAATAAACTGGAGACTGGATCAGAGTAATTTGGTAACGCCTAGATTAAATGTATTTCCATAATGCAGACGTAATCCCCATTTGCAGTAATAATTCCTAACAGAAGAAAGACAATGCAGGAATATATGCAGAATTTTACTCATCAGAAATAGGATGATAAAGCGGCAACAATTTTGGCTGCAAGTGAAATGTCAAAACCAACCACAAGCCAAGATTCTTGCCGGGCTCAAGGCCTGTCATCGACTGGATACTTCACTCTCTGAGGGATTTTCCTACTTGCCTTAAATGAAATGTTTAGTGAAACGGTTTATTAAGAAAATTGTTAACCCAGTTGCTTTTTATACCAATTTTTACCATTTTTACTTCTGACCTTTTTAGTGATAATGAATTAACATATTTTTATAATAGAATTTGTTGATATCCCTCTCTTCCTGTGGTTGTGCGAACAGCGGACTGAGACTTTTCTGAGCTTTGAGAAATTTCTTAATAAGTTCCCCGGAGGGACCTCTTCGCTGGATCTGATGAACACTTCAATCCTCTGAAAGATGGAGCCACAACTATCTGGCGCTCTTCTCAGGTCTTCGAGGCACTTGGATACAAACCCGCATGACAGGGTCAGGACTCTAGCTGTAAGCCTGAGAATACAACTCTCTCTGTGAACAAATTCAAGAGGCTGTCTGTCTCACTCCTGGCTAGCAGTTATTTGTCCGCAAGGGACATCTGCAAGAGACATTGGCTATTAATTAAGCTTGGCATTGAGAGAGATTGTTTTCCAAATGTGTTAAAAATTGGTAGGCACCCTCCTTGGCATTATACTGAGGAAATAAGCCCTGTGATTGGTGTAACTTTTAAGGCTAAGAAATATCTAATGGTGAGTATTCCTTGCTCTGTGTCAGCTACCTTTTCCTGCCGAGTGGACATCATTAAATCTCTCCGGCACCTGTAATCTCTATGACGTCAAATGGCCAATCAGAGGGATCTTGTGAGAAGCCTCTCTCTCTTTGCCAGACTTTATACAGGTCCATAAACTTGGCATACTACTGGAGTGCCAAGTCCTGTATACTGCATACCAAGATGTTACCCATCTCCCATTAGGGAGAAATGATTTTTCTTCACCGTTATTGCTTGATGCCATGGCTCGCCGTGGATGGAAATGACAAATGAGAATTATGTGGATGGAAATGTCTTTGGTGGATAATCAGAAAACACTCAGTTTCACGATTTGACAACAGTAATGCGTAAAATGTAACATACAAGAAGTATGAAGGCCAATATGAAATGTGGGGAAGGTTGTGCGATGTGTTGATTGCCACAGACAATAATTAGTTCTGGAAAATAGCTAATTAACGAAAGAAGATGGAGGTCATGCCTGTTAATGGAAACATACGGGAGCAGTACATACCTAAAGTCTCTTAAAATTATGATAATTGTGAGGAGAAACCATCAATTGAGGGCATCTGCTACCATTGAACATATTTAGTGTCTCTAGAAGGTGAGCTGGTTTTGTCTTTTAACTGGTCCACACCCCTGGGTCTGGACACACTTTCAAATGCAGCACTTTGCTCCCCCGCAGATAGGATCACTGTTCTGCAGGTTTTTTTTCCAGTGGGTATGGTATTAGATGAGTTGAAGCGAACCATTGTGTTCCCTGCATTTAAGTAAGGTAATGGACGGGCTCCGAGATATAAGGAGTATTGACAAAGATCTCCCGCTATGGGAACTCTTATCTAATGTAATAACAGGTATTCTAGGCCGCTCTTCGCTCAAACTTGGACGGGGGAACAGTAATCCAGCCACACTGGATTTAACAAGGGAAGTTGGTGGATAGACATCACGGTCAAGAACAGAGAAAAAGACTATAGTCCAGGGCATTAAAACTACACTGCCACGCAGTAGGCTGTCACCCATAGTCTCCCAAGGAGACTACTTACTGGGGATGAAAGGAGGATCCCTTGAGCTCTGCTTGAGCAGACAGTGTCTACACATTTCTGGTGAGTCCTGGGTGGCATCTTGTTCATAGGCCACCAGGTCAAAATGAATTCCAATGGAAGAAATGTCATTTGGAAAAGCCGAAAGTTTCAGGAAAGTGTCACTGTGGAATGGGAGTGCCGGGCTAGTGTCATCACAATATGTTTCTTTCAAACTCTGAATATAACTTTTCATACTTACTGTAGGCAGAGGACAGTTACTAGAGCTGATTGTAGGCCTTCTCATCTGTCCTAATGCAGACACATCCCCAATTCTTCAGCTAAATGGCACATGGGACTTTTCAACTCCCTTGTTCCTCACCCTGGCTACAAAGGAAAGAAAAGTGGCACATGTTCACTTCCACGGCAAGAGTCAGATGCTACATTTTGAACGTGGTGGGTCACATAAAGAATTACATGAAAACCTTTCAAAATAAACGTACCTTGATTGATGATCTTCTGCAGCACACGTTCGCTACGAACACCCCAGAAGTAACCCCTGCCTCGTGCTGCTTGCTGAACAAGAGCATCCGAGCCAATCGAAGCCCTTCTTTCTCGTTGCTTACAATGCTAAACAGCATGAGAGCAGTGCTAGGATTGACTGAAGCAGGCAAACACAGCACTCCATCAGACACCTAAGGGGCTGCGCCTCTGCTTCTCAGCTGCTTCTCAGCTGTTGACTGTAAAAGCCTGAACTGCGCATGTCAGGCTGGCCACAGTGAAACCACAGGCTAATCTGGCATGTGCAGTTCAGTTAACATAGGCCCAGGTTGTATCACTGGGCTGCTGTGATGCAGTGGGGAGGTCAGGGGGTCAACAGACCCACGTCCCTATGGACGAACCGCCCCTGTCCACGGCTTGCAACATGGATTGTTATGCCTTTCATTTTAGACCACATTAATTTCAAGTCCATCTTAGTTTACAGACAGTGCAGTTCAACTGTGGGAGAATCCCTGTTGATCTGTCATTAGTAAATGAATACAATCTAATGAATTGTTTTTGATGTATGATTATTTGAACCAATTACATAAATACAAGGGAACAATCTCAACTACACGAAAGAAAAAGAAAAACCATATCTCAACTACACGAAAGAAAAAGAAAAACCATATACGGTTAAAAAATGTAAACATGTAATGTCTAAGATGTAATTTCACTTCATATAAAAAATGTTGAATTAAAAATCTAAATATAAATGTCCGACTGTCGCTATGGGTCTAAAGTGCATAGTTCACTGTCCAGCTGTTACTGAGAGGGCTCAGCCTCTAACAAGACTGGTACTACGATTACATTGCTTGATGATTATGTAGGCCTTAGTCAAAAGCATGTTTGAGCGGTAGGACCCTCATGGTGCATTTCATGTAGCTTGCCTTTAGCAATGTGTGCACCAAAAACATTAATTTGCCAAATTTTGCCAGATGCGGTGCGGTTTCCAGGGAGAATAGGAGGTTTTGCGCCTCTGCGACTGTGCGGACCCCATGATATAGAAAGGCTGACTTCAGAAACCAGCGTTGAGTGTTGTTCAAAGCTGGAAAAAGTATTGGACCACACATTTGAGTTTTTGTATTACAAGACCAAACCCCAAACAAATCAGTGAGTTCCACATGTATGGCAGTAATTGAAAGATTTGCTTATATAACCCATACATTGTATTTTATCTACTTCGGGTCCCAAGGAAGCTAAGAAACACTGGCTGGGCATACCTGACAGTGGGTATGAGTTTTCCCTTTATTACTCTCCTGATAGCCTCAGTCGTGGGGCTTAGGAGGCTGGTGTTTAGTTTGCAGAGGACGTATACAACCGTTTTTCCTTTTGTCTTAATTTTTTGCTGGTACGTGGTGGGTTTTCTAGTGTTGCTGAACCATGTGCCAAGGTAATTGAATTTCCAGGAACACTCTATCTTCTGAGGCCCAAGTCTCCACTTCTGGGCCCTCTTTTATGGGCAACAACCAATGATCGCCACTTTTGTTTTACTCGAGTTGGTGACAAGTTTGTTCTTTGCATTGTATTTATTCAAAGAATCCAGTGCCTTCTGGAATCCTGTTTTCATGTGGTCTAAGAGGATGAGGTCGTCAGCATATTGCATAAGGAAGATTTTATTTTGCCCTATCCTTGAAGTAGCCAGATTAGCCCCTCATAGCGCTGAGTCCAAGTACCCTGTGTACAAATTAAATAAAAATGGTGCAAGAACAGACCTTTATTGAGCCCTCGATCAGTTGTGATTTTTAAAGCAGCCGTTTCACGAGAGAGCTTTACCCATACCTATGTCTTGGTGTTAACGCGGGGTTTCTGGTTTCTAGTTACCTTACCAGATCCCAAATCAAGTCGACTGAATCGTTGGTACCTGTCATTGAGTAAAAGATAATCTACTACTAGGTAAGTCAATTAAGAACTTACACCACTCTAAATAACCAGTGACCAGTGATAAAGTTTAAAGATTTAATATAAAGCCAAAGATAACTGAAGATACAAACTTCTTAAGATGAGATTCAAAAGATATACTGGTATCACTATGAACATGAATTCTTTGAATAGTCTGAGTCTACAAAACAGAATAATAAGTACAAGTTCAAATATCATTAGTGTTGCCAAAATGGATACAAGTTGCAACTTAAGAGTCATTACAGAAAAGAAAATTCCGGTTAGTCTGTCCCTACACTAGACTAAGTGACATCCCTACTTAACAAGATCTTTACCCCAAAAGGTGTCAGCCGTGGTGACTTCCTAAGAAGATCACGCACTTCTCTTTGTCTCTTCTCTGACAATGGGTCTCTCCTGATCAGCCTATCTGCCTACCCCACCGCTCTCTTAGGCTTCCAAAATCATCTGCTCTAAACTCCTCCCGGGTCGCTTTCCCTAATACAAAATCACATTTCCAATAGGAACGCCCCTCGGGACGCCCCTCACGTGGTATCAAATTTGGCGGTAGACTCCATGATGGTACTCTTCAAGACCCTCGTTAAAGTTGACCTTGGTTCCCAGGCTTCTTCTCCATCGCGCCGGTACCCCCTGAAATTCCTGAAGACTCCTACAGGCCTGCGCCAAGCGCCACTGAACAAAGCCCCATTCATTTCAACTGATTAAGACCCCTCGCACCTGCATACAGGCCGTCCTACAGTGAGCCTCAAATTCCAGGCTCCACCATATCTATAGGTCGTAAAGCATATGGAAAGCACAGTACTTGGCGCCTCTCGACTTCTTCTCTAACGAGCACATTACAGATCAAAGGAACAACATTATCAGTTCGGGCCTACTTGATTTACATGAAGTGGGTCCCTGCACTCTGAAAACATTTAACTTGATTTAAACAGCATTCTTAACTAACACACGTTTCTAAAAGGCAACACATCTATAAAGCATATATTTCAATACTAAATCCGATAATACATTTTGGAAGAACCACGTTAACCCCACCTCACATTATTTTAGCAGCACGTTTAGATTTACTGTGAATTGCCATGACGCCTACACAATTTAACTGGTTTGCAAGATTCCACTTAACTCTTACATGATTACTTTAACATGAGAACGTGAGGTTTTCATATTCATTCCAACATTTCCACATTAGTCTCACACTGCTATGATTATGGTTACCCTACTTGAACACTCTATACATTTCACTACTGTATATAAGACACTCTTGTGCAAAGTATATTTAAACTAACTACGTGCTTGTAAATATGGTGCACTTATAAATTTTTCAGATTTGTGCTCTCTCAGTCCCCCCTTTGATGACTTTCAGGAGTCATCACCATCAAAACACCATCACAAAAATGTAGGATTCTTCAAAGTGAAGTCATGGCAGTACCACTTCTTTTCATTGTCTCCAATGCCTTCAGACTCCTATATTGTGTATCCTGCATCGCTGTTAACCTTTTCTCCTGTTCTCTCATAGATCTCTGCAACCTGTTTGCTTTATACCATTGATACAACCGCACCAAACCCCACAAAGTGATTACACAAATCACAATTATGATGATGGGTTTCAGTATGTACCAAACGATACCCTTTCCTAGGTTGGCAAACCAACCTCCAACTTTACCCATTCCATGCCCTACTTTTTCCCACTCGTTCACTTTTGTCAGATCCTCAATTTCGTGGTGAATTGCAGTGATGTTTCGTATGTATTTCTATAGAGGTTTTGAATTGTCCGGAATGTAAGTGCAGCATTCCTGGACCTTCAAAGCCTTACAGACTCCGCCCTCTTTAGCTAACAGAACGTCTAGAGCAAGTCGGTTCTGAAGAACCATTGCCCTTATCGATTGCATCTCACCCTCCACCAGCATTAATGACCTAGCAGTACTGGCAGATAACCTATCTACGACTGTAGCCAATCTTCTAATTTTGATGTCATTCAGTATCACTCCCAAGATAGGGAATGCAGCACCAAATACATCCCCAATTACTTCTGCAGCACCTAGCCCTCTCTTCCCTCTTGTTGGTGTTCCTTTCTTTGTCGTTTCTAAATTCTCAACATGATATATTTTGGGGAAGACAATTGCTAGATAGCATGATCCGTACCAATTATCTGGTAGCTTCACATATGCATTTCTTCCACATACAAAATATACATTTGGAATTGCTTGCATCTCTTTCAGGAAATCTTTGGAGTAGTACTCCAATTGAAAAGCATGTTCACAACTGACTTGACCCACATATAGATTCTCATAATAGGAGTAACTCCTGTGAATGCACAGTTTCCCCCGTTTCTCCTTGTCTAAAGCAATTGGACCAAAGCTACCCTTTCTTTGCTGTATCCTTTCTTCCTTGGTCCAATCGGTTTCCCATTGTCCCGAAGCCTTTAGAATCTTCTGCCTCCTGTATCTAGTATCCACCTGCCCTATAAACTTTTTCTCAATTTCTGACACTTGACAAGTCAGATTATTTCTTCGGGCATGTGAAGTATCTAACGTTTTCCATGGAATGAACCATTTGTGTAGTCTGTCTTCGCTCTTGTAATAGTCCCACTTGTTCAAATGCTTGTAATTTGGGACCGCTGGCAATGTCGAGTCAAAGTTCGAGAAATAATACTCGAACCCCTCTCGTCCATAGAATATGCTTAACAACAAACTACATGTAATTCCATATGTCAATGGAAGATGATGGTATCTGATACCCTCCTCCACCGAAGCTGGTAATTGCATACAAACTTAGCAATTCTTCGCCTCCATGACATCAATGTATTCGTAAAGCAATTTGGCATAAGCATTTGACCTGAAGTTCCCCTGTGATTCATCTGTATGTAACCTTTTAATATCCGCATCTAACAAAGCTTTGTCTTTATCATTGATGTTTCCCTTATGATTAACAGTGATTGTTTTCTGTGTTGACACTCCCTTGACTTCCTTGACTTCCTTGACTGCAGTTGCATCTCTCTCATGTCCCACTATGTATGAGACAGTAACCACTAAAACTATAAGTGAAATCACCACCCCTAAAAGTGTGCCAACTATACATTTTGCCTTGCGGTTCGGGTTGCCAGCCTCCATGATCTCAAACAGTGTAGTTTTGGTGTTCTTCTATCTCCAACGTCTCCTTTTTTCCGAAAAATGTCTCTCTTTTGAACACCTGGAAGTTGACAATTTACTCCGCAAAACAGTTTAAAGTCCTGTAAAAATAGACAACCCTAGCCCTCCTCCATCCTCTAAAAGGAGGTCCCTACCATTTTTCTTCTTCCACTCGGCGCTAGGTTATCTTGCAAAAATATTTACAAAGTCCTTTTTCAAAAATCTTTTATCAATCAGAAGCTATGAGTGTTGCAAGGAGTGACACTACGTCTTCATAGATGTCCATACGAAGAAGGATTCCCTCAAATATTGGGCAGTTCTCACAACAACACGGAAATTCGACTGTCTCTAGGATTATTCTCCTTATTTCACTCTGGACAAGTGGACGAACAAAATGAAGAGTTAGGGTCTTTTCAATCTCCACTCCTGGTACTATCAATTCTACATCCACAGTTACAAAAGGGTCCGTTCTGACCAGGATCACTTTCTTCACCTTCCCGGTTCTGCGCCCCTTTGAAGACATTTGCAACAAGGTATTAATCCAAGACAATGAGTGTTCCAAGAACTTCCACTACTCGCTCAAGCATTTCCAGTCGAAGAAGAGTTCCCTCCAACACTGGATATCGTGAACAGCAAACCGGAAAATCAACTGTCTCTAAAATCAATTTTCTTATTCCGCTCAGGAGAGGAGGATAGACGATGTTGAGTGTCAGCAACCTTTCGGTCTCCGCTCCTGTTAGCAGGAACCTTATTTGCACTGTGATGATCGGATCAGTTCTGATCAGGTTCACTTCCCTGATCCTCCCGGTCCTGTGTCCCACGGACATCTGCAACGAGGTAGGTCCAATCGGAAGTAGAGTACCTTCTGCTAGGCACTCGCACCCTCCTGGATCTTCTGGGACCCTCCTGGGCTTGGTCCTGAGTATCTTCTTCCGGATCTGAGTCTTCGGATATAGGAGCAAGCGTTTCTTCTCGAGCAGACCTCAAGCTCAACCTCCTCTTTCTTTCTGGCCAGGTGGCTGCTCCACGCCTTGCTCTCCTGTCTCTCGTCCTCACACTCGATTCCTGTTTGCTCTGGTACTGATCTGTGTCTGAGTCGTATTCACTGCAGCTCTCTCCTTCAGTTGCGTCTTCGGTCTCACTGCCGTCCTGCCTTCCTTCCTCTTCTGGATCAGATGCGTTCCCAACTTCTTCCGACACCCCCACAGCTTGACTGGTCCCCCCTTGGGATTCTTCTTCCACTGCTGGACTTTCGTCTGGGAGAGGAGCTGTTTCTTCTAGAGGTGCTGGAACTCTTCGAGTATGGGATGCATGGATCCAATTGGGCAGCCCTCCGCACTTCACAGCGGTATTCGTGATCAGGATTACCTGAAAGGGCCCACGCCAACGTACATCTAGGCAGTTCTTCCGGACGTGCTTCTTGACCAGCACCCAATCCCCTGGGCTCAGATTATGACACAGATTCCTTGATGATGGAACTTCAGCCGCCTGCACCTGAAGGGACACAGAATGGATGGCGTCAGACAGTCCCTTACAATAATCCAAGATCAGATCATCTGTGATATTCAATAGGGCAGCAGTTGGAACTGTAGGAAGTCTCATGGCCCTCCCCATCAGAATCTCGTGTGGAGAGAGACCTGTCCTCCTGTCAGGTGTGCTGCGCATACTCATGAGCACTAAAGGAAGAGCATCTGGCCAACTCAAAGATGTGGATGAACAGACTTTAGCTATTCGACTCTTCAGGGTGCCATTTACTTGTTCCACAATCCCTGAGGCTTCTGGTCGATAACTACAATGCAGTTTTTGATCGATCTTTAATGCAGAGCACAACATCTTCACAATTTCGCTGTTAAAATGTTTTCCTCTGTCCGATTCCAGAGAGGCAGGCACCCCGAAGCGCGGTATCAGCTCCCTGAGCAACAATTTAGCTACTGTGAGTGTATCGCACCTACGTGTAGGGTATGCTTCAACCCACCTGGAAAATATGCATACAACCACCAAAACATACCGAAGGCGGTTGATTTTTGGCATTTCAATAAAGTCCAATTGCATTCTATTGAAAGGCCCCCCAGACCTCCCAATGTGACTCAGTGTAACTGGTGTTCTTTTCCCTATGTTTAATTGTTGGCAGGTAACACATCGCTTACATACTGATTCTGCTGCTATCCTAAACTTAGGGCAATACCAAGTCTGCCTAAACACTCTCAGCATAGCATCTCTTCCTAGGTGCACTGGACCATGTATTTGCCTTGCCATGGGATTCGCTAGTTCCTCAGGTAACACAGCCCTCCCATCTGCTGAAATCCAAAAATCCATCTCGCTTCTCACGCAACCTGCTATCTCCCATGCCTATTTCTCTGCTTCAGGTGCGTTCTCCTGCATCACTCTTAAATCCTCCCAAGTGTCTACAGTTTCCAACATCATACTCAATTCTGTCTTCTCTTCCGCCCCATCTATTTCTACCTTGGAGAAGGAATAGTCCTGCTCCGCGCAGTAGCGGGCAACTTCATCAGCATATCGGTTACCTTGTGACACGAAATCTGTATTTTTTGTATGAGCTACACACTTTACAATTGCAATGGCGGCTGGACCTTGCAATGCTTCCAACAAAAGCCGCACAAATTCTCCATTTCGAATGGGCGAACCAGAAGAGGTCATGTAACCTCTCTGAGACCACAATTGCCCGAAATCGTGAACCACACCGAAACCATATTGGCTGTCAGTGTATATGGTGACTCTCTTCCCGTTTCCTGCTATGCAGGCACGAGTTAGGGCAATAATTTCTGCTACCTGTGCGGAATGTACTCCTTCCAGGCAAGCGGCTTCCACAACTCCAGTAATGGTACAAACAGCATAAGCTGCTCTCAATCGACCAGTATCGTCTCTTAAACATGAGCCATCGACAAAGTAAATCTCATCAGGGTCAGACAACGGCTCATCCACAATATCTGGCCTGGGCTTCGTGCATAGTTCAGTCACATCAAGGCAATTGTGGTCTTCACATTCTTCGCCTTCTATTACAGTAGGTAGTGGCATCAATGTAGCAGGATTCAAAACAGAGCATCTCTTAAGGGTCACGTTCTCCGCAGCAAGAATAACTTGCTCGTAGCGCGTGAGCCTGCTATTGGTCAGATGCTGAGTCTTGGTCCTGGTCATTAACAATTCTACAGAATGTGGTACATACACCACTAACTGGTGTCCCATCACAATACTTTCACTCCTTTCAATGCTGACACCCGTTGCAGCAACGGATTTGAGACATCCGGGCAATGCTGCGGCTACCGGATCTAATGTAGCCGAAAAGTATGCAACTGGTCTACGGGCATTTCCGTGGGTCTGTGGCAAGACTGACAAAGCACATCCCTCCCTCTCACAGCAGTAAAGTGAAAAAGACTTCTCGTAATCGGGCATCCCCAGAGCCGGAGCACAACACAAATCGTCTCTCAGCTGCAGGAACGCCACTAGGCATTCGTCGTCCCATGGTACCGGATCACTCACCTCCTTGTGCGTCAGTTTCTGTAAGGGTTTTGCTTTCAGTGAAAAGTTAACTATCCACTGTCGACAATAACCAACCATTCCTAGAAACATCCTAACTTCTCTCTGAGTCGTAGGCGCATTCATTTTCATTATCGCCTCAATCCTGTCTGGAGACACCTTACGTTTTCCCTTTTCTAACCGGTGTCCCAAATACTGCACTTCGGTCAGACAGTACTGTAACTTGCTCGGGGATACCTTATGTCCATTTTCAGCTAAATGGTTCAACAAGGCAATGGAATCTACTTTACACGCTTCCTCAGTCTCTGACACAACAAGTAGATCATCTATGTACTGGACCAGAACCGAATTCTGCGGCAGTACTAGATTTTCGAGATTCTTCTTCAACAACTGGTTGAAGATAGATGGGCTGTCTGTGAATCCTTGTGGGATTCGACACCATGTTAAGACGCGATCTTCCATTTTAAAAGCGAAAAGGTATCTGCTCTCTTCATCCAATGGGATTGAAAAGAAGGCCTGGCAAAGATCTATCACTGTGAACCATTCTGCTTGGCATGGTATCTGAAACAGTATCACTGATGGATTCGGTACCACTGGACAACATGAAACAACTATACTGTTAATTTTCCGGAGGTCCTGAACTATTCTAAATTTCCCACTAGGTTTCTGCAAACCCATAATCGGGGAGTTACAAGGACTTCCCATGATTTCCTTTAGTATTCCCTGCTGAATCATTGACTCGATCACAGGCTTTATTCCTGCAATCGTTTCCTGGGACAATTTGTATTGCGGTGTTCTGGGAAACTCGGCACTTGGTTTTACCATGATCTTTACTGGTTCTACCCCTTTAATCAATCCTATTTCCCCACCCGTGAAATCCCATACCTCTGATGCCACTGCATCTCGCAGGTCCTGGGGAAGATCTTCCACAGTCAGAGTAGGATATAGTTCTATTCAAGATTTGGAATTGGCTACCTTAAAGGTAGCGTCGTCATCTGTAGTCTGTACCTCCACCCCTTGCGGGGTGCAGTATATTGTGCAGTTCAATTTGCACAACAGATCCCTTCCTAACAGACATACCGGACTCGAATCACATACCACAAACTGATGTTCATTCATATGGTTTCCTATTTTCACAGACACTGGTTCAGTCAGAGGACTAGTCATTCTTTTGTTTGCAACTCCTACCACTTGAATTGTTTCCCCTGACATCGGTAAATCTGGAACCACCACTGATCTCAACGTTGATCGAGTAGTTCCAGTATCCACCAAGAACGTTGTAGGACATCCTGCCACTTCAGCCTCAACAAATGGCCCCCTTTGATCCACCTCTAGGACTGCCCCAAGGGTACAGTCCTCTTCCCTACTCACCCGCTGTCCTGTCAATGGGTCAACATAATAACACTTTTCTTCCTCGATAAAGAGAGGCATTTGTTTAAAGACCTTTCCCCCTGACGCTATTTTCGGGGCCTGTGGGAACTGAGCTCTCGGAGCAGAAGTCCCCCCTTTGACCCCCTTGCTTCCTGGGACTGTTGCCTTTTGAGCTGGAACCTCTTGAACTTGCTCCTCTAATTCCAGCTCTCCATTTTCAGGGTTAAAGGGACACTCGCGTCGCCAATGTCCCACCTGGTGACACAAATGGCACTTTGTCGTTTTCTTTAAAGTGGCAAAGTCTACCCTAGGTCTATGGCTTTCCTCATTATCCTTGTTCTGACCGTTTGGCTTTCGTCCCATCCCCTGCTTCTGTTGTCCACCCTTCCCTGCTGACTGCATCTGCACTACCATCAACTTCTCCTTTAGATTCTTTGCTTTAGAATCTATTTCGTCACTGCAGTATCTCGCATATCGCAGGATCTCATCTAGTGGTTTGTTTTGCCAACAGATTAAATGTTGTTGGATCATCAAACAAATATCTGGTCTCAGCCCCAAAACGAACTTTGACACAAACTGCCCTATGTCTTTGGGATCCATTACATCGAGTCCACTATACTGTTTGAATATTTTCAGTAATCTCTCATAAAACTCGTGAACTGTCTCTTTGGGTTCCTGCCTTGTTCGGTCTATTTTTACCCAATCTATATCTTGTGGAGGCACTTTATCCTTTAACCAGGCTATTACCCTTTCGTACTTTTCCATGACACTGTCCGATGGTCCATTAGTTCTAGCATTCCTCTCAGGCTCTGCATTTGGCCACTGGACACTAATCTTGCACGTTACCCACAAATCCCCTGGAACCACAATGTCGAACAAGGTGTTCAAATCAATCCACAATACTTTGGAGATCTTTACAAACCTTTCTACCTGCTTATACCACTCGACTGGGTTTTCCCTCAATTTTGGAAACGAGTTGGTAAATGCAGCCAAATCTCCCCTACTCCATGGTACATGTACATAGTTCCCATTTGATATCTCTCGCAAAGGGAATGCCTCCATCTGCATTACCCTTCCCTCGGGGGTCATCACATTTGTACTTCGTCTAACCGTGCCCTTTTTCGACCACCTTTCCTCCCATTTGTCCAGTTCTCTCCACACTCTTATTCCTGATACCAACTCTCTTATGTGTGTTTTTAATCCAGTAGTTCTCTTCTCATCTAGGTCTTGGTCTGAGTACTGCAATCTGTGGTTACTCTGCAATGCCCTTGTCCTAGATAAATCTACAGCATACCTGTCTGCCAAATTAGTCAGTTTCTCATGAATCGCTCTAGCTTTCCTAGTAGTATCCTTCGCTATGAACAGCAGCTCATCTTGTTCATACAACTCAATCCTTTCTAAAGGCACTGTCCCTTCTATAATCTCGTCTAGATCGGATTTTAGACTGGAGACATCAAGCCTTTTAACCTTTATCGCAGCTTTTAGTACTTCGGCTCCAGATGCTCCTTCCACATCCCTTCCATCCCAGCTCCTAGTCCTGCGCCTAGGCACTGGTGAGTTATGGGGAGTCCTCCCATGCTCCCATCTCTCTAGATCCCATGCCTTTCCATCTTCTCGGGGTGGATGGTGAAACACTCCTTCACGCCTCATAGCCCCACGTTCCCCATCCTGTCTAGTTTCACGGGATACATGGTAAGGTATTCCGTTACTCCCTCCTTCTTCCTCATACTTCTGTGACCTCAGATCACTCGATGTATGACGTGACCTTTCACTGTTCCCTCTTTGCCAGTGCTGTACACTTTCCCCAGGTGCGTGATGAGTGCACCTAAACCTATCCCTGTATTCTTGTGTTCTTTGGTCTCCCTCGGGTTGCCTGAGGCGAGACATCTCCTCACACTCCATACTCCTACCATTCTGCTCCTGCTGTCCCCTCTCATTCATAGGACATGTAACTCCTCTATTCTCCTGACTTTGACCTTCTCGGCCCTGACTGCTTTCGCTAGCCCCGCAATGAGATACAGTCCCGTTACCTCGACTTTCCCACTCGGGTTCTGTTCTTGACCTATTACTCGGGGTTACTGCGGACCCATCCCATTCTCTCAAATCAGCCCTTAATTCTGTATAGGGTTTTGGCCGTGGTCCCCTCAGGTCCATCGGTCCTCTCTGACCTCCCTGTCCTGTGTTGGGACCCACAGTCGTATCGAATGGGGTGTTCCACGTTACCGATCCTGGCAATTGCTTCCATGCATTTGTCGTGTTATTCCTCCTTTCCATCTCTATTCTTTCTCTATCTAGCCGTGTCTGTTCTTCCTCTCTCCCATTCACTGGGTTGTAAATCGATACTATGGGTCCTATGGTAACAGGTACTTGAAGAGCATCTGGTAATCCAAAAGACTCAACCTTTTCGGTGTTTGGCGTCTTTTGTACCACAAACCTTCCCACTACACTCTGTACTGTGCTAGGTTGAGGTGTCTCCCCACCTTTGATAGGTGTCCATTCCGATATAGGGAGTGGTGTAAACCCCTCTATGGCAGTCCCATCTTCCCTTGCGAGCCCTCTATCTTCAATTTCCCCAACTCTCGTAGGAGGTCTGTCTATCAACAATCTGATTATCACATTGTCCTCCGACTCGCTCTCCTCATCCTCTTCCATGAGGTTCTTCCCACCTACCACCTCCCTCATTGGATACAACTTCTCTACCTCGATAGCCTGTACCCTCCATCTCTTTGCTTCCTCATCCCATTTAGAATCTCGCACTGCTCTTACCGATCGAGTCAATCTTTGTTGACGCCTGTTCAAATTTCTATCGTGTGCCGCCCTAATCCATGCATTAAGGGCTTCAAACTGGGTTGGTCTAGGTGAGGGTTTCAATGAGGACATGGTTGCTTTTAGCCGATGTAACACCTCTAGCTTAAACGTCCCGTACTTCGGGAACTGCATTTCCTCATTTCCTTCCGTAAGCTTATTCCAAGCCCCAATCCACAATATCGTATGCAACCCCACATTCGCTGCCATATAATGAGCTGGTGTACCCTCCGGCGGTGCCTCTTCCCCGTAATAATGTTCGCTTCTTTTTCTTTTAAAAATCCCTTTCAAACACTTAAAGCACTTCATGATTTCTCTTTTCTCCGCGTTTGTTTACTTCCTAATGACAACCTACCAATCACCGCGCTGTTCCCGCTAACTGGCCTATCCGATCGCGACTTCTCACTGACGTTGCACCAGCCGCCCAATCGCGTCGCGGCTTTTGCCGACGTCACACCAACCGTCCTATCGCGTCACGGCTCTTCTCTCGCCACCCTATCTCAGCGCGGCTCTTTCTGACGTCACTCGTCCCCCTTCGCAGCAGTTCCCCTCCTTTTTCAGCTCGTCTCCTCGGTCATGCGTGCATCCCATTCATACTCCGAAAAATGATTACTTCTGTCCAAGCGATCACCTTTCTTGACTGTACGCCCACAGTCTTTCTGTAGTTGTCCCCTTAACTTGACGAAATGTCTTTCCGTTTACTTCCAGACAATCGCCTTCTCTGATAGGTTACTCACACACAGTAACTTCCGACCAGCGTCCGTTACTCATACGCTCACTCTTATACTCCCCCTATCTCGGTCCCACGGCGGTCAATGGTACCTCATGACTTCCGTAATATGGTCGACAACTACTCTGGATGTTCGATACACCCAAAACCACTTAAGCTCTGGCCTGAGCTTAAGATTCGCCAGTTCACCCGTTTACCAGGTAACCAGTTCACCAGTTTGCGCGCGCTCACAACCTTCTCACAATCACGCTACAGGCATTCAACTCCGCAAGACATTACACTACAATTACAACACAAAACACCGCAATCTGTTCACGCATGACCCTTGTTATACTCACTCTCCTCCGATACTGCTGCTTTTCTCGCCCCGTCTGCACCTTCGGCGCACGATTCTTCCGCTGCTCGTCTCTCGATGTCTAGGGGCCTTGGGGTAAACTAACCTCTCTAGATTACCTTCCTCAAGAAGATAACCATCCTCTGCTACCAACTGTTAACGCGGGGTTTCTGGTTTCTAGTTACCTTACCAGATCCCAAATCAAGTCGACTGAATCGTTGGTACCTGTCATTGAGTAAAAGATAATCTACTACTAGGTTAGTCAATTAAGAACTTACACCACTCTAAATAACCAGTGACCAGTGATAACGTTTAAAGATTTAATATAAAGCCAAAGATAACTGAAGATACAAACTTCTTAAGATGAGATTCAAAAGATATACTGGTATCACTATGAACATGAATTCTTTGAATAGTCTGAGTCTACAAAACAGAATAATAAGTACAAGTTCAAATATCATTAGTGTTGCCAAAATGGATACAAGTTGCAACTTAAGAGTCATTACAGAAAAGAAAATTCCGGTTAGTCTGTCCCTACACTAGACTAAGTGACATCCCTACTTAACAAGATCTTTACCCCAAAAGGTGTCAGCCGTGGTGACTTCCTAAGAAGATCACGCACTTCTCTTTGTCTCTTCTCTGACAATGGGTCTCTCCTGATCAGCCTATCTGCCTACCCCACCGCTCTCTTAGGCTTCTAAAATCATCTGCTCTAAACTCCTCCCGGGTCGCTTTCCCTAATACAAAATCACATTTCCAATAGGAACGCCCCTCGGGACGCCCCTCACGTGGTATCAAATTTGGCGGTAGACTCCATGATGGTACTCTTCAAGACCCTCGTTAAAGTTGACCTTGGTTCCCAGGCTTCTTCTCCATCGCGCCGGTACCCCCTGAAATTCCTGAAGACTCCTACAGGCCTGCGCCAAGCGCCACTGAACAAAGCCCCATTCATTTCAACTGATTAAGACCCCTCGCACCTGCATACAGGCCGTCCTACAGTGAGCCTCAAATTCCAGGCTCCACCATATCTATAGGTCGTAAAGCATATGGAAAGCACAGTACTTGGCGCCTCTCGACTTCTTCTCTAACGAGCACATTACAGATCAAAGGAACAACATTATCAGTTCGGGCCTACTTGATTTACATGAAGCGGGTCCCTGCACTCTGAAAACATTTAACTTGATTTAAACAGCATTCTTAACTAACACACGTTTCTAAAAGGCAACACATCTATAAAGCATATATTTCAATACTAAATCCGATAATACATTTTGGAAGAACCACGTTAACCCCACCTCACATTATTTTAGCAGCACGTTTAGATTTACTGTGAATTGCCATGAGGCCTACACAATTTAACTGGTTTGCAAGATTCCACTTAACTCTTACATGATTACTTTAACATGAGAACGTGAGGTTTTCATATTCATTCCAACATTTCCACATTAGTCTCACACTGCTATGATTATGGTTACCCTACTTGAACACTCTATACATTTCACTACTGTATATAAGACACTCTTGTGCAAAGTATATTTAAACTAACTACGTGCTTGTAAATATGGTGCACTTATACATTTTTCAGATTTGTGCTCTCTCATTGGTGTAGAGCGACATGACGACTCTCAGCAGTTTATTTTGTGTGTTCCAATTTTACACCTTCTTCCAAAGTTTATTGCATACAACTTTGTTAAAAGCGGCAGAGTAGTCGATGAAGCAAGCAAAAATTGGCAGGCGTTTAGGAGCAGCGCTTGTTGTGCTATATAGGAGACGGCCACGATTCTCTGCTGTCGATCCTCCCTCGCGGTTTGGTAGAACGGTTCTGTGACCTATTTAACTAGCTTCTCTAGTAAGGTGCTTGCATATGACTTCCCCTCAATGTCTTAAATGCAATTAACCTGTCATTTTTGGGCTCAATATTATTCCCCTTCTTATAAATTGGTTGAAGTAGGGAGCCCGGCCACGAGTCTGGAATGTCTTTGTTTATTTTAAAGCAGGGCAAGGATTGCCATCCAAAAAGGAAGATCTTCTCTAAATAGAGACGCTGGAAGGCCAGTAGGACCCAGTGCTCCGACCCTTTGGATCTTCTTCATCACTGTGATTACTGTCTGGTCATCTGTCATTGCGTTTTCCATCTTTGTAGTTTGTATGATCTCTTTGGTGTCCATTGCCGTACACAGGCTCCATGAGGATTATCTTTGGTCCAATGGTTTATCAGGTTTCTCAGCTTATAGGGTTGTGACGTGAGCTACCCATTTATTGGCTGATACCGATTTCCACCTTTCCCTCTTACTGTGACATAAAGTGTTTATATAATGGCAAAATTGCTGCTATTTGTTTCTTGATAATAGGTAAAAAACGGTGACCCTTTCGGCTAACTGTTTTGTTGTCTTTTGGGCTGTTAGAAATGGAGGTCTCTGGTTGACAGAGGTAGGTACCTTTGTCCAAATAGGGGCCCTTACTTCTAGTCAGGGTAAAAGGGATACCCTCCTAAAATAACTCCTGCTCACCCCCTTGGTAGCTTGGCACGAGCAGACAGGCTTAACTCAGAGGCAGTGTGTAAAGCATTTTTGAACACATACAGTAATACAGTGAAAACACTACAAATGGACACCACACCGGTTTAGAAAAATAAGTAATCTTTATCTAAACCAAAACAAGACCAAACAACAAAAATCCACAATACAGTATCAAAAATAAGGCTCTTAAATGGTAGAAATAGTTCAGTTCAATGCAAGTTGTAAATGAGACACTATTCCCACAAAGTATCTTAGATGCATCACGCAAAACAAACAAAAGGGTCGCAGGGAAGGCGATGATGCGTCAGTTCCTTGCCTCGGGGAAGGCAATGCGTCTGTAACTTACGATGGACATTTACAATGCGACAAGATGGCGCCTCGATGCGTTGCGATGATCCAGTGCGATGCGACAAAATGGCAGGTCGATGCAATGCAATGATCCAGTACCTTTTGCAGCCGCAAGGCAGGTGCTGTGACGTTTTCTCGGTGATGCGTCGGGACCCGGTGTGGATGCGGTGCGCTTTTTTCTGGTTGCTCGGCGAGGTGTCGGAACCAAGTGCGGACGCAGCATGCTTCTTCCCAGCAAGGAAATTCAGGGGAGCTGGTGGTGAAGTCTTTGTGTCCCTGAGACATCAGAATACAAGGCAAGCTCAGTTTCAAGCCCTTGGAGATATTTTCTTCAAGCAGGTGACAAAGCAAACAGCAAAGTCCTTTTTCTCCTTTCCTTGGCAGCAGCAGCCACTGCAGGCCAACCCCAGACAGCAAACAGGCTATGCATGTTGAAGTCACCCATTAGAAGTATTTTAGATGCCGTATGTATACTGAGCAATTCCTCCACTATAGGCAATCACCTTTCTTATTTTTTCCGCTGTCCTCCTACAATGGAAGTTAAGATATACGTTTATTATTAGGATTGACAGTGTGCCTCCATTAGCTCTGTACCCTTCGACAATACCTGCTTGCAACATTTCTGATTTGACTTTTGTTTTGGTGATGGTAAGTTTTACTGAATTCTTTAGATATATCGATGTTCCACTGGATGGGTTTCCAAATAGATGGATCTTTTTTGGAGGCTGATGGATCTCCCCAAAGCCTGGTAAAAGTGTAGACCACCAAACAACAAAAATCCATAATACAGTATCAAAAATAAGGCTCTTAAATGGTAGAAATAGTTCAGTTCAATGCAAGTTGTAAATGAGACTCTTTTCCCACAAAGTATCTTAGATGCATCACGCAAAACAAACAAAAGGGTCGCAGGGAAGGTGATGCGTCAGTTCCTTGCTTCGGGGAAGGCAATGCGTCTGTTCCTTACTGCAGAGCAGGGGAGGCAAAGCGTCTGTTCCTTACCGGAGAGGAGGGGATGCGTTTGTTTCTTACGATGCGACATTTACGATGCGACAAGATGGCGCCTCGATGCGTTGCGATGACCCGGTGCGATGCGACAAAATGGCAGGTCGATGCAATGCAATGATCCAGTACCTTTTGCAGCCGCAAGGCAGGTGCTGTGACATTTTCTCGGTGATGCGTCAGGACCCGGTGTGGATGCGGTGCGCTTCTTCCTGGTTGCTCGGCGAGGTATCGGAACCAAGTGCGGACGCGGCACGCTTCCCAGCAAGGAAATTCAGGGGAGCTGGTGGTGAAGTCTTTGAGTCCCTGAGACTTCAGAATAGGAAGCAAGCTCAGTTTCAAGCCCTTGGAGATCTTTTCTTCAAGCCGGTGACAAAGCAAACAGCAAAGTCCTTTTTCTGCTTTCCTTGGCAGCAAGCAGCCACTGCAGGCCAACCCCAGACAGCAAACAGCACAGGGGCAGTATTCTTCCTCAGCTTCTCCGGCTCTTCTCCTTGGCAAAGGTTCCTCTTGATTCCCTGAATTGTTATTTTGGTGTTGGTTGTTGTTCCTGTATGTGATTGTTTCGCTTGTTCCCCTTTTGTCGCTTCGCTCCGTCGTGTGGCCTGCTCCTCGTTCACTCGGGATTTGTTGGTGGGCTGTTGTGTGTGCACTATTTGGTTCAGTGCCTTTTGTACTACCCATGTTAGACTCATGTTAGACTCATGTTTTTGATTGTTGCCTTTCCCTGTATTTGTGGGGCCCTCTGGTGTCCTTCGGGATCGAGTTCGCGCAGTGTAGGGCTTTATAGATAAATGTTACATCGTCGTGCCCATTCTTCGTTCATCCAGGTGTATAAATGATCTATTAGACGTCCACCACTTGATTCAATGCCTATTACACGCCCCATTTGACTCATGTTTAGATTATTATTTTGGTATTGGTTATTATTCCTGTATATGATTATTTCACTTATTCCCCTTTTATCACTTCGCTCCATCATATAGCCCACTCCTCGTTCACTCAGGATTTATAAATGAGCTGTTATGTGTGCACCATTTGATTCAATGCCTTTTATACTCCCCATGTTAGACTCATGTTTTTGATTGTTACCTTTCCCTATATTTTAAAGCGCTTTGATATCCTTTGGGATCAAGTTCGCGCTATATAAAACTTTATAAATAAATCTAAAGTTAAACTTTTTAGACACAAAAATCCTTTCTCTGATGGCAGAGAGGGTCTGTACCCAGCCAAAACCAGTTCTGTCCTCTCCGGTGCAGCTTCCTAGCAGGAGGTAGCGACAGCATTGTTGAAAGCAGACCTGGCCCAGGCAGGTGAAAGGAAATTTCCTCCCCCACTCTAAATTCAACACAGGTCCATTCAGCCCAGCCGTGACTCATCAGATTGCCGGGGCCACTGCCCTTCTCCAGCCCCTGTCCCTCACAAGCCAGACATGCAATACACAAACCTAGCAGAGGCACACTGGATGGTTAGGCAAGAAAATACCTATTTTCTAAAAGTGGTATTTTCAAACACAGAATGTAAAAATCACCCTCACTAAAAGATGCACTTTAACATTCTGAGTTCAGGCATACTAAACTTTATTTTCCTATCTTGTTCCTAGGATCAGTTATGTTTATAAGATGTTATAAGCAAACTGTCCATTCTGGCCTATGGGAGCAGATAGCCTTGCAATAGTGAAAAACTAAATTGGCAGTATTTCACTATCAGGACATGCCACATACATCAGTGTATGTCGTAACACATCCTGCCCACAGGGGTACCTTGTGCCTACCTTAGGGGTGACTAATATGTAGTAAAGGGAAGGTTTAGGGACTAGCAAGTGTGTGCTCTTGCCAAGTCGACATAGCAGTGCCAGGCTGCGCACAGGCTCTGCATTGGCAGGCCTGAGCCACTCTTTACAGGCTGCTTCTGTGGGTGGCACAATCAGTGCTGCAAGACCACCAGCAGCATTTGATGTACAGGACCTGGACACACTCAGTGCACTATACTATGGTCTGACAGGTAAATCAAATAACCAATTATGGAATCGCTAATCCATAACAACAAGTTACAAAAGGGAGCACTTGCACTTTGGCACTGAATAGCACTGGCAAAGTGCCCGAAGCATCTAGACCAGCAAAAAAAACAGGAGGCAACAGCAAAAAATGGAAGGGAGACCCACGCTAATGTTGCCAAGTCTAACATGGGCCCATACAAGATGTTTGTAATTTGTGTCTATTGCTAGCTCCTGCCGGGTAGTGGTTGTTCCTAATCTAATATTTGCCTGTATATCTGCCCTTAGTTTGCAGGTACTTATTTTAACCTCCCACATGAAGCCCAGAGTGTGATTATCTAGCATGTTGGGTTTGTGTTGGTGGTTTCCTAATAAGAAGGATCGCAAATCAGAGACCGAGTTCGACCATCCTGGAAGGGCAGTAGGACTCAGTGCTCCGACCCTTCGGATCTTCTTCAGCACTTTGATTACTGTCTGGTCGTCCGTCATGGTGTGTTCCATCTTTGTAGTTTGTATGATCTCTTTGGTGTCCATTGCAGTCCACAAGGTCCGTGAGGATTGTCTTTGGTCCAATGGTTTAGTAGGTTTCTCAGTTTGTAGGGTTGTGCCCTGAGCAAACCATTTATTGGCTGATACCGATTTCCACCTTTCGCTCTTACTGTGACATAAACTGTTTATATAATGGCAAAATTGCTGCTATTTGTTTCTTGATATTAGGTCAAAATTGTTGACCCATTCGGCCACCTGTTTTTTTTATCCTATGGGCCCATACAAGATGTTTGTAATTTGTATCCATTGCTAGCTCCTGCCCGGTAGTGGTTTTCCTAATCTATTATTTGCCTGTATATCTTCCCTTACTTTGCAGGTACTTATTTTGACCTCCCACACGAAGCCCAGAGTGTGGTTATCTGCCTTGTTGGATTTCTCTTGGTGGTTTCCTAATAAGAAGGATCGCAAATCAGAGTTCGAGTTGGACCAACCGTTGATGATATCCTGATTTTGCAATTCGGTTGACCAGCCCTCCTACGGACCTTTCCAGCTCTCTTTCCTAGTTCAAATTTGTGTTATCCATTTTATCCTTCATATTAATATATAATATTCCATGCCTTTTGTTTGTTCAATTGATGGTAATCTGTCGTGATTCCTTCCATGTAAAGACAAATGGGCCATCAGCATGGCGTGATCACTCTCTGCCTGCTGGAGATCTGGAAATCCAGTAAGACTTCAATCAGGCAGGCGCTCTGAAAGATGTAATTGGTTGTGGTCAGATTATTGAAAGAGTGGGGGTGACTGATAAGTGGTTAGCTTTTCATCACTGTGGTCTGGGCTGATTCGAGTGTATAAGTGTGAAGAAAGGTGTTAAGTCTCTGGCTCACATGACAGGATGTCATTGTGTTGGTGCTATCCTCTCCCAGGCTATGCATGTTGAAGTAAATGTAAATTGATACTTGCATAGCGCACTACTCACCTGCAAGGGTCTCAAGGCGTTTGTACGAATACCGCTGTAGAACCCATCCTGGCTTTCCCTGTGAGGTGTCCACTCCTGTGCACCCCCAGGGTGGAGGCCAGGCATCCTTAGCGTTGTGGGGACCGTTGTGGAGATTAAGCAAGCTATTGCCCAGAGTTGCAGAGTGGGACTCCATGATTGGAATAGGCACCGAGGCGAGAATTATCAGGTCCGTGGAATTTTGAACCCAAGACCCGCCGAGGCGGGGAATTGAACCCTGGTCCCGGGCTAGACCTCTGCATCAGGGTCTGCCGCTCTAACCATTGAGCCACACTTCTCCACTCCAAGTCACCCATTAGAAGTATTTTAGATGCTGTATGCATACTGATCAATTCCTCCATGAAGGCAATAACGTTTTTTATTTTTTCCGCTGTCCTCCTACAATGGAAGTTAAGATATACGTTTATTGTTAGGATTGACAGTGTGCCTCCATTAGCTCTATACCCTTCAACAATACCTGCTTGCAACATTTCTGATTTGACTTTTGTTTTGGTGATGGTAAGTTTTACTGAATTCTTTACATATATCGATGTTCCACTGGATGGGTTTCCAAATAGATGGATCTTTTTTGAAGGCTGATGGATCTCCGCAAAGCCTGGTAAAAGTGTAGGTGTAATTCACTAGGTTTTTTGGAGGCAGACGTCTGCTTCATTCAGTAAAGTGAGTGCTGGCTTACTTTTGTAAGATCTTGGTGATTCCTGCTACGTTCCATGATACTATTTTCATTGTTTCAGCCTGGTAGTTTGTGCTTCCCAGAGCTGTGTGGTTATTGCTAGGGATTTCCCTGTTGTTCCATAGGAAAGTTTGCGGCGTTTCACCTCCAATCGTTTTGTCGGTCATTTGCTGTTCCCTGCAGCATGATTGTCCTTTGATCTCTTGCTTGTGCCTCAGGTCGGAAGACATTCCTAAAGCTGAAATGAGACTGGCATCTCTGTGTGATTATCCTTATGTCGAGTCACTGTCAGTACCCCAGGATTGTCATTTCTGCTTTCCACTCCTCCATTACTTTGTGCTCCTGGCCGGTTATATTCTTTCAGATCAGCGACCATTGTTTGGAGAATTGTTGGTAGAGTGGACCACTTTTCTACTATCTCAGGGCAAAGGGCTTCATTAGTGATAACACTTGTATCTATCTCATCGATTTTCTTGGCCATTTCTGCCATTTGAGGGCCATTACTTGTATGGTTGTACATCTGAACGTCCAATTTGTGCGACTGTCAGGTCAAGGCATTTGTGGCTGCCATCAGCGAGGAGTTGATTGACATTAGAAGCTTGCCCTTGATGGGGGAGCAGTCCAGCTGTGAGTAGTTAGAACTCTTTTGTCAGAGCGATATTTGCTCTAAGTGTATTGAGGCTTCCATTTTCAGTATGGTATCTGTCAGTGGCTCAGGGTTTGGGGGCGTACTGTCTGACATTGAACATGCAGGCTTACTTGTCTCTGAGGGCAGCTGGGCCTCCCCTATCTCATATCCGCTCGCTTTCTGGACCTGTGCAATAACTATCCCACTTTGTTTGGTGGTTCGGTGTTTTGAGTGATAAGGCCGTGTGTTAAACCAGGCATCATTGGTGTGGGGTTTCCCTGTATTTTTTCCTTGCCTCCTGTTATTTTGCTGTGTTTTGGACTTTGTTTTTGCTGGTCTAGATGCTTTGGGCACTTTGTCACTGCTGTTCAGTGCCAAAGTGCAAGTGCTACCTTTGTAAATTGATGTTATGTATTGGTGATTCCATGATTGGCCTATTTGATTTACTAGTCAGTCCCTAGTACAGTGCACTGTGTGTGCCCAGGACCTGTAAATCAAATGCTGCTAGTAGACTTGCAGCACTGATTGTGCCACCTACACAAGCCTTGCAACAAGGTCTTAGGCCTGCTATTGCAGAGCCTGTGAGCAGTCTAGTACTGTCATGTCGACCTGGCAACTGCACCCACTTGCCAGGCCCTTACCTTCCCTTTTCTTACATTTTAGTCACCCCTATGGTAGGCCCAAGGAACTGCAGTGGGCAGGGTGCAGTGTTTTTGAAAGGTAGGACGTGCCCTGATGGGTGTGGCATGTCCTGATAGTGAAATACTGCTAATCTTGTTTTTGCTATCGCAAGGCTACCTGTTCCCATAAGTTAGAATGGGGAGTTTGCTTATAACATCTTATAAACATAACTACCCCTGCGAAGAAGGTAGGACAACAATGTTTAGTATGCCTGAACTCAGAATGTTAAAATGCTTCATTTAGTGAGAGTAATTTTTACGTTCTGTGTTTGAAAATACCACTTTTAGAAAGTAGGTATTTTCTTGCTAAACCATCCAGTGTAAATCTGCTAGTATGTGTATTGACTGTCTAGCTTTGGAGTGACAGGGGCTAGGGATGTACAGTGCTCCAGAGAGTCTGGATGAGTCAGGGCTGGGCTGAATAGACATGGGCTGCATTTAGAGTAGGGGGAGGAGATTTCCTGCTGTCTCCACCTCCTGCCGAGAAGCTGCACCAGAGAGGACAGAACTGGTTTTGACTGAGCACAGGGCTTCTCTGCCACCTGAGAATAAAGGATTTTACTGTATAAAAAGAGGGGCCCAAACCACAGACTTTTAGATCACTTCTGGGAAATCAAGAGGAACATTTGCCATGGAGAAGAGCTGGAGAACCTGAGGATGAATACTGCCCCTGTGCTGTTTGCTGTCTGGGCCTGCGGTAGCTACTTTCTAGCAAAGAAAGGGAAAAGGACTTTGCTGTTTGCTGTGTCCCCTGTTTGAGGAAGATCTCCAAGGGCTTGAAACTGAACTTGCCTCCTGTTCTGAAGTCTCAGGGACACAAAGACTTCACTACCAGCTCCCCTGAACTTCCTTGCTGGGAGTTCTGACCTGCTAAAACGTTCCTGCTGTTCTTTTGGACCTCTGGAGGCTGTTTGCCACTGGGACCTGGAAAAGCATTGCAACTTCAAAAAGCACATCCGCACCTGTTTCTGACGCATCGCTGAAGAAATCATCGTAGCACCTGCACTTGGCTTGAGAAATCGCTGCACGTTGCATCGAGTACACCGATCTCTGAAATCCAAGATCACCCCCACCGATTCCGACGCAAGGCCTGCTGTGCGCCTGCAAGAACCCACGCATTGTCCCGGAGCGCCGCAGCGCGGCGCCAAGTCTGTGGCATTGTTGGGGGATGCAGTAAAAAACCAATGCATCACCTCAACTCTGGTAAGGAACAGACGCATTACCTCCCCTGCGCAGCAGTAAGGAACCGATGCATCACCTTCCCTGGAGCAAGGAACCAACCCATCACCCTCCCTGAGTGTAAGGAACCAACGCATCACCTTCCCTGCAGCCCTTTTTGTTTGTGTGCGTGACGCATCGAAGGTACTTTGTGTGAAAAGTATTGCATCTGCAATTTGCTTTGAACTGAACCATTTCTACCATTTAAAAGTCATATTTTTATTATTGCATTGGGGATTTTTGTTATTTTGGTTTTGTTTGGTTTAGATAAAGATTACTTATTTTTCTAAAATGGCTTGGTGTCCATTTGTGGTGTTTTCACTGTATTACTGTACGTGTTCACAAATGCTTTACACACTGCCTCTGATATAAGCCTGTCTGCTTGTGCCAAGCTACCAAGGGCATGAGCAGGGGTTATTTTAGAAGTGTATTCCCCTTACCCTGACTAGGAAGAAGGGTCCCTACTTGGACAAAGATACTTACCTCTGTCAACTAGAGACCCCCATTTCTAACACTGCTCCTTTGTGCTCCACTTTTCTCCATGTTTTGAGATACTGGTATGTCCAATATCATTGATGACAGTTTAATTATTGAACTTATTTCACCCACTTTCAGACTTGAGTGACTGCTTCTACTTTTATTCAGATTTTGAGCCCCAGTTGATTATTCTACTTTGAAGAAAACAGGAATGGATGACTCAACATGAAGTCCAGGCTTCCGTGGAAAGATTTCCTTTTTCTGTTTTCTCGAAGTATGCTTTAACGGCGTTGGCTGCATGGCTTCTGCTGCTGCTTGATCTCTGTGGAGGTTTGCCCAAGTTAACGGCCCTTGAGGTTTTTGGCGACGGAGGGGAACTTCCGCGTAGGGCCTTACTGTCCAAGTGATTTGTGCCCTTCTCCATGTTTGATGTAGCCGGGGCATTTCCTATACATGCATTCCTCGTAGTCATTGCCACTGCCTTCCTTGATATGAAGGCCTTGTGTAATATTTTCCAGTAACCCAAGGTGCTTCTCCTTGATTTTAGCCAATATGATGGTTGTTGTGGTGGGTGTGGCAATCTGTGGCCTTTAGCTCCTCCAGATGTCTCATCTGGGACAAAGTAGGAGTTGTTTAATGGGGGGCGGGTCAGGCTCTATTCTAGACGCGCGTTGGAGCCAAATAACGCCTTATCGGCATATAGGGGTATTGACAGCAGTCGACAGCAATTATTCTTAGACCATTACCTTCTGTCTGCCCATCAATTTGGTATGATTCAATATTGTGGCACAGCTAAAGAGGCAGTGAGCTATTTCTGATGCACTTCCTTGGGTCTACAGAGGTCTAGGGAGACAGTTTTTAAAGTAGGAGAGCAGGTAAAAGGGGGCAAAGGGGTAACGGGGCAGCATACACCAGCTTCACAAGTCACACCCCAACCTAGAGGGCTTCTTTCATGTGGCCCAGGTCAACCCTATGTGGTGCCAAAGCACAACCACTCTGCGGCCCTACCACCACTTACCACAACTCCCAAGTTCATCTGCAGCACTCGCAGGCCCTGTTCTGGACACTCCGTGCAGACTCCCCTACCCCCTCCCCCTGCTGAAGGAGCTCCAAAACACTGCCTCCGGAGCACACTCCACTCGCCACACTGCAGGTGGTGGATGTCTGGGCCAGCGGCGGTGCTCCCAACACTGCCATGTGACTGGTGAGGAACAGAGACCCCTCCTGTCAGGTCGACCCAAGGGGTGGGTGCGACTACGAGCCATGAGATGGAAGGCCAGGCAAGACAGGAGGTGTTAGTGCCATACAGGGTGCTCACCAAGTCGAAGAGGGCTAGGTCTGGGGATTAGCGTTCCAGAGCTGAGGCTCACCATGGTCGCTTGCTGATTCTCTTGCAGTGTGTAGCACGTATTGATCTTCATGAGCAGACAGATGTTCAAAGATCTCTTTCTCTAAGGCTGGTACAGTGAAGATGACAATGTTAGGTCTGAGGTGATGTCTACGAGTCAGAGGATGTTGGTCACCGCACATACAGAAGATCTTTCCATCCCTACAGCTGTTGGAACCAGAGGAAGAGGCTCTGTCCTCCTGTCCTTCACAAAATGAATGTGGGTCATTAGACCTGCTCTCTGTTGCTGTTCTCTAACTCCAGTGCAAGATGTAATGTAAACAAAACTCATTAGCGTTACAGTTCAAACTAGATAAAGAGTGATGTGGATTCAGGAACATAGTGGCCCTACTTCAGCCTCAGTTCTTTCAAGTGATTCTCTCTGCTTTGGCCCATGACTCTGGCTACGCTGAAGATAGTGGTAGAATGATGTAGCAGGAGAGGATGTAGCCTTACGGCTAGAGCGGTCGACTTCGAAGTTGGGGAACCGGGTTCGAGTCTCTGCAACAATGCTCAATATCCTGTGATTCTCAGCAAATCACTTAATCTCCCCTTGCCCAACAAAAACTAATGTGTCCATCTGTAATGAAATTGGTGCTCATGTAAAGCGCTCTGATACCTGATATCTTCGGGTCTAGTTTGCGCTATATGAAACTCTAAAAAAATGTAAATGATTGCATAATTGGAAACTTCGATGGTTCATTCATCAAAGGCACATGACAGTGAGAGAGGTAATTGGAACTCCTCAAAAACTACCCCCATTAGCTAATTACACACCCCTTCCACTGGGCCATACACTAAAAGAGTATCTTCATGAGGCTGCCAGCTGTGTCTGCTCCAAATTAGTATTTTTGTGTTAATTAATTTACTGGGGTTAACCTTTGGGTGTGACGAATAGACGTGTAAGGAAACTTTTCTGACTACTGTTTTTGCTTTATTTTCCTTCTATTTAAATTGTACTTATGCGTTCAGATTGGGATTATTGTTGGTGCCCATAGATCAGTATCTGCCCTACAGCCTGTATGTTTCATCTTGAGTAGTGTCTTGCTGACGTCAGTGTTGCTATGATCTTGGAGGAGGTGCAGTCTAGCCTTTTGACCAGTACTACATGTGTCAGCAGAACGACAGTATTTAATACCAGCCACTTTTAAGCTGTGTCAAAGGTGTGGTAAGGGCAAGATTCCTTGCACTCTCCCATGCCGAGTTAGGATGGTCCTGGGCTCACTATGCCACTGGAATCAAGCTATCCTGGCTGATGAGCGGTGAAACCCTGAAACCGATCCTAGGATGCTTGTTTCCGGTCCAGGAAGGACCTGGCTTTGCAGTTGGGGCTGAACTGTTCCCATGAGGCACAGGGTCAAGACTGATTTGCATATGGCCAGGTCTAAACTGGGGTGGCATGGTGAACAAAAGAATGATGGATTTAACCCAGATCTCTTGACTGGGGGTGAATGTTTTGATTTGTTCTGCATTACGTCCATCAACTGTGTGTCTTTTGCTTTCTCGCCCTAAGTGCACCAGGTATGCCCAGACGTGGGTCCTGGGCTCACTGTGCCACTGCAATCAAGCTATCCTGGCTGATAAGGGGTGAAATCCCATATCCGGTCCTAGGATGCTTGTTTCCAGTCCAGGGAGGACCTGGCTTTTCAGTTCCGGCTGGACTGTTCCCATGATGCACAGGGTCAAGACTGATTTGCATATGGCCAGGTCTAAACTGGGGTGGCATGGTGAGCAAAAGAATGATGGATTTAACCCAGATCTCTTGAATGGGGGTGAATGTTTTGATTTGTTCTGCATTCCGTCCATCAATTGTGTGTCCTTTGCTTTCTGGCCCTAAGTGCGCCAGGTATGCCCAGACGTAGTTCCTGGGCTCACTGTGCCACTGGAATCAAGCTAACCTGGTTGATGAGAGGTGAAACCCCGAATCCGGTCCTAGGATGCTTGTTTCCGGTCCAGGGAGGACCTGGCTTGGCAGTTCAGGCTGGACTGTTCCCATGAGGCACAGGGTCAAGACTGATTTGCATATGGCCAGGTCTAAACTGGGGTGGCATGGTGAGCGAAAGAATGATGGATTTAACCCAGATCGCTTGACTGGGGCTGAATGTTTCGATTTGTTCTGCATTCCGTCTATCAGTTGTGTGTCTTTTGAGCTATCCCACTCAGCAGGAGATGCTACATGCAGACATAATGACTTTCCATTATCCTACCCCTGTAAAAGAGATTTTGCAGATAGAAAAGTTCTCTGCCATGCCTGAACTTAGGGTCTTAATAGCGTCATCGCCGAATCGCCGAATATTTCTCCACCAAAGTCGAGAAAATGTATTCGACTTTTCCCAATCCTCCCCCTGTAGGGGTTGAGTTTGTGGCAGCCCCGGAGGGCATGGAGACAGAGGGGTTTCTCACGAACTTTAGCACCCCCCCTCCTGAAGAACTAGTCAGGGTGTGTCTCTCTGTCAAATCGGGCTCCCCCTTGGACCCGGTGTCCCCTAAACGTTTGGGGGACAGCCTGGAAGTGTTGGAGCCTTACATAAGGCATGTCCTGGATACCTCCTTCAAATCGGGTATGTTACCTGAAGGGTGGAAACAGGCGGTGGTACTCCCTCTCCGGAAGAAATCCCACATTGATTTTGAGGTGTTGGAAAATCTGAGGCCCATTTCCCTCCTGCCTTTTCTGTCCAAAGTGGCGGAAAAGGTGGTTAACACCCAAATCATGAAACATGTGGAGGAGATGGGATTGCTCCATGCCACACAGTTTGGCTTTAGACCGCGCCACTCCACCGAGTCCGCCCTTCTCATGGCAACGGAACATCTGAGACAGGGCGTAGATAAGGGGCAAACGATGGCCTTGATCCTGCTAGACCTCAGCGCGGCGTTCGACACTGTAGCACACACCACCTTGCTACAGTGTCTGAACAGAGGCGGCATCACCAATACCGCGCTGAGGTGGATCCAGGCCTTCCTCACAGGAAGAAGCTTTCAAGTGAGGCAAGGCGACTGCTACTCAAAGGGGGTTCCTTTGGGCCAGGGCGTGCCTCAGGGCTCGTCTCTGAGTCCAACCCTTTTTAATTTATATGTAGCGCCGGTGGCCTCCATTGTAGAGAACTATGGTCTCCAATTGGTTTCATACGCCGATGATACGCAGCTGGTCATCTCCCTGTCGCACGCGCCCTGTCTTGCTGCAGATGGCTTCCGGTCGTGCATGAAAGAACTTGCCGACTGGATGGCCACCAACTGTTTGAAACTTAATGGCAGCAAGACAGAGGTGCTAGTGGTAGGGAGAGCCCAGTCTGCATGGTCATCGGCATGGTGGCCACCCTGTCTAGGACCTACCCCCACCCCTTGCCAGGAGGCAAAAAATCTAGGGGTGTGGTTTGATGCAGGTCTCACTTTCGGGCCCCATATCAACCGTGTGGTTGGCGTATGTTTTGGGGTACTGAAAAGATTGAGAAAAGTCCTGGACTTATTGCCGATGGAAGCTCGCCAAACCCTGGTACATGCTTTGGTAACCGCCAGGATGGACTACGGGAATTTGCTTTACCTGGGGGTGCCAGAGAAGAGCATGGCTCGCCTCCAGGTGCTGCAAAATGCGGCAGCCCGTCTCATCCTCAGGCTGCCCAAAAGGGCGCCTTCGAAGGCGGCACTGCAGAAGCTACATTGGCTCCCGGTGAGGCGCAGAGTTGAATATAAAGCCCTCTGCACGTGTCATCGTATCTTGTATGATAGGGCCCCTCGACCACTTAGGAAACTGGTTGAAGCTTACATACCCGCCCGAGCGCTCAGATCTGCCGATGGGGGTCTGCTTAGGGTCCCCAGGGTGAAGAAAGCGTGCATGGGAGGCAGATCTTTCAGGTGTCTAGCGGCAAACTACTGGAATAAACTCCCAGTGGACTTACGTCTGGAACCTGAAGAAACGAGGTTTTGAGCGAAACTAAAAACCCACCTGTATACGAAGTAAAAGGACTAGTAAGCTACTGTGCTTCCTGTTTTCTGCCTCTCTCACTTTCAGCGCGTGGACACGCCGGTGTGCGTAACGCAGCGCTTTACAAATGTCCCAATAAATTGGGAATTAGATAGGATTCCTCCTCTCTAGAAAAGCAGTGGCATCTCCTAAGCTATGGTGGAGGAGCATGGTCACCCCTGCTGAGAGCCAGCGAAGGAAAACGGGAAAAACAAAATGATAATTTATTTTTCCCGTTTTCCTCTAGAGCCAGTCTGGGCAGGGCGGAGCTTGGCTGTTGTCACAGCCAGCGGGGGAGGAGTAGTACACACTGTAATTGCGCATGTCTGTTTGGCCGGCCGTCTTAGGCCAGCCAAACCATCATGCACACTTAGGTTTCTCCAACCCAGCTGTGTTGTTGGAGAAAGAGCACAGACTTCCAGACACTGTTTGAGTGGCAAACCATGCCTATCAGACCAATCCTGGTGCTGCTTTCATGCTATTGAGAGCAGAGCCGGGTATGGATGGGGAGCCTGTGCTGGTGTCTCAGGGACTGCTGGTCCACCACAAGGAGAGAAAAGGAGCACCGAGGCTGCTGACAGCGTCGTAACAGGTATGGTTATTTAAAATGATAGTTATTGCCCTGATCCCATGTCCCGTCCTGTCCCCTCCTCCGCCGGCTCCCCACTTGAGTTTTGCAGCGGCCGCCACTGCAGCAAAGATCGCTGACAACGGGAACTCTGCTTCGCCTAGGCATCTATGACTGAAATGTGGTTCATTGAATGTTAGCTCTTTGCCAAAGCACACATGGAAGATAAGTCATTAGTGTTAGTCTACAGATTTCAACTTTCTCCTACATCTGTGCTGACTGTGTTTTAGGCGTACCCCGTCCCAGCAGTTGATTTGGCCCATTTAGACAGGTTCCTGGACCTTTGGGGCACCAGTGTGCTGTTCTCATCCGATGTTCCTAGGCAGCTGTAATTTTCATACAAATCCTGCTTTTGACGTCAGGTGTGGGGAACTCTCTGTTTACTATCTGTGCAGCTCCTACAATGGTCAATTAAATTAAGTAAATATTTAACCTCACTGTAACCTGTATTTAATGAAGATGGCGACCCAGGTGCTATCTATTCTATGTGCCACACCACTCTTTAATCAGCAAAAATAAGACATACTTCTTTATTTTGGAACTAAAAAATGAAAGCACACTGACTAGGCAGGTAGAGCGCCACTAGTGGAATAACTAATCCGAAGAGGCACCTATATGGTGTAAGGCACGACTCCGAAACTATAAAATATACCTACTTTTGCCACAACTGCTTTCATCGACACGTCCTTTCATAGCAACAAGCAAAATAAGAGCTATTTGCTATTGTGAATCCCTTTACATCTCAGAATAACACCAATACCAAAATAACACCCTTTTATTTTCTCCATGAGGACCGTCCCGCATTCTTTATAAAAATTAAGAGTCCATCAAGGACTGACTCAATGCTTATTTTGGGTGAGTCACAAATGAAGACCAGTCACCCCCTCATGGAATCGACATGGTCCAAATCATAATGGTTGCTGAAGTCAACAATATCCTTGCCTGCCTAAAATCTGGGTCTGTAGTTGACCCTTGCCGAGAGGCCATATTTCAGATGATTGCTTCCCCCTACGTGTAGTCATTATCTGACTCTCGGCTTAGGCCACAAGAGAGCAGAGGTCACCTCTCTGCTCAGGAAATCCAAGCTGGACTCAGCCAACTTTAAGAGTTACAGGCCCATTAGTCTTTCCAGTGGTTGCAAAGGCTCTGCAGGAAAATCTGGCCAAATGCCTCTCCAAACTTTTAGTTACTTTATGTATCAAGACTTCTCCTAAGTGACATATTGACCAAACCATGAAGAGGTCTTCCTGGCCATGTTGGATGAGATGCTCCCAGAAAATGATCATAGGCTATAAGCCAGACGTTTGCTACTTGATATCTCTACTGCATAGGACATGGTCGACCATGTCATTCTGCTTGACTGTCTCAGTGCAGCTGGCGTTCATGGGATCGGCACTGGACTAGATCCTGTCTGCTTCTGGGGAGCTGTACGATGTGATGTCTGTTCCCTATTTTCATTTGGCTGCAGTGCTATTTTTCATGGGATGCCACTGGAGTCCACAGACCCCCCCCCACACTTTGTTCAATGCGTATGGGCAGTTCTAGGAGAATTAGTGTGGACATTCAGTTTCCGGTAATCTCCTATGCTGACAATACCCACCTTCTACACAGGTTTGATCTTCTATCTACCTTGTCCATTGAGAAGCTGGTGAAGTGCCCTGCTCCATTCCATGTCTTCATGTTCCAGACTTTCCGGTAGATACACGTTGAGAAGACTGAGGTTTTGATATTAAATGGAGTCACGTTATATTGTTTGAGCAAACTTTGCCCAGATCTAGTACTGCGTATGCTGCTGCCTTCTGTATCCAATGCAAGGAACCTGGGTGACCTTTTTGATATAGATCTCTCATCTGTTATTCTAGTTCAAGTGTGGTTATTTTTGTTTTCTACAGCTTTGAGCCCTCTGGAAGATCCTGCCATTTCCATCAATGGAAAACATTCCGCAATCAATGGCACAAAAGATCTCTTGAACTTCAACTACGGCAAAGCACAGATCTTGGGCACAAAGGCTCCTTCACTGCCAACAATTCAAAATATGCTCTTTAACTTGCTTGAGGGATTCTTAAGTTTCATCTCATCTGTGGCCGTACTGGCTGCCATTTCACTACAAATTCAATTTAAGATGCTTTGTGACATCCACTGCACGTTCCTCTGGAATGGTCCAGTTTTCTTTCTTAATTTGATGGTCTTGCATGTGCCTGTGAGACCACTGAGACCTGGCATTCTGTGTGTTCAAGCTCTTGCTTGTGGGAGTGGAACTTTCCATATCCACAGAGGCCCGAACTTTTGCACCAGAGCTGCTGTCAGCACTGCAGAAGGTTGTGGTGCCGAATTCCAAGACTTCCTAGTCTTAAGTGCCCTTCAGCCATCTTTAACCCATCACCCGACACTTCCTGCTCCTCTGTCTCACTCCTGCATGTTTGTTGTCATTTCGGCTTTCTGTCTTTGAAACTGTTTTTGTGTCTTTATCTTCGTCCTTCTTTCCCCCTTTTGTGTTTTTCTCTTTTTTGCTTTGGGTCAAGGTTTGATGAGGAAAAATAATTGCCAGTAACCAACAATAAGTGCCAGTGGGTCCAACCTGCAACCACCGACTCAAATTAAGGACTGCCCAAGGCTGTGGTACTCAAAGTACGGCCCAGTTGTTGCATGCGGTCGTATTGACCTTCACATGCAGCCCCCAGCGTAATTACTGCACTGGGCTACTATTTACTTCGGAAAGCACTAACCAAAAAGATGGTAATAAAGCGGGCAATCATTTATTTACAGGCTAAGGGGAGTAAGAGAAAAGAAGCAAATAAGGTGTCCTGCAAATTTAACTTTAGAAACACATTCATTTTTGAGACATCTTGCAACAAATTTGTAAAAATATGATAACATCTATTCAAAATTCAAAAAGTGTATTTCATTAACATGCAGAGGCATTTCACCTTAGTACATCAGAATCTATAAGTGCATCCACAAGAATTTTTATAAGTGACTGTTTTAAAAAATGAGTGTAGAAATAGTCATGCCTCCTCACATCCGGGCAACAATGCCAATAGTGTGCTAATAGGTAAGTCAGTTGATGTATGGACCCTGCTCAGAGTTGTTATTATACATATACAGCATTATAGTACATCAAATCAAACACAAGAGAAGATTTTGTACAGCATATATCCTGAAATTATGTATTTCAAGGTTCTCTTATATGTCATAATGACAAAAAAGGAGGCAAAGTGGAATTAGCCAATGGCCCAGGATCAAACAAATTGGTCAAGTAGGGAAGCCGGGATTCATCCTAGGTTTTCTGGATTCAAATTGTGCAATTCTTTTTCATTTCAATTCAGTTATCAAGCTACTTCTTTTTTACACGTGCGTCTCCCAAGTTAGCTATATCAAGCAGAGAAGGCTTACCCCAAGATGAGACAGAGAGATAGCAATTCAGATGCAGAATAATAAAGTATTGTCAAATCTATGAATCTTCTAGAGACTAGGGGCCTAATTTAGGGGGCAATATGGAACGACATCCTCAAAATAACTCCATGGCTCACTGACCACACCATGTATATGATTCGCTTTCCCTCTGCCCACCTTAACCCTCCACAAACCCCCTGTGCTGGCATATATGCACCCCTTGGGCGCTCAACACACTATAGTTTGTGGCCCCTGGGAAAATTTTTGCGAGTACCCATGGCCTAAGGTATGGAATGCTCTTCCAGCTCACTTCATTGGACTGTGGACCATGCTTAGTTCCGACGCACGCTAAAGACTAGCCTCGGTTATCCTTTTCTGTTGATTTGTTCCTACTGTTCCTTGGAAGCTGGTCCTTTAAAATAAATACATACACGAATGCATTTGAATTAAGAGCAGTAGACCAGCGTCTCTTTTGCCACCTACCCACCGTTGTTTCCCAGGCACTAATAAGCCTGTGAGAGCTCGCGTGCAGGCCCAGGACGTGACCGGTTCCTGACAGATCGTGCCCAAGGTCACAGGCTCGCTGCTCCAGACGGAGCGGAGCCTGCGCCGGTCACGACTGCTGGCGGCTTCGATCTGCGCATCGACCTGGAGGCTCGGGTTGCCGCCGCGCTTCGAGGAGGCTTTAAAAGCTGCGGCCTTGAAACAGATCACTAACACCTCCCTCGCGCCTTTCCTACTAACTGGTTTGGTTTACGATAACAAGCTGCGAGCACGACATCCACTCGCACAGGTGAAGGAGCTGGCAGGTTTAATTCACACTATGGGCATAGCTCTTTCATCAGCACAGTCCTCCCGTGAGCCCGAGCCCCCGGCTGTGGCACAGACACAGACCCATCTCCTGCGGACGCCCTTACCACCCCCTCCAGGGCAGGCCCTCTATTCCAAAGCTGCATAAGCAGAGGTGACGGAGCACTTTCCCATGGAGCACTTTACCATCGAGCGCTCTGTTGGTGGCCCTTCTGGAGGTATTAAGGCCGTCAGCCCGGTGTGACGTACACTAGGGCAGTGCCTCACTCTCACCTACTGTGCTTCTACTAATGTTATGTACTTATGTGTGCGTAGCTTGTAAATGTGTGGCAAACATTCCTACACATCTGTACACATTACACACATTGTGTGTGTGCGTGCAAAATTGGGGCAGACCCAGCATAAAACTAAGGCTAAAGGCTTTGGTCCTACTTTTATGTCTGGCCTGTTCCAGTCTGTAGATAACAGCTATTAATATTACCCAAGTGAAATGAAAAGGACGTAACCCCGAAGCACAAAGGCTAAATATCAGCGGTATATAAGTGATTTATTGTATAATAAGCCAGCCCTCAGCACGGTTTCCGGTCTGTATTGAGTGCTGACCATTGACTGCTGCACGTGTGATTCACTCCTGATGATGGGGCTTGTCAGGCTTTAAAGGGGAAACTCGTGATTGTAAACGAGTGGTTTCTTTTTAGCGCGTTTTTTATTGTAACAGTACATCAAACAATTCAAGTCAAAGAGCCCCTTCTACGCCTGTCCAGTGCTGCTGTGACAGGGGACCCCGCTCGTCTCTTTTAATCACATCTCACTTAAACTCCTTTCCACCCGCCTCGCCCCTGTGGTATTTGTCTCATGATAGATCTCTCCCTTTTCTTGCATTTGTCTTGAGGGGCAGCATTACACGGCCTGGGAGGGACTGTCTTCCCATCTCTCGTGCCTGCAGTGCTTCTATCACAAGGCCAGGGAGTTCCTGCTCATCTTCAGTGAATTTATTGTTTGTAATAAAGGGCCAAGGAAGCCTCTCTCTTCTGTTTTTCTCAGTTTTATCGAATGTATGTATCTATGACGTTTTTGGTTGTCCCTAGATATGTGTATCTTCTGGTCAGGGTACATATGACCTTCAACTGCATTATGTGAATAGTTGGCCTGGTTTCTTTTTCATTTCATTCTTTTTGTTTTTAGTGTTTGCATGTTGTTCCATTGACCATTACTTGGCGTTCTGTCTCCCCATGGGATATATTTTCCTCTATATAGCATTAAGGAAAATAAAATCGTTTGAGTGCATTGACAACACTGAGCAGTGAGGGCCTGTGAACGCTGGTCCAAGGCAAACGAGTAGCACTACGTTTTCTTTCATTAGATTTCGCCTGCAGAGAGCTTTCGCTGTGCTTGAGAAATCTATTGATTTTAATATAAACTTAAAAGTGACTTACATGCCGCCTCTTCTATTTCCTGGCTTCTCATTGGTTCCTGTGTGTGCGCCTCCTCTATTTCATTACTTCTCATTGGTTCCTGTGCGTGCTACATACCTATCCTCCATTTGTATTGGCTGTAGCATATTTTCCTGCATTTACCAATGCTTCTTACTCGTATTCTTCTCTTATCAGTTTCCCACCCCCGAAATACTGTTAACATCCTCTTTGGTGAAACTATATTTTCATAAAGTTTTGCCTATTACCTTATATTTATATAACAATTTATAACTCAGAGAGATCAACTGATTGGCATAGAATCACCGGATGTTGAGCGGTGCCGCCAAGACTTGAGCCGGGATCCCCAGCTCTCGAATCAGCAGCTCTGGTCAATGCGCCACATCTTCTTCACTCCCCGGTTAGCTGTCAGGGAGCTCTTTCCTTCGCCAGGATGATGATTGATGAAAACTAAGCATGGGCGGATTTTGCGGATTGGCAATCCGCGAACTTGCGTATTTACGGATTCGCAATCCGCGAAGATCCGCGAACTCTAGCGGATTTGCGGATTTTTCCGTTTTTTGTGTTGGCGCGTGTTCGCGCCGATTTTGGGACAAGTTCGCAATTGCGAACTTACTTTTCGGCTTGCAACGGCCGCGACTATGTTGTTTCTACGTCTGGTTTATCATCACAGGTTCACAGCACCCTCTGTTTCACCACTGCCACCCTCTGGGACACCCATGCCACCCTCTAGTACATCCTCACAGGCACCTATTAGGTTTATTTATTACTGTAGATTATGGTGGTTGAAAAAAGCTAGCACACCTGCCCTTCTTCAACTGCCATCAATTAATTTGTGTTTCATTAATGTGTCAGTAATTTTGAAAGTTCCAGTCTGGCTGGCACCTGCTTCCTTCCTTATCTGTAATTTGCTTTTTGTTGCAGTGAAATTTTTTTTTTACAGGACCTTTATGGTGCTATTCTATGAGCCTGCTGTTTGGGTCATAGCAGGGTCATAGAATTGTTGCAAACTCTGGAGGGGCCCATCAGGAAGCACTACCTTGAATGTTACTAATGTTAAGTTTGAACTTTTGCACCTGCTCATTGCTTTCATTTTAGCTAAAATCGTTTTTTTTTGCAATTTCGCGCGATATTTGGGGCGCGAATCCGTGCGAGATCGATTTCGGAAGCCGCGAATACGTGCGAATACAAAATTGTTTTTGTTGCGACGTGTATGTTCGCGTGATCTTGCGCGTGTTCGCGAGGCGCTTCTAGCTATTCGTTTGCCAAGTTGCCCTATCGGTCGTACACGGGCGCGGCCATCTTGTTGGCGTGACGTAATTCCGTTTCCGCCCGCTATGTGTAATCTCGCAAAGTGTGCTGCTCGCGAGTACAATTTCGCGCGTACTCGCAAGGAAAATCTCGCGCGAACTTACCCACGCGGTCGTGAACGGGCGCGGCCATCTTGTTTCTCATTCATTGCTATGGTTCTGGGCATGCTTTCTGTATCCTCTCTCAATCTCTGCCATCCTTTGCTTGTTTGAAGTTTTTTTGATCTAATTTTACTTATTATCTAACCCTCTATTTTTCTAGCTCTATATTTTTGTGTTTTCTGCAGCTTTTATTTACTTTTAAACTACTTTTTTAAACTCTTTTCTTTTCTTCTTCACTATTCTATTTCTTCTTTATCATTTAAGTTTATTTCTGCCCAGACCATGGTAAAGGGAGCCGGGAAGCACCCTGAGAAGGGGAAGGGTCCCGCACCCCGTGCCCGGCTCCCGTGCGGGCGTTTAAGGGGGGAGCAAGTGGTCCCGAGGGAGATCTTCAGCGCGGAGGAAGTGGCGGCACTGATCTTCCATGTCCAGCGCCGCCTCCCCAAGACGATCCTGGGAGGCGGCAAGATCGCGACCGGCTATGGCATCCGGGAGCGCCGCCAGCGGTGGGAGAAGGTGTGCCGGGCCATGTACAAGATCTCTGGGGTCCGGCGCACATATAACCAGGCCACCCACCGCTGGACCGATGTCATGGACCGGGAGCGGGACTTGCTGGACGCGCTCGGCGTAGAGGTCCCCGGGCTTGGTGAGTAGTAGTAGTAGTACATTTACTACTCTGTTTTATCCTGCTCTGTTATTTGCAAATCTTTGTTCTTTACCAAGAGCAATAATGCTGCCGATTACATTGAGGTAAATTATATTTCAAAATCTTCTATGCATTTCATTTTCAGGTGCACTGCTCTCCTTCTCAGTAGCCTTGCTTGCTACTATGCTTCTTTGTTTTGTATGTTGTGTTCAGAAGCATTTCATTGGCCTGAGAAATTATGTATCAGTGTACTGTAAAGAAAAGAACTGCGTAATGCTAGACAGTAAGGGTCATATTTTCAATTACCGGCGCATCCCTGCAAAGTAGCAGGGATGCGGCAGTAATTGTGTGCCATGCCACCACCACCCATTGGCCCAAAACGTCACAGAAGCCTTACGCATCTGTGCCGTAAAGGCAGCGCATTGCTGGAGTTGCGTGCCAACGATGGCGCAGCTCCAGCAATGCTCTGGGGTACCCTATCTCCCCAATGCTGCATCAAGCCGTACGTCGGCTTCAAGCGCGCAGGGTTTGAGTCATGCATCATTGTCCTAAAAATGACTGATTGACATCTTGTAGATTTCCCTCAGCCACTTTTAGGATTCGTTCCTGCGCAGGTACGCCCTCCCTTGCGCCGGAACGCCCCCTGATGGCGCAGGGCTGTACAACGTGATGCATCGCCCATATGCCCATATGTGTTTTTTTTTTTAATATATACGCCGCACCAACACCATGGCGAGTCTTTTGTTCTGCCGCTGCGTCAGAAAAGGCACGCAACAATGGAGGAAAATCAGCCGCAACTTCCGCAAGGGACTTATAAATCAGCCCCAACAGACTGAAGTCCAGTGTCCTTCCTTTAGACAGTCACATGGCTATCAGAAGAAATAGTGGCGGTGGTGCGGGTGGATTGATAGTTTGAGTATTCACTGATCTGCAAGCAGGATGGACTTTGTCTGTCACGTGTTGCGCACTACTGCCTGCAGTGCCAGGCCTAGGCAAACCTCTTTAGTAGTCTGTTTATTGAGTTACATAGGAACTTTCTAAGTCAACGTTCCGCAAATCAGGCAATACGAATAACGTAGTATACCACATGAGATAGATCCCGTGGAATAGTTGTCTATCTATTTGCTATTTTTCCAAAATATGTTGTTATTGTTCTTTTGAAATGTTTGATTTGGTTGAAAAATCTCATCCATGTTTTATGGTTTTTCTTTCTTTCATGTTGTACATCAGCTCCCCCCAAGGGCAAGAGGACACAGGAGGAGGGTGCTGAGGATGCAGGCCAGGATCGGGCAGGCGAGGGCTCCTTTGCTGGCCCCAGTAAGTTTACATTTTACTAAACAGTACCTATTTTTTCCTAGCGTTCCTCATTCGATTTTTTCTAAATCGTCTTTGATCTTCTTGTAGACTGGATATAAATTCTTATCCTGCCTCGAATATGACTCCCTGTGGTATTACTAGACTATTCTTATTAGTCTGTCTGTGTAGCTAACTAAGATTGGACATTTGGCAATTCCATTGGACTCCCATTATATTCAGCAATACCTCTATGCACTGTCTCCTTACTGACTAGATAGTGTGGCAGAGTCATTCAGCTCCCGAAGTCACCGATTATAGATCCCCAATGATCTCTAGATTATCGTACGCAGGACAAGAGAGTAGTACGGAGTCACAGCACAGTCAAGAAGTGTCAGAGGCACTCATGCTTGCAAAAATTCCAAAACCTTTAGCTCATCCACTCTAGTCTAGAGGAACAAAAACCACAGAGTCTATTTAAGTGTAAAAGCTTTATTAAAAGTAAACACATTTATTAAAATCTACTTTGTCATAAAACTATTTAACTGTAAACGGAAAAGTGGTTAGTGCTGACGATTAATTGGACACATTTCTTGTGGTCGAGCCGAACTCTCACCTACTTTGAACTTGATCCTGGTCGTGTTCTTAGGACTCAGGAGTCAAGCTTCTGTCTGTTAGGAGAAAAAGTGGTGCGTGTTAAAAATCAAAAGCAAGCATTCATCAGTTGTGCATAAAAGTGCAGCAAGACAACAGCCTTCCCTGGAAAATGGGACATTTTTACTATGGAGTAGACAGTCACAAATTATTACATTGTATTCTGTTTTTTTAACATTTCTCCTAGACCAAATATTATATAGTAGTGAGTGGTGTATTCTAACTTTCTTAAATGTACTTTGTAGGTGTAACATCTGGTGACGGGGCCAGCGCGGAGGTGGCTGTGTTGGACTTGGACTCGGAGGCCTCTGGGGAGGATGCGGCGTTAGAAGAGCTGGTGGCCGTTCCTGTGGGGGATCAAACGGTGGTGGCGGAAACAGGTAAGCTATATATTCCTTACTTATTGAGATTGAAGACTGCATAGTGTGCTTTCTGCACGGGTGTATTACAATTACAAATCAACCAGGTAGTAGCCTCCTCGAAATGTACTTCGACTTAGCTGTGAAGTTTTTGGTGAGAAGAATCCCAATAAGTTCTTAGACGAACGTGATGGATGGGATGAACGAAAAGCGAAAGAAGGGTGTAAGTAAGTGGGACGCGAACTTGTATGATGGCTGGCAAAGAAGAACGATATGTGTTTGCTTGGACCCAGAGGTGGCTGGGAAGGAAAGAATATGGTATGGTGCATGGCTGGGTCAATGATGAAGCAAGGATGGGTGGAAGGACAGCAGCCTGGGTGGGTGAAACAGAAACTGTATGTGTGCGTATACTTTGAATGAATGGATGCCTGGAGCATGGTATTCTCTGACTCTTACATAGCAAATGTGTATCTAGAGAGAGTAGATGGTCGCCAGGTGAAGTAAGTGTTACCTTGAAGAGCATGTACCACCGCACCCGCACGTCCGTCCCAGTGCAGGGAAGGCAAGGAAAAGAAATTGTAAATGTGTCCAATACTACCATGAATAGTAGCAGTACTTTGTATTGCGTTTGCATTCACAGCATATATCTGGTTATTACGGTGGACACTCCGTACCTCTCTTAATAACTTTAGTTTACTTGTAGTACGTCATTCATGTGTGGGTGTATCACTGTGTTCACTCAATATTAAGCAAAGCACCTAAAGTCATCTCATCTGTCATTAAATACGTCCCATGTGAAGTGATAGATAATCAAATTAGTTAGCTTCTTCAGTTTCCTTTTCTAGTACTCATTTGCACTGTAGGGTGAAAGGTAAATTAATTAAGCAGTAGCCCTTGTAACAGAGTATTCTCAGTGCCACCCGTAATAGAAAAGTAATAGCTTCACCACCTGCATGTACTGGACCGGTACAGTAACGCAAGTCTGTCTCCATCATCATGGTGTGCAACTTTTTTTCTCGGGTGCAACTTCACTGTGCTGTGTCCATGTCATTCTGCCGGCTTGCATAAGATAACGTACCCATTTCCCTAAACAAGAGAGAAGAAGAAGAATAAGACTGGTGTACTGTCATAGTCGACTGTAATGGAAGTCCATAGTGGTCGTAGAATTAGTTCATTAAACTACCACTACTGTTAGAGCAAGGATGCAGAAGTGGGAGGTTACATAGATACTGTCCTCAATAGTTATGTACTGTGCTTTCAATTTGCTACTTGTACTCTGTGACCCAACTTTCGGCTCAATCACTTTGTGTTATTAATAAGGAGCATTGGTTACAGACTATGTCTTTCTTTCTTCATATAGTTGCTCCTTCCAAATCAACAACAAGGAGGGAGCAGGCTAGATTGGCCCGGCAACGGAGGCTGGAGGCCACAGTCGCCGAGTATCGGCGGCTGGTGGCCCTGGAGGAGGAGGAGGACACGCAGTCGAGCGGGGCAACATCTTCGACTGTGACCACTGCATCCTCCTCCGTGACTAAACCAGCGGGACCGAGCCGGGCTAAGAAAGCCGACCGCCACCGCCAAGCACCCGAAATACCAGCTGCCCCCCACAGGAGCTGCAAGGAACGCCAACGCCGCCTACGAGTCCGCATGTCCAACCTGGAGCAGGAGGTCCTGAGGTATAAGACCTTGGTTAAGGGCCTCCGCTCCGAGCTTGCCACCCTCCGCAAGGAGTATGATGCCCATGCCGCATCATGCACCAGCACCAGCACCCTCCAGTAGTGGAGTGTCCCTTGCCCTTTTTTTATAGACTTTTGGGGGGTGGGATTTGGGAGTTGGGATCGTTTTGGGACGTTTCAGAGACAATCGTTGGGGTTAGGGTGGGTGAGGGAGATTATTTTGTTAGGGATAAATAAATATATTTTTCAACTTTATCTGACCATACCTGTTTTTTACTGCTTTTCAGTCTGGTGGGTGGGGGGCGGGGGTGTAACAGTAACTTTGTTTTCATGAACAGTCGTAGGACTTTAGTAGTACAACCGTCAATCTCTTGTCTACTCCGAAATAATACTCCATTATACTACCTCCCACCAAACGCTTATCTTACCTGTAATTTGTGTTAGAAATTAGGGCTAGGCCCAGGGCTGGCTCCAGGTGAAATGGGGATTAACGTTGTCATTCCTGGGCGGGTGACATTTCCTCATTGCGGTGTTACTAGTGGTGTGACACAGTGGCAGTTGCATGCCTATGGAAAAAAAGAAAACGAAACCTTGTTTGTACTCCTTACTGTAGCATTACAACGGTTACGGTACGATCGAGAAAATAGCAGGTGACAGTACACTAGAACAGTGCCATAATGTAGCCTAACAAATGGTAAAGTATTGCAAGTATAACTAGTACTTGCGTTGAATTTATTTGACATTGGCTACTACTACTAGAAGATATAGTACTGAAGCTGAGTAAGTCTAGAAGATATCCTCGTATTCCTTCACCAGCCTGTTGCTGCTATCACCTTATCCTCCCCAGCAAGTGTGTGGAATTATTGATGTCATTTTAGTCAGACATCAAGCAAAACAACACAGCCCGGGGGAAGAGGGTTAGGGTTTGTAAAATGGATGGGAATGGGGGTTTCTTTTTGGGTAGGTTTTGTTGAGAGAAGAAAAAAAAAGCAGAGCATGGACAAACAATAATTGAAGATACAGAGTTTACAGACAATCTTTGGTTACAAAGTAAAGGTAAGCACATGCAGCAGTCACACTCATAGAATAAAAGACAACAATGGATACTGTATCTGTATTGCGTATGTTGTTGGAGTTGTCCTGTTGAAATTGGTAAGTAAGTTGCATGCAGCAAACAATTCCTCTTATTGGCGGCACTCCTCCATTCCAGCTGACGCTTCGTCCATCAATGTGGTGGTGAACACTGACAGAAGAGACACCCTGTCCACTGCCTGCCTGGCGGATGTTGACTGAAACCCGGCCTGTAATTATTGAACGGAAAACAGGAAGTGCTATTACAATACCACTGATAAATAAATAAAAGGTATGTACGCTGTGTGGTTCAAAAAGTGACACTTTGATTTCCCTAATAGACAGTACAATATTTTTGAAATTGCGTGCTCTGTCTGAGTCACCTTTTTAAGGATCAATAAGTATGGCCAAAATATTATAGCGGATCTTTCCCCTCAAGGTGGGTGTACTACTGTGTTTTAGAACAAAATTTGACCTTCCCAGCAATGCTCCCACCAAGACCCTTACTAAAGCCAGTCGCAAAAATGTAGAAGAACCCAATCATATCTCCAAAAACGATGCCTAGCAGAAAAATGGTTACAAAACGTACTTTGAAAGTAACAGTAGACCCAAATACAGACCGTGGATTGTATTCAAACCACTTGCCTGCAAGCAAAAGTATCCATAGCCAGCATCGCTCCAACAGTGCTCTACAACAACAGAACCGCGTTGCAATAGAACCCCCCTAAACACATGCAATCCTGCTGCTAGGGCTAACCCTAACGAACCCTAACTTACAAAAAGTGCAAAAACTGGTGTTTCCTTATGGATTTTGTCCAACAAACTTCTAGCCGGTATTAGACCTTCCCAGGAATGCCCCAGGCAAGACCCGCCAACCCACCCGCAAAAAAACACGCGACACAACACCACCAAACAGCGAAAAAGCTAAATCTCATACTTACAATGTCTCTCGGCCTTCGGTCCAAACGCGGCGCTGTGCAGCTAGGTCGTCATCATCATCAATCATCATAACTCCTGTTTTCCACCACGGATTTCCTGAAAAGCAAATGCAATCAAGATTAGACTGTCGCAGCAGTGCTTCGACAGAGACCCCGGCCGCAACCCACCCACGAACAGCAGGAAGCCCCCCAAAACGCTACATTGAGCAAGATGTCTGAAGAAATGGCAAAAAAAAGGCTTTTCCTTAAGGATTTTGTCCAAAACACTTCTATCCGGCATTAGACCTTCCCAGGAATGCCCCAGCCAAGACCCGCCAACCCACCCGCAAAAAAACACGCGACAACACCCCCAAACAGCGAAAAAGCTAAATCTCATACTTACAATATCTCTCGGCCTTCGGTCCAAAGTAACGCGCTGTGCAGCTAGGTCATCATCAATCATCATAACTCCTGTTTTCCACCACGGATTTCCTGAAAAGCAAATGCAATCAAGATTAGACTGTCGCAGCAGTGCTTCGACAGAGACCCCGGCCGCAACCCACCCACGAACAGCAGGAAGCCCCCCAAAACGCTACATTGAGCAAGATGTCTGAAGAAATGGCAAAAAAAAGGCTGTTCCTTATGGATTTTGTCCAAAACACTTGTATCCGGTATTAGACCTTCCCAGGAATGCCCCAGGCAAGACCCGCCGGCGCCAACCCACCCGCAAAAAAACACCCGACAACACCCCCAAACAGCGAAAAAGCTAAATCTCATACTTACAATATCTCTCGGCCTTCGTTCCAAATGCCGCGCTGTTCAGCTAGGTCATCATCATCAATCATCATAACTCCTGTTTTCCACCACGGATTTCCTGAAAAGCAAATGCAATCAAGATTAGACTGTCGCAGCAGTGCTTCGACAGACACCAAAAATTACACACAAACCCCCGGAACCCCGCCAAAGAGCACCTCAAAGGCAAGCAAGTCAGCAAAAACGGCAAGAAATTTCCACCTCATATTTGGTCCAAAACACTTTTGTCCATTATTAGAGCTTCACAGCAATGGGCCCAAAACCGTCAACTCACCCGCAAAGAAGTACAACACCCCCACAAGTGCTGAGTCTTTCTTCATTGTGCGTAATCCAGCACTCTGCTTGGAGGGAAATCGCAGTCTGGAGGAGGAGGATAGAGGAGCATGTTCTTCAGAACTTGTGAACCTGAGGAATGTAGACTGCGGCACCTTCAAATCAATAAGCAAACAAGTGAAGACAGTTCTGATGATGGTCTTGTTTTTGGGATTAGGTGATTAAAGTTTGAATTAAATTAACTGTGCAAAACAAAGAAAGAGAGACACAAAGCACACAGGAATAAAAGTGAATAAGGACGAAAAAGAAAGTTCTTGATTGATTGTCTCATTTTCAGGGCTCGGTGTCAGGGAATAAGAACAAGATTTCGTCATCATACTCTGCGAATTCAGGCTGGATGAGGTCAGTGGCACCGAACAGAGAAAAAATCCCCTCATCTACGTTGCTGTCCTCATCGTCTTCATGTGGCGTGCCTTCTCGCACTTTGTAATCTGGTGGTATGAGGTGCTGATTCATCTTGATCATTGTCAGCCGCTCCACATTTTTGGGCGATAGGCGGCTCCGTTTGGCAGTTACAATGCCACCAGCAGCACTGAAAACACGTTCAGAAGACACACTTGCGAGTGGGCAAGACAAATAGTTTATAGCCAGGTTGTAGAGCTGTGGCCACAATTGTTTTTTGCCATGCCAATACTGCAATGGCTCCTCATTAAGAAAGACCACTGTTGAGTCATTCAGATAGTCCTGCACCATCGACTCAAGGTCATCAACTGTTCCTCCACTTTGCTTACTTTTTGCTGTGCCTGTGACATTTTTTCGAGAACCATACCCCATCAAACTTAGCCAATCCTCCTCCCCAGCCACTGTTAGTGTTGTCATTGTGTGTGGTGCAGATGATCCAGTTGCCGGTGTCTTTAACGGCTGAGAGGTCACTTGTGCCCCAGCCACAGGTGCAGAATGGATTCTTGTGACTGCGGATGGCCTGCTGATGCTGATGCTGATGTACTGGCTTCTCCTTCAATAACCTGCCGTTCTTTTTCAAACCTCTTGGCTGACCAGGCTAACCAATGTTTGTACTTTTGAACATCTGCATCAGCGAAAGGAAAGAATGCGTTGTCTGCCAGCGCCTTTTTGTAGCGTGGATCCAGAATAGTAGCACAAATGTAATGCTGATCTGAGTTGATGTTTTTAAGACGTTCATCACCACGTAGGCGATGTAATAATTTCTCAGACAAAATGAAATGGTTTTTTTTTTTTTCATCTTTTTCAAACTCAGAAGAAACCGCCATCAGTTGGTGCTCCAGTATGCACAACAATGGGATAGCTTTTCCCAAATTACAGTCCTCCTGGCTGACTGCACGCGTGAAGAACTCAAAAGGACGAAGCATGTCTGTCAGGCTTTTAACTATGGCCCATTGCGCCTTACTCATCCGCAGGTCCTCCTTCTGAGATGTAGCCTCTGTCAAGAAATAGTGATCGAGTACCGTATACTGCTCATGCAGACGCTCAAGCATGTAGAAGGTTGAGTTCCAACGTGTTGCCACCTCCTGGATGAGTGCTTTCACTGGCATTCCACGTTGAAGTAGCAGTCTCCGCAGATGCTTCCGGGCCTTAAAAGAATGGCTGAAATGGTTGCACATTTTGCGGCAGGTGGCCATTACCTCGAACGCTGGACTCTCTTTATCACTCAAGAATTTTTGAACTACCAGGTTGATACAGTGCGCCAAACACGGCACTCTAACATGGTGACCCTGTAACATGGCCTTAACTACATTGGCGCCATTATCCGTGGAAACATAACCAATCTTGCGTTTTAGGGGGGATAGCATTGACAACACCTTTTTGTCAAACTCTTCCAAAAGGTTTTCTGCTGTGTGACTTTTCTCCAAGGCAAACATGGCTAGTGTTGCATGTTTCCGAGCAGCTTTGAAAACTTGGTCCGGGTCAACACCTGCGTTTAGCTTTGCTATAACACCTGAAAAAGAGACCCAGTGTGCAGTGATGCACATGTAATCATCGCCTGGGCCACTGGTCCACATGTCTGTTGTCAGATGTATTGTGTGAACAGCACTCTTCTGCAAAGCTGCCCCAATCGCCTGCAGCACATCTTCATGTAGTGCTGGAACCGCAACTCTGGCAAAATAGAACCGGCTCGGAACCTTCCATTTAGGGCAGAGCGTTGCAACTAATTCAAGAAAACCTACCGCTTCTACAAAAGAAAAAGGTAGAAGGTCCACAGCTAGCATTTTAGCCAGCTTAGTGTTATACAGACGCGTCAGTGGGTGGTTGCGTTCATATGGCACCTCTGAAGTAAGCATTGTTCTAATGTTGCCCTGGACCAAGCATTTACGGGCTGATAATGACTTCGTTGACCCAATTTTGCTCGCTGGTGAACTTTTGTGCGTTGGTGTCTCACTCGCTCCAACACTCTTAGTGTGCCTCACATTGGGTGTGCTGCTGAGAGGGGTACTGGGTGTAAGGGAAGTGTTTGACACGTCTTCTTCCTGCTCGTCAACATCAGATGAAACATCAACGTTTCCTTGATTTTGGCCTTTCTTGATCGCAGCTAGGTGCGCAAACCATTGGACAGCGTGCTTTCTGTCAAGATGACCACTCTGGCCGCCGGTACCATAGTTGCTACCTGGCTTACCACGACTAACTGCAAGCTTACAAAGGGTACAAATGGCAAACCTTGGATTTTTGGGACAAACAGTAAAGAAGTCCCAAACTGGGGACTTGAAGTGTCTGTGGGACCTGGAGGAGGCGGCGATACTGGTGGTGGTGGTGGTCATGAAGCTAATGCCAGATGAAGTGGAGGATCTGGATTGGCCAACTTTTGTACGTTTTCCACTTTCACCGCCACTAATTAAGGTCGAGGTTGACGCAGGTCTCTTCTTGCCAGAAAGAAATATGGAAGCGGGACGAGTTGGTGTACTACTTAACTCCAATGATTGTGGTGTTTCCACTGCCTCCTCATCGACAACATCATCATCATCATCATCACGCGCAGCAGCTCTTCGGGCTAGGGTCAAAATGTCTGTTTGCTGCATGCCCGCTGGGGCTGCAGTGACCTTTATGATGACTGGGTCGTCGTTGGCAGAGTCTTCATCAGCAGCAGTATCCGCCACTTCTTGTTGAGCCTCATCACACTCCATAAGTCTGAGACTTTGGACGAGCTTCCTTTTACGCTTAAGTACCTTTGTTGGATCATGGTGTGCCTCACTCTCAGACGGCTGTGGTGCTGGTTCCCAAGTTTGATCCGTATCATCAGAAGGAGGTGTGCTTGAAGAGGATGTAGACACCACCCTTGATCTCTTCCTTGCTAGGGTTGTGGAAGACAATGAAGGATCATCAGGAGGAGTGGCTTCCTCAAATGATACCTCGCCTTGATTGTCGATTTCCTGATGTGCCCCTACTTCGGGAGGAACAACTATTGTGGGCACTTGTTGTGACCCTCCATGCACCTCTGCATGCGCATCTCCTTGCGCTGCCTCTCCTTCCACATGTACTTGGGCTTGTACTTGCACATGTGATTGTTGTTGCCGCTGTGGTTGTTCAACACTCGTCAGATGAGCTACAACAACCTGTGTTGATTGAGGGACATTGCTGCTGCTTTCTTGCGATGAGCCAACATCACTGGTCGATGGTGATTGAAGAAGTATACTGGCTGCCTCTGCAGCACTCAAGGGCTTGGACTTAAGTTGGCGTGGTGGTGGTGGTGGCACTGAACCCAATGGAGCGGGGGTGCTGCTGCCAGCTTGGTCCCCAGCAGATCCCGCTGCAGCTGCTGCAGGCATACTTTTTTTTTTACTCACAAAAAAAGGGGCGGGCGGCACACCAGTGTCCTTGGTAACTTGCTTCTTCTGCTCCTTACTGGCACCTTTCTTGCTAGAGGAGCTACGGGTTACTTTTTTTGGGGCCATCTTCTTCAGAGCAGGTCAGCAGGCAGCAGTTGCACGAGTTGCAGAGGGTTCTGTGTCCAGACGTGACGTCGCGTGACGTTATGCTGCACACACCGCTGCAGGACTTCTTCCTGGCACTGGTGGTTCTATTGAGTCTTCTTGTGCACCTAAAAGCAATGGAAGACAGAGGAACATCAGTTCAGTTATACACCCCAAAAAATCGACAAAACACAGAAAAATGAGCACAATCCCATGCCATCCATGATGTTTACATTGAAGACACCCCACAGAAAGACTAGGGACATGCAAGTATGCAACACTCACTACCCCTGGGCATAAGGGATGAAAAGTAGGCAAAATAAGTGCAGGCCTCAGACACTGCCTCTCCTCAAAATGGCCCCCTTACACCCCAAGCACATGTTGCCTGTACCAGCCAGCACTCAAGATGGCCAGCACCACCACCCACATGGCCAGTCCACATCAACAGTACACCCCCAAAAAACAGAAAAACAGCCAGAAATCACCACAATCCAATGCCATCCATGATGTTTACATCAAAGAGAGTGAGACAACACCACAGGCACACTCAGTCCATGCACCACCACCACCCCTGGGCAAGCAAAAGGCCACACCAGCAGCCCCCCAAAAACGACAAAAAACAATAAAATAAGCACAATCCCAGCCCATCCATGGCCTCAATTATGTTTAAATTCAAGAAGACACCCCACAGAAAGACTAGGCCCATGCAACACTCACCACCCCTGGGCAAAGGGCCACACCAGCAGCCCCCCAAAAACGACAAAAAACAATAAAATCTGCACAATCCCAGCCCATCCATGGCCTCAATGGTGTTTAAATTCAAGAAGACACCCCACAGAAAGACTAGGCCCATGCAACACTCACCACCCCTGGGCAAAGGGCCACACCAGCAGGCCCAAAAAAACGACAAAAAACAATAAAATCTGCACAATCCCAGTCCATCCATGGCCTCAATGGTGTTTAAATTCAAGAAGACACCCCTCAGAAACACTAGGCCCATGCAACACTCACTACCCCTGGGCATAAGGGATGAAAAGTAGGCAAAATAAGTGCAGGCCTCAGACACTGCCTCTCCTCAAAATGGCCCCCTTACACCCCAAGCACATGTTGCCTGTACCAGCCAGCACTCAAGATGGCCACCACCACCACCCACATGGCCAGTCCACATCAACAGTACACCCCCAAAAAACAGAAAAACAGCCAGAAATCACCACAATCCAATGCCATCCATGATGTTTACATCAAAGAGAGTGAGACAACACCACAGGCACACTCAGTCCATGCACCACCACCACCCCTGGGCAAGCAAAAGGCCACACCAGCAGCCCCCCAAAAACGACAAAAAACAATAAAATAAGCACAATCCCAGCCCATCCATGGCCTCAATTATGTTTAAATTCAAGAAGACACCCCACAGAAAGACTAGGCCCATGCAACACTCACCACCCCTGGGCAAAGGGCCACACCAGCAGGCCCAAAAAAACGACAAAAAACAATAAAATCTGCACAATCCCAGTCCATCCATGGCCTCAATGGTGTTTAAATTCAAGAAGACACCCCTCAGAAACACTAGGCCCATGCAACACTCACTACCCCTGGGCATAAGGGATGAAAAGTAGGCAAAATAAGTGCAGGCCTCAGACACTGCCTCTCCTCAAAATGGCCCCCTTACACCCCAAGCACATGTTGCCTGTACCAGCCAGCACTCAAGATGGCCACCACCACCACCCACATGGCCAGTCCACATCAACAGTACACCCCCAAAAAACAGAAAAACAGCCAGAAATCACCACAATCCAATGCCATCCATGATGTTTACATCAAAGAGAGTGAGACAACACCACAGGCACACTCAGTCCATGCACCACCACCACCCCTGGGCAAGCAAAAGGCCACACCAGCAGCCCCCCAAAAACGACAAAAAACAATAAAATAAGCACAATCCCAGCCCATCCATGGCCTCAATTATGTTTAAATTCAAGAAGACACCCCACAGAAAGACTAGGCCCATGCAACACTCACCACCCCTGGGCAAAGGGCCACACCAGCAGGCCCAAAAAAACGACAAAAAACAATAAAATCTGCACAATCCCAGCCCATCATCCATGGCCTCAATGGTGTTTAAATTCAAGAAGACACCCCTCAGAAACACTAGGCCCATGCAACACTCACTACCCCTGGGCATAAGGGATGAAAAGTAGGCAAAATAAGTGCAGGCCTCAGACACTGCCTCTCCTCAAAATGGCCCCCTTACACCCCAAGCACATGTTGCCTGTACCAGCCAGCACTCAAGATGGCCACCACCACCACCCACATGGCCAGACCACATCAACAGTACACCCCCAAAAAACAGAAAAACAGCCAGAAATCACCACAATCCAATGCCATCCATGATGTTTACATCAAAGAGAGTGAGACAACACCACAGGCACACTCAGTCCATGCACCACCACCACCCCTGGGCAAGCAAAAGGCCACACCAGCAGCCCCCCAAAAACGACAAAAAACAATAAAATAAGCACAATCCCAGCCCATCCATGGCCTCAATTATGTTTAAATTCAAGAAGACACCCCACAGAAAGACTAGGCCCATGCAACACTCACCACCCCTGGGCAAAGGGCCACACCAGCAGGCCCAAAAAAACGACAAAAAACAATAAAATCTGCACAATCCCAGCCCATCCATGGCCTCAATGGTGTTTAAATTCAACAAAACAGTTGTATCATGCACCCATAACCAACCCTGGTCCTACTGGATACTGTGGCTACCCACAATATAATTTATTTAATTTTCTGAAAAAGTTCCAAAATTGTACTTGCAGCAACTGTAATGCCCCAAACAAACTTACTTGTGAAAGTTGATTTCTAATCCAAAAGTGATCCAAAGACAGTCAAAAAGGCCTCAAATCCAAATATCCAGCAGCACCCACAAAAAGTAATCCTTCCAGCTCCAGATCCAAATGAAAGTGACCAGGAGATGGACAAAGCACTGGGAGGAGCCTGCTGGACAGGAACAGGAAGTTGGAGACTGTGGGGCACTTCCTTCCTCCCCCCCCCCCCAAAATGGACTCCTTGCAAAAAAAAAGGCCATGCAAATGTCAACCTGAGGAGTGATTCTGATAAAAATCAAAATTTTCTGAAGGTTTATCCTGTTTGCTGGTGATTTTCTTGTGCGAAATTGCAAAATCTCTATTTCGCAAGTGCGAGATTGTTCCTTTCCGCCGCAACTACGTGTTCGCAATTGCGAACTCTCGCGAGGTGTGCTGTGCAAGGTGGCAAGCCGCGAGTACGTATTCGCGGGCGACAAACTCCCGCGGGAACACGCAGCAAGATCTAAAATGGCGCGTCACTCGCAAAGAAAAACAACTCGGCAAACGCTAAAATGACGGAAAGTGAACGCCGTGCACCACGCCGCGCGCCGCAACCAAGCAAAAAATCCGCCGCGAGCGGATTCACGGATTTTCGACAAATTCGCGAGAGTTCGCGGATTGCGGATTTGCCGAAAATCCGAAAAATCCGCGAGCGGAGCGGATTTTACGCCCATGCTTAATGAAAACAGCTCTGGCGAAACCGATGCATTACCAATGCTTTTTAGGTCTCGCCTGTCAATGCGCTTGCGCATTGAGCTTGCGAGAATATAGGGGCTTAACGAGAGCTTAACGATCGGGCGATTTGATGCTGTGCCCGTGAAAAGCAAGCTCAGTGCGCAAGCGCTTTGACCTAAAAAGCGCGTGCACATGAAAGCCAGCCATCTGCCGCCAGCAGCTTCACTTGAAAGGGATCCGCTCTGCCCCCTGCTGCATCAAAGGCTTTCTTCTTCGCACTTTTCACGGCCGCCAGGCCGTGTCGCATTTCTCCTCCCCCACCCCACAGCAATGCTTTTTTTTTCATGCTTGTCTTCACCTTGTCTCCCTTTTCCCCTGCTTTCGCTCTGGCCATTACTGCTTGCAGCAGCGGGGTAGATTTGCTTTATCAGTATGTCTGGACGCTTTCCCACTGCTGTGCTTAATGTTTATTTAATCCGTAAAGTGGGTTCCATGTTAATAAAAGTAATTCATAAGCCTTCCTCCGACCTCAAAACTGCTTTAATACGGCCGGGTGCTTTCCGAGAGCTGCGCTTCATGTTTAATTAAACTGATAAGCGGGCACCATGTTAATAAAAGCAAGGCACTCACCCGCTTCCTTCTTCCTCAAAACCACTTTTTTAGTACGGCTGGGCACTTTCCAGCGAGTGCGCTTTATGTTTAATTCAGCTTTGAAGCGGGTGCCATGGTTATAAAAGTAAGGCACTCACCCGCTTCTTCTGATGTCAAAACCGCTTTTTTAGTACGACTGAGCGCTTTCTGGCAGCGATTTGCTTTATCAGTATGTCTGGACGCTTTCCCACTGCTGTGCTTAATGTTTATTCAATCCGTAAAGTGGGTTCCGTGTTAATAAAAGTAATTCATAAGCCTTCCTCCGATTTCAAAACTGCTTTAATACGGCCGGGTGCTTTCCGAGAGCTGCGCTTCATGTTTAATTAAACTGATAAGCGGGCACCATGTTAATAAAAGCAAGGCACTCACCCGCTTCCTTCTTCCTCAAAACCACTTTTTTAGTACGGCTGGGCACTTTCCAGCGAGTGCGCTTTATGTTGAATTCAGCTTTGAAGCGGGTGCCATGATTATAAAAGTAAGGCACTCACCCGCTTCTTCTGATGTCAAAACCGCTTTTTTAGTACGACTGAGCGCTTTCTGGCAGCTGCACTTTATGTTTAATTAAGCTCTGAAGCAGGAGCCATAGGAGAAACAACGCACACACATGCGCGCAAGAGTCCAGAGAGAGTGTTTCATCGAGACCGCCAGAAATATTGTAAACACCTAACAAATATTGACCTTTTATCCCCCTAAAAAAAAAAAAGGAGTGCCCCCTCTTAATTAAAGTGGGCACCGGGAGGGAGTGCAGCGCGGGGTTGTCCGCGTCGCCGGAGCTAAATGAAGTAGGTCCGCCTTTTGTGTGCATACAAATTGAGTTTACTCTGAGAGCTATTTATTTCCTTAAATTGAAAGGCTCTTTTGAAAGGAGACTTCTCGGCTCTCCCCCCTCCGCCGCGCTCTCTTCCTTCGAGTCACACCAGGCTTGTAATCAGCAACAAAAGCTGACATGAATCAAGGCCGGATTGACAGGGGCTGACAAATAACTGATTGATTGCAGGCGGGCAGCGCTGACAAGTGACGGAGGGGTGGAGATAAAAAAACAAGTATTGAAAATGCAATAGGTCTCGCTTTTGATTAAGTTAAAGCGATTTGCTTTGCTAATGGTATTGTATAGCAAAGCAAATGGCTTTAACTTAATTAAAGGCGAGACCTATTGCATTTTCAATGCTTGTTTAAAATTCCCATGAGGCACAGGGTCAGACTGATTTGCATATAGCCATGTCTGAACTGGGGTGGCAGAGTGGGCTAAAGAACGGTGATGGATCAAACCCAGATCTTTTGACTGGGTGTGAGTGTTTGATTGGTCCTGATGCTCCGTCCATCACCACCCCCTTTTGTACCGCTTTGGCCGCCATAAGTGTGGCAGGGTATGATCAGACGTGAGTCCCTTGCTCACTTTGCCACCGGATTCAAGCAAGCCGGGCTGAAGACGGCCGGAATGCCAGAAACCGGTCCTCGGAAGCTTGTTTCCGGTCCAGGGAAGGCATGGCTTGGCAGTTCGGGCTGGACTGTTCCCATGAGGCACAGGGTCAGACTGATTTGCATATAGCCATGTCTGAACTGGGGTGGGAGAGTGGGCTAAAGAACAGTGATGGATCAAACCCAGATCTTTTGACTGGGTGTGAGTGTTTGATTGGTTCTGATGCTCCGTCCATCACCACCCCCTTTTGTACCGCTTTGGCCGCCATAAGTGTGGCAGGGTATGCTCAGACGTGAGTCATTTGCTCACTTTGCCACTGGATTCAAGCAAGCTGGTCTGAAGATGGCTGGAATGCCAGAAACCGGTCCTCGGAAGCTTGTTTCCGGTCCAGGGAAGGCATGGCTTGGCAGTTCGGGCTGGACTATTCCCATGAGGCACAGGGTCAGACTGATTTGCATATAGCCATGTCTGAACTGGGGTGGCAGAGTGAGCTAAAGAACGATGATGGATCAAACCCAGCTCTTTTGACTGGGTGTGAGTGTTTGATTGGTTCTGATGCGCCGTCCATCACCACCCCCTTTTGTACAGCTTTGGCCACCATAATTGTGGCAGGGTATGCTCAGACGTGAGTCCCTCGCTCACTTTGCCACTGGATTCAAGCAAGCCGGGCTGAAGACGGCTGGAATGACAGAAACCGTTCCTCTGAAGCTTGTTTCCGGTCCAGGGAAGGCATGGCTTGGCAGTTCGGGCTGGACTGTTCCCATGAGGCACAGGGTCAGACTGATTTGCATATAGCCATGTCTGAACTGGGGTGGCAGAGTGGGCTAAAGAACGGTGATGGATCAAACCCAGATCTTTTGACTGGGTGTGAGTGTTTGATTGGTTCTGGTGCTCCGTCCATCACCACCCCCTGTTGTACTGTTTAAAATTACAATCAGCCAGAAAGAGAAGTGCACTGAAACATTCCTACTAAAGCCATTTCCTCCTAGATAGGTACACAAACATCAGCTCAAGGAAACCAGAAAACAGACTGCGTTATTAGTTTCCTGCTCAGGGAAGTTCTCAGCCCATCTCTGCTTATGTACCTTGTTTGGCAGCCAAATATAGCAATGCAGAACTAATTCCACCAGTCAGTGGAAAGTGTGTGTCACACTATAATCACAAGCAACAAGTAGCCCCTTCAGCCAATTTAATCTACATGATGGGTTTAAGTATAGGCTACCAAGAGCAGTCATGCCCAGCACAAGGAATCCAATCCCAAAAGGCACAAATTAAGAACTGAATGTCGTTTGAAGGACAAACTGAACAGCTAGGTCTTTCCTTGAGCACCCTCTGTTCTGTTTTCCTTCTATATTCTATTATAAAAAGTGTTCTAGTGTTTAAGCCCCCTGACAGCAGTGGAAAGGAAATATTTCCTGTGAACACCCAATAGCACACCTTTGTGAAAATGGACAAGATCACGCATTCTGCGTGGACCCTCATTCTGGGGAAAATTGCTCCATCACGGATTTTGGAGAGAGAGTAGAGTGTGCAGATGACAATAGAAAATATTTCTGTTTACTGGTACATAGCAGTGGATGCATCTTCCTTATTTCTGTTTCCTGGTACATAGTAATGGATGCATCTTCCTTATTTCAGGCTACCAGCACATGGCAGTGAACGCATCTTCCTTATTTCTGTTTACCGGTACATAGCAGTAGATGTATCTTCCTTATTTCTGTTTACCGGTACATAGCAGTAGATGTATCTTCCTTATTTCTGTTTACCGGTACATAGCAGTAGATGTATCTTCCTTATTTCTGTTTACCGGTACATAGCAGTAGATGTATCTTCCTTATTTCTTCTTACCAGTGCACAGCAGTGGTTCCTTATTTCTGTTTACTGGTGCATAGCTGGCGATGCATCTTCCACCGCTTTATGCTCAGTTTTTCATGGACATTGTTACGAATTCTGTGGCAAACATACATCTAGCTTCTATCATCCAAGAACATTTCATTGTTAAAAAAAGTTCAATTAGGAATTACAGTTATAGGTTATTCAATCAGAAGGGCCTTTTGGCCCAACTCCATGACTCTGTGGACAATACAGATGTGTTTAACTGGTAGAAGTCACAAAATGGTAAACCTATGTAAATCCCACAGTGTAGACTAGAGCCCAGGTTTATTTTCGTTAATGCAATGTAGATCTGCATCAGCACTGCTTTGCATGAACAATATTTCTGTACCAGATTCAGTAGCAGCTGGCAGGGAACGAGAATGCAGGGGGTAGAGGGGGGTACAAAATACAAACAAAACAAAACCTTACTTCCTCGCCGAGTTGGTATCTTCAGTCGTCTCTCGTCGTCTCTCCGGCCGGAACAGAAAGCACACAGGCTCCCTCCCCTACGCCAATCACACTGTTCCAATGCAGCGTTGTGATTGGTCTGAGCGCTGTGGCTCAGTGCTCAGATGGGGAATGGGAGGGTGGGCATGTCCCCCACAGGGCTGTGTAATGCATCCTGGTGGGGAACATGCAAGGTGCGCAGGACTGTTTGGCCGGTGGGCGCAAGAGGGCCGGCAAAACAGTCATGCACGATTTGGAATGCAGTAACCACTCCTCCTCCCGAACGTGACAGGAGCCCAACCCCGCCCCGCCCCACCTTGCGAACACTAGAAATAAAATCATAATAACCAAAATATCTTCTGTTATTATCATTTTCTTTGACACTGCTCCAAGAGGAGTGGGGCTACGTTCCTCGGCCCTAGCGGAGGAGCTGCCACTGACCAGACTTACAAAGGTTACCTGAAGTTGATATCACGGATGATGTTAGCTCTATAAAAAAGCAATGGCACACAAAGCTCAGCCTTGGACTGTGGTGGAAAGGCTGCACAGCAGCATCTAGCATAGGGTTTGTACTCAAGGTACACACTCCAAATACAAAATCCTATGCAAAGACATTTACAGAGGGGTAGAGCAAGATATGTGCTGTTGTGCAAAGCGCATTGTGTGTGGATTTATACACAATATACTGCGAGGCCTCTTGCTTGTACCTGTTTTTACTAGGTGTAAGGTTTTGATGCAAAGCAGGGGCAGGCTATTTTCGTTAATCTACTTTTGTGTCAAAACCGAGTTTTTTTTTGGTCCTGTTCACCCTATTTATACCCAGCCGTTCATGGTGCAAAGTGATTTTGGGGCAGCACAAAGTCCACTTTCGGTGCGAAAACACTTTCGCATTGAAAGTTGATTTATGTTGGTGAACCCCTGTGCACACCTATAGTAAATCTGGACCTAGGTGCATTCGAGGCTGCTCTTAATACCAAGGCAGAGGCAGAATTCTTTGGAAAAGTTACACTTTCTTTTCATGTGTCATGGAGGAACTCAGTAGCTGTATAACCTATGCTGCAGTAGGGTTTCCAGCCATGAAGGTCCTTTTCATATATTTATCATATGTCCTGTAGCCCTTAAATCTGCCGCTTACCACTGATCCTGGACCACTTACGCCATTCAAGGAGTTTGAGGCAGGAAACCCTATCCCTGATGCAGCTGTGACATAAAAGTAATACCCATTGGTGTTAGCACTATTATTTGTCACTTCTTAATGACTTAATTAAAGAAGGAATTCTAGCATGAAGAAGGTTTCACAGTACATCCCATGTTTTAAATTGCATCGCCTGATAATTGAATTATTGTTTCGTGGCACTCATTCTCATCTTACAAAAACTGAACCAAACATATTTAGTTGGATAACATATGATTACTAACATAAAAATAAGACAGGAGCAAATGATTATTGCATATGAAAGACCTCTGGATAAAACACGCTAATTGAGCACAACAGAGACCCAGTTGCCTCCTAGGCAGCGGCTACCTGTGCAGGTAAGAACAGGGGGTGGGTGGGGGAATGGGGGTTGGGTAGGATTGAGTGGGGCGTCGATGAGGGAAAATTAATTATTTATTTATTTATTTAATTTGTCCTCGTGGTCGGCTATTGAATACCCCCCCACCCTGCCCCACCGCTCTTACCTGCAAGGGCTGCTGCTGCTCTCAGGGATAACCATTGTACACTAAGTGACATATTTTTTTACATTTTATTTAAGAGTTTTATATAGCGCTAGCAAGACCCGAGGGTATCAGAGGGCTTTTCATAAGTACATGTTCGTAACAGATCACTCATAAAATCGGTATAACCGAATTGCATGAAAACATATCCGAGTTTAAACACAAGTTAAGAAGAGAAAAAGCGGTGGAGGGGAATGGGTCTTGTGGGTGTCCCGCTAGTTGAGATGTTGGTTGAGGAGTACACCTGGATATTGAACATAATCTAACTCAGTTTCAAAGTGTACTCAAATGATGTATCATCAATTATACATAAAGAAACAGCATAAGTTATAGAGGAAGCTGCATATAACACAAGCAGGCTTACCACACACTAATGTGGTATTGGTACACTGAGGTAGTTGTAAAAATGTGACTGTCACTCAATGGCAAAGAACAGCATTGAAATGCAGCCTAATAATATTCTCACATATATTAATTGGACTGGTGTTTGCTCAGAAACATGTTTTAAGGAGGTATAAAATGTTTCTAGAGTTTTATTTTAAAAATAGCAGTAATTTCAAGAATTTTTAACAGGCGTGAGTGAAATTCACATAATTTCCTTTGAGAAAGTTAAAAGAAATGCCCAGAAAAATATGCAGAATTACACAAAATAGTGGTCCAGACTCCTCATGCTCTTTTGTTAGTGTTCGGGTCCATTTTGAATGTTAAGACACATTTTGTGCTAAACAATAAAAGTGAAAAATCAGGCGTGACATAAACAACAACCAATTCTATTCGTTCATGTTGTTCCCGTGCTCCCACACTAGGATTTTTACCTGCACAATATCTCAATTAAACAACATGGCATACTGGTTAACTCTCTGACAGTTTGTATAACAAGTGTAAGGTGGAATGCCGGAAATTAAGTGAGATTTTGCCAGTGTAAGCAACATTTCCCCTCTACCTAATTCTTATGAATCATAAAAAATGAAACACTACTGCTTGGAAATGCCAGTTAATCATGTAACGTATAGATTTCATGATTGGGCATGAACTTACTATCACCAATAACATTGTAGGCTACTTGCTTGTCACCTTTTGATTCAAGTTGATGGAATCCATCTTTTGTGTAAAGAGCAACACATACAGAAAGTCTTTATTGGTACATTTTTTAGAACTTTTCACAAATATTTATGACTTGTAGTGGTTCATGTTCCAGCTCAACCCCTTTCCACTTGCATCCCTTTAGTCTACGACTGGCATTGAAACTATGGTGGACACAGACAGAAAAATGTGTGAAATGTTCCTCACACACTGAGGGAACACTCCCAGAGTGTCCAGCACATTTGTTATGTGAGTCATGGTAATGGCCTCCTACTTGGGTAGTACACTTTCAGGACACACATAAGCGACAACTGTCCACCATGCTGCTACTGTTAAGAAGACCAGCCACCATGTTTTTATCTTACTAAGCGATGCCTGTCATGCATACAGAAGCCATCTAGGTGGAAAAACAGGATCCATAACAGTGTTGATCTTTACATTTGGTGGCTTGTTTACTGCTGGTATGAAAGTGTTATCCCTCCCACAATGGCGGATATGGGCCAGACTGCCTCCTCTCACATCCCCATATTTGTGTTTTCCATTTATCTGCCCTTGGAAAGAAGGAAACCATATTCATTTAATGTTTGCACACAGAAACAACATATGTTGGTTTTGATCAGGTCCCAAGGACTTTGGAAAATCACCACAGTGGCATCATAACCCGACATTGAACAGAAGATCTCTTTAGATTGTATACTCACTCATGCCAAGGTTAACCTAACCAGTATGGGTACCTTCTTTTACCAGTGAAATATTATAATCCCCTTCTGAAAATGTCACACTTGAAGGTTACAAAGATTACCCAACAGTGATATGTGTCAAATTGTTATACTTTCACTTTAAAAATGAAAGGTTTCTGTGGTGGAATCTTATAGATTGGCGATATCATAGTAAGCAGCTGAATTGAGGAATACCAGCTAAAGAACTAAAAAAGGGATGACGTAAGCGAGCTGTTGAAGATGCCAGCCTTATGCTGTGGCTTAGGCACCATAGTGTCAAATTGAGTAACATTTCCCCTACAGAGCTATGGACTGTTTACTCCAGTACAAACATTACGGTACTTCAAATCTGTTGTTACTCGCTTTGTGCTACCTGTTCTTACGTCACCGATGTGGATATTGATCATGTACTGCTGAACTGCTGATCCTGTAACCACAATACCTTTTCCCAAAATTACTAATCAACCACAAAAATAAATTTCCTGGTTGAAATTGGAAAGACAAATTTGTTCAGTTAGAATTGTATTTTGTGTTTTTTTATGAATTGCTTCTATCAAAAAAGCTTATAGCAACAAATGTCTACAAGTAGACGGACTGTGACTGCGGTGCTGATTTCCAGGGCGATGTGACTTCAGGTAAAGTGTGAGATAGATCAGTGCGAATATTTGTATGAAATCTGCCGCTCACAAACTCAAATGCAATCGGAGAAGATCCGCCTCTTGTCGATTAAGTGAGTTCATGAAGTTGGATATTAATGTTGCCTATTGCTGAAGTGTTCTGATACAAGTTTGTTCTCCGTGTGCTCCATAAATGCTGTATTAGTGCCATTCATCAATGTGCTGGTGATGCTGCAGTGATAAGTCTCTAATATCTTTCTTGTTTCTCTCCCTTTGCACCATTTTTACTGCTGGGCAGTTCTTCATCTTGCTGTTAGTGATCTTCCTGCTGGAGCTCCTCTTTGTGATTCTCTTCTTTGCCTACACTGACAAGGTAAGGGCAGAGCCACCACTCTCATGATCTCCTAAATGCCACTCCCATCTGGCCGTATGTGACTTTTGAAACCCCAGGGGCTTCAGCCTCCTTCACTAGCATCTCCCAGTCTCTGTTAGAAGCCATCCAACATCCACATCCTGGTACGCAGTTGATAAAATTCACCACTCTAAGCCACTACTGTTGTCCTTAGTCTCAACGAACAATGACAAAAGATATAGTCAGACACCATCAACTAACACTGGCAGACTGGGAAGGACAGTACACTTGGCAGAGAGCAGTATATGGAGTGATACAGGCAAAGAGTCAACAGAGAGAAAAAGCAAAAAGGCATAGAGAGTTTAAGATCAACTAAAAAGATGAAAAGGATGAAGAGCAAAACAACACCATAAACTTTAGTACAGCACCAGAATACAGTAACAGCTAAGAATCAGTGGAACTGTATTCAGCAAACAGACTGAGCAGCAAGCACGCAGGAAAGGAAAGGTTAATGTTAAAGTAAATATTTAGGGATATATATATGACACACTGTATGGCTCGTTTTTCTCCCCTGACCGGCGCTGCAAACTGTGGCCGCGGTATTCCTGCGGACGAGCCCGCCCGCTAAATTATTCAAACCAAGGATTCCTCAGTCAAAGGATATCGTGGAGTCGCGATAAAATCCAATGGTAATCCACAAGGTTTACTTGAAGTTCGTTTTTATTATTAATCCATTTGTGTCAAAAAATAAGGCAAAAACCAACGCGTTTCGACAGCCTCCGCTGTCTTGGTCACGGTTAGTTTGGAAAACAGTGTTGCCACAACTTATACACTTGGTTCAGTTTGAAAAGGAAAACACAATCACTCCCCTAGGGGCGTCGCCACCAAACACATGATCATTATGTCACAATGAGTAGCTCTAGGAATTATGGGTGATGTAGTCCGCTATAAATCCATTGCATTTTGTTATATTGCGTTTTCTAACTTTAAACACATTTTGGCACATAGTGGCAAGCGATGAAATGAGTGACATTAATTATATCAAAACATTATATTTCATGTCGCCCTCCAGTGGGCTTTGTGAATAATTAATAAAATTGTTACCGCCCAATTGTGCACGAACAATTTTGTTCTACTTGTCTCACAGGTAGTTGCGGTGAAACCATGAATGTGGTGTTTTGATATGAGATATCGCCCTCCAGTGGGCCCTATTGTGTGATAAATGATCAATGTGTATACATTTTTTATTGAATTTGTGAATATAGTTGTTTTCTATTAAATGTTTTGGGGTCTATAGTGGTGGTGATAGTGCTTGGCTTTTGTGTGGGGTTTACTCCTTATAGAGCAGTGTGTGTGGCATTATAATCTGTGAAAAAGATGTGAAAATTAAAATTAAAATTAAAATTCAATTGCAAAACATGATGCCGCATGTCGGAACCATTTTTGAGGGTCACAATTACAGTCTGAATTTGTATTCACTGGTGTATATAAAGTTCTTCAGATTGGTTGAGACCAAAAGGGGTCATTGTCCTAAAGTTCAAGATGTGTCTTGATTCTTTTTGCCGTAGATGTTTTTCATTGTGGCCGCCTCTGTCAGACAAGGTCATTGTCTCTATGCCCCAGAAACGTAAAAGTTTCCAATCCCCGTTGTGGTGGGAGTCCATATGCTTTGCCACCGCGTTACTTCTGTCTCTGTGTGTCGTGGCACGAGCGTGTTCCAGAATCCGTTTTTTGAGCTCGCAGATTGTGCTGCCTATGTACCTGAGTTTGCAAGGGCATTCAATCATATAGATTGTGTATTGGCTGTTGCATGTAATACATTCCCTGATCTCCCATGTTTTTTTGTTTGGCATCATTATTTCTGTTGTAGGTTTCGCAATTTCGCAAGCTTTGCAATTGTAACATTTTACAAAGCCCTTGGTTTTTAGCCAAACTTTTTTTTGAGATGGTTTTCTGTAGTGACTATGAATCAGTTGATTTTGTAAATTTCTGGCCCTCCTGTAGGTAATGACTGGATGGGTACCCATTTTTTTGCCAATTACTGGATCTAGTTGTAGAATTTTCCAGTTTTTTTTCAAAATTTGGTTGATTTTCTTTGATTCTTGGCTGTAATTCAAGATCAATCTGATTGGTTCATCTTCTTGGTTTTTTGTAGTTGTTTTTTGTAAACACTCAGTTCTTGTTTTTTGGTTGGCTCTCTCCCAACATTTTTTAACCATTTTTTTGTTGTACTTTCTTTTTTCAAAGCGTTTTATGGTATTCTTACTTTGTTTTTTCCATTCTTTTTCCTCACTACAAATTCTTCTCAAACGGAGAAATTCCCCGTATGGTATGCTTGTTATGAGTGATTGCTGGTGAAAGCTCGTTGCCTCCAGAGTTGCATTTGTGGCAGTGTTTTTCCTGTGAAGGGTTGTTTCAATACAGTTGTCTTTTATGTAGACTTCAGTGTCCAAAAAAGTAGCTTTTGATCTGTGCATGGTATATGTAAACTTTAAACATGATGTGTTTGTGTTTAGTATTTCAAAGTATTTAAGAAACTTTGCCTCACTGTCATTCCACACTATGATCAAATCGTCGATGAATCTTTTCCATATGACGATATGTTGGGTGTATTCCTCATTTTCCTTGCTCCAAGCTTTTGTTTCTTCCCACCAGCCCATAGCCATGCAAGCATAGCTTGGGCTGAAGGAAAAACCCATCGCTGCTCCATTTTTTTGGCGGTATATTGTTTCCCCGAAGAAGAAGATGTTGTTTGTGAGTGTTAATTGGATCATGTTCAAGAGCATGTTGTTGTGATCTCTGTAATGGATATTACGTTCTTGAAGATAGTATTTACATGCGTTTACACCCAAGTCATTATCAATGTTGGTGTATAGCGCCGTTACATCCATGGTGATCATTAGGAAATTCGGGTGCCATGTCAGTTCTTTTAAAATGCACAGAAATTCGGTAGTGTCTTTTATGTACGATTTGAGTTGTTGTACATACGGATTTAGGTAATGGTCGATGTAATTGGCTAAAGGCTCAAATAAAGACCCCTTGGCTGACACAATGGGTCTCCCTGGTGGTTTCATGGGGTTTTTATGTATTTTAGGCAAGAAGAAAATTGTTGCCATTTTCGGGAAGTCGACTGTTAAGTATTTCTTTTCATCAAAGTCCAATAAACCATCTGATTCCCATTGGTTTAATTGGTGATCAAGATCTCTTTTGATTTGATGAAGGGGGTTCACATTTAGTTTTTCATAATATTCATTTTTGTTCAATTGTCCTGTGGCTGCGGCGGTATACAGATCCCTGTCCCAGAGAACCACGTTTCCCCCTTTGTCTGCTGTTTTGATTTCAAAGCTTTGATCCTTCTTTAGAGAAATTAAAGCGTCTCTTTCTTTGATCGTTAAGTTATCACGGCTTTTGGTTTTTGTGATCTTGTAGAGGTCATGGGTCACTGCTTCCTGGAACATGTCGATTTTATTGCCCGGAGTGAGTTGAGGATAGAATTTGGATTTGGCCTTCATTTGACTGGTTCCTGCTCCCAGTTGTTTTTATTACTTCATGTAAGGAGATCTCTTTATCTTCTTCCTCATTAATGTTGAGTAAGGCTAAATATGCATCCGCCTCCTTCACAGGGAGGGTTGAGGTTGGTTTAGGTTGATTTTTTGTGAATGTTGGCTTGTCTCCTTTTTCCATGAAGAATTTGGCCAATTTTATTTTTCTTATGTATAAATACATATCTATCCTGGTTTGTGCCATGTCCATTCTTTGGGTTGGACAATAGTTGATTCCTTTTTTCAAAAGTGAAGTTTCTGCTGCTGTGATTTCTCTTTTTGAGAGGTTGATTATTTGCAGTTCTTCATCTATTTGCCCTTCTTTTGTTTCATCCCTCTTGTCTCCGTGCCTATTTTTGTGTTTGTGCTTGTTTCCCCTTCTGCTCCTCCTTGTTGGGTTTTTTGGGGTTTGGGTTGCCATGGTCTCCCCCTGCCTCTTCCTCTGCCTCTGCCTTGTGTGAATCTCTGCGCCCCCTGTTGTTGTTCCCACTGGCGTTGGGTGAGAACAAGGCGCATATCCCCTAAAAAAGCCTTCTGTAGTGGGTCTAATATGGTTTCATCATCGCTTTGTTCTACTGAGGCAAAGGATGAGACACTCGAGGAGGATATGTTGGGATTTGTTGGTTGTTGTTTGTACGAATCATATTTTCGGGCAAACGTGAAGATTCGTCCTTGTTCATAATCCTCAGCGTCACGTATGAATTTGGTTTGTTTTCTTTGTCTCACTACTTCCTCATGTTTTTCTATTTGTTTACTCAAGTCTTCTTTAAATTTTGTCATCTCCGGGTTTAGTTTTAATCCATCAATTTCTTTTTCTAGACTACTGAGTTGGTCTCTTACTTTGTCCAAGGCAATCTCTATGTGTTTTACCAATATTTTGATTGATCCTAAAGATGAATTCAAGGAGTGTTCTCCCCACTCTTGTAAAAGGTCGTTTGTTATATCTTGTTGTGTGGGCATTAATAGATTGTGCAGTCCCCTGGGGACTCTTTCCACTTCCAGGTATTTTGTAATGTTATAAGTTCCCATGATTTGTTTATTTCTTTTTTATTTAGTTTTTCCCATGACCTCAGTTTTTCTTTAACGTCGTTTTTCCCTTGTTCTCTGGCAGTTTCTTTAGGTTGTTCCGTGTTTCCCCTTTGAAACATGGTTGTTATCAGTTCCTTTCTTTTAGCATCACGTTTTTCCATCTTATGCTTATTTTTTGACACACTCTTTATTTTGGATTGTTCTGTGTTTCCAAGAGGTTGCTCCTTTGAAAATTCGTATTTGTAAACCTGATTTGTGCACTTGGAGATTCTTGTCTTTTAAACTGAAGATCAAAACAGTTGTTTGCGCAAAGTTTATTTAACACATTGCCATATCCCTGATTTAGGATAATCTGTTTGCAAAGTTTGTTTTAAGCGCTTCACTGTTATGTCTTTCAGAAGACAATTGTACCACTAACCGGATTGCCACTGTGGTGTGGTTGCGTTGTTTGTAAATCAACAATCTCTAAACAGTTTTTGAAAAAGGAATTTTGCAAGCGTACTCGGGGTCACACACTCTTACCTCGGTTTCCCGTGGCTGGAGCGGGACCACACTCTTCCGCTCGTGGCTGTTCCTTAACTTTCTTGTTCAAAGTTTATTCCGGTGAGCGCCACGGGGAAACAGGATATGTCACACTGTATGGCTCGTTTTTCTCCCCTGACCGGCGCTGCAAACTGTGGCCGCGGTATTCCTGCGGACGAGCCCGCCCGCTAAATTATTCAAACCAAGGATTCCTCAGTCAAAGGATATCGTGGAGTCGCGATAAAATCCAATGGTAATCCACAAGGTTTACTTGAAGTTCGTTTTTATTATTAATCCATTTGTGTCAAAAAATAAGGCAAAAAGCAACGCGTTTCGACAGCCTCCGCTGTCTTGGTCACGGTTAGTTTGGAAAACAGTGTTGCCACAACTTATACACTTGGTTCAGTTTGAAAAGGAAAACACAATCACTCCCCTAGGGGCGTCGCCACCAAACACATGATCATTATGTCACAATGAGTAGCTATAGGAATTATGGGTGATGTAGTCCGCTGTAAATCCATTGCATTTTGTTATATTGCGTTTTCTAACTTTAAACACATTTTGGCACATAGTGGCAAGCGATGAAATGAGTGACATTAATTATATCAAAACATTATATTTCATGTCGCCCTCCAGTGGGCTTTGTGAATAATTAATAAAATTGTTACCGCCCAATTGTGCACGAACAATTTTGTTCTACTTGTCTCACAGGTAGTTGCGGTGAAACCATGAATGTGGTGTTTTGATATGATGTTAATGTTAATGTTAAAGTAAATATTTAGGGATATATATATGACAGCAAATAATAGAAATAGACACAACCAAAGGGCGGCAGAACAGGCAAAAGGTAAAAAGAAACTTACTAAAATGGAATAGAAAATAGGCAGTTATCCACCAGAGTGGGCTTTTCTCCCTGTTGAGATGCCCTTTGATGTTTTTATTTGAATATCTTTTTACCTTTGAGTCCAAGCCTTGAAGTGAAATAGAACTGGTGACATTAGAGACTGACTTCCTTATCACAGAGCAACTGAAGTTAGATAGTAGAATGCAAGAGCTATAATCTCTCTCCTTTGGTGAAGCCGATACTATCTTCTAAAGTTCTCCACAATCATCTTTCAGTCTTAACAATACTTTTTTATTATTCAGGAAATCGCCCTGTTTATTTTCAAATCTTCTTCAAGTTGTTTGTAGAACTCTCCACAAACTTAATCTGTCTGGATCCTCCATTTGATCTGCACTGGTTGTTTGATCGCTGATAGGGACCTAAGCACTCAAAAGTGTGCATCTAATACTGTGCATTAGGCTGCTTCGTGTATTCTACAGTGTGATGAAGCCACATGTTGCAGGGAGACGGTTTTCTTGTTACATGTTAGGAATCATCACCCACAAATATTATGCTTCATTGTAAACAATCCTGAATAGTATTTCAGCATTCCCACCCATGCCCAGTTGCTTACCAGCCAGGCTCGTTCTCAATAGATGGATGGATGGACGGAAGGACGGACGGACGGACGGATGGACGGATAGACAGACAGATAGATAGATGGAGACAGCTAGACAGATAGACAGACAGACAGACAGACAGACAGATAGATAGATAGATAGATCGATAGATAGATAGATAGATCGATAGATGGATAGATAGATAGATAGATAGATAGATAGATAGATAGATAGATAGATAGATAGATAGATAGATAGATAGATAGATAGATAGATAGATAGATAGATAGATAGATAGATAGATAGATAGATAGATAGATAGATAGATAGATAACTGTCCTACAGCTGAATCAATGCACTGTTATTTAATTACTAATATCTGGTGTCAGGGTTAAGTCCTATTTTATATTTACTAGTGTTGCTTGATTTTCTTCAGTCATTGCAATCTGCTCATCCATTGTTATACTCATCAGAGCCCGCACACGATCATCTGTGCCCACTCCGATATAAACAAACAGGTCTTTGTATGATGTCACACCAGTTGTGTGTGCTTTATTTCGTACACAATATTGTTTTTACCATTTTCTCTGCTTGGCTGGATTGATAAAAATAAATATATTTCTGGTCCTTCCCAATGTAGATTTTTTTTTGGGAAAAGCATCTGGCGAATATAAAAATGAATCAGTCACCAGCAGTGCACAGCATGTCCAGCCTTTCAGTTTTGGTACCGGTCCCTGATTGCCTCTGTGAAGTCTCTGCAATGTGCCTTCTGATTGATGCTGTAAAAAATGCCCTTTTTATGTTTTGCCGCACCATTATTTTATGCATCAATAAAAATGTCCTCTGCTCGATGACCTGTTGCTATCAGTCTTCCTACTACGGTCATTAAAGTCTGAGGCACATGGTGTATTTGAATGTGACCTACTGGTGGTGATTCTGTCTTCAGAAACAGCTGCAAAGCTTCTCCATGCATTTATAACGCGTCTGTTTTAATTCAGGCGCCCAGTCCTGTAGCTGCAGCCCTTGTTGATCATCGCCATAGGTGTTGGAAGCAGAGGGATTGGAGGTGGAGATGAATCCTCAAACAGGGTTTGGACTATGGGGAAAAAGCTGGGGAGACAAAAAAATGAAGTTTCTGCTTCCCTTGCATGTATGGACAATTGCTTGAAAAAGAAGGCAGTAAGATACATGTGGCCATTGCAGAACAAACACAGACTCCTGGACACAACGGTCCTCTTAAAGTACGTTTATTTCCTGGTTCAGCATTCTCCAAGAATCAGCTACTGTCTTAACAGACTCCTCAGTTCCTGTATACCCTCACACAATCCAATCAAGCACCTCAAAGCAGAGTTGTAGATACCCTACATCCTCCCTCAAACAACCAACAAGGCACTCAGCAGTAGAGAGTCGGATAGAATGTCCAGAGACACAGGCAGATCAAAACATTAACATACACACAGTAGAAATCATCTTGGAACCATTTGAATGAAGAACAAGTAGACCTACTCAACACTCAAAGAATAATGCAAGAAACAGGGTCTCTTAGATTTGTGTTCAACCCTCTTAAGCAGCTCTTCAGTAGAGCAAGAGGTGCTGTTTTTCAAAAGCTATTCATGCTCCCAACCACATGATTCTCCCTAAACTCCACATAAAAGTTTTCTTCAGGGCACCACGCTGTTCAGATTCCATATGCTCCCATCAGATCTTTTTACTGCATTATTCATATCATGCCACCCCTTCCTCCAACAGATTCAACCTAGGAACAGATTTCAATCTGGTTTCCTACCCCAAAACAAGTGATAGGGAGTTGTTGCTTTAGTATGATGAGGAAAAAGGTGATACCTCAGCACACAGTTGTATAGTTCTTCCTTCCAATCTCAACCTGCAGAAATTTGGCCAACTGTATTCTTCCCTTGAACATTCTGTTAAATCTCTCTTCCACTCTATTAGTCTCAGGATGATACAGAGTACACCTCTTGTGAAAAATACTGCTCTTGCTTAGGAAATTCTCCATTTCTTATGAACACAACTGGGTACCATTATTAGTGAAAAGTTATTTGGAAAACTCTTCAGTGTCAAACACAGTTCTCAAACAATGATAGTTTTCATGCAAACATCCCTGACTTTTCATACAGTGCCACCTACAAAGCAGGTCAACAAGTACCAATAGTTATGGCATGCCTTGCTTTCTAGCCAAGGTCCCAATACAGTCTAGTGCTGCCTTCTGCCATGGATTGTCCAACAATGATCTCGCACACATAGGTGGGAATCTATTCTTGAGCACCTTATCACTGGTACTATATTTAACACATTTCCTGAGGATTCCTTTCACCTCAAGATCTAACCGAGGCTACCAGAAGATTTTAAAACACCTAGATGTCCAACCTGAGCAAGTTCAATGGCCCTCTTGTGCAGGTTACTCAGCACCACTAACCTGGTGGCCTGGAAAAGAAGTCCATCCTTCACAGTAAGTCTATCCTTTACCAATTTGTAGGTCTCAAAGTTCTCAGTCATCAGTCTATCTTGCAAGTCATGGCCATTAAGACTAATAATTACCTCCAACAAAACCTTGTCTCTACACTCTCACAAATCCTCTTCATGCACCTTCAGATCCACAAGTTCACCAACAATGACCAACCTGGCCAGGCAGTCAACAGCAACCATGAAAGAATACTCATGCACACTGATCACCCATTTCCTTGTTCTTGCTGACCCCCTATACAGACCAATAGAATTCAAAATGTTCCCACATGGGCTGATGATCAGACTTGACATGAAAGTGTGTCTTCCAAGGCAGAAGACCTAATTTATCAACTGTCCACTTCATGGTCAGTGCCTACTTTTACAATAACAAAATAGTTGACTTCCACCCCATGAAGGCCCTTGAGGCTAAGGCAAATGTCCTCTTTTCTCCCTGCAACACCTGCAAAAAGACAGCACCCAAAGACAACACTTGCAGCCAGCATCAATGGCAACAATGCAATCCGTCCCGTGGATTATACCCTTTAAATTAGGTGCCCTACACAAATCGTGTGTGGCAAAGAATCATCCCTGATGACAAGGGCACTTTAAGGTCATTCATGGGACTAGATGAAGACTACACCAAGTTTCCGTATGGGTTTGCTGACAAGACGGAAGTTTTGAAACTATTGCTGAGGAAAGGGAAGGTGTGCGAATGGGGAGAGAGGAAAAAAGGGTGTTTGAAGACGTGAAAGTGGAACTGCCAGGACAGAAGTTTTGACTCCATTTAGTATGGGTATGAAGACCATGATCACAGTGGATGTCAGTGGGGTCAGCATTGCTGCACTTCTTTCTCAAACACATGGCCATGTTGAGAAGACAGTAGCCTTTGCTTCTCAGTCATTGTCAACATCAGAAAGAAAGTACTTTGATTGAGCAAGAAGCATTGGCTGTTGCATGGGCCATAAACTACTTCAAGATGTGTGCATGGGGAGACAGCACATCATTTTAAGAACCAATTATAAACCTTTGCTCAAGGCACTGAAAACTTCTGGTACTAACAATTGTTCAGCTAGACTAGCCAGGTTTAGCTACACAATAGAGTACATTCCGGTGTGGAAAAATAAAGTGGCAGATTACCTATCTAGGTAGCCAGATATGAAGAGTAGTGTTACGGAATTGGAAATGGAGGAAGTTGTAGCCAGTGTGGAGGGATGCAGTAGAGGTGTGCAAGGAGGCTGTATCTGAAGGAGATTGGGATAAAGGGTCACGAAGGGAAGAGTACCCTTCCCCAAGGGGTCTGAACCTACAGCAATGTGTTGGATGAATTACCCATATATAGTGACTTGGCTGTGGCGAGAGATTAGAAATTAGTTCCCCCTGTAGGATTAAGAATAAAATCAATGGTGTTATCCCATGAGGGACATCTTGGGTAGTTGTTGACATGTAATAGGCTGAAGGAGTGGCCTAGGGTGGTTGAGTGTTGATAGAAGGATTCAAAAGGTGATTGCATGGAATTGATGTCTAGAGCTCTGAGTGCTGGACTGTCTAAATCCAAAGTCCGTTTAAAGGACATTCAGTGTGTGGAAATTGGATTCAGATTGAAAATGGACATGGAGTTGGAATTTGAAGCATGCTGTGCTTTATCAAAAAGGAGGCGTGAGTGACAAAGAAGCACAGGAAGGCATAGGGCGTAGAGGTTAGGCCTTAATGGTTTACGCATAGTTATTGGGCAAAATGCAAGAGAATGCTGAACGAATGAATGTGAATGGATCAAGTGATGATTTGAGTACAACTAATGTGTGACCTTGTATTAGAAGTTTATATGGCAGGGCTAGGTGTCCTTCTTTTTTGGATGGGGTATTTTGTAAGTAGTTGAGCTGTTGCTGTGTTATGGCCGGTGCCTAAATAGGAAATGCCTCCCATGTTAGTTATTCAAGGTTTTGATGTATTCTTCTTTATTGGTTCTTTATCTGTGTTTTGTGTATCAATAGGTTGGTGTCGTTTGTGGTGATGCTCAGTGTGTGCTTTCGTTGGTGTTCATCTTAGTGTTTGTTATCTTCTTTTACCTTTGGTAAGAAAGGACATGTGTCATACCTGTATCTGGTCTGGCTTTAGTACTTGCCATGTCTAAGCCAGAATGTACAATTAGAATGTCAGGGGATCTTCTTGCCAACTGGAATGTTTACCTGCAGTTGTGGAAAGTTCGAGGGTCCCCCTGCTGGGAGGGGAACAATCCGGTGCACAGCTGATGGACCGTAGTCTTATTCCATAAACACTTTAGTCAGGAAGTGATTTCAAAAAAATTTTTAATCTTTGCATGGTGAATATTTTGGCATATTCATTTTCAACGTGATGAAAGTAACCATAAGCGTATCACAACGCAATTTATAACTGAATCATTGTAGTCCTCAAAACAAGATCCCGATGCATTTCGGGCACAAGCCCTTTCTCAAGGGAATGCTCTACAAAAAGACACAAACATAACCAGAATAAATCAGCTGTATTAAGCTAAAAATAAATGAACGATCGAATGCATCATGCATTAGCCGACTCTTAAGTGGCTAAATAGAAAGTGACGGAAAACGAGACTATGTGTCTAAATACCAAAAGACAACCAGGTGCTGCGGCGGTATCCTAAGTTGTGCATGCATTGGAAAAGGCATGGTGAAAAACAAACAGTGGCAGCGCGAGGTAAAATATCAGTTACAGTGCCTAACCGAAATTGGAAACAGCAAGACGCGAGCATGCCAGGGTGCGCGAGATAACTTACATGCTGGGGTTTCTACAAACGGCCTCGCGGCGTGTCAGCGGGGTTGTGATGGTGTATGGTGGTTCTCCTAAAGTTGTACCGGCAACAGTGAACACAAACAACGGACATGGTGCGGGAAAATTGGTGAACAGAAAAGAAGGACCGCGGTGTGAAATCAAAGTGACAAAACATCGCCATGTTGGAAGGTGTGGGGTAACAGGGGATAAAATGTGCAACAAAGCTAATGAATCATGTAAGCATATAACAGGAATATAAAGATGTTATAAATAACAAAGAAATTCAATTCGATCGTTCAGCCCATTGGGCGCCATCGTGGAAAGGAAACGGATCCAAAAGTTCTCTCGCTTAAGCAAAGTGTTCTTGTTGTTGTATGTTACTGGTACTTGTTCCAAAATCTGGAATTTGAGTTGGGCAACAGTATGTCTCAGTTCGGCAAAATGAGCAGCCACAGAGGATTTTAGGTTGTTGGTGCGGATATTGCTTTTATGTTCTAAAATCCTGGTGCGGATTTTTCTTTCAGTGTGTCCCACATAACATTTGCCGCACGGGCACTTCAACAGATAAATGACATTGTTTGAGTTGCAAGTGGCATTCACTTTGAGTTTGATAGAATGCCCTTTCATAGGGTGACAGATGACATTGCCAGTAATACAATTGTTACAGTTAGAACAGTTATAACAAGGTTTCAGGCCTTTGTATGTCTTCATTGTGTCATCTTGGTTGGGTTTCGACAAGATTTCTTTTAAGTTCCTACCTCGTGTGAATGCAAAAATAGGAGGTTGGTTGAACAAGCCCCTGAAATCTGGTTCCAGGGTCAGGATAGACCAATGTTTTCGGATGATGGTTTGGAAGCGATTAGATGTTTTAGAATATTTGGATACCACAACCAGGCGTTCTGATTGAGCTCTTGACTTGGGTTGCAACAAGGCAGACCTGTTTTTCTTGTCACTTCTTGCCATGGCAAGATCCAATATAGGTGTGGGATATCCTCTGGCTTTCAACCTGTCGAGAGTGTGTTTCATTTGTTTCTTGCATTCATCCTCATCTGAAACTATGCGTTTAATGCGGAGGAGTTGGGCATAAGGTAGATTATTTTTGAGGCCAGGACGGTGGAAACTGCTGTAATGAAGGGTGGAATTTCTATCTGTAGGTTTCCGGTACACAGTGGTGGACCAATCTCCTTGTCTCCTCTGAATTTCTACATCTAGATAATGTATTAGGTTCTCATTGTGTTCCCATGTGAATTGGATTCTTTGATTGAAATGATTCCAGGTTTCCAGAAAGGCATTCAATGTGTCTGCGTTGCCCTCCCATAGGAGGAAAATGTCATCGATAAAGCGTAGATACAGGCGTCCGTGTTCTTGCCAACTGGTTTGGTTCAGGATGTGGGATTCCTCAAATTGCTTCATGTAAATGTTTGCGTAGCAAGGAGCTGCCGAATTGCCCATAGCAGTGCCATTCAGTTGTAGAATCCATTTGTCTTTAACGGAAAAGTAGCTGTGGTAAAGTGTGAATATGGTCAATTGCATGAGTAACACTTTAAAGTCTGCATCCAGATCCGACGAAGACAAGACATCTTCAATAGATTCAATACCTCCATCATGTGGAATGGAGGTGTAAAGTGAACATACGTCCACCGTACACATGATTAGTTGGCTGTTTCTGAGCTCATTCATGATGGGTTCAATTTTTAGCAGAAAGTCAGTGGTGTCTTTGACATGTGATTTGGTTGCTAGAACAAAAGGTTGCAAATATTTGTCCAAAAATTTGCCTACATTTTCGTGTAAGCTGCCTCTGGTCGACACGATGGGTCGGAAAGGAGGTTGTGTTGGGTGCTTATGAATCTTAGGAAGCATGTGTAATACAGGAGGTCTGGGATTAGATGGTGTCAAAAATCTGCGGGTTTTGTCGTTAATGATTCCTTGATCAAATGCTGTCTTGATGATGACTGACAGATCTTGTGAGTATTCTTTGGTCGGATCTCCTGGTAGGAAATCGTAGGTGTTTTGGTCGTTGATGTGTAAGTCGACTTGTTGGTCATAAAAGCTGGTGTCCATGATGACTAGGGCACCACCCTTGTCAGCATTCTGACAAGTGATCGTCGGGTTATCGGCCAATTTCTGGAGGATATTTCTCTCCTTCCGGGTGAGGTTTCCACGTTTGATGTTCGATTGGAAGGGCAGGTTCAAAATTTCTTGTTTGATCAAATTTTCAAAAGCGTCTATTATCTTATGACTCTGTGGTGCCAAGAATGTACTATGAGGTCTCAGTCCTCTGAGCATATCTTCTTCTTGTGTTAGAGAAGGGTTGATGTTAGCAAAATAGTTCTTAAGGCGAATGTACGAATCAGTTTAAAAGCACTGACTTCTAGTTCCAGAGTGTTAGTGACAGTGGTTGGCACAAAAGATTGACCCTTTTGTAGGGTATTGATTTCTTCAACGGTAAGGGTTGTGGAAGATATGTTGATGACCAAATTATCTTGAGTATTCAACGTCTGCCTTTGGTTTTCTTTTTGTTTGGTGGAGGCGTTTTTTCTGCTACCTCTGCGGGTTTTTCCCCCCCCCCGGGGTCTTTCTGCTGATCCGGGCCCGACTCTAAAAAATGAACCGCTGGGTCTGTGGAGGTGCTTGGAGTTTGCGAATCAGCATTTGGGGTTGCACGAGTTGGTCTGGTTCTGCTGTCGTCCTCAGACGATGATGTTTCAGTGGCTGATGCAGGGTTGTAAGGTTTGTTGGAGCGTCGGCGGGCATACACCTCTGCCCAGGTGTATACCTCGCCGAGCTTATAATCTATGGTATCCCTCTTGAACTTGCGCAGTTTTCTCTCCTGGGTCTCACGAGTATGTTTCTCTAGTTGTATATTGATGTCATCCAACATTTTTTTCAGGTCTTCTGCTGTTAGGGTCTCGGCCAGTTCCTCTTTGATATTAGTAATTTCCTGAGATAATTCTTCCAAAGATTTGGAAAGTTCCTCAACGATCAGCAGGATCAGATCGAGGGAACACTTATTTAAAATAGCGTACCAGCGTTCCACAAATTTGACATTGTTTTTACATAGAAGTGGTTTGAGTGGGACACGAAGTCCCCGCGGTATCCGTTGTACACGATGGTACCGTATCAGGGTACTTGCATGTAACTTCTGGTTAGAATCCTTTTTTAAGAGGTAGAGCAATTGTTTGAGGTTGCTTTCCGCGCTGCGAGTGTTGCCAGCAGCGGTGATTTCTTCCTGGATTAAATTATAAATTTTATCGGCATCTTCGGTTGTGTAGGCGAAGGTCGATGCTCTCTGATCAGTCATCCCTGAGACTGTATCAAAATTCATTCTGGAGCGCGTGCTGAGGTCCGAGGACAGAGTCAGTAGTGGTACGCTATTTTAAATAAGTGTTCCCTCGATCTGATCCTGCTGATCGTTGAGGAACTTTCCAAATCTTTGGAAGAATTATCTCAGGAAATTACTAATATCAAAGAGGAACTGGCCGAGACCCTAACAGCAGAAGACCTGAAAAAAATGTTGGATGACATCAATATACAACTAGAGAAACATACTCGTGAGACCCAGGAGAGAAAACTGCGCAAGTTCAAGAGGGATACCATAGATTATAAGCTCGGCGAGGTATACACCTGGGCAGAGGTGTATGCCCGCCGACGCTCCAACAAACCTTACAACCCTGCATCAGCCACTGAAACATCATCGTCTGAGGACGACAGCAGAACCAGACCAACTCGTGCAACCCCAAATGCTGATTCGCAAACTCCAAGCACCTCCACAGACCCAGCGGTTCATTTTTTAGAGTCGGGCCCGGATCAGCAGAAAGACCCCGGGGGGGAAAAACCCGCAGAGGTAGCAGAAAAAACGCCTCCACCAAACAAAAAGAAAACCAAAGGCAGACGTTGAATACTCAAGATAATTTGGTCATCAACATATCTTCCACAACCCTTACCGTTGAAGAAATCAATACCCTACAAAAGGGTCAATCTTTTGTGCCAACCACTGTCACTAACACTCTGGAACTAGAAGTCAGTGCTTTTAAACTGATTCGTAACATTCGCCTTAAGAACTATTTTGCTAACATCAACCCTTCTCTAACACAAGAAGAAGATATGCTCAGAGGACTGAGACCTCATAGTACATTCTTGGCACCACAGAGTCATAAGATAATAGACGCTTTTGAAAATTTGATCAAACAAGAAATTTTGAACCTGCCCTTCCAATCGAACATCAAACGTGGAAACCTCACCCGGAAGGAGAGAAATATCCTCCAGAAATTGGCCGATAACCCGACGATCACTTGTCAGAATGCTGACAAGGGTGGTGCCCTAGTCATCATGGACACCAGCTTTTATGACCAACAAGTCGACTTACACATCAACGACCAAAACACCTACGATTTCCTACCAGGAGATCCGACCAAAGAATACTCACAAGATCTGTCAGTCATCATCAAGACAGCATTTGATCAAGGAATCATTAACGACAAAACCCGCAGATTTTTGACACCATCTAATCCCAGACCTCCTGTATTACACATGCTTCCTAAGATTCATAAGCACCCAACACAACCTCCTTTCCGACCCATCGTGTCGACCAGAGGCAGCTTACACGAAAATGTAGGCAAATTTTTGGACAAATATTTGCAACCTTTTGTTCTAGCAACCAAATCACATGTCAAAGACACCACTGACTTTCTGCTAAAAATTGAACCCATCATGAATGAGCTCAGAAACAGCCAACTAATCATGTGTACGGTGGACGTATGTTCACTTTACACCTCCATTCCACATGATGGAGGTATTGAATCTATTGAAGATGTCTTGTCTTCGTCGGATCTGGATGCAGACTTTAAAGTGTTACTCATGCAATTGACCATATTCACACTTTACCACAGCTACTTTTCCGTTAAAGACAAATGGATTCTACAACTGAATGGCACTGCTATGGGCAATTCGGCAGCTCCTTGCTACGCAAACATTTACATGAAGCAATTTGAGGAATCCCACATCCTGAACCAAACCAGTTGGCAAGAACACGGACGCCTGTATCTACGCTTTATCGATGACATTTTCCTCCTATGGGAGGGCAACGCAGACACATTGAATGCCTTTCTGGAAACCTGGAATCATTTCAATCAAAGAATCCAATTCACATGGGAACACAATGAGAACCTAATACATTATCTAGATGTAGAAATTCAGAGGAGACAAGGAGATTGGTCCACCACTGTGTACCGGAAACCTACAGATAGAAATTCCACCCTTCATTACAGCAGTTTCCACCGTCCTGGCCTCAAAAATAATCTACCTTATGCCCAACTCCTCCGCATTAAACGCATAGTTTCAGATGAGGATGAATGCAAGAAACAAATGAAACACACTCTCGACAGGTTGAAAGCCAGAGGATATCCCACACCTATATTGGATCTTGCCATGGCAAGAAGTGACAAGAAAAACAGGTCTGCCTTGTTGCAACCCAAGTCAAGAGCTCAATCAGAACGCCTGGTTGTGGTATCCAAATATTCTAAAACATCTAATCGCTTCCAAACCATCATCCGAAAACATTGGTCTATCCTGACCCTGGAACCAGATTTCAGGGGCTTGTTCAACCAACCTCCTATTTTTGCATTCACACGAGGTAGGAACTTAAAAGAAATCTTGTCGAAACCCAACCAAGATGACACAATGAAGACATACAAAGGCCTGAAACCTTGTTATAACTGTTCTAACTGTAACAATTGTATTACTGGCAATGTCATCTGTCACCCTATGAAAGGGCATTCTATCAAACTCAAAGTGAATGCCACTTGCAACTCAAACAATGTCATTTATCTGTTGAAGTGCCCGTGCGGCAAATGTTATGTGGGACACACTGAAAGAAAAATCCGCACCAGGATTTTAGAACATAAAAGCAATATCCGCACCAACAACCTAAAATCCTCTGTGGCTGCTCATTTTGCCGAACTGAGACATACTGTTGCCCAACTCAAATTCCAGATTTTGGAACAAGTACCAGTAACATACAACAACAAGAACACTTTGCTTAAGCGAGAGAACTTTTGGATCCGTTTCCTTTCCACGATGGCGCCCAATGGGCTGAACTATCGAATTGAATTTCTTTGTTATTTATAACATCTTTATATTCCTGTTATATGCTTACATGATTCATTAGCTTTGTTGCACATTTTATCCCCTGTTACCCCACACCTTCCAACATGGCGATGTTTTGTCACTTTGATTTCACACCGCGGTCCTTCTTTTCTGTTCACCAATTTTCCCGCACCATGTCCGTCGTTTGTGTTCACTGTTGCCGGTACAACTTTAGGAGAACCACCATACACCATCACAACCCCGCTGACACGCCGCGAGGCCGTTTGTAGAAACCCCAGCATGTAAGTTATCTCGCGCACCCTGGCACGCTCGCGTCTTGCTGTTTCCAATTTCGGTTAGGCACTGTAACTGATATTTTACCTCGCGCTGCCACTGTTTGTTTTTCACCATGCCTTTTCCAATGCATGCACAACTTAGGATACCGCCGCAGCACCTGGTTGTCTTTTGGTATTTAGACACATAGTCTCGTTTTCCGTCACTTTCTATTTAGCCACTTAAGAGTCGGCTAATGCATGATGCATTCGATCGTTCATTTATTTTTAGCTTAATACAGCTGATTTATTCTGGTTATGTTTGTGTCTTTTTGTAGAGCATTCCCTTGAGAAAGGGCTTGTGCCCGAAATGCATCGGGATCTTGTTTTGAGGACTACAATGGTTCAGTTATAAATTGCGTTGTGATACGCTTATGGTTACTTTCATCACGTTGAAAATGAATATGCCAAAATATTCACCATGCAAAGATTAAAAAAAATGTTGAAATCACTTCCTGACTAAAGTGTTTATGGAATAAGACTACGGTCCATCGGCTGTGCACCGGATTGTTCCCCTCCCAGCAGGGGGACCCTCGAACTTTCTAGCTTTGTGCCCACACTGCCTGGCCAGACAGTGTTTCAACCCTGTTGCACGCTACAACTCATTATAATATACTCATCCAGTTTATCTAACGCTGTGCGAGTCCCCACTTACCTTTGATTTCTACTGACTCTGTCCTCGGACCTCAGCACGCGCTCCAGAATGAATTTTGATACAGTGTCAGGGATGACTGATCAGAGAGCATCGACCTTCGCCTACACAACCGAAGATGCCGATAAAATTTATAATTTAATCCAGGAAGAAATCACCGCTGCTGGCAACACTCGCAGCGCGGAAAGCAACCTCAAACAATTGCTCTACCTCTTAAAAAAGGATTCTAACCAGAAGTTTCATGCAAGTACCCTGATACGGTACCATCGTGTACAACGGATACCGCGGGGACTTCGTGTCCCACTCAAACCACTTCTATGTAAAAACAATGTCAAATTTGTGGAACGCTGGTACGCTATTTTAAATAAGTGTTCCCTCGATCTGATCCTGCTGATCGTTGAGGAACTTTCCAAATCTTTGGAAGAATTATCTCAGGAAATTACTAATATCAAAGAGGAACTGGCCGAGACCCTAACAGCAGAAGACCTGAAAAAAATGTTGGATGACATCAATATACAACTAGAGAAACATACTCGTGAGACCCAGGAGAGAAAACTGCGCAAGTTCAAGAGGGATATCATAGATTATAAGCTCGGCGAGGTATACACCTGGGCAGAGGTGTATGCCCGCCGACGCTCCAACAAACCTTACAACCCTGCATCAGCCACTGAAACATCATCGTCTGAGGACGACAGCAGAACCAGACCAACTCGTGCAACCCCAAATGCTGATTCGCAAACTCCAAGCACCTCCACAGACCCAGCGGTTCATTTTTTAGAGTCGGGCCCGGATCAGCAGAAAGACCCCGGGGGGGAAAAACCCGCAGAGGTAGCAGAAAAAACGCCTCCACCAAACAAAAAGAAAACCAAAGGCAGACGTTGAATACTCAAGATAATTTGGTCATCAACATATCTTCCACAACCCTTACCGTTGAAGAAATCAATACCCTACAAAAGGGTCAATCTTTTGTGCCAACCACTGTCACTAACACTCTGGAACTAGAAGTCAGTGCTTTTAAACTGATTCGTAACATTCGCCTTAAGAACTATTTTGCTAACATCAACCCTTCTCTAACACAAGAAGAAGTTATGCTCAGAGGACTGAGACCTCATAGTACATTCTTGGCACCACAGAGTCATAAGATAATAGACGCTTTTGAAAATTTGATCAAACAAGAAATTTTGAACCTGCCCTTCCAATCGAACATCAAACGTGGAAACCTCACCCGGAAGGAGAGAAATATCCTCCAGAAATTGGCCGATAACCCGACGATCACTTGTCAGAATGCTGACAAGGGTGGTGCCCTAGTCATCATGGACACCAGCTTTTATGACCAACAAGTCGACTTACACATCAACGACCAAAACACCTACGATTTCCTACCAGGAGATCCGACCAAAGAATACTCACAAGATCTGTCAGTCATCATCAAGACAGCATTTGATCAAGGAATCATTAACGACAAAACCCGCAGATTTTTGACACCATCTAATCCCAGACCTCCTGTATTACACATGCTTCCTAAGATTCATAAGCACCCAACACAACCTCCTTTCCGACCCATCGTGTCGACCAGAGGCAGCTTACACGAAAATGTAGGCAAATTTTTGGACAAATATTTGCAACCTTTTGTTCTAGCAACCAAATCACATGTCAAAGACACCACTGACTTTCTGCTAAAAATTGAACCCATCATGAATGAGCTCAGAAACAGCCAACTAATCATGTGTACGGTGGACGTATGTTCACTTTACACCTCCATTCCACATGATGGAGGTATTGAATCTATTGAAGATGTCTTGTCTTCGTCGGATCTGGATGCAGACTTTAAAGTGTTACTCATGCAATTGACCATATTCACACTTTACCACAGCTACTTTTCCGTTAAAGACAAATGGATTCTACAACTGAATGGCACTGCTATGGGCAATTCGGCAGCTCCTTGCTACGCAAACATTTACATGAAGCAATTTGAGGAATCCCACATCCTGAACCAAACCAGTTGGCAAGAACACGGACGCCTGTATCTACGCTTTATCGATGACATTTTCCTCCTATGGGAGGGCAACGCAGACACATTGAATGCCTTTCTGGAAACCTGGAATCATTTCAATCAAAGAATCCAATTCACATGGGAACACAATGAGAACCTAATACATTATCTAGATGTAGAAATTCAGAGGAGACAAGGAGATTGGTCCACCACTGTGTACCGGAAACCTACAGATAGAAATTCCACCCTTCATTACAGCAGTTTCCACCGTCCTGGCCTCAAAAATAATCTACCTTATGCCCAACTCCTCCGCATTAAACGCATAGTTTCAGATGAGGATGAATGCAAGAAACAAATGAAACACACTCTCGACAGGTTGAAAGCCAGAGGATATCCCACACCTATATTGGATCTTGCCATGGCAAGAAGTGACAAGAAAAACAGGTCTGCCTTGTTGCAACCCAAGTCAAGAGCTCAATCAGAACGCCTGGTTGTGGTATCCAAATATTCTAAAACATCTAATCGCTTCCAAACCATCATCCGAAAACATTGGTCTATCCTGACCCTGGAACCAGATTTCAGGGGCTTGTTCAACCAACCTCCTATTTTTGCATTCACACGAGGTAGGAACTTAAAAGAAATCTTGTCGAAACCCAACCAAGATGACACAATGAAGACATACAAAGGCCTGAAACCTTGTTATAACTGTTCTAACTGTAACAATTGTATTACTGGCAATGTCATCTGTCACCCTATGAAAGGGCATTCTATCAAACTCAAAGTGAATGCCACTTGCAACTCAAACAATGTCATTTATCTGTTGAAGTGCCCGTGCGGCAAATGTTATGTGGGACACACTGAAAGAAAAATCCGCACCAGGATTTTAGAACATAAAAGCAATATCCGCACCAACAACCTAAAATCCTCTGTGGCTGCTCATTTTGCCGAACTGAGACATACTGTTGCCCAACTCAAATTCCAGATTTTGGAACAAGTACCAGTAACATACAACAACAAGAACACTTTGCTTAAGCGAGAGAACTTTTGGATCCGTTTCCTTTCCACGATGGCGCCCAATGGGCTGAACGATCGAATTGAATTTCTTTGTTATTTATAACATCTTTATATTCCTGTTATATGCTTACATGATTCATTAGCTTTGTTGCACATTTTATCCCCTGTTACCCCACACCTTCCAACATGGCGATGTTTTGTCACTTTGATTTCACACCGCGGTCCTTCTTTTCTGTTCACCAATTTTCCCGCACCATGTCCGTCGTTTGTGTTCACTGTTGCCGGTACAACTTTAGGAGAACCACCATACACCATCACAACCCCGCTGACACGCCGCGAGGCCGTTTGTAGAAACCCCAGCATGTAAGTTATCTCGCGCACCCTGGCACGCTCGCGTCTTGCTGTTTCCAATTTCGGTTAGGCACTGTAACTGATATTTTACCTCGCGCTGCCACTGTTTGTTTTTCACCATGCCTTTTCCAATGCATGCACAACTTAGGATACCGCCGCAGCACCTGGTTGTCTTTTGGTATTTAGACACATAGTCTCGTTTTCCGTCACTTTCTATTTAGCCACTTAAGAGTCGGCTAATGCATGATGCATTCGATCGTTCATTTATTTTTAGCTTAATACAGCTGATTTATTCTGGTTATGTTTGTGTCTTTTTGTAGAGCATTCCCTTGAGAAAGGGCTTGTGCCCGAAATGCATCGGGATCTTGTTTTGAGGACTACAATGGTTCAGTTATAAATTGCGTTGTGATACGCTTATGGTTACTTTCATCACGTTGAAAATGAATATGCCAAAATATTCACCATGCAAAGATTAAAAAAAATGTTGAAATCACTTCCTGACTAAAGTGTTTATGGAATAAGACTACGGTCCATCGGCTGTGCACCGGATTGTTCCCCTCCCAGCAGGGGGACCCTCGAACTTTCTAGCTTTGTGCCCACACTGCCTGGCCAGACAGTGTTTCAACCCTGTTGCACGCTACAACTCATTATAATATACTCATCCAGTTTATCTAACGCTGTGCGAGTCCCCACTTACCTTTGATTTCTACTGACTCTGTCCTCGGACCTCAGCACGCGCTCCAGAATGAATTTTGATACAGTGTCAGGGATGACTGATCAGAGAGCATCGACCTTCGCCTACACAACCGAAGATGCCGATAAAATTTATAATTTAGTCCAGGAAGAAATCACCGCTGCTGGCAACACTCGCAGCGCGGAAAGCAACCTCAAACAATTGCTCTACCTCTTAAAAAAGGATTCTAACCAGAAGTTACATGCAAGTACCCTGATACGGTACCATCGTGTACAACGGATACCGCGGGGACTTCGTGTCCCACTCAAACCACTTCTATGTAAAAACAATGTCAAATTTGTGGAACGCTGGTACGCTATTTTAAATAAGTGTTCCCTCGATCTGATCCTGCTGATCGTTGAGGAACTTTCCAAATCTTTGGAAGAATTATCTCAGGAAATTACTAATATCAAAGAGGAACTGGCCGAGACCCTAACAGCAGAAGACCTGAAAAAAATGTTGGATGACATCAATATACAACTAGAGAAACATACTCGTGAGACCCAGGAGAGAAAACTGCGCAAGTTCAAGAGGGATATCATAGATTATAAGCTCGGCGAGGTATACACCTGGGCAGAGGTGTATGCCCGCCGACGCTCCAACAAACCTTACAACCCTGCATCAGCCACTGAAACATCATCGTCTGAGGACGACAGCAGAACCAGACCAACTCGTGCAACCCCAAATGCTGATTCGCAAACTCCAAGCACCTCCACAGACCCAGCGGTTCATTTTTTAGAGTCGGGCCCGGATCAGCAGAAAGACCCCGGGGGGGAAAAACCCGCAGAGGTAGCAGAAAAAACGCCTCCACCAAACAAAAAGAAAACCAAAGGCAGACGTTGAATACTCAAGATAATTTGGTCATCAACATATCTTCCACAACCCTTACCGTTGAAGAAATCAATACCCTACAAAAGGGTCAATCTTTTGTGCCAACCACTGTCACTAACACTCTGGAAATAGAAGTCAGTGCTTTTAAACTGATTCGTAACATTCGCCTTAAGAACTATTTTGCTAACATCAACCCTTCTCTAACACAAGAAGAAGTTATGCTCAGAGGACTGAGACCTCATAGTACATTCTTGGCACCACAGAGTCATAAGATAATAGACGCTTTTGAAAATTTGATCAAACAAGAAATTTTGAACCTGCCCTTCCAATCGAACATCAAACGTGGAAACCTCACCCGGAAGGAGAGAAATATCCTCCAGAAATTGGCCGATAACCCGACGATCACTTGTCAGAATGCTGACAAGGGTGGTGCCCTAGTCATCATGGACACCAGCTTTTATGACCAACAAGTCGACTTACACATCAACGACCAAAACACCTACGATTTCCTACCAGGAGATCCGACCAAAGAATACTCACAAGATCTGTCAGTCATCATCAAGACAGCATTTGATCAAGGAATCATTAACGACAAAACCCGCAGATTTTTGACACCATCTAATCCCAGACCTCCTGTATTACACATGCTTCCTAAGATTCATAAGCACCCAACACAACCTCCTTTCCGACCCATCGTGTCGACCAGAGGCAGCTTACACGAAAATGTAGGCAAATTTTTGGACAAATATTTGCAACCTTTTGTTCTAGCAACCAAATCACATGTCAAAGACACCACTGACTTTCTGCTAAAAATTGAACCCATCATGAATGAGCTCAGAAACAGCCAACTAATCATGTGTACGGTGGACGTATGTTCACTTTACACCTCCATTCCACATGATGGAGGTATTGAATCTATTGAAGATGTCTTGTCTTCGTCGGATCTGGATGCAGACTTTAAAGTGTTACTCATGCAATTGACCATATTCACACTTTACCACAGCTACTTTTCCGTTAAAGACAAATGGATTCTACAACTGAATGGCACTGCTATGGGCAATTCGGCAGCTCCTTGCTACGCAAACATTTACATGAAGCAATTTGAGGAATCCCACATCCTGAACCAAACCAGTTGGCAAGAACACGGACGCCTGTATCTACGCTTTATCGATGACATTTTCCTCCTATGGGAGGGCAACGCAGACACATTGAATGCCTTTCTGGAAACCTGGAATCATTTCAATCAAAGAATCCAATTCACATGGGAACACAATGAGAACCTAATACATTATCTAGATGTAGAAATTCAGAGGAGACAAGGAGATTGGTCCACCACTGTGTACCGGAAACCTACAGATAGAAATTCCACCCTTCATTACAGCAGTTTCCACCGTCCTGGCCTCAAAAATAATCTACCTTATGCCCAACTCCTCCGCATTAAACGCATAGTTTCAGATGAGGATGAATGCAAGAAACAAATGAAACACACTCTCGACAGGTTGAAAGCCAGAGGATATCCCACACCTATATTGGATCTTGCCATGGCAAGAAGTGACAAGAAAAACAGGTCTGCCTTGTTGCAACCCAAGTCAAGAGCTCAATCAGAACGCCTGGTTGTGGTATCCAAATATTCTAAAACATCTAATCGCTTCCAAACCATCATCCGAAAACATTGGTCTATCCTGACCCTGGAACCAGATTTCAGGGGCTTGTTCAACCAACCTCCTATTTTTGCATTCACACGAGGTAGGAACTTAAAAGAAATCTTGTCGAAACCCAACCAAGATGACACAATGAAGACATACAAAGGCCTGAAACCTTGTTATAACTGTTCTAACTGTAACAATTGTATTACTGGCAATGTCATCTGTCACCCTATGAAAGGGCATTCTATCAAACTCAAAGTGAATGCCACTTGCAACTCAAACAATGTCATTTATCTGTTGAAGTGACCGTGCGGCAAATGTTATGTGGGACACACTGAAAGAAAAATCCGCACCAGGATTTTAGAACATAAAAGCAATATCCGCACCAACAACCTAAAATCCTCTGTGGCTGCTCATTTTGCCGAACTGAGACATACTGTTGCCCAACTCAAATTCCAGATTTTGGAACAAGTACCAGTAACATACAACAACAAGAACACTTTGCTTAAGCGAGAGAACTTTTGGATCCGTTTCCTTTCCACGATGGCGCCCAATGGGCTGAACGATCGAATTGAATTTCTTTGTTATTTATAACATCTTTATATTCCTGTTATATGCTTACATGATTCATTAGCTTTGTTGCACATTTTATCCCCTGTTACCCCACACCTTCCAACATGGCGATGTTTTGTCACTTTGATTTCACACCGCGGTCCTTCTTTTCTGTTCACCAATTTTCCCGCACCATGTCCGTCGTTTGTGTTCACTGTTGCCGGTACAACTTTAGGAGAACCACCATACACCATCACAACCCCGCTGACACGCCGCGAGGCCGTTTGTAGAAACCCCAGCATGTAAGTTATCTCGCGCACCCTGGCACGCTCGCGTCTTGCTGTTTCCAATTTCGGTTAGGCACTGTAACTGATATTTTACCTCGCGCTGCCACTGTTTGTTTTTCACCATGCCTTTTCCAATGCATGCACAACTTAGGATACCGCCGCAGCACCTGGTTGTCTTTTGGTATTTAGACACATAGTCTCGTTTTCCGTCACTTTCTATTTAGCCACTTAAGAGTCGGCTAATGCATGATGCATTCGATCGTTCATTTATTTTTAGCTTAATACAGCTGATTTATTCTGGTTATGTTTGTGTCTTTTTGTAGAGCATTCCCTTGAGAAAGGGCTTGTGCCCGAAATGCATCGGGATCTTGTTTTGAGGACTACAATGGTTCAGTTATAAATTGCGTTGTGATACGCTTATGGTTACTTTCATCACGTTGAAAATGAATATGCCAAAATATTCACCATGCAAAGATTAAAAAAAATTTTGAAATCACTTCCTGACTAAAGTGTTTATGGAATAAGACTACGGTCCATCAGCTGTGCACCGGATTGTTCCCCTCCCAGCAGGGGGACCCTCGAACTTTCTAGCTTTGTGCCCACACTGCCTGGCCAGACAGTGTTTCAACCCTGTTGCACGCTACAACTCATTATAATATACTCATCCAGTTTATCTAACGCTGTGCGAGTCCCCACTTACCTTTGATTTCTACCTGCAGTTGTGGGCAGGTGATGAGTGGTGCCTGGTTAAATGACTTCATTCCAGCAAAACTCAGCATATTTCTTTAATTACTCTTTCATAGCATCCATCTAGGATGCTACATTTTTCACAAAACGTGTATAGTACCTGCCATATCTAAGCCAGAATGTACAATTAGAATCTCAGGGGATCTTCTTGCCAACTGGAATGTTTACCTGCAATTGTGGGCAGGTTATGAGTGGTGCCTGGCTAAATGACTTCATTCCAGACAAAACTCAGCATATTTCTTTAATGACTCTTTCATAGCTTCCATCTAGGATGCTACATTTTTCACAAATTGGGTAGAGTAGTTGACAAGGAGAGGACTTTCCCTTTAGCTTAAAATGTGGCAGGTCATACTTGCTGGAATTTAACTGGTCAAAAATGCCCGGCAAATACAGGTACATGTAGAGTTTGACTCGATAAGGACTAGACTCTGTGTGTGTTGCCCCATTTTTTATGCAAAACTCATAATTATTGCACCTGATGATTTACAAACACCTCGAATCTCAGTTGAAAGGATAGGGGTAGTAGCAGAGGGGGGGGGGTGAGTTTAGGAGCTGTAGTAAATGTAGCTGTATGTAAATGTATGTCTGTTGATATTTATAGAGCGCGCAAACCCTACTTGAGAGGAACAGATTTGATGAGTGATACTTAGGCAGTAGGTGTAGGTGAGAAGTGACTAGTGTAGTAGGAGTAGGGTATGAGTAAGAGTGGAGTGCCACTAAAGTAGTAAGAGGAGTAGAATGTAGATTTTTAGGGGATAAAAGAAGTAAGAGAGAAGAATTGAAGGGGAGGAGTAAGAGTGAACCAGGAGAGTAGAATACAAGTTGTAGTAGGTGTAGGGTCAGGAATTGTGCTGAACAGAACAGCAGAGACACATGGTATCTCCTTACTCCTCACCTGGTGTAGCATTTTCCATCCCCGGAACAATAACGCTATCCGGGTGACCCCATGAGAGGAGAAAGCCAAGATCTCCGTCTGGAGGTTCCAACAATGTCTAGGTACCGGGCTGGATACCATGTCTGGCTGAAGGTTTCCAATGCACACCAAATGCACAGAGAGATATACAAATGCAGGAACTCCTCCTCATGTGTCTGCCAACTTGGGACTAGAGGTCATAGTAGATGCCATACACCACATTTGGTAGTTCCCTACTCATACCATGTGCCCCATGATGGTGCTGTTGAGAAAGCTGATGGCAGCACTAGCTGAAGGAGGGAGGAAGAGGACATGCTCCTCAATCCTGGCCTCACAAGTGCAGACACCATGTCAGTGCTCCCGCTAGCTTCAGTCTTTGCACCTGGTTACACGTTTCAGTATTAGAGAGTGATAAATCAGATCAGTAGTCCCCTATCTGCGCTGTTGTCCACATCCAGGTAGTAGGTACCAAGTGCAGTCTGAACCTGGGTGCAAACCCCACTTGTGTCTGATTTCAGAATTAGAAGGAGCCTGACCGAGCACAAACCAGCATCTATTAGAAAGCGGTGTCCTGCAGATTAGATGCAGTGTTCTGCAGCAGGCATAGTGATGCACTAAGCAAGTTTGACGAGTCAAATGTGGGACAGGACATTACACACAGATGCCCTTTGGTGGGATGGAGGGTCCCTTGCAGCAGGGTGGCCACGGTGCCAAGACTTGATAGTGATCGCATTCTGACTGATAGTCTGTAGGAGATGTCGCTCCAAAGATCTTCTCAAGGTTTATAGACTGACATAGAACACGTTTAAAACACACACACTTGTTCACTCCGTTAAAGTGCTTCCCGGAAGAGACTACAAGGAACCAGCACAGTGTCTTAAACTTTTGATCAGAACTCGTACCCTTTTCTGATTTTATAAATACAGCTTTGGCTATTTAGCGTAACCCCCTTAACAGAGTTGGTGGTGCACAGGTTTTCTAAATACAAACCTTATATCGAAAGCTCATGAGAGAGTTGATTGTGGGGAACCACCAAAGGGATATGAAGGCATTTTAACTGTTGTTATCATCCCAACAACTGATGATAGGAGTGAGTTAAATAAAGATGCATTTTACAACATAGAGACAATTGTTACCCAGTTGAAACCCCTGTATCGTACATGTGAATTTTACTTGCTGATTATTCATGTCCCAATGTCTTCCTGCTTTTCTGAAATATGTGAGGTACATTTGCCTGGGAGGGCTACTGGCTGTCCCCCAAAATGTTAATATATTTTATTTGCTAAGCTTTCTGCAAACAACCTATGATCAGAAGTTTGGATCTTCATTTGAAGTTGTCAAATTGGAATATTTGGCATCATAGTTTGCTTTTGGCCCATAGCTGCAACTAGGTTCCTTCCATACTGTCTGGTTGTTTATTCTCTTGAATACATTGTAAATGGAAAATATCCTACGGGCAGTTTGCTGCTTTCAAACATCTTTATTCTGAAGGGCTTTTTTGGGTTGAGAGCAGGTAGTTGGTATTTAACGATCGGCCCTCATATATAATTGATATCTTGTAATATTTGTTTTTCCCAACCGCCAGTCATTGCAAGGTTAATGTTAAATATTCTGGGTGTCTACTAAATGTTTACTTGGCACAAGAATGAGTACTGCTTGCTTTTGTGTAGTAGTAATCCATTGTCTTTAGGCCGTCGTCGAAGTGGGAAATAAAAAGTAGGGGAACTGTGGCTGGAGAATCAAGGGGCAGGAATAACCGAAGATTGAATCAGTGGGCGGAGTCAGGGGTGTGGCTAGAAATAGCAAAACATACCAATTTTTAGTACGTTTAGCATTTCACTGACCAGTTACAGCTTATAACGTTATTTAATTAAAACAATGGATAAACATGTTTATTTGAGGTTTAATTCAGGAAAAGGAAAAAAACTTATAGGGAATACAGGTTTATGTAAAGCGTGTGAAATATAAGCAGGAACAACATGTTACCTTAACCCTTTTGTTGCTGCCGTCGGCCAACGGCCGTCGCGAGCACTACCTTTGTAGTGCTGCGCACGTCCGTTGGCCGACGCGGCCCTGCCCACTCATCAGAACGCCCGCACCGCGGCGGAATTGCTGCCGCGGTTAAGGTGTTAATGCTTTTACTCTCATTGTTCAGAAATCCAAGATATTTTTTGTCTCAAACATTGAGGTCATGAATACAGGGCTCCTCATGTACACATGTGTTAAGCAGGGCTCAGAAGAGAAAGGGACTCTTCAGGAGAATCTAGACTCATGGAAACCCACAAAGGCTCCTTCATATTCATGTCAGACAGCTAGCTGCTCAACCATAATACACCCCTGTATAGAGATCTGGGCTTAAATCCATTGTTTTTTGTTCACCGTGCCATTCCAGTTTGGACCCAGCCATGTGCAAATCAGTCTTGATTCTGCGCCCAAAGTGAACAGTCCAGCCCGAACTGCCAGGCCATATGTATTCAAGTGTCCTTTCATTCGGGAAGTGAACACAAAGCAGTACCCACTGAACTATGCACATAAAATATTGCTCTTTGATATGCATGGTACATGTTCTTTGCAGCAGGCATATTCCCTTCTGCGCTACCTTAGATGAGTAAAACAGCCACTAGACAAAACATGCTCCCATCTCTCTCCAGCAGGTACATTGATCACCAAAGTTATCTTGGCACTTGTATTGTTGACCGAAACCTGCTGAATATACAAAGAACTTTGCAGTGTTATTAAAACTCCTGCACTTGTACAAAAACGGTCCCCCACAAACTAAACTGGCCCCCTACCCTTCCAGTCGTCCTGGGAAACGCCTGCTCCTGCCCTTTCACTGCTCCGGTCCAGTCAGTACTCCTGCTCATGCTCGATCAACACTCCTGCTTCGTCAATTCCCCTGTGCACTCCCTTCTCCCGTCACCGTCACTTCTCCTGGCCCGTCACTTCTCCTGGCCGTCACTTCTCTTGGCCCGTCACTTCTCCTGCCCTGTTCACTGCTCCTGCCCTGTTCACTGCTCTTGCCCTGTTCACTGCTCATACCCTGTTCAATGCTCCTGCCCTGTTCAATGCTCCTGCCCTGTTCAATGCTCCTGCCCTGTTCAATGCTCCTGCCCTGTTCAATGCTCCTGCCCGTTCACCGCTCCTGCCCGGTCACTGCTCCTGCTCATGCCTAATCACTGTTTCTGCCCCGTCACCTCTCCTGCCTTGTCACCTCTCCTGCCTTGTCACCTCTCCTGCCCCGTCACCTCTCCTGCCCCGTCACCTCTCCTGCCCGTTACCTCTCCTGCCCCGTCACCTCTCCTGCCCCGTCACCTGTCCTGCCCCGTCACCTCTCCTGCCCCGTCACCTCTCCTGCCCCGTCACCTCTCCTGCCTCATCACTTCTCCTGCCCGTCACTTCTCCTGCCCGTCGCCTCTCCTTCCCTGGCGCCTCTCCTTCCCTGGCGCCTCTCCTGCCCTAGCGCCTCTCCTGACCTGTCGCCTCTCCTGTCCCATCACTTCTCCTGCCCCCTCACTTCTGCCCCGTTCACTGCTCCTGCCCCGTTCACTGCTCCTGCCCCGTTCACTGCTCCTGTCCTTTCACCTCTCCTGCCCCGTCACCTCTCCTGCCCCGTCACCTCTCCTGCCCCGTCACCTCTCCTGCCCCATCATTTCTCCTGCCCGTCACTTCTCCTGCCCGGTCACCTCTCCTGCCCAGTCACCTCTCCTTTCCTGCTGCCTCTTGTGCCCCGTCACTGCTCCTGTCCCGTCACTTTTCCTGCCCCATCACCGCTCCTGCCCGTTCACTGCTCCTGCCCGTTCACTGCTCCTGTTTGGTCAGCACTCCTGTCCGATCACCGCTCAAGCCCCATCACTTCTCTTGTGCCATCACTTCTCCTGCCTCGTTCACTGCTCTTATCCGTTCACTACCCCTATCCGTTCACTGCTCCTGCCGGTTACCACTCCTGCCCATTCCTAATCACCGCTCCTGCCCCTTCACTTCTCCTGCCCCTTCACTTCTCCTGCCCCATCACTTCTCCTGCCCCATCACTTCTCCTGCCCCGTCACCTCTCCTTCCCTGTCACCGCTCCTGTCCCATCACTGCTCCTGATACGTCACCTCTCCTGCCCGCCACTTCTCCTATCCGTTACTTCTCCTGCCCGTCACTTCTCCTGCCCTGTCACTTCTCTTGCCCGTTACTACTCCTGCCCAGTCACCTCTCCTGCCCTATTACCTCTCCTTTCCTGTCGCCTCTTCTGTCCCATCACTGCTCCTGCCCAGTTCACTCTGTGTACAACATTGACAAATTACACAAGGTGGCAAATTCCCCACAGTACTCTGTTTGGGGAAAGCTCCTCTGTAATCACTAACTCCCATCTCACTGGCACATGACATGCTGAAGGCAGACGGCGGGCGCATTGTCATTCGAAAGGGGGTAATCAGCCTCAATCGGAAACTAAAGCATTTTCAATTGGAAACTAAAGCACTTTCAATATTATATACAACAAAGCCATAGTTGTATGAATGTAGTATATTTATCTTTTCCAACCAACAACCTTTGACAAAGCCAATAGTCCTGGCTTGTTGTATTATATATGTGGGACAATATCAGAAGCAGTAAAATACAAGTCGGGCAGCACATTACGCTGGGCACATATTTTTAGCATAAATGTTTTAAGCCACATCCTTAATTATATCGGCCACGTCCCTTTGAGAGCCCCCCAGTTTTTTCATCCCACTTAAACCCCTGCCCCAATTGTGCTGTGAGTGATGGAAGGTCATGAAAAGTTGGTCGTATGGGTGTCAAGGGGGATCATATTGTCAGAGCCACTGTAGCGTCACAACGAGAGATTCCCCAGCACACAGGCCCTTTACGAGGAGATACAAAGCTATACTGATCTGCGCTGCTTAACGATTGCAGCCATTGCAGTCTCAGACAAACAAAGTCAGCATAGAGGGAATTGAGACAAATAGTTGTACTGGGTTGCCTTCCTGAGGAACAGTGCAAAAAATTTCAGTGCAGTGAAAAAAAATGTCTCCTTGAGTAACCCTATACACGGAAAAGGCATTTTTTTCAGGCCTTCTCACGTAACATGACACAATCATTGTATTGTATTGTAATTGCATTTAAATAGTGCTTACTACCCCCAACGAGGTGTCGAAGCGCTCTTTCGTGGGGGAGGGGGTGAAGCTCCTCTGTAATCACTAACTCCAATCTCACTGGCACATGACATGCTAAAGGCAGAGGGTGGGCGCATTGTCATTCGAAAGGGGATAATCTGCCTCAATCGGAATGACAACGGGCCTGCCCTCAGCATTGTGAGAGCTCAGGGAGGGGCTGCTGGAGCCTCTGGAGTTCAACAGAGAAGTGCGAGCAGCCCCTGAAAGCTGAAAGGAAAAAGTTATCGTTTTTATTAAGTAGGACTATTCTTGCCGTTCCGGGATACTATTTGAAAGTAAGAAGTAGGGGAACGGACTGGAATAATTTTTAGAAGTAGGGGCACGCCGTGCCCTTCCGTCCCCGCCCACTTCTACCACTGTCTTTAGGTCCTAATTATTTACGATGCTTGACATCTACTTGGAATCCGCATCAGACATCCCTATGCAGGCAGTGTTGGTCTTTCTTGAGCAGGTATTATGTTCCTATTACAATATACCCTGAGATGCAACCATCTAAGGCGACAACCTCCCTCCAGATCCTCACAGATACTGTTTTCGGTCTTGGAATTTTATGTGACAGCATACTGCTTTCTGGGTGTTGTAGGCTTGTTTTGCTATCATTGAACTAATGAGAACAACACATTGAATTGAATGATATTCTATGTGAAAAATTCAAGACTGGAGACAATGTCATAAGGAGCTGGAGAGAGGTTGTCACCTTACAACAATCTTTTCTACCTATATCTTTTTGGGGTCAGTGACCAGATGATATGTATATTGATTCTGGTACTGTGAGTTTACATAGTGATACTGAGACACTTCTTGGATGCCCGGGTATTAGAAAAAAATTGCATTATGTACAAAGTTCTGCCACACATCATACAAAGTGAGCTGTAACTTGTTGCTTTTGGAGAAATTAAGAGTAATTGTAATAATTCAGTAAAGTTTTAGAGAAGATGTGTACAGTTCACAAATATTCAGTTTGAAGTTAGATTGGTAATTTTATATGTTTCTGAACATATGTAACACGTCTATGTGGCCCACTTCCTGTGATGTCAATTCCTGTGCTGATGATGATTATGCTGTGATCATCCACCTACTGAAGCGCTTTCACCTATCCTTCGAGAATTTAGTGTCCTATACACCCATGTAATGTTGGTAATCACTAAGTAGGTGGTTGAGTTCTTTTTGGTGCTTAATAATGTTCGGGAAATGCAAAGCCACTCCCCTTCTTTCTTGAAATTAATTATGTGCTTATATAGCGCTGGAATCACTCCCGAAGGGGTACCTCCGCGCTTCGACCGCTGCGAAACCCTTCCTGGCTTCCCTGAGAGATGGTCCCTTAATGGGTATCTCCAGGGTGAGACCAGGCATCCCCGGCGGTCTGGTGGGGCCGTTAGTGAAGATGAGGCAAGCTAGTGCCCAGAGTTGCCGAGTGTGATCGCTGATCAGAGTGGGCACCGAGGCGAGAGAATTATCGAGTCCGCTGACCCTGGTCCAGAAACCTGCCGCGTCGGGAATGAATTGTGTTGATTTTAAGTTTCATGCCCTTACTTTCGAAAGTTGCTCCAGTGCCTGTATGTCTGAATCATGTACTAAATTCCATTTTCATCTTCAGTTGTATTTACTGATCTTGCCACAAGCTCTAACTTTGCATCTTGTCTTTCTACGTACTGGACTAATATTTTCTCTTCAACTAACTCTTACAGTTTGATGAGAATAAGAATGCAGATCATATACACCTTAAATATTTTGAATACTCAGAATAGTTGAAGAGGTAAATAAGGGCACATAACAACAAGTTATATGCAGGAAAAAGTAGACGCAGGCAAGGAGAAACACAAGGCAAAAGACAAGGAAATAAGGGTCATAGAGTAGAGCAGAAGGAGAGCTAACAGCAGACAAAGGAAGACATGGGTTGAAATATAGATCAGAGAGAAACGAATTGTAGCACAGGATAGGAAAATGCAGACGACACAAAACCATAGACAGAAGAAATCAGCATAAACAATGGCATTCCACAACAGTGAAACATGTACAGTTAACCACATCGCTGCGGTGGATGCGGCGGCTATTCCGCCGCAGCGCTAAGGGGGCGGGGGGGGCCGCGCGGCGGGCGCATGCTGGTGACGGAACCGCTCCGTCACCAGCCGCGGTTGAGCTGTGCTCATGACGGAGCGGTTCCATCATGGCCCCGCCCGCTTAATAGAACGCACCGCGCAGGCGCGAAATCAGCGCAGCGCAGGCGCGTCGGGCGGGCCATGACGGAACCGCTCCGTCATCAGCACAGCGCCACCGCGGCTGATGACGGAGCGGTTCCGTCATCAGCATGGATAGGGTTAAAGGGTAACAAACAGGGAAAGAAAGTAAAAAAGCATCAATAAGACATGAACAATAAAGAAGCAGCAAATAGGCAGAAACCATCAATGAGTGGGTATGGCCAGCAAAACAGGCCAAATTCAGCAAAGGTAGGAAGTGAACAGAGACAGGCAAAGAGCAACACATGAGTAGAGAAAGACAAAGATTAAGATAGCGACAAAGTCATTTAGTGAGATACAAAGCGGCAGAGGAAAGAAAAGAACTGCAAAGAAGCACCATTTTAATACAGCAGCAAACTAGTTGTGCCACATTGATGCAATCTGGGACTTAGAATAATCAAAGCATGATGTGCACACAATTTCAACCATAATAAGCATGCAGCACAGTAGTTTGATGAAAGACTAACATTTATATTGCTCGATGACTGATAGCACAAAATTAGAAGCAATAAAATGATGTGTTTAATTAACATAGATAAGACATTAATAATGTAAGTGTGCTCTATTTTCATAATGAAGCATTTAAAAGTTGACATAAAAATAGGCTATTAAAAGCGTGCATAGCCATGGTACCACCACAATTCCTATATGGAGTAGAATTGCTATATTTGAGCGGTAAAAACAGATGGAATATCGAAGAGGGAAAATGCTTGAAAAACGTATTATCATTGCCCATGTCCTCAATGGTCTAGGCAGTAAGACTAGAAACAGGAATGACTTGTATTATATTGTATTGTAAGCACATTTATAAAGCGCGCTGTAACCCTACGGGCATCCTGGTGCTGCGATACATGTATGTTCCCAACGGAGGATGCTATAGATCATAATCAAAAAGATTATACTCTGGGAAAAAAACAGGTCTTAATTTTCTTATGAAACAGCATCAAATCCTGTATCTGTCTCAGTTTAGTGGGGAGACTATTCCAAAGACGAGCAGCTGCCACACCAAATGCTCTCCTCCCATTGTTGCTCTCTTTGTCTTAGGTATGATTACAAGATTGGCTGATGAGGAACGGAGGCTGCGTATAGGAGCATACCATCCAAACCTGTTCTGTATTGGTTTGGTATCCCATGAAGTCCAACTTCATGGGATATAATAGCATGTATGGCGCTATTAAGATTTTGACAGCGCCTGGGCGAAGGGGAAGAATCTAAAATCTCGCAGTGGTGTAGAAATGAGATATTGAAAAGCGAGTTCAGATGGGCAAAAGGGATAAGAGAAACTATAACTAAAGCGTGTAGAATTATGAGGATCAAGCTGTGCCTTCAGACTTTACAAATCAAGGTTGATAAGAGAGAACTTAGGGCCCAGGGTAAATACATCTCTCGAGCTCATGATCAAGATTATCTCGAGGTGAAAATATCTGTACGCTTTATGGCCAACTTGTGGCAAAATGAGCAACATTTCTCTTATATTGATAGACTACCGTGTCAGCAGATAAGAAGAGAATTGCTAAGATTAAGAACTGGTGTTAACCCTTCCTATGCAAACAATGGATACAAAAAAAGCAATGATTGACAGTAAAGGGAAATGTGTTTGTACTCTGGGAACTATGTGCAGTGTATTACATATTTTATTGGACTGTCAGAAGGTGTTGGATATAAGGAAAGTGGTTTTATGTCCAATTTTTAAAAAGTATGGTATCAAACAAGCAGTATATCTAACTGAAAATAATAATTTAGATTTAGTTCACAATAAAAATGCGTGTTCTGGAAGACTTTGAAGAATAGTGTGGAGAATAACGGTTGTGGATCCCACATCACCACAAGTACAAAGAATCTCTGGAAGCTTATGAATAATAGGACAAAGAGCGTCTTGTCCATCGCCTTGATAAAGTCTCAGTGGCGACGAAACACGTGTTGGCAACCATTTAGGATGGATGTAACAGCAATAAAGAATTAAAAGGAATACATTTGATGAAACTGTGTACAGTAGACTCTGTTTATCTCGTGAGAACTTGAAAATTGGGATGATCTTCATTAAGTGGCCAAATAGATTTCTATTTTGGGTCAGAAACAAATCACTCAGACTGAAAATTGTTTGTGAGATATAGGAATAGTGGAGGGTGTGCATGAGTTGCTCCTTCTCTCTTCAACCTACAATAACTACTAACCACTTGATTAACCACTAACCTTGGGTTCCAATTAATGTCAAGACAAGTACGCTCAGTACCATTATCTGATACGGCTAAACAGAGTAAACCACAAGCAGGCAAACACACACTGCTGAGGTGAGGCACTCTGTTTGGGCAACAAGGACCCCCTCCCAGTTGGCTGGATGACAGAGCGTGAGCCTCTGGTGCTAGGGAAGGAAGGGGTTACTTGTCTGCTAGCTAGATAGTATAACCAATGTAGGCCTAAACTTATATAGGTGCAAGGAGTCTCATGTTATATGTGACTAATCAGTTCAAACTTTTAATTACTTTTGCAGGCTATAAGTTTTGAGCCCTTTTGTTGCAATGTAAAGGTGTGACAGCAAGTTCCCTAATGCACCATGATGTTCGCTAAAAAAATTGGTCTGACTAGTTATGTGGCAGCTATGAGATTATTATCTATGATTCCCTGCTGGTCATGACTAGACTGACTCTTAAAATGATGAGAATTATTTTTCGGCACTAATAACCTTTAAAAATTGCTCAGTGTGCACTCTGGAGCAAACGGGTTCTAAACGAATATGCACTTGGTTTCAGAAAATATTTACTTAAGCATCTATATATTCAGTATTACTTATCATTGGTAGGCTTCAGTGTCACTCTCATTTCCACGCATCACTTCTCCATTTCACTTTCTCCTCAAGGGCTTCACCCTTCCATGGAGCATGGGCCAAGGTCAGTATCCTGTTGGTGGCCAGTATTCCTCCTCTGGCCGTGTGCTTACAGAAGCAGAGTTATCTTTAACTTGAAGCACTCCATAAGATTGCATGCATTAGCCGTCCATCTCTCCCCCAAACCACATTGTTGGCTCTCCTCCCACCCTCCTGTCAGAATTGTTTTGTTTGCCCCTGTTGTCCCTTCCACCTTCCCATCCTCTTTTGTCACTTGCCTCTCCCACCCGTACTGTCGTATGCCCATTGCTCCTTTCATCCACCCTCCCTCTGCCTTGCTGCTTTCACCCATTTCACCTCACACGCTCCTGTTACCCCTTCACCCTTCGTATTGCTACCTTCACCCCCTCACACTCCTGCATTGCTGCTTTCACCCCATGATCCTGCTCATTGCTGCTTTCAAGAGTTGCTGCTTTCACCATACCCTCCCACATTATTGCTTTCAAACTGACCTATATGTATTACTCATAGATGAACTCCTGTACAACACTGTTGTGGAACTGTATAGTGGAAATGAATCATATACCCATTGTGTGACACCCTGGAATAGCTGCTATCGCTTTGCTATGCCTTGCTTTGTATATGATTTGTTTTAGATAAGCAGGGTGAGCTCCTCCGCTAAGGCGAAGGAGCATCGCCCCACTGCTTCTTTGAGCAGGAAAAATAAAATGATAATAACATAGTTATTATCATTTTATTTTTTGCAGGTTTGGGGCTGGGTTAAGGCGGGACGGGGTTGGAGGCACAGGGGGAGGATTGGTGTGTACACTCCAAGTGGACATGACTGCTTGGCACACCGTCTTGACCTGGCCAGTCACTCGCACTTTTCATGTTCCCCACCAGTCTGCATTACAGAGCCTGGTGGGGATCATGCTCAGGCCCCCAGTCCCCATCCAAGCGCCGATCCACAGCACTCACATCAATCACAGCGCTGCACTGCAGCATTGTGTATTGCTATGGGGATCCTGGGCTCTTCCTGGTTCGAGGACTCACCGGAGAAGCAGAGGAGTGACGTGGCTGGCGGAAGAGGTAAGTGGTATTTTTTTAATTATTATTTTGACCCCACCCCTCTTCCCGGCCAGCCGCTACTGCGGAAAAGCCCCAAAAAATCCATATTAAAAAAACGATTGCTTCATGTCAGGTTAAGCAGAAAGGAAATGCCATGTATGTTGAAGGTTTCTATAGAACACAGTGATGCTTAGACAGTGACACCATTGAGCTGTGGTATTTTGTCTGAGAAAAATAAAATGCATGCAAAACTGGTAACATTATCTCTGAAAATTACGACTGAATAATTGGAAACAAAGGGGTTGATTACGATGTCGAGGACACCGACGCAGAAGCAGGACCGCCTGACTAGAAGTCGGCAGTCCTGCTGCCCGCATTACGATGCAACCACCTTCACGGTGGTTGCAATGTGTATAATTTGCATTGCGGCTGCTGCGGCATGTGCTGCGGGCTGCAGCACACACGCCGCAATACAAGATATACGCATTGAAAACATCCCTGCGCCATGTGGCAGGCACCATGTGGTGCCTGCCACATGCTGCCGGGATGTTTAAGTGGGCCATTGGTGCCCCCGGTCTTCATTGCAGAATGCCAGGGGTGAAGTGGGCCATGCTAGGAGCCCCCAAAGTCACTTTCCACTTGCCTTTTCATGGCGGGTCAGCCGCAATGAAAGGGCAGGTTGAAAGGGACATCCTAATTCATACAGCAGTGCCTGAGCAGGCACCGCCCTCTTTGCAGGGAATAGGAGTCTGACCGCCGCCCTGACAGGACTCTTGATCCTGTTGAATGCGGCTGTCTTTCCCCTGGACAGTGGAGCTCCAACCGCCTCCATCCTAATGCGGCGGTGAGACCAATGGGCTGGATGGCGGTGGGACCGCCATCGACAGCCTGACTGTGGGGGTCCCAATGCCATCGTAATCAGGTCTAAAGTCCAGTACCGAGTGTCTTTCACCACATCTCATTATGCCTATGTTTCTATCACACCACCGGATCCGGTAGTGCCAGGACGAGGGTTCTATGTGGGAAGAATGATCTGTGATTCCTCCACACGCTTCATTGACATAAACAAGTCTAACCACAAAACTGCGTGGTGTATGGAAAGTACATGGCTAAACACCATTGGCAAAGCCAGTCGTTCCCAAAGGCGAGAGCTATTAGCTCGTCACGCTTGTTATATACTGCCGTTAACGTGTAAGAAAGAGAGGCCGGTTCTTTAGGGCACAGTGTGCCCTGGGACGGGGTGTGGCCGGGGGCAGCACTTTGTACTGCAGGCTAGATCTGAGTGAACTCAGGAGGTTTGACATTCATTGTGACCTTGAGTGAATTGCAACTTGTATATATGTAACTCTAACCGCTAGTATCTGTAGTAGACTTATGTCCTTACTACCATTCTTATGTGCATTTAGAGTTTGTCTGTTCGTATCTTTTATGTAATTCGTGCACTCCAAAGTCCTCATGTAATGTAACTGGTTCTTATGTAAAGCGCTTTAACACCTTTGGGTAAAGTTTGCTCTGTATAAAAACACATAAATAAATACATTCCTACTCCAATGGTGCCTGAGCCTGAGTGGGGTGAAATGCAAAGAACAGCACCGAATGTCACAGGAGGCCATTGGTGACTTCTCTCAACATATTTGTTGGCTTATCTCTGTGAGCTGCTGGTTCCCCATCTCTGACTGTTTTGTCTCTGTGTGAGTCTGCACTCTCTTCGCCCTGACACCATGCCCTCACTTCCGCTCTTTCATCTCCCTCATTCAGACTGCTTCACTCACACCACACTTGTGTTGTACTCCCATTCACTCCAAACCTGCCCCCCTCTGTACTTCCTCACTGCTCCTTCCTGTTTCTCACACTCACTACAGTTTCACACCACTCTTCACTTGCCCACATGTCCCACTCACACTCTACTACTCAGCGTTGCCCTCCCTTCCTCTCCTCTACCCTCGTGCACTCTCTCCTCTCACTGACCCGGCCCAGTCATCCGGATTCATGCACTGCTTCCCTCACTCTCCCCCTCACTTGTACTCTGTACACATAATCTGATTCACACTTTACCCTCATGTCTACTCAGTGGTTAATTTGTAAGAAAAATAAGTGCCGGGGCTCTCGTCCGGAGGCAGCTTGCACCAGCGCCGCCTAAAACCGAGCAATGAAAGTGAGGCGAGGGTGTGGCGCAATGGCCAGAGCTGCTGGCTTTGGAGCTGGGGCACCAGTTTCAAGTCTCAGCGTCAGCTCAACATCCTGTGATGCTGGACAAATCAATGAATCTCCCCGTGCCTACCATAAATGAATGTGTCCTTAACTGGTGCTCATGAAAAGCACTGGTGTTGATGATAAAGTGCCAGTGCTGAGCACCGGAAACCACCGGCTCAAATTAAATGCTGGTTCTCACTGCTCCTCCTAGCCCCCTAATCGCCACCCTCCCCCTTCTTTAGGATGATAGAGATGTAAAGCCGCTGCTCATTGGGTGCAGGAACAGATAGTGAAGTATCTGGAAAGTGAAATAACTGGCATAAATAAATGTTTTTCAGAGTGACATGGAGACTTCAGAGCATCAGCGATCAGTAGCATGTAAATAAGCATTGGTGATGAGCCTTTGGAGGTAGAGCTCAATGAAATGAAATGAATTTGTACTTGTAAAGCGCACTGCTGCCCCAGCAAATGGGCGTCCTGGCGCTGTACTCATACCACTGTGGAACCCTTCCTGGCTTTTCCCTGTGAGATGTCCACTCCGGGGCACCCCAAAGGTGAAGCCAGGCATCCCAGCACTTTTGGGGCCATTGTGGAGATTAAGCAAGCTATTGCCCAGAGTTGCAGAGTGGGACCCATGATTAGAATAGGCACTGAGGAGAGAATGATCAGGTACAAGGAAATTGAGCCCAAGACCCGCCGAGGCGGGAATTGAACCCTGGTCCCAGGCCAGACCTCTGAATCAGGGTCTGCCGCTCTAACCATTGAGCCACACTTCTCCACTGGCTTCAGATGGCGCGGGTTCACGAAAGAGGACTCAGGTTCAGGGTTCTACTCAGAAGGGCACCGGTTCAGTGGTGTGGGAGTGTGCACGGATTTAGGACAGCAGTTGAGAGGCCATGCATTCTTTGTGAATGGGAACACATTCATGAACGCAGGGGCAGGACACAGCTTGCTAGGTGCCAAGGAGAGGGCATAGATGCAGCAGTGTGTGGTACATTAAGCTCTAGTGGTCTGACAGAGAGTGCACTGCTGCAGGAGAGAGGGTACAGCTGCAAGGGCATTGATCCATGGATGGACGTGAGATGGCACACTGGCTGGATGGCAGGAGAGAGGTCGATGATACATGGGCACCGCTTCAAGAGTTCAAGGGTGAAGGCGCAGGTGCATGGATGCTGGACAGAGACCATGCCTTTATGGGTGCAGCTGAGGGCACAGCTTAAGGGAGTGTAGGAAATGGAAGACTGGGGGATATAGTGGAAGTAAATGGAAAGAGTGTGAGGGAGGAGAAAACTACAAGAAAGGGGTAGAATTAGAGGATGAGGAGGGATGGAAGGCAGAAATAAAAAGGCAAAGAAGGAGAAGGAGAGAAAACAAGATAACAAAGTTGATGGAGAGGGGTTTGAGGGTAGAAGAGGGATCTCCAGGATACCTGACACCACGTGAAAGATTTCCCTTTTAAACCAATAAGACTTTAACCAATTTCATAGAGGAAGTTTGCCCTATATATTTTTTTTATTTCTAGGGGTGAGAACCCCTGAGGCCTTTTTTGTTGAAATCAGACTTGGTTACTTTGCTTCCTACAATCCAGTTCAGAGAATTATCCAATCAGGTAGCAAGCAGGTGGCACCAACGGTGGGCGTTGGTGCTGCGAATGGAGCAAGTGGATGACACCAATGGGGGAATTAGGCAGTGGGCTATTGCAAATTTCGTCCCTTATAATTATTTTTTTTAATATATTTGCACTGCTCAATGAAAAATAAATACATGTGCACCCATCTGAGATAGAGTCCTTTGTATGTTATGCAGATTTGTAGAGCACACTATTACCTGGGAGGGTATCGTGGTGCTGAGTAGGTGTGAGCCTAGCCAAACCTAATGTCTAGTGGGACTGCTTGAAAAGCCATGTCTTCGGCTTCTTGCTGAATTTGAGAAGTGAGGCGGAGGCTCTTATGTGTAGTGGCAGTTCGTTCTACGCTTTGGGAGTGATGGGGAAGAAGGCTTCACCACCAGATTTGGTCTGCTGTATGCGTGGGATGTGTGCAAGTAGGAGTCCAGATGAGCAGAGGAGTCTGGAAGGCTTGTTAAAGCAGATGCTATTTTTGAGGCATGCTGGGCTAATGTTATGTAGTGCCTTGAAAGTGTAGGTTAGGAGTTTGAATTGTGCTTGTTCGTGTATGGGGTCCTAGTGGTGCTCCTTCAGGTATGGTGTGATGTGAGTTCAGTGTGGGAGGTTGATAGGGACTGCCAAGTTCTAAATGGTCTGCAGCTTTTGGTGAGTTTTTTTGTTAATCCCTGTATAGAGGGTGTTCCAGTATTCCGTGATTGTTTTCTGGGTGCTGATTAGGTGCCATTTAAAAATATTTCTCAACATCTTCAGCATATGAAAGCATGAGGCCGTGAAGACCTTGACTTGAGCTGCCATTTTGAGTATGCTGTAGATGACGATCCCGAGGTTCTTGGCGTGGGTGGTAGGGGTGGGTGTCAGTCCTAGGTCTGTTGGCCACCAGGTGGAGTCCCACAGTGAAAGGTTCTTCCAAAAATCACAATTTCGGTCTTGTCGATTTTTAGCTATGGACACTTGGTCTTCATCCAGTGAGCGATTACAGTACAATAAAAACCTCTAGTGCACCGGCCCCCCAAGAATCCGTAGACCTAAAAAAAATCCGACCACAGAACACATGCATTGTCTCTTCCACGTTTTCTTCAGCACAGCAATGTCCCCAAAAATATCTGACAGCAATTCAGTCTGGCTATTCTGCACTTGCAATCCACTTAACTCCTCTACTTAAGAGGTACATGGTTCTCTGCTTGTTTCTACTCATCTCAAGGTAACCCAAAACATGAACTAATGGAATCCCATGAATAAATATGCCCTGGAATGCTGACAAGGTTCACATGAACACGCATGTACCACTTCCAGCACAACCGCAAGTGCAAATTGTTTCAACACGTCAATGCCCAGGGGCGATTTTAGGCTTTGCTGTGCCAAGTGGTGGGAGTGGGCTCAACTACTCAGTGACCCTGACAATACTCAGAGTAAACAGGAACCAGTCAAAAGCCCACAATGACAAGATGCTATGTAGAAAATGTGAGATGGATAAGCAAAAACAAAGCAGGATCAGTCGACAGATGGCAACAGTGACAAACTAATGAAATAAGCAATAGGTCTCGCATTTACGAGAGTTTGAACTATTGGCATTGTAAATGACAAAGCCTTTTATGTATGTGTTGTTTTTAAAACAGATAAATAAATGGCATTGTCATTTACTATGCCAATAGCTTAAACACTCGCAAATGCAAGACCAATTGAATTGCAAATGCGTTTTTCGCCCATGCTATAAACATTTTTTAAAAGCTTTTGCAGAGAGCGTGCCTTGCCTGCAACAGCAGGGAGGACAAGCTATTTGCGAAAATGTTGCTCGGAGGCTGTAATTAAAGCCTACCAAGTAACAACAAACGTAACAGGGGGTGTCGCCATGGGAGGTTACAAAATGAGACACAGCCGTACTAAGGAGGAACTACTAACCCAATTGCCCAATGAACAGCCACAGTTTACAGTGGACAATGGCACGAGCCAATGAAAAATATGGGCGAAGAGTGGACGGTGCTTCAAGTCCCTACATGAATACAGCATGCCTCGCAGAGCAGCGCATGCGCTGCCCAGGCTCGACCTAAAAACAAAGGAAAGCCGTAGTGAAGAGAAAGGTACAGAGTGAGTTTTTTACAAGATGCTAGTCTTAGTCAGCAGGGGTTTAAGTGGTTTCATCCCCGGCAGTGACTTCGAAACTGGCACTTATAGACCTTAACTTTACAGGCAAAATCTTTGACTGATTTCTCAACACTGTAAAAAAAAAAACCTTAAGGTAGTCCAAGTCAGCGATGCGTTCACATTTACTTCATCGTGCATTCCCCCACAGCACTTGCTGTTTCCAGATGGGTTTCTCTAGTTTTTTCATGCAACATATGAATCTTGAAAATTGCAGATGGTGAACTGAGTCATTTCCAGGTATCTGGGTGAGTTTTAGGTGGAGGGTGGGTGTTTATGGCCTGGCACGATTGAGAACTCAGGAGAAGGCTGAAGACAATGGAGTTTCTTTCAGTGCCTGTCAGTGAGTCATAAAGGTGTTCAGACTACATGCACATTCTGTCCTTGGCTTCTCTGCAGAGTGCAAAGAGTGATGGTCAGTTAGGTGGCATTCATTATTGTGTTTCTGTGGGAAAATGCGTGAAAGAAATACCCAGATGCCCAAAAATTGACCGCGCAAAAGTAAAAGAAAATGCAGTCCTCACAGGTAAGTGAGTGGATTGTGTGTGGGAATGTTGAAGTGGATGAGATTAAAGGAATTACTTGCAGAACAAGAGAGTGTAAAAAGAGGGCGGAAGTGTCAGGAAATGACATGAGAGATGCAGATGGAAGATATTCTGAAAGATGTGGCGAGAAAAGTGTGGAAGTCTTCTAGAAGAGCAAAAGACTGCATAGGAAAGTGGTGTAAAGACAACTGGAGCGGTTGAGACTCTGGAAAGATCACTACCCCTTCCACAGACCTTAGTAATTATTAATTTACGGTCTTGTACTCTCAGCATGAAAACATTTTCAGTTGTAATTATTCACAACAAAATCATTGTTATTCAGTTATTTGATACTTCTAACAAGCACTTGTAAAGCCAATAGATTGGCTTGTTTTAGGCTTAAGGCCACTGCTGTGCTGTATGTCTTGATGCAATAACAGAAAATTGACAGCAAGGCATCCAAACATTGGTCAGTTGGCTCATTCTGTGAGGCACAGGATTGTAGTTTACAGGTTTTAATTCAGGCCCTTCTTTACATAGGTCACGCCTCTCATAAAAGATTCATAGTTATGCTTCTTTGGTCACACCTCTTTTAGTGACACTCCACCTTTTTCATCCCACATGAAACGCTATTTTTTCTAAATGTAACAGGCAGAGGGGAAACAAAGCAGTTTTATTGAGGTACCCAGTTGAGTCGAGGTAAAACAAAGGGGGGTTATTCTGCCCTTATTAGGACTTTTCCCTTCTACTTATCACATTTAGGTTAACAGAAGTGTGGCTCAATGGTTAGAACGGCAGACCCTGATGCAGAGGTCTAGCCCGGGACCAGGGTTCAATTCCCCGCCTCGGCGGGTCTTGGGCTCAAAAATTCCACGGACCTGATAATTCTCGCCTCGGTGCCTATTCCAATCATGAAGTCCCACTCTGCAACTCTGGGCAATAGCTTGCTTAATCTCCACAACAGCCCCCACAACGCTAAGGATGCCTGGCCTCCACCTTGGGGGTGCCCAGGAGTGGACACCTCACAGGGAAAGCCAGGATGGGTTCCACAGCGGTATTCGTACAAGCGCCTTGAGACCCTTGCAGGTGAGTAGTGAGCTATACAGGTATCAATTTACATTTACAATTTACATTTACATCCCATCAGCGGATCTAGACATCCACAACTAGACAGTGGCTGTCATCGCCACCTCAAGCGCTCATCTGTCTACTCAGGGTTGTAGCCAAACTGACTAACATATCCACCACTCAAATCACTTTCATATTTCACTATCCTAATTCCCCACTAATCCCTTATGGGATCCGAAGTAGTGTGCTACTCGCCGAAAAAGCGATTCAACACCCTATCAAAGGTAGCAAGCACTATATAAATGCAAACCTTTTTCCCTCTTCTATCCCTCCGCTCAAATTACTTTCATATTTCACTTAACTAATTCACCACTAATCCTTTATAGGTTGCAGAGTAGCGTGCTATTCGCCGAAAACCGGCTTTGATGCCTCTATATGAATGCAATTACAATACAATACAATACATTGATAGAGCACCCGTATCCAGGGCCGGACTGGCCATAGCGGGCACCGGGCGTTTCCCCGGTAGGCCGCTAGGGTGGGGGCCGGTTTTGGGCCCCTGGGGGGGCGTTTTTGTTACCGGGGGGTCAGCAATATCGGCCCTCGGTAACAAAATCGGCCGAAACCGGCCCTCGCAAACTGCTCGGCTGCACGCTCCCTCACCCCGAGGGGGGATCGGGGGGGGGGCAGGTGAGCAGTTTGCCAGGGCCGGTTTCTGTTCCCAGTCCGGCCTTGCCCCTATCAATGTGAGGAGTGGGTCTGTGATGAATTACGCCACCCCTGCATGTTAGGGCTTTCGTCCCTTAACATTCAGATTTTGTCATACTGTCTCCCATTGCATAAGACGCCTTCATTTATAAATTCGTTCATGTTAGCAGTCTGAAGGGAAGGGTGTGCCTCGGTTGTCCTGTATCCCTCCCTTCCCCCTTGGGTATAAAGCAGTTTTTTTCCAGTCACATTTTGCATATTCATGTCACAGAGGCCTGCAGAAACGTTCGTTACATCACAGCCCACACAGGCATCTCTAAGGTCAGAGTTCACGAAACTAGAAAGAGGAACATTTCCAACATTTATCTTCATGGGAGTAGGGAGATATATCTATATGCTAGCAGCAGACACAGGCATATATCAGCAAAGAAACAGGCACATCTTAGCAGACCGTCAGAGGAGGGCAGTGAGCAGCAATATCTCAGAAAGAGTCAGAGAGAAGCAAAACACCCACTGAGTACTAATACTGAGGCACACGAATAGCAGAACACTGTAAAAGAGTGTCGAAGATCACTACACACACAGCAGGGAGAAAGAGCAGTGACAGAGAGACAGGCACAGAGGAGCAGAGACTGATAGCATACTGTTAGAGACAGAGAGACAGGTACAAAGGAGCAGAGACTGAAATATACTGTTAGAGACAGAGAGACACGCACAGAGGAGCAGAGACTGATAGCACGCACAGAGGAGCAGAGACTGATAGCACACTGTTAGAGACAGAGAGACGCGCACAGAGGAGCAGAGACTGATAGCACACTGTTACAGACAGAGAGACGCGCACAGAAGACCATAGTGCCAATATCGGCCCAACCCCAGACCTTTCTTCATACAACACACCACTCCACCAATAACCGACACAACACAAGATTGATGGAGAAAGTTGTTGCAGTTTTATTAGCATATACAATATGCCACCATGTTGGGTTATCTTATGGGTCGATCCAGAGCAGGCCGCCCCTCGCGACCCGCCCACCTGATGAGCCATAACCCCCCGGGGTGTTAAACGCGGGGGCGTTGTCAGTTTCGGGGGAAGGTCTAACCCCTCCCCTCGGCGGACCTCTATTCCGCCCTTTGCTCAAGCCCCTCCCCCTCGGGGGGCAGAGCGTTGTGGCAACCCCCGGCTGCTCAGGTCTACAACCGCCCGAAGGACTAACGGGGCCCGTCGGTCCTCCAGGATCCATCACAGCGTGGATCTCCCTGGGGGATAATTCTGCTCACGCACCCACCGGTGCTCCTGTAGAGGGTACCTCTCTGTACCTTTCTGCATTGGATCGCCCTGTAACTCCGCCTGCAACACAAAGACAGTAATATTAATAGCAAAGCAACCCCCCCACTTACTGCCCGAAAACAGGGTAAGCGGATGGGAGGGAAAACAGCAACGGGCAGCACCCACTCAGGGTCCGGGGAGGGCGAGGGTCAGCGCGATCAGCGGCCGACAATCAAAGAGGGCGCTTGACCCTCGCCCCCTGGACTATACAGTCACTCCCCCTCCCCCAGATACAGGAAGTGACATCACGGGGGGACCTCCAATCCCCCCAAACACTAGACCGCTCAGGATCTGTGCCATCCTATGGCACTAAGGGTGGCCGCCCTCGTAGGTGGCCACCCTTGGTGTCCCGGGGCAGCCAATCATAGTGCCAATATCGGCCCAACCCCAGACCTTTCTTCATACAACACACCACTCCACCAATAACCGACACAACACAAGATTGATGGAGAAAGTTGTTGCAGTTTTATTAGCATATACAATATGCCACCATGTTGGGTTATCTTACGGGTCGATCCAGAGCAGGCCGCCCCTCGCGACCCGCCCACCTGATGAGCCATAACCCCCCGGGGTGTTAACCGCGGGGGCGTTGTCAGTTTCGGGGGAAGGTCTAACCCCTCCCCTTGGCGGACCTCTATTCCGCCCTTTGCTCAAGCCCCTCCCCCTCAGGGGGCAGAGCGTTGTGGCAACCCCCTGTTGCTCAGGTCTACAACCGCCCGAAGGACTAACGGGGCGCCGTCGGTCCTCCAGGATCCATCACAGCGTGGATCTCCCTGGGGGATAATTCTGCTCACGCACCCACCGGTGCTCCTGTAGAGGGTACCTCTCTGTACCTTTCTGCATTGGATCGCCCTGTAACTCCGCCATGGCTCTGGGTGTGGCCGCCGCCGCCCCAGAGTCCCCCCACCTACTAGCTTCCTATTAGTACTACCTGCTGCTCCTAGTACTTTCCTCTAGCTCAACCAAAGGTCGTCATATCAACTTAGGTAAAAGAACCCAGTCTACATCGAAGCACACAGTGCATATGGCAAGTAGCAACCCATGCCTGATGAAACAAGTACTCCTATGCTTCAGGCTATTCCCAAGTGTCGGGCGACACTATCCTCTCCTTGGCGCTAGGGACCTATTGCACTACAATTGCAGTCACCGGCCTCCCTCGGCTCAGGCAAGGACAAGTCTGCTCTCTTCTTCAGCACCGCCGAGCTGGCACGCAACCAAACTTCCTTCTCACTTCTGCCGCCCTCCGGACAGGGAACTGTGACATAACTTCATAACTACCTGCCAACAGTGCTTTGCAGGTGTCCATCTAGTGCGCTATCCCCCAGCTTGTTCCTATTGTGTACCGCTGGCTGACCAGCAACCAACAAGCCCCTATCAGGTGAGCAACACAACTGCCGCTGGCATGGAGTCCCCTGTCTAGCATGTGGCCTTACCCCCTTACTTAGACCTACTCGGGACATATTCACCATCCAGGTCACGCCAGGCGGCACAATCCCCTGATGCCGACCCTACTGTAGGCTAACAAACTCCTCACATGTTTATCCTCACTGGAAAGGCACGTAACTTTCAAACCCATGGGAACCTGGTTGTAAGACCATCAGCTCTCAACTATGCCTGCCAACTACGTTTTGGTGTCGGCTTAAAACACAGTGTAGTGTATATTCTCCTGTTTGACACTCGTACAAGACGTCCCCCTGTGCCTGACCTTCGATGGATCCTATGAAGCTTGTGACCAGCCGCCTATACAACTGTATATACCAGTTGTGGAATTAAGTGAACTAATACTATCTCGCTCTTACTTCCTGGCATGTGCACACTGTCAAAGGAATCCCTACTTTAGTCCCGAAAAACAACTAAGTAGGTACTATCTAGGTGAAAGCTTACCCGAGCACCTAGCCACGGGCCCTCCACTGTGTGTCACCCCTTGTTGTAGCTATATAGCTGTAAAATTTGCCTGCCCACACCGGACCCTTCACGTGAACAAGCCAAACCAATCGCTTACATGGCCAACTAAGTGCTAACATCCAGAGTGGAGGCAGAGCTGAGAGGTCTTAGTGGGATCAGTCTGGAGGAAGTATGCGAGTGGCTAATGCAGGCCCAAAACTCTGTGCAACCTGATGATGCATCCCCAAAATGCCCATGGGCCAGAGTAAAGGAAACTGGTGATGCTGTGGTACAACTGTATGATTGTCTCAGCGTGGGGCAGGATGCAGCAGTATGTGAGGCTTATGCCGGCCAACTGATCTGCAGGGCTATCCTGCTTGATTAGTTGATGTGCTCACTATTGCCTGGAATATGGCCGCTATGCCAATTGCCTCCCTGTAAATTACAAAACTAGCACTACACTTACAACCGACGATGTTGCTTAGTAGGCCAAATGAAGAAGCCACAGTTAAAGCTTTGTTGCATAGCCAACCCCATATTAGCCGCCCCCTTCAGAGCTTCATGCGTGAAACTGCTAGTGTGACAGTTCCATATTACACAGCACGATGAGTGACATTGAAGGACTAAGAGAGACACTTCATGCTAGTGCACATCATTGAAGATGAGGGAGACCCAATAACAGAATTACACCCATCAGACCCGCAAGCATTCTAGGCAGACCAAGGTTAACAGGCTGCTATTGTTCGACATTCCATAGCTTGGAGTGTGCATGTGTGAGACAGTAACCTATACACGAAACCTTGGGAGTGAAAGTGCCTGGTCTTGAATGAGACTGCGTAGCTCAAATGGAACAGAGTGTCACAAAATTACCCAGTCAGTCAGGACTGACTGGCCCCGTGAGACCGTCGATTTTAAGAGAAGTCCTCCATGTACCCCACAATGAGGAACGGCCCAGACGTCTAACATTCTACCCAAGAGGTGACTTGTCCAGTCACCTGGGAGCCGTGGCCCGACCGGAAATTGAGAATTTGTTGCTGTTTGGTCAATGGCTAATGTTGTTAAACAAGAACTGAGGTATCGGGGAAGAACCCAAAATTCCACCATTCTGACTGATCAGTCTGTGCCAAGGGAGTAGTCCCAACATGGGTTTTTTCAACATGTAATATGTATCAGAGCCCCCACCCGTAAGTCAGTGGATGGGGCTTCAGATGTCCAAACTGCTAATAAATTATTAGAGAACAAACGGCCCAGCAATCCATTTATGCACGTGGGATGCATTATAAGCCCCAAATCAACCTGTTGTTGAACTGAAAACACATTTCCCATTTTATTTCGCATAAATGCATGAATAGCCCCTGATCTGCCGCTGCCTCTAGCGGGAACACCCCAATTAATGCACCGTGAGACACATTGACCAGACTCAAGTAAGAGAGAACATCCCATCCTGCACAGGGCTGCCTATTACGTCCCAGCTCCCAGTTACTATCCCTGTATTACTTCCATGAGTGAAACCAGCACGTGTCCCACACCCCTTATAGTAATGACAACTGGGAAGGGCATGGGGATCCCAGACCCTAACACACTGCCTCCCGTGTGCTATGATCCTTATACCTGTTGATATTTTCAGGTGGCCCCCACGTGGGTGGGGCGGCTCTCGTGTGCGGTTCCTGCATTAGAGACAGAAAACATTGATTAAAATGACCCCCCCCCCTGATCCACGATCTACATTCTCTGCAATAAGACATGGCCCGCAATGCCCCCACAAGCTACCCAGGCCAGTAGGTGTTACGAGCACTAATTAGTCAGCATTACCTGCACCCTTCCACAATTAAAGTTGCCCTTTCTTAATAATTGAAGGACGTCCATTCATAAACAGAACACTTCCCTCCTTGGCTCTGAAGGTGTCTACCCAAGTGTTCGGATGCATAAAGAGGCTGCCCATTGTTGCAATAATATCCCTCTGAGTAGATTCTCTGTTTTCTGAGTAGATCCTCTGATCCTCTATCCACGTGGCTATGTGCTGGGAACACCTATGGGAGTATCGGTTCTGTCCCCCTTGAGAAGCGCTCTGACCCCCATCGGGCAAAGTCTGTGCTTCAACGCCAGGCGCATCGAACTGCAGAGACCTGCAACAAGCTTCCTATCACCTGCTTCTATGTATGACGGATCGAATAAATCTATTCGCGCTCCCCAAGAGATTGGCTTCAGGATGTTAATAGTTCATGCACTAAATCCTCATGCAAGGCCCAATTCCCCCTGGTAGGCCCGCAATGTTCTTGTTAAACTTTGCTTCAAGATAACATGGTTACCCTCGCACCAGCATATACTGCCAGGAAATATGGATGAAGACCTATTACCGCAACAACCAGAATACGAATACGCTCATAATGACCAATTATGCTAATAGACATCAGTTATTAACGATGTAAGTCATGGATATGCTATATACACACCACCTAGACAGTGTTTGTGTGGGCCTTACATGGCATGTAGAACATTGACGTTATGTAAATTGTACACATCCAAACCCCAACACAGGCCGCTTCGAAGGCTGTAATGAAGTGATCCACGACGTCCTCCTCTAACCGATACCTGCATGGATATAACAAAGACATCCAAGTCCGCTGGACGGGCTCGAGAACCCCCATGGTGTTGAGTTACCTTCGGCCTGTAATCGTATAGTTGATACAACACTTCCCCATAAGCAAGAAACCTAAGGCATGCCTAATGCCTAATCATTTCATAACACCCACTAAAAACCGGTGAAGCATTCCATGTTCTCCTCATAGCCATACTAATCCCTATGAGCAACAATGACCATTGTAAAAATTAGTGAAAGACTTGTGAAGCAAAAGGGGGATTCAAGATGCTGAGTGTAGAAGGCCGCGCTGGCCACTTGGGAAATAGCTTGCATGCGTAAATATGGTATGTGTAGTATCACTCCACAGGAGCATATATGTTTACGCCAACTCCAACTGTTTAGATGAGCTACTTCAATTAATCCTGACCTAATACGACTACCTGACCCCTGCCTAGCCCTCGCCGCAAGGGAATGACACGTATGTTAAACTCATCCATATACTAACTCGACCCTGTGTAGCACACAAGGCTACCTGACCGATATAAACAGTGTTGTCCCATAATCGCTATCCATAAGTAGCCCTTAAATAAGTACTACTACATTAAGTTGTATTAATACTATTGCCATTATTTAACTTATTTGTAGTTTAATGTTGAGTACTTACATCCTCATGGCTAGACCAAAATTGTCAGGGCACTGAACAATATAAACAGTTACGTTTCAGGAGAGAACTGTTAAAGGATAAACAAACCAAATTGGCATGCCATAAAGTTGAAGCGACACAAGCAGAGCTGTCACCGGAATAGAACAACAAAATTGACCGGCCCTAGAGTTGAAGAAACACAGGCCGAAGGCACACAATTTCAAGCACAGCAAGCACAGATTCTACCAGCAAACGTAAGAATAAATATGACAAACTTTCCAGTGGCAAACGCACCTCCTGGCAAACAATCAAGCTGCAACTGTGTCCAATATATAGCCGGCTCCCTGAATCAGTGGGACAAACAAATCTCCCATCACACCTGTACGCATACTTCCCTGGCCGGCACTGGCTCCTATGCTGGCTTCAATCACCGACCTGTTAATGCTCACTCATTCGCGCTGAGCTAAGCAGCTCCCAATCCTGTTTACCACAGACCCCCCAGTGTTCTTATTCTGCCGCAACCGCCTTCATGAGCAATTTCATTCTGCAACTATTTTGGTTATTGCCGGCCCCTGACCACAGTGCGCTAGACCTGTTTACCCATGTCATTCCGTTCACGATGTGTGCCCCAACGCTCCTTTGTTGTTGAGGAGAGTGTGATGTCCTAGCGAGTGCAGACCTTCTCGTGCAACTGTCCTGCAGTAAGACAAAAGAAAAGCGTCAAATCCCCCTTACCCTCCCCACATGGAGTGTGTGCTATCCTAACGAGTGCCGACCTTATCGTACAGCTGTCCTGCAGAAAGACAAAAGAAAATTGTTAAACTCCCCCCTCCCCCCCTCATAGCACCGGCGATAACACCCAAACAAGCAGCCAGATACACACCCCATTAAAAAAAATAATTTACATAAACATGCACATTAACGACTGCAAGAAAATTGTTCACGTTACAAAATTAATCTCGTGCTGTTCCTAAAATGGCATGGCGGCTACGTGGCACTTCACGCCGTAAAGAATGCTCCTGCTGAGCCCAGCCGAAGAGCCAGGATCGCATCAGGGCTGGAGAGTCGCGCCGCCACGAGGGAGCCGTGAGGAGGAGTGGGAGGGAGTAAGCACAAGCAAAAACACGCATGCGCGAGCCGAAAATCGGACCTCCGGCTAAATTGGTCTCAAATTGTCCAGCGTGGGACACTAACCACGAGGACAGACGTACCAGCGAGGCCGCCGGGGCATACAGCGTGCCCAAGACCGTGGGAAGAACTCACACAAGGCCCAAGGATGACGCCGCCCCCCCCCCCTCCTGGCACGGGGGCCAAGGAGGGAGCAGGGTACCCGATGCCAGCCCACCACCACGTCTCTCCAGCCCTCCGGCAACCCCTAGGAAGAGGGCGGAGGCCCCGGACCGGCGCGTGCACCCTACGAAGTCGGTGAGTAAAAGCCGCCCGTTAGCCAAACGCTCAAGCCCCCAGGACCCGCGACAAACCGCGAGCGTCGTGCAGATGGAGTGGCCCCCAGGCCCCAATCAGGCCCCCACCTCCCCAATTCACATAGCGCCCACACCGCGCGGACGCGCCTCGCTCCTACACCCCTCCATCCCCCCTCCCTACCAAGAAGGCAGAGCACCGCCCCCCGGTAGGACACACATGGCTGGAAGTAGACATACGGGCAAGGGAGACGCAGCTGGGCAAACGGGAGAGAAGAAGGCACCGGGGGGGCAGGGCTAAGGAAACCGCTTGCGGGACTCGTGTCCCGAACCCCCCCCCCCCGCCTAGGCATCGACGGACACTTCTAGGCTGTGCGACGACACGCGCCTAACACAACCCCCACTGCCCCCCCCAATCGGCGCCCGACGCCACACACCCCGCCGCACTCACCGCAAGACCCAGACAGGAAAACCCGACGCTAGACCAGCCGAGCCCAAAAAACAGCAACGGGCAGCACCCACTCAGGGTCCGGGGAGGGCGAGGGTCAGCGCAATCAGCGGCCGACAATCAAAGAGGGCGCTTGACCCTCGCCCCCTGGACTATATAGTCACTCCCCCCTCCCCCAGATACAGGAAGTGACATCACGGGGGGACCTCCAATCCCCCCAAACACTAGACCGCTCAGGGTCTGTGCCATCCTATGGCACTAAGGGTGGCCGCCCTCGTAGGTGGCCACCCTTGGTGTCCCGGGGCAGCCAATCAGAGATTGAAATATACTGTTAGAGACAGAGAGATGCGCACAGAGGAGCAGAGACTGATAGCACACTGTTAGGGACAGAGAGATGCGCACAGAGGAGCAGAGACTGATAGCACACTGTTAGAGACAGAGAGACAGGTACAAACGAGCAGAGACTGATAGCATACTGTTAGAGACAGAGAGACAGGTACAAAGGACCAGAGACTGAAATATACTGTTAGAGACAGAGAGACGCGCACAGAGGACCAGAGACTGAAATATACTGTTAGAGACAGAGAGATGCGCACAGAGGAGCAGAGACTGATAGCACACTGTTAGGGACAGAGAGATGCGCACAGAGGAGCAGAGACTGATAGCACACTGTTAGAGACAGAGAGACAGGTACAAACGAGCAGAGACTGATAGCATACTGTTAGAGACAGAGAGACAGGTACAAAGGACCAGAGACTGAAATATACTGTTAGAGACAGAGAGACGCGCACAGAGGACCAGAGACTGAAATATACTGTTAGAGACAGAGAGATGCGCACAGAGGAGCAGAGACTGATAGCACACTGTTAGAGACAGAGAGACGCGCACAGAGGAACAGAGACTGATAGCACAATGTTAGAGACAGAGAGACGCGCACAGAGGAGCAGAGACTGATAGCACACTGTTAGAGACAGAGAGACAGGTACAAAGGAGCAGAGACTTATAACATACTGTTAGAGACAGAGAGACACTGACAGAGGACCAGAGACTGAAATATACTGTTAGAGACAGAGAGACGCCCACCGAGGAGCAGAGACTGATAGCACACTGTTAGAGACAGAGAGACGCCCACCGAGGAGCAGAGACTGATAGCATACTGTTAGAGACAGAGAGACGCCCACCGAGGAGCAGAGACTGATAGCACACTGTTAGAGACAGAGAGACAGGTACAAAGGAGAAGAGACTTATAACATACTGTTAGAGACAGAGAGACACTGACAGAGGACCAGAGACTGAAATATACTGTTAGAGACAGAGAGACGGGCTAAGAGGAGCAGAGACTGATAGCATACTGTTAGAGACAGAGAGACGCCCACCGAGGAGCAGAGACTGATGGCACACTGTTAGAGACAGAGAGAGGAGCAGAGACTGAAAGCACAGTGTTAGAGACAGAGAGATGCGCACAGAGGAGCAGAGACTGATAGCACACTGTTACAGACAAAGAGACGCGCACAGAGGACCAGAGACTGAAATATACTGTTAGAGACAGAGAGACGCGCACAGAGGAGCAGAGACTGATAGCACACTGTTAGAGACAGAGAGACGCGCACAGAGGACCAGAGACTGAAATATACTGTTAGAGACAGAGAGACGCGCACAGAGGAGCAGAGACTAAAGCATACTGTTAGAGACAGAAAGACGCGCACCGAGGAGCAGAGACTGATAGCACACTGTTAGAGACAGAAAGACGCGCACAGAGGAGCAGAGACTGAACGCATACTGTTAGAGACAGAGAGACGCGCACCGAGGAGCAGAGACTGATAGCATACTGTTAGAGACAGAGAGACCCGCACAGAGGAGCAGAGACTGATAACATACTGTTAGAGACAGAGAGACACTATCAGAGGACCAGAGACTGAAATATACTGTTAGAGACAGAGAGACGCGCACAGAGGAGCAGAGACTGATAGCACACTGTTAGAGACTGAGAGACGCGCACAGAGGAGCAGAGACGGATCGCATACTGTTAGAGACAGAGAAACACTGACAGAGGACCAGAGACTGAAATATACTGTTAGAGACAGAAAGACGCGCACAGAGGAGCAGAGACTGATCGCATACTGTTAGAGACAGAGAGACGCGCACCGAGGAGCAGAGACTGATAGCATACTGTTAGAGACAGAGAGACCCGCACAGAGGAGCAGAGACTGATAGCATACTGTTAGAGACAGAAAGACGCGCACAGAGGAGCAGAGACTGATCGCATACTGTTAGAGACAGAAAGACGCGCACAGAGGAGCAAAGATGGATCGCATACTGTTAGAGACAGAGAGACGCCCACCGAGGAGCAGAGACTGACAGCATACTGTTAGAGACAGAGAGACAGGTACAAAGGAGCAGATACTGATGGCACACTGTTAGAGACAGAGAGACATGCACAGAGGAGCAGAGACTGATAGCACACTGTTAGAGACAGAGAGGCGCGCACAGAGAAGCAGAGACTGATAGCACACTGTTACAGACAGAGAGACGCGCACAGAGGACCAGAGACTGAAATATACTGTTAGAGACAGAGAGAGACGCGCACAGAGGAGCAGAGACTGATAGCACGCACAGAGGAGCAGAGACTGATAGCACACTGTTAGAGACAGAGAGACGCGCACAGAGGAGCAGAGACTGATAGCACACTGTTACAGACAGAGAGACGCGCACAGAAGACCAGAGATTGAAATATACTGTTAGAGACAGAGAGATGCGCACAGAGGAGCAGAGACTGATAGCACACTGTTAGAGACAGAGAGATGAGCACAGAGGAGCAGAGACTGAAAGCATACTGTTAGAGACAGAAAGACGCGCACAGAGGACCAGAGACTGATCGCATACTGTTAGAGACAGAGAGACGCGCACCGAGGAGCAGAGACTGATAGCACACTGTTACAGACAGAGAGACGCGCACAGAGGACCAGAGACTGACAGCATACTGTTAGAGACAGAGAGACAGATACAAAGGAGCAGAGACTGATAGCACACTGTTAGAGACAGAGAGACGCGCACAGAGGAGCAGAGACTGATAGCATACTGTTAGAGACAGAGAGACACGCACAGAGGAGCAGAGACTGATAGCACTGTTGGAGACAGAGAGACGCAGAGACTGATAGCACACTGTTACAGACAGAGAGACGCGCACAGAGGACCGAAGACTGATAGCATACTGTTAGAGACAGAGAGACAGGTACAAAGGAGCAGAGACTGATAGCACACTGTTAGAGACAGAGAGACGCGCAGAGAGTAGCAGAGACTGATAGCATACTGTTAGAGACAGAGAGACACGCACAGAGGAGCAGAGACTGATAGCACACTGTTAGAGACAGAGAGACGCGCACAGAGGAGCAGAGACTGATAGCACACTGTTAGAGACACAGAGACGCGCACAGAGGAGCAGAGACTGAAAGCACACTGTTAGAGACAGAGAGACGCGCACAGAGGAGCAGAGACTGATAGCACACTGTTAGAGACAGAGAGACACGCACAGAGGAGCAGAGACTGATAGCACACTGTTAGAGACAGAGAGACGCGCACAGAGGAGCAGAGACAGATACCATGCTGTTAGAGACAGAGAGACGCGCACAGATGAGCAGAGACAGAAAAGACACTGTTAGAGACAGAGAGACCCACATAGAGGAACAGAGATCTATAGCACGTTGTTGGAGACAGAGAGACGCAGCACAAAGGAGCAGAGACTAATAGCAGACTTTTAGAAATGGCCAAAGAGCAGGGCAAAGATGCTGCGCTGGAGTAGACCTGGGAGGTGCAGCACAGCAGCCAAGGTGGCTGACTTCGAAGCGCAGGGCTCGCTGTTTGATCGCCGACAGCAACTCAGCGCACAGAGGAGCAGAGACTGAGCACACTGTTAGAGACAGAGAGACACGCACAGAGAAGCAGAGACTGATAGCACACTGTTACAGACAGGGAGACGCACACAGAAAACCAGAGATTGAAATATACTGTTAGAGACAGAGAGATGCGCACAGAGGAGCAGAGACTGATAGCATACTGTTAGAGACAGAGAGACACGCACAGAGGAGCAGAGACTGATAGCACACTGTTGGAGACAGAGAGACGCGCACAGAGGAGCAGAGACTGATAGCACACTGTTAGAGACAGAAGACGCGCACAGAGGAGCAGAGACGTATCGCATACTGTTAGAGACAGAGAGACGCCCACCGAGGAGCAGAGACTGATAGCATACTGTTAGAGACAGAGAGACAGGTACAAAGGAGCAGAGACTGATGGCACACTGTTAGAGACAGAGAGACACGCACAGAGGAGCAGAGACTGATAGCACACTGTTAGAGACAGAGAGGCGCGCACAGAGGAGCAGAGACTGATAGCACACTGTTACAGACAGAGAGACGCGCACAGAGGACCAGAGACTGAAATATACTGTTAGAGACAGAGAGAGACGCGCACAGAGGAGCAGAGACTGATAGCACGCACAGAGGAGCAGAGACTGATAGCACACTGTTAGAGACAGAGAGACGCGCACAGAGGAGCAGAGACTGATAGCATACTGTTAGAGACAGAGAGACACGCACAGAGGAGCAGAGACTGATAGCACACTGTTGGAGACAGAGAGACGCGCACAGAGGAGCAGAGACTGATAGCACACTGTTACAGACAGAGAGACGCGCACAGAGGACCAGAGACTGATAGCATACTGTTAGAGACAGAGAGATGCGCACAGAGGAGCAGAGACTGATAGCATACTGTTAGAGACAGAAAGACGCGCACAGAGGAGCAGAGACTGATCGCATACTGTTAGAGACAGAAAGACGCGCACAGAGGAGCAGAGACTGATCGCATACTGTTAGAGACAGAGAGACGCGCACCGAGGAGCAGAGACTGATAGCACACTGTTAGAGACAGAAGACGCACACAGAGGAGCAGAGACGTATCGCATACTGTTAGAGACAGAGAGACGCCCACCGAGGAGCAGAGACTGATAGCATACTGTTAGAGACAGAGAGACAGGTACAAAGGAGCAGAGACTGATGGCACACTGTTAGAGACAGAGAGACACGCACAGAGGAGCAGAGACTGATAGCACACTGTTAGAGACAGAGAGGCGCGCAGAGAGGAGCAGAGACTGATAGCACACTGTTAGAGACAGAGAGGCGCGCACAGAGGAGCAGAGACTGATAGCACACTGTTACAGACAGAGAGACGCGCACAGAGGACCAGAGACTGAAATATACTGTTAGAGACAGAGAGAGACGCGCACAGAGGAGCAGAGACTGATAGCACGCACAGAGGAGTAGAGACTGATAGCACACTGTTAGAGACAGAGAGACGCGCACAGAGGAGCAGAGACTGATAGCACACTGTTACAGACAGAGAGACGCGCACAGAAGACCAGAGATTGAAATATACTGTTAGAGACAGAGAGATGCGCACAGAGGAGCAGAGACTGATAGCACACTGTTAGAGACAGAGAGATGAGCACAGAGGAGCAGAGACTGAAAGCATACTGTTAGAGACAGAAAGACGCGCACAGAGGACCAGAGACTGATCGCATACTGTTAGAGACAGAGAGACGCGCACCGAGGAGCAGAGACTGATAGCACACTGTTACAGACAGAGAGATGCGTACAGAGGACCAGAGACTGACAGCATACTGTTAGAGACAGAGAGACAGATACAAAGGAGCAGAGACTGATAGCACACTGTTAGAGACAGAGAGACGCGCACAGAGGAGCAGAGACTGATAGCATACTGTTAGAGACAGAGAGACACGCACAGAGGAGCAGAGACTGATAGCACACTGTTGGAGACAGAGAGACGCGCACAGAGGAGCAGAGACTGATAGCACACTGTTACAGACAGAGAGACGCGCACAGAGGACCAGAGACTGATAGCATACTGTTAGAGACAGAGAGACAGGTACAAAGGAGCAGAGACTGATAGCACACTGTTAGAGACAGAGAGACGCGCAGAGAGTAGCAGAGACTGATAGCATACTGTTAGAGACAGAGAGACACGCACAGAGGAGCAGAGACTGATAGCACACTTGTAGAGACAGAGAGACGCGCACAGAGGAGCAGAGACTGATAGCACACTGTTAGAGACAGAGAGACGCGCACAGAGGAGCAGAGACAGATACCATGCTGTTAGAGACAGAGAGATGCGCAGAAAGGAGCAGAGACAGAAAAGACACTGTTAGAGACAGAGAGACCCGCATAGAGGAACAGAGATCTATAGCACGTTGTTAGAGACAGAGAGACGCGCACAGAGGACCAGAGACTGATAGCATCCTGTTAAAGACAGAGAGACGCGCACCGAGGAGTAGAGACTGATAGCACACTGTTACAGACAGAGAGACACGCACAGAAGAGCAGAGACTGATAGCACACTGTTAGAGACAGAGAGACACGCACAGAGGAGCAGAGACTGATAGCACACTGTTAGAGACAGAGAGACGCGCACAGAGGAGCAGAGACAGATACCATGCTGTTAGAGACAGAGAGATGCGCAGAAAGGAGCAGAGACAGAAAAGACACTGTTAGAGACAGAGAGACCCGCATAGAGGAACAGAGATCTATAGCACGTTGTTAGAGACAGAGAGACACGCACAGAGGAGCAGAGACTGATAGCACACTGTTAGAGACACAGAGATGCGCACAGAGGAGCAGAGACTGAAAGCACACTGTTAGAGACAGAGAGACGCGCACAGAGGAGCAGAGACTGATAGCACACTGTTAGAGACAGAGAGACGCGCACAGAGGAGCAGAGACAGATACCCTGCTGTTAGAGACAGAGAGACGCGCAGAAAGGAGCAGAGACAGAAAAGACACTGTTAGAGACAGAGAGACCCACATAGAGGAACAGAGATCTATAGCACGTTGTTGGAGACAGAGAGACGCAGCACAAATGAGCAGAGACTAATAGCACACTTTTAGAAATGGCCAAAGAGCAGGGCAAAGATGCTGCGCAGGAGTAGACCTGGGAGGTGCGGCACAGCAGCCAAGGTGGCTGATTTCGAAGCGCAGGGCTCGCTGTTTGATCGCCGACAGCAACTCAGCTCAGCACCATGTGAATCTGGCCATTAGCTCACTCAATATCCCCGACAGCCTCTAGATCTTTGGGACCCTTATGGGTGAGTAGTTTGGGCTTTACAAATACCGGGTTTAGAATTTAGATCTGCACTGGGGCTCGTTCGGAATTTGTGCCCATTTTTTGATCTGCACAATATATATAAGTTCCTCTACAACTGGGAGGAAATTGCGGTTGGGACAGGTTGGTAAGGAGGAAAATGTGAGGGTTTTGCCTGCTTTTAAACCTCATCTGCAAATGTTCCCCATTCTTCAAAAATTCAGAGTTGGTGGTAAAGTTGATCTGGATCTCACTCTATGAAGCAGTACAAGATTTACTGCAAGGCACTTGTGCCCCATGGTAAAACCGCTGCACTTAGATTGTGAGCATAAGCCAGCAGGGGCAGTCTACAGAGAAGAACAAATTGTAAATGTAGATGTAATTTGCACTTGTATAGCGCCTATCACCCAGGGGTCTCTAAGCGCTGTACGAATACCGCTGTGGAACCCTTCCTGGCCTGTTCCTGTGAGGGGCCCACTCCTGGGCACCCCCGAGGTGAAGCCAGGCATCCTAGCGTTGTTAGGGCCGGTGTGGAGATTAAGCAAGCTATTGCCCAGAGTTGCAGAGTGGAACCCATAATTAGAGTAGGCACCGAGGCGAGAATTATCGGGTCCGAGGACATTGAGCCCAAGACCCTGCCAGGACGGGGATTGAACCCTGGTCCCGGACCAGACCTCTGCCTCAGGGTCTGCCGCTCTTATCGGTGAGCCACACTTCTCCACAGTGAACATACAAGGAATGAGCTTTATTCAAAACAGAGACGAATAGCAGCAGCTCGGAAGTGGCGCCTGGAAGCAGCATCAGACACACAAGAACAGACAAGAGACTGAGACATAGAGAGAGAAGGCATGCTACTTAAGTGCTACAATGGCGGGAGGGATTTTGGTAGCTTCCTGTTGACAGCTTTTCAGCCTCTGATGCCAGCACAGTCTATCATTCTGTTCACAATAATGACCAGTCATGTTACTATGAAGAAAGGTGTGGGTGCCACCAACATCTCGAAGAAACTGCTACAAGGAAGAATAAGAGTGTATATTTAGTTTAAAAAAGCATCTGCTGGATTTTCAGTAATCATATTTCTGTAAAGGTTTTGTCAAGCTGTTGTATACCTGGCACTGTTGGTACCTGTTTGGGACCTTTAGAGCGAAAGTAATTCTTTCCCTTCCACACATCTTCTGATCAGCAGTAAGATCACCCACGGATTCATGAGCAAGGGTGCGACTCATTGATTCAAGGGTACGAGTGTCACTCTAAGGTCCTTCCGACCCATGGATCCATGAGCAGTGACCCGCTCCGGAGCCTGAGTTCCTGTAGTTTCATGAGCGAGGTGTCACTCTAAAACCTAAGCCCCTGTAGATTTATGAGTGAGGTGTCACTCTAAAACCTAAGCCCCTGTAGATTTATGAGTGAGGTGTCACTCTAAAGCATAGGCTGCTCTAGATTCATGAGTGAGGTGTCACTCTAAAGCCTAGGCTGCTCTAGATTAATGAGTGAGGGGTCACTCTAAAGCTTAGGCTGCTCTAGATTCATAAGCGATGTGTCACTCTAAAACCTAGGCTGATCTAGGTTGATGAACAAGATGTCGCTCCAAATCCTAGGCCTCTGGAAATTCACGAGCAGGTGTCGATCTAAAGCCTACGCCTCTGTACATTCATGAGTGGGGTGTCGCTCTAAAGACTATGCCCCTGTAGATTTATGAGCAAGAAGTCGCTCTAAAGCCTATGCCCCTGTAGATTCATGAGCGAGGTGCCACTCTAAACCTAGGTTCCACTAGATTCATCAGCGATGTGTCACTCTAAAGCCAAGGCCCCCGTAGGTTCATTAGCAAGGTGTCACTCTAAAGCCTACGCCTCTGTACATTCATCAACGAGGTGTTACTCTAAAGCAGGGGTCTTCAAACTTTTTTGCTGTGAGCCCCCCTGAGAAAAATGTTTACAAGTCGAGCCCCCTTGAAAACTTTTTGGCAGTATTTGGGGAAGTGGAAAGTTCCGGGCTGAGTTCAGGGGGCAGGATTACCATTTCAGGAGTACTTTTTCTGTAGCTGATAATCCACAATAAATGTGACTCTTATAAAAGAGCTAATAGAGCAAGAAAACTCCTGATACTTGGGGTGTTGTGAGCCCCTCATACTCCTAGGACCCAATGCAACTACACCTGTTGCACTAATTATAACTGCAGTCCTGAGTAGCAGACTGTGTCCTCTGCCTCTTTCACCTCTTCCCCACCATGCATGGCCATCACTCCAATTTTGTAACAGATTCTCTATCCCTTCCAGAATAAAATGAGCTCTGGCATGTTGCCCACCACTTTGCAGCAAGGACGCCCTCACCGCTAATGCTAGGAAGAAAAGTGAGCCTCCGAGCCTCTTTTATAAATGAAGAAAGTCATAATTGTTATGCAGTGGACCTCTCAGTCTTGGGCCTGAGTGCCATTGCACCTGCTTCAGTAATGAGATCGACTGCCTTGTGAAGTGGTGGCCTTCTCTGCCCCATGTTGAAAAAAATGGGCCGAAATCTTGCCCCTATCCCCGCTCTGCCATCTTTCTGAGGCCTGAGCGAATGTGTCTCCCTGATTACATTTTCCCTTCTCTTGGGCCTTTGGTCCTAGTCCCAAATCAACACTGGCACTGGGCCCCAACATAATCAAGAAATGGCAGTAAAACTATACTATTGGAGTTTGACGCCTCACACCCCTGGACCCCTGTGCCACTGTATCTGCAGCACAAAGGATGCCTACTACTCTGCCCACTCTCTCCACTGGCCCATCACTCCTAGACATAAAGTCCAAAGCAAGTTGTCTGCCCCTTTGCGTAAAAAAAGGAGTAATTCCTGCATCTTGCCGCCTGTTGCTTTGGACCTGTTCCTTGTGCAGCAAGGGTAACCAGGGCCCTAATGTTAACAAGGAAAAAAGGGTTTGTATTCACCATGTTGCTAGCAAGACAGACACAATTGGGGTGCACTGCCCTACTGCCACTGCACCTGCTGCACTAATTGTAGTGATGGCCATTTAAAATCCACTTGCCACATACACCCTGATGTGCCACATACTGTATAGATTTTAACCGCATGCGTGCTGCGGTCATTTTTGCGCTGTCCGGCTTTTTTCCAAAAGCCGTGTTACATGACGAGCTGAGCTCGTCATGAGCATGCGAGCGGTGCAACTCATGACGAGCTCAGCTCGTCATGAGCATGGAAGGGGTTAACAAACAAAAAAGTGTTTCTAGCCAGACAGCTCAAAAGTTACTAAAAAGGCAACAGCACATGTTTCTACACAGTGGAAGGCCCATCACAAAGGTTGACTGTCAGCTTTCTGTTGCTTATTGATGAATTTGGGTGTTAATCTGGCACTAATGTAGTGAAACATTTGCCCACACAGTGTTAGCATGTGTAAAATTGAACAAATAATGAAGTAACACTATCACAAAAACTAGTATGTTAAGCCACTTTTGTTGGCTTTTTTTTGTTGCATAATTTAGTCAACTCTGCCATATAATTTCATCCTTCCCACCTCATAATTCCAGCAGCCTTGCTTAAACAGAGTATAATTGCCTTTTTAAATAAAGACTTGCATATTCAAAGTGCTTCATGTTACAGGCTGGGACTTCATATCATTATAAATACACAAGGCAGGATTTTACACCGTGCCAAAAAGGGTTCAATTGTGTGACTCTGATTTCACAGATAACTGCAATGATCGCGTTAATCAATTGAGGTTGGATAGTATAAAAGAAAGTGTTCTCAAGGATTAGTTTAATTTGCATTTATTTTTCGTTTATGGTATGCACATTATTTCATATGCAGCTGGCTATATGTGAAAAATCAACAAAATACTTAAAGAACATGTTCTTTTCTTTTAAGCCACTTAGCCATGTCTTTGACCCCACCACCACTGCACCAGGAATAACAGTTGCCATAGTATGCCTTTACCTGCTGAATGTAAATAGAGACAGCCTGTAAACGTGATAAATACAGAAAGTCACACTTCCAGGCCATCTTCATTTACAAGTATTTACAAACGCATCTGCACCGCCCTAGGACCATAGCCACAGAACCCCCAGGGGGGCGCGTCCCACAGTTTGAAGACCTCTGCTCTAAAGCCTAGTTCCCTGTAGATTCATGAATGAGGCATTACAAGTCAAGTCAAGAAAATCTTTATATCCGCAGTGCGCCATAAAAGAAGCAAATATATAAAACAGTGCAAAATAGATAGCATTCAAAGTTCATAATGTAAAAACAATTAGAGCAGAATTTTTCCATACACACAATTGGTCGGATTTTATAAGTATTAGCCAGAGTTCAAATTATTAAGACAATAAATACATTTAATATACCACTTTAAGAACATGTTAAAAAGACAAAAAAAACAATATGCCACAGGCAGAAAATGCGGGCTTAGATTTGTGCAATTAACAGCCTGCGTTTGAGCCACATAGCAGCCAGATATTTTGAGACGGCGAATACAATTGGACCAGTTGTGTCTGTTTTTAGTATTCTGAATGCCTGCATGCAATGTCGAAAGCCTAAGTTTTTACATAAAGGATTCATGAGCAGTGCATTACACCGGCACCGGGTTCACCCACGAATTCATGAGCATAAAAACCTGGCTTTATACCATCTAACTGTTTCGTTTTCTCAGTGGGGTTCGTAGCTGGTGACTCGTTTTTCTCTGTTAGCGCCTAGGCGCCTTCGGGTCATAGTGCGCTATATCAATAAATAAATAAATAAATAAATGAATAAATGAGCAGTAGCTCACACGAGCACCGGGGTCACCCACAGATTCATTAGCAGTGAATTACGCCAGCAACGTGGGTCACATGTGGATTCATGAGCAGTGCATTACACCGGCACCGGGTTCATCCACGGATTCATGAGCAGTGCGTTACACTAGCACGAGGGTCGCCTATGGATTCATGAGCAGTGCATTACACTAGCACCAGGGTCGCCCACAGATTCATGAGCAGTGTGTTACACCAGCACAAGGGTCGCCTACGGATTCATGATCAGTGTGTTACACTAGCACTGGGGTCACCCAGAGATTCATGAGCAGTGCGTTAACCAGCACCGGGGTCACCCACAGATTCATGAGCAGTGTGTTACACCAGCACAAGGGTCGCCTACGGATTCATGATCAGTGTGTTACACTAGCACTGGGGTCACCCAGAGATTCATGAGCAGTGCGTTACACCAGCACCGGGGTCACCCACTGATTCATGAGCAGTCAATTACACCGGCACCGGGGTCTCAGCACAGGGGTCAAACACGGAGTCATGAGCATTGCATTACACCAGCACCGGGGTCGCGCATGGATTCATGAGCAGTGCGTTACACTAGCATGAGGGTCGCCTACGGATTCATGAGCAGTGCATTACACTAGCACCAGGATCGCCCACAGATTCATGAGCAGTGCATTTCACCAGCGTCGCCCACGGAATCATGAGCAGTGCGTTACACCAGCACCGGGGTCACCCACAGATTCATGAGCAGTGTGTTACACCAGCACAAGGGTCGCCTACGGATTCATGATCAGTGTGTTACACTAGCACTGGGGTCACCCAGAGATTCATGAGCAGTGTGTTACACCAGCGCCGGGGTCTCCCACTGATTCATGAGCAGTCAATTACACCGGCACCGGGGGTCACATGTGGATTCATGAGCAGTGCATTACACCGGCACCGGGTTCATCCACGGATTCATGAGCAGTGCGTCACACCAGCACCGGGGTCGCGCACGGATTCATGAGCAGTGTGTTACACTAGCATGAGGGTCGCCTACGGATTTATGAGCAGTGCATTACACTAGCACCAGGGTCGCCCACGGATTCATGAGCAGTGCATTTCACCGGCGTCGCCCACGGAGTCATGAGCAGTGCGTTACACCAGCACCGGGGTCACCCACAGATTCATGAGCAGTGTGTTACACCAGCACAAGGGTCGCCTACGGATTCATGATCAGTGTGTTACACTAGCACTGGGGTCACCCAGAGATTCATGAGCAGTGCTTTACACCAGCACCGGGGTCACCCACTGATTCATGAGCAGTCAATTACACCGGCACCGGGATCTCAGCACAGGGGTCGAACACGGAGTCATGAGCATTGCATTACACCAGCACCGGGGTCGCGCACGGATTCATGAGCAGTGCGTTACACTAGCACGAGGGTCGCCTACGGATTCATGAGCAGTGCATTACACTAGCACCAGGGTCGCCCACGGATTCATGAGCAGTGCATTTCACCAGCGTCGCCCATGGAATCATGAGCAGTGCGTTACACCAGCACCGGGGTCACCCACAGATTCATGAGCAGTGTGTTACACCAGCACAAGGGTCGCCTACGGATTCATGATCAGTGTGTTACACTAGCACTGGGGTCACCCAGAGATTCATGAGCAGTGTGTTACACCAGCGCCGGGGTCTCCCACTGATTCATGAGCAGTCAATTACACCGGCACCTGGGGTCACATGTGGATTCATGAGCAGTGCATTACACCGGCACCGGGTTCATCCACGGATTCATGAGCAGTGCGTCACACCAGCACCGGGGTCGCGCACGGATTCATGAGCAGTGTGTTACACTAGCACGAGGGTCGCCTACGGATTCATGAGCAGTGCATTACACTAGCACCAGGGTCGCCCACGGATTCATGAGCAGTGCATTTCACCTGCGTCGCCCACGGAGTCATGAGCAGTGCGTTACACCAGCACCGGGGTCACCCACAGATTCATGAGCAGTGTGTTACACCAGCACAAGGGTCGCCTACGGATTCATGATCAGTGTGTTACACTAGCACTGGGGTCACCCAGAGATTCATGAGCAGTGCTTTACACCAGCACCGGGGTCACCCACTGATTCATGAGCAGTCAATTACACCGGCACCGGGATCTCAGCACAGGGGTCGAACACGGAGTCATGAGCATTGCATTACACCAGCACCGGGGTCGCGCACGGATTCATGAGCAGTGCGTTACACTAGCACGAGGGTCGCCTACGGATTCATGAGCAGTGCATTACACTAGCACCAGGGTCGCCCACGGATTCATGAGCAGTGCATTTCACCAGCGTCGCCCATGGAATCATGAGCAGTGCGTTACACCAGCACCGGGGTCACCCACAGATTCATGAGCAGTGTGTTACACCAGCACAAGGGTCGCCTACGGATTCATGATCAGTGTGTTACACTAGCACTGGGGTCACCCAGAGATTCATGAGCAGTGTGTTACACCAGCGCCGGGGTCTCCCACTGATTCATGAGCAGTCAATTACACCGGCGGTCACATGTGGATTCATGAGCAGTGCATTACACCGGCACCGGGTTCATCCACGGATTCATGAGCAGTGCGTCACACCAGCACCGGGGTCGCGCACGGATTCATGAGCAGTGTGTTACACTAGCACGAGGGTCGCCTACGGATTCATGAGCAGTGCATTACACTAGCACCAGGGTCGCCCACGGATTCATGAGCAGTGCATTTCACCGGCGTCGCCCACGGAGTCATGAGCAGTGCGTTACACCAGCACCCGGGTCACCCACAGATTCATGAGCAGTGTGTTACACCAGCACAAGGGTCGCCTACAGATTCATGATCAGTGTGTTACACTAGCACTGGGGTCACCCAGAGATTCATGAGCAGTGTGTTACACCAGCACCGGGGTCACCCACTGATTCATGAGCAGTCAATTACACCGGCACCGGGGTCTCAGCACAGGGGTCGAACACGGAGTCATGAGCAGTGCATTACACCAGCATCGGGGTCGCGCACGGATTCATGAGCAGTGCGTTACACTAGCACGAGGGTCGCCTACGGATTCATGAGCAGTGCATTACACTAGCACCAGGGTCGCCCACGGATTCATGAGCAGTGCATTTCACCAGCGTCGCCCACGGAGTCATGAGCAGTGCGTTACACCAGCACCGGGGTCACCCACAGATTCATGAGCAGTGTGTTACACCAGCACAAGGGTCGCCTACGGATTCATGATCAGTGTGTTACACTAGCACTGGGGTCACCCAGAGATTCATGAGCAGTGTGTTACACCCGCACCGGGGTCTCCCACTGATTCATGAGCAGTGCATTACACCGGCACCGGGGTCTCAGCACAGGGGTCGCCCACTGAGTCATCAGCAGTGTGTTACATCAGCACCGGGACACCCAGGCATTCATTAGCAGTCCTTGATTCTAGCCCCCACTTTTTTCAGTGGTTCAGGAGCAGGGCCCGTGTGTTTTTTTTTATTGTTGAAGTTTGTTGTCACTGAATAAGGACCCTTTCCTAACCCAACAAGGCCCGTGTTTACCTTTTGGCTTGTGTGGTGGAAGGAGCAATTCTGGACGCATCCTCGACCTATGTACGTTTGCCACCCACGCTGTAATACGCTGGGTGTCTGTAGATAGCTCCTATACAGGCCACATCTGCCTTTATCCTTCTCATGGTGTCAATGAAGTGACAACGGAGAAGCTGCAAAAAATGAACGCGAAATCCTTTATTGCAGCGCAAAAAAGCCCCCACAAGCGGAAACACAGTCACAGCCCAGGCGATTAAAACAGACGGGGCACTTTGTATTCATTTCAGAGCATCTCTGAAGTGCCACCATGCATTTGAGAGAGCATCAGACAAGCCAGCCACTTAATCGGCAAAATGTGTTTACTTTTTCCTCGTTTCCGTATAAATATGCTCGCTTGAGAGTGGAAAAAGAATTGAATTTGTTACAGAAGGCCTCGACGCTTCCCCACCCCCGACGCTGCCTGTCACTATAAATGCTTGCGTTTTACCGGATGTAATATTCCAACGTTGACATGTTCATGGACCCGCCATCTTGTTGTTTCTGAGACGACGCGTTCACTCCCCATTTCCTGGTATCATGTTGTAAATGACGCACTTATGGGCAATTAATCTTGTGTCCTCCATTATTTAACTCTGTTCTCCCTTTGTAGAAAGGTGTCTATTTGACCTCATTACAAATCTACTTATTGTGCCCGTGTTTTAATGCGCCACAATTTGTTGCGTCTAAACCAGGTTTTGAAGCTTAATTCTTAGGCAGCAAGCACGGCTTAATTGAAAATCTGTTAGGCAAATGAGTGCATAAAAATAGACTAGCAAGAAAGTTTGCACAGGTCATTGACTTGTGAACCGCAACAATATGTTACATTATCAACTGTGGGTGGATGATAAAGTGGGGGAAGTAAGATGAAAATGCATTTTCGGATCACAGAACTAGAAGAAGGGATGCCTCGTCTTCCAGAAAGGCCTAGGGTCGGTATTTCTAATTCAAGCTGCTTGTGGTCATTGCTTCCCTGCGTTAATATCTAATTTACCCATATTCTCCTGTAGTGATAGAAGGTCTTAAAATGTCCACAGTTCACAAGTCACTGACCTGTTTTCCTCTTAACAGTTTCATATATTTGTAGAATTCAAAGGAGGCACCTGTTGCATCAGGTTTCATTTTCATCAATTCGCAGGTATTCGGGCAAAGTGGGGGATATTCAATGCTATGTATCGGCATGCTTGCCAGTGTTGTTTTGAGAGACTTACTATTCCTAATATCAAAAGCAGAGCAATCTGCAAAAGATTTATAGATAGAGCATTTTAGATATAGATTAAAGAACTCAACCAGTCTGGACCTAAAAGCCTGGGACTGCAAGTACTCCACGGCGTAACTGTGTTCCGATAGCAGTGATCTTACCTTTTTGCCTCACACCCTTGATGGACATCATTTTGATCTGTGGTTACACAACACTCTGCATTCTATAGTTCTTGGCTGCTTGTAGTAATTTGTATACAGTTCTGGTATGAATCAAATCCTCTCTCCACATCTTTTATGCCACAATTATGCGTACTTCTAAGTCAAATGAACTCCAAAGGCTACGGGCCATATGCGGGTACAAATGCCAACCGTTGAACCATTAGCAAATCACCGTAGTAAGCAATTTTACAAAAAAAGATAATGGGCTGTGGTGGGAGATTGTATATTACATGGTCCCTCTGTAATGTGCTATTTCTGTTATTATGTAGCAGGCTTGCTGTATTTTTAAAGAATGTTGGGAGCTCACCAGGCCCCCCTGGGTGCCGTGGTAGGTTTTCCTTGTTCTGGATGAAGCCCATCTCTTACCATGTAAGTCTCCTGGTTTGGTTTCTTCAACAAGGCAATGGACCAATGCTGGACCCTTGTCAGATCCCAGCACAGGATGCACAGTGCAGAGAAAAATTCACGGACAGATGAGTTCCAACAATTTCTTCTGTAATTAATCCGCTTTATTTTTCCCAGATTTCAATCTATAATCCATTATTATCCAATTGTGTTTAATGTTTCAAGCTGAATTTAGCACGTGCCTATCCAGGCTTTTACACAAAACACATGGGGATTCCCCCTTCCTCACAGTGCAGTTGATTATATGACCCAATGCATTTCGGGCAACAACTGCCCGCCCTCAGGGGTGAGTGCAATAAAACAGATTTCATTTAATTCACCAATACCCACCCCAGTCTCGGATATGCTGTACACAGATTCAGGTGGGCCGGGGTAAAGTGAGCATGCCAGGTTCGACAGATGCCTAGCTCTGCCCAACCCAACATGCGCACTTGAACACTGGCTGCTGCAGCACTGTTAGGAGCCCCGGGGGATTACAGTCACAGCCCCGAGTCTTCTAAGGAGCGTTGTCAGCGCCTGACCTAGCCAATCATCATGCTGCTCTTTTGCTGTTTACTAACAGAAACAGCATATGCGCAGCCTCATGACTGGCTCAGGAGACGGGGGTGGGGCTGAAGGGCCGAGCTGGTCACAGCTTCCATGCACGTCCTCAAAGTCACAAGCGTTCTTGGACGGTGGGAGCAGGGCTTTAAGTGGGCCGGGTCTCACTGGTGATGAGCAACGGCAGTTTTTAAAGGGGGCCTCAAAACAGGTCTCTATCGGGCTCTGTTGTGTGCCCTGGCACAGGCGGTCCGTTTTTTTCCGGACTGCAGTAACAGCAGGCACATCAATGTGTCTGTGCTCACACTGCTCACTTCTCAATAGTGTGCGCATGCTCACACTGCTCACTTCTCACTAGTGGAGAAGTTACGGCATGACGTCATGCCAGGTGAGCGGTGTAGGGGGAGGGAAATCCTTCAAAGAGAGTCAGTTTCTCTCTGGATTTCCCTTCTCTTTTTGAAACTCAGGATCAGCAACATTGTTGTGGTGTCACCAGGGCTTTAAGTGGAAGCTTTTTCAATAGTATATACAACAAGCCATAGTTGCTGCTTATTTGTCTTATGCAACTTAGAACCATTGACAAAGCCAATAGTCCTGACTTATTGTATTTATGAAGTTACTTGTTGTATCATCTATCTGGATGCAATGACAGAAACAGCAAAATACAAGTCGGGCGGAACACTATGCTGAGCACAGATTTTTAGATAACAGTGTTTTTAAGCCACACCCTTAATTATAATGGCCACGCCCCTTCGAAAGACCCTCCCGTTTTTTCATCCCACTTAAAGCCCTGGGTGAGAGTCACTCGTGGGAAGGTGTTGTGATAATGGGCAGGCGGTGAGTCTGCCTGTTTTTTTACAGCCAGGTAAAAACATTAAATAGCTCTAAGCTAGACAGACATCTATAAAATTGTCTGAAATGCTCTGCAGGTAGTCTAATGCCGCGTGCCTGCTTCCCATACAGTACTTTACTGAACATGGTCTAAAATAAAAGAATTTCCTGTGTGTTTGTATTAACTGAAGCCTTTTGTCTTTGAATTGTAATACATTATTTAGGTAGGCCTGTTAGAAAGCAGTCCATCTTGTCATCATCTCTTGAATGTCACCATCAAGAGTGGATGTTCTGATTAGTGTAAAAACAAAGGTGGATTCTACTCTTAAACAGCAGCCAGAGTGCGAAGGGGGGGGCGAGGGGGGGGGGGGGTAGGTGAAGGCACAGCTCTCGGCATGTGCTGATTTTCAGTGAGTAATGACCTCCGACTCCCGCATGTCATAAATTCAATCAAAGATTTGCAGATTGGTAGTCCAAGGAAAGAGACTTTGATTTAAGAAAGACTTTGCCACTGAAAACAAGAGCATTTTCTTGAATTGACCAATTGGTCTCATTGCTACAGAACCTTCTTGTATCCTCTCTTTCACCTCTTTATCTCTGCTTCTTTCTTCCTATCATCCTTTGCCTACCTTTCCAGCAAAATCAAGTCAGAAGGGATTGGCGAAACATATACCTCAAAGTACCTGTGAACTCTGCCCTACAAACTACGTTTGGCTATCCTTGTAACAGAAATGCTAATGTATCTGCTTATCTAAATTTTAATAAAATACTTTGAAATGAAGAAAATAAAAAGGCAGGTCTTCCGTAGCCCGAATAATCTCCCGGGATACCGAATTTTCTAAATAACGGGGATTATGTACAAGCCCCAGGAGCCACTTTTGCGTCATTTTTAACATGGGAAAAGTGACATACTTATGGCGCAAGGGGCTTGTAAATCAGCCCCAACATGCTTGCATTCTTGCCCTATCGCGTGACACAGTCCAGTTTTGCTCACGATTCCAATGTGTGACGGTGGGCACGGCAGATAGATAATAATAAATACACCTGTGAATGAGGTTAAATACGCTTACATTGCATGGAGCGATATTGCGATCATACCACAGCACAAAGCTTCCATTCTTTACAAGCCCAGTCACTGTAAAGTCTTAGAAACAAACCCAGGCACTTAGCCTGTGTCTAAGTGACTTCTTATGTTAACGGAGTCGGACTGCAGGAGTGTTTCCATTGTGATGGAATTGCCTCGGAAGTCTTTTGAATAAAAACACAACAATGTGCATCATGGGGGGTCAGCAATAAGGTGCAGTTTAAGTCATAGTTCTGTTACGCTGGCAAAATGCTTAATCAGGCCCTTACTGTTAAGTGCCACTTCTATCCAGTTCAACAGGGGAGGCCAGCGCAGGCTGTCGTCGACCTACTACCACCAATACCTGTAGGATTAGTCTCACCTCATCCCCTCCTCAAGTCTTCCGCCATTACCATCAAGAGGTGGGGGGGGCACCATTCAAACCCGGCAACATGCAGCCGGGCGGACACAGACTGATGCACGCGCTGCGCAGGGGCAGAGCCGGCCTTTGCTAAGACAAGGCCCTGGGCGGAGAGAAATGTGGAGCTCTTCTTGAGGGCTGTGAATTAAATGAGGCTGTAGGGGGTTCCTTTTGTGTTCACCGGTCAGTACCTGGATGAGCAGTGACTTGCCCCTGAGCACAAGCAACCCAGGACCTTCCCCCGGGATCACCTGAATCACTGATAGCTTAGCTACCTCACGCAGATGATGGTTTTATTGATGTGTGTCAGAAGGGGTCAGAGGCTGAAGGAAGGGGGCCAAAGGGGTGTTAAAAACATTGCCCACCATATAACACCACTTTAAACTGGCAAATCTGACCAAAACGCACAGGAAGGGACAAGGGTGTTAGCATAACCTTAATGCACACAGCTCCATGCGACCCTCAGAAAATTGGCGCACTGGGCCTGAACACAGCTTGCCCTATGCTAAAGGCTGGCCTTGCTTAGGAGCTTAACTGTGCACAAAATTCTCTGGCCTCTACTTCGAAACTCAGATCAACCCCTCCCCCACCCCTAAAAGTTTCAAACATGTGTGTCCTATTCGTACCACTGTGCAGCAGCATAATGTACCACCTGTTGGCAACATCAAGGGCAAATATTAAATCTTGTCCCAGCTCCCTCAATGCATGTCAGAACACACGTGTATAGTAAGGTTGTGTTTAGCCGATTAAAAAACATGGTGTTTCTGTGGCCAGAAATTTTCTCTTGTACAGTGCATACTTTGAACTGTACCACCTCCAGGCATTTATTACGGGCCACCATTAAGAACTCTGGCGCAAAGGCTGAAGGCAGTGCAAATTTCTCACAGTGCCTGCCAGTGAGTCAAAAAGGTGTTCAGAATACTTGGTCATCCAATTCTTGGCCTCTCTGCTGAACAGATAAATGGTCACTTATTGCAGTTGCAATTGTGATTCTGTGCAACTGTGTGTGAAGGAGATTTTGATGATGTAGTGGAGCAGCAGGGGGAGCCTAGGGAGTTCAAACAGGTTGGGGGTGATATTATCCTATTTAGTCATCGCCTAAATGAGATGTAAAGGCCCGTAAAGGGTGCCCTACTGCCTTTTAATGTTTGTTGCTTGCTGTCTCATTGCTAGGTAGATTTAATCAGTATTATACTGAATAAGGAGCTACATACAACATTATCATATAAAATCTCTTCATTGATGGCATAACTGCACTTTCACAACTGCCTTATTAACCTTGCTTTCCCAAATTTGCTTGAAAATGTACCATTTGTCAACTCTTTTTTCAAAATGTTCTCGGGGTAGATGAGACCCCACTTATGAAGGTTAGGCTAGCTTGCTACACCTGCTCGCCACAGGTAACTCATCCAGAACTTTTATGCCTCGCCACATTCAAATGACACCAGCCGCCACTGCAACGCTATGCTGCGAGGAAGGAGGAATCCCCATGTGTTTTGTTTACAAGCCTGGATAGGCACGTGTTGAACTCGGCTTAAAACATTGAACACGATTGGATAACAATGGATTATAGATTGAAATCTGGAAGAAATAAAATGGATTAATTACAGAAGAAATCGTTTGAACTCATCTGTTTGTGAATTTTTCTCTGCGCTGTGCATCCTGTGCTGGGATCTGACGAGGCTCCAGCATTACTCATTATACTTTGCGTGCATAGACGGAACGCGCTTAAGAGTTGCACGCTGTAACTACTTAAAGTCTTCGAGCTTTGTTAAAAATTCAGTAAGTTTGAAACACGGTGTGCAGTCCACTATTTTTGATGAATTCTTAAAAAAGGCAACACCGTCCTCTGCTGCCCTGACCTTAGATGGTGAATGTTGTCTTCTTGTTGAGGTTGAATGGGGGCCTTAATGGTCTCTTGGGCCTCCAATGCCCCTTCCAAAATCATCCCCAGTTGGAGATAGATGTTCTCCTGGATGGCCTGTGAATAGTCCCATAATGGAACACAGACACTAAAGGGGTTCCTTCTCTTTCATAGAAAATGCCTCCACGTCAATGAGGGAATGTTACCTGCCAAATTCATTGGTGCTGCAACAGCAACCCACATATTGCATATTGTGAAAGCGACCAGTGGGAACCTTGCAATCAGAGAGCAGGTTCTTCATACAAGAGTTTTGAGTCATTTGAGTAGGCCTTCCTTCTTTATTCCATATTAGACCCTTAAGTTACAGCCACAGCCTGCTAGGCCCTGTTAGACTCCATCCTCCCGCCAGAGGGTTATCAACTCCTGGGCTTCACCCAGCACACAAATATCAACATTCCATGCATCATCACATTCTCACAGCATCCACACTCCACATTCTACAGCATTCCCACTCAGACCATGCATACACAGACACATCACATAATTGCATCACACCAATAAGTACCACTTGTATTGTAAACTGCACAGGGGCTTGCATTGAGTATTGTAGGGCCAGTTTTAAGATGAGCGAAATAATAAAATCAATTTGGAGTTGATTGCTTCCTAAATCACTATAACAAATAAGCGCCAGCACAAGAAAATAGTGAATTAAACGGCAGGATGTTAAATAATGAATGAAAGTCAGTGACCAGAAGCCGCGTGTGATTATTTATTTATTGCTAAACCTGCTGAAGGCTAAAGCAGAATCAAAGAAAAGCTTCTTCAAAAATTGCTGTCCAGCAGAGATCATTGCCAGACATGGGAGGGGGCTTTTTATTATGTGATACAGCTGACTCATGCTTTTAAGGCAAGCATTGGCCTTTTGTTATTAACAGCATGGGATGAGTACTCAGAAGTCCAGGTCACCCTCTAAAATCTGCCTAGTGAGTCTAGGTCCCCCACCCCACTCAGTGGCGGCTTCTGTGAAATAAAAGAGTGGGACGGAGGGGCAGTGCAAGCAGCAGCTTGGGAGAGAAAAAGAAGAAATAAAATAGCCCTTACCTGGCATCCACCTCTTCGGTGCTTTTCTTTCCTCTGCTCCTCTCAAATTGCAGCACTCCATGCACAGGCTCCCAGAGTCCCTACACCAATGCAGACCCTGTTCTCATGCTGAAAATAACGCATGCTTATTAGTTGCAGCATTTACCTGGACTATTTTCACTATTCACCTCAATTTAGGTCACTTTAGGAGTGGTACACAGAGGGCGGGACCCTGTGTAGTCCTGATGAAGAGCTCAGGGGAGGCTCGAAACATGTTGATGTATACTAGGGACTCCTAACCCATTTTAGCTAGGTTTTCTCCCAGTATCTTACCCCGCGTTTAGACATACTGGCTAGGAGCTAGAATAAAGTTATTTCGCCCACTAGTTAGGTATTTTTAACTCACCTCTCCCACGCCACAACACTACTGCACTACACATAGTTCTCACAAAAGTGCTCCTACGTAATTTCGCAAGTTGTAGCACGCCTCAGTTCGCAGCGGACTGAGATGGCCCCTATGATGAAGCATGTCACCAAGGGAAAACCATGGTGAGTGAGGAGACTCAAGGAAGAAACATTCGTTTTTTTTCAGCTGATTTTCGGACTCAGATTGAGCGAAAATCTTTTCCTTTTTTGCTAGGTTCTTTACCCGACATCTCTGGTTTGACGCTCAGTCAGGTCCTGGAAGCTTATGTCTGTTCTCCACCCAGCTGTGCAGCACTGCTCGGTTGGAGAGATCTAAGTGTGCTTGTCTGTTTGGCAATCCTAAGACGGCCAGCCAGACCAACAGACGCACATGCAGCAATGCTTACCACTCCTCCTCCCTCCTGCTGTCCATTAGGCTGGCCCAGCCCACCGTACTTAAGAGTCGGCTCAGCGAGGAAAATAAAATGAAAATACGCTGTTTTATTATCATTTTATTGTCCAATTTTTTATAATTGGGAGAGCAGTGTGGAAACACTCCTCCGCCTTAATGGAGGAGCCTCCGCTGGTCCCACTGACTCAGTCTGGCCTTTATCTTTCACCAAACATCAGCCAGAAAGGTGTCATCTGGTTCCCTGGACCTGATTGAGTGAGTTTAGGGGTTGTTGGTATTTGAGGTATCTTAGAAATCTCACCATATATCATTGTCTATATTTTGGCGTCTTCTCTTTTTTCTACATTGTACAAAAATGCATACATCTTGTTTATGTGTTAACAAAAATGAATAAATGTGAAATGATTCAACTTTATAAGAACAAATGAGAAATGAAATTTGATGGGGATTCCTATCCTGTTTGTTTAATTGTGACTATTTGCGCATTTGGATATATTTTCTCATACTTTGTTTATATTTAGCTACCAGGCAGGGTTTGTTTTGTTTGTATATCGGTTTATTTCCCCGGTTTATTTCCCCTGAACCTGACGGTATATCTGTTTGCAGGGGTCCTGTTTGCTTTGCCTTTGTTCACCCCTTATCATGCCAGGCTACCTTGAATCCAGTGGTGCAGTGAGCAAGGGAACCACGTCTGTGCATACCCGTAGCCACTTAAAGCACACATAGCAACCTCACAAAATGAAATGATGGATGTAGTGTTGAAACTTTTCAAGCAATCACCCCAAGTCACAAATCTGGGTTTAATACATCGTTATTTTGCTTGTCACGTAATTATGCATTTGTCACCCCGAGTGGGACGGGTATGCTCAGACGTGGGTCCTGTGCTAATCATGCCACTGGAGTCAAGCTAGCCTGGCTGATGCGGGTGACACCCCAAAACTAGTCCAGGATGTTTGTTTCTGGTCCAGGGAGGACCTGGCCTGGCAGTTCGGGCTGGACGTCCAATGGGGAGCAAGGTCAAGACGGATTTGCATATAACTGGGTATAAACCTGAATGGCACAGTGAGCAAAAAAACAATGGGCCTTATTTATGAAGGCCTTGCGCCGCCGGTGCGTCACTTTTTCCCATTTTAAAAGTGGCGCACCGGCGGCGCAAGGCCTTCATAAAGAAGGCCCAATGGATTTAGGCCCAGATCTATGTACTGGGGGTGAATATTTGACATTGTTCAGCATTCCATCCATCAATAGTTCCTTTCTCTATATAGTGCACCAAAATGAGGTACGCTGTGCAGAGAGTCCAAGTAATCCCCAGAGGAATTACAAAGGCACCAATGACACTCCAAATGTTTTCTTTTGTGGTAGTGTGGATGAGCAGTTAGGCATATCAGAGAGTAGTGCTAAGCATTTATTATAAACACAAACGCAGTAAATGAAACACACACTCAATAAATAAATCCAACACCAATTTATAAAAATAACAAATACTTTTATATAAGTTTAGATGGCAACATCATTAGAATTGGGTCAGTACTTTTTGAGTTATTAATTTTTTCCGTTTTCAGAAATGGACACTTTCATTTTCTGGACCAGCAATGTTATCCTATGGAGGAAAAACATGTATTGCATTTGGATACTTGTCAGCAACTTACGGGACTGTTCTTCTGGTCTTGAGGTGAGTATGGAGCAAGGTCCAAGACCACACCAGCAGGTCACTTCAGGAGGCTCTGGGGCATCCAGGTATAGAGGTGTGCTGTGGCATTGGATGTCCCTTTCACTTCAATGAGAGAATTGTCCGGTTACAAAGAGGCTGCAAACAGACACTGGTGCACTAGTCCAGGGGACCCATAGTGAGGCTCGACCCTTGATATCCACAGGCACACAGGGAAACCCTTGGTCCACTTCTCCTCGGGTTCTGGGGCTTGAGTGCATTAGTGTATTTTGGCGTCAGATCCGGTGCTGGAGTTTCTCGCTGTTGGCAGCAACTGGAAGTCCAGTCTGGGCAAACCCCAGCATGGGCTTGGCTCTTGTGGGTCTGAGGACCCTGTTGGCACCGTCACTTCCCTTGGACTCGGGTTCTGGAGCATGGGTGCATAGGTGCTTTGATGCGTACGGTCACGGTGGTCACAGACTCACGTCTTGGTCTTTGTTTTGCAGAAGAGGGGCAAACAGGACAGCTGGGCCACTCTTGATGTGGCTCTCACTGTCCCTGAAATTCCTCGACATGCAGGGTGGTTTCCCTCAGCATTTGTACCCGATCTGGGCACAGTAAGCTTTGGCTGCTGCATGAGGTCCACTGCCCCGAGGATTGGTACTGTGCAGCTCTGGTCAGTCCTGGCATCCCTACTCTTGGAGGGAAGATCAATATGACCTGTGGGAGCACTGCTACCACTTCCTGGGCAGTTACTGCTCTGTTAGTCCCCGTAGGTGGCAGGTCAGTGTACCGGGTCTTGCTTCTTTGCTGTCTGCGGCTGCAGGGGATTAGCTCCTCTACTCCAAAGGAGTTTCTTTGGTAATTGGCGAGGCACTTGCAGAAGCCCTCCAGGTTTCTTGGAATCTGCACAGTGGCAGGACTAGTTAGAAGCTACATGAGGGCCAGGTTCACTAGGCAGTCTGGCAGTGTTGGCACCAAGTCAGTCGTTCTCTTCGCTTCTCGGGTCAGCAGTCTACTCAGTCCACTTCTTCCTTTGTGTCCATCAAAATCTGAAGATCTGTTATGAGGGGGTCCCCAAAATTCTTTAGGGATGTTAAGGAGAGTGAGGGGTAGGGTAGTCACCCTTGGGGTCACTATGCCATGTATATGACCCCTTCCTGTGGGAAGTGGGTATAACCATGTCCCAAGAATCGCTAAGTTTGCCATCATCAAGATGGCTAACACTGAAAAGTAATGTCCACTTCAGGCAGTCCACCTTAGGGGTAATACTAGCCTGGGGTGGGCACGCCTCCCTGACTAGCTAATTGTCCCACCTGTCCAGGTGCCAAAGGGCTCAGGACAAAGGGGGTCAGCTGTGTCGCCTGTGAGAGAAGCCAGACTCACATATCAAAGGCAGTGGCTTCTTTGAAACTTCCCTGACTTGGAATGCTATTCAGTAGGTCATACTGTGCGAGAGGGTGTGAGTGACTTTCTTTTTTTCTTCATTTCTGACCTCCAGAGAGCAGAGGTGCTTAGGGGTTAGAAACATGTCTCTGGCAGCAAGCTGGTGTCAACCAGTCAGTCAGCCCACTACTGGCTGGTAGGTTTTCATGGGGTACCGATAATGTGCACTCTGTGTGCATGTATTAATGAATCCAACCCTAGCATCAGTGTGGGTTCATTAAGAGAAGATGTTTGATACCAAACATTCCTATTTTTAGTGAAGCCATCATGTAGCTGGGGAACTCGCTTTCACCAGTGTCCAGCACGTGCTTTTAAAATGGCTTCCCTGATCACTTGCACTATCCAGTAATAGAACTAGACATCTCAGGGGCATATCTCCTCACATAAAATATAATGCACCCTGCCTTAGGGCTCAAAGGCCTGCTGTAGGAGTAACTTACACACATTAGGTGCAGTGACTTTGGCATGACACACACTCATGGTTTGCACCATGTCATGCAGTCTGCAATTGCAGCCTGTGTGGAATTTTTATACGTTGGCCCTCTAGGGTGGCATAAGATGTGCTGCAGTCCTTAGGGACGCTCATTAGTAGCCCTACCCTAGGTACCTTGAGTGCTAGTTACTAGGGACTTACAGTGGTGCTAAAGCCCCTAGCCAATTGTAGCACAATTAGACAACACCTTGTTTTAGAGAAGGAACACTGGGACTTGGGGTCTAGGTAGCAGGCCTCAGTGCACTATCAGAGTCGAAAAACAGCATTCTATAGCTAAAAAGGGAACAAAACGTTGTGGGGGGAGGGTGGGCAGGGGGGACTGCAACAAAAGCCCAGTTCTCTATAGGGTATCAAATCCAATATGTCCCAATAGCAGAAACCTCATTATCAGATCAGGATATTTTCCCTGTGTGCACTACAGAGCTATAAATAGGCTCCCAAGAAATCTAATGTGACTGACAATCAATCAAACATGACAACTGATCAATGGACGAGGAAAGGCAGTCAAGCCTGGAGCTGAAAACATGTTTGTTTACAAATACTATATTTGTTACAAAGAACAATAGAAGGAATATCAAAACCATTATATTTATATGTTTATGCAAAATTAAAACTTACAGACTCTGTTGGGTTAAATTCTTTGGGGCAGCGCTAGCTCCATAAATGAGATATAGTGGAGTTATGGTGTGGCCGAGTGGGGGGAAGTATACTTCGGGGAAGGAGATCTGGAATGAGATACAGAAGACCTTTAGAGTTGTGTTATCTGAAACCTTTTAGCTTTTTCCCCACCATTATCAACAACAAGATACCGTGAAGAACAGAGATGGTAAGGCACTTCCCTGAAAAGAAAAGAAGAAACTTGCTTCACGACGCAAACTTCACCTAGGATTGCTCAGATTCTCAATTCTTGAAATGACCTTGCTTCAAGCCCAATCCTTCATTCGCGGAGATCAATAAGCGTCGCTCCTTTTCATAAGGGTAAAAAATAAACTGATAATTTCACAGTAATACTCTTTGCAAACAACAAACGTGTTTCATTTTCCCTTAATTAACAAACACAGTCAACGGTCCTTTTCCAAATCTTTTATCGTGCACTAGATTCTTTTTTCTAAAAAATCCAAATCTTCTTTGGGGCCAACCCCTGAGTACAGACAGAGAATTTTATGAGTCTCTATTTGTCTTTTCAGTCTTCTCATCAAAATGGTGGTGTGTAAGACAAAGGTCTAGTGGAGGCCAAAAAAGGTCCTCAGATTGCCTGGGCGATGAATACTTTAAATTGGGTTTAGTCAAATGAAATAATACAAGGAGGTCCCATGGGGACTTGCATACTTAATATATGTTAGGACACAAGGTTTTAAATGAAAACTCATTTATTATCTTCATAAATAGAGTTTCATATACTTCAGTAATAGTTCTAGTGCTCACATATAACGTGGACATGTGTGAAGTGGGGGGAGTGGAAGTGACATTAAAAATACATCGCATTGAAAAACAACAACAGTAGTAATCTGAAAAACTCCTAAATCAATTAAATGCATTAGTGGAGTTTTTGTTGGCAAGATCGATGGCGTTTCGATCTCATAAAATTGAGAGCATCAACAGGACAGTAGAAGCAGAAGGAATTGTGAGGGTAAGGTTTCGGTAGGTCCCGTCAAGGGTTGGGATCCGTTCGTGGAAGGCTAATTGGAAGACTGGTCGAGCAAGCTGTAACGATCAAGGCAGCGTCAAGTGCGGGACGCATTGTGAATTGAGCGGAAGCCATGCACCGGCAATTTGAGGAGCAACGTGTTGCCTTAAGTTACAGGTGTCCGAAGTGAATGGGACAGAGTAGTTGCAGGCTGACGTATTCAGTCGGTTACTTGAGTTACGCTGCGGTGCACCAGCATGGTCCGGTGTCAGAAGGAGATTTGATCTCTCACATTCTTGGAAACTCCACTTGTCACACGTTCCTTTTTAGGTCTCGTCCTTTTCCATTGCGAAGCAATGGGAAATGGGGGAGAATTCAAGTGCTCCATCGGATAGTCAAACCACCGCTTTTTTCCGTGGCGTTTTCTTCGAGTGCACGTACAGGCACGCGCATTTGGCCCATACACTTTCATGGCCATCTGTTCCTGTTCCTAATGGCCCTCCCCCCTCCCCCAGCACAGAGCGCGCATCGCGGCCGCACAGCACATCAAAGGGCTTCTCCCAGCGTGTGCTGTGCGGCTTCTCCTCCCCTAATTATGTGGCCGGCCGTACTTGTGTTTCCTGGCCGCTTCCCGGCCGATCAACTTGTATCAGTTTGCTTACATTACCATGGTTTAAGGCACACATAATTTCCTGTATCATGCCTTGCACTCCCTACCTTCTCGGGACATTCTTTGCACTTGTAATCATAGTAAACAAGGCAACTTTCGGATCAGCTACGGTCAGACAGCTATCTTGTTTGCTGTCCTTGTTTTCGACGTTTTATGTTCTCTTCCTAAGCCTTACATCAGTGACGGCCCTTCGCTAGCCTTGCACACCAAAGCCTGTGATGTCACTTATATCACAGTTGCTTGAACTAGATTACCTACCCATGCCACCTGAATTTGGCACACATTTTATATTCTCTTGCTGGACATCTCATGCCGTATCGTTATTTTTACTCCTCAATTTCCACACCTGGCATTAGTTTCTTTTCATGCCTTGCACCATTTTGTCATGCTTTACTCTACTCATGCCTTGCAAGCCCTGAACCTATTATCTTCCCATGCCATCTTCACATGCCATATACCTGTATTCTCCTCCTATGCATATGCACCCGTTATCGTCTCTCACATCAGGAAGGTTTTGTTTCCCATGCCTGCTCCTTGCATCAATCTCATGCTCTGCACCTGAAATGTCACATCAAAGGCTCTGTGCCACTTTCACCCACACAGCAACACTTACAGACACACAACGCCACTCACACCCACGCAAGCCCACTATCATCCACGCAACACCACACTCACCCACGCAACGCCACTCACCCAAGCAACACCACTCACACACGCAACGCCACTCATCCACGCAACCCCACTCATACTCATCCACGCAACCCCACTCATCCACGCAATGCCACTCATCCACGCAACGCCACTCACCCAAGCAACACCACTCACACACGCAACACAACTCACCCACGCAACGCCACTCACACACGCAACGCCACTCACACACACAACGCCACTCACACACGCAACGCCACTCACACACGCAACGCCACTCACACACTCAACGCCACTCACCCAAGCAACACCACTCACACACGCAACACAACTCACCCACGCAACGCCACTCACACACGCAACGCCACTCACACACACAATGCCACTCACACACGCAACGCCACTCACACACGCAACGCCACTCACACACGCAACGCCACTGACACGCGCAACGCCACTGACACGCGCAACGCCACTGACACACGCAACGCCACTGACACACGCAACGCCACTCACACACGCAACGCCACTCACACACGCAACGTCACTCACACACGCAACGCCACTCACACACGCAACGCCACTCACACACGGGTGCAGATTGTGGGTGCAGATTCAGAGAAAACTCAGCAGCACCACCACCATTGCAATGCAATAGGTCTCGTTTTAACGCAAATTTAAGCTATAGGCCTTGTAAATGGCAAAGCCTTTTATTTATGTTCCAAAAACCAGAACGCAAAAATAAAGGGCATAATCATTTACAATGCTAATAGTTCAGACTCGCGTTATTGCGAGACCTATTGCATTTTCAATGCTTGTTAAAGAAAACAATCACCTCACCCTGCAAAAATCCAAGAATAACTGGTACGGTATGGAAGACCTTGGGGCAGATTTATGTTGGGAATGCGCCACGTTTGCGTCACGCAACTGCGGCGTAAACGTGGCGCATCCCTACGACCCATTTACAACGTGACGCATCTAGGCAGATGCGTCACGTTGTGAAGCCGTGCGCCACTTGTGGGCGTTCCGGCGCAGGGTGGGCGTTCCGGGGCAGGTGCGCCTCGCAAAAGTGGCTGAGTGAAATCTATAAGATTTCACTCAGTCACTTTCAGGCCAATGCTGCGTCAAAACCCTGCGCCTGCTTGAAGCAGGCGTAGGTCTTGACGCAGCATTGTAAAGATGGGGCACCCCCGAGGCTTGCTGGAGCTGCGTCGCGCTTGCGATGCAAATCCAGAAATGCGCCACCTTTACGGCACAGATGCGTCACGCATCTGTGCCGTTTTTGCGCCATGGTGCGCCGCATTGTAAATGCGGCGCACCATGGGTGGCGGAGCAGCGGCGCAAAATAACGATGCGCCAGTCATCATAAATCTGCCCCTATAGTCCTTATATACCTGCCTGTTCCAAAATGTCTGCCAAGATTTGAAACAGCGGAAATCTCACAAGATCTCTCTCTACAGAGATCGCACTCAGTAACACTTACTGCTCTGCCGTAAGGCACGTTGTCTTTTCCTTCTGGTACTTCACAATAATTGAGCACAAGTTTTAAATGATGCAATAAATGCGCTTCTCAACACTAAAACACTTTTCCAAAGAGTCTTGTGCTGTACACCTAGTCATGATGCAATGGTCATAGTTAACGAAATAGTCAGGGAGGGACTATATGAGACACCTCATCCCCCAAAAGACTCATTAACAAAAATGAAGCAAAGTAGGGATAGAACAGGAAGTTGTGGGATAGCTCCTTTTTGGCTAAAAGTTTTGCATGTCATCTATAAAAGCTTTTTAAGCCTACAAAATGCGGACTAAGACCATAACAGTTTATGAAGAATGTTTTACTTGCACTGATGTACTGACTTTTCATGTTCTATTATGGTGCCACAGAATCTGGCATGTGTGTGCTTACAACAAAACCAGTGAATTTATTCACAGAGGCCATTGTAATTAGGGAAAGAGTGGCGGCTGATGACATTTGAAAGTGGTGAGGTGAGAACTTCAAGATGTGCTTTAAATGGAAAACATGCATATCTTTACAGATTCAGGGGCACATTATCAAGAACGGCGTTAAAATTATCGCCACTTTAGCGGCAGGCAACTGCCGCTAAAGTGGCTATAATGGGCTTGATAATATGCCCTTGTGAATTTCCATAAAAGCCCAGGTTCTGGTGTATGCCCCTCAGTTTTCATCTATGGTCGGGCTTCCCATTAAGAACTGAAAAACAGCAATGCGCCTGCACTTTCGAATTCACGTTTTGTTATCTGCCTAACTTGGTGAAAAAAGTTAACTTGGTAAAAGCAGTTTCACCCTATTTTTCAGTCATTAATTTGAGCTCCCAGCACAGCTGAAAAATACTGCAGCAACAATAAAACATCAATCAACTGGTGGTTGTTGTTGCTGAAGTCACAGGCAGTGTACTTTTATTGTACTAACAGTGCATGAGGAAGGCAAGGCCTGTTCAGGGGGAGACTGTTTTAAAAGTAAATAACTTTGTAATAACAACACTCACTAGAGTTGGCTGAGCTGGGGAAAGAGGAAGAGCTGTTTCTCTGCATACAAGACAATGTGCTTGCTCTTCAATGCTTCTGACTCCATTGAAACCGAAAGTCAGAATGCCGGTCTCTATCTACAGCCAGCCCCATAGCTTTAAGAAGTAACCCAAGTCAACTGGGTCATTTTCCTAAGGGGAGCCGACACCATAACGTCCAACAGCCAAAGGGACTCAGGGAAAAAGAGCGAGATATGGCTGTCACTAGACAACTACTTGTCCTCTCACAAGCCACCCTAAACACTCAGACCAGACAATACTACAAAACGCACACATGCACCCTACTCAACAACATAATGTGCCTACGTCTCTCTACTTCGGACACCTTTCTTCTTTTGTTCTTCTATCTCCTCACATCACCAGGGGGGCGGAAAGATAACCATACTGGTTGGCAAAGGGACACGGGGGAAACTGGAACGTGCAAGAACGGAGAGAAGAAGATGAAACAAACTGTAGAATGGACTGTCAAGAGCCAAACTAATTAAAGCCAATGTATACAATGCTTGACAACCCCCCTCGCCCCCCCCCCGGCGCTTTTTCTTCTTTCTTTTTCCCCATGTGTTTCACCCAGTACCATGTAAATATGCTCTTTATTTTCAATAAAAAATTACTGAATTAAAAAAAAAAGAAGTAACCCAAGTGGAGAAGGCGGAGCCCTCACTAGGCTGGTCCCCACCCACTCCTTCCTTCAACTGATCGGTCGGCTCACCTCGGCCCTTTTGCTTGAAAGGTGTTCTGCTGGCCCTGCCCTGGGCCACAGCAGTGAACGCCCAAAGGGAAACCTATTCATCACTGCCTAACCTAGCCTCGCCCATCCATCTGATGTCACTGCCCGGCCGTGTTCCTCCAGGACAAGGGCTTCCTCAACCGGGCTCTCTTCTCCTAGCACCAGTCCCTCACCCCCCCAAAAATAAAACAATCTTGGGTGAAACATCACGAGCATCTACTAACTTGTGCTTGAATTTCCTTCTCCTCCTCCACCATGATGGTAGGGCACCGCCCATCATGCCTTTAAGCACCAGTAGCCCATGGAATAGACCCTAGAAAATTAGAAAGACAGTCACTTAGATATTCGATAGAATAGGCATTTGCCTAAGTCGAAAAAACATGCTCAAAAATACAATCTGTGTGAGGCCCCTCTAGCTTCTACTTAATTCAGAAAAAAATCTTGTCCCAGTGTTGAGGATTGTCAAATGACAAGGTCTGGCAACATGCTTATTCAAAATTATCTGGCAATAGAGAAGCTTCTTAATGAGAAATACTGTGCATAGGTTAACAAGCAGTACCTAACGGTACATGAGAAACGAATGGGTACTCAGCAACGATAGTGGTTAGTCGTAACATGGTACCTGATGATCTCGGATGCAGCTAGGGCAAATGTGAAAGGGATCAGGGCCGGCTCTAGGCTCACGGAGGCCCTGAGCAGGGAGTGTAGGTAGGGGGCCCGAGGCCGCCAAATCCCTGCCAGGGGCCGCCACGCAAATATGTATCTAAGGATATATATTGGCGTGGCGGCCCCTGTGGTTTGGCGGCCCTGTGCAGGTGCACAGCTTGCACATGCCTTAGGCCGGCCCTGAAGGGATGCACTGGTTTTACTTGATCTAGCAGCTGCATTCAACATACTTAAATATGCCATTCTGCTTTCCAGATTAAAGAGTCTGGGCTGTGATCATCGGCCGCTTATCTGGCTTGAGTCTTGTATCTTAGGCTCAAGTCAACTTTCTCCCATTCTTTCAATCTGAGGCTAAGGCAGCCTCCTGTGGAGCCCCAAAAGGCTTATACTATCCCCGTTGCTTTTGAACCTGTATGTAGTGCTACCAGCACAACTGTTGTATAAAATGGGCACATCTTAATATGTATGCCTATGATACACACATTGTTTCAATCCCAGCAGTCTAGAGGTGCTAAAAACCGTTTTAGCAGGTATAACAAGTGATCTGCCACCACTGGATGGCGAAAATATTTCTGAGATTAAGCTCATAAAATACAGAACTGTTGGTCATCAGAAACTATATGCTGACTTTACTCCAGCTGTCTGGCCTGAAATCATGGGCTTCTGCCCTAACCCAGCAAAAGTGGTAATCAGCATGGGCATTTATGTTGGCTCAGAGTTTACTGTGGCACAACAGAGCTCCAGAATGACTTTGATCTGCTACTAGTATACTAAATTAATGTTGCCCTCCATTGTTACCTAGCACTGCATTCTTCTACTATTAGTGTTAGTACATTTCTGCCTGAACCACGGAAATGCTTGTTATTGAAGTCTTTCAGAAAAAACTTCTCCAACCTTTGCAGCTGGTTCAAAACGCTGCTGCCCACCTCGTTACTGGTACCTCACGTGGTAACAAATTCCTCCTGTTCGTATACATCTGCGCTGGCTGCCTATCAAGCCAAAAATCCCTTAAAAGAGAATAACCATTGTCTTCTGAGTAATTAATGGCTCAGCTCCTTCTTTTTTATCTCTCAAAGTTAGGGCCTGATTACGAGTTTGGCGGATGGGATACTCCATCACAAATGTGACTGATATTCAGTCCACCTATTTCAAGTTCCATTATATCAGGGGTCTCCAACTAAGTAGTTCGTAAGCTACTGTAGCTCTCCAGCTACCTCTGAGTAGCTCAGCCCAGCTTATTAAATTAGAAAGTTTTTGCTTGGTTGAATTTTTATACATGTAAATAAATTGAAATTATACAGCACAAGTAAAATAAGTACCTCTCAATTCATTTCATTGAACATAAGTGGCTCTCAATATAGAAAAGGTTGGAGACCCCTGCATTATATGCTATCCTATGGAACTTGTAATACAGCAGACACAATATCTGTCATGGTAGTGATGGAGTATCCCATCCCCCAAACTCGTAATCAGGCTCAAAGCCATTATAATCGAGCTGGTTCTTCCCGACCTTGTGGTCCCTTTCGGATAGCTATCCCTAAAATCCAGCCCAAATCTTTTGAAGACAGGGTTGTCTCTGAACATTCAGCCAGAGAGCGGAACAGCCCTGCCAATGAGCTTCGTTCTGCTTCTTCCCTGCTCAGCATCCTCCACTCTTACTGTTCCTCCCAGTTTCTCGGGTGTTTACTTTATCGTAGAGCACAGAGATGCTCCAGTGTATGTGTGTTTGATAAAACGAATACAAAAATAGTGTTGATAGGAATGAGACAGTAGACATAAGTACACATTTACAGGAACAGATGTACAGATACAAGAGACGCCTACACATAGTTACAGGTACAATTGATACCAATTGTTATTTATCTGGACAAGTGTGGCTCAGGGGTTAGAGGCGGCAGACCCGGAATCTGAGATCGGTCCTGGACCAGGGTTCAATTCCCCGCCCCGGCGGGTCTTGGGCTAAAAAAATTCCACGGACTCGATAATTCTCGCCCCGGTGCCTCCTCGACTCACGGGTTCACACTCTGCGACTCTGGGCAACAGCTTGCTTAATCTCCACAACGGCCCCTCGCCGCGGGATGCCTGACTTTCACCTTGTGGATACCCTGCTATCTCACAGGGGAATATCAGGAAGGGTTCCCTAAGCAAGCGCCGGGAAACCCACTTCGGGTAGCTGTGCGCTATATAAGCTCAATTACATTTACATCTGAAGAGTGGACCCCTGATAAAATGTAAAGGTACAATAGATACTAATTATATATATATATTCATATATATATATATACATACATATAAATATATATATATTCTCTAAAAGAAGGGTTAAAGTAATGTTATAGTTAGATGAAAATGTCAATGACAACGTAACATTTTAAACTCAACTGAACGCTGAAATTCATCAGTTAAATTTATCTCTAGTAACTACAACTCATGTTCTAAGGTAACTGAAATTTATGCCCTCGCCATGCACTGCTAATTTTCCCACATATTACATCACTCATGACATGCTCTATGGCATCATTGATAACATCATTGATAACATCACAGTAACATTTGCTGTAAAATGATTTATGAGAAAACTGTACATGGCGGGGGCACGAGTTATAATTACTTGAGATAACTGTAACTATAACTGCTTAATTTCTATGGTTTTGTGTGTGATAAATCTGAATCTAACTATACAGGTAAGTATTGCCTTCACAAAACACTTAAATATGCATTTGGGAGAGGGGCTTGCAACACACTAGCTGCGTAGATGGAACCATAAACACTTCGATCCAGATTCAATGCAGAATGACTGTCGTTTTGTCTGAAAGAAGGGACGATGTGAAAGTATGCCCTGCGAAGAAGGAGACATGCCCGACATCGCTGTTGCAGGAAGATTACGAGGTGGAATATAATATGTTGCTGATTGTCCACACCTGCTAAGTGACAGCAGTAACTTTTAGAGAACTGAGAAATTACACTTTCATGGTCGAACAGGGTGCACACTTCATGAGGAATGTTTCATTTTGACTGCGCCGCTAACAGTGATTGAGCTAGCCTGAATCTTGATACACATTTTCGACCTTGATAGCAACAAAATATTCTTAGGGTTGAACATATTACTAGGCCTGGGCAGAATTTGCGGAGTTCTGCGAAAAACTTCGCCGCGCTATGCGGCGTTCCACAAGTGGCAACGTGGATAAGGTTGCGCCTTTCGGACTGATTCGGACTGATTTTTAGTGCCAGGGGTTTTCCCACGCTGAAAAATCAGAGCGAACTGCATAATGCGCTGCACAAGAGGGCACTGATTCTTTATATATTGTTGGGACAGAAATGCCCTCTGCATGGTTGCAAATGTTGCAGTGTTATCAATGATGTTATATAGAAGATGTTATGAGTGATGTAACATGTGGGGTAATTACCAATGAGCACGGCCCTGTGGCCCAACCCCCTACCCCCTGGATTATGCACATTTTGGGGCAGAGGAAGGCGTTCGTCCCCCTCCCTAGGCTGATTTTGCCCAGGGCCCCATCCTCCAGGGCCCAACCAATTTGTAAAGTGATAAAGAGCCATGTTGTCCCTCTCCCTGGGCCGATTTTGGCCTCAGGGACTCCATCACCCTGGCCCGGTCGATAATTAAATGAGGGACCCCCTCCCCGGTCCGATATTGGCTCCTGTGACCCCACCCCCCCAGGGTCAAGACAATGATTAAAGGGGGAGGGGGATGTGTAGCCCCCTCCCCAGGCTGATATCAACCCCGGGGACCACATCCCCCTGGGCCTGGCCAACTAAGGGTGGTACCCACCCAGGGCATCCACAATATTCGCAGTAGGAGCCCCATGACCGCCGTACCTCCAGCTGGCTCCTCGCATCCAGCTGGATTCAGCATTGTTCTTGATCTGGCGCACCTAGGGTGGCGGGTGTAGCAAAAAAAAAAGTGCAGGAGACCACGCTTGTTTTTATTTTGCTGCAGATCTTTCCTGAGTTCACGGCAAAATTAAAATAAAATAAAAACAAATTCTTGGCCCTAGGCGGGGGGTCCCTTTGTGTCACGGCCAACAAGCCTAGGGAGTCAGGATATACCTACCCTGTCCCCTTCTGGATTTTGTTTTGCTTTTTTGGGGTTTAGGGCTGAGTCCAATCCCTAAAATGGCTGCCAGCACTTTCTGATTGAAGTGATGGCAGCCAATCAGAACTCATCATGAGATCTGTCGGATCATAAAAGGCTCTGCTTCCCTAGCTATACATACATATTTGTTGTTTAATAACTCCAAAACTACAAAACAGATTTGCGCTAAATTACAAAAAGCACTCTTTATGGACCAAAATCTAGCTTGGTGCCAAATTTGGTGTAATTCCGTTCAGCGGTTCGGGCTGTAATCATGTTCAAAATTCATATGGGAAAAACGCGTTTTGCCCACCCCCCTTTTTCTCAGCCCCCGCTTGACAAATCACCCCAAAAGTTTCCAAACAGCAGTAAGTGAGCTGCAAACTAGTTTTGAAAATGTTGTCAAGATTCGTTAAACGGCGCCATGGTTATTAGCAAAACAAAAAACTTTTTTTCCTATGGAAACTAAGTCCTAACTATAACTACCTACTGGCGACAGTGTGTGTATGAGTACTCACTGTGACCCGAGGGATATCTCTGCTAAGGTATGTAGGGGTATGCTATGTGTACCCCTGATGGATAGATGTGCTGCAGTGTGTGTATGAGTGTTCGGTTGCATAGCCCAGCTAGGGTATGTAGGGGTATGCTCTCTGTACCCCTGAGGGATAGATGTGCTGCAGTGTGTATATGAGTAATCGCTGTAACACGATGCATAGCTCTGCTAAGGTATGTAGGGGTATGCTTTATGCACTCCTGAGGGATGGATGTGCTACAGTGTGTGCTTTCTGTAACTCAAGGGGTAGCTCTGCTAAGGTATGTAGGGGTGTGCTATCTCTACCCCTGAGGGATAGATGTGCTGCAGTGTGTGTATGAGTGCTCGGTTGGATAGCTCTGCTAAGGTATGTAGGGGTATGCTTTCTGTACCCTTGAGAGACAAATGTGCTACAGTGTGTGTATGAGTGCTGGGTTGGATAGCCCAGCTAGGGTATGTAGGGGTATGCTCTCTGTACCCCTGAGGGATAGATGTGCTGCAGTGTGTGTATGAGTGCTCGGTTGGATAGCTCTGCTAAGGTATGTAGGGGAATGCTTTCTGTACCCTTGAGAGACAAATGTGCTACAGTGTGTGTATGAGTAATCGCTGTAACCCGATGCATAGCTCTGCTAAGGTATGTAGGGGTATGCTTTATGCACTCCTGAGGGATGGATGTGCTACAGTGTGTGCTTTCTGTAACTCAAGGGGTAGCTCTGCTAGGGTATGTAGGGGTATGCTATCTGTACCCCTGAGGGATAGATGTGCTACAGTGTGTGTATGAGTGCTCGGTTGGATAGCCCAGCTAGGGTATGTAGGGGTATGCTCTCTGTACCCCTGAGGGATAGATGTGCTGCAGTGTGTCTATGAGTAATCGCTGTAACCCGATGCATAGCTCTGCTAAGGTATGTAGGGGTATGCTTTCTGTACCCTTGAGAGACAAATGTGCTACAGTGTGTGTATGAGTAATCGCTGTACCTGATGCATAGCTCTGCTAAGGTATGTAGGGGTATGCTTTATGCACTCCTGAGTGATGGATGTGCTACAGTGTGTGCTTTCTGTAACTCAAGGGGTAGCTCTGCTAAGGTATGTAGGGGTATGCTATCTGTACCCCGGAGGGATAGGTGTGCTACAGTGTGTGTATGAGTGCTCGGTTGCATAGCTCTACTAAGGTATGTAGGGGTATGCTTTCTGTACCCTTGAGAGACAAATGTGCTACAGTGTGTGTATGAGTAATCGCTGTAACCCGATGTATAGCTCTGCTAAGGTATGTAGGGGTATGCTCTATGCACTCCTGAGGGATGGATGTGCTACAGTGTGTGCTTTCTGTAACTCAAGGGGTAGCTCTGCTAAGGTATGTAGGGGTATGCTATCTGTACCCCTGAGGGATAGATGTGCTGCAGTGCGTGTATGAGTGCTCGGTTGGATAGCTCTGCTAAGGTATGTAGGGGTAAGCTTTCTGTACCCCTGATGGATAGATGTGCTGCAGTGTGTGTATGAGTGCTCGGTTGGATAGCTCTGCTAAGGTATGTAGGGGTATGCTTTCTGTACCCGAGAGACAAATGTGCTACAGTGTGTATATGAGTACTCGCTGTAACCCGTTGCATAGCTCTGCTAAGGTATGATGGGGTATGCTTTATGCACTCCTGAGGGATGGATGTGCTACAGTGTGTGCTTTCTGTAACTCAAGGGGTAGCTCTGCTAAGGTATGTAGGGGTATGCTATCTGTACCCCTGAGGGATAGATGTGCTGCAGTGTGTGTATGAGTGCTCGGTTGGATAGCTCTGCTAAGGTATGTAGGGGTATGCTTTCTGTACCCGAGAGACAAATGTGCTACAGTGTGTATATGAGTACTCGCTGTAACCTGTTGCATAGCTCTGCTAAGGTATGATGGGGTATGCTTTATGCACTCCTGAGGGATGGATGTGCTACAGTGTGTGCTTTCTGTAACTCAAGGGGTAGCTCTGCTAAGGTATGTAGGGGTATGCTATCTGTACCCCTGAGGGATAGATGTGATACAGTGTGTTTATGAGTGCTCGGCTGGATAGCCCAGCTAGGGTATGTAGGGGTATGCTTTCTGTACCCTTGAGAGACAAATGTGCTACAGTGTGTGTATGAGTAATCGCTGTAACCCGATGCATACCTCTGCTAAGGTATGTAGGGGTATGCTTTATGCACTCCTGAGGGATGGATGTGCTACAGTGTGTGCTTTCTGTAACTCAAGGGGTAGCTCTGCTAAGGTATGTAGGGGTATGCTATCTGTACCCCTGAGGGATAGATGTGATACAGTGTGTGTATGAGTGCTCGGTTGGATAGCCCAGCTAGGGTATGTAGGGGTATGTAGGGGTATGCTATCTGTACCCCTGAGGGATAGATGTGCTGCAGTGTGTGTATGAGTGCTCGGTTGGATAGCTCTGCTAAGGTATGTAGGGGTATGCTTTCTGTACCCTTGAGAGACAAATGTGCTACAGTGTGTATATGAGTACTCGCTGTAACCCGTTGCATAGCTCTGCTAAGGTATGATGGGGTATGCTTTATGCACTCCTGAGGGATGGATGTGCTACAGTGTGTGCTTTCTGTAACTCAAGGGGTAGCTCTGCTAAGGTATGTAGGGGTATGCTATCTGTACCCCTGAGGGATAGATGTGATACAGTATGTGTATGAGTGCTCGGTTGGATAGCCCAGCTAGGGTATGTAGGGGTAAGCTCTCTGTACCCCTGAGGGATAGATGTGCTGCAGTGTGTGTATGAGTAATCGCTGTAACCCGATGCATAGCTCTGCTAATGTATGTAGGGGTATGCTTTATGCACTCCTGAGGGATGGATGTGCTACAGTGTGTGCTTTCTGTAACTCAAGGGGTAGCTCTGCTAGGGTATGTAGGGGTATGCTATCTGTACCCCTGAGGGATAGATGTGCTGCAGTGTGTGTATGAGTGCTCGGTTGGATAGCCCAGCTAGGGTATGTAGGGGTATGCTCTCTCTACCCCTGAGGGATAGATGTGCTGCAGTGTGTCTATGAGTAATCGCTGTAACCCGATGCATAGCTCTGCTAAGGTATGTAGGGGTATGCTTTCTGTACCCTTGAGAGACAAATGTGCTACAGTGTGTGTATGAGTAATCGCTGTACCTGATGCATAGCTCTGCTAAGGTATGTAGGGGTATGCTTTATGCACTCCTGAGTGATGGATGTGCTACAGTGTGTGCTTTCTGTAACTCAAGGGGTAGCTCTGCTAAGGTATGTAGGGGTATGCTATCTGTACCCCGGAGGGATAGGTGTGCTACAGTGTGTGTATGAGTGCTCGGTTGCATAGCTCTACTAAGGTATGTAGGGGTATGCTTTCTGTACCCTTGAGAGACAAATGTGCTACAGTGTGTGTATGAGTAATCGCTGTAACCCGATGTATAGCTCTGCTAAGGTATGTAGGGGTATGCTCTATGCACTCCTGAGGGATGGATGTGCTACAGTGTGTGCTTTCTGTAACTCAAGGGGTAGCTCTGCTAAGGTATGTAGGGGTATGCTATCTGTACCCCTGAGGGATAGATGTGCTGCAGTGCGTGTATGAGTGCTCGGTTGGATAGCTCTGCTAAGGTATGTAGGGGTAAGCTTTCTGTACCCCTGATGGATAGATGTGCTGCAGTGTGTGTATGAGTGCTCGGTTGGATAGCTCTGCTAAGGTATGTAGGGGTATGCTTTCTGTACCCGAGAGACAAATGTGCTACAGTGTGTATATGAGTACTCGCTGTAACCCGTTGCATAGCTCTGCTAAGGTATGATGGGGTATGCTTTATGCACTCCTGAGGGATGGATGTGCTACAGTGTGTGCTTTCTGTAACTCAAGGGGTAGCTCTGCTAAGGTATGTAGGGGTATGCTATCTGTACCCCTGAGGGATAGATGTGCTGCAGTGTGTGTATGAGTGCTCGGTTGGATAGCTCTGCTAAGGTATGTAGGGGTATGCTTTCTGTACCCGAGAGACAAATGTGCTACAGTGTGTATATGAGTACTCGCTGTAACCTGTTGCATAGCTCTGCTAAGGTATGATGGGGTATGCTTTATGCACTCCTGAGGGATGGATGTGCTACAGTGTGTGCTTTCTGTAACTCAAGGGGTAGCTCTGCTAAGGTATGTAGGGGTATGCTATCTGTACCCCTGAGGGATAGATGTGATACAGTGTGTTTATGAGTGCTCGGCTGGATAGCCCAGCTAGGGTATGTAGGGGTATGCTTTCTGTACCCTTGAGAGACAAATGTGCTACAGTGTGTGTATGAGTAATCGCTGTAACCCGATGCATACCTCTGCTAAGGTATGTAGGGGTATGCTTTATGCACTCCTGAGGGATGGATGTGCTACAGTGTGTGCTTTCTGTAACTCAAGGGGTAGCTCTGCTAAGGTATGTAGGGGTATGCTATCTGTACCCCTGAGGGATAGATGTGATACAGTGTGTGTATGAGTGCTCGGTTGGATAGCCCAGCTAGGGTATGTAGGGGTATGTAGGGGTATGCTATCTGTACCCCTGAGGGATAGATGTGCTGCAGTGTGTGTATGAGTGCTCGGTTGGATAGCTCTGCTAAGGTATGTAGGGGTATGCTTTCTGTACCCTTGAGAGACAAATGTGCTACAGTGTGTATATGAGTACTCGCTGTAACCCGTTGCATAGCTCTGCTAAGGTATGATGGGGTATGCTTTATGCACTCCTGAGGGATGGATGTGCTACAGTGTGTGCTTTCTGTAACTCAAGGGGTAGCTCTGCTAAGGTATGTAGGGGTATGCTATCTGTACCCCTGAGGGATAGATGTGATACAGTATGTGTATGAGTGCTCGGTTGGATAGCCCAGCTAGGGTATGTAGGGGTAAGCTCTCTGTACCCCTGAGGGATAGATGTGCTGCAGTGTGTGTATGAGTAATCGCTGTAACCCGATGCATAGCTCTGCTAATGTATGTAGGGGTATGCTTTATGCACTCCTGAGGGATGGATGTGCTACAGTGTGTGCTTTCTGTAACTCAAGGGGTAGCTCTGCTAGGGTATGTAGGGGTATGCTATCTGTACCCCTGAGGGATAGATGTGCTGCAGTGTGTGTATGAGTGCTCGGTTGGATAGCCCAGCTAGGGTATGTAGGGGTATGCTCTCTCTACCCCTGAGGGATAGATGTGCTGCAGTGTGTGTATAAGTAATCGCTGTAACCCGATGCATAGCTCTGCTAAGGTATGTAGGGGTATGCTTTATGCACTCCTGAGGGATGGATGTGCTACAGTGTGTGCTTTCTGTAACTCAAGGGGTAGCTCTGCTAAGGTATGTAGGGGTATGCTATCTGTACCCCTGAGGGATAGATGTGCTGCAGTGTGTGTATGAGTGCTCGGTTGGATAGCCCAGCTAGGGTATGTAGGGGTATGCTATCTGTACCCCTGAGGGATAGATGTGCTGCAGTGTGTGTATGAGTGCACGGTTGGATAGCTCTGCTAAGGTATGTAGGGGTATGCTCTCTGTACCCCTGAGGGATAGATGTGCTGCAGTGTGTGTATGAGTGCTCGGTTGGATAGCTCTGCTAAGGTATGTAGGGGTATGCTTTCTGTACCCCTGAGGGATAGATGTGCTGCAGTGTGTGTATGAGTGTTCGGTTGCATAGCCCAGCTAGGGTATGTAGGGGTATGCTCTCTGTACCCCTGAGGGATAGATGTGCTGCAGTGTGTATATGAGTACTCGCTGTAACCCGTTGCATAGCTCTGCTAAGGTATGTAGGGGTATGCTTTATGCACTCCTGAGGGATGGATGTGCTACAGTGTGTGCTTTCTGTAACTCAAGGGGTAGCTCTGCTAAGGTATGTAGGGGTGTGCTATCTCTACCCCTGAGGGATAGATGTGCTGCAGTGTGTGTATGAGTGCTCGGTTGGATAGCTCTGCTAAGGTATGTAGGGGTATGCTTTCTGTACCCTTGAGAGACAAATGTGCTACAGTGTGTGTATGAGTGCTCGGTTGGATAGCCCAGCTAGGGTATGTAGGGGTATGCTCTCTGTACCCCTGAGGGATAGATGTGCTGCAGTGTGTGTATGAGTGCTCGGTTGGATAGCTCTGCTAAGGTATGTAGGGGAATGCTTTCTGTACCCTTGAGAGACAAATGTGCTACAGTGTGTGTATGAGTAATCGCTGTAACCCGATGCATAGCTCTGCTAAGGTATGTAGGGGTATGCTTTATGCACTCCTGAGGGATGGATGTGCTACAGTGTGTGCTTTCTGTAACTCAAGGGGTAGCTCTGCTAGGGTATGTAGAGGTATGCTATCTGTACCCCTGAGGGATAGATGTGCTACAGTGTGTGTATGAGTGCTCGGTTGGATAGCCCAGCTAGGGTATGTAGGGGTATGCTCTCTGTACCCCTGAGGGATAGATGTGCTGCAGTGTGTCTATGAGTAATTGCTGTAACCCGATGCATAGCTCTGCTAAGGTATGTAGGGGTATGCTTTCTGTACCCTTGAGAGACAAATGTGCTACAGTGTGTGTATGAGTAATCGCTGTACCTGATGCATAGCTCTGCTAAGGTATGTAGGGGTATGCTTTATGCACTCCTGAGTGATGGATGTGCTACAGTGTGTGCTTTCTGTAACTCAAGGGGTAGCTCTGCTAAGGTATGTAGGGGTATGCTATCTGTACCCCGGAGGGATAGGTGTGCTACAGTGTGTGTATGAGTGCTCGGTTGCATAGCTCTACTAAGGTATGTAGGGGTATGCTTTCTGTACCCTTGAGAGACAAATGTGCTACAGTGTGTGTATGAGTAATCGCTGTAACCCGATGTATAGCTCTGCTAAGGTATGTAGGGGTATGCTCTATGCACTCCTGAGGGATGGATGTGCTACAGTGTGTGCTTTCTGTAACTCAAGGGGTAGCTCTGCTAAGGTATGTAGGGGTATGCTATCTGTACCCCTGAGGGATAGATGTGCTGCAGTGTGTGTATGAGTGCTCGGTTGGATAGCTCTGCTAAGGTATGTAGGGGTAAGCTTTCTGTACCCCTGATGGATAGATGTGCTGCAGTGTGTGTATGAGTGCTCGGTTGGATAGCTCTGCTAAGGTATGTAGGGGTATGCTTTCTGTACCCGAGAGACAAATGTGCTACAGTGTGTATATGAGTACTCGCTGTAACCCGTTGCATAGCTCTGCTAAGGTATGATGGGGTATGCTTTATGCACTCCTGAGGGATGGATGTGCTACAGTGTGTGCTTTCTGTAACTCAAGGGGTAGCTCTGCTAAGGTATGTAGGGGTATGCTATCTGTACCCCTGAGGGATAGATGTGCTGCAGTGTGTGTATGAGTGCTCGGTTGGATAGCTCTGCTAAGGTATGTAGGGGTATGCTTTCTGTACCCGAGAGACAAATGTGCTACAGTGTGTATATGAGTACTCGCTGTAACCTGTTGCATAGCTCTGCTAAGGTATGATGGGGTATGCTTTATGCACTCCTGAGGGATGGATGTGCTACAGTGTGTGCTTTCTGTAACTCAAGGGGTAGCTCTGCTAAGGTATGTAGGGGTATGCTATCTGTACCCCTGAGGGATAGATGTGATACAGTGTGTTTATGAGTGCTCGGCTGGATAGCCCAGCTAGGGTATGTAGGGGTATGCTTTCTGTACCCTTGAGAGACAAATGTGCTACAGTGTGTGTATGAGTAATCGCTGTAACCCGATGCATACCTCTGCTAAGGTATGTAGGGGTATGCTTTATGCACTCCTGAGGGATGGATGTGCTACAGTGTGTGCTTTCTGTAACTCAAGGGGTAGCTCTGCTAAGGTATGTAGGGGTATGCTATCTGTACCCCTGAGGGATAGATGTGATACAGTGTGTGTATGAGTGCTCGGTTGGATAGCCCAGCTAGGGTATGTAGGGGTATGCTATCTGTACCCCTGAGGTATAGATGTGCTGCAGTGTGTGTATGAGTGCTCGGTTGGATAGCCCAGCTAGGGTATGTAGGGGTATGTAGGGGTATGCTATCTGTACCCCTGAGGGATAGATGTGCTGCAGTGTGTGTATGAGTGCTCGGTTGGATAGCTCTGCTAAGGTATGTAGGGGTATGCTTTCTGTACCCTTGAGAGACAAATGTGCTACAGTGTGTATATGAGTACTCGCTGTAACCCGTTGCATAGCTCTGCTAAGGTATGATGGGGTATGCTTTATGCACTCCTGAGGGATGGATGTGCTACAGTGTGTGCTTTCTGTAACTCAAGGGGTAGCTCTGCTAAGGTATGTAGGGGTATGCTATCTGTACCCCTGAGGGATAGATGTGATACAGTGTGTGTATGAGTGCTCGGTTGGATAGCCCAGCTAAGGTATGTAGGGGTATGCTTTCTGTACCCCTGAGGGATAGATGTGCTGCAGTGTGTGTATGAGTGTTCGGTTGCATAGCCCAGCTAGGGTATGTAGGGGTATGCTCTCTGTACCCCTGAGGGATAGATGTGCTGCAGTGTGTATATGAGTACTCGCTGTAACCCGTTGCATAGCTCTGCTAAGGTATGTAGGGGTATGCTTTATGCACTCCTGAGGGATGGATGTGCTACAGTGTGTGCTTTCTGTAACTCAAGGGGTAGCTCTGCTAAGGTATGTAGGGGTGTGCTATCTCTACCCCTGAGGGATAGATGTGCTGCAGTGTGTGTATGAGTGCTCGGTTGGATAGCTCTGCTAAGGTATGTAGGGGTATGCTTTCTGTACCCTTGAGAGACAAATGTGCTACAGTGTGTGTATGAGTGCTCGGTTGGATAGCCCAGCTAGGGTATGTAGGGGTATGCTCTCTGTACCCCTGAGGGATAGATGTGCTGCAGTGTGTGTATGAGTGCTCGGTTGGATAGCTCTGCTAAGGTATGTAGGGGAATGCTTTCTGTACCCTTGAGAGACAAATGTGCTACAGTGTGTGTATGAGTAATCGCTGTAACCCGATGCATAGCTCTGCTAAGGTATGTAGGGGTATGCTTTATGCACTCCTGAGGGATGGATGTGCTACAGTGTGTGCTTTCTGTAACTCAAGGGGTAGCTCTGCTAGGGTATGTAGAGGTATGCTATCTGTACCCCTGAGGGATAGATGTGCTACAGTGTGTGTATGAGTGCTCGGTTGGATAGCCCAGCTAGGGTATGTAGGGGTATGCTCTCTGTACCCCTGAGGGATAGATGTGCTGCAGTGTGTCTATGAGTAATTGCTGTAACCCGATGCATAGCTCTGCTAAGGTATGTAGGGGTATGCTTTCTGTACCCTTGAGAGACAAATGTGCTACAGTGTGTGTATGAGTAATCGCTGTACCTGATGCATAGCTCTGCTAAGGTATGTAGGGGTATGCTTTATGCACTCCTGAGTGATGGATGTGCTACAGTGTGTGCTTTCTGTAACTCAAGGGGTAGCTCTGCTAAGGTATGTAGGGGTATGCTATCTGTACCCCGGAGGGATAGGTGTGCTACAGTGTGTGTATGAGTGCTCGGTTGCATAGCTCTACTAAGGTATGTAGGGGTATGCTTTCTGTACCCTTGAGAGACAAATGTGCTACAGTGTGTGTATGAGTAATCGCTGTAACCCGATGTATAGCTCTGCTAAGGTATGTAGGGGTATGCTCTATGCACTCCTGAGGGATGGATGTGCTACAGTGTGTGCTTTCTGTAACTCAAGGGGTAGCTCTGCTAAGGTATTTAGGGGTATGCTATCTGTACCCCTGAGGGATAGATGTGCTGCAGTGTGTGTATGAGTGCTCGGTTGGATAGCTCTGCTAAGGTATGTAGGGGTAAGCTTTCTGTACCCCTGAGGGATAGATGTGCTGCAGTGTGTGTATGAGTGCTCGGTTGGATAGCTCTGCTAAGGTATGTAGGGGTATGCTTTCTGTACCCGAGAGACAAATGTGCTACAGTGTGTATATGAGTACTCGCTGTAACCCGTTGCATAGCTCTGCTAAGGTATGATGGGGTATGCTTTATGCACTCCTGAGGGATGGATGTGCTACAGTGTGTGCGTTCTGTAACTCAAGGGGTAGCTCTGCTAAGGTATGTAGGGGTATGCTATCTGTACCCCTGAGGGATAGATGTGCTGCAGTGTGTGTATGAGTGCTCGGTTGGATAGCTCTGCTAAGGTATGTAGGGGTATGCTTTCTGTACCCGAGAAACAAATGTGCTACAGTGTGTATATGAGTACTCGCTGTAACCCGTTGCATAGCTCTGCTAAGGTATGATGGGGTATGCTTTATGCACTCCTGAGGGATGGATGTGCTACAGTGTGTGCTTTCTGTAACTCAAGGGGTAGCTCTGCTAAGGTATGTAGGGGTATGCTATCTGTACCCCTGAGGGATAGATGTGATACAGTGTGTTTATGAGTGCTCGGCTGGATAGCCCAGCTAGGGTATGTAGGGGTATGCTTTCTGTACCCTTGAGAGACAAATGTGCTACAGTGTGTGTATGAGTAATCGCTGTAACCCGATGCATACCTCTGCTAAGGTATGTAGGGGTATGCTTTATGCACTCCTGAGGGATGGATGTGCTACAGTGTGTGCTTTCTGTAACTCAAGGGGTAGCTCTGCTAAGGTATGTAGGGGTATGCTATCTGTACCCCTGAGGGATAGATGTGATACAGTGTGTGTATGAGTGCTCGGTTGGATAGCCCAGCTAGGGTATGTAGGGGTATGCTATCTGTACCCCTGAGGGATAGATGTGATATAGTGTGTGTATGAGTGCTCGGTTGGATAGCCCAGCTAGGGTATGTAGGGGTAAGCTCTCTGTACCCCTGAGGGATAGATGTGCTGCAGTGTGTGTATGAGTAATCGCTGTAACCCGATGCATAGCTCTGCTAATGTATGTAGGGGTATGCTTTATGCACTCCTGAGGGATGGATGTGCTACAGTGTGTGCTTTCTGTAACTCAAGGGGTAGCTCTGCTAGGGTATGTAGGGGTATGCTATCTGTACCCCTGAGGGATAGATGTGCTGCAGTGTGTGTATGAGTGCTCGGTTGGATAGCCCAGCTAGGGTATGTAGGGGTATGCTCTCTCTACCCCTGAGGGATAGATGTGCTGCAGTGTGTGTATGAGTAATCGCTGTAACCCGATGCATAGCTCTGCTAAGGTATGTAGGGGTATGCTTTATGCACTCCTGAGGGATGGATGTGCTACAGTGTGTGCTTTCTGTAACTCAAGGGGTAGCTCTGCTAAGGTATGTAGGGGTATGCTATCTGTACCCCTGAGGGATAGATGTGCTGCAGTGTGTGTATGAGTGCTCGGTTGGATAGCCCAGCTAGGGTATGTAGGGGTATGCTATCTGTACCCCTGAGGGATAGATGTGCTGCAGTGTGTGTATGAGTGCACGGTTGGATAGCTCTGCTAAGGTATGTAGGGGTATGCTCTCTGTACCCCTGAGGGATAGATGTGCTGCAGTGTGTGTATGAGTGCTCGGTTGGATAGCTCTGCTAAGGTATGTAGGGGTATGCTTTCTGTACCCCTGAGGGATAGATGTGCTGCAGTGTGTGTATGAGTGTTCGGTTGCATAGCCCAGCTAGGCTATGTAGGGGTATGCTCTCTGTACCCCTGAGGGATAGATGTGCTGCAGTGTGTATATGAGTACTCGCTGTAACCCGTTGCATAGCTCTGCTAAGGTATGATGGGGTATGCTTTATGCACTCCTGAGGGATGGATGTGCTACAGTGTGTGCTTTCTGTAACTCAAGGGGTAGCTCTGCTAAGGTATGTAGGGGTATGCTATCTGTACCCCTGAGGGATAGATGTGATACAGTGTGTTTATGAGTGCTCGGCTGGATAGCTCTGCTAAGGTATGTAGGGGTATGCTTTCTGTACCCCTGAGGGATAGATGTGCTGCAGTGTGTGTTTGAGTGTTCGGTTGCATAGCCCAGCTAGGATATGTAGGGGTATGCTCTCTGTACCCCTGAGGGATAGATGTGCTGCAGTGTGTGTATGAGTAATCGCTGTAACCCGATGCATAGCTCTGCTAAGGTATGTAGGGGTATGCTTTATGCACTCCTGAGGGATGGATGTGATACAGTGTGTGCTTTCTGTAACTCAAGGGGTAGCTCTGCTAAGGTATGTAGGGGTATGCTATCTGTACCCCTGAGGGATAGATGTGCTGCAGTGTGTGTATGAGTGCACGGTTGGATAGCTCTGCTAAGGTATGTAGGGGTATGCTATCTGTACCCCTGAGGGATAGATGTGCTGCAGTGTGTGTATGAGTGCTCGGTTGCATAGCTCTGCTAAGGTATGTAGGGGTATGCTCTCTGTACCCCTGAGGGATAGATGTGCTGCAGTGTGTGTATGAGTGCTCGGTTGGATAGCTCTGCTAAGGTATGTAGGGGTATGCTTTCTGTACCCCTGAGGGATAGATGTGCTGCAGTGTGTGTATGAGTGTTCGGTTGCATAGCCCAGCTAGGGTATGTAGGGGTATGCTCTCTGTACCCCTGAGGGATAGATGTGCTGCAGTGTGTGTATGAGTAATCGCTGTAACACGATGCATAGCTCTGCTAAGGTATGTAGGGGTATGCTTTATGCACTCCTGAGGGATGGATGTGCTACAGTGTGTGCTTTCTGTAACTCAAGGGGTAGCTCTGCTAAGGTATGTAGGCGTATGCTATCTGTACCCCTGAGGGATAGATGTGATACAGTGTGTTTATGAGTGCTCGGCTGGATAGCACTGCTAAGGTATGTAGGGGTATGCTTTATGCACTCCTGAGGGATGGATGTGCTACAGTGTGTGCTTTCTGTAACTCAAGGGGTAGCTCTGCTAAGGTATGTAGGGGTATGCTATCTGTACCCCTGAGGGATAGATGTGCTGCAGTGTGTGTATGAGTGCTCGGTTGGATAGCCCAGCTAGGGTATGTAGGGGTATGCTATCTGTACCCCTGAGGGATAGATGTGCTGCAGTGTGTGTATGAGTGCACGGTTGGATAGCTCTGCTAAGGTATGTAGGGGTATGCTCTCTGTACCCCTGAGGGATAGATGTGCTGCAGTGTGTGTATGAGTGCTCGGTTGGATAGCTCTGCTAAGGTATGTAGGGGTAAGCTTTCTGTACCCCTGAGGGATAGATGTGCTGCAGTGTGTGTATGAGTGCTCGGTTGGATAGCTCTGCTAAGGTATGTAGGGGTATGCTTTCTGTACCCGAGAGACAAATGTGCTACAGTGTGTATATGAGTACTCGCTGTAACCCGTTGCATAGCTCTGCTAAGGTATGATGGGGTATGCTTTATGCACTCCTGAGGGATGGATGTGCTACAGTGTGTGCTTTCTGTAACTCAAAGGGTAGCTCTGCTAAGGTATGTAGGGGTATGCTATCTGTACCCCTGAGGGATAGATGTGATACAGTGTGTTTATGAGTGCTCGGCTGGATAGCCCAGCTAGGGAATGTAGGGGTATGCTTTCTGTACCCTTGAGAGACAAATGTGCTACAGTGTGTGTATGAGTAATCGCTGTAACCCGATGCATACCTCTGCTAAGGTATGTAGGGGTATGCTTTATGCACTCCTGAGGGATGGATGTGCTACAGTGTGTGCTTTCTGTAACTCAAGGGGTAGCTCTGCTAAGGTATGTAGGGGTATGCTATCTGTACCCCTGAGGGATAGATGTGATACAGTGTGTGTATGAGTGCTCGGTTGGATAGCCCAGCTAGGGTATGTAGGGGTATGCTATCTGTACCCCTGAGGTATAGATGTGCTGCAGTGTGTGTATGAGTGCTCGGTTGGATAGCCCAGCTAGGGTATGTAGGGGTATGTAGGGGTATGCTATCTGTACCCCTGAGGGATAGATGTGCTGCAGTGTGTGTATGAGTGCTCGGTTGGATAGCTCTGCTAAGGTATGTAGGGGTATGCTTTCTGTACCCTTGAGAGACAAATGTGCTACAGTGTGTGTATGAGTAATCGCTGTAACACGATGCATAGCTCTGCTAAGGTATGTAGGGGTATGCTTTATGCACTCCTGAGGGATGGATGTGCTACAGTGTGTGCTTTCTGTAACTCAAGGGGTAGCTCTGCTAAGGTATGTAGGGGTATGCTATCTGTACCCCTGAGGGATAGATGTGCTGCAGTGTGTGTATGAGTGCACGGTTGGATAGCTCTGCTAAGGTATGTAGGGGTATGCTATCTGTACCCCTGAGGGATAGATGTGCTGCAGTGTGTGTATGAGTGCTCGGTTGCATAGCTCTGCTAAGGTATGTAGGGGTATGCTCTCTGTACCCCTGAGGGATAGATGTGCTGCAGTGTGTGTATGAGTGCTCGGTTGGATAGCTCTGCTAAGGTATGTAGGGGTATGCTTTCTGTACCCCTGAGGGATAGATGTGCTGCAGTGTGTGTATGAGTGTTCGGTTGCATAGCCCAGCTAGGGTATGTAGGGGTATGCTCTCTGTACCCCTGAGGGATAGATGTGCTGCAGTGTGTGTATGAGTAATCGCTGTAACACGATGCATAGCTCTGCTAAGGTATGTAGGGGTATGCTTTATGCACTCCTGAGGGACGGATGTGCTACAGTGTGTGCTTTCTGTAACTCAAGGGGTAGCTCTGCTAAGGTATGTAGGGGTATGCTATCTGTACCCCTGAGGGATAGATGTGATACAGTGTGTTTATGAGTGCTCGGCTGGATAGCACTGCTAAGGTATGTAGGGGTATGCTTTATGCACTCCTGAGGGATGGATGTGCTACAGTGTGTGCTTTCTGTAACTCAAGGGGTAGCTCTGCTAAGGTATGTAGGGGTATGCTATCTGTACCCCTGAGGGATAGATGTGCTGCAGTGTGTGTATGAGTGCTCGGTTGGATAGCCCAGCTAGGGTATGTAGGGGTATGCTATCTGTACCCCTGAGGGATAGATGTGCTGCAGTGTGTGTATGAGTGCACGGTTGGATAGCTCTGCTAAGGTATGTAGGGGTATGCTCTCTGTACCCCTGAGGGATAGATGTGCTGCAGTGTGTGTATGAGTGCTCGGTTGGATAGCTCTGCTAAGGTATGTAGGGGTAAGCTTTCTGTACCCCTGAGGGATAGATGTGCTGCAGTGTGTGTATGAGTGCTCGGTTGGATAGCTCTGCTAAGGTATGTAGGGGTATGCTTTCTGTACCCGAGAGACAAATGTGCTACAGTGTGTATATGAGTACTCGCTGTAACCCGTTGCATAGCTCTGCTAAGGTATGATGGGGTATGCTTTATGCACTCCTGAGGGATGGATGTGCTACAGTGTGTGCGTTCTGTAACTCAAGGGGTAGCTCTGCTAAGGTATGTAGGGGTATGCTATCTGTACCCCTGAGGGATAGATGTGCTGCAGTGTGTGTATGAGTGCTCGGTTGGATAGCTCTGCTAAGGTATGTAGGGGCATGCTTTCTGTACCCGAGAGACAAATGTGCTACAGTGTGTATATGAGTACTCGCTGTAACCCGTTGCATAGCTCTGCTAAGGTATGATGGGGTATGCTTTATGCACTCCTGAGGGATGGATGTGCTACAGTGTGTGCTTTCTGTAACTCAAAGGGTAGCTCTGCTAAGGTATGTAGGGGTATGCTATCTGTACCCCTGAGGAATAGATGTGATACAGTGTGTTTATGAGTGCTCGGCTGGATAGCCCAGCTAGGGTATGTAGGGGTATGCTTTCTGTACCCTTGAGAGACAAATGTGCTACAGTGTGTGTATGAGTAATCGCTGTAACCCGATGCATACCTCTGCTAAGGTATGTAGGGGTATGCTTTATGCACTCCTGAGGGATGGATGTGCTACAGTGTGTGCTTTCTGTAACTCAAGGGGTAGCTCTGCTAAGGTATGTAGGGGTATGCTATCTGTACCCCTGAGGGATAGATGTGATACAGTGTGTGTATGAGTGCTCGGTTGGATAGCCCAGCTAGGGTATGTAGGGGTATGCTATCTGTACCCCTGAGGTATAGATGTGCTGCAGTGTGTGTATGAGTGCTCGGTTGGATAGCCCAGCTAGGGTATGTAGGGGTATGTAGGGGTATGCTATCTGTACCCCTGAGGGATAGATGTGCTGCAGTGTGTGTATGAGTGCTCGGTTGGATAGCTCTGCTAAGGTATGTAGGGGTATGCTATCTGTACCCCTGAGGGATAGATGTGATACAGTGTGTGTATGAGTGCTCGGTTTGATAGCCCAGCTAGGGTATGTAGGGGTATGCTATCTGTACCCCTGAGGGATAGATGTGCTGCAGTGTGTGTATGAGTGCACGGTTGGATAGCTCTGCTAAGGTATGTAGGGGTATGCTCTCTGTACCCCTGAGGGATAGATGTGCTGCAGTGTGTGTATGAGTGCTCGGTTGGATAGCTCTGCTAAGGTATGTAGGGGTATGCTTTCTGTACCCCTGAGGGATAGATGTGCTGCAGTGTGTGTATGAGTGTTCGGTTGCATAGCCCAGCTAGGGTATGTAGGGGTATGCTCTCTGTACCCCTGAGGGATAGATGTGCTGCAGTGTGTATATGAGTACTCGCTGTAACCCGTTGCATAGCTCTGCTAAGGTATGATGGGGTATGCTTTATGCACTCCTGAGGGATGGATGTGCTACAGTGTGTGCTTTCTGTAACTCAAGGGGTAGCTCTGCTAAGGTATGTAGGGGTATGCTATCTGTACCCCTGAGGGATAGATGTGATACAGTGTGTTTATGAGTGCTCGGCTGGATAGCTCTGCTAAGGTATGTAGGGGTATGCTTTCTGTACCCCTGAGGGATAGATGTGCTGCAGTGTGTGTTTGAGTGTTCGGTTGCATAGCCCAGCTAGGGTATGTAGGGGTATGCTCTCTGTACCCCTGAGGGATAGATGTGCTGCAGTGTGTGTATGAGTAATCGCTGTAACCCGATGCATAGCTCTGCTAAGGTATGTAGGGGTATGCTTTATGCACTCCTGAGGGATGGATGTGCTACAGTGTGTGCTTTCTGTAACTCAAGGGGTAGCTCTGCTAAGGTATGTAGGGGTATGCTATCTGTACCCCTGAGGGATAGATGTGCTGCAGTGTGTGTATGAGTGCACGGTTGGATAGCTCTGCTAAGGTATGTAGGGGTATGCTCTCTGTACCCCTGAGGGATAGATGTGCTGCAGTGTGTGTATGAGTGCTCGGTTGGATAGCTCTGCTAAGGTATGTAGGGGTATGCTTTCTGTACCCCTGAGGGATAGATGTGCTGCAGTGTGTGTATGAGTGTTCGGTTGCATAGCCCAGCTAGGGTATGTAGGGGTATGCTCTCTGTACCCCTGAGGGATAGATGTGCTGCAGTGTGTGTATGAGTAATCGCTGTAACACGATGCATAGCTCTGCTAAGGTATGTAGGGGTATGCTTTATGCACTCCTGAGGGATGGATGTGCTACAGTGTGTGCTTTCTGTAACTCAAGGGGTAGCTCTGCTAAGGTATGTAGGGGTATGCTATCTGTACCCCTGAGGGATAGATGTGATACAGTGTGTTTATGAGTGCTCGGCTGGATAGCTCTGCTAAGGTATGTAGGGGTATGCTTTATGCACTCCTGAGGGATGGATGTGCTACAGTGTGTGCTTTCTGTAACTCAAGGGGTAGCTCTGCTAAGGTATGTAGGGGTATGCTATCTGTACCCCTGAGGGATAGATGTGCTGTAGTGTGTGTATGAGTGCTCGGTTGGATAGCCCAGCTAGGGTATGTAGGGGTATGCTATCTGTACCCCTGAGGGATAGATGTGCTGCAGTGTGTGTATGAGTGCACGGTTGGATAGCTCTGCTAAGGTATGTAGGGGTATGCTCTCTGTACCCCTGAGGGATAGATGTGCTGCAGTGTGTATATGAGTACTCGCTGTAACCCGATGCATAGCTCTGCTAAGGTATGTAGGGGTATGCTTTATGCACTCCTGAGGGATGGATGTGCTACAGTGTGTGCTTTCTGTAACTCAAGGGGTAGCTCTGCTAAGGTATGTAGGGGTATGCTATCTGTACCCCTGAGGGATAGATGTGCTGCAGTGTGTGTATGAGTGCACGGTTGGATAGCTCTGCTAAGGTATGTAGGGGTATGCTATCTGTACCCCTGAGGGATAGATGTGCTGCAGTGTGTGTATGAGTGCTCGGTTTCATAGCTCTGCTAAGGTATGTAGGGGTTTGCTCTCTGTACCCCTGAGGGATAGATGTGCTGCAGTGTGTGTATGAGTGCTCAGTTGGATAGCTCTGCTAAGGTATGTAGGGGTATGCTTTCTGTACCCCTGAGGGATAGATGTGCTGCAGTGTGTGTATGAGTGTTCGGTTGCATAGCCCAGCTATGGTATGTAGGGGTATGCTCTCTGTACCCCTGAGGGATAGATGTGCTGCAGTGTGTGTATGAGTAATCGCTGTAACACGATGCATAGCTCTGCTAAGGTATGTAGGGGTATGCTTTATGCACTCCTGAGGGATGGATGTGCTACAGTGTGTGCTTTCTGTAACTCAAGGGGTAGCTCTGCTAAGGTATGTAGGGGTATGCTATCTGTACCCCTGAGGGATAGATGTGATACAGTGTGTTTATGAGTGCTCGGCTGGATAGCTCTGCTAAGGTATGTAGGGGTATGCTTTCTGTACCCCTGAGGGATAGATGTGCTGCAGTGTGTGTATGAGTGTTCGGTTGCATAGCCCAGCTAGGGTATGTAGGGGTATTCTCTCTGTACCCCTGAGGGATAGATGTGCTGCAGTGTGTGTATGAGTAATCGCTGTAACCCGATGCATAGCTCTGCTAAGGTATGTAGGGGTATGCTTTATGCACTCCTGAGGGATGGATGTGCTACAGTGTGTGCTTTCTGTAACTCAAGGGGTAGCTCTGCTAAGGTATGTAGGGGTATGCTATCTGTACCCCTGAGGGATAGATGTGCTGCAGTGTGTGTATGAGTGCTCGGTTGCATAGCTCTGCTAAGGTATGTAGGGGTATGCTCTCTGTACCCCTGAGGGATAGATGTGCTGCAGTGTGTGTATGAGTGCTCGGTTGGATAGCTCTGCTAAGGTATGTAGGGGTATGCTTTCTGTACCCCTGAGGGATAGATGTGCTGCAGTGTGTGTATGAGTGTTCGGTTGCATAGCCCAGCTAGGGTATGTAGGGGTATGCTCTCTGTACCCCTGAGGGATAGATGTGCTGCAGTGTGTGTATGAGTAATCGCTGTAACACGATGCATAGCTCTGCTAAGGTATGTAGGGGTATGCTTTATGCACTCCTGAGGGATGGATGTGCTACAGTGTGTGCTTTCTGTAACTCAAGGGGTAGCTCTGCTAAGGTATGTAGGGGTATGCTATCTGTACCCCTGAGGGATAGATGTGATACAGTGTGTTTATGAGTGCTCGGCTGGATAGCTCTGCTAAGGTATGTAGGGGTATGCTTTATGCACTCCTGAGGGATGGATGTGCTACAGTGTGTGCTTTCTGTAACTCAAGGGGTAGCTCTGCTAAGGTATGTAGGGGTATGCTATCGTACCCCTGAGGGATAGATGTGCTGGAGTGTGTGCATGAGTGCTCGGTTGGATAGCCCAGCTAGGGTATGTAGGGGTATGCTATCTGTACCCCTGAGGGATAGATGTGCTGCAGTGTGTGTATGAGTGCACGGTTGGATAGCTCTGCTAAGGTATGTAGGGGTATGCTCTCTGTACCCCTGAGGGATAGATGTGCTGCAGTGTGTGTATGAGTGCTCGGTTGGATAGCTCTGCTAAGGTATGTAGGGGTATGCTTTCTGTACCCCTGAGGGATAGATGTGCTGCAGTGTGTGTATGAGTGTTCGGTTGCATAGCCCAGCTAGGGTATGTAGGGGTATGCTCTCTGTACCCCTGAGGGATAGATGTGCTGCAGTGTGTATATGAGTAATCGCTGTAACCCGTTGCATAGCTCTGCTAAGGTATGATGGGGTATGCTTTATGCACTCCTGAGTGATGGATGTGCTACAGTGTGTGCTTTCTGTAACTCAAGGGGTAGCTCTGCTAAGGTATGTAGGGGTATGCTATCTGTACCCCTGAGGGATAGATGTGATACAGTGTGTTTATGAGTGCTCGGCTGGATAGCACTGCTAAGGTATGTAGGGGTATGCTATCTGTACCCCGGAGGGATAGGTGTGCTACAGTGTGTGTATGAGTGCTCGGCTGGATAGCTCTGCTAAGGTATGTAGGGGTATGCTTTCTGTACCCCTGAGGGATAGATGTGCTGCAGTGTGTGTTTGAGTGTTCGGTTGCATAGCCCAGCTAGGGTATGTAGGGGTATGCTCTCTGTACCCCTGAGGGATAGATGTGCTGCAGTGTGTGTATGAGTAATCGCTGTAACCCGATGCATAGCTCTGCTAAGGTATGTAGGGGTATGCTTTATGCACTCCTGAGGGATGGATGTGCTACAGTGTGTGCTTTCTGTAACTCAAGGGGTAGCTCTGCTAAGGTATGTAGGGGTATGCTATCTGTACCCCTGAGGGATAGATGTGCTGCAGTGTGTGTATGAGTGCACGGTTGGATAGCTCTGCTAAGATATGTAGGGGTATGCTATCTGTACCCCTGAGGGATAGATGTGCTGCAGTGTGTGTATGAGTGCTCGGTTGCATAGCTCTGCTAAGGTATGTAGGGGTATGCTCTCTGTACCCCTGAGGGATAGATGTGCTGCAGTGTGTGTATGAGTGCTCGGTTGGATAGCTCTGCTAAGGTATGTAGGGGTATGCACTCTGTACCCCTGAAGGATAGATGTGCTGCAGTGTGTGTTTGAGTGTTCGGTTGCATAGCCCAGCTAGGGTATGTAGGGGTATGCTTTCTGTACCCCTGAGGGATAGATGTGCTGCAGTGTGTGTATGAGTAATCGCTGTAACCCGATGCATAGCTCTGCTAAGGTATGTAGGGGTATGCTTTATGCACTCCTGAGGGATGGATGTGCTACAGTGTGTGCTTTCTGTAACTCAAGGGGTAGCTCTGCTAAGGTATGTAGGGGTATGCTCTCTGTACCCCTGAGGGATAGATGTGCTGCAGTGTGTGTATGAGTGCTCGGTTGGATAGCTCTGCTAAAGTATGTAGGGGTATGCTTTCTGTACCCCTGAGGGATAGATGTGCTGCAGTGTGTGTATGAGTGCTCGGTTGGATAGCCCAGCTAGGGTATGTAGGGGTATGCTCTCTGTACCCCTGAGGGATAGATGTGCTACGGTGTGTGCTCGCTGTAACCCAAGGGATAGCCTTGTTGAGGTATGTAGGGGTATGCTGCCTGTACCCCTGAGGGATAGATGTGCTGCAGTGTGTGTATGAGTGCTCGGTTGGATAGCTCTACTAAGGTATGATGGGATATGCACTCTGTACCCCTGAAGGATAGATGTGCTACAATGAGTACATGAGTGCTAGCTGTAACCCGAGGGATAGCTCTGCTGACGTGTGTTTCTTTACGCTCTCTGTAAAGTGAGGTATAGCCCCGCCATATTTAGCCAGTACAATCTCTGTGAGCTGACTGACGACTCTGCGCCTCTTACTTAAGGATTTGAGGTCGGCATCGAGTGGGAAAATGAATGTTCTTTGAAGTTGGTTGGAGATTTAGCCCGGCTAGGAACAAGAAGTGGAGAAATGACCGCGGGCCGCTGTATTTTGCGCGCATTGCTAAACACACATCAACAGTGCAGCTGTGGGATTCCGCGTGAACTGAGCGATATTTATCAGAGGCGCCCATTGAACACACTAGATCAGAGCGCGAGCCCGTATGGTGAGAAACAGCCTGTAAATAAGCCCGACGCTGATCTTGGCACCCACTGTGTGAGCAGAAGCCACAGCAAATGGCCCTGCCCGAGGCCTGCATCTAGAGTAGGCGCGAGGCAGACCTCCTGAGAGGGAGGACTCCTACGGGAAGAGATGAAGGGCCAATGCGTGCCGAGTTCCCTGCGTGGGCTGCGTTTAATGAGTGATTGGCAGGAGATTCAGCCATTGGCAAAACATCAATATTTGGAGCCGCAGGGCACCTCAGCCCTGAGCCTCGGTGACACTTAGCCTGGGCTTCAGTGGACATCTGCCTCACGTGCAGTGCTTTAAATGGGCCAGTACTGCCCAGTACAGAGTACCAGCACTTTTTTATTTTGAGAGGGAGAGTACCGGCACTTCTCTAGAGAGACTTAGGGGCAGATTTATGAAGGCCTTGCGCCGCCGATGCGTCATTTTTAACATGGGAAAAAGTGACGCACCGGCGGCGCAAGGCCTTCATAAATCTGCCCCTTAATACTTTTAGTTGGAGAGTACCGGTACTTCTCAGAAACAAGCTGGTACTCCAGTACAGAGTACCTGCACTTCTATCTTTCCATTTCAAGGACTGTCACGTGCACACACTTCCTGGCCGGTCCCAGACCAGAGTGAGGCTATGCCAAGGGTACTGGAAGTAAGGAGGTTTAAGGGTGCTGCGGTACCCCCAAAATAGCCTTGCTGGAATTCAGAGGGAGAATGAGTCAAAAAGAGGTTTTTAAATGTTGTGTTATCTTGTGGCATTTGATGTGAGTTAAGAAACAGAGGTCAAGTGTCACACAATGTTTTCTGATAAATTGCTGTCTATTTAACATGGAGACTCATGTTTACTTTTTGTCATGTGGGTTTGTACAGCCCACTATCACCCATGAGGGTATCCTGGCCCTGAGCAGGTGTGTGTGCCTGGCAGGCCCAGGGCCCAAGGGAGATTATTTGAAAAGCCTGGTCTTCAGCTTCTTGCAGAACTCAGGGAGAGAGATGGAGGCTCTCATGTGATTTGGAAGGTCGTGTCACGCTTCAGGCGTGATGTACTAGAAGACCCGGATTCTGGATCGCTTTAGGAGCTGTGTACAGGACGGCTCGACTTCTGGATCTGTTTCTGTGTATTATGGGACATCTGTGAGTAGGAGCCCAGGAAAGCGGAGTCATCTGGAGCGTGGGTGGAAGGTGATGCGTATGTTTAGGAAGGCTAAGCTTGCTTTGAGTTAGGTCTTTAATGTGTTAGTGAGGAGTCAGAACAGAGCACGTTTATGTATCAGGAGCCAGTGTAGGTCCCTGAGGTGTGGTGTTATGTGTGTTCTGCGAGGGAGGTTGAGCTTGAGTCTGGCTGCTAAGTCCCGCATGGTTCACATTCTTCAGGTGAGTTGCTCAGTGATTCCGGTGTTGAGGGTATTTTCCTTTGCTGATTTGAAAGTAAGAGAATTTTGTAATGTGAACAAAATGACAGTCGTTCTGGGAAGAGTCAAATGTTTTTTAACAACATTTTGATACTTTACAAATATTTCCAAATGCATAATCAGTAAGTATGTAAAGTACAAATAAGGCACGTTGCTTCTTTGTAATTTTGATATGTGATGAAAATAAAAATGTTAAATGATAAAAAGAACCAAGACACTTTGTGTGATGCGCAAATGATGAATATGTGCAGAAATCCAGTTTCTGCATATTATCATTTGTGTGCGCCATATACATTTAGCAATAAAACTTCATGACTGATGCAAATTTAGTGGCCATTTCAAGAGTCCAGCTATGGAAAATATGCTCTCTGTAATGCTAATAACCTACCACACCTTGCTTAATTATATATTGAGAGAAATGTGCTGCAAAATGCACCTCTGGGCACATACCACTCCCCTATTTTCCAGCTGAATGTGCATGTCTCACTTGTTATTTGTGCAATGCCTTCATTTTGAAACCCCTATTATTTCAGCGATGGCAGCCCGCCCATCTCTGAAAATGGTTCCAGTGCCACTGGGCTGCATATCTGTTGATTGTACCAGGCATTAATCAAGGCTTCAGATACTGGAAATGTGGCCAATCTAGCATTGTGATCTCCAACGACACTGTTCATTTTTCATACAGACACTTGAAATGAAAAGTCCCTAAAAGATAGCAGAAAACTTTTCACTGCTCCTCCTACATGCCCTTGGTGGTACATAAAGACGTGCTTGGTGGAAACACCTTTTACGAGCTTACTGTGAAAGCAGATTTGTGGAGGTGGTAATGGGTGACAAGAATATTTGTGCTTATTTGTTTTGTCGCAGCTTGTTGTTGTAATGATGTGTTTTGATGTTGTTATGCTGCATTATTAAGTTGTGCTATTGTGTTGTACTGCGTTGTTGTACTGCAGTCTGTTTTGTTGTGCCCTGTTCTATTGTTTTTTTTTTGTTGTTGCCATTTTGCTTGGTTCAAACATTTGTGTGTTTTGTCCCGTGTTTACTTTACTGATGCAAACAAATGCTTCTACATGTTCACCCAAAAGCAGCAAATTCCTTGTAAGATCCAGTGACAAGCACAAAGTTACCACAATTTAAGATAGCAAAGTGGCACTGCTCCAGCTCTTCAACTATTTAATACTCTAGCCCAGGGCACAAGTCCAAAAAAAAAGCAGTGGGGGGCCGCTGGCGTCACAACAGGAAGTGACATCACGAAAGGTGGCTTGCACTCAGTTGCAGTTTATAGTTATCGAGCTCCCGCTAAAATAAGTGAGGGGACGCCGTCCACCCGCGTGGTACCCCGACTCGAGCCCTGCAATAGCCAGTCTAACACTGTGGCAGAAACTTAAATTAGAGCCTCTTTTTTGTGAGAGGACTCTATTTAGGCTAAAAAGGGAACATGATTTCTAGGCGGGCTCACCTCCACTTCCTACACCTTGGGCTTCAAACCCTGGAGGTTGCTTTGAATGAAAAGATGAGTTGTCCAGCAATCATATATGCTTAATTCACGATACACATCCTCCTACTTTGCAACGGGAGTAAGAAATTTACTCCCGTAGGGTTCCTCTGACGTTTGAAGCACATTTCAGACTTTGTTAGAAATCAGGAGTTTCCAGAGTGCTCCTGTGAAGCTCTGACGTTTGCACCTTACAGGAATTATTCAGATGTGTAAACAGGTATGCATTCAGAAACGAAAAAGCATGAGACAGACAGCAGGAAGGGACTGAGGTTCCTCTCAAGCACAGAGGAGGAAATTATGCTGTAAAGAGCGTGCTCTAGGAAGCAGAAAGAGTATGTTAATTACCGCCAGAACAGTGTCCAAAAATAAATATTAGATACATGATTGAGGACAGATTGATAACTCACTTATATCTGATTTTTGGCGCTTTGGGTCACCTGACACAGTGCATGCACCCATTCTGAAGACACAGGAGTTCTGGAAACTACAGCCAGAGGTACTGAGCACCACGTGACCTGGGACAGCTGCCTAATTTTAAATGTGCCAGAGGGCAGGCAAACACTGGGGTGTTCCTAGATGGCTCTTTGGCACTAGGGGCACATGACCAGCGTTGTCATGGTTCCTCAGGAAAGCAAATACCAGCCCTTACATCAGACGACGTTCAAGGTGCAGGGGGGTAGGAAACTGCAGACAGGCTCCTCTTGAAGACACTGAAGGTCACGCGACCCGGGTGGTGGCCCACCTCCACTGATGGTTGATTTCTGGTCGAATTGTGACTCGCAATTTGCAGTTCGTAAAAGTGAATGTACAATAGTGTCTCAGACACTGTGTGCGATTCCCAATGGGGCTACAAATTGCATGCCTCATCAACATTCGTGAGGCAAGCTCAATTTGCGACCCATTGGGAATGGCTAGCCCTCCCAGGGATGGTGGCCTGCTGGGGTCAGCAGAACACCATGTCTGTGACTGCTTTTTAAATAAAGCATTTTTTGTTTAAATGCCCCCCATTTTCCTTAAAATAAAATGGGATGCATTTAAAAAAAAAAAACGTACCTTTTCAGTTTAATTTTTTATTGGCGGGCAGTGATCCCTGGGACCCCTGCCTGCTCTTAAAACATATTTTCGCAAACACTCACAAAGGGGAAGGGGTCCCCTAGGGACCCCTTTCAGTTTGGGAGTGATTTACCACCTACTTGAAGTAGGTGATAAACTGCAAGTGTTTTGTGGCCGCAAATGCGGTCGCAAAACAATCACACATTGCTGATAGACTCGCTATTAGGGAGGAACGCCCTTGGCATGCCCCTTCCTAATAGCAAGTCGCAAACCATATTTTGCTAGTCAGTAATAGGTTACTGTTTGTGACCTCAAAAAACGGTCGTACATCTTCCCCTAAGTTTCATGATGCCGATTGTATGCTACAGTCTAGTTATTTGCTATTGGAAAGTGTGGGACACATACCATTGCCATGCTTTGTGGTAAAGTAAGTGACAGAAAGCTCAAAAAAAGGTTATCTGCACAAGGCTTGGTCTATGTAATTAATACAAGTGAAATGTGCTTAATTTGTAAAATAAGGAGTGCCGGTGCCCAAAACTCTCCTCAGAAGTCTACGGCTATTCAATGCCAGTGCACCTAATACCAAGGCTTTGCAGTTTTCAGTCCAACACAGGCCTCCTTATTTCATTATTAGACACTCTCTGCTCATTAATCTCACTCTTGCAAGTTTTTGCTTTCTTCTTTTATGACAGGTTTTTCGTCTTTCTCTTTCTCCTTCTTCCCCCTTTATGTGTTTTCCCTCTCATGGGAAATATCTGATGAGGAAAAATAAGTGCTGAACCCCTAAAAATGAGTGCCATAGGCCCCCACCAGCAACCACCTGCTCCTATTAAGCACTGAAATAGCATCCTATGTTTGGAAGATTGATAAATGGAATCTCTCTGGGCAAAGCATAATAAAAATCAACATGATATTTTATTTAACACATTAATATGGCATCTTTATCCAGGGCCAAAGTAATAAAAAAACACTTGACAAGGTAAATGTAAAGTTAAGTCACAATACATTAGTTATTCAGTTGAAATGAAATAATGCTTTTAGGGCTAGATGTAGGTAATTCTTATTTACCACTTCTTAAATACCGAATTTTACCGATTCGGTATTTAAGAAGTGGTAAAATAGAGGGGGGGGGGGGATGTAGGTATTTCAGAATCGGTAAATACCGAATCGTTAAGATTCGGTATTTACCGATTCTGTAAATACCGATTCGGTAATGCCCATTGTTTCCTATGGGCCTTGAAGCCCATAGGAATCAATGGGCAATACCGAATCGGTATTTACCGATTCGGTAAATACCGATTCCAGCAACGGTGCAGGGGGTGTCACTTTGACACCCTCTAGCACCCCAAAGACGGGCATGTGTGCCATGTGGCATACAGTCATGCCCTAAGGGCATGTCTGTCTGTCACATGGCTAGGTGTGCATGCACACATGTGCATGCACACCTGGATTCGGTATTTTACCACCCAATTGGATTGAGTGGTAAAATACCGAATCTGTAAGGCCTTAGGGACTCTGAAGAGTCCCACCTACATCTGGCCGTTACCGAACCAGTAAAAATACCGATTCGGTATTTTACAGAATCGATAAATTTACCGAATCTGTAAAAATGGCCCCCTACATACCAAATACCCATTTACCGGTCGGTAACGGCCGAAATCGGCCGTTACCGGTCGGTAAATGGCCTCCTACATCTGGCCCAAAGTCCTGGAACATCAATGGTAAACAACATTAGCAACCTGTCACTTAATCATTTAGGGGCATATTAGCAAGAACCTCATTAAAATTATTGCCGTTTTAGTGTCAGGAAGCTGCCGCTAAAACGGCGATAATGGGCTTGCTAATATGCGTTATAGAATTCCAACAGAAGCCCAGGTTAGATGTCCTGCACATCTAACCTGGACTTCTATTGGAATTCTATAACACATATTCGCAAGCCCATTATCGCCGTTTTAGCAGCAGTTTCCTGCCGCTAAAACTGCAATAATGTTAACGAGGTTCTTGCTAATATACCCCTTAGTGCCTCAGTGACTTCTGGTGACTTTGAGTTGCAGCACTAGCATGTGACAGGCAGGAAGGAAGGTTTTTTTTATTTAGCTGGTGAAGGGCAGACATAAGGACCTCACAGGGCCCTGTCTCAGTCTCCATTTTATGGCTTTCTAAGGGCCCAGCCTTGGCAGACCCTCTCCCACCTAAAGCACTGCCAACTCTCTACAAAATTGTAATCAATGTGTGCTGGAAGATTCCAGCTCCCACAGCCTTCTATTCGGGCACAGAATTCAAAAGGTGCGTGCAGTAGAATGGGCAGAGATGCTCATAAGGGAGAATGAATTATGCAGGTGATGGGAGTGTTGCTGCAGCTCCTGGAAGGTTTCCTGTCAAATTTATAAATCACAAACACTTGTATGGATTCCCTTGGGCTACCTCTGCCAAAGAGTGCCAATGTGTGCAGAGCCTGTGTCAGCAAGGGAGGCTGTAATGAGGACCTTGCCCTCCCTTACTGCTTTAGAGGCATCTTGGTTAAGCACCCTCAATAAGGTGTCTCGCACGTTATTACTTTGTCTCTGTGACTACTCTTTTTTTGATCTTTTTCTGAAGAATGAGCAGCTAAGCCAGATTTAGAGCCATATTTATATACTGGCGGAATATATACTCTGTCGCAACAGTTACGGACTATACCATCAATATGAAGGTCCACCTGCCCGATTTAAATGCCAGAGGATTTTTGGTTTGGAAACGGTGGAGACAACTCTGTACCCACCATTGCCAAACTTCTCCAATGGCCCCGGCAATGAAGGGCCATCGGAGAAATGACACAAATGTACATTCTTATAGTATCCGCGCGCCGCCACAATAACAGGACTCACCTAAACATGTACATACAGAACTGACCAAAAATGTATCTAAATTCATTCAAGAAAAAATCTAAATAAATAGAATGCACATGATTTCTGGTAAACTAATGTGGAAATCCCACATTTTGAAACTGAACATGGCCTTTCAATGCATTTATTTAGGGTCCAATTTAGAGTTTAGCGGACAGGGCACTCCACCACAAATGTAGCAAACTACCGCGTCCTACAAACCGATGGCCTGACTCTATTTAGACTGTCATGCTTCCGATAGCAGCACCCCCCTGGCCCTGCTAGTAGAAATCTTACACTGACAGTCTGGCAGACTAGGGCAGTCAGTCTAAGTACATTAGATCACCCCCCCCCCCGCCCCCCTTATTTAGAGCAGATGGTCTGATGTACTTTTTTCTGTTCTGAACTGCCAGAGAAAATCTGGTGATTGTGAACAGAAAAAAAATACCCCCACACCCTGAGAGAAATGTCAGAGGGTGTTAGGGTCATTAGGTTTTGTGTTTTTCAAAAACAAAATCAAAATTTGCGAATTTGTTTCTGAAAAACAAAGAAGTCTGCTGAGTGGCCACATGAAACATGGCAGCTGTTCAGCAAGATTTCAGTGCCTTCAGAGGCGCTGCCATAAACATATGTAAAAAATAAACAATAGCGAAGGAAAACTTTAGGATTCTTGGGGTGGGTAATAGTAAAGGGAGGTAAATGTAATTTGAGGGTTTCTGGGTGATACGGGTACATTTAAGGTTTAAGGGTGGGTAGTGGTAAAGGGTGGTAAGGACGAGTTTACATTTTAGAACATTAGTAAGAAATGTGTGGAATCATGCAAGTGGCTGAATAGATGAATATAGGGAGTAGAAGGGCCTAACTATTATTGGGTTCTGGGAGAGGAGGGTTGTGGTCTATGGAGTGGGGAGTAGTCCGTTAGCAGCGATACTAGTGCTTGCCACAGTAGATTTTGTCCTATTACAGCACTGTAATTATCAAGTGACCTGCCATCAAATCTGTGAAACCCATTTCGTTAACCTCAGAGGGATGAAAGATTGGGGTGCTGTGTCTTCAGGAGACTGTGTCTTCAGGAGCTGGCGTCCTGGATGGCTTCGAACTGTTTGAAGCTAAACAGCAAAAAAACGGAGGTCCTAATTATAGGCAAGACCCCCTCGATTTGGTCATCCGCCTGGTGGCCATCCACCTTGGGACAGACCCCATCCCCGAAAGATCAGGTGAAGAACCTGGGGTTTTGGGTGGACTCCAAACTGTCCTATGAGACCCACACCAGGCGAGTGATGGGTAATTGTGTGGGGGTCCTATGAACTCTCCGCAAGACCTTAGACATTCTCCCTATGTCAGCAAGAAAGACGATGGTCCATGCCTTAGTGACATCTCGGCTGGAGTATGGGAATGTTCTATACCTGGGGGCTACCGCCAAGTGCGTTCAGAGACTCCGGCATATTCAGAACGCGGCTGCACGTCTGGCTCTAATGCTCCCTAACAGAGCATCATCCAGCAAGGCTCTCCAATCTCTACACTGGCTCCCCATGAGGAAACGTGTTCTGTTTAAGGCCATGTGCATTAGCCATCGGATTCTGCAGAAGAAAGACCCTTCTTATCTACACAATCTCCTCACCCCGTATGTTCCCACGAGAGGTCTAAGATCTAGTGGCACGTGGCAACTATGCATACCTGTTATCAGAAAAGCCAGGATGGGCGGACGCTCTTTCAGGTTTCTTGCAGCATCTTACTGGAATAAGTTTCCAATGGAGCTACGTCTGGAAGCATCTGAGACGGTCTTTCGGAAAAAGATGTGGCTTTTTCCATCGGATAACTATATTGTCTGATTCCCTGTTTCTCCTTGTCTTTGGGACCTTGTCGCAGCGCGGGGACGCACAGATTTTGTGCAACCAGGCGCTTTATACGTTTAACTTGATTTATTGATTGATGCCCTTGAAGGGATTCGGAAGGCACAATACTGGCCAATGTACCCAATATACCACAATATACCAATATACACAAGCACGCGTGTATGCATGCACACAATCACCCATGTGCAATAATAGAAAGACCGACAGAACAGTCTTAGATACCTCTAACTCAGAATGCTACATTTATTTCATTTACATTTAAATAGCACAACTGCTGGCCTTGTAGCACTGAGAAAATAGAACAAACAGCTAGAATTATATTCTGATATTATACATTTGTGTTACATTCTATTCAGAAGGCAGCATTCTCATGTACTGCTGGAAACCTGCACCCTTCGCATCTTTTATTACTGTGTAGCATTACTGCATTTTGGTGACCAGGGCTAACATGTGATAACAGCACTTCTACACCTGCTGATTGGGGGGCAACTCTCTCTTAGCCATGGGTGTTGTGCGCCTGGGTAGGAAGATGGAGATTTCATTTTTATTAGTTTTGTCCTGGCGTGCTTAAATAAACGTCCCAACATTTCCTGGAGAAAGACTCACATTTTTGGCATGAAAGCACAGAAGTTGAAAAGTTGATTTTTTTTCCAGCACAACCCAGCGCCCGCCATATTGCTCGCGTCTTGGTTCTGAGAGCCTTCTCACTTCCGCACTGTCTGTTAGGGGGGCCACGCTGGATACAGAAGCTGCTATTGCTTTGCAAATGACGTTATCACTGAAGCCGCATTCCGCGCCAGTGACTGTAGTTACTGCAGCACCATGGAGAGCGCAGCACCGGCGGCAGACGGGCTGCGCCATATGTCCCATCTGTCTCGCCGTTACTAACTATGCTGTGTGATGCCACGCGCGCAAGTATCAGCTTCAAGGAAGTGCCGGTGCTCCATTAAACAAACACTTGGCAGCCGCCATGGTGCCCCCAGCAGGGCCACAGCCGCTCCAAGACGCAGCAAGTCGGTGCCCATGCCTGGGGAACGTGGTGTCTAAATGCCATGTTGCCTAGGGTACCACATTCTTTGTAGCAGACTTGCTTTAAAGCGGGAGGTAGGATGTTGCTTGGTACCGTCCGTGTAAAAATTAATAAGAATGAATTAGCATTTCCTGAAACCACAGAACGGATTGAAAATTTTAATAGTGAGGGGCCAACAGTGTATTGTTAACTGTGATGATGTGTAATATTCGCTCTTTATAAAGTGTCTCTGTTTACCACGTGGCACAGAAATATTTTGGGATAATTGTCACAGCCTAGGAAGATCAGCCAAGATAAATGTATGTAGTATTTATGTAGCATGAGCATAGCCAAAAATAGAGCAGAGTGCGGTACAGGGTCAAAGGCAAGCATAAAGTCAAAGATTGATGGCAAAGAGAGCTGTGGAAGGTTAATGCATTCCCATGTGGTGTTCTTTAAAGAGGTGAGTCTCCAACTCTTTCCTAAATCGGAGCAGCGTTTGGGCCGTCATGACAACTACTGGGATGTTGTTTCAGACCCTTGATGCGTACATGGAAAAGGTCTGCTGCCTTTTTTCCTCTTCTTTTACACTTCTTAGTCTGCACTCTGGCTACAGGTTTGCTAAGAACCACAAGAGATGGTGGGCTAGTTTGCAAGATCGGCAGGGGTGCTCGTCATGAGGACTTTTGTAAACAATGTAGCTCGTTTTGAAAATGGTGCAGGCCATTAGGATGGAGGTGATGTGATCCTATTTCTTCAGGCCCTGGAGGAGATGTGCTATTGTGTGTAAAATGCCCTTAAGAAGTGCCAGTGTGAAGTCTGGACGGCAGTGGAGAAGGGCATTACCACAATCCAGAGGCAAGAGAGCTGGTACCAGGCTGCCTTTGTTTTATTTAGCAATATGGTCCTTGAAGTTTAGGTTGGTGTCCAGGGTGAATCCAGGTGACTTGGCATTCGGTGAAAGTTGGGGTTCAAAACTGTCACGGTTCATATCACTGAGCCAGATTTATGCTGTTTCCTGTTGAATGTTTTTGGCAAATAACATGAATACTATATTGGTTGGGCAGAGCTTCAGGTAGGCACTGGATATCCAGTTCTGGATGATCTGCGGACAGTGTATGAGGCATTGACTGTTTCAAGCTCATGAGACTTTCACGTAGCGTTGAGTAGCATAAGCATCAGCACTTGAATCTTGAGGTTGTTACTTGTGAGTAGAGCACCAACCTACTCCATGTGAAGCATGAAGATGACAGCATACCATATTGAGCCCTGGAGGACTCCATAGGTGAATGGAATCTTATGTGACTTGGAGGTGCCCATGTGAACAAACTGATGTTGGTCGGTGAAGATGAAAAAGATGAAAATGTTTGTGGAATTTTTCTCGGCAAATTAACATTTAGCAACATTATTCAAAGCACAATGGCATAGCTATGTTTTCTGATTTGTTTGCACAGCTTTTCGCTGCACAGTTCATGTATAGGTACTTACATAGTGCAAGCAAACCTAGCTGAAATGCCATGGCACGCCGAAGAACTGGAGCCAGAGTGCATTATTATGAATGTTTACTCCACTGTAGGAGGAGGAAATTGTATAGGATGCAGTGGCATAGCAAAGACTCCAGGGACCCTAATGCAAGGAAGCAAAATGGACGTCCCCATGTCCTGGTTACGTACTGAAATGCAATCAAAATTGAGGTGCAAAGGGCCCCTAAAATCCCTGTGCATCGGTGCCACTGCATCGACCTCCCTATGAATAGCTATGCCCCTGCCACTGTGACACCTAAACTTTGTCTTGATCAATATAATTCAGTTTAGCTATTGGATGGTGAAGAGAAGTGACTTTTATATATATCTTGTCCCACAGCTTGTACTTGTAACAAAATAAAAGGGAAGAATGAATAGTGTCAGAAAGAGATATATTGTGTGGAGTGAGCTCACCTTATAGGTAAAGGTATACATGACAATGGAACAGATGCCTTAAAACAATTTAACGTTCTACATATACGTCTGCAAAATGGAAAAGGCTTGTTTTTACTTGTTGAAGAAATTATCCTTTTATCTATAAGCATATTGTCTGACAGTACAGCAATAGCAATAGTGTAGGTCCTGAGCAGTAAGAAAAGAAAATGACCCCACCGAAATGTAGCATCAACCTTTTTTGAGTTGCTGTGCCATTATACTTCTACCACTAGAGACATACAAATGTGTTTCAGTAGTGATTAAAAGTGGAGAAACATTATTATGGTGGTATGTGTTTGATGGAGGCATGAGTTTATGCCTGAGTGAATGTACAAGGAAAACAAAAAGTTTTTTAAATAACTGAGAGCTTATATTGTGAAATTGGTTGCATTTTCTATTATTACTGAATAGTGACTCCATTGAAGCCTGATAGCTCGCTATTGAGGGCTGTAACAGTTATTAAGGGACCTAAGCTTGAGCTATTTGCCTGCGACGCAAGCGAGGGGCTGTAAAAGGGACAGGACCTTTAACAACCGGTATAGCCCGAGGCAAAAAAGCTATAAGCCTATTAAAACATTCTATAACCAATGGTTAGAATGCTATAAATATAAAACTAAATGAAAAATTAAAACGAAAGAGAAGAAAGATAAACACTGGAATGTTGGAGGTGGTAAATATTGACTCTGAGCTTCTCAACTGTCTTCAGTGCAGCTCTCAAAATTCCGATGTTCTAATGTTGGATGTATGCCTTTACCATGCATCATTTACCACGCAATGGCTTTACCATGCATAACATAAGTACATGGTAAGTGAAACCCATTTATACATATATATATATATATATATATATATATATATATATATATATATATATATATATATATATTACTAAGTGCACGGACCGGTCATTGAACCAAGGTACGCGGTGTGGGACCACCAACATGCACTGTTTGTGGGACCGTTACAGACTGCAGGACTACAGTTACCAGCATTCCTTGCGCTTACTGCCCACATTGAGAGAAGAGCGATAACTGTGATTGGATTGAAATGCTCCAATAAGGACATAATGAACAGTATGTAAAGTCCCTGCAAATTTTAAACTTGTTTCTAAAACACAATGCTGGCAATGATTAAGGCTCACGCCGAAAGGCGTCTGCCAGGTGTTTTAAGTATTTACCTGTCTGAATGTTGGCAATTAAACCTTACTTGAAGTTGCCCAAGCGCATGTGTCGGACCCGTTTCTGGATAGGAGGCGGGATTGGTGGAAGATGTTTGTGTGGCAGTCGACGCTGCATGACCGGCATGCCTCTCGGTCTGGTGCTCCGCTTAAGCTCGACAAATTTCTGTGGTATGTGGTGCTGAAGGCACAAAGCGGTGCCCCCTCGCCCATGACAGCGTTCCTGGTATTGAGGAGACAGCAGCAGATTTCTGCTGATTTGGACAACTGCAGATGATGTTTTGCCTCCATGGTCCCTGCACAAGTGGATGAGGGGACCCACAAGCTGGTAACTACCAAGGCGTTACTAAGTGCACGGACCGGTCACTGAACCAAGGTACGCGGTGTGGGACCACCAACATACACTGTTTGTGGGACCGTTACAGACTGCAGGACTAAAGTTACCAGCATTCCTTGCGCTTACTGCCCACAGTGAGAGAAGAGCGATAACTGTGATTGGATTGAACTGCACCAATAAGGACATAATGAACAGTATGTAAAGTCCCTGCAAATTTTAAACTTGTTTCTAAAACACAATGCTGGCAATGATTAAGGCACAGGCCGAAACGCATCTGCCAGGTGTTTTAAGTATTTACCTGTATGAATGGTGCCAATTAAACCTTACTCGAAGTTGCCCAAACGTATGTGTCAGACCGTTTCTGGATAGGAGGCGGGATTGGTGGAATATATATATATATATATATATCAATCTGGTTGCCACAGGTGAGGAGGCCGCCCGGAATTCCATCATCTTCTCCACGAGGGCCCCAGCAAAGTCAGCGTACAACCCTCCATACTAACGCGGCTCAACACGTTTTGGGCCAACGCCCTTGTTCACGAGCCTCAGGAAATATTGAAAGCACGACAACTTGACTGATTCAGAACACCTGCTTTATTAAAAAGAGTCCGCCCCCATGGGTGTGTCTTTGAGCCACTTACGGCATCTGCAACAAGGTGCCTTCTGGTAGTAGCAGTCCAAATCAGGAGTATTACCCCAGTGGGCGAATGGGGGGTGCAAGATGAGTCCACTGGATTCAGCTCCCCACTCGTGTGCGAAACAACTCTGCTCCAAAATGACACCAACAGTCTCGGTGGCAGGATCCGCTCTTCAGCGGCGGGCCTCCTCGCGACCTAGCCAGGCCACACCTGCTTTATTAAAAAGAGTCCGCCGTAAGTGGCTCGGGCGGATTCTTTTTAATAAAGCAGGTGTTCTGAATCAGTCAAGTTGTCGTGCTTTCAATATTTCCTGAGGCTCGTGAACAAGGGCGTTGGCCCGAAACGCGTTGAGCCGCATTAGTATGGAGGGTTGTACGCTGACTCTGCTGGGGCCCTCGTGGAGAATATGATGGAACTCCGGGCGACCTCCTCACCTGTGGCAACCCGATTGATTTTTGTTTAGCGGCCTGGCTGGGTCGCGAGGAGGCCCGCCGCTGAAGAGCAGATCCTGGCATCGAGACTGTTGGTGTCATTTTGGAGCAGAGTTGTTTCGCACACGAGTGGGGAGCTGAATCCAGCGAACTCATCTTGCGCCCATCAAAGTTTTGATAACTATGGCCGCGGCGGGTTCGCGAACCCTCCCGACCACAAGCTTCATTCTAATTGGTTCCCAACACTCCAAACTAGGAAGTGTTGGCAGCCATCTTGTGACTCGGTTGAACCGAATCACAAGAAAACAGAAAAAAGAGGTGAAACAACAAGAAAAGGGGGCAGGTTTGAAACACTCTGACCCCCTAGGCCTGCTCAGGGGGTCCCACAAGGACCCCCAGGGCCAAAGAGAACATTTATTTTATAATTTCAGCAGAAATCGCGATGGGATCGCGAATCCTGCTGAAATTATTTTAAAAAACTAAGCGCAGGCTCCCGCGCTTCATTTAACAAAAGCCCCCGGGTGGGCCAGGTCCTGGGGATACTACAAATTAAATAGCGGGGGCCCAAGGGGGCCCCCAGCCCCAGGGACCGCCACCTCCCGGGCTGTTAAAAAAATGGGTGGGGGTTCCCAATCCCCAAAGGCTGCCCCAAGGATCGCCACTTCCTTGGCGTTTTTACAAACAACTGCGGGGGGCACACAGCCCTCCACAGCCCCGGGGACCTCCACCTCCCCGGGGCTCTATTTGATTTAAAATAACCTGTGTGGGGGGGCTCGAGCCCCCTCACCCCCCGGGGACCACCACCTCCCTGGAGTACTAAATGTGCAAATGAGGGGTCCGTTACGGACCCAAGAGCCCCGGGGACCACCTCCTTCCCGGGGCTTTGTAGTGGTAGGGAGGGGGATCGCCCCCCCCCCCTCCTGGAGCCCTTTGTGGCCCAGGGGACTGCCAGCCTCCAGGGCCAGCTCCTGCAGAGTTCCGGGGTGCCCACCCCCGGTACACTGTTGTTTGCTATGGCAGGGCGGGAGCCGTGTGGCTCCCGCCCTGCCATAGCAAACACTGCTTTGGATTTTGGAAGCGAGAGCAGATTTCCTGCTCTCGCCTCCAAAATCCAAAGCAGATTGCTTTTCCACAAAGGGAGCTGCATGTTAGCAGCTCCCCTTGTGGAAAAGTAATGCCGGCTCCCACAAGAGGCGGGGGGCCAGCAAACTGTGGGGAAAGTGGGGCTTCCCCCACGGTCCCCAACAGAGAGTCCAGGTCCCAGGGGATGGGGTCCCTCTGGCCCAGGAGTGGCCTGGGAGGGGGGCCACACGGCCCCCCTCCCCATTAAAAAAAATGTTTAAATGGCAGACCGGCCCCGGGGGATGGGGTCCCCAGGGGGCTACGCTGCCCCCCTCTGAATTTTTTGTTTTTTAAATGGATGGCCAGGCCCCGGGGGATGGAGTCCCCGGGCCAAAATTGGCCTTTGGAGGGGGGCCCTGCGGTCCCCCTCTGCATAATAAAAAAAACAAGGGTGCCAGGCCCGGGGGATGGGATCCCCAGGGCCAAAAGTGGCCCAGGGAAGGGGGCCACGCAGCCCCACTCCCAAAAAATAAAAAAAGGAAACGACAAATCATCGGACACCCCGCCCCCTCCCTGCACCACTGTGCAAACGCTCCCTGTTGGGCGTTTTAAGGTGGGGAATTAGTTTCCCTCAAATCCTGGGAGTCCCTGGGGGCTATCTAGCCCACCAGGTACCTCCAGTACTTGCCACAGGGCTGCGTTGCAGAGAGATGGTCTGAGGTCACGCCCCTTTTTCACCTCTCCGCAACGCAGCTCTGTGGCACTTACTGGAGGTACCTGGTGGGCTAGTTGGACCCTCAGGATTCAAGGGGATTTAATCCCCCAACTTAAAATGCGCCACAGGGCACGTTTGCACAGTGGTCAAGGAAGGGGGCGGGAACTAATGTGACATGTGTGCAAACATGTCCTATGGCGTGTTTTACGTTGGGGAATTAAGTCCCTTGAATCCTTAGGGTCCCTGGGGTAAGAGCCACAGAGTTGTGTTGCAGAGAGGTGTTAAAAGGGGCGTGGCCTTGGACCTCCTATCTGCAACGCAGCCCTGTGGCGCTTACTGGAGGTTCCTGGTGGGTTCGTTGGCCCCCAGGGACCTCAGGATACAAGGGGACCTTATCCCCAACTTAAAACACGCCACAGGGTGTGTTTGAACACTTGTCACATCAGGCCCCGCTCCCTCCCTGAATCAATGTGGAAACGGGCCCTCTGGCACCTTGTAAGTTGGGGTATTAAGTCCCCTTGAATCCTGAGGGTGCCTTAGGTCCAACTAGCCCACCAGGTACCTCCAGTAAGCGCCCATGAGCTGCGTTGCAGAGAGGTGTAAAAAGGGGCATGGCCTCGGAACAACTCTCTGCAACGCAGCTCTGTGTCGCTTCCTGGAGGTACCTAATGTAGCCTCTCAATCACTTTGTGATTCACTAGCCACTTTTTTTCAAGACAAAGTGAGCCAAATCTAATCAACGTTCACCACTTCTACAGAGGACGTGAACCAGCTAGATGACAATAATATAATTAGAGTCCCCCAGTTTTATGGAATTTAAACCAGTGTCAGTGGAACTGGTCACTGATCTGATTAAAAAATCAAATCAGGATCCCCGTCTGACCCATGCCCCCCATCAGTCTTAAAAACTATTCCGGATTTGATAGGTACTAATTTAACGAGCATCTGTAACGCAATGTTTCTCTCAGGCACTTATCCTTCCATATGGAAAAAAAGGCTATTATTCAGCCGCTGCTAAAGAAAAACAATCTGGATCCAGGAGAAAACAAAAACTATAGACCGATTGCTCGTCAACCCTTTCCAGCGAAGATCTTTGAGAAGATTATGAATACCCAGTTAACGCAGTTTATAGAAGAGAATAAACTGTTAGATGACACTCAATTTGGGTTTAGGAACGGACATGGTACGGAGACTGCTCTTATTAAATCATCTGATGAAATCAGAATGGTGCTGAACAGAGGAGGTACCGCAGTCCTGGTACTTCTAGATTTGTCAGCGGCCTTTGACACGGTTGATCATACTACCTTGATCAACCGTGTCTCAGCCCTAGGTGTCGGACGAAAGGCTAAGGCTCTTCTGTCCTCCTTTCTCTCTGAACGGACTCAATCAGTCAGCATGGGCGACTATAATTCCTCAGTATTTGCTCTCCCCTGTGGTGTTCCGCAGGGATCGTCGCTGAGCCCGACCCTGTTTAGTCCATATGTGACAGACTTATCCCGAGTAATTAAGACTTTTGGAGTGGGTCTCACGTCCTATGCCGACGACACACAACTTGTGCTAGCGGTGCATAAAGACGGTGAGGCAGTGGCGGCAGGCTTTCATGATGGCATGCTGGCCATTAGCTTGTGGATGGCAAACAATTGCCTTAAATTGAATTCTGATAAGACTGAGGTCATGGTCTTTGGTAACTTAACTCCAGGATGGTCTCCAACATGGTGGCCAGAGGAATTGGGATTGCTTCCCACTCCGGTCAAGAAGGCCAAAAACCTAGGTGTTATGTTTGACGAGAACCTCACTTTTAAACAGCATGTCAATACAGTGGCCTCCTCATCCTTCTACATGCTAAGGAAGATAAAAAAACTGCTACCCTATCTCCCGATAAGTGCTGGAAAACCTCTCATTAGTGCTTTAGTTATGTCAAAGGTTGATTATTATAACAGCCTGTTGCTCAACGCACAAGATAATGTGTTAAATAAGTTGCTACGGATACAGAGCGCAGCCGCTAGGATACTGTCGGGTACCCCGATGTTTAAACCCATTTCTAGTGTCAGGCGTCAACTCCACTGGCTGCCCAAAAAAAGCAGAACTAAATGTAAGGTGCTATGCATTGCCTATAAAGCAGTCCATGGTACAGGGCCTGAGTATCTGAGAAAAGACCTGCGAGCACATGTACCCAGTAGAGCTCTACGCTCGGAAGCCGCAAATCTTCTAGTCGTTCCCAGAACAAGCAAAGTTAACTGGGGCGACAGAAGATTCATGGTCGCAACGGCTAAACTCTGGAACTTGCTTCCTCTGCAGATTAAGACCTGTCCAACACTGTTACCATTTAGGAAACAAGTGAAAACCTGGCTATTTGAGCAATAGAAGCCTTTTCTCTATCCTTTCAGTCTATAGCGCCGAGACACATACAGGTATTTACGCGCTTTATAAATTGTCAAAATAAATAAATAAAATAAAAATAAATACCTGGTGGGCTAGTTGGCCTCCAGGGACCCTCAGGATTCAAGGGGACTTAATCCCCAACTTACAAAGTGCTAGGGGGCACGTTTGCACAGTGGTGCAGGGAGGGGGTGGGGCCTGTTATAAGAAGTTAGCAATCCAGCTGGGTGGGACTTACTGGTGGTTTTAAAAGGGATAGTTGGCACCCAAGGTCGACGTTGGGGGCTAACTACTCCTTCTGTTACCTCCAGTAAAGCCCACGCAGTGGGATTGCTAAGAGGTGTTTCAGAGGCCACGCTCACCTTTCTCCACCACTCTGGAAACGCGACTGGTATGGTATAGTTAGAAATTAGCATTTAAAAAACCTTTGAGATTCACTGAAAAAATCATAGGTTTCAGGGACATTATAGTTAGAAATTAGCATTTAAAAAACCCTTGAAATTCACTGAAAAAACGATAGGTTTCAGGCACGTTATAGTTAGAAATTAGCTTTTAAAAAACCTTAGAAATTCACTGACAAACCAAAGGTTTCAGGCATGTTATAGTTAGAAATTAGCATTTAAAAAACCTTAGAAATTCTCTGAAAAAACGATAGGTTTCAGGGACGTTATAGTTAGTTGGACATTGCTCTCATAGAAAACCATAGAAATTCCCCTGTGAAAGTTATTTCAGCTAACTATAACTTGCGCACCCGCAATGCACTGCTGATGACGTCACATATTACATCAATCATGACATGGTCAGTGACATCACTGATGACATCTCAAATGACATCACTGATGTCATCATCCAGTGACTGTGTTTTTCTTTAAAGTTTAAATATGTATTATATATATGCTTTGGTGTATTGAAGAATAAGTGGGTGTATAAGTGTCTGGATGTAGGATTTAGCTGAACTAACTATAACGGGGAAATTTCTATCGTTTTCTACGAGATAAATGTTCAACTAACTATAACGTCAGTGTTTATTCAAGATGGCCCTTAGTTTATCCTGCTGGTTGCTGTATGTAGTTACCAGTCTGCACTGATTACTCTGCGATTCTTTCTATTGTGTCTTGGGCTTCTTATTGAGCAACAGTTCTTCTCTTGTCCTCTGTTTTGCTTTACAAACAGATGCTTGAATTATCTCAGCAGAGTACCCTCTTGCTAGAAATCTTGTTTCTAGATTTATTTAGCTCCTGCTCAGTTTTAATTTTGCTGCTGCAATTTCCTATGGTGAGCAGACATTCACCATAAGGGATACTTCTAACTAGGGTTTTTGGGTGAAAACGTGTTGCATGGAGCAATCAATCTATTGCATGCTCTTGGTTTACAAAACAATCTTGTTTCTAACTTCCCATTCTCGATGTATACTGTTAAAGCCAAAATGTTGACACTCTCTCTGCTCACGCTACTGGTAAAATGCAGATTTAAACTATTTACCTGAATCTTTTTTAGAAAATCATTCAAAGTTTATTCTGACCACTTCCACATGAAAAATAGGTCGTCAATAAAGCGACTCTAATGCATCACATGGTTTTGCCATTCCTCATGGAACTGCTTCCGGATCACCTGCTCCTCCCACCAGCCCATATGAAAATTTGCATAGCTGGGGGCGAAGCAGGTGCCCAGAGCAATTCCACACTCCTGATGATACAGTTCTTCATTGAAGAGGAAAACATTATTCTTTAGGCATGTGGAGGATATTGAAAGAATCATTTGTGTATGTGCCCATAACTTGACAGGACGGTCACCCAAGAAATGTTTAACCGCATTTAGGCCGTCTGAATGAGGTATACTCGTATATAGGGTGGTTACATCTATTTTTACCAGTAGGTAATCAGGTTCCCAGGGCAAATCATAGATTTTCTTTAAAAAATCTCTGGTATCCTGTATATACGAGACTAGATTTTGCACATATGGGCGTAGGAATGAATCTACGTACTTTGATGTTTTTGTCTAATACGCTACCAATTGCAGAAATTATAGGACGCCCTCGAGGATTACGGGGATCCTTGTGTACTTTTGGAATTAGATAAAGCACTGGCGTGACTGGTTTGTCAATTTGTAAAAACAAATATTCTTCTATATTTATCAGGCCCAAATTTTGCCATTCTAGTAACTGGATGTTATATACATAATGACGCTCTAGCATGACTTAAATTTTCACCTTGAAGTAGCTTTGGCGGTTTCTCAATTGTTTAACGAAAAACTGGCACGGCGTGTTCTGAAGTGTCGGAGGACTCGACGGGAACTGCCGGGGAGAGCCAGGTAAGAAGAGATGCACTAGTGGTATACTAAAAGGGGAGAAGGGAAAGCCGTTACAAGTTGCAGAAAACACCTGTATATATTGAAGTAATATGAGGGTTTCGGCGGTTCTCCTGCGGTGCAATAAGGAACGTAATTGAAGTGATAATGTCGGTCACTGAAATGAGAGAAAGGGAAGAAGCTGCCTCAGTTATTTTTTATGACAGTGTGATTTCGAAAAGGAAAGCAGCGAGTAATGCAGGAATTGGACCTGTATCAGATGTTTCAACCCGCCTTAGAAGATTGGAAAAACTTAAGAGAACCAAAGCTCAAATGTGGCTGAAAAGTAGTAATGGATTTGTGAAATGTACTAAATGTAAAGCCTGTGCCCATGGTAAGAATACATCTGTCTATAAATCTAATTTATCTAGACAAGAGAAAAAGATCAAAGGTCAATTTTCTTGCAAAACAGATTTTGCTGTCTACGTGCTTCAGTGCCCTTGTGGCCTGAGGTACGTAGGCAGCACAATCTTGCCTGTACATAAAAGAGTGCTACAACACTTAGGGCAATAAAAAATGGAGACAAAGCATACCCTGTGGCCCGTCATTTTGATCGACATCACGGCAGGAATATCATGGGGTTAACATACTTTGTAATCGCTGCAATCCCGCAGAATGCACGAGGTGGAAACCGTGAGAAGAAATTTAGGCAACTCAAATCGTATTTCATAATTGAACTTAATACCAAATTTCCTGAGGTCCTCAATATGGAAGAGGATTTCCCAAATTATTTATAACTTTTTAGAGAACCATACATTGTCAGCTACCTCCCAGTAGAATTTTATGTTTAAATACGGTTTTTGTTAGGTTTATTGCACAGTTTTTTGTAGACAGACAAGAGAAAATGTTTTTAGAAGATGATTACTTATAAGAGTGAGAGCCCACTGGGGCAAAATTGTTCAGATTCTGCCTAAGAGATGCTGGGAAAAAGTAGACAGGAGCCATATCGTGTGCATGTTTCCGTTTTTTTTACTTAATTGCCCACTTGGGCTGAAGTGCGATATATTGTATTTTTATGCTTGCAAACAAGTAATGATGAATGACCTGACGTAATACTCCCGTGCGAAATGCAGTCAGAAGAAAATATTGTATAATAACCAGCATTAGCAAAATGATATATCATTCTTAGCTATGTTGTGTAAGAAATGGCAGGAACAGTGTTCCATATGAATTTAGACAAATAATTAACCACAGAATGAACTTTTTCAATACATGCATTGTAATGAAATGAAAAGTCTGTCTTCGAGCTCTACAAACGTAGTGGTCATGTGACACAAAATAGTGGTGGGTTTAAAAACATTGCAAAACTTTACTCGCAGTTGTTGGTGAACAAGCCTGTTCTGCAGGTGAAACGCATACAGCAGTGGCCGGTGAATAAATTATTTTGGTACAAAGGAGACATGGCATTGTGACCCTTTCTTTGAGAGGAACTGGTTGCATATGTGAGACCAAGCCCGGGAGGTCCCGAACGCGATGGGCCCTTTGTTAAGGTGAAGCGGAAGGGAAACCAGAGCACGGTATATATACCAATAATATAAAATTTATTTTGAAAAAACCTTCTATTTTAAATGAAAGCATTAAACTATTTAAAAATCTTTAAACTTAAATTTCCCACTCCAGTTAGTGCAACAGTAGGGAAAATGTGGGATAGCAGAGGGGAAAAATTACTATTTCCACTCTAATGAGTGCAACAGTGGGGAAAGTTTTGGATAGCAGAGGGATAACATTTACTATTCCCACTCCAGTGAGTGCAACAGTAGAGAAAGTGTTGGAGAGCGGAGGGGTAAAAATTACTATTCCCACTCCAGTCAGTGCATCAATAGGGAAAGTGATGAATTGCGAAGGGAAAATTTGCTATTCTCACTCCAGTCAGTTCAAAATTAAAAACAAACAAAATATCATCAACAGAATAAAAAATAATACTTTAAAGTACGAAAAATATAAATAAGTTAAAAATAAAAATAAAAATATATTTATTATTAAAAAATAAAAACATATTTTTAAGTTAAATGCATATCACAAATGCCTACAAATATCATATCAAATAAAATACAAAAATAATTTTGAAACAAATACATATTTTTATTTAGAAATTATTTATTAACAAAAATATTAATTATTATATAAAAGCAGTCTATTTACTTCCTAGCCTATAATACCACACAATTCACAACCCACATCGAAAATAAAAAATGTATTTACATTATTAACATCATTATCAATTAAACATATATTATTGATTACAAATGTTTTAAAACACATAACATTTAATTAACTTCCCACCCTTTGCAACTATAATCCCCACAACCCACACCAATAATTAATCTGTACAAAAATTAATTTCAAAATGAAAAATGTTTTCAATTAAATAACTAATAGTATTTAACAACTAATTATAAAGTAAGTAAAATGTATTTACTACCCACCCTTCACCCCTATAAACCCAAAACCCATACACAAAAATATTTAAAAAATTACCCTAATAAATTATCAATTAATTATTGATAATTAAAAATAAATTACTTTCCACCCTGTACCCCTAAAAACCCCACAACTAAAATTAATTACACAATTTCCATATTTAATTGTCAATTATTTAATTAATATTAATCACCAACTAATTATTAATTAATTAAAAATAAATTACTTCCCACCCTTTACTCCTATAAACCCCACAACCAGCACCTAAAATGTACCCCAAAAAAATAAAAACACAATTAACATTATAAAATCTCAATTAAAAATGTTTTCATTCATTTATAATTAAATTACTTGCCACCCTATTCCCCTATCGACCCACAACCCGCTACAGAACTAAAAAATGTAATCAAAATAAAATTAATAAGTACTAAAAATGTAACACCTATATTAAAAAACATTACTTATACAAAAAAATCACATACATTTAAAATATATACTAAAGTACATAACACCAATTAAAAATCGATATATTAAACAACTATATTTTTGCAAACTATATTAATGACTGCTATATTTTTCAATTGATATTTGTTCCCTTAAAGTCGATATTCTTGACCACAATATTCTTGCTGCCGATATTTCTGTGTCACGATATTTAAAACTCGATATTAGTCAAAATCGACATTTCAAACATCTCCATTTTTCACAGAATAACGGTTTTGCAGCAGTGCTGCATTATAGGCTCCGGTAGCATAAAAAAAGCAGCGGTGCTCGCAAATTGAGCTTCTCAGTGCCACAACCCCCCTCCCACCCAGGAGTTGCCAGGGCTGGTTTCTCTTCCCAGTCTGGCCGTGAATCCAGCCAGTCAGACGGATGGTGAAGAGGCTATGCTCTAGGGGAGGGATAAACACAAGAGGGAGAGGCTGGGACAAGGAGAGTCATTGAAGAAGAAGCAAGCAAATAAAAGTGACAATAAAGCCCGCCGGCGTTGAGAAAAGTGTAGGTGAAGGGCCTGGTAAGATCTTAGTAAGCCATCAATGGATGTTTTATAGCCCAGCAGCGCAATTCCTACAAATTCATTCTTAGTACCGCCAATCCCTGCACGGTTTGTTTTTCCCTCTAACCACCATGCACTCTCTGAGTCAGCATTCAAGGAAAGGATGTGCACCCTCTAATATCTCAAATGTCAATAATGAGTGGTTGCAATCTGCTGTACCTAAAGCTTTGAGCAACACAGTGAGGGGGATCAATGCTCCAAGCTGTTGAACACAACAGTCCGTTTTGAGGACAACACTCTTGTGAAAGCTAGGGGGTGTTAGCTCCAAAGACACATGCATAACTAAAGATAAGTAAAAAAAGTCTGTGTTCACTAAATGAAAAAGAAGTCACGGAGACTAATGAATAAACATGTCTGCATCGACTCAACTTTTCAACAATGGACCTCGGATTGCTGAAATTATTAATGTCCACTAAACCTTCCCGATTCATTAAACATGTCGTCCACACTCACAAATCACCTAGCATACGTGGCCAGCGGAAATTAGGATTGGCAGTCCACAACAGGACTACCGCAATTTACATGGAAAAACCCTAGCCAGGCCTAATGTTGCCAGATTTGGGGGGCATATTTACAAGGGCATTATCGCCACTTTAGCAGCACTTTTTGCTGCTAAAGCGGCGATAATTTCATCGCCCTATTAATAAGGCGGCGCTAACATGCATTAGCGCATGTTAGCAGCCGTTTTGGTATCGCCTCGCTTTGCATCACTAATGAGATGCAAAGTAGGCGTACCAAATATTCCCTAACCGCACATTGTAGTATTTACAAGCGGGCCAGTACTCGCGTAGGGAAGAAAAAGCTGTGCAAACCGTGGATATCGGGGAAAACTAACGTCTACAAATATTTCGACTTAGCCATGTGCATAATGAGAGGTGGATTGTAAGGTTACATCCACCTCTCCCTATTAACAAAATGTCCATCAGCGCAGTTGTAATATCGCTGGTTTTCAGGCGATATTGATGAAAATCGCCGTATATCGCCAAATTTCACATCGCCTGTTTGGAAATCGTTGCAAACATGCCATTAACACGGCGATGTGAACCGGCAATATACGGCGATATTCAAAACTGGGCTAAGCGCGATTGGCGATGTTCAACGCAAATCGTTGATAATATGCCCCATAGTGAGTTAGAAGTGGACAATTACAACGGTTTTGGGGCTACTTATCCCTCTGCCTCCCCCATCGCCATAAACTTGCGTTAATCTCCAGTGCACGCTTTGCTTCCACACTCTCATTGCTCTGATGTTTCGGCCCGAGCCTTCTTCACACTACCCCACAGACAGGGTCGGATTGGTAATGTGGGCACTCTGGAAATGTCCAAAGGGCAGGTAGCCGAGATCTAGCTGTGGGCTGCTTTTTTTGGGGCAGCCTGGGGGCTGTCTGTGCTGTTAGGATGCTGAAAGCGTCCCAGTGGGTGCTTGAGTGGCCTTTCTAGAGGCAGATGGGCGAAGGTATCACTCCCTTTCTCTCGCTGGGCTGGCCCATTGATGTATGCTGATTGAGAGGGGGCAGGGGGCCAGAGCAGAAGCAGTCTCACTTGCATTCGTGTGTGGCTCAGCTGTGTGAACTAATCTGTGGATTTTTTTAATCTACGTGGAGTTAATAGAACATGCCTCCCACTCCCTTTCTTTTCATAAAACTTGCTGAAGCAGTGTTTTGTGGAAAGGCAATAGGCAAATGTGGGCCACTTTTTTGGGGTGTGCCCGGGCCGGTTTTTGGTCCCAATCCAACCCTGCCCACAGATGTTGTCCCACATTCCAAGGCAGTGGCCTGCAGGGACCTCGCGCCTGTAAAGATCTCTCGAGGTCACTCCCGATGCTATCTTTAGTGACACGTGCGGCTGTGAGGCAGAATACTGTATACAGAAATAGACACGATACAAGCACAGAAATAGACAGAAGGTGGATAGATACAGCAGACAGGGAGATCAGCTGCTAAGCAGACCGAGGACGGATGCAGAGCCCGACAGTGTTATATACAGAGCCAGTAAGAGTATCTATTGGATAGGGCAAATAACGCTGGATTTATGCTCGTTTAAATGTATACTTTTGGGGTTTTATAGAATACGAAACACCCACCGGCCATTCGAAAGCAGTAAAACGATACCGAACGTTAGCTACTAATGTGCCGAAAGAGTTTTTATTTTGATTTATGTGTTGTTATTTTGCGGCTAGCCTGCTGCTCAGAGTACAGTCGAGTAGGTTATAAATAATAAAGTATTGCAGATGCATTTGAATAAATATTCCGTGGGGAAAACTCTTCTCAGCAAGACTTGAGATTTCTGGACCCCCGGTCAGAAGTCTCGAAAAGCAATCTTCCGGCGCGGAGGCCAGCCCGGGGGGACCGCCTCCAAGCGGCGCGCGGCGCGGCCTCGCGGCGGGTTCAGCGCATCGGGCGGCAATTGATGCTTTGATTATGCCTGTTGGCAACATCTCCTCTTTTGCATAACCACTTGTCACGGGCATAATTTTCTGTGGCACCCTCGGGGAATGGCGGCGGAGCTGTGGAACTGGAGGCGGCCTCCTGCAGCGGGGGCTGAGAGGCATCTGGGGGCGCTACAGCTTCCGGGCAGAGAGGGTGCTCTGAGCCCCCCCACCCCCCTGGAGCAAGGGTGACATCATCTCAAGGGCACTGGGGTTCTGTCATTGGATTATGTGGTTAGAATGTGTTTGTATTAATTACTTGTCTTTTAATTTATCGTTTATTGGATTTCAATCAATCAATCATTAACATTTGTAGAGCGCGCTACATACCCGTGAGGGTCTCAAGACGCTGGGGGGGGAAGGGCGGATCTGCTACAGATCGAAAAGCCAGGTCTTGATAAGTCTTCTGAAGGCCAGCAGGTCCTGGGTCTGACGTAGGTTGGTAGGGAGAGTGTTCCAGGTCTCGGCGGCGAGGTAGGAGAAGGACCTGCTCCCGGCGGTGGTTTTCCGGACGCGTGGAACAGTGGCGAGGGCGAGGTTGGCAGAGCGGAGGCTGCGGGTGGGTGTGTGGAAGCTGAGACGGTTGTTGAGGTATGATGGTCTGGCGTTATGTAGGGCTTTGTGTGCGTGGATGAGGATTTTGAAGGTGATCCTGTTGTTGACGGTGAGCCAATGCAGGCCTCTCAGGTGGGGTGTGATGTGGCTTCGTCGGGGAACATCGAGGATCAGTCGTGCTGAGGCGTTCTGGATGCGTTGCAGCCGTCTCAGGAGCTTGGTTGTCGTTCCTGCGTAGAGGGCGTTCCCATAGTCCAGTCTGCTGATGACCAGGGCCTGGGTGACGGTTTTCCTTGTGTCGGAGGGGATCCATTTGAAAATCCTGCGGAGCATTCGGAGTGTGTTAAAGCAGGAGGCGGAGATGGCGTTGACCTGCTTGGTCATGGAGAGGGTGGAGTCGAGGATGACCCCTAGATTGCGTGCGTGGTCGGTTGGTTCTGGGGCCGTTCCTAGTGCTGTTGGCCACCAGGAGTCGTCCCAGGCTGAGGGGGTGGGGCAGAGGATGTGGACCTCCATCTTGTCTGAGTTCAGCTTCAGCCTGCTGTCCTTCATCCATTCGGCGACGGCCTTCATTCCTCTGTAGCGGTTGACTTTGGCGGTGTGGGGGACTTCGGAGAGGGATATGATCAGCTGGGTGTCGTCGTGTAGGAGATGATGTTGAGGTTATGTTGTCGTGCGACGTGGGCGAGTGGTGCCATGTACATATTGAACAGCGTCGGGCTGAGGGATGATCCCTGTGGAACACCGCAGATGATCTCGGTGGTCTTGGAGAGGAAGGGTGGGAGGCGGACGCTCTGGGTTCTGCCGGAGAGGAAGGACGTGGTCCAGGCCAGGGCCGTCTCTTGGATTCCAGCGTCATGGAGTCGTGCTGTTAGGGTGCGGTGGCAGACCGTGTCGAAGGCTGCTGATAGGTCCAGAAGGATTAGGGCGGTTGTTTCTCCTTTGTCCATGAGGATCCTGATGTCGTCGGTGGCGGGGATGAGGGCGGTCTCGGTGCTGTGGTTGCTGAGGAAGCCGGACTGGGATGGGTCCAGGATGTTGTTGTCTATGAGGTAGCATGTCAGCTGTCTGTTGACAATCTTCTCCGTGACTTTCGCCGGGAAGGGGAGCAGGGAGATGAAGTTCTTGAGGTCGTTGGGGTCTGCCTTGGGTTTCTTTAGTAGGGCGTTGATCTCGGCGTGCTTCCAGCTCTTTGGGAAGGTTGCTGTCTCGAAGGAGATGTTGATTGTTTTCCGGAGATGCGGTGCGATGGCTGTGCTGGCTTTGTTGAAAACGTGGTGAGGGCATGGGTCAGTTGGAGATCCGGAGTGGATGGAGTTCATGGTCTTGACGGTGTCTTCGTCGCTGATGTTGGACCAGGCGGTCAGGCGACTGGTGCGGGTGGTGGTCGTGGGGGTGGTGGTCTCGGCGGTGGATGTGGGGGTGGTGGTGTTGAAGCTGTCGTGGATGTTGGTGATCTTGTGGTGAAAAAAGGTGGCCAATGAGTCGCACAGGTCTTGTGATGGTGGAATGTCATTGGTGTTGGAGACACATGTTAATATAAAATACGTGTTCTATTAATAACAGTTTACTTCAAACACGTTAGATATGGCTATCAGGATTCAATGTTTTTTTTTAATCCGAACACTGTGAAAGTCTTCTTTTGAAAGCATATTCCATATCTAGCATCCTGTAGCATTTGGTTAACTATGCTTCTAAGTTGTGTCATGTATAGCGTACATCGGCCACTGGTATAGTCTTGACGGGCTATGCAGTTCAGTTTATTTCTGGGTTTTGTGCAAAACTCCAGTCTGCTGGGGATCATCACTGTGTTTGTGCTCCCCCGCATGGTCTATCTGTCTGGTAGTTGTATTTGTGTCTAGGGTAGGGCAAACTGATTTTGAAAACAAATAACCGGGACATTTCACAAAAACAAAAGAAGAACTACGATTTTGCAACAGCCAAGGGACACAGAATGGCAGCGCTCATTAACAAAAACTCAGACAACGAGGTACTATGGAAATAAAATGCAATTTTTAAACCTAGTATCTTACCTGTTAAACCAATTGCTTTCTGATAAGAGTTACTAAATAGTCTTGCTTTGGAACACATAAAAAACGTGCCTCCTACTGTTTTCAGTCGACCCTCTGTGAAAACCGGAAAATAAGCCACATTTGTCAAAATCTGCCACGACAGATGGTGAAAAATCTGGACTATCCTGGCAAATCCGAGACACCTAGTCACCCTAGTCTACTAGGTGCAAACAGAGGAAATGACCCTGTGGATTCATGCATTTGTATAGGTCATCAGGGGCATAGATTCAGCGGGTGTGTTAGGGTCTGCTGGCTCAGTGGACTAATGCGTCCAGTGCAGGGGCCTGTGTTTAACCTCATGGTCACTGGTTCAAATCCCAGCGGATCCACTCAGCCTTTTATCCATTTGAGGTCAATAAAATACCATTGAGTTGGGTAACAGTAAACACCTGTTATTAACCCCTTCGCTGCGGCGGCAATTCTGCCACAGCACTATGGGGGAGGGGGGCCGTGCGGCGCTCCCATACTCGTGACGGAACCGCTCCATCACGAGCCTCGGGTGCGCTGTGCTTGTGACGGAGCGGTTCCGTCGCGACCCCGCCCGCTTAATAGAACGCACCGCGCAGGCGCGAAATCAGCACCACGCAGGCACGACGAGCAGGCCGTGACAGAACCGCTCCGTCACCAGCACAGCGTGACGGAGCGGTTCCGTCACCAGCATGGGAGGGGTTAAGCGCCAAGATGCCTACGGGTGAATGTGCGCTTTATGTTTGTGGTGTTACATGTTTAAGGTGTTACACCCTCCTAATAAATGTATTATTTATTAAATAGTTGGATACAGGAGATTTTAGTCGTGTATGATAAGGGGTCTGCCAGATTTTATCTGGGATTTTAAATACTCACTCAGACAAAAACACTTTGACTCTTGTCTCTGTTTTGAAGGTCTAAAAAATGGTTATTTTACAAAAGACTGAGTTTAAAGTAACCATCACAATCTGTACCCATTTCCCATTCCACTGGCCTTTAAACCCCCCTCAAGTGCTGCTTCTCACATAATGATTGTGATATGCCTGCGTTGTTGTCGTAAAATCTGAAGCTAACACCCCCCAGGCTTACTGACTAAGCTACACCCCTGAGGCTCATGTTCTTTGCAGCTTATGGTAGTCAATGAACTGTATATCCCATAAGGCAAGTGCAATGTCTGTGATGGTGCTGGGGCATTGACAGATTATGTAGAAGGCTAAGTAGAGTGAAGTATCTGGCATGCTGCTACCCACTATGTGACTGGAACCGGGTCATGTGATTCGTGTTGGCAATGATGGTTGCAAGGCAGGATGTTGAACAGTCTCAGCTATGTGTTCTGTCTGGCCTTAGCCATTGTGTTGCTTGTGCAATAGTCTGGTTTTGGTGAATGTTTTGTGTTCTTTGACTACCTCATATAGTGTAATATCTACAATGTAAATGTTTAATTATAAATCTACTGAAAGTCATGCTTTGTTCCAGCATCATATCATTTTTCAAAATTTCTCAAAATTGCACACCTCTGTCTCTGCTTTTAACAGCTACATGCTTTTTGGCTGATAATTTACCCATTTCATGGATCTTTTTTGCTATTTATAGTCTTTAACTGACATGTGTCTTACTACAAACAACTGAAAACAAAGATCCAATGATAAAATGTTGAAGAGGAGCTGCAAAGCATTGAAGATGCCATCCAGTGAAGAGAAAAGGACAGTTTTATTTCATGGGCTTGCATCTCTAACGATCACCAGCAATAGACATTCTAGAATGCTGCTTTCTTTGATGAAGTCTACTTATGTTTCGAGACGCGTTGTGACATAATCCACCAGATGGCCCTTTTATGCTTAAGTGGCCATTGATATTGTTACACTTGTAGACTCTGTGTGGCCAGAAGGTGACATACAAATTGTGACAGTATTACTATGCCACTATTGGGAACTCTCCCTGTTGCCTTCTTGTGGTCTCGTAGGGGAATTCCCTCTATTGTCCAGTTCAACTCTGAAAGGGGTGGGTGGAATTTGCGTAATCGCGTTACGCAAATCTCCGCGAAACGGTAAAAATCTCCGTGAACACGCAGAAATTCCGTGAACACGCGGAATTGCTTGTTCGCGATGCTTTTTTACTGTTTACAATAGCTGTGTGCGTGCTCGGGGAGAAATATCTCGCGAACACGCATTTGAGAACGCGAACAAGCAAAAAATTTCGCAAAGTTGCGGAATACAGAATTTTGGGCAATTTCGCGTTCTCTGCGAAACGCGAAATTACCCAAATTCTGCAAATTCCGCGAACGGGACTAAATTTACCGCCCAGGCCTACTCTGAATCAAGACCACATTAGTTGTGCCTCTCCCCTACAAGAAAACAACCTGGGGCCTTTGCATGAACAATATGCTATTGTGCGAACAGTGGTTTGTTCACTTCCATTGGCACAAGTGCATTCACGTTTCTGGGATGTAAGTGCCTAATTATCAGTTTGCACACATGTCTGCTATTATGATCATTGCATATGCTAATATTGCCTTTTCCATCACTTAGTGTACATTTTATGAAGTTTGCTAGCTGAGCATATGGCAGAGACACATGCCTTGCTCCTCACAGTACTCATAACAGATGGCTAATGACTCTGCACATAACACACAGAAATACGGCTGCAGCTGTACAAACGGATTTCCACAAACCAGTTTTAGCATAAGTGCACACAGTTCATGACAAGGCCTATGGGGCCTTATTATATAATTACGCTACATGGTACTTGTTTGTGTTGGGTGCACCCTTTTTAGGTCGAGCATTTGAGACCTTTTGTATACACTTTAGTATATACTTATATGTGTTTGTACTTTGTGGGCTCTGGAGATCAGCCCTAGGACTTGTCTGCTTCCGCTAGGGGACTTTTTTTCTGTTCAACTGCCTCTATTTAACTGTCTTGATAGAAAACGACCAGTAGAGGTCAGTAAAATACCAGAATTGCTTTCTGCTTGTTCAGCTGCCTCGTTTTAACTGTCTTGATAGAAAATGACCAGTAGGGGTCAGTAAAATACCAGAATTGCTTTCTGCTGAGGGGCATTCTTTTTATTTTTCTGGCAATTGCCTCTATTTAACTTTCTTGATAGAAAACGACCAGCAGAGGTCAGTAAAATACCAGAATCACTTTAGCATTCTCTAGATTCCAGTCCATAGAAATTTTCTTCCATGAGCACCCTAAGACAATAATATTTTTTTTCAAATCTTGTATTTTCAGTGATATAACCACAGAAGACCCTGATTTGATATTAAAAACAGAGCTTTGGACAATACCATTTTCAGCTGAAAAGCAATATTATTCTCCATGTGTTCCCATACCTGGTGTGGCACACAGTTTGCTGCTTACTTTCCCTCCCTGTTAAAGAACAGTAGATGTTTCAGCACCCAGGCTAATGTGCTGCATAGCTAAATACATATAAGGTCCCAAAGGCGAGACTGATTGCATTGCAAATGCTTGTTGTTTGTGTCAGGAACTCCTCTGTTACAAGTGGAAAAAAATGTACTGTTGTCGGTTCCTGCACAAACTAGTATTTGCACTGGGGGCAATGCAGCACTAATGACAACTCATTTTTCAATACAAGCGGATGCATATGCTCCTACACAGAGGACTGGTACCCCCCTACTGGTGGGTGTAGTGTGTTGCTACATTCCCCTGTTGGAAGGATCCCTAGGACTCCTCCACTCGCTCCTAGAAGGTGCCCTGTAGGCTTCGCACGCTAAGAGCCTCATTACGAGTCAGGCACAACAGTATCTTTGTATTGGGTATCTCTCTGCCTGATCATGAATGATGCAGTTTTGATGGACCTGTTTTTCCCGAGGGCAGGAACAATGGACATGATTTTGCTCACTGGAAATTCAAGCCGGTAAAATTGCATGAGACTTTGACTATAACAGCAACCCAGCCTTGACTCCCAGTCCTTGTCAAGTTAAGTGTCCCCTTGCTAAAACTATTCTTCCCTTTCTCTTCCCTCCCCGCCCAGTCCCCAGAGAAGCCTCTGCTCCTAATAATTACCTGCTCAAAGCAGGTGGTAAATAGGAGCATTAACCCTTTGTAATGGGTAATACTGTGCTAAATTATTAACAGTAATTTTGTCCAAAGGTGTGATTCCATGTGGATACACTGGCCAGTAATGATAATTCTCACCACTGGCATATTCACATGGAATTCTGCTGATCTCAGAATCAGGGTTTAATCGGCACCGCTTCCTATGTGGCACACAAACAATATATCGCCCATCAGCCTGTTGGCAGCTCTGCCCATATCAGTCATACGGCCCAGAGTAACTGGTTTGCCTTCATTTGCATAGGCCACACCCCACGTCATCAATATTATAGATGGAGCTGCATGAGCATCTTCAGCCCCTTCTGTAACAAGGAAGTGAACAAGTGTGCCATGAATAGTGCAAACACCCTTTGCACCCTGGGATGCTTCTGAATTCTAGACCCAGGAGTTGATTTGTTCCACGCAAATGCATTTTCCAGTGACACCAGCAGCAGAGTTCCTCCTTAGATATTTCAGTGCTGCTTCCTAGGGCTCAGGGTATTGCCTCGATTTCTTACTGGTGAGATTTTTTTATTCTGAGTCCTGCTCTTCCTTGTCACAGTCCTTACATCATGAGTCCTTACATCACAGGGTTTGCATTTTTACATAGATATGATTTACCTATCCTAGCCGAACCTAAAACAAAACCTTTAGCCTAAGACATAGTCATATTCCCTCCCCCCTGCTTCACTTTTACAAGGAGTCATAAAAGGGGAACACCCCTCTAACTCCTCTATAAATACCAAGCAGCCTGGTAGCCCTGTGGTTGACCCATCTGGGCGGGGAGGTTCGGTACCCATGACTGTGACATGGAAGACCAGGACTCAGAGTAATCAGATTAAGTAAGTAATTGGGGCATTACCTCCTTGTACATCTTCCTTGTCCCAGTCCTTACATCATAAGATTCTACCAAAGCAAAAAACCTGACCGCAGGAATGCCAGAAGCGAAACACCACAGCTCAGCTAACCAAGGACCAGAAACATCCTGAATTGGCCAGAGTTCAGAGAACAAAAAAAAAGCCTCATTAATGCCCCTGCTCATGTGCAACCCAAATAGGGACATGAAGGTGGGTACCAATGTCCAGAAGGCAACACTGTAAAAATGTGAGAGGTAAACCCCTTCACATTTTGTCTAAGATGAATACACATTCCTAGTAGTCTGACCTTGGATGAGGTCCACAGAACAGCTCCGAAGCTTGGCCATCAGTGAGATGGTCAATGAGATCAAAAGACTGTGTCACTGAGCAAGGAGACCAACTTCAACCTGTCAGGACAAACATGAAAAAGAGGAATCCATCCGCGCTAAGGCAGAAACTTGTGTAGGGAGTTTAACAACCACTTCACGACCGGGCAAAAAAGAAAGAAAAAGGCAGGGAAGACAACCCCGGGAGGAGCATTAAAGTAAAAGACCAGAAGAAGTTGGAAGGTGCGGCTGGTATCCTGGTGGTCCCACAAGATGGAAACAACCTGAACCAACAGACAGCTAACTCATTGAATTCAAGAACTGATTTAGTCATGCAGACCTGCATACATCTAGCCCCAAATAGAACTAATAATGTTCAAACGCCCAAAAGGAAGTTGTAGGACTGGTCTATAAATAGAAAATGCAGACTGCCACGGTACCAACACAACTCGACCATGTGAGCTTAAAACCCAGATTCCCCCGCTCTAGGCCTAAAGATGGTGTCATGGGAGTGAACACTTTGGGAGATAGAGAGACAAAAGAGTATGTGGGAAAGTCGAGGGCCGCCACACCAATATTGAATGGAGTCAAGAACAAGGCCTCAGAAAAGTGAATAACCAAGGTTACACCGGCCAGCAAAGAACAACCAGGAAAACCTCTACAAGAAAAGCTTTGATTGTATGTAAACGAGGGACTTGAGGATAATTCCTCACCCACACACTAACTCTATGGAGAGTAGATCAAAGGGCCCCAAAATTGGCATCCTAGTCTGAGGAGAAATGTTCGAAACACAGGCACATGTAGGGATTACCCAGGCGCGATGAGCCAGTTCAGGACAGTTATCTTGGGAACCGAAACAGACTTACTCAGGGGTAAATGTGTCTGATACACAAAGTCTTCAATCCAGTGTAACAATGGGTGAAGAGCAGTCATAGAAGGTCCCGAACAATAATAGCCAGAGTGCACTCATTGGAACTTCAAGAGGCACCTGTGGAACAGGGACCAAGAACAAAAGCCTCTGCCACCAACATGCAGAGCCCTGTACCAGGGTGAGCAGGTGGAGCTGGGGAACCCTGACAAGCAGCTCCGAGGTGAACATGACAAAAACATTGGAAACAAGGTGAGAAAAGTTGAGGAATCTTCATCAACTAAAAAATGTTGCACTAAGCACAAAGAACGTTTGGTGAGAAGAGTTATGATTTTATTTAAGGAGAGATCATTGAAACTTCTTGTGAAGGAACAGGCATTCAAACAGACACATCTCCATGGCAACAGAAGGATCTAAACTTTAACCTTCTGTCTGGGAGTCTGAGATCTTAATCCTTTTTTGTATGTGACTGCAATGGCATTATCTCACAGAGAATGCACCAGTCAAACTGAGTGATAAGAGGAGCAAAGGGGGTCTGTGATTCAGGAGCTCACAGGCTGAAGATGAGGTGGGCCAGTGAACCCTCACCTTTACCCAGATGCCAAAGTCCAACCTAACCATGGAAATAATTAAAAATGTCGGACGGATAGACCCCGCTCTCAGATGGGATGAAAAAGGGACATTCATCCTTTTGTTAGAGAGAACAGAGAAACCTACTGCGTATGAACTGACTGCTCCAGGGGGAAATAGGACTAAAATATACAGGGTGGAAGTCAGAAACTGCAACCACTAGCACACAGGCAAGACTCCCCTGTGAAATGAGCAGATCCATAAGAGAAGCCAGGAGTCAAGAGAAAACCCTCCAGCTGGAGATTATGATTCAACTGTCCTTTCATCAGACCAATGGCAAAAACCGACTCACATACACACAGCAGACCCAAACATGCCAACACGTGGGAACAGTTAAGGAGAACTAGGGAAAGAGAAAACTGAGAAGAAAGGCTAGTTATGGTTCCCCTATCTAAAATGAGCGTATGGACATCCAATGAGTAACAACAACTAGCCCATAAGTTATAGAGATGCATATTTAGGCTGGAGGCTTTTTAGAAAATCGCAGACGATACACTGATAGAAAGGAAGACTCACTGGTCATGCCAAGATTGACCTTGTTACCCCCCCCCCCTTGACCACCAGATCACTGTGAGGGTCATCCATATTGCCCTGACAAGACTTATGTAATTCTCTTTAGTTAGTTCACTTGCACTGGACTTAAACCCAAGGCCTCAAGATAACCATTTCTCTGAAAGACAAGACATTAAGCCATTAAGCCATTACCGACAAGCTAATAGTATATAATGCCATGGGAACAGTAGGCCCAGGAACCAAAATAGAATCCCACTTTCTGCTGACCAGACAAGATATGAGTGTGTTAGTTTGCTTTACTATTTAACTTTTTGTTCCGAGGGATCTTCAGAATTTTTTTACTAAGGTCCACATTCCCTTGGTCAAGTGCTGAAACCTGGACTAGAACTATCGGAAATCCAAGTTTCTCAGCTAGCAGCATCTGCTTGCTAGGCAGAGACGGTAAATAGAAACAATACAGGAGGAACCTCGCCTGATCAAGGATGAACCACCAAAGAAAACACAATTGCAGAAGAGCAGAAGTTGGTAGTGCTGTACTTGGAGGTGTATGAAGTAGCCCTGCCTTGCAAATGCCACTGCAGTCGGTGAAGCAGGGTCCATCAGGCATGGTCATTCTATCAGTCGGCCTCTGATCCATCACCGTAGTATAATGGCCACATCCTGTGAACAGTGCCAAGGTCCAGTGCAGAAACCTGTTGATCATAGGCCGCCCTGGGCACAAGCAGACACATTTCCACAGCATCCTATGCCGCCACACGTCCCGGTCGTTCAGCCTGGAAACAGTGCCTTCTTGAGGTATTTTGGGGCTTTTGGCTTGGGCATGTTTTGGGCTCCCTATTTGCAACATGTAGACACAGAGCTCAAATACGACCTCGTATGGTAAATAGCGCAGAGGAGGCTGAGACAGAAATACCATGTAGTCAGTCCTTTCAGTGTATTTTACTATTTGGCGGTAATTCCGTGAATAACAGACAGAAACGCCTGCCATTGCCACACCTTTTCACAAACAGCAAAATGCTATTGAAGACATCTTCAGTGATATCAGGGAGAGGCGCCGAGTTACTGGTTTCGCCTCTACTTCTCCTGGTAATTATTGGCGGTGTTTGTAATGGAGCTGATAAGAGCACAATAACACCATTACCTGTGTTTTTGCTGATGCGCTTTGTTGCTACCAACGTCCTATTGAAGGGTCTTGGTGTAGAAAGAGAACAACAGACATAGAAGAGAGACTTGATTGTCAACCCAAGTACACGGAAGTAATTGAAAAGTGCTAGATATCTGATAGAGCACATACAGCACTCTAATTGTAGGGGTACATCATATTCATGGTTTAAATGCACCTACACATGTTTTAGTACCACTCTGTATCATGTTTTAAATGCATTTATTCTACACGTTACCCAAGCAATGTAATGTGCATGTTATATTGAATTCACATGTAATAGAAGACTTCAATATGTCTATATGCACCTGTTTAGGGAGACAATATATTCATAGTAATGTAATCGTGTGTGTTAAAGTTGCCTGCAGTCTAGGCCAGAGCTGCAGGGTGTTTACAGTTTCGCTTCCTCAGCTACTGTAGAATTAATTAAATGTATCTTTGTTCGTGCTAGAACAGTATGTTTTCATCCCATTGAAGGTAGATGGAATGCATCCTCATTATTTTAGTTTAAGGAGATAACTGGAATGTCTTTGAACAGCGTGAGAAGCAAGAAGGGAGGATATCGTCTGTACCTGGCCTATCTACAGTCCAAGGTCAAAAGAAGCAAAGAAGATTTAATTGAAGAAATCATGGAAAACTACTGGTGTGTTGGAGAAATGAAATAGGTTATCACATGACACAGGCAGGAGAGGGCTGAATTTATCCTTTTTGTATTATGCACAGGGACAGAAAAATCAGACTTCTAGATTTTCGTAGAAGAGGGAGCACCTTAAGAACGAGCTCCATAGCCTTAAGCTATTTGACTCATTTGACGTGAGTACTTCTAAGGAAGTCTACACGTGCTGACACCTTTGAGAACTGAGATAGGGGAGTCAACTAGAATTATCATTCATGAGAGCAGTGTACGGAAAGGAATTTCATGCTTTCTTTCCTAATGAAAAGGGATCTGGACTCCGCCTCCATCTTGGGTTGTGTATTAATCTTGGAATTTATAGTTTTGTGTCTCTTTTGCCGAATCAATTATATGCACAGATTTGGCTCTGTATTAATTTTCCTGTACCTATATTAATTGATTTTGCAGTGTGTCTATATCCAATTATCTTTGGCTTTATAATACAAATTCATAAATGGGATTCGGAGTATGTGGTCTTTAGAGCATGACTGCATTGTAAGTATAATTTTGATGTGTTTCTTTCCCTCAACAACCTTTAAAAGGCAAATAAAAGACCATTGTAGCTGAGCTTGGATGGTAAAGGCAAGGCTCAAGTTTGGCTTAACCATATCTAATATAAGAGTTTGATTTAAATTCAGAAAAATGTAGGGTAAAAGAAGTTACCTACACTTTTTATGTACAAACTGAATGTTCTGAGCCTTTTTCAGTTACGTTTGTTGATATTATTTTATTTGTAATGTGTACTCAGTCAAGTGTAATTACTTCCTGACACTTCAGCAGTGGAGGCCTCTTCGTGCCAGTGATGCGTAAAGAGGCTGCCTGTGGGTAAATCGTCCCAGTCTGCTGCTCGTCAATGGATATAACAAGTGCACGGAGGGTATAGGTTTATGCCGATTCTGCTCTACTAGTTATGCAGTGATTGTAAGGCACAGAGTTGCATGGTTAAGGTAGCATGTGGAAGTTACAGCAGTGACCTGCACAGCACCAGCTTTGATGTCTGGCTGGAGAGAGGGAGTTAGTTGGGTTAAACACAGATGACTTTAGAGAGCAAAGATGTTGACCAAGTTACACAAATGATACAGATATCAGCTTTAGACATAAGACAACCCCTCTCAGTTTATACTATTACTACTATCCCAACTGCTACACTGCTGCTACTCTTCAGCACAATTGTACAGCACACATTATCCAGGGGTTTCTAGAGAGTGAATAGATCTTACTACAGGTTCAGTCTTCAGGCAGGTAATGTATCCCTCAGTTACACAGGCCTTACAGGCTCAGGCATCAATCCCTTCACATAGAGATGATACAGGATGAAGCCTCAGACCTCGCCCAATGGTTACAGAGGTTCCACATGCTTAGTCTTCAGACAGCAGAGCTACCCTTCGTTGCATAGGTTTCTTGAAGCAGCAACCATCACCTTCATGCCATAGAGTGCCCAGTGGTGTCAGGCAGATAAAAAACCCATTGTGTTACAGAGATTTACCAGGCCCGGGCGGTAGAGATCAAGCATATCCTGAAATGTAGAGGCGGACTCCAGACAGCACCGCGGTCCTAAAAGCCAGGTCTCCCAACTTTGCTTTGGCCACAGCAAACATTTGAAATTCTATCCACCTCACATTATGAGCCAAGTCATGTTTACTGAATATTCAGATGCTATTAACGATGAGCCGCGGCAGGTAAGAGCGGTGAGGCCGGGTATGGGTGATTTCGAGAGATGATGACGAGGAGAAATTAATTATTTATTAATTTTTCCCTCAGCGTCATCTGTCGAAATCCACCCCCGGCTCAATGCTCTTACCTGCACGGGCCGCGGCTGTTAATGACGCGGTTTTTCACTTTTTCTCTCTACTGCCTTGTTGGTGCATTTTATTTCCACTGAATATGGCATGTCCTCTTTTGAACGTTGAGATGAAATGGCGTCAAAAGCCGAGGGCTTTACTAAATAGATAAACCTATCAAAACATCTGAAAACATCTGAAATAGTTCTCATAGGATCAGACTGGTTGTTCTAGTTACAGAGATCTTTCATGCTAAGATCTTGTATCACAGATTTCAGAGGCTGGCTCTTTGGAACGCAAGGCAGGCACCTAATCTCAGCACAAACTCTCCAGTTACCAGGGCTTGTACCGGTTCAGGGCACAGGGTAATATTACCTGTTCTATAGATCTCTCAGGCTTCAAGCTGCGAGTTAAGCATGTGCTACTGATTGCTGCTGACATCTGCTACAATCTTCTGGCCGTGAGCCTAAATTCTAACATAACAAACTCAGCCTTTTGCCCTTCTACGCTAGAAAAATGGAGTACACTTACAACAGGTAAGTGCAGAGCTTGGACAATCCACAAGCCAGGGTCTTGTGCAGAATAACTATTGGCCAGGTTACACTGAACTAATTGGTCCCGGCTTTGGACAGCACAGCTATCTTTAGGTTACACATATATCATGGGCTCAGGCCTATAGCAACAGAACTATCACTCATTATACGAGGTCTTGAAGGATGAAAGGATGGGATACTGGTCAAAGCTCCATATACATCAATACATCCCAGAGAGAAGAGAGGCGATGGAGGGTAGAAACAGTGGAGGGGAGAGTAAGGAAATAAACAGGAGCGGCTCCTCCGCAATGGCGGAGGAACATTGCCCCACTGCCTGGCAGAGCCACCAAACGAAACATAAAACAATGCTTTAGCATCGTTTTATTTTTCGTTTGCCAGCTTGTGCTTGGAGTGGCGGGCATGGGAGGGTGGAAGAGGAGTGCTGGTGCACTCCCTAAGCTCTCATGTGTGTTTGGCCGGCCGTCTCAGGCCGACCAAAACACACATGCGCACTTAGGTTTCTTCAGCCCGGCTGCATTCACCAGCCAGGCCGGAGAAACCCCCACAGACTCCCTGGTCTGAGCAGGGCATCTTTTCAGCCCGCTCAGACCAATCCCTGCGCTGCTCTGCAGCACAGGGATTGGCTGGGAGTCTGTTCCAGTGACTGCTGGAATCCTGGAAGAGGCTTGAATATGGCCTGTTATGAGGCAGCCGGCAGCGTCAGCTAAGTTTTGTAAATTATTATTAAACCCCCCACGCCTCACCACACTTTTGTTAGTGGCGGCCGCCACTGGAAGTGAAAGACTCTAGATAAGATAGGCGATGGAAAGAATGAGGTGGCAATTTGAAAAAGAGGATACAAAGGAGAAATATTCACTGTATCGGTAAAGGAGGTAAGAGACGATGGGGAAACAAGAGAAGGAGGGAGATAAGGAGGGAAGACGTGAAAGAGAGAGAGAGATGACATAACTAAAAGTGGAAAAAGATGAGAGGTGATGAAGTGAAGAGTTAAGGAGGGAATACTTTATGGAGTAGATGGAGAGATGAAGTGAAGGAAAAGACCGGTAATGGAGGGCTGAGACTTTGGAGGGAATAGTGATGGAGGAAGGAGCTGTAGACGAGGCAGATGATGGAGGTGAGAGCCATCAGAGGGAAGAAAAGATGAAAAGGACAGACAGTAAAGGCAGAAAGCAATGACAGGGATGAGATGATATAGCAGGAAGCTAATAAAAAAATAATCACTGAAGAATTCACTGCTGGATCCCTTGAGCAAACTCCCATGGTGGTCTGGGTTTTCTGGTTTTGAGACTCTTTGATTTAACACATTTAATAGGCAATATGGGTAGAGATGTCGAATCCTCAAGAACTGTCTCACACCACACTACGCGGGAATCCGTAATACAGATGCCACAGGGTCCTAGCTCATAGTGAAGCACCTCAACATCTTGCCAAAGATCTATGTGGGCTGAGACGCCATAGCAAGTTCCTCGCATGGACCATGCAAAGGGGAGGGAGCTCTGTGTTTAAGACATATCTCATGAAGACCCTGGTCACCAGGTGAGAGTTAATGGAGACACACATAAATAACCGAGTGTTACCTTACTTTTTTCCCCAGCACAAAAGAAGTATTTTAGAATGCTGCCCCCTGTGAGCAAGGTTGTGACCCTTAGTTGCATCCTATGGCAGAAGATACCCTAGTTCATCGACAATTTGGAGAATTAAAGTCCACAGAGTATTCCGTTGATTTCATCCAATTTTTTAATTCTTCCAGTTGTTCATGATGTAAAGATACAAACTCATAGTTCTGTTACATAGAAACTCAGCCAAACATCTTAGGGACGTATTACAATGTCTGACACCGTTGTGGATTGGAACTGCCTGACCTTAAGTCGGCAGTTCGGACATCAGTATTACGATGCGTCCACTCACAGGGCGGTTGCAAACATGCATTCTACAATGGAAGCTTGTGCGGTGGGCGGAAACGGCCCACAGCACAAGCTTCCATTGTAAAATGGATGTTTATACACAACTCTGCACCGTGTGGCAGGCACCATACAGTGCCTGCCACACAGTGCACGGGTGTATAGGAGGGCACCATAGGTGCCCCCAGGCCCCATCGCGGAGGGCCAGGGGGGAGGGGGTCCTGCTAGGGCCCCCCAAAACCACTTTCCGACAGCCTTCCCATGTCAGAAAGGTCGACATGAAGAGGCTGTTGGAAAGTGCCATCATAATCTTGACGGCGGAGCCGAGCCTGGCTCCGCCATCATTCAAGGGATAATGATGTTTTCCGATGCACCAACGGGCTCCTTGAGCCCATCGGAAGCGCCGCAGACTGTACCTCCACCCAATGCCTCTGCACGCCACATCATAATGCAGCGGGCAGACCACAATGTCAGATGTCGGTGGGTCAGACACGGACCCACCAACATCCTAATCAGCTCCTTAGAGTTTTTCTTGAGTTTACAACCGACAAGTGTTTAGCGAAATATACTGCTTTACCAAGGCTCAAAACATTTCTTCCAATCATTTCCAATTAAATGATTAATGTCCCTTTATTAAAATGATCAGTGCAGCTGTGACATGTTCTTCATTATGGATAATAGGGTGACCCAATACTCAACGGACCTGGGTATAATGCCTGAAGGTAAAAGATGGTCTAAGACACATTCAACATAAACTGAATACTATTATCATCAATCATGTGTTATGCAGAAATTATAACACTGGTATATAATACCTAAGAGAAATCACTAACAACTTCAATTTGCATACGTATTATGAATGCATGTGTTAACTCAGAACACAAAAATGCAAAAGCGCCAGAGATACCAATGTCATATCTAGTGCATTTATTTATAAGTTCAAAGTGCACATTTTATACAGTGGTCATGGGTTGCCTGAAAGGAGCAAAGGAGGAGGAAAAGGGAGTGAATGTGTGGGGTTTTAGAACGTGAGGGTCATAGGTTAAATAGAGCAAAACTATTTAAATAATTTAGACATTTACTGGTAAAATGACCAGTATCAGAAGACCTGTCCACCAAGAAAACATCTATTTACAAAAGGAATTTTGTTGATTCACACATGCAAGATATGCACTTCCAGAATGATGAGCGGGGAGAGAGGTACATGACCACTGTATAAAATGTGACTTTGAGCTTATAAATAAATGCATTACATATGATATTGGTTACTCTGGCGCTTTTGCATTGTTGTGTTCTGAATTAACACATGCATTCATAATATATATGCAATTCAAAGTTGTTAGTGATTTCTCTTAGGTATTATATACCAGTGTTATAGTTTTTGCATAACACATGATTGATGATAATAGTATTCAGTTTATGTTGAATGTGTCTCGGACCATCTTTTACATTCCCGTGAACTGTTCTTCTGCATCACTTCTCACTACTCAGCATGGTACACTCTACATCTTTCCTCAGTTCTTTTCCAACTATGAAGGTCAATGTCCGTTGCTTAGAACAATCAAATCCTTTGTCCACTTTTCCTGTATACTAATTCTTGATACCCTTGATAAGTTTGCGATCCTTGTATGGTCAATGTAGGAGGACCACATGATGGCAATGACACGAGCAGGTGATTTCAGTCTCTTAACCCCTTCCGCGCTCATGACGAGCTCAGCTTGTCATGAGTTACGACGCTCGTACGCTCATGACGAGCTGAGCTCGTCATGTAATGCAGCTTTTTAAAAACCGCCGCGCACAGCGGGAAGACCGCTAGCGCGCATGCGGTTAAACACGGCAAACCTTGTGATGTAAGGACTGGGATGAGGAGAACGGATGAGGAAGTAATATTTATTTGTATCAATTTTGCACACCAGCTTTGTTTTCCAAGAGATTAGCAAGTAGGCCAGGCTCTGCTTCCCCCTGCCTCCACTCTCTGCCATCATCCATTAACTGCAACAATGAGGTACACGTGTTTCTCTGGTTTTTGATTTGCTTCTTCGCGGTAAAGCTATTTTCCCGCTAATTGGATCAGCGTCATTTATCGCCGCGTACATCCTCCTGTCCTTTCGGCTGCCTAGAAGCCGATAATATAGTCTCCCTTACAGTTAGCCAGGCTCCATTGTGTAGCCGTGCTCCGTGGGAGGCAGCAGCAAGTGAATACCGTGAAGTCACACAGGTGGTGGGCGTAGCATTGACAAGTGTGCACTTGGCCTGAGCCAGTGATTGACGCAGCTTGGGATCCAGGGGCGTAGCTTGGTCAGTAATAGAGAGGGGGGTGCATGGGCGTCCGCAGGGGGGGGGCAAGGAGGTGGAGCGCCCCGCCTTGCCCCCCTGCCAGGGCTGGCTCTAGGGCAGTGTGACCGGTGCCATCGCACCGGGTGCTGGCTTCCTGGGGGCGCCGTGTTTACATCTTAATTATGATTTTAAAATCACCTGCTCCGCGTTCCTTTCCTCCTGCAATTACAGGGCCTCACAAAAATGTCAAGATAACTCCTGTGATTATTGTTCTTCCTGGCCAGAGATCAGAGTTTTGTGTAGTTGAAGTTTTTGACTTATGTGAAGATAGTACAGAGGGTTAATATGCCTGCTGCAAAGAACGTGTACCAAGTAGATTAAAGAGTGCATTTAATGTAAATAGATCAGCAGGTTACTGCTTTTAAAAGAGCTATCCTTTTCTTACTTGCAATTTATAACTTAAAGTCCTCATATAGAATAGTGAGGTATTAACGTTCATTATAGAAGTGCATACACTCTGCTAAGTATAGAACATTGATTAATGTTGCAAAAAGGGTTAATTTGGGTCGAAATGGATTCTTATTATTAAAGAAAACTCCCAACTATGCTGTTTCTTTTTCGACTCTGAGTTTGTGCTTCTCCACACCAAGCACTCCTAAACTATACTGCCTACCAGTATGGATGACATGTGACTCCTACACTTTTAGGGGCATATCATCAATGGCCAACGATAATTATCGCTGCCCGTGTGTAGCGTGCAAAAAATTAACGCCGCATGTCACCTTGTTCCGCCTGGTGAGTGCACTATCATCAAGGCGCATCGCCCAGGCGATAGAAATCCAGGCAAATGCGGCAGAAAGAGTCGAAATCGCCGGAATTGCAGCGATAGAAAACCGCGTTAGGGAAAACCTAATCTATAATGGGAGACGTGGACTCAGCATAACAATCCATATCCCATTATAGATATGGCTTAGTAAGGAAAATAGCAGGCGTTACAAACCGGCGAAAAACCCGGTTAGCGCTGATTATAATATCGCTATGTGTGTTAGCGATACACTTGAAAATAGAGAGAATCAGGGTTAGTGATGATATCCCATGTTGTTTCACGAGACATGCCTCCCTTGCATCTCCTTAGCGATGCAAGGCGATGCGATGTTGATACCAGTGGTTAATCCCTTTGAACACGCGATAGCGTGCTCTTGTAAATAAAGCGATATTTTTATCGTCGCATTTCGTACGAAAACGGACGCAAACGCGGCAATAAAAATATTGCTAGGCCTTGATAATATGCCCCATTGTCCTTTGGCTTATGTAACATTTCCTATACAGTGATTTACACAAGTATGATTGATTGTCTGTGTAATGTGTGTGTGATGCAAAGTGCTCTGACATACTTTAATGGTATGAGTAGCGCTATGTAACGAATTCAATGCATCTGAGAGAGAGTGGTTATGGAGACTTAGTCATTGTTAAAGGGTGCTAGTGAGAGAATCCGTGGTGGAGGTGGTCATTGGGGGCGCCAACTAACATTGTTGCACTGGGTGTCACCACCGCAAAAGCCAGCCCTGCCCCCTGCGGACGTCCATGCCACAATGCATTACACATGGTGCTCCAGCCACGGTTCCTCTCTATCTCGCACTCTGTTCTATTCTGAAGCTCCTCTGCATTTCAGGGCTCAGTAGGACAAGACGCAGGCTTCATTTTCCTGCACCGTCCCTTTGACACTCTCTTCTAGGTGAACTCCTGTGCTTCTCATCGCACGTCACATCTAGACAACACCTGGAGACTCTGCTCTTTTGTAGACTCTTCTGAGTACCCTCTGCCCCCCCACCCTTATAATTTAGTCAGAAGCGCCAGGAGACCTCAGACTTTATAGCGCGCTCTGACACAATAACAAGATGGAGGCAAAGTCTTTTCAAATAATTATTGGATTATAGTGATGGACTGCCTAGAACAGTTGCTGTTAAGTAAATTACTAAGCAGAAAGAATAGTCACATTTGAATAAAAGAGTAGCGTCTGCTACTTGCTCTGGTGTTGTTTTTGTCCTCAGGCTGCTCCCCGCCCCGTCTCACCTCTCTGAGAGCCAGTGCCCCCTTTGACCCTCTACCGGCCACCCACCCCCTCCCCCGCTTCTTCTCCTGGTTCACACCCTGATGATTTCACACTTAAAGTCACCTCCAGCTCGCATTTTCAGAGAGGGCCCCGGGCTCCCTATCACCGACATGAGGAGGAGGAAGAGAGAGGGAGGACAGAGGAAGACTTGGTGGGGTCAGGGAGACGGATATGGTGGGGGTGAGAGTGAACGAAGAGGGGGGAGAGAAAAAGAGAGAGAAGCAGTGGGGAAAGAGAGACCGAGAAGTAGGGAGGAAGGAAGATGAGAGGGCAAGTGGAGGGGGAGTGGGGGGTCTGGGTGAGGGAGAGCAGCTTCAGAGAAGTGAGACCTGTGTTTTAACTCCGCCTGTGAAGACAGCAGGTCCAAAGGAGAAAGAACCAGGCCAGATAGAGTAGGTCCAGGCAGTGAGCACGGAGGCAGGCTCGGTGGGTCCGGAAGAGGGACAGGGCAGGCAGAACAGCTCCAGAGAAGGGCGAGCAGAACCAGACCAGGGCGAGCCGATCCGGACCAGCAGATCCTCCCTGAGCAGGGAGGCGGCACGATACACAATCAGTATGTAGTGTTCAGCTTTTGTGGTGCCAGGGGGTAACTTGAGGGTTCAGGGTGGGTGTGGGTTTTAAGGTGCCAGGGAGTAATTTTAAGGTTCACGATGGGTTAGGGATTGGGGTGCCAGGGGGATAATTTTCAGGGTTCAGGGTGGGTATGGGTATTGGGGTACCGGGGAGGTAATTTTAGGGTTCAGGGTGGGTACGGGTTTTGGCGTGCAAGGGGGGAAATTTTAGGGTTCAGGGAGGGTATGGGTTTTGGGGTGCAAGGGGGACAATTTTAGGGGTCAGGGCGGTATGGGTCATGGGGTGCCAGGGGGGTAGTTTTAGGGTTCAGGGTGGGTATGAGTTTTGGGGTGCCAGGGGGACAATTTTAGGCGTCAGTGTGAGTATGGGTTATGGGTGCCAGGGGGGTAATTTTAGGGTTTGGGGCAGGTATGAGTTTTGGGGGGACAGGGGTAATTTTAGGGTTCAGGGTGGGTATGAGTTTTGGGGTGTTAGGGGGTAATTTTAGGGTTCAGGCTGGGAATGGGTTTTGGGGTGCCAGGGGCGTAATTTCAGGATTCAGGGAGGGTATGAGTTTTGGGGGGGTGGGGTAATTTTAGGGTTCAGGGTGGTTATGGGTTTTGGGGTGCTAGGGGGTAATTTTAGGGACCAGGGCAGGTATAGATTTTGGGGTGCCACAAAAGAAATAGATGTATGAGATCATATGCGGCCTGCTACCTGCCCCCATGGCTCCCCCTACGCCCCAGTGTTTCTTGTGCCCCACCTGGCACACATCATGTCGGAGGATGGTGATGATGTTAACATTTTGCCCCCCCCCCCTGTTAAAATTTCTGTGGATGCCCATGGGGGGGTGTGGGCTTTGGAATTTCCGAAAATTAGACGGGCATATAATGTTTTAAATACAGTGTATGACAAGCAGGGTGCATGAGAGAGTCCTAAGGGGCAGTGTAAAGAGATGCGGATTGATAGGAGCACTAAGATAGAAAACACAATATTGTGTACAATAACCAGTATTTTTGAGGACTTTCAAAACAGAGGCGAGAGTATGTGTACGTTTTTGTCTGTGTGTTTGGGACAATTTCTGGAGGAATCCGACAAACATTTTACCTTACCCGACTGAAAGAGCCTGGACCCAACTATTTGTCGAAAAAAAAAAAATACATTTACTAGTGGGGGTGTAACACCCCAAACACCCCCCCCTGAAGCTACACCCCTGTTGAGAGGTGGAAACAAGTGTCCCGTTATTCCTGTACAGCGCACAAAAAACATCAAAGCATCAGCTCTCTCATGGGAGTTTGATGTCACTACTCCTCAACTACATCCAGGGGCGGCTCCTCCATGTGGGCGGAGGCGCGTCGCCCCACTGCTTTCTCGCAGTGCGAGAAGCAGAACCATAAAATGGTATTATAAATACCATTTTATGGTTCTGCTTCTCGCAGTGTGAGAAAGCAGAAGGGTTTGGTTGGGGGCGGGCGGTTGGGCGGCCCTGCCCTAGGGCAGGTGAGGAGTGGCTTGCCCACTGTTGTGGGTGCGGACTGTTTGGTCAGCCCTCTGGGGATGACCAAACCAGTCATGCTTACTCTCCGTTTTCTCCATGTAGGCAGCATGCACCCTACATGGAGAAAATGGCCCCACATAGAGGCCTGTGTGGTCAGCATCCCAACCAATCAGAACGCTGCCATTGCAGCTTTGTGATTGGCTTAGGGGAGGGGAGGGAGACTGCCTGATTCCTGTTCCTGTGGAGGCAGGAAAGCAGGAGCAGACCAAGCAGTGAAGACTTTGGATCCAAGAAAGGTACATTTTTTTTTTAAACTCCCTGCACGACCCCCCCTTCCCTTGCGATCGCTCTCTCATACCACGCGACCACTCGCCCGTCCCCCCACCCCAGGCAAACCCGCGCCCGCCCTCCCACCTGTGAGCCATGCCAGCTGTGACTTACTACATCCTCTCTGAAGTCACCGGTAGAAGAGATCAGGCGGTAGCTGGTCACATTCAGAAGTGCAAGAAAAAGCCATCACTATTAGAATACATTACTCCAATCAAATTAATTAATTAGAGTTAACAAGAAGTATTACATTGTAAAGACTGAGTTCATGGAAGTACTGTTGACACGGACAAGTTACTTGTCACATGATTATGACTCTTTCCATTCATTTCTAGGGCCTCATTTATGAGGCCTTGCGTCAGTTTTGCACTTCTGATGCGTCACTTTTTGTGACGCATCGGCAGCGTAAAACATGCCTTCTGTTGCGCACTATTTACAAAGTGACGCATCTAAGCAGATGCGTCAGTTTGTAAACCCCTGCTCTACATTATACCTGCGTCAGGTATAATGTATGCAGGGGGGGCGTTCCTCCGCAAAAAAGCCTCGTAGAAGTGACGCAGTGAAATCTATGAGATTTCACTGCGTCACTTCTAGGATGCTGTTGCGTCAAAATCTTGCGCCTGCTTCACAGCAGGCGTAAGACTGACGCAGGCCCTTTCACATGGGGCTTGCCCCATGTGAAAGGACGCATTGCTGGAGTTGCGTCACTTTTGTGACACACTCCAGCAATGCGTCACTTTTGCGCCATACAGATAAGTCAGAAATACTGACGTATCTGTAACTCCTTGCGACATGGTGCGTCATACAGTAAATATGACGCATCAGGTATGTCGCAAGGAGTGCGCACTGAGAAGTGACGCATCGCTGCTTTCACTCAGCTATGCGCCAATTCTCATAAATGAGGCCCCTAGTGTTGTGCAGAGTTGCGCAGTTTTGTTAACGCGCAGTACATGTAGTTAAAGCAAGATTTACGAGTAGTATGTGCATTTCTCTTGAATATTGTCCTCAAGTAAATAGTTTTTTGACCATGATTGACCGAATTTCACAAACAAAAATTTTGCAATCGAGAAGCAAGTATCTCAACTCTACTATGTGATAAATGCATGTGCTAGAAAAGGCGAGACAATCACTAGTCGCACAAAAAAAGTGCAGTTAGTGAAAAATCTCTACGAGCAACAGGTAAACTCTGTAAGGAGTTGTGTGGGATGTCACGCTTGTGAAATAGAAACTAGCGCAGTCCTAATGGGCGGATTTCGCGAATTCGGGATCCGCGAATTTGCGGATTTGCGGATTCGCGGAACCGCAAAATCCGCCAATTTGCGGATTCGCGGATTTTGCGGATTTTTTAGATGGGGTGGGGTCTTCTGTGCGAGTTCAAGTGCCTCTTGTGTGTATAAATGGTCAGAGACCGATCAGAGCAGCAGATGAAGAGAAAGAAGCTCCTGGTCACAGGAACAGCACGAGGATTGCGCTCGTGAAAGTCAAGGATACAAAGGCCTCTATTCAGCATCACAGCTGATTTTCGACTGTAGATTTGGGAAGAAGGCACACCTGCCAAGCCTCGACGATGCTCACGATTGTTTTTGGGCTGATGAATGAGTCACTGAATTTGAGCTTCAACTAGTTCCAGCGACTATGTGTGTGTTACTATGCAATCGCACCGATGTGCGCAGGGGTCCCTTGAGTCAGCTGTCCATCATCCTGTAACTATTTTAGGATGGCGCCGGCAAGCTGCCAGCGCCATCCTAAAATAGTTACTAAGTTAGCTTCAATAGGAAGCACTAAAAGATAAAATAAAGCAGGTGCTCGAGCCGGTGAGGTGCCGGTGGCAGTCGAGTGTGATGCACGATGTAGAATGAGGCATACTGGACTGATCACAAGTGCTATTGGGTTTAGCATCTTTTCTGTTCATGATATTCTCTCACACAAAACTTCTGTGCATGCAAGAACTTTGATCAGTGGTCATCTTGACCTTTGTCCACACTCATGATTTCTGTACACGACGAGCAGCGCCTCAGGCTCAGCATCAGTTCTGCGGCGACAGGCATACCGAAGTCAATCCTTGCGGCAACAGGTATACCAAAGTCAATTCTTGCGGCAACAGGCATACCAAAGTCAATCCTTGCGGCCACCGGCATACTGAAGTCAATCCTTTGCTCCGCTTTTGTGGCTCAACTATCATTTTGTGGGTTTGACGTCGTTCTTGGTTGTTTTCCAGATGTGAGTTGCCCGTTCGCAGCTGCCCATCTTTTGCAGATGCAGATATTTGACTGTTCTACCCCCTTGTGTACCGGTCCCACTGCATTATTCTGTCCTATTGGGCAAATCCCAATCATCTGCCCCTTCCACAATTGGCGGTTTAGCAATCCTAAGATCATGTGGGTCCTTTTGTGATTAGTGGAAATGTTGCCCTGCTGCAAGGTCCTGACTTCAGCAAGCACCCATCTTTTAAGTGGGAAAGGAATATACCAATCACTGCCCATTTCTTCTTGCTGCCGGATATGATTTTGCGCTTGGGATCATGGTGAATGCAAAAACAACAGTTGATGGACGGAATGTTGCACAATGGCAGAACATTCACCCCCAGTCACAGATCTGGGTTTAATCCATCGTTATTTTGCTCACCAGACCACCCCAGTTCAGACATGGCCATATGCAAATCAGTCTTGTCCCTGTCCCTCATGGGAACAGTCCAGCCCAAACTGCCAAGCATGTCTTTCCTGGACCGGAACCAAGCATCCTAGGACCGGTTTCTGGCTATCAGCCGTCATCAGCCAGGATAGCTTGATTCCAGTGGCCTGGAGAGCACGGGACTCACGTCTGAGCATACCCGTCCCACTCGGGGTGGCAAATGCAAAAAAAACACTTGATGGACGGAATGTTGCACAATGGCAGAACATTCACCCCCAGTCACAGATCTGGGTTTAATCCATCATTATTTTGCTCACCAGACCACCCCAGTTCAGACATGACCATATGCAAATCAGTCTTGACCCTATCCCTCATTTGAACAGTCCAGCCTAAAGTGCCAAGCCATGTCTTTCCTGGACTGGAACCAAGCATCCTAGGACCGGTTTCTGGCTATGAGCCGTCATCAGCCAGGATAGCTTGATTCCAATGGCCTAGAGAGCACGGGACTCACGTCTGAGCATACCCGTCCCACTGGGGGTGACAAATGCAAAAACAACAGTTGATGGAAGGAATGTTGCACAATGGCAGAACATTCAACCCCAGTCACAGATCTGGGTTTAATCCATCATTATTTTGCTCACCAGACCACCCCAGTTCAGACATGGCCATATGCAAAGCAGTCTTGGCCCTGTCCCTCATGGGAACAGTCCAGCCCAAACTGCCAAGCCATGTCTTTCCTGGACCGGAACCAAGAATCCTAGGACCGGTTTCCGGCTATCAGCAGTCATCAGCCAGGATAGCTTGATTCCAGTGGCCTGGAGAGCACGGGACTAACGTCTGAGCATACCCGTCCCACTCGGGGTGACAAATGCAAATACAACAATCGATGGACGGAATGTTGCACAATGGCAGAACATTCCCCCTTTTGTACCGCTTTGTTTGCCATAAGTTGGCAGGGTATGCTCAGACGTGAGTCCCTTGCTCACTTTGCCACTGGATTCAAGCAAGCCGTGCTGAAGACGGCTGAAATGCCAGAAACCGGTCCTAGGAAGCTTGTTTCCGGTCCAGGGAAGGCATGGCTTGGCAGTTCGGGCTGGACTGTTCCCATGGGGCACAGGGTCCGACTGATTTGCATATAGTCATGTCTGAACTGGGATGGCAGAGTGGGCTAAAGAACGGTGATGGATTAAACCCAGATCTGTTGTCTGGGTGTGAGTGTTTGATTGGTTCAGATGCTCCGTCCATCACCACCCCCTTTTGTACTGCTGGGATCATGGTAGCCACATTTCGAAACTCAAAAACATGCAGGCAACTGAAAGCATTTTTTAATGGATTTTCTTTTGACAAGCAAATGGTTCAAGTTTTTTCTCTTTTCGGCTATAACACAAGTACATTCACTTTTCTTTAGTCATGTTCTCAGCAAAACCTCCATCTTTTGAACTCTTGAAGTTGCGTTTAACTTCACCTGAGTTGAACAGTGTTCCCACTTACGCAATTGCGGCTTGTGCCAGTTTAGGAATTCTGGCACTGGTGTTTGGGCACCATTTTACGCAGTATAGCTTAAACATAAACTCCACCGAGCTCATTTGTGTATCTCCTCCAGCGTTGAAGCCAGATCATGTTATGTTGTTGAAACTAGAAGAATTTGTGTTAGTAGCTAGTTGCATAGTATGGCCCTTGTGGAATTGGAGAAGCCCATCGCGCCTCCTGCCCCGTCGCTCCTAGTAACAGAAGCCACACTCTCAGGCTGGTGCTATGTCAATGTTGCTGTTCCAGCAGAAGAAGCATCATTCTTGCTCCTATGCACATCTGGTCGATCAGGACCTAGATTCTCCATTGTTCATTAAATGTCTGCAGGACCGTCATGAACCTGGGAAGAGGGCGATTTTACCTCAGAAAATCTTATGTTCATGACATTTTTAGAAAGAAAAAGCTAAAACCATGCACTTTATCCTATTTTTTTGAGGATGTGGGGGGCTGAATGTTGTTATATTTTTCCTATTTTCTCAGGCCCCTCTAGATTCAACGCTTGGTAACTTTAAAACCCCCAATATGTAGGGAAAAAGTACTCGAGCTGCCTTGGATATCTTGTGTGTAAAAAATGATCAAGGCATAAAGTTAAAAAAAGTTAAAGTCCATAAGCGAAGACTGCCAGAAATGTAAAAAAAGAAGAGTTGAGCACCGAAGGGGGGTTACACCTCCAGTCTCCCCTGTCTGTGGCTCACTTTCAAAGGCATGGCCAGCGCTCTGTGCATTATTCTCCATAGCAATGAAATAAATTAGTGGACCCTTCTGCTCTGCATCAAAACAGAATACCCCGCATGTTCTAGTGCATGGGTACTCACAAACTTTCTCTCGGGGGCCAAATTTACAGTGTGGTTTGTGGCCGAGGGCCGCACTGGTGGGGGCGGGGTCAGTGGGGGAGGGGGCGGGTCCCTCTATCTCACTCCCTCTATCTCACTCCCTCTATCTCACTCACTCTGTCTTACTCTACTTCCCTCTGTCTGCTTCCCTCTGTCTCCCTCCCTCTGTATCCCTCCCTGTATCCCTCCCTCTGTCTCCCTCCCTCTGTCACCCTCTTTACCCTCCCTCTGTCTCCCACCCTCTGTCTCCCTCCCTCTGTCTCTCTCTCTCCCTCTCCCTCTGTCTCCCTCTCCCTCTGTCTCCCTCTGTCTCCCTCCCTCTGTCTCACTCCCTCTATCTCACTCCCTCTGTCTCCCTCCCTCTGTCTCACTCCCTCTGTCTCACTCCCTCTGTCTCACTCCCTCTGTCTCACTCCCTCCGTCTCCCTCCCTCCGTCTCCCTCCCTCCGTCTCCCTCCCTCCGTCTCTCTCCCTCCGTCTCTCTCCCTCCGTCTCTCTCCCTCCCTCAGTCTCCTTCCCTCCCTCTGTCTCCTTCCCTCCCTCTGTCTCCTTCCCTCCCTCTGTCTCTCTCTCCCTCTGTCTCTGTCTCCCTCCCCCTCTGTCTCCCTCTCCCTCCCTCTGTCTCCCTCCCTGTCTCCCTCCCTCTGTCTCCCTCCCTCTGTCTCCCTCCCTCTGTCTCCCTCCCTCTATCTCACTCCCTCTATCTCACTCCCTCTATCTCACTCACTCTATCTCACTCACTCTGTCTTACTCTACTTCTCTCTGTCTGCTTCCCTCTGTCTCCCTCCCTCTATCTCACTCCCTCTATCTCACTCCCTCTATCTCACTCCCTCTATCTCACTCACTCTGTCTTACTCTACTTCCCTCTGTCTGCTTCCCTCTGTCTCCCTCCCTCTGTCTCCCACCCTCTGTCTCCCTCTCCCTCCCTCTGTCTCAGTCTCCCTCCCTCCCTCTGTCTCCCTACCTCCCTCTGTCTCCCTCTCCCTCTGTCTCCTTCTCCCTCTCCCTCTGTCTCCCTCTCCCTCCCTCTGTCTCAGTCTCCCTCCCTCCCTCTGTCTCCCTCCCTCTGTCTCTCTCTCCCTCTCCCTCTGTCTCCTTCTCCCTCTCCCTCTGTCTCCCTCTCCCTCCCTCTGTCTCCCTCCGTCTGTCTCCCTCCCTCTGTCTCCCTCCCTCTGTCTCACTCCCTCTGTCTCACTCCCTCTGTCTCCCTCCGTCTCCCTCCCTCCGTCTCCCTCCCTCTGTCTCTCTCCCTCCGTCTCTCTCCCTCCCTCAGTCTCCTTCCCTCCCTCTGTCTCCTTCCCTCCCTCTGTCTCCTTCCCTCCCTCTGTCTCCTTCCCTCCCTCTGTCTCCTTCCCTCCCTCTGTCTCCCTCCCTCTGTCTCTCTCTCTCTCTCCCTCTCCCTCTCCCTCCCTCTCCCTCTGTCTCCCTCTCCCTCCCTCCCTGTCTCCCTCCCTGTGTCCCTCCCTCTGTCTCCCTCCCTCTGTCTCCCTCCCTCTATCTCACTCCCTCTATCTCACTCACTCTATCTCACTCACTCTGTCTTACTCTACTTCCCTCTGTCTGCTTCCCTCTGTCTCCCTCCCTCTGTATCTCTCCCTCTGTCTCCCTCCCTCTGTCTCCCTCCCTCTGTCACCCTCTTTACCCTCCCTCTGTCTCCCACCCTCTGTCTCCCTCTCCCTCCCTCTGTCTCAGTCTCCCTCCCTCTTTATCCTTCCCTCTGTCTCCCTCTGTCTCACTCCCTCTGTCTCACTCCCTCTGTCTCACTCCCTCACTCTCTCTGTCTCACTCTCCTTCCCTCTGTCTGCTTCCCTCTGTCTCCCTCCCTTTGTCACCCTCGTTAACCTCGCTCTGTCTCCCACCCTCTGTCTCCCACCCTCTGTCTCCCTCTCCCTCGTCTCTGTCTCCCTCTCCCTCGTCTCAGTCTCCCCCCCTCCCTCCCTCTGTCTCCCTCCCTCCCTCTCTGTCTCCCTCCCTCCCTCTCTGTCTCCCTCCCTGTCTTCCTCCCTCTCTATCTCCCCCTCCCCCCCTCTGTCTCCCTCCCTCCCTCTCTGTCTTCCTCCCTCCCTCTCTGCCTGCCCCCCTCCCTCTCCCCCTTCCTCTCTATTTCCATTTACAGACTTCTGGCTAGTAAACCTTTATGTAAAGACAGGACACTTCTAAATGATAGCCCTTCAGGAATTGTTCCAGTATTGAAGGTGATAGGAGAGGGACTTCACGACCACCACTGATTTAAATGATGCATATTTTCACATTGCGGTGCATTCATTTCTCAGTTTTATCTTCTTTTAGTGGCAAGCAAACATATCCCCAATTTAGTCTTGCGTTGCAGAATAATGTCAACTACATGGGTGTTTACAAATTGTTTGGTAGTGGTTGTGGCACATTTACATTGTGAAAGTGCCCATGTATATCATAAGTCCATAATTAGAAGGCTGGTGTAAGAGAGCACAACTCAAAAATGCCATTTACTGGCTCAAAAACTTTGCTACTCAATCTTGGATTTAATACCACGGTCAAAAAGTCACATCTGCATTCCTAGCAAATACTGAATTTTCTGGATGCAACTCTCAATTTAACGACGGAAAAGGTTTAAACTTAAACCGAGTGACTAAGAGATTGTGACATGTAGTAAAGTAGAAACAACCAAACAGTGAGAAAAGTAAAAAACGTAATAGTAATGCTGGTGGCATGCATCGCATTGGCTCTAAATGCTCATTTTCAAATGAATTCCCTGCTGGAATCATTGGCACAGCAGAGGTTAGAAGCAACTGGAATCTAGAAAGACCTAGTGTTGTAGCACAGAGTAAGCAGGTGTACAGTCTAAAATGATTAAACAATAAGAATGTGATGCTGGGCAGAGTTTTGCAGACCCACATTCACTAGTAACTCTGTCTCCCTCCCTCTGCCTCTCTCTCCTCCCCCACCCTCCCTCTCCTTCCCTCTGTCACCTCACCTGGCGTGCGTGTGTGTCAGCCAGGGCTGAGGCAGCTCGCCGGCCGCACCCGAGTGCTTCACAGGTCTTTAATAGACCACTTACTTGTTAATGAGGCTTTGTTGTATTTTGCCTCTTTTTAGCGCCCCTGCATTTCCACTCTGACCTTCCGGCCCCCATAGAGCGCTGCTGCAACCGCAGTGTTTGTGGACACACTTTTTACATTTAAAAAAAAAAAAAAAACACACGGTGAAAGGGTCCGTCAATCCCCTTCCAGCACGAGGGCACAGCTCGGCAGAAAGAGGCCCTGGCACCGGGCGCTTTCAAAGGCGCCCTCAGCACCCCACGGGGCTGCTGCCAGCCGAGGCTCCGAGCAAAACAAACATAGCTTTTGGAGGGCGACGCAAATCATTTAATGTGCACGCATTTCAACCCCTTGTGCGTCTCGCTCGCTTCTGTAACACTCACTGCAAGAACAGCCGTGAAGCTATGAATTACCAGTCGGCTTCAATTAAAGAAATTACTTTGAATTTCATATGGGGTGGAACTTTATAGTGATAAATGGCACAGATCTAGCAGTGCTTGGCGCGCGAACACCACTACAAGTAATAATCGTGCACACGGCAGGGTGGCAAGGGGTCCCACACACAGTGGGTATTACTGATGTCTAAATGGTCCGCGGGCCGCAGCGGAAGGCTTGCCGGGCCGCCGCGGGCCGTACTATGAGTACCCCTGGTTTACACCAACAGAGTAAAATTTACTCCATCGGTGTAAACCTTCCTCCTCTGTTGGTCCACCTGACTCAAAATTGGGTGAATAGACTGAGATATTGGTCGCCACGGAGATGAGTACCATTTCCACCAAACCTTAAATTATTGAACAGGACTGAAAGGGCTAAAGGGTCCTAGTAATTGTGACTACATGTCCAGGTATTTCTTAACTGTCTCGTCTAGTGATCTGCTCCAGTTCCCTGAATCAACTGACTTTGTATGCATTTGGAAATGTTTAGAATATGTTTTATAGATTAAGGTCTAGAAGCTTGTTCATCTCTTTCTAATTTTTAAACATCTTTCCTTCATTGCTTTCGTTTTGCACTAAAGATTGGTGAAAAGTTTCAGATATACTACAGATGAGCTGTGGATATTACTTGTTGTTCAATTTCTTATCCTATTTTAAGATCAGAAATTGTGTGCTACAACATTTTTCCTTCATGTTCAATTTGGTATGCTATTGACAGAAATGATGGCAGCTAAGAGCGGTAAAAGGATTTGCCTGATACCAATCTGTTTTAAGGCTGAAGGATGTGGCTGTAACTTGAAAGAATAAACATTAATCTATTACCCAACATGCCATTTTCTGCTCAAGAACATTGACAATCTTCTTATGAGATAGGATGCTATTCAAGTAGAATGAAATAAAAGCTCTTTAAATCACTCTCATGCTCACTTCATATAAAAATAAATTCCACATAATATTTCCAGATACTGGATTTGAGATCTTGAAGTAGCTGCTACTAGCACAATTCTCCACTAAACCCTCATCCAGTGCAACCTATCAGTGTAGAGCATAGCTTTAAAAATGCAATTCTTAGGGCTCGACAAGTCAAGTGTTCTTAAGTCCCACATTCAAACAAAAGTGATATGTGAAGCAGGCCTTCTCCAGCAGTGCAACTAGTATCTGGGATCACTTACACGTGCTCTACGAACGGTCCCTAGCCTTAAAGCTTTTAAAAAAAGAGCTCAAGATCCTGCTATTTGAAAGACACTTAAACCTCTGAATATCACTCCTTTCTTAGTTCCCCAGCAAACTTCTGCTGATTGGGCTTGACTATTATTATCAAGCTGAATTGTTTAGAGCGACATATTGCAATTTGACACTCAACTCTAATGCCTTATAAAGCACTGTAATCCCCGTGACCATGTTGGAGCTATAAACAATTGCAACATTAATAAATATCAAATCAAGCTTTATTCGGTTAAACATAAACCATAAAAGCACCGCAATAAAAACAACATTGCAATTAATAATATAAATGTATGCAAAATGTGCAAGGCGTTATGGTTATTAGATGAGGGTGATAAAATCATATCCACACTCAATTATCCCTAGTATGCCTCAATTTAAAGCGGGTTTTAAAAAACATGTAACATTAAAAATAATATCTTCAGAAAGCAATTGTAAAACCAGAAGTGCGGGTCGGAGTTGGTTAAATTCTCGTATAAAGGAACAACATAACATTTCCTGGGTTGAACATAAAATCTACAAAACATTGTCAAGTGCATTATGTCCTGTAGAGTCATCTGGTTGCAGCCGCATGGTCCTAATAAGTGAGCCTCTGACCAGCCGCGTGGGGACGCTAGCAGCTGAGGCACCAGGTTAAACGTAAATCTAGGAAACTGAAGTCGTTCCTGGTTGTTAGTTACAATTGTAAGATAGGTGGGATGGTTTCAGCATAGTATAACCAGGCACCGTGGGTTTCTGGAATGCTTCTTGTTCTCAGTGAATTAATCTACGTTGCATTAAAATGCTCCTTCACCCAGTTGGGATTGCCTTAACCACCCCCCCCCCCCCGGATTAGTAAACAACTCATTCCTCCCTATGTTGTGCAGTGATTCCTTGATGTATGTGAATCAAGGAATGTGGAGGGCATGATCAAGGGAGAGGCAGTCCTTTAAGATCACCTTATTCAGCTTGGTTTGCCCTCTAGCCCAGATACCAACCCAGCATACGAATGGACAAATGGCCAAGGCATCAGAGAGATAACTAACCCCCACTTCCTCGTGCACCATAAAAGACGGGGTACTTTGAGGAACACAGAGAAGACCTATATGAAACTTATTTTCAAAAATCTGTAGTTGATTTTGTCTAATTTACTCCAAGATGTCACTCCTGTATAAGACTTTTTGAAAGTCATTTGGTCGGATACTACTGGGATAGTGCCCTGTTCATTTTCCTACCCAATCTAGCGACAAATCTAAATGCTGCTGTGGTAACAAATATATAAATATGAGCAATGAATAAGGTACTGAAACACCTGTGTTGCATTCAATGAAAATAGCCCTTAGATGCCCGTAGAGAGGCTATGAAGTACAACAAGATTTTAAATAACTTAATATGACCATAATACAAGAAGAACAATGTGATTGCCCTATGTAGCTTTAGTAATAAATGCTCAAATCCTCTCATGGCTTTTTGACATAGTCTTCAGTGGGTCTTGACATATTGCATAGGGCTCACTGGCAGACACTATCGGATCTTGCAGGACATGCCTCCTCTTGCACCACAGGGTCAGCAGGAACAGGCAGGAATCTGTTTGCTGCTCCCTGGAAGCCCTATCCAATGAGAGGCTTCTAGAACTGCCAGAAATTAGCCATCAATATAGTGTTAAATGTGACACTTTCACTTTTAGCTGCTGCAGGAGCTGTTAATAGTCTACACAACAGGATAGGGTTGACAATTATTGTGCGAGTGTGTTGAATCTACAGCAGAAATCATGTAATCAGTGTTGCCACACTGAAACATAAAGCACACTCAGTCTAACTCTTTTCCTGATGTAGACCCGGAAATTGGTTGGTCTTCATCCCTCATAACTACATTTGAGATCACCAATTGCATCCACGCATTATCATTTCAATGTTCTCTCTTTCCGTAACCCAGTTCAGGCTACACTTCAGATAAGAGTTGTCGATGGCATGTAACTGTCTGGCAAAATGTAATCAGCTTTAATTTTTCTTTATTTTTAGATTGATATGTACGCCCAGAGGGACCTGAAGAAGGGCCTTCATTTGTATGGCACAGAGGGAAACGTTGGGCTGACCAATGCATGGAGCATTATTCAAACAGACGTAAGTCAACAAGATGTCATATTCAATGTTTTTTGTTTACCAGCTCTTCCAATCTTGTCCAGTTGTTTGACTCCATCTCAACTGTTTTTAACCCCCTAAACCTCCACATTCTCAAGCATTATTAGGGATAGTAATTTCCTAGTATATGCATTCATTGGCAAGGGGGCATTGGTCTCAGTCTGGTACACCGTAATCTTTCTTACTCACTTTAGACTGCTAGCACCAGAACTGGCTGGTCAAACCCTCTCAAGACGTAGGTCATAGGATGACTGATTTGAGTAATTGGCCAATGAATGCAGCACATGCAAATAGAACTTGGCACTACTATGATATCAGCGACAAATCATTGTTGTTGGTGTTGTGTCACCATTGGACATGACATGTAAGAGACACAGAAATTATTGAATTTTACTTACTATCAGTGATCTCAACGATATACTAGATGCTGTGATTGGGTCTTCCTAAATAAGTGACAAGCAGGTTATGTTACTGAACAAGGACTGATTTTCGAAAGTTTGATTTTTAGCAAACTCCTCAACATTGCTAATCAAATAAACACATGAAACAAACTAGGCAACCTAAGGATGATATTAATAGTCGAGAAATATGTTCAAAGTAGTTGAGGGAGAGTTGGGGTAGAGTGCTGGTGATGAGGGGGCCGCGTGCAGCGCCGCTGTGCTTGTGACGAGCGGAGCTCGTCACGACCACACCTGTTTTGGAACGTTCAGCACAGCGGGGAAATTATCCCCGCGTGTGAACGTTCCATCGGTCAGCTCGTCATGAGCATAGCTCAACCGTGCTGAGCTCGTCATGAGCATGAAAAGTGTTAAAAGTGAGTTAAGTTATCTTAAAGTATGTTACGTGTGCTTGTGCATTGCACTAACACCAGTTGGGATCACTCTATATTCTCCAAACGTGAACTGAACTGGCATGCCATTGCCCTGCGGTTTGAACCTCCAGTTCCAATTCTCAAAGACCACAGAGATAGATAAGACACATTGGGAGAGATTTACAAAAAAGTCACGCAACACCGCGCTGCCCCCTGCGAGGCTGCACTGCGTTGCGTGACAGGGAGGGAGCAGGAGAGCACCATATCATCAGAGATATGGCTCTCTCCTCCCCTTTCCCTTGTGTCAGCGCTGATTTCAGTGGCTGTGCACCATGCACACCCTTTAGTGCGATAGTGCTAGGGTGTATACATTAGTCTAGCATAGGTTTTGTACAGGAAGGGTACCCTTCTTGTACAAAATACTATGCCTAGACATGATACAAAGCTTTTCTCACTTTGTATGCATGCAGCACGTATGCAAAGTCGGAAAAGCATGGAGAAATGAAAGTATTTCTCCTGTTAGAGCCTCCCTTGAAGGAGCGTTAACTTTTGGCACAAAACCATGTCTACAAATGCTTGTAAATATGGTTTTGCATCAAAAGGCATGGGTAGTTACAGGGAAACGCCCATGTTCCACCCATGGAACGCCCCCTTGGCGCTAAGTAACGCAATGTAATGCTTTGCGCTACTTTGAGGGTGCTTTCCAGTGCAAAACTAGTTTTGTGCTGGAAAGTAAATAGCAAAAAAAATGTGTGCTGGTTAGCGTCACTTTAATGATGCTAAACCAGCGCAACATATTTCTAAATCTCCCCAATTGAGTGTAATACACTAGTAGGCGTGTCATGTAGAAGCACATGATTCAGGTCAGTGCCTTGGGATGATCTACGGGTCTCCGATCTAAGAATATCATTCTGTTGTGGACAGAAAGTCAATGGAGATCACATGCATCTGAATCAATGGGACCTTGGAGGGGATTATCTGCAAGATGTTTCAAACAGTAATGTTTATGTTACATACTTAGGGAGCCCAGACCAAATTAATGAAAACTGTCTTTGCCACTCTGGTTAATTAGGACATCATTAAGAGCTTTCAGTCCAACAGTACTCCAAAATGTATCACCCTTTTTCCAGGTTTTGACAAATCTCAGGTGCACTGGACAAAACCCTGGCAGAGTGAGGGGTTGTTTTACCCACCACAGCCGCCTCCGTCCCTGGTTACATCAGCTTTACGTAATCTGATCCACATGGCGTTGTAGAGCCAACAGCCATTTGGAAAAGGGCACAGAGTGTACATGAGGTCGAGGTGAAGAACAATAGAATAGATCTTAAGGCAGAATGTGTAGCACATTATGACACAAGATCTATTCTTTGGCAAGGCAGTGGTTGGATGTGCTCATTAAGACTTTTGGGGAAACACAGGTATAAGTAACTAATGTGCACAGAAACTCCTGCAGGAAGGCTCTCGGCTAGCACTTAGAAAGACGAGAAGAAATCCACCTGAGGGCTACGTCCTGAGTTCCTTCTTCAGGAAGGTACTATAAGTTGTCATGCTTGATGGTGTTGAAAAATGACTAGGACTTCAACGCTTTCAACATCAGCCAATATGGATGTCATACCTTAACAAGGTCTATGTCAAGCGTATCATGCATCAAACAAGCAGTGGTGTTCTATGGACTCATCTAATTGTTGTATTGCTACTTGGTCCAGTAGTTTGGCTTAGAAAGGGAATACTCGCTCTGTTCATGTAATTACCCAGATATTAGGATCTGATGAAGGTTTTTTTAGAAGCAGCTTGATCATGCATGTTTCGACAGTTTCGGAATTATACTTTTTAACAATGAATCAATGCACAGAATTTAAGATTGTAGAATTTTTAGCCAAGAAAGCAATTTTTGCAAATTTGTGCTTGAAATGGAGCATCTGAAAAGGCAGTAACCTTGTTGTTACTAATTAATTCTACAGTGTATTGGCAAAGACAATGTGGTGAAGTGTTTGAATGATGCTGAAGGCTATAGCTAAGGGGTGGAGTCGCACACCGCTCACAAATCTGTCCCAGTCCATCATGGTAAATGCAGTACAAGGCATCCCATAACTTAGAAATGTTCTTGCGGTTACTTGAGTGTTGAAGCGCACACAGTGGTGTAAGCCCTTGACACCAGAGTTTCCTGAGAAGGTGAAGAGTCCATCGGGTGGAACATGACTTGCTGCTTAGTGTCTGTGTGTAAGCGCCAAACAGCACCCAGGTGCAGACTTCTGGCTCCAGAAACCAATCACCAGCCCCTCCAAGGGGCAGAAGCTTGTGCAACAGTGCATAAAGGAGGAGCTACATACTGTTCACAGGTCTTTCCCAGTCCTCCCCAGTGCATCACGGTAAATACAGTTTAAGCAGTGAATGCTGAAGGACATGCCATATTTTCCAGAAGAACAGCTTGAACCCCACCTTGCAGTACTGCTCGCTAGTCCAGACTATATGGAATAGGTGTACATAAAAAGCCCTTTTCTGGTGAAAGGGTGTGTGTGTCCTGGTATACAATACTCATCTCTAGCAAGCAAAGAAATGCAGAGGTCAAGAAATGTACTGCAAATCTGGATATTACCTGGCACAGCGGGAGAAGGGTCCTTTGTAAGATTTTATCAACAGGCAAATCTTCAACTCAAGGCTCATCCTCAAATGGATATCTTGAGTACAAAGAAGAGGATTTTTTCTGAGGTGCTTCTAGAAGAAGAGCTTGCTATGGAAAGAGAATCTTCTTTTCCTTTGCTGATCTTTTTATAAGTTCCTCCAGCTTCCATCTGTACAACCTTGATCCCTTAAAGAGGAAATTAAGTATCTGAGACCTCTTGGTGAAAACTACGTTCTGAGCTGAATCCACAAGGCAGCTGTGGGCTACAAACCTAGACCTGAAACTACCGCACCCGCTGCACACGGACCACATCAAGTCACAAGTGATCACAGAAGGTCCTGCTGCTCCATTGCCTCTATGAAGATGGTGCGTTAACAAGCTCGCCTTCTTCCAATTCCTCTACAGCCTCTTGAAGGTAAAGAGAGATAGCAGGTTTGTCACCATATTTTTATCCTCTCAGAAGAATCTTGTGATCAGCTCTATCCAGGTGTGTGCCTTCCATCATCAAGGTCTGGTATTACAAGATGACATCACTGAAACAGTTGAAGAGGAGCTACACAGTTCTGGTATTGAGAAGATGATCTGGCAGCGGATGCAATATCTTTGTCCCCTGTTCCCTTTTGCATATCTATCCCAGAGGACAATTTCTGCCTCTGATGGGACCCAGTAATGTAGGATAGATATAGTGTCCTCACTGATGTTTTTGTCTGAAGACGTATGATGGTTCAGGCGTTTCTGCTGGATCTCTGCTGGGCTAGTGAAGTGTCTCCCATGCATACCAGTAGAAAGAGGAGTCCGTTCTTGTACTTGTGAGCGGGATTCTTCATTATCTTGCAATTGATGGCGCTTTTGCGTACACTTTCTCTTGTACAGTGCTCTGCTGTACTAGTGCCATAGCAGTCCTCCACAGTTATGGAACCGTAGACGCCTCTGACAACACTGTGGGGTGCCCCGGCAGCCACAAATTCCCTTGATCCTACATCTCGCATGAGTTGACCATGCAAGGGTCAGGTCGCTAGCAAGGACATGGTCACCCTTGCTGTAGCTTCATGCATCGTTTGTGCTACTAGCTGCTCCTTAGCAGAGCAGCTTCTTGTGTTGCATGCACATGTGCGAAGCCTGGAAAACAAAGGAAGGACTACACATCGGCAGCGAGCTCACTACAGGGCCATGTATCACTTGAATGTTGCTAAAACAAAAGTGGCATTGTTGTGGAGAGTCATACAGATGCAAGAATGAAAAAGAAAAGAATTAACATATCTATTGTAAACATCACTGGTGAAGTTTTGGTTTAAACATAGGGGTTGGGGGAGGGAAGGTCATTTCTAGAGTCGAATAAAGACAGGTTGTTGTCAAAGTAACTAAACTACCAACTACCAATGAACAGGCGACCAACAAGGAGACTCTTGGTAACCACAAGTGCTGCAAGAAGAGACTCCAGAATGTAAAAACCCTTAACGCAGAGACTACCACACGTATCTGCAAGGAACATGTGTGACATTATGACACAGACTGTCAGGTCTGCCGCATGGACTTGGCTTTGCCAAATTGCCCTAAGCAGAGTGACGAGTGGAGGCCAACTGACAGAAGGCAAAGAGGGTTCCCAGTGCCAGGTTTAATTTTCCTGCCACTTCATTGATGACCCCTGAGCAAAGAGGACATGTCTGTGGTACTAAAGGCCAGCTGCTACCGCTTACCTCTTAATTGGCTTCCCTGTTTGGGGGTTGTTGGAAGTGCAATGTGAAATGGCCATTGAGTGTTGGAAAGAGGTGGGCAAGCCACTGAAGCCTGGCTTTGGCTCAGTTCATAATCTTGTTGGAACCTCGAGCTCATGTGGCTTCTGCCTGCCTCCTTCTCTCTACCCAGGATGTGGCGTTATGGTCAGAGCTGCCCACTGTAGAACTGGGAACTAGGGGGTTTATGTACAAGTCCCTTGCGCCAGTTTTGCATCATTTTTAACATAGGAAAAGTGACGTACGGGTGGCGCAAGGGGCTTGTAAATAAGCCCCTAGGCTCGAGTTTCGGCGTTGGCTCAACATCCTGCATACTGTATAAACCAGTTAGGGGCATATGCATCAAGTACTGTTATTGCGATTCTCAAATAGCGATTTTTAGAGAATCGCTATTTGAGAATCGCAAAACGAGATGTAATAAAAAATTCGCACATATTTTGCGATTCCGAGGCCTTCCTTAATTATGATTAGCAAATTGCGAATCGCAATTAAGGAATACCTTCCCATTTATTCCTGTGGGCTAGGAGGCCCATAGGAATGGATGGGAAGACATTCTCAATTTGCGATTCGCAATTAGAGAACCGCAAATTGAGAATGCAATTTCAAGGGTGCCAGGGTGTCAAAAGGACACCCGGTTGTACCCCTGAAATATGTATGTGTACACATGAGGCGCACATACATGCCCTATGGCACTTTGAAAAATGCAAAAAAGTACATTTTTCAAAGAAATCACAAATTACCACCAACTTAAAGTTGGTGGTAATTTGCAATTTCTTAAGGCCAAATCACACTTTTTCTTTGCTTCATACATTGCCTTTAAGGAATCGCAATTTGAGATTCCTTTAATGCAAATTTTAAGATTCTCTAATTTGCGATGCCCTTTTGGGATGATATATCCCAAAAGGCCTTTTCCCGTTCTCAAACGGGCCGATCCTGAGAAACGGCGTTTGCGAACAGGAAAAGGGCTTGATACATATGCCCTTTATTCTCCCCATGTCTATGAATAATGCAAGTGACCTTATGTAATGTAACTCACTGGTGGTCATGTTAAGCGCTGGGCCTTCGGGTACAGTTCCTAATACATTTTAAAACTGACGAAAATGCACTAACAGATCAAAACAAAGCCTTAGCATCATAAGGAAAGACAAATAGATACCCCTTTTCCGGCTGATTTGTAGAAAGCGAAACTAGAAAACCTGAATAAATCAAACCTTTTACCCTCAAATTATGTGATCTAAGGCAAATATTTTATTTCACCAAAACTCATTTTCTTCATTTTCGTGAATGAAATACTTTCAAATATGTGAGTTCAGACTACCAGTAGTACAAAACTATTACTTTAATAAGTACTCAGCTTCAGATATCATAGAAATACACTTTTTCCTGTTTTGAAGAGAATTTATCATATTTTAGGTAGTTTATTGTATGATATACATAGCAAATATTTTCAGGGCTCGGGTTGTGCGAAGGCACTTAGGGGCATATTATCAAGCAGGGCGTTAAAATTATCGCCGTTTTAGCGGCAGAAAACTGTCGATAAAGCGGCGATAATGGGCTTGATAAAACGCCCTTGAGAATTCCAATAGAAGCCCATGTTCACACCAGAACATGGGCTTCTATGGGAATTCACAAGGGCGTATTATCAAGCGCATTATCGCCGCTTTAGCTGCAGTTTTCTGCCGCTAAAACGGCGATAATTTTTAACGCCCTGCTTGATAATAGGCCCCTAAGATTCGAGCCAGACCATTAGCTCGCCTCTGCCTCCGTTCTCCCTGTTAATTTGTTGCTCTCCCACCTCTAGTGGGGGCTTAACCCATCCACCACAGCTTCATGATCTCATTCAGCCTCCCAGCATGCCCTTCAGCGGGTCCCCTGAAGTTTAAAATAAGCCAACGACTTTGGGAGTGACAATAGTCTGAATATGAAATCTTAGGTGCTGGAAGGAGAACCTTAATTTGCTCAAGGCATCAATGCTCTGACAGCTGTCAGTCTGCGATGCATTTTATTATTTATTATTTTATTATTTATGGGTTTGTATCGCGCCGGCCTCACACCCGAAGGTGTATCTCCGCGCGGTGCTGTGTAGTGAACAGGTCGGGACATGCGCTCATCCTAAAACAGAGTTGTCTTTAGGCGTTTCCTGAAGGCTAGGTGGCTCGAGCACTCTCTAAGGGAAAGGGGAAGATTGTTCCACAGACGAGGGCCCATGATAGAGAGGGCACGACCTCCCTGTCTGGTCTTATTGTGTCTGGGAATCTGTAATAACAGCTGATTGCTGGACCTCAAATTACGGGAAGGGCGGTGGTAGACAAATTTTTCGGCCAGATAGTGCGGCCCTAGGTTGTGGAGACTCTTGTGCACCACACAGCAGATCTTAAATTCCACCCGTTTCCGGATGGGAAGCCAGTGGAGCGCTTTGAGAAGGGGCAAGGATGGCGTTCTGGGGGGGCATTAATCACCAAACGTGCCGCGGTATTCTGAACAACCTGAAGTTTGTTGAGCACTCCTTCATTGGCTGCTAGAAATAGGCCATTGCAATAGTCCAGGCGACTCAGTACGAGGGCCTGGACCAAGGTCTTTCTTGTACTGTCAGGGAGAAGAGGAAACACTTTCCGAAGGAGGCTAACAACGTGAAAGCAGGATCCCGCCATGGTGCTGGCATGGTGAGCAAGAGTGAGATCGTGGTCCAGACGGACCCCTAGGTTTTTCACCACCTTTTTAGGGGAAGGGGCCTGACCCAGACTTGTGGGCCACCAGTCAGGGGTCCACAGGATTTTTGCCTCTCCAAATAGCATGACCTCCGACTTTCCCACATTACACTGGAGAAAGTTCCTGGCCATCCAGCTGGCGATCGCAGTCATGCCGTCAGAGAAAGCTTGTCTTATCTCCGGGGTAAAGGTTTTAAAAGTGAACAGCAGCTGCGTGTCGTCAGCGTAGGAGATGGGCATAAACCCGAAAGACCTCATGATGTCGGCCAGGGAGGAGACATATACGTTAAACAACGTAGGGCTGAGACAGGAGCCCTGCGGAACTCCTCTGGTGATGCTGGTGGAGGTGGAACTGAAGGAACCCATATTTACCTTCTGGGTGCGCTCTGCAAGAAAGCTGGTGAACCACGCCAGGGCAGATTTGTCAATGCCAATCTCCTTTAGTCTGGTTAGGAGAATGGCATGGGATATGGTGTCGAATGCTGCGGACAAGTTCAGCAGCACCAACACCACAGACAAACCCCTGTCCAGGGACATGCGTATAGCATCCGTGACGGAGAGAAGGGCCGTCTCGGTACTATACCTAGGCCTGAACCCCGACTGAGAATGGTCCAAACAGCCGGTCTGCTCAATGAAGCTTGAAAGGTGATGGTTAACATGCTTCTCCATCAATTTGCCGACAAACGGCAAAAGGGAGTTTGGCCTCAAGTTGGTCATGTCCGACCAGGGGATGGAGGTGTTTTTTCTGATGGGCTTGACCATGGCCTTTTTCCACTCCAGGGGGACCAATCCCTCGGAAAGGCAGCGATTGATCACCGTCTGAATGGTGGGACTGAGAACACTCCCAATAAGGTGCATGACACGGGCAGGTACAGGGTCCACTGGGCTGCCTGATTTAATAGTCCCAATCAGAGAGTTGACTTGATCCAGACTGATCTCAGGGATAGAGGACAGCGCAGAGGGGCCAGGTCCGACTGTTCCGGGCAGAAGGCTGGGAGAGGGGTCCTTAATATCAACGAGAGAGATTGATTGGGCAATATTTCGATAAATTGCATCGATCTGATTGGCAAAAAAACCAGCAGTATCCTCACACAGTTTTTGGGACAGTGTCTCTGGGCTGTCGCAAGCGACGGGCTTAGTGAATGTACAGAGAACCTGGTACAGTAATTTGGAGTCATTACCTGCCTCAGAAAGTTGGGAGACAATGTGGGTTTTCTGAGCAGCTCTAATATTCCTATGATAGAGTCTCAGGGCCGAGTGGTGGCGGTCTTTATCGGCAGCACTGTGTGAGCTTCTCCAGGACTTCTCCAACTTCCTGCATGCCTTTTTTTCCGCACGCAGTAAGTCAGAGTACCATGGTTCCTGCCTGCGGTTAGACCGCTGGTTGCAGAGTCTTAAAGGGGCAATGAGGTTGACCGCAGTGTTCAAGGCACCATTATATTTGGACAGGGCCAAGTCAGGGGAGTCAGAGGGGAGAAAAACCGGAGGGATGAAAGCAGTTTTAAAAGTATCTGCGGACACCTTGTGCCACTGCCTGCGCCATAATGGGAGAGGAGCAGGCTGGGGGTGTTCCTCAATGAGAGTAGGGAGGGAAAAATTGATTACAAAATGGTCGGTCCACTCCACCTGTATTGGAGGATAACAGGTCAGGGAGTGAGAGTTAGACAGGATTATGTCGAGGGTGTGACCGGCACGATGGGTCGGGCCCTGGTTGCACTGTTTGAAGCCCAGAGCAGATAAATCAGCCAGCAGGTTATGAGCTTCTACATTGTCAGACAGTTCACTGTGGACATTGAAATCTCCAAGGAGTATAAAATTAGTCCCTATACTGATGTGTGGGGCTAGTGTCTCCAAAAGGAGAGTCGAAGCATCGGCACAAGGGCCCGGGGGCCGATACACCAGTGCTCCCTTCCAGCAGGATTGTAGCTTGGAACCAATTTTAAAAACCAAAATTTCAATGTCACTAGTACAGCATTGATCAAGAATGGTAACAGTGAGAGTGTCCTTGTAAATAATGGCGACCCCGCCGCCGGTCTTAACAGGGCGGTCCAGCCTGAGTATCTTGTACCCCAGAGGGATCCCCAAGGTGATAGCAGGAACCAGATGGGGTTTAAGCCAGGTCTCCGTACAGAAACAGTAATCAGGGCGGGCAGAGTGAATTAAATCCCAAACCTCAGAGTGGTGTTTCGGGAGAGATCTTATATTGCACAGCATACTGTTGCCCCCAGGGGACCTAAGACTAGGGTCCTCAAGAGACAATGTGCCTAAAGGGGGTGCACAGGGGTATGACTGGAAATGGCAGTGCTTACAAGAAAACGGGCCTCCAGGACATGGACCAGAGTCCTGTGCGCAGCCTTTAGGCGGCGGGTGCCACATATTACGTAGGTCATTGGAAGAATACCTTAGTCTGTCAGCTCCGCTACCGGAGGGTGCCACTGGAGCAGGGGTCATGGCCCCTGGCCCCGTTCGGCCACGGACGGGCACAGACGGGCTCCTCTCTGGCTCGTCTCAGGCGCGACTAAGGCGCCCCCTGCGCGCAACCGCTGCGCGCTTGGGCGACGAGAGGGCTTAAATGCCCTGCCTGATGCAAAAGCTAGAGCGCTAACAGCGCGAGAGTCTGGGTGGGGTCACTGGCTCTTTCTGTCCCGCCCTCCGCTCAAACGGCACTGGTTGCCGCGTCGGAACGGGGCGGGGCAGGGGAAGAAACGAGCGCAGGCCCTCTTAGAAGCAGGAAGTCCCAGTGAGCCCCGGTGCACCAACACAATAATAACAGTAAATATTACACAATTTTTAAAAGTAGTAGTCACAATTAAAAATTAAAATGTGCAGAAGCACGCAAACAGGTATCAGGTAGTAGGGAGCGCAGAGCGCTGTAGCACTCACAGCACGATATTAAAAGCGGGTCGGGGAGACTCTGCCACCGTCCTCCCTTCCGCGAGCTCCCGCTGCTCCTCGCTGCCTTAAATGCCCTGCCTGATGCAAAAGCTAGAGCGCTAACAGCGCGAGAGTCTGGGTGGGGTCACTGGCTCTTCCTGTCCCGCCCTCCGCTCAAACGGCACTGGTTGCCGCGTCGGAACGGGGCGGGGCAGGGGAAGAAACGAGCGCAGGCCCTCTTAGAAGCAGGAAGTCCCAGTGAGCCCCGGTGCACCAACACAATAATAACAGTAAATATTACACAATTTTTAAAAGTAGTAGTCACAATTAAAAATTAAAATGTGCAGAAGCACGCAAACAGGTATCAGGTAGTAGGGAGCGCAGAGCGCTGTAGCACTCACAGCACGATATTAAAAGCGGGTCGGGGAGACTCTGCCACCGTCCTCCCTTCCGCCTAACTCTACCACTCTACCACCAGTCCGAGATTCCGGAAGCTGGAGAGGGGCACTGATTTGGAACCACGTTTCCTGCGGAAGTGAGCACACAGGAACTCATAAAGAAATGGAGGGCCTCATGCAGAGCTTCCTGATAAATCTGCGGTTGTACCAGTGGTGCAGTCCAAATGTGAGTTATTACTGCAGAACTGGCTTTTTTTTCACACATAAATGTGGAATCATTTGCAAATATTCCTTGCACGTTTTACAGCTTTTATTTGTGTGGAGTCGTCACCGGTTATTTGCCGCTGGTGCACAGACATGTTATTACTATGCTATTAAGTGCTTTTGCTTCGTGTGTAATGAGAGGAGGCTGCCTTGTAAATCTTGTAATGCTGCATTACTATAAATCAGATCAATGCAGTAAAGCTGCAGTAATAGAGTTCCCACACATCTCTTGCTTTTTCACAGACTTTAAGTGAGGCCCAGGGACCAAAAGGAAATAATTCAGAAGGAGTAACTATGAAAGTAGGTTGGGCACCCAAGCACTGAATTCATGTTGCCTTTTACAACAGCCATAAAAACTTCTAAATACTAGGCAAGGCTTCAACGGGAAAAGCCACACGGGCCCATAATATGTATCAGGCGCAGGGCTGGACTGGCCGTAGCGGGCACCGGGCAATGCCCCTGTGTGCCGCACGGGTGGGGGCCGGTTTTGGCCCCTGGGGGCCGTTTTTGTTACAGGGCCGTTTTTGCAGCATAGCTGCAAATTCGGCACTGTAACAAAATCGGCCGAAAACCGGCCCCGGCAAAGAGCTCGACGGCACCTCCAATGCCCCCTAGTGGGAGGGGGGGCCGGTCGAGCACTTTGCCGGGGCCGGTTTTGGTTCCCAGTCCGGCCATGATCGGGCGTATTATTTATGTTTGCTCCATAGCGCACCTTTAAACAGGTGCGGAGGGCGCAAACATTACAATGAACGCGCTGAACTCAGGGCAGCTGTGAGGACTCAGGGCTGCCCTCAGGGCATCACATTCAGTGAAATACGAAGCAGCTGCTTTAATCAGACGCTCCATGTTTTACTGTGCAGGCAGGGCCGTAATGCAAGCCCTTGCAGTCCCTGTAGCAGGGGGTGGGGGGGTCACCTGCCTTCCAGGGGCCCCTCAACCCTTCAAAGGTGCCCGATTCAGCCCATGGTCAATACAAATCCGTGAGTAATGGGGGACTCAGGGTCCCCTAATCCAGTAGCGGCCCGTGGTTGGAGTGCTGCTGGGCGCTGACGTGGGGTGGGGGAGGGGCAGGGTGGGGTAGTAAACTCCGGATTATGGCCTAACGGAGGTAACTATACAAATAAATAAGTAAAATGAATATCGTTGCGCGCGCTGCATCGTCAAATGCGATGCAGCGAGCGTAATGAAATTTGTTTTATTTATATATTTGTATACTTACCTCCGTTAGGCCATAATCTGGAGTTTACTACCCCCTACCCTGACCCTCCCCCGCCCCACGTCAGCGCCCAGCAGCACTCCCACCTCAGGCCGATACTGCCCTCATCAGATTCTGCAGGGGCACCCTGTAATTTAGCATTTTGCCACTGTGAGCAGGCAGCACCCGTCTGTACTTCAGGGAGGGGACAGTGATCTGCTTCATAGGTCTGCCTTCAGGGGGCGCACTGACAGCACCATTTTGTGGTGCACTATCATTACGCCTCATGGCGGCTTCTTTGCCTTTGCACCCATGTACATATTATGGCACGGGCACATAGGCAAAGAGATTCCCTCAGCCCCAAGCAAATGACGGAATGCCCTCTTGAGATAGTGCTGGTGAATAACAGAAGTGGTAGCACAAGCATCTGCTGCCCTTTCTGTAACACCAAAGGGTCCTGAGGCCACACAAAGTGGGCACACATGCCCGTTGCACCCCCAGGGCACTGTGTGTAATATAGCCCCTGGTGAAGAGAGCGTGTTTACTTTGCACAGTATTTATGTTCCCCATCCATAGTTTTTGTCCAGGGAAATTGCTAAGAGGGCTCTTTAATGTTTGGCAGATGCTGGATATCTGCCGAACATTGGAGCCTGCCCAATCCCGTCTGCCCTTTTTAGATTTTGAAGACGCTGTGGCATATGCTAGTATTCCAATGGGTACCCCCGCGTAATCATTACTGGAACCCGAGGACCCCCACTGAATCATTATCGGAATCTGGGGTCCCCCCATTGAGTCATTACTGGAAGCCGGGGACTCCAGCCTAAGCATTTTCAATTATTTGAACCTCAAAACAATACCCAAAAAATACAGAAACAAACATTCATCAAACAATACACAAATGATCAAATATTTTATTTAATTCACATATATTTATAGGAAGGTTTTGAGTTTTTCTAAAATCCATTGAGGCCACTCATCCTCCATACTGTATTTTGTTTGATGCACTTACAGTCCTCCCACAAATCAATCTGAGGATACTACCTACATTTTTAGTCTCCAATTTCAAATCCCTTTACATTTACAGAACGTTTTAAAATGTTCAATTGTTCATTTTGCTTCTTTATTTGTATACTCCATATTACTCTGTTATTACAATGTATTTTTCTAAGCAGTCACAGACCCCTTGAGCAGGCTTTCTGGACCCCCAGAGGTCCCCGGGCCACTGATTAAGAACCAGTGCTTTAGGGCATTTTTTATTACCCCCATGAGGGGTACAGGTGGGCTCTTTGTGGAGTTCTGTGGCAGTCTTGGAGGAGGGGTATATGCTAGTATACCTATGTATACATTCTAAATAGGGTGTTTTGGATTACCCCTTTGGGGGCTCAAGTAGACTGATGGCGAAGACACTATAAAGTGCTGCGTAAGTGATCAGAGAGGGAGAATATGCTAGGACACCAATGTGTACGCTCTTAATAGGGCGTTTTTGACTACCCCTCTGTGGGGTTCAGATGGACAGATGGCGAAGATACTGTAGAGTGCTGCGGAAGGGCTTGGAGATGGGGATATTGCTAGTATACCTATGTATACACTCTAAATAATTCAGACGGGCCATCTGCTAACTTTTGGCCAATTTCCTGCATCCTCTACACTCAATCTGAAGGTAATTTAGTAAGGCAGGACTTCCCGCTGCCTATAGGTGTGTATTAGAAGCTCCGCTCCAAAATCCAACCTTCGATACCACTAAATTTCTCTGAATTAACAGGACAACATTGTAAAGTATGCATGGTATACTGTAAGTATGCATGGTATAATGTACAAATGAATTGGGGAATGTGGGGTCAGGATGTTTACAATGTATGCAGCAATTGCATACATTAGACTTACCCCTGTAATTTCTGAATGCATGTGCACAATTTAGAACACAGGTCGAAGTGGGTAGGATTAGAGATTTATGAAAAACCATTCCCCTACTTTTTGTAAAAAGACAACCATCCCGGGACAGTTAATTCCCGATAGTTTAAATACTTCAGCTGAAGCATCAGTCAGCAAGTCTCATGTGCGTGAAACTTAAGACAGCTATACAAGCCTTCCTGCCATGGTGATTGCTTGCCTGAAAGAAATCCAGATGTGCGCAATAAATTAATCTGCAAATGTAACGGGTAATCAGCAAATGTAAATGGTGCTTTGAAGCTGGTACTGGCTGTAATTGATCCAATCACTTGAAGCTTTTTATTATTTTTTAGTGGTAGTGCAAAGAGTTAACAACTGAGCTGTAAAGTGAGTGCTTTTAATTGCAATTGTATTTATATAGCTCTTACTGCACCTGAGGAGGTGTTGAAGAGACAGTTATGTAGCAAAAATTGTCTAGGTATTACTAAAATCTATGGGGCATATTACCAACAGTTAGCGATATTTATCGCTAACTGAGCTTAGCGTTAGTCTTTTTTAACGCTGCGCTTCGCCCAATATTATCGCTGAGATAACGTCCTATTACCAACGTTTATCTCACAAGCGATAATATTGCAGGCGTTAGCGTGAATATCGCTGGAAAACCAGCGGTGTTCACGCATTAGCGTGCAAATGCTGTTAGCCATGTTATCCACCTCCCATTGGATAACATGGCTGAGAACTGGTATTTGCAGGCGTTAGCGTTTGGCGATATTCGCGCTTAGCGCGAATATTTCCTTCGCTTCGCCTTTCTTGGTAATAGGCGATAGCGAGGTTAGCGACTGCTTGCAGTCGATAACCGGTTGGGTACACCCTCTTTGCACGTCATTAGCGATAAATATCGCTGACATGCAAAGCGGGCCTCAAACCGCTCACTATCGCCTACAAGCTGACGCTAACTGGTGTTCGTGACAGCTTGGTAACAGGGCGATGGAATTATCGTCGCTAAAGCGGCGATAATTCAATATCGCCACCCTTGGTAATATGCCCCTATATTTTGAAAGCACCATTTTATCTTAAACCTTTTTGTGCATTTTGTACCAGTCTCTCTTACACGGTGTGTAATGCAAGTTTCACATGATGACATATATTCACAGTGCTTTTTGTCACAGACTGCGACCTCGTAGCACTAAAAATACAGTCACTATGCTACACTGCACCAACTAAGATTTAATTCTGTGGCTCGCTGGTTATACACAGACCTCTGCAGTGCATTCACTACCGAGTAGCATCTTTTTTTTTATTTATTTTTCATTTAAGCTGTACGTAATTTTATATGTAGCTACTTAACAGTGAAAGACCAAAACAAGGTACTGAATGTCACATCTTTGGCCCCACCCTCATTCTCACTCCCCCCGCCCCATTGCATGCCGCAACACAGTTCCCATACTTTTTTTAATGCACTTCAACCACTGACGTAGATCAGTGTATCAGAAAAGTAGCAAGGGGGTCTAAAGCATGTGTGCGTATCCACAGGAGTAACGTTTTTGTAATACACAAAGCATGAGGAAATGACCTTGTACACTTAAATGTGCACTTAAATTGCACCACAGTTAGCCTGGAGTAAAGTGTACTGAAAGTGCTTTTAAGTGCTTGAATCTGCAAAGTGTTTTTTAACTGCAAACAATAACATTTAATTGAGAAAAGTATAATTATTGAATTGGTTGATTCTTCTGAAACCCTGTTCCTTCAGTTTTCAACAGCTCTTCGGTTAACCTGAATGGCATCCAAGTTGTGCTAAAGCTTGCAGAGGAAAGGGCAGTGCAGCAGGTGACAGATGCTGCCATTAAGCGGAATGAGCATCATCTTAAACCTAATGGTTCACCATAAGGGCAGACAGTCCCGCCGCATGCCGACGCCATGGATGGATCGCATACATCTCGTTATTGATTCAAGAGTGGTGCATAACCGGATAATAATAACCCCATATGAGCAGCTTGTCTCATCCTTCAAGTGAAATGTCACAGAAACCAGTCGCCCCTTAAACAGATTTTAAATCCCCGTTTTAAAGATGTTTAGAAAGGTTGTGGAATTTCAAAGTACACATGAATCAATCATGTCTGGTAGCTGCATAAAGTATGCCTATATATATCTATTATACCCGTTTTATTGGTTTTCATTGTCAGGAATGTTTTTAACATTGCAAAATAGCCCGCAAAATAAATGAATTTCATAAAAGCAGACATATATTTGATCAATAGAATTCAATGCAGGAGTAAGGTATACCATGTCCATACTATATAACCCCGCAGTTAGCAAAATAGGAGTACGGTGTAAGTCACCAATGAATGTGAATTCCATACAATTGCACATGTAATTAGTGGTTCTACAGGCACACTGTTGCATCAGTATTTCACTAGTGTGAAAAGCATATACATTACACTTTATATTCTGCCTTTACCTTGAAAAGTGCTTCTGCACTGCAGTGCTTAATCGGTTTAAGCTTGGTGCACTGAGCCTTTTTTTACCAGCATCAAGGTTGGCTGAGGAGCAGTGGCATGAAACAGTGGAAGGGCTTGTGGGGAAGTCTAACATGACTTCTGAGCAGGGAGCCTTGTGATTGGGTGAAGTCAGAGGAACTGCCTGGGAAGGTCTCCCCGACTGCTTGCTACAGTGCCCAATACAGGCTTTGATGTGTGGAGGCTTATCCTGTGTGGGCATTAGTTTCCAACACAGAAAGAAACGCATGCCAAAGACAACAAACGATCAGGCTGTGATTCATGTCTGTAAAGAAAACAAACCAGGGAGAAACCCCCCAAATCCCTCCTCCGCATAGCCTGTGGAGGTTGAGCTTTGGAGAAAGAAGACAAGAAATATAGGTGGTCACAATGGAAGAGTGAAAAGAAGGGAAGGAGGACGAAACAGATTTTTTTGAGTGTATGTGTAGATACAACATTTGTAATTTGCTGAAGACTGCTGAAACTCCCTTCACCATTCCTGCCCACCACTTGTTAACCCTTCTTCTAAAAACATGAAAGGTTCCATGCACTCTCACCTCTCTTCTCCTTCCCCCATTTTAAATAGTAATGAGCATTGGCAAAGCCAATAGATCTCACCTATGCAAGAGCTATTGGCTTTGCCAATGTGTTTTAGCCATGTTGTACACAAGCGTGGCTGCTGTTCAGCATGACTAAAAGTCAGTAGTGTGAGGGAGAGTGGCATAGAGTGGAGTAGGGTGGTGAGTAGGGTGCCAAAGAGCGGAGTAGAGTGGTGTGTGGTGTAGAGTGGAGAAGACTGTCATGGACTGGAGTGTTGTGGACTTGAGTGCCGTGGAGTGGAGTAGAGTGGAAAGGCATAGTGTGGAGAAGTGGAGTTGAGAGTAGTAAAGTGGAGTGACGTAGAGTGTGGTAAAGTGGCGTAAAGTAGAGATTCATTGAGTGGGGCACATAGAGTAGAGTAAAATGTCAGAGTAGAGTGGTGTAAAGGGGAGTGGCGTAGAGTGGGGTAGTGTAGAGTGGAGTAAAGTGCCACTGAAGCGGAGTGGCATAGTATGGAGTGGCATAAGGTGGAGTAAAGTGACATGGAGTTCGTAGAGTGGAGTAGAGTGGCATAGAATGTCATAGAGTGGTGTGTTGTAGAATGGGCTTGAGTGCCATAGGTTGTGGTGGCATAGAGTTAAGGGTCACAGAGTGAAAGAGAGTGTCGTAGAGTGGAGGGGCCATAGAGTGGAGTAAAGTGTCGTCAAGAGGAGGGGCATAGAGTGTTATAGAGTGAAGTGGTGTAGAGTGGAGTTACTTAGTGTGGAGTGGGCATGGTTTCGTAGCGCACTGCCATTACACGCAACATATTTTCAATTAAAATGACCATTACACTTGCATATACAGTTTTGCTGATAAAACTTTACAGTGCACAAATGATAATTTATGGAAATTGCATCACCTAGAGCCAGATGTTTAGAGCTAAATTAATTTCAGCGTTTGTGATCGTAATTTAGCTGTGTGCAATGTAGGAAAGAAAAACCCACTCGCAAAATAAGGAATCACCAAATTTGTGATTCCCTAATTTGTGCATGCATTTAGAGAATCGCAATTTGTGATTTCCTAAATGCTATTCCAGTACCCATCGCAAATTGCGATATTGCTGTAAGGAATCGCAAATTACCACCAACTTCAAGATTTCCTCAAAAAAAGCACCTTTTTCAAAGTGCCATATGGCCTTTAGAGCATTTATGCGTGCCACATGTGCACACATGCACATTTCAGGGGTGCAACAGGGTGTCCTTTTGGAACCTTTGAAATTGCGTGCGCAATTCCCATTCACTCTTATGGGCCTCTTGGCCCATAGAAATTAATGGAAAGCCATTCCTTATTTGCGAGTCGAAATTTGCGAGTCGCAAATAAGGAATGCGTAGGAATCGCTATTTTAAATGCGAAACCAACCTAAATAGGACAGTTTGCGAGTCCTTAATAGCGATTCACAAAAAATCGCTATTAAGGTCTCACACACCTGTTCTTTCATACATGTGCCCCCTAGTGTACTGATTTGTTTTCATCATATTAAAATATTTGTTCCCATTGCTTCATTTGTGTTTTCCTAATTCTGATATATACTGAAATATTTGTACAGTTCATTTACAGATATTTAAAGTTTGTTGTGTGTTAGAAAAAACCCTTTCTTTCCCAGTATCAAGAAAGGTAGTCACATAAATCGTCTCACTTTGAAGTCAGAAAAAGAAAAGCAAAAACCAAGCTCCATTGGAGGGCTGAGCCTGACATTTGATCTCTGTCTTGAAGGCACAGCAAATGTGATAAGAACAAAATGTAGAAGTTTGTTCACAGAAAGGAGGACTTGTGGAAGAATACAAGGAGTGATAGTGAACAAGCTTTGTTCCACAGGAAGGACAAAGATACGCTGACCAGCCTAAAACAAATGAAGCCAGCAAATAGAAAGTTAGAATATGTGAGTCACAAAGCCAATAGTAAGCAATGGGTGCAATGCATTCCCAGGGAAGCTTTCCGAATACCCACAAGAAGTTGTTACCAGACGAGACAGCACAGAGGCTTTAACCTAAAAATAGAGCTACAAAGACTGGGTAGCCCAAATGGCAAATGAAAACAAATCTGTCAAAAAGGCACAGTGATGCAAGTAAGGGTGAAAGAGGGCCAGTGCACTTCACACAGTCCTACAGCATCTGCAGTTGTCCCAGAACTAAGACCCACATGCAGCTCTTTCAATAAGCATCTGGCTTGAACTACTGCATACACTGCTATTTCACTTGTGAGACCCATATATGGTTTTTCCAATTTCCTGCAAAGCACCCTGTCCCACCCAGGCTATTCAAGTGCTGAAAATGAGGCAGAGCACTGCATTGCAACCTGTATTGATCTGCACCATTGGCCATCCTTTACTGTCTTTCCTGTCTCCTCTCCTGCTGCCCAAAATAGGTCTCTGGGATGGGTAAAAAGACGCAATGCTATGTGCCCTGTCAAGCTTTGCTTTCTCCGCCAATGTCAAAATGGGTATTGTATCAAAATTTTGCAGCCTAAGTATCCCCAGACAAAAAATGGTGTCCTAAATATCGTTTACAAAAATATCACCCCAGTGGAGTAAATATTAGCTCCCTCCTTAGTCCATGATGTTGATGTCAGACAATATTTCTGTTATCACTATTCTGGCAAACAACCCCACAGTGATTGAAGTGCTGCCCGCCAAAGCGTGGTGTCTACCCGCCTCCTTCTCAATAGGAGCTCACACAAAACTCTGTCAGTGTACCTCCAGCTTGATCTGCATCACCCTCTGATATGACAGTGCTGGCACAAACACATACCTAAACCATGGTACCTCATCATGCCTAGCAAAACCCTACCATTTTCCAGCACTTAAAGGCAAACCCAGCTCTGTCAATGCACTTCAGTCCAAACCTGGATCATCCCCGTCTCTTCCAGTTCCGAGTCCTACACTCACCCCTGGCAGAACACCCCAGCTCTTCCAAGCGGCACCCCCTGCTCTTATAATACCGGAATTCTTATCCAGCTCGCAGGTGAAGCTCAGTCCAGAAATATGGATTTTTTTTGTACTGGCCACACCATAATCATTTGTTCTGAAAGTGGATTATATTCTTGGTACATATTGCAAATGAGATGAGATGAGCAGTGGAAAAAAACATGTTTGCTTCTTTGATTCTTTTTTATAGTCGCTAAGAGGTAACTGCGATCCAGCCTTCAAGATATTTCTTCAGTGAGGTGACCTCCCACCATTTGGTTGTCTTTTTAAGAGCTTTTTAAAGTGCTCACAAGTTATATTCTTTTATGAGGATACATTACGGTTTTTTGTACTTATTGTGCCTACGGTGGAGCAATCATGTCTTTATCTGTCCTATTACTAATGGCCTTGTGAATTCGGCAGTCTGCCAATGGTGGACGTCCTTTGTGGTTACCTAGAAAGACATTATAGGTTAACTGTACAAGGACTCTAGAAGAGCTGGAAAGGGCTGTGGAAGGATATTAGCTTTTGAGTAAATTATTGGCAAAAGCTAGTTGGCCCCAAAAACCAATATTCCGCACTATTGTCAAGTCATGTATGAAAGTATTGATGGTGTACATGCACACTCCTAATACGTCGGGAGGCCCCTATCCCACGCATGTATTAACCATGAGCACCCCTTGTTTTAACAGCAGCAGTAGTCACACACAGCTCAGCCAGGGCACCCCAGTCTTACACTGCAACAACCATGACTATTGCAAGACGAAAACCCACATACAGGAGAACGGATCCTGTGCACTCGCAAGTGTAGTATGTAGTCCTGGTGTGAGGACTAAAATTTCTACTGGGAGAAATAGTTGCTTCAAAGTACAAAAGAACGTAGGGAATCAAGGTTCATGTGAATAAAGTTTTTTATAAGTCAGATAGTGGTCAGTACAGTAAAATAGTAGCTAGCCGACACGTGTTTTGTCACACCGTGAAGGAGGTGTAACTCATCAGGGCTGAAGGGCTACAGTGGTGACGAGATCGGTAGGGCACGGAACGGTGGACAATGGCCACGTCCGTGTGTACTGAAGGCGAGAACCGCCAGTGGCTGCTGGGCTAGCAGGCGAAGAGGGCCAGGGCGGGTTGCGTCCCGGGCTTTGAAAGGGTGCCTGAAACAGGGGAGGAGCGCACACGATAAGTGCGTCTGTAAATGAAACGGCGTACGGGTAGTGGATCTGAAAACCCACATACAGTTCGGTCAATGCTCCATATCTTGACAAATATATGAGTGAATAAGGTGACCTCTACCCCCTACCACTGAACGGCATGAGAGTGGGCTGGTCTCGTGGGATGAAACTTGAATTATCAGGCGGGGCTTGCAATGCTAATCTGAAATGATGGTGCGGTCCCTTTAAAGTAATGGTACCGCTTACATTTCAAACTGACCCTATCGCTTTCAACTTGCCGTGTCGCTATTATCTACCATAGCTGTACGACATGTGGCAGCATGTTTGAATAAAATATGGAACCAGAATGTGCCCTGGCTACCAACTTGCTACACAGTTATTTTTAAAAGTGCTTTGTTCAACCTTACTGATAGATCTATGCTATAAAAAATAGTTGCAATCAAGTACTTACAAATTCAGTAACTGATGCTGCTGCTGTGGCGCTGTGGATGTAGGTGCAAGGGCTGCGGGATGGATGGCATAAAAAAGGGAGAAACTGAGGCAGCCCAAGAAATATTAAAATCTAAATAAATGGTGCAAGAGTGAAGTCTTGAAGATAACAGAACCAGTGTGAGGTGGTTCTCCTTTCAGATGTCCTTGCCAGTCCGCCCTCCAGACATGGTCTTTGTGAAGTGATGCCTCTCACAGCAGGGTGGTCTCCAGCTTGGAGCACCAACAACAGATGTGCAAAGAGGTGTGAGCTTCCTGCACTTCTGTCATCAGCCCAACTGAAAGTGTGATCAAGAGAGACAAAAGGTTGGGCCTCACCTAATGCTCCCACTTCATCGTGCATCTTCATCTTGGAAGAGGTGTGGCGCAGCGGGCAGGGTGCCTGACTCCGGACTACGTGGTTCACGGTTCAATCCCCGGTGATGGCGGCAGGTTAGCCCAGCACCATGTGACTCTGGGCAATAGCTTGCTTAATCTTCTCGAGGTCCCCCAGTGCCGGGACACCACTTCGGAGGTAGCTGTGCGCTTTCCAAATACTGGTATTTCATATTTCAACAGAATCTGCAGTTCCACCACCACCCCTACTAAAAGGCAGTGCTTCAGGAAGCCTAATCAGCAGCCCCATGCTAGCAAAGTTGCCACTGAATCGAGTCCGCGTCTACAAGTTCAAGCCACAGGAATGCAGCAAATACACCGCCTCTGTCTAAGGAAGCTGTCCTCTCCCCCATTTTAAGAGTGAACATAAGATATTTCTCCAGCATTTGCAGAATCTCCTTTTCAGTGTTTGCATTATTCGCCCTGTATATTCTAACATATTGCTATGATCATGAGTTTATTTTTTCCTTCCAGTGCAACCTAAAACTCTTGATATTATCCTATGTTAGTCCAATCATTAACGTATGTTTCTAATCTCTGAGCTGGTTAGCTGTATTGCTGAAGCAGCTGTCTAGCAGTGGATAGACTGCCTATAATAGTGTCTATCAAAGCACCTATTATGGCACTCTTTTACATGCTCTTAATGCTGTTTCTTTCTGCAGTTTTGCAGCTTCTGATTACATCCTATTGCAAAACGTCTCCTCTGTTTTTCCAAAACCCTGCATTAAAAACTTCCCTCTCCCTTTCTTTCGGGCGACCGTCTCCATGCGTTTCACCCTCTGCATGCCTCCTCTTTCTGAACATAGCCTACTTTGTCACCTGTATGCTTGTCCCACTAATATTCACCTGATACTCATTTTAATTTAAAACACCTCGTTGAAACTGGAGCAAATGCATGGAATGTTTTTCTTGAGAACACAAGACTAATGCCAGTAACCACTGGATTAACCACTAATCCTTGGGTTCAGGAGCAGCGGGCTGTGCATTGCCTGTCTTCACGACTTTGCACGCTCCCTGACTTAAAACTGCTAGCCGCAAGGTCCAATCCCTATAAGATATATCTGTGACTTAGGTTGCTGCAAAATATGCATGCAGACTGCAGAGTGTAGCTCTGAACCCCTGCAGGTCCAACCCCGCTTTACACCCTTTTACTTAGACAAAATGAGTATGCTTTTTCTGATTTTTATTAATCGAATAAAAGTGATTGACTGACTGAGTATGTTTTATTAGAAGTGTGTTAACATGTATTTTTCAAACTGGGTGTCAAGACTGTTGGACCTGTTTATATTTCATATGCTACCTGTTCCAGTCTCCAAAAATAGAAAAAATTGTGCCTTGCCAATATTCCTCATAATTGATTCTTTAAGGCAAAATGAGAAGTAAAATGCATTTAGATTTACCAAACACAGGTATGAAACCGGCAACCACATTTTTAAAATAGAATAGCTGGTTAGTACTAACAGATACATGGAGGGCTCCAAAGCCTGTTTTCTCGATAAAGGGTGTTGTGACTTTGTTTTGCTCTCTAACTTGCCCTCACCAAAGATTAAAACACCTGCTAATTGTACTGGCATCACCCATCCACTTCCCATCACCATAAAGATATTTGATATTGTGTCTCTCATAACATCCAACCAGCTTATCACAAAATACGTAAACAATTCAGTGTAATGGAGAAAGTAAACAGAGTCATATCATCTCTAAGAAATATCTGTGCGTGCCGTCAGCAAAGTCTAGATTTGTGTAGCCCAGGTGTCTCCAACAGGTAGCTCAGGAGCTTCAGGTAGCTGACCCGTACTCTGCAAGTAGCTCCCTAAATTGCATCCCAGCACAGAGTCTAACCTTCTTAAAGAAGGCAGCCACATCTCCCTAACCTTGGAATGACCTCCAACCAAACCAATGGCACGGTGATGTGTTTACACACTAATACACAGTGCGACTGCTGGAATACTTGCAACATGACCACTTTCATCAACTCTCAATTCAGCTAAGTTACACGTAGAATTGTCACTTTGTAAGCTCCACTCTATCAGTCATAGAGTGTGTGTGAAAACTGGGCCAGAAAAGAAGTGCTTGTAATAGCCAGACTAGAGTCAACAGAGTGTTGGACTGCCTGAGACACAGTGGAAATATACATAAGCTACCCTTCACCTAAGGATAGCAAAAGCTGGATTTACAGTGGCCACATGTAATGGCCTTGTTTCAGATGGTGTGGGGTGCATGTATGTATGTGTACTTGTTTACATTCTTCTGTGTGCATGTGTACGCATATGTATGTGTTGTGTAATTGACAGGTGTTGTGTCCCTCCTAGATAGACATTGTATCTTCCTAAAACACATTCCTGATTCAATTATGTCTGTTGCTGACATAGTATTGGCACTGGCATAATAATGGTACATTTTGATATATATATATATATCTATATATCTATATATATATCTCTATATATATATTACCTACTGGCGGTCGCCAGTAGGTATATATAGTTAGGATTTTTTCTCTATGGGTTTTTTGAAAATTCTATGTCTAATAACTTTGGCGTTTGTGGACGGAATTGGCTGAAATTTTCAGGAAAATGGCACATTTTGTTTCTGAGCAGCCCCTGAAAATTTTGGGGGGGTTCGTCAAGGGGGGGCCGAGAAAAAAGGGGGGTCCCAAAACGCGTTTTTCCCATGTTAATTTCCATAGGGCGGTTGGCCTCACTTTTAGCCCGAACGGCTGAATGGATTTGCACGAAACTTGGCAAAATTGTAGGGACTGGTAGCCCGATGTGCCTTTTGTAGGTCTCAATATATGTGCTCCAGTGGATTTTGAGAAATTAACGTTTAAAAAAAGATATATATCTGTAACAGCGGACCGGGCAGCGCTCTGGTTCGCGGACTTTTCGCGCAACGGAGCTTTGTGAAGCGAAGCTGATTGGTTCTCCGGCGTCTGTCAACATTCCAAACAGTCCGTAGCGGCCGCCATCTTGTCTCTCGGTAGGATCGAGAGACAAGAGGAGGTCAAAACAAAGGGGGAAATAACTATAAGGGGGCATAGTAGATCCTCGCTGACCCCCTAGGTTTGATGTGGAGGTTTTAAAAGGGCCCCGCGGGGCAAAAAAAAAAAATAATAATAATAATCGAACGGCTGAATGGATTTGCACGAAACTTGGCAAAATATTAGGGACTGGTAGCCCGATGTGCCTTTGCTAGGTCTCAATATATGTGCTCCAGTGGATTTTGAGAAATTAACGTTCAAAAAAAGATATATATCTGTAACAGCGCTCCGCTTCGCGTAACGGAGGTTTGCGAAGCTGATTGGTCATTCTGTCACTGGGCTATAGTTGGGCTACATCTGGCTGATATTTGGGCTACATTTGTTTTTTTGTGTGTCTGGCGGCCATCTTTGGGCTACATTGGGCTACATTGGGCTTCATTGGGCTACATTCGGCTAATTAGCAAATAGCTCATCGCAAACTAGGAATGGTAAAGAATCGCTATTTATTCCTTAAAGTTCGCTATTTAGGAAATTCAAAAAACTTTGATGATACATATGGCGGTTCATCTCTAACAAGATAAGAAGCATAGGGATACATTTATGATGACTGGCGCATCACCAGGGATGTGTTAGTCATTCTGTGCCGCTGTTCCGTCACCTATGGTGTGCTGCATTTACAATGCGGCGCATCATGGGGCAAAAACAGCACAGATGCGTGATGTATCTGTGCCGTAAAGGTGGCGCATTGCTGGAGTTGTATCGCAAGTGTGATGAAGCTCCAGCAAGGGTCGGGGGTGCCCCTGTCGCAGGGTTTCTGTTCTCACACAGAACTGTGGACAGAGGATTGGAACCTCGGCGAATGCATTGCTGGAGTTGTATCGCAAGTGTGATGAAGCTCCAGCAAGGGTCGGGGGTGCCCCTGTCGCAGGGTTTCTGTTCTCACACAGAACTGTGGACAGAGGATTGGAACCTCGGCGAATTAGGGTGTCCCAAAACTCACGTTAGTAATCAAAAACTCCTTAGCAAGCTAGGTACAGTGTCACATTGGATATAACAAACTCTCAATGTTTAGACAATCCAGAATATGAACTTATAGTACCTCAGGATACGTGGAACTCATGAACAGTCGGTCGTTATAGATTTCTTAGAAACCAGAACATGGAGTTAAGAAGAACAGATGTGTATTTGAAATGTTTATTTACTAATGCCGTCTTCTCAGGCGTAGTACCTTAGATAATAAAAGTACACATATTATCAGTAGCAAAATTACCAGCATAGTTACTAGTACATAAAAAGTGAATGGTGATAGTATGTTAACATGCTGTAAATGAATAAGAGTTAGCAACACTTATAAGCAGCCGCGGGCCGTGGAGGGAGTTACGGTGAGGCAGGGAGGCGGGGAGGGGGAGAAGCAGGGTGGAGAATACAAGTACACATATTATCAGTAGCAAAATTACCAGCATAGTTACTAGTACATAAAAAGCGAATGGTGACAGTATGTTAACATGCTGTAAATGAATAAGAGTTAGCAACACTTATAAGCAGCCGCGGGCCGTGGAGGGAGTTACGGTGGGGCAGGGAGGCGGGGAGGGGGAGGGGCAAGGTAGAGAGGGCTCCACCCTGCTTCTCCCCCTCCCCGCCTCCCTGCCCCATCGTAACTCCCTCCACGGCCCGCGGCTGCTTATATCTCACCCTCCCTAATACACATATTATATTATTTGCTAAGAAGGTCTCTTTGTGTTGGTTTAGGGCGTGCCCATACTTTAGTGTCTTAGATTTGAAGGAATCACATCAGCATACACCAGCTCTCTCTTCATGTGAACCGCATCAACTGTTGTGTATGTGTGTTCGGCAAAGCAATATAAAACCCGCCTCATGCCCAGAATTGGCAGAAGTTGCACTTATGTTATGAGTATGAAGTCGTGGAGATCAGACCTCATAACAATTCTGTATCGTGTTGTTCTTGAAACTTTAGCATTCGCTGTACAGATATAGTTTAACAAGTAAAGCAGATAGTAGACCAATAACATATTATTCTCATGTAAACCACGATGAACTACTAGGTGGAAAGCTAAAGCAACAACTAAGTGTCGTGTGCAGAAGTTGCAAAAAAGGAAAAATGGCGTTTAAACCGGTAATGAGCCCATGCTAACTTAACACGGTGTAAAGATATCCAGGACCTAGATGACACCTCCTCATGATCCGGAAACGAACTGAATAAGATAATAGAAGTGCCATCTCATGAGAGCAGATTGCAAGTTTATATGTGGACGGTCCGCAAGGTAAAGCATTAAAAACTAGGAAAATTTAATGCTAAAGAAAAATAAAACAGCCAAGTACTTTATCGAGTCTTAAGCCAATAGGCAAGGTAAATAATAAAAACTTGACAAATAAGTCAATGAATTGTCAATGAAATGCTAGTACTCAGCATATCAAACATGAAAAAGGTCTATGACATAACTGTGTATGCAAAATAAGCTGCAACAGCCTCCAATAGGAAGTCACCGTCTTCATCCGAAAACAGTTCAGCCATCCAATTTAAAAGCGGAAAAGAACATACGTGCTCTCCCAGCACCGGATCCTCTATCACCATCAGAGGACAGCTCGGTGGGTTTTCAAGAAAGCTCTGTTCCAAGAAAGACTGTGCTGCCGCCAGTAAATTCCAGGGACCAAGTAGTCCATGCATCAATGCCATAGCCATAATCCTTTCGCCAGGACAAACCAACTCGTGAGTAATGATAGGAGTCATCAGCTGATTAAAGTCGACGTCAGGAGAAACCGGTCCGCAGAGACACAAATCAATGGCCCAATCGAAATCACAGGTCAGGCAGTGAAATACAGGCTGGACACAGGTGAAGTAGGAGAATCGAAAAGATAATCCATATGCCGTGCTTAATATCGCCAACGGCATTGTGCCATAATATTCTAGCATGCGATTGCGGAACAGTGTCAGCAGCTGCAGGGTGGGAGGTTGCATAGGAGGGACATCCATATTTAAAAATGTAAAAAAGCACAAGAGCGTCCGCTGGTAATGCAAGTAAAAATGCCAATCCACGAACCAGAGTGCAGAAAATAGAATGAAAGGAAGCAGGGATGACTCCAAAGATTTTCTCAAATGAAGTCACGAGACCACTGGTAACAACTTTAAAAAAGTGCGCCAGGGACTTTGTGGAGGATGCGTTAAAGATAGTCGGAAACATGTTGCTGAAATTGAAAGGCAAATCTTAATTGAAAAGGGTGTGCACCTCTGTACGGGTGTTCGCTATGTGAAGTACGAAAGTTTCACGGGCCGAACTCAAGGCCACCTCTCTCTGAGACAAAAGAGCTCTTATTCTTGCCATGCCGTTGAAACGTGTCCCAAGGTTGGTATTTGTGGCCAGATTGAAAACTCCCTATGTTCATGTGTGGGAGGAAATAGAACATTTCTGCAGCAAATAACCCGTTCACTTACTGTTACGATAAAAGGAATACTTTTAATTAACTCAGAACAATCTTCATTATTGAGCATCAAATAACTACCATTTTCCAACAACTTGAACGTGGGGATGATAGCAGGAACTGGCGTGCCTTGCAACACGCAAGCCATATTTGGTCGGTGTTTGTTGCATGAACCGTGTAACTGTATGTGCCTACACATTAGTGAATGATCTGGCGTCTCAGTGCATTCCTCTCCATTCAGATAAACTTCTTGATCATCTTTGAAACATCTGTATGTGTATGGAAGCGACCAGACCTCATGAAGAAAAGCACTACCTAAAGGTTCATAACGACCTATTGGTATATATTTCATACAATTTGAAAACTTATATAAAGCAAAAGGCAGCGTTATTAAACCGTGGATAAGGCATGTTGCCAAAAAACCCGCAATCCTCTGCTGATGATGTCACTGAGCATGTCATGAATGATGTAATATGTGACATCATCAGCAGTGGATTACGGGTAATGGTATCTCTAGTTTACTCCCTTATAGCTGTCTTTCTTTTAACATAAGTGTCTGTTTCCTTCCCTTATACTTACTGTTTTTGGTTCGCTTCCGGTTCGCGTACCGGCGAGCGAACTGGGAAGCGAACTAAGAGAAATAGAGGTTGGCACAGTTCCAAATATTGTACCAATTTTTTAATAACGGGGAGGTAGTTCTGAAAAGAACTTTTTTTTAAATTTTTCTGAACATTTTTTTACTGTTTTTGAATTTTTCGGAACAGTTTTATATTTTTTTGGGTTTTTCTTGGAGGGGGCAATGAAAACGATTCATTGTAAAGGGCTCAACAGGAGCAACAAAACAAAAAAAAGAAGTATTTATTATTTTGGGCGTTTCGGACAAACTTGCATATGATAGTCAATAGCTCTGTTGATCAGAGTGATGCTTTTTTTCTCCGTAGGAAATGAATCCATCGCAAAATGCGCAGATGTGTTTTACATCACCAAATCTCATTTGTATATTTGGCACCATCTCCCTGCCCTCTGGTCCCGTTACTTCCGGTACAACAGATCTTCTGGCCATAATAGGGAGATTATCTAGGTCGTTCCGAAACTGTGCAGCACTGTAGTTGTTAGGATGCCACCTAGTCATATGGCGATGCATTGTGTAGTTTCCGAAACTGTATTTTTTGTCGGTCCCTCTGGACAGTCTATCTTGACATATAAGGCAAGTTACGTATCTTGCATTTACTTTTTTCTGACCTTTGGGAATTTTAAAAAATTGCCAAATGAAGTTTTCTTTCCGGTGAGACGTCCTGGGCTGCTCAGGCAAAAACTGCCTCTCTTCGTGCTCGTCCTCCTGTTCCTCTTCTTCTTCTTCTTGTTGAATTATAACTTGAGCAGGTGGTCCACTCTTCCTTGGATGTGGTGGAGGTGGTGGGGAAGCACCAGCTGAAGCTACTAAAGAAGCCATTGCTCAGTGATCACAAAGGGTCTTTCTCTCACAATGATGAAAGTCAGAGTGAGGAAAGAAGGAGGGATTTTCATCATTTGGGAAAAACAAGAGTTCTCAACCAATCAAAAGTGTTCATTTTAGATTATATGACCTAGTCTTACATCATTAGGAAACCAAAAGTGAAATGAACCAATGAAAAGTGTTATTACCAAGTCACATGACTTGCTGTGTTTACGTTAAGCGCTTTGCAGGGCCTCCCGGTTTGCTTCCAGAAACCTGCGCTTTGCGACTCGCTTCGCGTACCAGTTCGCTAACGTAGCACGTCATATGACGTATCACGCGACAACGTGAAACGTCATGCGGACGGGAGGCGTCACGATGTTGTTTTCTAACGCGGCACTTGCGGTAAAGAAACGTTTACCGGCTCGCGGTCTATTTCGCGGCATCAAGGTCAGCTAACGGGAAGCTTCCCGATTCGCGAAGCGGGAACGAAGAAAAAAAAATATTTAAATTTTTTTTTATTCATAAACATATAAAATATATTTTTGGATTTAAAGAAGAATACATTTTACAGCTACAGATATTAGCTGTTAAAAAACCAATGAAATTCACTGAAAAAACCATAGGTTATAGACCATATATAGTTAGGAATTAGCATTTACAAAACCTTGAAAATTCACTGAAAAAACCATAGGTTATAGACCATATATAGTTAGGAATTAGCATTTACAAAACCTTATTTTACTCACACAAAACCATTGAAATTCCATATATAGTTAGTTGCACTAACTATATATCGCGCATCCGCAATCCACTGCTGATGATGTCACATATTACATCATTCATGACATGGTCAGTGACATCACTGATGACATCACTGATGACATCTCAAATGACATCACTGATGACATCTCATTTGACATCAATGACCACATCACTGATGATATCATTCATGTGACAATACAATGCATCTCCTCACATTTTAATATAACCTCTGTTACAACCAGTGTTAAATACAGAGTATAATTTTTGAAACCATTGACACACCAATACTAGTTACTACATACGCACTCACTGATTCCTAGGTCTACACACACATTCACTCATTCATCCATACAATCATTCATAGATACAATCACTCATCTTTACAACACTATCATATGCACTCATACACCTATACAGACATTTACACTCTGTTGCTCATCCATGGAGTTACTCACACACCTAGTCAGTCATGCAAAGAATCAATCACACCTCCATTTTCTAATCTATACAGTTAAACATAGAGCACCTTACATTTTCAAACATATACTAACACATACTTACTCTCTTATACAATCACTGATACAAGTACACATTGATCTGCACAGAGTCACACACCTCCCAACCAGCCACACACACACTCAGTCTCCCATACAAATACTTGGCCAACCAATCAATAACCCATATAGCCACTCATATAGCTACTGATCAACACATGCAGCAGCTTGCACAACAACAGACATACTGATGCAAACTTTCACACAGTTTAGTCACTAACCTATGCATTCAGTAGGACGCATTTAATCACTCACTCATACAGTCAACCACGCACCTACTAAAACCTTCATTCAGACACTTATACATCTACTCATTCTTCAATATGTAAAACATATTTTAACTTTACAGAAACATACAGTCACTGGATGTTGTCATCAGTGATGTCATTTGAGATGTCATCAGTGATGTCATCAGTGATGTCACTGACCATGTCATGAATGATGTAATATGTGACATCATCAGCAGTGGATTGCGGATGCGCGATATATAGTTAGTGCAACTAACTATATATGGAATTTCAATGGTTTTGTGTGAGTAAAATAAGGTTTTGTAAATGCTAATTCCTAACTATATATGGTCTATAACCTATGGTTTTTTCAGTGAATATAGATATATATATAGATATAGATATATAGATATATGGATATATATATATATCTATATATATATATATATATATATATATACTCGGAATGCAGTGACCAAGGCGGTCATACCGCCGAAACAAGTCTGACATTGTACCAATGGAATAAAAGCTACCTGTGTCATCAAGTATCACGGAGTCGGTGCCTGCTTTTGCGTACGCGGTCAGGATGGAAAAAATATATATATATATATATATATGCCTGGAAGAACGTCCTTTGAGAAAAACGAACAGCAGACCCAGAAATGCAGGTGAAGATCTTTATTAAGTGGATATAGCAACAGCAGCCAGCATGACGCGTTTCAGCCTCAACAGAGGCCTTGATCACATATATATATAACGATAAAGGTATATATATATATATATATATTTTTATTTTTATTTTTTTTTAAACACACACGGTCCACACTCCCAGGTCCGTTCCACAATTAAGGGCACTCTCAGCACTTTTACGTCGTTTTCAAGCTGCCATCGTTTATTCTTTTTGGCGCTGCACAATCGTATCAGCAAACGCGTTTCGGCATTGCCGCCTTCGTCAGTGTCGATAGATACAAGTTTTCAAACAGTTTAAATAAAGTTACAATGCAACATTTCCACGTGATTAAAATCAATAAACATAAAAGAAGGCACAGTGAATTATCTGCATTACTGTGGCGGCCATCCTAGAATGTCAAAGAAACGCTTGTTATAATCACAAAATCTGCTTTCACTTAGTGTGCAGTTAATTATAAACATTGTCTTATTCCAATTTAAGGATGCATTACTATGTATATTCAATATTTACTTTTCTTATTTTTCGAAGTTTAATTTAGCATTCATGAATTTATTCAGCCCTTACTGGGCTGTCCCTGTTTTATTTTCCAAGTTTATTTTTAAGCGCTTTTTTCTTTTTTGATGGCCCATGTGTGTGCCAACAATCTCACATTTGTTTTCTTTTTAGGATATTGCCCTGAATGGGCAAAATGTGAGAGATCAAGTTCTCATCGGGGCAGGAAGTCTTAGCAGGTTATAGATCAAATTCATTTTCCTTTCTCATAGTCCAGATATTCATCTTAGCCTATATGCACCCACATTTCTTCCTCATTATTAAGGCCTGTCGGGTTCTTCGTCTGTAGCATTATAATGTATCGTGATTCGAGGGTTCTCAGCTTTCTCACATTTTGCCCATTCAGGGCAATATCCTAAAAAGAAAACAAATGTGAGATTGTTGGTACACACATGGGCCATCAAAAAATAAAAAAGCACTTAAAAATATCCTTGGAAAATAAAACAGGGAAAGCCCAGTAAAGGCTGAATAAATTCGTGAATGCTAAATTAAACTGCGAAAAATAAGAAAAGTATATATTGAATATACATAGTAATGCATCCTTAAATTGGAATAAGACAGTGTTTATAATTAACTGCACACTAAGTGAAAGCAGATTTTGTGATTATAACAAGCGTTTCTTTGACATTCTGGGATGGCTGCCACAGTAATGCAGATAATTCACTGTGCCTTCTTTTATGTTTATTGATTTTAATCACGTGGAAATGTTGCATTGTAACTTTATTTAAACTGTTTGAAAACTTGTATCTATCGACACTGACGAAGGCGGCAACGCCGAAACGCGTTTGTTGATACGATTGTGCAGCGCCAAAAAGAATAAATTATGGCAGCTTGAAAACGACGTAAAAGTGCTGAGTGCCCTTAATTGTGGAACGGACCTGGGAGTGTGGACCGTGTGTGTTTAAAAATATTTACGCACCTCACCGTGCGGTAAGGAGGCACCCGAGGCAAAGAGGAGTGACGGGTGGTGAGAAGGAGTAACGGAATATATATATATATATATATATATATATATATATTCACTGAAAAAACCATAGGTTATAGACCATATATAGTTAGGAATTAGCATTTACAAAACCTTGAAAATTCACTGAAAAAACCATAGGTTATAGACCATATATAGTTAGGAATTAGCATTTAAAAAACCTTATTTTACTCACACAAAACCATTGAAATTCCATATATAGTTAGTTGCACTAACTATATATCGCGCACCCGCAATCCACTGCTGATCATGTCACATATTACATCATTCATGACATGGTCAGTGACATCACTGATGACATCACTGATGACATCTCAAATGACATCACTGATGACATCACTGATGACAACATCCAGTGACTGTATGTTTCTGTAAAGTTAAAATATGTCTTACATATTGAAGAATGAGTGGATGTATAAGTGTCTGGATGAAGGATTTAGTAGGTGCGTGACTGACTGTATGAGTGAGTGATTAAATGTGTCTCACTGAATGCATGGGTTAGTGACTAAACTGTCTTAATTTGTGCATCATTATGTCTGTTGTTCTGTAAACTGCTGCATGTGTTGATCATTAGCTATACGAGAGGCTATATGTGTTATTAATTGGTTGCCCAAGTATTTCTATGGGAGATTGAGTTTGTGTGGGGGTGGCTGGAAGGTGTGTGACTCTATGCATAGATGTGTGAGCAGTTTATTCACTAGGTGTATGAGTTCAAGAGTGCATGTGGAAACAGCTACATGGGCAGTTGACTGTGTGCATGAGTGTATTGATGAGTGAATGGATATCTCAATGCTACATGTCATAGTAAGTACATATGTAAAACACAGTACATGTGAGAGTTGGCATATATAAATAACTGTGCATGAGAGCCACTGAATGAGTGAGTGGTTGTATCGATCATTGTGAACTTGTATCAGGGATTGTATAAGAGAGTAAATATGTGTTAGTATATGTTTCAATAAGTAAGGTGTGTTTAACTGTATAGTTGAAGAAATGGAGGTGAGATTGTTTCTTTGCATGACTGACTGGGTGTGTGAGTAACTCCATGAATGAGTGGCAGTGTGTGAGTGTCTGTATACACTGAGTGTATCTAAGGTTATATTAGAGTCTGAAGAGGTTTATCGTATTAGCACAAGAATGATGTCAAATGAGATGTCATCAGTGATGTCATCAGTGATGTCATTTGAGATGTCATCAGTGATGTCATCAGTGATGTCACTGACCATGTCATGAATGATGTAATATGTGACATGATCAGCAGTGGATTGCGGGTGCGCGATATATAGTTAGTGCAACTAACTATATATGGAATTTCAATGGTTTTGTGTGAGTAAAATAAGGTTTTTTAAATGCTAATTCCTAACTATATATGGTCTATAACCTATGGTTTTTTCAGTGAATTTTCAAGGTTTTGTAAATGCTAATTCCTAACTATATATGGTCTATAACCTATGGCTTTTTCAGTGAATTTCAATGGTTTTTTAATAGCAAATATCATAAGCTGTCGAATGTCAAGTACGTGGTAAGTGAAAACATTTTCGTGTTTATGCACACTGATCTGCTTTGAATGGTGCCCCCCCCCTCATTTCTATTAGGAGTACTCTCTCTTTGCAGATAGTGAAAGGTAGTTAACGCAGGCGTTTGCCCCCGTTGTAATCCGTCGTGCCTGCTTCTCTCTCCATTTGACTGATTGTTATCCAAGTATTTACTGTTTTAGAATTAGTTCTCTTTGGTTCATTCTCTATTTACAAACAAACACAGAGTCGCAATACTCTGTTTAGTCTTTCCAGATAACGAAAAATCGTGTAAAAAAAAAGAAAAGGAATCGAGCAAAATCAGTAGGCCACTAATGGGATCTCTTTTTGACCTCGCTAAAATAGAAACATTAGGAACAACCCCTCATGACAAATACAAAACTAGTGAGATGAACTGAACTCCACACAATGATGGCTGCAAAACAGCTCGGCTCCGCCACCCACCCCGCCCAAAATAACGATAAAGAACGGCTGCCATGATTGGCTGCGGAATGACCACGACGGAGCTACGAAATGGTGCTGCTCTCATGCTAACCCCAGCTTCAGTCTGAAACATCCAGAAACACTGTAGACTACCAATTCGATCAGTTCCGGTAGCGCCCCAATGTAACCCGGTAGAGAAGAACTAGCCCTCCCCTCTTTGACTGATGGTTCTTGTTGCCTGTCCCTTCTGTTGCCATTTAACAGAACTATTTAGCCTGCTGAAAGGGGTTGTGTTCCGACCGCTGGTTGGTGGAGACATTTTGACTATATTCTGTACCTGCGTTGTCGCGTAATGCGTCATATGACGCGCCGCGTTAGCGCATCCGGAAGTCATCCGGGGCGCGCAGCGCGTAACGTAAGCATAACAAGTCATGTGACTTGTTAATAAAACTTTTCATTGGTTCATTTTACTTTTCTTATTGTAATGATGAAAGGCTTGGTCATATGACCTAAAAATTACGCTTTTCATTACTTCCGAACATTATTTTTTCTTAAATATATGTTATAATGTTCCAGGCTAATGTACTTTCCCGGAAATTTTACAACTGTCCTGCAAGTAAAATATATTCTTTTTTCGAAAAAAAGAGCGTTTCTTCGTCCCATGACGGAGCCGTTGAGCAAAAGAGGGTCGACCTGCTGTCTTAGTCGCCGATACGCCTGAATATGAGATTCTTATCGATCACTTTATGTTACAGGAATAGAAAACACAACAGCCCTTGACCATTTATCTTTACTGCGTTCCTTCGTATTATACCTTTTACCCTTCATGTAATTGGTCTGCTTTATTTCACTTGCCTTTTAATGATTCTAAAACAGTCACTATTATTAAAAACTTTACCAATGTATATACTACTACCATGTTTTCTTTTAAAAACCTTTATTGTGAAAATGTCATTATACAAATACGAGCCTATAACCACGTGGGCCTGCCACAGAGCAAACTGTAATCGCATATGATGAATAGACATTTACACTGTAGAGGAACGTAACGGGCGGGCCATTAGGTTGCAAGAACTAAGGTGTCTAACAGTTACTGAATCGGTGGACGTACATTTTATAATTAAAATACGACAGGGCCAGTTACAATAAAATTATCTAGATATACATTTGCGGGCAAGTACCATGGGTGACGTTAATTCGAACTTTCAACAGTACAGTAATCAATAACACATCAGAACTTAATATCAATAGGGATGTCGAAATAGTCAATCAATTCTCGTCCCCGCCCGCCATGTGCTTCAAAACTGCATACGTATCTCGTGATTTCAAGGTTCTGCAACCAGTACACAACAAGGAGTTACGAGTCCCATTTATTCCGGCGCCATTTTGGGCGAGGACGGGCAGGTCCAGGATATAGTCAAAATGTCTCTACCAACCATCGACTATGATGATGTTCATATGCTGTATTTATTAGAGTAACACTCATCTGTCCACATGAAATTAATTTGCCACAATCTAAACATGTCATTTTAATCTTTCCAAAGTTCTTCTAAATATTTGGGACCGTTTCCCTTGCCTCTGAAGCTCTCAGTGCCACTTCTTTGATGAATGTACTAGCAGGTCAGGGGTTCTCCTCCAAATCTCTCTATTATGCAGCACTATAATTAATTGGTGCCACCTCTCCATATGACGATGCATGGTATAGTTACCACAACTATATTTTTTTTCGGTTCCTCTGGAGAGTTCATCGTGGCAGATGAAGCGTGTAACGTACCGGGCATTTACCTTTTTTTGCATGTACAGGAAAGGAAAAAAAAATCGAGCGTCCGAGTTCTAAGGTGTCCCAGGGCCATTTTAGTGGACCAGGCCCAAATCCAAAGAACAGGCCGCCATTTTGAGAGTCCTCTTGCAGCCGCCTGTCGCTGTAGCATCAAGAGCAGCCGAAACTCAGCTGAATGGCAACTGAAACGGTAAAGGGGCGCCCCACTACAGCAGACGAGCCTCCACCTAGGAAGGCCCATTCACGCCGGCCCCCCCCCCCCTTCGGGCCCCCCACGCCGTTATTCGGAGCAGTATTGTAGGATGGCCACACCAGTGCAGCAACTTGCTAGACATCACCTCGGTGGTAACCGAATCTCAACGCCTTGTGGTGTCTTCTATTCAAAAAACATTGTTATGCTGCCTTCGACCTATTCGCCGCAAGTGCGCACACAACTCAACTGCATAGCTTGCTAGACACCACCTCGGTGCCATCCGGATCTTGGAATGTCAGCACCTTTTGGTGTCTTCTCTTCAGAAAATATTGTTGCGCTGCCTTTGGCCCCATTCGCACATCAGTCCGCTACTGACGCCATCTCACAGGCTAATGGGGCGCCCCACGCCGACTTTCAGCATTGTAGAATGACCACACCAGTACAGCAACTTGCTAGACATCACCTCGGTGCCATCCGGATCTCGGCGCCCCACTGCAGATGAAGTGCCTCTCAACTATGAAACCACCACGGTGACATCCGGATCTTGGCGCGTTGTGCTGCCTTCGGCCTATTCGCACATCGGTCCGCTACTGACGCCATCTCACAGGCTAATGGGGCGACCCACGCCGAGTTTCAGCATTGTAGGATGACCACACCAGTACAGCAACTTGCTAGACATCACCTCGGTGCCATCCGAATCTTGGCATCTCAACGCCTAGTGGTATCTTCCATACAAAAAATATTGTTACGCTGCCTTTGGCCCCATTCGCACATCAGTCCGCAACTTAGACATCACCTCGGTGCCATCCGGATCTTGGCATCTCAGCGCCTTGTGGTGTCAGTCAGAAAATATTGTTGCGCTGCCTTTGGCCCCATTCGCACATCGGTCCGCTACTGACGCCATCTCACAGGCCAACGGGGCGCCCCACGCCGACTTTCAACATTGTAGGATGGCCACAGAAGTGCGACAACTTACTAGACACCACCTCGGTGCCATCCGGATCTTGGCGCGTTGTGCTGCCTTCGGCCTATTCGCACATCGGTCCGCTACTGACGCCATCTCACAGGCCAACGGGGCGCCCCACGCCGACTTTCAGCATTGTTGGATGGCCACACCAGTGCGGCAACTTACTAGACACCACCTCGGTGCCATCCGGATCTTGGCGCGTTGTGCTGCCTTCGGCCTATTCGCACATCGGTCCGCTACTGACGCAAACTCACAGGCCAACGGGGCGCCCCACGCCGACTTTCAGCATTGTAGGATGGCCACACCAGTGCTGCAACTTGCTGGACACCACCTCGGTGCCATCCGGATCTTGGCGCGTTGTATTGCCTTCGGCCTATTCGCACATCGGTCCGCTACTGACGCCGCCTCACGTGCCAACGTATTTTCTACGCATTTTATACCCTATGCCGCATAACAGGTCATGTGACTTGTTTATAAAACTTTTCATTGGTTCATTTTACTTTTGGTTTCCTAATGATGGAAGGCTTGATCATATGACCTAAAAACAACACTTTTCATTGGATGAAAACTTTTTTTTTTTTCCCAAACGATGAAAGCCCCACCTTGTTTCTGGATGTTTCAGACTAAACTGGCGTCAGCATGAGAGCACCACCATCTCGTAGCTCCGTCGTGGTCATTCCGCGAGCAATCATGGCAGCCGCTCCCCACCAGAAGCCTGCAGGAGTCGGGCCCCCAAAACTTTTGATGAATTCTCAAGGCGGAGGGGACGCTTTCGAGAATGGGGTCCAAGACCTAGCAGACAAGCGTCCGATTTCCAAGGTGTCCCAGGGCCATTTCAGTGGACCAGGCCCAAAAAGGAAAGAGCCTGCCGCCATTTTGAGAGTCCTGTGACAGCCGCCTATCGCTGCACCGCAAGAGTGGGCGCAACTCAGCTGAATTGCGGCTTTTGACACAGTGGACCAAAAACGGACGGAATGGCAACTGAAACGGTAAAGGGGCGCCCCACTACAACAGATGACACTCCACCTGGAGAGGCCCGTTCACGCCGCCTCCCCCGGGGCGCCCCACGCCGTTATTCGGAGCAGCATTGTAGGATACCAAAACCAGTGCGGCAACTTACTGGACATCACCTTGGTGCCATCGTTCTGCTGCCTTGGAACTATTCGCACAACAGTTTGCTACTGATGACCCACCCCCCGCGACGCCCCACGCCGTTATTTGCTGGGTGGCAACTTACTAGACATCACTTTCGTGTCATCTAGATTTCGGCGCGTTCTGCTGCCTTGGAACTATTCGCACAACAGTTTGCTACTGATGACCCACCCCCCGCGACGCCCCACGCCGGAAATCTGGACGTTGTGCTGCGTTGGGACTATTCGCACAGCCGACCGCTACTTCGTTGTTTTTCCCTAAAAATGTTTATATGTTATTACTATTTTTGTTTTCTTGTATATATTTATAAATTATTAAAGTTTTATAATCTTACTACTTTGTCGGAGTGCTATATATTTTTAATGTGACACATAATTGTAAAAACTTTGATGTACAAAGAGTCATCCCTGGAATCTTCCGCTTCACGCTCGGTCCCCTCCCCAATCACAATACAGGATGGTTTTCAGATAATAGCAACGCTTCTGCTGTGACGGATCTCATCGAGTGTGGGCCTTGATCTACTATAACTCCTTTGAAGAGGGGTGATTCTTTACAGCTGTGGCCATAAACTACATCTGCAGGGCTAGCTGATAGCCTAGGACCGGCCTGGACAATCGGACACAGAGGAAAAGAAGTGTCAGAGGGTGCGGTAGTGAATAGGGCGAAAGGGAGGTGTCGGGCGGGCACAGGGTGTGATTCTCAGGGAAGAGCAGCGCAGATGGGGGGAGGTTTATTACCCATGCATAAGACAGAGAGCGGGGGTGACCACTGCCTGGGTGAGATGCTTGCGAGGGTGGGGAGCCATGCTAAGGATCGACAGCGTGCACAGAGTGGGTCTGGTCAAGGCATCTAAAATGGCTGCCGTGCACGACAAAAGTGTGGCATTTGATAAAAGACAAGATGGCGCAGACAATGTTTTTCAACACTTCCTGATTTCCTTCGAATCGAACGTTAACAGACGTTGGGGCATATTACCAAAGTTAAGCGATATTTATCCCTAACGATGCATTGCAAAGATTTTTTTACCGTCAGAAATTATCGCAGATAAACCTTGCTATTATCAAGGTTTATCGCAAATACGATAAAAAACGACCGCAATGCATTAATATCGCTGAAAACTCAGCGATATTCATGCATTACCGAGCTAATGCTCTTAGCCATGTTATCCACCTCCCATTGGATAACATGGCTAAGAACTGCTCAGGGCAGCTGTTACTTTTTGGAGATATTCGCGCTTATCTCGAATATTTCCAAAAGTTGATAATAGGAGATAGCGATGTTAGCGACTGTTTCCAGTCGCTAACATCTTGGCATGCCCACTTTGCATGTCATTAGTGATAAATATCACTCACATGCAAAGTGGGGCCCAAGATGGTCGCTATCTCCTACTAGCCGTCGCTAACATGTGTTAGCAACAGCTAGGTAATACAGATATAATTTTATCTCCGCGAAGCGGAGCGCTGTTACAGATATATATCTTGTTTTTGAACGTTAATTTCTCAAAATGCACTGAAGCACATATATTGAGACCTAGCAAAGGCACATCGAGCTACCAGTCCCTAATATTTTACCAAGTTTCGTGCAAATCCATTCAGCCGTTCGATTATTATTATTATTATTTTTTTTTGCCCCGCGGGGCCCTTTTAAAACCTCCACATCAAACCTAGGGGGTCAGCGAGGATCTACTATGCCCCCTTATGGTCATTTGCCCCTTCGCTTTGGCCTCCTCTTGTCTCTCGATCCTACCGAGAGACAAGATGGCGGCCGCTACGTACTGTTTGGAATGTTTACAGACACCGGAGAGCCAATCAGCTTCGCTTCGCAAAGCTCCGTAACGCGAAAAGTACGCGAAGCGGTGCGCTGTTACAGATATATATCTTTTTTTGAACGTTAATTTCTCAAAATCCACTGAAGCACATATATTGAGACCTAGCAAAGGCACATCGGGCTACCAGTCCCTACAATTTTGCCAAGTTTCGTGCAAATCCATTCAGCCGTTCGATTATTATTATTATTTTATTTTTTTGCCCCGCGGGGCCCTTTTAAAACCTCCACATCAAACCTAGGGGGTCAGCGAGGATCTACTATTCCCCCTTATGGTCATTTGCCCCTTCGCTTTGGCCTCCTCTTGTATCTCGATCCTACCGAGAGACAAGATGGCGGCCGCTACGGACTGTTTGGAATGTTGACAGACGCCGGAGAACCAAGCAGCTTCGCTTCACAAAGCTCCGTTGCGCGAAAAGTACGCGTCCTGGAGCGCTGCCCGGTCCGCTGTTACAGATATATATCTTTTTTTAAACGTTAATTTCTCAAAATCCAATGTAGCACATACATTGAGACCTACAAAAGGCACATCGGGCTACCAGTCCCTACAATTTTGCCAAGTTTCGTGCAAATCCATTCAGCCGTTCGGGCTAAAAGTGAGGCCAACCGCCCTATGGAAAACTCAATGTTAAAAACACGTTTTGGGACCCCCCTTTTTTCTCGACCCCCCCTGGACGAACCCCCCCCAATTTTCAGGGGCTGCTCAGAAACAAAATGTGCCATTTTCCTGAAAATTTCAGCCAATTCCGTCCACAAACGCCAAAGTTATTAGACATAGAATTTTCAAAAAACCCATAGAGAAAAAATCCTAACTATATATACCTACTGGCGACCGCCAGTAGGTAATATATATATATATATATATATACCGGACATCCTTGGACTAATCATGGTATGATGGCAGCCAACCTTGTTATCTTGTTATATTGTGAGTGTGGATGACCTATTTGTGGCCATCTATCACATAATTGTGCTCATACTTATTTAACAATAATGTCCAGGCTGATACAATATGTGGGTTCTTAGCAAATTGGTGGGCAGCAATATTCCACTGGTGTTCCTCTGAGGCAGTCACAGAATTGGACTGGTGAGGGGCAGGTTTACATTGGCCTGTCTTTGGCATGCACGGAGACAGGGAGACTGTGGGGCACACTCAGGTCAACTCCAAACACTTTCACAGCTGCCTCCTTCTCCAAGTCCCTCCTCTCTCCAGACTCTGTGACTCGCCTTCTTCTCAGATGGGCAGCTTCTGTCAGACAAGTTGCTCCTTCTCTCCGCTGAATAGAATCAGACTGTGGTCTCAGACTGCCCACATGCTTCAGTACCCTGATCCTTGGTACAAGAAGAAGTTTGGAACTGGAACGGTTTGGAAAGGTTTAAACTCACTTTTATAAACTATTTCAATACAGACGATGTGGATTCATTGTCTGAGGTTCAGGGTCCAGTTTGATGTGATTCCTTTTCCACATTTCATTTTCTGACTTTAGTCTGGATACTATCTTTGTGTAAATTGGTGGCTCTCCCAGCAGGTATTGTTATGGTTGGCTAAAAATGTGAGTACCCACAACATAAGCACAGTAAGTGTGAAGCTATGCACCTCACAGTCATCAGTCTTCCCTGAGGGGCTACTAATGCAAAAGACAAAGGACCAGGTCCTGGTAAGAAACTTCTCTTCCTCTAACAACTGGAACTGTTGACTTACACCCACTCATCCACCATCCAGCAAATGGTAGTGCTTAAGAAGGACTAATCTGAAATTTCCCACTAAAAGGTTATCAGTGGATATCTAAAGGCAGACCCCATCCAATCCCTCAGCACTTCACTGTGTAGGGTGATGCCTTCCATCTCATGAATGCAAGCAGTATACTTCCACTGTCTGAAGAGGCTGCATCACAACCCTCATCTTGTGCCATTACAATCCAGGAGCATTATAAAATGAATCCCACTGGCTTCAACATTCACAAACTCACAAACAAAAGAATCCTGCTACATACACACACACTGAACATATATGCTGGGATGTCAGTGCAGGGTCTGGGCATATCATGTAAGCAAAACATTTCACAGTTGGCCCTGTAACCATTGTGCTCTCGCTTTGAATAGGTAAAAAGGCATGTCTAATACTAGGAATTCAAAAACAGTATGCTGATTTTTTATATTTATTCATTTCTATTGCGCCCGGATCACCCCAAAGGGGTTTCTCTGTGCCTGGACGGTATGCCATAGCCAACCAGAGCGCATCAGAAAAGGTAGGTTTTTAGAAGCTTCCTGAATTGAGGAAGGGTTTGGCAGTCGCAAAGCTGGCAGGGGAGTTCTTTCCAGCAAGTCAGGGCAAGAGGGGTAAATGGCTTGCCACCCTTACCGGCCTTATTAATTCTTGGAGTGCAAAGAAGAAGCTTGGATCCAGATCGGGGGAGCCGAGAGGGAGTGTACCTGGTCAGGAGTGTACCTGGTCAGTTTGTTGGACAGGTAGGAAGGACCAAAGCCAATGAGAGCTTTAAAAACCATGCAACCGATTTTGAATTTCATCCGTTTTCTTATAGGGAGCCAGTAGAGTCTGTTGAGGAGTAGAGTTGAGTTTGTTCTGGGAGGGACATTTGTAACTAGTCGGGCTGCCGTATTCTGGACTTCTTGTAACTTGTTTAAGGCAGCCTCATTGGGTGACGCCAGCCAGGCTTAACACTAGGGCTTGCGTGTTTTTCTTGTAGAGGAGGGTATCAAAGGAAATACTCTTCTGAGTAGGCTGAGTGTGTGAAAGCATGTACCCGCTGTGGTAGCGGTGTGAGCTTTGAGCATAAGATTCTGGTCAATCCGGATTCCTAAATGTTTGACCACTTCTTTTGGAGAGGGGGCCGCACCCAGCTCCTCTGGCCACCACCTGGGAGACCAACTTATGGCTGCTCCTCCAAGCAACATAATCTCCGATTTCTCTGCATTCAGTTGAAGGAAGTCGGTCCTCATCCAGGCGGCAATGGTCTTCATGCCCTCAGAAAAGATGAGGTGTATATCAGGGCTGGATTTATCAAAGGTGAGGAGGAGCTGGGTGTGGTCTGCATAGGAGATGCGACTAAACCCTTGGTTCCTCATTAGGTTAGCCAAATGTTAAAGAGAGTAGGGCTCAAACAGAAGCCCTGCGGTGCTCCCTTCGTAACATTTGTTGTTTTAGATCTAAAGGTGCCTAATGTGACTGTCTGGGTTCTGTCTGTTAGAAAGTCGGTCAGCCATTTTAGTGCAGCCCTCTGTACGCCAATGTCCTGAAGTCTCTTAAGTAGGATATGGTGTTAGATGGTGTCAAATGACACCGATAGGTCAAGCAGCACCAGAAGTGCCGCCTGACCTTTGTCCAGGGCCATTCTGATGTTATCCGTTACCTCTATCAAGTCAGACTCTGTGCTGTGCTTGGCCCTGAAACCTGACTGGGAAACATCCAGGCATTGCGAGGTTTCAACAAATTTTGAAAGATGCCGGTTTATATGCTTTTCAAGAAGCTTGCTCTGAAGGGGAGCAGAGAGATGGGACGATAATTGGGCAGTTAGGCAGTGGGTACCTTAAGGTTTTTATGAATAGGAACAATTTGAGCTGCTTTCCAGCCTAGGGGAAGTCTGCCAGCCTTCAAGGAGCTATTGATAATGGAGCATATGGGTGTGGCTAGTTGTTTAGATAGTCTGGAAGAGATCTTAGCAGGGATTACATCTAGGGGATCCGGATTTAACTCTGGTAAGGAGAGATTCAAGCTCTACTGGAGTGAGTGAGGGAAAGCATTGAAGATGAGAGGTGCTAGTGTGTGGGGTAGGGGATACTCTATTGGGGGAATATGGAATTCCATTGGAAATGATGATTTTACGATAACTGGCTTCCACTTTCTCAGTTAGAAAGGAGGCTATATTGTTGCACAGCAACTGTGAGGGAGTCTCTGTAGTCTTGCATGCCTTGGGGTTTGTATAGGTCTTCAAGATATGGGAAAGGGACCTGGAATAGTTCCCCGCGGGCTCTAGCTGATTAGCTATATGTAGTGTTGGACTTTGGCCCTTAGGGCAGGTTCCCCCCTAGACTTTTTGCTTGAAATGGTGACCTGGAGATGGTGATTTTTGGATTCTGCGCACTTTCACTGTGTCCCAGTGGAAAGTGCGTGCGCACTCTGAGTGCATGTGCTGAGCTAGGCCTGCCCGCCCATAGGAATGCATGGGGAATGTATGTGTCCCTGGTAGTTCCTGATGCGTGGGGTGTACAGGCTTGAGTGTGGTATGTGTGAACTCGTGAGAGTGAATGCTGCGAGATGGTGTATGCAGCATGTATGTGTCTAGTAGGGAAGCGCCATTTCTAGACATGGCTGTACGTGTGCTGTGAGGGTGTTGGCGTGTGATTGGCTGGAGCTGGCTGGCATGCCAGGCTCCAGGAAGTCTGGATGGGTCTGCCCGGTGGTGAGTGGGAGATTAGCATGAGTGATGTGTGGGAGGAGTGTACCTGTGTCCTGGATGGGCTGGGTTTTCCCCACACAATGCTGGCTCCGCCCCCTGTGGTGTGTCTAATGACCCAGGCCCTGCCAGTGAATAGAGAGGGTGGTTGAGGTAAACAGAGTACTCAAGAACCAGCTGCGACTGGTTCCGCCCCCACTCTGCACCCTCAGACAAAGGGAAATGGTGTATAAAAATGGGGCTGTGTCCCCACTGAAGTTGTTCTCTCTTTTCCAGGATCCTGAGGGGGCTGTTGCTGCTGCTGGGCCAGAGGACCGCCACTTGGGGTGTCTCCCTGCCTGGAGACCCAGTGTGCTGGCTCTGGGCCCAGCCTTGCCCCCCTGCCAGCCTACAAGGACTTTATTGCTGAACTGAGTGCTCCCTAGCGCTTGAGAGCGCTTTTCTTTGGCTTATAGCGCTTGGAGCGCTTTACTTTCCACTTGTAGCGCTTGGGAGTGCTGTGACCCTGTTCCTAGCGCTGAGAGCGCTTTATTGATGCCCCTGGCGCTTGGGAGCGCGTGGTCTGCGGGAGGCCGGTGCCCATCCGGCATTTACCTGTTCGATTGCCGATCGCGCTTTCCCGCCCCGCATTTTGCGTGGGGAAAGCAGGGGCCGCCCTGCGTGCTGCCGCCGGTTCGCGGCTGCCCACGCCGCACCTGTGGCTGTTGTTATTGCCCTTTTTGGGCTGTGCCCCTTTATTCGAATTTGCGAGTGCCCACCTCGCTTCTTAATTTAATTTAAGGCCGGTGCCCACCCGGCATTGCCCCTCGAGATTCACCGCCGCAGCCCGGGGTGTTTAAAAACGTTGCCGGGCCGCTGCCAAGTGCGACCCGGAAGTGTTCTCGCCGGCCGGCCAATCGGAGAGCGGGCCGACCGGAAGTCCCGCCCCCGCAGCCGCGACCCGGAAGTCAGGCAGGCCGGGGGCAGGAGAGAGGCAGGCGGAAGCTGCTGCCTGCCGGGGCTCCATGTGAAGGGAGAGCCCCGGGGAGAAGAAGAGCCGCCGGGCAGAGGAGACGCGCTACTCCCCAGACCGAGGGAGCATCAGCAGAACCCGGTGAGTGCTGCTCCAGTTCTCGAGGCTCCCCCAAGGCATTCCTTAGAGCCTAAGAGAGGCTCCAGCAACCGGGGCATTTGTTCTTAGAGCCTGCAGGGCTCTTGGGGGGCATTCTTGATTGAGTCCACGAAGGGCTCCGGCGGCCATTTGCGAGAGAGGGGGGCGTCGGGGCATATTGTCGGTGCCCGCCCCCCCTGTGTGCTCGCCCCAACCAGTGGGGCATTTCTTTACATAGAGCCTGCGAGGCTCAGAACAGCATTGTTTCTAAGAACCCGAGAGGCTTGTGGCGGCCCTTATTGATGTTAATAGCCCTGAGAGGCTCAGGGGGCATCACCTTTATTTGTTTAGAGCCCTGAGAGGGGCTCAAGGGGCCTTCATTGATTTCGAGTCCCCAGAGGGGGGACTCCAACGTTGGTGCCACATTTGCAAGAGTCCAGAGAGGCTCTAGGGGGGCATTTTGATTTACTTCTGAGCCAGAGAGGCTCCACAGTGCCCTAACTTTCCCTGCACCGGTTGCCCAGCACTTTGTGGGCAACTGCCACGTTTAGGCCCTGACATTGGGACACAGGGACAGTCACAGGTGGTGACTGGTGAGTTTTGCGCAACTGTGTTTTATTGTTACACCTCTGAATGAATGTTATGCATTGCATCATGTGTTTTCCTCTTACACCCCTACAGGTATTGTAATACATAGGTGGTTGTTTTCTCCCTAGTACAGGTGGTGCTAGTGAGGTCCTGTTACCAGTAGTGACTGGTTGTGTGCTCTATTTTTATTGTGTGCTACAGTGATTTTACATGCAAAAGTATTATTTCTGAAAGTGTTACTTCTGATTCCTGACAGTGGTCCAGGTGGCCCTGTCTTGTACATAATCCCTTGTAAATTCTGCCCGTGCCTCTGGCACATTGTAAAGTGTGTGTTCTATCTACTGTGTTTTGGTGTAATACAAAGGCTATTTTTATATAACCTTGTGTGGAGTTTCCTTTGTGGTGGGCCTTTGGTTGTTGTTGCTGGGGTGCGTGCGCAAATACTTAGCCTACATCGCCTCCAAGTTTAGCCTTGCTGCTCGCGCCACGTTACCTAGAGGGTGAGTAGGGGTTATCTTGGCGTGTAACTCCCTTGCCCTGACTTGGGGGTGGTGGTCTCTGACTGACTTTGGCGAAAGCCCTGGCCAGCCGGGGATCCCATTTCCAACATGTAGCTTGCGTGCAGATTTGAGATTAGTATGATAAAGGGACAGTGCAGCTTTGTATCTCTCTCTGTCTTGTACGGTGTGTGAGTGTTGCCATTTCTGTTCCAATTTTTTACATTGGCTCTTTTCAGTTCGAAGGGAAGGAGAGTACCAGCTAGTAGGAATGAGTCTGGGAGGGTGGGTCTGTGGTTTTATTGCGTCAACGTTCTCTATGGTGGCTAGTACCGTGGAATTAAAATGAGCTAACTGTTCTTCTACACTATCCGTGTTGGTTTCAGTGTTCAAGGAAGAAAAAGGGGTCAAGAATTGGTCAGACTTTAGTTTGTGCCAAGGTCAGTACCAACAAATGATGTTTGGGGAATTGGTTAAGATAAGGTCCAGAGTGTGCCCTTCAGAATGGGTAGGTAGTGCTGCCACCACCTCTCACAGTATATATTTCAATTGGCACAACTGTCTGCTACAGAGTATGCTTTTAATGCCAAAATATTGGCTTCGACCTTCAACGACGGCTCATCCGCTAAGGTGGAGGAGCGTCGCCCCACTGCTCTGCAAGCAGCGTAAAAAGGAAAACGAGAATGATAATAACTATTGTTATTATAATTTCGTTTTCCTTCCTGCTTGGGTGCTGGGTGGGGCTGGGTTGGGCAGTGGAGGAAGCAGGGGAAGGAGTGTTAAGCACACTGCCTAAGTGCCAATGACTGCTTGGCCAGCCCTTTTGGGGACTGCCAAACCGTCATGCACACTTTACATCTTCCCCACCAGGCAGTATTGCACAGCCTGTTGGATTACACCCCCAGACTACAAGCCCCTGTCTGAGCACTGAACCACGGCGCTCAGCTCAATCACAGCGCTGCTGTAAGGCTAGGTTGTGATTGGACAGTGGATTCTGGGAGGCTGTGTGCTTCCTGTTGCTGTGGTAGAAGACGACGGAGGAGAGGCAGCCTCACCCGGTGGTAACCAGGTTAGTCCATATTATTTTTATTCTCACCTCCCCACCACCTGGGCTCACCACCCGCACTCAGTAGCAGCCGCTACTGTCGACCTTGTTTAGGGGCATTAGGATAGGGGTAGTTGGTCTATGAACATAAGAAAATTCCCTCATTCACCAAAAAATTCTCTCCCATTTTATATTTGTTGGCCACATACAATCTCCATTCATCATGCTGACTTACATTTCTGTCAGCATTATTTAAAAATGTAAACCAGGCCATATATTTACACAAACAAAAGACTTTTGACAATACGACATTAATACATGAAAATGATCAGATGAACAATAAAAAATGTAAGACATACAATAATACAGGTGCAGAGGTCATACTTTTGAAAAATATGATTACGAGTCCATTGAGCCTCTTCCCCAACCATTAGTTAATAAAGGGACAGTCCAAACATTTGTGTCCGTTGCATGTGTACTATCTACATTCTTTGGTTCTACCACAGAGTTTTAGTCCATTGTCTCAAAGTACTCCACTGCACTGCCAACGCGTTTCGTTTTCACATTTGGGGACGACAAAATTCATGAGATATTCTTTGAGGCGTATTTAGAATTAGAGCAAGTTGGGTTTGTCAAATGGGCTCCTTGCTCTGGAGAAATCATATTTTTTTTCAAGTGATTCCTGATAGCTGCGGCTGTTTAGAATTCCTGTGCTCCAGACCTCATGGTGAAGGCACTCGGGTTCTGTGCTCTGGACCTCATGATGGAGGCACTCAAGCTCTGTGTTCTGGACCTCATGGTGGAGGTACTCGGGTTCTGTGCTCGGGACCTCATGGTGGAGGTACTCGGGTTCTGTGCTCTGGACCACACGGTGGAGGCACTTGGGTTCTGTGCTCTGTACCACACGGTGGAGGCACTCAGGTTCTGTGCTCTGGACCACACGGTGGAGGCACTCGGGTTCTGTGCTCTGGGCCTCACGGTGAAGGTACTCGGGTTCTGTGCTCTGGACCACACGGTGGAGGCACTCGGGTTCTGTGCTCTGGGCCTCATGGTGGAGGAACTTGGGTTCTGTGCTCTGGACCTCATGGTGGAGGTACTCGGGTTCTGTGCTCGGGACCTCATGGTGGAGGTACTCGGGTTCTGTGCTCTGGGCCACACGGTGGAGGCACTTGGGTTCTGTGCTCTGTACCACACGGTGGAGGCACTTGGGTTCTGTGCTCTGTACCACACGGTGGAGGCACTTGCTTTCTGTGCTCTGGACTTCATGGTGGAGGCACGCGGGTTCTGTGCTCTGGACCTCATGGTGGAGGTACTCGGGTTCTGTGCTCGGGACCTCATGGTGGAGGGACTCGGGTTCTGTGCTCTGGACCACACGGTGGAGGCACTTGGGTTCTGTGCTCTGTACCACACGGTGGAGGCACTTGGGTTCTGTGCTCTGTACCACACAGTGGAGGCACTTGCTTTCTGTGCTCTGGACTTCATGGTGGAGGCACGCGGGTTCTGTGCTCTGGACTTCATGGTTGAGGCACTCGGGTTCTGTGCTCTGGACCACGTGGTGGAGGCACTTGCGTTCTGTGCTCTGGACCTCATGGTGGAGGTACTCGGGTTCTGTGCTCTGGATCTCATGATGGAGGCACTCAAGCTCTGTGTTCTGGGCCACACGGTGGAGGCACTTGGGTTCTGTGCCTGCATTTCTCGGAGTCCGAGTTTTAGTCGATTTGATTCAGAATGCTGGCTTCTTAGAGGCCTCCTCACTGGCTCGTCAGTTTCTTCCCATAAGGCTTTGAGCTTGACCAGGGTACTGTAGGTAGCTCCATTGCTTACCTTGTGCTGATGGGGCGACCAGACTTACTTTCCATCATCAGGACTTTACCGAAAGGGAAACAGGGCCTGCAAGAGTGAAATCAGGAGGCAGGAAGAATAAGGTGTTCTGAGAGGAGGCCTGAAGTGGAGTCGAGTATTCGCAGCATTGTTACTCGGCCGACCTGGCGCTCGGCAATGAATGGCAGCCCTTATGATAAACGCTGCCTCACTGCTCTGATAACCACGTGTATTTGTAAATCAGGCTCTGGATAATTAATATCTTGCTGAAATGAGCAGTGCTCAGCGAAGGCCTCACATCAGCTACTCTTCGCTCTTTTGTGCAGTGTTATTAGGCTTTTTGAAATTCGGTTTATTTGTTGGTATGAAGTAAATAAAAAAGTGCCTTTCGCCGCAGCTTCCTCCATCATTGTGCGCGAGAGGGATGCACGCGCTCCGAGCTGCCGACGGAAGATTGAATCCTGCAATCTCAGCTCCTCGACGCCCCCCTGCCCCCGCGGGACAGCCAATCGCGGAGAGATAAATCTCTTTCTTCCACTCTTTACTCTGACAAATTAATTGTTTGCCCGCAGATGCGCCCGGAGAGCAGGCCTTTCTGGCTGCTTTCCTTTTTCATTGCAAACAGAAGGGGGGGAAAAACAATTGACAAAATAGTGAAATGGATTTTCTGGGCCGCTCGATTTCCCCGGGCGGGCCCGTGGTGGTCCGCACGGCCTGGCCGTGGAATGGAGTCTGTGGTTGCGATGGGCTCCGGGCTGCCTCTTCGCGCCTTCATCTTCCCCTGCTGGGTGTGAGAGTAAGCGAGCGTGTTTAGCAAGTTTATAAAACGAGGATTAACACAGAAACGCAGCCTTCTGGTACAGGCAAGGATTCTAGTGAGAGGGGTGGAGGGGAGCGCACTGCCTGGCATACCAGGACACTTTCTGCTAGGTGCTGCGGCAAACGCAGAGCATGCCACGACAACAGTCTTTTTAGTTTACTTACTGAATTGTGCAAGATTGTCGGCGCAGGCGGGGCTGTGTACCTCTGGTCACGTGTTTCTGCATTATTTCCTTCATCATCAAAGAGTGACGCTCGGTTTGTGGGCGATTGGAAACGCTTCTTTCCAGGTTAAGTACCACTTCAGTAGCACAGGTGCAGACGCTCGCCAGCCTGTACCTCCAGGAGGTTCTGATCATATGGGGTATTGATCACACTGCCTGGCACAGCAGCACACATTTTCTTCCTGATGCATTGTGGTAAATGCAGTGCACTATAAGTCACTTTAGTGTACTCTCTATTGACCAGCGGCCTCCTCTGCTCTTCTAGTGCTTTCCAGTCACATAGCTGTGCTAAGGCATCTCAGTGCTACCCTGTTAGAGAGGCAGAGGGGCAAGTAGAGCCAAATTTCGGTGGGGGGGGGGGGGCATGGGTTGAGGGCTAAAAAAAATGCGGGGGGGGCTAATTCTTCAAGCAATAGGCAGAGTGGAGATGCAGGGGCTCTAAGAAGGGGTGAAAAACAACAAAGCGTAATTAACATGCAAATGGTATTTTAAAGACCTGTGAAGTACTAGGTGCGACTGTGTGTGTGCCCAGGAAGCTGTCTCAGCCCGGGCTGCAATAACACGACGGGGGGGGGGCGAAGCGCGCCTGGAGAGAGCACGCGCCCACGAGTCCAATGAGGGCCTGAGGCCTCCTTTCAGGAAGGATATAGATAATTAAATAAATAAGCCTATTTCTGAATGAGCTTCACGCAGCCGTGCAGCATTGGAAGAGGTTCAACTATGTTTAAATCCATACAGGGCGGCAGGCTGGGGAGAGAGCACCATTTCCAGCAGGTGTACATGTGGCATACCTGGAGCAATTTAGCGCACACATAAGTCTCAAAGAACCAGGGAACTACTGTCGCCTAACTCGGGGCCTAGTTCTTTGTTCAACTGACATAATCTGCTCTGTGGTCGTGAACCGAGGACCTGGTGTCACCAACAACAAACCTCAGTCAACCAGGGCTTGATTTTTGCCAGTGATTGCATCTGATCGCCATGGGCACCCGGGTCTTATTTTTCATCATCAGGTTTTTGTCCCAGAGTAAGAGAGAGAGGCAGAAAGGGAAGAAAGAAAGACAAAGAAAGGAAAACTATGGCAAAGGGAGAAATCTAGAATCAAAAAGCACTTGTAAGAGTGACCTAAAGGGACAGGAGTGTAGGTGGTAGAGGACAGGGGCATGAAATGAAAGCAAAACTAGGCAGCCTCGGTATTCGAAAATGTGTCAGAGACAGTGGTGGACTCCTAAGAAGACCTTTGGGCCCCTGCACTTTATTGTAATTTAAAGTAAACTCTGGTGCTGTACCACAACATCACACTGGCAGACACCCACCCGGGGCCATGGCACCCTGCCACGGGTACAGAACGCAACGAAAGATGAACCTCATGCCACTCAGTTTGGGACTGTGGACTAGAACTGAAGTACATGAATCCTAGCTACAGTGTCTGGGAGCTCTAACCACAAGTCAAAATCTTCATGGGTAGGAACTGGTAACTTTACTGGCGAGGAACGGGAGCGCCACGGCATCACATATGAGGATGACTCCTGGAAGACAACACTCCAGCAGGGCGCAGTGGTAGGAGGGGATTGCTGGGCACTATCATTGTGTGGTACGACAATGTCTAAGGGCCGTACCTACTGAAGCTTGAATAAGTTAGCCAAGATGCTATGGTGGGCATGTTATGTTATGTTATGTTATGTTATGTTATGTTATTAGTTTTTATATCGCGCACAGCTGCCCCAGCGAAGGGGCGTCCTGGCGCTTGAACAGGTACTGAACATAACACAGAACAAGAAAAAAGGCTTTGCACTCAGACACACTACAGCACCAAAATTCTCATACACAATAATGTCACATTTCCAGCCAAGATATTTCTACGAAACGATACATGCCTTTAATAAAAATGTAAATGGCCCAATGTGTTTTTGGCTGTAGAGCTACAACAGTGCAAGGACAGACAACGGGACCTGACATTAGAGCACTTTGCCAAAGACTCACGCCTGTAGGATTATTGTAGTGTTTTTGTTTTAGGTGCTTTTTCCTGGAGGAATGCACAGTAGCAATACATTTAGGCAGTTCAGCTCATCAGCCTTTATTTATTTATAGGGTCAGCCTACTCAGCAGGTTTGGTTATGGTGGGACTGGCCATTCTGACCCAAGACGTTTCCCCTGTAGGCTGCCGGCCAAGGCTGATTGCAGACCAGGGTTGGCGCAGTGACCTACCCTGAAAGCCGCTGTTGCCCCATTCTATTTTTAAACAGAACAGAGTGCACGTGCTGCTATCAATTCTCTTATGCCTTAACGTTTTTGGCTAAAACATCTGAAATGAAACCAATGTTTTATGTGCAAGTAGTCACTTTTTATTTTGGTTTTCTTGCGTCAACTATTTAATTTTTTGACTTTTTTCACGACGGGCACAATTGATTCCAGTATGGTCTCCTAAATACTGAGAGGTAAGAGGAAGGGGCTTGTAGTGGAGGTGAGGGCAGCTGAACAGTAAATATAGATTCAAAAACCAACACTATTCTTTCTCTTCAACAGACTACGGTCCTGATGAGAACTCCATAGATACACGAGTTCGAAACGCGTAGACTGGAAAAGCCAAAAATAACCTAGAGTGACAAAAAATTGCACAAATTTGCACCATTTTGTATAAATTTTATATGGCTTTGTTGTTATAATTCATTGTTTCAACTGAAAATAAGTGATATATTTTCTTCTTTGTTTGTTTGGGATCTAAGTATTGTATATAGCGCATTGTATGTAAGAGGTCTATTTGTCGTATGAATGATGAAAATCTGTCAGTAAATATTTGTAAATATTTGTTGTGTTGTACATAAGGTCAAAAAACATAAACGTTGGTTGAAATAATTTTCAAAAAAAGTCAAAAAATTAAATAGTTGACGCAAGAAAACCAAAATAAAAAGTGACTACTTGCACATAAAACATTGGTTTCATTTCAGATGTTTTAGCCAAAAACGTTAAGGCATAAGAGAATTGATAGCAGCACGTGCACTCTGTTCTGTTTAAAAATAGCTTGTGGCAAGCTGTGCTGTTGGGTGCCCAGACCCAGTGGTGGTGTTAGAGTTGCCCCATTCTAGTCACAACCTCCTGTAACAGGCGCGGGTTTGAACATTTTCCCCAGGACTCATTTAGCTTGCAGTCCAGCCCTTGGTTTTGATCCTGCCACTGCATTTTTGCATAACATTTAGTTAGGCCTTCAGCTGGGAAATTCGAAGTTTGTGGGAGAGCTGGGCTTCTAATAGAGTTTACAGTCCATATTCTTCATGTTTCCACCTGAGATCCAGAGGTTCCGTACGCTTACGATTTATGCTTGAAAATGCCTGATTCACTTTGGCCACAGAGGATTGATGCTGGCTGTTGGCGATTTGCTATTTCAGGAGTCTCAGGGGTGCATGGATCTTCACAGGCTGGTATCTCTAAATGGTCTGGTTGTTATCAAACTATGTAATTGCCTTGGGGGTCTTGGGTGGTGTTGATGGAGCGGTAATTTCTTCTGGTAGTTTCTCAATGTAAAACCTTCATGCTACCTCTAATTTACCGCTCAAAAGGTGTTGGGCCCTTTACACCATGTATTACCTTCAGGAGACTTTAAATAATCATGAACAGTAAAAACTGCAATCATTATTCAAGCCAATAAAGAGAGTTGTTGAGTATTTTAAAGGGTTTTATTTTCTAGTCAAAAGTTAAGTTTTTCTCTGACCCTTTATTCATTAGTAAAATATCAATCAGGTTACAGAATTTGGAAAACAGGAAAAATATCAATAATACAGAACACATTACAGTCTGCATATAAGCATTACATGTAGTTATGAAAATGTGGCGCAAAATTCTTAAAGAGTTTCTAAGAAAAATAGTCTTGCAAGGCTAATCAATAATTAAATAGTTGGCAAAAATCTCCCATAAAGAGAAATAAATGCATAAGACAAATAAATCTTTTCAGACCTAATTAATTAGTCAAAGCATAAACTTAAAGTTTAGCATCTAAATCTAAAGAGCCTTTCTAACTGTTGCTGCTCTGTGCATCTCACTGTGTCTAAAGAGCAAAAAGGAGGGAGACAGTCCGCCCTTCACCAGACCTCAAAGGAATGTGGCCTGCAGTGCCAAGATATGACGTGGAAGCAAGAAACCTCCCCCTGATTCTCCTCAGAGGCAACTCCGCCCCTTCAGCAATCTCCCGGGACGTTTCTCGTAACTAACCCATAGGATGTCTGGCCTAATCTGTTCCTTCTCTCAAGGGCTCACACCCCCGCTAATGAGCCTAGAAGCCAGCTGAGCTGAGAAAGCCAGCCCCCATCCAGAGAGAACATTGTTTTATACTCTAATTATTGGCAGACTACACAAAGATGTAGCATCTTTCAGGAAAACCTGTACGTGATTGGTCAGTCATGATGGCATGAGTTCTCACTCCCCTGACTCATTCCAAAATCCTGACTTTACCAGTTTTAACAAAAGAAGCATACATGAATAACTACATTTATAAACATTTGCAACATTTACTAGGAAAAATGTTTCATTCTAATTCTCTTCCTTCCCTTCTCAGTGCAGTCAGATGGATACTTTTAACTAACACTGGTACATTGGCACAGTCACAAGAATCTACAGTTCAAGATGTCCTTCACTTCTTGTCATGAGGAAAGCTGCCACAGTCTGCGCATGCTCCCTTCTCATTAAATTGCAAGCCATAGCCTTGATGGATTCACAGGCAGCCATGTTTTGTGTAGGCCCCAAAAATAAAACAAACACAAAGATAATATTAATTTCATGTAAATCAGCCCATTATGTTTCCCAACTCCATACTAATACCCCTTATAAATGTTTACCTAGCCAAGCTATTTGTTTCAAGCAGCTTTTCTATTATTTATGACAAGATGCAAAATAAATGTGCAACATAGCATTTTCATGCATTTAGTGTAAAATTTAAAAGCACGCACAATTAATATAGTGCACACAACAACATGCTTTAATGTTTTAGATAGCTTTTCATGCAAAAAGGCATTTAGTCCCCTGTGTCGTGTTTGGTGCATTATTAATTCACACACATTATAAAAAGAGGTGTTATTAACTGAAAATGTTTATCAAAATATGCAACAAGTCAAAGTCTATTAAGACAGGAATAGTAAATTTAGATTACATGGATGAGCTGGGAAGAGAGAAACACATTCTATTAATCTTCAAAGGTAAAAAGGCCACTTTTCTCTACATTGCAAAAAAACACATGTTAATTCAGCAAAAGCATTTTCAGACTGAATAGGCCTCACTTTCATGTTTTTCATGTGCCATGTTTTTAACCTGCACCAAAATGTGCGTGGCAATTTAAATGCAGCCTGTCTGAAGCACAAAAAAATAAAACAATGCCTGACTGCAGATGAAATCTGCTCCATCAGTGTCAGTTTGCCTATTGCTGATTGTGCGTGTTCTGGAGAAATATCAAAACCTGGTAAGTTGGAAAAAGGTAGATGCTGCTGAAAAATTATATGACACCAGGATATAATGATGAAAGAAGGGTGCCAGGAATTTCCCAATTAGAGACTGGAGTGCAGTCATTGGAATACTTTACCATGGAGGCAGAAGCAAGCTCTTCTAGGTACCCCGACAGCCCTTGAGGAATAAATGAATGAATGAATGAATGAATGAAAAATAGTCTTGTAAAGCGCGAACTTTGCCCAGAGGTGTCAAGGCGCTGTGGAAGGGCGATCAAACAGTGGTACCTGTGAGGCTCATTATGACAAACTGGTAAAGAGCCAGTCTCAAGACTTTACGGAACAGAGAGTGAGATTCTTGTCTCAATATAACAGACGGGAGGGAGTTCCAGAGCCTAGTGGCAGCAACGGGGCAGTCTCTACCCCCCCTATCTGACTCTCTTAAACCTGGGAACTACCAGCAGATTTTTATTGGCTGATCTTAACTGTTTGGTGGTAACATAGCGTTGGAAGAGACATTTAATACCTTCTGGGCCTAGATTGTAGAAAGCCTTGTGTGTGGGACAGAGAGCCTTGAACATGATTCTCCGATCTAAAGGGAGCCAGTGCAGCTCTCTTACAGTGGGCGAGACTGAATGGAATTTAGGGAAGTCCATCACCAGCCTGGTTGCCACGTTCTGTACCAGCTGGACACGGTGGATGAGCGCTTTGTTAATACCCAAATATAGGTCATTGCAGTAATCTACTCTAGATAACATTAGAGCAGTGACCGCCTGCTTACAAGAGGCTAAGGATAGAAATTGCAACATTTTCCTGAGGATTCTAATGGTCCTGAAGCAGGTGGACACTGTTCTATTAATTTGAGTGCCCAAGGAAAGAGAGTTGTCCACAATGACACCAAGATTTTTTCCTTGGGACACTGAGCACGGGCAGGGGCCAAGGCTGTCAGGCCACCAGGCATAGGTCCAGACCTGCTGTTGGTTTCCGAAGATCAGAATCTCAGTTTTGTCCCCATTCAATTTAAGATAGGTTTGTACCATCCAAGAAGAGACTGCCTGCATACAGTTTTTAAAATTGGCGGCAGACGTCTCTACGCTGTTTGTGATGGACATCATACTTTGTGTGTCGTCAGCATAGGACAACACCTCCAGTCCAAAGTCCGGTGGCACGTTGGATTATGTATATCTTCCTCTTGTATTTTAATATCAACAATTTTTTTTTTTAAAAGAGGATCACATTGCTTTATGGCCCCTCCTATTTTTAATCTATTGCAGCCTAAAGACGACCCTCTAGACTCCTCACCTTATCTTCTGTTCACAGGGTCCAGATTATAACTTTGTGCCCAATTTAGTTTCTGATCATAGAGTGCATGTCTGAAGTCAGTATCCTTCTGGTGCCTCGAAGACTTTTGGTGTCCACAATACCTTTATTTTACACTTATTTGTGTTCATGTGTACAACCCCTGCACCCCGGATGCCACAAGTGAGAGCTGAAAAGGAACAAACAGGGCTTGAGATAAGGGCAGTTATGAAAGGGGCATGGGGGGTAGGGAGAACATAGAGTTCCGATGTCTTTGATCCATATGGGACGATGTACAGGTTGAGCTTCAACGGGTCATTTACCATGTCTTAGAGGTTATGAAGCATCTAAAAGATGGCTTGGTCCTCCATAAAGGATTAATATACATTGATATATGGCTGGTTGCCAGACACATATATATGCCAGTAGCCTGAACGGGCGACTGCGCAGCCAGCAGCACACACCGTAATACTGATTCAAGTACTGAATCAGGCTGGTGCGGAGGAAAAGGCGGTCAGCCCCATGATGAAGAGACACGGAACAAGTCACCCGTGAATGGGGATTATTATGTTTCCCTCTCGAGTGTGAAATCGGAGGTACCAAAAGCATAACTTATCAAGATGTTCCCACAGAGTGAGGGCGCGTGACAGGAAATATATATCTATAATAATGGAATCGCCTCACAAGCTAGACTTACTGATCTTCAGACCTGTAGGACAGCAGAAGTGCTTTGTGTGGCTCTCCAGTGTACACAGAAGTGATTGGTGGAATGCGTGGATTAATTATCCAGGCCACGCCCCAGTCCATAGTTGTTTTGCACACCAGTTTGGACCCAGCCACATGCAAATCAGTCTTGACCTTGCATGATTCATTTGCTGTAGCTAGATGGATGGCAATGAATTATCTCAAACTGAACACAGAGAAAACATAATTTAACCTTATTCCTTGTGTTAATGCACCCACCCCATCTCCCTCCTGTGTCGGACCATCTGACATTGGCAATGCACTGGCTCCCAGGACCTCTGTGTGGAATATGGACTTTGACCTGGACTATAAGCTTATCAGTGCTGGTCAAGCAGGTAAACTTTCCTCGACTTGGTTCTTACTACTTAAAATTTTGCAAAAGATTATTTCTTTCCTCCCTGCTCCCACTCCCTAGACAGTTATCCAAGCAACAGTCTTAGGTTGCCATAACTATTGCTACTCCTTGGATTCCCAGCCTATTTACTTCCCCGGCTACAAGTCATCCAAAATTCTCCAGCACATCTGGCTTTGCAATTTCCTTACCAATCCTTTTCATCTGCGACTCTTTCTAGGCTACACTAGCTACCAATTACTAAGAGAATTGTTTTTAAATAAATGTACCTTAGTTTCAGGGCATGCACGCTACAGACCTAAGTATCTACAGAATAAGGGCCATATTTTCGAGAAAGTTATGCAGTGCGGTGCCGCAAGCCATTTGGCTGCGCCATGCTGTGTTACTTTCAGAGCATAGCGATGCGTCATATTTACAGCAATATGACAGATCCCTGTGCTCTCCTCTGCGCTGGTGCACAGTTGGCTGCCATGTGCCAACAGAGGTGCCATTGCACCTGGTGCAAGGGTGCCTGCGTTGTGAGGATGATTGTTTTCCTGCACAAAACAATCACAAGAGGTGTTTTTCTCTTTCTATGTGTGCTGCATTCTGCAGAACGCATAGAAAGAGGAAAAACGAGAAGAAACAAAAGTATTTCTCTTCATTGCACCTCCTTACGCTTCCCCTGGGGAGGCGTAGGATTCTGACGCATTCCCAGGTTTACTAAATGTTGTAAATTTGGGAGTGTGGTAGAATCCGTGGGTGTTGCGTGGGAATGCCCACAGCAGCACCCATGAACCTTTCATGCAAAGTGCTGCGTGAAAAGGGGCTGTATTTACAAGGCCATGAAAAGCTACGCAGGGTGGCTTTACATGGTTTCATAAATATGGAGCAACAAACGGTGCCCCTGGTGTGTCAAAAAAAGTGATGCACCAGCGGTGCACGGCGCTTGTAAATATGCCCCTAAATGTCTTCACTATCATCCTTCATGCCTGCTCCACTCTTCTGAAGTGTGTCTCCTTCACTCCTTGTCATTCCCAGGATCCACTGTAATTGTGCCGGTGGCTGAGCCTTCTCTGGGTTAGCACAAAGATTCTAGTACTCTCTTCCTTTGCATTTGCATTTGGTTGACCAACTTTTGCCTTTTTACAAGGCCTTGAAAGCCTGACTTTTTCTCAATAACTCCTGCTGTTCTTCTCTGTCGCTCCATTTCCCAACCCAACACTATAGCGTCAGGATACCAGAGTGGTAACAGTCATGCTTTACAAATAGATTTTACATTACATTATATGATATCCCTACATACATTTGAATACAATCTCAGGTAAATGGGAAGATAAAGGCCTACCCTGCCCCACGCTGGCAACTGGCAACTAGGGTTCAGACTAGGAACTTCAGTACTCTCTATCTGGTCAAAGAAGTAAACAGATGCCAGGGACCTAAAAGTGGCACAGATGCATAGAAGGGCTAATTGATTCCAGAAAGGAATATGGGGCTATACTCCTAGAATGGATGGATGTGTAGACAAGTAGGCACTATCAAATCACCCAGTTCACCAGCCACAGGAAAAACTTGCAGCAGTGAAAACTCATGTTAGAGGAGAAACTACCCACCTCTTCTAAAGCCAGTCTCTGCCTGTGGAATATCACCAGATTCTGGGGACAAGCTACAAATTCTATTCTGAGTAACGGTGCACTATTAAATGTGTTGTAGAATGATGAATGGAGTAAAGTGGTGAACAGAACTGGAGAACTGAAAGAAGAGTGTGAAGAAGCAAAGCATCATCGTCTGAGTGTCTGGGAAACTGCAGTCAAACTGCGATCGGATTGTTGTGATGACTAGACTGTGTGCTGGTACCATGTAGTGATGCCAAAACATTAGCTAGGATGGTCCATTTCTAACAAGTCCCATCCTACATGCTTTTGACTTTCCAGGATGGAAATCCATTGAGGACATGTCTAACTCAGGCCTCCAACTTTCACCCCAAAGTATGGTGCCCCATAGGTCAAACGTGGGTGGGAGGTTCAACATACTTCAGCTCTTTGTGGAAGAGCTGAGAAGGGCGCTATATAATCAAGCTCTAATAGAATACTAGCAGCATCTCTAGCATAAAGAACATCTGGTAGCTCATGAAAGCACTGAGGTGAACCAGAGTCTAGATGATCCACCAGCTCTCCTTAGGTGTCTGCGGCGTCCCTCCCTTTGCTGCATCTTCAAAGCCCACGGCTTTCACCCTTGACCAAACACGTCCATATGATTGTGAAGACACTTACTGTAGGGCATTCCCTATATCTGGCTGGTGTAAACACTGAGGTGCAGTCCCTGGTTACTTTCAGGGCCGCCTTTGGGAAGCACTATAATTTCCAGATTCATCCAGTCTTCCCTTGCTGCAACCCGACAAACATTTGACACTAGGAAATTCGACCAGAGAACTCCAGACATAATAGAGAACACACTCTTAAACGCCTGTGAGCGCTAATCTACAAAAAACAAAAAGCCACCTGACCTGCATACTGCACATACTGTTCAGGGTTTTAGAAAATAAACTGAATATCTATGTCATTCAGCTGTACATGTAGGGTTCTTATACATGTTTGCTGCTTTTACCAGGAACCGGAGAGGTGTTTCCATTGTTATTTTAATCTTTGTTTTATATCTTTTAATGTTGTGAACTGTGTTATATTGTTTGCTGTGCTGTGCTCAGAAGCCTTCGTTTGGCAACCCCACTGTAAACAATGGATAACCCCACACATATGTATATAGATAAATGGTACATCAAAATGATCTGTGCTGGTGAAGAAAAGAGCACAGAACAAGAAGCCCTCAGATATGATTTAGACTTCATGCTGTCAATCCCAATTTAACCGAGAAGAAAACCTCCCAGCCCAAGTAAATACACTATGGTTGATAGTTGCAACCAAATTTGGACAGAGCCAAATAGGGTAAATGGAGGCAGAAAAAAAGGGCACAAGTCTGGAGACTATCTGATGCCCATGGTTTCACCTCTAACAAAAGAGGCCACTGGCCATCTGTACCCAAGACTTTTACTTCCTTGATCCATCCATTTTTCTTATAGTAAGGTCCTAGAGCGTAATTAGCAGGTCATGCATTTGTAATGAGCATAGTATCATTTAAACTGTTTAGGAAAGATGGTACACAACCTAGCCAGGGTCTGATCATTTACACCTTTGCATTGCCCCCTTATAGCCACAGCGGCTGCTCTGAGATGGTAGATGCTCCCATGCGCTGCTCTAGGAGTGATATTATATCCCAGTCTGAGCTGACCCACAAGGTAACTTGCTAGAGTTTGCCAAGACATCCATAGTAAATGTTTGCTCTAAATAGGAATTCAGGCTATGTGGATCCTGACTGGCTTATGGGAGACTTTAAAACAGTCTTTTGTCCTGGACTGAAGGGTGGGCTGTGACAGTCTCAGTCACATGTTTAAACAATCAATTATTAATATTAACATTGAAATACTTGAATTTTTTTTTTTACGGTTACCATATCGGCTATATGTACTTCGTCTGCTTGCAGAATTAATTTTATTAACCAAGAAGTGTGCATTTTGACAAAAAATGCTGTACGTAGCAACAGAACAGTACGTAAGGACATGCACATGCATGATGTAAAGATTTAGATTTGAAGGTGCACGGCGAGTGGTAAAATTGAACTAAAAATTGACTAGACAGAGTTGTGACATTACCCAGTAGGCTAGGCAGAATGCTGAAAGTATACATACCAATACATTTACTTTACGGAGCGTTGGGGAGATTCAGGAGTGGATAGGTGAACAGGTAAGAGTTAGTTTAGGTCATCTTCCAATTTTAGCAGGTGGGACTTTAAGGCAAGGTTGAAAGGGAGATGAAGAGTAATTCAGCAATGAGTCTATTTGGTAGGTATGAAGTGGGTGGGGGGAGTGAACATGTGAGTCAGCCCATGGGGACTTTGGGGAAACAAGTACATTTTCGTTGACTAAGCGAAGGTTGCATGGAGGGCAACATATCTGGCAGAATTTGCGATAGGCAGCCAGGAGACAGAGTGTGTGTGTTTAGTGCTTGGAATAGTAACATTGGTAGTTTACAAATAGCTCTTTTTTTGTTGATGATTGCGGGATGTATGTGTGTGCCTGGGAAGACTGTTACTAGTACTTGTGACAGTTTAGAACTTTATCCAGGAGTAAGATGGAGCATTGCGGGAGGCCACCTAACAGCTTATTTCAATAATCTAGCTTGTTCAGAAAAATCACTGAGCCTGGAGACATATCTAGGAAATACTGAGCACTTGATATCTGACAGCAGTAACTCGATGTCATAAAGGATTCCATGCGCATGAGTGGGTTGGATAGTTCACAAAGGTTACTGACTAAATGTGTAGGAGTGGGAGTGTCAGGGGAGAATATAATATGCATTGGAAGATGTATAGGTACAAATTTGGAAGGAAAGTAGACGAATTTGGTCTTAGCATAGTTAAGGATAAGAGAGGGAATAGCTGTCCAATGTCAAATTGCCATGAGGCAATCAGAGATTTTGGATTGGAGATTTGGAGATCAGAAGTGAAAGTTGAGCCGGAGAATAATGTTTGTGTTGTCGTGTTAAAGATGATAAAAGAAGCTAAAGGGAATAAGGTGAAGTCTCTAAGAGAGGTGGAATAGAGAGAGAAAAGTAGAAGTCCATGAGACAAGCCATGGGAAAGCGTTGGAATTAGAGAGTAGAGCAAACCATGAGGCATGCATACAAAAAGTGATCCGAAGTATAGGGGGGAAAACAACAGTTCAGTGCTAGGTTGCGATTCCTGAGTGTAGTGTTGTACTGAGTACTGAATGTAGAAAATAGGGTAGGTTGGTCAACAGTAGGAAATGTGACAGAGAGGCCAAGGAGTATTTGTGTAGATGACAGTAAAATTAAAAACCCATAGAAATAATCTGAACAGAGATTGGTATCTCAAAGTTGGTGGATCATTTTGGGTGCCTAAATGATTAAAAAGTGATCAGGTGTAGGGAGGGAAGGAATTGTGATTGAAAATAAGCTATGACAAAAAGTAAGCACTGCCCATTGTGAAATCATTGCTGCTATACAAGTTACCCCCTCGAGGTGAGGTGTACCTTCAAAAGTGCCCACTGTCAAGAAATGACACCAATAGTCAAATGTGTGCACTGCACATGTAGTTTGATATAACATTAGCAGATTTATATAATGGCAAAATCACAATTTCCAGCTTGTTAAAGTCAGGTGTGCTGTATATACCTAATGCAATTACATCTCAAAATGATTTATAGTTTTCCAAATGTAATGTATCTGCATTTAAATAAAGGTAATGAATGGTTACAACAGAAAATGGATCAGTCGTGTATAGTGATTGACTTTTGAGAAGTACTTGTCAATAACAAGTACAACATTTGCACCTCAGTAGGCAATCAAGTATGGGTCCAATGTCACTTTCCTTTCCGATGGCTTGTGTTGGAGAAGCAGCGCTATATTTTACATTCCTTTACCTTTCTTTTTTTATGTTTAGAAAGCTTTATTGAAATATATATAGAAAACAAGGTACAGAAATACAATAAAGAGAATAAAAACTAATCTCAATGGTAACAACAAATGCTAATACTTAATACTTCATAGATTGCAAAGAATAAAACCAATATGAAAAGAAAACAAAGTCAAAGAGTACCATAGTAAAAATAGTGTTGTGTTGTAATATTCTTATTAGGAATGTGGGTAGGTTCTTAGAATAAGAACGTGTATGTGGGGTTCCTGGGTGGGACAGTTGATGGGAGACTGAGGACTTGAGGAGATCGTTCCTGCTACGTTAAGCAGGGTTGCCAATAAAATACTTGAAGAAGCAGTGCCGGTCCTAGGCCTTTTGAGGCCCTGGGCGAAAGGGAAGATGTGAGGCCCCTCTATCTCATCGCTTTTCATCACGTCGGGACTAGGGCAATACATTATACATTTATTTGTCGGCCCCCCTGCGTTTGAAAAAAATTGATTTATTTATATTCTATTTTGCTATTAACTCTGCTGCTAAATGAAAAATGTACTTGTTCTCCAGTCCTGCTCTCTGCTCTGCGGTCTACTGCGGGGCCGGCGGCGGGGCCCCCTGAGCGCGAGGCCCTGGGCAGCTGCCCATACCGCCCATGCCTAGGACCGGCCCTGTGAAGAAGGTACCCTGACTGAGACCCGTTTTTACAATTTTGGCGACGGAGGATTGGGCAACTCTGCAAGGACCCACTGATATTGAAGGAAAGAAATAAAGTGAAGAGCAGGAAAATACAAACGGACAAGGATAATTCGAAGTGAAAAGGATATTGACATAAATGAGGTGAGCGGAATGACGGAATGACGGAATGAGAAGTAAATGACAATTAAAAATAAAAGAAAGAAAGAAGATGAAAGTATCGTGTTACCGTTAAAACAGCGCGTGTCAGCTGAAGAGCGCGTGCAACGATTGAAACTCTGAGAGGCGCGTGATGTCAGCAGAGGAGTGCGCGCAGCAAAAGAAGCTCTGAAAGACGCGTCGGCGCCCGGCAGCACGGGGAGCAGCGTCTGGGTGATTGTGACGCGGGAAGAGAGGCGCGTGAAGAGCGACTCTGACACTGCGTACAGCAGCGCAAAGCAGCGATTGTGACGCGTGAAGAAGAGGAAGTGAGTGTACACACGCTGATTGGCTAGCGTGTGACGTCATCACGTCGGCGGCCATTTTGACGAGTTTGGGAAACTCGTATTCGTTTTAAAAGAAGAAACGAATGGAAAGAAGTATAATAGCAGTTAAATGCTGATAAGTACATTTTGAAGAGTGGAAGTGAAACAAAAAGATAAATAAAGGAAGCAGGAGGAAGAACAAAATAAAGAAGTGAATTTTATGAAAGTGTAAAGAATATTAAATTTAAAAAAAAAATGTGTGCAGCACAAACATTCACTTTGACACCACCAATACCATTTTTAACAGAGCCCGGTGAACCGAAAATAAGATGGCAAGAGTGGAAAGTATACTTTAAAAATTACATGTTCACCATTAAAAATGAGGAAATGACACCGGAAATAAAAAAAAAGGAATAATACTACATTCCTTAGGACCAGAAGGAATTATACAATATGAAAGGATGCAAAAGAAAGAAAGAGGTGATGAAGAAACAGATGTATATGAAATGCATTGGACGACTTAGAAAAGTACTATGCACCGACAATATGTGTGGCAATTGACAGATATAAGTTTTTCAGAAGGAAACAAGAACAGGATGAGAAAATTGATGATTACTTAGGAGTTTTGAAAAGAATGGCAGAGAAATGCAGATTTGGACAAATTGAAGAGGAATTAATAAGAGATCAAATTATTATGCTTACAAATAATAAGAGGGTACAAGAAAGATTATGGACCATGGGAGATGGAACACTCAACAAAGTGTTAGCCGTGGTAAGGAAAGCTGAAGTATCAGTCAGGTGTGCAAAAGCAGCCCTGGATGATGAGAAGGGAAAAGAAAAAGAAGAGGTGTGCGTTGTAAGGAAAATGATAAGAGCGAGTAGTGTTGGTGCAGACAAGAGAGATAAATGTAATGAGAAGAAGTCGGAGAAGAAGTATTTTCAAGGCACAAAGAATGAATACAGAAGAGAAGGCACAACCAATTTGGCGTGTTATAGATGCGGAAGTTATACACATTTGGCGAACAGTCAAGCATGTAGAGCAAAAGATCAGAAATGTACAGCGTGTGGATTAATTGGTCACTATGCAAGAGTTTGTTATAGAAGGGAAAAGTCTACAAGGATAAAATATGTGACAAAGGAAGAAGACGACAAAAGGAAGCAGCATGAAGAAGATGATTCAGATGATGATGAAATTTTTATAATAAGGGATTTTATTTTGGATGTAAAGAGTAATGGTAGGAACAAACCAAAGTGTGAAATTGAAGTGGCGGGGGTTAAAGTAATATTAGTGGCTGATTCGGGATCGCCTTATACTATTGTCAATTTGGATATGTGGAAGGAAAGGTTTGATAAAGAAATTGGCATGGATTTAATGGAAAGTGACATCAATCCGAGAGGATTCACTGGGAAAAGGATTCCTATTCTAGGGTGTAGAGATGTTACATTTGTGTTCAAAGGGAGAGTAGCAGAGGGAAGGATGTATGTGGCAGAGTATGGACCAAGTGTTTTAGGATGGAAAGATCAAGCGAGCTTAGATATAATACTTAACCCTAATGCGAAAGAGCAGGTTATGGTTCTAGAAGAGGATGATGAGTTTAAAAAAAAATTAAAGAAGAGTACAGTGATGTATTCTCAGGAAAAATTGGTGTGCTTAAGGGGTTCAAGCATGAAATAAGGTTGAAAGAGAATGCTGTTCCTGTAAATTATAAAGTAAGAAATGTTCCGTTTACAGTGAGGAATGAATTGGAGAAAGAGTTGGAGAGGTTGGAGACATCTGGAATTATCGAGAGAATAGAGTCGTCTGTATGGATGTCTCCGATTGTGGTAGCAAGGAAATAAAATGGAAAGATTAGACTTTGTGTGGATTTGAGAGGTGTGAACAAAGAGATCTTAGTAGATAAGTACCCCCTACCTAAGATTAATGAGTTGTTGGCAAAAACGAAGGGCATGAGATGGTTTTCGACAGTTGATCTATCGTCAGCGTACCATCAGGTTCAATTGCACAAAGAAAGCAGGAAGATAACGTCCTTTATTACACCTTTTGGGTGTTTCCAATATGTCAGGATGCCATTTGGGCTAGCCTCTGCGGCGGCGGTTTTCCAAAGGATTATGAGTGAGATTCTTTTTTAGTTCAAATCGATTTTATTGAAGTTTTATGCAACAAAAGAAATAAACAAGTACAATACAGAAAGAATAATTTGTACATGCGTAATTGAAGAAGTGATGCATATAAAATGCAATAACCAAAAAAAATGAAGAGGAAGGGAAAGGGGGAAAGGATGTCATATAATCATAAAAACCATACCATAAAGAGTTACCAAATGAATAAATAGAACAAATATGGCAGCAAAAGATAATTAAACATTAAGAAAAAGAAATGCATAATAAGTAGATCATTGTAGAACATATGAGTCAACAGGTGACCAAAAGGATTGAAATGACTGCGAATTGTGGGTAACACCTTTAAGAGACAGCTGAGCTCCTCTTCTTGTAAAGGTAATCCACGACCACCAAGCATGCACTGAAAGAGAAGAAGCGTCTTTCCAACAAAAAGTAATAGATTTTAAAGCAGCTGTAATTAAGAAATTAAATAACTTTGCCTCGGAATCACTAAGAGGATGAGACAGGGCAACCGATTTGCATATTAACACAGCATAAGAAATATCATCATGTAAAGGCAAAATTTTCGAAATGACACCCCAAACATCCACCCAAAATTTCATAACAATTGTACATTCAAATAACATATGACGAAGTGATCCCAAAGTTGATTTGCAGTGCCAACAAACATTAGATGGTAGCAATTTGGCATGACTTAAATGAGACAGAGTCCATAACGCGTTAAATAAAATATAAGCATTAGTCTGATAAAGGGACACCGGAAGCCAACCGGAAATACTATTGAGCCAAATTGAGGACCATGAATCATCTGATAGGGAGATGGAAAGTTCTGTGTTCCAAAAAGATGATATCATACCAACATTGGAGCCCTGGAATGTAGAAAGTTTTTTATAAAACACAGAGACCGCTTTGGGAGATGACGTAACAGCCATAAGATAAATCAAAAGGTCATTAGTGGTGGACGAGGGAACACCTCTTGGAAAGGAGTCTAAAATAGAATTACATAAAGCTTGGTATTTCGACAAATCAGAAGCCGGGACACCAAACTTTGATTGTAATTGTTCAAAAGGAATAAAGGCATTGTTACAAAAGACATCTTCAAGAAATAAAACTCCTTTTGATATCCACGAGGACCAGAAATTAATGTTTCTATTCAACTTAAGTAGAGCACTGTGCCATAAAGACAGGTGGACTGTAGAGAGCAAAGGTAATTTAAAATTAGAGTCTAAATCATTAAGTATTAATCTAGACGATTTAATTATAGATGACCTATGAACAACTTTAGAAGTAGATGACATTGATAACAAAGAAAGCAATGTAAAGGGACGTACAATTGAGGTTTCAATATCTAACCATATTGGAGGTGTGACCACATGTAAATTTGAAAACCACAGGGAGCTTTGTTTTAAGATAAAAGCTTTATGGTAAAGGTAAAAGTCAGGAAGGGCAAATCCTAACTGAGACTTGGGGAGTTTTAGTTTTCTGTAAGCGATACGAGGAACTTTGTTGGACCAAAGGAATTTAGATAGGAGCTTATCAACATCACTATAAAATTTGAGAGGAAGCTGAGTGGGAATCATAGCCAAAGAGTAAAAAAAATTTGGTGCAATATTCATTTTTATAGCCTCCATTCTCCCCCACCACGTAAGATGAAGGGGAGACCATTTGGATGTTTTGTCCTTGATATAACCAAGGATAAAATCCGTATTAAGTTTTAATGTAGCAGGTAGCGAAGGAGCAAATAAAATACCTAAGTACTTAAGCTTAGTGCTTTGCCAAAGAATATCTGCGTTTGGTAGCATATCCGGTGTACAAAAAGCATTTAAAGGAAAAAATTCAGTTTTACTGACATTTGACTTGTAACCTGAAACTACAGAATAGCGTGCAATAATGTCCAAAAGGGAAGGGACAGAGGAGAGAGGATTGTTAATAAACAGTAACACATCATCTGCATATGCTAAAGCTTTAACAGTGACATCATTGATCACAACACCTTGAATATTATCACAGTATCGAATATAATTAAGAAAAGGCTCAATTCCTAATAAAAATAACAATGGGGAGAGGGGACAACCCTGCCTAGTACCTCTGAAGAGTGGAAATTGAGTAGAAATTTGACCATTAATAAACAAACGAGCAGTAGGGGCAAAATATAAGGCTGAAATCATACGAATAAAATGCGAACCAAAATTAAAAGACAATAACGTTTTAAATAAAAATTGCCAATGAATTTTGTCAAACGCTTTTTCTGCATCTAAAGCCATCACTCCTGCAGGAGAAGTAAGGTGAGTGCTCTGTTCAATAACGTGTAATAGCGTTCTGGTATTATTTGCAGAGTATCTGTTTTTCATGAAGCCAGATTGATTCGGATGAATGATTGAATGAAGGATAGGAGCCAGTCTAGTGGCAAGGATTTTAGCATAAAGCGTACAATCCTGGTTTATTAGAGAAATGGGGCGATAATTAGAAACCAGGGTAGGGTCCTTATCAGGTTTTGGTATCACAATGATTAAAGCATCCGTAAAGGAGCCCGAAATAGTACCAGAGGAACCAAAATGGGAAAAAAGGACACTTAAATAAGGTAATAATTGAGAGTCAAATTCTTTATAAAATTCAGCAGGGATACCATCTGGGCCTGGAGATTTATTCTTAGGCAGGGATTTAATAGCTAGTAGGATCTCATCACAGGTAATTGGGGAATCTAAAGTTGATCTATCGGTGGGAGATATGTGAGGCAAATTACATTTATTTAAAAATGAATCAATCAAAGAATCATCACAGAAATCAGGTTTACTATATAAGGTAGAATAAAAGGATAAAAATTCTTGGACAATATCATTATGGGAAATAGCCACTTGGCCATTAGTACCACGTATCGAGGTTATTTGGGTCTTATCCTTCTTGATACGTAAATAATTTGCAAGAAGTTTCCCAGACTTGTTGGCATTAAAGCGAAATTTAGCATTGGATTTAGCAAGTTGAATCCCAGCTCTAGTACTAAGTAGAGCATTAAATTCATAACGAAGCGTTTGTAGTTTAAATTTGTGTGTAGGGTCATTAGAAGAAATAAATAAACGTTCATATTTGGTAATTTGTTTGTCCAAAAGCTTAACTTTAGAATGAAATTGCTTGTTTGCATGGGCCATAATGGAAATTGTGGTACCTCTAATGTAAGCCTTAAACGCATCCCATCTATTGACAAGTGAAGTTGAACCATCAGGGTTAATTAAAAAATATTCCTGGATAGCTTGTAACAGTTTAGGTTTATGTGTATCATTAAGCACAACATTCGTGTTCATACGCCACCTATTTTGTTTAGGAAAATTAGAGGAGACATTTAAAACAAAAGAGATTAAAGCATGGTCCGAAATATCAATATTACCTATAACAGGATTGTCAGTTGATTGGAGTAAAGAAGGCGAAATTAAAAAATAATCAATCCTTGAATGAGAATTATGAGAATTAGAGAAAAAAGAAAACCATTTGTCAGTGGGGAAGTGTATTCTCCAAATATCTGCCAACTTGGTGGTTTTAAGGAAAGATTTAAAGGCATAAAAAACTTTGGGAGGGCGGAATTTTGCAGAGGAAAGCCTATCTAATAACGGATCAATAAACACATTGAAATCCCCCCCAACAATCAAAGGAACCTGTCCTAACTTCAGAACTTCAGTAGTTATAGCTGACCAGAAAGAAGGGTCGTCAGCCGTAGGGCCATAAATATTAAGCAAATAAAAGGTTGAATCATAAACTTTTACCTTAACTATAATATATCTACCTTCTGTGTCATGAACCTTACTAAGAATTTGACAGTGTAACCGTTTTGCAAAGAAAATCGCTACCCCATTTTTCTTCCCCAACGCAGGCGAGGAAACAATATTATCAACCCATTTTTTCTTCATATATTGCAAAATCTTATCATCAACATGCGTTTCTTGAAGAAAACAAATGTCAGGTTTGGAAGCACCCAAGTAGTCCAAGATTTTCGTGCGTTTTACTGGATGCCGCAGGCCCTTGACATTGAGTGAAACAAGTTTAACAGAGTGAGTATTAGCCATTAGGAGTTAGAAAGAAAAGAATAGAAGAAGAATACAAGGAAGAGGAACCGAAAAACAGCCACAGAGAAAAAGTAACTCTAAGTAGAGAGTAGTAAATGGAAGGACACAAAAGGGAGAAACACAAAGGAAGGAATGAAGAACAAACAAGAAACAATGACAAAAATAAGAAGGCAGAGACGCACACACGTTCCTCAAGCATGGCCAATTAAACCGTTGGAGCCCGTGAAGAGAGTGAAGTATATATGTCAGGAAAAATCAGGATAAACGTCTTCAAGTAACTGGATCATGAGTGTCCATGGACGATGAAGCTTGTTGCGCTAGAAAGAGTTTCAAATCTTCAGGACGGTGAAAAGATTTAGAAAAGGCATCTTTCCATATTCTCATCGTAGAGGGATCAAATAGACCATACTTAAAACCAAGGCTTCGCAATTGTGGACGAAGAGAGGAAAATTCCTTGCGAATAGCAACCGTTTCCTTAGCAAAATCTTGATGGATAAAGATTTTACAGCCATCAACCAAGATGGAGGGAATGTCTCTTGCAGCTTTCCTGATAAGGACCAAATGATGGTGTCGCAGAACCTTAAAAATCATTTGCCTGGGCTTAGAGTGGCGAAGATTCCTGTGTGAGGGAATTCTGTGAGCCTTGTCAATTTCAAATTTTTCGGGAAATTTGATATTTAAGAGACCAGGAAGCAAGGACTCTAAATATAATCGGCAGTCAGATCCCTCAACCTCTTCAGGAAGATTGAAAATGCGAAGATTGTATTGCCTTCTACGGTTTTCCAATTCCAGCAGTTGAGTATGCAGTGGTACTATTTGACTCATCAAAGGAGTAAAAGCGTCTAATTTATTTTTATTGTCCTGAATTTTGATAGAATTATCAGACACCTTCATGGAGATAGAAGCCATATCTTTGCGCACATTTTTCACTTCAGTGGCAATAGAGTCTGTATTCAGTCGCAGCGCTTGAATTTCCTCAAAAATCAAAGCAAGGGAAGGTTCCGGCGATTCAACAACTTTAGACTTAATTGGAGGAGGTGATATCTGCTGTTTCCTTTTATTAGTAGGCATATTTTTATTTTCCATTTTGAGGAGAAAAAATACACTTTCGTGTCAAAAAAGTGCAAAAAAAATAAAAGCACCACAAATTTTTAATATTTATGTGGGAAAAAGGATGTTAATGCCTCAAAAGTACTGTAAAAAGGCCTGGTGCAGCAGCTAAACAAGAGCGTGGGCGTGGCCAGGCCAAAGCCAGGCCCTTTCCTGGAGTTCACTCCGCCCCTCAGACAGAGCAAGCCGGCAGAAGCTGGAGTAGAGGCAGGGGAAAGGACCGAGGAGCACGAAGAATCACTGTCCCTCCAAGAAATCGCCTGAAAACACAGCACCAGGTAGGGGACGGTGAAAGAATGCAAGCGCCGCTGTTTAGTATTAAAACCTGACAGGAAATTCGTCGTAATCCGGCTGAATGGGCCGGTAAACTTACGGAGCTCCGACGGAGGCGGCCATCTTGGTCGACGCGCTCGCGCGACTCTCCTATGAGTGAGATTCTAAGAGGGATTTCAGGAGTGTTGTTTTTTCAAGACGACATATTGGTGATGGGAGAAAATAGGGAGATTCATGACCTGAGATTGAAGAATGTTTTGAGAAATAAGGGGCTGACGGCAGAATATGGGAAGTGTAAATTTGCTAAACAATTAGTGGCTTATTTAGGTCATAATATTGGTGCAGACGGTATCTCTCCAAAGAAAGAATTACTACAGGCAGTGAGTGAAGCTCCGGAGCCTAAGAATAAGGATGAACTCCGTTCGTTTTTAGCGCTGACGGAGTATTATTCGAAATTTGTGAAGAATTTTCAGAAAAATCCTATGATTTAAGACAGTAAATTGCATGCCAGAACGAAAAGAATTGGGAAGTTGAGCTAAGAAAAATGTTGTGGGGTTATCGTCTCACACCTTCTCTCACTGGTTTGAGTCCATTTGTGATGATGAGGGGTAGAGAACCGATTACAAGGGACAATACTGGTTGGATGAATAGTACTAAACATGTTGAATGGTCACCAGAAAAAGTAAAGGAGAATATCATAAAAGCACAACAAGTGTACAAAAAGAATTATGATAAGAAAAATGTGACAAGGGTGGAAGAGCTTGCGGTAGGAGATTGGGTTAAAACCAAGAAATGGGGTAAAGTGGCAAAGGGAGAAAGTGTTTTTTCCAGACCTTGTAAGGTTGTGGAGTGTCTAAAAAATTCGGCCAGACTTAGCGATGGTCGGGTATGGCATATGAGTCGAATTGCAAAATGTAAAAATGTTAAAAAAGCAGAGGAGGAGGATGTTGGGGGAACTGCAGCTATGTTTGGGGAATGGTTGTGAGAAGATGAAGTGGAAGATACAATGGAAGATGAAGAGAGAATTGAGGAAGGGAATCGCATAGAAAGTGAAGGCTTGGGTGAACAAACTTGTACAGATACAATGAGATTGGGAAGATTTGGAAGAGTCATTCATACTCCTCACAGACTTAAAGATTATATGTTAATCTGATCAATTTATTATTTGGTTTTTTTTTTCTCTCACCTTGTTGTTGTATATAGTTTCCTTTTGTCATTTATTATTGTAAGGGGGGGAAGATGTGTTGTGTTATAATATTCTTATTAGGACTGTGGGTAGGTTCTTAGAATAAGAACGTGTATGTGGGGTTCCAGGGTGGGACAGTTGATGGGAGACTGAGGACTTGAGGAGATCGTTCCTGCTACGTTAAGCAGGGTTGCCAATAAAATACTTGAAGAAGGTACCCTGACTGAGACCCGTCTTTACAAATAGCATTTTAGTTTTTTTAATTTTTGAGATTAAAAGATAGAAAAAAAGAAGGAAAAGCAAGAAATCCCTTACCTTTCTGATCTTGATACAGTATCGGTGCTGATTTAGTGTCGGTCTTGCCCTCTGCAGAAAACTTCCGCTAAAGAGGCGATAATGGGCTTGATAATATGCCCTTGTGAATTCCCATAGAAGCTCATGTTCCCACCAGAGGATGGGCTTCTATGGGAATTCACAAGGGCATATTATCAAGCCCATGAAACTGCCAGTAAAGCGGCGAGAATTTTAACTCTGTTTCTTGATAATATGCCCCTTAGTATTTTAACTCACTTCGCTTCTGAGCACGGTTGCTTTCTATTATGTTTGAGGCCTACAGAGCTGAGCGAGGTTGAGGTAACAATGTGAAAAGCATACCAGCAGTCTGTTGCCAAGGTTTCGCTCCCTCCTTCCTGTTCAATGAAGGTGTATATGTTTTGGCTATTATGTGTGTTGACTCTTAACTAACTGAATGTAGCAAGAGTTTAACTACGGTGGCTTTGTCGAGGCATTCCATAGCAGAAGGGAAAGATCCGCAGGACTAGGAAAAAAAGTGAATCCAAAAATACAGCGCTTAAAAAAAAAATTCTGGTTGTCTCTTTTATCATTAGATTTATTCAGTGAACATAATTGAGTTACATCAGCAATGAAGCCAGTAAAAATGTATACATTACAGAAACTCGATTGTATGCTTTCAGCGCTGTCCAGTTAAGTAAATAGCACGTCCAACATGAGACAGTAACATTGTGTGATCAAGAAAAAGGCGTTTGCGCCAAGGAAGATCTTTAAAGTAACATTAATAAGCCAATGTGCAAATATATATAAATAAATGCACAAATTAAATGCTTTTAGCAAAAATGTTTTAAAAAGAAAAATAGATCTACAGACCAACAAAGATCCATGCACAATGAAGCAATAGAGTAAAACAGAACTCCTGCAAGGAACTCGATCCCTTTTATAAAGATTTGAATAATACATGCTAAGCAGAAAAATATTGCAACATTTTAAAATACGTAACTTTTGTTAGCAAGGGATCTAGGAAACTAGAATTCTTACTTCAAATTAAACCCATTCCTTGTTTTTCATCTGGATACTTGTTGGATTTTGTTACTATGCGAACATTCATTATTAATGTAAACTTTTCACCAGAAACACAATATTGACTTTAAAATGCACTGCATAAATGTATGTCTTTGCACATCATTCCTTCGTGCACGTAACATAGAGATGGCGACTTGCAGACAAGCGAGACTAGCATTTGGAAATTAATTCACATTATTTTTCTGTTGTGCAGAGAAACTCGTGCACGTTGATTTGCTGTGCATGTTTTAAAGGCCTAATGTATGCAGCTGAAAAATTATGTCAAGTACATTTATACATCTGTTAATTAGCTTTCTCAGTTTAAATGGTAGTATTACACCTAAGCTGGCCTTTGATTTTATGCCCAGAATAATGGTTTTTAAGCAGGATCTGAACTTTAAACCTGAATTTAGCTGCAAGCCCATGCACATGAGCAGTCGTCTTAAAAGTAGCTTTTCTCTAGGAGAGCAGTTTTATGATCAGTCATGGACGAGGCCAAAGCATGCGAGTTGTGGCTCATAGGACTGAGTGATGGTGAAGCTGTTTTACCTTAGATACTCTACATTGCAATGCCACGGTGTTCACAACTCATGCAAACTGAGCTTAATGTGGCAAATGAATGTGCTTTCCAAACCTAAGATCCTAAGATCTTTGAAGTAGGAGAAGGAGTGGTTGGAAAGGACTCTATTTGTCTCTGGAAGCTCTTAGATAGTGACTTGGTTCCAGCAACATGATCTCTATCTATAGATGGCTCAAGTGCTATTATCTGGTGCATGTTGATTCCTGCATGCTGTAATGTGTGTGGGTGGGAGTACCTGGAGTTCATATGGCTGGTTTTAAGTTGATAGGATGTTGCAGGTTCAAACTTGATTTTGAAAAGAGTGTTTCCTTAAGAAAATATGACCTTTTTCCTAACTTTCTTGCTACAGTTCAGGTGCTGCGGGGTATCCAACTACACAGACTGGTTCGAGGTGTACAATGCCACCCGCGTGCCAGACTTCTGCTGCCTGGAGTTCAGTGACAACTGCGGCCTACACTCCCCAGGGACCTGGTGGAAAGCCGTAAGTATTGCACTTCCAAGTGTTGCAATCTAGACATGGTGACAGAGTTGAGTTTAACAGTGAGTTTAGCACGTGTTTACTAATTGATTTGCCTTTACACATTACAAACAACTTTTGACTTTGTGAGAGTGAAAAGCAGTTTCCAAATACTACCCAAAGAGATGGAAATATTTCATCTGTTTAAAGCTGCATGCCAAGGCCCAGTCACCAGTTACCATCCTCATTCACCCCAGAACGGCACATGTCACAAGGTAATAAATGCAGTAGGAATACGAGCCTAGACGAGATAGACCACAGTTTGAATCGGTGTAATTACGAAGCTGCACAGTTCAGTGCTTAATTTGAGCCAGTGGTTTCCGGTGCTCAGCACTGGCACTTAATTGTCAACACTGGCACCTGTGACTGTTGCCCCAAGGTGGCGCTGTCTGGTATGACCACAACAACTGTCGATTATTAATTAAATATCCATTAAAATGACTATTACCTACAACCCAAGCCATTCTTATAGCTTTGGGGGCCTGGATTAGTCTGAAGTGTCACACTTGTTGGAGTGTGATGGTTATTAGTTGTCTTTGTACTGTCATTGGCAGCGCTGGCAGGGGCAATGCGTGGTCCAAGCTGCGGTGGCCTACTCAGGAGAGCCCTGGCACTTATTTTTTGTACAAATTAAGCACTGCTTCCTCTTCCTGCAGAAGTCAGAGAAAGACCCAGCGTTAAAGGGCTTGTGTGTAGACCTGCTGCCTCTGATGGATTCCCAGATCAAAATGGACAATGGAACCAGCAGAGAGGGACTCGAGGCTGAATGGCGAGGAGACTCGTCTCCGCTCTCATCAATTGCGACGGTGCATAGCACTGCGAAAGCAATGGCATCAAAAAAGAGAAATACAGGACTTCCATTTTTAGATATTATTGTGGCGCATTTGTCCACCCCTTCTGTTATTATAAGAAGATATAGGGCACTTATTCCCAAAATAAACATTAACATCCTTTCCTGAACCAGGGTCCTGCAGATCATTTAGGAACTACATTGATTTATGGGAATGGTAATATTGTCAATAAAATCTGGCGCATGCTCAGAATACCTCAGTTGTGCACGAGGTACAATTAATGCAGCTCAATAATACAACTGCAAATGTACAGAGCAAGTGTCTGCATGCACTGTCACAATTTAATGTAGGAGACATTCAGAGTGATGGCAATCAAACGGAGAGACCTCTCCTCTGCAGTCGTTGCGATCATGACTATAAATTGTTCCCCCCGATTCAAAGAATCAGGGTAAGTGGAATTTTAATATTAAACAATATAACTTATGCATACTGTGGTGGAAAATCCACCACCATGCGAGATTTTGCATTGTTTTAGGTTAAGGTGAGGGAAAGGTAGTTTCCGGGGTGTTGTCATGGAAAATGTGTGGTAAATTCACACTCCTAACTTTGTGGTATATTCACAAACAATACGCCAAACCATTGCATCTTAAATTACTCCACAAATTGTTGCAACTGCGCACACATGTGGGAATAGGAATTGAATAAACTTACATTTTATAGGGGTGGGGATTTCTCCACAGGGAAATGCGCTTTCCATGAATAGAACAAAAAATGAAAATTGTGACATGTAATGACCATAATACTTTGTGGATTGCCTGCCAAGCGGACAATCTGCTTTAGTAAGTATAGAGGAAAAGCAAGAGCAGAGGAAGGTAATAGTAATAGATTTTTCTTAGATTTTTGTACATTTCCATCTAGGAAATAAATCAATTCCAAATGTAGAAGGAAGCCCACAGGAGTAGATTTCTAGTTTTTGACAGGGTATTGTGCATCAAGCCCCTAGCACTAGAACAATATTCTCAGATGATGGTGAGTGTATGGATCTGGGGACGAAAGAGAGGAGGTAGGTCTGATGGAAAGGTGCTTGATCCGCACTGTGCACCTTCTCACACATCCAAGGCGTTGGCCTTGAAGTAGAGGAGACTTTTCAATGAAATATAACAGAGCGATGCGTTGCATAAAACCAATTGCAGTATTGTTGGAAACATACTGTAATGTTACACTGTAACCCTACTTAATTGAGGGGGTAGAGGAGTCTAGTTGATGTTTTGTCTTCAGTGAGCCAAAAAAACTTAGAGGGCGTTTTTTTTCTGGATGAAGACTTCATAGGCATGGATGGAAGCAGCTTCTCCTGCATCATCTATGTATCAGAGCAGCCCAAGATAAAGGTCCAAAGTTTAAAAGCCACCCAGGTTGAACCAGTATTGAACTGGCGATGATTGGACATATCGAATTGGTTACTCAGTCTCCATCTAGGTTTTCAGTCCAGTCTTCAGAGAATTAACAAGCAGGCTCTCAAGTTCTCCCTGATTTACGTCGAGCATGAAAATAACTGAAAGGAGAGAATGTACATGTATAGTTTTTAATGCCTTTCAAAGATGCTTTCACATTGGCAGGTGCTGCCTGATGAACATTTAACTGTTAGCACCATGGGTGGATTGGGAACCGAAAGCAGCCCTGGCAAAAATTTTCAAATGTGGTGTATATAAATATATATATATATTTATATATATATATATATATATATATTTATATATATATATATATATATTCACTGAAAAAAACATAGGTTTTAGGCCTTATATAGTTAGGAATTAGCATTTAAAAAACCATTGAAATTCACTGAAAAAGCATAGGTTTCAGGCCTTATATAGTTAGGAATTAACATATAAAAAACCATTGAAATTCCTCCTATATAGTTAGTTGGACTAACTATGTATGGCGCACCCGCAATCCACTGCTGATGATGTCACATATTACATCATTCATGACATGGTCAGTGACATCACTGATGACATCACTGATGACATCTCAAATGACATCACTGATGACATCATCCAGTGACTGTGTGTTTCTGTAAAGTTTAAATATGTTTTACATATTGAAGAATGAGTGGATGTATAAGTGTCTGGATGAAGGATTTAGTAGGTGCGTGACTGACTGTATGAGTGAGTGATTAAATTTGTCTTACTGAATGCATAGGTTAGTGACTAAACTGAATGTGTGCATCAGTATGTCTGTTGTTGTGTAAGCTGCTGCATGCGTTGATCAGTAGCTATATGAGTGGCTATATGGGTTATTGATTGGTTGCCCAAATATTTGTATGGGAGACTGAGTGTGTGTGTGGCTGGCTGGGAGGTGTGTGACTCTGTGCAGATCAATGTGTACTTGTATCAGTGATTGTATAAGAGAGTAAGTATGTGTTAGTATATGTTTGAATAAGTAAGGTGTTGTGTGTTTAACTATATAGATGAGGAAATGGAAGTGTGATTGATTCTTTCATGACTGACTAGGTGTGTGAGTAACTCCATGGATGAGTGGCAGTGTGTGAGTGTCTGCATAGGTGTATGAGTGCATATGATAGTATTGCATTGATGAGTGACTGTATGTATGAGTGATTGTGTGGGTGAATGAGTGGATGTGTGAGTAGACCTAGGAATCAGTGAGTGCCTATGTAGTAACTGGTATTGGTGTGTCAATAGTTGCAAGAATGGTAGTCTTTATTTAACACTGGGTGTATCAAAGGTTATATTAGAGTGTGAGGAGGTGCATCGTATTATCACATGAATGATGTACTCAGTGATGTCATCAGTGATGTCAAATGAGATGTCATCAGTGATGTCATCAGTGATGTCATTTGAGATGTCATCAGTGATGTCATCAGTGATGTCACTGACCATGTCATGAATGATGTAATATGTGACATCATCAGCAGTGGATTGCGGGTGCGCCATATATAGTTAGTCCAACTAACTATATAGGAGGAATTTCAATGGTTTTTTATATGTTAATTCCTAACTATATAAGGCCTGAAACCTATGCTTTTTCAGTGAATTTCAATGGTTTTTTAAATGCTAATTCCTAACTATATAAGGCCTAAAACCTATGGTTTTTTCAGTGAATTTCAAAGGTTTTTTAAATGCTTATTCCTAACTATATATGGTCTATAACCTATGGTTTTTTCAGTGAATTTCATTGGTTTATTAAAAGCTAATATCTATAGCTGTAAAATATATTCTTTATTACGTGACGTATCACGTAGCCACGTGAGACGCCTCATGGGTGAAAGAAATCTCATCAGACGCGTTTCGGGCACATCCGTGCCCTTGCTCACTGTGTGTGTGTGTGTGTGGAGGGTCAGTTAGCCTTACTGTGAATGGTATTAGGACAGGTATGTTTTGGCTCCGGTGTTTACTTTGACAGACGGGTGTACTTCATACCTGAAATTATAGTCCGTTACCTAGGTCACTCAAATACGTGTCCATTGTGCTTCCTTCTATATATTGCTTAGTGAGAGGATCCAAAATTTCATGTGGCTCAGCCACTGCTCCCAAAATCAGTTTCCACCCTGTGATGATAATCTTCCATTATTTTACCCGTATATTTACATGTCCGCCTCTTACATTTGTGCAGAAGACGCCTGTAGTTCGTATTAGACCAGTGAGGGGATTGTTAGGCCCTGTTGCTAGTGGTATTACAGACGTATGTGTGATGTACTGAAGCAGAGGATGCAGTGCATAGACAACAAGTATGGGGGCTGGGCTCCGGGGTGCACTGCTGGAGGATTAACAGCATTATCAGTTCTGGAACGGTCTTGTTCAAACTGTAAATGTAAAACTGAAAGAGTGTGAACGTCACTCACAGTAGACCCCGCCCACTTCAACCACTGAAGACTCTATTGGAAACTATTGCAGCCCTGTTATGTTATGTAACATTTGTTGACGCCTCTGTATGGAGGCAGTGCAGTTGAGAAATGATTTATTTCCTGCAGTTTTAAATAGCGCGAACTCGACCCGAAGGTATCGGAGCGCTTTTCATGAGCACAAGGTACATGACGCAATTACGCATTCATTTTTGGTAGGCACGGGGAGTTAAGTGATTTGCCCAGAATCACAGGATGTTGAGTGGACGCCGAGACTCGAACCTGGTTCCCAGCGCAAAGGTCGGCAGCTCAGCCCGTTGCGCCACATCCTCCCCCTTGTTGAGTATTTCAGACCTGACAGATGTGGTAATTTGTGTATTACAAATACAGGCATGTGTGCGAATGAAGGCTGTGCAGCCGAGTATGGACTTCCGACCTGCCGTTGATGCTCGGTGCCTGGGTGTGTGTGCCACAGCTAGGTCTGTGTTAGAGGCCCTGCTGTTGGTGTTTATTACAGGCCTGTGTATGACGTGCTAAGGCTACATTGCAGTAGATTACAGAACTGCACTTGGTGTGGGCAGGGTTCGCCGTCGGCCACTCCTAGAGAGCAGGGCTTGGTTTGAAAAGCGCCCTGTGTGCCACATGCCGGGGCTGCTGCCGGTCTCACCGAGACGCTACATTCCCGCCCCTTGCCCTCTCCCCCTGTGGAGGTCACGGGTCTTTCATAGCTATTAGGGCAGAGCCGGGCTGCTGAGTGCGTCCCTCAGGACCACCGATGCAGGCACAGGGGCTGCCTGAAGGAACCTGCATTTATTTGGGGTATACAGTGGCAGCAGGGCTTTGGGCTCTGCCTCTTCGGTGAACACAAGTGCAACGTTTCAGAGCAGTTCACCAGATGAGCGCGAGGCAAGGCCTAGGTTGCACACACTTTGTACCAATGTAGTGCCCAGGGAAAACGACATTTGCTGTGATCCAACGGTGCCAAAAGTGCATTTTCGCATCGGTGGGTCCATTCGGATGCAAGGGATGGTGCATCATTTCTCTGTACAGGAACACCCTTCGCTATTCCTGTACACTATCATTTTCAGTGTGATTTCTGATTCAATTTTTATGCGTCCTTTGTTGTATTCTCTCATTGCTACCTTTAAGCTTTTCTAATCCCTTGCCTCCTGCCTCATGTTTGATTTTCCTGGCAATTCCCTTCCTCTACAAATCCGGTCTCTTCCTCCTCATTTCCGTGTTCTGCCTCCATATTTCCCTTCTGTACCCCCTCAATAACCTCTCTCCTACACTGGCCCTGGAATAGAGGTGGCCAGGCCAAGCAAGACTTGCCGACTCGAGCCAAATGTCTGTCTCTGGCCCGGCCCTCATCCCAAGGAGACGTGCAAGCCAAAATAGAGCCGAGCCAAGCACCCCAGACACTTCCCTTACAGCTCCCTAATGCAGTTTATAAACATTCTAGTCTCAGGACTGGTTACGTTAAAGGTGCTTGATTGATGTGAGTGGGTATGTCGGACCCTGAGCTGCAGGTTGCACGTTTCTCAATGACGGCTGGTCACTGGTGAGCAGCCTCTCCCAGCCTCTGCGGGATGAGAGAGTGCTCTGTTTTTCTTATCCATTGCTGGCAGTGAGGTCCGGCCGGCCCCAGCACTTCCGGGTCGCCGCGGGCAAAATGTATCTGAGTGACTGCATGGGCATTTGTAAGCACGGTCGTGTGTGCATCGGAGTATGGCAAGAGTTTAGTCCTATTATATCGACTCGTGTGATCTTTGAGCGGCCTGGCTTTTTAGCTCACATCAGTTGGTATTATAAAGCTTGAAATATTGTCCCATTTTGAGTCTAGGCCTACAAGTCGTGTGTGCGCAGGGCTACAGCCGAAAGGTCACGGCAGGTTCAATACGCCACACATGACGGGGGGCCACTTAAAATCCCATCTGTGTACTGTAGTATAAATAACAGTAAAATTCCAGTTGCCACAATGAAATGTGAAGGAAACGTAAGATGTTACACTGACATTCACAGGCTGTCCTGTACTACAGGATAAACTGAAAGCGCTGAGTACAGAGGGTTTTGGTTTGTGTGTGGGGCCGGGAAGGGGGGGGGATCTCCTGTCTCCATGTAGCCACCCACTCACCCGTCCCTGTCCCCGCCCTGCCCAGGTATGCAGGGATCGGTTTGCAAGGCGCCCAGGTACGGCTCCACCCTCACCCCTCCTCCCAATGGCGCTTTCTTTCAGTCCCCACATCACTGGCATTCCACCTTAACCTGGCCGGCGCTACCTGTTAAGGTGGCAGGGTGTGGGGTGCAGGCCCGCCCCGTCCTCGTGCCAGTTGCTAGGGAGGGGACAGCGCAGTATGTCAGATAGTCAGCCCGCCTGCCTTCACCGCCCGAGGTCTGAACACACGTCGAGGGCCTGTGGGGAGGCACGAGGGGTACCGAGGGAGCCTGCTCTGCCCCACACCACCGAGGAACTGCTTGGCACGGCGCTTGGGGCCGCTTGGCACGGAGCCCAGCTACTACTAGGAAGAAGTGTAAGACAGGAGGTAGGGCGATCCCAGCCTCACGCCTGGGAGAAGTGAGGCGAGATAGACACCGGGCCACTCCCGGGTCGCCGCGGGCAGCGCGGCGGCCCGATTTCAGGCAGGCAGGCGGGGACAAAAACGAGGTGGGCACTCACCCGCAGACGACGCTTCTCTTGCAGGTGGCAGGGCTCCCTCCCATCACGGGAGCCCTGCAGAGTCAGCCGCCATCTTCCCCCTCGCGGCGGGGGCGGGCATTTCCGGCCGGCCGCGCTGGGATTGGCCGGCCGGCCTCAGCACTTCCGGGTCGCCGCGGGCAGCGCGGCGGCTTGATTTCAGGCAGGCAGGCGGGGACAGTGCGCGCACGGGTGCGCGCCGATAGATATATAACTGATTTTCGCCAGTAGGTATATATAGTTAGGACCTAGTTTCCATAGGAAATCCACAACATTCTATTGGGAATAACTTTGGTGTCGGTTAATGAATCTACGTGAATTTCTCAAAGAAGATGGCCCGTTACGCTCCGCTCCTTCCCTGAAAGTTTGAGGGGGGTTCGTCAAGTGGGGGCTGAGATAAAAGGGGGGTCCCAAAACGTGTTTTCCCATGCAAATTTCCATAGGACCTTTAGACACGGCTACAGCCCGAACGGCTGAACGGAATTATTTGAAATTTGGTAAAATGGAAGAGGCTGGTTCGCAGATTACACTTTTCTTTAAATGGTCTAAATCCGTCCAGTATTTGCTGAGAAAATTTCATTTAAAATCAGTTATATATCTATCAGCGCGCACCCGTGCGCGCACTGTCCCCGCCTGCCTGCCTGAAATCGGCCCGCCGCGCTGCCCGCGGCGACCCGGAAGTGCTGGGGCCGGCTGGCCAATCCCAGCGTGGCCGGCTGGAAATGCCCGCCCCCGTCGCGAGGGGGAAAAAGGAAGATGGCGGCTGACTCTGCAGGGCTCCCGTGATGGGAGGGAGCCCTGCCACCTGCAAGAGAAGCGTCGTCTGCGGCTGAGTGCCCACGTCGTTTTTGCCCCCGCCTGCCTGCCTGAAATCGGGCCGCCGCGCGTGGGGACTGAAAGAAAGCGCCATTGGGAGGAGGGGTGAGGGTGGAGCCGTACCTGGGCGACTTGCAACCCGATCCCTGCATACCTGGGCAGGGCGGGGACAGGGACGGGTGAGTGGGTGGCTACATGGAGACAGGAGATCCCCCCCCCCTTCCCGGCCCCACACACAAACCAAAACCCTCCGTACTCAGCGCTTTCAGTTTATCCTGTAGTACAGGACAGCCTGTGAATGTCAGTGTAACATCTTACGTTTCCTTCACATTTCATTGTGGCAACTGGAATTTTACTGTTATTTATACTGCAGTACACAGATGGGATTTTAAGTGGCCCCCCGTCATGTGTGGCGTATTGAACCTGCCGTGACCTTTCGGCTGTAGCCCTGCGCACACGCGACTTGTATGCCTAGACTCAAAATGGGACAATATTTCAAGCTTTATAATACCAACTGATGTGAGCTAAAAAGCCAGGCCGCTCAAAGATCACACGAGTCGATATAATAGGAATAAACTCTTGCCATACTCCGATGCACACACGACCGTGCTTACAAATGCCCATGCAGTCACTCAGATACATTTTGCCCGCGGCGACCCGGAAGTGCTGGGGCCGGCCGGACCTCACTGCCAGCAATGGATAAGAAAAACAGAGCACTCTCTCATCCCGCAGAGGCTGGGAGAGGCTGCTCACCAGTGACCAGCCGTCATTGAGAAACGTGCAACTTGCAGCTCAGGGTCCGACATACCCACTTACATCAAACAAGCACCTTTAACGTAACCAGTCCTGAGACTAGAATGTTTATAAACTGCATTAGGGAGCTGTAAGGGCAGTGTCTGGGGTGCTTGGCTCGGCTCTATTTTGGCTTGCACGTCTCCTTGGGATGAGGGCCGGGCCAGAGACAGACATTTGGCTCGAGTCGGCAAGTCTTGCTTGGCCTGGCCACCTCTATTCCAGGGCCAGTGTAGGAGAGAGGTTATTGAGGGGGTACAGAAGGGAAATATGGAGGCAGAACACGGAAATGAGGAGGAAGAGACCGGATTTGTAGAGGAAGGGAATTGCCAGGAAAATCAAACATGAGGCAGGAGGCAAGGGATTAGAAAAGCTTAAAGGTAGCAATGAGAGAATACAACAAATGACGCATAAAAATTGAATCAGAAATCACACTGAAAATGATAGTGTACAGGAATAGGGAAGGGTGTTCCTGTACAGAGAAATGATGCACCATCCCTTGCATCCGAATGGACCCACTGATGCGAAAATGTACTTTTGGCACCGTTGGATCACAGCAAATGTCGTTTTCCCTGGGCACTGCATTGGTACAAAGTGTTTGTAACCTAGGCCTTGCCTCGCGCTCATCTGGTGAACTGCTCTGAAACGTTGCACTTGTGTTCACCGAAGAGGCAGAGCCCAGTGCCCTGCTGCCACTGTATACCCCAAATAAATGCAGGTTCCTTCAGGCAGCCCCTGTGCCTGCATCGGTGGTCCTGAGGGACGCACTCAGCAGCCCGGCTCTGCCCTGATAGCTATGAAAGACCCGTGACCTCCACAGGGGGAGAGGGCAAGGGGCGGGAATGTAGCGCCTCGGTGAGACCGGCAGCAGCCCCGGCATGTGGCACACAGGGCGCTTTTCAAACCAAGCCCTGCTCTCTAGGAGTGGCCGACGGCGAACCCTCCGCACACCAAGTGCAGTTCTGTAATCTACTGCAATGTAGCCTTAGCACGTCATACACAGGCCTGTAATAAACACCAACAGCAGGGCCTCTAACACAGACCTAGCTGTGGCACACACACCCAGGCACCGAGCATCAACGGCAGGTCGGAAGTTCATACTCGGCTGCACAGCCTTCATTCGCACACATGCCTGTATTTGTAATACACAAATTACCACATCTGTCAGGTCTGAAATACTCAACAAGGGGGAGGATGTGGCGCAATGGGCTGAGCTGCCGACCTTTGCGCTGGGAACCAGGTACGAGTCTCGGCGTCCACTCAACATCCTGTGATTCTGGGCAAATCACTTAACTCCCCGTGCCTACCAAAAATGAATGCGTAATTGCGTCATGTACCTTGTGCTCATGAAAAGCGCTCCGATACCTTCGGGTCGAGTTCGCGCTATTTAAAACTGCAGGAAATAAATCATTTCTCAACTGCACTGCCTCCATACAGAGGCGTCAACAAATGTTACATAACATAACAGGGCTGCAATAGTTTCCAATAGAGTCTTCAGTGGTTGAAGTGGGCGGGGTCTACTGTGAGTGACGTTCACACTCTTTCAGTTTTACATTTACAGTTTGAACAAGACCGTTCCAGAACTGATAATGCTGTTAATCCTCCAGCAGTGCACCCCGGAGCCCAACCCCCATACTTGTTGTCTATGCACTGCATCCTCTGCTTCAGTACATCACACATACGTCTGTAATACCACTAGCAACAGGGCCTAACAATCCCCTCACTGGTCTAATACGAACTACAGGCGTCTTCTGCACAAACGTAAGAGGCGGACATGTAAATATACGGGTAAAATAATGGGAGATTATCATCACAGGGTGGAAACTGATTTTGGGAGCAGTGGCTGAGCCACATGAAATTTTGGATCCTCTCACTAAGCAATATATAGAAGGAAGCACAATGGACACGTATTTGAGTGACCTAGGTAACGGACTATAATTTCAGGTATGAAGTACACCAGTCTGTCAAAGTAAACACCTGAGCCAAAACATACCTGTCCTAATACCATTCACAGTAAGGCTAACTGACCCTCCACACACACACACACACACAGTGAGCAAGGGCACGGATGTGCCTGAAATGCGTCTGATGAGATTTATTTCACCCATGAGGCGTATCACGTGGCTACGTGATACGTCACGTAATAAAGAATATATTTTACAGCTATAGATATTAGCTTTTAAAAAACCAATGAAATTCACTGAAAAAACCATAGGTTATAGACCATATATAGTTAGGAATTAGCATTTAAAAAACCTTTGAAATTCACTGAAAAAACCATAGGTTTTAGGCCTTATATAGTTAGGAATTAGCATTTAAAAAACCATTGAAATTCACTGAAAAAGCATAGGTTTCAGGCCTTATATAGTTAGGAATTAACATATAAAAAACCATTGAAATTCCTCCTATATAGTTAGTTGGACTAACTATATATGGCGCACCCGCAATCCACTGCTGATGATGTCACATATTACATCATTCATGACATGGTCAGTGACATCACTGATGACATCACTGATGACATCTCAAATGACATCACTGATGACATCACTGATGACATCTCATTTGACATCACTGATGACATCACTGAGTACATCATTCATGTGATAATATGATGCACCTCCTCACACTCTAATATAACCTTTGATACACCCAGTGTTAAATAAAGACTACCATTCTTGCAACTATTGACACACCAATACCAGTTACTACATAGGCACTCACTGATTCCTAGGTCTACTCACACATCCACTCATTCACCCACACAATCACTCATACATACAGTCACTCATCAATGCAATACTATCATATGCACTCATACACCTATGCAGACACTCACACACTTCCACTCATCCATGGAGTTACTCACACACCTAGTCAGTCATGAAAGAATCAATCACACTTCCATTTCCTCATCTATATTGTTAAACACACAACACCTTACTTATTCAAACATATACTAACACATACTTACTCTCTTATACAATCATTGATACAAGTACACATTGATCTGCACAGAGTCACACACCTCCCAGCCAGCCACACACACACTCAGTCTCCCATACAAATATTTGGGCAACCAATCAATAACCCATATAGCCACTCATATAGCAACTGATCAACGCATGCAGCAGCTTACACAACAACAGACATACTGATGCACACATTCAGTTTAGTCACTAACCTATGCATTCAGTAAGACACATTTAATCACTCACTCATACAGTCAGTCACGCACCTACTAAATCCTTCATCCAGACACTTATACATCCACTCATTCTTCAATATGTAAAACATATTTAAACTTTACAGAAACACACAGTCACTGGATGATGTCATCAGTGATGTCATCAGAGATGTCATTTGGGATGTCATCAGTGATGTCATCAGTGATGTCACTGACCATGTCATGAATGATGTAATATGTGACATCATCAGCAGTGGATTGCGGGTGCGCCATACATAGTTAGTCCAACTAACTATATAGGAGGAATTTCAATGGTTTTTTATATGTTAATTCCTAACTATATAAGGCCTGAAACCTATGCTTTTTCAGTGAATTTCAATGGTTTTTTAAATGCTAATTCCTAACTATATAAGGCCTAAAACCTATGGTTTTTTCAGTGAATATATATATATATATATCTATATATATCTCTCTGGGAACCGAAAGCAGCCCTGGCAAAAATGTTCAAATGTGGTGTATATATCTATATATATATATATATATATATATATATAGAGAGAGAGAGAGAGAGAGAGAGAGAGAGAGAGAGAGAGAGAGAGAGAGAGAGATATATATATATATATATATATATATATATATATATATCTCCTTCTCTCGCTCTCTCTCTCTCTCTCTCTCTCTCTCTCGAAAATGTCTAAAAGAATAAGCAACCAATCCAGCCCTGGTTCACTCAGGCCACGTGGGAGCTGCTGGCCTCTCAGGCTGTGATGATGTCATCTCCGGTTTCTCAGTACCTCACTGCTAGGCACACCTGAGTGTTCGCCTTTCTCGCTAACATTGCTTTCCTCTCTTTGCAGCCTTGCTACGAGACAATAAAAACGTGGCTGCATGAGAACCTGGTGGCACTCGGCATTTTTGGCATCTGCACAGCCCTGGTCCAGGTAGGTTATGACTCAAGACCTCACTATGGATGGGCCCTATTAATAATGGCACTTAAACTCCTCAGGTTCCTCGGTTCCCCCCACAAGAGCATAGGTTAAGCTCTTCACTGTAACTCAGGTTTGTATAGACGGAGGACCAAGCCAAAAAGGTCTTACTTAGCATAGATTGTGTCTGTGAAATGTTTTATGATGTGTAGTGGTCCCACAGCCTGATTATAACCATTGTCCAGGCATAGCCTGATTTCCAGTCCTCACTGTTAGAAAAACTTCCATAGTCTGACTTCATATTTCCACACTGAACACCAACCTCCTCTCCTCCCCCACCCAATCAGATTCCAGGCTCTCACTGTGAAAGGTTTTCAGCCACAGTCTTACTAAGGGGCATATTAACAAGCGGCAGTGTTAATTATCGCTGGCCGCTCCTAGCACCAGTTTCCCTATTACCGGCTATCGCTGGAATTCGTTGCCAAGCTAGCGCTGTATTTACAACGCTTAGCGCATTGGCGATGAAAATTCCAGTGATAGCAGGGAAATGTCCCAATATCGCTGGAAAACCAGCGATGTTCCCTGCAAAACAGCGATGCCCTTGTTGATACGACCATGTGGTCGTAACCCCACATTCCACATTCTGTCTGATTGCCAGATCTTTCAGGAGGGGAGTAAAAGTGATTAGGGCTCCGTGAATGGTAGCTACGTCTTTCCAAGTAGACCAGCCCCTTGCCACATCTGCCAACAAAAGACCCTAGACTGAGAGGTCCCAAAAAGTCACCCCCAATCTGTTTTTCTGGCATCTGCCCTTATTGTGCTCAGTGAAGAACGATCCAGAGAAACTAACGGTGACAAAAGTGAAGGCTGCAGCCATCAGTGAAAAATGTGACAAATCTGAGAGACTGCCAGTATCTGAGTCTTCTTAATTTGCAGGAGCGGAACTTCACTGTTGTACCAGATGATGCAACAGCTGGTGCAAGTGAGGGTGAGCACAAGGAGCTCGATGGAGACTGGCTGACACATTTCCCTGGACTATTAGCTAATTTTGGCCAATTCCCAAAGATGGGATAGATAGTACATAAGACAAGAAACAATCTTTGTGGAAAGCAGGTGGAAGAAAAACTTGAAACAAGTTGGTCCTAAAGTCTGCTGCTATACATTGAAGACTACGTGATGAAATCATATGAGTCTTGGGAAAGTTCTGAAAAAAGTCATCATACTGTAGGAATCTGCACACCCGAGGAACAGCCTTTGCTATCTTTGACTAGAGAGAGGCAAATATTAGCCAACTGTCAGTTAGACAATTATCAAGCTATGAAAAAACGAACACATTTTTTAGAGTATAACTTAACGCCAAAGGGAGCCAGCACCATTGTGAAGACTCTCGGAGCACAAGCCACTCCAAAGGAAGAACTCTGAATTAATAATGCACTTCCAAGCACACAAAAACATAACAATTTCTGTGAAGCCAGAAGAATTGGAATATGAATGTATGCCTCACTGAGGTCTATTGAAATCAAAAAAATCTACCAGAACTACCAGCTGAAGGAGGGACTGTAAACTTATCATTTTGAATCACTAGCAAGGAAGGAATGACCTCCTTTAAGTCCAGCACTGGCTGACACTCTCCTGATGCCTTCTGGGCCACAACTAGGCTGGAGTAACACCTTTGAACCTACTCGAAATCTGGGAGAGAGATTATTGCTGCCTTTGCTAGTAGCACCTGGATCCCATTTAGAAGGCCTTCACTTCCCAGAGGGCGGTGTGGAGCTGGAGTTACCTAGAAAAAGTGTATGAATCCCTTGAAATAGACTACTGTATCTCTTTCTTACAATTTGGAGCACCTGGCTGTCTGATATAGAATCTTCACAGACACTGTAAAAGTTTAAATGGTGACTGTCTTCCTCCGCCCCCCCACCCCCACCCCAAACTGGATTGACATTTTTAGGATTTAGGGGCTAGAGGAGCAGGCAGCATGGATGCTAGGTTCTAGGACTTGTAAACATAAGGGTCTCCCAGGCCACGGAAGCAACAAGTAGGAGGTATGCAGTTCCTAACGAAGAACAATAGTGACTAATGTGGATATACTGGCTGATGTACAGTGGCCCAGAAAAAAGGAAAGGGAATTTCTCTTTTTGGATGTAATGCCCTCACACACCTAGCCCGCTAGGTGTCATGCTTCATCATTGGGCTTGCTCCTCGTCGGTACGGCGGTGCAATCCCCGACGGGCACCCTCAGTGGGGCCTCTTTGGCAGAGATCTTTTATCCTTGCCGTTTGGTGGGTGCGTGTGTGGGGCCCTACAAAGTGAAAGTGTAGTGTCTACGTGCGTGATGGGTTAAAACAGGGGAAGGTGGTCAAGGCCACTATTTTAATAATCCTGCCTCCTACCCTGATTAAAAAGGTGATGGCAACCAACCACTATAATGTATTGGGTAGTTACGCTATTAAGTTGTGCTGTGGCCATGCCCACAGCACCACCACAAAAAGACTGACCATTACCCCTTGCGGATGGAAGGGGACAAGAGGCCAAAACCTCTGTCTTAGGTGGAGGGACAGATGGGAGTCATGAGTTCACGATTGTCAACAGATTTTCTCACCAGTTCATTAAGCTGAGATCCAAGCTGCTTAGCCCCAGTGAAAGGAACATGTGATAAGAGTGCCGCATCTGCAATCAAAGAGTTCATTTATACATGGCATCTAGCCGCTATGGATAAACCAGGAGCTGTTGAAGTTGCGTACAAAGAGACAAAAGATATGTCAAGAAGGAACCTGACTTATTGTTCCATTAAAGGTTGTTGAATTCTCTTAGCTAAAGCATGGAAATCACTTAACAAGGATTAAACAACATAGCATAGCATATGTATTAGCTCTCACAGTAAAATTACAAGCTGAATAGGTGCACTTAATGGCTTTTTTACCTGATCAATTGTGTTAGAGGGTGATTCATCCGTCAAATTGATTTCCAGATCAGCCATTAAAGAGTCCACCTTAACAGCAAAAGGAAATGTCTTTGGAAAACTAGACTGGTCAATTTCTTTCCATTCTCAGTTTCACATTTTCTAGACAACTTTATGAAGGGGGAGTAAATCAGGTCTTTGGACATAATAGCCTCTTAATTCATTTTGCCCCTGTGCCTCAATGTTTGGATCAGGAGTCCCCTCTCTCTTTACTGGCTTGTTTTTGAGAAAGAGAAGGGGAACCCTCTCTAGTTCTAAGAGCTGTTTCCGCACCATGGTTAATTAAGGCTTGAAGCACTGAAATCTGACCAAAGTAATTGGCCTCTTCAAATGGGTGAGGGGGCTCACCTTAAGGCTCCCCAATTGATGTCCCTTAGTGGCAAACCATGACCGAACGCTTGTAGCCTACATACTGGCTCATGCATCAATGTAGGCTTTTGCGATTCCTTATTTGCGATTATTAACCCCTTCGCTGCGGGGGTAATTCCCCCGCTGTGCTGGGGGAGAGGGGGCGCGCACAGCACCCCCATGCTCAGAGCCACGGCGCTCCTGTGCTCATGACGAGCTGAGCTCGTCACAGGTGCACCAGCTCCCGTGGAACGCTCAGCACAACAGGGGAATTCTCCCCGCACCTGAGCAAGTCATGAGCACCGGAGCGCCGTGGATCATGACGAGCTCAGCTCGTCATGAGCATGGGAGGGGTTAAGGAATCGCAATTAAGGAATTGCAAAAGCCTATGCATGTAGGAATCGCAAAACAAATTGCGATTCCTACACATTCCTTAATTGCGACTCGCAAATTGCTAGTCGCAATTAAGGAATGCTATCCCATTCATTCCTATGGGCCTCCAGGCCCATAGGAATGGATTGGAGATTGCATGAGCAATTTGTGAGTACCAGTAGGTACTCGCAAATTGCTCATGCAATTTCAAGGGTGCAAGGGTGTCAAAATGACACCCTGTTGCACCCCTGAAATTGATCTGTGCACATATGTTGCACACACACATGCCCTAAGGGCATGTGTTTGTGCAACAGGAAACTTTGAGAAATGCACAAAAGTGCATTTTTCAACGTTTTTGAAAATTACCATGAAGTTTAACTTCATGGTAATTTGCTACTCCTATTAGCGAAATCACACATTTCTTTACTTTAATGCATTGCATTTAAGAAATCTCAATTTGGGATTCCTTAAATGCAACTGCAATTTAAGGAATCCTTAAATTGCGATTTTTGCATTTGGGATGATGCATCCCTAATGCAAAAATACCGGTCGCAAAGGGGCAGATTCTGAGAATCTGCCCATTTGCGACCGCTTTTTCCTTTGATGCATGTGCCTGTATATATGTGAAGAAAAGTGCTTACAGACAATAAGGTTACAGAAATGCCATCAACAGCGGGAGGATGCTTCCCATGCCTCCCTGTTGCTAAGAAACCTAATCACTGGATCATGTGATCTTCCTTGTACAACCGCCGTCATGATAAGGAAACAGACATTGGCAGTGGTACCATGATGTAAAACGTACCACTGGTGCTCATATCGAAACTGGCTATATAACCTTAGAAACAGCCCATCTAAGACATAACTACCAGGCACCAATGATAGGAAAAATGAACAAGAATAATTATTTGCATGATTTTCACCGCAGGTGTAACATAACAGTGTCTTATTACTGCACGTTTGGACCCTGGGCCATAGGAAGGGCAGCCTATAATAGCGAATTGTATCAATGAATGTTTCACTTAATTGAAGAAAATAGGCAGTGCTCATGCAGGGAAATAACAGGAAGTGATGTAGATATTGTTCCTTTGCGGGGTGAGCTGGGGTGTGACCAGTATTAGCTTTATTTCCAGTTCCTGCAGAGAGTTTTATTTTCTTTAAAATAAAATACAATATGATATAAATAAAAAGGGAATAAAAGGATATGAGAGACAATTTTGTATGAATGTGGCAGGGCATAACGTGTAATGAGTGTCACAAGAAAGAAGGACGAGGAGCTAATAAACTATTATTCACTATTGGTATACTAAAACAAGCATTTGCAATGCAATAGGCCTCGCATTAGTTACATTTAGAGATATTGGTGTTGCAAATGAGAATGTTTGTTGGAATTTTTTTTCTCAAAAAGTATCCTAGCAGTGGCATAACTAATAAGAGAAAATCCATGAAGCAAGGAAAGGGGGCAATACCTTCGCCTGTTACTAGGTGTCCCTGTGAACCTCTACTAGCCATGTAAGGTACTACTGCACCTTGCAATAATGAAGAATACAACTCATCCCTAGGACCGGGTCCAGGCCCAGCCTTATTTATTCCCTCGCAGCAGGACTCGCTGACACACACGGTAGAACTTAGCCTGCTGCTGCTGATGCTGTTGTCTCGCTCCAACTCACTGAAATCCATGATGCACAGGCTGAAATTTTGGCACGCAGGACGGCGAAAGAGATATCACTGCACAGGCGCAGGAAAAGACTACAGAAAGCCATTTGTCTAAGACCGCGCTTTAGCTTCAGATGTTTAAAGCTAAATCATGGTGTGTCATGATTGCTACATAATGACATAGAAAAAAAAGTTGTACCGCTGGCATCTTTTTTTTCTATTCATTTAATTTTGTAGCAATCACTGCATGTTGCACTTTATCTTAAGATGTTTAAAACTAAAGCATGGCGCGGGGCCATTTCTACAAAAGTAAATAAATAGAAAACAAATGTGGCGTCTGATCGTCTTTTTTCTATTTATTGACTTTTGTAGCAACGCAGCACACCATGCTTTAACTTCAGTTGTTTAAAGCTAAAGTGCAGCGTCCCACAATTGGTACAAAAGTAAATAAATGGAAAAGAAATGCAGTGCCTGGCTGCCCTTTTTTTTGTATTTATTTACTTTCGTAGCAATTGCTGCATGCCGTGCTTTAGCTTCAGATGTTTAAAGCTAAAGAGCAGCGTGCCATGATGGTTGCTAATGTAAATAAATAGAAAAAAAGGTGTGCATCCGTTGCAATTTTTTAACTTCTGTAGCAATCGCGGCACGTCGCGCTTTAGCTTAAGATGTTTAAAACTAAAGTGCTGCGTGCTGCCATTGCTACAAAAGTAGATAAATGAAAAACAAATGTGGCATCTGACCGCCTTTTTTTCCTTATTTATTGACTTTTATAGCGATGGCGGCACACCAAGTTTTAGCTTCAGGTGTTTAAAGCTAAAGCGCGGTGTGCTGCAATTGCTACAAAGTAAATAAATGGAAAAGAAATACACTGGTCGCCCATGCAGCAAGTCATGCCTGCTTCAGCATGGCATTAGCTAAATAGTGTCCACTAACTGTTAATGAAGCCTAGAGAGTAAGGACACATGAAAGAGGGGCTGTCCTCATGGGAGATACCAACAGAAGACAGGGAGGTACTGAGGAGGGACTACCAAGCCTATTCACAAATCAAAATCAATCATTTACAAAGGACAGTAAGAGGCGCCAATTGAAAAGATGGGCAGAAAATGGGTGGCCCTTAAAATCCGTACCTGAATACAGCATGTCTCGAAGAGAGAGCACAAGCGCTTGGCTGTGTACGCGAGACCTAAAAGGAGAGAAAAAGAGTACAGATTCTTGATCCCCATATAAGAGAGCCACAACAGCTGATAATGGGATGTTTTTCAATACATTTGGAGTCTCTGTAAAAAGTAATGTTTTCTCTAATTGTATATGAATTGTTTAACCAAGATCTGCAGACAGACATTTTTGACTAGGTCTCAGAAGTGTCATTATTCACTGCCTTCCTCCAATGTGGAATAAGCAAACTTTTGAAACTTCCCATTAGCCATGAGTAGGGGCTTGGATACACTCACGACAGTGACTCATGTAATTCTGTCCTGATGAGTGATCCTTGTACTCCGGTCCCCTGGTCCTTCTACCTCTAGACACCCCACTCACTGTCTCTACTCTCAGTCTATTGAGGTATTTGATCATTGACATGGACATAGAGCAAAGTGCTGAGTCTCTAAAAGTTAGTAGCCATGTTAGTGGGGCGAGGTGCTGAGTTTCGATAAGGCACCATGTGCACCTGGTCTCTCGGCTTTTTAAAGAAATGAAACCCATATGGTGTGCACCAAGCCCATCCATGACAGAAGTAACACCTCATTATTCCAAAACAAGAATGAGTGAGTAGTAGGAGTACATGGTTTACTGCAGTGAACAAATTGTATGTATTCATCTTGCAAATTTATCCAGGAAAACACATTACTCTAAAGTCCTTTTAGAGCTTAGGATTTCTAGAAATAGAAATACCGCAGAGCCAAGACAGAAATCCCCAAGTTAGGTCGCTAATCATCCCCAGAGAAAGTGATTTATGGGCACTGACAGACCGGTAAAAGAGTTCCATAGTAAATCCAAGCCCTTCTGCAAAACTGGGTGCACTGGCATTTACTGTTGTGGTTTTCGGTAATGGAGCTGTCATACATTTCCTGCAAGGAGAATTCATATATAGGGAGTGGGAGCATGAATGAAGAAAGGAAAGCTGAAATCTGGACAAGTGCCTTGGGCTACAGTTGCCTCAGTGCCTCTCAATTGGGCATATGGCTAAAGCGCACTCTGCTCCTCGGCTCCGCCCAGCACCGAGCCCACACCAGCAATTGTAGATCTTTGAAGAGGGAGCGGGCCTTTAACAACCATGCAGGCCAAGTTAGAAAGGGATTAATGAGATTAGAACATTCCATCCACTGAGGGTAGGATGTTATGAATTAAACATGGAGAAAAAGAAAGACACATTTTGGAATGTTGGAGAGGAAGTTCTATATCAGCCATTATTAGCTTTCTATATTCCACTGTCTACAACTAAACACTGACCATTCCTATGTATTGTATATAAATTAGTTTGCTGCCACACTCTACACTTGTCATTAAAGGGCCTCTACCTGAGTTATAAGCCCCAGCTGCAGGTGAAGGCCACTAACAAGGGAGAAGGATTTTAAAGACCAGTATAGCACGAGGCAAAAGGGCTGCAATGCAGTTAGAACATTCCACCCACCGATGGCATACTCTACGTTAAACAAGGAGAATCAGAAGGGCAAGCTTTGGAGTCCTGGAGCAGGAGGTTATTTGCAGTCGTTATTGGTCCTTTGCCCTCATTGTGGGTCTAAACATTCTAAAGTTCTAACTGTAGAAATCGCTGGGTATTTTTTCACTCTTAACAAAAAAGGGAAATCTTTTCCATAATTCTTTACTGAATAGTCAAGTGTTTCACTGAAAGAGCCTAGGATGTGGTCATCGTGAAAATGCACACACTATATCAGCACTTGAGCCAATCTGCCGGGGTTGAGTACTATTTTCTTTACTAAGATAGGGTTACTTTCATCTTTCACAATTCTGAGCAGATTGTGTGTGGGACTTGACTGTTAATTTATATACACCTAATCTTAGTATTCCTCTCCACAGTCCTCACTCTGTGAGCTTTAGGTTCTGATTCTCGATTTTAGGGGTTACAGTCATTGCTCAAATAGAATTCAGACTTTGGTGTAAAACCAGGCAAAATCGTTCGGAGGACAATGCCTATTAAAAGAAGGGAAAAAACATGGATTTTAGTGCAATAAATGCTGAAACTGCACGTTATTCTTAACTCCAAAGCAGAAATCTCGGAATAGGCGTTTTTCTGCACCTGCTAAATGCACCATCATGGGGTATCCGTATTTGCAGACTGCAGTGAATACACCACCTTTCTATTTGGGATTCAGTGCATTAGACTCAGATTCCAGACAGGCAATCTTTTAGAAGCAGTTTTTATGTCAGACAAACATTCTCTTGGGAGTTGTTTTCATGTTTTCCATGTCACCTTTCTAGTTGATGCTCTCTCTGGCCCATCAGTCCTCCCACCTCCAGTTGGATTCCAGAATCGCCTAAGGGGAAAACCTTGACTCTCTCAAGTCTTGCTCTAAGAAGACAGAGTGGGCAGTTTAAAAGTTCGACTCCTTACAAATATACACAAATACTTTGCTGTACTGTGGCATTAGAATGCTAATGTATTTTTCCACGATAAGAAACTCCAAGGGTTGGAAGAAGGATTCGGGCAACATGAAAAAGTTTATTCTGTCTATAGCCCTCTGATCTCCCAAGTATACAAGGCATCCTCCTCTGCCTACTGGAAGTGGATAAAAAAGAGAGGCCCCTTGACCCAATTGTATGTCTCAAACATGGTACACGTGGGAGGAAGACCCTTACCAGAAGCATCTTAAGGTAAAATGTTGTATTGACAAAGGCACTTCATTCTTTGATATGCCTAGCAAACGTGATGGAATCTAAGAACTGTGCTTTTGATCCCAAACAGGATTAAGGCTCTTTCCAAAACCCAACAACTCTAAGGATAGTGGTGAAGAGTAATACTATTTTGAAAAGTCAATTTCGGACACCCCAGAGGCTCGCGGAATGTCAAAATCGCAGTCTATTGGCACACCTCAAACAGGAGTGGGACGCGCATTTCTTATACTATATCTAAAGGTGTTTAAAAATCAAAAGCGTGGCACAGAGCTTGGGTGAAGATTTTTATTTCTTTACCACTCGTCAAAATGGGACTAGTTAAGGCCACAGCAAACTCCCAAGGCAGGTTATCGAGAGGTCTAAATAGAAACAAACGCCCTAGAACATTCTTTTTAGGTTTGTCTTTAGGAATCCTACTTGCAGCATTATTATGGCAAATGCTTTCAGAGATTTAATAAGAGTGAAAATTCCATCTGTGCTATCTTGATTTGCTGGCTTCATGTCTGGTTGAGTGAGCCCGAAATGGAAATGTCAGGCCTCAAGAATGGAGATTAGCTCTCCTGCCATGTACCAGAAATGTTCAATGGCCACTGTCGCAACGAAAACCAGTTTTCAGAGAAATTATTTGACTCAATGTATTATCTGATAGTGGAAAGGTTCAGTGGGTCTCTAATCTATTGCACATTTGATTGCAATGAATTATTGTGTGCTGCTTTTCACCTCCTTTGGCTTTGAAAACGTTTAACAGTAGCACTGTCAACTAAAATAAGTGAAATTGTTACTTAAGACATACATTTTTTGTCAAGACTGTATGACACTAAAAAGCAAAAAAACTTACAAGCGGCACATCAAGAAGTCAAATTGTAGACAGAATGACGAAATAATGTTTTTTTTTTCTATTTTCCTTCCACAGCTCTATAGGCAAATCTGTCAAGCGACCTTTTCATGTGCAACACCTTCAGCTATTTCTGTTTTTACCCAAGTGAATTATGCATTCAGTGGCCCAGATTTACCAATGATTTACGCAGTGGCAGCTGGTACGGAACGGGGGTGGCTGGGCGGGGGGCTATGACAAAAAAAATATTTTTTAAAAACACCTCTTCACGGCTGCCGCCTCTCCTTTGTCGTCTCGCTTCTCTTCCTGACTCCGAGTCCCAGAAGCAGGAAGCACACACGCTCCGCTAAGCCAATCACAATGCTGCTGTCACCTGCTATGATTGGTTTGAGTCCCATGGTTTGGCGCTCAGACAAGGAGTGGGAGCCTGTGCATGTTCTCCTCCCAGTCTCTGCAATACAGCCCGGTGGAGAACATGCTAAGCGCTCATGGCTGTTTGGCCGGCCCAAGACATCCGGTATACTGTTATGCGCACTTAAGGTGCACAAACTACTCCTCCTCCCTGTGATCCCAGTCCCGCCCTAACCTAGCCCCGTAGCCACGAAAAATAAAAGGATAATAACGTTGTGTTATTATCATTTTATTTTTCCTTTTCCCACTGCTCTAAGAGCAGTGGGTCGGCGCTCCTCCGCTGTAGCGGAGGAGCCACCACTGGATTCGCGCTAAACAGCCACCATTGATCAACTTTGACATGTAAAAGCTCTTTTGGGCTGAAAGTGAACCTTTGCTCCATGTCCAAGCCCCTTCTAACTATACCCTGTTAATGTATGTAAGTAGGTTTGCCCAGAGTCGCCAGCATCCTTAGGTTTTAGCACAAAGCCATGTCTACTAAACTAACGTGATCTGCCTTTGCCCTAAATCCTAACACCAAGTAAAAGCAGGAACAAACGAGGGGGTCAAGCGGTATATTACGTGATAAACCTACATGCAAAATGTGTCCTTTACACTAAACCACACAATTTACAGGTCTGACCCTGTGCAGTTGGACTCTGTACTAAAGTGAGGAGCTCCAATACAAAGTCTACACAAGACAGAAAAGCCTTCCAGTTGCGCAATAAAGTGAGGCCAGGCGTAGCGCAAAGTAGCCATTTTTAACGCAAATGCTTTCAATGGCATCATCAGCCTCTGACTCTTTAAATATGGTGCTGCACAGTTTTCTATCATTTGAGTAACACAGTGCAGCTATTTTTCACACATTTCTTCATTGCATCAAGGATAGTAAATTTGGGCCATGAACATGTAGCTTTGCTTTTACCGTTATAAAATAATGCTTACTTTCCACTAATCAAAATACTCCTGGCCAAAATGAAGACACTCAGTGATGGTGTTGCAGACGACATGGGATTTCTTGTAGCTACTGGCTCTGTAAGTGTGCATGTGTGCCTGTATAAGAGGTGTGTGTGTGTTCGTGTGTGTATGTGATCCCCGGTGTCATATCTGCATATAAGGACACCCTACAAGATAGTCACTTCATTATTCATTTTTATTTATTTATTTATTTAATGCGATTTTCTATAGCGCGAACATTACCCGAAGGTGTCAGAGCGCTTTACAAAAGAACCAGTTGTGGTACATAAGGATTTAGGATTACATGAGTTACATAAAAGATACAAACAGGAAAAAAAATGCAAATGTACAAGTTTTAAAGTCACACAGGGAAGAGATACAAATAGAAAAAATTGCAAATGTACAAGTTGTAAAGTCACTCAAGGAAGAGATACAAATGGATAAACTCTAAGAATCACATAGGAATGGTAGTGAGTACAAAGGTCTAATACATATACTAGTGGTTATAGTTATCTCTATATACATATATATACAAATAGTAGATTTTCTCAGGATTCCATTTTTACCAGCGATTCAGCTTGGGCAAGTATATATCACATATTTATGGAGTGAAAAGAAAAATAAAAATTTAAAAAAATTAAATTAAATTAAAATAAAAAGGGGTAGAGAGCGATATGTGGGGGAGAAGACTTGGAGGCTGAAATTGGTGAGAGGAGAGAGGGGGACCTGAGGGGTAGAAAGAGATAAGGCAGTCCACCGTAAGAGAAATGTCTGAAGGTCAGCAGGATGGAATCCAAGGGACCAAAGGAAAGGACAAGAATCAACAAAATGGCGGACCCGGGTCATGGGCATCGATGGAAACCATCTCAACATGTCAAGATGCACCCAGGGCAAGAGCGACAACAGGAGAGGGTCCCAAAATGGCGGAGCGCACTTGAGTTCCAGTTCAAAACTTACGAGTGCCAAGTCCAAAGAAAACCAGGGAGCCGACCCAACAGAGGAAGAGCAAGAGGGGAAAAGGAGCCAGACAGTCAAAAGGAGGAACATCTTCAGTATTTGCACCTCCTTTCACCACTGCTGCACACACATGATCCCTGGTCTAAATGCTCCCAGGCTCCTGTACTGGGCACCACAGTTCACCAGTGTCATTAGCTGGAGGGGTGTTAAAACAAATCCCCAGGTCTCCACCCAGCTTTCAAGCTCGACAAAAAGCTGATGTCTATCTTGGCTCTCCCAGGGGGGCGTTAGCGGCTTGGTCATATGTAGGGGGTGAGCGCTGTAGTTAAAATCCTCTCCCGGTCGTGTAACCTGTCCCGCCCGTCCGCTGTGGCCACGGGGCCCCCATCCACACACTGCAGTCGGGCCACACAGGCGGATGGAGGCTGCAGATCCGGCGATCACGGGCTGCACCAGCTGCGGGCACCTGCCGGGGAAGATGAAAGGGCAGCAGGGGGCCCGCTCCTGATGTCACAGCCCCCGCATTGTTACATCATAACGTGGGTCTGTTTCACCGCGGCCCCCCCACTTCTACCTCCGTTTCACCTTGGGCGCCATCTTGAGGTGTTATCGCCATTCATGCACAAGAGAGTCAAAGATAAAGCCGATAAAGTGAAAAGTGGCAGACAGCGATGAAAAGGGAAGAAAGACAGGGAATAAAAGGTCTAAAGTGACGGAAAGGACTAGATGCAGTGAGGAACGGAAGCATCAGTGAACAATAGACACAGGGGAAGGGAAAATGCAGAGGTGCAGGTGGGAATCAGAAAACAGTGAAATATGGAAATTAGTGACATATAGTGGAGATATACAAGGAAAGAACAAATGTATGAAAAGAATGGGGACGAGCAGGGGATAGTAAATACATTTGGGGTACAGAGAGATGCATGAAAAACAAAGGGGGCTCCGTGGGGAAATGCAAACGTCAGTGGAAAGGGGTGGGGAAAACGAAAGAAAGTAGTGTGATAGGGAGGAAAAAGCGATTCTAAGCCAATCTTCTGTCATTGTCCTGCTTCCTGGGGCCCTCTTACACATAAGGCGCACCTTCCCTGTTTGCAGCACGGGGCGCTGGGTGCATTCAGTGAAAGTGCACCATATTATATTGAATGCGCTGCCTCCAGGGCAGCCGCAAACATGTTCTGCCTGGGGGAAACACATCAAGTGAAATATGTAGCGGCTTTGAAGCAGCAGCTCCACGTTTCAATGTGCAGATGGCAACCTGCCTGCATTTCCAATTTCCAATTGTATGCGCCAAGTGTTTCACAGAGGTCACCTTTTTTGCACTCACCTGTACCCCAAAGTTGCCCTCCCCCACACGTGACTGACATCCATCCATAGTTAAAACTATCAGAACTGGAGTAGGAAGGATGCTGCTGTTTAATGGGGATTGTTACCAAGCAACCGCACTACTAACAAGTTGGCATGTTGGAAGACTCGAAACAAGGAGTCAAACTCTACTCCATCTGCAATATAATAGAGATCTCTGCGTGGTAGCATAATCCAAACCTTGAATCCAGATCTACTCTCTTGACTTTGCTGCCTGGTTCCATCTGATCCAGCAGGAACAATGTATGCACATCCTTGAGAATCCTAACCAAAGGTCATGACCTGGCCTTGGTGACACATCTATAGGTGATGGGAAGTCCAAAGGCTTGTATGATTTCTTTGGCTCTTCTCGCACCCGCCTCAAATTTTAAGAAAAGGGCATGCACAGAAAAAAAGATTATCCAAATATGACAAACCTGTACTCTTCTCCGTGCTAAGGAAACACTTTGGGAACAAGTTGCTATGTGAATAATCTAGAGTATATTATGCAGAACAGTGGGTGGGACCACACACTGGAGGCGCTCTAGTCCAACATCCAAATGCAGGAAACTTTGGCTGTCCTGATGAATCTAGGCCTTTTCATCTGCTACTTTTACTTTCCCACACTTTATTTCCCTCCTTTACCTTGTCCTATCTTTAGTTTGCCAGCCTACCATAACACTAAAATGACCTTTACCTTCTACCTTTTACTTCATCCTATCTTCACTTTGTCAAGTAAGGCCTAAAGTTTGCAATACATCTAATGTTTTCTTTAATCTCATTTTTAATTTAATGATATCAAACTCCATTAAAATTCATCGTAATCGGTATTATATGCCTTTTAAATTAAAATAATCAGGTACTTTATCCTAACTCTAACACTAATATCACCCCTAGATTAGAATATTTTTAATGCAGTTAATTAATAACTATGCCATAACTCTATTTTTCATCTAATTGACTACATTAAAAATTATTATCCTTATTGCAATCCTCACACTAACACTTACCTTGTATTTTATTCAATAGTTATTTGATTGATTTCAAAATATTCTTGTGCTAATACACTGGTTCCCATACTAACACTTTATGAATAATAATTAAATGATTATTCAATTAAGTACTGTTGGACGTGCCCGCAGTGTCATCCCTAAGCTTTTTGCCTTCACCCTTCGGTTTTCTAATCTTGTTTTTGTTGGTTTTAGTACTCTACGCCCTTTACCACTGCTAACCAGTGCTACTGTGCTTTCGCTCTCTCCTTTAAAAGTGATAGAATGGCTTATACCCAATTGGAACATTTAATGTACTTGTATGTCCCTAGTAGAGCAGTACTACATGCACTCAGGGCCTATGAATTGCATGCAGCACTCATTCTGCCATCAACTTAAGTAGCCCTTTAAACCTGTCTCAGGCCTCCCACTGCAGCCTGTGTGTGCAGTTTTAAACCGCCATTTCGACCTGCCAAAATAAACCATTTGCCAGGCCCATTTCTCACTTTTTAATAAATATAAATCACCCTTCAGTAGGCCCTAAACATCTAAGATGGCAGGGTGCAGTGCATTCAAAACATATGACACGTACTTTTAAGTTTTAAATGTCTTGATAGCAAAAAACTCTTCAATTCGTTTTTAACTACTGAAAGGCATGCCTCTCCTATTGGATAACAGTACATTACATTTAATGAGCTGTAACTTCTGATTGGGAGCAGGTAGACAGGTCGAGTTTGGGGTCTACAGAATTGTAATTAAGGCCCTCTTCAATGGTAAAGTCAGATTTGTAGTCACAATTCTGGAAATTCCACTTAGAAAGTTGACGTTTTCTTTTCCAAGCCATTTGGTGCCTGCAGTCTGTTTCTGGGACACATGACTAGATGCAGCTGTTGGTTGGTCCTTGTGTATTGCTCCTAGACAGTGAGACAAAGGGAAACTCAGTGTTGGCAGGATGGGAGACACTGAGTTAAAGAGGGGGAGGAGCTGTCACCTACCACACTTGCACATCACAAAGACTCTTCCTGAGTACTCTCACAAAGGGTTTGACACTGGTCTATTGTGACCCCAAGCAAGCTGGGCCAGGACAGGGAGGAAAGGGATGCCTGACACCTCAGGGGAGGACAAGGGGAGGGCATGGGGAGGGGCGAAAACCTCTAAAAGCTTCTTCTACTTCAAAGCAAACACCAGGTATAAATATTGGAAGCTTAGACCCTACTCTCCAGCTCGCTTCTGGACCTGTGGCCTCTGCCAGGAAGAAGGACTGCTGTGCTGCTGAAAGGACTGCCCCTCTGCTCCACTTCTGCCCTGTTGTGCTGACCTGTTGCTCTGCTGCCTTCGTGCCTCGGTGAGAAGGACTGGCTCTGCATCTCTAAACCCCGGACCCCAGAGTGACTCCAAGGGATAGTTGATTGTCCCCTTGATCAGAAGAGTCGGGTACAGAATAGGCTTCCAATTACCTTGAACCCAGCACATTACCTCTGCCTTCTGTGAGTCCCACCCTCCCAAGTGCTGCCAGCCAGTCCTGGTTCCTTTGAAGTGGATTTGAAGGTGCTCTGCCAGCCCATCTGCGTATCCAGCAGAACCGACACTTCTCTTTTGAGGTGGAGCCCATCTCCTGCAGATCTGGCGCATCGCCCTTGGAACCAATGTATCACCTGCTGAGAGGACTTCCCTGACGCGTTGACTTTGCATGGCCCATCACAGCCCATCAGAGCAGATACATCTCCACTCATGGACGTCATCTCGCCCAATGCAGCCCATCGGATCCGTCGTTGCACAAGTATCTCCATGCAAAGAAACACCAGATCCTCCACTGCATGACACATCTCGCCTGAACGTTGCATCGCCTCTGCTGCATGACATATCCTCAAAATGGGACTCTGTATCTCTTCGCAACCAGGATTAAGGTACTGTGTTCAGTGGGCCTAAGTGGGTCACTGTAGCCAACCCGCGATCCATTGTGGTCAGCCTAAACATGTGCGTTTGTCCCAGTCCAGCATGACCCGATAGCCACAGTTACAGTGGCGGCTTCTCTGCTAAAACAGAGGAGCGTGGACCCACTGCTTTTAAGCAGTGAAATAAAGGAAACATAAAATGATAATAACTCGAGGTTATTATAATTTTAGGTTTTCGTGCTGCAGCAGGTTTGCGGTCAGGGGAGGGCTGCTCCAATGACAGAGGAGCAGGGGGAGGAGTAGTTTGCCCATTCCAAGTGCACATTAATGTTTGCCTAGCCCTTTTGGGTCGGCCAAACCGTCCTGCACACTTTGCATGTTCTCCACAGAGGCTGCATTACAGCCTACATGGAGCACATGCCCAGGCTCACATTCCCTGGCTAAGTGCCGAACCAAGGTGCTCAGACCAATCACAATGCTGCATTGAGGTGTTGTGATTGACTCAGGGGAGCCTGTGTGCTTCATGTTCCGTCCCCAGGGGAGAGATGGTAAAGGAGAGACAGAGGAGAGACGCGGCAATCAGGTAAATTTTTTTCTTCTTTTTAAACCCCTTGCCCCCCTTCTCCCAAACCTGATCGATATATTTTGGACTGACTTGTTAACTTCTTTTAGGTAAGTAAGTGGCCTGGACTCTGCTGAGGGTTTTTGAACGTGCAATCTTTGGCCACACAAGAATTATTGCTTGCTTCTGCAGAAGTCTGAGGATCACATCTGTCAAAACCTGATTCTTACGAATGCAGTGGGGAATAATAATAATAATAATAATAATATTAATAATAATAATAATAATAAAAATAAATAATAATCCACATTTGTAAAGCGCACAATCACCCGTAAGGGTCTCTAGGCGCTGGGGGCCGTCGGGAAGATTAAGCAAGCTATTGCCCAGAGTCAATCTGCCGCCGTGATCCCCAAAGCCGGAGTCGGTCGCCCTAGCCTCGGCGCCAAATGCAAGGCTTGTGTCTGTGCTCAGAACTTGGGGCCATATGTAGGAGCCCTAATACCGGTCGGTAACGGCCGAATTTGGCCGTTACCGACCGGTATTTGGATTTTCAGACGTAGGGGCCATTATTTTACAGAATCGGTAAATTTACCGATTCAGTAAATTTACCGATTCTGTAAAATACCGAATCGGTAACTTTACCGATTCGGTAAATCCAAATGTAGATGACACTCCTGAGAGTGCCACAGGCCCTTAAGTGTCGGTATTTTACCACACAATCCTATTATGTGGTAAAATACCGAATCCAGGTGCATGCACACTGTGCAATGTGACACACAGACATGCCCTTAGGGCATGTATGTGTGCCACATGTCACACATGCCTTTACTTGGGGTGCTAGAGGGTGTCAAAGTGACACCCCCTGCACCCTTGCAACATTCGGTATTTACCGATTCGGTAAATACCGATTCGGAATTTCCCATTGATTCCTATGGGCTTCACAGCCCATAGGAATCAATGGGAAATACTGATTCGGTATTAAATACCGAATGTTACCGATTCGTTAATTCAATTTTAAAAATTACCTACATCTCCCTCCTTCATATTTACCGATTCATAAATACCGAATCGGTACAATTCGGTATTTATGAGTCGGTAAATTGAAGTTACCTACATCTGGCCCTTGATGGCTTAACTCGGTCATTATCCCTAGACTCACAGCTCTTCAATCTTATCACTCTACTTTGCTGGACAAATGGAGTCCAAGACATATTGTTGGCTCTTGGGTGACTAAGGCGCCATAGTCATGCCTTTGAAGCACATGGAAGAGTGGAAGTCAAGTCTTCAACCAACCCTCACCTTGACTTAAGCAGACATAGACTGATTAAACAAGGAGTGTGCCTTCCAGATGATCAGCTTAACCCTCGAAGCTAAGGACACCTCCTGAATGCCAGCAGACCCCTGCAGAGTAGCTCACAGACAATGCCTTCCATTCAAGCACAACTCCTTAAACCAGATGCTATGCCTGCATGCCCACTCATGGCAAAACTGGAATCTGACCCCAGGCCCTTCTTCAAAGTCTCTGCCTAGGGGATGGAGAAACATCACTCTGGTTGCGAGAAAATATCTAAGTTTGGATGAAGGGGCTGCAGGAATAAGACATGTTTCTTCTTTGCTGTGTGTTGTATGAGGTCCTTGAGGTTTGGACCAACCAGCTTTTAGCCCATGAATGGAAAATGTGGAACTAGGGAGCATGATGTCACCAGCTTTCAGTGGCACTTGCGGATATGCTCTGTACCTGTATACATGCTCTTTAGTCGGTGACTGATAATAAAGCCTGTTTAATGTGGTGTCCACTGGAACCGGACCACAAGCACCATGGGAGCAAGTAAGCCAATGCAATCCCCTGCCTCCAGAACTAATACAAAATTACAGAACCAATTATGGAGGACCAGGGAATATGAGGGTAAGAAAAAATGTTGGATAGAATATGCAGTGGGTAAAGAAAACAAATCAACAGCCACCAAGAAGTGAACAGAGCTAGAAGAAACAAAAATGGAAGAAGATGAAATAACATTTCAACCACGGTATATGCAAGCGTAACGTAGAAGAAAGGGTAAAAATGGATTTTAATAATTGGATTCCAGTGGCCAAATACCATCATTATTTGAGTTAAGCTTGTATTAGTCTTTGTTTCTCAATTGGGCTTCTTTTGGACTTGCTCCTAGAAGTTGTGCTTATCCCACAAACTGACTTGTCCAGACCAGCCTGAAGGTGCACGCTGTTCATTTCGCCTTATTCATCATTATTTTTTAGCCAAATCAAAAACACCTATACAGAGGGGGTACAATGCAGGTGGAATTGGCAAGCAGAGAGAAGTTTGTAAATCATGAATTTCACACAAAATAGATTTCTATTTATGTTCTTTAATGTATCATGGTATGATTATTATAAATTTATTCATGAAAGATATTTGCAAGAAAAGGCAAAGCCAGGCACAGCTACTTACTCTTACGTAAATTAATATTAATAAAATGGCACTAAATTATAGTTAATATGTAGGATAAATACTAAGGGGTAGATGTATCAACATACCCTTTTGCGATTTCTAAATTGCGATTTTTAAGGAATCGCTATTTAGAAATCGCAAAATTGGATGTATGTAGAAATTTGCTATTTTTTAGCGATTTCTTATTCTTCCTTATTTGCGAATTCGCAATTTGCGAATTCGTAATTAAGGAATAATTTCCCATTCATTCCTATGGGCCAGGAGGCCCATAGGAATGATTGTGAAATAATTCTCAATTTGCGAATCGCAATTTGCTAATTTCAAATTGAGAATAATTTCAACGGTTGCAGGGGTGTCTCAAGAGCACCCTGCTGCCTCCCTGAAATTTACATGTGTGTGCATATGGCGCACATATATGCTCTATGGGCATGTATGTACGTCACATGCCACCTTCACAAATGCCAAATTGTGCATTTTTAAAAGAATTTGCAAATTACCACCAACTACAATTTAGTGGTAATTTGCGATTTCTTAACCTAAATTAGCAATTCCAAAATGCTGCATACATAGCATTTAAGGAATCCCAAAATTGCGATTCCTTAAATACGTAAGCAAAATAAGGAATCGCAAATTTTTGCGATTCCTTATTTTGCGATTTTTTGTTACATGTCAAAACATGCAAAAAGACCATTTGCGATTCGCAAACGCTGCGAATTCCGGTCCTTGCGAATCGCAAACGGCTTGATACATCTACCCCTATATTTGAACGAGTAGTGTAAGAAAGTGGGTTCTTAGTTGAGCAAAATGTGAGACCTGCGCTTATAATAGCTCAGCAAATATTTCCTCACTGATAACCAAGCACCCTATTATAGTGGTTGACTCTCTCAGGGTAATGAAGCTGAGCAGTCCAAGGCTTACTCAGAATTGGTGGTGTGTGCTAGTTATCACAATTCCCTGACACAAAATAATAACACTCAATAAATGATTGTCCAGGCGGTGCCTTTTCTTTGAAAAAGCCAAAGTATGTTTATTATATACCCAATACTAAATACTAAGCATTAATTTACAAATAAAGACACCAGGCAGATAGAAATATATTTGGTAGCATTCTGAAACCACATTTCCACCCTAATGGTTCATGACCCCCAAAATCTCAGTACCCCTCCAACCTATACCAGACAGAACATCACCATGTAGGGGGCATCACTTTAAATAAAACAGGCCTATTGGCTTTGTCAAGGAATCATCACAACAGTAATAGAAGGCAAGCCTATTTGCTTGTCACAGGTCTCTGCATCAACATATAAGGCAAGCCTACTGGCTTTGTCAGTGTTACTACATTAATATATAATGCAGGTCTACTGGCTTTATCAAGGATCATCATATTAAAAGACCAATAATCCACATCTTAAATTAACCTTTGTATCACTGAAATCAATAGCCATGTTTAAATGAAAACATTATTGCCAGTAAAGCATTTCAGTGCTTATCAAAAAGTACTGTCAGCATTATACTGGGAATAAACATTTCAAATCAATATAACATGTCCCTGAGTCTTTGTTTTACACATTTCGGCCACCTACAATGCAGCCATAGGGCTAACCACTTGAGTTCTCTGAATTCCTAGGCCGTAGAACAAAAGTCCCAGCCTTGGAAGTGTTTTAAAAAACAAATGAAGAAAAGACTGGTGGTCATGCCTTTCATGAATACAGAGACTTAGGATCTAACTCCAAATTCACTTCTGGGGGGCTGCAGCAACTCCCCGCGACCCCAGCCGTCTTCCCATCTAGCCAGCACAACTGGTTACTGCCATCCATATTCTCCCTGCCCATTCCGTGCAGGCAGAGTATGCGGATTATGGTGGATGTCCCGCTCCCCCAAATACAGGCATAAGGAAGCGGGAGCAAGCCCACTGCCGCTGGTGGGAGGGTGACAGCGCTCCCCCTCCCTTACCTTCTGGGGCCCAGGGGCCTTAGTATCTTTCTGTGTTAACCCCTGGGGGCAAGGATTGGAATGGGAAAAGTCCCCATGCACTAACCCCCTCCCCAGAAATATTTTATGTTAAAGATGTGCTGACCACCAGGCCCTATCTGGGGGTATTTTTGAAAGATGCAGCTGAGCCCCACATGCTCCATTTCTGGCAAAGAGGGATCAAAGGTCATCACCTTTAAATGTGCAGAACGTGGGCCCTGAGGGATGATTTTTCTGATCTATGGCTCTGGTGGTTAGCTCTAGCCACTAGGTACAGATTCAGTATGTTTCCTGGCCTCAAAAATGGAATACCTTGCAGAGAGCTAGTTTCAATGGCTCCCTATGCCAGTTTTCTCCTTTGCCTGGTTCTTGGTGCTCCCCTCCTCCTCCTGGGGCATAGAAGTCCAGGCCTTCCATCAGCTGAGCCTCAGGGGGCGTAACGGAGCCATCCTCCCTTGCCCAATACCTAGAAAGACCCAATAGCCCTGGGATCAGCTGCAGACAGAGTCCTCAGTCCATTAGGGCATCAGGGGGCTTGTCCTTCCAGCCGTCCATTGTGTTGCCGCTGTCGCAGTCCAGGTCCAAAGTATTGCTCTCCTTCATGTTCTGGAGTGCTACTTTTATGCCCAGTCCAGCTTGTGGGTGGGGGATTTCCCCCTTGTCTAAACTTCCTCCTTTCCTGGGGTGGCTTCGGCATGCTAGTGAAACAGAAGTCTGGTGTCAGGTCTCTTTGTGAGTGCTTGGGAAAGTCCCTTTGAAGTATGATCAGGGCAGGGACCAACTTCTCAACAGACATCCTTTGAGGAAGACCCATTCACTCTACACCCAATCCCCTTTGTGCACTGTCTGACACTAATATGCATTTCCCAGTAGGAGAGCCATCACCTGCCCAGACAACTGAAAACTCCCAGAAACTTTAGGCAGAAAAATGACAACTTTCCAAAAGTTTAGTTTTTTCAATGATAATTTAAAATCCGACCTCCCCATTGGAGAGGACTTTAAATTACAATTCAAAAGAGTGTAAAAAGTATTTTTCTATCTGCTACCAATCTGAATTCAGCATTTAGTATGTGCACCAATGTATTCCAATGATTCCCTATGGCAATAGCTAGCCTTGCTACAGTGAAAATAATTTTGAGGAATATTTCACTGTAACATCATATTCAACATTCATTTCTACGTGTCCTAATTTTAAATATTTGCACATTACCTTAAATTAGAAGGATTAGGGTGAAATCTTGTGGGTCGAGCTTCCAAGAAGATGGGAAGACAACCCATCCTGAAGGCTTGGTTTCATAAAATATATGCTTGCCAAAATAGACAGCTCCAAATGTTTCTTTTTTATAACAACGTTAGCAGTACCTCAAAAAATTTAAACATTTTCATATATTTAATATTCCATTCTACTCATATTTTTAATGTTATTGAAACTTTTTATGTAATGCAACGTTACCCACAGACACAATGGAGTGCTACACATTTTTTATTTATTTACAAAGTGCTTACATCCAAAGTGCTGGAATATTTAAACTAAACAAAGTAGCAGAAAAGCACAACATATCACAAACAGGTAAATAAAAAATAGGAAGCTTTTCAGACTGACGTGACTAGGGGGTAAACATCATTTACAACGAAGTCGGTATAACGTATGCCATTACAACGCGGTCATTACAACGACCGCGTTGTTACATCTCATACCAATACAACGCAAGTCATTACAATGACTTGCTGTAGGGGGCAAAAGGTGGAAAGCAAAATGTGGAAGTGCCACATACATCCAACAACAGTAATCTACTTGGGGACAAAAGTAATAATGGAACAAGGAGTTTAGCTGCTGAGAATGGAAGAAAGGCCTTGATTTTCTCGATAGTGTACAAGTGGAAATGGCAATGAAGAAGCGCAGTAACAGCTGTCACAGTATTCCTGCTGTCACTTTCCAGTGAGGTTTTGATCATTGTTTGTGACCTGCAGCCCTCCCTCTGGCATGGAAATGCACCAATAAAACTGCTGCCTTGCATATGCCAAGTTTAGACTAAAAACGTTCGAAGGACAAAACGGACAGGCCTACCTCTGAGCACCCCACTGTTTTCTATCGTCTTCCTCATTGCCTTCCTTTAAGTCCAAACCTCAGGATACCCTGGTGTCTTATGTAAATGTCCTATGTAAATTGAGTAGTATTCTGAGTCTGTCTTCAAAATTTATTCTGAACGCTTTCATTTTTGTTTATGACAGGGAATTCATTCTTAAAGGAACACAATACATTTTAACAGTTTGCAAGCAGTGTTATGGAAAGGAAATACACTCTGGTTCAATTTCACTGGGTGTTGATCAACACTAACATCTGTCTGAGGAAAATCTTCCAGATCTGCTGGCCAAACACCATCAGAAATGATGACCTTCGGCAGCAGACTTTCCAGCTCACTGCCCATGAAATAATCATGAAAAGATGTGGTTCTTTATAGGCCAAACCCTCCACAAGCCCTCATCAAACACCACCAGGGGGCGTATTACAGAATACTGCGTACTCTCATTGTTGGTGCTGGGCACACCTTTCTAAAGGTGCGCTTGACACTAACAAGGACAGTGTGCCCTATTATATTTAATGTGCTGCCCCTTGGCAGTGCATTCACGTGAAATACGGAGTGGCTTTGAAGCAGCCACTCCGTGATTCACTATGCAGGCAGCAACCTGCCTGCACTTTTAAGGGGTTTAGGAATCCCCTTCAAGGGGGTGCAGCGAGGGACTGCACCCACCTGAAAGGGGATGTCTGGGGTGGCCATAGAACCCCCTTTCCACCCTCCAGAGGGCTGCTATCAAAGGCCACACTGACATTGTGCCACCAAAATGGTGGTGCACTCTAAGTGAGCCTCCTAACAGCATCTTTGCGCTTGTCTATAATATGGAGCGGGTACAGAGGCAAAGGGATTTTGAGGGAACACCCTCTGGTGATAGATCTAGGGTTATATGTGTGCCAGCGCTATCTGTATTACAGAAAGGGTAGCAGAAGCGTCTGAAGCCCTTTCTGTAATACAAAAGTGCCCCGGGGGCACGCAAAGCAGGCGCACGCACCCATTGCATCCCCGAGGGCACTTTGTATAATACGGTCCAGGCAGGTCCTAGCCTGGAACCTCAAGGAAAAGACGAAGGCCAAGAAACACCTGGTGCTGAGGCCTCAAGCTTGACTGAAAGGAGATGGGCTACATCTGGAGTCAGACTGAAAGAAAAGCCCAGGACAGAGATGGCTGGAGCCTCCTTGTTGGCGGCCTATTCCCCAGGAGGGGTAATAGGTATAAGTAAGTCAATTGCACTGGCCCGGACCAGTGCTTAATTTGAGCCGGTAATTGCCAGGAAGGCGCAAAGGGAGAAAACAGGAAGCGGCAGGAGTAAGAAACGTGCAGCCGTGCCTGGTAGCGGTTTTAAGATGCCTAAAGTAAATTCAAGACTACAGCCTTGATATTCACCATGATGATTTTTAATAGCACCGCTGGAGCAGAGCTTCGGGCAACGGCACTCATTCTTCTACAAATTAAGCAGTGGCTGAAACCCTATAATGTCCTATAATAGGTACAAAATTGATGCTGCTTTTCTAAACTGCACCAATTGTTTTACTCGTATTGCATGATTTACTTTTATATTAAGTAATCATAGCAGATATTTTGTACATCGTTAAGTCAGACCAATAGTTCAATAGTCTTCCTCTGTTTTATCAACTTTGTTTTATATTTTGAAATGAAATGAAATGAAAAGGAAATTTATAAAGCGCAACTGTCACTCCTAACGGAGTCTCCTTTTGCTAACTCAATGAACATTTAGGCCCCCTTTCCAAGTGGGCTGTTTATTCTGATCCCTCCACAAACCACTGTGCAGTATTTGATGCTCCACTCACCCACTTTTGCATGCATTTCTTAATTTTCAGAATGAATACTTGAAAGTGAAACAATTCACTGCACCCAGTAAATATCACTCCCTTCTGCTCCCACGGTGTTGGTACTTAACAGGTGCTGTTAACATCTCACCCCCATCTCACCCATTTGGCGCCCACGTCTGAATATTTGAAATGCTAATAAAGTCACATTTGAGATAGTAGTAAGTGTTTTAGATTGGGAAGAGAAAAATGTATTTATTTTTTCCAGCAACACAGAGCATTTCAACAAGAAATGCAGAACATAGCAAATAGTAAGGTGGTACATAATATTTATCAGTTGATGTGGAAACATATAAGGAAGTTTGTAGATTTCATGGATGTGGATGTTTAACATAGATAACACAATAAAAATAGTAATAATAATAATAATAAATAAATGTGTAGAGCACATAGCTACTCCTTGCATTGTGTGCCAGCGCTAGGAGCTGCAACAGAGAAAGAAAGGCTGCCCAGTCCAATGGGGGATCGCTCTGAACGTAAAAACCAAGTCTTCAGTTTTTTCCTGAATAGAGGTTCGGAGGGAGCCTGCTGGATTCCCAGAGACAGGTCTTTCCAGGCTTTAGAAGCCAAAATGCTAAAGGAGCTACCTCCTGCAAACAAATGGCCTAATTATATATTTATTTGCAGTGACATGAGGTGACACTTTAGGGTAGTTTCAAAGGAAGCTAGTGGAAGGACTGAGCACAATTCATGCAGAAGAGAGTTCCAGTTCAAGGGTCCCAATAGGTAGATTGATTGAAATCTGGAGACTGCACATGCTGGTTTGGGAATGATTACCAGATTATGATTGGCTGAGCATAGGTTACAAGTTGAAACATATCTGCTTAGGACTGAGCATACATTGTTGGAAAGGAGGCACTTATGACTTTGAAGACTGTGATCAAAGAGAACTTGTTTGCTCTCATTTTTTAACAGGTCATCTCTATTGAATGTTTATAGTGTAGTGGAGCACTTGCATTCTATAGAGAGCAAAGTAGAACTACTTATTTGAAGCATTCATCAGAAGGACCTCATGCCAGTGAACCTAACAGTTTTTATCTGACAGTCAGCCATCATGGTGACAGGAGTCAGAGGTGGGAGTGTAATGTGAGATGGTTGCAAAAGATGATAGTGGTAATGCCGAATACCTCACCTGGGCTTCCTCTTCAATCTTCCTGCAAATTCAGGTTTTTTTCTGAAAGCAAATCTTGTTTTTTAGTTTTACTGTCCATAGTTCCTCTAGCTGTACTTATATCAAGATGTGATGCCAGTTATTCCAATTAATTCTATTGATTCAGGACTATTGATTCATGTTCAAGTTATCTTCTGTTGTTAATTCTTCACAATGCTTAAGGGAGCATCTTCAAATTAAATCTAATGCGTATCTATACTTCTTATGCCAGGATTGTCTAGTTAGGATTAGGAGAGCTAGTTTCTTGTCTGATATTCAGGATAACCAATGAGTTTGGTTTAGAACAGTTGCATGTTCGTTTATCATACACCAAAATAGTGACAATCTGGCATAAAGTTTGGTCCTCTTTAACCATGATCCCAATTCCATTTCTGTGGCAAGAACTAGCCTGTTCACTATATTCATCCCAATATTAGGATAATACAAATAGGGACTAGGACAATTGTTAGTATGACAAGACCTCGCTGTGGAAATAGCTTGTTAATTGGTATTGCTGTAAGATAGCTCAAATGGTGAACTGCAAAACAGGCCACTAAAAGAAAGTACTGTTTGTTCTGGGCACACATTATCAGTTAAGCGTTGTCACAGACCGATGACGAAGGAACTGTCCGCTTTCTGCATTTAATACACAGGCTAGTGCATTCTGGGATTGCATAAAGCAAGATCCCCCCTTGGAAGCGACCCAGTGTGGAGGAAAAGGTTGGGTAAGAGAGGCGTCAAGCCGTTCTGTGCCTGCTCTGCTAATGGACATTATATTCCAGTGTGTTTAGTTACCGACTTTTAAAGATTATCACAGCAGTATATTAAAGAAGAAGGGAGCTCAATGGCCTACAATAGTGCATTGAACATTAAAATAAGCTGGTGTCATGGTACCTGAGAACATGGTAGCTTTCCAATGAGACACACGTGCCAACAGCTGCATTTATTATCGTATGTGCTGTAAAGATCAACGTCTGGTGTTTCTGCCCTTCCTAGAGGCGGGAGCACAGTTTAGTTATGCACACTTTACCGGGGCTATGTGCACATGTCCCAGCTGAGTGTTTAGGGTTATTTACCCACATCATCAGTTTTTCTTATAATTAGCACCCTGCTTTTGAGAACATACCCATCTCTACCTACCAACCTCATAAATGAAAAGCAACTGCCCAATCATGTGACAGATGCTGCTCATTCATTGGGGTACACACAGCCAATCACAGAGAGAGGGGAGGTGGGGCATGCTTTCGCCAGTCCTTACTCCGTATCCCAAAAATGAGAACTATCACATACGGAAACAAATCCTTCTCAGAGATGCAGCCAAGGAATGGAATCTGCTTCCAAAATCATCACTTGCAGAGGATGAGATGATAAAAATTCAAGAACTGTCTTAAACTTTTCTTGTTGACAAATAGGATGTATGTGTAAAGTTTATATGCACAGAATGTTAATCTTTTTATCGAGTAAGACTTATGTTCCTGGTGCCTGAAGTCCACCTAAGAGAGGGTCATTTTCTATACTTTAATCTGTTAGTTATGTGTATCTTACCCGGCGCCAAGAAGAACGACGGATGTTGCATTAAAGAAAGCAAATGCATGCTTTTCTGGCAACAGTGCAATACATTGATTAGCAGGAAGAACAATGCAAAAGGAGGGGTTGTAATATCTCATTAAAAGTAATTTTAACAAAGAATGACGTTAACCTAGATAAGAATGTTTATAGTGTAATGCCTGCGTTTGTTAAGGTGACTGTATTTTAAAATATAGTGTGTGCATATCCACCCTAGCTTTATGGTGTATAGGGCCATTATTGTCAACTTGGGGCACCACTCAACTACCTGACCTACTGAAACATTTGATTCTAGGGTGATTTGACTTCGAAGGAAATATTTTGTATATGCTGTAGGATATTTATTTTTCTATTTCTATAACGATATTTTTAAAAGAAAAATGTTTTTATACTTATAAAAATGTTTTTTATACTTAGAAAAATAATTTGCATTTCCCAGAACTGTGTTCAACAATTTGCCTCTTTCTCTTTTCCTTTAGATTCTGGGACTCACATTTGCAATGACGATGTACTGCCAAGTGGTCAAAACCGATACTTTCTATGCATAAGGAATAACCCCAAATGCGGACATCTTTCCCGCTTCCCCTGTCACTGCGCGCGACAGGTGGAAAATAGTGACGTCGCACACTTCCATACAGTTTCCTTTCTCCCTTCCCCCCCACTACTTTGTGAAATATATACTGCACCATCCCTGGACACCTACAGTCTTGTGAACCACACCCCGGCAGGAAAAGGAGGACAGCAAAGTCCTAAAAGGGACTTGGCATGCACACAGCCTCAGACACCACACCACAGAAAGAAAAAAAAGAAAATCAACCTCTGTACTTCAAACAACAAAAACAGAGGTTGGCCCAAGGGCTCAGGAAAGTCGTGTTTGGCAGCTGAGAGACTGAGGGACGTTCTAGAAAGTCCATTGACTCGTGGAACACCACCACATTAGAAAATGGCGTCGGACGGCCCGGGACTCCACTCCCCCCATCTTAAGATATGGGGTGGAAGAGACCTTGGCTGGCAGCACAGTGTTTTGGTTTAAGTCATGTTTCTGGAGACTGTTGCAGAACCGGTGTCAGAGTGTGCGGGAAGGACACAAAAGACTGATACTGCAGCATTTAGACTGCAGAAGGGTACGAAGGGGTGTGGGAAGGATGGTAGACACCCGTCGCCATGAGAATACCTTTCTACTTCAGTGTGTCTCTATTCCCAGCCCTATGCGATGAGGAGTACCATGCCTTGGGGGTATGAAGCAGAGGCAGCTCCTTGTCGAAAAGGTTCTCTTTTTCTTTTTTTTAACAAAGCAGTATTTTGTCATGCTCTCGAATAAATAAATAAATGAATAAATAAATAAATACATAAATCAACATCCCATTGTCCAATTGACTGGGTCCCACTGTAACTTTTTTGTTTTTACAGGAAGCTGCTTTGCTTTTCGGGTCTGCGGGTTCTGAGATTGAATGACTCACCTGGTTCTGAGACAGATTAATGTGCATTGGGTGCTTCCTTATTAACGTTTGAAAACAGCCTTTTCCTGCTGAGGTACCTCTCTTGCACAAAAAAAGCCCCCACTGAAACTCAAAACAATCAATCAATCAGGGGGTTTATAAAGCGTGCTACTCACCCATGAGGGTCTCAAGGGGGAGGAAGGGGGGGTAGTTTTGGGTCAGTCGAAAAGCCAGGTCTTGAGGTCCTTCCTGAAGGTGTGTAGGGTTGGGGAGAGTCTGATGTTCACTGGGAGCTTGTTCTAGGTATTGGCTGAGATGTAGGAGAAGGCTCTCCCACCTGCTCTGTTCCTGCGGATGTGCGGGACCTCTGCCAGGGCGAGGTCGGCAGAGCGGAGGTTCCTCTTGGGTACGTGGAAGAAGACTCTCTCGTTGAGGTATTTGGGTCCGATGTTGTTGAGGGATTTGTAGGCGTGGGTGAGGAGTTTGTAAGTGACCCTCTTCTCGACGGGGAGCCAGTGGTCGTCCCGTAGGTGTTGGGTCATGTGTTCGTGGCGTGGTGTCCCGAGGAAGATTCTGGCCTCGGCGTTCTGGATGGTTTGGAGTTTGTGTGGAAGGGTTCTGTTGATTCCAGCATATAGCGCGTTGCCGTAGTCTAGTCTGCTGGATATGAGCGCGTGGGTGACGGTCCTTCTGTAATTGGTAGAGATCCATTGGAAAGTCTTGCGGAGGATGCGGAGGCAGTTGAAGCTTATGGAGGCGACGGCGTTGATCTGGCGGTTCATGGAGAGGGAGGGGTCGATGATGCCGATGATGCTGAGGTTTCGTGCATGGTCTGTAGGGGTGGATTGCTTGCCGAGGGTGGAGGGCCACCAGGTGCTCTCCCAGGTGGAGGTGCAGGGGCCGAGGATGAGGACCTTGGTTTTCTCTGAGTTGAGCTGCAAGCAGCTGTCTTTCATCCAAGCTGCGACGTCCTTCATTCCTTCGTGGAAGCAGAGTCTGGTGTCTTTGGGTTCTGAGCGAGAGGATGAGCTGGGTGTCGACGGCATAGGATACTATGCTGAGCCCATGCTGTCTGACGATGGCGGCAAGGGGGCCATGTAGATATTGAAGAGCGTCGGGCTGAGCAATGATCCTTGGGGTACTCCACAGTTGATGTCAGTGGGTTTGGAGAGGAAGGGAGGGAGTCTGATCCTCTGGGTTCTGCCGGAGAGGAAGGACTGGATCCAGTTGAGGGCGGCTCCTTGTATCCCTGCGTTGTGAAGTATGGCTGTGAGCGTGTGATGAGAGATGGTGTCAAAGGCTGTGGAGAGGTCTAGGAAGATGAGGGTCGCGTGTGTCCCTGGACTGGCAACAAAAGGTCTGGATGCAGTGTGATGAAGTGTGATGTAGTATGTTACTTGCACAATATACATGTATAGAGTTGAACTAGGAGAGAAAAACACCAAAATGAAAGTGGCCCCCATTAGTGAATTCGATAAGTAAAAAAGTGGCCCATTTGTGCAAATTAGGGCAGTTTTGAACTTGTAAAGACACAGTATAAAAGTTTTCAGGGAATGGAAGACTACTTGGATTGGAGCTTGCTGCAGGCATTGTTTATTTTAATATCAGGGAATTCAAGAGTAAAAGCTGCCCTAGTAGACAATAAAACAGCCAAAAGTGGTACACACATGACTTCATTGCATCCATGTTGTGGGAGCTACAGATTGAAGCCGGCCCTAGTGCTACCGGACCTGAGAAGCATTACTCACACCAACACTAAGGGGTAGATTTTCAAACATTTTGCACTGGGTTAGCACAATTGTTTTTTTTACCAATTTACAATCCAGCACAAAACTTGTTTTGCATTGAAAAGTAACCTACAAGTAACGCAAAGCAGCACAAAGCATTGCTTTGCATTACTTAGCATCAAATGGCGTAACATGGGTCGCACATGTTCGTTCCCTTGCAACCACCCATGCCTTTTGACGCAAAACCCTATCTGCAAACCATTTTAGACAGGGTTTAGCACCAAAAGTTAATGCCATCTCAAAGGAGGCGTTAAGAGGAGAAATGTTTTCATGTCTCCTTTCTTTTGTGCACAGTGCAGCACACATACAAAGTGGGAAATGTATTTGAATTTGTCGAGGCATAGTAATTTGTAGGAAGGGTTCCCTTCCTGTACAAAATCTATGCTAAACTCAGGCATGCACTTTAGCGCTATGGCTCTAAGGTGTGTGCCTGGCACGTGCAAGCTGAAATCAGCACTGGGCTAGGGAGAGGGGAGAAGAGAGCCATATCTCTATAGATATGGTGCTTGCTCTCCTGCTCCCTCTCTGTCGTGCAACGCAGCATTTTTGGCTTCTGCACTGCATTGCGTGACTTCTTTGAAAATCTTCCCCTAAGACTCTGTGCTGTTTCATCCTGCCCTGGTCATGAGGGTAAGAGGAGAGGCATCTCTAGCACAAGCATTTAAGACACAACATTCCTGTATCTGGGCATTCTTCCATCAAATTGTACGGGAAAACAAAATCATTTTTATTTTAATGGTATTTACCCCATGGGTGATGGTGGTATGTGTGTTTTGGGGTGTTCTCATGGCCTACAGCGATATGGCAACAATGTAAAATAGTGGGTTTTTTCGACTGTTTTGTATGTAATCTCAAAGAGCCTCCACAATAATCCTAAACATCCTGAAGGAAAATTTATTTTGACCTTCTCCTGCCTTTCCATCCTCTGCATGCCTCCTCTTTCTGAGTACAACCTACACTATGTTACATGTACGTTTTTTTTTTTTAAGTTTTTTATTGCAGATACACAAGGAGACAATAAATGGAGCAGTCTGAAGGTACAGTAATGCATCACAGTCAGGGTGGTTCACTTGTCTAAAGAGATACACAGCCGTGTAGCCCACAACCCTGGGGTTGGGCGGCGAACAGAATTTGTACGGTATGGTTACCAGAGCTGAGCTAGCTGTAGGCTTTCCCAGGCAATGCCTGTGTCTGCTTTTTACTTTTTAGATAACACAATAACAAAACCCCCCTCCCCCCTCCCCAAACCTCCCCCCAAATGGACAATAGAAGACATACAAGCCAGGAGCCTTCACAGTAGTCAGGTATTTTAAAACTAAAGATACATCGGTCACGCACCCTCATCCCTCCCCCCTTCCTCCCCTTCCCTCTCGTGTATCCGAACGGTCGCGTTCCTCAGAGCAGGTGGAATACGGCTCATTACAGGATCAGCATTGTCCGTCGTGATCTTACAGGCAGTGGTATTGTGTCCCACAGTTACTTCCCATTTCCCGGCCATTACAATCCTCCTATGTCCCCCCATCCAGCCCATGGTAGTGTCTCCATTTTGACCAGACCCTTCGGAATTTCTTTGGACAGCCCCTTGCCTTGTAGGTGACCCTCTCTGCCGCCATATATAGGTCTAACCCCCGTCTCCATTCCTCCAGATCCGGAGGGTCCGGCGAGCCCCAGCGTTTTGCAATGTCTCGCTTGGCGACCACCAATGCAAGGACTAGGAAAGTGAGTAATGGGCGAGTCAGGTCCACCTCATTTGTCATTCCAAGTAACGCTAACTTGGGGTCCCGTGGGAGTGAGGCCTCAAGGACATCCTCCAGTTCCCCAAATATCTGGGTCCAGTATGTCTGAATTACACTACAGGACCACACTGTGTGAAAAAAATCCCCCTCCTCTTGGAGGCACCGAAGGCAGCGTGACTCGTCTATCCTTCCCATCTTACATAGACGCACTCTGTCAAAGTATGTCCTATGGAGAAAGTTGAATTGAATGAGTCGTAATCTAGATTTGATTGCTACCTCCCAGGGATGCATCAGAACTATCTCCCAGTCTAGGTCCTCCATCTCCCCCACCTCTGCCTCCCAAGTGTGCCTAAGTTTGTTCAAGTCACCCAGCATATGGTTAGTCAATGTTTTGTATGTCAGGGACACCGCCTTTCCCACCACCTGTTCTTGCAGGAGTCTCCCTTCCAATGGCGCGTATTCAGGAAGATCCGTGAGCGTAATATGTTGGGCTATCCAGGCGTGTCTCAATTGAGCATATTTAAGATACTGTGTATTGTGCAGTCCGAACTCCGATTGGAGGACCTGGAACGATTTCAGCTCCCCCCTGGCTATCACATCGCCTATGGTGGAGATGCCGATATCATCCCACCTTTTGAATCCTTTGAGCTTATGCAGCTTGGTTAACCATTGGCAGTGCCATAGTGGTGTCTGTCGTGTGGGCTTCCTCTCCCACCCCATGCGACGCGTAGCTCTAGTCCATGCCCTAAGCGTTATAGACGTGGCTGGAAGGAGGGAGGCCCTTCCGCCACTCCCGTACAAATATTTTAGTATGTTATTGGGCGCCAGTTTAGTCCTCTCTAGTGCATACGTTGGGTGGTCCGCTGGTGTATGGAGTCAGTCATTGATTGGGATCAGATGCTCCGCCCAGTAGTAGGCCTCCAAGTTCGGAAGTGAGATCCCCCCCGCTATATTGATGTCTCTGAAGTGTAGACAGGGCCACCCTGGCCTGTTTACCTAGCCAAAGGAATGATCTCAGATCCGCATGAATCCTGGTGAAGACTGCCACAGGTAGTGGGTAGTACTCATTTTGTAGGGCATATAAAAATTTCGGTAGGATGATCATTTTATACATAGCTGCCCTGCCCAAAAGTGTCAGTGGGAGCTGCCTCCAGCGATCCATATCTGCCACTGCATTAGATATGATCCGTTCCAGATTTCTCTGGAGCGAGATGGACTTATCCGCTGTTTTATACACGCCCAGGTATTGGAAGCCCTCCGTTGTTGTCATCAGGTCCTCCGGTAGTCTCCCCCATCGATTGCGCCCCCCTGGGTCATAAAGTATAGATTTATGCCAGTTAATTTTGTGGCCTGCCATCCGTCCGTAGCATTCGAGCTCTCGAAATAACTCCGGTATCGTGTCCTCCGGTTTAGTGATGTAGAGCAAAACATCGTCTGCATAGAGCGAGACCTTTTCAGGGTTCAGTGCCGTGTCTCCACTAGTGAAGCCATGGATGTCCTCATTATGTCGAATTCTGGCCGCGAGCACTTCAATGGCCAGCGTGAAGAGGAGAGGGGACAGGTGGCAGCCCTGCCTAGTCCCCCTCTGGATTTGGAACTCCCGAGAGAGCCTCCCGTTGACCCTCACCCTGGCCACTGGGCCAGTATAGAGCAACCGGACCCAAGCAATAAACTTTGGCCCAAATCCAAACCTCTGGAGCACTGCAAACAGGAAGGGCCAATGGATTGCGTCAAAAGCCTTTTCGGCATCTAGGGAGAGGAACCAATGGGGGTCACCTCTTCCCCTCACCTCCTGGAGCCAATTATGGGCTCTCCTCAGATTCAATTTTGTTGCCCTATCAGGTAAGAAGCCCGACTGGTCCAGGTGTACGAGGTCTGCGATGACCGCCCTCAGACGGGTAGCCAAGATGGTTGCCAGCAGTTTCACTTCTGTGTTGAGCAGAGAGATCGGCCTGTAGGAGGCGCAGTTATCGCGTGGTTTGCCCTTTTTATAGATCGGTATAATAGTGGCCTTTGCAAGGTCTGGAGGGAGCTCTCCATCTTCATAGGCACCCGTGAAGAGGCCCCAAAGATGCCGGGTCAAAAGGTCCGCCGTGCGTTTAAACAACTCTGCTGGGAAGCCATTCGGGCCAGGGGTTTTGCCAGGCCGGAGTTTGGCAATAGCATTGGTGATATCCTCAGACGTTATGTCAGCTTCCAATGCCTCCATGGCCTCAGGGGGGAGGGTCGGCAAAGCCGTCTCCTCCAAGTATTGGAGGGCCACCTCAGGGGTAGCTAAGTCTCGAGCGGCGTAGAAGGCCTCATAATGGGTCGCGAAAGCCTCTGCTATCTCTAAGTCGTAGTTGACCACATCTCCGTCAGCAGTAGCGATAGTGTCTATCCATCTTACCGCCCGCTCTTTTTTGCTGAGCCATGCTAGTAGCTTTCCCGACTTGTCCCCCACATCATATAGTCTATGGAGGGTGGCTAAGGCTTGGGTCCTGGCCTCATTGGTCACCAGTTCCCTATATTGTTTCTGGGCATCTAGTAACCGTCGCAAGGTAACGCTAGTCTTATGGGTTATGTACTCCTCTTCCCGACTCAAAATAGCCTGTTCCAGGTCCGCTACCTCAGCTTGTTGCCTCTTCCTTTCCTCACCTAGTCTAGAACGAAGTCTGTCACGTAGGACCGGCTTCAAGGCCTCCCATAGAGTGACCTTCGAGTCCACCGAGTCTTCATTCTCGGCGATGTATAGTCTAATGTCTATTCTTACACCTTTGAGGATTGCCGGGTTTTGAAGATCCCAGGCCGCGAGTCGCCAGGATTTCAAGTCCCTACTCCGGTCCTGGCCCACTTGCACGTATAATGGGGAGTGGTCAGATATTCCTCTGGCCCTGTATTCTGCAATATCTTCCACCCTCAGATAGTGTCGGGACATAAAAATATAATCCAGGCGCGAGAGTGTCTTGTGGGCCCCAGAAAAATATGAATATGTGCAGTGTGTTGGGTGAAGCCATCGCCAGACGTCAGTTAACCCTACGGTAGTCATCTGGTTACACAGCGCAGTCCTATGCCCTCCTTCACCTGTGCCCCCAGATCTGTCTAGGTTGATGTCCATGACGTCGTTAAAGTCTCCACCCACTACTTGTATCGTATCTGCCGTATCTAGGAGGATGTTAGCCAGCGCTGTATTTGTGCGTGTCTGCAGTTTGGGTGGTGCATAGATTGATATCAGGGTATATGTGCGTCTGTTCCAGGTGCCTTGCACACCCGCGTACGTACCTTGTGGATCGATCCACGTGCGAGTAATGTTGAAGGGTGGGGATTTTTTAACTAGAACTGCCACTCCCCTAGAGTCGGACGTGTATCCCGCATGTACTAGCACCCTGTATCGGCCTCTGGCTATGAAGGCACACTGGGTACCTTTGAGGTGTGTTTCCTGCAGGAAGATGACATCTGAATCACTCCTTTTTATATAGGCATTCACTAGACCTCTCTTAACCTTGGAGCCCAGTCCATTAACATTCCACGTTAGGATACTCAACCGTCTGCCTGCCCCTCTAGAAGTGTTTATGTTGTCTGCCATAGGGACACGTTATGACCATGTAGGACCCAATCCCTGTACGTGACTGTGATGTAGAGGCATGGCGTGCGTGGCTTTCCCTTAGCCCGTGTCTTCTGTGTTCCCTCCCTGTCCCAACCCGAGTCCCTACCCCAACAAACTTTGAAACCCTTTTCCCCAACCCCCTCCCCACCTCCCTCCCCTTCCAGATGTGTCCCATAGCAGGACATGACTTTCCGTAGGAGTAGGCCTGTCGCCCGCCCACCACACCCACCCTAACACACACCCAAACACCCTACCAACGGGTGGAACAAAACAAAAAAGGGGGGGTGTCCACTTGCGTGCATCCCTGCGTTGGGCTGCTACTCCAGTTCCTCCATCTCGCCAACATATCGAGAGTCCATCCATCACACCGTGCATCGGGATGGGTAGTGCGCATCGTGTCTTGAGTCAATTGCCTCTTAGGAGTTGGAGTCTTGAATCTCCGATTCAGGCGCACTATGCTGTCCAGACAGGTCGAGTTCCAGCACACGGATCTCCTGCACCAATGGGTGGTCAGATTGTCCCTCGTCATCTTCCTCCTCCCCACCTGACGTGCGACTGTCCAGGACCTCTTCCTCCTCGCCCTCCGAGCGTGCCGTGGCGCGCAGTACGGTAAATCTCGATCCTGATGTGGCTGCACCATTTGGAGATGCGGAATGTCCTCTTCGCAGAGACGCCGCACCTCGACCTCTGTATGGCGTCGCTGGATTTTGCCTCCTGGATCTCCTGGATTTTAGTCTCTGTGTCTTCGGAAGTTCCCAGTGAGTCGCGGTCCTCGCGGATCTATCCAGGTGATCTTGTCTGGCGAGCTCTCTACTGTTAAGAATCGGCCGCTCCTCCAGCCATTGCCAGGCGTCCTCTGGGTGGGCGAAGAAGAGTGCCTGATCATTGTATATCACCTTAAGTTTAGCTGGGAACAGCAGCATGTACGTGATTTTCAAGTTTCTTAGTTTTGCATTCACCGCATCAAAGGATCTTCTCTGCTTCTGTACCTCTTGACTATAGTCCGGGAATACCATGATGTGTGAGTTTTCAAACCGGATCTCTCCCATCTTCCTCGCTTCTTTCAATATTAAATCCCTGTCAGCAAAATTTAGGAATCGGGCAATTATTGGACGCGGTCTTGCTCCTGCTGGAGGTTTTGCGAGGAGGGCCCTGTGCGCCCTCTCAATTACGAAGCATGTAGAGGAGGAAGCTGCTGGGAATGTTTCTATTAACCACGCACGCAGAAAGGACACCATGTCCGACTTCTCAATTTCTTCTCTAAAGCCGACAAAACGCAGGTTGTTGCGTCGGGCTCTGTTTTCGGCGTCATCTACCTTCCAGAGGAGTTGGCGATGGGAGGCTTGTAGCTCCGCCATGTCCTTTCGTAGGGTTGTGATCGAGTCTTCTGCATCACCCATCCGTGTTTCCGCTGAGGTGACCCTGTCGGACAAATTACGAAAGTCCTGTCTCAGGAGAGTCACTTCTGCACCCACCTCACCTATCTTGACTTCTAGCGCCGCCCTGGACTCCTGGATATCGGTACGTGAAGCCTGGATGGCCTCCATCAGTAGTTCAGTTTCGGAGCATGTGCCCGAGGTCGCCGGAAGGCCACCCGCGATCTGGCGCGGCGCGGCAAAGTTGTCCATTGGGCCCTGCTTAGGTCCTTTAGGTTGTACTTCTCTTTTCCCCATGGTGTAGAGGAATGCCGCGATTCGGCCACTCCGCGAACGGTCTGCTCTTCTCCCTGCTGGCGTCGGACGCGGTTTCACGATGCAACGCCCCACTATTTGCGGTCTCCGCTGCCCAGATCTCCTCACCAGTGATACTCAAGGTGCCTCCCGAGGGGGGGGCCGTCACTCTCTTTCCGGTGCCCGGACCCCCGGGTGTTCAACTCCAAGCCGCTACACCCTGGAAACTCAAGGGTGTTTCCCAGCGTATTCAGTATGTTAGGCCGGCCAACAGGTATTCAGACACGGGACATAGCCTTGACATCTGCCGTGGAACCCGGGCGAGTTGTGTCTCCGAGCACCGCTTGTGGCATGCACCTCCCGGTGTTCTGTTCTTCAGAGTCAATCGTCCCTTCCCAGGGCCTCAATGTCCCTGGACAGATCAGGAGCGAGCTTGTGCTGGCAGTCCCTGGAAGGAGCAGGCGAGTTGGCACCTCATGTTGGTCTGGTTGTGCCTATCAGAGATTCGGAGCCCCTTGTCCCCGGAGCTGGGACAGTGAATGGCTCTGGGCTTCGTGTCGTGCACCGTAGTAGCCCTTCAACTGCCACTGCCACTGTACTGCGATCACATTGATGCCACTCGATCCATGGAAGCCCCAACACTCCGCCCCACTGTCTCTCGCCTCCGTGGAATCGACGGGCGCCACCCACGTACCTCGGGCGCTGCTCCGTGCGAGTGAGCGTGTCTCTGAGCGCTGCACAGGGGTACCGCTCTCCACCAGGCCTCCCCGTCACCACCGGTCACACAGGGCCAGCTAATCAGGAGCCGAGACCGGGCCTCTCATCTGCGCCGGCGGTCAATTCCGGTCCCGGGCGCCATCTTTGTAAAGTGCGGCCCTCTGCACTTGCGTCTGTCAGGCGTGGGAGCAGGTGGGGCTATTCCGGGGACCGCTGAGGATGGTCGGGCTCCTCTCCCCAGGACCTACTCGTGGTGGCTTCAGGTGGCGGGGCAGGGATCCCGTGTATCCTGCGTCTCTCACCCCCGGGCTCCAGCGGCCGCCATCTTGGTGTAGTCGGGGCTCTCGAGCAGGCAGGTCCGGAGCTGATTTCTCTCGCAGAACGCCACCGTTTCGATTCTTTTGCCTCTCTCTGGAGCAGTACAGGTTTCAGACGTTTCCTCGCCGAATTTGGGAATGTTGGAGCCAGTAGTTCGCCGGATCTTGAGGCAGCCGTGCAGGAGCTCCGCAGTTGGACGTCCTAGCCGGCCATGCTGTTGGCCACGCCCCCATGTTACATGTACGTTTGCCTTAATCCTTATTACTGTATCTGTGGAAATGAACCCACACCTTATTTCAAAAGACCATAAATTCTCCTTTAAATTTCCTTGCACCATAACAGTATCTAATGTCCTGTACCTCATCTATTAGAACTGCCAAACAGTGCATGAATTCACATACCCGGCCCCTTATTAAAGATCACAGCTAACTCCTATAAATTTGATCAACCGCATAGAAACTGGAAAAAAGGCATGGCATGGTTTCCTTCAGAGCACAAACCTAATCCCAATAACTCACAATAGCCAAAAGATACTATTAACCCTGGGTTCCAGAGCAGTGTGCTGCCCAGCGTAAAGCCCTGCAACACCTCATCAGGGGCAGTAAAGCTTTATAAATGCAATTACAATACAAATACAATTTATAATCCACACTACTAATAATACTATTACATTCACATACGACACAATGGCTGATTGTCACATACAGAATGACAATGGGCCAGTCTCGGCTGTTAAAGCATGTGTTGGGTCTCCTCCGGCCACGGTGTAGGGCAGGGCATTCTGTCACATGGAAGTGCAAAAACGCCCATGCTGCTGCTACGTGAGAATCCAGTTCATGAAAAGGCAGTGAAGCAATTTAAAAAGAAGGGGTTATAGTTCTTTCACAGTCTCATCATTTTAGAACTGACACATTTTCAACATTATATACAACGAAGCCGTAGTTGTTGCTCATTGATCTTAGGCAACTGATAACCATTGGCAAAGCGAGTAATCCTGACTTGTTGTAGATGTAATGTATTATATATCTGAATCAATCAATCAATCAATCAGAACATTTGTAAAGTGCACTACTCGCCCGTGGGGGTCTCAAGGCGCTGGGTGGGAGGGAGGGGGGGAGCTGCTACTGCTCGAATAGCCAGGTCTTGAGTAGTCTTCTGAAGGTTAGCAGGTCCTGGGTCTGCCGTAGGAGGATGGGAAGGGTGTTATAGGTCTTGGCGGTGAGGTGGGAGAATGATTTGCCACCGGAGGTCGCTCTTCAGATCTGGAGGACGGTGGCGAGGGAGAGGTCGGCGGAGCGGAGCTGGCGTTTGGAGGTGTAGAAGGTGAGTCGTCTGTTGAGGTATGCTGTTCCGGTGTCGTCGAGTGCCTTGTGTACGTGGGTGAGCAGCTTGAAGGTGATCCTCTTGTTGACGGGGAGCCAGTGCAAGTCTCTCAGGTGGGGTGTGATGTGGTTGCAGCGAGGGATGTCGAGGACCAGGCGTGCAGAGGCGTTCTGAATGCGTTGTAGTCATTTCAGGAGTTTGGCCAAGGCTCCTGCGTAAAGGGCGTTTACGTAGTCCAACCTGCTGCTGACGAGGGCCTGGGTGACCGATCTTCTTGTTCCGGTGGGTATCCACTTGTAGATCATGCAGAGCATGCGGAGGGTATTGAAGAAGGAGGATGAGACGGCGTTGACCTGCTTTGTCATGGAGAGAGGTGAACCCCAGGTTACGTGCGTGGTTGGTGGATGTTGGTGCTGTTCCCAGTGCAGTCAGGCACCAGGAATCGTCTCAGGCCGAGGGGGTGGAGTCGAGGATGAGGACTTCTGTCTTGTCTGAGTTTAGCTTCAGGCGGCTTATCTTCATCCACTCGGCGACAGCTTTCATTCCTTCGTGGAGGTTGGTTTTGGCAGTGTGGGGTCCTTGGTGAGGGATAGGATAAGCTGGGTGTCGTCAGCGTAGGAGATGATGTTGAGGTAATATAGTCGGGTGACGTGGGCGAGCGGTGCCATGTAGATGTTGAACAATGTCGGGGTTAGGGATGAGCCCTGGGGTACGCTGCAGATGATTTCGGTGGCTTCGGAGCGGAAAGGGGGAGGCGGACACTCTGGGTTCTGCCTGAGAGGAAGGAGGTGGTCCAGTTCAGAGCCTTGTCTATGATCCCTGCGTCATGATGGCGTGTGCATAGGGTGCGGTGGCAGACAGTGTTGAAGGCGGCTGACAGGTCCAGGAGGATGAGGGCCGCGGTTTCGCCGTTGTACAGAGGGAGCGAGTATGAGTATGAGTGAGTTAGAGTGTGTTCGTTTGTGTGTTTATGATTGTGAGTTTGCCGCTGGCCATGGCTTTCTCAATTTAATTCTGGGTTAATGGCGGTACCCAAGGTAATATGCTGCTGCTGGCATATTAGAGATAATTCTTGCCATAAGAGAGGGCATCCATGCCAAAATGCAGGTCCTGACATACGAAAAGTAATTCCTTGCATGGCCCCTGTGGAAAAAATGCGGGCACTTAGATACTGAAGGAAATTCTTGGCCTGGTGGTAAAAAGCTTTCGCTGGAACATTGGGGGTATTTCTTAGCATAAGAATGCACCGAACGCAAAATGCAGACCCTGAAATACTGGAAGAAATACTTGACATAAAGGGGCACCTGTGGCAAAATGCTGGTGCTGGAATACTGGAGACAATTATTTGCCCTGGAGATGGCAGTCATGGCATATTGGGGCCGATGGGTTAGGGGAAAGCAAACCATGATAAAATGCTGACTTTATAATACGTGAGGTAATTTTTTACATAAGTGTCCATCCATGTTATATGGCAATATCACTGGAAAAATTCTGGTACTGGAATATTGCATGTAACTATTGGACTAGGAGCTTTTTCTAACAAATGAGCATTAAATGCTAGTAAGACCTAACATTTTACATCCAAAAGATTGTTTTCTAGCTCAGATGATCCAAAGCATTACTTTTATTTAGTGTAAAATGATAGTTAGGCTGTCTAGGTCCGCTCCTCAGGTTTGTGGGACCCTGGACAGAATAGGAACATGCAAAACCCCTCACCCTGTTCAACTTATATATGGCCCCTCTGGCAGATGTGGTGAAATCGTACGGTGTGGAATTAGTATCATACGCCGACGATACCCAATTGCTCATCTCTCTATCACAAGATCCTACCGCGTCAGCTGCCTGTTTGCAGGATTTGGCGGGCTGGATGAATCAACATTGCCTGAAGCTTAATGGCTCCAAAACGGAGGTACTGGTGATAGGAGGAAATGATGCAAACTGGACAAGAGACTGGTGGCCTACTTGTCTTGGCCCTCTACCTACTCCTTGTAAGGAAGCAAAGAATTTAGGCATCTGGATTGATTCCAAACTATCTTTTGATGGCCACATTCACAAAGTAGTAGGGAAATGTTTCGGGGTATTGAAGAATCTCAATCGTACCTTGGATCTTCTTCCCTTAGAGGCCAGACAAACCATGACCCAAGCTTTAGTGACTTCCCGTATAGACTACGGCAATGTGCTACTCTTGGGAACTACAGAAAAAAACATCAAGCGACTGCAGGTTCTTCAAAATACCGCAGCACGTCTGGTCCTTCGACTACCCAAAAGAGCTGCTTCCAAGCCAGCCCTCACGGCGTTACATTGGCTGCCTATAAGGAAAAGAATCTTATTCAAAGCGCTATTAATCTGCTACAGGATCACTGTGCACACAGCCCCTCCCTATCTGGCGGACCTAGCCCTCTGCTATGAGCCTAGCAGAACACTCCGCTCTAGAGGAACGGGTCTACTTATAACTCCTCGCGTTAAAAAAGCCAGAATGGGTGGCCGCTCCTTCAGAGTGTTAGCAGCCAATAAATGGAACTCCCTCCCAGTCAACATCAGATTAGCAGACACTGAAACGAAGTTTAGAAAAATGCTAAAAACCTATTTGTTTACCAGTTAGCTCAGCCTTTTTCTTTTGGTCACGGCTCTTTCTCTCTCCACAGCGCGGGGACACGCCGGGATGGCGTCACCATGCGCTCTATAAACTCCTTTAATAATAATAATAATAATTTAAAAAAAAGATGTGGCATCACCAATAGTGGCATTACAGGAAGAAATATCAATTGAACATTAAAGTTCTGGAATTGTTGAAACAGTTTTGCAAGAAACTGCTTACCTAATGTGGATATCACTAAAATCGCTAAGAATATAAATAGGAATCCTAATAAAAAAGAATATATATATTTTAAACCTGTATTAGGTGGGAATACATTACAGTAATAAAACTGGCCTAAAAATCTAACCTTGATCTCTCCAAAATGTATATGATTTCTACAATGTTCACTAATTGGTTGCAGATTAAGACGTGATTAAAATTCCAAGACAGATTGTCTCAGAATTATACAGCCGGGCTTCAGCGACTCCCCAGTCCTCCATTTACGCTAGTGAGGTTCATGATAAGGCATTTGGTGTTCAGGAGGCATGGGGGATCAACATAAACAGTTACATTCTAGATCTGGTGTGTGACCTGCAAGAGCTGCAGCACATAACAGAAAACACTGATTCCGAAAAATAAGAAGAGACACCGCGAATGTCATAAACAGGTGGGGTGGCTAGTATCCTGGCAGGCAGAAGCACCAACTGCTAGCCCACACCTGCACATTTAGCACCAAAACACAGCAATTAGTCTCAAACTCAATTTTTAAGAGATTCAAAGAGCTGAACTAACAAAATATACAGAAGAGATGGCTAAATGAAAAACAGTTTGTGGCCAGTGTAAAAAGACTGCTAAAGCTATAATGGGAGGGGGCGTGGCTAGCCGTGCTGCGAGATGGCCGCTCGTTGAGTGAGCTCCGCCGGCTACAATAATTAATCCTGCTCTAATCCTGTTCCTGGCGACTGCGGACCCCCGCTGCCTCGGGGTTCGACAGCGGACACCTCCATAGTCCCGGAGTGAAAGTTTGGGACACACCGTGGAAGCAACGCGGGGACTAGAGCCATTCCGCTTTTTGCCGACCTGCACGCCCGACCTGCTACTGGGCGGAAGTGCTCAGCCCTGGGCGACGCGGCGCACTACAGCCCGCGGCTTTGCGGGCCTCTGGCTACCCGGCGACCGGAATAGGGACAACTTGCTGACGGCGGCGCCGGAGCTTTGAACGATCCTAGGCGGACCCCTGCAGAGCCCTGGATCGGTCATAGGCACTGGGGTCGGCTGGGACACGGAAGACGGCCGGATCCCCTGCTTGTCGGCAGATCTACTTGAGACGCGGGACTCGGCCCGTCACTGTCGCAGAGAAGACGCACGGTGACCGTGACTGGGGCAAACAGGTGAGCACCCCGCTACAACCACTGGCAGAGTCGGACGGGGTACAGCGGACAGCGGTGCGCGTGGCGGAGCCCCCGCTGGCGCCCTCGTGCCCTCACAACTAAGCTTAGGTGGTGCCGGTGTGCATACCTAATGTAACTGGCGCAATACCTACACTACTGCGAGACTGGGGGGCTCCGGCCCTGTCATTATATGCCGGCCACCTGCCCTGCCACCTAACTGAGCGCGGCGCCGCTGCAGTAAACTACGCAATTAGCCCGCCATTTTGAGACTTGAGGTGGGTCTGCCTGGCACGCTGCGGACACCGCGTGTACGGTTCACACGCTCCACTGGGACCTGGACACTAGGCTGCAACTTCAAGACCCCCGAAACTGTCTGTATAATCCCTGCACCACACAGATCGACGCAACTTACTCAGTGGGCCGCTGTGTTCCCGAGCCACCCACTGCTGGGGTCCCACCGCCGCGATGGGGAAAAATGAAGCCAGGCAGTCCAGGATCAGTTTTGACAATGGTCGTCCTCCGAAGAACCCTACTACAGAAGCGGGAGGCGGCGTGGCATCGTCGCAAGGGTTGCCGGCCGATATAGACTTTGGTGCGCTTATCATGGAGGTGAGATCCGGTCTGAAAAGTATCGATACCAAGCTTGACGCCATGTCTGCGCAACTGGAATCTGTGAAATCCAAGGTTGACGTGCATGAGACTCGGCTAGACTGCTTGGAAAACAGACAAACTGAATGCTGTGAATTCCAGCAGCAAACCAAGCAACATATCACATCTCTGGAACGAGAGATAGGCATTTTGCGAGCCAAGTCAGACGATTTGGAAGCACGTTCCCGTAGATCTAATATACGCATAACGGGAATTCCGGAGACGACAAACATCGACAAAATGGAGTCATATGTGGCGGACCTTTTGCATGAACTCTTTGACCCACACCTGTCTTCAGTCTTTACGGTCGAGAGAGCGCACAGATCGCTAGGGAAGAAACCACCGCCAGGGGCTACACCTCGGCCTATCCTAGCTAAACTGCTCAATTACCAGGACAGAGACTTGATCTTACGTCTGGCGAGAGAGAAGGGCAAAATCACCCATAAAGGGAACAACATCTCCTTTTATCCAGACTTCACCCCCCTGGTGCAAGCGGCCCGTAAGGAATTTCTACCGGCGAAAAAACTATTCCTACAGGCAGGTGTGCCGTACTCTCTGCTGTACCCGGCAAAATTGAAAGTACTACATGACAACACTACCCACTTCTTTACGGATGCGAAATCGGCGCTCAAGTTCGCCAAGCACATCGGCGGAGCGGGGACTAGGCGAAGATCGCCCAGACATGAAGACACGACGGAACAGCTAAGTGACATTGACTGAATGTTGTGCTGGTGTCGGAACCGAGACGTCGTGGGTTTACCACCTCGTGTATTACATGGGTTGGTGCAGACACTTCCCGTTCACAGATGCTGCGTGCAACCTGGATGCGGGTTGGGTAAGGCCCTGTCTTGTCCCCGGACTTCCGGCTGCATTTAATGGTGCCCTGCTTCCTCTGGACATTTTAAATATGGTAAGACCGGGGGATCCCGGGGCGGGGGGTTCGCGGAACTCATGGACCCTTATCCCTAATTTGTAGCCACCCTGTTCACACGGGGGTGTACGCTGGGCACACCACGCCCCATGGGGTGCCTCCCGTTCTTTTTGCTGTTGGTTTTAGGGATGTTGGGGTATTTCCACGCTACGCGTGTGAGTTTCTGGGATATGTCACGACCTAATTGGGGGGTTGCTGCGGGAGGGGGGTGGAGGGGGGGATTTCTCGAGTTGCGAGTTTTTGTTCGTATTAAGTGCAATGTACTACTACACATGCTTATATATTTGCGCGCTGGGTCTGCAGATGTGATGGCTGGGCAATCGTTTGGCCTCTGTACGTGGAGATACGTAGGGGGAATCCTCTGTTGTCCTGCATCCTAATGGGGGGTATCAAACTCTGGACTTGGAACATTAGAGGCCTTGGGGACTACAAGAAGGCCCGTTTACTGCATGGCATGTTATCCAGACACAATGTCGATATTTGCTTCCTACAAGAAACTCATTTAAATGTGATCCCCTCGGCCCGATTGAAAAATTCCAGATGGGCACATGTCTATTCCTCCATCTACTCCAGTTATGCGAGGGGCGTTGCCATACTCATTCGCAGGGGGCTGGATTGGAGGGAGCTCTCGCAGATACGTGATGCGGAGGGGAGGTATGTTTTGATACATGGGACTCTACAGGGGCGTCCCATTGTCCTGGCTGCAATCTATGGCCCCAACGTGGACGATCCTGATTTTTTCAGGAGTGTTTGGGCGAAGATTGAGTTACTACATTGCCAGACGATTGTACTGGGGGGAGATTTCAACGTTGCATTAAATGATGACATGGATCGTGAGGGTGTGAGCAGGCCACAACATGCTAGAGCGCGCCAGGCGATATTTGATGTCATGAATGAGGGTCTGCTTTTGGATGTGTGGAGAGCTAGGAATCCGGGGGTCAGGGTGGGGACCTGCTACACCTGCCACAAAGCTGCCTGGTCTAGACTTGACTTTTGGTTGGTGTCTCCTGAAGTTGCGACATGGGTGTCAAATGTAGACATTATGGCTAGGTCGCTGTCGGACCATGCTCCGTGTATGTTAGAACTGAGCCCTCCCGACACTCTCCACAGGGCGTTTCATTGGCGCCTTCCCCCTCACGTACTCACAGACCCAGTGTTCGTAGAGGAGATCAGAGAGGACATCACTACATATTTTGAGGAAAATGCTGGATCTGTCCCATCCGAGGCTATAGTCTGGGATGCCTTCAAGGCTGTAATCAGGGGTCAGTGTATAGCACGGAAAGCAGGGGTCCTTCGCTCCATAAGGGACACGCTAGCTAAACTTGAGGGGGAACTGAAGGATCTTGATGCTGCTTTTAGCTCGGATCCGTCGTTGGAGAATGCTGGCGCTCTAAAAACCAAACTATTGGCCTTCAATGAGGAAGCGGAACGGGAGGTGAAATTTCTGGGGAAACAGGCTGAGGCGCGCAGATACGGGGAAGGGGATAGACCAAGCAGGACCCTTGCCAGGCTGATTACTCCTCGCACAAATTCAAACTTCATACACACTGTTTATGATACATCCGGACACTTAGTGACGGGCCAAGAGGCAGTGTTAGGCGCCTTCGCTGACTTCTATGCTACCCTGTACACCTCAAGACAACCCACAGCACCGCCTTCACTGAATGACTTTCTTGATTCCATAGCGCTCGTATGGTTCAACGATAACCACAGACAGTACATGGACCTCTCAGTCACAATCCAAGACATCACCCAGGTAATTAAGAGCATGCCGGCCAACAAAGCCCCTGGCCCGGATGGCCTGACAACCTCCTTCTATAAAACCTATGTAGCTGAACTGGCGCCGAAACTACACTCTGTATTCGTCGAGGCTCTTGAATCTAATACCCTTCCGGACTCCATGCGGGAAGCTCTGATTATCACGTTACTCAAACCGGATAAAGATGAGCGACAGCTGGACTCCTACAGGCCCCTATCGCTTATAAACGTGGATGCTAAAATTTACGCGAAGGTCATCGCAGATCGGTTACAACCGATGTTGCCCATGATTGCGCTTCCAGACCAATCGGGATTCATCCCTGGCCGCGCGACATCACATAATCTCAGAACCATCTTCTCTGTCCTTCACTATTTACACCCATCTGTACAGGCGGCGGTGGTGTTCCTTGACGCCACCAAGGCCTTTGACTCCCTGGAATGGCCCTACCTCTTCCGTGTCCTAGGACGGATGGGCTTCAGCCAGAACTTCATGACACTGATCAAGCTCCTGTACACAGAACCCAGAGCCCGAGTGAGCGTTAATGGCCTCATCTCCAAACCGTTCAATGTCTCAAGAGGTACTAGGCAGGGTTGTCCTCTATCCCCGCTACTCTTTGCGATAGCAATGGAGCCGCTTGCGGCCCGTATAAGGCAACACCACACCGCCAGAGGCATTGGATTTAGTGCTAGGAGCTTACTGATTTCGCTATACGCGGATGATGTCACCCTGTACGTCCTGAATCCTACAGATAACCTAAATCCGCTACTCCGCGAGTTTGTGAGATTTGAGGGCCTGGCGGGGATCTCCATCAACTGGGCAAAGTCGGTGGCGTTCCCACTGACGGAGAGCACTGCTCGCCCTGCCCCTGATTACCCCCTCAGATGGGAGACGGAGGCGGTCAAATATCTGGGTGTCTGGATCAGCCGAGATATGCAGGAGTTGTGGTCACTGAATTTCGGGAGAGCGGTGGACTGGCTGGAAGGGAAGGTCGAGGTTTGGAACAAACTACCGCTGTCTCTGGTCGCGAGGATTGCACTGACTAAAATGGTGGTTCTCCCCAAATTCTTATATTTGTTTGTCAACGTACCACTGCCTATGACAGCGGCCTTCCATGCTCGTGTACGCTCATTGCTGCTGAAACTGGTGTGGGCCGGCGGTCAGGCCAGAGTCTCCTGGGACTTACTCACGCTTCCACTCCATCAAGGGGGCCTGGGTGCCCCTGATCTGAAGCTATATTCCCTCTGTGCGCAGGCCCAGTTCCTGCATTTCTGGGCCTACCCCACCCCGTACCAGCCGCATGTGGCGGTGGAACTGGCAGTGGTCGCCCCATTGCCCCTTCAGGTGGCATTGTATGGTAAAGTCACATGTCCGTCGCGTGAGGTGGACACGGTGGAAATGGTCCGCTGGTCCTGGCGAGAGCTCCAGAAGAGAGCCGGTCTCCCCCTGCTTTATGCGCCAGCCATCCCCTTGAGGGGTAACCCGATGCTGCCTTGTCTGACGGCGAGGGGTGGTGTCCTCTCCATCCGTGACACTCGCCTTCTCACATTTGCTGACTTATATCCGGACGGTACTTTCCTCGAGGTGTCCGCTGGTGGAGAGGACCAGCCCTGCTCATTTGCTGACACACTATTGCATCACTCACTTAGGGAATCTTGCAAGAAGATGGGACCGAACTTCCCGGAGGAACCCTGCACACTAACCGCCCTCCAAAACTTGCTATCACGACCTTCCCCTAAAAAGCTGGTGTCCAGACTGTATAACAGCATGCAGGACCAGGCCCCGGTGACAGAGGCTACGGCCAAACACGCTTGGACTGCTGACCTAGAGAATCAGCTACCGGACGCCACATGGGAATATTGCTGTGCACAACTAACAGCCCTATCCCCTAATTATCGATTAAGGCTTATCCACTTCAAATTTTTACATCGATATTACCGCACTCCGACACTATTACACCGTATGGGTCTCCGGGAGAACGCTTCTTGCTGGAGATGTGGGGGTGAGGATGCGACCTTTATTCACATGGCGTGGAGCTGCCCCAAGTTGTGCGCGTACTGGTTGGAAATTTTTACTGCCATTAATCACATCATACAAAGAAATGACTCCCCGTCCCCACTGCTGGGTTTGCTGGGGTATGTTAAAGACACTGCACCCTGCGACAGGAAACTGCATGCGTTGCTTCTTCTATACGCCAAACGTCAGATTGCACTACACTGGGGCAGGCCGGGTCTCCCCTCCTTCGAGAGCTGGATTAGGGATGTGACTTATGGCCACACACAATTGGCACACTACTGGGAGACCATGCCCACCGCTTCCAGACCCACTGACATATGGGGCCCGTTTGTGCAGTGGACTGCAGCGCGCGCGAGATCGGACACCTCAGGTACTCCAAGCGCTGCGAGTGTTTCAGACGACATGGGCTGAGAGTGCGCGCTGAATGGGTTATCGATTGCCGTCCCATGGGGTGGCGCGGTGGTGGTCAGGTCCTACCCTGGCGCGCGCCCATCATTTGCTGCCCCCACGGGCCCCGACCGTGTCCCTGACCTCCCCCTCCCGCTGACCCTCCTGTAGCCTATTGATTGCCCCTTCCCCCCCTCCCCCCACACGCCATTTTGCCAATATGGGCACAGAGGAGATGATCTTGCACACACGCCCTGACTGTGACCTGCCCTCTATCTGAGTGATCCGTTGTGGGCCCGCGCATCTCTTTTGTGGACTGAAGTGTTGTATGAATGCTGTTTCTTAGTACTTGCACCTATGTTTAGACGGTTTTTGGGTTAACTTGTTGGGGGGGTCCTGTTGGGAGAATCAATAGTGCTGATAGACATATCCTATCCACGGGCCGCTGCAGCGGATAGTTGACCGCTGCTTCTTTAGGAGCGGCTCCCCATTTGTTGTTATCTTCTAATTGTCTGAGGCACTATGAGAAAAGCATGACCATTTCCTTGCTGATACTGCACTGCGCACACTATAGATTTTATTGTAATTCATGTTTGTATCTGCTTGACTGACCAGGTCGGATGTCGGCCCCTAGATTGTTTCTTTGCACTTTTATGTATGCTCTTATTGATAGCGGCCTGCCTCCGGGTTGTTGGCGTGACGCAGTGTGAATCTTCTCTTTCATCTGTTTACACTACAAGTCTTGCAAATAAAAAAAAAAAAAAAAAAAAAGCTATAATGGGAGCCAGTCACTAAAGAGATACATTTAAGCAACAAAACAAAAAGGGCTTCCTATAGAATAATCTGTGCAGGTTACAGCTATATGGAAAGGAACTGTTGCAATGTGGAATAGATAGGTTGGGGTGGTGGGGCTTGACTTGCAAAATAACACTAAAGTAATACCAGAGTTTTACAGTTTAAAAACAATCAAGTCACATGTCCTTAATATCTGAGAAGCCACTTGCCACATTGCAAAAGGACCAGAATCATGGCACTCAACTCATATTTGGCTTAAGAAAAAATAACCAAATTGTGCCTGCTTTTTTGGTCAAAGAGATAATTGAATGAAAGCCCCTTGCAAGACCATTTCTATCATTCACAAATCACTCCCCAGGCACCTAACCAAACACTTTTGGTCTACGAACCTCCAATGCAAGATCATGCTTTCTGAACCTACTGGTAACCTACTCGCACAGGATCAGAGTTTGGCAGATCACTCCATGTGCATTGATTTACTTTATAGAATGCCCCCTCCCTTCTCAGCTGCCCTCCACCCAACAGCCTCCATCTCATGATCACTACGTTCATTCCCTCACCTCCCTCAGGAGGCCAATTTTAACTGTGCTTCTGAGAAGCAGCCACTTCCCCAGACCTTGCTGTCACTTCCTGAGGTTTGGGATTATTTGTTGTGGGAGGTGGCACACATTATACTGTGCTTGCCCAGACCAGCCCATTGTCATTCTGCACATAACAATGACCAGGCTTGCCATGTAAGCACAGTCGGGCTGACTATGCACATCAACCCTAAGGCTGTAGCATCCTTTTGGGCTGTGTACCAAGTCAGCCCAGGCAAGGAGCCCAGTTGTTGCACAGTAATAAAAAAAATCATCTCAATAAGAAGCCCAGATATTGGAGCGTCAGTCAACTGTGGATTCTCTGCCCTTCCTACTTGAATCTTGCCCATTCTTTGGGCCTCATAGCATTTAAGTCTTGCAGGCTGGACTTCTGTCCATTATCACTTTGCACATACAGAGATCTTGTAAGACATTTGTTGGATGTTGGGGGACTTTTAGTCACAGAACACATTTTTTGTTGTTTCATTGCATTACCACCTGATCTAATGCAGTGCTTTTTAAAAGACATAACTAGGTTGGCTGGATAGAGTGCTTATCGGATATGATTAACATGACTTACTTTTTTTGAGTTCCAATACCTTTATTACTCTCTGGGAGTATGCTTTGAATGCTCACTATTGCCACCGTTGCAAAGACAAGTTTCTAAAAGGAATAACTCAAACCAATGAAATTGTCAACTATGAAACAGCAATCATAAAAAACTGTGGGGAATATTATCAAGAACGGCATTAAAATTATCGCCGGTTTAGCGGCAGAAAACAGCTGCTAAAACGGCAATAATGGGCTTGATAATATGCCCTGGAGAATTCCAATAGAAGCCCATGTGCACACCAGAACATGGACTTCTATTGGAATTCTCAAGGACATATGATCAAGCCCATTATCGCCGCTTTAGCGGCAGTTTTCTGCCACTAAACCGGCGATAATTTTAATGTCGTTCTTGATAATATGCCCCTGAATTCTCCCCAGATCCTGCCAATTATTCGCCTATTGCCCTGACCCAAAGACAAAGTCTCACACTATACTTCTGCTTTTTTTCCTTTTGCAGAAAGATTTTGTGGGACATTAGAGAAAGGGGTAGCAAAGAGATGTCAGGAGATGCAGAGAAGTGTTAAGCCTGCTACAAGTTTTTTTAGCAAAGTTACAACAACCGCTTTTTTAGTTTTTACATTGGTAAGAACGTATGACGACAAAAGCAAGATATTGCAAACGAAGTTAAGGACAGGAGGAACCTCTAGATCTCCAGTCAGGTCTTGGGCAGGAAAGGGTCCCACTGGGAGTGAGATTTATTAGAGAGGTCAAGAGGAGTGATAGAGTACACAGGGAGCAGGCTGAAATTCAGCAGATACATTGAAGATGGTTCAAGATCACAATTCTTTGTGAAAGATGATACGTGCATCTCAAAACTAACAACATTTTTTGTTACATTTTGAAAGGAAAATAAAGAGACAAGTAATTGCAAACTTTGGCAGAAAGCTCAATGATCTTAGCAGCACACACTGGTTCAACAACATCAGCAACAAAATATCTTTATTCGGTTACATTTAAAACCATGCAAGCATACATCTGAATCATAAAAACATTTTCCTACAAACAATGCAACATAAAAGAGTACATAAAAATTTAGCAGCACCATTAATCTTCTTGTGAGCTCCTAAGAGTAATAAAAGCTCCTAAAAAACATACAACATTAAAAAGAATAAACTCATCAGGTAACATCTGTAAAAATGAGAGAGCTGGATGAACTTGTAAGAAACCTCTTTCTTTAAGTAATGGAACAATAAAAGTTCACCTTGGCACAGTATAACATTTACAAAACACAATAATGTGCATTGTGTCCTGTGGAGACCGATTCTCAGCCACAGGGACCCAGGGATTTAAAGTCATAGCATCCTCTTTGAGGAGCTATAGATAGATGTAATAAATTAAATCTAAATCTAATGGAAAAAAACATTTTCCTGTTATTCTTCACCAATGCTAAATAGGGCTCCATATCCTGAGCAGTGTATAAAGTCACGTGCTTGCGGATGGAAAGTTTCAACAGTTCTGACTCCTCTCTTAACAATATGTTCCGTTCCAAAAAGTGTTTCTTCGCCCATTTATAGTTCGTTGTAAGTATAACCTCTGGGTTGCAAAAAAGCTCCACCCTTCCCATCCCCTGGAATGAGTCCCTAATACACTTAAACCAGGAGATTTTTGAAGGCCTGATCAAGTGTCAAACAATCCCTTAGTATTAATCGATTCAGGCTGATTTCCTCCTTGGTCCATGCCCTAACCCATCCCAACAAAGGGTAAAGGGCTATCTGGTCTCTAAGATATTTGACTCCCGACTCCTTATGCACACAAAAGGCCTATGTGCTCTGAGGGACACAACAAGCATCTGAGAAATGTGTTTTCTATTATCCCGAGTTTGTTAATGGCCACATAACCCCAGATGTCGTTCCCATAGGATATATTATTTATTTTATTTATTTATTTATAGAGTTTTATATAGCGCGGAATTGACCCTTGGGTATCAGAGCGCTTCACAGTTACATTTGGAAAAGTTTGTGATACATAGCGAATAGTAGCATTACTATATATAATATTCCTGTACATGACTTTCTTATCGGTTTCAGCAAAAACAATTTTTACAAGGCGTAACAGTATTTCTATACACATGGTTCTGTAGTGCTTTCCGTGATTTCTCCAACAGAACTGGTTCATGATCGACGTTTGGGAATTGGACATTGTTGGAAACCGGCTATTTCTGGTAGGCTAAGGCTTATGCCAAAGCCAGGCAGAAACCACCATTCCAGTCAGGGCAAGGAAGTCACACGCCAAGATAACCCCTGCTCGCCCTCTAGGTAGCATGGCGCGGGCAGTCTAGGCTAAACTCGGAGGCGATGTGTAAAGCATTTACGTCAGCGCACGACAGCAACAACATACTAGGCACACCACAAAAGAGACTCCACACAAGGTTATATTAAAATAACTTTTGTATTGTCAAAACATATCAGATAGAAATCACACATGTACATTGTGCCAACTGGCACGGCAATATTCACAAGGGATTATTTACAAGACAGGGCCACATGGGCCACTGTCAGAATCAACACTTTGCAGATATAGAAATACTTGTCAGAAATTAGAATAAAAGTATATAAACTTCACTGTAACACAAAGTAACAGTTATAGATCACATCCAGTAACTACTGGGAACAGGTAAGTACCACCTACGCAACCCTGAACTCCTTGGGAGACTGTCACGCAGGGGACCAGGACCTCACTAGGACCACCTGTACTAAAAAGAACAACCACCTAAGTATCACACAGCATTTAGGGGTCTAAGAAAGAACACATTACCCATGATGTATGAACCACATTCAGAGGAGTATTAAAGGAAAACCACATAAGTAGCACACAGCGTCTAGGGGTCTAAGAAAGAACACAGTACCCATGATGCATAAAGATACATTCAGAGGAGTAATAAAGAGAAACACATAATGTATAAACCTACACATTCAGCGGTGTTAAGAATAAAGCACATGATGCAATAACATTACATTCAGAGGTACCAGAATAATACAGTAGCGCAAAAGTCACATGATGTCTAAAACATTCAGAGGTGCAGGAATAAAACATGATGCAAGGAAATACATTCAGAGGTGCAATAACCATACAATTGCGCAAAACCTACATAAGCCACCACCTGTGGCAGTCCCTAGGCCAACTGGCCTTGTTGGGGCTAGAACGCCCTGAGTCTCAATGTCAGGGGCCTAAACGATGCAGGGGCCCACTACTTGCTGGGCCCCTGGGAACACTCACAAGGGCCTAAACGTTGCAGCTGGCACTAAGTGCTGCGCAGCTGTGACTGGCCTGGCACCACGGTGCCCTCGCTGTCCCACACAGGGACTCTCTCTCCAACTTGCGCCTAAACGGTGCAGCTGCCCACTAATTACTGGACAGCTGGAGAATCATCAAAACGGCGCCAGGGCCCTCACTGGCCCTCAGGTGCAAACTGCGCCGAAGCTGGGAGCCACCCAGGCTCTGAAAACACTGGTCAAACGTTGGAGCCACCCAGGCTCTAAAACACTGGACAATCGTTGGAACCACACAGGCTCTAAAAACAATAGGCACATGTTGGAGCCACACAGGCTCTAAAAGACAATGGTGCCCCAAGCCCCTCACAGGGACTTCTTAGACAGCTACGGGCCCTCGGTGGAGCCTCTCTGGGCTCGAGACCACGTTGGGGCGACCCGCTGCCAACCGGGGCCGCCCTAGATGCACCAAGGTAAATTATGCCTCTACGAGCCTCTCTGGGCTCACACACGCTGGGGCGACCCACTGCCAACTGGGGCCGCCCTAGATGCGCTAATGTCCAGTATGCCCCTATCGTTGGAGTCCCTCGGACTCATGAACACGGAAATGCCCCCGGAGCCCTCTCAGGACTCGTGTCCACAGATAGGGCCTTGGGAGCATCAGGCTCCGCCGAAACGTTGGGGCGGCCCACTGCCAGCTGGGGCCGCCCTAGTGCTCTCGCCCCCGGTGCCACTCTCCGGCACCAACAACAGCCGCATCGAGCCCCCCCCCAGCCCTTCCAACTCACCGGGCTGTCTCCGGGGCGGGGCTCCTCCGGGCGGCGGCTCTTCCTCGCTCGCGGTGGGGGCAGGCACCGACAATGTGCCTCGCGCCCCCTCCGCTACCGCTCCGCCATCCAGGGCTCCCTCAGCATGAGAGCCCCGCACCGGCGCCACCAGCCGCCATCTCCTGGGCGCCTTCGTCTTCTCTCCTCTTCCCGCGGACTGCGGGGGCGGGACCTCCGGCCAGCCGCGACGGGATTGGCCGGCCGGCCAACCGCTTCCGGGTCGCTGCGGGCAGCGCAGCGGCCCTTCTCCTTAGGCAGGCAGGCGGGGGGTGATTCCTTTTACGGCCACAAGTAACCAGCGCTCTTAAGCGCTGGGGGGCAGGAAAGCGCGCCAAAGCGCCCAGCACCCAGCTAGAGCGCTCCCCGGCGCCGAAGGAGATCCAAAGCGCTCCATGCGCTAAAGGGCAAAACCACGCGCCCAAAAGCACAAACAAAGCGCTATCAGCGCTCAGAGTCCCACTAGAGCGCTAGAACCAAAATGAAGCGCTCTTTAGCGCTGGAGCACCATCCACAGCGCTCCCAGCGCTAGAACAACAGGCAGAACGCTCCCAGGCGCTCAGGGGGAAGCGCAGCGCCTCCAGGCGCTAGAAATACAGCTCCAGCGCTCTCCCCAGGAAAATGCAGCTCCTCCATGCTGCCAAAGCCCCAGAGCTTCCCAGGGGGGCCAAGCTAAGTCTCCCCATCAGCCCAGGCAGGGCAGAGGGGTCCCCCCCGGGAGTCCAGGCGTCCAGGGGCTGGGCAGCGCCCACTCCTGATCGATTCAAGTCCAGAAAAAGAAGAACATTTTGCTTATACACAGAAAAAGCTTTGAAGCCCTTTGAAGTCGTTGTGTAAGTGAGCCCTAAGCTCTGGGTGTATCTGGTTTCCCTCTCCTGTCAACCTCAGGTCAGAGGTGACAGGGGGCCATCAGGAGGGAGAGCCATCAGGGGTGGGCTGCCAGGCACGGCTCGGCACCACCAGAGCTCTTTCCACTCCTCCCTAACAGCAGATGGGGGGCCTTTCATCTACGGCTTGACTCAGACCCCCTCCTCCAGACAGTCCATCTACCAACAGGCCCAGGCATGCCTGGGCCAGGCCCATCAGCCAATCACGTGCTAGCAGACTCACTACACAATTATGCCAACTTCTAAAAGTGGCGCTTCTGGACTAGATACAGCCATGCCGCATACACCATTCTGCAGCATTCATTCTCACGAGTTCATACATATCAAACTCGCCCCTGCACTCCCCACGCATCAGGAATCTACCATGGGCATACATATTTCCCATTCATTCCTATGGGAGGGCAGGGCGCTCACTATCCATACACAGAAAGCACACGCACTTTACACTGTACCACAGTGAAAAAGTGCGCAGAGGTCTAAAATCACCAATCCAGGTTCCAAAAACAGGCTAGGAAAAAGTAAAAAGTCACGGGGTAAACCTGCCCAAAGGACCGGGTCCAACACATCCCCCTTCCAGCCAAAACGCAGGGTAGACCAATCACTACACTGATGGTCTTCAATGCTTTGGGCGACAAAACCACGGAGACGGGCCTGCAGGGCAGGGCCATCTTACAGTTTTTCGCCACTCTGAACCCACAGGGATTTCCCTCAACAAAAGCTCTCTGACACAACTAGGATACCCCACTGGTACACACTAGTGATCCACAGCCAGGACCAGGCCCTAGGCCATCCAAAGATCACAGGTCCTAACCAATCCACAGAGTGGGGGCAGAAGCCCCTGGCACACAATAGCCAATCTCCACTCTCTCCCTCAGGGTAGCTACACTACCACTGATCCTACAACCTAGGGACCACACCCTCAGGCTGACTAGAGGTCACGGGCAAGCATGCCCCATCCTACCTCTACTCCACCAATGTTAGAACTGGGGGTCTCTAGTTGGCAGAGGTAAGTACCTTAGACCAAGTAGGGACCCTGGCTTCCAGTCAGGGTGAAGGAATAACCCTCACAGGGAAGCACTCACCAGAACACAACTCTCCTACCAGATCAGGACCTCACTCCGTCACTGGTCTACCACCTGGAAACGATTCCACTTCTGAGGTACAAAGCACACAGCACAGTCCCTCTTCAAGCAGGTGGGGGGACACAGCACACAGCAAAGCCCCCTTTCCTCTACCTTAGTGGAAACAACAAACTGCAGGTGGGCCCCAGAACACACAGCAAGGGCCGCCTCCTCAGTCTCTTCAGTTGATCCACCTTAGTAGAGACTCCTCTTGACCTAGAAGTTTCCTAATCTCCCAACCTAGGATTTACACCCTTAAGTTGCACGGGGGTCAGAAGTACACCGTCCTTCTGCACCCCCTTCCAGTTCCACTATCACAGGCACAGTATGTCTCAGGCTAGACAGAGCACACACCAGCGGCGTAGCAGCGACACACACTCCTCCCACCGGGGTCAGAAGTAAGGACACCGTCCCTCTGCACCCCCCTCCAGAGTTCTGCACCCTCCCACCTGGGAGCGGTACCCCTGGAAGCCAACAACCGGTCAGGACACTGATTACCGATGCCCTTCCCTCCAGGTCAGGCTGAACCTGAACCTGGCCTCCCCCCTCCTCGGGGAATGACCTCCAGAGGCCCCAAAAATGGTCGAGCACTCTAGATGGTCAAATGCCCAGCGAGCCAGGACTTCTGCACCCTCCACTTAGGAGCGGTACTGCCCAACACTAGGACCGCCGGAGTTCTGGTTACAGAAACTCCCCGTCCTCTTGACACAGGAAGATCCTCCTCAAATGACTTGTAAGTACAGCCTAGGCCCCTGACCTGGCGCTTCCTTAGGGAACCCTCCAGGCCCCAAGACAGGGTTTCGGGCCAACGTGGGACACACCGTCCCACACTCACTCCACCTCCACTGAGACAGGACGTGAGCCCCTACACCCCTACCATCCTAATGGGACATAGCTGGGCTACACATGAACTACTTCACCTACACAGGATCATCAGATACACAAGCCACTACTTTTAGAATCACTTTCTAATGTCTCTGCACGACATCCAGCACACCGCCAGACATCCACCTTCTTGTCCAATGCCTCTGCAGGATCTCCTGCACACCACGAGAGGTACACCTCACGTGCAAGCTCCTTAAAAAAAGAACTCACACAAACTCCTCCAGTTCAAGACACCACTCATCCACACACTCCCCCTCCAGACTGGTGAGACAGTTCCTCACTGCCTCTGACTCTCAACCTGTCACTCTCTTACTGAGCACCAGGCACCATACTCTGGGAACTGGGAATGGGACTTCACGCACTGGACACATTTAAGCTGCCACCACTGGATCCTACCATACTGGGGAATCCAGACACACACACTACACTCAGGGAATAACCACCCTCCTGAGCAAGCAATTTCTCCTCCACCCTCCCTCTCTTCCATCTACCCACACAGGGACAGGAACGGGAATTGGACACTGGACCCAGCAAGGGATTCCTAATCTATGGGAACCTCCCCTCTCTACTGGCGTCCCGCCATGTCATTTTCTCTCATCTGCCACTAAACATAAAGTGCAGGAACACCATCTGAAAATGACACTTTTGAGGAAAAATAGAATCAAAAACAATAATCCCAAATATGTGACTATCTGAAAAACGCAGAGTTTTTGTAATGTAGCCAGTTGTCGCTATGGCGCTGGGCAAACGCACGTCCAAATCCGCACCGCTGACCCACCAATGTTGGAAACCGGCTATTTCTGGTAGGCTAAGGCTTATGCCAAAGCCAGGCAGAAACCACCATTCCAGTCAGGGCAAGGAAGTCACACGCCAAGATAACCCCTGCTCGCCCTCTAGGTAGCATGGCGCGGGCAGTCTAGGCTAAACTCGGAGGCGATGTGTAAAGCATTTACGTCAGCGCACGACAGCAACAACATACTAGGCACACCACAAAAGAGACTCCACACAAGGTTATATTAAAATAACTTTTGTATTGTCAAAACATATCAGATAGAAATCACACATGTACATTGTGCCAACTGGCACGGCAATATTCACAAGGGATTATTTACAAGACAGGGCCACATGGGCCACTGTCAGAATCAACACTTTGCAGATATAGAAATACTTGTCAGAAATTAGAATAAAAGTATATAAACTTCACTGTAACACAAAGTAACAGTTATAGATCACATCCAGTAACTACTGGGAACAGGTAAGTACCACCTACGCAACCCTGAACTCCTTGGGAGACTGTCACGCAGGGGACCAGGACCTCACTAGGACCACCTGTACTAAAAAGAACAACCACCTAAGTATCACACAGCATTTAGGGGTCTAAGAAAGAACACATTACCCATGATGTATGAACCACATTCAGAGGAGTATTAAAGGAAAACCACATAAGTAGCACACAGCGTCTAGGGGTCTAAGAAAGAACACAGTACCCATGATGCATAAAGATACATTCAGAGGAGTAATAAAGAGAAACACATAATGTATAAACCTACACATTCAGCGGTGTTAAGAATAAAGCACATGATGCAATAACATTACATTCAGAGGTACCAGAATAATACAGTAGCGCAAAAGTCACATGATGTCTAAAACATTCAGAGGTGCAGGAATAAAACATGATGCAAGGAAATACATTCAGAGGTGCAATAACCATACAATTGCGCAAAACCTACATAAGCCACCACCTGTGGCAGTCCCTAGGCCAACTGGCCTTGTTGGGGCTAGAACGCCCTGAGTCTCAATGTCAGGGGCCTAAACGATGCAGGGGCCCACTACTTGCTGGGCCCCTGGGAACACTCACAAGGGCCTAAACGTTGCAGCTGGCACTAAGTGCTGCGCAGCTGTGACTGGCCTGGCACCACGGTGCCCTCGCTGTCCCACACAGGGACTCTCTCTCCAACTTGCGCCTAAACGGTGCAGCTGCCCACTAATTACTGGACAGCTGGAGAATCATCAAAACGGCGCCAGGGCCCTCACTGGCCCTCAGGTGCAAACTGCGCCGAAGCTGGGAGCCACCCAGGCTCTGAAAACACTGGTCAAACGTTGGAGCCACCCAGGCTCTAAAACACTGGACAATCGTTGGAACCACACAGGCTCTAAAAACAATAGGCACATGTTGGAGCCACACAGGCTCTAAAAGACAATGGTGCCCCAAGCCCCTCACAGGGACTTCTTAGACAGCTACGGGCCCTCGGTGGAGCCTCTCTGGGCTCGAGACCACGTTGGGGCGACCCGCTGCCAACCGGGGCCGCCCTAGATGCACCAAGGTAAATTATGCCTCTACGAGCCTCTCTGGGCTCACACACGCTGGGGCGACCCACTGCCAACTGGGGCCGCCCTAGATGCGCTAATGTCCAGTATGCCCCTATCGTTGGAGTCCCTCGGACTCATGAACACGGAAATGCCCCCGGAGCCCTCTCAGGACTCGTGTCCACAGATAGGGCCTTGGGAGCATCAGGCTCCGCCGAAACGTTGGGGCGGCCCACTGCCAGCTGGGGCCGCCCTAGTGCTCTCGCCCCCGGTGCCACTCTCCGGCACCAACAACAGCCGCATCGAGCCCCCCCCCAGCCCTTCCAACTCACCGGGCTGTCTCCGGGGCGGGGCTCCTCCGGGCGGCGGCTCTTCCTCGCTCGCGGTGGGGGCAGGCACCGACAATGTGCCTCGCGCCCCCTCCGCTACCGCTCCGCCATCCAGGGCTCCCTCAGCATGAGAGCCCCGCACCGGCGCCACCAGCCGCCATCTCCTGGGCGCCTTCGTCTTCTCTCCTCTTCCCGCGGACTGCGGGGGCGGGACCTCCGGCCAGCCGCGACGGGATTGGCCGGCCGGCCAACCGCTTCCGGGTCGCTGCGGGCAGCGCAGCGGCCCTTCTCCTTAGGCAGGCAGGCGGGGGGTGATTCCTTTTACGGCCACAAGTAACCAGCGCTCTTAAGCGCTGGGGGGCAGGAAAGCGCGCCAAAGCGCCCAGCACCCAGCTAGAGCGCTCCCCGGCGCCGAAGGAGATCCAAAGCGCTCCATGCGCTAAAGGGCAAAACCACGCGCCCAAAAGCACAAACAAAGCGCTATCAGCGCTCAGAGTCCCACTAGAGCGCTAGAACCAAAATGAAGCGCTCTTTAGCGCTGGAGCACCATCCACAGCGCTCCCAGCGCTAGAACAACAGGCAGAACGCTCCCAGGCGCTCAGGGGGAAGCGCAGCGCCTCCAGGCGCTAGAAATACAGCTCCAGCGCTCTCCCCAGGAAAATGCAGCTCCTCCATGCTGCCAAAGCCCCAGAGATTCCCAGGGGGGCCAAGCTAAGTCTCCCCATCAGCCCAGGCAGGGCAGAGGGGTCCCCCCCGGGAGTCCAGGCGTCCAGGGGCTGGGCAGCGCCCACTCCTGATCGATTCAAGTCCAGAAAAAGAAGAACATTTTGCTTATACACAGAAAAAGCTTTGAAGCCCTTTGAAGTCGTTGTGTAAGTGAGCCCTAAGCTCTGGGTGTATCTGGTTTCCCTCTCCTGTCAGCCTCAGGTCAGAGGTGACAGGGGGCCATCAGGAGGGAGAGCCATCAGGGGTGGGCTGCCAGGCACGGCTCGGCACCACCAGAGCTCTTTCCACTCCTCCCTAACAGCAGATGGGGGGCCTTTCAGCTACGGCTTGACTCAGACCCCCTCCTCCAGACAGTCCATCTACCAACAGGCCCAGGCATGCCTGGGCCAGGCCCATCAGCCAATCACGTGCTAGCAGACTCACTACACAATTATGCCAACTTCTAAAAGTGGCGCTTCTGGACTAGATACAGCCATGCCGCATACACCATTCTGCAGCATTCATTCTCACGAGTTCATACATATCAAACTCGCCCCTGCACTCCCCACGCATCAGGAATCTACCATGGGCATACATATTTCCCATTCATTCCTATGGGAGGGCAGGGCGCTCACTATCCATACACAGAAAGCACACGCACTTTACACTGTACCACAGTGAAAAAGTGCGCAGAGGTCTAAAATCACCAATCCAGGTTCCAAAAACAGGCTAGGAAAAAGCAAAAAGTCACGGGGTAAACCTGCCCAAAGGACCGGGTCCAACAGACATGATGCTAAAGTGAACAGTCTAGCCTATGGAAGGAACTTGCTCATTAGAGATACATTTGGCCTGGTAAATCTTGACTACTGAATTGTGCGGTCTACTCCCCAATCTTTCCGTGAAGCTAAATACAGCTGCGTTGGTCCTGATGAGCTCCGCTTTCTTTGCTGTGATTAGTGGTTTCCAACTCATAATAGAGTCACACAACACACCCAAATAAGCCTTAACCTGTGCAAGAAAATGTTTACTCATATTGAATGTTTTAGATCTTGTCGAGTTGGGACCCAATTCAATGATAAAAGATTTAGTAAAATCAACTGACAGGTCCAGCTTACTCATAAACACATCAAAAGAATTCAAAAGGCTTTGCAGACCCTTAGCTGTCCTGGCCATCAATATCTCGTCTTCCGCATATAAAAGTACGGCCAAGGGCCAATATGAGAGCAATCTACCTTGGCTGCTACTAACGCCTGTTGAAGCCCATTTTTTAAAGGGAAAATAAAAAAGGGTCAAGTATGCATCCTTAGGGCACCCCTTGCCCCATTATGAAACTATTAGTACACCTAATTTGGTCCTGTCTTGCCACATAATTTCAGTGGCCTCACTCTTAGTTCATTATTACCATTATAATGAAAGCAGGGGCAGCAATGTTTAGCAGTTTATATTTAAAAACTATCACTTTTACTAAATGCATATCAATACAGTGATATAACCCCATGTACTATGGTAAAACGCACTTCTGTGCATTAAAGAAATGTGCTTTTTTAGGGTCAAGCGAACGAGTGCATGCTCTAGTGCATGTGTCTCGCATGCAAGATACTATTGTTTACAAAAAAGGGCTTGGAACCCTGCCATTGCTTACCATTTGGTCATTTCCGCGTCACCATGCTTTGCAGCGTCAGTAAATGGCTAGTCCAGCTGAAACGTCACTTCCGATGCCTGCTGTGTAGCACAGACTAAGCACGGATTGATCAAACTTAATCAGTGCCCATCCGCTGCTCCAGATGTGACTGCCGTACTATTTCTACCCCCTCCCCCCCTCGCTGCCTGCTGCTCCCTCTATAACCAAACTATCCCAAAACAAATTGTCCACATTCTGTGGTCAGAGAGTCATCTATCAAGTACCATATGTGCAAGTACCCGTTTACAAGGATTACACCATGTTTCCCTGATTCCTTAGAAAGCCTAGTGCCCAATCCAAGGTGTCAGCTGTGTTGTCAGTGTAATAGTGCCCATACATGCAGGGCACTAGGACAGGTCCGATTGGGGACGAGGGCGGGCGGAAAGGGAGGAGCCGAGGGCTAGGGACAGAATTTAGCCGTTAGCCCTTGGAGAGGAAGGAGCCGAAATAAGGAGGGTCTGGAAATATCACCCTGTGTCTGTGTGAATTACTGTGCCAGACACTACAACTGGCGACGAAGGCGGCCAGATCCCAGGCGTGTAGACGGCTACTGCGGCAACCAGGCGGTAACTGACCGGCCCGGAGCTCGCCCCAGGTGTGGAGGCGCGAGCGCGCTGCATAAAAGCGCCCACCGGGAGCCCACCCCGGCGGCGGAAAGAGCGGAGCTCGCCCCACGTGTGGAGGCTGGAGCGCACCGTACAAAGTGCCCACCTGGAGCCCACCCCAGCGGCGGAAGAAGCAGAGCTCGCCCCACGCGTGGAGGCTCGAGCTTGTCGCCCAAAGTGCCCACCGGGAGCCCACTCCGGCGGCAAAAGGCCAGGAAAGCAAACCCCACCTGCAGCGGTGACTCTGGCAGTGGATCGCGGCTGTAACCGGCAAGCGGTGAGTGGGGAGTGGAAGCGCCGAGTGATTGAGTGACTCCGGCAGAAAGAACGAGCAAAACGACCAAAATCTCGCCGAAAACCAGATTCCCGGGCGGCCATCTTAGAGTCAGGCAGCATTGTCCAATCCCCTAAGAGGGATCATCGGTGGCCATTTTGAAGTCAGGCAAAGAGCCTGAAACAGCAAACAAACATTGGCGAGTGGCAAACAAGCATTGGCAAAAGTAACAGGACCAACAAACAAGCACTGGTGAGTGCAACATAAGTAATAATCAAGCACTGGTAAGTGCAATAAAGACAGCAAACAAGCATTGGCGAGTGACAAACAAGCATTGGCGAATGCAACAGGACCAACAAACAAGCACTGGTGATTGCAACGGAAGTAACAAACAAGCACTGGCCAGTGCAACAGAAGCGATAATAAAGCACTGGTAAGTGCAATAAAGACAGCAAACAAGCACTGGCGAGTGCAACGGAAGTAACAAACAAGCACTGGCGAGTGCAACAGAAAATAACAGAGAGTGAATTAGGCCTGTAAAAGCAGTCAGGAACCACAGGTGGACAATGCCCGACCCAGCCCCACAGGCATGATGAGAGCCTCATTTCTGCGCCGCCCAGAGCCCTTCGTTCTTGAATCTGGCGGGAGCATGGGTCCACGATGGCAAGAATGGATAGAAGATTTTGAGGACTTCATGAAAGCGTCCAAGGTGACAGACCCCGAAGAGCAACTGTTTGCTCTCAAGAACCTGATTGGCAGGGAAGGTGGACGAATCATAAAAGAACTGCCAGATGAGTCCTCTGGTTCCTACGATAAAGTACGCAAAGCACTAGACCGCAAGTTCCTACACAAAAGGAACGTCGACTATGAGCGATACACATTCAACCTGGCCGCACAAGAGAAAGTTGAACAAATGGGGGCGTTCATCACACGTCTGAGACGATTGGCGAAGTACTGTGATTTTGACAAGTTTTCAACTGAAGACGCCCTTTGACTAAGAGTCATAGAAGGTTGTCTCTCCGAACCACTGAGACGCAAATTGCTCAAGAGAAGCTACACGTTGGAAGAGATCGAAGAGATGACAAGAGTAGATGAACAAGCCGATGAACATGCAAAGAAAATGGAAGCCGGGAAAAGTGAGAGACGGGAACAAGTATTCAGGATGCAGTCTCGACAAGTACACGGACGATCCCCACCACAGGTGCGTTCCTCCAGATCCAAGAGACATCACCACCAGTCAAGCAAAGGACACAAAAGCACGAGTCACACTAAGGGACTATCAGACAGACAACTCAAATGCTACAGATGCGGATACGATTTCCCGCATGCAGACGCATGCCCAGCACTAGGACAACAATGCCGGAAGTATGGTAGAGACAACCACCTTGAAAGCATGTGCGGGGCGGTACCAAAGAGTGATCAAAGGGGAAGGCACCGGCAACATCAGCCGTCAAGCAGTCGTCACCATGTCAGAGCAGTCCAGGATAGACGAGACTCATCCACCGGGTCGTCACAATCGAGCTGCCACTCCAGCAGGACATATCAATCTCGACAGTCGTCATCAAGAGAATCCCGATCTACATCACCCATCTCTCAAGACCGAAAGGAATACCTTTATTGTGTAGCTGACCCTGATCGGCTGAAAAAGTACCAGCGGTTAGACATCAGAGTTGGCTCTCACCCCACCAAGTTCGTGCTAGACAGTGGGGCATTGCTAAACTACTTACCTGTAACAGAATACCAACGTATGAAACCACCGCCAAAGCTGGCTGATGCCCATGTACAAGTATATAGGTGGATGTCCAAGAAGCCACTAACGTGTCTTGGGAAGTTTGCGATCAAACTGTCATACCAAGATCGCACAATATCAGCCTACATCCATGTCATCGAAGGGCCTGAGGCCGACTGCCTCCTGAGCCTGGCCACTGCAGAACGATTGAAATTAGTTGACATTTTATTCAGCGTCACTGACAAAGCAGCCGTCATCCTGAAGTTCCCCAAGCTCTTTCAAGGCCTAGGAAAAATGAAGAACTGCCAAATAAGACTGCATATAAATGAACAAATCACACCGGGGGCACAACACCACCGAAAAATCCCGTTTCACCTGCAAGAAGCCGTGGAGAAGGAACTCCAAGACCTGCTAGAAGCCGATATCATCGAGAGAACAGATGGACCAACCCCATGGGTCTCCCCAGTCGTGGTAGTCCCAAAGAAAGGAGAAACCAGTCGAGTCCGTCTGTGTGTGGATATGAGAGCGCCTAACACGGCAATAGAGAGAGAGAGACATCCAGGCCCTCACATCAGTGACATGATCACTTCACTCAACGGAGCAAAAGTGTTTTCAAAACTAGACCTCAACAAAGGATACCACCAACTAGAACTGCATGAAAGGTCAAGATATATTACGACATTCTTGACGCACCTTGGGCTATTCAGATACAAAAGACTAAGTTTTGGGGTGTCCTCGGCAGCGGAAATATTCCAAGAGGCGATCAGGAGAACGATTCATCACATTCTGCAGGTCCTAAACTATAGCGATGACATCCTAGTATATGGAGCAACCACTCAAGAACACGACGAGGCACTAAATCAGGTCTGTCAGGCACTAACAGAGGCCAACCTCACACTCAACCAAGACAAGTGTGAATTCCACTAACCAACGCTGACATTTTTTGGCCACATATTCTCTGGAAGTGGCATGAAACCAGACCCGGAAAAGGTACCAGCGCTAAACGACACACCAAGCCCAGATGACGTGGGCGATGTACGATCGTTCCTAGGCATGGCCAGCTACTGTTCCAGATATATACCTGACTACGCCACTTTAAGTTACCCCCTGAGAATGCTCACCAAACAAGGACAGCCTTTTCAGTGGTCCACCCAATGTGAAGGGGCGTTCAGAGAAATCAAAAAAACTGTGGAGTCGGCCAAAAATTTGGCTTACTTCAATCCAAAAAAGAAAACAGAGATAACAGTAGAAGCCAGTCCCGTGGGACTAGGAGCCATCCTAGCACAATATGATAGAGAAGAAGACCAACAACACATAGTAGCATACGCCAGCAGAAGTCTAACAGACATGGAGAGAGCATACTCACAGCCAGAAAAGGAAAGCCTGGCTGTTGTCTGGGCGTGTGAACACTTCCACATCTTCATTTTTGGAAAGCACTTCACCTTAGTGACCGACCATCAAGCCTTGACCACAATTTTCGGAAACCAGCGAGCAAAAATGCCACCACGAATAGAGCGATGGGGCCTCCGGCTCCAGTAATACACATACACCATCATTCACAAGCCAGGAAAAGCTGCAAACCCCACGGACTACATGTCTCGGCACCCCACCAGATCAAACAAATCAGAACAATCAATTGCGGATGAATACATTCACTTCGTAATAGACCAAGCCAGGCCCCCGGCTGTTCCACTGGAAGCCATCTGTGAAGCGACGCAAGCTGATGTCACCCTACAAGAAGTGAAACGTCGGATCCAAACTAACAGCTGGAGACACGCACAAAGCAGTGAACAAAACGACCAAGAGATGGCGGCATTCAAACATGTCCACGACGAACTGTCACTAGCAGCAAATGGTCTCATCTTACGAGACACCCGAATAGTGATCCCGCGACAGTTGAGACAAGGGGTCATCAATTTAGCACATGAAGGACATCGGGGCATAGTAGCCACAAAGAGAGCACTCCGTGAAAGAGTCTGGTTCCCAACACTAGACCTGATGGTAGAGACAACTCTGAAAGACTGCCCGCAATGTCAACTGGTGAGCCGTCCGGATCCTCCCGCATCACTACAAATGTCTCCATTACCGGAGGGTGTCTGGCAACACATTGCCATTGACTTCTTTGGGCCAGTCTAATCGAGCCAATATGTCCTGGTCATCATGGACGAATACTCCAGATTCCCCATCGCACAACTGTGCACATCCACGAAGGCATCCAGCATCATACCGATCTTAGAGGAGGTCTTTGCCGCATGGGGCATCCTCCCCCTAGTGGTGAAGTCAGACAATGGGCCTCCATTCAACAGCCATGACTTCGCTAATTTTGCTCAGCACCTCAACTTCAAACACCGGAAGATCACACCACTATGGCCTCAGGCAAACGGAATGATCGAACGTTTCATGTCCACGATCAAGAAGGCCGTTCAACAAGCAGAACTCACCGGAAAGAGCCTTCAGATGGCACTCGACGAGGTACTGCGAGCATACCGAAACACGCCTCATTCCACCACAGGCAAATTTCCCGCCACCATCATGCTGGGGCGCCCAGTGCGCAAAAGACTACCAATGATGAGCACGGTGGCGAATGAACAATATCCCGACTCTGACCATGAGGAGATCGCAGCCAGAGACAAGATAAAGTAGGAAAAATGAAGGACTATGCCGATGAACGGCGACATGCCGTGTCCCCTCAAATCAAAGAAGGAGACTGGGTGCTGGCGCGACAAGAGCAGCACCGGAAAACAGACTGCAGGTATCATGAGGTCCCGCTGAAGGTGATACAATAAAAGGGAACTATGATCACAGCCGAAACTGACGGAATGAGAATCACGCGGAACGTGACATACTTAAAAAAGTGCGGACCCAATGTCAAGGAACTGCTGACCGAACTGAAAGTGGAGAAAAGAGAACCAGTGACAATACCTGCTCGCATTCATTGATAACAATGGGGTAGACCCAAAAGATCAATAGGACCTGGGTAACTGTATATATGTATGAAAAAAGTGGTCCTAGATACACAATTTAAGCACAATTAATGATATGAATATTATTTCTTCACAATCAAAAAACAAAATCAGACTAAATCTGAACATACAAACACAAGGAGATGTATTATTGGCTTAATTCAGCTCAAGAAAACAAAAGAACCCAACACAACAATGTATATGACAATTTCTACTGCAATTTATTTACAAATTCATAAAATTCCAGCAAAGAAGGAAAGGAAGGAAACAAAGTTGGTGCTCAAGTGAAGGAAAAGAGGTTCAAGGTGATTTAGTGCAACAGAGAATTTATATGTACATTGCACATGTAAAGCCTACCCATTTACAATCTATATACAATAATATACAAGGGGACAGGAAGGGGCAGGTGTAGGCTTAAAGGAGTAACTGGGGGGATCGTCGACGTTTCGACCCTGGCGCAATAAGGGAAAGTCACGACCTCTGCTGCGGGTCTTCTTCAGGACGGTTGTGGGGAAGGGGGAGGACAGGGAAGCACCTGTAACGGTAAGTGTAAATATTTTAACCATTTATAATAGGTGTTCTAATCAGAAGGAATTAATTAAAAGAAGTGTTGGGTACATTACCAATTAAAATTAGAAGGTGTCGCAATTCCAGATCAGTTGGGCGATACACCTATCAAAGGTAAAGACAGACCGGAAAACTGTTAGCCCATCTCCAAAGGCACAGTCCTCTCAAGTTTGTCAAGAGAGAGGTGTTCCACAATTTTTTGACTCACCTCAAGAAGAGAAATTGTCTGCTCAAGGTGAAGATTCACTCCAAACCTAGTTGGTACACGGTAGGCAGTTGTGATCAATCGTGCCTAGTCCAGTCCACGATGAACATGGTACTGATGTTCAAGGGAATTAATTTAATTTCAAGCGTATCTGTATAGAAAGAATAGGGTGTAAAGCCCATGTTATAATTTGCCCATACAATCACTAAGCAGGTTAGTCAGAATTACGTGTAACATGTAGATGCATCTGTATTATACCAACTACACAGATCAGAGTCCACCGTTATTTATAGACAGTAACACAGGTCAAAGTCCACCATTACTGCTAGACGCCATTGCATGGTATTGTATCACCCGCCTTACTCGGAATGCTAAACTACGGCATGTCCAGCAAGAAATAGCCAACCCACTACTATCGTCCATGTGCGAGTTTGACAAAAAACTTTTTGAATTCGGGGGAGTGGTACCAGTGAAACGCTAGGCGTGCCGCTATTCCAAATCACATTGGATGAGAACTTTATCGCAATACCAAAATACATGCCGCTATTGTCAGTCCAACCGATTGTCAGTTCCAGCCGATCGCGGAAGCTGCCGGAATACTTTTCGTACTGCTTTGAGATCCTGCACGTTAAGGGACAACGCTGTCAATTAAAGGTAATTGACCTTAGCGGCATTTGGTAGTGTTAAGGGACTACGCTGTCACTTAAATGTGACTGACAATAGCGGCATGTATTTTGGTATTGCGATAAAGTTCTCATCCAATGTGATTTGGAATAGCGGCACGCCTAGCGTTTCACTGGTACCACTCCCCCGAATTCAAAAAGTTTTTTGTCAAACTCGCACATGGACGATAGTAGTGGGTTGGCTATTTCTTGCTGGACATGCCGTAGTTTAGCATTCCGAGTAAGGCGGGTGATACAATACCATGCAATGGCGTCTAGCAGTAATGGTGGACTTTGACCTGTGTTACTGTCTATAAATAACGGTGGACTCTGATCTGTGTAGTTGGTATAATACAGATCCATCTACATGTTACACGTAATTCTGACTAACCTGCTTAGTGATTGTATGGGCAAATTATAACATGGGCTTTACACCCTATTCTTTCTATACAGATACGCTTGAAATTAAATTAATTCCCTTGAACATCAGTACCATGTTCATCGTGGACTGGACTAGGCACGATTGATCACAACTGCCTACCGTGTACCAACTAGGTTTGGAGTGAATCTTCACCTTGAGCAGACAATTTCTCTTCTTGAGGTGAGTCAAAAAATTGTGGAACACCTCTCTCTTGACAAACTTGAGAGGACTGTGCCTTTGGAGATGGGCTAACAGTTTTCCGGTCTGTCTTTACCTTTGATAGGTGTATCGCCCAACTGATCTGGAATTGCGACACCTTCTAATTTTAATTGGTAATGTACCCAACACTTCTTTTAATTAATTCCTTCTGATTAGAACACCTATTATAAATGGTTAAAATATTTACACTTACCGTTACAGGTGCTTCCCTGTCCTCCCCCTTCCCCACAACCGTCCTGAAGAAGACCCGCAGCAGAGGTCGTGACTTTCCCTTATTGCGCCAGGGTCGAAACGTCGACGATCCCCCCAGTTACTCCTTTAAGCCTACACCTGCCCCTTCCTGTCCCCTTGTATATTATTGTATATAGATTGTAAATGGGTAGGCTTTACATGTGCAATGTACATATAAATTCTCTGTTGCACTAAATCACCTTGAACCTCTTTTCCTTCACTTGAGCACCAACTTTGTTTCCTTCCTTTCCTTCTTTGCTGGAATTTTATGAATTTGTAAATAAATTGCAGTAGAAATTGTCATATACATTGTTGTGTTGGGTTCTTTTGTTTTCTTGAGCTGAATTAAGCCAATAATACATCTCCTTGTGTTTGTATGTTCAGATTTAGTCTGATTTTGTTTTTTGATTGTGAAGAAATAATATTCATATCATTAATTGTGCTTAAATTGTGTATCTAGGACCACTTTTTTCATACATAAATACCTGCTCGCAGTCAGGCATTGATGGAAATTGCCGACGAGAACGAGCGTGATAGTCCTGACCTCCAGTCACGCCCCAGACGGATCATCACAAAACCGTCTCGCCTCATTGAAGAGCTGTAAGCAGAGACAGTCAATGACATGAATCAAAGGGGATGTAGATAGTCTGCTGTGTTGTTTATAATTTGTCTTTCGTTTACAGAGGGGGAGATGTAATAGTGCCCATACATGCAGGGCACTAGGACAGGTCCGAGTGGAGACGAGGGCGGGCGGAAAGGGAGGAGCCGAGGGCTAGGGACGGCAGTTAGCCATTAGCCCTTGAAGAGGAAGGAGCCAAAATAAAGAGGGTCTCGAATTATCACCCTGTGTCTGTGTGAATTACTGTGCCAGACACTACAGTCAGTACAGCCGGCAATACAGCGTTGGCTCCTAAAACTTCGATGCAGTAAATATATGGTACATCAATTAAGCGGCGCATCGAACAAGCCAAGATGGCGTCTGTTTTTTAATGAGGGGGAGCAGAGAGGGTTTGCACTGGGTGTGACACTGGGTTCAGTCAGTGTCCATGATTTGATCAACCTCTCAGTGTGCGGTACTAAGTGCATGGGACACTCAGATGCCCCATCACAAATCCCATGTGTGTGCATAAGCTCAGCAGAGGACTCAAATCACCTGAGACTTTCGTTCAACAACTTACTGTGTTCTGGGAGTTGTCGTTCTACGTCACTTGGATAAAATTCCAGGTTATTCTTAATAGCAGGAAAGACAGAAAGAATACGGCCTGTCCAGAGGTGTGTATCTGGCTCTGTAGCAGAAGAATGAAAAGGGCTTTAACAGAAGGTGGCCTCTCATTAAGCCACTTTAGTTTGATGAGGTGCCGCCATCTCATGATTCAAGTCACAAACCTTTGAGCATACCAGGCCAAATAACATTTGGGAAATGGCTTTGGCAGACATTGCATTTTCCTACCCTGGTATCCACATTACAACATAACATTTTAATATAAACATAATGTGAATATGCAAAAACAATTGGGAGTTAACGCTGCAGCTTGAGTTGGTGAAAAACGGTGCAAACAGGAGCTCCTGCACCCAAATATTCATTACTTTCAATGAACGCCTTTTCCGGCCAAGGAGAGTATTTATTTGCATCAGGGTTCCATTTAAAACGTGTTCACTGTAAAGATGTACTGCAATGGATAACTTATTTATAAACCTCGCTTGGAAGAGGATGTGGTGTTACAGCCAGCGCCATCGACTTTAGAACTTGAGGAATTAGGTTCGAGTCTCCGTATGATAAAAGGCTGTTGTACTTATGTGGACTGTAGATTTACTGTGTGTAGTCAATTCAATCATCAAAGCAAAGGTTTCTAATGCACAAAATGTTGCAACCCTTGTCAGAATTATTTTCCCAAAAGATTTATGCAATAAACAAGGGGGCTTAACGAGAAGCAAAACTCGTCTTATGTGACGACGATCAAGGTCATCAAATGCTCAAAGTCAATAATATGTCAAACATGAGTGAGGGGACAAGATCTTGACTTTTAGAAAAGAGAAGTAAACATAACAGGTTACGTTTGCTGAATGTTGATGATGCCTGTATCGCTTTCCTCCATCCCGGGTGATGGGACATGATTCTTTTTTTAGTTGTGACCCCTGCAGGACACCCTGCTTTACATTCACGCAGGAGTGGGGCTCACTTCACACCTATGAGCACTTCAAGTACCCATCTGATCGCTGGATTCAATTTCTGAAGCCCTTTTAGTCCATGGCTGCCAAGCCCATGGGGGGGGCTCTCTCCCTTGGGTCATGCAGTGCTGCACCACTACTTCTCCCTGGGCCTCTTAACACTGAAGTTTTTTTAAAGGCACTGTGGGGCCCTTAGTTGTGAGCAAGAGCGGGGCCCTGGGCCGCTGCCCACAAAGCCAATGCCTACCTCCAGCCATTACACTATCAACATCTCACATTCCTTTGCATTGGAAAAGGTACTTCTCAGTCACCACAGCACTGGTCACTAGCTTCAGACTTGTGTCTGTTGGATGAGAGGATGAAGAAGGGTGACTGACTTGGTGGGCACTAAACACTACTACTAAGCGGTATCCTCGTCCACCAACCCATTCACTATCCAGGGGCTGCGGCTCAGCTCAGCGTGAAGTAGGGATGGTTCCCTGGAGTAGCGGCTGGCAGTGGTACCAACCTTGTGTAAAGCGTAGGCTGGAGTACAAGCGCCGCTGATGTGAAGAAGTGAAAGCGCTTTACAGCACTGTAAGAGCACACGTACACACACAGAGTTCAGCAGCACTGTTAATAGTATTATTACGCATTTCACTTTTGAAAGGTAAAAAGCTGAGAATGTCACGATAAAAATAGAACTTGGGCCCTTCAACTTGCCCACACATTGTTAGGGTGGGGATCTTAACTTGCTGATCTCTCTAAGCGGCTAAATCAACAGTCCAAGTGATTCAAATGGGAGCATTGCTCAAGGGTTTAAGGCACTCTCTGCAGAGATAATTATGAATCTAGCAGTTTGCAAGACCCATGTAACCCAGGTGGTTGTATGTGTGTGCTGAAGAACACTGGGCCTCATTTATGAGAAGTGGCGCATCTGACTGACTGACTGACTTATTTATTAAGCGCACGAATGCCGAGGCGTCTTGATGCTGAGTGAAAGAATGCTGTGCACACTGATTAATCTGCCGGTTTGGGAAAGAGCCAGGTCTTTATTTGTTTCCAAAAAATGATCCTATTTGATTGTAGTCTGAGCTGCAGTGATGCAACACTTTTCAGTACGCCCTCCTTGCGACACCTAGGATGCGCCATATTTAAAGTACTGCGCATCATGTCGCAAAGAGTTACAGATTCGTCAGTATTAGTGACGTATCTGTAGGCACAAAACTAGCGCTTTCTGGGGTGTGTCTGAAAACAGACGCAACTCCAGCAATGTGTGTGATCCTTACGCCTGCCATGAGGTATGTGTAAGGTTTTGACGCATTCGCGTCCTAGAAGTGGCGTTCACTGCACCATTACTACGACCCTTTCTAATGGGGGAACGCCCACCATACATACATTATACCTAAGGCAGGTATAATGTAGCGCAGGGGGTTACGAATTGACGCATCTGCCTCACTTCGTAAATAAGGCACAACGTGGCACATATTTTACGCTGCATCACAAAAAAGTGACACAACAGCTGTGCAAATGTGACGCAGGGCCTCATAAATAAGCCGATCTCAAGAACTGCATGTGATGCACAGGGAACAAGACTGAATTCTTGTAGGATAAACTTGGGGTCAGATTTACAAGCCCCTTTGGACACTTTTTCACAGGCGTAGCATCACTTTTGTGACGCAGCGCTGGCATAAGCAATGTGGCCAATTTACAATGTGATGCATCTAGGGAGATGCATCAAGTTATAAAGCCCTGCGTCACATTATTCCTACATTAGGTATAATGTATGCAGGGTGGGCGTTCCCACACAGGAAAACCTCATAGAAGTGACGCAGTGAAATCTACAAGATTTCACAACTCCACTTCTAGAATGCCACTGAGTCAAAACCTTACGTATGCTTGAAGCAGGCGTAAGGAGTGATGCAGTACAATGAGTATAGGCCTCCCCAAGCATTGCTGGAGTTGCGTCGTGCTTGCAACACGACTCCAGCAATGCGTGACCTTAGGGCCAACAGAAGCGTCAGAGTTCCAGACACATCTGTCAAACCTCGCACCATGGTGCACCGTATTGTAAATACGGAGCATCCATGCTGGCGCAAGGGTATCGCAGGCTGGCGCAGGGAGACTGACGCATCTCTACAGATGTGTCAGATTCTTGTAAATTTGCCCCTGAATGTTTTATGCTTGCGAATGTGATATAAGGTGTACAATTTCGTTGAGAAAACATTGAAATATGTTTACAATAAACCTAGTTGTCTTGTATGCTCCTTGCTTGGTTGTGTTTCGCATAATTTTTATCTATAACTACAGTGCATTGCACGCTTTGTGCATTCAGTGACTTCCAATGTTAGTTGCCTGCTCTGAAGACAGAACAAGGCACCTCTTCAGAAATACCTGCTGTGCCTGGTTGTCCTGCACACCTTTGCTAACTTATATGCAGAAATCTTTCTTCACCTCTTAACTGAATGCGGAGAATATTGGCAGAATGAGGCAGTTCCTCTGACCTGTTACTCCTAATAAACTATAGCATATACAATTAACTATCAGGGTGCCGCCTGATAATCACAGGGTGTGATTATAGAGCGTGCTCCACATGACTTTCTTTAAATTACTCCCCGATAAGTAGTTTGTCAGGGCTCATTTTTCCTGCTAAACCCTCCAATGCCTTAGGTAGGTCAGAACAGAAATATTTAGGTGTGTCCAATATGCCTCAGTAGGGGGGCCGCCATACACTCATAATATTGACTCAATGTTAAAGTGTCTGGTTTGAACCTGGACAACAATATTTGTTAGTTAAATATCACCAAATAATATAACATAAGTATGTTTTACATACAAGGGGGCCGATTCATAGAACTTATCTGAGATACAATCCTAAACCTACTACTTTTGGTATTCACAGAAGGCATTAAGTAGTAGAAAAGTTAGGACTCCTAACTTTACTACTACTAAACTGAGATAAAGTCCTAAACTTACTACTTTTGGTATTCACAGAAGGCATTTAGTAGTAGTAGTAGAGTTAGGACTACTAACTTTACTACTACTAAATGCCTTTTGTGAATGCCAAAAGTCGTAAAGTTAGGATTTTGTCTCAGTTTAGTTGTAGTAAAGTAAGGAATCCTAACTTTATTACTACTATATGCGTTCTGTGAATACCAAAAGTAGTACGTTTAGGATTTTATCTCAGATTAGTTCTGTGAATCGGCCCCATGATTAGTATTGATATAAGTTATAGACTTTTGTTTAGACTCTTCGTCAATTTTAAAGAAGAGCTGGTTCTTTTATTCTTCTTTGTTACATTCTGAAATCTGGCTTGGTTCTGTTGTTCTTTTGTAAAAAGTCCATGGTTATTTAGCGAGTTAGTACTCCTCTTGTGTACAGTCAACACGTTTCACCACATGTGGCCAGGTATCATAAACATACGTTCGGGGATAGAAAGAAGGTTAACAAAGAAAATCAGAACGAAACAGTTATATGTTGTTTGATTAATGTTAGGTAGACCTCAGCAAACTGCAGCCCTTATCAATGACCGTGCCAAGCTGGCAAGTCACTGCAAACTAGAGTGCACTTTCAGTCATAAATGGCAAGTTATTATAGTGCAAGTGTGGTTTCAAGCCTTGTGTGTTTACGGCTGTGTGCGTAAGTGGTGGTGATATTTGGGGGTGGTTGTATGAGTGTGATTACATAGATTCGTGATTTTGTTTTACAAAACAAACTAATCAGTTCAGGGGCCGAAACTTTTTGTAAAGCTTCTGCTGTTGTGGTTGCTGGACACTAAGGGTGCAGTTTTGATTCCTCCTTGCCTCTTTCTTCCACCACCCTAAACGTCCTGGGCCTCATTTATGAGAAGTGACGCATTGCTGCGTGAAAGCAGCGATGCTTCACTTTTCAGTGCGCCCTCCTTGAGACATGATTGATGTGTCATATTTACTGTATGACGCATCATGTCGCAAGGAGTTACAGATACGTCATATTTCTGACGTATCTGTATGGTGCAAAAGTGACGCATTGCTGGGGTGTGTCACAAAAGTGACGTAACTCCAGCAATGTGTCCTTTCACACGGGGCAAGCCCCATGTGAAAGGGCCTGCCTCAGTCTTACGCCTGCTTTGAGGCAGGCATGAGATGTTGATGCATTTACGTCCTAGAAGTGACGCAGTGAAATCTTATAGATTTTACTGCGTCACTTCTATGACCCTTTCTTACGTCAGTACACCCCCCCTTGTATACATTATACCTGGCGCAGGGGTTTACAAAGTGACGCATTTACCTAGATGCGTCACTTTGTAAATATGGTGCACCAAAGCACATTTTTTACACCGCAGGTGCGTCACAAAAAGTGAAACACCAGCGGTGTAAAAGTGACGTACAGCCTCATAAATAAGGCCCCCTCTTTCTTTATCTATATTTAACATTTGCAAGTACTTATTCATCGCTCAATTCCTACTAATCTTTTCCTCATTTCTCCTGTTTTTGCCTTTTTTCTCCCTTCTGTCTGGGTCAAAATCTGATGACGAAAAGTAAGGGCATGATTACGATATTGGGTCATTGGACCGTCGACCGCTATCACGGCGGTCAGAAGACCGCCCGTCAAGCAATCGGGGGTCCGACCGCCCAATTCCGATATGATCGCGGCCCAGGAAAAGGGCTGCAGCACAAGCTTTACAGTGGCCCACAAGGGACGGGAGCGCTGTTTGGGGCCCCCAAAGTCTGTTTCCAACAGCCTTTACATGGAGGTCCTCCCACCATGAAAAAGCTGTCGGAAAGGGATATTGTAATCCCGACGGTGGTGCCTGCATCGGCACCACCTCTTGTTAGGACTATGATTCCGACCGCCGCCCCATCTGGATCTGAGATCCTGGCAGAGGCGGCAGCCATCCTCCCGTCTGCATGCATCGAAATATGGCGGTGGGACCGAAGGGCTGTCTGTCAGACGGCCTATCGGTGGCAGTCTGCCTGACATTGTAATCAGACCTGCAGTGCTAGTCCTCACAAGTGAGTACTGATACTGATGCCCACTACCTGCAACCACCAGCACAAGTAAGTTAAGCATTGTCATTGATGATGCCCATGCTGTAGCATTTGTGTGTGGGAGGTCCGATACTGCTTCCACACTTGCTGTGTGTGTATGCGTGACTGGATCTTTTGAATCGAACACGAGATAATGTAATTAGCATACCTTCCTAAAATCTGATCTAAAATAAATTAGTCAAAGTGGTTTTCAAATGTAATCAAACAAGGATAAAGCAATCACCAGTCAAGGAAATCTCCTCTGTAAACGAATAAGAGGCAAAGTGACTGGCGTTGTCATCTGCTTTAATCCAAGGCCCTGTAAAGTAATAGAGTAACCACCACCTGAAATCTGATCAAGGGGAAAGCAATTTATATTTAATGTAATTTCCTTCTGTAATAGAGTAAAGGTTACAGTTAACAGAGAAATGTTCTTGTCATTCAAATTAACACTCTGGATAATTTGCTATAATTTATGTAAGGTTAATTAACCCGAACAATCCCTGAGTTAGGTATGGTTGCAGGGGCATGTATCCTTTCATGTACTGACGCTGGTAATCGAGGCCTCGTGTACACTTAGGTACACTCCAGCAACAGCCTGCAAAGAATTCAAAGATGGCAGGCAGGCTAATGTTTAAACCGAGAAAGCATCAGCAAATCCCTGGAGCACAAAGAAAGCTCCACGGTTGCCAGGAACGTGATGAGTTATTTTTAATCCCCTGTGTATAGTCCACAAAGCCTATCACAAGAATGAGCTAAGTATATGGCTAACCTGTGGTCCCATAAATGTCATCAAGGGCACTTAGATCAGGTCCACTGGATTTCCCGGTTGAAGGGGGATTGCTGCGGGGATGAGCTTTTTTGAGACTTGCCACCATACTCTGAAAGAAGCCCATTCAAATTCCATAATTCATAATGGAACAGTTCCAAAAGACGTTTGAAGACCCTCCTTTTCTGCCGAGCATCCCCTTTTGTTATTCCTGTGTGGCCCTGCACAATAGTTTCTTGCTTTACAATGAATAAATAAAATAAGTACTCACCTTCTACTATCTATTGCATTGTAAAAAAAACATCAAAGTAATGTCCCTGCAATCTAATACAAGGTAATCAGAATGATTGGTTTCTGTTATCTAGTATAGGGTGACTATATCGAATATATCTAATAGGGGGCCAAGCAGGGCAATGTAAAGAAATCTATCGCCGTCTGTACTCTAGTAATCTGATTAATGACCTCCAATCAAAATCCAAATACATTTGAGTAATCTTGTTCTTAAATGTAACGCATATTAAATAATCAAAGTAATTTACTTCTCTAATACAGTAGAAGGCAATGTAATTGGTGCAATGTCCTTTCTGAAACTAAATGTATGGAAAAGTAGTCAGAGCAATGTCATTGTCTGGCCTAATGTTAGGTAAAGTAATGAGAAGGATCATTTTTCTGCCATCCAATGCTGAGTATAGTAATGGGACTAATCTGGTATTTCATTTGGTGCGTTTAGGAAATAAATGTATTCAGGGTAAAGTATTTTGGGGGGAAACTAAATTGGAGTAATCTCCCTCTGCAATCTGTACAGGATGAAGTATGAAGTAATTTGACCATTTTCTGCAGTCAAATGCATGGCATGTAATCAAGATAATCACACCCTGAAATCCGATGCAAGTTAAAAGATGGTAACAATATTCTGATTCTTTGTGCAATGCTGGGTGAAGCAAGAAGAACAATTATCCCCTGTGGTTGAAAGTAGGGAATACTAATCAGCTTCAATCAATGCAGAGTAAAATACCCACAGTATCCTTATTAGGTAACCTAAAGCGGGATAAAGTACTCTAGCGAAGGACACAGTATTTAGAATGATCACTTTTTGTAAATCAGTGCAAGCTAAACAAATCTAAATACTATTTTGTAGCGCACTTAATTGTAAAGTAATCTCAGTTTATACTGGCAGCAATTGTGTTTTGTAATTTAATGTCGAGTATGAGAATCAATGTAACGTTTCTAAGCAGATGCTCATCTTCTGTACTCTAAAACATAGTGAAGAAATGAGAAATCATCCATTATGGTATGCAGGAAGACGCCATCTTTGTGAAGATGGCGCGTAGTTTGCGTTTTAGCCGTTCTGTACCAGACATGCACAGCAGCTGCACATTCTCTGTCTATTCTCTGTGTGTCAGAGTAACTTGCCTTGCTACTGCTGTGTGGTATCTGTTTTGTGAATCTTTTTTTTGTTTTGCATTTCTTTATTCATGCCCAACAAAGTACAAAAACCAACTCAACAGAGTTCATCATATAGTACATTGGAGGCCTGCAGAAACCTGGTGATAACGTGGGCAAGCAGGCTAACAGGGATTGCAAAGGGAAGAAGGTGGGGTGGTGGCGCGGGGAAGCTCGGCTCCAGAGAGAGAGAGAGGGGGATGGGAGCATAGAAGGCAAAGGGCGAGAGAAGAGGAGAAAAGAGAGAAAAAGAAAAGGAAAAAAGAGAAAGGGGAGGAAGAGGAAAAGGGACAGCGAAGGAGGGTTGAGAGGGGATAAGGGAAGAATGGCCCTATGGTGGGTGAGTGGCGGTGACAGCCCACTGAGCGGCTTGAGGAATTGGAAATAAAGCTCGGGAGAACATGGAAACCCATCAGGCCGGCCTACCATTCAATCAGCGGTCAGCCCCCGCAGCCTTGTAAAAAGGGCGCACAAGTATAAAGGAAGGTCTCTGCCTTGTCCTGCAGGATATAAATGGCCACTTCATACGTGTCTGTCTGATACATTTCCAAGAGCCATTCCTCAAGAATGGGAGGGAGGGGAGAGCGCCAGTGTCGGAGAACACAGTTTGTCGCCGTGAGGAGCAGCCTGTAGAGCGGCGGGTCCCAGGTCGTTTAGGCCGCAGCTGCGCTTTGCATAGAAGTACAGAGGCAAGTATTACTCGCTCGGCCAGAAGACCACGAGCGGTCTTCAGCCCATTTATTTATACCCTCAGGACGAGCCAGCCGCAAGGGGTGTAGGGATGCTTTCGTGTATCGAGACATTGTGGTGGAGAGTCTGGATGGCTCTCTACATCCCTCCTTGCTTTTGGTTCTGGACCATGGAGTTCTCTTAGTTCAGGGGGAGGTATATACAAAGTCTCGTAGCCGTTGACTCGGCACCGGATTCGGCTGGCGACCATACTTCTGTCTCCGGGCACAGGGAGATGCTGCAGCCCCAGCCAGGGTTCCCTCAGCCGACTCGGCAGCAGCGTTCTGGCCGGTCAAACAGGCACTACCATCACTTCCTTGACTGACTTGTCTCAGCAACTCCGGCAGGGCGTTCCTCACAGTTGGTGATGCAGGGGGAGATAAGTCCAGCAAAGAGTCCTGATACTCTGAGACCTCTGGGTTTACTTCCACCTCTGTTGTTTTCTTAAAACTGAACACATTCCTTGTGACAGATTGTTGTCCCTTTTGAGCTGTCACCATGGTACCTTGGACGCTAACGAAAACCCATGCCTCCGGCTTGTAGGGCGTCCGGAACTTCCACCCGAGGTGTCGGTCTTTGATCACCACCCGGTCTCCCACTCGGAGTTGCGGTTCCTGAGATCTTTGGGCCTCACTCGCCTTCCGGTTCGTTGTCTCCCTCCTCGACTGGACAGCTGCATCATCCCGCTCCACTGGCACCCATGTCAGGTCAGATGGGATACTGTCTCGTGGGGCTTGCATGAACAGGAGATGAGCCGGAGCACACTTAGTGGTGCTATGAGGAGTCTGACGGTACGCACCAAGGAATTGGTCTAGGGCTGCCTCCGGATTTATTTATTTATTTATTTATAAAGTTTTATATAGCGCGAACTTGATCCCGAAGGATATCAGAGCGCTTCACAAATTGAGGGAATGAGGTAACATCAGTACGAGTTGTTTTTTTAAATTCATTTTGAGCTACCAGAAATAATTCCATAGATTTTGTTGTCTAGGAGGTCCACAGATTGTCACAAATATAAAATTTGCCAGGGAGGCTAGTCCTCCGGTGACAGAGTACCGTCTACACCAAACTCTCGCTCGCTGCGTGATTTACAGCTGGTGAGACCAACAGAATGTTGACGACAGAGCCTACTCTAGTTCATTCATCAGCATACTCCTCAGATGGCCTGACTGGAGGTAAACCTTCCAACCGTATGCCCAATGTAGAATGAGCAGCCAGGTGACTACTTCCATGGTGTGGGGACCATTAGTTTTACATTTTTCAAAAACAAACTCCTGCTTTGGGAATTTGTTTTTGAAAAATGTAACACTGGAAATATTCAGCAGCTGGTGATCACGCTTTCCAGAGCAACTGATCAAATGTTTTCACCATTGACCGGAACCACTATGATGGAATGTTTAGAGATGCCCATAGGGCTGACGGACATTCTAAATTTGATGGATGGCGGATCTTCCCCATTGTCCACTTCGATGCGTAATGCATGGTTTAAGGTCCTCATTAGTCTTTCTACTTCCCCGTTTGCTTGGGGCCAAAGCGGGGTGATCTTCCTGTGGCGCACCGCTAGGTTCTCAAGATACCCCTGGAACTCTCGCCCCTGGAAGGGGGGTCCGTTATCCGACTTGACTTCTTCTGGCAGCCCCATCATTGTGATGGCTCGATCCAGGACTTTCTTCACCTGTGGGAAGGCGGTTGACGCGATGACTTCGACGATAGGAAACTTCGAGAATGAGTCAACCATGACCAGCATGTGACGACCGTCTGGGAAGCTCCCAAAATCAACACTGAGGTGTGTCCACAGAGTCCTGCATGGTTGTTCCGTGATCACTGGTGCTGGCGCTGGGTCCCCCCCAGTGACCGTGCAGGCATGGCACTGCCATACCATATCCTCTACCATGGAGTCCATGGCCGGGAACCAAACCTTGTCCCTCAACCTTTCCTTGGTCTTGGCCATTCCCTGGTGACCGACATGGGCCAACGCGAGGATTCTCCTCTGCAGGCTTTCTGGGACCACGATGAGATGTCTCCTCAGGACGACTCCACCTTCTCCCACACTAAGTTTGCTCCGAACCTGCCACAGCTGTTGACGGGCATGGCTGACCTCCGGCCAGAGGACGCGGGCACCGTCCATGAAGTGGGCCCAACCATTGTTCTCCAAGGCACCTCAAACTCGAGAGAGAGTGCGGTCTTCTTGGGTGGCTAGGCCAATTTCTTCGAGCGTCATGGCCTTGGAACACGCCCCTTGCTATACCATGTGGACAAACGCCTCCGTGCTGCAGACATCCGCAGATGGGTCGACGGGTGTCAGAGACTCGGGGTGTCGAGACAGGTAGTCGGCAGGGTTGTGCACCCCTGGGTGGAAGACCACCTTGAAGTTGTACCCTTGCAGCTGCACAGCCCATCGTTTGATCCTCGGGGCGCTAATTGGGAGGAGCCGGCAAACAGCAGGAGTAACAGCTTGTGGTCGGTCACAACACTGAATTTTTGGCCGCATAGCTACAAGTGAAAATGCTGGCACGCCCACTTGATCAAATACAGAACACCCTGGGTCTACGCAAGAGAGTGAAAGAGAAGTGAGTCAGCCAAACGGAGCAAAAACTAGGGTGCCAGTGTTCCGAGTGGGAGCGAGATATCCTTCTGCCAAGACCCATCAATCACCAAATGTTATTCATCATCTGGGTTTTGGTACAATCCTTATCAAGGAAAACCGATCTTGACAATTGATCGGAAAAACTTTCAAGACGTCAACCAGAATGGAAGGTCGACATGTTTCTGCCCTCACTAAGATCTAACTGTATCGGGGCATTCTTCAGGACCAGGCTATAAATATATACAGCTGCTGCTACCAGCGGTCTTCAGCCCATTTATTTATACCCTCGGGACGAGCCCGGCCCGAGGGGTGCAGGGATGCGTGCGTGTATCGCGACATTGTTGTGGAGAGTCCGGGTGGCTCTCTACACAGCTGACAGTCATGGCGGGACAAGGAGCGGATGTATGCGAAGTCGTGAAGCAGAATCAAGGGGCATGTGAGTAGCACCGAGATCGCTACCATCTTGCTCAATGTGACACCAACAGCCCCCCCGCCCACCCCTCAGGAAGGGACGGATTGCGGCACAATCACACAACATATGAACCAGGTGAAAGGGCGTGCCATCACAGCTCCAGCAGTTGGAATGGGCTAGCAATCTCACCACCTTAAGATTTTCCGGGATCCAATGCAAATCCTGCAATGACTTAAAGAGGCAAAACATCACTCTGGCCTCCCAGGTCCCCTGACCTGCAGCTCCCAGCAAGTCTGCCCAGTCCTCTGGCTCATACTCCACCTGGAGCCAAGGCTGCCACTTGATCCGCAGGCTCTCCAACTGTTTTTTATAAACAAACAAGGGGACCCGATGAGTAACTAAGGACCCCGGGTATCAATTATTTTAGCAAACAATGGTCCTTAGAGCGAGGATATAAAGGACAAATGAGATATAGACCTGAATGGGTACTATATATATATCAGTGTCCAGCCGGACAGAGAATTTTAATATAAAAATGTATTAGGAATAGAAAATGATACACAAAAACAATACAGCGGGACGCAATCCTGCACCCGATACAGAGGACAAAGAGCAAAAAAACAAACAATAAATAATAAACAAAACAAGTTACAGGCAAAACTGGAGCTACGGTAGCTTGTACTAATCATATAGTAAAGCAAGCTAACCCAAATAGTGACCACAATATTTATACACATTGGACCATAGTGGTACTATTTTGAATTGTCGACGACGTTTCGATCCCAAGCTCATTAATTAGAGGGATCATCATCAGGACTGAACAAATGAAATTGCCTGATATATACCAAAATGCCTGTTGGGATAAAAAACAGGGAAACAAACAACAGGGAACCTGTCATAAATTCAGGTAAGGAACAAGGTTTTTCAGCATGTCAGCAACTGATTTAAAGTGGCAACACACAGATCAGATGATTTACGGCGAGTGGGGTGAGATAAGAAGGTGATGAACTTCCCGTGCTGAGTCAGGCGCACAATATCTATGTGAGACCAATCTCACAATGTGCTTGTAACCGGGAATAGATGTGTGTACACACAGTGACTATGAGCGGAAACAAACGCTTAAAAATTAAAAACGGAGTTGGTAGGTTAAGAAAGGGGTAAGGAAGAGCTATTGAGCACAGAGAGTTATATTTACATGCAGTGCCTGATGAATCAATCATATTTTACGTTCTTGGTGGAAAAGTAAGGAATTGGATGCCGTAATGCAAGAACTAATAACTTGTCATGCAGTGATGTGGCCCTTCAACTGCCTGCTATGTAAGAGACAGCTTGGCAATGATTAATCTTATCGAACACCACCCATTCAATCCCGAGACCGACTCATTATGCACCATGGACGTCGAGTCCCTATATACCAACATCCCACAGACTGCAGCCCTATTGGTAATACAAAGAACACTCGACTCATGACCACTTCCCCACAACGTCCCCACACTTTTTATTCTCCAACTTTTAGAACTTTGTTTAACAAGACATTTCTTCACTTTTGACAACCATTACTACCAACAGATCAAAGGCACCTCTATGGGTGCGATGTTTGCCCCAAATCTAGCCATTCTCTTTATGGATCAATTGGAAACAGGCTCCATTTTGACTGCAGCAAATCCTTTCTTTCCGGGCATTTGCCTCTGGCCGAGATACATAGATGACATTTTTATCATCTGGAGACATGACACTAATGGTTTGCACCAGTTTCTACACTGGCTAAAGAATAACTGTTCCGGTCTCACATTCACCATCACCATCACCATTGACAAATGATCTATTGCATTTCTAGACCTGACCATTTTTCACTCTGAAGGCGAATTACTCACGCGTCTCTACAGAAAACCCACGGAGCGCAATACGTTTCTGAGTTACTCAAGCAATCACCCTAGGGCTCTAAGGGATTCGCTTCCTTATTCTCAATTTTTGAGAATAAGACGCAACTGCTCCACAAAAGAGGACTACTTTAGAGAGGCGTCCACTCTCTCAACCAAACTAAAAGAACGGGGCTACCCAAAAAAGATAGTCAGAAATGCATCCAAACGAGCCTGGTACTGCCCCCGGGAAGATCTTCTCACTCACAAAACCAAAAATGAACTAGAAAGAATTGCCTGTGTCACCACATTTTCACGAGTCTCTAACAAAATACGTAAAGCGATACTCCAACACTGGCCAATAATAAATGCAGTCAGCCTTAACATCGAAAGACCACTGTTCGCCTTTCGCAAAAGCCACAATTTAAAAGATCATTTAGTGAGAGCAGCTTTGCCCAACCCCAGCCCTCAGACAACACTTGATTCAGTATGGGGTCTGGCTCCTATTTTGGGACATTCTAAGTGTGGCGGGTGTAATGTGTGCGAATTCACCATTGAAGGAAAATGTTTTACTTTTAATAACATCTCAGTAAATTGTCGTGCCTTCTGAAACTGCAATACATGCAATGTAATCTATCTAATTCAGTGTCCCTGTCGGAAACAGGGACACTGCAATAGATAATTTGTCAATGGTGATGGTGTATGTGAGACCGGAACAGTTATTGTTTAGCCAGTCATAATCCTACTGTGCAGTCAAATGATGCCCCCCTTTGCTGCCTTTCTGTCCACCGCTTGTTGTTCCTGTCAGAAGAATCAACAGTATGTCAGAGATTCCAGTTCTCTGAAGGAGTCTCATTTTCTGTAAGAATACTGTCTGGATAAAAATACGTTGCGGGGAATGATTGTTTATGTGTAGGAGGTGTCCTTTACATGCACATCAGCAATCAATAATGTGTTTTGCTCTTTCTATGTATGCTGCAAAATGCAGCACACATAGAATAAGCTAAAACGAGAAGAAATAAAAGTATTTCTCTTCGTTGCACCATTATCACGCCTGCTATTGCATGGAGTTAGTTTTTGCACTGCCTCAGATTTACGCATCCTTGTAAATCTGGGGCATGGATGTTGCAGTGGAATGCCCACAGCAACACACATTGCACCCCCTTTTTTATGCAGAAAACTGCGTAAAAGGGTACCATATTTTCAAAACGGCAATAAGTCACTAAAAGTGGCTTAACGCCACTTTGCAAATATGGAGGAGGGCATTGCACAACAGGAACCCCAGTAAAACTGACGTTCCCTTCTAAATATGCCCCTGAATTTCTAATGGTTCCTTGCCTCTGGTACCGTCTGATAGCCTCAGATAATCGAAACATGTAGTCTCAGGGCTGTTACGCTTCTCTATCATCCTTTAAGTGCAGACAAGAGCACTACCATTCGCGCCCTCCCCAGCATCTATCCGAGACATCATTGTCTGTCTTTCCCTGCCTGCTGCACGGGACTGAGTATGTTATACAGGATCAATCAGATCTCGCCCCTTACTTGCTCATCCAGTTAGCCAGGACCTCAGCTGGTTCTGGGTCCTCTGTGCCTCCTTTCAGGCCTCTTTCCATTTTTTAGCATTATTCACCCACCCTCCTCAGCAATTCCCTGGGTGTAGCTTCAAGAATTTTAAATGCACTTAAGGTTTTAGGGACCCACCAGTCCTCTAAAATAATTCCTATTACCCCCGCCCCTTCCAGTGAGGTATTTTAGAAATTCAGCCAAAGCCCTTTCAAGGATGATAATGGGAATGCCCCTCTTTCAGAGTTCAGCTGTGGGGGTGACAATAAGACATCACAGCGGGTGGTCAAGTTGAAGGATATGAGGAGTAGAGATTTGGGTCTGGCCAATATCAGGCTCGTTGTGAACTTTGCAATATGCTAATTGTTAGACCTGGCATCTTTTGGTGTGGTTTCCCCTGTCTTTTTGCTTCTGACCTCCTGCTTTTGACTGTGTGTCAAACTTCGTTTTTGTTGGTTTTAGGACTCTGGGTACTTTGCTGACCAGTGCTAAAGTGCATGTGCTCTGTGTCTAAAATGTAATGGCATTTGGTTTCTCCATGATTGGCGTATTTGTTTTACTAGTAAGTCCCTAGTACAGTGCACCACGTGTGCCCAGGTCCTGTAACACAAATGCTACTAGTGGGCTGCAGCATGGATGTGCCACCCACATGACATGTCTTTGGTCAGCTTCCGCAGAGCCTGTGTGGGCATTTATAAACTGCCATGTCGACCTGGCATGTGCACCTACTTGCATGGCCCAAACCTTCTCTTTTATTGCAGGTAAGGCACCCATACGGTAGGCCCTCGGAAGCCACATGGGCAGGGTGCAGTGTATTTAAAATGTAGGACATGTAGGATGTGGGTTTTACATGTCCTGGTAGTGAACAACTGCTAAATTTGTTTTCACTATCGCAAGGCCTATCTCTCCAATAGGTTAGCATTGTGGTCACCTTGTAACATCTCACAAGCATGTTTGCCAGTCGGGAAAGATAGAAAATTTGAGTTTGGTGTCTCTGGACTCACAATTTAAAAACGCATCTGTTAGTGAAGTTGGCTTTTAAATTGCAGGTTGAAAATGCCACTTTTGGAAAGTTTTAATTTATAAAAAGAGAAATGCTGGCCCTGCGATTTTTGATAGCTATATTTTGAGCAACAAACCAAATCCTTGTTATGATTTGTATGGTCGAATTTATTTAAACCATTTACTTTTTCATATAAATCTCATTAAGTTAAAGCATTGATTGCATGAGAAAAACACTACGTACATACAATTTATACAAAAACATTTGACAAAGAATTTTAACAAAAATACATAAATACATATGACAAAATGACATCCAATCATTTAGTGTACATAAATATACAAATACGGTCATACGAGAAGCATCAGTCGTTATGTAGTATTAAGCAATGAAGCTATTTGCAGTAAGAAAAAGAAAACAAAATGAATTGTAACAAATACAAATTTTCAATTGTCTGATAAATAAACTTGAATTCTTTCTGCTATTGCCAATTCCTTTCTGCTATTGCCGACGCGTTTCGAACTCGCTCTGGCATTTGGCAAGTTCTCATCAGGGCTTTCTCGTATTATTCTTCTGAAAATTATGTACAAAGAAAATGAGTGAGATTTTGCAATCCTCATTTTCGTCCCCTATATACATTGCCCCCTACCAAGACTTTCTAGAAAACGTGTACCTTTATTTTCAAGTTGGCAGCGGGTTTTCAATTTTCAAGAGATCTTATTCAATCAATGTAGATTCGGTTGCTCAAAATATAGCTATCAAAAATCGCAGGGCCAGCATTTCTCTTTTTATAAATTATTCTATGGTCCAGCTGACCCTGTGTCCCGGGACCTAACTCCTTATTTTCTGCAAACTTTTGGAAAGTTGGCATTTTCTTACTTAACCATTCGGTACCTCTGCCTGTCCCTAGAATACCCATCTGTGGTGGATGACAGTTGGGTTTTGTGAATTTACTCTAGACAGTCACCCATACCGGTAGCTGAGGTGGGCCTTGCATATCCTGATGGTCCATCACCAGGCTGATGAACCTTGCTGAGCTAGAGTGGTGAGAGGAGCTGACACTTGTACCTGAATAGGACTATGCCTACCGTCACAAAAATAAGTCACCACACAATGTAGTGTGTCTGAAGCAAGGGCAAGGAAAGGCAGGGTCTTGTGCACTACAAAGAACTTTTTTGAAGTCTCCCTACTTCAAAGGCAAAAGTGAGTATAAGTACTGGACCTCTGACACCATATTCTCAGAACACTTCTGGACTCAGGACATTCTGCAAGGAAGAAGAGCTGTTGTGCTGCCTGGCGGGACTGCAACTTTGCTGCTTGCTGTTTTGGACTGCTGCCTGCTGTTTCTGTCCTGAGAGGCCTCACTCCCTGAGGCCAGACTGACTTTGTGGAGTTGTCAACACCAAGCGCAACCAGTAGAGCTATTGTGTTTCTAAAAGTCATAGTTGATCTAATCTTGGAAAAGTCGAATTTTGATTTGTGTATGTTGGATTATTTTTGTATTTTTCATCTTTTTATACTCTGATAAATATTGGTTATTTTTCTAAACTGGTGTAGAGTACTTTTGTGGTGTTTTCATTTGTGTTACTGTGTGAGTGTGCAAATACTTTACACATTGCCTCTGGGGAAAAGCCTGACTGATCTTGCCAAGCTACCAAGTGGGTGAGCATGGTTTATTGTTAACATGTACCTGACTAGAGTCAGGGTCCCTACTTGGACAGGGTGCGAACCACTGTCAACTAGAGACCCCATTTCAAACACTAATCGTGTGAGGGTGGCGGTGCTCTATAACATTTAAACAGAATTGGAAGGGCGAGTTCCAATGAATAACTGACTCCACAAACATCTTCTGGGGTACATTTGTTGTGAATTCAATGATTAAAAATTAACAGAAAGTATTCCTAGGAGACTTTTCATTAATCTAACATGAGACCCAAGAAGACTTCAAAAATTAAATTCTATCAGAAGCCTCTGAATCCATTGTGACAATATTAGGGGCTTAATAGGATAAATAAATGAAAATAAGTTCTGCATGTTTTCTGCGAGCCTGTGCTGCAGAATGAAGGAGAGGTTGAATACCGCAACTAGTCTTTATTCTACTTCATGCCTCCTTCTTTCACCACCCTACACTTCCTGCTTCTTAACCTTGTCATTGCTGGCTCTTTTTTTATCCCCGCACATCCCCTTTATCACTGTAATCTGCCTCGTCCTCCTCCATTCTTTCTATACTGCCTTTTCTTTCCTGTCTTGCTCTCAGGCGCAGTCAGATGCTGAAAAATGACACCCAACACAAATTAAGCACCTGCAATATTATTTGTTTCTAAACAGTATCATACAGGATTTTCTTTGTTATTTCGCAGTCCAGCCATTTCTACCCTGTGTACAGATTTGTCAATTTACCCAGACATGCCAACCCTTCAGGCAGGAGACTACAAATTTGAAGGCTAGTCTCCCGCCTCCTGATTCAAGCATCCAGAAACCCAATTCCATATGATGCAGCAGGAATTACAGAATGACCTCCTTTGGGTGCTTAAAATAACTTAAAGCTGAGCTAAACTGAGAGCTCAAAATTACGTTGGCTCTCCAGCCTTTGTTTTCCTCCCCACATCCCGTAGTTGTGAAGATATTATTGCTTGAGCCAGCCCAAAAGCTATTGGTTTAGAAGTGAGCTTGTGTGGGCCCAGGGTTCAGGACTCCGGAAACAAATGTATTTTCCTGCCTCAGAGTCCTACGCCCTGCGTAATAGTATTTCTGGGTGGGCTTCAGCACTGCAGGCATCTCTCCTGAGGCTGAGAGTGAGGCTCGAAGTACTGCACTGTTGGTAACCAGTTCCTGCAGGCCAGTGCACAATATTGTCACGTTCCCTCTTCCTGCTATAGCATGCTCCTGACATAGGTTAAAGAAAGGTAAGGAAAAAAAACATTTGGTGAAAGTGAGAAATAGACTTGGGAGATAAAACGTGTGTTAAACTCTGTTTTTACTTGAACACTTTGTAAAGCTGCCAACATTAACATGTGATACCAGTCTCATTCCCATCACACTTTAATCTCCCTCTCCAAGAATTACCCCAGCCACCAAAGCTTAATGCTTTGGCCTTAATTCTTGGAGAGGGAGATGGGAGCATGTGACAGGAATCATCATTTTTGACAGTTTTACATATTATTAGTTTACCTAAAAACAGTCTCTGTTAGCGCCTATACTCATGATGTGGTGTTAGGGCTAGCTTTGCAGGCTTAGAACTGGGAAACCAGTTTCAAGTCCTGGAGTTGGCTCATCATCCTGTGATTCTGGGCAAATAACTTAATCTCCCTATAAACAATGAGTGGTGACATTGTGTAATGTAATTGGTGCTCATGTAAAGCACTCCAGTACCTTCAGGTTGGTTCTGCTATATGAAAAATGAACAACAAGGTAAAATCAAAGCAATATTTTAAGTAAAGACTGTTTAGTCCCTGATGTGTCAAATGCTCGTCCGTTTAAATTGTGATCTTGGACAAATACTTTATTTCACCCAACTTCTTGTGAGAGGCTGGCCTGGTACATGATGTCCACTTATGTCAGTGGACACCTTGCACCATTCCAGACAACCCCCTACAGTGGTTTTGGAGGCCTTAGACAACCTTAGAAAGCTCTCTAAGTGGTAGCTGTGGAGAGCAGCCTTAAGGCTTAGTCCAGAAGGAGTGTAAAGCAGCTTGTTGTTCCAGTATGCAATCTTATAGGTATAGATTGGATAAAAAGAACCACACAATGTACTTATAAAAATATATATTTATTATACAGTACTCTCTAATACACACATTTATCTCCTACCCTGAGATAAATACAATGCACGCAACACATAGCGAATAAATGATGTAACTAGCACAGAATACACAGTGGGCCCCAGGGCCGGACCAAACCATATATTAAGAAAGTGATATAAAAATCACGACTCGAGTTGACACACAGTCAATAGGACATAGAAATGCTGGGGACCCAAGGAACCACCCATGGTAAGTAGATAGGGATTCCACAGAGAGTGTGTGCAGTGTGCGACCACAACCGCAGTCTCAGTACACTTCAATGTGTATATTAGTGCACTGTGCAAACAGTTCTCTAATGTGCTCTCTCCACCTCATCTTCATCACCAGCTCATGTTCCAGGTATACAGATTTGTGCTTTAGTGCTACAGACTGTCCAGGTATTGACTCAGATGACAACAAGAACACTAGTGTACTGTGGGCAAAAGCACCTCTTGTATTTGTCACAGTCTTTTCTTCCAGTTGTATTGGCTTATACAGTTTCTCCCATTATGTTGACTTGTCATGCATTGATGAAATTAATACATATGACTCTCTTCCTGAAAGTCAGCATGCTACATTCTTCTTATAGGTGTATGTATGACCTATTTCTATAAAGCAGAAGTTACTTCTTGAAGATGGTAAAAAAGATTTCTCCCAGTTACTCCTGTGATCCATTTTGTGTTACGCCTGACCCATTTCGTGTTACGTGTTATTCAGGTCTTTGCACCCACGCAAATTTCTCCCTCTTATCGAAGTTACAATTTTGGCATGTATGACTTACCAAATAATAGTCACATTTCAAGCAGTGCTTTAAATGGGCCGGTACGGAGGACAGGCACTTTTTTATTTTGTGAGGGGTGTAGTGAGCCACCCTGCCCATACTATAGTTTGTATCCACTTCACCTCCTGGGCCAGGCTCGGACCAGGAGGTATAAATAAACAGTGACATCAGCGCTCGTGGCTGGCGGCACGAAGAGACGGAGTGTGGTTATCCCTTACTGTGCGAGCCCCTGGCAAGTGTAGGCCTACCCCCCCCCATTGTGCCTGAGTCCCCCGATATCCCCGCACATAACATTGACGACGAGGCGGACGTACACTATTGCACGCACCGTAGCCCCTACTGTGCTGCTGGCTGGTTGCGCATGATGGCACGCTGCGGCAGTGTCACTCTGATCTGGAGCAGACCTGGTGCGCAGTGGGCCGAGAAGAGGCTCCGCATCAGTGTGCGGCCCTGAGGTGAGGTGGCCGTACAGCTGTGTGGCCAGCGGAGCGGATACCTGATAAAGGGAGCGTGTCGGCACAGAAGGTATCAGCGCGAGGGCGCAGCCTGGCCTGGGTGTGCTGAAGCGAAGAAGCGTGAGGAGGAGAGGCGCAGCCACCCGCGCATGCTGGGACAAGTATGCTGTGGCAGCGTGGGAGGTCCCTGCCCTTCGGTGTGTGTGGCCCAGCACAGAGACGCATGTGAGGTGCAGCAGAAGGCCTGTTCCAATCAAGGGCACAGAGCTTGGGAGACTGGTGCAGGCTGAATATTGTGTTGCTGCCTGGCCCATTCCTCCACATGGGTGAAGCCTGGGAAACAGTGTGCAGGAAGGAGGAGGGTGCAGCCTCCAGCAGCGCCAGGCAAAAGGGGGCGATAGTGAAGACAGTGGGCACTGCCAAAGTACGGTGAGGACCACCTTCTACTTCCTTACAGCGGGGTCAGCAACAACATATCCACAGTCCCCCACATCAGAAGGCAAAAGGGAAGCACAATGTCCCAACAAGTGGAGGGAGGTGACCCAGAAGCAGTAGACCAAGGCCAGCGCACTACATTGAATGCATTGCCGCAGTTCAGCCAACTGGCAGATCCAGCCACGGCCGCACTCAGGTGGCGAAAGTGGATTGGTCAACTAAAGAACGACTTTATTGCTGTGAGAGAAACGAATGGGGTGGTCAAGAAGTCCACAATAGTGCACATGGGAGGTGACGACCTATATGAGCTGTTTTTAGACCTACCTGATACCAGGGATGTAAATGACTATGACAAAGCAGTGCGAGCATTAGACTGATACTTTGACCCACAATTTAACCCAGACTTTGAACACTTCAAATGATGCCAAGCTAAGCAAAGGAATCTTTACCTATGGAGGAAATACTCCCATCCCCCTTCAAGGAGTGATTGAAGTGGAAGTCACGCATGGAGATCAATCAGCACTAATCTGTTTTCATGTAACAAAAGACAGTGCGGGCACACTGGTAGGCTGTCATTCTGCAGAGGACTTAAGGCTAGTAAGATTTGCAAGGCAAATACACTAATCACATGCCGACAAGATCATGGAGGAGTTCCCCAATCTGTTTGAAGGGCTTAGGTGTTTAAAAGGAGTCAAAGTGAAACTGCATATAGACAAAACGATCAAACATGTGGCACTGAGACACAATAGTGGTTGCTGGTGACATTTGAAAGTGGTGAGGCGTAACATTATTGTCGTACTGTACCGCGGCGAGCGAGCGTAGCGAGCGAGTTCAAACAACCTAAGGGGGGTTTGGGGGTTCTCCCCCAAGAACATTTTGAAAAAAAGAGTGGACAAACTGTGCATTTATAAACAAATTTGAGGAAGCAGGAAGGTTAATAAGGCAATTAGTGCTGGGCCTAAACTGCCCTCACAGGCTTATCTACAAGTTCCTCATCCCAGCACATCTTAGACACTGATAGGCTGGCCACCCAACCCTACTTGCAGATCTCACCTTGTTTAATGGTAATTCCTGACCCTCGTCCCCTTAACAAATTCTTTGAAGCAACCAGCTGGTTGCTTGAGTACCATAAAAACACAATACAGTTAATACAAAAATAAATAAACGGAACAGTAATAGAGAAACACAAAAAGACACACCATAAGCATTTGAAGACCGGGCAAAGAAACACAGATGAGAAGTCAACTCCATAAATTTTAGTATTCTGTTTAGACATGTGAATCTTTAAAAACACTTTTCCTGAACTTATATGCTCTGTCTCTAAAAGATACACTGCAAAAGGGAACACACTATTATATTACGTATCATGCGATCTTTAATGGGACACATTTACAATGTAACTGTCCATTTTTTATTTCAAAGCCTTAATTACCAAATTAAAAGCCACATTTTGTTACCACATTTTGAACCATCTCAGACATTCTGACAACTTTAGAAAAGTGGAGTTACAATGCAACTGCTTGTGCTCGCCTAACTAATTTCAACCATCTATGGGACTTCTACTACTAGGTAGGACAACAAGACCAGGGGCTTCAGAACAATAGCAGGCTTCGAGCAACCCTTTAACACAACATACAATACACAATGGTAACCCTCATCTTGACAAATCGAAAATCTACCACTAGGTCGGCAGCACGTCACCTACTGAGGCCTGCTTATTGTAACAATTTAAAATCTTCTTTAATGCATACTTTGTAATTATATAACGTACATTTTTAAAACAAGATCTGTTGCCCTATCTCACAGTGTGAACATATTATGCATGCACACTGAATTAATAAAACAATAGGCGCTGCAGTACATTACTTTACTTTATGGCAGTATGGCGTCCTTCACAGTGCTTGATGGTGTACTGAGCGCTGCAGTACTTCACGTCAGTGCTCAATGATGGGGTAGTGGCTTCAGTCCCCAGTGCATAATGGCAGTGCATTTTGCTTGCATCCCTCGTGCGTGCTTTTATCAGGGGGTCTCCCGTTGACTGCAGCCCACCCCGGAGCAATGAGTGGAATGCAGGGATCACCTATAAGAAGGGTGGTCCGCTCTAGATACCGAAGGGGCTCAGTGTGGACTGTATCAGAAGAGCATCATAATCAAAAGACAATATATGGTGACATCTCACAGTATCACATGCAATGCCTTTAATAACATGCAGTGCTATCACATACAATAGCAATAGCGTACAATAACACAAGCATAAAAAAGTGTACCGCAACGTAATATACAATAGCATATAAGCAGTGCTCCACAACACGAAGGACAAGAGGCGCGCTCTCTTGCCTCGCAGCGCAGCAAGGCACGAAGTGAGCTGTCTTCACCGTGATGACATACATTCCCTAAAATGAGCACCGACCACTACTAGAGCAGGACACCCTGGGTTAGTGAAGGGTTACCCTTGCAATCATTGCACGACCATGGTGAAAATGGTGAACACAGTAGTGTGTAAAACAACACAACATGCAACCTATGCAAATAAATGCGTAGCCAGGTCATTGAACCCCCCTACTCCTCCACGCGTGGAGAGGCTAGCCCCATCTGTGCAGACACTGGCCGTGGGCTGGCCCAAAGTACCCCCTGTGCCCTGCACCTCGGATTTCGCCCCATCCCCTTGGAGCGGTGCCACCTGGAGCTCAGTGTGACTTTTGAAGATTGGCGTACGGAGCCGACCCGTACTTAGTCACCAACAAACAATAATGAATTATTTTTTAATTATCACAAGACCACAGCAGCACATTTAGTTACTTTAACTACATTTTAACATACACTACCTAAGCCACTGCCACTCTTTTAAATATACTTAATTTTCTTACATTATTGCCTCAAACATAGGCAAATGTGTCCTTTGGAATCAACAACAAACCACCAGTAGTATTCTATAGCCCATCACTGGGCTTAACGCTCTTCAATACACACTTTTTGCTACCGCCGTTCCATGACAATGCTTTACATTTGAGCAGAAGGTGCAGCCGCTCAAAACACACTTTGGCCTCAAGGACCCATTGCAAAACAAATAATGTTGAGTTTTGGACTATATACAGGACACAAGGAGCGTAATTCCTTCAATGCACTACCGAATGCCCGAATGGACGCACCGCCCTTGGATGGCACAAGCCTCCTCCAAGACCACTCAGATTTAGCAATACTAAGCAGCAGAGATGCTACAGTGCAACTTTCACAGAATGGATCAGCCTTCACTTGTGCGTGGGCCTAGACGGAAGTTTAACCCCCACCTCCCTCCCTCCCCCCCCCCAACAAACAAATCAGGACAGAAGGACTTTCACAGCTTTTAATGTGACTATTACGTACAATAGTAAGACAAAGTGCGTAGGCGTTTTTGCAACTAGGTTAAAGGCATAGATTATAAGAAGCTACGAGAAAAGCTAATCTGCCGTGTAATGTGTTATACCTCATGATTGCCGCTGACCTGCGTGACCCGCAGGGGAACATGGGCGGGGCAGCACTTTAGTCCCACCCGGCAGAAACTCCAGCCGACACCGGTGGGGCGCCCCGCCCCGCGTCTACCAGTCACAGGCCAGGGGAGGGCCTACATGTGGGAGGGGCGAACCCCCTATATCCAACGCGGTGGCCAAGGCCCGGCCTCTTCATCCTAGGCTTCCCGCGGCTCAAGTGCTGTTGTCCGGTCTTGCGTCGCGAAGAGGGGTTTTCTGATGCCCAAGGCCCGGCCGCGGCTCAAGTGCTGTTGTCCGGTCTTGCGTCACGAAGAGGGGTTTTCTGATGCCCATGATTCGCTTCTCCAGCGGTGAGTGAGGTGAATCGGGGGTCGCGTCCATACGGGGAAGCGTTGGTGGGCAGGTTCCTTTGTTCGGGGGCACGTGGGGCTACTTGTGCAGGCCCGGGCGGGTGACCCCCTCCGCCTCGTCTGTCCCCTTCCTTTGTCCCTCAGTGTCTCTGTTGGCGTCTCCCTCTAGGGGTACTATTATTCAGCATCTCGTATTTCTGTTCGTATATTAGAGGTGCTTGCTTATTAACGAACGTGCGTGCGGACTGTTGGGGTAGCGCTGCTGTTGTGGGACTTAGACTCATTGTGTGTCTCCTTCTGTGTTATGGTAAAGAGATGGTTATGATTGAGGCTCACTGAGTTAGATTCTCCTGGCGCGTCCTTGCCGCGTAAACAAGGCGTTGAGTACGATTGTTTTGGGTTATGATGATTTGTTTGCCAGGCAGGACCTTCACTGCCAGGCTGTGTTCATAAGTGTCTCCTTGATTTGGCCATGAATCATGGCACCCGTCCAGTAAAAACCATACGCCTCCAGCGCGGCTCCGTAGCTGACTTGGCACGGTTCAGGCCCGGTGACCGTCGCTGCCGGTCGGGATGCGTCTTTCTCGCTTATATGCCATCCTCCCTTCCTGAGTATGTGATCAGTTATTCCCTGGCCCCTGCACACGGGCAGGCGGACTTGTCGGTGACCTCCGGGACATGCTCCCTGTCCGGCGGCGACAGCCAACTCGCATGGCCGCCCGGGGTGTGTTCAGCTCGGGGGCCTTTTAGTTGGAGGGAGGGGTCCACATACTAACGCTCACCCATGCCTCTGAGCAGAGTCTGATTGGGATCAAAATTAGGTCCTGGTCCCTAACGGGGTGTCTCTTCATTATGCATAATGGTTTTTCAAGTTGGTGCAATGTCGAGTGCACTTTGCTACGTACATCAATGGCTATGTTCGCAATGTTCTCATGCATCTCTTATGTACCTTATCGTCATTCCTATTGTCGCCGCGCTTTTGTAGGAGTCAGGTATGTGCCCGGTCCTTGCCTCAAATATTATACTGTTTCGCATTCTTAGGCCTAGTCCTGTTCCACATTAATGCAGTCATTGTTACTCTTCAGAGGTGCATTGCCCTCATTTGTCTGTATTTAGCCATGCAGGGCCGGCCTAACGTTTGCCGTTATTGTCATCTTCCAGGGCCAGAATAAGTTGGTTTGAGTTATACTGGGGCTAAATATTCAATTTAACGCAGACATTTGTCTGCAGTTTGGTTCCAGTCCACTACTCTGGTACGGAAGTGCTCCTTCTGCTCGCTTGTTTTTAACTTCGGCGCGTGTGCCGGCCAACCATTTGCCGTGTTCAGGGTGCTTCTTATTATGCATGGGGGAAATTAGCTCACTGTCGACGAGCGCCTGGCATCCTCTGCCCGGCAGACCAGGGTTCCAGCCTCGGAGTTTTCACCTGAAGGTTTTCATGTATGTGCCTCTCGGGGGAGCTGCCACGTGGTCGCTCCACGGCCGGGTGATGCACACGCGGCACACCGACAGTTACACACTGGTAGAACAGTAATCACATCAGTCAGCCTGGTCCATTGGATCGTCGCTTTTGTGGTGGGTTGCACCCAGGTGTTCTGCGACAAGCACCAATTCACAGCGTACTTCGCTTTGTCGTCATTCATCTACTTGGTCTGGCTCCACGGGGGAACAAATTAGAGTCGCGTGTGGTTTTGCGTCGCCTATAGCGCTGACGGTACCCCCGGGCGCCCTGCACGCACGGAGTCGTGCATTTGGGGGGCAGTGCCCGCGTGCCAACACTTGGCTGGCCGCCCCCCCCCCCCCCCCTCTTTCTTCTAACGGCCTGCGCGGGGCTCAGTCGGTCGTCCTAGCGGGAGCTCAGCCTCACCTATGTTTGGGATTTCTTCTCGCGTGGCCAGTTCATTTATTTTGTCATGCGTTTGCGCGGACCTGCCCGGAGGTGTCAGAGCGCTTCATAACGGGAACAGCATTGACAGGCGTGGGGGGGGAACAACAGACGTTAATGTCTGGAGGTAAAAGTGACACTTGTGAGCAACCGAGAGACAAGAGGTAGCTATCGGTACGTTACAGGGGGAAAAAGTGAGAAGTGTACAGGTTACATACGTGTACATGGTACAAGCGAGGTATATACTGGCTAAGGCGCTCGACCTCGGACCTGTGTTCGAGTTTCGGTAATGTCGCGAAACATTTGTGCCCTGGGTTATTCACTTCTTCCCCTGGCCTATGGAACATAGCGGGTGCTACATGAACCATTCTGGGTCTGGATGCGGCTACCTCTGCTTGTAATGTTAGGGACTCAGCACAGTTTGAAGCTGTTAACTCTATATCTCAGCCTTCCTTGTTAGGCGCTAGGTATTCATGGGAGTGATATCCTTACTCTTGACTTGCCCGATTGTTTTGGGTTTGTTCGCGCTGTATGACTAGTGTTTTCTTGCCTCTGGGCCGCGTCTCAGGCAGGGTTCCTGGCCGAATCTATTCAGTAGTGTTTAGTGCGTGCTGGCTAACCTAGGGTGCGGCTGTAATAGCGGTTTCTTGTCTTAGGATCGCATTCACATGTAGTGATGTGGGTTGAATCAATTACTTTGTGTTGAGTTCGCGTGGCTTATTTATGCTTCATTGTCTCACGAGCGGGACACTTGCAGTAATTTTGGCCTAATCAAATAGTTTGTGCCGAGTTTGTTTGCACTGCTTAAGTATGGTCTCTTGTCGCAGGATAGCGTCACATGTAGTGATTTCGGTGACGTCAGTAGTGTGTGCTGAGTTGGCGCTGCATTAATAATGGTTCCCTCGCACGATCGCGTTCACATGCAGTGACCAGGTACCCACCGACCTTGCATGTGCCCTGGTTTGATAATGTATACTGCACATAAGCGCTCCTCGCCTGGGCCGCGCTCGGACTCCCGACGCGGATGCCGGTACCAGGTTGCGAGCTTTTGGGTCGCGTCCAATTGAGTGCTCCTGGACCAAGCGCGTTTGCATGCAGAGATTTCTATCAATTCAGTCAGTGTGCTGAGTTGCGCTTCTTTACCAGGGGACTTTGGCCAATTCTCTTTCCCTGCATGTGCCTGTTTAGGTAAAGAATTACTGCTCATTTAAGCGCTCCTTACTTGTGGGCCGAGCTCGCGCCCCTGTCGCATGTGCTAGCACCAGGTCTCGGGTCCAAGGATCAGTAATAAGGATAAGGATAAGTAAGCTCCCTTCCTCCCTCTAGCGCCTTGAGACCCTCTGGGTGAGTAGTGCGCTATACAAATTTAAACTTGACTTGACTCATTGCTTCCCTCTCTCACCAAGCAGGGCCAGGGGTTCAGAATGGCTTCCAGCGTGGCGTTCATTATTGCTGAACCAGCACGCACACGTTTGCCGGTCACTGCCTGCTGATCCCAGATATGAAATTCACATCCCTGAAAATATCTTGGGTGCCTACAGATAAGTTAAGGTGTTATTCATTCTGCTTATGGGTTTGAGTACCTGCATTTGAGGTGGGTAGTACACCAGGCCACCAGCTAGAGTACTCGGCATAAGGCGGTTAATGAGTACGCGTGTCTGGGTGCCCCTGTGCAAGTCGCGTGATACATCAGGCTATGCAGTAAGCTAGTACTGTATGAGGTGACGGTTGTGTACGTATAACTGTATGCCCATATTGGAGATCTGTGTTAGTCCAGACAAATAGGAAGCCAAGGTGATCAGTAGGTACATTCTGACAGGGTTGTTTCCAGTACTGCAGATCGCAAGAAAGAAATTGTGGGTGGAGCTTCACTTCAGTTAGCAACATCTCTGTTGTATCCCCATGTGGACCAAGACAACGACCTTCATCGCTTGGTGCTTGTGGCTCAAGCAGGTTTAGATGTTCTTGCACTATTGATCCAAAATTCCAGGTGGGTACCGACCTGAGTTTCTGGGGCTGCAGTTGGTGCAGCAAGATTAGATCTGGCAATGGTTGTATGAAGTTATTGATGAAGGGGGTCTAGGGAGATGCTCTTGAGGTATGCCAGATAATGTATCTTTAGTCAGTTTGGCCAAAACCCTTGTTCTTTTGATTTATGACAAAGGTAGCAAATAGGGAGCAGCACCTTGTTGTAAGTTAGTTATAAGTGTATATATCTTGTTCTAAGTCAATGATCTCTTGATCAGAAAGACTTCAAGCTATGGTTCTCTTTGTTCTTAGGAGTGGGGCTATCTACTTGCCTCTGTCTTATACTTGCTGCTGTATATTCCACTACTCATTGTAAAATATATGCTTAGTACATGCATAGAAAAAAGACTTTACTACATTAAGGTACACTAGTCACAAGCCGAAATAAGTATACCTAATGTTGCTAGTACTATTAACATATAGAGTTGCTATTGTTTAGCATAGTGCTAACGTGTCGTTCTATGTTAGCTTAATTCTTGCATCTGGCTCAAACAGGTACAGGCTTGGCCAGGGTAGCGAGTGGGGCATTGTTGATCCCTGTTTCATTGCAGAGAATAGGATTGGTAGACAAGGGGGGCAGGGCTTCTAATGAATGTTTTCTGTCTCCAATGCAGGAACCGCACTGGGAACCAACCCTACTCACATGGCTCAGGTATGGCCTGATGTAGCAGTTGGTAATTTACAACCTCAGATGGCTGTAAGAGGTAGACTCAGCAGGTTACTTTGTAACAAAAGTGACGAACATCCAATACACCTTATTGTAAGTCGTCTAGGACATGAGGCATTGGTAATAGGGCAAATGCAGGTGTGTCACATGTTGGAAGGGGTAATCCATCCACGAAACTCTACTCAGGCACTAAGCGTAAGTCGCTAGTGACATGCGGATCACTGCTAGCGCAAGGGTATACAACCAACCCAGTGGGCCATGCACAGGGTAATTTGCCAGATACATGAACATTGCGTTCACGAATATTCTGCAGGACATACACCTCCAAAGCGCAGGCCAGGACATCTCTCTCAATGGAAAGTAATGCAGTTCGGGATGGGAAGAGTTGCAAGGCGAAGGCTATAGCAACCTCTTTACCGGAATTAATTTGACTAACAGCTTCCTTGTCAGTAAGATGTAGCTCCATTCCCAAGAAAATAACGTTTGTGTGTGCAGCTGTTCCAGGAAATGTGTGCACTCCAGGTGGGTAAAGTTTGCACACCTCCAAGGAATACCATGACCGACCTTGTTCCTTGGCACACTAAAACTGTTTCTCGTAATCTTTTTGACCCCAATATGGTACTTCACTAGACTAGAATTCCCACTTCTTTAATGGAACTGTCATGCCTGATCCTAACGAGAAGGAATATGCTCTAGGACGGCATTACTCTTTGAATGCTACTACCCTCCTGTCTTCTCATAGCAATAATGCATTGTTTTGGAAAATTTGAAACGTCATGAACAAGGGGAGTCCTCGAGGGGTTAGGGGATGGCATTTAACAACGATATGAGATTAACAGTGGTACTTCAAAACTTGGAAAGGCCTCTAGCAATTATACCATAATTACAACAAAAACTGGAAGGACAATTTGACTGTAAATCCATTGTCATAATTACTGCTGATGCTGTGCTCACACAGCGAGAAAACGATTCTGCGGCAGGGTACTTTCACATTCCCATCACTTTTGCTTCCTGGTACCAGTATCACTGGTTTCCATTGGCACCAAACAAAATCATGCAAATAATCACTCGACGAGCCCTTGTATCCCAGTTCCGAAGGAAAACAGCTACCTTATTGCATAGTAAGCAGAACAATGAAATGTGAACAAATAGGTCAATTTGAAATAACCTCCTTTCATGTTTACAGAGTGAGAAAGAGTTAAGGAACTAGACCTCAGGCGAGCAAAGAATTGACATCTGGAAAAGAGCAAAGAGGCGAATTCTGAGTGTTAAATTTCGAACTGGGGTGACCGTAAATACTTACAACCCCTGGAGTTGACAGTACGCCTAGTAATTTGGGCAGGCAAAGGGAGTGCAGGTTAAGAGCGACTCAAACACGCAAAGGTGATAGGAGGAATGCCAGCAAACTGTCTAACCACTGGCAGTCGCTCGGGGTAGTAGTCAACAGACCCATGCATGAGCTCATGGGACGAGAGGCTTGGGTTTCATCAGGCAGTACCAATACAAGAGAAAACTGTTGGGTACTACGACAGAGACAGGGTTCACTTGTCTAGATTGGGAGTGGACATATTGAGGTTCCGTGAAAATCGTCACGACGTTTTGGGCATCACCAAATATGGACGAGTGTGGTATCTATGAACCGTAAATGACGAGTTTAGTAAGTGTACACGGTATCGCCATGCTACTCAGAAGAATTCATCTCATTTACGTGTTTCTACATCTGAACCCTTGGGTTCCATTTTAGATACGGCACCCATTTTGTTTCTTGCCCTCACGTAGTCAGCGAACAGGCAACTGCCCACATCGTGACCCTCTGTTCCCAAGCTTTACGGTGGAAGTATATTCCTTTCATGCATCTTTTATGAGTAGGGGGAGGACACTGCTAAAGCAGTTGCCTCCGCCCGGAGGTGTTCCTGGCGTGCCGGTCTATTGTTTCAGCCTTGCACGTGCTGGGATCAAGCCCTTTTAAGCCACGATTACACATCCAATATTATCCTCACATTCTCTCCTCCCTGTTGTCTGATTTTCCCTGCAGCTGTTCTTGTCTCTTTCTCTTGCTTATTTACAACTCAAGTGGAATGTACCTAATGGTGGGAAGATGTGCTTTTACAGTTGGAACTGGTGATGTTAATGTAATTATGTTCCGGAGCTCTGAATACATGAAAGCGACCCTTTGAATTATACTGTGGGAACTGAGCTGTAACCTTTTGCTTACGTATTGTGCAATGACAAGATCTTGTATAAAAGAGAGCGACACACAAATGCAATTTGAAGCAGACTCTTGGAACCTACACTCTGTTGTACTTCTCATGACTTTTGCATCCCTGCAGTAATAAACACTGATCTTTGACGCCGAAGGAAGTCTCCCGTGTCTCTGTCTTTAGTGCGCCAGAACAGGTATCCCACGAAGGTTTTAGGTGTTGTTCCCTGGCACCGCTGGGCCTTAAATAGCCTAGTCCTTCAGTTGGCGCCCAACGTGGGGCGATATCGGCGGTACCGGTCCAAAGCCTGACGATTGTGAGGAACTTCGTGTGAAATCTCCGAGGAAAAGGTGCACCCCGCTTCATCGATCCTGTTGTCGAAATAAGTGGTCCGAAGATTTTTCCCGCGAAGATTCCCGCCTCCTGACGGCTGTGACGGACCGATGCCCTGACTGTCGACCTGTTTTCGACGCCTGGCGTAGACCTTTCGTACAGCGAGACGATAGACGGGCCTTCCTGGTGACGCCATTGAAGCTCTCAGTTAAGTATTTGTGGGTCGCTCCCAGTCCTTAGTTGTTGTTTCAGCTTGTTGAAGCTTTGTTGTTTGCATGGTTCCATTGCATTTGTGGTTCTTAGTTGTTGGTTCTTAGTTGTTATTTGACAGTTGCAATTGCCAAAACCGAGGGTTTTGTCTTCCACGAAGAATTAGTGCTTCGGTAACCCTTGAAGTTTGATACTAGGTTAGTGTGCACAATGCCTAGCCATAGTGGTATTCTTGGTTTCTTTAAATGTTGCAACAATGATTCCCGGTTGGAGGACTCGTGTCCGATACCTCCAGTTGGAACTCCGATATATGAGCTCTATAGTCGACATGGTGTGGGCCCTATTATATATAATAAATATTGGGTCCGTTACACGAAAAAAGATGGTGTCCTTAGTTGGCCACCGCATGGAAGTTTTGAACTTACGATTTAGATAATCTTGAAGCTAAATTATTTAAAAAGAAAGCTAGGCCAGCTATGTTTGATTCTTTTCGGTTGTGGCGAAAAGAGGCCAAACAGAAAGAAATCAAACAGCTTAAAAAGGATCGAAGAGAAGGTTTCGTCCCGATAATGCAAGTTGTACAACAATGTCAACGAGATAAAGAAGAAAAAGAAATAGAAGTTTCCACTAGACTGCATCACATGAGGATAGACAAATGTTATCCGGTTTTACCAGCTAGTCAGGATAAGAAAGAAGAGGATTTAAAGGAGGATTCCTTGTTAGCGTATTTGATGAAATCGCCACCTCCTTATGCACAGGGTGCTACAGCCCCTGTAGTTCCTCCTGTAGTTCCGCCTGTTGTTCCTCCTGTTGTCCCTCCGGTTGTTCCGGTGGCTGTGGGTCAGCCCGGTGTTGGTCCTACGTTGGTCCCACCACCTGTCTCTATTCCTACTGCTCCTTTGCCTGTACCTTCTCAGCCTCTTGTCCCTGCCACCCCGACTACCTTGCCTGCTTCTGCTGTGTCGGCCGTCACTTCAAACGTTGTGGCTCCTGCTCTCCTTTCTCCTTCTGTTCGTAATCGTATCCCTAACACTGTTGCTACCCTTTATTCACCGCTTTCTGGTCAGTTGTTTCCATCCAATACTTCTGAAACTCCCCAAAGACGGAGTCAGATCCCTAGTGGAAGGGAAAAAGAGACGTTAGTGACAATGGCACATAGGTGGATAAGACATCCTGCCAACTACCCTCCACGCATGGTTTTCGAGACGTTTTCTCAGTTTAATGAGCCTACACAGAGATTCGTGTTCGAAGAAATGTGTAACTTTTTGAGGGAAGAATGGTATAATAACAATTTAGATAACGTACCGCCCGATATGATTGAACTTCAGAGTCCATTTTTGAGTGGTATGATTGTAGGTGGAGATGTACGACGTGCCTTAGAGCGACTGTTAGCCCATAGGTCGACAGTGCATTCTCGAGTGGCGTTTGATGACGACTCTGAGAATTGGAAAGCCGCTCCTGGTCAGTACCCTATGAGAGAGGTCCCGCCAGTGTGGATGCCAGGTGATCCTGGTGCTGCTCCCCCAGTTTTGCCACATCTTCAAAGAGTCTGGATACACCTCCCATGGAAGCGATCAGAAGTCTTACAGGTCAAACAGTCCTTGCCTGATCCACGCAAGAATCCGGCGGGTTACTATAAGGAGTTGTCCCAATTGGTAGATGCCACTATTATGAACCTTGCCGACATCGACATGCTGTTCGGTAATGTTGTGCCACAACCGGTTTGGGTCGAAAATTCGCCAGGAAAATCATGCGAATGAGTTAGGCGGTGATTGGGCTGCACTAATAGCAGCTGAGGGCCGACAAGTTGGTGGGGCTAAGCCTGAGCAGTTAATTACGGATCTACCTCAGAGAATAATTACACTTATGAAAACTCTCATGCCAGCGATGAGGGTGAACTGGGATAAATTATCAGCTTGTAAGCAAAAGAAAGACGAGAGTGTCTCGGACTTCTTTACTAGGTTCGAGGAAGCATTTGTCGATCATAGTGGTCAGGATATGAGCACTGAGGGAGGTCAGCGGTTATTCGTTGATAAGTTCGTGTTAAATTTGTTACCTGAACTATGCAACAAATTGAAGAATTCAGAAAGTGCATGGGCTGTTTCAACCACTGCACAGATATTAGCAACGGCTCAATATTATGAGAATAGGGAAAAAGAAGAAAGTGATCGTGTAGATAAGAAAACGAAGGAGCTCAAAACGAAGGTTTTGTTGCAGCAAGCATATCCTCCACGTTCAAATCAAAATGATTCGCAACAGCAATATAGACCACAATCGCAATCCTCCAGAATACAGTCACGTCCTGACTCCTCTGACTTCAGATCTACGCTTGGGTATAACCAGTGTGCATATTGTAGAAGAGAGGGACATATAAAATATGATTGTCCGGCTTTACGTGATCGCCTTAATGGTGTATCGGCACGAGGGGGTCGTGGTGGTCCTCAACAATCATCTCGAGGTAGAGGTCGCGGTACCTTCCAAAATCAGACTGAGCGCCCTAATACGTCCTCGGACGCGATTAATTGTTTTGACCAGCGAAATGTAAGGTCCGATAAATCAGCACAGTATTATGCGGACGACTATTACGTTGAACATGAAACTGTTGTAAACGATCGTTACTAGGACAGCCACCGACAGAGAGAGGGAGTAGTATCAGTTCCGGTTGATCAGAGTGGGCCTTACGTCGCAGTTGCTACATCTGGCGTAGTTGAGCCTTTTCTGTTAGACACTGGTGCGACAAAAAGTTCCATCATGCATTCGAAACTCCCTGGCGCACCTTTGTCCGGCTTAACAAATGTTTCCGTTGGATTCTCTGGCGCCCCTGTTAGCAATCCTGTCTCTAGCCCTTTACCACTTACAATTGGCCCTCGTGAGCTAGAGGCTCCATTGATTCTATCTACTGGTTGTGGTGAGAATCTTCTGGGCTTGGATTTGTTAAAACGGTTATATGCGACATTGTATTGCTCTCCTGAAGGAGTGGAGCTTACATTAGGTCGAAGAGTAATCTCTCCTATGTACTTGTCGATCGATAAACTCCCGCCGGAATTGAGCTCCCTTCCTGCGTCTCTATGGGCCACAGGTCCCAATGACGTGGGACTCTTGGACATCCCACCTTATATGATCAAGCTGAAACCCAATGTGCGATTGCCACGTATACCTCAGTATTGTATCTCCATTGAGGGAGAACGGGCGCTATTAACGATTGTGCACGATCTGATCGAAAAGGACGTCGTCGAAGAAACTCGGGGAAATGTGTGTAATAGTCCTGTGTTACCCATTTTAAAACGAACTGATCAATCTAAACCTCCTGTGTACCGTTTCATAATAGATTTGAGAGAAGCAAATAAAATCGTGATTCCACTATTTCCCGTGGTCCCTGATATCACGACTTTGTTGACCCTGATTCCAGCATCTGCCTCCTGGTTCACGGTGATCGACCTAAAGAATGCTTTCTTTAGTATCCCGATTGCTGAGGAAAGCAGAGACCTATTCGGATTCTCATTAGGTGGTCGCAGTTTTAGACTGAAACGTGCACCACAGGGCTATTGTGAGAGTCCGTCTATCTACAGTCAAGCCCTCAAAAGTCAACTTGATTCATTTGTATTACCGGCAGGCGCAGCCTTGATTCAGTACGTTGACGACCTGTTGGTAGCTGCTGATACCGAAGATATTTGTAGAACTGCTACAGTATCGTTGTTGCGGCATTTATGTGACTTACATCACAAGGTGTCACCTTCCAAGCTGCAATATTGCTGCCAAGAAGTAACCTACTTAGGTCACTTATTGTCAAAAGAAGGGAGAAGGTTGACCCCAGAGAGAATTGCAGCGATTACCCGAATGACTGTGCCAAAAACTCAGAGAGATGTACGTGCCTTTCTAGGTATCACGTCATACTGCAGACAATGGATCCCAAATTTTTCACTATTGGCGAAACCCTTGTTAGCTCTCACCTGCAAGGATGTTCCGACTCCTTTGCCATGGACTGAAGAGTGTCAAAAAGGTTTTTCTGAATTACGTAATGCGTTGTGTTCGGCTCCTGTGTTAGGTACTCCTGATTACAGTAAACCGTTTACACTGTACGTTCACGAGAGGGATGGTTGTGCGTTGAGTGTTCTGGCGCAACAATTTGGTGACAAACAGCGTCCCTGCGCATATTTTTCTTCGACCTTAGACCCAGTAGCTAGAGCTTTGCCGAGTTGTTTAAGAGCAACAGCGGCAGCTGCAGCGTCCATTCGACAGTCCGCAGGTCTGGTCATGGATAATATGCTTACGGTGATGGTTCCGCATGCAGTTGACACTCTCTTAAACCGAACGAAAACTCAACATTTGACGAGCGCAAGGTTGTCTGGGTATGAGCTGACGTTACTGGCTAGTCATATACGGATAAAAAGGTGTAATGTGTTGAATCCAGCAACATTATTGCCGATCAACACAGAGTCAAGTGATGTAGCATCACATGACTGTTATCTAAGAACTGAGGAAGAAACGAAGGGTCGTATCGACCTAAAAGATACTCCATTGGTAGATCCCGATGGTACTTTGTATGTTGACGGTTCCTGTTTTAAGTTACCGAATGGTGATGTGACGACTGCGTATGCTGTAGTGACGTTGAGTACGATTGTGGAAACTACGAGATTGAGTCAGAACTCGGCCCAGGCAGCTGAGTTGGTCGCCTTGACAAGAGCGTGTGTGTTGTCCAGAGGAAAGCGGGGGAATGTGTTTACAGACAGTCAGTATGCTTTTGGTGTGGCACACAGTTTTGGGCGATTGTGGAAAGAAAGAGGATTCTTAACGTCGCATGGCACGAAGATTCAGCATGGACAGCTTGTGAATGACCTTTTAGGTGCACTCACATTGCCTAAGCAGGTGGCCATAATTAAATGTAGTGCCCATCGAAAAGTGACGGATGATGTTGGTCGTGGTAATGCGTTTGCAGACGAAACTGCTAAAGAGACAGCTAGAAATCTGAAAAATCGAATGTACGTTGCGAATTCAGTAAGCTTGCCAGCAGAAACTAGCATGTGTGAGGACACAGTGGAGAGTGTGAAGGAAATACAGAATGAGGCCACTGAAATGGAAAAGACTAAGTGGAAAGAAAGCACGGGAAAGTTAGACGAGAATGGATGTTGGGTTGACTTGTCAGAGAAACAGAGATGGATGTTACCGGATGCATATGTGCTTGCTGTTGTTACAATGGCCCATGGCACAGCACATATTAACTCGAAGGGCATATGCAAGTTATTGTCTCCTGTATGGAAGAATGATGGGATTACTAAATGTGCAGAGAGAGTGGTTAAGAATTGCATGGTATGTTTGATGCATAATCCCGGTAAGGGCACCCCCACTCCACCTGGTCATTTTGCCCCTCCTACATGTCCCTTCGAAGTTATCCAATTGGACTTCATCCATATGGAGAGATGCAACAATTTGAAGTATGTGTTGGTCGTAGTATGCGCATTCTCCAGGTGGATTGAAGCTTACCCTCTTAAGGATAATACTGCTCTATCCACAGCTAAAATTCTGCTCAAAGAGTATTTCCCCAGGTACGGCATGCCTCGGATTGTATGGTCGGACAACGGAAGTGAGTTTGTGGGAAGTGTGATGAAGAGTGTGTGTCGTGGTTTAGGAATATCCCAAAAATGTCATAGTGCTAATCATCCTCAGTCAGCAGGTTTGGTGGAAGGATATAATGGCACCCTGAAATTGAAGCTTGCTAAAATCCAGGCAACGACTGGTTTATCATGGCCCGACGCTTTGCCTCTAGCTCTCTTATCGACCAGGGCTACTGTACACTCTCGAGTAGGGCTTAGCCCATATGAGATTGTGTTCGGCCGTCCTGCGAACATTTGGGGGGTTCCAAGGCCTAAAGAATTGAACAGACTTGAATATCCGATGTTAATCGATTATCTATATGATCTGACTGCTAAATTGAGTTTGATTCATCAACAGGTCTTTGAGGCTCTGCCGTCACAAACAGAGGGTCCTGGTCATCGGCTCCAACCAGGGGACTGGGTCCTCACCCGTAATTTCGGACGAAAACCTCACCTTGAGCCGAGATTTGTGGGACCCTTCCAGGTGCTACTAGCCACGAGGACGGCGGTTCGGCTGGAGGGACGGAAACACTGGGTGCATGCCACCCACACCAAGAAGGTTCCGCTTCCTCTGCCGGCAGACACATGGATGCGCAAAGGTTTTTCTTCGTCTGAAACTGACGTTCCCCAACGCTTTGTCCCATTTAGCGAAGCTCAGACCATAGGGAACACTTCAATGTTATCTGACACCCCTGTTGACTCCCCTCAAACAATTTCCCTTCCTTCAACATTGGGAAATACAAGTACTGAACAATTGCCTGGACCATCGAACACTTGTTCGCCATCCAATCCACTGTTTGAAGATCAGACTCAACCCGGGAGAAGTCGATACTTTCTTCGACCGCGCGTTAAGGACAAATAAAAGAGTTCTGTTTTTATCCCCTTTTTGAAATTTACAGTACCCCTTACCGTTGTCATGAACATTGTGGACATTTTATATTGTGTTTACCTTTTCCTTTCAGGCAGCTAAGAGACTATTATTGAAGTGATTCTAATTCACTTAACCTATCATCTGGGTTGGCCGTAGGGCCGTGCGGGTACTTCCTTCTGTTTAGCAGCTATCGACACTAGGTCGGTTTCTTTTGTCGATTTCTGGGAACTCCTGGGAATTGGCAATCGCTACTCAGAACGAAGTGCGTCTAGAACGTTGCGGGCGGTTGTTAGAGGATGGAGTTCTCCAAGCTGTCGAAGCTAGAGGAAAAGGCGGCGCAAAGATCTAAATTGTACAGCACATTTCGAACAAAATGTTTTTTATTACAGGTTTTCATGTTGTTCCTAACTGTTTCTATGCTGCTGGTGGGTGGAGTATATTGGGGTTTTCAATCATTACTGCCTTCTGCCTTACCTACCTCTCCTTCTCACGATCTAAATTTCGTCTCTACCATTTCTCCACATTCTTTTCACTTACTGCCCCTACATGAGCAAGTCAGACGTGCGGAATTTAGAAACAATTCCTTTGTGCAACTTTTGCATCAGCATCAGTTGGTGGTAAATACTACAAATTGTTGGGTGTGTGGGCTAATGCCACATACCATGGACAGGGGTATCCCATATTTGGTTCTTCCGTACAGCCCCCAAGGGTCAGCTCGGGCATTCCAAATCATGTTCCGTAGTGCACTAGATTCCTACCCCCATCGAGAACCACGCTCAGCAAACTTTGGTCCTGGCCCGTACCATAAGTCTCTGGCGATAGCGATGGCTGATTTAGATAGAGACATTTTTGATGCTTCGCTCATCCCAGAGGAGGAAGTGCAGGCCGATAAGTACCTTAGTGAGGCTGAGTATAGTAAATCAGTGGGTGATAGGCAGCTTAAAAGCTCATCTCCGATCTGGATTGTACCTCACCTAGGCCACTTTTGTCTGCAAGGTCGTGGCCGAAATCCAAGAGCCCAGCTTGGGAAGAGTGCTTGTGTGGATACTTACGTTCTACCGATGCTCTTTTCTCCTGTCTTTCTGACTGCCAAGGGTACCTATTTTGTATGTTATGACCGAGCATATACGTGGTTACCTCATGACTTCTCAGGTACCTGCTATATTGCAAATCTCTTGCCCCCGACTTTCACTGTTGCTGCCGACTATCACAAAACCAGAGTTGTGAGAGGTGTCATTAGTAAGGAGGATACTTCCGGTCAAGAAGCAGGAGACTTCTTCAAGGGTTTTCTACCGTTTTGGGGCCCTATGGTCAATAGCAGAAACCTGAGACAGTTAACTCATGTAGTAGAGTCAACCGCTAACATAACTGCAAGCGCCCTTGGTAATCTGACAGCAGAGCTTCAAGCGGATAGGCTTATGACGTTACAGAACCGTATGGTTCTAGACATTGTTCTAGCAGATAGAGGAGGTGTGTGTAAGGTCATCCATTCGAGCTGCTGCATATTCATACCTGATAACGCTCCAACGGTTTATCAAGCCATCTCCAAGTTGCACAAAATCTCGGAGTCCATACACGTGGACGAGGGAGATTGGACGCTTCTAGGATGGTTCTGGGGTCTAATGTCGACTTGGGGTTGGAAGATTCTGATGGTTATAGGGGTTGTTGTGACGTTTCTGTTCACGTGTTGTCTTTGCGTACAGTGTGGTCCTGCCTTATGTGGCCTTTGTGCTACAACGTGTATAAGAAGGCCATCTGTTACCAAAGAGACATTGATGGATAGAATTATGTTCCAACAACATCTGAATGATCTAATGAGAATCGAGATTGACTCCGACTTCGACTAGTTCTTGCCTACATGAGGGCAAAAGGAGCGTCTGAGGTTCCGTGAAAATCGTCACGACGTTTTGGGCATCACCAAATATGGACGAGTGTGGTATCTATGAACCGTAAATGACGAGTTTAGTAAGTGTACACGGTATCGCCATGCTACTCAGAAGAATTCATCTCATTTACGTGTTTCTACATCTGAACCCTTGGGTTCCATTTTAGATATGGCACCCATTTTGTTTCTTGCCCTCACGTAGTCAGCGAACAGGCAACTGCCCACATCGTGACCCTCTGTTCCCAAGCTTTACGGTGGAAGTATATTCCTTTCATGCATCTTTTATGAGTAGGGGGAGGACACTGCTAAAGCAGTTGCCTCCGCCCGGAGGTGTTCCTGGCGTGCCGGTCTATTGTTTCAGCCTTGCACGTGCTGGGATCAAGCCCTTTTAAGCCACGATTACGCATCCAATATTATCCTCACATTCTCTCCTCCCTGTTGTCTGATTTTCCCTGCAGCTGTTCTTGTCTCTTTCTCTTGCTTATTTACAACTCAAGTGGAATGTACCTAATGGTGGGAAGATGTGCTTTTACAGTTGGAACTGGTGATGTTAATGTAATTATGTTCCGGAGCTCTGAATACATGAAAGCGACCCTTTGAATTATACTGTGGGAACTGAGCTGTAACCTTTTGCTTACGTATTGTGCAATGACAAGATCTTGTATAAAAGAGAGCGACACACAAATGCAATTTGAAGCAGACTCTTGGAACCTACACTCTGTTGTACTTCTCATGACTTTTGCATCCCTGCAGTAATAAACACTGATCTTTGACGCCGAAGGAAGTCTCCCGTGTCTCTGTCTTTAGTGCGCCAGAACAGGTATCCCACGAAGGTTTTAGGTGTTGTTCCCTGGCACCGCTGGGCCTTAAATAGCCTAGTCCTTCAATATTACTCCCGGAGGTACTAGAGGTACGAAACAGCGTCGGGAAGTAGCTAGGTGGGTGGGGGGCTCTGTCATCGACGGAAGCCTCCTCCAGAGCTGTGGCGGAGTTACAGGGCGATCTGGAAGCAGACGGGTACAGTAAGGGTACCTCTGCGGCAGAAGGGTACAGTAAGGGTACCTCTGCCTGGCACAGTAAGGGTGCGTGAGCCAAGGACCAGGAGCCGAAGGAGGTTCCTGGAAACCGCGACGGCGCCCCGTTAGTCCTTCGGGCGGTCGGGGGGCCTGAACCGACCGGGGGTGGCCCACACCGCTCCGCCCCGACAGGGGGGGCGGGCGGGAGTTTAACGAAGTTGGTAATGTGCTGCACCGTCAGAGCATCGACTCGCCGTGCAAGATGGCTCCTTAGGCATGCGGGACAGCGAGGGACTGCCTGCTTTGGATCGCCTGTAAGATGACTCACCTTAAAACGTCATACATATGTTGTATGAAATAAACCTGCGACAGTTCTTTCCCATAAATATGTCTCCTGAGTTTCATTGGGGAGGAATCGTGTATATGTTTAAGCAGGTGGGAGTGAATGGCGGTGTGGGCACTATAAGAATTCATAACATTAAACTAGCATTTCAGACTGCAGAATTACAAACCTACTACACAAATGACGACCTTTTCCCCTCACCTGAACACCTTCCTGGCTATTTTTTTTACACCCTAATGCGTATCAGTACTCTTTACCTAGGCTTTAAGCCTAACCATCTCTATTTTTGTGGCTTGTGCAGTAACATTTAATTTAAACCAGACCATTACAAAAACCCTAGTCCTAGCTTCAGCTTTGTACGACATTAGGGCCTAATTATGAGTGGCTTGTTAAATTCTGAGTCGTGTGTACACCTCAGTTTATGCACAGGATGGAATTACAAGTTTCGGTTTAGTTTTGACGTATCCAGTAATTATCGGCTGTGTTAAACACCCCAACTTTCGTTACAATTCAGCAGGTAAACTTTGCCGAAATTTAGCGGGTGAAAACTATACAGTATTTACTGCATCGTGCAGATTTTTGTGCACTGAACACCCAAATCCACGTTATTCCCCAACAACTCGTAACAACTGTTATTTATTGCACTCGATAAATAACGCACCCCCTGGTTTTGTTATTTATCCTGAGCAATCAATAACACCTAAACTCGTAAACAGGGCCTTTGACTGTTCCTTATTTTCTTCATTCACTGTGGGGGCACTTTCCATCATGACATATTCCTATTATGTCACAACAAGGGAGGGACAGGATATGACTGGATGAATACCAGGGTCCTCTTTAAAGGCTTCTGAAAGATCTTCCTGCAGTATATACGGGGATCTTGTAGGAGGAGTGCTCTATGATTTCACCGTCCCACTCTGCAAGTCCAGAAGGTGTAAAGGTGGCTTGGTGTCACCCGTTGGCACCTATGATAGCTGCTCAGTAGCAGAGGCCCAATGCGGTTGCAGGACACAGGTCAACACAAGTCCTTGTTTAGCAAGACTTGCCTCAGCGAACAATGACATCCCCCCTTTGTCCCCCCCATTGGTTTCAATGTTTTGGGAGTTTATGTGTGCAAGTCCTCAACATTTCTCTTGTTTAGAGACGAACAGGATTGGGACTTGCATTGCTGGCTCCTTACTGTGTCCAATCACGGGTGTGAGGTTACCTGGCCATATTAGGTCCCGAGCCGTGCCCGTGTAGCTGCTCTGTGATGGTCAAAGAATGAGGTCCCAAATGCTAAGAACACTTCTATATGAAAATCCATCCCAATATGTGGTCACTGTGAATCAGCTACTCCTGTGGGTCTGGTCTTGTGACTGCTAGGTGCCCTAGAGTGCTGAGATGCATAGCTAGTTTGGAAAGATTTTGAGACTTTGACATATGCCGGTTTGTGAAGGCTAGTTGCCATAAGATCCTCTCACTTCTTGGCTGGCTTGTGAGATGGAGGTCCCATGGGAATCTTAGCCTGCCCTACATATTCTGGTTTGTGAGGACCGGGTTCCGTGTGATGCTGGGACGTCCTGGCTGGCCTTAGAGAGTCTGTCCCATAGGATTTTGAGGGTTTAACATATGCTTGTTTGTGAGGGCTAGCGGCCATAGAACTATGGTATTTCTGGCTGGCTTGTGAGAGCTAGGTCCCTTAGGATTCTGAGGCTGCCCTACATATGCAGGTTTGTAATGGCTAGTCGAGATAGTAGGCTGCGCTCTACCAGCTGGTATGTGCCAAGGTCCCCTAGTATGCCAGGATTCCCGAGCATAGCTTGGTCAGTGTGAGGCTCCCCTACTTTACGAGGACTGGTTCCTATAGGGTACTAGGGTCTTCCCAGCTGGTATCTGAGCATTCCTCCCTTAAGTGGCCTGGAACAATATAAGATCAAAACCCTTCACATTCTTGGAATCTTTAACAAAACCTGGCAAGAAATACTTTTTCAATAGTTGTTCTGAGCCTCCCTCTTCTAAGATGGACGTAAACACAATTCAGTCATATAGTGCATTCTGCCCCCTCCTCCCCCTGTCAGCTTTGTAGTGCTTTATACTTCGGAGTACACCACTGAATGGCACTCATTTTGTCGACCGCGCACATCTATCTGCTGCTTGGCTTTGAACCTTGACCTGCGGATTACAGCCATCTGTGCAGCAGAAGCATTAACTTACCGAGCTGTTTTACAAAAAACACTTCATCACAAGATAGTTTATAAAAATGAAAAGTAGGCCCAGCCCCTTCTCTCGAGGAGCGGCGGTAAACCATCTGTGCAGAAATCCACTTTGTAAAGTCAACATTCCAACAAAAAGAAAGTACTGGCATCACCTTCAAAATAAATTAAACTGTCATAAGACTAGCAGAGCAGGTCTACAACCCATGGCACTGTGACACAGATAGTCATGCGAGATCCCCCATGGCAGGAAAAGGCACAGTTGGCTGCGGTGCAGGGGGTGGAGGGAAACAGGTCTAGTGGGGGTGAGGGCCAGGGTGGGGGGGATAGTTTTAAAATAAAAAAATCCTACCTGACAAGGTCTGCATCGCCTCGGGTCCTTTCTGGCACGTACAGGAACAGCCGCATTACTTCTGGCAAGTGGCAAACCCCTCTCAGCCAATCCTGGTGCTGCTGGCAGCGCCAGGATTGGCTGAGGGCACGGTTACTACTCGCCCGACTGCCCATTAGGAGAGCGAGGTTTGAGCCTTTGCTCAACCCTCGCTCTCCTAATGGGCATGCACCAGCAGAGCAGACACTAATGCGCATGAGTGGGCACGGTGCAAAAATTTGCCCTCTGTCCCCACTCATGCGCACTTGTGCTGCTGCATGCCCCTGGTGACGTCTGACTGACAATCAACATGATGTCGGACCGCCCACCCCCTTCAGACTCTGAAGGGGGTGGGAGGTCCGACGTCATGCTGACTCACATGATTGTCAGTTCTCCTTCGGGCCGGCGTCTCTGAACTTAAGTAAACTTAGAGTTTACTTAAGTTCAGAGACGCCAGGGGAGCAGCTGCGGGCGGGAGGGCTACACCCGTAGCCCCAATGGATGCACCGCCCCTGCTGAGACACCGTAGAGTGCCATTTCACCTAATACCGTTAGTGGAGGTTGAACTGGAAAAACTGGAGAGAATGGGAGTGATCGAGAAGGTTTCTGACCCCACCCTATGGGTATCCCCGCTAGTGATTGCTCCAAAACAACACAGAGTAATAAGACTGTGTGTGGACATGCGCCTGCCCAATACCGCAATCAAACGAGAACAACATATTACCCCTACAATAGACTAAATAGTTGCTGACGTTAATGGAGCGCAGTGGTTCTCCAAAGTTGACATCAATTCTGGGTACTACCAACTACTGATTGACGAGTTCAGCCGTTACATCACTAAGTTTTCAACCCATGTAGGATTGCGGCGGTTCAAACGAATCCATTTTTGGGCATTCTCAGCAGAGGAGGTATTCCAGGATGCCATCCGAGGGGCACTGCCTGGTCTCATGGGAGTGATCGATGTGCGTGACGATGTACTCATTTTCCCCAAATCCCTCGAGGAACACCATGAGAGGGTGAGGGCCACTCACCAACGGCTGTTGGAGCAGAGACTGACGCTCCACAGAGAGACGTGCAGGTTCTACGCCAATGAAGTAGAATTCTTTGGTTTCCGGTTCTCGAAGGAAGGATTGCAGGTGGACCCTGCCAAGGTGGAGGTGATCAAGGCAGCAACCATTCCGCAGAATCAGTCAGAGATGAGGAGCTTCTGCGGCCGTTTCATTCCCCATTTGGCTTCACTGTCGGAGCTGTTGATGGCGCTAACAAAGAAGGATGTGAAGTGCCAATGGACCGGGGAGGCAGCAAAGGCATTCCAAGACATTAAAGGGGCATTACTGCAGGGGGCCACGGTGGCCTATTTCAAACCAGGGCACCTGACTGAACTAGTGGGTGATGTGAGTCCGGTGGGCCTCGGAGCAGTACTCCTGCAACGGAATGGCGAAGAAAACTGAGTCGCATATGCTAGTCGAGCATTGACTGGGGTGGAAACTCGTTATGCCTAAATTGAGAGTCAGGCGCTGGCGATAAAGTGGGCGTGTCAGCATTTCGACATCTTCCTCTTTGGCCATAGGTTTAAAGTCGTGACAGACCACAAACCACTGGTCCATCTGTTCACGGGAACGGCGAGGAGCGGACCACCGAGCATAGAGAGATGGGCTGTACAGATTCAACACTATAACTTTGAAACAGCGAAAGTTGTGAGGGAATGGTCCTCAGAGGAACCAAGATGGTAATACCGGCTAAACTATGGAAGCGACCGATTGACCTGGCTCACCAAGGGTAACAGGGAGTTGAGAAAACCAAGGCACGTTTGAGGACAAAAATATGTTTCCCTGGAAAGGATCGCATGGTGGGAGAGAAGGTGCGGAGCTGTCATGTGTGCCAAATCACCGGAGGGGAAGCGCCAGTTCTGCCCATAATCACTCAACAACCATCAACGAAGCCCTCAGCCTCGGTCAGTATTGACTTTGGGAGTATCCCCGACTGGAGGTCAACCCTAGTATGATGATGATGAAAAAGCTTTATTCGACTTTAAAATACATAAAATCATAAAAGCAACAAATACATTACAATAACAGTATAGTTTAAAATACCTACATTTTAGCACAGAGTTAAGCTTTTCCTTTTCTTTAAAATGCTTTTTAAAAAACCCAGCATAACAGCTACACATGTCACATCATTTAAGGATAACAAGAATAGTAAAGCTGGGCGGCATTGCCTCCAAGTACCATATTTTGTTAAAAAAGGTTTGATCCAACAGGACCTTTCCAATGTATAAAATGTACAAAAACATATTGCATGCAACGTAGATTGGGTAGACAGATTGTCACATGGGCATTTGCACAAGTTTCTTCCCCAGTCGTTTACTTTAGGGAATGAAATTAGACGAAAGAATATATCGAACCTGAATCTTGTCAACAGATAACGGTCAAAAGCCTCCAAGCACCATATTAAGTAGGGCTGAATGCTAAATGTGACTAGGATGAATTGGTGCTGTATTACAAGTTTTTTATTCATTTCCACACCAAGTCTCAGGGATTCAACATGATACCAACACAACTGCTTCAGGTCTTTTCTAGAGATCTCAAGCAATGAGTCAGGTTGATGGTAGAACTCTGGTCTTCCTAGATCCCTGGTAAATTTAAGAATATACATCAGCCAAGTTATCTTGCTGGCCTTATCCAGGCTCATGCAGTCCTTAATAATGTCTCTATTTAGCAAAAGGTCAGGGGTAGTCCAAATTCGGTGCCAAAGCAAAACAGATTGCATACTGATCAGGTCACTAATGTATCGAATCCCCAACTCAGCATTACAATTAAATACAGGGGAGCTTGCAGGGATGGCCAGGATAAATCTTAGAAACAAATTCTCTACCTTTTGTATTTCGTTGCACTTTTCAATGCCCCAAATACCTGCTCCATATATTGCTGTGCTGATGCACTTTGCCTGGTAAATTTTAAGCAAAATTTCTGGAGGTCTCTTTCCCATCATTCGAAAATGACATAAGTGCCGCAGTAGCTCTCTTAAACATCATGGTCCTATTTCTGATGGCGGACCCCAAGACCCAGTTTCTTCGAGTACGATGCCCAAGTAAGAGAAAGATTTGGTGGTTGCAATTTTTTCTTTCCCAGCAAACAAACGACAATCTTTATTCCCAGATCTACCACACGTCATTACAAATGTTTTGGATACGTTAAGATTTAGGCCCCTACTATTCATAAAAGTTAGATAAGTATCCAAGGCCGCTTGTAATCCTATTTGGGTCCGTGAAATATTCACGGCATCATCCGCATATAAGAGGGACGCAAGTTGTTGGTGGTTAACCTGGGGGGAGTCGCGTACTGTAGCCACCAATTCTTTTTCTAAGTCGTTTGTGTACAGATTAAAAAGAAATGGGGCAAGTACGCACCCTTGCCTCACTCCCCTCTTTACAAGGAAAGGCTTGGTGCATTCTCCTTTTGTGCCGAAACTCACTTTAGCCCTAGCCCCGGCATAGAGTTGTCTTAAAAAGGAAATTAGCACTTCTTCCACCTTTAAATCCCTCAGGATCTCCCATAAGCGATCATGTATAACACAATCGAACGCCGCGCTTAAATCGACGAACACGGCGTAAAGCTTGCCCTCCTTAGCATGAGTATATTTTCCGAAAAGCGTAGAGAAATGTAATACCTGTTCTACGGTACCACGGCCCTCCCTAAACGCGTATTGGACCGGGGATAATATTTTTGCATCATCCGCCCATTGTTGTAAACGATTTAAAACTACCCTCCCGGTAACTTTCATGAAAGAGTCCAGGAGGGATATGGGGTGATAACAGGCGGGATTTTCCTGGTCACCTTTTTTAAATATAGGAATAATTATAGATTCCGCCCAGGTATCAATAAATCCCAATTCGCAGCTAGCATCTAGGACTCGCTTAAGTGACAGGGACCATAACTCGGGCTGGTGTTTAAATAGGTCAATGGGGATGCCGTCAGCACCCGGTGCTTTATTACCCCTGCTCTGGGCAATGGCATCTTGGATTTCAGTTACGGATACCTGTAGGTCGATTGGTACAAAACCGGCCTCTCCAGGCCCCAATGATTTTTCCCCAATAACAGCCAATTTATACACACCACCCAGATTATAAACCTCTGCAAAAAAGTCTATCCAGGAATCTTCTGCTATTGCCACTTCCAATCTTGCATTGTCTCCTGGATTAAAGAGCGGGGCCTTGACTGCTGCCCAAAAGGCACAACTATCCCTTTTCAATGAAGCCTCATGTAAATTTACCCACGCTTCGTTCTTTATATTACGTTTCCGGGCTTTTCTTGCCAGATTATAATCGTGCCTGCACTGGGTTATTTCTGCCTGGTTTCTTGGGTTTTTGCTCAATGCTCTCTTGAGTTGTGCATGAGTTTTCGAGCATGTTGAGTCAAACCACCCTTTTTTAGCCGGTTTCCTGTTTCTAGCTGGGCGTATAAGGTTCACTTTAATAATTCTAGTAATATCATAAAAGCAATCCAAAACCTCTGTGTATAAGACCTCATCCCGAAGACATCTGGTGATAGGTACAAGTGCTTGTTTAATTATTTTACTATTAGTTATCTCTGGATTAGTCGATGACCACCTAAGGGCATACCCGTTCTGTCTATTTAGAATACAATTGTTTGTCCAGACCAATCTTTCAATCGTGGAACAATCTTTGTTAACAGGGAGCTGTAATCCAAAACAGAGAGGAAGATGATCACTCAGGCCTATAGTGTATGTATAGAAGTCAGTTAAACAACTAGAGTGGGAATTGGTAATAGTCACAAAGTCTATCAGTGTACTGTGCCCTCTCCCCACGTATGTGGGGCTAAATTCTACCGGGAGGCTACATAGCAAGTTGACAAAACCCAAATCGTATGAAGCCATCATGTCATTAAAGGCGTCTCCCCCATTATTGCGCTCAAAATGGGGTTGGTTCTCAGACTTATATATTTCATGGTCCCCACATACTGTTTACAAAGATGGTGGTTAAAGTCGCCTCCCCAAATCAAGATAGAATCCCTCGCTGTGTTGTCCATCAACATTCTAATTTCCTTGTTAAGGGTGTTTATCATATTATTTACCAGCCCCTTTTCAATATTATTGTACAAGTTAATTATTATTACCTCTACCTTACCGGTCACCTCAATTGCAACGATTTGATACTCGCTAGATGAGCCCACTGATTTCAAAGAGGATGCCTTTAACAGGTTTGAAACATAGACAATTAATCCACCTTTACACCTCCCGTGTCTAGAAGGGCTTGCTGGTACATAGAATGTTCTAAAGCCGTTGATGTGAATTGCTTCGCGGGACCAGGTCTCCTGGAGGCAGAGAATGTCTATGTCTTTAATAAAATCAGACCAGTTAGGATTGTTTAACTTCGAGCGGAGTCCTGCAATGTTCCAGAAGGCAACCCTAGTTCCTTTCTGTGGGAATACTCCCGTTGGGTCTTTAGGCAGATTATCTGATGAACAGTCGTCCTCGCTATTTACCACTAGATGTTCTGACCTTGTCTGAGGAGGAGCCTCCAAATGCTCTATCAAGGGTTTTTCCCTATACGATTCGCACTCACTCTGTACCTTATCTCTCTCTACCACTGTTTCTAAACCCATTCTTGTAACCTCCCTGTCTTCAATGGTTCGTCGTCAGTCGACTCCCTCTAGTTCCCTCAAAGCCGAGTAGCGATTATACCCTTCAAAGCAGGGGGGTTGCCCATCCACTCCTCTATGTTGTTGATGTGAATAGACTTTGGGATATTCCCATCCCTGTCTAGTTGATTTTTGCGCGTACCTGTTATAACTCTGATTATTTCCTCTACTAGAATTGGATCTGTTCAACTCCCTATAAAAATATTCTAGGGGGAGAATCTCAATGCCCCTCCTTTGTAACTTAGCATTGAACAGCACCTCACTCAGTATACGTCTGACAGGGTCAGGTCTTTTAAAATTCAGGTCAATACAGTCCCCAACTTTGTACTTTTTCGCTCTCCCTATCCAGGAAACTCTACGGACCATGATAATATCCTGCCAGATATTATTGCCCTCAGATGTGTTATTAGTGATCCAGTGAACTGCCTTGTTTTTTAGTTGGCCAAAGTTCTCCCTCGTGCCCTCATTCAAAACAGGGACGTTCACTAGCACCAGAACCAAGGGTGCCGATTGTGGCGGGAGATTAATTACTGGCAAGGAAGCCGTAACTTTTGGTTCGGTTGTTTCCTTCCCCCTATCCTTATTTATGCCTATATCTGATGAATGTGTGGTAGGTGAGTTAAGATCTTGGGGTTTACTTGCTGGTGGAAGCAAACTTTGAGCAGCGTTACTTTTGCGACCTGTGCGTATCTTATTTATGGAACTTAATGAAGATGCTTTGGAGTCTAAGTTAGTACTAGGCATATTCCCCTTATCAGGAACAGACTTAGGTAGTGTTAGTGTATCTAGCCTGCGTGTGTTGTCGTTGGCTAGTTCACTTAGGGCATCAATCTTCCTATTAATAGTTTTCAACCTCTCAATCAGGGGTAGAGTAAATGAGCGCAACAAGTGCGTCAGGTTGTTAAAGGATAACACTGGCTCTTCCTCCTCCTTGGAGTCTGTAATTGTACTTTCCGTCTGTTTAATGTGAGCACTAGGGACTAGGGGGATTTTGGAGGATTTTTTCGGTTTTTTTGGAGGTATTACTAGGTTTCTTCAAAGAAGTTATACTCAAACAGCTTGAAATTCTTGAAACCTTGGGTTTTCTGCCCACATGACGTCCCCCTCTCCTCTTCCTTTTCCCATTTAGTTTCGAACATGATGAAACATTTTCCAAGACCGATGAAGTATCTGGTGGCTGAAGGCTTTTCCTAGGTTCAATTGGGTAGAAACCCTCTGACGAAACATTACTACTAGAAGAAACATTCAGGGGAGGAGCTGCATCGCCCCCAGAGAGGTAGTCAAATTGTAAATCAAGTTTTTCCAAGTCAATGGGGCTACACGAGAGTAGGGTAGTAGGTGCGTTGTTGACTGGTGAGACGGCGTTTAACAAACTACCTATAGAGGAGCGTTTGGCATTCAAATGTTCAATAGACAAACGCTTTTCTGTCAGGGCAATTTCTCTTCCCACGACTCCAGCTGCTCTAGTAAAAAAGTCATCAAGAGTCCCAGTTGGTCTGCCCCCCAACAGGAGCAGGTGTTAGGCAACGCCGACCCTCCATGTCCACAGAGTGTATCAAGAGCTATCAAGGACAGAATAGGCAGAATGATGAAAGGCTTACCCGGCAGCGTAGTGTTTAGAGAACTGGCCCAGTCCAGCCTTGTCCGGCCCTGGACGGCCGTAGACGGCCCGCTCTTTGCCCGGGCTTCGCCCAGCGTCCCGCGAGACGGGGCTGTCCCTGTAGTTATGCGCCTCGTAGCGCGGTGACGAGCATGCGCGGCAGCAGGCCGCCCGGTATTCTGGATAATGTGGTCCCGCACGCCACTCAGCGGCCGCACCGTAAGATCTTGAAGGTGCGGCGGCGGCCGGCAGGAATGCAGCGGGTGTACGTCCACAGCTCCCCTCAGGTTCTGGCACAATCAGCAGTGACTGATTCCTCCGCTAAGGTCAACCCTAGTAATACTTGACAGTTACTCCAAGTTTCCTTTTATTGAAATTGTGAGGTCAACAGCTTTTGAAAAGGTGAAACTTGCACTAGAAAAGATATTTGCACTTCTAGGAACACCCGAAGTAGTACGTATAGACAACGGTCCTCTCTTCCATGGACAAGAATTCAGTGAGTACATGGAACAACATAACATCCGTCATCGGAAAATAAAGCCCCAATGGCCTCAAGCCAACGGTGACGTAGAGAGGTGTATGCAGACCACCAACAAAACCCTTCGGATTGGAGTCACCAGGCGAGAGGACCTGGAAGCGTGCCTACATAGGTTTCTACGGGCATATAGGCAAACACCACACAGCACCACTGGGTGTGCGCCTAGTAACCTAATAATGCGACGGGCTGTCAGAGATGTAGTCCCTGTGAGCACTGAGTGGGAGCCTGGCACTATGAATGAGGAAACCCTACAAGCCAGACATACTATAGCTAATGATATGGCTAGAGGAAGACGAAGAGCAAAGATAGTTACACACAAGAGGGGGGAACAATGGTCATGAAAGACAGACACCCAGGGTCGAAATTCCGAACCCCATTCGAGTCAGAACCCTGGGAGGTGGTGAAGATGCAAGGAACAATGGTGACAGCCCAGAGAGGTGATAGGCGAATAGCGAGGAATGCGTTGTGGTTCGAAAAGCTGGTGCAAGCCCACCAAGCTGGCCATGGGGAGATGGAGGCAGAACAGCCAGAGGAAGAACAACCCAACGACACTGAGGAAGAGAGCTTGCTCAGGGTATCATCGGAGAGTGAACTGGAGCAAAGTGGAGAGGCAAATCTCCATGGTGAAGACAACATTGGGAAGCCCGAGGCGAGCACATCCCAATGGAAAGGACCTTATCAGTTGCGAGACAATCCTCGCCCAAGCCAGAGGCTGAGAGACTGTTGGTGTTGAATATTCGTGGAGCTGACTGAAGAAGATGGAGATCGTGCACTGTATCTGTTATTACCTTTGTGTCTGTTTTGTTAGTTTCTTATTTTAGTTTGTTGTTTGGACCTTGATGGATAAGGAGGGATGTAGCCACCCAGCCCATACTATAGTTTGTATCCACGTCACCTCCTGGGCCGGGCTCGGACCAGGAGGTATTAATAAACAGTGACATCAGCGCTCGTGGCTGACGGTGCGAACCGAGACGGAGTTTGGTTGTCCCTTACTGTGAGAGCCTGGCAAGTGAAGGCCTACCCCCCTCCCTGTAGCACGGAAGGCCTAGGGGTATCAGAGGCCTACTCAACGCTCAAGTAATTAAAGGCACACACTGGTTGCTGGCACTGTGACAGGAAGACCCCGAGCAGTCTTCCACCGTTTATTTTTCTCCTCGGGGAGAGCCCACCCCAAGGAGTGGGTGCACAGGAGTAAAAGGAAACAAAGAAGTGGAGAGCCATGGGGGGGCTCTCTACACTCCCCCCCCTTGTACCTGAGACCCCCGATAACCCCCACATAACAAGGGGGAGTATCGGCACTTCTCAGAAACGAACAGTACCCTGATTTTTTTGTTTACATTTGTTTATTGGGTTTTAACATTCGTTATGACATTTTAACTCAGTACATTAGTGCCACGTTTTAATAAACAGTCACAAGGTAATTCAAGTACTTGTAACTACCAGTATACGTTTTGCTGTTTGGCAATATCAGTACTGTACAACCCATGGTAAAGAACTGTTGGTGGGAGTCTACACGTTGTTCTCAGCTCGTCACCGACACTGCGTCATGATCGGGTGGAGTCTGCCGCTCTGGGCGCACATGACTGGATCGCTGTTGTGTGAACTTCCCAGTGTTGTCATGTCAAATCGTACCTATATGCGTTCCCAATAAATTGCTGGCAGGGTCTTCTGCCAGTCCAAACTTGCGAACTTTTCCAACTGTTGGGGTAACCTGCTTGCGGTATGCATTCCCCGCATATTCAGCGTGATAAATTTAATGTCGCTATTAGGGATTCTTGCCGAGAAACAAGCAGTACTCTGATACGGTGTACCTGCAATTCTATTTTCCCATTTCAAGCACTGATTTCAAGTAAATTCATATATACAGGACTTGTAGTGAGACTGCTATTTACATAATAAAGGATAAGTGAAAGTTCAATAATTCGAAGTGCTGTTGGTAAATCGATCAGATCCGCTAATGATATATGCAGCAAATTGTCAACTATGTAAAGAAATGTGATAGCCACAGGATATTGGGGGCTCGTGAGTTATGGTTTTGGCACATGGTTCTCTGTGGCCCAGCTCAATGTTTAATAAAATACTTGTGTCAATTCCCTCAACGGGAAGCGTGACCAGCATTTTATCCTTAATAATCTGCACGCACACTTGTCTCATTTCGACGACGAGCCGCAGTGCACCACCCCTAATGAATACAAAGCGTTCAGGCAAGGCCTACGAGAGCGGCAGGCTGATTAGCATAACATAATCAGGTAACGCGGCCAGACGTACACAGCGACAACAAGAGGGGCAAGCCAACCCTACAAACACGCCGAGGCATTGTTTGTGGCAGCTCACTTAATAACCCCGCGAGCTTCCAAGAAATGGAACACCCTCGCTGATTGGGCAGCTCAGTTAAACCCTCCGACGAGGCCCCGGCCCTTGAAGTAATGTAAGTAGCAAGGCGCGAAAGGCAAGCTCTCGGGAACTACGATTTTAGATAGGTTCATGCAAGGCCGTGTTCTTTCTACCCTCGTGTTGGAGCGATCAGCAGCAATAGGTGTTGTGCAATTAGTCAGCAAGCAGTACAAGAGCTGCCTGCACGCTCACAGTACAGGAGTACTGTGCTGGCCCCAGCTTCCCTTCTCCGAGGCGCGGAATAACACAGTGATGGGGTCATCCATAATGCATGAACCAGCGCAGGATCCCGGGGTCCCCCCACATCAAACATTCATCACCCAGCCTATCCAGAAGCCACATGACTGGTGCGTGCTCCCTTCTCGGAACAGCGGGCAGTTGGGACTGTGCTGTGCTAAAAATGTTAGCAAGAAAAAACAAAAGTGTTTTTAATTTTCCCGCTGGAGATTGAACTGTGCCCGTCAGGATAAATCTAATTTTCTTTGTCAGAACCATTGGGGGTAACTATTTCTCAGGTAGGTTGTCTGCTTCCTAGAGTGAATCTCAGGAGCACAAAAAGTGAATGACAAGTGACAAGACACATGTAGATCAAAACGAATAACACATGGCTCCCCAGAGCTTTACTCAAATTCTACTGGCAATGGCTGTTGGACAAAAGCTGAGGTACACGTCCCACCCCCGCCCCCAAAGTGTTTGTAAACTAATTCTACGCCGTGGCCAGTGAATTGATATGAAGGGTAGTGGGCCTCTGTGCTTTATGAGGCAATGGAGGAGAAAGAAAAGTAGGGAGCAAGAATAGATAAAAAGCTAGGGGTTGAATATCCTTCCAGGTACTTGGTCTGTTCAAGCCGCATCATCACATGACTTGAGTAGTATATGTACCACAGGCCAGTATGTGGAACGAGATAGTCGGTCCTGCTTGGAATAGTTGGTAAAAGTGATAGGTACGTTATTCGAGTGTGACTTGTGCCACAAGTGTCATTTTGTTTGTTTTTATTTGTGTTGTCTAGGATCTGAGAACAATAGGGTCACCCTGACCATGGCTATCCTGGAAGGAACGGACTCTGTGGGGGCAGATTTACCATTTATTGACGCAGCGCAGTGCAGCAGCCGCAAATGCTGCACTGATTGACGAGGAGAGAGCAGGAGAGCACCAAATTTACTAAAATATGGCACTCTCCTTTCTTTCCCCTACCGCCGGTGCAAAATCAGCTGCCACGCGCCACAGAGATACCTTTGCACCATACTGCAAGGGTGTCTCCATGAGACTAGTATAGGCTTTGTACTGAAAGAGTACCCTTCCAGTACAGAATAACACCCTTAGACTAACTTTTGCCCTTTCCCCTCTTTGTGTGTGTACTGTAAAGTTCAGCTCACATACAAAGTCGGAAAAGGAAGGAGAAATTAAAGCATTTCTCCTCTTTGCGCCTACTTCAAAAGGGCGCAGTTTATTTACGCTAAACTCTGTCTACTTTGTTTAGTAAATAGGGTTTAGCGTCAAAAACCTTGGGTGTTTGCATGGGAACGCCCATGATCCATCCATGGTATGCCCCCTTGGCGCTAAGTAATGCTAACTGCTTTGCGGTACTTTTACGTTATTTCCAGCGCGCTGGAAAGTAAATCTGAAAAAAAATATTTTGAGCAGTAGTGTGTGCATTGCAGTAGTCAGTGTGTAACAGTGGTGTTTCTTGAGCTGCAGTATAGCTCATAATCTATTCTACAGCTGGAAGGGAAACAAGAAAGTTCCTTGGTCATAGTTTGCCTGCCAGTCCTGCTCTGACTTGCGACAGCCGTGCCTAAGCCCGGGGGAGGCGGTAATGCCTCACTGAGTTATACCCACAGCCCCGGGCAGTAGCAGCTGCAGCTTATGTGTACATGGTGTACGCCAGCATTGGGCCTGAATATGGTGAACAGCTCGAATGAGGCAGGTCACAACAAATTAGATCTTACATCAAGCAAGATGGTTTTCTAGCCGGAGGCCACTGTAAGGAAAATGTTGGCATCTTGTTTTCATGAACCACCATAAGTACCCACAGCTTTACGAAAGCTGCAGCTGTATGAACATTTGTAATGAGTCTCAGGGAAAAGGCTATGTAGTGTCTTTCCTGAGCAGTGGCATAGTGTATATGAGAAGCACACTAGCAGCAACAAGCATCAGATTGGTGCAAAGTAGCAACAGTGGGTGTCGTTGACAGTCTCCTCATACTTAAACATTTCTGAGAGTTTGCAGAAAAATTAATCAGCAGAATAAGCATTGTTGGCCTGCACAGCGAGCATCTACTGCAGTCGAGTACTAGTCAGATTCCTTATTGTCTCAGGGTTCGTGGTTATTGGGCCTCAACACATAGCTATGCTCATCAATACCCAACCCCCGCATCTCCAAAGTCTTGGGTTCTTCTGACATAGGGTTTCTGCTCGACCCCCCCTGGTTACACTTCTGGTAGTTCTTGAATGTTTTTTGTAAACAGGAAAAATACCGTAAGCAGTGCTTTAAATGGGATGAAAAAGGTGATGTTGAGATGGGGGAGGATCTCGAAATGGGTGTGGCCAATGAAGCATCATTAGGATTACTGTACAAGAGGAGTGACCTATGCATGGCCTAAAACATATGGGGGGATATTCTCAAGAACGTGTGATAATCACCACAAAATTAGCGTAACGCAACTCTTCACATCGCAGGAGAATAACGCTGTGTTAACTCAGTATTCACAACATGGTGGTACTATGCGATAGGCCCACGATAACGGGTCACATGTCCGCGATAAAGTCAACGTGACGCTGCAAAATTCCGAAACACGAATGCAAAAATAGTTGCGCTGAGGCCAATCGTGATACAAAATTCAGCAAAAACCAGTGACAGGCCTGCAATTCACACAGGTCAGGTGGGAACAATCACCATAAAAGTAGAAAAAAACATACAAACAAAAGCCAAACAACAGCGAAGCACAACGGAGGTTGACGGAGCAACTACAGAGGACAACCAGAAACCCACAAACCCCCCGGAGGACCAGCCTGGGACGTCGGGGTCAGGGAAGGGCAAGGAGAAGAAGAGTAGGAAGAAGACGTTCAGTCCGCAGGAAAACAGGATCCTGGTAACGGAGGTGTTAGAACACCATCAACAACTGTTCGTCACCTCCACTGTGTCATTGGCAACAAAAAATGGACTATGGCAGTCCATCGTGGACAAGGTGAATGCAGTCGGAGTGCTGAAGAGGACAATGGAAGAGGTCAAGAGGCGCTGGAATGATGTCAAGTGCAAAACCAAGCAGAAACTCCCCAACAACCGGAAGGTAGCAATGCAGACTGGAGGTGGGAGTCCTGTGCCACAGGAGGAGCTGGATGATATGGAGGAAATGGTGTCCACACAGTCGTCAGTGGAGAGACGTGGCAAGAGTTGGGGGACCGGACAATGCTCAACATGACCAGATACAACAGCACCAAAGTGAGTAATGACCAGGGACTGGGGGGATGGGGGAGATGGGCACAATGGCACACATGAACAAGTAAGTAGAGCATATCTGCAGGCAACCATGCCCCGACCCCAAACTCTCACCAAGAGACCAATGTACCCAAGTATGCAACATCACAGCACCATATAAGCACATAAGCCAAAGGCACACTGCATGTAAGGGAGAAGGGGCCGCAAAAGCAGAGCTCCAGGAGACACTCCCCAGAAATGCAGCACAAACACTTAACATGCAGAGCACATCAACGTTGACAACGAAGTGGTAAAAACCGCAACACGTCCACAACAGAACACAGGACACAACTGGTGCCGCATGTGTGTAGAAACTGGTCAATCACATTTGGCATTGCAGGGAAATGTGAGTTGATAATGTACAAGTACTAGCACATATCCGTGATGTTGTCAAAATGTCCACTATCTCACATCAAATAGGCAGCCCCCCCAAACAGTCACAATGTACACTGTCATGCAGTCTGAATGTAAACATGTACAATGCATCAACATACGTGTGAACACAATGTGAAACTGAATGTCCCCTTCACATTGCAGAGGGAAATCCAACACCTCCTGCAGAGCAGCCCGAACCTCTCTTCTCTGATGACGAAGAGGACCACCACAGTTTAGACTCCAATGCCTTCCAACAGCTCATGGAGAGCCTCCGCACCCCACCTCCAGCAGCAGGGCAGCCCAGCTGCCACGAGGAGACCCCACCCCCTGCACAGATCACACAGTAGGCAGCACCCACCACCACAGCTGCCTCCCAGGAACCCCACGAAGAACATATGGCCTTCCAACGCTGTGTGTTGGGGTACCAGGAGAATCTGGCTGAACAGGTGCGGGTGGGGTTCGACCGCATGGCAGCCAAACTAGATGCCATATGTAGGTGTCTATGTCCCATCAGGGACCACTCACAGTCCCTAACGGACACCCACAGTCCGCTCCATGCTCTCCAATGGACCATGGCTGACATCGCTGGAGCCCTGACTCAGAGACTAGGACAACTGTCCAGTCAGAGTGGCTCTAGAGATGTCACACAGGAGTTGGGACACATGCTGAGGTTAATGGAGACGATGGATCGGACGCAGGCGGAAAGAGCGGCTGCCACGGCTGCACACCAGCGAGAGGTAGCTGGGTTCCACAATGACCTCAGGACCATCCTCATGGCATAGCTGCCACAAGGCCTGGCGCTGATGCATGCTGCTGCTACCACTACATCCACCTCTCCGCCCCCAGAAGTGCCAGTGCCACACAGTGCGGCAGACAGAACACCTCCGGCCACACGTGAGGCACATGAAACAGCAGAGGACGAAGATGCGGATGAATGTGGCTCAGTGGTAAGAAGGACGCAGTAGCATTCATCTCCACCATAGGGCCTGTTTCTGCTTGGTTCTGCCCTCTGCTTCATCACCTTCCACTGTCCCCCGATACACTCTGCAACACTCACCTTGGATCTCGACATGGACTGCCATATTCTGTTTGATTGCCAATGACACAGCAATCAGACTACGGACTGAGCTCTTCCTCTTCTTTGGACTTGTCATTCCCTGAAGGAATGTGACTGGCCCTCCATGGGCCAACATTGTAAAGTGGGGTTAACATTGCCCTGTACTGCTCCAGCTGCAACACTCCACTGAATGTGCATTAAACATTCACAATCACAGAGATGTCTCATGTCTATGATCTTTCAAGTGTGGAAGTATGGATGAATGTAGGGTCATTGATTCCCCGTTACGTCCATGTTGCTCATGTCATTGGACTTGGGTCACAGGGTGACACATTGACGATTGCAGTCCGGGTGGCACTGACACAACAACAGGGACACCCGAATTAGTTATTTTCTTGTCCAGCCCAGTACAGAACCACGGCCAGAGCCCCGGGGTCATTGTTCAAACCCTAACGCTGGACTGGCATACGCCAGGCCATCCCACTCCGCTTACGCTTACAGGGGGACGACAACAATACAAGTCCGAGGTCTACCCTGTATTGATCTGCAGATCACAGGTCTAGTTGTCAGCATGTCACAGCCACTTCCTTATGGCTGGTTTATACCCACACCACACCCATCCAGCACACACATCACAGGACATGTGACCCTGCCAATAAAACGGGCCGGGCGCACGTGCTCGGCGTCATTTCCACTGTCTCTCTGGGTGTATCTGTGTGGTTATCATTTATGCATGAGGGCCTAGGGTCCTGCAACATCACATTCCCCAGGGCGGGAGGTGACATGATGGCATCCGCACCACAATACTCAATTATAGAGGGTCCATGAATTGCGGGGCACCGGATACACAGGGTCTGGCACAGGCACATCGCCACAGGACGGTGACTTTCGGTGCACTGAGGTAGGAGCACCTTAAGTTCTGAGCGGGTACGCAGCCTGCGATGATGCTGTGTGCACTGCTATGTCCTCTGCCATAGCGAAATCAAGACTCAGAATCAAGTGTGAGACCTGGTGGCCCGTGGAGCGGGGCTACATGATGTGGAGGGTGCCATGTTCGCGGGCCTCGGACTTGGGGCTTGCACCCTCACGTGGTGGGCCCTATTGGAGACACTCCGGTAGTGGAAGGTGAACAGTGAGGCCTGGGTGCACGGGGGCGGGCATGCACCGCTAGGCGGCAGGAGGGGCTGACAGGCGATGACTGCAGGTGCAATTATATGCACTCTGCCATTCATGTATCTGGACTCTGTTTCAGATGAGGGACCTGGTGAGCTGCAGTGCATATCGGTACATGGTTGGAGACACACCGGTACCAGCAGGTCTGGGTGCGCAGTGTTGGCACACCCTCTCCCTATACCTCTCTTCTTTTCACTGTGTCTCTCTCTCCTCTTTCTGTCTTTCTCTCTCTCCCTCTCTTTCCGTCTTTCTCTCTCTCCCTCTCTTTCCTTCTGTCTCTCTCTCCCTCTCTTTCCATCTTTCTCTCTCTCCCTCTCTTTCCGTCTTTCTTTTCTCCCTCTCTTTCCATCTTTCTCTCTCTCCCTCTCTTTCCACCTTTCTCTCTCCCTCTCTTTCTCTCTCTCTGTAGCTCTCTCTCTCTTTCGCTCTCTCTCTCTTTCGCTCTCTCTCTCTTTCGCTCTCTCTCTGTCCTTTGATGTGCGCATTACACACCTTCTTATCTGGAATTTTGTCTTGCAGGCAGTGACCTAAAGATTGTCCCGAGGAGGCCCACTATGAGTCTTCAAAATTGTTGTTTTTAGTTTTTTTAAATAAAATGTTTCGTTTGGTAATTCAGAGGTGAATGTGTGATGCTCATTTTTGTGACGACACATGCATGATACCTGTTGTGATTGTACGACATCAGGTGAATTATTTTGTACATGATTTTGTGAAGTTGATGTGACATGTCTTTGCCCGGGTGGGGGTTGCGTGGGGGGGTCCTGTGGGTGGTGGCGGTGGGTGTTGTGGCCCTGTTGGGGCTCCCAGTTGCATGGTCAGTGGCTCTATGGCATCTGTTGCCCTTCAGGTGTGGCTCTTGCCTTCGCTCCCTTTTCTGGTGCAGGCTCTCTTCCGACATTACACCAGGTCAGAACAGGTGTCAATTTCCTGCTGCTAACGTACCTTATCGCCTGTTTTGGGTTATCATCGCCGATCTGGCTGGTAGTTGAGAATATTGCAGAGTAGTGTTGTTGCAGCTTTTTGCACGGGAACGCCTACTCTGCATCTCATTAGTGATAGTTGCGAGGGTCATCTATGGCAATGTTTTTTGCAGCTGCTATCGCAGGTAAACTGGTGATTTGGGCTGTTAGCACCAGCTTGTAAATGGGGCGATACATTTATCGCGACTTTGGCTGTGATAAAGTGCTGTTAACTCGGCGATATATCCTTGATAATATGCCCCATGGACTACAAACCTGTGCATCTCACATGTGTTACCTGATCAGCACTTGGGTGCCTTGTAGCGGAGTTTCCTGTTACTGTATCCAAATATATTACACAACTAACTTTTGCCCAAATCAAGCCAGTCCTACCAGTTTTGTCAACGCTTACTCGGTCATATCAGATAAATGAGTAACAGCAATGTCTTTGCTGTGAATAATTAGAATGGAAAACGTTTCAATTCTGAATATATATGAGATTGCGAAGTTAATGGTTAAGGTCTGTTGAATGTTTAGTGGGCTTCAGAGCAGCTCACTTACCCCATTTATCCCCTTCACAAGACTTTCCTTAGCAGTCTACTAGAAATGTCCCTTTTCTCCCTTCATCTTCCTGAAAGCCTTGCATATTTCACGTCATTTCCTTCCTCTTAATCACTGTTTTTTCTCTCTGTCCTTCTGCATATACTTCCTTAAGGCATCTCCCATTCACTATGCCCTTTCTCTCGCTAACAAACACAAACAAACACACACACTTAACACTATCCTCACCTGTAAAGACAATATTTTTTCCTTCGGTGATATCAATATTTCAAAAGCTGTGACTATCTCCTTCACACACTTTCCAATAGTATTGTTACGACAAATGGCATATATGTGACCATCGCTCTATGGGCCATGCATAAGGGCCAAGGAGTGGATGAACACATAGCCTGAGAACCATTACGACCCATAACATGACTGTAAGAACCGTGCACTGCCTTCAACCACAACTCCTGGGCTCTTACTCATGGCCTGTCAGGAACACCCACGCACAACTTGCACTCACCTGGAGGTGACTCAGTGCACAGTATGCACTACACAAGAGTTCTATGTTGCATAAAAAAAGCAGAAACAACACTTGGAATAAGCAAATACTCTTAGGGAATGCAGGAGGAAGAAAAAACATATGAAATGTAAACATGGAGTGCTTCTCTGATATAGATTACCTTGAGAGTTTTTTACACTCATTGTTGAGAATGTAACGTTAAGGACATGCATATATTGCCTTGTAGATACTATTTTAAAAGTCATTATTTATTTATTAAAAAAAAATCTTTTTATTGAACAAAAGGAATCGACATTCCAAGGTACAATATTGCATGGCATTCATTGGACTTGATACAATCATTATCAGTTACGTGTCTAATTTACTAGTTGGTAATAGTTATTGTGCCCCAGATCCATCAGGTCACAGGGTGCTGCCTGAGCAAAATGAGGAATCTTCGCCCAGTCCTGAAACTTTTGCCTGAGTCTTGCCGGAAAATCGTGATCCATGCCACCATCACATCGAGACTGGATTATGCTAACGGCCTGTATAGCGGTCTCCCGAAATACTTCGTCCAAAGGCTGCAGACGGTGCAAAATGCGGCAGCCAGGCTGCTTAAGCATATTCCTTTCAAAGAGCATATTTCCCCCCATCTTCGGGCCCTGCATTGGCTCCCGATTGCCAGTAGAATAAAATTTAAAACTCTTACTCTGGCCTACAGGTCCCTCTATGGTACCTGCCCTAATTATCTGAGAGCCCGTCTGCCCAGATACACACAGACCCGCTCCCTTCGCTCAAATGATCAGGTGCTACTGAGTGTGCCGCGAGTCAAAAGGGCTAGATTGGGGGGCCGGACCTTTTCAGCCAATGTGGCTCGTCTATGGAACTCCCTACCTCCTGAGCTGCGAAAGGCCCAATCAGAAACAAGCTTTAGGAGACAGCTTAAGTCGTGGCTGTTCTCGGTGCCTCTCTAAGCCGCAGACTCCCAGCTAGTTTTCTTGCCATGCCCTCACAGCGCCGGGACGCCTCCTAGCTGAGGCAGCTGTTCGTGCTTTAAAAATACCAGTATTATGAGAGATCTTCCTGGGGTGTCACAGTTGGGGGAGCACAGATATTACCACGATACACATTCCAATCATTCCAGATGTAAGACCACTTTTTAGGGCATCCCTGAGATACATACACTGTTTTTCTCAGGACATACACCAATCCATGTCCCTCTTCCAAGAGGACACGACCGGTTCCCCCGACATTTGAGCAATATTATGCGTTGCCACCATCAATCCCAGCGTGACACATGTAATGCGTTTGTTGTTAAGATACGTTGGTTCCCACACATTCAGGAGACATCGCTTGGCCTGCAAGGGAATAGCAAGCGTGAGCACCTCACTAAGTATGTTGTGTATTTTCTTCCAATATCTCTTGATATGTGGAAATTCCCAGAGTATGTGCAGGAATGTGCCTTCACCTCCACAACCCCTCCTACAGTTACTATCATCCGCTCTCCCCATTCTCAGTAGACATGGTCCAGTCATGAGAATACGGAGCAGTATTTTGAGTTGACCAGTCGTAATCTGGCTGATATAGCCACTTCCCAATCTTAGTCATCCAGAATAATGCCATCTCTTTCCCATTTTTCCCGTAGTCGCTACAGGGGGTTATACTGAGTTATTTACCAATACCCCCATCGTACCAGTTGAGGTTTAGTTTGGAGAGTGCTATGCGGGGTCTCCCACTCCACAGCAGGCGTCTCTGCAGGCTTTTAATTTTTTAAAAGTAGCTTGAAGGGACAAGATCCGATGAGTTCTGCAACACATACAGGAAGCTCGGCAAGGACATCATTTTGAATAAGGATGCCCTGCTCAACAAAGAGAGTGGAAGCGCCTTCAGCGTTCCAAATCCCTCTACAGTCTCTGTATGGGCGGGAGGAGATTATGGGCAAATCTAATCGTATTGTCAGCTGTGATATAGATGCCTAGGTACTTAAAGCCCACCGTGGTAATCTGCACCAGGCATCCCCTGGAGAGGTCAGGCTGGGGTCCATGGAGGACATATAGTACAGATTTACTCCAGTTAATTGAGTATCCAGAGTATCTGCCAAAGACTGCAAAGATGTTTAGTACAGCTATGAGGGATGCCTTTGATGAGGCCAAAAACAGGAGTATGTCATCAGCGTACAAGGAGATACGGTCTTCCCAAGTGTCTGCCCATTTTAGTTCACTTAACACCGAGTCCCTCCGTATCCAGGACGCCAGGGGCTCCAACACCAGTGCAAACGGATGCGGGGAAAGAGGGCAACCCTGACGAGTCCCTCTACTCAGGGTGAAGATTTCTGACTTTTTGTTGTTGACAATTACTTGGGCAAGAGACTTCGAATATAGGAGCTGTACTCCCTGGATAAACGGCGGACCAAATCCCATTTTCCCCAGGACTGCAAATAGATACGGCCACTCAATCGTATCAAACGTCATTGTGGCATATAATGACATGATTATCGCCGCTTCCTGTATGGTAGCCGCCCTCCCCATCACCCCATGTCCTCTACGTAAGTTCAAGCCAGTATTGTGCTGTGGCATAAAGCCTGATTGGTCCGGATGAACCAATCCACCGATCACCTTGACAAGCCTAGTAGCAAGGATTTTAGCCAAGATCTTAGGTTCAGCATTAAGTAGAGAGATTGGCCTACATGAAGCACAGTCCATTGCTATTCGTTGGTCCAGTGGCAGTTCTCCCTTTTCTTTACTTTCTTCGAACATTGCACGCAGGTGTGGGGCAAGTTTTCAGGCCTGAGTTTGTATAGTTCAATCGGCAAGCCACTGGGGCCTGATGCCTTCCCAGGTTTAAGGCTTCTGATCGCTTCTGATTGAGGCTGCTGATGTGTTGCCATTTTATTTGTTTCACAGAAACCTTGATAGCTGATTAATAGCTTCTTTTAAAAATAGTTTGTACATTCTTGAATGTTATGTTTTTAAGTGTTAGATCTGGCACTTTTCCGTGAGCGCTTCTCACCTGTTTATTGACCGCTCCAGGCCCCGTTCCGCCCCGGCTGAGTGCCGTTTGTGCGGAGGGCCGAATTCCAGAGCGCCATTTCCGCCTTCTCTCTACCACTTCCGCCCTGCCCTACCCAGCGCAGGTTAGCGGTCTAGCGGTTCACTTTAGACTCACATAAAATGATGGTATGGCGGAAGCGCAGCGGACGAGCGCAGCGGGAGCGCCGACTTTGCGCCGAAGTCGCGCCTAAGTCCAGCCCGTCTGCGCCCGTCCGCGGCCGGGCGCGTCCAGCGGCCATACACTCTGCTCTAACCCTTACCTACTCGTCTGCCGATCTACATGCTTTACGGCAGGCTGTACCCTTACCGCCTTATGCCACCAGGACGGCCCAGGACTGCGGCATTTTGATCGTCCCTACTTCACAGACTTTTGATCCCCCTCCTTCCTCTCCTAATCCCGTACCCCCGCTCTCTACCTCCTTATCTTCGGGGACGTGTCCCTTGACCATCCTATATCTTAACACCCGGTCTATGGCGAAACATCAGCTGGAAATCCATCGCCTGCTTGATGATAGTGCCGTGGATATCCTTCTTCTTTCAGAAACCTGGCTTACTGATGACTCTGTTCCCGACATCCTTGCTGCCATTCCCACTGGTTATTACATTATGCAATCTAACCGCCCAGGGGGACAAGCTGGTGGTGGGGTCGCAGCCATCATCCGCACAGAGCATATCTTTTCCACCTTGGCCTGCACTCCTATCCCCAATACCCAAACCCTTGTTATTAAACTTAGTTCCACCAGGTCCTCCCTTACCTGTGTCCTTATGTATAGACCCCCTGTTTACATGCCTTCCTTCCCACAACAAGTTGGGGATCTTATCTCTCAATTAATTATTAACAACGCTAAAATCATCATCATAGGTGACTTTAATTATTGGCCCTCCGACCCTCGGGAAAGCCGACTTTCCGAACAGTTCTCAGAACTCCTTACAAGCATGAACTGCCGACAATTTATTTCAACACCCACTCATTGCAAGGGCCACATACTGGACCAGGTCTGGACGGCAAACCTTGACATCTCGCCCCCATTAGTAACTCCCTGCTCATGGTCAGACCATTATTTTATTTCCTTTTCTGTAGATCTATCTATTCCCCGTCGTTCCCCCCTCACAACTAACATCTTAGCTCGTAATTGGAAGAAAGCCAATTTACCTGAACTACACTCTCTATTGGCAGCCTCAGCCCCTTTACTCTCCGGCTCAGCCACTCATCAAGCTTCCATCCTTGAACAATGGCTGGCGTCGGCTTGCAATTCAGTAGCTCCATTAAAAACCATAAAAGCTGTGCGCCCTCACGACGCTCAGCGATGGTTCACTGACCAGCTAAAACTTGATAAACTGGCTCTTCGCCAGGCTGAACGACGATGGCGCCACAACTATGATCCCCTCCTCAAAATCGAATTCATGACCCTCTTAAAAAACTATAAATCCGCCATTTTAGAGGCTAAAACATCCTACTTCTCCCGAAAAATCATGGAGTCTGCCTCCAAAGCAAAAGATATATTTTCGATCGTCAATGAGCTCTCTCTTCCTGATCGCGTCACTCTTCCCTCCGTGCCAACCCAGGCTCTGTGTGATGCGCTAAACACTTACTTCCAGGATAAAATTTCCACTATTAAAAATAATATTTCTCCGCCCACTTCGTCCCTTTCATTCTCATTACCCCCCAATAACCCCCAGCAACTGGATGCTTTTCCCCCTATCTCCATTGCTGAGTTCCAGAGACTTCTGCACAAAGTCAGTTCCGGGTCTCCCAACGACTGTTGCCCCCCCCATATCCTTAAAGAAATCTTCTTGGCCTGCCCTGACCCTGCCTTGGCACTTCTTAACACCTCGTTGGCCACAGGAGTAGTTCCAGACTCCTTTAAACAGGCAGTGGTGCTACCGATTTTAAAGAAAGCCAACGCAGATCCCTCGGTTCTGAGCAATTATAGGCCTATTTCTCTGCTCCCCTACCTGGGAAAGATCTTGGAGACCCACGTGACTCGGTGCTTGAGCACCTTCATTGAGAGTTCATCTTTTTTGGACCCTCAACAGGCTGGTTTCCGCCCCCTTCACTCCATTGAGGCGGTTATTGCGGCCGTCATGGATACGTTAAGAACGGGGGCGGATAACAACATCTCTCAAGCCCTTGTCCTGTTAGATCTGTTGGCGGCTTTTGACACGGTCGATCACTCTATTTTGATCGACCGTGTCACTAACGCCGGCATTCAGGGCGTTGCCCTTGATTGGGTCCGATCTTTCCTCGACAGGCGTTCCCAAGCAGTTCATCTTTCCACCTTCTCTGCTCCCCTTTCTTCTCTATCCTGAAGAGTCCCCCAGGGCTCGGCGCTATCACCCCTTCTTTTTAATTTATATATGCAACCCCTTATGGTTTCTCTCCGTCACTCCTCTGCAACAATTTATAATTACGCAGATGATTTGCAGTTGATTTTCCCTCTTGATACCTCTTCCTCTTCCCTCACCAATTTCCAAACCACCATGCTATACATCTCTGACTGGATGGCCCACAGCCAGCTCAAGCTAAATCCTACTAAGACGGAACTTGTCCTGGTCGGCGGGCCGGCCAGTCCATGGAATGATAGCTATTGGCCCCTTTCTCTTGGTGCCCCCCCCCCCCGCCAGCTCTGTGAAAAGCCTCGGAGTAGTCATCTCTGGTGATTTGTCCATGAAGTCGCAGATCTCTGCAGTTACATCATCCTGCTTCTTCCATCTGCGCAGGATACGCAAGATCTGTAGATTTCTCACCAGAGAGGCACTCATTTTAGTCGTCTTGGCCCTTGTCATCTCCAGGGTTGACTTCGCCAACATCTTATACGTGGGGATTCCTGCTTACCAGCTCCAGAGGCTCCAACTGATACAAAATCAGGCTGCCCGCTTGGTTTTCCACCAGCCCAAGCACCAGCACGTCTCACCACTACTGCGGAGCCTTCACTGGTTTCCAGTGGCCAAACAGTGCACCTTTAAACTCGGATGCACTATTTTTAAAGCTCTCTACAATCTTGCACCTGCTTTTATCGCTTCCAACTTAAAGCGGTACTTACCAACACGAAATCTACGCTCTTCCGCCGACAATCTCTTGTGCATCCCTCAAGCCCATCGCAAGAAACATGGTGGTCTCCGCATTTCTTTCCTGGCCCCTTCATTTTGGAATTCCCTCCCCTCTTCCTTCCGTCACTGCTCTTCCTATGAATGCTTTCGCAAGACATTAAAGACGTTCCTTTTCAAAGCTGCCTTCGAGTAATCATTGGCCCTTGCCCGTCGTATCTGTTATGAGCGCCAAGAAACCGTTCCGGTGAACGTGCGCGGTATAAGAATTTTTAAACATAACATAACATAGCATCGCCTGGACAATCTCGTCTGTTGTAAGGGCACCCTTAAAAGTCCGTTTTTAATTGATGCCAGGTTTGATGTCATAAGTCACTTGAGTCACTTTTTTATCTTGTATATAGTGTGAATACACAGTAAATGTTTTACTCCTTTTTCTAAGGTTTGTCTTTTGCAAAATAAAAGTTACGCCCATGTTCGGTTGAAGTGGGCACAACAGAAATTCTGTTGTACGTGGGCTTCAATTTCAAACTTTGATTGATTACTTATCATAACCTATGAAGTAACAGTGTTTGAAGGATAAAATTCGCTGCTCTAACTATAACTCTAATTTGAATGCAAGGAACTAATACTCCTTGCGTAGTTTTCACTTTTTCTGTTCAAATGAGTTCCTTGTGAACAATTGTATGTTGGCTGATCAGGTTTGAGGTCTGGCAGGACAAGCTTAACTGAAGTCCTCCCAGTAGCAATATTCCTGTGAGCCACCAAATATATGGCTGACGGATAAAGTTATCTTTGTGGTCACTCAGTTACTTTAAGTTCATAGGGTCGTTCCTATTATGAGCTTTGGAGTATATCTGCCACCTAGTGGTGAGTCCAGAAACCTTTTCTAGAGTTGCTTTATACCAGTGCTTTGTGTGCTGGTACTTTATGTGCATGCTTACATCAATAACCCTACACCCCTCACCGTTTGTGACCATTTCTGCTTCCTTTAATTTAAAAATGAGCAAGTGTTTTCTTATTGAAGCAAGGGAGCCAGTGAAAAGGCATCTATAATGAAAAATAGTGTACGGGCGAAGACTAATGTTCTCACTATTTTACATTCTCAACATTTGATTGATTTCCACAGCAATTACGAATGTGAAAGAGAGGAGAAAGAAAGAAGATAGCCAGCTACCCCTCCTGTCACCTCCAGTAAGACCCACACGGCTGGATTGCTGAGAAGTTGTCTGAGGCCAAGCCCCCTTTCTCCACCACTCTGCAAATGCGCCACTTGGCGCACTACTAGTTGGGGAAAGTTGTCCACTTTAGTCCTGAGACCCTCAAGAGTAAAGTGGAATTCATTCCCCAACCAGAAACATGCCAGGAGGCGTGTTTGCAGAGTGGTGTAGAAAGGGGACATGGCCTCCAAGTCCTCTCAGCAATCCCACTGTCTGGGGCTTACTGGAGGCAACAAGAGGGCTTGTTGGCCCCCAAGCGCCCCCCTCCTTTATTTTTATCATATGCCCCTGCAATTTGCCCCACCCAGGGGTTTTAGACAAAAGACGCGTGGTAGCCTGCAACTTCTTTTTTTTAATTTTGTGCGGGATTCGCGGATCCACCCACAGCAAATTTTTAAAAAAAGCTTTTAAACTCCACGGGGACCACCTCCATATATGGGGTGTCATTGTATTCCTACCCTGCCCCCTTATCTTTATTTTTTACTTTATCATATTCTTTTTTGGACTCGGCTTCTAGCTGGCGGCCAACACTTCCTGGTTAAAGTGTTGACAGCCAATCAAATTTTAGTAGGATTCGGGAGTCCACTGCAAGGACTTGCGTACCCTGATATCTATCTTTTTTAAAGACAGCTATCTCAAAAACTAATGATCAGCCTTTTTTCCCGGCCCCCGCTTGACGGATCTCCACGAAATTTTTAACACAACAGCTGCACCAAAAGAGGAAGTTGTGTTAAAATTTCGTGAAGATTCGCCAAGTGATGCCAAAGTTATTGGCAAAAGAAAAAACACTTTTCCTATGGAAACTTTGGTCCTAACTACCTACCTACTGGCTATCGCAAGTACGATATATATATATCTGGAAAATAGATTCTTGGATTTACCCACTCGTGAGTGCTTTCCATTCTTCATCTGTGGAGGAAATATATATATATATATATATATATATATATATATATATATATATATATATATACATATGTAATATATATATATATGTACGTATATATATATATATATATATATATATATATATATGTATTATGGCTATAATGATTTTTCAATGCGCAAAAGAAAAGAAAGCTGTCCTTGAAACGCTCAGCATACGCGTTTCAGCCTTCAAACAGCTTCATCAGTGCCGGTTTCAAGGTGTCTTTGATGTTCCTGGGGGGTTAAGCGATGTTATGCTGTTCCCGAGACTACTCTCAGTCAGGTGGTCTCACGCCCCTCCTCCACTCAATGCTGTTCAGCTGTTTTGCTTACATTCTCCAGCCCGGTGCATGCTGGTCTTGGTATTCCGTTGAGGAAGCTCATTAAGTAACAGAGCAAACCTTGCACTATGTGGTACCCCAATAACAATTTGCTCCGGGTATCAACACCATCCCCGGGTCATGGAAGGTCCGGCAATAAGTTTGTCCCCTTATCAGGCACACAGTGATGCCTCCTCTCTCCCCATGCATCCAGAATCACACCAAGTGGTTTTGACATGCTGGGGGTGCTCCGCGAAAACATCAACACTCCAGGTGCAGGGTCACTGCGGCGCTCCAGAGCATGGGGGCACGTCGCCATCCAGCACCTGCTTGCTGGTAAAAACATATAGTCTATGCTTTCTTCCAAGTAAGTAGACAGCGCGACACAACTCCGGGGAATAAGATATGGCTTTAATGATTTTTCCATGCGCAAAAGAAAGCTGTCCCTGAAATGCTCGGCATACGCGTTTCAGCCTTCAAACGGCTTCATCAGTGCAAGTCTCAAGGTGTCTTCACACTGGTGAAGGGAGGGGGGCCGGAGGTGACGTGTGCAAACACACCCTGTGGCCGTGTTAATATGGAGGAGAAAGGCCCCTTGAATCCTGAGCGTCCCAACTAGCCCATCAGGTATCTCCAGGTAGCACCACAGAGCTGCTTTGCATAGTGGTGTGAAAAGGGGCACAGCCTGGACCACCTCTCTGCAATGCAGCACAGTAGTGCTTACTGGAAGCACATGGTGGGCTAGTTGGCCTCCAGGGGCCCTCATGATTAAAGGGGAATTATTTCCCCAACTTAAAACGCGCCACAAGGCGTGTTTGCACACGTCACCTCAGGCTCCATCCCCTCCCTTCACCACTGTGTAAACGTGCCCTGTGGCTGGTTTAAGTTGGGAGATTAAGTCCCCTTGAATCCTAAGGGTCCCTAGGCTCAAACTAGCCCACTAGGTACCTCCAGTAAGAGCCACAGAGCTGCGTTGCAGAGTGGTGTTAAAAGGGGCATGGCCTCTGAACACCTGTCTGCAACGCAGCTCCCTGGCGCATTCTGGAGATACCTGTTGGGCTAGTTGGCCCTCAGGGACCCTCAGTATTGAAAGAGAATTAATTCCCCAACTTACAACTCGCCATGGGGCGCATTTGAACAATGGTGAAGGAAGGGGGCATGGCCTGATGTGACATGTCTGCAGACACGCCCTGTGTCGCGTTTTAAGTTGGAGAATTGATTTATCCTCAATATTGAGGGCCCCTGGGCGCCAACTAGCCCACCAGGTACCTCCAGTATGAGCCAGAGAGCTGTGCTATAGAGAGGTGTTCAGAGGCCACGCCCCTTTTTACAACACTCTGCAATGCAGCTCTGTGGCGCTTACTGGAGGTACCTGGTGGGCTAGTTGGACCCCAGGGACCCTCAGGATTGAAGAGGTATTAATTCCTCAACTTAAAACGCGCCACCGGGCGTGTTTTCACAAATGTCACCTTAGGCCCGACCCCTCCCTTCACCACTGTGCAAATGCGCCCGTGGCGCCTTTTAAGTTGGGGGATTAACTCACCTTGAATCCTGAGGGTCCCTGGGGTGCAACTAGCCCACCAGCTACCTCCATTAAGTGCCTTAGAGCTGCGTTGCAGAGAGGTGTAAAATGGGGCATGGCCTCAGAACCCCTCTCTGCAATGCAGCCCCCTGGCGCATACTGGAGGTTCCTGGTGGGCTAGTTGGCCCCCAGGGACCCCTAGTATTCAAGGGGAATTCGTTCCCCATCTGCAAACGTGCCAGGGGGCGCGTTTGCTGTGTGCTGCAAGGAGGGGGCTTGGCCTCCGGCGCAATGCCAGTCTTTTAAACTATTTTTTTTTAAGAAGGGGGGCTGTGTGGCCCCCCTTCGTTTTCCAATTTATTGGCCCTGGGGACCCCATCCCCCAGGGTCTGCCCCATAATTAAAAAAAAAAACTTTTGAAGGGGGCCGCATGGCCCCCCTCCCGAGGCCTTAATTGGCCCCGGGGACCCCATCCCCCAGGGCATGGCCTTTTTTAAATTGTATAATTCTTTTGGAGGGAGGCTGCGTTGCCCCACTCCTCAGGCCACTTATAGCTCCGGGACCCCATCCCCCGGGGCCGGGCTTTTTTTTGGTGTAAATTGTGGGGAGGAGGGCCGCCTGACCCCCCTCCCGGGCCACTTGTAGCCCCGGGGACCCCATCCCCCGGGGCTGACCCTCTCCGTTGGGGGCTGAGGGGGGTCCCCAATCCCCCCACGGTCCTGCCGGCTTCCCGCGTCCCTCGGGAGCCAGCATTGCTTTTCCACATGGGGAGCTGCTAAGATGCAGCTCCCCGTGTGGTTTCCCTGCGCTCTCTTTTAAAATGCAAACCAAATTTGCTATGGCAGGGCGGAAGCAACGAGGCTCCTGCCCTGCCATAGCAAACTACACCCCCGGGACACCCAGTGGAATTAAGGTACAGCATGCACATTAACCTCATTTTGAAGACTCTCTGGAAAGGCACTACATTGGAAAAACCGACTGAGCATATTCATTTCCCAAGTCAGTTAAGTGGTCTGAAAAAGGCTCAGGAGCTATAGGTGCTTTACAAAAAGCATCACTTAAATAAATGCATAAATACACTAGAGAATGTGCTTGTACTGTGCTGTTTAAAAGAAAGAAAGGTATGAAGGAAGGAATACATCAAAGAAGACAGCAACAAATTCAGGCAGGAAGGTGAGTAATGGAATGAGGAATTAAATGAGTAATGGATAAAGAAGGAGGAAATAAGAAAATAATGTGAAAGGAAGAAATGAAGGGATAGAAGGAATGAGGGAGAAAGGAAGTGGATGATGTGTGATGGATGAATAGAAAGAAGAAAGGAAATGAGGAAGAAAAGCAGAAGGAAGGGTTGAAGGTAAGAAAAGAAGAAATTAAAGAAGGGATAAAGAAAGGACCAGGATAAAAAGAAAGTATGGAATGAAAGGAGGAAGAAGGAAGAAATGCACCAAGGAATGGGAGGATGGGAAATGGATGAGAGTGTAAGGAGGCAAGAATAGAAAGAGGAAAGGAGGCATGGCTGAAGGTGCTTCAGAGACACCTGAAGGCGGGCTGACGTTATTTGAGACACAGACAGACAGTGGAAACTAAAGAGGACCGTTTACAGACACTCAGAGACCAACAGCACAGTCAGGCACAGAGTATAGTCAGACACAGACGGACTGAGGTAAGTTACTGACACTCCGAGACTCACGAGACTCACAGACTCCGAGACTCACGGTACGGTCAGACACTGACAGACAAAGGTAGCAAGATAGTTTACAGACACTCAGATACCCACAGCACAGTCAGACACAGAGTATAGTCAGACACAGACAGATCCCGGTAACTAGACAGTGTACAGACACTCTGAGATACACAGCAGGGTGAGACATAGACAGGAAGACATTACTAGACCGTTTACAGATACTCTGAGACCCACAGTATGGTCGGACACAAACAGAGGTAACTAGACAGTTTGCAGACACTCCGAGACCCATGGCACGGTTATACAGGTAGACACTGTCAGTTTACTCACACTCAGAGACCCACAGCACTGTCAGACACTGACAGACAGAGGTAAGTAGACTGGGTCCACTCAGCAATTCATCCTTCCGAGGACGATAAAATGAGTCTCATTGAGTTGGGTAACCATAAACATCTGTTATCAGCGCCAAGATACCAAGGGTGAACGTGTGCTTAACAAATATGCATGTTATGTTAGGTTACTTTATGTTATTTGTGTTGGTGCTTTAGCTCGAGGCACAGATGGTAAATAAGGCCGCCAGACAGGGGGCGCCCGAGGTAGTGAGACTCACAGAGGAGCCCACGGGGTGGAGAGGCAGAGACAGAGCGAGGAGCAGAGAGGGTTTCCAACAGAGACATGAGGAGAGAGGGGGGCCCGAAGCGCGATGTTTGATTGATGGGAGGTAAAGAAAAAGAGGTGACTGTAAGAGATAGGGCGATGGACACACGGACTGAGCTCCAGACAGACTGACAAAGGCTCCAACAGCTGCTCTAAAATCAGGTCTCACAGAACCCAGAAATGCTACTGGCTGCGTGCGGCACACCCTGTGTACCTTGCTGCACAGTGTACGTACCTCACCCGCTATTCCCTTTGTACCTCAGAGTGCTGCCCCTGTACACGATCCTGCTGCTCACAGCGATATTGTCAGAGTGTTATCCACCGTACCTCTTAGTGCTGCATCGTGTGCATCACAGCACAGGCTCAGGACTATTGCATATACCTGACATCCGCTGTACCTCACAACGTGCTACTGCTGCGCTTCTCAGCTCTATCTTCTGCGTAATTCGTCTTTACACAACTCGGCCTCTATCAGACACCTCCCTGGAGGTTACCTCGTTACCATCTCTACCTCACGGTGCTACTCGCTTTTCACGCTTTGTGTGATCCAAAACCTCCTCCACTTACGTACCTCACAGGACAGCTGCCTGGACCTGGCCCTGCTGCTCCCGCTGTACCTCACAGCACTCCTGCAGCGCCTCTCAACGTCGTCCTCTGAGTATACGTCCATGTGCAACTCTACCTCAAGCCTGCGCCTCACTGGAGGCCACAGTGCTACCCACGTACCTCTCAGCGCTGTACCATGTATGACACAGGCTCCCTGTGTCACCTCACAGGTGTATTGCATGTACCTCACACCCGTGTTCCAGCTACCTGTACCTCACTGTGCGATACAGCTGCGCCTCTCGGCACTATCATCTGCGCGCTTCTTCGAGGTATATCTTTGACACTTGCTGAAGGGTTTGATGTTTTTTCTGTACCTCACAGTGCAGCAACATCTATGCCACAGGCTGTTCTATGTACGTACCTCACAGGATTGTTAGCTGCACCTGGCGCTGCTGCTCCCTCTGTACTTCACAGTGCGCTTCTGCTGTGCCTCCCAGCGCTATACTCTGGGCGCCTCCTCCATGAACCAGTTAGACTCCCACTGGAGGGTGCGCTCCTCTCTCTGTACCTCACAGCACTGCTCACTGTACCTGACAGAGATTCTCCAGTACCTCAGATGACCGCTGCCGGTAGGTACAGAGCGGCTTGCGCTGCCTCGTAGCGCTATCCTCCCAGCTCCTCCTACATATACAAATCTCATACAGCAGGGGAGCTTCATTTCTTTCTCTTCTTCACAGTGCTCCTCCGCCTGCCTCGCAGCGCTATCCTCTGAGTTACTTCCCTCAGATACAACCCTATCCCTCACCGGAAGCAGCAGTGTTTTCTCTGTAACTCACAGTGAGGTTTCCTGTGCCTAAATGTTTACGAATGATTAATTTCTGCCCAGCGTGCAGCCGCAGTCTGCATTGTCTGGCGTCGGAGGAGGGGGCGAGGGAGGGCTGCTGTGACGTCAGCCTCGTTCTCGGAGTCCATTGGCCTCGGATGTTCCGCGCGCTGGAGGGCGGACATAATGTGTGTCTCTGTGTGCGACGGCGGGGGGTGGGTGGGGGGGAGTCTCTGTATGTGTGCGTGCCTGTATGTGCGATCGTGTGTGTGTGTCTCTGTGTGTGCGCATGCGTGCAGGGGGAGGTGAGCCTGTGTATGTTTGCGCTTCCCAGGAGACAGGAGATGGCCACGGCGAGCGCGTTCTCACGTGCGCGGCCCGCTCCGATCGCCTTCTGCAAGATGCGTGCGGCCAGCTCCTGTCTCCTGGGAAGCTGAGTCGCTGACAATAGGTCTCTGGCGAGACCGCGCTTTTGCACGGTTAATGCCACGAGACCTAAAAAGGATCTACAATAACAAGTACAGAATCCAACAGTGAACAGGAGAGGTGTAAGCTTATCTTAAAAAGGAAGATATAATCATAACCCGTCTTTCTTTGCGACAGGTTTTGTCTCTACCCCTTCCAACGGGGAAGGTGTTCCCCAGTGGAGAAACCCCCAGAGGTAGAACTCCCAAAAAAGAAAACAAAAACGTAACCCACCCCCCTCCCTCCCAATCTAAAAACTGGTGGCGGCTGCACAACACCAATGTGTTTCTGGATCGTATCGTGCACAGGTAAATTAAAATTCTTCTTCTTCAAAAACGTTATTTCGGCTATTACAGCCATAAAAGCACATTTAAATTGACAACATATTAAAATCCGAGTCAAGAAAAAGCTACAACATCATAAAGAACACTGGTTAATAAACATAGCAATATAAGATCACCCATTGGGAAGTAGAGCTATGGAAATCATCATTATGGGAAATTTGAACTATTAAAACATACATTAAAAATATAATTTAAACTAAAAATATATTTTTTTAAAAGTGATTCACATCCAATGTTCTTATAGCGCCCAGGATCGAAATAGCAGCCAGTTAGCAGGTATTACTATCTCTCCCATGGATTAATCAGCAAATACCTACACTTACAGGCTTAATTATTACAGAGTACAGAATCAGAACAAATTACAAGTAGGAGCTGGTATTAATTATTATCATATCATTTTTTTTGTAAATGCCTTCATTTACACCACATAGCAGATAGAAATTTTGAAATTGCAACAACATAAACCGGGTTAGTATCGGATTTTAGGATCCTATGAAAATTTTATGTAATTCCTAATACCCAGGTTTCTGCAGAGTTGAATAACCCACTTAGACCTAACCTGCTTGTATGCCAAGCAGAAGAACAGTACATGAATTACTGTTTCTTCCTCCGCTAGGCATCCAGGACATAGGCGAGTGGTAGCACCCGCCCAGTTATTGCTTGAAGCGTGAAGCGGGAGCGTCTCATATCTAAATTGCAAAAACAGGTTCTTAGCTAATGGTGGTTGTATTGAATCCAACACCTGCTCGAATCGATATTGGGACTTAAAATCCAAAAACCCATAGGTTAGACTAGAGGGGTTAACTGTCTGTAAAATACTTGTCAATTTGTACTCTTTCAAGGTACTAGCTAAATTGTTTTTTGAAATAGCTAGGCAAGATTCCTAAGGTGTGTTCCATAGGTCCTCCCTTTCTATTGCATGAACAGAATCCCTATTAAAGACAGCCAGGGTATACTACCAGCCCCCATGGTTGACATTACCACTTTTAATTCCTCCTTATAGTGACCTAACTCTGGGGTTCTCCAAAGCCGTCACCAGTATAGCAATGGGCGTGAAGAGATCAGGTCCGCAATTGGGAGGATATCCAGGTCCATCCTTAGTGGTACTAGGGGTGTATTTTTGGGCAGGCTCAGAATTTGTCTTATAAAATTGTTTTCTGTTACAGTAAGGGCATTAGCTAAGCTATGTCCCCACAATTCTGCCCCATATACGGTTTCTCCCCTAGCTTGGACTTTATAGATTTCTAACGGTGGGCTAATAACCTGTAAGGCACAACTCTTATGATCTTTTAAAATCCCTCCAATAGCCTGAGTTAACTTTAGGTTAGCTTTATTGATTTGGGGTCCCCACCCCATTTTATCATTTAAAGTAAGACCCAAAAAGTCAAAGATAGGGACCCTTTCCAATGGTCTATCATCCATTCTTGGATGCGGGAAATTTATAGAGTTAGTATTGAAGACCATATATTTTGTCTTCTTAATACTTACCACCAAATTCCTCTTTTTTGCAAAACTGGCTAAATTCCTTTAACACACGCTGCATCCCCATTGGTGATTTTGAGAGGAGCAGGGTGTCATCCACGAACATTAATACAGGAAATTTGCGGTGAGCTAGTTTTGGAGGGTCGATGTCCTTAACGGCAAGTAGATCTTCAATTAACCTGTTAAGAAAGAGGGAGAAGATGGTTGGCGCAAGCACACAACCCTGCCTCACCCCCTTTCCAACGGGAAAAGGAGCCGTTAATTTCCCGTTTTTGCCGAACCTTACTCTAGTAAATGTTCCCTCATGGAGGCGTTTAAGCTGGTAACAGAGATAAGGTGGGACTCCCATGTCCAGCAAGATACCCCACAGCTGGTCACAGTCCACCATATTGAACGCTGATTTAAGGTCCATGAAGGTAAGGTACAGGCTCCCACCCTCCAGAACGACATTCTTCCAATAGATCAGTTTTAACCTAAATAGCTGATCTATGGTAGATGTTTTACATCTGAAGCCTGCTTGCGAGGGAATTAAGACATTAAGGTCTTCCATCCATTCCTGGAGTGTAGCACAATTATTTTGTGTTACATCAATAAGTCTAATTGGCCTATAATTTGCGTGTTCAATGGGGGACCCTTTTTGTAGCTAGGGATAATCTCTGTGCAAGCCCACGTAAGGGGGGCTGGTAAGCCATAAAGAATTGCATTAAATAATGTTTGACGGTATGGAGCCCACACTACCTATTCATTTCTATACAGGTCCCCGGGGATTCTATCTAGCCCCGGTGCTTTATTTGGTAATAACTTGGCAAGGGCAGATAATACGTCAGCCGTGGTGCATGGGGGTATATCCCCTAGAGGATCAGGGGTCAGGCAACACTCAGTGATCCCGCTCACACTCGATCCATTAGGTGGCTTAAATATAAATCCTTAAAATAAAGATGCCAGGGTTCCTCGCCAATGTTGGGCTCGATGGTAGTCCTACCCTCAGTTTTTCCAGTATGGACTACATTCCAGAAGCCTCTAATATCTTTTGAATCCAAATCATTCTTAATGGCCTGCCATCTATCCATTTCCCATTGTGAATTTGCTTGTAAAATAATTTTTTTTAAAGATACCCTAGCTTCCCTTATGCGTGTACTATCGCCCCCCTTGAGACATGACAGCAGGGCTCTCTTAGCATCCCTGCACGTCCTATTGTACAAGGGGTTATTATCACTACGATGATTACTCTTAACAGGCTTGCTACTGTAAAAGAAATCCCCCAGGATTGTAACCATATCCTGGAGAATTTTCCCTAAGTCATTACCAGGTTCTAAATTAGCACTATTTCCAGAGGCGAGGCTTGCCTTTTCCAGCAGAGGGATAGTACTGTTGTACATGTCTGACATTGTTTCCAGGGATTGGATTATTGTGCCCCAACGAATACGTCTCCCTCCTTCGGCCACAACTAAGTTATCTACTAGGGGGTTATCAGAACCATGTTCTATTTCTGCTAAGTGGAAGTCTAGCAATACGACCAAAAGATTATGGTCACTTTCTTCACGCAAATTGACGAGGAATTTCGCGTCATTGTGCCAGATTTTGACACTTAATAAGATGAAATCAATTATTGATGCCTGGCCAAATCCCTCAAAGGTTGAATGCCCAGGGTTATCATCAGGGAACTGACCATTACAGGCCCTGAAGGAATGAGTGAGGGTAAGAGAGGTCAGTTGCAGAACAAGTGGGGTCCACCCCCTTATCTGATAGGCGTTAGACGCGAGGATTGACCATATTGAATCCTCATCACTTGTAATGGGTGTTGTCAAAACATTAAGGGGTTCAAAATGGCAGTTAAAATCCCCGCCAATTAAGAAATACGCTTTCCCCGAAAATGAATTGAGGAGACTAGCCAAACAGTCTAACGTCGAGAATAAACATTAATAATGGCCAACTTTGAGAGATTTCTCTGGGTCAGAAGAATGCATAAAATATCCGGTGAATGGCTTTCTATTCTCTTCACTGTGCATCCTAGGTGGATACCCACCCATATACATAGACCCCCGAGGGTCTACCCCTAGGGCCCTTCACTGCTACTTCACAGTACGCCGCGAAGCATACTCTATATAGTGAACTTTGTGCCCAGGTTTCTTGGAATAAGCTGATCGCGTGAGAATCGATGAAGTCACCCCAATCGGGCAAATCTAGTTTAGCCACGAAGCCCGCGATATTCCATGACAGAATCCTAGGGCCATTTAATCTCACTTCCAACCCACTCTCAACAATTATCTCCAATTCTCGACTGTCTATGGATTCAGGGGTCTCATAGTTAATGTTGCGAGGAGCTAATATTTGGGGATAAGATCCAACCTCACAGGATGCAGAATTAATTTTAGTAGCATCTGTAAGTTTACCCATCTGCTCGCCCGCACTAACTATAGAAACTTTACCAGTTTCAGTAATCCCCGATGCATCACTTGGCACAAGGTGTAGGTTTGTTTCCCCAGCCCCCAAACCCAAGGTGTTTTCTCACAGCTGTTTAGCCAATGTCAGTGGGCAGGAGTGAGTTGGGGTCAGTCAATCTACCAAATCTAACACACTGAATCTGTTACTGAGTGGGACACTAGATGCAAAAGAAATACTATCCATCCCTTCTCTGTTACTAACAATACCAGTCTGGACACGCCTATCCCAGTTCTTTCCTTGATATCCGAATTTAACTATATGATTTGGGGGAGAGTAAAAGTAGCTTAAATCAAAAGTCTGGTTGCTAGATCTCATATTTTTGTAAAACCCCTCACAAACATATTGGACCACCCGACTATCTCTGAAATTGATAACTATGCAATCGCCCACTATATCATTCGGTCTGCGTCCTACCCAACTCACTCTGAGAGCAAACAAAATCGGGCTTTGCACATTTGGCGGAAGGGGTCTGTTATTGTTCAGCCAGTGAATTGTTTTATTTTTTAGTTCAATGTAGGATTCAACTCTACCTGATTCCAATTTGGGGACCCCGGCCAAAACAACAACATAAGATGAGCAGTCAGGGAGTAGATCAATGTGTGGCAGAATGTTCTTAGGCTCATTGCCATTATATTTTCCATTGAAGCCTCCATTTAATTTTTGCATCGGACCCCCTCCTGACAATTGCTGTACTGCTCTTTCCCTCTGATAGCAGTCCGTTTTTCGCTGTGCCTCTGCACCACCAGTTATGCTAGGTCCAGCTACATCATTCCTGCACACTGTGGTGTCCATTGAATTAGGGACAGGAGGATGGAACAATAGAGGGTTGGTGACAGGGGGGCCAGGGGGACCATTCTTTGTAGGGTCATTGACCTGGCCACACTTCACCAGACAACAAACTGGCAGGTCTTCCTCGGCGAAGATGCATTTCTCTGGTAGAGCCAGGACAGGCTGCAAGTGGTAATCCCCTTGTTAGGAAAGCAACCAGCAGGCACCATGTGTATTAAAAACAATTATAATCATCTCAGAATATATCTGCCATCCTTTCAAGACATTGTAACTTCCAAAGCCTAAAATTCCATAGTGAGATGGCGGGAGCTTCCTTTGTCATCCAGGCTGCCACTATCGCTACCTTCATCGCCCCAATCCATGTCCACATAATGGCCTTATTGACCTTGGTTTGATGTATGAGAGGGGTCACGGAGGCCCTGGAGAATCTCTGCCTTAGTGGTCGGAATAGGATACCCCAGCATATCTTTGATTTGCGTGAGAATTTCCTCCCAGAAGGGTCGTAGAGCAGGGCAGTCCCACCAAATATGTTGAAAGTCACCCAAAAGCCCACACCTCTTCAACATGTGTCTGATGTGGTCGGGAATATTTTGTTGAGTTTAGCGGGGTACAGGTACCAATTCATCATTTTTTTAAGCTGGGCTTCCAGTAGCTCTATAGAGTGATTACATTTCGTGATATCTGACCATAACCCTGTCCACTCCCTATCCTGGATGTCACGTTGCAATATTCCTTCCCACATGGTCATATAGCGCGGTCTCGGAGAGTGTGCAGAGGTAAGTAGATATGTTTATAGAAATGAAATCACTCCTTTCACAGATTCTACATTTTGTACGTATGTTTCAAACTTCGTGCGCAGGCGTGTGGCTGCTTCATGAATATGGGGTGTGAGGGCCCAGTGTTTCAATTGAATGTAGTGAAAATGTTCAGTAGGCGCCAGGCTGTAATCCCTCATGCAGTTGTCGAGTAAGAAGATCAAAATTATGGAATAAGTGAGTCAATGCCGACATGCACTCTCCCTCCAAAGGTCAAAAGGTCCCTCTCGAAGAGCCGGGGGGAAAGCCGGTTTCAAATGAAGAGGTGTATATGGTGAGGGGAATGTGGTCTACTGTTCGTTCCCCGATACGGAGTCCCATACTCTCAAGGTGGTCCGGGTAGGGGAACTAATGTAGGCATTCTCGGGTCTCTCCCTCTTGGGCTGCCATAGGAGGTCCCAGATCGTTGTCCCTGCAATAGTTCTGTCCATAAGGAGCCAGTGTTTCTCCGACTCCCTCTTGGCCCATCCGTCACCACCTGCAGTTAAGCAGCGTTATAGTAGAGTCCAAAGTCAGGGAGACGCACTCCACCCTCTGTCCTCAATCTCCTCAGGATTGAAAAGGAAAAACGTGCTCGCCCTCCCTGCCATATAAACTGCAATATCATGGACCTTACTTTAGGGAGGAAGTCTTTGTTGAGTTCAATGGGTAGGGCCTGAAAAAGATACAAGAGTTTAGGGAGCACTGTCATTTTGACTGCGTGTTTGCGGCCTAACCAGGATATAAAGAGTGGCTTCCAGCGCATGAGGTCCCCTTGGAGCCATAAGAGGGAAGGTGGGAAATTAGCCCTATATAGCCCTTCCACCCATGGCGTCAATTGAACTCCCAGGTATTGGAGAGAGCGGGAGGTCCATTGTAACAAAGTGTGTGTCTGTAACTCTCTGACCTCGCTCTCTGGGACTATAAGATGGAGTATATAAGATTTATTTATGTTGACCTTAAACCCCGCTACAGCCTCGAACCTTGCGAGTTCAGTTTGAAGCATGGGGAGAGAGGTGGCCGGTTCGGTAAGGGACAAAAGCATGTCATCAGCAAAGAGTGTAATCTTATGAGTATCGCAACTAAAATGGATTCCCTTTATCTCTGGGGCCGCTGAATGGACATGGCCAGCGGTTCAATGCTAAGGGAGAACAATAGGGGCAATAACGGACACCCCTGGCGGATGCCCCTAGTCAGAGGGAAGGGAGTTAACAGGATTCCATTCACCTGCACTCTAGAGCGAGGTCGGACGTAGTTGGCTCTAACCATGGTAATAAATTTGTCAGCGAACCCAAAGTGAATGAGCGTTTTAAAAAAAAATGCTCAATCCACCATGTCAAAAGCCTTCTCTGCATCTAGCCCGTCCAGTACTGCTGGAATATTTCGCTTGCTGGCTTTCTCAATAAGGTGTACTATGCGTCTGGTGTTATCATGAGTCTGTCGGCCTTTAGTAAAGCCAAATTGATCAGGGTGGATCAAGTCCGGCATAAGGGTATTCAACCGGGCCGCTGGAATAGCTGAGTAAAGTTTTGCATCAAAATTTAAAAAGTGTGATGGGACAGTATGAAGCGCACATCTGTGGGTTCTTCCCCTGTTTGGGAATAACTGTAATAACAGCCTCTGCCATTGAGGGGGTGACTTTACCTTCCTCTGCCATTGTATTAAACAGGTGTGTAAGATGGGGCATAAGATCCAGGGCGAAGGTTTTGTAGAATTGTGCCTTAAACCCATCGGGCCTGGGGCTTTATGTGGCTTCAGGGATTTGAAGGCGGAGTTTACCTCTTCTGCTGTTATAGGGGCTGTAAATTTGTCATTCCATTCCTGCAAGACCTGAGGGAACTGCAGTCTGATGGTAGCTATGTTGCCTATCTGGGGCTCGTCTTTCCTCTGTGTATAGGGTCTTGTAGAAGGAGCCAAAAATATCGGCTTTTTCCAAGGCTTTGTGAGTCAGCCTACCCCGCCCGTCCTGAATTCCTCCTATGTATTCTCGTTACCATTTTTCCTTCAGCTGTCGAGCTAAATGTTTACCAATCATATTCCCCTGGGAGTAGGAAAGTTGACGTAGTTTCAGGAGTATGAGTTCCGCCCTATTGTTGCAGATGGCTCTAATTTTCTCCCGTAATGCGGTAAGCGTGCATAAAGATTCTCTAGTGGGGTGGTGTTTATGGTTCATTTCAGCTAGTGCTAACTCAGTCTCCAGGTCTACTCTCTCTTTAGTCTGCTGTTTATTCAGGGTGGAGTTGAGTGCTATACATTTACCTCGAACAACTGCATTGAAGGCGTCCCAGTTATTCAACATTGAGGTATCTGTGGGCGTGTTCATAGCAAAGAAATCAGTGATCGTGTCTCGTAGTTCAGTACAGAGTTCCCTATTCCTCATGAGTGAGGCTGGAAAGTACCATTTGGGAGTGGTGGGCGTGAGATTACTCCACATCAGGCAAATTGAGACCAGGCAGTGGTCCGACACGGAAAGTGGGAAGATCTTGGCCTCCCGGAGTGTTCCCATTAAATTTTGGCTAATGAGAATGTAGTCGCGCCGAGAGTACGTGCGATGTACATGAGAGTAGAAAGTATAGTCTTGTGTCTGGGGATAGAGAGTACGCCAGGCATCCCTAAGGCTTATGTCCTGTATTTGTTGTTTAGCCTCTTAGTAGAAGGAACTCGTTTTTAGTATATGGGGGTGTGTGCTGTCTAAATCTGCCTACCAGGTCAAATTGAAATCCCCCAACAAGATTGTTGGCCCATCTGCCAAATCCTGTATTTTCCCCGTTAGCATATGCAAAAAGGCTGCCTGTCCCGTGTTGGGTGCGTAGATCGCAATGAACATGCAGAGTTTACCCATCAAGTTGCCCTTAACCATGATCCACCTTCCATCCCTATCGGATCGGCTGTCAATGGGTTGAAATTTCGTAGAGGTATGGAAAAGAATTGCAACACCCTGGTGTTTAGTGAGTGTGGAGGCCCTGGATATTGCTTGTGGCGGAAGCGTGTTTACTCTGCTCTAGATAGGCGTGTCTCCTGAATGGCCACTATATCAAGGTGATGTTCTGTAAGATATTTCCAGTCCTTTTGTCATTTTTTTAGGCAAATTGAGACCCTTCACATTCCAGGAGCCTATAGTATGTACCATCTGTCCAGTGTTGATCACCCCGCCATCTCTTGAACCTGTGTGTTGATCCCATGTCTCCTGTAGCAAAGGTCCTGCTGTGCGGGTGAACTAGATATATCTGCTGTGTGGAGTGATCAAAATATAGCTTTGCAGGAAGTACTTAAAAAGCCGCCACCAGTCCCCAACCCTCCCCCACCCAACAAACTTAAAAACCCAATACATAACATTAACAATATCATCAAGTGTTGGATCAGTGGTAGTCCTCCGACAGTGGGTTGAAGAACCCAAATACACTTGAAAGGGGGACAGCGTGACCTTGGACCCCGCCCGCGCCCATTCTGGACGCTCTGAAAAGTTGTGATTACCTTACCAGCTTAACCAAGCAACTAGGCCGACTCTATGGGCCAGATGTAGGAGCCCTAATACCGGTCGGTAACGGCCGAATTCGGCCGTTACCGACCGGTATTTGGGTTTTGCAATGTAGGGGGCTTAAAAATACAGAATCGGTATATTTACAGATTCGGTAAAATTACTGATTCGGTAAATTACCGAATCGGTATATATACCGATTCTGTAATTCTAGATGTAGCTAGCACTTCAAAGAGTGCCGATGGCCCTTAAGAGTCGGTATTTTACCACACAATCCAATTGTGTGGTAAAATACCGAATTCAGGTGTGCATGCACATCTGTGCATGCACACCTGTGCCATGTGACACACAGACATGCCCTTAGGGCATGTATGTGTGCCACATGTCACACAATGTTTGGAAAAATTGGGCCAGCAAGGGATTTCGTTTAAAAATTCTCAGTATCAGCAAAGAAGGACTCAGATTAAATAGAGTACCCACACTACCATTGGTTAGTGGCTGAATGTAATTATTCTAATGCACATCAAAATATGTTACCACACTAACATAATGATATGAAAAAATGCAAAAACCAGGTAGTTGATTCAAAAGATTATTATTTTCTTAAGAAAGAATGAATACAGTCAATAAAAACAGGGTACAGAAAAATGCATTTGAGATCTAGAAGGAGTGTCATCTATGCTCCAAACTAAAATCACAAAACAAGTCTAAACTGCTAGTAAATGATAATACAATGATTTCAAATCAATACAAGAAAATCATTGATAACTGATAAGTAGTAAGCAGAATTAGACTTAGTAGTCGACGTTTCGGTCTTTTGGAAAGTTGATTCATAAGACCATCATCAGGACAAGGACTTTATGCATTGTAGTTGATGACCCTAGGGAGAAATGGATTGGGATAACACAACATAAACCTCCAAAGATGGTCAGTGATGCTTGGTGAAGTTAATCGAAGCAACAGGGAAACTTTGCCAATTATCAGGTCAAAAGATTAAAACAACTGTATTGCTTATTTTGAGATATCTGTTACACAGTAAAGTTAAAGGTGTATGAAGGTTGGCTTGATTGGCAGTTGGTCAAAGTTCACAACTTTTAAATGAAGAGCGAAGCAACAAAGTTACGATCTCGGCGGCAACAGCACATCAATTCGGAAACTGCTGCTCACCAACATGTCACACAAGACTGTACTTGGGGTGCTAGAGGGTGTCAAAGTGACACCCCCTGCACCCTTGAAGGATTCGGTATTTACCGATTCGGTAAATACCGAATCGGTATTGCCCATTGATTCCTATGGGCTTCATAATGTAAAATAAAATTTACCTACATCTGCCTACTTCTAATTTACCGATTCATAAATACCGAATCGGTAAAATTCGGTATTTATGAATCGGTAAATTAGAATTACCTACATCTAGCCCAAAATGTCCAAGTTCCTAATATGGGCAGAAGAGGGCTGATCGCATGCGGCTCCACAGCAGAATCCTCTGTCGCGTTGCAATAGAAGTTGTAACCCCCTGGGGTTATGGGCTATAGTTGGCCTTGTGCTTGGGTGTAGTCCCTCGGTGCGACCCCTCCCTCAGGCTGTTGAGTTCCAGTTCGCAGGCTCATTGGCACAACTGTTCAGGAGGGCAGTGTGGCCAGTAGTTCCCTCTTCTCGGGGCTTTTTGTAATTTCCTAGTCTTAAATGTCTTGTAGCTAGGCATATCTCGGGTTATAGTTGAGACGTAACTGTACCACCTGCTTGCATCATTTGTGGTGTCCTCGCGGGCTTGTAGACCATTGCGACATTGGGGAGCCAGGGCTCTGTGCTCCTTGCGTTTTGTTTTGTGAGTGCTCAGAGTCCCCTGTAGAAAAACCCAACAGTTCTAGTCCCTCCCGTGGGTCTACAATGTGCCGCTGCTTGTTGTGGAAGTCGAAGCTCAAGCCAAATGAGTAGGTCCATCGATATCTAATTTTCTCGTCGCATAATTTGGACATGAGTGGTTGGAACTGCTGTCTCCTTGCCAAGGTCGCAGACGCCAAGTCCTGATAAACGGTGCAGGAGTGCCCCTGAAAGGAAATATCACCCTTTTTCTGAGCCGCCAGAAGGACAGCTTCTTTCACCTTATAGGAGTGGAATTTCGCGAGGACATCTCTTGTCCACTTCCGGTCGCTGGTCGATGGGCCTCCAACTTGGTGTACCTTGTCTAGCTTGATCTTCAGTGTCTGTGGACTGATGATCTCTGCGAACAGTCCCTCAAGGAATGCTTCAAGGTCTGGCCCTCTGCTCCTTCCTCCAGGTCCCGAAATCATAGGTTCTCCTGTTGTGCTCTATTTTCTAAGTCTTCTGCTTTTAACTGAGTTTGGCATAGCTGATCTTGGAGTGTAAGCACTCTTTCCTGCAGCTCAGTGGTGCGTTTGTCAACTTCCTGAGTTTGCGCTTCCAGATCCCACTTCCAGATCCACCACAAAGCGGTCGCAGCCCCACATGTTGGTGCAGGCCCGCACCGTACCGCAGTGGTGTCTCACGCCTATCAGCAACCTCGCCTCAACCAACAGTGTCAGTCATTCAGGAGGAGTCTTCTTTCATCTGTGCACCAGGCCCTGTGCACATGGAACAGTCAGCGATAAAGTCGGCTCACCTGTCGATGCCTGGTCTGGGTCCAGGCATTCCATGCGCCCATCGCTGAAAGGCGCAAACACCACTAGAGCGCAAAATCAGGGTACAGACTAATGTTGCCACCTCGCCTTACTTGTGTGGTGCTCCGTGGGTCACCCGGTCCCCTAGCGTGTCTCCCCTTTGTGTCTTCCAGTGGCATGGGGAACGACGGGACGATCCACGGGACGCCTTCCTCCGCGTCTGATTCCTAACTGCCAGTGTCTGGCTTCCCCGCCAGTCATCATGGCTCACAGTTGGCAAAACTCGGTGGGGCCTCAGCTCTGGCCCAGCCCGGTGCCCACCGCTCTGGCGTTCGACAGCCCCCCTGACTTAGGAGACGGCGGTTGCCATTTTGACAGGCTCCGGGCCCGATGCAGGAGGACCTCGATGCGGCTCTCCAGGGCTAGCATGCATGGAGATCACAGGTTCTCCGCATGCCCTGATCTTGGGGCTCTCAGGGGATAGTCTCGGCTGCAGTTGCGGTGCAGGTAGGTGGCATTTAGGTGTCTGGAACTCAAGCGTGGACTGGGAGCCGAGACGGATTACGTCCGCTCTGCCATCTTGTCCGGCCACGCCCCCAGGCCTTTCTTTTTTGTGCAGTCCCAGGTTTACCAGGTTTGGTCAATCTGGGAATGCATCAAAAACTATGAGAGTTGTATGGGAACACCAAGTGCAATGCCCATTGAACACCACCTTTGCGCAGTCATGAAATGCAGCGATTTGCACTTCATTGCATTTACTCAATATTTTGAAGCCATTTAAAGCAACCCAAAGTTGCTTTGTGCAACTTCAAAAAAAGAAGCAATGGCGTAGCCAATAGGTCTCGCCTTTGGGACCTTATAAGTGTTTAGCCACAGCTAGTGGCTTTGTCAATGTATTGAAGCTCTGTTGTAGAGCATTTTGGCTGCTGTGCAGCATGTTAAAAAGTTATTATAAAAAAGTGTTCTAAGTATTTTTGTTACCTTACATTTAAGCAAGAAAACATTATGTACAGATATCAAAAGGGCTGGTATGGAGTTAGTGGCATGATACTGACTCTGTAGCAGCTCTACTGACCCTTCAGGGTTGTCAGTCTGTCATGAGATCTACCTTTTTGTCTGGATGGCTGGATGGCTGGATGGATGGATGGATGGATGGAAGGGTGCAGCGGAGGTTGGATGGCCGAATAAATGAACAGATGCATCAATGGAATTTCTGAGGATATTCAAAATAATCAAAGCATGGATGAAAGGATGGAAAGGTGAAATGCTAATGAATAGATGGGCGGGTGGATGACTAGATCGCTGAGTGGATGTAATGGCGAGGGAAACTCTTTATGGAAGGGTCGAGTTTACTTGGTTTACTCACACAGTGTCATTCGAGATTTGGTTCAAAGCGGGTGGGGGAGCGGGGGGGGGGGTGTTTTCGTTTTCTGACTGCATCCCTGAAACTACTTTAAAAATACTTCAGAGTCCATCTATAAATGCATCTGATGGTGAGTAACACAAGATGCGGTGCTTTTATTTTCCCGAAAAATAAAACACTCCATCAACTAAAATCGCATTTGGAAATGTATGGACTTGCACTTCCTTCGGGCCTCAAATCTACGATAGTTACATTTAAATACTAGTCCCCCAAAAAAGAACTTCGCTGTCCATTACCTGCACAAATTAAGCACTGCCACCATCCTATTAATATTTCATCATAAACCAAAAAGAAATTGTACGCAACTATGCATAACGCATTCCGTGGAAAACCACATAAAAGACAACTGCTTCTAATGACAACCCCATACATCTATCGTCATGTTTTGTGCAGTTTTATATACAACGAACTTAGCCCGAAGGCACCAGAGCTCTTTTCCCGAGGACCACACTACACAAGATCAGATTACTTACTCGGGCGCGGGACGACGGTTTCAGTGATGCGTCCGCCCAGAATGTGAGGGTATCGAGCCGACTCCTAAACTCCAACCTGGATCCACAGATGGCAGCTCAGGCCCATAGGCCACACTTCAATACAATCAAGCGAGCAGTGCAAATTCTTAACAAGCATTGGCATAACCAATAGGTCTCGCTTTTGGGACCTTATACATATTTAGTTATGCAGCACAATATCCTTGGTGCAACAACATTAACTGTTGCATGGTTA